>NW_028321897.1:7500000-10000000 GCF_036245765.1 Copidosoma floridanum | reverse complement strand
GCACAATGAGCTCGACGCTTGCCGCTTCAAGCGGAGCCTTGTCACCCGCGATGCATTTAGCATTCGTGCGTGCCGTGAAGAGTTTGAAACCTGAGAGAGGAAGAAGGGCTAGCGTGGGCCCGGCAATCAGCTAAAGTTCGGACGTGAGGCAACGTGTGATCTGCAACACGTTTGCTTCATGACAACTTCTCGAGCTGCTTGATCGCAATCACGCGCGAGGCCCACAACGCAGACTGCGCGGCAGTTGCGGCGGACATCTAGTCATCTCTCACCTTTGCGACTCAAAGGACCAATGTTTAATTCAACTCCTTAATTCGATTCAAAAAAGCACAAAAACCTAAGAGAGAGGCACACGGATTATATAGGAGATATCTATGTATAGATGGCAGGTGTCGTTGCGTTGAGAGCCTTGTCCTCTGCCTTCTCTTTTCCTCGTAGAGCGAGAAAGACAGTTGTCGGAGCTCGAGCATGGATTCGGCGGCGCCACTGGTGTCCGTCTAATGAAGTGAGAGAGGGTGCGAAAAGCGAATTCCGCACAATAATAATAATAATATTGATCATAAGAATATTGATATATATATATTGATCATAAGAATAATAGTTATAATGATAATTATAATAATAAAAACAGCAATAGCAATAATGACCAGAATAATAATGATTCTCATGATTCTAATTATAGTAGGAATAACAAGAATAAAAGTAATAATTATAAAAAAAGTAATAAAGATAGTATTTTTTTAAAATTGTTAATCTTTATTTTAAAAAACATAATCATGTAACATTTTTTTTCTTAGCTCATGTCAGTTATTTTTATGGCTTTTTAAAAAATAAAGCATCATTCTTAGTAATCAAACCATCTTTATATAATTTTTGTTATATAAGTAAAAAATTAGTTTACTAAAAAATATCTGTCTATCTATGAGATTTTGTGTATCTTCTGTTGGTTTTGCTATAGGTTGTTAAAGACGTTAACAGGATTTATTTTCCTATTCTGAGATAAATTTAATGTAGACAAGAGTGTTATTACCTGTATTACAAACACTATCTTCTAATGTTCTCTTCTTTTGTATTCATTCTTTATTTTATTACCTTTATTGTATTCTGGGATTACCAACAACGCAAGAAATTGTCTAAGTTTATTAAAAAGCCTAAGAAAATTGCTTCTTTGAAAGAACTATTAATTTAAAAGTATGATCGATTATATTTATTGCAGTTGCAGTTTCTTAAGATGTTTAGTATTCAATATCTTCATTATATGTTTTAATGACTTCAAAGAATTTTCCTCCATTTTGTTTCATTTTAAATGAATTTAGTAACACTTTATATAATTTTTTTAAGATAATTTGTGTAACATACCTTTTGCGATACTTTTTATTACATTTTATTTTTTCCTCCAAATTATTTGTTTGTTCTAAAAATGTTATTTTTTTAAATGTTTAAATGCTCTTTTGTTTTTTAAGAATAAATAATCTTTGTTTTATGTGAAGATTAAAATCAGTATTTCTTAATGAATAATGCATAAAAATGGTAAATAAAAGTCTTTAAGGTTTTCCATAATAGAACTCCTATTGTAGAACACTTTGATACATACGTGTGATACTTACATTGGCCCCGTAAGCCCAAAAACGTTGGGAAAAAAAGGGATTTAAATATGCTATGTCCTAGATTGTTAGGAGAACTTATAAGTGTGACTGTGCAAATGATCTTAGCTATGAACGCCGATATCACAGAGGATGGAAATTTTTCGTACGATATAAATTCGTTTATTATAGACGTATGTGTGGTTTAGCAGAAGAGCCAGAACTAACAGCTTAGGATGTTGTGCAACATATTTTTATTTGTTTTGAGTCTTTATCTGATCAAAGACTTAAAGCTTAAGCCTTTTCTAAGATACCACCACTTTTAGTTTATTAATGAATATAACATATAATCGACTTGTTTATGAGCTAACAGTAACTGAAATTGAAAAAAAGGGTATTATAATAAGGATCGCTTGTATCAGAAGGAATAGGGTATTTATCTCGTGTGCAGAAGATCGTTGGTTACATTTTCAAGAAGAACGTTTTTTCTTTCTAGATCTACGTAAGAAATGAATAACAATATCTAAGAATCTTATTTCTTTGCACATGCAGTTCGATAGTGTAGTATAGGATTATAGAGTTATTAGGATAAAATGAAAAATTTATTTAGGTTACACATTTACTTCAGGTCATTATTATAAGATCAGCAGTTTCAGACTCTTAAATTGTCATTATGAATATATATCTTTGTTATGTATAAAACAAAAAGACTTTTTGTTCATGTAAGAGTAGTTGGGGGCTTGCTCACACAGTGCGTAATGCCCCACAAGTACGTATAAGTAGGTATTAACTGTAGACGCTTCGACTTAAAATCCATGATAATTTCCATAAATACAATCATGTTTGTTTTCTAAGAAGGTTGTGTCTTGAGATTTTATTAAATTTTAAATTTGGTATACTTACAAGAATAAAAAGAAGGCATGTAACAAGAAACGTAAAGAAAAAGGGTAAAAATTATTTATCATATTGTTATTTGGATTAACGTTATTTACTATAATGACATACTTCTACCTTTGTCTTGCACTGGATATACTTTGATAATTACTTATATATATTTATTATTATTTACTATTTGTAACAGCTGAGTGAGGGACCATCTGGTCAGTGTAGCTACGAACATTTAGTATTAATTAAATATTTATTACAAATGATAAGATCATAAATTTCGATACGTCAATATTATTACCATTTTTAGAAAATTGTAAAGATTCTACTATGAGAAAATTTTTTTGCTCCTATAAGTGATGTACTACGAAAAAAACTAATACCTTACATATTTTTATTTGTTACTGCTTATACAAACTTAGATTTTAATAACATTTTCTTATGCAATAATACAAACTGTGAAAGTATCGTCCAAATATGGCAGTTTATTATCAAGTCAACTACCAGTGCTAGGCAAGTAAGTTATTAGACTTCTCTTTGCATCGAGATTCAATCACGTATATAAGAGAATTTTGGAGTTTTTTCTAATTAAAAGTGCAGTCTGATGAAATAAAAAAGTTTTGTCTATTTAAGGTTAACAATTTTAAATATCGGTACATTGTTAAAAAAAAGATTTATTTAAAATCGGTTGTCCATCGTTTATCGGCTAGAAATTTCATCGAGGTAAGGAAAATTCTCCCGATAAAGTATATGTTTTAATGCTGAAGAATGTCAAATGGCGATGCATTGTTTAATAATATACTATATTTACAAGCAAGTTGCATTAAACAAGAATTTTACAATTATATTTTTCAAAAAAAATGAAAGAATTTTGAAAATTTTAAAAACAAAAAATACATGCAAATAGTTCGTTATTACTGCATGGCTCATTATCAAGAAATTTGTTATACTGCACAAATCAATTTTTTAAGTAATTAATTTTCCAATCAACTGAATTTTCAAATTCAATGTATGAAGCGCGCAAAGGGAGATCTTAAAGTCTGTATATTTTAGTAACTGTTGACTCATTCGGACATTATTGGTTAAAAAAGGTTACTGTGTTAACAAAATTGTACTTATGCGGACGATCCGCATAAATTTTTTATTTTATTCGTAGGTATCCTGAAAACATGTAGAGGCTGAACAATTTGCCTTACTTAAGTAAAAATACACCTGCAATAAACACACTACAAAAGTAAAAAGCACTTCAAAGTCGAAAGAGCATTCAAAATTCAAAGAATTTTATTAAATACAAATTGTTCAGAACTATTACTAAACAAAACTAAAATTGCAAATAGTCAAAATATTTGCTACACGGTCAAATATAAATCGAAAAAGTTGCACAAATTTGTTGAGTTGATAAGTGAAACATTTAATGATCAACCACTATCACAGTTAGAAAATCAAGATTCTGTTGTCTTTTATATCAAAAATTTAAACATCGTTAATATTATCTGATTTAAAAATTTTTCAAGCCAAACTGTAAGATAATAGGCAGCCAAATTATTATTTGTTTATTTTGCGCCTTGTTAAAAATCCTTGTCAGAGATATCCAACTTTGAATTGAGATAAATTTCATTAAAAAAAAAAAAAAAAAGAAAAAAAAACTTAAATAATAAAGACGTTGCAAAATAAGAATCTTAAATTGTAACTTTTATATCTTTTGGCTGCATCACTTTGCAAAAAACAGATCTTAGATGATCTACTCACCCTAATAACCGAAATAAGAAAATAAACAAATTATCCATAACTATTTCTGCAATATTATGACCCGAAAAAAGTTATCAGCAAAATTTTAAGAAAAATGTGGTCAATTCCTACTTCTTATTGTATGCCAAAGAAGCCTAAAAAATTATGCATAAGAAAGTATTCTTCTGTTTTTTCTTACAGAATTACAAGGCAATTGATTTTGTGTCGTTGTCGCCAAAAATCTGCAATTGACTATTTTTTAGGCTACAAGGACCTGTCTAAGACCTTTGCACCTAATAAAAAAATTTTTAAACTATTTTTAACTTTATGTGTAGAAACTAGAAAAAGAAACAAGTATTTTATACGCAATATTACCAGATGTGTGATAAACTGACTTAGGTACGGTAGGATTACAAAGTGGAGCATTGCCAACGTTTGCACATTGCTCTCATGTGATAAGGTTTGCTCGTATAAATTATTATTAATCGTACAATTTATGATAATGGTGTTTCGATATTGTGGCAATTTTGTAGAAAAAAAATATGCACTAATATAGTGGCCAAAACATGTTGTCCTCTACCTAATATTAATTCTTGAAATTAAAAATGTTAAACTTATAAAGCTATTTAAATAACATATTTTATAGTACTTTATACTTTAACTGTTTTCAGCAACCGTTGCAGTACAAGGTGACATACGGATTGATGGATGCCTAGTTGATTCTACTTACATGCGAAAATACAGTGGATACATGCATCAAGATGATATTTTTACTGATTCTATTACAGTTACTGAACACATGTGGTTTATGGTAAAAACTCACAGAATTTAATAATCATCGTAAAAAATACAATAATATCTTGCTTTGCAATAAACTTTTTTACTTAATGCTTAAATAATTGTGTTTTTACTATCTTCAAACATTTTATATTGCTATATTCTTACTGACACAGTTCATGAAAATAATTAAAACATTGTGCTTCTGTTTATTTTTGGTAGTCTGTAAAACAAAGTTAACAAAAACCTATACATTAAAAACCTTTGCAGAGACATGAAGGATTGAGTGAAAGAGTAAAACAAACTTAGAGTGGTTTTATTTATTATTTATTCAAATAGAAATATTCAATAAAATAAGAAAGTAAAAATAAGTTCTAATAAAAAAAAGTATAAACACGCTTTACTTTAACTCGCATACCAGATGATATACCATCTACATATTTTATGCACTTTTATTATAAGTATAAAGGCTACAAGCCAAAGAAAAGCAGTGATTTGTGGTAGATCAAACTGAAAAATGTAAGATGAGGCAAAAATGGATGATTAAAAAAAGAGTTTTTTCAGAAAACATAGAGCCTTAACAAAGTAATGGAAAATCAAATTATTCCTTAGAAGTTACTGAAAGAAATTAAATAAAAATCTAGGAAATAGTTAAATACATATATCCTCTTTATGTCTTGACTGTGTGTAATTTTTTAAGACTGATTTATATATCCTACGATATACTTTTTTATTATAATAATATGGATTTTATACTTGCCTATGTCATGTCATATTCTGCTGTAGTTTGTAGATACAGCTTTTGGTGCCATGAGTGCCCGTTCTACGTCTTGTCATGGCACCTACGTGTTGTTGAATTCAGAAGAAGCTAGTATGATTGCAAAATATGAATTCTGTACAGATAATTATTTAAATACATAGTCAAGCATCATAACACGATGAACAAATTCATCCCCAAAGTAATAAGTGTGGTCGAGTTATATTTGATCTACCTGTAAAAATTTTTGCGATACATTTTCAAGAAACTAAAATGATCTGTTCTTTCTCGCTGATTTCTTGGCATTTCTTTTTGTGAAAATGTGTTTTTTTTTTTATTTGCCTTGCTAGTTAGGCAACGCGTATATTTCTTTTTCTATGCCTGTTATCACTTTTAGAAAATAAAGACAGTTTGATTAGAGGCATTAAACATACTATTGACGTAAAAGTTGAATGACTTACAACCATTTGTTGTTTTACGTAGGGATGATCAATATCTTGCCCACATAATTAGTGGATACGACGAATCATTCATTACATAATTCTTCAACCCATATTCACAGAGCTTTTTCACAACCTTGGTATGTGGCATAACACTTATTCTATCTTTATCGAAACCATCCTTCACGGCATAAGGGTGTATTTAGAAGAATGATGAAGGTTTAGGTAAAGGGGGCATGCCCCGTCTTCGTGCAGCGTTAGCTTTTTTTTTCATCCATAAAACATCATTTACAGTTACATCAACTGTCTCTTTTTTGGAGCTTAACTTATTGCGTACTAATAAGGATGGCCTAATATAAATATCTTTAATTGCTAAACATTTAAGCGAATGACTAAACTGTTTTGGATTTATAAAATTTACTGCAATTGGTTCATGGTTGTCTGTACTACTCTATTGAATAATTTTGTTGGTAAAATTCAATTTGGCATAGCTCTGACACTTACTATTTGCTCACACCTGGCGTTGTAGTTCTTTGGATAAGTCTATCTGGAAAGTGTTCGAATACCCACCTACAGTCAGCATAGTTTTACCTTTTTACCTTTTTCTGTTAAATTAAATTTCATCGTTGCAAAATTAACTAACGCAACTGCTTATAATGGACCTACAAACCATTCTGCTCAAATGCAGAGTCACCTTCTTGATAATAAGTACTAGAAAACAATAGGGTTCCTTATCGCCAATGCTTCCTTGCCTAAGAGATCAATGCACTAAGAAACCCTAGTACAAAAAGTTAGGCTTCTTTTTATCAATGCTTGTTAGCCTCAGAAATTTCTGTATCAATAAACAACACTACTAAACTGTAGAGCTTAATATTACTAATTTTTGTTTACTAAGGGAGTATTAAAACAATAAATTACTTTAAAGAGTAATTAGGTATCTCTTCTGTGATGCTTACTTGCCGGGGATAACAATTAATTAATAATGAATACTTAAGAATAGTACACTATCTAATCGCCAATGCTTATTTGACTACTAAATTCATTTATAAACCAGTGGACAGTGGGTGCTTAGGTACCCAAGTACAACGTTATCCTTTTACGTAATAATATTTCAGACAAACATAGTTACAAACGAATCTTTTATAAAATGATATTGTATACGAAGATGGTGCAATTATCGCTAAAGTAAGTATACCCATCCTACTTGGGAACGGTTCCAATTATTATTTTCATAAAAAAAAAGTAAACACTTATTTACAAGTTATGATGGTACAATGCAACGTTAAAAATGTGTCATCTAGCCAGTAAAATTGAAATTTTCAATGATTTTAAATTAACTTTCTACCACCTACGCTGTAACATCTTTAGCGTCACAATCACATCTTTAATATACGCTGAAACACTTGTTTCTAGTTTATAGTTATGACCATAAGTAATACAATATCTGAAAGGTTGAAGAAATTCAGGTACTAATTACTTTAAAACATTCATTACATATAAGTTTATATGACAGATGACAATCACCCAAAAAACTTGTAGCTCGTTTATCTTTGACCTTATATATTATATAAGACCTGATACCTTATACATGGGGCATTTAACGTAAAATGGGACAGAAAAAAAATTTTTTTGTTCAATCTCTGGTGATCGTAAGTACTCCTTGAAAAAACGTTACTGTAATTTTTCAGATTTTTTGACCATTACCTATGCCATCAGTAACAGTCACAATTTTGAGTTTTTCATTAGAAAAAAATATTCTTTATTTTGTAGATCAATCGATGTGTATAAAAAAAAAACCAATATCATTTTCTAAGCATTTTTCCCGTAAAATACAATAAAAATATTTTTAAAATTTTTTAGGTTGGGATTCCTTCTGTTTTTTAAGTTTTAATTTTTAAAACTAATTTTCCAGAACGTACGGCGTTTTCTTTTTTAATTTTTTTTTTCCTTTAGTTAGATAAGAATGTGTACTTCTACAAAACTTTTGTCTCACAATGAAAGTAGAAACAATGCAAACGGTCGAAGGCACTGAAAGTTAAAAAACACAGTTTTTTCATTATATCTTATTTCATAAGACAAAAAAGTATGTGTAAAAAACAAATCTCAACACAACTTCAGAATTTGCATACGATCCTTGCGTCAAGTTTGTTAAATTTTAAATAGCAGATGTAATATGACGGTAAATATTTCTAAAATGGTTGAATTTTGGAAATCAAAAAACACTACCATATTTGACGGAAAATTTTGAGATGAAAATGTTTTTGCAAAACTTTGATAAATCGCGTTAACTTCGAGAAAGTAATTATTAAACATTTAAAAATTTTTGTTCAGTGGATTAACTAGGAAGATATGTATAAAACCTTATTATTGTATAACTCTGAGGTATTTAAAAGTTCCTACGGTGGCCAATCACGGATCGACTTACAGAAAGAGTAAATTTAAAATGTCGGATTAAAAATGGCGGCCAATCAATACTAGATTCCCCCATTTATAGATGTGCTGCTCTAGCAAACGCAGTACGGCAGAGTGGCAATTAACACTAGTATAGCAGCGAACTTTGTTAGCTTAAGAGCCATTTTACGATTGTTCCATGATGGAGCAATTGCAGTAAGGGTGTAGTCTTATGTTACGCAATAGAGCTCTGCAATAACCGTCCGCAATAAAGAGAGCCAATCAGAGGTATTGCAGATTACTTAACTTTGGAGGGGCAAGTTGGCTATGTTCATATTTGCAGGATAGACCTCTGCACGATATATTAAAGCTCGTAGAAGCAGGAAAGAAGGGAGTACCACTTATCTTTTACTCGTACTTGTGGGCTCAAATTAGTTGCGCATTGATTTTTTCTGCATACGTGACCATAGCGAAGTCAAGTTGTCCGAAATATAAGGTACAGAATCAGGTTTTATTTGTTGTTGTTCATCTATACATGAGTTTTTTTATGATGTAATGCTAAGGTAGTAAGTTGTGTTTTGTATAAGGTGTCAAAGGAACTTTGTTTTGTTTACTTTAATTTACTATAGCAGTGACTAAAATGAGCTTATACTAGTGGTAAAATAACATACGAAATATATTATACTCTGCAAAAGCTGCGGTTGGTTCTTTTCGTTGCGGACAGTCTATTGCGGATCTCTATTGCGGAACGGGCAACAGCGCCCTGAAGAAAGTTACTATACTGCATTTACTTATATTCAAAGCAATGGCACGTTAATGTATCGTCACCATGTTAACAGGATGGGCCTTGGTATTTGTACAAATGGCTTGAGACAACTGATAGTTGGCCAAGTATTGACTTTGAATACTGTGATCCAAAATCAATTGATCTTAAATAGAAAAAACTGCGAAGAAAATATAATATTTGCTCAAGAATACAAAACATCAAGACAAAACATTGTTTTATTCCTTTAAAAAACGAAAAAATTAGAGTGAAGACCTATTCGCCATCTTTTACTTATGAAGATTTTTAATTTTGTAATATAAGTATGAATTTTTTAATTATCCTTGACATAAATAAATTTAGTAAAAAAACGACATTATTTTATTTAAACCTACACGAAAACAACTTCTTGGAAAAGATTATGGTTATGATAGTTGATAAAAATTTACTCCTTTAAAGACTATTAAATATTATAACTGTTGACCACTATTTCAGATACGCCATTTTGAATTTACTCAATCTGTTACTTGATCCATGATTGACCACCGTAGTTACTTTAAAATACCTGAGAGTTATACAATAGCAAGATTTTATAAATATTATTCCAGTTGATCTGGCGAACAAGAACTTTGGAATGTTTATTAATTTTTTTCTCGAAATCAATGCCATTTCCAAAAATTTTGCATCACTTATTTTAAATTTAAAATTTCACGTAAAATATGGTAGTATTTTTCAATTTATAACACTTTACCACTTTAAAAATAATAGCTGCCATATTGAATCCACCATTTTTAATCTTACAAATCTGACACAGGAACCGTATGCAAATCCTCTAGTTCAGTTAAAATTTTATTATTTATATAAATTTTTTTGTCTTATGGAATCAGATATAATAAAAAAACTGTGTTTTTCAACACTCAGTGGCCTCTAGCACTTACAATGCTTCTACTTGCATCGTAAGACAAAAATTTTTTTAAAGTATACATTCTAAGCTAACTGTAGGAATAAAAATACAAAAAAACCGTCATACTTTCTGAAAAGTTGATTTTGAAAACTGAAACTTGAATAACAAAAGGAATCCTAATTTCTAAAATTTTTAAAATGTTTTTATCGCATTCTACGAAAAAAATGCTAACAAAAGATATTTATTTATTTATTTTTGTTTTTTTGTTTTGATACACATCGATTCGTCTACCAAATAAAGAATCTTTCTTTTCAATAAAAAACTCAAAATTTGTGGCAGTCATTGACTGCAGAAGAAATGGTCAAAAAATCTAAAAAAAATTCAGTAACGTTTTCTCATGGAGAACTTTTAATCACCAGAGATTGAGGGAAAAAAAAATTTTTTTTGTCCCAATTTACGTAAAATGCCCCATATATATTTTGAATCTCAACTTTACAAGTAACATTATAAAGAAATCTATGTTAAATCTCGTATGTATAAAATGTTACTATCTTATACGTTTTTTCATATGAAAAATTACTTTAAGATAATTCAACCGTATTTGTGTACAGGCCTCCAAGTTAGTTTCTTCAAAAAAACCGAAAGATTGGGTGGAGTATAAGCTTATAAGGTATAAAGTTGAGAACTCGCCTCAAGTACGAATGAAAAAATCATAAGAGAATAAAGAGCAAAAATTTGATTCACTTATTTATAAAATACGAAACAACTGTTACAAAAATCTAAAAAAAATTCGATGCCAAGATGGAAAAAGCTTACTCACAATCGTTTATTTATTGCAGAATCAACAAAAATTAATAAACAAACTAATATTTATAATACATGAAAAATCTTTATTATTGCAGTATATTTCTAACAAAGTTAAAAAAAAAGTCCTTTTACTGAAAAAATTAGTTTTTTTTTTGAGTAATTCATTTAGATGTGGAATGTAGAATCAAACCAAGTTGATTAATTAACGAAAAATTGATTTGTACTTAAAAAATAAGTTACAAACCAAAGCATAAAAAAAAGAAATCAAGTTTTTAATATCAGGACCTTTAATAGAAGAGTAGGTAAGAGACTTTCCAGAATGCAGAAGTTTTTTGGGACTAAAAACCATTTAAAAAATGTTTTAGTTTTTTTTTAAAATGAAAAAATAAAATTTAATAAAACTCAGAACATTTGCTAAGATAATGGGGTGTGATGTGATGTACAGGAGGAAAACGTTAGGAGTTATGGCGAGGAGATGTGGGGTAAGGTTAGAGTTTTATGAAAAATCCACGACTTTAACATATTTTCTGAAGGTCATCAGTCTGTGATAGTTGATGCAGTCCCCCACATAGGCGGCTTATATAAGTAATACTCTCATTATCTACATAAAAGGAAATCAGTGCTTCTAACTACCAATCTCTGTTTTCTAGGATACACTCCAACAAATAAATGATAAGCAGTTCAGTTTGTCATCACCAATGCTATCTTTCCTAGGTAATCGACAAAAAAACAGTTCTACTAAAAAATAGAAGCCTTTGCAAGCGCTAATGCTTGCTAATCAGAGTCTCATTTAAATAACAGTTCATACTCATATAACATTGGGTTTTTTATTGCTGATACTTGCTTGCGTAAGAAAACAACTAATTGATAAGTAACCGTTAAGTCTTCCGATTGCTGATGCTGGCTTGCATAAAAAAATAATTTTTTTATTATTGAGACTAACAAAACTGCTAAGTAACTTATTGCCAAAAACTTGCACGCCTGAGGGTACGTTTTAATTCTAAATTATACGAACGAACGGAGCCATAATACTCATTCAAAAACCTCTTGGACAGTAAGAAGTGACATTGTAGTTATACTAATTATTATAATATTGTGAAAACAACTCGATTTCTAGAATCATTTAAGAAATTAAATTATCATTCTATAAATTATTTATCAAACGTAATAATTGCATTCAAATTATACAAATTAGCAATTGAGATTTAAATTACTTGTTAAATACTCTCAATCACTTACTTACTAAAAAGTGCATGTCAACCGTCATTTGAATATTTGTTAAATTATTTATGCTTTTTTTAAATCACTAACTAAATAATGAAAATTTATCAGCTGAGTCATGAAATTTAAATTTGCTTGAAGTTTAAGCAACCTGTTACGATAGCATACAGATATGCGTGCGCGTGCCTCTGCTGGCTTGAGCCCGAAAGGTAGGAGATTAGAGAGAAGTGATAGAAAAGGGAGAGCGAAAAAAGAGACTAAGGGAGAGAATAGCTAGAGACATGAGAGCAAAAGGACCAGATCCACGAGAATAGTATACACGTGCACCTTTCTTTAAATATTAGTAATTTAAATAAAGTATAAGTTAACAACAAGTAGCACCTATATTTATTTACGCACCAAGAAACTTACGTCACAGCTGGTGTCAGAAGTAAAATACATACAAAATTTTTTTACGGTCTGACTCGTGCGTGGAAACTACTTTGTCACGTAGGAGAACATTTTTTTCTGATTAATCAACGCAATTAAGAAAAACTAATTAGAAAAAAAATATTGCTGATCAAAAGAAGTGTCATAAGTACCAGACGCCAAACTCAGCGTGTCAAGCATCAAAATATAAGGAAACTTCAAAAAGCTAAGAAAGAGAAAGAGAAATAGTTGAAAAAGGAGTTTTCTACACTGCTGGAAGACCAGTCCAGCAATAAGAGAAAATAATCGCATAGCAAACCAGTGGTACAATATACCAAAACACTAGATAACTGTTAATCACCAAATCTGAGCCTGGACAGCAGCCTCATGCGAGACATGGGAAACACCACACGAAAGAACGAAACAACACGGAGAAAGTCAGTGGCAGGTCAATGCACTAAAGGATCCAAAGGCTAACTTATACACAAGATCATCACTATACTAAACATTGTGACAGAGATCTGGTAAGTGAATTTTCATGGGTTTTTTTTATATATTGATAACGCCCGAGAGACATACGCACTGAGAGAGATAATTTGTATGCATCGACGTTATTATGAAATCAGAAACTTTTACAAGCGACAAACATCCCATACAAAATTTTTTTTTTTTTTCCAATTAATTAGTAAATAAATAAACAAAGTTGTTATCTGATAGCAGAAGTAGAAAAAAAAAGATATTGACTAACGCTAATTATAGTGCACATATCTATCAAGCAAACCCAAAGTACACAACAATTAAGGTGTCCTACAATGAAGCACAATGTACGAATACACGAGTATATGAAAAAAATATATAAATCGACAAGACTTACTATATGCAATAAAAATAAAAAAATAAAAAGAGTATCACAGATGCAATTGATATATTAGACGGAGAAGCATAAAAAAAAGATAGATACACGAACACACATAAGATAAGACAAGACGACATAGATGACGACGTAATACAAATCAGCTTAGATCATGATCTTAAGTCATGGGCAGAGTTGCAGAAAGCAAGTAAGAAAAAGAGGCTGTTGATGATAAAGAAAATGAAAAAACTCGCACTGGACATAGTAAGACATAAAATAAATATGGAAAGTCGGGGAGTCCTCGCGGACGCAGGACAGAAAAAAATTTCTTCTACCATGGAGCATTAAGCAATCCTCTCAACACATTATACATCAGCCCCATTGACCCAAAATAACAGAACTAGCGCTATAAACTACTTCAAAATGACAGCAGCCCACAAAGAAACACGGGCTGAATTAAATACTTAGGAGCAACTCCCGTTTACTCAAAACAATGATACAACAAGTAGGGATGAGAATTTGATTAGAAATCATAACATACATAATGAAACAGATATACATGATTTTGTAGACACACATTAAACACATTAAATAGGTAATAGGTACAAACGCACGCAAAGTCACGGCCTAGAGCTGACAGAGCATGCGTCACAGCAAATTTACACACGTGGGTTACAAAACTCCCTAACCACATTAAGCAATGATACCAACAACATACCAATAGTTAATAGTGATTAAGTAAAACACCCATTGTTCGAACAAATAACAAAAACGGTAGCCTTCACAGTAGGACCGCTATATGAAAAATTATTTATAGGAACCCTTGCAAACCGATAATGAAGCTGGGTGAGCAACTTCATTCCACAAGTGGCGGATTTTATGTCAATAGATAAGTTTTTGACAGATTTAAGAAACAGATACACTCGCACTAACAACGCCACCAGTCTATTGGCAAAACTAAAGATCATGTCACAACAAGAAAATCAGCTGGTGGAATCGTACTGGGACTGAATTCCAGCAAAACACGGCTGAATGATAACCATATGTGCTGTTAGCCTGATTTATTCTTTAACACCAACAATGTTGCTAAAAATAGGTGCAAAAAAAGAGTCAATAATGCAAATTTGCTATGAGCTACAGGCCCCACACAACTACTAGGTTTATTGCAACCCGTCAACACTTGGCAAAGCAATAGTGATTGCACTGAAAATAGACAGTGAAATAAGCTTACGCTGCTATATACTAACGTGGCGTGAGAACTAATTCCTGCATACGGATAACACCGGTAGGGACAGAAGAAACAGAGAAAAGTGCATTCATGTATAAACAAGCAGACGTAGCAAGCACACTTAAATGGCACCAAAACAAGACAAACTATGATTCCTGTGCATTCTACACAATCAGGCGACAAAACAGTGCAAAGTATTTGAGCTAAATGTGAAAGCCAAAACGACAAAAAATTCAGATAAAGGTGAACACGATACAGTGGTAAAGAATGACACTCAAACGAATCTGACTGCAGCAAATAATAACGGAAAGTCAATCCCGAGTTGTGCGTACTGTAAAAGAAAGGGACACATCACGAGTGAGTGCCACATGTTGGTGAGAAATGCCAAAAGGAAAAGTGATTTGGTACAATCTGCAGGACCGATACAATAATAACAAGAGAGACAAAAATTTTTGTGACAAGCAAAACTTGCGTGGGGACAATTAGAACGATTAAGACTGCCAAGAAAGCAACAGTGGATTCGATGGAAATAACTTTACTAACTGCAACAATTGAAAGCCTAACGAGAACTATAATAAAATAATCATAATAACTACAACGATAACAGGCCAAACGGAAGCGATAATAGAAATAACTGTAATAACTTTAACAACAACTTGCCTAGTAACGGCTATAATGAAAATAGCTACAATGACTACAACAATAACAAGCCTAACAGGCCTTAGGCAATCAAGGTTAGAACATAGGCAATGACAGATTTGGCAACAATCATAATAATAAAAAACTTCATAGATAACAACAACAGGTTTAACTAAAACAACCAAAACTTCAACAGGCATGACGGAAAACTTGATGGGAATTACTATAATAATTATAATAATAACGGAAACAATCAGAACAATCAAGGCTACAATGGAGGTGACAATAGATTAAACAGAATCAATTTAAATAATTAAAACAATAATAGAAAATACAATGAAAATAATAATTATTGAAACAGATGATTTCCGGTTGCAATAAATAATTAGCCTATGAATAAAACGAAGATGCTGCGTCGAGAGCTTTTAAACTCACAGGATGCTCGCCTTGCTCCTTAAGCCGTGAGAGGGACACAATAGTCAGAAAAAGAGAGACAAGTTTTCCGAAGAAAGAGGTGAAGATATCAAATAGTAGGCAGGAATCACCAGGAAAAATGCATGCTGAGCCACAGGTTACTAACGATACAAACGCAATCGTCAAAGTCTTAAACATAACACAAAGAGAGCGCAATGCAAGCCAGACACTTACACTATGGGCATACAGAATAATTATCACTGTCTCGAGCACACATCGCTGACGCAAAGACCTTAAAGTAAGGATGAAGAAAAATCCCTTATCAAAGTAGAAATAAGAATATCGAGTGCAGAATCCACACCAACCTTAGTACTCTTAAATAGATAGTAACTTTACACAGATACTGGTGCCAAAATTTAGATTATAAAAAATAGCTGCTTAACAGCAGACACGCTCATGGATGTAAGTGGCTAAGATAGAGTTCTAATAACTGGTGTGACACATGGCATACGCTGCACGTTAAAAAAAATGAAAATATCTCTGAAAGGTATTTAGGTAACCCTGCATGTAGCACCTGATAACTTTACAATCGCAGCAGTAGGCATAATCGGCTGAGACACGTTTAAATTATATGACGGCCTCATAAGTGCCAGAAGCGGAGTACTAGTATAAAACAGCACCAAGATTCCTCTGTACGAATGGAAATATTTTGAGATTCTGGCTAGAACAAGAACAGTAATATTTGTGCTCGTGAAAAAAACTAAGGACAACTGTTAAGTTGGCTTAGTTTTCTTAGAAAACGTAAAAGAGGGAATCGTATCCGGAAATTTTATAGCAAAAAAAAGAGCAAAGTGTATGCAGAAATTATAAATATAACGAACGAAAATCTAACTAGAAGTAGACTTAATAGAATGCAAAACTGCGCAAAGGGCATAACCGTTTAGCATCGAAGGAGACGATGCTAGAGGCTAACGAAAAGCGATGATAGGACCTTTTTCAAGATCTCAAAAAAAATCCATTAGAGGTAAACCACGCCAAATCAGTAGATGTTCAAGAACATAAAAATTGGGCCGAAGAGGGAGATAAAAAGAACTGTGGCGATAGGGGGGGCACAGCTTACTATCCAAAGAGCAAACATGCGAGCATGGGTCGAGAAATAATAAAATTTGTCGACACATCAAGCTGCAACGAAGAAGAAATAAGATACATACAAAAACTAATAAAATTTAGCTGTCTCGTACTTGGCCTAGAGGGTGAACTGCTAGAGGCAACAAATTTATTGAGACATAGGATGCAAACAACGACAGATGGACCTAGTACTGTAAAAAAGTGTCAGATACTCTGTGAAATTTGGAGAGCAAATGCAGACAAAACTGTATAAACTATCAAAAGACGGTAAAGTCGAGCCATCAAAGTCGACATATAGCTCCAACACATAAATTGTACTAAAAAATCACGGCCCAAATGGGGAAAAACACTGAAAAGTCGTCACACACCTTAGGCTATTGAATAGGATGACGGTGGGCTCATGTTACCCACTACCATTTCAAAACGAAATTTTAGAAAATCTGGTAGCCGCGCGATACGTAACGGTAATAGACTTAAAGAGCAGATTCTTCTTGGTAAAAATATACGAGAATAACGTACACAAGACCGCGTTCTCAGGCACTAAAAAGGCACTACCAGTATAAAAGAAAGCCAATGGGTTGCTGCGATTCTCTAAAAGGGTTATTGGGTTATTGGATTATGGTGTTAGGGAAGAACCTGGAGCAGCATGGCATACGGCTTCAGAGATTGTTCAAAAGGGTAGTGGATGCAAATTTAACGATAGAGCCAAAGAAATGCTTACTTTTGAAGCGTGAGGTAAAGGTACTAGGGTACATTATTGGAAACGGAAAAATAAAAATAAACCCACAGACGATTGAGGCCGAAAAAGAATTTTCAATACCGATAAATGCCAAAAAAATAAGACAATTTCTCAGGCTTTCGGGATATTGTAGACAATTTATAAGAGACTCTGTAAAAATAGCCCAACCACTTTCAAAACTGACAAGAAAGACTATTGAGTTTGAATGGGGAGAGACAGAGAAACAGGCATTTGTAAAACCTCAACACACCTTATGTAGCAAGGCAGTGGTTATAGCCCCAGACATAAGATAACCATTTATAGTAACAACCGACGCATCCAACTACATTATCGGAGCAATCTCAAGCCAAGGAGTAATAGGCTCAGATCACCTTTGTGAGTACGCGTCCAAATGTTTATAAGGCAGAAAACTACAGTACCCTTGACGTACAATAAGAAATTGTTGGTGATAGTGTACGTCAAAGAGCAATTAAGACCATATTTGTTCGGTCATAAGTTTACAGTCGTAATGGATTTCGAACGGCTCAGTCATTTCCACACATCAAGGAAGCTGGACTCAAGATTTCCAAGATTAAAAGCACAACTTCGCGAAAATGACTTTGATGTCGTTCACAGACCCAGGTAAATGAATAAGGCACCGGATGCCGTGTCTCGTAATCCAACAGTTAAAGAGGGGGAGGAAAATCCAGAACCGCCACGTTAAAAGCTTTTGGAGCTCTCGGAAAAACAAGAAAGAGATAATTACGAAGACATAGACGTGCCTCTAGCATGCATATATATATATATAGAGTACTATATATATATATATATATATATAGAGTACGCACTTGAAGACAAAGAAACATAATAAAAAAAATAAGAATTATAAAATAGAAGTATTCGACTATTACACGAAATAAGACGAGAACGTCATTAAAAAGAAGCCCAAATAACTTAAATCAAAGAAGCACTTATTAAATATCAACAGCTCCAGAAAAGAAGAATCAGAACCAGAGCTAGAAGAAGAAAGATCAAATGAACAAACCTGAAAAAAATACCCCCACACACAGGGAAACAATGAAGAGGAAATTTCGTCGCAAGAATCATTGGAGAATAAGCTAGCGTACATTTAAAAAGAAGAAATCATGGGGAAAAAAGTAAAAACAACGAGCACATCGTTTATATGTAAGGGTTCAGTAAAGAAAAAGCAATGCAGAACTCGGAAACGTTAATGAGATACACTAAATAGGGAAATTTCAGATTTCTCTATTACCGTCGAACAATCACGCAATTCAAAGGAAATTATTATTGCGAATTGTGATACACTGGCAGCAACGCAAAGGAAATTTGAGCCAGAAAAGCATTAGAGATTTTAACTATCGTGGAAAAGCGAAGCAGCAGAAAGAGTAGAAAAAAAAAAGAGGTGAAAGCTATACAGGCGATAGGAGAAATACAAGTGGCAGAAGCACCTGGTATAGACAAAGAAGGTGAAAAAAAAACGGAGAATAAAAGAAAGACGCATGAACTGAGATAGAGTAGGGCCAAAGACAGACAGCTGATAGATGAGAGGATATAAGGATCGATGTGTGAAAGAGGGATGATACACCGATAGTAATGAACGATGAAGAAGATGCGAGGTCTCCAGTATCGGGGACTCAATGCGTAGAACTCCTTAAACAGCTAAAAGTGGTCAATGTTCCGAGAGATGGTAGCTGTCTGTTTTGCTACCTAGTACTTAAGTAAACAGCAATACAGTATACAGTATAAAGCAAACATGTACATACACTTGCAAGTATCACCTGATAAGACAGTATACCCACACTTTATAGAGGGGAAAGATATGGAATACAAGAACATACATCTTAAAAGCCAAAACTATCAAGCCCTTATAGAGGTAGCCAGTGGTGACTACTTACCTAAGAATGATAATAAAAATGAAGACGACGACTCCGAGAATCAGGAACCTCGAGATAACACAGAAAAAAATCTTAAAGGAGACGTCAGGGACTTATCTCTAAGCAAACGTAATAGAGAGAATTGTGAAGAGGACGCATAGAATACAAAAAGTGGCAAAAAGCGAGAGAGCGAACGACAGGAATGAGGCTACCAAAAAGTGCATAAGGCCCCTACCTGAACCACCACGACCACCGGAGCCTGACGACAATACAACGACCATAGTAATTATTATGATAAGAACAATAATACTTATAATAACAATGGTAAGAACAATATAACATACAATCATAATATTTATAGAAATAATAATTATTGTAACAATAATGACAAAGTTATATAGAATATACAATGAATAACGCTAGTTTACCAATACAGTATTTTATAGGAAGACGGAATACACCGGAACATGTGTGTATAAATGTATAGGAAAAAGCGATATTTTTTATTTATTTGTTGTCCTCGGACAAGCTGCGAGTAAACAACAAATTATACGAAGTAGAGATATAAAATAACTAATAACTGCGTAACCAACAGACACATAGACAATTAACACCCCCCTTTCTAAAGAAACAATGTTAATAAAAATTGTACAAAAAAATAACTTTTTTTTCTTGTCATCGCCCTTAGATGCACGCGCAAAGTAAAGGCAAAAAGAAGAGAAAAAAAAGTCTACGTACGTCAATTTTTTTTTTGGCTGTACAACACTTAACTTATGGGAGAACAAGTGATAGGATAAATAATTAGGTTATTATATTTTGAAATACTTAAGAAGAAAGGCATTGTCAGAAAAAACAATAAGAGATAGTGTTTATAATTAGAAAATTATATGTTTACACTCGAAACAATAGAAAAAGATATAATAATAATTATAATTCTAATAAATAAACTCTAATTATCATTATTGTATTTCTGTAGAAAAAAAAAACACAAAAAACAAATAAGCAATGAAATAAAAAACATTAATAACAATAAGAAAAAAAAGGATTTTATAACAAAATGTTTACAAGTACACTTACAATTATATGTAACACACTGCATAATAGTGTAATTAGTAGATTTTGAAGGACGTGAGACGCAAAGAGTTTCAAGGAGAAGATCTTATCTTTCAATTAATTTAGTTATAATTTTCAAGTAATACAGCTGCAGGTGAAAATTTTTACCAGTTGCACACTAAGCTATAATCGGTCAATTACTGTATTCGTGGTAGATCCTAATATTCCTAACCTACTCTTAAAATCAACAGCCAAGCTAAATAGACCGTAGTTCTACTCTAAGAGTCGTCTGTTACAGACCACAGAGAAGTAAGCTATGCTTACATAACTGATCATAAGATTTAGATTGAACAGTTATCGGAGAATGATATCAACTACTGAAAATTCTGGAAAATCGTTTTAAAAAACAAAACTTAAATAAACCTCATTAAAAAGAAATACTCACACTTACTTGGTTTGAAGGTTAAGTAAGATAATGCTTCCTCTACTGTGTAAGGGATTAAAATAATAATTAAATCCAAGGTAGCATTTCACCATGTCAATGACAATAGCATATACATTCTTAGTAACACAACTTAACTCAACTTAAGGTGGAACGCATATTTGACTTTTTTATTAATGTAATAGAAGAAAAACGACTTGGAGATCTATGTCAAAGTTAAAGAAGTATATTCACAAAAATATCTTAAAAAATCAATAGATGTCTACAGATATTATGAAAGCAATTTTACGTGATTTCTCCTTACGGCTATGTGTTACGTTGCGATTTTTCAGAATTAAACATATAAAAAAGGGTATAGTTAAACGAACTGAAAATTATTTTGAGTATTACTCATTCTTTTATAGATACACCTTATACCCTTACAAATTATTTTTCAAAAAAATCTGTGTGTAATGTACGTCTTAAAGTGTTACTCATTTACACGTTATACTACCCTATTTAAGTCAGCTGCACTACAGCATGGTTTTTCTGAACCGTTGAGAAGCAATTATATTTTAGGTATTGTAGATAGACTTGAAATAAGTGTGTAAGCGTTTGCAACATATGTTAGAGTGATGTTAGGGGTGTTGTCAGTGTGAGCAGCAGGAAGTTGTTTGAAATTCATTCGAAAATTTAAAGAGAGTGCACATCCTTTTACTCGCTTGCTTATATATAGTACATATTCTATTATGGCATATTGTAATTTTTCAATTGCTTACAGAGATATAACATGATATATGGATACCCTAGTCTCTGATGTCTACTGGTTTTTCATTGCTACAAAAGAAGTTAGAATATTTTTTATTACAGTTTATCAAATTTTTTTTGTGTCGCAGAAGTTATGATTTTAACTTCTTCTTGTTTTATTTAATGGACCGTCATTTTTTTTTAAAAGAAGTCGATGAAATTATTACATGTAGGCAAGGTTTCCACCTACTTCTCATGTAGTTCAATAAAGAGGATAAAATTTCATACAATATAATCAATGTGTAGAGTGTATAGAGCCTGGCTTTTTTTTTTTCAATGTATCTAAGCACAAAAAACTAAAAAATATTTCAAGACCAACTGTTTATTGCTGCTAGGCTTTCTTAAAATGTATTTATTTTGAATATGAGCTATTAGCAGCCAAAAATAAAATGAAGTTAATAAGTTAATAATATAAATGTACATGCGTTTCCCAAATTTGCCAAAAAATATTCCTGAGAGAGGCGATAAAATTTTGTAATGTTAAAAACATAAAACAATTCTATTAAAGAATTAAAGGATAAAATTGACGACACGGCAATTGTATGATCTGTATCAAGGGTATCTGTGTTAAAAGAAATACGTTTCCTTCATGCAGCTTGCTTAGTGTGATGTTAGTCAAGTAAATGTGCCTGCGCGATAATTATGTTAACAGAAAACTTCATACGGAGCATTGATAGAACACGCGCATAGGCGTATGGCACGAACACACTTTCATATCAGCAATGGCCACCATCTGCTGTAATAATAGAGGTTGTCGTCATCCTGCTGAGTGGTAAAAGGTAGGGCCATTGCCAGTATAATGCTCCATTGGCAGACCTTTGCCACGTCTATAGCTGATACCATTGTTAAACAAGGTGAACGCACAGCCAACTTTTGCGAGACCTTTCTAGTGGTAACATTGTTATGTATGCGAACCTGCACCTCCTTTGCGCCTTAACCCATTTGGACAGTGAGTGTCACTGTAAAGGCAGCAGTGTGGTCTGTACAGTGTGGATACGGTATTAAAATAAGTGATTAACGAGCAGTTTAGTCATACTTATTCTTCTAACGTTAACTGAAAGCCATGTGGACATTGGTTAGAAAGAAGCATAAAATTTTTAGCTATTGTGCAGGCCGTATTAAATAGATACTCGTAGCACGCGTAGAGTGCGTGATGAAGCCGAGCTGTTATATGTGCTATTAACGGTTAAAAGTTGTTTTCTTATACTTCAGTACATTTAATGTGTTTATATATAATAATTATGCAACAGAAAGGAACGTTCAAAGTTTAGTAAGTGTCACACGTTTTTTTTAAGTATCCAAGATGAATGCTTTCTGTGGCTGTGCAGCATTAGGGTTATAACTTAGACAGTGCATGTTTCACTTTACCTTGCTACATTCAACGTATTTGGCGGCTTCCTAACGTACGTTTTTGTAATAATTAGTAATGTTACCAATTTTTCTTGGTCACTACTGTAATCCCAAGCATCAGCGTGACGAATTAGTAAGTAAATTTTATACTCAGAAAATTTTTTATGCATTAAAAACTAACAAATAAATAACATTATTATGAAAAACAATTTTCAAGAAGCACATAGTATGTTAATAATTAATGAAAATGTTCCGTCAGAACCTAGCGATAAGTAGAGAAGAGAGAGAGTAAAACATTGGGCAATGTGTTTATTTGATAAGCTCTGTCTCGAGAGTCCATTGATCTATCATACTTGAGTGTGTCTAATTGTGTGAGTTTATGACGCGATTTATTGCGGTATAAAGGCGTGTTAAGCGAAATAGTTCGTGTAAATAGGTAAATTATAAAAGTTATTTTCTCGCGTCAACCAGGTTGCATGTGACAAGTCGGTGAAGCGTGGTAGTATGGTCGTTGCAAGATTGAGTTGGTGAGACAATCTGACAACAAAATCTTTCATCCTGAACAAAGGGATAAAAAAATACGGACAGCTCTTGTACCTGTACGAATTATTAGATTCGTTGATGCGCACCAAACAATTGTACGACACGAGTGATCAGACGGTAGTTTACTTGCGACGCAATCAGCACGAGGCAACTTCCATGTGCTACGTGGCACGAGCTCTAAACCATGTATTTCGTAGGCTTCTCTACGACATCTCAAGAACGATCAACTATTTAAAATTTGGGTGGAGCAACACGTTGTCTGCTGATTGTGCCCGTATCACGCGTGAGTCATCATAGCCTTATGCAGTGGCTTGAGACTATCCAAGTCACATTGCAAGTTTTCCTAGCGTAAGTGTTAGTTTTATTGTATTGCTATACGAGAAAGATTACAGAAGCATCTTCTTTCGAGTTCAATGTATTTTTAATATTTTTTCTTTCGTTTAATTGTAAGTATTTGTAATTTATCAGATTTATATTTCATGATAGTATAGTGGTTATTTGCAATAATATGCCGTCTTGTTCAGTCATATTTCAATGTTATGTGAGATCGAATAAATTAACTTGTAAATAAATATTCCCTGGTTTTTAATTTTCTTATATGTAAGTCGTTGTAAGCCTGCCCATAGTAGATGAAAAAGGAAGAAGGTAATCAGGTAACACATTAACCTACTCACATTGATTTTTATTTTAATACTCCAGATTTGTTGATCACATGGAACGTCTGAAATGTAATGAAACACAAAATGTGATAAAAAACTTACTTAACTCTCAAAGAAATTAAATAAATAACTAACTTCACTAGAAATCATAATGAATCGGGACCTTATTAGTAATGAAATCCATAGTTGCGTAAGAGTGCGAGCCATGTAAGGAGTTGAACGTGGCAAGAAGAAGTTGGTCTACTTTCCTGAAATTACTTAATAGCCTCGTATTCCAAATAAAGCTCGTATTCCAAATCATCCATTAGGATTTCCAGAAGTTGTGCTCATGGTCATGATCAAGCACAGAGAGTTAGCGAGAGTCAAGCCAACAGACTAAAAGACTCTGTAAACTGAAAGTAGGCAGTGGGAGACACAGATGCACTCAAGAAAGAGTCACTTACTTACGAGTCACAAAAAAAAGCATTTTTTAGACTTAAAATAATAAAGTCTTATACTTTATCGTTACTCAGTGTGAGAGACTAATTTTTTTCATATTGTTTAGACAACATTTCTCTAATTTAGGCTACGTAAAAAGCTTAACTAATTTAACGACAGGACATTGGAAGTGCCGTATGATGGTGATGCAAGATAGTGTATAAAAAAAATGTTATTTAATAGTACGACTCACACCAATTTTAAACTGCAAGAATATGTTCAAAAGATGAGACTTAGTGTTCATGTCAACGGTAAAGTAGTCTTATTTTATATGAGAACAGCGTCACGCCTTAACACACATTAGGTATAACCTCAAATCACGTATTTGTTACAAATTACAGATAATGGCTTTGTCTCTCTAGGTTGCTTAAGATGAATGGCACGCTTCTGTTGTTAGTTTTCAGCCATCAATTAAAAATGGAGGTTTAAGCCCTACATATAAGGTTCAGGAAGTGTTCACAGGGTCGCTGTTATAAGGATGTGTGTAGGGTAAGTATAAAAGCTACAGACTGTGTATGTGAATGAGCTACAACTCCCGTGACCCCTTTGCTGAGAATAAACAGTGGTCTAGAGCACATCATATAGATTACATTTAATCTAGAGTATATTTAAGCTCTTTAAAAGCAAACGTAGGCTAGCCAATAATTATGTCAAACTGGTGTTTAAACTATGAACTGCAGCTCCCCACAATCCTTCTAAATTATAATAATAAGTTAGTACTGTCCATATCCTAAGGAATGCATCACTTAGATCGAGATTTTAGCTAATTTTATTTAGTAGAAATTATGGATTCAATAAGAAAATAAGACTTATACAAACAGTGTCTTGTCGGCCATTCTAACATGCACACAGTTGCATGCTTTGACAGATAGACCAGATCCACCTTGCACCCACGTTTGAGTGCCAAGTGCCCACATATATTAAGTAATTGTAATTTTCCAGAGATGTCAACCCTACGACATTGCTTATACATATGGGGAGAATCACGTCAACTGCCCAACGCTGCAGAATGGGAGAAAGCGGGGTTTTTTTTAAAAAATAGAATATCTTTAAGACAAATGAGCCAGTCTTGATGGTCTTTCTTTTATCTAACAGCTTATTTAACATGAAATATAGAAAAAGTAATCTAGATTCCAAACATTCCTTGTAAGAGGGTGAAAACAATCCTCAAAGTTGACAAAATACCAAAAAAATTATTCAAAATTAACATTTTTTACTATAATTGTTATAAATCTCCAGAAATGTATAAGAAAGAAGAAACATGTGGTACAGGACACACAATAGATAGTGTCGGTATATTTTAGGAGGTTAAGCAACCCTTAGAGTTGATGGAATTTCAAATTTGTCATTAAAAATGACATTTTGGAATGAAATTCGGAATTAAGTCTGGCGAACTCCACAGTTCAATTTAGAATTGGGACTTTGCATTTTACTCATTCTGAAACTGGCAACCCTGAGATGCACTGATCATACATATGAAATATTTAAGTGAGAAATGCTATTGTAAGCCCTTTCTTTCGGTGAAATGGAATTTTTGATGTGTGCATATCTACTTTTTATAATAAGTAGTTTAATAAGATGTTTTAGTGCTATTTTATTTTTGAAATGCACGTCCTAGCTAAAAAATTTAATAAATAATGTCCCGTTCATTTTTATTTGTAAAAATCTTTTTTTGGGGGTGATGCTCTACTAACGAGTCACAAACTTTAGAGCTTAAGTTATGTATATTCTTCGAAGATACAGTATTAACTATATGTTAAGTATAAAAAAATAGTTAAATAAGAGTGTTATAGATCATGCATCAATGTAAATGTAAATGGTCTATACAGCTTAAGTTTTTTGGAGGTCACGCATCAGTTACAAACAACGGCTTCTGTTCATGAGTAAACTATAATTTTATCAATTGCTGAATAGCACAGTGTACATCTAACGTACTCAGAAATTGTATGTACATATGTGTGTATGTATATATATATCACCCTATATTATGTAGTTGTATTGACAAAAGTGAGTCTCAGCCCCCCCACTCCCCCCCGCTCCCCCTCAGTTCACCGTCAGCTCCCCCTCGATTTACGTAGTTATTTGCTTGTTTCAAGGTCATTTTTAATTAAATTATATTTGAGTGAGCTTCCCCCCACTCCCCCTGCTCTCCCTCAGCTCCCCCTTGTGACCCCTTCACCTCCCCCCTAATGAAATACTTATTTATCTAATCTATTATATGTTTTGCCATCATAAATGTTTAAAAATATACGCAATTTAGTACCTAAGTCATACCTTGTTTAAAGGGTCTTTTAACGCACTGATCATAGGTCTCTCTCTGTCCATTCACTCCGCCTCACTCACTTTGTGTCTCTAAAGTACCTTTATTTGTTTAACTTGATTAAACTTTTACATTTTAAATCTTTTTCTGGTCCATGTCTACTTTACTTAAATTTAAATTTCTTGATTACTTGAGGACTTTATTAAGTAAAAGACAGAAATCAGAAGAAGGTATTATCAAATTAACAAACGCAATTAGGCTTTAAAAGCAATTATTCATTCTGTTATTTTAATGTTGTGACATTTTATGTGTCATTTTAACCCATCTGTTCCTTTAAAACCCTTTCCACATTTTTCACATATTTGTTTTTCATGGTTTTCATGAATCAACAAACGTCTGTTTTAATGTAACGATCTGCAAAGTAACATGTTTTTGAATTACTGGAAAATTTGTAGCTCAACAATGTTTTTAATTTATGATTTATTCTCAGATGCAATTTGAATAAAAATTCTCTTTGAATTCTCACATCTTAATAAACCAACGTATAATTGTCCGTAAGAGAATAAAGGTTTTTTGATATACAATCCTAAAGAATCAAAACTCAGTTTTTCTGATTTTTAAATAAATATAGAACATGCTTAAACAAAGGAAAACTGTTTTCCATAGCAGACTAAAGGTAATAATAATAAGGTGCCAGTATTAAATGTTATTCTGGGAATATAAGCTTTGCTTTTTTTTCTCCCATAATTTTTTTACTTCTTTATAATACTTAACTAATTTTGTTATTTTTAATCTTGTGCCTTTACAAAGACCGTCTTATATACTTAAAGCTCTTATTAACCCTACTATAGCATTATTTTGAATTTTAATTTATGTAATGGAAGAGCTTCTCTAATATTATTTAAAAATACTGTGGGAAAATTAATATTTATGTTAATTAAACTATGTTAAGTTAATCATATGTCTTATCAACTCCTTTGTGAGTCACGTATTCTGCTGTTGTAAACTTATTTTTAGCCTGCATTGATAAATACACGAGTAATGTCGTTATTTTGTCTACTCAATCTGTTAGTGGGGGGTTGGCGCGTGGAGCGCGCAGGGGGGCATAAGCCCCACTAGTATATATATATATATATATATATATATATATATATATATATATATATATATATATATAAACATAAAAGTGTTGTTAAAGTATACTTTTTCAAAGTGAATTGCCATTCCTGTGTACAGGCTGTAGTAGTATGCAGACTTATAAGGCATAAAATGGCCTTTATGTTTACCATGCCTGAAATGAGAGTGAGATTGTCGTTTCTTACCTTCGAAGCACCCTCATCCTTACGTTGAATTCAAGATTCGTAAGACTGCTCTGATTGGCCGTACAACAAGTCGATTTCAAATTAATTTTAATCATAAGTAAGTAAATTTCTTACTTTCTGCATGTAAGTCCACGTGACAAATGGCAAAACAAGGAGAGCTAGCTAGTTGGTACACTGGGAGAGTTCTGGCTCCTCTCCTTTCTTTCTCCGACGGGGGAGCTGTAGCATAAGGCTTCTTGTCCATCGAGGGGGGAGCTGTAGCACGAGGGTATTGGGCTCCCCCTTCAAGTGGGCCGCTGCCGCGGAGGGGAAGTCACGTGTAAGTGAGAGGTCGTGGGTCAGCCGTGATGTTGCACGAGCTTATCTGCACTTTCTCCTCATCTAGTATCGGCTTGTTCCCCAAACTATGCTTAAAATGGGACCACTTACCTACACGCATAAAAATGTACATATGTGTATGCGCATGTATGTGTTCATGCTAATCTGAGTGATCATGTACGTAGATATCGATTAAATAAAACGAGTAAGTGGTTAGTTAGATCATACACTTTTTTGCACAGCCCAATAAATGTTTTACTATAGTACTGTGTTATCTCAAGTTAAACCCTAGGGATGTAAGCAATACTTCTCTAAATAAGACCACTCCTTAAATGACTTTGGCTTGTTTTGTTTGTTGAACTGTATGTACGAATAGTTGGACAGTCTTACAGCTGATAACATACTTAACATGTACTATGAATCAAAGAAAAGAAAAATGAATTCGAATGCATCTTAGAGAAAGATCTTTAGTTGACGAAATGCTTCCACTCGAGGAAGTAGTGGAGCCTCAGACTCCAGAAAACGATTTTGAATCCACCATTAAAAGTGCGGTTATTCTGGTAATAGATGAGAATTTGTTACAAGTTTTGAATTTTCGACAAAGATGAACGTTTCCTTTCTACAAAATTACATCTAATGCAGTGGTTGAGGTGTTAGTTTGTGGCCAAAATATTATAGATATTATTCTATCCATGCAACTAAAATTACAAAGTTGGAACGGTTGTACCAAACTGTGTTTACTGGCACTTACCAATTGTATAGTTATAATTCTCTCCATTCTGTAATATCACCGATGCACATGTTGGTGTATTTTAGAGATGACGGATATGCACCTTTGACGGCAATAAGTTTACAAGAGTTCCATCGTACAAAAGAAGAGGATTTCATTTATTACAAGCGTGATGTCATTGATAAAAGTGGGTAAAATTTTGAATAAAAAATTCTATAAAACTTTTATTTTGTACAACTTTTATTATGTACATCTTCTATCCTAATAAACTTCTTCTTACAGAACTCAACAGTGGATTACATCAGCAGCACACAAATAATCTTTTTTAAAGCAATAAAGATCAAAGTGATTATCTCATGTTTATACAAAGAACTAGCAATTTTTTTAAGTATTAAAAACAGAACAGTGTTACGAAAAGTGTGTTCTTGAATTGTTAATAACTATTTTTTTTTATCTCAATTAATAAAGTCACATATTTTGTATAAGAACATTTTTTACCCGAGATAACTTATTTTTTGTTAAAAAAAATACACCAATATTTTTTTGACAATAATTCGTTTTATTTATGGCTTACTTATTTTAGACACACTACCTTTCCAGTGAATGAAGCAAGCAAATAAGTTTAAGGTTTAAGATTGTTAAGATGACATGTAAATAAATAATATGCAAACAAAAATTTAAATTTGATATTTACATTTGCAGCTTCTAAAAATACGAGTACAAACATTTTTCATAATTCTAGCAAGGAACAATTATCGATTTTTTTTTTAAGTATATGATATTCATCTTTTTTCAAAAGAGAGCAAATGTTTTCGGAATAATTATTTCCCTTGACTTTTAATTGAGATGCCTCATCGTGCTTTTCTAAAAGAGGTTTTTAGATATTTTTATCCACCTTCTTTCTACTAAGGCTCTCGTATTTTGGTTTCTTAAAATACGGACCCATGTTCTTTTGATGTTGAGTGCCTAATCATCATAGGATAACTGAAGCTATTTGCAAATTTTCATTAGCTTATAAGAAGGCACTAATTTTTTTGTACTACACACAGTCATCGGTTTTGGCGTCAACATTATTATCAGAGTCAGAGACACTATCAGTGTTAGCAGTATTAGGTCCATCAACAACATCCAAACTGGTAAGCATTTTAGAAATTTTCCTCTTATAACTATTAAGTGCGTCTATAAAACATTTCATGTCTCGTTTAATGCTGCTATTCAACAAAGAGCACATAAATAATTTAATTTGATGAACCTTACTAATTGCGCAAAAATTCTTCCTACGTGGACTTTTTGTGTCTCATGAGAACCACATATTAACGCCTTTGTTAAGCATCCCATACTAAGAATATGACGTTATGGCATCACATACTGCTGAATGTTAATCACAGCACACTCTATGGTAGATTCCAAATACGAAGCTGTATTATCTTCATAAGCTTAAATTCGGTGTCCATTTTTTGCCATCGCATACAAGTGCTGCTGTAATTTTCTAATGGAACAACCACCCTTGAACCAGCGAAGTCCATGCACTTTCTTATATTGATGATCGTTATTTTGACGCACATCCATAGGTGAGGTAAAAAAATTGCATGGGGGCCGTACAATACAATGACTGATCGCTGGTCTCATAAGAGAAACAACAGCCACTTCTTTTGGTGAAAACTGTCGAGAAGCATCGAAAAAATCTTTAATCTCTATAACACTATAACACAATCCGTGTATCAATCCATATTTTACTTCTGTATTTTAAGCACATCGTACTAACTATGACATAAACGCGTATTCGTAACGTTTGATGCTGCGTGATAAACTAAGCAGCACTCTGGACTAAAATTTATTCATGTAAGTTCTACTTTGTGCTAGTGTGTTTATATGTTTTGTAAAAACTAATCGTAAGTTCTTAATATTTTAATCTTGAGTTTTGGAAAAAGGTTAATAAGTCAGTTAAATGAATTATAACAGGAATATAAACTCAATACATTTATTTGTGATGATAATTTAAAAAAAATACAATTTCATTAGGTTTTTACTAAACATCATGTTCAGAATTAGCAACATCTCCCTACTCCATAGCAAAATATAATTTTTTCATTCGTTTGACATTGTGGGTGACACATATGGATTTATACGCACCGTTATGATGAGGACATGTAGTTGCTAATATTGGGAGTTCAAACTCTGGATAATCAACCATGCCATTAACTTTAAAGTTAGAACTTTTGAGCCACCTTCTCTTCAATTCTCCAATTACAAAAATCTTCTAAGCATCTTTGAAATTTTCTCGTAGTACATTCCCAACTTCTGTACAGTTAATATTACCAGATTTTCAATCCAATCCATGATAGTAAAGCTCAAGCCATAAAATTTTACGTTTATATTTTTGACTTAATCTACGCCAAGGAGACGGTGGTTTAAAAAAAATTACATGTGGTTCAAAGCTCTGACATAACCAAAGAATTGCTAATTATCTTATCACATAACCGTTGCCAGGCTTTTTAAGGCCTTGCATGTTCACGACATCCTCCATCATAGTATAAAATAGACAGATTATAATGACTAACGCTTTTTTATTTTTTATGAGTAAGTTTAGACAAGTTTTCTTACATCCCCACTCATGGGATTATACTCGATTATACGATTAAGTAGAATCAGACAGTAAGCAGCTATTCCTTGCGAAAAATTATCTCTGGATTCGAATTTCAAACGCACAATTACTGGCGCACTTTTCAAAGCTTCATTTTCTTTTGAACAGTAATTAACCATAAGTGGCACGTGTGTAATAAAATCGTTTTCATTAATCATAGGTTTTGCTTCTTTACCATAATAAAAATTTTGAAAATTTGTATATATATTGTAGAGTGCAAAATTTGAGTATGATAATTATTGAAATTAAGATTGCCATATGGGTAGCACTGAGAGTTAAGAAATGATTCAACATTACTTATATTTCAATGATCAAAGCGACTAGCATTGACAGCTTTTGTAACCTTTACGATTTGTTTGAAAGCCTAAGACAACAAATCGCGGCTTTTCCAGTTGATTTGACATTTTACGGTCCAAACATGTTTCATAGTTGTTGGAAGAAGGGGGTGTTCATACAACTCTTTGTAACAAGTCTCCGTACGAGTCTTCGTAAACACTGTTTGCACAACTGCATTTAAGTCATTCCTTGATCTCATGAGGAGTAATTCATGCTTTGCATTTACTACAACCTGATGATAGTCCTTAGCGAAGCCAAGTATCATGCTTAAAGGGATACAAACATCAAAATAACCTTTATCATTTACCAATGTGCTTGTTTCGACAATATCTAGCCATCCTGCGTTTTCTAGCGTTAAACTTGATCCTGGATAGTGTGATATCCAACCTTTTATTAAAGTTATTATACCAACATTTTCGTATTTATCTATTTTAATGGCGTTCTGTTCGTAGGGAATTTCTTGAAGCAAATGACAAATAGCATAACTAACTAACTAACTCAGTTTGGGTGACTGCAGTATCTTTGTTTAATGTAAGTCGTCAAACAATGTGTACAGAACTTTGTGAGGGTAAGAGACATACATCTTGATATTAAATTGAGATGTAAATCTCATCACTATTGTTTAATGCTGATGAAATGTAAGGCTGATGTGCATGAATTTCATAGTGCGCAATTGATTCGTCAAATGTGACACCTGACTGAATGTTTAGAATTTTTTCCATCTTCAAAACAACATTAAAATATGCAAATAAACTTTAGCCAACGACTACTTTTAAGCCTAGGCTTTTTAAAAACTGCACGTTTTGACATGTTGATGCTTTGGTTGCTCGTTGATAACTTATTTGTCCTCCCTATATTGGTTTACTAATATACCCTCTATCAAAAATTTTTTTTTCTTTCCTTTAAAACATATAAATTACCTACTTTTTTAATTTAATTGTTTCACGTTCAGCCTTATTCTTATGACTTCTCCACCAAAATTTATTAATCTTTCTTCCTGATGAACGATTCGAACTCGAAGATGGTCCATTATTTTGACTGCAACGGATAGTTAAATTATTTTTGTTAGAACTTCAATATATTTATACCCAGGACGAACTGCAGGAAGAAGTTCATGAATCGTGTGAACCTCACGTTCCTTTATTTATGCTATAAATATGCTCCAGTAGTAATATTACACTTAACTTGGAGTGCATTTACATTAAGAATCGATAAAGGTTTTTCTGACTCATGAATTTTATTGGGTTCGAGAATGCGTTTTGTAAAACCTAAAACTGATCCGAACGAGTCTTCTGGTCAAAAATCAATTGGGTAACTGTACAAAATCACGCTACGAAGCGTATTATTGTTTGGCTTTACACTTATTCACATATCTTTAGGTGTTAATATGTAGATAAAAAAATTTTCTATAACTTGAATTTTAAAGCTGCCCTTTGGTAAAGTTACCACCTCGTCACCCACGTAAAATTTATTATTCCTCTCGTCAATATTACGTATGGAATTAAATGTCAGTAATTCCACTAAACCAAGAACGTAATTTTTTTGCGATGAGAGCTCAATCAAAGGAAAGTATTGTGTTTCGAAAACGGATGATGACGGTTGATCGATAAATCATAAATTTTTTTCCATCACTAGCTTATAAAGACTTACGGTTAAGATTATTGCTTAAAAATCTTAGACAGAGATAGCCATAGTTATAAGTATTGAATTCTTGATATCTTTTGTAATTATACTTAATAATACCAACACCAAGGTATAACATTAGATCCAGCGGTGATTGTAGATCGCTAAAACTATCGAAATATGTTACGTCATCACTTTGCTTTTTGTATGCAACTTTATGAGTACCAGAACCTTCTTTATCATCTAGGTTAACAATAGCTGATTTATTTTGATGTGAACCACTAAATAGCATATCGTTTCTCATTATTACTTCTCAAAAATATGGTATCTTTTACATTTTTGCATATTTCATAATATTTTCATTTGTGAAAGCTGAATATGGCAGTTTTACTATAAATTTTTTTTTTTTCAATCCTCTTCATGGTTTCAAGTGTACACCTAAACCTTTTTTATGCAATTGTAGAAAGAGGCCATTACCAAGTAAAATAGCTTACTTTTATTTAAAAGGGTCTCGTACTTTCTTAAAGCTGTTTCTTGGCTTTGTTCACTTAATTTATTGTTTTATAAATACCACTCGCACCATTAGCAATAGCCTCTATAGCGCTTAGACCTGCAAATGTGAGTACGATGTAAGGTAAAAAGCCTCAAATGTTTTGAGGTACGTGAAACATGCATAGTTTTCTAATATTTTTCTTACCACCTGCTTTTTTCATGGCTACTTGAGCTCCTTTTATAGCAAAACTAACAACTTTGCGAGCACATTTCCTTCTAACTATAAACTTTTAAGCACTTTGAATTCAACTTTCTAAAGTCACTATTTTTCCAACATTCTTTTTCATAACGTTTTTAATTTTTTTATTCTTTAATAAGCCCATTTCTTATTTAAATTTCACTTTTATTGCAATACTCTCAGCAAAAGTGGAGGTCTTTTTACCAATATTTAAATCTTCAGCTTTAAAGCGTTGCCAAACATTTTTCGAAAGAATTTTATCTGCTCCGTTTGCTAGCTGTAATATCGTCAGGGTTTTGAGAATGAGCTATATCGTGTTGCTTACAAGCTTTGTCCAATAGGTTAAAACCTGAATTTCCACGGGCTTATCTCTTAGCTAGTTTAGTGCCCGGCCCGCAATACTGATATCCTGGTACGTGCAGTTCTACTGGCAGCTTATTTATGACTTTATTTATGACACCACGACCTTTTCGTCGATAAATGATCATCAGTTTTTGAGTGTAAAATGTTAACTGAGCTCGTATGCATAACTAGCACGCTTTTTATGTATAAAAGGATTAAAAGTTTGAAAACATGCAGATAACACTATCACTTTTAGTATCAGTTGAGTCAGCATACAGTTAGAATGAGCTTTGTTGAACAGTTTATTAAACCTTTCGTCGTAAATCTCGATGATATTGTTAAACATGTTAAACAAGATAAGAAAATAAAACAAAACGGTGATTTGCTACCCGATACTATAAGAGATCTTTTTTGTGGTCCATTAAACTGTGAAAAAACGAATAGCTTACTATCTCTTATTACTCACACCGATGGATTGAGATCTGAGAATATTCATTTGTACTCAAAATCTTTGAATCAACCCAAGTATAAGTTTCTAAAAGAACTATTAGATCCCATAGATAGTGTAAAATATTTTCCATTTAATGAGCATGAATCAGTTTTATAACCGTATAAAGCACTACCAAACTTCATAATGGTATTTGATGACATTGCCTGTGAAAAACAAGATAGTGTGAGAGCCTTTTTTGCATGGGGTGCCACGATAATGTTGACTGCTTCTATCTTTATCAATCTTATGCTCAAGTTCCTAAGTATTTAGTCCGAGAATATTTAAACCTCTTGGTAATATTTCTACAAGATGATATGAATTTGAAACACATCTATAATGATCATGTTAATACTGAGATGATGTAAAAGGACTTTAAAACATTATGTGCTAAATGTTAGGGAGTTGTAAAACATGGATTTCTTGTAATAGACAAGGAAAAAAAAAAAAAATATTGGTTGATATAAGAGAGAATTTGACTTCTTTGCAATAAATATTACTCATTAACATTACGTATGCATTCGTCTTTTTTTAAGTATCAAGCGGTAAACATGAATGAAATTTGTAAGAGAAAAAACGTTCTTCAACAAATTGAAAATGCAAGAGAAGCTGTCGAACGTAAGCACCAATTGTTGAAGTTAGAAAAAGAAAGTTTTGAAAAACAAATAAGTGAGACTTTCAAGCCTATTACTGTTCCACTTTATAATATCATCTATAAAAGAAATAAGGAAAAAAATTCACCACAAAGCTTTGAATCTAAATCGAAAGCCCCTTTCAAACCTTTTAAGCTTTTTAAACCAAAAAAAAAGAAAAAACACATCGTTCAAATCAGCTAATAATAACAGCAATGAAGATACATTTTTATCTAATGATGTTGTCAAAGACTATAATTCTGGTGTTGAAAAAAGTAATTATAATGATGATTCAGTGCATGATATTAATAAAACTGCATTCATAAATTTTTGTTTAAAAATACCTGATAAAAATAAGCTAGAATTAGATCAAATTTATATGATAAGAAAAGAAAAAAACGGACAATATGTAATTCGTGATTCACTTATTTATTTGAAAAATAATCAAATTTAAATAAAAAATCTAAAATATTCAATGACTTATAAATTAATAAAGTAACTTATTAAAAAGCATTCTAATGAACCATACATAACACTAGATAATTTAGCTTAAGACAAACATACTTCGGAAACTTCAAGTGCGCATACAAGAAAATTTGATGAAAATAAGATTATTCGTCCATACAACAGTAAAAAGTTTAATGATGTTATTGCTTCATTATTGTATCTTACACGTGTGATAAAAAAAGGTGGACCCATACCTTTATTTCAAATTGTTATACTAAACATGCAAATAAACTATGTTTACTGGAAAAATTCTAACGAACTAGTTAATCCACTAAGATTGCTAGTGGCAGAAAAAACAGCAAGTAATCCTAGTCATAGTAATGAAATAAAATCAATCGTTGAAGAGCTTCGTAAAGCTAATATTACAGCTTATTTAATTCAACATCAGTATTAAAAAGAGCCTTAATGTATTCGGACATGGATCAGCTAAGTCTAACGGTGGTAGCAAGGTCCTCCTGGAATTGGATATAAGCTCACCTCAGATGGTCAATTTCACTTAGAAAGTAGAAAATTGTGGGATGTTGCATTAGCTGTTAAACCTAGTGATGCTATTGATCTTACTACTTTACAGAAAGAAAAAAGTTGCATTTTGAATGAGTAAAAAAAAATGAACCTACTAGTAGGCAATTTGAGTAATGTATTCTCAGAAACAATACTAAATTTGCACCGTGAAATAAATACAATTAAGGAGATTTTGACTCAAATATCTAATATAACTGTAGAAGACAGTTAGGAAGGATGGAAGCAGTAGCGGAAAATCTTCATAAACCTGCGAGACGCAACTACCTCCCCCAAAAGTTTGATGTTCAGGGCTTGAATGAAACATGGCAAGCGAGTCTTGTGGAAATGATACCTTATGCTCGTGAAAATAAAGGTTACAGATACTTGCTGATAGTCACAGATGTATTTTTCGAGTATGGATGGGCTGTGCCTGCAAAAAATTAAAACTGGTGTAGATGTAAGTGCAGCTATGGAAACTATATTAACGGAAGTGAGAATTCTAACAAATTTGCCAACCGATAATGGTAAAGAGTTTTATAACACAAATTTTTAATGTATCATGCATAGTGACAAAATTAACGTATACTCCACGTACAGTAATAATCTTAAGGCATCTATATGAGAACGATTTAATCGTACCCTAAAGCATGCTATGTGGAAAAAGTTTAGTGCAAGTGGCAACAAGCGGCTCAATATTTTAAAATAGCTGGTAACTACTTACAATAATTGAAAACACCGAACAATTAGTGTTAAGCCAAAAGACGATTCAGTAGTTAATAAAAAAAATATCTTACAAAAATTTATATATTTGAAAAAAGGAACAAAATCAAAATTGAAATTCCGTGATAAGGTACAAGTGAGTAATACTAAACAACTTATTGAAAAAGGTTATACGCCTAACTGGTTGACAGAAACTTTTACTGTAACCCGAGTATCACTAACAAAGCCATTCACTTACCATTTGGAGGATTATCAGCAGCAGCCAATCTTTGGTGGCTTTTACGAACAAGAACTGCAAAAAACCAAGTATTAATATACTTATCTTGTTGAGAAAATTATCCGCCGACGAAAAAATTAACTTTTAGTTAAATGGTTGGGTTTTGACAATACCCAAAATAGTTGAATCTTAAATGATCAGTTGTAATTTGGAAAAAATGTATGATGTATAAAAGATATATGACAAATGCATGGAAAAAAATTAAGTAAATAAGAATATTCAAGTTGTAAAGAAGTTGATTTCTTAAAGAAATGTTTCATGAAAAAATGTAATACATGGTAATTTTTTTATTCACAAAATATTATTTAACCTATACACTTGGAAATTAAATATGGCAACTATTTTAAGTTATAAAGAGCTTCCTTTTTTGTACTAAATTTAATAAATCATTATATAGCACTTCATTATCAACAATATTCTTTGACAGTGCACTAGGTAAAAATATTCGAAACTTGTCGTTGAGTTCCACAACTGCCTTTATTTTGTATAAAGTGTTAACTTTCTTTAATGTTGTAACCATGAAGTTGTAGTTTACTACTATCTTGGTGATTTTCTTGCATAGGAGAAGGCCTCCAGAAGCAACTTTATTGAATGCTGCCAGATCAGACGTCTGTAACAAAGAAATACAGTTTTTTCATTAATTTTAATATTTATTAAAAAGGAAAACATTGGTAAAAGAATATGGGTGTCAAAAACATCAATTTATATTCACCTAAAAATTGTGTTTCGGTCTTTCTCTTAATAATCTTAAAAATTGTCCATCTCTCCACTTGTTCTCTTGCAAGGTTGTTGGTTGATACCCTTTGCTTCAAACACTAAACGGTCAATGATTAGATGTCACTGTCTGGCAACTATAATAAAACTGTCCTGCAGTTGTTGGTGTGATTTTTTATATGAGGTTTCTACTACTGCATGAGGCAACTCTACTGCAGTAATCTCACCCCCACTCGCTTCTTTTTGGTAAGTTACTTCTTGCCCGTTATCGTAACCCTTTTGTTCTTCTCTGTTACGTTCTGTATTTATTTTATCATTCTCGCTAGACCATAAGTCAGTGATAGAGGTAACATTACGTTGCTCGCTATCATGAAAACTAAAAGTTATCATACTGCGCTCATTGTTTTATATTTGATCATATGTACGCTTATTTTGTAGTTGCTCTGGATGTTAAGGTTCCTCTATTTTTTTTCGTGATGTCACCAAGTTGCCTCATTGTCGAAACCTCTCTCCCGTACAAGCTGTTTTCTGTCTGTTTTTAGTAATTTTTTTATTTTGTCTTCCTGTGTTGTGAATCTCAGTTTTCTATTTATTATTTTATGGTTTTTCGGTGATATATCAGCATGACTCTCGTTTCTTGGGCTTGTTACGTTTTCTCCATCCTATTAAGCTCTCTCTTTTTCTACTTCTCCGTCTCACCGTTTATGATTGACTTTATAATGCCCTCAGGGTAATGTGTCGGTCATATGAGGGAAAATGCATCGTTTATTATCACGAGAGCTAAGAGCTGTTTTTTTGCTTTTTCAGTATAAATCTTGTGCAAACGAGATCTAATATTAATTTGCTCTCGATTGATAATAATCTTTTCATTGTGTAGGCAATTAGAATCAATGGTGGCTTTAAAAACTTTGGTCTTGACACTTTTTGCTTTTTTTATTGTGTCTCGACTCTGAACGAGAATGCTATTCATTTTACTTCTAAGACCGACAAGTTCCGTAATAATATAGCCATTACGATTTCTTCATTCTCAAGCGGCATTTTATATGTATTATCTTCAGGATAGTTAGAAATATCGAATTCTTGAATGTCAGTTTTCATAATTTCATAAATATCATGGTTTTTGATTTTATATATTTAACTGTCTGTATCAGTATACAACTGTTCACAATCATTTTTTAGTTTACAAATTATATAATCATAATTAAAGTGGTATACAAGCGTTTAAGACAACTCCAATATACTAAGCCCAATGCATGTGGCTTTTCTCATTATTACTTTTAATCGTTGTAATTGAATCACTACAAAGCTTTCATAAAAAATATCACAGCTATGAAAGTTGGGCTCAGCAATATATGCGCCTGCACCGTAACGTCCATACTAATGGTCTAAAAGCTTAATATCGGTTCGCTTTCATTCATCCTCCATTGTCTTTCTAAAAATAGCGTTATTGAAAAGTTTGAAAAGCATTTTTTTAAATTTATTGTTAGCTTTTTTTATGACTATTTAGGTCTATATACTCCTTGAGCTATTTACTTTGCTGAATCTTTAAAGCATGATGAGTTCTTGTTACTCTTAATCCATGATTTTCAGATTGTTTAAGGGCTTCATAATAAAGTACTTATTCATGCTTATGATGTAATGTAGTCATTAATTTTTTTTGTTTCGAATATGGAGCTGAAATGTGTTCATAGCAGAACGGTAAGTCTCTATGAGAATCATGGAGCACCTCTGAATATTTCAAATTTACTTCTAAAATACATCCATAATCACTTTCATGGCTTATGTTATAAAAATTGTGAGATTGTCTGTTAACGTTTTCAACCCACTCAAATTCACCGTAAGAAAGTCGTTGAGTCATAGCCTCACCATATAAATTGTTCACATCCAAATAGATTATAAATTTTTTAACATCATTTTTTCTGTAATCATCCATATAATGGTTATTTGCTTCGGCATATATGTTGCAGCACTGAGTTATTTCTTCTCTTCTGCCCTTTTCAACGAAAATAAACATCCCAATGTCTACTATTAGTTCTAGTGAAATCTGTAAAAATAGTGATAAATTTATTATTTAATGTTCTTGTAAAACTGTTTGTTTATATATTTAAACTTACTTTGATTTTTCAACCTTGCATCCCAAGTAAAGCCTGGTGTTGTAAAATAGTGAGCAGCATTCAATTTGTATACCTCTAGACAATTACTTCAAAAGTTTTTAAAAACTTCTGCTCATAGAAGCACATCCATCTTAAGGTATAAATCTGAACACTATCCGAGATTTGCTATATTAAATACTGTTAGAGCATGTATATGATCCCTGAGGATACTGTTACTTACATGTGCCTTATATAATTTGCTATAAAAATCATTTTTCGATGGAAGCACAGTTTCTTGGATTTTTTAAAATGATCTTACATAATCATATAGAAACACACCCTTTCTTTCATTAAATTTAATTAAATCTATGGTGTATGCATTGTCTTGACTAAAAGTAGTCTCTAAAATATTATGCTGTTCCAAATAAGATGCCAATTTATTGAGCAATAAAGGTAAAAATTGGTAAGAGTCAATAAAACGTAAGTTGATTCTCGTTCCCTCAATATATTTTGTGGAAGAAATATATTTTTCCTTTGTCTGAGGTATCACTTTTACTCTTCCAGAAAAATAAGTAACAAGTTCTTATATAAATAAATGCACATTATAGTTACTTAGATTATGGAAAACTATGGGTATTGCTCTTGAGTCGTGGTATTTGAGATTACATTTATTATGTGCAGGGACTCGATATCTGAAATTAAAAACAAAATTTATAAATGTATTTGAGGAGAAAATGATATTTATTAAAGAAGTCTTATAAAAAATATTCTCTCTCCAGTAAAATGATAATGGTCACAAATTTTATAATCATTTTTAATATAATTCTCACATATATGACACTTGTTAAAGTTGAGAAATCAAAATTTTATTCTTCAGTTAATAATCTCATTGGCACTGGATTATTATACATACTTTGCAAATTCATGGCGAGATCTCGCATTTCTTAAACAAACCAGGTAGCTAAATTTTTACAACTTTCAGTTTGTTTTCTGTAGCATACGTATCGTGATCTAGTGTTGCTAAAACTACACTTTACATAGGATCCAACACTCAATGCTTTGTGGTGTTATATATTGCTCTCTTACTATTGTGTACAGGTTTAAATAAGCACTCAAAGTCTGCGTACACTATAAATGGCACTTGATTTTTATTTACATGATTTTCAAATTTCAAAATATTATTACAACTTTTTGGCAAGATAACTTTACATTTATTGACTTGAACGCACTCCACTGTGTGTATTGTAAGTTTTTCACCCGTTCTAAATTAATGCAGGCAACGATCGCAAATATGTATTTCACACTTACATTAAGTAAGAGAGTTTCTTACAAGCCAAGATGAATCTTAAACCCACACATAATGGCAATGGTATTTATCATTATCCGTTCGACTAACCCTGCTCTATATGTCATCCTCTGATTCATCATCTTCTTCGTATGCCTCTTCTTCGTATAACTCTCCTTCTTCTACCTTTTTTATAATTTTATTATAAGCACGGTTACGATTATAATTTGCCCCCTCACTCTATTCCATATCATCTTCTTCTGCATCATCTTCTTCTACCTCTCTCATCATTTCCGAATAATGAGAATTAGTGTAATCATCGTTGATAAATTTTTTTCTTTTTTTTGTTTGTTTTTTTTTCATTTGCTTCTCTCTTATTGTTGATTTTTATGTACTGATTTTTTATGAGTGATAAATTTACATGTAAAGACCTTTTTTTAGCTGTCAAATGTAGGGGAGAAGTTTTTAAAATAATTCTCCTCTTTTCAAAAAAATATACGTAAACTGAAATATATCTTTGTTTTTTGAATTTCGGTACTTGTTTCAGTTGCACTGAAAGTGGTATCCCAGTAAAATCGTAATAATTTTCATGTTTCTTATAATTCAAGACTCGATACGCATTTTTGCTTGCAGCATAGAAGGTTAACCATGAAAGTTCTGGTACCCCCCAGCTTCCCCCCTGAGGTAGTGGTGGGGAAAGAGGCTCTAGCTATAGCTATGGGTGGAGAAGAGGCGGTGGTGGGGGAGAGGCTGATCGGGAGGTCGGAGGAGGGGCATGGGCAGTATAGGTAGTAGGGGCGGTGGGTGGTGCGGTCTACTCGGATGGTAACGTCAGGGAAAGGGGGCCTCTTCTGGATGCTGTGACGTCGGATGGTACTGACGGCTCCCTTCCTTTCTGACCGCAAATCGAGCTCCGACGTCATCAGGATAAATCTGGAAGGTGTAGGTGACAAGCCCAACGTACAGCGCGAGAGGAAGATGATCAAGCTTTAACGTGTATTTCTTATCAGTAGATGTAGCGGATCGCGTATCCCGTTTAGCTGCAACCAACGTTGGCTAACTCGACGCAGTACCTTGCCAAGGAATTCAGCCAGCTTATGAATTTAGGTTTGAGATCTTTAGGATAGTATGTAAATGGGTTTTAATAATAACAAAACTTAAAATTTAAAACACATATATTTTCGGTAGCTTCAAAAAAAATACACAAGAATTTCATGTTGATTTTTTTTTTAATATATCACATCCATCTTTATTTGGATACGAGCGAATATTTTCGGAATAGTAATTTTCCTTTCTTTTTGGTTGAGATGCCTCAACGTGCTATTTTGTAAGAGGTTTTCGGCTATTTTTATCTTTCTCCTCCTCCTCCTTACTGAGGCTCTCATATTTTGGTTTTGCTAAAGATCGGACCTATGTTGTTGATGATGCTGGATCAATCGTCACAGGATAATTGAAGCAATACGCAAATTCTCATCAGCTTATAAGATGGCACTAATTTCGTTGTACTACCACATGGCAAGATGTACTTTAATTTATTCATCTTAAATTTTATGCTTACTTTACTCTTTTTTTTTTGCCTGCACATGGTCATCGTTTTTGACAGCAACGTTAGTATCAGTTTCAGAATCACTATCAGTATCAGTATCATCCGTATTAATTCCATCAACAGTATCCCAACTGGGAAGCGTTTTAGGAAATTTCTTCTTATAACTATTAAGCGCGTCTAAAAAACATTCTGAGTTGGGTTCAATGCTCCTTTCAACCAAAGAGAAAAGCCACAATCTTATTCGATTAACTTTATCAAGTGCGCAATATTGTTTTCTACGTAGACTTTTTTGTACATTATGAGTACCACACATTAACGCCTTTATTAAATATCCCATATTAAGAATGTGACGCGATGGCACCATATACTGCTGAATGTTAATTAGAGTACACCTTATGATCGATTCCAAATAAGTGGCTGTATTATCTTCATAAACGTAAATTCAATGTGCATTTTTTGCTACAGTGTACGAATGTTGCTGTAACCTTCTAATGGAACGATCACCCTCAAACCAGAAAAGTCCATGCACTTGCTTCGACTGAAAGTCGTTGTTTTGGTGCACATCCATAGGTAAGGTGGAAAAATTGCATGGGGGCCGCACAATTCAATCACTGATCGCTGGTCCCATAAGCGACACCACAGCTACTTCTTTTGGTAAAAACTGTCATGAAGTATCCAGAAAACCTTGAATCTTAATAACATAATCCTTGTAAAACTCCATTTTTATTTTGCAGCTCAAAAGCGTCGTACTAACTGCGATATAAACGCGTATCCGTTGCGTTTGATGCTGCGTGATGAACTAAGCAGCACTTGGCACCGAAATTAGTTTATATATACGTTAGTATAGGCACTGCGCAAGTGTGTGTTTTATCAGAATGAATCATCGGTTCTTAATATCTTAATCTTAAACTAGTTTTGAGGGAAAGGCTACATGAATAATAACAACCATATTATTTAATACATTTATTTAAGACATAATTTCGAAAAAAAAAAATACAGTTTCTTCGAGTTTTTTTATTATACATTTTCTTTAGATTCAGTAACATTTTCCCATTCCATATGACAGTAGAATTTTTTCATTTGTTTGACATTATGGGTGGCACAAAAAGATTTATACGCACCATTATGGTGAGGACATGCAGTAGCTAATGTTGAGAGTTCAAACTCTGGATAATCAACCATATCATTAACTTGAAAATTAAACCTTTCGAGCTACCTTTTCTTCACTCCTCCAATCACAAAAATCTTCTTAGCATCTTTGAGATTCTCCCGAAGACCATAACAAATTTCTGTGTAGTCGATAACACCTGATTGCCAATCTAATCCATGATAGGATAGCTCAAGCCATAAATTTTCACGTTTGTATTTATCATTCAGTTTGCGCCAAGGAAATGGCGGCTTGAAGAGAAATACTTGAGGCTCATCAACTCCATGGAGTGGAAGAATCGCCAACTCTTTAAGCACATAATCGTTGCCAAGCTTCTTAAAGCCCTGCATGCCCACCATGTACTCCATCATGATAAAGACTGACTTCACTGCTAGTATTTTTTTTTTAATTTTATATACGTGCTTAAACAAGTTTTCTCACGTCACCACTAATGGGATTGTACTCTACGATGCGATCGTGTAGAATGAGACAGTAAGCAGATACATTTTCCGGGAAATTCTCTCGTGCTTCAAACTCCAAGCGCACGTCCACTGGCGCGCTTTTCAAAGCTTCATTCTGCTTAGAGCAGTCAATTACAATAAGAGGCATGTGTGTGATAAAATCTTTTTTATTCAGCATAGGTTCTGGTTCTGTCCCGTAATAGGCGGCTTGAAAATTCTTATACATATCATATAATGTTGAAAACTGATTTTTATTAATATCAAGATTAAGATTTCCATAAGGATAGTACTGTGAGTTTAAGAAAAGCTTCACATTGCTGATATTACAGTGATCAAAGAGACTGGCATTAAAAGCAGGATCATTTTTTCGCTTATTCTGAAAGCCCAAAATAACAAAACGAGGCTTTTCCAACTGATTGGAAGTTTTGACAGTCCACACATGTCTAGAAGTTTTTGGCAAAAGAGGATACTCATACAACTCCCAATTGCGGAAACTCATATAAATAGGCTTGTCTTTTGCAATAACATCAAGCAAACGAATTTTTCGTCTGTCTGATGCAGTTATGTAAGGCACAAGCCACTCAATCTAAGTCAATTTAAGCTTATACTTTTCGAAAATTTGATTTTCAGGTACTTGTATAACGGCACTAACATCATCTCTTGATCTTGTGAGAATTAATTCATGTTTTGCATTAACCACAACTTTGCGATAGTCTTCAGCGAAACCAAATATCATACTCAAAGGTATTGACACTTCAAAATAAGAATGATCATTGATAATAGATTTTTTCTCTTCAATGTCTATCCAACCAGCATTTTCAAGCATTAAACTCTGACTGGGAGAGAAAGATATCCATCCTTTCATTAAAGTTGTCAATCCAACATTCTTACACCTATCAATTTCAATACCATTTAGTTCATATCGTATTTCTTCAAACAGATGGCAGATGGCGTTATTAACTAGTTGTGTTTTCTCAAGAGATTGATCATCTTCAGTTGTTACACGTCCAGAAATACGTAGGTTGAGAGGGTAAAAGACATAAATCTTGATGTTGAATTAAGATGCGAATTTCATCACTGCTATTAAATGCTGATGCAATGTGGGGTCGATGTGCATGAATTTCGTAGTGTGCAACCGACTCATCAAACACGACACCTGACTAAATCCCAAGAATCTCTTCCATCACAACTTTTTCTCGTTCGCAGGCAGCAAAAAAAAGCACAAGTTATTTGCCACCAAGAGCTCTTACTTTTAGGCCTAGGTTTTTTAAGAACTGGACGTTGTGACGTGTTAACGCTTTGAGCGTTCGTCGACGACTGATCCGTCTCATCCATTTTGGTTTTTTTTTATAGCTTCGTCCAATTTTGTTGTCTCGTGGATGACTATTCGTCCTTACCCTCGTTAATTTGTTTTCATAGCCTCGTCCAACTTTACTATTGTTGTACACTATGTTCATTTCAGTGGAGTTGTTTCAAGTGTAGTCTTGTATTCATAACTTCTCCACGAAAATTAATCAAGTTACCTTCCTGATCAACAATGCGTACTTGAAGATGATCTATAATTCAAGCAGCAGCAGGTAAATAAATGATTTGCGATGGAACTTTGACAATCTTGTATCCCGGTGATACAGCAGGGAAAAACTCGTGGATGGTATGAACTTTTTCTCCGTTTCTATAGGCTCCACTAGTGATATTACACTCAACTCTTAATGTGTTAACCTTGAGAATAGCAACAGGTGAATCTGAGATGTGAGTACTAGTATCTCCAAGAATTCGTTCAGTTAAGCCTAAAAGACGGCCTATAGAATTTTTTGGCCTGAAGTCAATAGTATGACTACACGTTATTACACTGCGAAGAGTATTATTATTTGGTTTGATGCTGATAGCTATATCGTCGGATTGTAACACGTTGATCAGAAATGACTCAATATCTTGAATTTCATAGCTGCCAGTTGGAAGAACAACTACTTTATTGCCTACGTAAAATTTATTATTACATTCGTCAATATTTTAAATTGATTGAAAGTTAGGAGTTCTACTAAACCAATAACGTAGTTATGTGCTGGTGACAACCCGATAGGTGGAAAATATTGTGCTTCAAGAATAGATGATGTTCCTGATAAACTTAATGTCAATGATTCTATTTATATTGGCTGATAATGGAGTTTTTTACAAAAAAAGCTTAAGCAAAGATGGCCGCAGTTGTATGTACTAAGATCTTGAAACCTTTCATAATGATATTTAACACATCTAACACCAACATATAGCAGTAGATCAATCGGTGGCTGTAGGTCACCAAAACTGTCAAAATACGTCACGTTATTACCTCGCATTTTATAGGCAACCCGGTGAGTACCAGGACCATCCTTATCATCGAGATTGACTATTGCTGATTCGAAAAAACGTGGGCCATCGGCTGGCAAAGTATTTCTCATAAAAACTTCATGGAAATGTGGTATTTTCAAAATTTTTGCATACTTGATGAGGTCATAGTCTGTGAGAGCTCGGTAAGGCAGTTTTACGTAGAAATTTTTTTTTTTTTTCCATCTTTTAAGCCTTTTCCAAGCCTTAAATGTAGACCTAAGCCGTTCTTATGTGGTTTTATAAACAGCCCCTTTCCAAGTAAGAGTGCCTTTATTTATTTATTATGCCTCTCACTCTCCTCTAGCAGTTTTTGAGCAACTTTAGCATCATTAATAGCCTTGACAACTCCAGTTACACCATAAGTGATAGTGCCTATAGCACTTAGGCCAGCAAATGCAGGAATAAGGTATGGTAGGAATCCTCCAGTTTTCTGCGGAAAAGGCAATACTCGAGGTATTACAATATTCTTTCTACCTCCAGCTTTTTTCACGGCATCCTGCGCTCCCTTTAACGCTGAACTTATAGCTTTTCGAGCACTACGATTAGGAATCATAGACTTTGAAGCACTTTGAATTAAGCTTTTCAAAGAAGTTTTCTTCGGCTTTGTTTGTTCTTGCTTACTTTACTAGAATTCGTACTAGAGAATGCTCCCATGCCAATTTTGGATTTCAATTTCATGGCACTGGAAATAGTCAAAGCAGCAGCTTTTTTTCCTGAACAAGCATCTGTGGCTTTGAATCTTTTCCACGCCTTTTCAGCGAGAATTTTGTCAGCGGTGTTTCTTGCTGTAATATTTTTTCGATCCTGACAATAGGCTATATCGTGTTGCTTGCACGCCTGATCCAATGGATTGATACATGGATCTCTGCAATCTAATCTCTTGGCTAGTTTAGTGCCCAGTCCACAATATTGATATCCTGGTACGTGAAACTCCATAGGCAGTATATTGATAAGTGTGTTTATAATTCCACAGCCTTTGCGATAATGAATGATCATTACTTTCCAAGTGCTTAACAATAAATGAGCTCGAAAATATATGTAGAGCTTTATTTTAAGTTTTATATTTCAGCATGCAGTCACCACGAGCTCCGGGGAACAGAATATTAAACTTTCTGCCATAAATTTTAACAAACTGATAAGCAAGATTAGGAAATTCGATGACAGATGAGTTTTAAAATATATAGGCAAACCATTTACAGTATTATGTTTCAGTCTCAGTTGAGTCAGCATACAGTAAACATCAGCTTCATAGATAAGAATATGAAGCTTCCTGTCGTGAATTTCGACGGAATCGTTAAGCAAGATAAGAAAATCCAACGCCATGGTGATTTGCTACCCGATACGATAAGAGCTATTCTTTGTGGTCCGTCAAACTGTGGAAAAACAAACAGCTTGCTGGCTTTAATTACTTATCCCAACGGATTTAAATTTAAGAATGTTTATCTATACTCAAAGTCGCTGAATCAGCCAAAGTATAAGTTTCTAGAACAACTGTTGGAGCCTATAGATGGTGTGAAGTATTTTTCATACAGCGATCATGAATCAGTCATATCTCTGGATAAGGCACTACCCAAATCCATAATGATATTTGACGACATTGCCTGTGAAAAACAAGATAATGTGAAAGCGTTTTTCTGCATAGGACGTCACAAAATCGTTGACTGCTTCTATCTATGCTAATCCTATGCTCAAGTTCCAAAGCACTTAGTCAGAGATAATTTAAACCTTTCAGTAATACTTCGACAAGATGACATGAATTTAAAGCACATCTATAATAATTATGTTAATACTGATATGACGTACAATGAATTCAAAAAAATTATGTGTAAACTGTTGGAGATTTGGAAAACATGGATTTGTCGTAAGGGGCAAGGAAAGAGATGTTGATAATGGTAGATATAGGAGAGGATTTGATTCTTTTGCTACAAATATTACTCATGCTTATTAAGTGCGTATTAGTCTCTTGTTAACCATCAAGTGATCAACATGGACACTTTTCATAAAGAAAAAGACGTTCCTTGGCAAGTTGAAAAAGCTAGAGAAGCTGTTCGACGTAAGCATTGATTGTTAAAGTCAGGAAGAGAAAATTTTAAAAAGCAGATTGGAGAGACTTTCAAGCCTATAACTGATCCACTTCTTCAAATTATCGATGACACAAAGAAAGTCACAATCGTGCCACTTAGCTCTACATCTTTACTTAAAAAACGCTTCAAGCTTTTCAAGTCAAAAATTAATAATACCAACGCATCAATGTTCCAATCAGCTAATAGTGACAGTGATGATAAAGAAGATACTTTTTTGTCGAATGATACTATCAAAGAATATGATACCGTTGTTGAAAAAAGTGACGATGATAATTCAGCGCATGACATCGATAAGAATAAACCTATGAATCAATACGTACAAATACTTGATGGAAAGAAGTCAGAACTGGATTGAATTTATGGGATAAGAAAGGAAAAAAACGGACAACATATACTTGGTGATTCTTCTATATATTTTAGAAATAATCGAATTTAAATAAATGATCTAAGATTTCCAATGACTGATGGAATAATGGAGTTACTTATTGAAAAGCATCCTGATAAAAAGCACATGACACGAGATAATTTAGTTAAATTCAAACAAATCTTGGAAACGTCAAGTGTGCATGAAAGAAAATTTGACAAAAATGAGACGATTCGTCCATACAATAGTAATAAATGATATAATGTTATTGCCCCATTATTTAATCTTACTTAAATTAAGAAGAAAGGCAGGTCTATACCTTCATTTAAAATTGCTAGGCTGAACATGCAAATGGACTACGTTTACTGGGACGATTCTATAGAGCTGGTCAATTGGCTAAGATTACTAGTGGCAGAAAAATCAGCTGGTAATCCTAGTCACACTAATGAAATGAATTTAATCGTTGAGGAGCTTCGTAAAGCTAATATCATATATTGAGCATCGTTATAAATTCTATTTCAGTGTAAAAATGAGCATCGACGTGTTTGGACGTGGATCAACTAAGTCGGAAGCTAGTAGTCGAGGTCCTCGAGGAATCGGATATTATCTCACCACGGATGGTCAATTTGACTTGGAAAATAAAAGGTTGTGCAATGTTGCACCAGCTATTCAACCTCACGATGCTGTAAATCTCACAACTTTACAAAAAGAAAAAAATCTCATTTGGATGAACTAGAAAAAATTAATTTACTATTAAGCAATTTAAGTGATGTATTCTCAGAAACAATACTAAATTTGCAGCGTGAAATTAATACACTTACGAAGATTGTAGCACATATGCCTAGTATAACTCCAGAAGACAGTTACGAGAGATGGAAGCAGTAGTGGAAGAGCTTCATAAACCTGTGAGACGCAACTACCTTTGCCGAAAGTTTGATATTCAAGGCTTCGATGAAACATGGCAAGCTACTCTTGTGGAGATGATACCTTATGCTTATGAAAATAAATGTTAGAGGTATTTGCTTACAGTAATAGATGAATTCTTCAAGTATGCATGAGCTGTGCCCGTAAAGAATGAAACCGATAAAGATGTGACTGCAGCTATGAAGTCCATAATAACAGAGGGAAGAGTTCCAATTAATTTGCAAATAGATCATGGCAAAGAATTTTACAATGTGAATTTTCAAAGTCTCATGCAAAAGAACAAAAAAAACTTGTACTCAACTTATAGTAACCTTAAAGCGTCTATATGTGAGCGATTCAATCGTACACTAACATAATATATGGAAAAATTTCAGCTTGCGTGGCAGATATAAGTGGATTGACATCTTACCTAAGTTACTGACGGTCGACAATAATCGAAAACATCGGACAATAGCTATGAAACTAAAGGATGTGTCAGCTGCTACTGAAAATGAGATTTTGAAAAAAATTTCATCAAGAACAATGGGGATGAGAAAACAACCAAAATTTAAAGTGGAAGATAAAGTGCAAATAAGTAATGCTAAGCAAGTATTTGAAGAAGGATACACACCTAACTGGTCAACTGGGGTATTTGCTATAGCACAAGTAGCTCTAACCAATTTACCAACTTATCATTTTAAAGATTACCAAAATCAACCAATTTCTGGAGGCTTCTACGAGCAGGAACTGCAGAAAACTAAGTATCCTGATACTTATCTTGGTGAAAAAATTCTTCGTCGACGAGGAAATCAAATATTCGTCAAGTGGTTGGGCTTTGACAATACCGATAACAGTTGGATTGATAATAAAAAAGAATAAAAGTGATATGTACCTCAAAATAAGATAAACAAAGACTCTAAACATGTAATAGACTGTATCATTTATTTTTTCTCACGTTAAACTAGTTTAACAAAAATAACTTTTTTTTTCAAGTATTAGTATAATTAAACATTTATTGGTTAAAAAATTTAACACTATCACCATTATAGCGAACTAACAGCTTCTTTCTATCAATGGATTTTAACAAACTATTAAATGACAATTCATAACTCACAAGATGCTCAGATACTTGATTAGGTAAAAATATCCGTAAGTGGTCGTCTAGTTCAGCGATAGCTTTCGTACCGAATTTACTGTTAGCTCTTCTCAGCTTCGAAACTACATGACTTCGCCCCTTGACCATTTTGTTGATCTTCTTTGTTGAAAGGAATCTTGCACAGGCCAGCCGATTAAGTACTGCTAAACCAGCCATCTGAAACATGATAAAAAATTTTATGAGTTTTATAAATAGTAAAAAAAAATATGTGAATAAGAAAACACGTTACAAACCTTTATTTCTGAGCTTTGCTGTTCCAAATAGATCTGCTTATCTTAGTAGAAATTTTTCAACTTCAAACCTGTTCTTTTGAGAGCTTGTTGTTGACCTGAGCTGCTTGCATTGGATGATGAAGCAGTCGATACTTTTATCTGTTCACTACAGCTCTGACTGAGCTCTGCTGGTTGATGCTGCCGATGGGATTCTTCCACTACTGGAGAAATCTCTTTCTCTACATTGGCTGCTTTTTCATTGGCTGCTGGTCTGCTATGATTTTCTACACACGCTCCAGCTCTTTGTTCTTCTATTATTTTAATCCTATAATGGCCCTAAGGCAGCTTATCTGTAGTGTTTGATAAAATATATCGCTTATCATCTCGGGAACTAAGAGCAACTTTGTTCTGCCTCTCAGTGTGGAGCTTATGATAACGTGATCTAATATTAATTTGCTCTCGATTAATGTTTATAATTTGATCAAACAGGCACTCAGTATAGTCGTTGAAATCGATAATGGCTTTTACGACGCTACTCTTAACACCCTTTGCTTTTTAATCACATTTTCATTTTCAAGGAGAATACTATTCATCTTACTTTTGAGCCCAACAAATTTCAATATAATATTTCCATTGCACTCATCTTTTATGAGCTTAACAATTTTTTTATTTTTTAACGGCATCATAGATTTATTATTTTCTGGATAATCTAATGTGTCACTTTCATTAATATCCAATTTAATCATTTTATAAATATCATAATTTGTTACCTAATATATCAGACTGTCTGTATCAGTGGATAAGAGCTTACAATTATTTTTCAAGTTGAAGAGCATATAATCGTAGTCAAAACGATACACAAGTGTCTTTAATAAATCTAAGACACTAAGCCCAATGTATATTGGTTTTTTCATCATCACTACTGCACGTTGTAGCTGTATGGCGACAAAATTCTCATTAAAAATATCACAGCTGTGAAAATTTGGCTTTGCAATGTACGATGCCACACCATAGCGTCCATCCCAATGGTAAAGAAGTTTGACATCGATACGCTTTCTCTCATTTTCCATCGTTTTTCCAAAAATAGCATTATTAAATAGTTTGAAAAGCATTTTTTCAAACTCATTTCTAGCCTTTTTACCCTTAATGCTAGTGAGATCAATATATTCTTTAAGCCATGAACTTTACCAGAATTTTAAGGCTCGATATATTTTTGTTAGTCGTAATCGATGATTTGTGGCTTGCTTAACGGCTTCATAATGAAGTACATATTTATGCTTGTTACTTAATGTTGTCATTAGTTTGGGCTGCTTCGAACCTAGTGCTGAAATGTGTTTGGAACAAAATGGCAAATCTTTATGAGAATCGTGAGGCTCCTCTGTATACTCTAAATTCACTTCTAAAATATATCCGTAAGCACTTTCATTTCCAATATTATAAAAATTATGAGGCTGTTGCTCAACATTTTCGACCCACTGAAATCCACCATAAAAAGGTTTTTTAGTCATTGCCTAACCATACAAATTATTTATATTAAATTATGCTATATATCTTTCAATTTCATCTTTTTTATAATTTCCCATATAGTGATTATTCGCTTCTGCATATCTGTTACAGCACTAGCTTATTCTACCTTGTTTGCCTTTTTAATGAACGTAAACAAGTCTTTATCAATAATGAGTTCTAATGAAATCTGAAAAAAATTCTCAATTTATAACAAAAGCACAATTGACATTATTTTCTTATACATGAAACTTACTTTCACTTTTTTCAACATGACATCCCAAGTGAAGCCTAAGTGAAATAGTGAGCAGGATCTAATTTATAAACCTTGAGGCAATTATTTTTGAAGTTTTCAAATACTTCTGTTAACAGAAGTACATCAGTTTTGAGGTAAAGATCTGAATACTGTCCAAGAGTTATCATATAAAAATTTTTCCATACTGTTTCAGCATGTATATAATCTTCACTACTTATTTGTGCATTATATAATTTACTATAAAAATCATCTTTAGATGGTAACCCGATTTCTTCAAGTTTTTTAAATAATGCTACATAATCGTATGGAAATATACCCTTCAGCTTTAACATATTGATTTGCTCGAAATAGTATTTATTATCTTGACTGAAAACCTTTTCTAGAGCTTCACTTAATGCTTCATGGTGTTGTATTGCTCGCTCATTATTATCCACAGGTCTTAATAAACACTAAAAGTCTGCGTATACATGGTGCACAATTTTAATTTATGTGATTTTTAAATTTTAAGATTTAATCATCATACCTCGGCAAGCTTATTTTACACTTATTCACTTTAACGCACTCCACCGTATGTGTTTTTAACATTTCATCAGTTGTAAAGTTATGAAGACAGCGGTCATAAATATATATTTAATGTTGATGTTTTGTTATAGAACTTCTAACCAACCTAGATAAGTCTTTAATGTTTACGTAGTGGTATATTATATCATTATTATCACTATTATCACTATCTTGGATTTCTTCTTAATATTCTTCTCTATCTTCTTCTACCTTATCTCTGTCCATTGCCTCAGCATTAAAAAAACCTTCTCTATCTTCTTCTACCTTATCTTCAGCTATTTCCTCAGCATTAACGAAATCATCACGTTCTCCGTCAATATTTTTTTGTTTTTTTGATCTTCCCTTACTATACGTATCAATTTAATAATTTTTTATGAGCAGCAAATGAATATGTTTATCCTTTTCTTCTGCTGTTAAGTGAAGGGGTAAAGTTTTATAACTATTCTTACTTTTCTCCAAAAAATACACGTTAATAGACACATTATTCTGTTTTTCAAATTTTGTAACTTGCTTAGGCTGCACTGGAAAGGTGATCCCCTCGAAACTATAACTGTTTTTGTATTGAGTATAATTTGACACTCGTTGTGCATTTTTATTCACTGGATGTAAAGCTGACAAAATGGCCCATTTGAAGCATTGCTGATCTGCGTTCTGTACATTCAGGCAAGCTTTTTTTTCTCGATGGTAGTAGGGAGTTCTATGTAAGCACTACAACTCATTGCATTGTATCCATTTACATTTACTACTAAATTTAAAATTGAGCGTAAAGTCCATCCAGAATCGTGCTCCTGAAACTCTTCTATATCTGTAGAAAGAGGCTTCTGGACATTCGTTTTAAACCATTCATGTAGGTCTGTCGTATCAAAAAATGGAATCAGATTCATTATTTAAATATTTAACTTCAACAGTCTCTGTATCATTTTTTACTGTCAAAAACTTTGCTGCTAATACTGTAATAGTTTTTTTCGCACTTTTGAAATGAATATTATTTCCGCAGACTTAAAAAATTTTATTATATCTTAATGCCTACAATTTCTTATAACAGACGTTCTTATGCGATTTTTGAAAGCACTATTAAAATCTTTCTATTTCACAAAATTATAATCATCTTATTAGTCTTATTTTTCATCGAGCCCTGACCCTTGCACTTATAGAATTTTATAAAATGCTGCTAAAAACGTTGATAAAAGACACTTAATATTCAACAACTTATTTTCCACTGGCGATGACAATTTTACAGACATCTTACAGTCAGAAATACTTTTAAGCAATATTTCACTATTATCAATAAAATCTTGTATCTCGGTCATATTATCACTATGCAGCAAGCGTTGATATTCTATTCGCGCTATTTCACAGAAAATCACGTAACGCTCCACGGCGTTGGCGGTAGCAAAATTCTCGCGGAGTTGCTTCATTATACTTACTGATCGCGTTGACGTACTCAAATTAATGACAAGCTGCTTGAACTTTTCTTTTATACTGATTTGCCTCTGCAAAAGAGATACGAGTAATAACTAGTGGTAACTAGCAGTTGTATATAAAGAGATGACACATCGATAGAGGGGTTAGTTAACTAATAATCGTCACAACGTTAAGATGATGAAGTACGTGGTTGATGTTCAAGGCTTCAGAACCATGCACAACGAATTTATTTTTAAAGAGGTCGCTATTATACCTCTACATGAAAATGCTACACCATCAGTTTTTGTCTTTAAGCCCCCATATTATTGGGCACAGCTCTTACCTAAGAACAAACGTGAAAATCGATGGTTAGAGTTTAATGACCTCGGTCTTCGTTGGAGCTCAGGAGAAGTGCCTTACGAGGATCTAGCTACGACCTTTCGAGCCATTATTGAAGAAGATGATGTTATTTACGTAAAAGGTCTTAAAAAACCGAATGGTTGCGACGTGTGCTATTTAATAGGTACTAGGTACTCATAGTATGATTATACGCTTTACTAAATATTTGCATTATATAAATATTTATATAGGTACATTTATGATATTAAGCAATGTCCAGCTTAAAAAAAATTAGTATGGATGATATCAAATGCATAAATCACCAATTCAATCAATCTTATTGTGCTGTGAAGAATGCTACAGCTCTAAAAAAATGGATTTAAAAAAAGCAGCTACGACAAAACGATATTTTTTAATCAATGTACACCTGATGAACAATTCTTATGCATTAAATTAGTTCTTCATGAATCTATGTCAATTTTTTTCATTCATGCCTCCTCATTACTGCGCAATTATAATTACTTTATCGTATTAACTGACTCTATTCGTTAGTATGGTACTGCGGTGAAGAGGAGTAAGCCAAGCAATGTTGGGATACGCTTTCAGTTACGAAATGGTATACGTGTCTTCTGGCAACACGCATCACTCGATACGCCCGCTCTTGAGAAAAAAATATGATGCTGGAACATTATACGCCTAAATAAGAATCAAAGAGTTATCGGCCACAGCTAACACATATCCGTAAAGATAAGAAATAATAGCTCCATTACTTGGCAAGGTACTGCGTCGAGTAAGCCAACGTTGGTCGCAGCTAAACAAGATACGCGATCCGCTACATACACTGATAAGAAATACACGTTCATGCTTGATCATCTTCCTCTCACGCTGTACGTTGGGCTTGTCACCTACACCTTTCGGACCCATCCTGATGACGTTGGAGCTCGATTCGCGGTAGGAAAGGAAGGGAGCCGTCAGTACCATCCGACGTCACAGGATCCGGAAGAGGCCCCCTTCCCCTGACGTTACCATCCAAGTAGTCCGCACCACCCACCATCCCTACTACCTAAACCACCCGTGCCCCTCCTTCCACCACCCGATCAGCCTCTCCCCCACCACCACCTCATCTCTACCGCCTGATCAGCCTCTTCCCCACCACCGCCTCTCCTCCACCGCCTCTTCTCCATCCACAGCTATAGCTAGAGCCTCTCTCCCCACCACCACCTCAGGGGGGGAGCTAAGGGGGTGCCAGAACCGACATGGTTTACTTATTTAGAATGTAGTGCCGACAAAATGGCCTATTTGAAACATTGGTGATCGAAATCCTTAACATTAACGCAAGATTTTTTTTTTAATAATAGAACTGGGTAATTATATGTAAGAACTACCATTTATAGCCTGATATTTATTTATGGTAACTACTTAATATAAAATAGAGCGCAGAATTTACGAGGAATCTTGTTCTTGGAATTCATTGATATCGGTAGCAATGGGTTTCTGAAAATTTTTTTCGAACCAATCATGCAAATCTTCCTATTTACAATCATGACAGTTCTTATACGATTCTGAAATGCATTATCAAGTTCTTTTCACACCACAGCTATATCATCGTCATTGTGGCTTGATGTTGTAGCAAGACCATATCCTCGAATTTCCAATTTTTTTAAAAATGTTTAAAAAAAGTTGTTATGAGACACTTAATATTTGATAATTTTTGCTTAATATGCGACAAAAATTTTACAGATTCTTGATATTTTCAAATGCTTTCAAGTACCATCACACTATTATCAACTATAACTTGAATCTTTAATATATTTTCACCATTCGACAGTCGTTGATGTTCTACTCGCACTATTTCACAAGACGTTACAAAATTTTCTATACAGTCAGCATCAGCAGAACTATTAGAAAGTTGCTCCATGATGCAGACACCGATTGCTAACGTCTTCAAATAACTCCTACGGTGCTTTCTCATATGTTTTCAGCTATTTGGTTACGTAGATAAAGGCACTACCTTGCGGCAGTGGAATAAGAAACTATAATACACGTATATAAAAGATTGTAAGAAAACATTAATATAAGTTGGCTGTTAGTTGTACTAGCTTGAAGATGTCTTAATACGTGATTGATATTTAAGGTCTTAAGACTATATTTGACGAATTTATTCTTGAAGAGGTTGCAATTCTACCTTTAAAGTAAGAAAATTCTACACCAATATTATTTTTTTCAAACCCCCCCCCACCCCTTGGGTCAGCTAAGGCCTGAAAATAAACGTGAAAATCGATGGTTAGAACGTAATTACCATTGTCTGCTTTGGGACTCTGGAGAAGTGCCCTATGAAGATATAATCGTCACTTTTCTATCTATTATTAAACAAAATGACGTTATTTATGTCAAAGGACTTGAAAAAACAAAATGGCTTGGTCAAGTGCTCCTCAATAGGTATAATTCATAAAATCCATTGAACAATAAATAAAAATTTAAAGGACTATTTTCCTCTTCTTATCTTTATTTAGAACTTTGAGGAGTGTTTGTCACTTCAACAATTTTACATGATTTATGTGATATGTACAAATCATACATTTAAATCAGTTTATTATGCTGCGAGGAATGCTCCAGCTATAAGAAATGTATATCAAAGAATAATAAGGCTAAACAGATAAGCTATCCTCGATATATAAATGATGTACAGTAGTTTAAAAATAAAAAATTATTTTAAACATTTTTTCTTACTCTCATATTCTTAAGTATTTCATCGATTGTATGAAAAAATGTATTTTTCCAATAGGAGTACTGCTGCAGCAACACTACTGTAAGCATAAAACAATAAAAGCGTCAGAAAAAGAGCACGTATAAAGAATAAAAGCAGTCTTATTGGGATATTGGGACCCTTTGGACCAGTATTTACAAATATTTGTAACTTTATGAAAACTGTTTTGTTGTAAAAAAAGAACAGTCAATATTTGCTTGTGAATGACCAATTGAACAAGTATGTCCCTAATACGCCGTAGACACATATACAAAGCTAAGATTATGGACGTAAAAGCGTTGTATACAAGACGAAGAGTAGTTATCAATTTTTTTTAGACCAAAAATCGTTCGTGGGACTGCTAGTTCTCTCCTGACTTTTTAACAGTGCAACTGCATTTTTTTTTCTGTCAGTTAAAACATATTTGTAAGGCAGAGTTGTATATTGCAAATTTTAAAAAGTAGTCAAATGAGGGATGATAAAAAATTTCTCTTTTTTTTACTAATAAAAAAAAAGGAGAGTTATTGTTACCAATTTAAGAAAACAATATGTACCAGAAAAGTTGGCTAAAGTAAAATCAGATAAATACCCACCCATGTATATTCCATTCAAAAATCAAAAAAACTACAATAAATGGTAGTGATTCCAAAATATTACAAATTGTGAGATACGGAAAAATAAAACTGTAGAAGTAAAAAGTTAAAGTGACATTGACAGTGATAGTGATTTTAATAACAGTGGCAGTGATTTCAACATTAATAGTGATATTAATTTTAATATTGACAGTGATAGTGACACTACAGCTAGCCTAAATAAGAATGAAAGCAATGGTGTGTCTAATGATGTAGATTGCGTAAGTGATAGAAATATTTTAATTAGGAAAAGAGATAGTGATATTGACACTGAGAAAATCGTTGATGATTATGAGTTCGATCATAAAACTGCTATTAGTGACGGAGATGGTGATAGAGACAGTGATATGAATACAAATGTTGTAAGCTTTGATAGTGACAGAAACGTTTTCATTAATGATGGAGATAGTAATAATAACATTTGTGACAGAAGGAGTAGAGGTCTGTTGTGGATAAACAAGATATTGATAAGAATGAGTTTTTTTTAAAACTGGTTACAATAAAATACGATTCAGATTATGAAAATAGTAACAATTCAGTGTGTGACAAAGGTTTCTAGAATGTATTGACGCTGCTTGAAAAGAAAGAGGATAAAGACTTCTTAGGATTTTAAAATAACATTTATGAGTGCGATTTATGTTATATAAGAAAAAAAGTAAATGGTTACAGGAGAAGTAAAGTGACAAGATTTAATAGGTATAAAATATGTAAAAGAAACTACGACATGCAGCATAAGACCGCTAAATACAAGTGGCGATTTTATAAAGAGTTGGGTGGATTATGTGTAATAAATGTCTCAGTATTATTTTGGAGTAATAATGATAAGCAATAATTAAATATAATTTAACAAACAAGATTAATTAATTATGTCTACTTATAATGTAAGAAATGGTAGATGTAATAGTTATCATATGTAAATAATAGATGTAATAAGTGATATAAAAAATTATAAATGTAAGAAATATCATATGTAATAAAAAATTTTAATCTTTACATTTTATATTCAATGTTTTTATATACGACAACACAAAACATATTTAGTAAAGTTGATTCTTTCATCCACATCCTCGTTAAGAAACTTTACTCAGCTTTTTAGGTAGGATGCTGATATTTGAGCACAAAAAACTATTTACCTGGCTGCCAGCATAGTGGGGAAGACTCTAGAAGAGAGGGAGCGCGGATAAGCTTGCGCAATAGCACAGCTGAACTCTTACCGCTACTTAACTAAAACATTTATTGGGCTATGCAGAAAAGTGCATGATTTAACTAAACGCTTACTCGTTCTATTTCATCAACATCTACGTACATGATCACTCGGATTACCACGAGCACATACATGCGCGAACATGCGTGTACATTACCATGCATGTAGGTAAGTGGTCCCATCCGAAACTTAGTTGAGGGAACAAGCCGACACTAGAATAGGAAAGAGCGCGGATAAGCTCGTACAACAGCATGGCTGACCCACGACCTCTTACCCGCCCGAGACTCCCCTTTTGCGGTAGCCACCCACTTGGGAGGGGGAGCCCCATACCCTCTTGCTACAGCTCCCCCTCCGTGGGCCGGATGCCTCATGCTACAGCCCCCCCCCTAAAAGGAAGGTGGGAGGTAAACCAGAATCATCCCAGTATACCTACTCTAGCTTCTTAGTTAAACACTAACATAGACACGTTAGAATCATTTGGATTTCGCTGATTCCTCGATAAAGTTAAAAAAAAGTTCTTAACTAAGTCGGCTACCAAGTGCAACCCTTGACATTTTTATGGTGTATATATTATACACACTTGCTTGTTGAATCTCCTAATGTGAATTACATTTTTGTACAGGTATGATATGTTTCTGACACGAAGTTATCTGGTGATATCATTACTGTTGCTTAATTATGATTGCCTACTACCCACCACTTGCTTCAACGTAGTCCCCAGAAACCTTTTCTTTGATCCTTACAATGTTTTTCTTATATAAATACAGTTTTGACCTTTATGTCTGCGCCCATGTCGGGTGGTATCAGAATAATTCACTCACATAAAAAAGAGACAAAATATACATTGATACTTGTTGGCTTAGACAAGGACAACTTTTGAGGCTTGACCATCGCGTACATTAAGGCGTCATTGCTAAGGGCATACATAACTCTGTACCTATCGTTTTTCAATTGACTAATGAGAGCACTCATAATAATTCAATTCTTAGGTCAGTAATAAATAAAACATGATTTTTGTTAAAAAAAAGGCATATTTTGCTAAAAAATAGTTAATTTATAATGAAACAAATGATTTTTTCCCTCTAAGACTGTTGTATTTTTAACAACTGCATTTTTAATGTACTTAAATTTATAGAGTGCCCAGACCTCCAAGTAGAAAAAAAATGATTTCAGGAGCACAAAAACTAATGACTCAAAAAATTGAAAAGGTCACACAGCACCAAAGGTGGCAGAAAACGTGTTGCAGTGTCTGATGCCTTTAAAACAGTTCAAGATCAGCAAACCCATGACATTGTTAAACTGGCAGAGATTGATATTAATTTATTAAAACTATCTTTACAATTATGTAAAAAGCAAAGTAATTTGCAAGAAACAGTTAGCCTAAGTAATAGTGTTTCACAAAATTTTCTTGTCAAACATTCAAATGAATCTGCCCTAGCAATTTACCTTGAGAACGATTAGAGTAAAAAAAATATCAAAACCTACGTAAAGAAACAACATCACAAAACGTTCCCATTCATCAGAAGTACGTTAAAATCCGTAAAGCGATGCTTAAATGTTCGCCTGAAGATAGCACTGTGTCTAAAAATGAAGCTGTAGTTCCTTTGCAAAGTCTGCTCAACAAGACTGTTGAGCGTCTGTGTCAGGTTGTTGCACTCGATTGTAAGGAAAAAGATCTGGAAAAATTAGAGCTATTTGTAACTAGAGGATTTGACAGATCTGCTGACCATACTTATGCACATAAGTAGTGCGATAACCCTAAAGATAAAATACACAACAGCGAATTGTCATCGGTTAATACTAATCGATTTATGTAGTAAACTTAATGCAGATTCATAATTCAATCAAACATTTGTACTTTTTTTTGAGTTCTTATTTAAAAAACTAAGAGTGAATAAGATTTATAATTCTAAGAAAAAAAAAAGAATTCAAATAAAAGTCAAGTCCGTAACCATTTTGTAGTAATACAGAGCTAATAACTTAAAAAATCGTACATTTACATATTGAAAAGTTACATATTGTAATATGTTGAAAAGTTATCGTGTGATTTCATGTTTTTAAAGACTATGTTAGTTAATACTTTCGTAGATAGAAGTTTGTGGCTGAATTTCATACTACAAAGTGTTAGATTTTGTCGGCCGTCTGAATCGCCATAGAAAAAGGAGATGAAGACACAATTACCAAAAAATTTCAAAGATTAAAAAACGAAATGTCAAATTCTTAAACAAATTCCTTTACTCTTTTGATCAAGAAAAAGGTCTGAGCAAAGTTCGAAGTATTTTTGACAATGTCTGATAATGTGATCGTTGGAAATCAAGCAACAAGTAGATATCTTATTTGCTTGTGCTTTAGCCATTAATTTGGAGATAAGACAAATAAGTTCTTACCAAAGACCGTAGCATCAGAGTACGGAATTGGCTAGCTTTATTATAACATCAAGTGCTTTGAACATTGAGTACATACAGCCTACAGAAGTACGATTAGACTACCTACGTAAAATGTTCGATTCTAAAGAATAAAGGTTTGTATAATTATACGGTATATATTATTCGAATTAGCATTTCGTGTGCATAGTACGGTTCTTCAATAAGCAAACTATTTGGTGGGAAATTAACAAAATATCTTATCAAAATCCAATTAAGTACAACTTCTCAAAGAATTTTCTGATAGCACACATGGAAACGTTAAGAAAAGTTTTTTTTATAAAAAACAGAATAGTTTTCTAGGTTAATCCTTTGGTACGATTGTATTGTTAGATAAATAAAAAGATCCATTGTAACCCTAAGTGTGTTGTTACAACGGTCATTATTGACTACACTTACAGTTGCTCTTTGAATTAAAATGAGGATAAAAAATTGACCCATATTACTATAAATTACAACAAACTCACATAGATTTATTAGAAGTAGAAACATTTTTGTAAGTCAAGTCGTAGTTTTTTGTTTGAAATGAAAAAACGAGATATCCTATGAAAGAATAAGACTTTAATCATTATAGTGTACTAAAGAAATTTACAAATAGTATTTATTTTTATTTTCGTGAATTAACTAGACAATGCATAAATCTAATAATATTCCGTATTTCTACTCAGCTCTAAGCGCAATACGATATAAAAGTCTGATTTCATTGAATTATTGCATGGCTGGCTTAGAATCATTTCCGGTATAGCTATTAAATATTCAAGAAGCATATGTACATGCATAGAAAAGTAAAAAATAATTTTATTAGTATAAGTTTCTGTATTATAAAAATTGCTTTTTTGTAAAAGAATTTTTAAAAAAGAAGAAGGTGATTCAAAAACGAATATACAAACGCTTTGGTGTTCGCGTTGATCAGGTGAAGCAATATTCTGGAACCACTAATACTAGGAATTCAGTACAAACATGTTTTGATGTTCCAAATGATTTTGCAAAGTTACTAGAGATAGACGAATAGTAAGTTAAAAATATTACACTAATTTAATCGTTGTTTCATTCGGAAAATGAAGTGGATCTTGAAAAGTTAAATAAGCTGTGCTAAGATACATACGAATGACACAACGATTAATATAAGTGGGTTTATATGAGCCCAAAAAAATTACCTTTGCCATTTATTTGTTTTTCTAAGGATGCTCAGGAAGGATGGCACAAAATTTATCGAAAAAACTTCATATTACATGCTAGACAAAACAGCCAAAAGGAGAAGCTGCAGGATATATTTAATAAATCACTAAGTATGAGTGACCTCAAATTTTGTTTGTACAACATAAGTGACTGGATCAAGTAGCATAAGACCAAACAATTGAGAAAAGATGCTGAAAATAACTTAAAAAATAAGGAAGTGAGGCTGAAAAAAACCTTTCTTTTTTATTATTAGGACATCAACAAATTTATGTTTAATGGCAGTTTTTAATAAGTTGCTTTAATAATTTATTTGTTTATTAGAATTAATTAAACAATACATAATCGCCTACAAAAGCATTCTCATTAGTATCTGGAACAGTAATCATAATTTAAATAAGCTTTAACATGCCCAAATGCAACTACATCATTTTTTATATTGCTTTACTATTACTAATTGTTGAACGTACATTGTGAAAGGAATATGCATTGAATACTGTAAACTTTTATACCACGCAATCTAAAATTAACATAACATATATTTTTTATTTTATGAAAAAGGTATGAACTTTTGTAATAAAGCAGTTTTAGCCAACAGCCATTATGGTTAATCTGTTGCCACATTAAATAACATAGATCTTGCAACTTGTTACAAAAGACACAAGTGATTTAAGTATCAAATACGATTGAAAAAACATGCTTCAAATAGAGAAATACGAACAAAATGAGTACATTTTTGTAAATCTTTCTTGCAGATATATAAAATCAATGATGAGTTTGTAAATATCGCTGAAAAAAAAAGAAAGGGTGAGGACGTTTTTAACGTAAGGATGGATAGAGATAGTTATTGATTTTAGTTAGAAGCTAATTCTGTTAGCAATGATGAAGAACAATCCGAATAAAATGTTTTACAATTTTTTACAAATAAAAAAGGTATTATACATATAGCTGTGTATTTTAAAAACCAACTTATATAAAATGTAAGCATCTTTTTGTTAAACACGTTTTATCCTATAATTTCAAGACTTAAGAAGCTACCTCCTAATTAGTATCACTTATTTGGCTGAAGTATTTATAAAAAAAAATTCATACTAAAAAAGTTTGTATCATGAAGTCTTTTCGATTGAATAATTATTTCTTCTGACTTCCATCAGAGTTGTAACTTTAACAACTTTTAAGCTGTTTATAAAAATAAGACAGGATTTACTTTTGGTCAAATAATAAAAAAAAAATGTTTAAATCTTTTATTTCCAGACCATTTTCCAGTGTAACTGGTACGTATGCAAGAATCGAAAATTGATAAATTATTAACTTTTTAGTTTTTGATTTATTTAATGGCTGTTCGATCTCAATAAACTTTAGAAATTCTCTTTCTTATTAAACAAGCAGTTAAAGCATTGGTTAAACAGACATTTTTTTGTGAATGTCTCTTTTTAAGTTTCTTACTTTTGGTTTTTCCTGTACTGGTTAAATCTGATTGGATGTACTACATGAATATTCCGTGAACATAAATTTAATGTCTCCTTTTTTCGTAGAAAATAGTTATTCCTTGTGATTAAAACAATACACTTAAATACAGATTTGAAATGGGGTTCTTTTAAAACCTTTAATGGTTATTATCCTCCCTTATGTCTTTGTTTTATAATAAATTCTGCATATTGTGTAACAATGTAGATATATGGCTAACTTAGACCAATAAATTACTTTTTGCTCCAGATTCTTCAGAATCATAGAAATATAATTAAAATGTAAGAAAGTGTTCTCACTTTTATCGATGTAAGGGATTGTTTGTTCCCTGTCATCATATTTAAAATAATCTAAACGTAATTTAAAATAATATTTATGTTGACTTCATAGTGCTAACTAAGTGGAACATTTCGAATTATATTTCGGATATTTGTCAATGGAAACTATACTTTAAGATTGCAAATTATTATTCTAATTTTATATTATAATATTTTCATAAGATTGTTTTTACCCGCTTACTCCATTTTCACTCCAAGCGAGTGTACATGACTCAAAAAAACATACGCCTTGCTTACTTAGCTAAATAATTTATTTTTCATACGGTTTCCATAAAATCTCAGCCCGTTCAAGGATTCTTATAACCTCTTACACCATACTTACATTATGCATAGTGTGTACTATAAAGCACTTTCAGTCTTCTTAGTAAATTTTAATAGATTTTTAATGATTACAGTAAAAAACATAGTTTTTAAATAAAATATTTCGAATTTTATTAACTCTGAGGATTTTTTTAACTCCTTCAAACATACCTACACTATTAATTTTGTGTATCATAATACAATTTTCATCACTTTAATAAACTTTTATAGATTTTGAACGATCATCGTTAAAAACGTCAATTTGAAATAAAATATATCAAATTTTAGTAACTCCAAAGGTTGTTTTAACATTGTGTGTTGCATACCACACTTTTTTTCTCTTCAATTAATTTTTAGAGATTTATAACAATTATAGTGAAAAATGTCAATTCACAATAGTTTTTTTTCATTTTATTAATTTTAAGGGTTGTTTTAACACACTACATCATACTTACACTAACTATTTTGTATTCAGTATGCCATTAATTTTTTTTTTTAAGAATTTTTTGCGATCTATAACAATTATAGTAAGGAATGTTAGTATTGAATAATATTTTTAATATTTTGTCATCTTTACGGGTTGTTTTCACCCTCTTGAAGGGGATGTTTGGAATCTGGACAACTTTTTCTACATTACGTGTAAAGTAAGCTGTTAGATAATAAAAAAGACCATCAAGGTTGTTTAATTTGCCTTGGAGATATTTTATTTCCGGAAAAAAAATCCGTTTTATCTTCCTGTGCCCCACTGAACATGGCCCGCGCGAGTGTACAGCACGACTTTTGCAACTCGTCGTTTCGGTCTTAAAACGTTTATTAAAAAATTATTAAAACCCATATTCCAACGTTTTTCTTAGTTTTCTGGCGGAGGTATTTATTTTTTTAAATTTTTCCTCCATAGTTTAACAAAATTTAAAAGTTCAAAAAACACAATATAATTTTATGATCTTCAAGTTTTGGCAATTTTTGGACTATCTATATCGAAAGATGAGACTTTTTTACGTAGATATCGACGATAAAGAAAAAAGGTTTTTTATTTTTACGTAGTATTTAAACAATAAACGAGACGGTGCAAGCTGCTGCGGCCGTACCAGCAGCAGGTTTGCTGTGCCCTGTCTGCTTACATCTCTTGGACTAGATGTGAACAAACATACCTAACCATGAAGGTTTGCACGTCGCCAGAAACTTTTTTTACTGTTGCTTTGTATAACAATGTCTATTATGTTTAAAACACAAGATTTTGCTATCGTAAGTTTAAAGTTATTGTAGGTTTCGGTACTATTTTTAATTCTCAATCTTATTTTGTTCAATAATATTTGATGTAAGTTATCTAATTGTAACAGAGAGCTGAAGTGATCTTTATACTTACGCTTTTATCGATAGTTTATCTTAGCAGTGATTAGCTTTTTCATAAATAGTTGTTAATAATAAGTTATTAAGATAGCAAAATGATCCATTGAATATAGATAGTCACTAAGTCAAGGAGAATTCGGTAAAATTACCACAATTTTTGACAGAATTTTTTTTTTTATTTAATATGATGCTTTAATTCGTGTAAAGTGCAAGGTTAAGGCTTGTAAGTAAAAATCTAAAAAAAAAAAAAATTTAAGATGATAAATATCGTAAAGCTGGCATCGTAGTGTTGGAGAAAATTATAAAAAAATTTGCATTATTAAACGATAAGTGAAAAAGAATTATGTTGCTTACTCTCGCCCCACAATTTTGGAACCGAAGATATCTTATGTAGAAATTCTGTTGCACGGAAAGAGAAGCTAGACAAGCTTTGGATTGAGTTGCTTGACATGGCATACTTACATCACCTGATAAAAAAAAGGGAAATGTTTTATACGCTAACGTTGAGAACTGTATAAAAAAGTTGTATGAGAATGACAGTGTAAGTCGTTTAATGCCGGGATTTTAAGATTATGTTTTAGTCAAACGGGATGATGGTACACGGGTGCATGTTAGAAAACGATTACTACTTGCAAATTAAAATAAATCATTTATTTTATTTAAAGACAAAAACGAGAACGTCAAAGTGGATTTCATAAAATTTTTGCAGCTCAGGTCTCCACACTGTATTTTAGCCAGAAGTAGTGGTACACACAATGTTTACGTATGTGTGTATTATGGAATTGTGAAATAATTGCTTGATGCAATTAATTTAGAGCAATTGACTAAGCCCATGAAAACACCTTTTAAAAATTTCACGGACTGTCTAAAACGCCATTGTTTGCGATGATCCTTTGGAACATCGTTTTCTAAGAAATTGTTTGGATTGTTTCAATTTCAGAAAACTACAAAGTTGATTACTAGATTCATTACAGGCTGAAGGTGTTTTAACGTGAGTTATAAATTATGGGCCCAAACTGATCGGTGCCTAATAATATTGAATTCAGTGAAAATTCGTAAATATTTAGATTAACTAGGCAAAAAATTAACAACGTCGAGAAAATATGATTTGTTTGCTAAAAAACAATCTTTATTCGTATAAAATAAAAAAAATAATTTACTTGACGGTGAATTTATATAAAATATTTTCAAAATTAAAAGGATGTAAAACAAGTATAACTAAAGAGGAGCCAAAAATTAAGTAAAACATCAGTGTTTTTGTTGTTAAATACAATTGTAACGTAATCAAATAATATCCTATGGACATCTATTATTTTTTAGTATTATAAAATTCTTAAACACATAAATAAATTTCATTTAAAAATTTATTAATGATCCATTGGAAACCCTCGTTAAATAACAATTTTTTACATCACTAAAACATATATAGCTGAAAAGGCCAATCTAATCCTAGCAGATAGCGCGCAGCTGACCCACTGCCAGTGCGGCCACAGTGCCTCGTGCCGTCTCATTCGTCGATTAAATCCTACGTCAAAACGTAAACACCCTTTTCTTTTATTGTCGATATCTACGTAAAAAAGTATCGTCTTTGGATGTAGATAGTCCAAAAAATGCCAAAAGTTGAAGATCATGAAGATTTAAAGTGTTTTTTGAACTTTTGTATTTTTCGAGGTTATAGAGGCAGAATTAAAAAAAAAAGATGCTATTACTAGAAGTCTGAGAAAAAAATACGTAAGAGTATGTGTTTTGATAATTTTTTTATCAACGTTCTGAGACTGAAACGACGAGTTGAAAACGTTGTGTTTTACGCCCCGTGGGCTGTGCGCAGCGCTGGGGCAGTTGATGTGATTCTCCCAATGTACTAAAATTCATGTACGTTGGTATAAATGTACATATATTTAAGACGCCTCCTTAGATTTATACCAACACAACTTATTTATTTAACGAAATTCAACGAACTTCTAAGCCTTTGAAATTTTAACATTCTAAGAGATTTCGTAAAAATAGCTGCAATATTACTTTCTGATCTTACTTTTACTATATCAACAGTTCCTTTAACGTGATTTTCATGAATATAGTGATACTGCACCTCAATATATTCTGAATTGTTTGTAAAATTTCCAAATTTTACAATGCTTAGAGCTCCATTGTCTTTATACATTCTTATTAGTTCATTTAACTGTAACCTAAGAAATTTCGACGGAATCTCTAACCAACTTTAATTTACTTACAGTTTCAGACAAAGCACTTAGCCAAAGTCAAAGGCTTCGATACACTATTTTATTTTCATGTTTTCTAATAAATCACATTACCTAAAAGTTTCATTACGTAACCAGTTTTAAATTTTATATTTAAACTGTTACCTGTTCTGTCTGAAATTACAAAACAATCTTCTTCATCTGCGTTATCATTTTTGTCATACATAAGATTTAAATCTCTTGTTAGGTACACGTATTTTAAGATTCTTATAGCATACTTAAAATGTGTTACATAATATCAGTTATAAAAGCAACTTTAGTAATTAACGCTAAGACTTTAATGAGGTCTCATGCCTAAACCTACACACAAATTTATAAACTAAAACACAAATATCTGGCATACCAACGTTGCCTTCCTTGACTGATTTTGACAGCTCCCTTGACATGAGTACTTAATGAACTTAAGCGAGTACGCAACCTTTGGCTCTTTTGCAGCTCTGCCAGAGACAAACCAGTTAAATTGTGTGGTATTGTTCTATAGGAAAATGGATACTTAGGCAATCCATCTTGACGAGACATGGTCAATCACAGTAGCTTAAGTTTATCTTTAAATCTCTGCACCGCATTATCTGCTGCGCTGTTAGAAAACGGGTAATATCAAACTATACATGCATGATGCACTCTCTTGTCCAATAAGAACTAAAAAAAGCATTTAACGTGAATGACGGGCCATTGTTACTGACTAAGACATTGGGGAGCCCCTAAGTTGCAGGATATTTTTTTAACAAGGCAATGGTTGATATAGTTGTTATATTTACCATTTTCTCAATTTCTAATCATTAATAGTAAGCATCAGTCAACACAACATACACTCGACTCAATAGCACCACAAAAATCTGTGTTGTAGCTGGTTTAGTCCTTCTAGGTATTGCCATGTACAGAACTTTGCTCTTGACAGCTTGTGATCGTTGTTTAAGCATAATTTACAAGATTTGACAACATTCTCTATATCACTATCCATTCATGGGCACCACACATAAGACCAAGTCAGCGATTTTATTTTTATTGTACCTACGTGTGCAACGTGTAATTCTGCTAAAATCTGTTTTTGAAACGATAATGGTTTTCCCGACCGATGCCTAAAAGATGCACCGGTCCTCTAACGTGAGTTCGTGCTCTTTAAATTTAAAAGTATGCAGCGTGTCATTTACAATGGTCAGCCAACCACTTAGCAAGTATTTCTTAGCTTTCTGTAGTAGGGGGTCAACTGCAGTTTTCCCCAGCACTTTAGCCTTTTCTAATAAAACTACACTCTTGTATATAAGATTCAAGATAATGGTTGTATTAATATGCCTCCTTTTTGCATTCAACACTTTTTTCAGGCACATTATCAATGACCTGCGACAAGGCGTCAGCAGGTCCATTGTTCTTGCCATTCATAAGCTTGATTTTGGGATCATGACCAGCAAGAAATACAGTCCACTTTTGAACTCTGCTCGCGGTGATCTGTAGCAGACAACTCTTAGAGCTAAGTATAAAAGTCAGGGGTTCGTGATTGGTTTTGAGTATAAATTCTCGACCACAAAAGTATTGGTAGAACTCTATCAGCCCAAAAACATGTGCCAGTACTTTTCCATCTAACTGGAGTAATCTCCCTTTGCTTAAGTTAGTACTCTGAATGCAAATTTAACAAAGTTTTGTTCACTGTTTCGGAAGACGTGAAACAAGACTGCACTGAGGCCAGAGAGTGACGCGTTGCAAGCTTACTTTCAAATCGGATTCTATCCTTATGGCAATGCCTTCTTCTATTCTTACGGCCAGTTTTACTCCACGTCTTTTTCCAGCAAGAAATACAGTGGGCTTGTGATTTGCGAGTAATCCCTTATAAATCTAAGAAAGTTATTTATTTTCTCCAGAAAAAAATTGTAAATCACGTACATTTTTAGGACCTCGCACTTTGACAATCACTTTAATAGTTGCTGTTTCACCTCCAGTCCATTGCCACCTAAATCATGTCTCAAGAATTTAGCGCTGGTTTAAGCAAATTCACATTTTTTTTTTTTTTTTTTTTTGTTTTTAATAGTCAACCCTACCTCTTTCAACAGTTCTATAACTTGGCGCAGATTGTCATCGCTAGCCTTGCGTATTTTTCCTTAGGTTAATATATCGTCAAAGTACGCTACGATGCCATCAATAGTATTAAGCACTTTCTTAATCTGACATTAAAAGATCCTAGAGTGGAATCCACTCTTTAACAAAGCCGGTTATAACGAAATAGAACTGTATGGGTTGTGATTGTTGTTAGGCCTTTTAACCTTTTTTCCCACTTAAATTGCTGGTAAGCTTTTATTTTGTAAGTACTTGACTTATTTTAAGCCTTTTATTAGATTAGAGGCCCATGGTATAAAATTGTGATTAATTATTAGTTAAGGATTAAAATGAATTTTATTATCTCTACTCACTCAAATTTGCCTATTTGTTTTGAGGACTGGCACTATTAGGGTTATCCACTTGCTACTGTTAACTGGTTCTATTATTTTTGCTCTGATTAATCGATTTAACTCACTCTCTAGCTTTCCTCTCAGTGCATAGGGCACGACACGAGCTTCAACAAAAATTGATCTTGCGTTTGGCTTAAGTCTTAAGAAGAACTTCCGTCGATGATATGTACTTCACTCTGGTGAAAGAACAGGCGCTCACTTTTTTAACAGAGCTTTTATTGCATCAGTATTTACCTTTTTCACGGAATTTACTGACCCACTTTTTCCCTCAAACGCATCCAGCACGCCCAACATCTGAAGCCAAGCGTGGTCTATCAGTAAAACGTCCAGAGAATTCGGATAGATAATCAGTTCAGGTACGTGCCTATTGTCTTTCAATTCCATGGTCATCGATATAACACCCTTCGTAACAAGTTTATTTTTCTTGTATGACTTGAAAACTCTCAAAGTTTTTTCTAATTGGAATTTTTTTAGCTTTTCTGAACTATCATACAATCGCGAAAAGCTCACTGATATCGGTAACCTGGTATCTATTTTAAAGTCAGTTTCCAATTCTTTGACACGTAATTTTGATGTTAATGGCTCATCTGTACAATCGCGCATTACATAAATTTTATCGCTCATAACAAAGATATTTTAGAAACTGTCGTTGAGTTTTCCATCACCTACATTTTCTTCTTTGACAAAATCGCTTGCTTCTTTCCACTTTCCCCCAGCACTTCTTTGTTAGCTCTTTTGATTGACCTGTAGATTAGACTCTCCACTATTTTCTGCTCCTTTGCTCCTTTAGATCTTCCGAAACTGGCCGCTCTTGCCACAGCCATGGCACTTGTACGGCTTAAATTTGCACTTTGTAGCCATGTCAACCACAACAAAAACATTTTTTCTTGCCTGAAGCTTTTGCGAGTGCCATCAGATGCACACATTCTGAGCTCTGCGTCGACGCTGCCATCTTTACTGCATATCAAGTAGCCGTGTCTGAGGCCATTACTTATCCTACTGTCTTAAAATAGGTTAGACCTTTTCCACTTAACACCTTTTTTCTTACATTTTCGCTGGAGACACCCCACTTAAACTTGTTTCGTTAGTGCGTGTCAGAGTTACTGCCAAACCCGCAAAAAGTCGACAACTTTTTTAGCCTTGCTATGAACGGTTTTATTTTTTCGCTTGAGGTTTGCTTGAATTCTTTGAGTTTTTACCATTTTATTGTTATGCTTAGCACTGGCTGTAATTGTTTCTTTATAATTCCCATGAGTTTGCTTACCAAAAAAGTTGACGGAAGTCTGGGTGAATATAATTCCCACATAAGGTTGTAACCTTTTGTACCCAGCATTGTCTGGAGCAAAGCCACATGCTTGTTTGCTTGCACTTTGTTGCCAAGGCAATAGTGTTCTAGTCGTTCGCACCAAGATGACCAATCTTCGTCGCAGTTGAACTCTGACAGTGTACCAATTATAGCTTTTACTACTGCTCATGTCGATCGAACAGACATATCAGTTACTTGCCGTGCTGCTTCCAAAGCCTTGCTTTCTCCAACCAGTTTTTCTTTCCCCTCAGCGCTTTTTTCTCTTACTCCTTCACTGAGGTGACACTTGACGTGATACAAGGTATTCACACGGTGTTGTATTATATCAGTTTGTTAATAGATGTTGGCTAAAGGAGTAAAAGGTACAAAAAATGTAATAGAACGTTTTAATGCACCTAATGCTGAGTACAGTCTGTGTTTTGAGCTTAAAACTATACATTAGCTAGCAGGCCCTAAAAGTATAAGCGCTTATAACAATGTTTACTAGGTGGCGGTCATTTGCGCTGACACGCATTCGCTTATATATGTTGCATCAAGCATCAGAATAACTGCATTAGAATAATTAGCATTAGAATAACTGCAAACAGACAATACTCTTTGAGATATTTTTTTTGTGTAAACTGTCTCCCATATTTATGTAATAGATTGCGGTGCCCAGAAATCATGTATTATGGGCTTTAACGTCCATAAGTCAGCTTTAAGTAGAAATAGATTTTAATTATTTCTTTGGACTGAACTTCTCATCAATATAATACGACAAAAATTCAATAAAGTAATTTTAAAAATAAAATGAATTATGTTTTCCATCTTAGTTACTAACGTCCATATCAAAAACTCCTTGCATCACTCTTTTTGAAAACTGTCTAACATTAATGTTTACTGAGCAGTCACAAGTAATACAACAGTGTATAGTAAACGATCTCAATCTTTCACAGGTAAGTATCTACTTTATTGGGGTGTTGACAGCGTATCTTTGAATGAAATTACCACTGTAGAATTTGCTTTATTCGCTATACAAAAATGTGCTATGTAAATAATACTTACTGCTATATGTTTTGTTTATGCATCCATAAAATGAAATACATCCTCTTAACAAACTTGACATAAGCCAGCTTTGACAACATTTTATACAAAACTGCCTTGATTAAGCACATTGCAAAGTAAATCACTAACAAAGTCTACTGTCTTACAATTAACATACTTAGCACAATGTTAGTGTTTTGAGAGATGCAATGCCTTATACCCCTGGTTTTAAAAAATCTTGCCCATTGTACCAGCTTACCAAACATGTGTTAGTTAGTAGAAAGTTTTACTGCTGGTCCGTTATTTAATAATGTTTTGAAATATGATCAGTACAGTTCAGTATAGTTAGAAAAAGCGACCAGTTTTTAATAAAAGTATACGTTGACTTGGTTAAATACATAATAAAGGACATTTTCCCTAGTGCCAAGAATTTATTTAAATCCACATTCTAAGGTTTAAATTCACAATAGCTGTATTGTGTGAGAATGGTTAAAAAATTCTTTATTTTAAGAGTTTGTGACAAACTCTATAGGATTCTTATCAGTTAGAAATAAAACAAGTTTATAATAAGTCCATTAACTTGCCTGTTGTGCAGTGTCTGAATAAAAGAAAAAGAAAATAAGTCTAGCTAACCTCTGAAGACAATAATCACTGTGGCTTTATTAAAAGAATATTACAAACATTTAATTAGAAATATTGGTCATCTTCCAACTCTTATTTTCTTGGGTCCTCTTCTTGCAATAAATGCACTTGGCTGTCGTCCTCTTTTTTTGCTTTGTTTTCTTCATGTTCTTCTAAATATTTTAGTTTCGCTTTCATTTTGTCACTCAAGATATTTTAATTAAGCATGAGCTGTATAAATGTGTTAGGACTGCTTCTGCTACGAGAGGGGGCTCGTCATTTATACAGTAAAGAATCCTTATGTACAGACCATTTCACTGCCTAATAGGCTTCTCTGTTACCTTGTATTGTGTCCTGGTAAAGTGTATTGTGTAGCTTCAGTAAAACATATCATAAAAAATAAATTCTACCGTTGACTTCCTTTCTCATCTGATCTATCAAACACATGTTTGGCACCCGTACCTCTAACACCGTACTAAGAATAAAAGTGAGGTCAAAAAATTTATTAATACTATTAGCATTCAAATAATGCAAATAACAAATACATCAGTTTTATATTTTTTAAACATTGACGATTCCTGATATTTGTTTACATAAAATGATTTCACTGCAATTTTTAGAGTACGTGTTTTTCATGACTGATGCACATGTAGTTTTAAACATTATACTTTAGCTCAGCTTGATGACTCCGAAAATATTATTGATCTCCCGTTTGTGACTTTCTTTAATTTTCTCTTGCAATGTGCATATACTGTATGGTTATTTTATTAAGTGTCTGTTCAGCTGTACATTGAGGTGAATGATTGCATTTAGTAACGAAATACTGTAGTACATTAATAAAAAAACTTGCATTATTTTAGGTCAAATATTAGTATATGCATTCTTTTATTGTTTCTAAAATATCTCTTACTATAGCACCTTTAACAGCTTTAAGGTCACTAACAATCCAAAACTCGATTTCATTCTGCTGTAGGAAATATTAAAACTTGCTTTTATAAGGATTAACATTATTAACGAGTCTTTTAATAAAACTTATGTCAAGTATTTCTGTCAAGTTTGTAAAAATTTTGTTCGTTTCACCACTTCTTCGTTTTATCTAAATAAATATTTTTTTTTTTTTTTAAGAAAATAGAAGAACTGTATAAATTTTTAATTTTACAATACGAACAGTAATTTTTAATTATCTATTACAAGCTGTGTCTTAGAAATTTTTGGCTACTAATAATCTAAGGCACTAAGAATCTTATTCAACACATTATTAAATTCTTTCCTGTCCAACGATTAAACTTTTTTCTGCATTTGATAAGCCAAATCCCATTTATACTGCTTTTTTTTACCACTTTAAGCAGTACCCTCTGTCACATATTTTTAAAACTGCCTTTTTTCCACTATGCAACATGCTTTTTCACACGTTTTCTTTTTGAACATTTCTTTTTTTTAGAAAAACAACAACGTAAGGACTGAATGACTATTTAATGAGTCAAAGTACTCACCTATTATATATTGTAATTTAGATTTTTCTCTTGCTTGAACGAAGAGAAGAATGTAAGCTTGTTGTTAAATAATTTAAACATAATTTTTTCACTTAAGACCCAGCGGCTATGCTGAGTGTATGTAAGAAATGTATATTCTGATAGTCATTATGAGCTACAGCCAAAAATATGTGCTGAAAAACAGAAACTGATGAAAAGTACTTTCATGTCAAGGTGCTGTAGCAACCTCTTCAGAAACCAATTTATTATGCATGGCCCTACAATCTTTAGAATCAACCACGTGTTTTTTCATTTTCATATTGTGCTTATGGTTACCAAACTAAGCCACTAATTATTACGTAATAAGGTTTGTTCGTGACTAATTTTCTTTTATAAGTTTTTTAAAAATAAAACTTTAGCAAAGAGGACCGGACAAGTACGTTCAAAGATCTTTGTAACACTTATAATTTATTGTAACAGAATTACAGCTAACATTTAACTTAAGATCAATTGGTAGTTGTAGGTCTCTAAAATTGTTAAAATACGTCATTTTATTGACTTGCTTCCTATGAACATCTTATTGAGTACCATGGCTATCCTTTAAAACAAAATTTATTACAGATCATTAAAAAAAAACGTTGACCATTGTCTTACAAAGCATTACTACTGAAAAATTTACAAAAATGCAGTACTTTAAAAAATTTTTTCATACTCAATCGTTACATTATCTGTGAAAGTTAAGTAATGCAGTTTAACAAATTAGTTGTTTCCCATGTTCTTAACCTTTTTTTACAATAAAGATCGAGGCTGTTTTCATATAATTTTAAAAAAATTGCTTGTGTAAGTCCAAGTGCTTTCAATTCTTTATTATGCATCTTATTTTTTTAAGCTGCTTATAGAAAGATACGTATCATTAAAATCTTTCACAACTGTAGTAACATCGTTAGTGGTAGCACTTATCGCTGGTTTCAATAGTCTTAATGTATGTTGTTGTGCTTAAAAATAGCAGACACGTATACTTTTATGTATACCAACTTTAATTTTGAACATGAAAAGAGCACTCCTAAGTCTCGCATCTGAAAATCTTATTTTTATTATATCTTGGCATTGTTATTTAACAAAACATAGAGCAATATATGGAGTACTCTACTTAAAAATAATCAGTAGTGCTTCTGCTCCAAGGAGCTGCACCCTTTTTATTTAATTTCTTTTTTTCTTATTTTTTTTTGCCTTTGACAGGAAGCACAAGGTGATTCCAATAACATGGACTAAGATAATTAAAACCAGTGATGTGGGATGAGGTCGGTTTTCTTGAGGGACTGGAAAATAGAACTGTCAAATGCTTACAGTACTGTTCTCAGACTCATACATTATGGTTCTTTGTAGTCTTGCTTGTGATTCAATTTTTTTTTTTTTTCGTTAAAATTTATGACAAAAAAATTAATAATATAATAGCCAAAGCGTAAATTTTCTGAATGCTGACTTAGCTAAGATTTAAACATGATCTTGCAGATACTATGCTTTTATCCTTTTAAGCATCTCTTATATTACATTTTCAAACCTTGCTGATCAATTTGGCAAAATTATTGTCAGGAGGCTGGATATTTTAGTGACAATGGCTATTTGCTAACGTAAACAAACTATAAGGTGTGCCATTCTAACATTTTTAGCAACTATGAAATGCTCGATTCATGGATAAAGTCTGCCCTAAAGTTTGACCTTAAAACTTATTTCTTAGCTCTTATTAGTTTATGTGTTGTTCTTTGTAAGAAAGTGATTTACTTGATTATGACTATTGCGATAGCAATCCAATACAAAAAATCCTTACAGAAGAGTACCGTTGAAATTTTTACTTAAAGGAATGCAAGGTTAAAGTTAGTAGCTACCTTTATTTTAGATTTTAGTTTCCAAGCTCTAGCTGCTTATATTTAAAAGCACCACAATTATAACTACAATTTTAATATTTTTAAATCAAAAATGTAAATAAAGTGAAGTAGCTGTAAGTTATATAAAAAAAATGTATACGATAGTTATGTACATACTCTCAATGTGTTATTGTATACATGTAATGAAAAGTTGGATTGACATACTTGTTGATCATGAGAACTAGTCTTGTTATTTTAAAACTTGCTTTTTAAGTACAAAATATAATTGTTTGTCTTTAATAACAAATTCAAGAATATAAATACTAATAACAATAATAAAATAAATGCTAATATGTAATCATTATCTGGATAGTAACAATAATTAGTTTATAATAACAACAATTTTTATGATAAAAGTAAAAATTAAATTAATAACAATAATAATAATAATTTACGGATAAAGTGAGGTAACCTCTCAGAGGAAGTCCACCACCAGTTCTGACCTGATGAGAGCTTAAGTAACTGGTATTGGCCTAAAGAATTCTGGAGAATACCACAGAGGTGTCCAGCCCACAATCTGGAGATATTTATAGATAAAAAACACTCACAGATGGGCTTTACATTTTTGGCCAGCTATGGACATGACAGGCAGAAAAACACTGAAAGTAGAGCGCGTGTCATTAGTGCTGTGGGCATTTTCAGTAATAATATTCAGATAAATCTGGAACGTACTAGTATAAAAAATGAGCAGGCAAAGAAGAATCTTGTATTCACAGAATTTGAAAGGATGTTTAAAAAGCTGGTGGGAGCAGCAACGACAACGCACGCAAAAAAAGTAATGCCGATAGGAGAAGATATGAAAGTGGAGTTAAATCTTCTGTAAAAACTTAACGATAGCCGTAAAGAGACAAGAAATAAGTTGGAAAACCTACCTTAATGTGAAAGAGGTAGGCACTGGATAGAAAGAGAGAGCAAGTATCTACGTGACAAGTTTCTACTTTTGCCAAGAAGTTCATTTTGATTTTTGGCTAGTGGAAAGAGCCACGGGGACTTTCCCATGGTGTTCTTTGTGGGGTGCAGACATAATGAAATGACCCTTCTGGCCTTGGACGAGGTTGAGGTTGGTCCAAGATTGGCCAGGTAGGTGGTGAGTTGGCCAAAGGCCTTGTTGATGGTTTCCGTATACGGAAGTTATTTGTGGCTGACGTCAGTGTTGGCAACGGTTAAAGAACAGTGACGTTGTAACCAGAAACATGCAGATTGGCCACTTTAAGGTTGACCAGCTTCATTGTGTCCGAGGAGACCTTGTGGGGCTGGCCACTGATCTAAATTGTATATTTTGGCTCATCCATGCTCTCAATAACCTTATGTGACTCTAAATATCAAGGGTACAGCGATTTTCAGATGACGTTAATGCGGACAGAAAGTGCGAGCATCTCTGTTAGTCATTAAAAAGGAACAGATTGTGCAGAGGTAGGTTTCTTCATGCTTGTATAGGTTTAACGGCCTGTATAAGTCGTTGGATGCCTTGGACGGAAAAAGGTGGATTGGAGTCTGGGTGGCTATAGATGGTAAAAAATTTGTTGGGCTCTCTAAGGGTTAAGCAGTAGAGCATCTTTGCCAGAAATGCTTGGATATCCTCCTTGAATAATGATTGGAGGCATAGGAGCACCGAAGGTAATGCATTAGACCATAGGACATGTGGACAACTCATAAGGCTGAGCTTAAAGGAGCAATGGAAACCCTCTACCATCCCATTTAATTATGGGTGGTAAGGCATCGTCGTTACACATTTTCAGCCTACTATTATAGCGGATTTGGTGTGTAGGGCTAACTCGAACTGGGCTTTCTGATCCGAGATGATGGTAAAGGGTGCTCTGAAGCAGGCAACCCAGTTGTCGTACAGGGTCTTGAAAACAGTCACTGCTTGCCGATCTGAAATGGTAACGGTGACCAGCCACCTAGTTCATCGGTCTATTATTGTTAGACAATACTAGAAGCCTTTGGTTAAGGGGAGTCTCACTAGGTTGACGTGGATACGCTCAAACCACCTGTCAGGCATGTTAAACTTGCCGAGTGCGGAGTAACTGTACTTGTACTCCTTGGAACGCTGCCAGGGCTCATACTGCTCGGCCCAGTATGTAATATCCATCCACAGCTTAGGTACATGAACTTCTTAGAGACGAGCTGTGCTGTTGACTATATGTCAGGTGTGCAAGAGGCTGTGTTGGACCACAAAAACGGTTCTGCGAAGAATCTATAGAAGGCAATTTCTGTCGAGATGTTGCATAGGATCCGCTGACCAGCAGTCATCAGAAATTGGAGGTCGAGTCAGGGGTCGTCGAGCAGATGTTCAAGCTTTAAGTCATTAGCTTAAGTTTTTACAACGGCATCTGTTTCCAAGATAGATGGCATGGTAACTGCGTTGATGCATGCCAGTCCATTGGCCACCCTGTTGTCTTCACCTTTGACGTAAAAAAAAGTGACCTGCGGCTGTAGGATACAGTAAATTTGTTGGGCCTGTCTCTCTGAGGTTTTGTCCAAACAATAGTGACCTACAAATATGAGCGGCTTATGATTTGTGAGAAGGTGAGGGGGCATTCTTTAAGGACTCACTTGAACATACTGATAGCGACGTAAGCTGCGAGTAGCCCTTCGTCGTAGGCGTTTTAGTTACTCTTAGCTCTCAAGAGGTTAATGAAAAAGAAGCCGAATGGTTTCGAGGTTCCACATGCGTACTTCTGCTCCAGGATGGCATCTATTGTAATGATCGACTTGTCCATCCTGAGAACAATCGGGGCATCTGGCTTGAAAAAGGTAGTCGTGGTAGCTTTTATTAGATCGTCCTTGCAACGCTGGAAGTCGAGATTAGCTTCATGATTTCAAGTGAGGGCAGGGGTAGGGGAAAGTGGTCCAGGATATTACAGGCGTTGAGTTGCCGTGAGTTATCTAATTTTCTGCTTGACTGTCTGTTGACGAGGTTTAAGCAGGCGTTGAGGTTATCGAACGCTGGAGATCTACAAAACGTTGTCTCAGGTCTCTGGGAGGTGGTCGTTCTGGGTTAAAATTACTGATACACTCAAGATGGCTGCTGATGTTAAGGAGCCAAGCGTTGAGGAATCAGTTGTGGGGTCGATAAGTCACTTGCCCTTGACGTCTGTGAAGTAGCCAAAGTAGTTAAGGAAATTGACACTGATGATAGCGATGTGGGTGTCAGTAACAATAAAACTTGACGTTTTTGCCCGTTGCAGACTCAGTTTAATAGTGAGAGTGTGAGTGCCAAAGAAAGCTATTGGCATTGGTGGTGATAAGTGTCAATGGTTGTGGCTTCAGCTTTGAGCTCTTGACGAGGTGCTTAAATATTAGCGAGAAATAAAGGCTAAGTTGACCAGGAAAAAAGACTTAAGACTCTGAGTTGTGACAGCGTAAAAAGTTTCCTGAGAGTCTTGAGTGGCGCACCTCTAATGCTTATAAGTTTCCCAGCTCGATCAAAGCATAGATACAGGATGAGGTAACATTCCTGATGGTGGATTCGTACGTCTGGTAAAAGTGGCAACAGCCTTGATTGGTACCAGTGGGAGCTGGTTAGTTACCCTGACACCAGAAGCGTGACCAGGATAGGCTCTGGTTGCGTCGTTGCTGCTGATTATAGATGAGCTCATTCAAAAGCTTCCACATCTTGGTAACCTCCTGGACAAGGTTGAATTATGGTGCAGACGGTGAGGTTATAGCTTTCACAGCAGCCATAGAGCTCGTGAGCTCATCTGCCATGAAGTTGAGCTTGTCCATGGTGAAAGCTTTCATAATCCTTAAGATGCTATTGATATGGGGGGAGAGGAGATTGAGCTACCTGGTTATAAGTATCTTATCCATAACCTTGCTGGCCACAAAGCTTTTTATCTGGCGCAGTAGCTGTGACGGCTTAGAGTCTGTCAGTTGTAGTAGGCCAAAGAGTTTACGTAGCTGTGCATCAGCGGTATCCTGAAAGCGGGACAAAGTTGCCGGCTTTCTGGCCTGGAAGCGCTTTATGGCTAAGAGGTAGGTAATGAGGCCAGAGAGCTAGAACACAGTTGTACTTCTAAGTGCACAAACGAGCAGGATATAGCATTGGATGTCATCTGACTTACTCAGGCCATCAGTAAGGAAAAGCAGTAAAAATCAATGTTCCCGCAAAACAGCCAACGACCGTATGGAATACAGAAAAGGCAACATTTTCACAACGACAACATTCTGATTAAAGACCAAGTCAATAGTAAACACTTGGTAGACCTGGCTCAAAGTAATGATTCATAAGCAGACTTTGAGCTGGGTGTTCTAAAATAGGACTTGTCAGTTTAGTGGATACTGAGTTAATATCGCTTAAAACATTGTAGCAAGAAATGAGCATCTTCAAGCTGATTGTATGTCTTACATAGAAAAGGAGTTTGTACCCCCCTGTATGATGCAATGTAATTACGATGTGGCAGCTGCAATGACCATAAAAAAAAATGCAAAAAAAGGGGCCTTATGTTCGCTTGCAGTAAGGTAACTGCCAGATGCAAAGCAGGTAGTTGTCCATCTTTTACATAGTCACTAGAAGAGGCTAGAAATAACGTGCATTTAAAATGCAAATTAAATTCAAGGGAACACAGGCAGGTTAACCGTTAGAGATTCAAGCTGCACTAACGTACCCAAGCAATCAGCAAGGAGAATTAGCTAGAATTGATGCTCCTGCAAAACAGCAGATAACCAGAAAAAATAAAGACAAAGCAACATTTTGACAGTAATGATACTTGGATGAAAGGACTATGTCAAAAGTCAAGGCTATGTTGCCCTCAACAGTTTAGTGGGTATTAGATTAGTATCAGTTAGAACATTACAGTAGAAAACAACATCTTTGGGAGGACTGCATGTCCTACACAAAGAAAAGGCTTTTGCGTTTTTCTACTAGGCATCAAGGCATTCTGGATCATCTTGAATAACGAAAGTTAAAGAAATAGTTAGTAATAATTTTATTTAAAATGATCATGGTAAGTACCTTAATAGAACGAAACGGTAGTCATTGTAGTACCTATAATTATAAGACACTAATAATAATAATAAAAATATTAAAAATAATAATAATATTCGTTACTAAATTATTCTCATGAATTCAGGGCAATCCTTATTTTTTGTGTTTTACGGATAAAAATTTCAAATTTATAAGGGTAAAACGTTACATCTCTACATCTTCAAGCACAAAATATGTGTCATATGATACCCCTACTAATTTAAGTACACTTTATTTATTAGACTTAGATTATTAAAATTTACATTTTAGCATATAAAGTAGTAGAAGTGGAGGTAGTTTTTTTTCATAATAATAAGCGATGTACAAGATGTTTAAGGATACATTTCATCTGCAAATTTCAAGCGTTACATTATTTCTTCTTCTGCAACAGAAAATTAAGATTAAGGACTATTTATGTTGGCAGTAGAAAAAAAGGCAGTTACAGAAGGAGAAGATCTGGCATTGTTATCTTATGTAATTTTTAAAAATAAACATTAAATGTGATTGAAAAAAAATCTTTTTTTTTACTTTTCAGGACCATTTAATATCATTATACATACAAGTCCTACGAAGCTTTATAACATTGCAACTTGATCAATTAAATATTATTACATTTAAAATAAAGCATTCTTTATATGAAAGACTACAAAATTAAGAAGTATTTTCGTTTGAAGACTGGAAATAAGCTTTGATACGTTGAATAAGGACCACGACTCATGTGTATTATTACATAAGTTTTTTCACTTTTTCACTATTCATAAAAAAAACAGCTTTTGAGCAGCACCAATAGCAGCAACTAGTAGTCTTGAGTAGCTGTTGAGGTTAAAAGGCCTTCTTTTTTATTGAAAACATTTACTAAATTACCTCTTTACTGTAGCTGCAAGTAGCACTACTCAGCGCCACCCAAAAAAAGACCAGACTACATAATATTAATATAAGGTACATTAACTACAAAACACAATTTGATTACAAATGAGACGCAGCAAACCACAAATGACACGACACATAACATCATGGCTTGTTGTCGTAAAAACAATTTGTTACAAATTACATAAGCGTTAGGTAGTAACTCGTGGTAGAGATCTTTAGGTAGACTCTAACGAATGCAGGTTAGAGAAACATAGAGATAACTACTACTGCACGACAGAAGGTACACTACCACAACGAGGTTCTTACAGCCAGTGGGATAATTTTAGTAAAGCTTTTCCTTGGCATCTACGAATATGCTGTCTATGTCTGGAGCACTGGAAGTTAGTGTGACCCTGTACGGACATGTTGGTGTTAGTGCAGCTGGCGACTTGATCGCCGCAGTGCACAGTTTCTTATTACTTAATATTCTGCTAACACCACGAGTCCGTATTTCAGTGTAGGCCTTATATCAATCTTAAGTGTATCCTCTTGTCATATTGCGTAGGTACACTGTATACCATATTGCCCACTGTGTATTATAAGTCAACTCATCACTGTGCATCAGCTGCCACTATTTTATTACCTCTCAGTACCCCAACACACTATCGGCTGATGTTTCCACATTCATACCCTGAGGATCACACACACATTCCATTGATACACGTGGGAAGAACAGGAGAAGAGTCAGACTAAGCCCTTTCGTTACTCCAAATGTCATGGACTCCATGCTTTACACTGATATTTTGCCCATAACAGTGAGACAATCAAAAGAGAAACAGCTTACCAAGAAACGTTCACTGCTGACTAACAGTTGTAATGGGCCTTTAATGTGTTTAGACATTTGCTAGTTCACTAAATTTAAAATTTCCTTTCTCAAAGCTTACGTCCACCTTGTGGAGCTTAAGTTATTTTGCAAGTGTAGAACTTGATCACGAAAACTATAAAAACTTGACAAAAGTGTATACTGGCGTGGGTGTGTAAGACATAGTTGTTTAAGTAGTGTTGTACATCGTTAATTTCTTTTGGATCTTTGCAGAACATAACTAGTTGGTACTATGTATTCTTGTATGGAGTAGCTGTAAAACAAATCATACTCTTGCAGTGTACTTTAGTATGGCTAGTATAGTAATCAATGTTCCTACTTGATGGTTGTCTGTCTAAATATTAACAATACAACAGTGAAACAATAAATATACTAAAGCTTACAAACTATCTATTGTTTAGAGATTTACAAACTTTTGTTCAAATTCCTTATTGCTTTCATGACATGTAAGTATAGTGTCAATAAGTTTCAGATTGCAAAAAAAATTAGCAATATTAAAAAATTTATACCATGGATAATGAAAGAATTAAATAATTATATTAATAATGATCTAACTTGTTGAGAAAATGCTGGTGCCAAAACTCAGACAATACCTTGGTTGCTAATTTCCAGCAAGTAGTCGCACCTTATGAGGTCCATGAACAGAGCGTTTGGTACTATGCAGTTGGCAGCTATGGGTAGAAAGACAAGTTGTATTTAAGTCGTTTATTGTGTGTTTTGTGTTAGGCTTAAGTTGTATCACTAACTGTGTTGAAGTCATAGCATTTTGTTAGTAACTAACGTTAACTTCAAGAAAATGTGTTATTTACTTATGATAAGTTATACGGTAAATAAATTAACTCCAAGGGCTTACTGTTCAGTCTTTTATTCAGTTGACAACGTTTCAACTGCACGTAAGGCAGTTCTTTTAAAGTCTAAATTGTGTAGAGCAACGTCTTTTTTAATATTAAATAATATCCATATCTGCTCTAATAAAACTGACTGACTTTTAAGCTGTCTGAATATAAAAGTCAGTCGGTTTTATTAGAGCAGATATATATATTATTTAATATTAAATGGACGTTGCTCTACATAATTTAGACATAAAAAGGACTGCCTTACGTGCAGTCGAAACGTTGTCAACTGAATAAAAGACTGAACAGTAAGCCCTTGGAGTTTAATAATTCTTCGTATCATTTTCACTGTTTTTAAAGTCCTCTTACTGATATTAAGTTATACATTGTTCTTATGTGGAGAGTGAAAGCTACGTTCAACAATATCTGAACAATCTCACATGAACTTAGAAACTTAGTGCCTATTTCTTGCTGAAAAATTTAGCCCAGCTAAGGACAACTCAAGAGATTTTTAGAACGAAGTTCTTTATGTCAGGTTCTTGGGGTGCTCGAATTTCAAGAACGACAGATGTCCAAGAGACACGGAAGTCACTTACGGAAAGTTTTGTCCTCCTTAAAAAAAAAAAAAAAAAAAAGCTACCGAGATTTAAACACGCGACTTTTTAATTAATAGCCAAGCGTTTTAACAACAGGGCTATCGAGATCTTACGACTACTGTGGTTCATATTGACTACACTAAGGATGCTACTGGAAACACGGTCTTAAATTATGAAATTGTTTAATTGGCCTTAAAAACTATAAATATATTTTCTAAGCAACAAATTAAAACAAAAAAAAATTTAATTTCCATAAATATCATTTTACACATAAAATCGGATGAGGCACGTTTTTACGCATTTATTATTAGTATCTTATGTGTCTGATGCATAAAATACTAAAAGATTTTTTCAAAAACTCAACTTATTTTTGCAATAAATTAATCCTAATTGTTACTGTTTTGTATCAATTATTTGATGAACAAATACATCATAAGAATAAACATATACACTAAAGTTGCAGAGCATATCAACTGTACGTAAGAGTGCTTACTTTACAATAGTACATAAGTTAATATATACACTAACGTATTAAATTGATGATAAATAAATTATGTAAAATTATTGTGCATGTATACATCGAGCTATATATCATTTTAATGGTTTTTAAGGGTGCTTATGTCAAGTTTAACAAGCAAAGTATGTCAAAATGTTAAATTATTATATAATTGATTTAACAAACTATTAAATAAACAATGTAGAATCATTTTATATGCACATATTGACTTTTAATTTAATCTATAAACATAACAAATCATTTTATCTAGAAACATAAAGTAACATATAATTTTAAAAGTTATTAAAGGTGCTTATTTTACGTTTAATAAGCAATTTAGGGTAAAATGTCAATAAATAACTATTTTACTAATTTGTTTATATACAAATAAATAATTTATTTGTGTATATGTCTTTCTAGATTATATAATCAAAAGAGTAAGAGCAAAGTCTTACTCCTTCCGACCCCCCACCTCCCCCCCACATTCCCCCCGCTCCTCCTCCACTCCCCCAGCTCCCTCCCAAATAAGGTGTTTTTCTTTTACTTTCTTGCATTTTCCGAGTAATCCTACTTTTTTTTCTTGCTCCCACCCACTCCCCCACCTCCCCTCTGCTCCCCTCAAGAACCCTTCATACTCCCCCCTCCACGTCCCCCCTAGCGCCCCATATATAATGGACATAAATTTGTGCAGCCTTATAAATTAACTGTTACAAATTGTATAACTTCAACATACAATTTTATTTGACCATTACAAAAAATTTTGTAACAACAAACTTACTTACGATGTGTATTTCGATCACATACTTTAAAATGTCTTTTAAGGTACTCTGTTTTTACATAACCTTTCCCACAACTTTGACAAGTATTTTCTTAAATGTTTTTTTCATGACTTTTTAATTGTCTCTGTAAATGATAATATCTTTCGAAATATTTCCCACATTCAATACAATTGAAATTTTTTCTTAATGTAGTGGCATTGCTTTGTGTGACGCAAATAGCTTCTCTTTGCCAATCTTATAATGCTACATAGATCACACACAAAAAATTTTTTTTGTGAATTTTTCCGTCTGATGATGAGTACTCTTGATTTCAAAATTTTAAGTTACATTTGTCACACTAATAAAATGTTGTATTCATGATGGTGTATCTAAGAACATATAATATAAAATGAATTGTTTATAATTTCACAAATCTAGGTACTAGACTGTACTAAAACTTACTTTTTTGAAAAAAAAAAAAATTTTCAAGAAACTATAAAAATAGTTATAAACAGTAAAATAGTTTTTTAATTACTCTTAAATTTTATTCTAAACAATCTTTTCAATTACCAATTTGTTTTCTAATTTAATTTAAATAAACATTTATCTTTGGTTCCTACATCTAGACAATGCAACATATTGCCTATAAAAAAATAATGGTTTTCTAAGGTATAATACTAAGAGATCAAAACTTTGACCGTAAGATTTATTGATAGTCATAGAAAAAGCTAAGGTAAATGGAAGTTGTTTTCTAAACAATACAAATAGTAGTGAAAAAGAATTGTTTGTATTTAGCGTTATTCTTGGAACAAATACTTTATTTCTTTTTTGTTACCTGTGATTATTTTAGTTTCAATGTTATATTTAAATAATTTTCTAATTCGTAATTTTATACCATTGCAAAGTCCTTTAGATATGTTCAAGTTTTGTATTATGATAACGATAGCGTTTACTTTTAAATTTAATTCGTGTGGAGGAAGAACTTTTTTACTGCTATTTTAAATACTCTGTAGGAAAATTATGACAAATACTATCGTCCGATTTATCTACTCCTTTGTGAGTTGCTTTATTAAAAGTTTAATACGTTACTTATGTTCCTACCATATTATTTAAAAAATTTTTGTTTAAAGAATGTGTTTATTCATTGTCAGATGTTAATATACCTTTACCTATAAAGGAATGATCATTATAATTTAAAATGTTAAAGCATATATTATTTATTTTTTATGTCTGAAAAGTTCAACAAGTTCTAATTTTGTCTTCTCCTATATTCAGTAGCAATGAAGAAAATTTTTTTCAATTAAAGGAATATTATTTTTTAACTAAAAAACATTCAACGAAGGCTGAAAATTGGAAAAGTTAATGGTTTCTTACACAATAGTAATTTTGCTTGCTTTTTTACTACTAGGAGAATTTGACGAAAGTCTTTACCTAAATTTATTATTTTGTAATAATCTTCTAATACAGATCTATCTCCAACTTTAAATTAAGACTTTAAAATATGTGGATGTAAAATTAAGAATTTTTATTTTCGTTGCAATTTAGAAGTCTAATTCACTGTTGCATTTTCTTTCAGCCCTTATCAGGTACACACTTCTATAAGTAATGAAAAATTTTTTACAATACAAATTTTGGTGAGTACAATAAACGCAAGGTAAGTAAAGTGTTTAACATACCTCTGACTCTTACAAAAGGGATGTAGAATCGTTATGTAGTTAGCATACATTTTATCTATAACGATAGTTTAAAACTGATCAATAAATTTTAACTAGCTAATGACTATCCTCAAAAGTTTATTAAAAAATTTTTAAACAAAAAAATGAATACCTTTAAAGACATAAATATGATTGACAATCGCAATAGAAATGATAATAATTAAAAACTAATCTTATCATTACCGTATATTCCCCACTAGCACGGTCCTATTAAATATTATTGTGAAAAATTACAAAAAGCACCTTTTTCAAGATGTTTAATATAGACTTTTTTAATAATAACAGTAACAGACAACAAGATACAGAGAAATTTTAAAATTGTCATAAGTGTCTTGATGAGTCAAGTAAGAAAGGGGACTAACTTGATGTACACAATTTGAGGGCCCCTTTTATTTATAGTATTAGGAAAACCTAAGCTGTTTATATGCGTTTTACAAGGGGTTGTTTGTCATTCTCATATGATTGTATTACGTGCGTATACTATGTCATTTGTAGATGTGCATGGTATAAAAGCAACTGAACTTGGAACTCTGACTACATTACAATTTTACATCTTTTTTGTAAGAGTTAGAGGTATGTTATATACACTTCATTCATTTTATGTTTATTGTATTGACCAAAATTTTTTATTGTGAAAAATTTCTCATTACTTATAGATTTTGGTACCTAATGATGGCTGGAACACTGTTGAATCAGCCAAAATGTAATTTTGTCAATTTTGTTTTTTGAAAAATACAAAATTTGACAGTACCATTATTGGACGTCGTCTATTTTTCTTTTTGTAATTTTTTTTTTATTCATTTCTCAAGATTCTGTTTAACTCAACTACATGAATGCTGCTCATATTTTTATAGACCTTCGGTCTTCTTATGGATCTCGTGACCCTCTTGTTACCTGAGAAATTGTGTTTCTTTTTTTTATGATTTTTATCAACACACATTTCATGTTCAATTACTTTTCGGCATTTATCTCATGCTCAAAGAACTTCGTTCTTACCGTGGGTCTCATGATCCATTTATACCCCATGGTTTTGAAATGAGATCTTCCATTCAATACTTTTCAGATTGATGATTTTTGTTACAGTAGTTTTTCTTGTCCGCCGTAGCTGTATTAAGAAGTTTCTGAGTAAAAACTTGTATACAATAGGCCTTTATATTCAATCCTTCTTTTTTTAAGTGCTTCTCGTTTCTAATTTATGTTTGTTAATAGGTTTGTTTAACAGTTTCTTAGGTAACAAATTTCTACTAAAGTTAAAGAACGTAGAAGTTATTTTGATAGATGTCTTTTCAATGACGTTTATCGCAAAAGCAAAGTTGTGAAGATAGATATCCTAAAGAACGGATTATTGTATCAAGCGTTCTTATTACTCTTAGCGTTGTTTGCTTATACGTGATACTGAGATATTGTTGTATGTCTTACATCTGGATTATCATATATTTCTGAGTTCCATATTAATTCGGTTCCATTATTTATAACCATATACTTTGGTGGTTCTAACCAATTAAAAATGAGTTTCTCAAATGCTTTCTTACATTCCTAATACCAGCTTTGCGAAGAGATGACAGTTCCATGTACTTAGTAGGGATATCCTGAAGAACCAAGACGTAATGGTTTCTGGGTGTTGATGATGGTTTTGCTCAAGTATGTCAGTAGCCACTCTAATCAAAGAATGTTCAATATTTTGTTTTTCCAATGAACCCACTGGTACCTGCTCCAAAACTTCATACCTCTTGCATTTTTTAGACGCCCTAACACTTCTGACGATGTTCTTATAGCATCCCAGCCAAAAGTGGTATACAATTAGATGCAGACATGTCTTCTCGACTTTCAAATGCACAGCTTTTGGTTTTGTGTGAGCTTCATATGGTAGTCGTTTTCTTTATTTTTTTGGAAAGATAATTTTCTACCCGTATAGATCTGGCACTATGATGTCCATAATAGTATTTCGTTTGTAGTACTACAATTTGCCATCAGTAATCTTTAAATCTCTGAATTTATGGGGGACTGCCTAACCAACTTTATACACCTCGAGTACCAAATATTATCCGTAGAGGTAGTTGTGATGACATTTTCTCACACCACTGCTTTGCCATTCATATGCTTACAACAAAGCGTCTGGGATTCAGTACAGCTTCTTTTTTCTGTAAATAAATTATAAACCATACGACTACAAAGCTGTATTCTAGAAAGCTATTCTTTCTACTAGAACCTTTAGTTTGCATAACTATAAAGGGCTGCTATGCTCGGTTATGACTGTGAAACCCTTCCTCCACTAGTATCTTCTAAGGCAGTCTACTAACCAAAGTACTGCCAAGCTCATGTTTTCTGTTACCATATAATTTTACTTGGCTTCACGTAAGGTTTGGCTTACAAAGCAAATAGGATATCCTTCTTTATTTAATTCCTGTTTGATTACATCTGAAATGGCTTAGTTACTTGCATTAGTTTGTAACATGAATTATTTTATTAAATTGGATCTTGCCTGTACCAAAGCCTCAGTTGCAGCTTGTTCTAACCTTTTAAACGTCTAGTTTTGTCCAACGGTCCATTTTTATTTGATATCTTTTGGCATAAGCTTTATCAGGAGCACTGTTTTAATTTTGTTTTCAAATAAAGCAGGAGTACTAACCAACTATGTCCATAAATTTATTTGTTGTTTTAGGTATCTCAAAAATTGGTAATCAACAATAGATATTTATTCATTGGGATTGACTTTACATCCATAGTTATTAATTTTGTACGCAAAATAATTCACTTTGGTCCATTTAAACTTCGATTTCTTACGACTTATTGTTAGGTTGGCCTTATTACAAGCTTTTAAGACAGTGGTGAGCCATTTTTTGTGGTTATAAAAGTTTTCTATGATAACTATTATATTATTTACATGTGTGTAGACGTACCACTCCCACTTTAGTTTGATGATTTTATCCATTGCTACCTGCAAAGTGACTGGAGCATTTAGGAGGCCATAGTAAATACAAATATATTAATAGAAACCTCAACCTAGTACTACAAAGACTGTCAACTCATTGCAGCCTTATATTATATTTAAACGATAGTTGGTGAAAGACTCTGTTAAGGTCCGTTTTTAAAATAAGTTTTGCTTGCAAAGTTTGTCAAAGAAATTGTTTCTTAAATATTTGTGCTGCCTCTATTTGATTGGTGCCCGGCCTTGTAAAGTCAAGTAGTGTTTGGTTACGATTGTAAAGCCTAACTTTTTCAGGTGCGGTGGCTTAAGCTCATCTAATATCTTAGTGGAAAGGGGGTTCAATTTTTTAACTGCTGCTGTGGCTGGAAAACAAGTGGAATATTCAGCCATTGGTGCAAGAAATGAATACCGAAGATTTCTCGTTGTATTAGTCCACTCGTCAGTCTATACTTAATAGATTCTGTTAAACTACATATTTTTAGGTCGACTTTTAGAGCGAATTGTAACAAAATGGGCATACTGTTTCCTACTTTCACCATTGTTTGGCATGGTTTGGATTTCTTCAATCTTTCCGAAAAATTATAACCTAATTAGCAATGGGCCACCCCACTATCTATAAGTGCAAGTACTCTTCTTTTGATAATATTTAAGTTAGGAGAATAACTTGGTTTACTGTTTAGAGATTACCCTTCTAGTACTCTATCAGAGCTTGTAAGTTTTTACGGACTTGTTCTTTTACCATTTAATTTGCCTCTAAGGTTTGGCATTGTGCCACTATTATTTGATAACTGCTGCCCTGAACGCCTGCTTTTAAATATAGGGGATATTCTGCCACCACATATTCCTAATCCTGTTAAATGCATTCTTTTCATTCGTATGTGAAATACGTTTTTCTTAATTGACAATACACTTATAGGTCCTACCCAGTTGTACCTTCCTATCAGAAACAATATTATGTGCCCTGAGTACTCAGAACACCAAAAAGGCAATGACCCCCAACGTCGTGGCTTGCAGACACGAATAAAGTTTTTTTCAAACAACGTCGACGTAAAGTAGTCAAATGTGGTAGGAGGATTCAGGTAAACTTTAATGAATGCAAGTTGGAGAAGTAGGGAAGATGACTTCTGCGTGACAAAGCACACGGCAATAAAAGTTGATAATTACACCTACTGCTACATCTCTGCTAAAGCTTTTCCTTGCTGTTCGTGAGTACGCTGTCTATGTCTGGTGCACTAATAGTCAGTATGCTCCTGTATGAATATACTGGTGTTCGTGCAGCTGAGGATTCAGACAGCACAGCGCATAGTTTCCCGTCCGGCGAAAAGCTGCTGACGCCACGCAGCGCTACTTTAGTGTCAGTCTTGTACCGAGTTCAAGTGTATGTCCTTGTTTCGGCACGTAGGTGCACTGAACGGTTAATGTTGCATTATTAGCTAGTACATCACAATGAATAAGCCATTAATATTTTGTTACCTTTCAGTCACCCTACATACACGAAGCTGCCACTCACAGATTCATACCCTTAACAGCACACACATATTATGAGGATACAAACAGGATTTTATTAAGTTAGAGAATGTTAGTTCAATAGATATGGTTTTATATTGAGTGTTAGTGTTGGTAGTTAAGTTTTCTTAATTTTATTTGTCATTTTTTTAGTACGAAGCAGCTGTCTAAAGCTGCACTATTCGTCTTGTGGCCATGTTATTAATAACAGTCTTTTCTGCCACTTACTTACCTTAATCACTTTTTGATTCTTCTACAGCAATTACAGTCAAAGGACTAGTTGAAGTAACAGCAGTAAAAGTAACAGCAGTTATACAGGTGAATAATAATAGTATCAGTGTAGTTCCTAATAGAATCAGTAGAAGTACGCTGACGAAGAGGAGGGCTGGCATGAGTTGTTACTTTTAAATGTAGTCTGATGAAATTTTTCGGCAAATCGTCTGCTGGTGGCTACGTCCTCTAATTTTGTTCTGTATAACTGAACATAAAAAATTCGACAAAAGTGGGGCAGTACTGAACTTCCACACAGCAAATACTAAAAATATTAAATATTTCTTTAGCTTTTTAACTTAACATACGTAATGCTCGCCCAGAAGTTAACACAGATCCTGTGCAAGTTTCAATTTCAGAAATATTTAGATCAGAATTAGTAGAAGAAATACGTGGATAGTTGTAGTAGCAGTAGAAAAAGCAGAAGACCTAAAGAAGTTATTATTCAATGAATTGCAAAATAGTTTAACTAAGAAAATTGTTCGATTATTTCATTCTGGTTGTGATAAAATTATATCAATGATTATACAAGCTTGCAAAGATGAGATTTGAAACCGATGTAATAAATGTGTAGTGTTTTCAAAGAAGTATTTCAAGTACATGTCACAAAAAATTTTAAATCAGAATCAAATATTCAGAGTAAAGTATTTTCAATACCCTTAAATTTAAGTCAAATATAAGAAAGTTAAAGAATTTCTACTAATGCCAACAAATACGTACCTGTTATTAAAATAATAAAAATTATTATTCGGCGTAAGCGGTCATAGTAGTGAAAGATTCCTTTTTTAGTATAGTATTCAATGCCATGCAAATAATTTGTACTACTAATTATGTAGTTACATTAGAGGTACTAACGCTTTTGCAGCCTATTTAAGCTCTATCTTTTCAGTTCATATGACAGCAAATAAAGTCTAAGTACTAGTTACAGTTGCAGTAGGAGTACAAAAAAATAAGTAGCTCCGAAAGTAGCAGTAAGCCTTAAAGCAGTTGTATTTATTTTTTGAATAGTTAAAATTCATTTTTATAAAAAAAAATAAAATTGACTAGATAGATACCATTACTATTTTAATTAAAAAACGATTACAAAATATCTCACTGAATAGTCTTGAAAATTATTTTGAAAATATTTTTAGTATTTTCATTTTTAATAAAAATTTTATATGGCAGTATACAAAGCAAAGTCTTACTCATAGAATATGAGTTTCAAGTTTAGTAGTTGATGAAATAAAGAAGCAAGAAATTTTCTTTTAACTTTAAACGTACACTTCTTCAGCTATTTTTATTGACTGCAAAAATTTAAAAATGCTCAGCAGTTTCAAAGCAAGAATAATGACTTTTAAAGTTGTGACGAGGACTTTTCTAGCCGATAAACAGCCGTCCCGGATCCCCTCACAAAACTCTCACTATATTTCTTACCATGTCCCTACACTCTGGATATCTCTCCTCCAGGAGGTCTGCCACAGGTGTCTGGCTCGAGAACACCAAACACTCCTAAAAGGAAAATAGATGGGGGCAAATGGGGGCACTACTTCTCAATAAACACTCGCGGATATAAATTTTCACAGCGCGCTCGCGCTATTTATTCGCCTCAATGCACACACTCCACAACGTCGCCTCTCTCTCTCTCTCTCTCTCTACATATGTTTATATTTTGGCACACTATATTCTCGAGGTAGATATCTTCGTGCTGTCACCTCCGGTCGTCCTCTTCGCTGAACTCCTCCCTGGCTCGACTGTTGGTGGCCGGCACCTAGGCTACACACACACACACGGACACAACCTCAAGCATACCTTCCGCTCAATTCAATCTTTCTTATCCCTATATAGATCCTACACCCCTTTTCCTTGACTCAATCGTATCGTCTCCAAACCTTTACCTCGAAATCACACCTAGTGCACCATCCTCCGTAAAGTGACCTTCTCTCTGTCCTCGCCGTCACCCGGTGCTACCTGGAGTTCGTCTCAATCGTCGCGTAGACTCGGCGGCACGGTTAACTCTCGGGCAGTATTGTTCGGTGTTCTCCTATACTCTCCTTTTTGATCCCTTTCCTCACTCTCAGCTCTACCTGTCACTTTCTCTTATATCCACTCACTCTCTCTTTCCTATCTGCTCTCTATGCCGCTCCACGCGATACTGGCTGCGTTATGGCAGTGCCCTTTAACAGATGCGCGCGCCCCTCCCGTGTATACGAAAAATCTCCAACACGCCTAAAAACCGGTAAATTATTGGAGGTTTCCAAAAACTAGGGAATTGACGCTGCCGCTCGGTGCTCACACCTTTCCGACTTGTCACGAGCCCTCGCCTCTCTCCCCTTCTCTATCTTACACACATGCTCACCCAATCATACCTCACACACTTTCAATCCCTTTTCTGGTCTTCGGTCCTTCTCTCTCCTCTGGCTCGTAGTCCGCGGCACCGAGAACACACATTAAGTAACGTGTTATAGATTTACATATAGAAAATATATGTTATTCTAGGACTCGGTAGCCACCGATGACTTGCCCCGAAATATAGGTATACAGTGACGTGATAGCTTTAGCTACCACGTCACAAACCCCCCTCCTAGGCTAGACATTCCCCCGAATGTCCAAGCCGTAAATCATCGATGACCACCTTATTTTAGAATGAAACGACGCTTACCTCGGGACTCTAGCGATGGTTCCTGGTATCTCCTCATATGAGTCCCTGGAATTCCTGAGATAAATAATTATTAATCTGGCCCAGTACTTCCCTTATTCGTCTCTATCTCTCTCTCTCTCTCCCACTTCCTGTTCATGCAGTTCTTCCTCCCTTGATCTCCTCTTGGTCTCCTGATCTTCTCTTTCTCTCTCGATCTTCTCTTTCTCTCGTGATCTTCTCTTTCTCTCTTGATCTTTTCTTTCTCTCTTGATCTTCGGTTGACTTTACCTTATCTGCAAAAAAAAACGAACGAAACCGGCAGACTCTTGCCAGAATATCCTAAATTCCCCCCTACCTCCCAGGATTCGGTTATCCTAAGCTAATCATCTTGTTTGCTATGACACATGCACCCTCCTTACGACTGCTCTTTCTCTCGTTTCATTTCTAATCTAGACCGTCGGCAACTTGGTGTTGTTACGCTAGCCTATACCCCCGTCTTCTAATTGACCGAGATATCCTTAATACTAGTACAATCTACACATACCGTATCTTCTGACGAATTCCCTAACCCCTTTAATGGATGCCACTCTCCCTCAAAGACTCGAAATAACCCCCGACTTAACCGTAGATCTAGATCAAACGCCTTCTGAAAATCGCGTCCGAACACTATATCTTAATTAATTTTGTTAACCGCTTTAACCGGTATCTCTCTATTATGACCATCGATTTCGCAACTAATTTTCAAAGTGCCCAATGATTTAGAGAAAGTATTATTAACCCCAACAATTACCGCATTAGTTGCCTCCAATCGTTCTTTGAATCGTTCCGCTAATTTGGGTCCAATAATCGAAGACTGAGCTCCGGTATCTTAAAGAGCGCCGTACTCTTACCCTCCCCACCTCAACGAAGGATACGGTAGGTTTTTGCTCTTCGCACTCGTAATGGTCTCATACGATCCTCCTTCGGCTAAATGTCCTTCTCTATCTTTTACCTTATTTCTTGTATTTTGTACGCTTTCCAACTCAAACAAACTAGACGCTCCTAATCTATAGCTTTCTGGCACTACTTTAGTTGTCGAAAGAACCGAACTCTGGTTACGTTTTCCCGAAATGTCCCTATCCTTTTTTTCAAAGACCTTATCGAAAAAATCTTGAAGATCCTCTACGTTGATCTGCTGAGGCTCACCTTCCTTCTTGGAAGTCAAAACCTTCTCTTCTTTCTCTTGTCGCTTGGTTTCCCAATCTGTGGTCGTCCTAGCATTCTCAGAATCTGGCTCTCAGACTTCTTTATTATAACGAACTCTTTCCATTCTTAAGTCTCGATCCCCCTCAAAGTTATCTACTTGGACGTCGCAGTCTTTGTCCAGACCCGATACTTCCTTTGTGTACCAAACCGACTCCTTTTTCTCGTTCACTTTTCGTTTCCACTCCCTTTCCCGTGACTGCCATATTGGGTCTCGGTCTTTCCACGCAACCAACATGCCCCTCGTTCTCCCCATATCTCTATCCCTACTCGGAGACCACACCTCTAACCTTTCACTCATCCCCCCGTATTTACCCTTCGGTTCCTATTTCACTGCAGCTTCTCTTAACTTTAACGCTTGTTCCGCGCTCCTTTCTCTCAGCCGGTCTAAACTTTTCCGAGAGAATTCAGCCGCTTCCTAAGCATCGTTAGTCGCTTGCACTCGCTCATCCTCTGACGGTATCCCCGTCTGTTTGCCTTTACTCTTACTCTGTGGCTCTTGGAGAGTCTTCCTAGGGACCAAAACCAATTGGCCATCTGCTCCCAAAATCCACGTTTTTTCGCTGTTGGTTCTCTGCCCTTCACTTTTTTCTAACCACACCGAATCACTTAATTTACTTTCAACTTCTTCTTGGGGTCTCGCCTCGATCCTGTTTTTCCTTAACCCTAGTCTCGGACGGAACGCGGGGGTTGCAGAAGTTAGCTTGTTTAATTATGGCCCCCGCACGCCCCGTTTCCCATTGTTTTACGCCAGAACTCACACTTGGGGCAGGACGAGAAAACTGCTCCCTGGGTACCACAAACCTGACACTCGACTGTCGGCTTAGTATTGGGGTTCCCTGGAGGTTTTCTCATTTGGCAATTTTGTGCCTGGTGTCCTTTGGCTCAACACGCGTAGCAAATCACCTCCGGGCACTGCGCTAAACGATGTCCCACAGCCTGGCAAGTGTAACACGTGGTGAAAAAACCATTATTTCCTTCAGCTCCTCCTGGGCTAATCGCCTGCTTAAGGATTGTTCCCTGTTAAGCCCCGTTAGCACCCAGGGCCATAGGCTGACCCCCCTCCTTGACGTTTGTCGGGGGCTTCACGGGCGCCTGATTATTCCACGGCATCGGCCTCCAGTATTGGCTCCACGGCGGACGGTTCTGCGCCTGCGCGAAACTCGCGATTAACTCTGGGGGTAGAATCAAGAACGGAGACCCATTTTCCTCTAGGCTTGTTGTCTCCTTCCTAAACTCACTATCTCCGCTCACTTGTTTATTTCCTCCCTTTCCGTTTTTCCTCCCCTTGTTTCCCGTCTTCTTGGTTGACGCATTATCCCCCTTTGACTCTTCCCCTTCACTGGCGTCAGCCACGCACGCGATCTTAGTCTTGACAACTGGAGCTCCAGAGAACCCTGCACCGGGTACGTGCATTTTGTCCGCTGGTGGGGGCGGGACATAGCGGCTGTCCAGCTCCTTCTGTCTCTCCCACCACAAACCATAAGTCTCGATATCATCTAGACTCATGACCAGTCTGTCAGACATCGCCCGGCGATACTCTGGCAACAAGTTCCGTCGTGCCAGTTCTACTACCGATCTCGTAGAGGGTGGCACCGTAAATCGTAAGACGCTGTATTTGAACTTTGACAAATACACGGCAATCTTCTCTGTCTTAGCTTGCGTGCGCCGACGCAAGTCATCCCACAAATCTTACTCGTCATACTCCCCTATGAACTGCCTCTTAAATGACACCTTAAAGGTGTCCCAATCCCTCAGCTCTCCTCGGATCGTTCGGAACCAGCGGCTCGCTCCCTTAGATAACACGCACGGCAGCGCGCTCAGGAGTTCGTGGTCACTGAACTCTGCGCTTTCTTGGCAATCTTGTTATTGCTCCAAGAACTCTTCCACATCTTCACCTTTGTCTTCACCCGAAAATTTCACTCCCCAACCCTCCAGGAGCTTAACGGCCTGAGACCGAGGCCCGTGTATTCGGTATCCTTGGGCTGGGCTACTTCGCACACTCTGATCCCCCTTATCATTGTCTTGAAACCCTCGATTATCCTTGAGTCTCCGTTGATCTTCATACCTCTCCCCGGGTGAACTCACTCGCCTCCTCTGATCAGGCTGCAGTTCTGGCCACGATCTCGCCTTGCGGTAGTCGGCCGGTCCACCTCTCTTTTCGGAGGGATTACCGACGGAGACCCTTTCCGAACGCTTATTCCGCAGGTTCGGCTCATGGTCCCTTGTTGACTGCACCCTCTTGTGTTGGGGGGGAGGCACTGGCTTCCTCCAATCACGCCGATCCTCTTCTGAGTCCCCCCGATCCACGTGTTCGACCACTTTCCTGGATACTTGCGCTGTACCCGCTCCCCTTTTCGGTCTTTTAGACCCCGGTCTCTTTTGAGTGCGCGGTAATCCCCTAAACTGAGTTTTTTCAGTACCCGACTCTTCGCTCGTCTGTATATCGTTCTGTTGTTCATTTGTCCTACTATACTTTGGTTTTTCTGGGAAACCCCTCCTCAAGTCTCTTTCTCTATATTCCTTCTCTATCTCTCTTCTGATCCTCGCGCACTCTAGTCTATATTCTTCGTCAGCCTGTTGGTTCTGTTCCTCCCTCCGCCATTCGGACCCCTCGCCGCCCTGTTCTGAATCTCGATAGCTCTCGTTCACTTCTGGTTCGGGGGTAAAATACTCGCTTCGATAGGTTCTATTGGGTAGGATAAAACTACGTGCCGATTTCTTTAAAATCGATTGTTAAGCGGTAATTTTGATTTTCGGAGTTTCCCTATTCTCTTTAAAGGGTGCCCGATTATCCGTTAAGGCTGCTAGATTTGTTGCTCCGGCCCCCTTATAAGCCCCCATTACTTCCCCATGACTCCCTGACTCTGCCTTGTTAGCTGATTTGGGTACCCGAGGAGTCTCCTGAGGTGCCACGTTATCCTGTGTGACTGTAGGAGAGTGTCTCGTGAGGGACTCCCATACCTCCCGGGACAACCCCTGGGTAGCGGGAACACTCCCTCCCAGAGTGACCTTCTCTCTGTCCTCGCCGTCACCCGGTGCTACCTGGAGTTCGTCTTAATCGTCGCGTAGACTAGGCGGCACGGTTTACTCTCGGGCAGTATTGTTCGGTTTCCTCCTATGCTCTCCTTTTTGATCCCTTTCCTCACTCTCAGCTTTACCTGTCACTTTCTCTTATATCCACTCACTCTCTCTTTCCTATCCGCTCTCTATGCCGCTCCACGCGATACTGGCTGCGTTATGGCAGTGCCCTTCAACAAATGCCCGCGCCCCTCCCGTGTGTACGAAAAATCTCCAACACGCCTAAAAACCGGTAAATTATTGGAGGTTTCCAAAAACTAGGGAATTGACGTGGCCGCTCGGTGCTCACACCTTTCCGACTTGTCACGAGCCCTCGCCTCTCTCTCCATCTTTACCTTACACACATGCTCACCCAATCATACCACACACACTTTTAATCCCATTTCTGGTCTTCGGTCCTTCTCTCTCCTCTGGCTCGTAGTCCGCGGCACCGAGAACACACATTAAGTAACGTGTTATAGATTTACATATAGAAAATATATGTTATTCCAGGACTCGGTAGCCACCGATGACTTGCCCCGAAATATAGGTATACAGTGACGTGATAGCTTTAGCTACCACGTCACAATGCTTACAGTTTAAGCACGCGTTATAAAAAAACAGTCATTCTCAGAGCAACACAAAGACTTGAAATTCAATAAAGAGATAAATATTCAGAAAAAACAAATATATTCCAGAAAAAATGTAATGCACGAGATACTTAGAAATACATATTCACCATCGCCTGATTTTTTAATAAGTCCAATTAAAAGATTTAAATTATTACTTATTGCATAAAGCTAAGCAGAGGTCATGTATATATATAAGATAATCCAATCTAAATTTACCTTTTCGCGTCCCAAAAAAAAAGATAATTTTATTTTCAAGGCACACCTTTGAAATAAATTTTCTTTATGCCCTTAATAACAAGGAAAAAATTATGTACATGGACTTTAGGCTTTGTGACAAAGTTTTTCATGGCACAGAAGATTATCATATTTATTATTTAGAAAATTCTGTATTAACAAGAACTTTGTTTGGTAAAACACTTTATTAGATATCGTACAAGAGGGTTAATTACAGCGTGTGAGGCGTCGTGAGTGTGAGCGGGACAGGCGTCCGACCGTCTCGGAGACCAGTGCTCAAGTGCCCGAACGCAGAGGCGGCTCCTGGCAAGGCGGAAGCCCGTGAGCATGGCGGAAGTGCACGCAGCGCCTCGCTCGGCTGTCGCACTCGGGCGCGAAACCAAACAATCCGCCCGCCTCGATCCTGGATCGAAGAACTACGTGCCGCCCGCCAAACCGTGGTTGGTCTAGGAGTCTTCTGGAGGCGGCGCAGCCGCGGGAGGCGCCGACACAGGCAGCAAGACCATCTTGGTGATGGATCGCTCGTACACACCAGTCGCCGTCTTGAGGGTAGCAGCGCGGACAAAGCCGTCAGCTCCCGGGTGGACGCTGATGACACGGCCGATCGGCCATCGGCCGCTGGACTGCAGAAGTGTAGTGTCAAGGAGGACGACCACATCGCCGACAATGAAGTTTCGGGTAGGAGTAGTCCATTTTGACCGCTGTTGGAGTGTGTTGAGGTATTCTCGGCTCCAGCGGGACCAAAACTGGGCGCGGACCCCCCGAACGAGCTCTCAGTGGGCGAGCGCATCCAAGCTCTCCGCAGGGGGGCCGGGTAGAACGATGGAGTTGAGAGGTCCACTGACGAAGAAATACCCTGGGGTGAGAATATCGAGGTCTCCAGTGTCTCCAGATAGCGGTGTCAGTGGTCGGCTATTTAAGACTATCTTGATGCCAACGAGCACCGTGGAAAATTCCTCATAGGTGAGATGGCGTGACCATATGACGCGCTGGAGGTGACTTTTGGTTGACTTGACGGCGGCCTCCCACAAGCCACCGAAGTGAGGAGCACCCGGTGGAATGAACTTCCAAGCAATTCCTTGATCAGCGAGAGAGCCCGCAACCAATCCGCAGTCCAGCTCGGCTGTCAGCAAGACATCATGCAGCTCGACATCAGCGTGGTGGAAGCAAGTCGCGTTGTCGCTCCATATCTCGCCGGGCCGACCGCGGCGTCCAGCGAAACAGTGGAGGGCGCCCAAGAAGGACGCAGGTAAAAGATCGCCGACCAGCTCCAGGTGCAGGGCCTTGGTGGCAAGGCACACAAAAACGGCGATGTAGCCTTTCGTGGTCCAGACTTCTCGTCCTCTGGCGGAGAGTACATGGAAAGGGCCGGCGTAGTCCACTCCGGTGCAGGCAAAGGCACGAGAAGGGGAGACTTGGGACGACAGCAGTGGGGCCATGAGTTGAGTCGCCAGTCGCGCTCGCAGCCGGATGCAGACGACGCACCTGCGGAGGTGAGCCTTGATCCGCCAGGGCCCACTGAGGAGCCAAGCGCGCTTCCAGACGTAGGCACTGGTAACACGGTATCCACCGTGCAGCGCCCGAGAGTGCGCCCAGGCGATGACCATGGAAGCGAGGGAAGAGGCGCCGCTGAGGATCGGTGGGTGCCGCTCCTCGTAGGTCAGCGGCGAATGCTCGAGCCGCCCGCCGACGCGCAGAATCTTGTCGTCATCGAGGAAGGCTGCTAACGGTACCAAGGGGTTCGTCTTCCACAGACGTTCTTCCCGTCAAAGACACTAGAGGTCAGCCGAGAATGATCTCTCCTGGCTGAGGCGTACACACGCGAGAAAAGCGTCGTGAAGTTTGGTAGGCGTAAGAGGGAAAGCTACCGAAAGCACGAGGCCCCTGCCCAAGCGGCTCCAGACAAATTGACGAATGCGTACGAGGAAGCTAAGAAGCATGCGTAAGTTGGAGAATTGCTCAAGGTAGCTGGCGTCGAGCTGCTGCACTACGCAGCAGATGGATGAATGCTGGTTTGGTGCGAGGAGCGGGTCTAGGGGCCACGAGTGGACGTCCTCGGCGAGCCAAGCGGGGCCCTCCCACCAAGTGCGCTGCGAGCAAAGGCCGGTCATGTGGGCACCTCTGGTCGCGAGGTCGGCTGGATTTGACTGGGTCGGCACGTATCACCAGACGCTCGAAGGCAGGATTTCCTGGATTTGGGTGACATAGTTGTCGATCTGCACGTTGTTGGTTGGCCTGTCTGAATGCAGCCAGTGCAGAACGATTTGTGAGTCGCACCATGCATGACAGCGGTCGACAGGTACGCGTAGCTCGTCGGCAGCGGCCCGCAGGAGCTTGGCGGCAATCAGTGTGGCATGGAGCTCGAGGCGCGGAATCGTCATGCGCGCGGATGTCTCTGGTGCCGGCTTGAGCGAGCGAATCGGCGAGAGCTTCGTCTGAGCTAGAAGAATGTGGCAGAGCGCCAGCCCAGCCCCGGGCGCGAGGCGAGAGTAGATGACGGCTGCCATCGCGCGGTGACTGGCGTCCGAAAAGCCGTACAGGTGAAGCTCGGAAGAAGGCCCGACTCCGATCTAGTGCGGCAAGGTGAAGGTAATGATGGCCTGGAGCTCGGAGGTAAATGCCGCCCATTGGCGAGTCATTGAGATCGGCGCAAGCTTGTCCCAGCCCAGTCTGGCGCGTCAGAGATCTTGGAGCAAGAGCTTGGCATTCAACACGATCGGCGCGAGCCAGCCGCATGGGTCAAACAGACCCGCGAGTGCCACGAGCATCGTCCGCTTTGTGCTCTGCGGCTGGAGTGGTGGAGGCGTCAACTGAAAGCAGTCTGACGGTGGATCCCACTTAACCCTGAGCTCGCTGACGAGGCCTTCAGCGCTGAGCTACTCCCAGGTTAGACGTAAGCGGACGTCCTCAGGCAGATTGTTGAGCAGATTGCGGACATTGGCCACCCACTTCCGCAGGGAAAAGCCACCGGTCTTCATGAGCCCGCTCAGCTGGTCGCGGAGGTGCCGAGCCGTGCTAACGTCGTCGGCCCCGGAGAGAAAGTCGTCGGCGTAGCGGTCACACAGGGCGGCTGACACAGCTTCGGGCCAGTTGTGGCCTTCGTCCTGGCATAGCTGTTGGAGGGTACGCAGCGAAAGGTAAGGCGAGCATGACTCGCCGTAAGTCACAGTGAGCAGCTGGTAGTGGGTTGGAGGATGGCTGGGATCGGCAGCCCAGACGATCCGCTGCAGGTCGACGTCACAGTAGTCGATCCAAATCTGCCAGAACATCATGCGGATGTCACTACAGAAGGCGATGCGGTGCCGCCACCAGCGCATGAGCACCGATGGGCACGCGGCTTGGAGTCTGAGTCCAGCGTGGAGGACGTCGTTCAAGCTGTGGCCACTGCAAGTCGGGTTGGACGCGTTGAAGACTACTCGGAGCTTGCGCCCGCGATCAACATGCTGCCAGATGCCATGATGATGGATGTAGTTGACGGGCCCAGTTGTAGCTGCAAGCTCAGCCCTGTCGAGCGGGCACATGTGGCCTATTGCGAGAAAGTCAGCCATGAATCAACTATACTGCACAGCCATATCGGGGCTTTGCCGAAGCCGGCATTGCAGGGCTGCCAAGGAGGCCTTGGCGCTCTGAAGACTGTTGCCAAGAAGAAGCAAACCGCTGCTCTCCAGCGGGAAGCGCACGATGTACCGTCCCTCCATGGCGCGTTGGTGGTCTGCGAACGCACGCTCGCACTCGATGTCCTCATCTGAGTGGCGGTGAGCCTGAGGAACATCCTTCATCTTCCAGAACCGCTGTAGCATAGCGGTCAACTCGTTGTGCCAAGGCGGAGCCACGTCGAATTGGGTGGCTGCACAGACGGCTGACGTACCTGGAGCGAGCCCGACGGCACGGCCTGCCAATACCCAGCCGAAGACTGTGCACTGCCCGACGATTTCTCCTCGTTGAGTGTAGCCGGGTCACAGCAGCAAGTGGTAGTAGTCGGTGCCTATGAGGAGGTCCACGCGTTGTGGCGTGCCAAACGAAGGATTGGCGAGGCCCTCGCAGTCAGCCCACTGCCGGATCGCCTCCAGGTGCAGCGGGGTGGAGGGGGATACCAGGCCGAGCCTGGGCAAATACAGCGCTGTCAGCGCGACCGGTGGTGCGGGCCCTGGAAGCTTGAGGCGGAGATGGACCTGGACTTTGGACCGGATGGCGGACTCGCCACCAACGCCGGAGATGCTGTCTTCGATGGTTTCTAGTCGTGCGCCGACCAGGTGCGCGAGAGTCGCAGAGATGACGGTGACCTCGGAGCACGCGTCGATCAGCGCTCGGGCCGGAACTCGACGACCAGGAGGACCGCTCAGATGGACGAGGGTGGTCGGAAGCACAACTAGTCACGCTTGAGGTGACGCGTCAGTCAAGTGCTCTCTCGATGAAGAGGTGGGCGGGTCCGTGTGGGGCTGCTTCGATGATGTAGAGCCGTCGGGCTGCCCCGAGCGGCGGTGACGGGTACCGTCGTGCAGTGAGCTGTGATGCTGTTCTCGGCAATATTGGCAAGCCAACCAGGAGGGGCAGTACTTCACAGCGTGCCTGGGTTGGAGGCAATTAAAGCACAGCCGTGCCTGGTAGACGAGCTCCCTCCGTGCGCGTACATCAAGCCCCTGGAACTGCGCACAACGCCCGGGATAATGGCCCTCGTGGCACGCCGGGCACGACGGCGTATCGTTGCTCGTGGCGAGGGCGTGGTAATTGCGTCCTGATGTGCGGTTGTCCCACTGAAATGACGTACGGGCTCTGAGGCTTCGACAGAGCTGGCGGCGTGGCAACGGCGCCAAAGAAAGTCGGTCAAGGTGGCGAATGTGGTGACGTCAACCTCGGAGCCGGAAACGGTACTCTCCAACCGTTGGAGCTCCTCCTCCTATGCACGCCTCATCGCTGGATCCATGCCCGTCATTCTACACGAGACAAACCAATCGTCCCGGACAGCTACGGGACGACCTATGGCACGAAGCTGGTCGCAATGTTTTTCCAGGGTATCCAAGAGGCTCTGCAACCCGTGGGTGGACTCGTCTCTGAGTGGCTTGATGTTTTGCAGGGCTGTGACATGGTCGTGGACGAGAAGGTGGCTGTGCTCGTAGCATGCTTCAAGCAGAGCCCATGCCGTAGAGTAATTGGCTTTGGCTACCTGGACCGTATTGAAGGCCGTCTTAGCGTCTCCCTGAGCGAGCGACTTCAAATAGAACAGGCGCTCGACGTTGGTGAGTTGGCAGTCCTCGAGGATCAGCGCTCGGAAGAGATCACGGAAGCTCTCCCAGTCTTTTCAACTCCCGGAGAAGTTCGGAATGCTGATTCTCGGCAAGCGAGGCCCACGGCTTGAAGCCGGGTTCCCTGGGCCCGGAAATGGCCTGTGAGGGACAGGTGCCGGCGCCAGAGAATCTCTCGCGTTGTAGAGGCAAGACCGTGCGTCAAGGTAGTGCGCTTCCACGTCAGTGTACAGCTGGACCAACCGAGACGCCTTTTCCGGTGGCGGAGCTTCAATGAGCTTGAGATGGTTGGCTTGAAAATCACCCCAATTATCGCCGAGCAATTCCAACCTCGCTTCTACCATACCTGAGCTCCAGCAGGCTGGCTCCATCTCATGAATGGTGTGGGCCAGGTGGCCAACAACCTCGGCGAGAACCGACTGAGCATTGAACAGTGCGGTCCAGCCTTCCTCCATTCTAAAACATTAGTATTCGACGCTTGAGCGGAATATGCCACCGAGCCACAGCTGGCGGTGTTAGGGGGGGTCGACAATTCGAGTCAAATCGGCAGGTGACGCGCTTGAGAGGACAATATGGCCGCCACGGCCGACAAGGAGGCCATCGGCGGATCATTGCAACAATGGCGGCTTGATGAAGCCGGGCCACGTCTATACCACTCGTTAACACAGCCTGCTTGCCGCCGTGGCTGGGCCATATGACTGGACCGCGAGCTTCGTCAGCCGTGGCAGTCCCTTACAACATTTCACGCGTGCAGGGCGACACGGCTTTGACATTGCCGTGGCCGAACGACTGGTGCCGGGCCGCGGGCACTATGGCGACCACGGCGGCCATGTTCGCGCTTTGTTTGTCACTTATACGTACATTGCTTCGGATAATGTGGAACCACCAGCTGTCCTCTGGGCTACTGGTCGCTGGTTATCTCCACAGAATCCGGCTCTCAAAGGACCAATGTTTGGTAAAACACTTTACTAGATATTGTACAAGAGGGTTAATTACAGCGTGTGAGGCGTCGTGAGTGTGAGCGGGACAGGCGTCCGGTCGTCTCGGAGACCAGTGCTCAAGTGCCCGAACGAAGAGGCGGATCCCGGAAAGGCGAAAGCCCGTGAGCATGGCGGAAGTGCACGCAGCGCCTCGCTCGGCTGTCGCGCTCGGGTGCGAAACCAAACAGACTTGTACTGCCTTATTAAAACAGCTTCTCATTTTAATTATGTACAACATCAAGTGCCTTTCTTGTTAGATATCTGTCTTTATAATTAAACTAGACTTTGTTCTACAATAGAACCCAATGATTAAAAAAGTGACACTAACAATATAGTTTTGAACTAAAAAAATTGCAAATAACTTCCATCGTATAAGAATTAAAAAAGAATATTACTATAAAATTATATGGTCGTAGTTTATTATCTTGCATTAAATATCATACACAACATTAAAAATATTATAATAAATAACTATACATCATAAATAATTCATTAATTAGGCATCACAGTTATTTCCTTGTAGTCCGGTAGTTGAAGCACGAAAAAACGGTGAATAAGATAATCTCTGCCACCTGGAAGGAAATCGATTCAATCGAAATTCATTCAATCAAATGTGGTCTAATTATTGGAAAAATATTTTTGTCCAACAAAAGCGTCTTTTTTAATTGTTATTAAACAAACGTTATGAAAAAAATTTCGTATTTAACGATTGTTCGATGATTAGTGAATTTGAAGACAAAAAAATATCTCCTTTTGTTTTATGGGTAGTCTGCTGTTATTTTTTCAAATTGTTTATACACACATGGATAAATATATATCTCACTAATCAATAAGTACCTTAACTTATATCATCTTATCAAATTTATTTTTTTTTTAAATACGTAGAAAAACATTTACTTTTGTAAGAAATTACTTGCGTTTTACTATATCTAAAATTAACAAAGTTGTAAGCATTTATTTAATTGCAAAAATTATTGGTAAAAAAAAGCGTTCAAATTGAGAAAAAAAAGTTTTACATTATAAATAGCCAGCTAATAAATCTTTACATTAACAATTAAATTGTGATGTCATTTTCAAAAGTTAACAAAAAGCTTGTGCATGGTTAAATCTGATCATAATAGGTACTTAATACCAAAATTTTTATCATTTTTATCAATAAGTAAGAAAACTATAAGTTCATACAAACTAATTTTTAAAACAGGAAATTTCACGCTTTTTTGCAACTTAACAATGTAAAAACCAAATTTTTAAATAATCAAAAAATCCTAATCGACAGAAAATCTTATCACGAACAATTTTGCTTGTGTGTTTTTTTTTATCAGACCAACAGAAAAGAAGTTATAAGCCAAAATGTTAAAAAAATTTGATTAATTTTCACAATTTTCTCAATAACAATTAAATCCGACGCTTTTGTTGGAGAAAAATGTTTTTCCAATAAGTACACTTTATTTGTAAGCGATTAAAATAATTTTCTTCCAGATGGCAGAAGTTTTCTTATCCACCGTTTTTACGTGCTTTAACTACCAAACTACAAGGAAATTACTGTGATGTCTGATAAATAAAGTACTTATAATGTATAGCGAGATAATGTATGATATTTTTAATGTTATGTATGATATTTAATGCAAGATCATAAACTATCAACATGAAATTTTATGGTAATATTTTTTTTTACTTGAATACAATGGAAATTATTTGCATATTTTTCAGTTGAAAACTATATTGTTACCGTTACTTTCTTAATAGTTGGATTCTGTCGCAGAATAAAGTCTAGTTTAATCATCAAGACATATTTCTAACAAGAAAGACACTTGATGTTGTACATAGTTAAAACAAGAAGCTGGTTTAATAAGGCAGTATGCGTCCTTGTTAACGCAGAATTTTCTAAAAAATAAGTATTATAATTTTCTGTGTGATGAAAAACCATGTCCCGAAGCCTAAAGTTTCTGTAGATCAGTTTTTCCTTGTTATTGAGGGTACATAGAACAAGAAAAAGTTTGTTTCAAAGGTGTGCCTTGAAAAAAAACTTATTTTTTTTTCGGGATACGTAAAGGCAAATTTGGATTGGATTTCTTTATGTACAAGCAGAAAAGCATAAGAACGTACATACCTAAAATACTGTTTAGCCCAACTGCAGTCTATTGCGCATACGTGAGTTTGCTTGAACTGGTACTTTAAAATAAAGTATTTTTAATAGCGAAAATTTTTAACTATAAGCGCATAAAATGAACATGTTTTTTAATAATTTTGATAAGTAAAAACCTACAATCAGAACTATTTTTTAAGGTCTAATGAAGTTTCTTCTCAGAATCAATAGGAGATTGTTATACTACTAAGTTTTTTTGGTACAATATTTCATAACAAACAAGAAGTTTTACTACTTAGTAGGCAGTGAAATTTTAGCTGTAGGTTTTTTTCTGCTGCTTACTAGAACTTAATATTTTCTGCTCATTTAGCAGCAAATATTCCTTGAATACTAGTTGGAGATTCATCTACAGTAGTAGTAAAACAATTTTTTAGTAGTAAAATAGAAATAGAAATATTAGTTATTGTAAAAATAGCTTAAATATACTTAAATTCTATCCTGTACAATTAAAAATAATTCTTCTGATTAAGTGATGATAGTCGTGCCGAAATTTTCTGCAGCACACCAGCATCACTTGCTTTCTGCACCTACATGAGTTACTTTAGTTAAAATATGTTGCTTAAAAAAAAATTTTTTTGTATAAAATAAAAAAATAATTTTTCAGCTAGTAAGTGCTGACTGTGAGAAGCCGAAGAGAGTATATATGATCTTGAACAAACAAGTGCTAGTAGAAAGAAGCCGTACTATGTATAAGTTTTCTATACGAATTAAATTATATTTTAGGGGAGCAAACGATAGTGAAATATAGCTCTCTCCTTCATTTAAGTCCTACACAACTGTCAAATTTACTTTTGAGTGAAAATATATTGGGAACGAGTATGGATAAAAAGATTTAATCTTTATTTTTATAACATTAAATTTAGGTCAAACAAGCATAAGCAGTTATAGACTTAATAGAATGTTAGTTTTTATAAAAATTAAATTTCTTTCCAGTTTATCAAGCACTGCCACAGCGGTGGAAAATCTAACTCTTAATAAGCTGAAGCTATAAAAATTGCTGTCAATAAGAAGCTTAAGTATTTCTCGTTTTTTAAACTTTAAACTTTATTTCTAGACAATCAAGTGATAGTGATAAGTAGTACAACTATGTTAAAGAAGCCTAACTGTAGATTGAGTTTTGATAAAAAATGAATTTATACTTAGGGGCTTAAGTGCTACTGCCAAGAAGCTTTGTATTTAAGCTTTTGCAGAAATTAAATTTCTTTTAAAGCAATCAAGCGCCATCAATAAGTAGCCCAACTATAAATTACTATCTTAGAAAAAATGAATCAATATCAATGAGAAAAAATGCAGGTAATGAAAGGCATAATTATTTATTAGATCTTATAAAAATAAATTATTTCTCAGGTAAGCAAGTGCCAACGATGAAAAATAAATTAATTTTTCATTTAAAAATGACCTATAGTTGTGCTATTTACTATCAGCAAATGCTTTTACAAAATCAAGTTTATTAGAAATAAGAAAATTACTTATGAGTGAAATACTTATAACAAACACTTACTCGCAGTAAAATAAGTTCATTTTCTAGGGAAACAAGTGAATAATTACTTATTACTACCACTTGCTTGCTAAAGATGAAATAGATTGCTTACAAAATTTTATATAGTATAGAGCTATTTATCACCAGCAATTCTTTGCATAAGCGTCAATTTTTTTCAGTTAGAAAACTATTCTATAGTTGAGTTATTTATCGCAAGCACCTATTAACCTACATGAACATTCATTTTTTTCTGAAAGTTATCTCTTATTGGGCTACTTCTCAACACCACTCGCGTAATAATGAATTTTTTTTTTTTAATAAAACATAGTATATCCAATTACTACCAGACTTGCAAGCCTATGAACTATATTTCTCCAAATATAACTAATTTACAGTCAGGCTATTTTCTAACAATGGTTGTTTGCCTAAAGAGAAAACTATTTTCTATAAAAACTTATCTGTTTAGATGGGTTACTAATCTTCATTGCTTGCTTACCAAGAAATGAATTTATTTTCTAGAATACGTACTCTACACATAAGCTATTTATAATCAGCGTTAGCAGACCCAAAATTCACTTTTTTTCTATAAAAAACTTGTATATAAATAGTGCTCTCATTGTTGGCATGTGTTTGCCCTTAACAAGAATAATTTTCTATAAAAATAAACATAAAGTCAAGTATTTAATTGCCAGTTCTTACGTAACGAAAAATAAATTTACTTTTCATTAAAAACAAATCCACAGTAGGGCTCTTTATTGCTAGCAATTGTCACGTTAAAATCAGTCTTTTTTATGGAAAAGTACACCATAATTTTCTTACTAATGACTGGTGCTTGACTCCTGTTTAATAAACTATTTTTCCATGAAAACTGATTTACAAAGAGGCTCGTCAGTACTAGCACTTGTGTGGCCAAAAATAGATTCATTTTTTTTTTAAAAAACCATCTTTAATTATGCTACTTAAAATTATCACTTGCTTACATGAATATTGCTTATTTTTTATTACAATGAAATTCATAGTTGAGCAAAGCATTGCTGGTACTTTCTCAAGTAAGGAAAAACATGTTTTTTACACTTATATGTAAGCTTTTAATCTTCTTTTCATCCGTTCGTGCTCACCCAAAAACAATTTTCTGTATGAAATAGTAATGTTGAGTTTAACTTCTTATTACCAGTACTAGATGGCCAAAAAAAATTTGATTTGTAAGGGGTTGATGATTCAGGCATTCAATCATAAAATGATTTTATTAGGTTTGATGATAGGTATGTAAGTTAAGGTATTCCTATACTTTTGTACAAAGAAAAATTAGTTTTTTTTTTATTCTCCACTAATGCCATTGGTCTTCTTTCCTTTAATCTGTTTTCATTTGCATTACCTCTAAGCATTAGTTTGCGTAAGCGTTTGAGATTAGTGTTGTGCCCTGTTCTACAGTACAGATCATGGTGCAAGCCAGAATTGACGAGGTTAATATTTTCGTTACCAAGATTGCATCTGATGTCTATGTCAATTTGAGTTGTACACAATATTCTATGCAACTGTCAATCATATTAATAATTTCCGTTCAGTATATATGTACTTTTAGCCCTTGTTCTCGGTTGCGTATCCATTAATTGGTGGCATACAGAACTCCATGATTTAAAGTTCATTATATGCCCTGACGTTTGATGCAAAATACAACAAATTCTATGGATACAATGTTTTCATCATTTTTCATGGAATGAAGTTTTATATAACTTATATTATTGAATGGGCCAGAAGTTATCAGATACTTGGTCCACTTGGCAACCGTTTTTATGACTGGTACCTTCATCATCAGCCTTGGAGGTTATATTCCAGTTGTATTGCTTAAAGTTTCTACAGATAGTGCAATATTCGTTGTAGTTGTGGTTGTAGTTGTGTCAGCAATAACGTCAGGCTCTTTTTTTTGCGTTGTTATGCAATGCATTAGTATCTTCCACATTGCCTTAGCATTATCTTCCGTACCATATTTGATAGAAACAGGTACAATGTTTTTCTGTGTTAAAGCGTGTGGCAAAAATTAATATGTTACATACGGTACGAATATTTAAAGAACTTCGTCAGGTATTTAGTATTGTTGGGTTTCTTTATTAAGACATGAATTTCCCTAATTGTACGTTCTATGCGAAGAAAGGTATTTCGTTTTCGTCGTTGCATACTTTGATCATAATATTTTTATCTAATCTAGACTGTAATGGTCTATATATAGGTGCCTACCGTTTAATTGACGTTTGTTTTGTCACAGGCGCATTGCAGGGTGTTTTATTCACGATTGCTTTTGGAGGTACTAATATTAGTACCTTCTATCTTATCGTATCGATCGGCTTTAATTAAAGTCTCATCATTTATAATTGAGCTGCATCCGTGGCCTCTAATGGCACTTAGTATATTGCTTCGTAGCTTACGTAGGAAAAAAGACACGGTTGATCATGTAAGGCTTAACTTATGCCGCATCGTAGTAATAATTGTTCTAATTTCCGTTCGTCTATAGGACCCATGGTTTGAATGCTTAGAAAAGGTCTAATGACGATAGTGTCTATTATTATTGCCATTTTTAAAAGTCTGTGAGTGCAAATATGATGGGTGTTATAACGATTATTGATTGATACATGTATACGTTATTTTTACATAGATACACGTATACGTACTAATAAAGTGTATTCTGTGATGTTAATGATTGTAATGATTCGTAAGTTATGTCTGAAATATAAATATAACAACATTATAATGTTTATGAAACTGTTGGATAATGCACAGAAAATACATAGGTCGATACAATCGTTACTAATAATGCTATGTCTATATATTTGTGCACAACAAAATACGTTGTATCAGTACATGCTAAGATAGATATTACAAAAATCTTGCAATAAAGCGATATGAAATTTTAATAATATACCACATGTGTTGTATCTCTTAGTCGTCAAGTTTTTCTCTTTACAAGATAAAACTAGACAGTAAAGTGCAATTAAGAAGAAAGGACTGTGTGATGTCCGTATCTACCAATATAGTTTTAATACGTGACGGTAGTAAGTAGCTTAATATAAATTGACTCATTAGTTAAATAAAGCTTAAAATAAGAGTCCTAAAACTAAGTGATTTTTTTTAAGTATAATATAGCTAGCTGAAATGAAAGGTTTAACAGCGGGGCTCATTTTCTGCTACTGTTGATTTTTTCTCGTAAATCAAGAATTATGGAAAGGGTTGGCTTCGTTTCCAAAATTGGTGTACATCGTTGTCTTCTGCATGTAATGATATGTATTTAATATGTCAAGAACTCAACTTATTGTTGACATAAAGTGTGAGTCAACTTCTTGTTCAATTTGTATTTCGCACTTGTTTTAATTGGTGCGTTATATCTCGCTCAATACCTAGGTTTATCGTTCTGCAATGCTAGAATAGCGCTGTCAGGATCTATGTATTTCACAAATACTTAAAGAGATCGTTCCGACCAATCTCTTACGGCGTAATAATGTTTTTGGATATTAAATTGAGAAAAGAAATGTAAAAAATTTCTTTCCCTCTTTGTTTCTTCTATATTCCACAGTAGAAAACAGTCTTTTTGGATCGGTGTTTGGTACATGATTGTCGCTTTTTGGTGATGTTGGTGAAGAAATTCCTTATGCTTGACAAATAGTGAATTTTACGTTAAAAGTATAAAATGTCTGAGCTTTCTTTTCTATACTTGGTGTTTTATTAGGTCTTTTATGAAAATAATTACTTTTGTAAATGAAGGTTATACTTCAATGTGTATAACTACACGAATGCAGAAAAATGTGCATTTTCTTGATGTTTTCTTTCATTTCTCATTGTTTAATAACTTTATGTAAAACATAATTCACATTGACTGTAGTCTTTATTGATATTTCATAGTCAGGGATTATTGTGCTGCCTGAAAGTAAAGAAGTATCAAATAACTATTGCCTTATGAGTCTATTTCCAACTTTTGGGTTGTATGGTGTGAGAATAGTAAACTGCGTATCTTTATTATAGTTATTATAGGTCTAGTTTTAAATGACTAAGGTATTTTTTTTGTAAGTTAGATAAAAAGCTCAGTTCGTTTGTATTTTTTGGTTCTCATTCTATAGTGACTAAGGTTCTGTCTCCAATAAATTAATAGTGTGTTTTATAAATTTTTCCGAGATACTATATTCCATAGTCTTAATAAAACACTTTTTTGGTTTGCTAATGAGTATTGTTATTATTATTGTAATGATTATAGTTTCAATAACACAACGTAATTTATCAACAAAAAAATTTTTGTTTCTTGTCTAGTTTTTTAATCGATCTTATAGCTTCATGGGAGTCATAAGATTTCATTAAGAGTTCATTTTACACAGTTGAAGTTAAATTTACTTTTACGTGATAGGAATATTGTATCTAAGTGATAATCTTGTATTCACTCGTTAAAGTTAGTTTAAGTGCTGTTTCTGTGCACTTAACATATATTCGTAAACGAATGATACCTTTCACTCCTTCTTGTCAGTACATTTCATAACGGTAAAAAAATGCTTAACTGTTCTTCATAACGGGTGGAAAATGACCATAAATTATCAGCTGGTAAGAAAATCCATTGACTAACTGTCTTTGGGGTAAATATTATTTCACAGTATTTAGAATTTTTTTGTTCTAAATCCTTATACCATAAGAATTTCATATTTGCTTGCAGACTATAAATCTTTAAACGGCTTTATAGCTAAACATTTACTGATGACCATATACCATTTTATTACATTGGTTAATTTGAAGTTCATTCAATAATTAATACGAACCATGGTCTTCTGCTGCTGATAACTAAGCATACGATGATTAAATATAGGCAGACTCAGTTTGTTCAAGGTAAGATATCATAACTGGATGTAATGTATAAGGATTGAAAGAGGTTTGATTTACGAGTGGCAAAAGTAATATTACCATGGTATCATTTTTTTGATGCACAATATATAATTGGCTTAGAGTGCTGATTACACCAGCATCAAGATTTTAGATTGGTGCTACAAATTCCAGATTCCCTGCTTAGTTTTTTTAATTCTTAGTTGTGGTTCGTAATATATTTAGAGAAAATAACTTTGGATGTGCTGGACCTCTTTATGAATTTCGTAAAATGTTAATCAGATCTTCATGGAAATGGATAATATGACCTAAGGTAGCCTTAGTTACCCTAAGATAAGTTAATGTATGTATAAATCAGATATCTGTTGAGAGTCATATCATGGTTTTAAGTCAGAATATCAGCAACTGATTTGAGAATATGCTTACGGCATTTCGTAGTGTTATACAGTTTTTTTAATGCAGCTGTAAAAATATAGCAATTTTGTTCATACTATTCAATACGCTCCTTATGATCAGCATGCAAATTGTTGATGTTAGTGTGCATAATGTTAATGTCGTCTTCTATGACGGAGCCGTCAACTCCTTCAGCACTGATTTAATTAGTTTTAACAAATGTCAGTCTTTTTGTTTGTATGATGGGAGGTAAAGTAATGTTCTCTCCTGCATGGGTTTCCATATTACTCATTATGCTCAGTATCGAAGCTTTGAAATTTTTTAGTCAGATCATCCCTAAACTTCAAAGGTTCTTTTTTATTTAGTTAAAACAATTAGGATAATAAAACTGTACAGTACAATAGCAAAAGCTTTTATTTAATAATTGTGTAAGTTTGTGTTTGACATACATTTTATAATATTCAGTCATATCAGTATGTTCCAATCAGTTCTTTAAATTTTTGTCATACCAATTCCTTCATAGTATGTGTCAGGGCTCATTTTCAGTAGTTATTTGCTAAAGTAGCCATAATGAGCATAGTTAAAATCTCTGAGACCTTTAAATACTCTTGTCATTCAGATACTCTTGTGAGGGAACTTAGTTTAGTTCATCTGTGTGATTTTATATGTTTTTACTATCGTTTTTTTTCCAGTCACACATATTTTCTCTTTAAAACTTTTTCAACTGTAAGGCGTTAATTAACAATTGACAATAGTAACGATTAAATTCATAGGAATATTTTTCTCTTTTTACTAGTAGGTGATCTCCTGATTTAACATTTGGAGGCTATACTTTTTGATTGCATCTTGGTTATTACTTCTTCTTTTATTTTTTTTTGTTAATTTTCTACCACAGTTTGTATTTTTAAAGGCCACTCAATAAGATCTTGTTAATATGATGGATAGGTAGGTAACCTTTTATCTTTAAGTATATTTAAGGGCAACCTTGCTACTCTCCTTAATACTAGTTCATGGGGCATTTAATTTAATTTGTTGCTGCAGGTAGACTTGTGTTATACGTTGAAGCTGCATACTTGGCCAAATTATCCTTATTATCATAGGATTTTAAGTATGTTCTTATAACTCAAGCTAAGGCAAGCATCTCTTTGCTCTAGTAATCTGTTTGTTTAAGGATGATATGCCAATGTCGTTATGTGGTTAGATGATAGGTCCTAAGGATTCTTATAAGTTGTTTCAATCAATTATATATGAACGTAGCATGTCTATCTCAAAAAAGTACTCTAGTCGCACCGTTAATTAATGTTAGAATGTATACGAGCGATGCGATTGCATCGGCAAACGTGCTTGATCTTAGATCTGGTACAGGAACTAATATGATAAACTTAGTTGAACCACACTATATGGCTTACAAATGGCAATCAACATTTGGAGTCGCTATAAATTTACAGGTATCATTAATGATGACTTCATTTAAATTTTAAACAGGTGTATTTAAAAGTACCTGGGGCTCTCTCTTTTACGTCTGTTTGATCTTTTTTTTTTATATTTACTGGATTATTAAATGTTATTAAGGTTATGACTTTTCATGCCTGGCCAATAAAAACGTTCTCTTATATCGGGATCAGTTAAATTTTTTTTTTTATGTCCTTCAACAGTGCAGTCATGAAGTGTTTGTTATATTTTATTACGTTCTTAAATTTTTAGAACATCAACTTTACCATGATAGACAGTAATTTGTATAGGTGTTTTATCAAAAAATGTTAATAACATTAGTGTAATTTATCCAGGTTTCAATTTGTCTGTAAGATCTCCTCTACTTAGAATTCAAAAAATTTCAAGTCTTCTTTTCAATTATATTTTCTAAAGTTATTTTTAAGCTGTTAAAAAACTTTCTAAGGTTATTAAGTCGGTAATTGTCTTACAAATAAAAATTGACAGTACATTATGTACTCAATTAGGTATTTTTAGTATTTGGCTGTTTTTAGTTTCTTTAATTCAAAATAATAAAAGTCAAGTGCGCCTATTGGTTCCGATAGTCTTTAAGCAGATGTGACTGAATAAAAATCTTTGCTAATAAAGTGAACTGTATATTGTCTCTTCCGCATGTAAGGCAATGTCTGGTGGTAATTTTTTTGTGTATAAGCTTAGCTTTATTTATGTTCTTATAATTATTAGTACAACTGCTACTATTCTTGAGCCTTACGTGCATTCTTCCATAATGTTGTTTCTATCAAACGATTAATCATAACGTGTATGAGTTTGATAAAAGCATAAAATCAAGGGCAATACTCAGATTTATTGATTTATTTTCAATGCAAGCTGTTTGTTTATTTTTGTTTCATTTTAATATATTAACGGTTTCTTTTGTTATTCGTTTTAAGTCAGGTGCTTTAGATCGTCCGGTTTTTGCAGTAACCGAAGAACTCATGTACGTTGGTGTACTAGAACTGAGAAGTGTATTTTTCTGAACACAAAAGGTAATAAAGAATTTTCGACTTGTCATATATTTTTTTGAAATCTCATTTTCTTTGAATAAAAATTGAAAATCCATTGTAGGTCTTTTTACATCATCAGTTTTTTATCTATTTCTTAATAATCATAATTATCGGGGTCATAGGGGTTAATCACAGTTATTATGACATAAGATTCTGGAACCGGTTTATTTCCATCAGAAAATTCAGTAACTGATTGAAAAATAGTTTCAACTAACTTAGGATTGTCATCGTTGTTAGATTCAACCAAATATTCTTAAAGACCTTGGTTAAATTTCTCTGTTAACTTTCGTTTTACTTGATAAGCAACCTTACCAATATTTCTTGTTGTGGTTTTAGATTAGTCTTTAAAAACTTTGTAATTTAAACCGTTACTTTGTATAATAAGTGTAACAGAGATTCTCACAATTGGTGTGTCTGAGTCTGAACCAACATATGTTTTTGAATTAATACCTACCATAATCCACTTCATATGGGATCATAAACTGCTAGTTGTGTATCATTTTCTGACGATTTTTGAGCATTACTCGGGTCATTTTCGGAAATCTAACTTGTCCTTGTCAATGCTCTAAGGTTTATCATATCTTTAACTGCTAATTGTGGCGTTTCTTCATATTTAGAACTATTAGGTTTTGTTACGGTAATTTCAGTGTTTGTATCACTAATGTATGATTTTGAGCCTACTGATTCTAAATAGTTCACATTCAATGAACTAAAATCTTTCAATATACTTTTGGTGACATTACTTAGTTTACTTGGTCAAGATACAAAAGATGTCTGGGGCTGTGGAAATGTTTTCGTTCGAAGTCCGTGGAGCAATCACCCTATTGTTTAACTTTGCTTGTTCCTAATTTATTTTTGAATCAAGGGGTCATTTAGAGCCCCTGGCAAATTTAGACAAATGGCAATTTAACGCAATAAACGCTGTTCTACGTCTTTTTTTTCTATAAATACAATTCAATGGCTTAGAATAAGAAACAAATTAATTTTTCAATAAGTACAAACGCAAGTGATAGATTGCGTAAACTGCCGCTAAACATTTCTTTTTAGTCGTAAAGTAATTTACTTTGACATTATTCAGAGTTCTTAAAAGATAGATAATAGGATATTGAAATCCATCATTTTTTCGACTTAATACTGCTCCTAAAAGGTAGTTAAATGTATCCTGATAGTCTGAAGAATTTTTTTATATAATTTATAGTTTTTGGAAAGTTAATTCTCTAATGGCTTGTATCTTTCTAGGTTCTGATACAATTTTTTGTTGACTTACTATATGCCAAATAAATATTACTTTTTTGGCAAAAATTAAACTTTATCCGGCTGAAGTATTATATTTACTGATCTTAACCGATCAAAAAGTAATCTAAGTTAATGCTCATGATCTACTAAATCTTTCGCGTAAATAAGAATATTGACTGAGTACTGAGTAACGTTCCAACACTAAATAGACCTCATAATTTGAGATTTATAAGTCATTGGAATGTGGCGGGGAAATTTTTTAAGCTTCTGAGCATTCTTTTATATTGGTTATGTTCATGGGGTATCATAAATGTTGTCCTACATTTATCATGTTCAGCCATAGGCATTCGTTGTTATCCACTTGCCAAATCAATAACTGAAGTATGTACGGATCTTTCCAAGTGGTCCATAACATATGCGGTGTTAGACAACGGATACGCATCATTATTGGTCTTTTTATCAAGTTCTCAAAAATCAGTTTCTTCTTATGATCTTGGATTTCTATGGCTATCAGATTTTTTCAAACAATTTGAATAGTTGAATTATACAACGATAAGAAAGGTTAAATTGTTTCATCGACAAGTTTTTGGTCCACGTGTTCTTATAAAACTTTTGTGTGTATTGGTAGGTAATAATACTGCTAAGTCTTAATAGGGATGTTATTTTCGGTTGAAATTAAATCTGCAATGAGATTAGTGCAGGGTTAAGAGCCTTTAAGTAGCAAGAAGTTTCTAGAAATGGGGAAATTATTCGATAAATTTTGTCTTGTTTATTTCAGTTTAGATGACTGGTAGGCATACATCCTTTGAGATCTTTTATAACATCTTATTGATTTCCTATAATTAATTGCTCATGTTCACCACTTAAACTGGTGTCAAATTCAGGTGCAGAGTATTCGACGGGTAAAATATCTCTTGGATCTATTTTAACCGTAGGATCATCTTTATTAGTACATAGTGCTATCCTACATTGACCGATTTTATTTTTTTCTCTAGACACACGTCATCATTTCCTGTGTCAACTTGTTGTTAGGTTCCTTCAGTTACATTGCTGTTGATTAAATTAGTTCTTACTACTTGATGTGTTTGAGGCTTAACTGTAGATTTAGTTAGTTTATTAGTGCTTTTTGTTTCTTATTAGAGAAATGTTGTTCAATGGTATTAGATTGGAGTCTATCTTAGTCATCTAATTAATTAATTTCACTGTGAATGCCTCTTTTATCAAACTTATTATCGATAAGTTTCACTTTATTATTACCCCTCTCTGATAAAATTAATGTGTCAGATTTATCTCAAAAATGCATATAAGCTTTTATGTCTCCAAATATTTCGTATTCGGGTATATTTGACTTCTAGGGCTTGCGCACGACGTATTTGTCATAAATCGTTGTTGGTTTATTTCATTTTTAAGACACTTTTTTTCTATGTTTGTATCAAAAAGAATAGCTTAAATTTATCTTTCCTGCGCTTATTACTTCAGTTTTATTGCTCTGACCTTTTTTTTTTCTCTTGCAAATATGCTCTATTTCTTTAAAAGCTAAAAAAATTGGGTTTGTTATGTCATTTTCTACTATGATTGCACTATATAACTACAAAATTATGACTCATCATTTTTTACAAAAGTTTTAACCTTATACACCGCTATATTTTGTGGGAAAATCATTAGAGATCACATGAACAATTGTAGGTAGTTTTTGCATGGTCATACACGTTGCTACTTTAGTTGACACTGAATGAAGTGTTATTCCGAGAACATTAATAATTACACTAGTCTCTACACGTAAATATGGCTACAATTTATTTAAAATAATCAGTTTTGTAGTGGCAATATTATCAAACTTGAGTGTGAGAAACGTTTCTTTTCTTGGGGATTACGAACCTCACGCTTGTGGGCTTGTTGTCTACACCAAGTCCCTGATACGTACTAATGTGGACGCTTTTAATTTTGTTGCAATATTCATTACCTGAGCTATAGTACGCAGTGTTTAGTTATGCTAAAAACACTGGAGTTTTATCTTCGTATGACGTTGAAGGTAAGCCACCTGCAAGTTTAGACGACGCTGCAAATAACTGTCTTTTTGCTGTTTGTAATTTTTTAAATTCTGTACTTAATGATCAGAATTAAAACTTTTATATTTGTAATTCTTGCAACTTCTTGCAAGTGCCATGATTATTATTTTTGGGATATTTATTATAATATGATGTTCATTTTTTTGTGTTCCATGAATTTTCTCGAGAATTTTAATTGTTATTAAACTTCCTACAAGGACTCTAATTTGAAATTTGGATTTGGTGCTCTTCATTTTGTCATATTCTTTGCAATGAAAAAAGTTGCTTAGTGTAACTATTCTGCTGTCGATATGAGTTAATAAATCAACTTCTAACATTACAATAAATTTGTCCTAGGTATGGTCTGTCTAGAACTATACCTGCTGTCATTTGGCTCTCCAATCTCAACTCATACTCGAAGGCATCAGATAAGAAAGCAGGTATTTTCCCCATCTACATGCTGGCTCATCATAGGTGCTAGCCCTTTCATTAACATTTCTGGTGCCATGTCTCTTACTAGCATCATCATTTGCACGTTAGATGCACTGGCCTTATGTTCCATCAAAGGCTTTCAAGCGCCACTTAGTACTCGGTTGACATAATTATAATATTTGCTTACTGATTAGCCTCGTCATTGGCACACTTTCTGCAGCTAAGGTTACAAGTAAGTAGCGGTTTTTTCTGGGACATATCTCTTTTTTTATGTATTATAAATGCCTTAAAGTTTTCGAAATCTTGGCTGTATACTCTTCTACGTGCGGCACCTTGCAGTCTTTTAAATACTGCTTATTATTTTTATTATTCTTATTATTATTATGATGAACCTTATTGAGTTAATACTATTATTATTATAGTTACAATTGTTACTATTATTATTATTATTATTTTTATCATTAATACTATTATTATTACTAATATAAATCAAATATTATTTATATTCTCATAAGTGTTAATATTAATGGTATCACTTTTATTATTTTTATTATTTATATTATTTTTACTGTTGTTATTATTATTTTCATTTTCAGTATTATTATAATTATTATTATAAGTATAATTACACTTATTATTACTATTATTATTATTATGATTATCATTATTGAGTTCATACTATTATTATTATAGTTACTATTGTTACTATTATTATTATTATTATTATTATAAATACTATAATTATTATAGATATAAATTAAATATTATTTATATTCTCATTTGTGTTTGTATTAATAGTATCACTATTATTATTATTTTTATTATTTATATTACTCTAACTGTTATTATTATTTTTATTTTTAGTTTTATCATAATTATTATTATTAATATAATTACACTTATTATTACTATTATTATTATTATTATTATCATTATTATCATCATTATCAACTAAATTCTTGTGAGTGTTATATTTGTTCACATCATAATGGAAATTGTTGTTTTTATTATTATTATCGAATTTGTTATTACTATTGTGACTTACATTTTTGTAACTATTATTTTTGTTTTTAACATAATTTTTAATGTTCTATTTCTATTTTTGTTGTCACTAACATTGATGTAACAATTATTCTCATTAACATCGATCATTATTATCGTTGACAATATTTTTTTGTATTTTTGATGATTGTTGATATAATTGTTATTGTTATTTTATTGTAACAATCTGTTTCTTATTATTATTATGACTCAACTAATGTTATTATTATTATTTTGTTTTAGTTATCATTATTTATTCCTTGTTTTCGTTATCGTCATTAGTATAATTATCTTTATCATAACAACATTGATTATTTTTACCTGCAGAAACATTTTTTTATTTTATTGTCTGTTAACATTGTATAGTTGTCATTAGCTGTCAAATTTTACTGCATCAACTATTTATTCTCTAGTAATAATACAACAATTTTTTTCGCTAGGGTGTCATTACTTCAAGTGAATGCAAGTTGGGAGCTTATAATTTTTACGGTATTTTATCTTTGAAAGGAAAATTCTGAAATTTTATGTCCATAGAGCTGATCTTGCTTGCTTGATAGGCTTTATCCTGTTAATGCTTCAAAAAAATTTACCTTTCATTAAATGGTGTAGTATTATGTTTATGCAGTTACTGAGTTTAAGAAAAGCGTAAAAGCTTATTAAAATACTGTCTAAAGCATAAACTCTATTAAAGTCACAGAATTTGAATAAGCCCACCGTAAGCAACCGAGTAATTTGATGAAATTTTATTCAACTGGTGATTAATTAACCGGATTTCTATGACCTAAAAACTGAATGTGGTCCGATACTTGCGCTTAACATATCATAGGAGAAAATTACAAAAAACTCTGTTTTCTTCTATTTTTTAATACAATAACGTCATTTTTCCATAGTAAGACACTTCCGAAATGTGATCAAATTAAGGACGATGTTCCTGAACCAATAACGAACACGTTTGTCTGTGCTAATATCTGTGCGTAATTCAGTCCAAAACTGGGCGCCTTTCGTCTATTTCCTCTGGCCTAAGATGTGTTGGATACTTAGTGGGAGACTTTCAGTCACTTAGTAGATACATGCTGGATACGTGATATGTATTCGACACGTCAGACAGGAGATTGTCATGCAGTTACAGGGAACTTTGTAGGGGCCTGTCAAGCACTTAGTGGCTATTTCTCAAAACCTTGTATTGATGGCTTTTTTCCAGGCATTTTCGCTAGTACATATCAGGTACTTGGATTGCTGGCTACTTCAGCCACTTAGCACTCAACCAGCACTCAGTTGGTAATTACTAGGCACTTAGCAGGTTCCTTCCAGACATTTGACAGATACTTGCAAAGCACTTGGTGAGCGCTTGTTTGGCACTGGATGAGAACTAGGTGGGCGCTTAGTGGGTTGTACATACCAAGTGCCCAGCGCACACTCACTAAGTGCCAGCCAACTGACCCGAATGCACCCATCAACTAAATATGACGTTCATGTTATGGGCCCACCTAGTTACTATCAAGAAGCTGTGAAACCAAGGGCTTAAAAGGTACCTGCCAGACAGGCGAATAGCTGTAAGGCTAAGTGCTTGAAATATATTTCCGAAGTGCCCAGCAGATGCAAATTAAGGTGCTTGGTCCAAGTGCCTGTTAAGTATCCAGCAGATATCTAGCAATAACCCGTCATGGATAAGTCAGGTAACCACTAAATGTCAGACAAATACTTTTCAAGTGCTTGATGTATACTTATCTACATGCTAGATACTTATTTAAGCACAGTATTGGGTACGATTTTATTCAAAATATATTTGATGTTGGTTTACCAGACTTGTGAGCTAAGAAAAAATCAACGCAATACTATCTCTTAGAAAAGTATATTGTGATCATGGCATGATTTAATGTTTGAAAGCTTTGTGTGGTACAGTTCTATCATTTGCCTTGTTAAATGAAGCCAGCCCCACATAGCATTTAAGTATATTTCTGAGATCAGAGTACGTAGAATAAAATTCGACTTGTAAACAATAAAAAATACTTATTAGCTTTAGTTCTCGTTTGGACAGCGTTTGAAGTGTTTCAGTGAACTTAATTTATAGTAATTTTGTTTTAGTTGTTTAATAACCATTCTGTGCATTACCCAATACCACTTTTGCTTATTTATCTTTGTGTAAACGTTTGTACTTATACACTTCGAAGATTATTAGTTACAGTTTTTTTTTGTTTCGAACACTACTGCCTATAGGATAAGAATCCGGTTGACACAAATTTATTCAGAAATTTTGATAATAACTGTTTGACCACTAACAAGATTCTTTGTACCAGATTTAATTAAAAAAAATAATTTTAGAAAATTTTTTTCTCTCGTGTTGAAGTGAATTAAGATGCTCGTAATGTGATCTTATTTTTCTAACCTTGTTACCGGAATACCGTGCTTAGTTGCTATGAGCCCCAGGACTCTGTTTGAATCTGTTATCAAATTATAGATTGTGAGGGACAAGATTTATTTAGAGATATTTATTGGAATTCAGTACATTTATTCATATTAGCGTTTAACAATGTAAGGGCATACTCATGTGTGTTAGTATTTCTAGAATACACCTTTAAAAAGAGTGGGAGATAACGAGGACTTATAGGGACGCATGAATGTATAATGTAGTCTTTCATACTACGCAGTTTTCACTAACGGTCAAGATCGTATGGATATTTTAAGTTATAATCAAATTTTTGAATTTCTTTTTAGGCTTATTTAACTTCACAAAAGTGTGATTATGGTTAAGCTGAGGCATGTATCAAGAAGGGTACAGGTACAGACACACCAACAATATGGTGAGATGGTTCTCTTACAAGCATTGCATCGAAGCGCAGCTGCAGTTGGCGCACATGATGAATTTTTCCTGGACCGCAGTCATCCATCATGGAATGTTATTTTGGCAGCTCTTAGAAAAAGATTTTATAATGGCAAGGGACTACTAGTGGCACAATGTAGGTTTGGCAAACTTGACCCTATTTGTTTTGAAGCTGCCGTTGTATAAGGAAACTTTTAAAAATTTTTCATTTAAATCCATTATATACAAGGTCATTTGTTTTAGTACTGATCTTGATCAATTAACGCAATTCGTGTGACGAAACTGTCTTTCTTTTTCTTATGTCTAATAATGTCTTACACGCTTGGCGTAGTTTTAACTTCTTGTGACTCATTTTATCCTTACTTTTCCTATTAAATAAGCAGAAGAAAGTTTTTGTCAGTGTTTGTTTTTTTTTTGTGCATACATATATACTTTAGATAAAATCCTATAAGATTTATGTTCTTAAATTTTTTTTTATTGTACTTCGTCTTGATAAATGTATTTTAAGTATTAAAACAAGTCAAAAAAGGTTACATACGATTAGATAATTACGATTAACTAATTTAAATTAAGTTTTCTCTGCAATTCAATGTAATTAATTTTTTTATAATTATTAAAGGCAACACAGTTGATCTCTTTCAATCAATCACAAAATTAATAAGGCTACTGCAGTCACATGTCAATTAATCTTTAACTATAGGATGTTGCCTCTATGCTACAACTTCCCAATTTTTAATTACAAACTTATTACTTGTTGTTTAAAGTTTTTAGTAATGCGTCAATTAACATTTTCATATTGTAAAATGCCATAAGAACTTAAGGTGTCAATTACTTAGTTAATCAAGGTTCTACAAAAACCACAGCTGCTTTATGGGCCCAAAGCTTTTCAATATCTTTCCAATTAACGTAAATGAGGCATTTCACGTGAAGTGTAAAAAAGGAACTTTACTTACTTCGAAACTAATAGAATTCCATGAGACAGCACTAGCGCGACTTCTTTCAGTTTTTTAACCAACCTTCTTACTGCCAGTCATACTTACTTTTCTATTTAGACTAGAATTTAAAAAATTTCTGAGACATAGGTCAGAAAAAAAATGTGTGGCTAGAGTTTTTTTCGTCCAATACAATTAAAAAAACTCTGAAAAAATGTACGTTTAAATTAACTTGCTTGCTCCTAAATTACAAGTATCAACAAATTTATAAGTATGTAAAAATAAAAAAAGGAGTTAGTAGATAAGCTATGGCGATTCCGGCCCAGGTGGGCTCGAGTCGCCAGGCGATTTCGGCCCACTCCCTCTCCGCGGCGAGGGGCCCCTCTTTTCGGGTAGAGTGGTCCCTGCTGCAGCCAATGGGCGAGCAGGAGCTGTGGCTTCCTCGCATTCCTTGTGCGTGCGCTGCTTGAGGTTGCGTGCGCCAGCTGCAGTGCTGCTTGAGTTTGCGCGCGCTGTTTGAGTTTATACGCAATGTGCATTAGCGCCTGTAGCGCCGCGTGCGCCAGCTGGTGACGTGCAACGCAGTTTGAGTTTGCGCGCGATGCAATGTGCGTAAGTCGTCTGCAGCGTTGATTTGCGCGCGCTGTTTGAATGTGCGAAACCGTGTGCAGCTTGTGCACGTGGTAGTTATATGGATACAAAACTTTTTTTTTGTGTTAGCGAGCGCGTTGCATGATAATGTAGGATGTGGAGTGGTAGGGAAATAATTGTTAAACATTTTTTGTTTTATTTTTAAAATCAGTTTATATTAAATAAAAAATGTACATGATTTACAAAACGATTTTGTTAAACATGTTGTTCTTAAAATACAATGCATTCTTATAGCTCTATATTATTATTATCATCGTCATCATCATCATCAACCCATTCCATATTAAAGTAAAATTTTTTCATTCGCTTCACATTATGAAGAGCACACATGGATTTGTAGGCTCCGTTGTGATGTACGCAAGTAGTAACCAATCTTGGGAGTTCGAACGGTGGATAGTCTGTCATATTAGTGACCTTAAAGCCAAATCTTTCAAGCCACTTTTTTTTTAAATCTCCAATGACATGTATCTTTTTAGCATTTTCAAGATTCTCCCGTAAAATATTTCCTATCTCTGTATACTTAATTTTTCCCGAGTTCCAGGTTAGTCCATGATAGCAAAGTTCAAGGTATAAATTTTCATGTTTATACTTTTGAGGTAATTTTCGCCAGCTGAAGGGTGCTTTAAAAAGAAATACTTGGGCTTCTGCATCGTTAGTATTGAGTGGGAGGATAGCCAATTCTTTGAGCACATAATCATTACCCGGTTTCTTGAAACCTTGCACGTCCACAAAATACTCCATCTTTCGCAATTATAGTATTTAATTTTCTTGCTTTTTTATTTTTTCGTAACCTTGATTTTTAGGACAAGATCCTTTGTTGGTTGAATATTTATCGATCAAGTTTTTCAGCCCAGATTTCTTATTTCTATCATCATCATCCTTAGTTGGGATTTTTTGATACTTAACATTAGTTGTAAAATTACTCGTACACGGTTTATGTGACATATTGATTAAACTAAAGCTTACTAAACATATTAATTTTCAGACAATTTTACAGTCTTTATCTTTCGATTTTTCCGCAGATTTTGTTTCATCAACTCTTATGTCTTTCTTCTCGTTTCTTCTCATAAATTTTTCCCACTCTTCTTGTCGTCGTTTGTTTTCTGCTTCTTCTTTACTCCAGCTGTTGCTCCGACCTTTATTCATTGTGGTTGAAAATAAACTGATGCTAGCAAAGCCTTGAATCAACTTTATATCTACACAAGTTTCTTGACATCCCCACTCATTGGACTGTATTGAACTATACGGTCGTGCAAAATTAGGCAATAAGCTGACGTATTGGCAGGAAAATTTGTATGCGACTCAAATTCTAGCCTCACATCTACTGGAGCATTTTTCAATGACTCGTTTTGTTTTGAACAATCGAGGACGATTAAAGGTATTCGATTGAGAAAGTGCTGTTTGCCCAGTGAAGGTGTACAATCTTTGCCATAGTATGAATTTTGAAAATTAGCATACATATGATATAGCAATCCATACTGGTTACGCGTTATATCAAGATTCAGATCACCATAAGGATAATATTGTGAATTTAAGTAGAGTTTCACATTTCTTATGTTGCAGTGATCAAACATACTGGCGCTTACATTTTTCTGATTTTTACGGTTAGTTTGAAAGGCTAAAATAACGTAACGTGGCTTTTCCAACTGATTTGATGTTTTAACTGTCCATATATGTTTGGATGTGCTAGGTAACAGGGGATACTCATATAATTCCCAAGTTCGAAAACTCATAGGTATAAACTTGTCTTTTTGCAGATAATTTAATAAACGAATTTTATGAGAATCTGACATTACCACATATGGCATAAGCCACTCGAGCTTCAATATTACTATTTTAAAGTCTTCCCAAGTTTCTACGGCTGTGGGATCAGCAGCATTAGCATTAACTGGAGTTTGCAACACGGCATTTATATCGTTTCTTGCTCTTGTAAGTATAAGCTCATGTTTTACATTAACAACTATTTTACGATAGTCTTCAGCAAAACCCAAAATCATATTCAGTGGAAGCATGATATCAAAGTAGCCGTTATCATTTGTAAGATCATCAGCTTCTTCTCCAACACCAAGCCAACCAGCATTTATCATAAATTTTTGATCAGGACGAAGTGATAACCAATTTTCCATAAGGGTTGTTAATCCAACATTTTTGCACTTGTCGACCTCTATGGCATTTATCTCATATCTTATTTCTTCAAATAAGTGGCAGATTGCGTTGTTTATCAAAGCAGTATTTGTTACTGCTGTATTTCCATCTGCTTTGACCAATCTTCCATAAACATGTAAAGAACTTCTGGATGGTAGAAGACACAAATCTTGATGTTGAATTGAAATTCGAATTTCATCGCTGTTACCATATGTTGAAGATGCATACGGCTGATGAGCATGAATCTCATAGTGCGCAATTGATTCGTCAAATGCGACTGGAGACTGAATACTTAGAATCTCGTCCATTTTGTATACAACAAAAAAGTATCCAATTTAGTTTCCACCAGGGCTTTTTATTTTTAGACCGAGACTTTTTATAAACTGTATGTTTTGATGAGTTAGTTTTCGACGTGTTGGCTGTCTTCTTAGATGTCTCGATGCTTTTATGGACTGTTTTTTCTGACGTCTCAACGGTTTGAGAGCTCGTCGTTGACTGAGTGCTGGAGTGCATATTGGGCTACCTATATGATTTGTTTGATTATAAATGATACCCATTATGAAGAGGGTTTTATATGCAATCTTATAGTTATGACTTCACCACGAAAATTAACTAAATTACCGTCCTGATCTACTATACGTACTTGAATATGATCAATAATACGTCCAATAATCGGTAAATAAATTATTTGTGAAGGAACTTCAATAATTTTATATCCTGGTGGTACTGCTGGAAAAAATTCATGAATCGTGTGCACTTTGTTGCTATTTATGTAAGCTCCTCTCGTAATGTTACATTCAACTCTTAATGCGTTTATCTTTAGAATAGCTACAGGTAAGTCTGAAATATGAGTGGTGTTATTGTTAAGAACTCGCTGTGTGAAACCTAACAGACGACCTATAGAATCTTTAGGTCTAAAGTCAATGGTATGGCTGCACTTGATAACACTTCGAAGCGTATTATTGTTTGGCGTAATATCAAGAGTTATGTTGCGAGGTTGTAATACTTCAATTAAAAATGACTTAATATCTTCGATCTCATAACTACCGATTGGTAATACAATAACTTGATTGTCAACGTAAAATTTATTACAATTTTCATCAATATTTGGAATTGAGTTGAATGACAAAAGTTCTACTAAGCCAAGAACGTAGCTGTGTTTTGGCGATAATTCAATAGGTGGAAAATACTGTGCTTCTAAAACAGAAGAAGTACCAGAAAGGCTTAGTGTTAATGTTTCTTCTATCATTGTTAAAGTACAACTAAGAGGTTTCTCTTGATGTAAGAAAGTTATATTTGTTTTGAAAGAAACTTTAAGCACAAATGACCGCAGTTGTAAGAGTTAAATTTTTGATAACGCTTATGATTATATTTCACATTATTAACTTTTAGATATAACATTAAGTCGATAGGTGGCTGAAGATCTCCAAAACTGTCAAAATATACAACATTATTACCACATTTTCGATAAGCTACCCAATGAGTTCCAGGTCCATTCTTATCATCAAGATTTACTATAGCTGTTTCAGAAAACCGCGGGCCATCAGCAGGTAAGTTGTTTCTCATAAATACTCCACGAAAACGTGGAATTTTTAAGATTTTAGAATATTTCATCAAATCTATGTTGGTCAGAGCTCGATCAGGTAATTTTACTGCTTTGAACTTTTTTTGATTTTTTTTTTTTTTTTTTTTTTTTTTTTTTCTTTAAACCTTTTCCAACGTAAGGCTTTAAATAGACTCCTCATCCAGTTTTATGAGGTCTGAGATAAAGACCTTTCCCGAGGGCAATAGCTTCCATGGTTTGATTATGTCTCTGACTCTCAGCTAGCTTCTTTTTGGCTAAATTAGTAGCATTGATGCTTTTAATAATTCCTGCTATTCCATTGGCTATAGCACCTGTTGCACTCAAACCAGCAAACAAGGGTATCAGAGGTAGAGCTCCACCAATTTGAGTAGGAAGGCGTAAGATGCGGGGAATTTTAACATGCTTTTTACCACCAGATTTTTTAACAGCAGTACGAGCACCTTTCAAAGCACTACTAATAACATCTTGAGCTTTTTTGCTATTGGTATTCATGTCTTGTGAAGCAGCTTTAATAATTGCACTCAAAGCACTACCTTGTTTTTTTAAGCTACTCTTTTTTCTTTTCCTTTTGTTAATACAATGTTTCTTCTTCTTCTTCTCTTTCTTTAGCCCCATACCAAATTTACTTTTAAGCTTCATAGCGCCAGTCACAAAGGTAGCTGCTGCTTTTTCACCAATACTTGAATCTGAAGCTTTAACTCTTTGCCAAGCCTTATCAGCTAAAATTTTATCTGCTTCGCGTCTGGCTTTTAAATCTTGTCGATTTTTTGAGTATGCTATATCATGCTCTTTACACGCTGCGTCCAGCGGATTAACTCCTGGATCTTCTCTAGCAAGACGCTTAGCAAGCTTAGTACCAGGCCCACGATACTGATATCCAGGCAAATGAAGCTCTACTGGTAAAGAATTTATGATTTTATTTACAAGACCTCGTCCTCTCTTACGATGCATGATCATGATGGTACATGATGATGATTAGTCTTCAGAGGTTGAATTATGACTAAGCGTTCGAGAAAACAAATAATGTATTTATAGTAGACGAATTCGTTACAATAAAGAGCTCAAAATATAAAAGCGATATACTAATCAATTAAAAGATTAGTTGTCACTCATCCTTCATACCGAGTAGACATGGAATTCAAAGAACAATCCATAAAATTACAAGTTCCGAATTTTGACGCTATTGTAAAACAAGAAAAGCGTTCAAATCGACATGGTGAACTACTCCCCGATAGTATTCGCGCAGTATTTTGCGGTCCATCTAATTGTGGTAAAACTAATAGCTTATTGGCTTTAATCGTGCATCCCAATGGTGTTAAGTTTGAGAATGTGTATGTGTATTCTAAATCGCTGCATCAGCCAAAATACAAGTTTTTAAAAGATTTATTCGAGCCCATAGAGGGTGTGAAATACTTACCTTTCAGCGAACATGAGACTGTAGTTTCACCCAATGATGCTTTACCAAATTCTATAATGATTTTTGATGATATAGCTTGTGAAAAACAAGACAATGTAAAGGCCTTTTTCTGTATGGGTAGAAACAAAAATGTTAACTGCTTCTATCTTTGTCAGTCATATGCTCAAGTCCCAAAGCATCTTGTAAGGGATAACGTTAATTTTTTAGTTTTATTCCGTCAAGATGATGTTAATTTAAAGCATGTGTATAATGATCATGTAAACTCTGACATGCCATACATTCAATTTAAAAATTTATGCTCTAATTGCTGGAATGATGATAAACATGGATTTGTTGTTATAAATAAAGATAAACAAATGAATAATGGTCGCTACAGAAAAGGTTTTGATAATTTTGCTGTACATTTAGGACATACCTAGTGCAATCATTACAGTCAGTCGCAAGACATTGAAGCATCATCATCATCGTCAGCATCATTATCATTATGTACGAACAAGAGAAAGATGTTCTACATCAGTTAGTGAAGGCACGTCAGGCTGTTAGAAAAAAGTATAGACTATTGAAGTTTGGGAAAAATGAAGCTGAAAAAGTGCTTAGTGAAACTTTTAAACCAATTACAGACCCTCTAATGGAAATTGTTGCCGAAACAAAAAAACGAAAAAATAATAGTAATAATTCTGTTACTCATAATTATTTTTATAATAAAAACGATGAAGAAAATAATAAAATTGATAAAGAAAAGCATCCAAAAGACAGAGAAAAGTTTAGTGACAGTGATATAACATTCGAGTCTGCCATTAGTGAAAGTGATGATGATACTGATTTAAATAATACTATTCAGAATCAATCAGTTGATTCAGCGCAAATTAGTAAGAATTTATTAAATAATTTTTATTTACAAATACTTGATGAAAATCAGAAAGATTTATTAGATTTAAAGTATGGAGTGCGGAAAGAAAATGAGTTGTACAAACTTGGTGATTCGCGAATAGAATTTGAAAATAATCATATCAAAATATATGATTTAAAGTATCCAATGACTCTGGGATTAATGGAGCTACTCATCAAAAAGCATCTTAATGAATCTCTGTTGACACAGGAGGATTTTGAAAAATACTACATATTATTAAAAATATCAAATGTTCACAGAAAAGGGTTTAAAAAAAACGGAGCTATACGAACCCATAATAGTAATAAGTTTATTAAAATGATTGCTCCAATGTTCGATCTCACGGTTCGTAAAAAAGGTGGATCGCTGCTACCTCATTATAAAACTGCTCGAATAATGCAACAAGTAGATTATACACACTGGGATGATCCTAATGAGTTAGTAGATCGCTTACGCTTATTAATAGCTGAAAAGTCGGCAGGAAATACAAGTCTTGACAATGAAATTTTATCTATCATCGAAGAGCTTCGTGAAGGAGGATATATATATTGATTTGCACAATTTTTGCTTTAGTATCAAAATGAGTGTTGATGTATTCGGTCGAAAACTAGGTAAAACCGAAGGCGGTAGCCGAGGTCCTCCTGGTATTGGATATAAACTTACAACAGATGGGCAGTATGACTTAAATAACAAAAGACTGTGCAATGTTGGAACACCGAAACAGCCTCAAGATGCAGTAAATTATTCTTACTTGATTAAAGTAATTAAAAAGCTTGAAAAAGAAATAGATAGCTTTCGAATTTTTGTATTTAACTTACAAAAAAAATTCCCATTTATTCAAGCTGATTCAGAAAACTTAAACCTAGACAATTAATACATGGAGCAAATCGTTGAGGAACTACATAAGGCAGCAAGGCGTAATTATCCTCGCCGAAAATTCAACATACGTGGTTTAGATGAGACTTGGCAAGCAGACCTTGTAGAGATGCAGGCTTACGCTTCCGAAAACAAAGGATATCGGTATATGCTCACTGTAATAGATATTTTCTCCAAGTACGCATGGGCTGTACCCATCAAGAAAAAAACTGGTGAAGAAGTAACTGCTGCAATGCATTCGATATTAAAAAAAGGACGGGTACCAGTAAACATGCAAACTGATCGCGGCAAAGAATTCTATAATGCAAACTTCCAAAATCTCATGCAAAAATACAAAATAAATTTATACTCAACTTACAGCAATCTTAAAGCTTCAATATGCGAGCGATTCAATCGTACTTTAAAAGATTTGATGTGGAAAAAATTTAGTTTGCAAGGCAATTATAAGTGGTTGAATTTAATACAAACGTTAGTTAAATTATATAACAATAGGAAGCATTGAACAATTGGTGTGAAACCGAAAGACGTTACTGCTGAAAATGAAGTTCAAGTCTTGAAAAAATTTTAAAAAAAATGTGAAAATAGCAGTAAGCCAAAATTTAAAATTGGTGATAAAGTACGTGTGAGCAAGACAAAACAAGCATTCGAAAAAGGTTATACACCAAATTGGTCGACAGAAATATTTACAATCATGTGAGTAGCAGCAACAAATCCAACGACATATCATCTGAAAGATTATCAAGATCAACCTATTTCTGGAGGTTTCTACGAGCAAGAACTGCAAAAAACAAAACATCCTGATGTATACCTCATAGAGAAGATCCTTCAAAGGCGTGGCAATCGAGTTTTTGTTAAATGGTTGGGTTTTGACAGTACTCACAATAGTTGGACGAATAAATAACTAAGATATTTGAATCACTTTAAGTTAAAAAATTATAAGATTGTAATATGTATCAAGTAATAATGAAAATGTTACATAGGAAGAATGTTTTAAATAAATACTTAAATTTTAGAGAAAACTGTAATTTATTTTTCACTTTTTTACATCACACATAAGAAAATGTAATGTGTTTTCCATTGTAAACAATAAATAATTTAAATTTACTTACAGCATCCAATAATTCATTATAGAATTCTTCGTTTTTAAACAAAGCTGCACTTATACTAGTCTTCAGAAAAATTTGAAATTCATCGTCAAGTTCTGCAACTATCTTGGGTCCGAATTTAGTATAAGCTTTTCTTAGTTTTGACACCATGTAGTTTTGGTCAGGAATCAATTCGGAAAGTTTTTTCGTTGGGAGAAAATCACTGTCAGCGATTTTGTTGAGTGTTGCAAGATCCATCTTTAACAAACAAAAAAAACATGAAAGTTAGCATAAATTATTCAAACATTACATATGCTGTGTGAATATGCACAAATATTTACTATAAGAAAAAAAAATAAAAAAATGAAAAAAAAATGTTACCTTGACTGTATTTAGGTTTTTTACGAGGTGGTTCACTTAAAGGTGATGTCAGCTTTTGTTGATTGAGTTCAACCTTACTTGGACCTCTGCTGGGGTGTAGAATGAGCTTGCCTGGTCGAGACGACTCCTTATATGGTACCGATCCCCCCACTGTAGGCTCATCTGCTAGTGTTCTGTCTATTTTCGAGGGATCCAATACAGGAACAGTCCTTGCAGCTTCTCCTACCTGATTGGCTACCCCTTCTATCGATCCTTCCCTCTTATTGGATGATTCATCTCCCACTATGCTATAATGACCCCATGGTAGAGTATCGGTACAACCAGGTTGCAAAAATCGTTTGTCGTCGTGTGCACTTAAAGCAATTTTCGTTTCTTTTTCAGTGTATAGTTGATGATGACGCGATCTAATAATTTTCTGCTCTCGAGTGATGCTAGTATTTTCAGTCAGACACTTGATGTAATCTTCAAAGGTTATCGTAGCTCCTACAATGGAGCTTTTTACACCTTTAGCTTTTTTTAATAGTTTTTGATTTTGAATTTTTACGCTATACATTTTACTTCGCAATCCTACAAATTCCAACATAATATTACCATTGCATTCATCTTTCATAAGACCAACAATTTTTTTGTTTTCACAAGGCATATTAAAGTCATTGTTGATAGGATAGTCCCACGTGTCAAATTCTCTGATATTCTCACGCATCATATTATAGATATTTTTATTCATTATTTCATATATAAGACTATCAGTGTCGGTATACAACAGTTTGCACTGATCCCTGATTTTATTTCTCATAAAATCATAATGAAATTGATACGCAAGTGTTTTGGACAGGTCCAAGACACTTAATCCTATGTCTATTGGTTTTTTAATAAAAATATCAGTGCGCATTAGTTGTATAGCAACAAGCTGCTCGTCAAATATGTCACAACTATGAAAATTGGGACGTGAAATATATGCTTCTGCCCCAAATCTTCCTGCCCACTTGTTGATAAGCTTAACATCAATTCGCTTGCGCTCATTTTCCATTGTTTTTCCATATACTGCATTATTAAATAATTTGTACAGCATCTTCTCAAAGTCATTTTTTGCATTTTGACGTTTTTGACTGTTTAAGTCAATGTATGTTTTTAACCAGGAACTTTGATGAAACTGTATGGCTCTATAGATTTTTGTTATACGGAGACCATGACTCACAGCTTGCTTGAGTGCCCGATAGTGTATTACATACCGTTTTTTGTCGTACAGAGTAGTCAATAATTTTTTTTGTTTGGATCCTGGAGGTGTCATGTGCTCAGCACAGAATGGAAAATCCTTGTGTGCGTTATGGAGAGTTTCGGGGTAAGTAAGATCTACTTCGAGTATATACCCGATTTTAGCATCATCTTCTACATTCAAAATACCTGTTGGGTTAATATTTTCAATCCATTTAAAACCAGCGTAAGGCAATGGTTGTGTCATGGCCCAACCATACAAATTATTGACATCATAATACATTAGATATTTTTCATCCATATCATCGCGTTTGCCTTCTTCCATGTATGCATTATTTGCTTTAGCATAGCGATTACAACATTGACTGATGCCACCTCGTATGCCACGCTCAATAAACATAAGCATGTCAATATCAGTTAATAATTCAAGTTTGACCTTAAATCAATTCTCATCATTAATATTATTATTTCATAATGAATTATAATTTAAAAAATATTTTTAACCTTTGTATACTTCAACATGGCATCCCAAGTTAAACCAGGTGTTGTATAATAATAAGCCGGATCTAATTCATATGCTTCGAGACAATTGTTTCGAAAATTTTCGAAAACTTCGGCAAGTAGTAGCACATCAGTCTTCAAGTATAAATCTGAATACTGCCCAAGTGTTTGAATGTTAAAAGTATTCCAGATACTTTTAGCATACTCATACTCTTCATCAGTAATATGAGCTTCGTATAAGCTACTATAAAAATCTTGTTTTGTTGGTATCTTTTTTTCCTCTAGTTTTTCAAACGAGGATATATAATCATACGGGAATATGCCTTTCCTTTTTAATAAATTTATTTGATTCATATTATAGTTATCATTTGAGAATATACTTTCGATAATTTTCATTTCATCTAAATATGATGACAGTTTGTCGAGAGATGACGGCATAAATTTAAAGGTATCTATGAATCGTAGATTAATATCAGTTCCTTCAACATATTTTGTAAAAGAAATATACTTTTCTTTTGTCTGAGGTAAAAGTTGAACTCTTCCTGGGAAGTTCATCGCGAGTTCTTTTATAAATAAATGAGAATCATAACCGCTTAAGTTATGAAAAATTATCGGTATCATTCGTGAATCATGATAATTATTATTACACTTGCTATGCGCAGGACCTCGAAACCTGCAATAAAAAAAATATTTTTTTTGTTTGGTGTATGAAATAATAACTGTCACAGTAAAAATAAAAAAATAAAAAATATGCGTACCTTCCAGTCAGATGACAATGATCTCGTACTTTTTTATCAACTAAACTAAAGGGCTGGTTACATATATGACATAAACAAGCTTAATCATACATGAACTTTTCTGCTGTTGTCAAATCAATCATCTTGATCGGATTTTTATACAATTCTTCCAGTTTTAAAGCAAGAAGGTAAAGAATATTGACAAACCATTTAGCAGGTGTCTCATCATTATTTACATCATTTTGTCTATAACTTTTATACTCTGATTGACTATCATCATAACTGCATTTGATATAACATCCAATACTGTATGCTACATGATGTTGATACGCACGTTTATTTTCAACGGATTCCAATAAACATTCAAAGTCCGCATAAACAACAAAAGGTACTCGGTTCTTGTATGTAAAATTTTTAAATTCAAGTATGTGCTCATTCTTCTCTTTTTTAGGTAGAACAATTTTTCAACTATTCATATTTTTGCAATCTTCTTCATGGGCCTTCAATTTATCTTTAGACCAAAAGTAATGAAGGCATCGGTCACATATGTTTGCGGCATGTTGATGTTCAGACAACTGTTTGCGTATTAAACGTGACAGATTTTTAATCCAAACATAATGATATTCATACTCTGTATTTAAATCGTTCTCAATATTGATTGTATTATCATCCTCCTCATCAATATAAAAACTTTCAACAAGTAAAAGGTTAACATGATTTTCTTTTTTGTTTCCTGATAAATGACTAGGACAAACATTATAAGTATTACCTTTCTTTTTTAAAAAATATAAATTAACCGAAACATTATTTTGTTTTTCAAATTTAGAAATTTTTTTAGGGGTAACCGGGAACTCAATATCATTAAAATTTAACTCGTTTTCGTATCTTCTATAATTTGAAACACGATTTGCATTTTTATTTACTGGATGCAATGCTGATAAAAAAGCCCATTTAAAGCATTGATTGTCCGTGTTAACAATATTTACACAAGCATTTTTTTTTTAATGTAATCTGGTAAATCTATAAATAAACTACCTCGCATAGAATTCAATTTATTGATGTTGATGACTAAATTTAATATTGAATGTAAAAACCAGCCAGAACCAGCATCTTCAAAGTCATCCATACTTTGCTCAATTGGCTGTTGCACATTCTTATCAAACCAATCGTCTAAATCAGTTGTTTGATAAATGGGTTGTGACTTTGTGTTAAAGAATTTTATATCAGCACTTTCAATGTTATCTTTTACTATAACATATTCAGATGACAACACTGTATTAACTTTTAGTGCTTCATGTTTGCTTAGAGACTGTTGTATTCGGTTAAAAAACTGCTTCTTTGCATCTTTAAAAAAATTTCTCAAATCTAAATGTTTTAAATTAACAATCAATGCTGTCATGATTCGTTTTTCGAAAGCACTATTAACATCTTCGAGACTTACTGTTTTATTGTTCTCAGCATCTGAAAGTGTTGTTGTTGACGGTATTACTGCTGATGTAGATGCCCCTGCAGCTATACCTTCACCTTGAACGTATTTTATGAAGTTATTTTCAAGCTTGTTAGTTGACGCGAATTATATATTATTTTCTGGTTCAAACACTTTGGGTTCATTTTCAAATGCTGTAACTGCTGCCTCAACTTCACGATCACTGTCTGATACAAAAACTCCAGACTCATTGATAAATATTTTTGCTGCTTCTACTATTTCTAAGCGATCATAAAGTAGTTGTATTAAAGTTTTTAGTAAAGCTATCGCTGATTGAAATTTTTGCAATTCGGAAGTTGATAAGTCATTTTTTTTTTTACTAAAAAAAAAATCACTATCCTTTAGAACTGTAAGACTACTATCTAACTGAATTTGGATATGAGCAGCATCATATCTATTTATAGTTTGCTGATATGTTTTCCATAGCTGGTGAGCCACATCTTTAAAATATTGAACTGTTGCCATAGCTAAAAACTGCAAGTTTACTTGCTCACAGATTACATGCAAATGAGCTGTTGAAGCAGCTCCAATCTTAATATAAAATAAATTTTAGGAAATAGTAGGCATATGGAGGGGGAAGGGGGGGGGGTACACAGTTGTTTATACAAAACTCATCACAACATTTTAGAATAAATTCATTTTATTTTATTTTATTTTTTATTTTTTTAATTTACATTCAAATTTATTTAATTTTAAGGATTCATACTATCACTACTGTCACTACTACTACTACAACTACTACAACTACCACAACTACTGCTACTACTACTACTACTGCTGCTGCTGCTACTACTACTACTACTAATACTTTTTCTTTTTTTTTCGCCAATTGAAGAATTTGGCATTGTACCATTTTTTTTTTTTTCTCACAAAAATCATGTACATAATTTTCTTTAAAAGGTCGCTTTCGACTTGCTCTATTTTTCGTGGCTAAAGCTAAACTCCGTTGCTTGAGCTTTTCTATAGCCTCTCTTTTTTTTTCTTCAGCTTTTTCAATTCTTTTTTTAAGCCGGGTTTCCTGTTTTAAAATTCTTTCACGTTCTTTCATCCGTTCGCTTATCATCTTCTTTATTTCTCGTTGGATCACCCTCGGCCTTTGGTTTTGAAGAGCTGTCTCCACCCTCAAGGTTAAAATATTCCGATCTTCATCAGTCCACTCTTGTAGATTGTTTGGCAGAAGCTCGTTGTCTAACGGTACTACCCGTGCTGCAACAAGTAAAGAATCTTCATGCTGTGGTGTAAGCGGTCGTTGTTCACTGAAAAATAGAAAAATTTTTTTTTTTTTTTTTTTTTTTTTTTTTTTTTTTTTTCCTATAGTTATAATATTCAAACTTTCAACGTACCATAGCAGATCTTTTTCTTCTTTTACCATATTCATCGTCATACTTGGTATATGTGTTGGAATGTTTTCCCAATCGGCTGCTACTGCTGCTACTGTCGGCACTGTTTGATTCAGTGTATGCGAGATGTTTTCTTCTTCTCCTCCTTCTCCTTCTTCTTTTATTGGTTGTGGTCCCGTTTCAAAACTCCAGTTTTGCTCCATCCACCACGAAACCGACGTTGATAAAGCTGTTAAGGGCGTATCAACAGCTAACACTTCCTCTACCCATGCAGCTTCAGACGCTGTAAGGGTGTTTTCTTCTAAGAAAAAAGAAACAAAATATTTCTTAAGAAAATATTACAAAATATAAAGATTCAATATAAAATAATAACTTTTTTCTTACTTTTTTCTTCTTCAAAAAAAAAATCTAATGTGGGAAGTGCTTCTTGGGCAACGTCTCCAAGAGGATTCATAGCAGCAGCAGCATCTTGATCATGATAAACAGCATCTGCTAAGGGATCCTCCTCTGTGCATATCTCATGACTCGCAGGGTCCACATGGTGTTCAATCGCCTGCTCTTCTTCTTCATACTCCCTTGCAAAAGTATTTATCGCACGACGAAAAAGTCGTTCGTTATACCTTCTGATATCACCAGTTGATGTTTTTTTCACCATTTTTGTGCTGTAAAAAAATGTTACGTTCATAAAACCTATACTATTTTAATAAGAAGATTTTTAAATTTAAATCAAGAGGAAGGAAGGAAATTAAAAACTCTCAACATCATTTCTGCGGAGAGAGTTAGAACAGATCTTTACCATCATTTCTGCGGTAAAAGTGTTGTTTTAATGAAAAAGATTTAAAAAAATTTAAAGAACTCTCAACATCATTGCTGCGGAGAGAGTTAAGATAGAACTTTTGCCAATCATTTCTGCGGCTAAAGCGATTGATAAGATGTAAAAAGAAAATAAAAAAAAATAAAAAAATAATAAATAAAAAAAAACTGATGAGTGTGAGAAAGAGTAACGCTTAATAAATTATGAAATAAAAGTACCTTCTTGTGTTAAGGATGATGATTCTTAGTCGGGTGAACACTTCCCAAGTTGCTGACTCCTTGTGTGATTCACTAGGTGTGATTTGAAATTAAGGTCAAGAGCAGTTCTTAAATCCATCGGAAAATGCATGAAAATGTGTGTAGAAGGGTGAAGGAGGGCGTAAGTTGTTTCTGATTGGCTATTCTAAAATTTGAAAAACCTATCGTAGAAGGAAAAATTCATACATGCGAAAATTACCTGTATGCATGAGACCAAGGGAGAGGGTTTTTGCGCATACCATAGGTACAAAACATAGTTTCGCATGCTTTGCACATTTTTGAATGAAGGGGACTGCGGAGGCGGGTGTTGCTCTAGTATCTTTTTCTAACTGCTGTTTTGGTATTGCACTTAAATCCTTTTCTAACGCAGCTGTTATCTTATTGGATCGGAGTAGTTGCTCTAAAATTAAGAAAAGCAGAGTAGCACTTGATTTCAATCATTTCGAAATAGCACTTTGAACCATACAGTTGCATATTATCATTGCAATGGCTAGAACGCGACCAGTTTATCCGACAAGTGAAAGTGAACTTGAAGAGGATTTGGAGTTTCGGAATTTCTTAAACGAGATGCCGTCTAGTGTTATTAATATCTTGGACGAAATATTTCCTGAACAACTGATAGACGACAATTTTTGGGCAGACTCAATACTTTCATCAACTTATGATGAAAACTCTGCAGTTATGGGTAAGTTTTTTTTTTTTTTTTTTTTTTTTTTTTTTTTTTTTTTTTTTTCATTATTATCCAAAATTCATAATTTTAAAATCCATTGAAGTTCGGGAATCACCGATCTCTCCATTCACGGAGAATTTCAACGCTCTTCGAGCAGAATGCGTTGCGGGGCAAATAGTTCCTATGGATCTGTCGGTTGTATTACAGTCGGCTGAAACTACAATTAATATCGACAACATTGAAAATTTTATATTTGAAGGTGAGTAATTACTTACAATTACTTTTTCCATTCTTCTTTAAATGTTTCTTTTTCTTATTTATTTTTTAACATTATTAAAAAAAAATTTTTTTTGTTTGATACTACGTAGATTGTTTTCAAAATTATAATTCGAGACCGTGTTCTTCAGTCGGTGACATCGATGTAATTCGAGAGTCACCGATCTCCTCACCAACTTCTTCATACACTGAGATTTTTAATGATTTTCGAGCAGCCACAGCAGCAGAATATATTACAGAGCCAACAGCTCCACTTGATCTGTCGGTAGTCTTACAGCCAGCAGAAACCGAAACCACCATTGTCAATGTAGAAAATGTTAAATTTGAAGGTGAGTTTTATTACTTTTAATTATTTTCTCTCTAGTTTTTCTAAACGTTTCTTCCTCTAATTTTTTTTTTTTTTTTTTTTTTTTTTTTTTTTTTTTTTTTTTTTTTTTTACAGATTATGAGGATTCATGTCCCTCAAGTGGTGAAACCGATATAGTTCGAGAATCACCAATCTCTCCAACACCATCGTACACGGAGGCTTTTTATGCTCTTCAAGCAGCAATAGCAGCAGAGCATATTACGGAGCAAACAGCTCCACTTGATCTATCCGTAGTTTTACAGCCGACAGAAAGTGAGTTTGAATACTTTTAATTTTTTTTCTCTAATCTTCTTAAACGTTTCTTCTTCTTATTTTTTCTTTTCTTTCTTTTTAACATAATTTTTTTTTATTTTGTTCAACAGATTATGAGGATTCATGTCCCTCAGGTGGTGAAACCGATATAGTTCGAGAATCACCGATCTCTCCAACACCATCGTACACGGAGGCTTTTTATGCTCTTCAAGCAGCAATAGCAGCAGAGCATATTACGGAGCAAACAGCTCCACTTGATCTATCCGTAGTTTTACAGCCGACAGAAAGTGAGTTTGAATACTTTTAATTTTTTTTCTCTTATCTTCTTAAACGTTTTTTCTTCTTATTTTTTCTTTTCTTTTTTTTTAACATAATTTTTTTTTATTTTGTTCAACAGATTATGAGGATTCATGTCCCTCAGGTGGTGAAACCGATATAGTTCGAGAATCACCGATCTCTCCAACACCATCGTACACGGAGGCTTTTTATGCTCTTCAAGCAGCAATAGCAGCAGAGCATATTACGGAGCAAACAGCTCCACTTGATCTATCCGTAGTTTTACAGCCGACAGAAAGTGAGTTTGAATACTTTTAATTTTTTTTCTCTTATCTTCTTAAACGTTTTTTCTTCTTATTTTTTCTTTTCTTTTTTTTTAACATAATTTTTTTTTATTTTGTTCAACAGATTATGAGGATTCATGTCCCTCAGGTGGTGAAACCGATATAGTTCGAGAATCACCGATCTCTCCAACACCATCGTACACGGAGGCTTTTTATGCTCTTCAAGCAGCAATAGCAGCAGAGCATATTACGGAGCAAACAGCTCCACTTGATCTATCCGTAGTTTTACAGCCGACAGAAAGTGAGTTTGAATACTTTTAATTTTTTTTCTCTAATCTTCTTAAACGTTTCTTCTTCTTATTTTTTCTTTTCTTTCTTTTTAACATAATTTTTTTTTATTTTGTTCAACAGATTATGAGGATTCATGTCCCTCAGGTGGTGAAACCGATATAGTTCGAGAATCACCGATCTCTCCAACACCGTCGTACACGGAGGCTTTTTATGCTCTTCAAGCAGCAATAGCAGCAGAGCATATTACGGAGCAAACAGCTCCACTTGATCTATCGATAGTTTTACAGCCGACAGAAAGTGAGTTTGAATACTTTTAATTTTTTTCTCTAATCTTCTTAAACGTTTCTTCTTATTTTTTCCTTTCTTTCTTTTTAACATAATTTTTTTTATTTTGTTCAACAGATTATGAGGATTCATGTTCCTCAGGTGATGAATCACCGGGCTCTCCAACTCTTTCATACACTGAGAGTTTTTACTCTCTCGAAACGGAAATTGGGAGTATTTCACCACAAAGAGTACCTCTAGACTTAAGCACATCACTCCAGTCAGCACAAGGGTCACAAATTATCGATTTGACCTCTTCGCCAGAAGTTGCGGTCATATTTATTTCTCCGCAGCTGAAAATCGAATCATCTCCGGAAATAGTTAAAGTTAAAAATTTATTAAAAAGAAAAAGGGTTGAGGAAGAAGTTGAAAATGAAATTAAAAAAAAAAAAATTAGTCGCAAGTTAAAATTTTGATATTGTAAATAAATTGTAAAATATTTTGTAAATAAATTGTTAAATACATTGTAAATAAATTGTAAAATATATATCATATTTAAATAAAGAAATATTATAAACATAACTGCATTTTAAAGATTACAGAGTCTTAAAATTTATTACACACTATATTTCAAGTCCGATAAACTTGCTACCTGCATTTTATGACCAAGTGCACATAGCCATAAATTTTTAAAGTATAATACGCACGTCAATAAAATGTATACAGTGAAAATCTATTTCAGATGTATTGAGGTAAAAGGTATGCTTAATTTACATAAAAGGATCGGGATGCTTTATTGGGTATTTAGTGTAATGTACTTCATCGCTATATTCATTTGTTTGTATACCCTCGACCGAAGAAGGTATATTTTTCTTTTAGTGATGGAGTATATTGTAGATATCCAGGGTTTTAAGACTACAAATAATAAATTTCTTTTTAAAGAAATTTCATATGTCGAACTTGGGAAAAATAGGGATTCCATGGCAGTTGTAATAGTGCTTAAGCCGCCTTTCGCGTGGAAAAATTTATCTTATGCGGACAAGAAACAAAATCGTTGGTTGATAACCAATTTCCATGGTATAAGCTGGAATGTCGGAAACATTTCCTATGAAAGAGCCCTTAATATATTTAAAACTGAACTTGTTGACGCGGAAACGGTTTTCGTCAAGGGCCTTGAAAAAAAAAATACCTGGAAGAAATACTAACATGCAAGTATGTATATACACACATGATAGAATATAATAAAGGTGCAAGTCATTCATGTTTTCTACACTTTTAGAGTCGTTAATATTGAGGAGTATGGATGTCCAGCGCTTGCAAAACTTAACAAAGTCTATTTGCCATGCAAATACCATGCCTTTAACATTAACTCTTCATGTGCTATCAGAAATGTTTCTGCAATAAGGGATTGGATATATTTTAAATTAAATCAAAAAAATGTGCTTAGTTCGATGTATAAAGTAGTTTTTCCTCATTAAAAATTTTTTTGCCAATAATAAAGAACTGTTAGAATATGTAAATTATAATTCAAGAATAAGATGTAAAAATAATTTTTAAATGTAAAGTTGTGCTTCTAAGCTATTTAACTGACCGATTGTAATCACCAAAGCGGCTCAGGCACTCAGAGAGAAGGAAAGCTACATCTCATACTTGCTCATGGAGAGAGAGATTGCGCAATTTTACGCAGCGCTGTTGGGTGGGCAGATGTCACTAGCTCTGATAAAGAAAAGTTATAAATACAGGTTGTATATTATTATTCACTCAGTTTTACTCATGTGACACAAGTAGTAACAGCAACGGTAAAACGAGAGCCTTGTCAAATAAAAAAATATATTAGAAAAAATCATTTTTAATTTAAATATTCACAATTTCAAAACACATTATGGATTTCATCATTAGTATCCACGGCTTTTATAATGCTGACAGACACTTCATACCGAAAGAAGTTTCAGTGGTTTCCTTGCAAGGAAACGTTGTTGGCCATTGGATAATCAAGCCACCTTGCAATTTTAATGATTTACCGTCTGATGTAAAAAAGCATAATAATCTTCAGACGGTAGAAGTCCACGGAATCGAATGGTTTGAGGGTGATGTTACTTTAAATGACTTAAAGTATCATCTAATAACTATTGCCAAGAACCTGAAAAGAATTTATACTTACGGAAGTGATGAAGCTAAGTTCATAAGTTCAATCCTGACACGTGAAGTTCACGATTTATCCCAAATGCATCCTACTTTCAAAGACTTTGAAGACAAAGTCTCTTCTCAAGTATGCCTTACACACGGGCAAAACCATTTTGAAAAGAAAAAACTATTTTGTGCCCTACATAAAGCACATTTATTAAAACAATGGTTTCTGACTAGCATATCAATTAAGTCATCAAAGCAAGACAGCGATTTATATTATGCAGCATATCAACGCCTTAAACGACAAAAGCAACAGCCTACATGGATGACCGGCTACGACGTGGTTGGTTAAGCGAAGCACATAATATAAATAATACTGATAAATTTTTTCCGCCAAATTTTTATGTATTTTAAGAACAACATGTTTAACAAAATCGTTTTGTAAATCATGTACATTTTTTATTTAATATAAACTGATTTTAAAAATAAAACAAAAAATGTTTAACAATTATTTCCCCACCACTCCACATCCTACATTATCATGCAACGCGCTCGCTAACACAAAAAAAAAGTTTTGTATCCATATAACTACCACGTGCACAAGCTGCACACGGTTTCGCACATTCAAACAGCGCGCGCAAATCAACGCTGCAGACGACTTACGCACATTGCATCGCGCGCAAACTCAAACTGCGTTGCACGTCACCAGCTGGCGCACGCGGCGCTACAGGCGCTAATGCACATTGCGCATAAACTCAAACAGCGCGCGCACAAGGAATGCGAGGAAGCCACAGCTCCTGCTTGCCCATTGGCTGCAGCAGGGACCACTCCACCCGAAAAGAGGGGCCCCTCGCCGCGGAGAGGGAGTGGGCCGAAATCGCCTGGCGACTCGAGCCCACCTGGGCCGGAATCGCCATAGCTTATCTACTGGAGTTTTTGTCATATAAAAAAAAAAAAATAAGTTGTAACCAGATAGACATAATTTAATAAATTAGGATTTTAAATGAGTACGGCAGACTTAATACGAATAGATTTTTAGGAACCAAAAGCATAGAGTTTTTTCGCAGTTTAGTACGACTCTGATTAACACAGATTCTGAGTGGAATATTTCCTTCCTTATCGCATTTCCGCAACGATTCCTTAACGTTTTTTGAGAAGTAGAGTCAGATATATGAAGTACACACTTTGATTTGAAAGGTTGAGGTAATATTCAGGTAAAGAAGAAATGTTTCATTTTAGAAAAGGTTTCGTATAAAAATCCACCCGAAATTATTTAATGTCCTTTGCTATTAACTATTCACATAAATAATTTCGTAATCCTTATGTCTTATGGTTGTGTTGTGTCTTACACTGAATGTACAAATATTACTTTAACAGAAGACTGTGAGAAAATACTGAAAACCAAAATTAACTTGGGAACCGAGCACTTGGTAGGCAATTAGTAAATATCCACAAGGCACTCAGTGGCTACGTAATGGGCACTTGACAGATACGAAGTAAATACCTTGTTGGTACTTGCAAGGCACTATTTTCTTACTTACATCATACAAATATGTGCAAGGTACTTTGATTTCGTCAGTCTTCAAGATATTTATCATGTGTACTTAAAAAATTACTCTTATGTACATCATGTATAAACAAATGGTGTTGACATCGGATGACAGCATGTTAAGTAGACAATGTTATCTGTCTTGTCTTTGCGTCATTTAATCATACAGCAGTTATAGCTGGCACACTTACGCATGCACATAGTTAAAAAAAATCTTACAACTTACTGCCTCAGTTTCATGTCAATGTGGTAACGCCGTGCGTTAACGCAGTCGGGCCATTACATTCAGGGGAAGTTTCTAACGTTTTTCTAATTACTTTATATTTTTAAGCTAATTCTCATGAACAATCATTTCTATCGATGTTAACTTTAAAAGAAATGGCTCTACATGCTTTTTTTCAGAAATAATACTGTTACTCATTACCCATTTTGCAATATTTTGCTACATGTATTCTAACACCAAGTTGAATTGAAGTAACTAGTTTAAATACACCAAAAGAGAAAAGAAAAAAGTCTATAGCGAAATATTCTTCATTTTGGTTTGTAAAAAAATTAATGAACTGTATACGATTCTAAGACTTTTGCCTTATAGAGAAAAGCTCAAAAACAATAGGTTCATACTTAAACCTGATACAAATTAATTATGATGTAATAATACTATGAATAAAAAAAGAAAAGTCTAATTAAAATGATGAATTGTTTTGTGAACCTGCATTACTTAATAAAAAACAAAAATTTTTGAGTGCTCATAAAATATAACATAATTACAATCTCCTGCAACACATGTTGAATAACTAGTTACCATTAGCTTCATTATATTTATCGTTGGGCCTCTGACAGTCATTTCGATCAACTTTTTTGGCATGTGAGCAAAATTTTCCGCTCTCAATTTAGTTTTATCGATTGTTTTTTTGAAAATATACACGATATGCTCGTAATACAGTTGTAACCTTAACCTAGTAAATGCAATAATAAACAGTTGTGTTACCTAACCCTTCGCAGTTCCTACCTTCATAGGCAGTATACTATTAATTAACTCTTTTTTATGTTGTGACTAGTTCAAAATGATATCACTTCGTTATTATTCAAATTAAATGTGTGGGTTGTAAAAATTAACAGTTTGTAAATAACAACTAAAATTATTTTTCGGATTGAAAAAATAAATTGAAAACTCATGACTTCATTACATCATCTTTAATTTTAGCAAAAACTTATATGTAAAGTACAAATGACAGTAATAACACTACTTGTAGAAGGTTTAGTAGAACACATAGCATTATAACTTCTTCAAGCAAAATAAAAATTAAATTTAGAGTGAAGAAAATTAAATTATTAATTAGTCAACACTTTTTAAGATACAGTTTTACAGACAAAAATATACATTATTGAAAAGCATATTTTATGAGAGCACAACAAGATCTGTTAAGTACATGTACTTGACTTTAAAGATAGGTTTACCTACATGTATAAAAATTGTATAATATGCGTATTATTAGGAAAAAAAACCAGATGTAAAATTTATGTGTACTGTAGCGTCATTTACGGTAGCTAAAAATGTAAGCAAAATTTTTTGACCTTCCATGAGAGCAATAACAACTTTTCAAGTAAGAAAACGTTTAGATTTCAACAATACAGTTGTAACATCGGTGCATCCACATTAATTTTTTTCTCTTTTTCTCCTTTCTTCAAAAATTTCTGTACCGATCTTATAACACTAAACGCAGGGGCCACTGTGCATCTGCAAAGAGGTGAATCACCTGCAAGAATGCTTGTAGCTAAGGTACTACGACCATGCATGACTCACGTACATGCACGCTGGCCCACGCTGACCGGAAATGCAAAATAAAATATTTTTCTACAACCATAGATACAAAAGTTTAACTGGGAACAATTAAACTGAAATATTAAATGCAGATATAATGTGGGATAAACATAAGGTTAAACATTAGGATAGCTTAGAATTAATGCATAGAAATAAGCGAAAATATTATTACAAGCCAGAATCGTCACAACCAACCAGTATGTACTACACCACTAGCAGACAACTACATTACATATGAACTACAACAAATTTGGTACACAACTTTAGTAACCTTCAAAGAACTATCCAATTTTTACCATTCAAGCTATCAAACTCATATTTTACAGAGTAACCATTTTTTCATCGAATTAATAATTTCATAAACATACTGCAATAGTCTAATTTGTAATCTCGTTAATTGCTAACCCTTTTTCCTGAATGTAAAGGAAAAACGGAAAATAACTCTTCCCTTTTTCTTGACTTGGAGAGAGAGTCCGTATGCCTGCCTCAAATAGGGGTAACAGAGTTCTGATTCCCCAGGGTACCACGAGACAACTCACTCTCCAACTACTAGCAGCAGAAAAACATGTTTACCAAAATTATACCAAAATTCCGCATTATTTTTGTAACATTATAAACATTCAAACTACCGGTAAAACAAATGATGCTAACTCACAACAAGCAAAGCACTAGTATTCTAACAACTGCTTTTCTTATTATTATTACTATTATTATTATCATTATTATTATTATTATTATTATTATTATTAGTATTATTATAATTATTATTATTGTTATTACAATTATTATAAATACCACTGTTAATTATAAGTTAGTACGGCCGCAGCCACCGTTTTGGCGCTTAAGTAGTAGTATTAACTAACAACTCACCGATCGTTTGTTCACCCTAGCAGCAATCGAATTGTTAAGCGATTTTCACCGCTCTTTTTGCAATGAGCTTAGCTGAACGATTAACCAATGTGTAGCATTAGTAAATATTAACAATACCTGGTCGTAATGTTAAGATTAAAATATTATGAAATTCTGTCAACTTTTGATGTAAAAGAGAAAGGAAGGGCATGAGTAAGTGAATCACCTTCACTTCTCTTGACGCACAGAGGAGAACAAGCCGGATGTGGGATGTGCCAATTTCTGAGTGGCTAAACAAGAGCCGTTCTAGCCAATTAGGTTTTTGGCTATTATCATTTCTGCAAGATTTTCCCCTGGCAAGTTTTCCTGCGTTTTTCGAGCCAGCACGTGACCGAGGTCCGCTTCTCGCAATAAAAAGGCCCGTAGGCCCAGAGGAAAACCAGTTTGCAGTTCGTAGTTCAGAGTTTGACTCGATTCGACTAGGCTCGACGATAGCCCTTCAAAGTTGACTGAGTAGTAAGAGTCCGCCTCTGCTACAACCCAGTCTACTGCGAAGCGAGGTAAAGCAATTCAGTTCAGCACGCGAAATTTGATGATACTCTTCGAAGTAGACTGAGTAGTGAGAGCCCCACTCTGCTACAACCCAAACTACTACGAAGCGAAGACACAGTCGAATTTCGTTACCACCCTCGAACGATAAACTGGTTACCAGAGTCCGTCTCTACTGCCACTTGATCTTTTTCGAGCGCGGCTTACATCCACGCTGGTTCAACGCCTGTAGCAACTTTTACGTTTAGATAAAAGTAAGTGACCAAATATCATATTTCTAAAGATTCTTACTTTTGATCAAGTGTTTCCTTTTGCGCGAATACCATTACTCGCCATAGTATTGTTACCCGTGGATCACCGGGAAGTATAAAGTGTTTTTGTTTGCGCGAACGCCGTATTCGTACCCGTGGATCACCGGGAATTATAAAGTGTTTTGTTTGCGTGAACGCCATTACTCGCTATAGTACTGGCACCCGTAAATCACCGGGAAGTATAAAGTGTTTGTTTGCACGAACGCCGTATTACGACCCGTGGATCACCGGGAATCATAAAGTGTTTTTGTTTGCGCGAACGCCGTATTCGTACCCATGGATCACTGGGATATATAAAGTGTTTTGTTTGCGCGAACGCCATAGTATTGGCACCCGCAGATCACTGGGAAGTATAAAGTGTTTGTTTGCATGAACGCCGTATTAGGATTCGTGGATCACCGGAAATCATAAAGTATTTTGTTTGCGTGAACACCATTACTCGCTGTAGTATTGGTACCCGTGGATCACCGAGGAAGTATTAAGTGTTTTTCGCGAACAGCATTACTCGCCACAGTATTGGCACCCGTCAGTCACTGGTTATAGCAAATTAGCAACGCACAATCCGTTGCTCTCCACGCTAATAATACCATCAGAATAACAACGAACAATCGGATTAAGGCAAATACCCACCGTGATATTAGTGTGTCAAGGTCAAATCACGTACGATATCCTTACTCGTAACGGTGTTAACAGTTTTTAGATCGTGAACAAGGTATACACCGCTCTTGACAAAAGAAAGCCGCGAGCAAGTGCATCGGAATATTGCACAGCAGTCAGTCTTAGTCGCGTGAAAGCAATGGTACCCCTTTTTTGAGTAACGCGTCGTTAAGCTGAATTACTCTTTAAACCCCACGCCCCACCTACGCGCCCAGTGTAAATCCCAGGCTATTGAGCGAAAGCTTAGGCTTAAATAATACATTGCGCCAACGTAACACAGTAATTAAAATATTTACAATGACTTTGATCGTGGAAAACACATCTAGAACAATATAACTTGAGGATAGGCTAGTTGCATGACTTTTACTGTCCTTATTTTACGCTAAAAGCCTGTACTAAATCTTATAAAAAAAAAAGTTTAAGTGAATGATATTATTAAATATATATTAACATTTGTGCAACACCAGTAGAATTATACTGATGTCAATAGAAGATTTAGCTTATGAGATTTGAAATCTCGCGCTTTAGGATATTCTCTTACCTATAAGGGCCAATCATAAGCGTGCGCGCGTCTATTAATACACCAATAGACTCTGTTTATACTTACCTTTGTCCAGCAGCTTGCTGCTGCTGCGGTTATCGTCAGTCAGCCTCAAACGCCCTTTTCGGTAAGTCGCGTTGCGCTCTTGTTATAATTTTCATGTGTATCGTTTTATGTAAGATTATTATAACGAAAACGATTCACAATTTAGATTGACACGTGATTACTTAGTTTGACTCAAAATTTAAATCTGCCTTTTTTTATCTTGCATGCAAGCAAGTGTTATGACTCGTTAAAGTAAAATTAAATAGATAAATTGATTTTTATAATATACGGCTAAAGTGTTTAAAAGTGTGTTGTGCAGTTATTATTGTGTCCTTTTATTACATCCTTTTTGCACGCTCCCCCAAATCCGGCGTGTGATATAAAAAAATATATACAGTCCACTAACTTTCTGAGTTCGATTTCGAACATGGTCCTTCGAGCCAGATGTGGGGAGGTAAAATATAGGTGTAGGACATTTTCCTTTTGTGTAAGACACGTGGTCGTTTTATCGGCCATCTTGGCTTCTTTTCACGTTCTCGGGTGACGAGGCTGACACGGTCAACGCGCTGGCGCGTAGTCCGTACACACACACACACACACACACACACACATATAGCCATATCTATTTCTCTCTTTTCTTTGTTCGTTTGTCATCGGGTGCGAGCGAGTCCATTGTTTATTTAGGGGACTTACTGCTGCTGCTCGTGCTTTGGTCATCATCAGCGTGTGCTGCTGCCTGCCTCTGCAGGCTACTGTGCCAACAGCGCTGCTGCTGCTAGCTTCACGGGTCCTTTCGTCGTCAGCGTGTGCTGCTGCCTGCCTCTGCAGGCTATTGTGATAACACCACTGCTACTGCTCGTGCTTTGGTCATCATCAGCGTGGGCTGCTGCCTGCCTCTGCAGGCTTTTGTGCCAACACCGCTGCTGCTGCTGGCTTTACGGGTCCTTTCGTCGTCAGCGTGTGCTGCTGCCTGCCTCTGCAGGCTATTGTGACAACACCGCCGCTACTGCTCATGCTTTGGTCGTCATCAGCGTGTGCTGCTGCTGGCTTCATGGGTCCTTTCGTCGTCAGCGTGTGCTGCTGCCTGCCTCTGCAGGCTATTGTGACAACACCGCTGCTACTGCGCATGCTTTGGTCGTTATCAGCGTGTGCTGCTGCCTGCCTCTGCAGGCTATTGTGACAACACCGCTGCTACTGCGCATGCTTTGGTCGTCATCAGCGTGTGCTGCTGCTGGCTTCACGGGTCCTTTCGTCGTCAGCGTGTGCTGCTGCCTGCCTCTGCAGGCTATTGTAACAACACCGCTGCTACTTCTCGTGCTTCGGTCGTCAGCGTGTGCTGCTGCCTGTCTCTGCAGGCTATTAAGTTGGCAATGCTGCTGTCAAGTCCTGCAGGTCTTTTAAACTCAACATAACTACGAATACTTGGTCCTGTTTACACGGTTGTAAAATTGTATATTTTGTGGTATGTAATATCAGTTCCTTACAGTTTTTTTTTTTTTTTTTTTTTTACTAATTGACTTGAATATATTTTTGCGAACTTAATTTTATGTAAGCCCTTGTAAAAATTAAGAACACTACCGTCGTTTAGCGTTATTGTTGAATTAGTTAGCTTGTGTCTGACTCAAATTTGGCTACGGTGCGCGGTTTGTATTTATTTATTGAATATTTATTAATTGTATTGAAATTTACTTTATCAAAATACATAACCTTTATGAGGTACAAGTAAAACTGTTTAACAAAATTAAAGGTTCCTTTACAAACTTTAAGAAACTTGGCCAGGTAAAAATGACCAGGGGTCAGGCTGACTCTAGGCTTTAACAACTCAGAGATACTTTTGAACAGTTTAAATCCACTCATGATAACATTATGAATATAAAACCTTTACCCACAACTCATGATTATTTTAAAAATGAGTGCTTTGAAGTGAAAGAGGATACTTTTTATTCAGTTGAGGGTGATTTTAACGATTTTTTTAATTCGCTTAATGATCATTCGAATCTAACAGGCACCTTACCTCCTACTAATGCCAATGGTAGTTCGTTTCAGAGTTTTTCTTTTTTACCTCCAATAGACTTGCCATCCTTTGATGGTGATTTTGCTAATTTGGCGAATTTTTGCGATGTTTATAGGGCTTTAGTCCATAGGAAGGAAAAATTTCCAGCTATTATTAAATAACAACATCTTAGGGCGCATCTAAAGGGTAAAGCTTTAGACCTCATTAAAAATATACCCTTGTCTGAAGAGAGTTATATACAGGCCTTGGATACCAAAACCCGGTATTATGACAATAAACGTCGTCTCATTAATACGTATACAACTACTATTCTCAGTTGTCAAGCTATAAGAGGCAATTCTTGCTCTGAAATGAAGCGCATTTCTAAGAAGATAATAAGTTCTGTTAATTGCTTGATATCTTTAGAGAGAGCAGTAGGAGATGCTGACATATTTATCGCTCTTGTAGTTAGTAGATTTGATTTTCAAACGAACAAAGATTGGCAAAAAATGTTAGGTAGTAGCAGTAATCCTCCTAGTTTAGGTCAACTACGAGACTTTATTTTGGCACAAATCATTACAATGGAATCGTTTTCTGGTAAACCTGTGAATAAAATTGTAAATATTAGCGCAACTACTCCGTTTAAAAATGTGGGATCTTCTAGTAGTAAGCCGATATCTGGTGTTACTGCACATCAGACAGTTGTTTCAGATTCCATTGTTTGCCAATTTTGTAATTAAAAACATCATCTTGTCTCTTGTGATTCATTTAAATCACAGGAATGGAGCAATAAATGAAAATTTCTGAAGTCCCTTCATCTCTGTGTTAATTGTTTTGGTCCTCACCTTAATCGAGAGTGCTCTAGTAACAGTAAGTGTTCACACTGCAACCAAAAGCATCACACCATTATGCACAGAGGGGATAAGTCCAGCTCTACATCTATCTCTGCTAATTATAAGCAAACGAAATCTGTAAATAACTTGACGAACTCCTTTACTGTACAAAACCAAGCTTAGATTTCTTCAGAGTCTAGTATGAATGTACAGTCATGTAGTAGTGATAAAATTGTCTCACCCAAGGTGCTTTTAGCTACTGCTCGTGTTTTCGTGTATGCCACTGATGGATCTTGCATATTGGTACGAGCTCTCATTGATCAGTGCTCACAGAGTTGTCTTATTACTAAATCTCTCTGTGATATGCTGCATTTAAAACCGAGATCAGTAAGTATGACTCTGTCAGAAGTGGGTGAACTGATCTCCATGGACGCTAGTAAATCTGTTGCTTTCAAATTTAGGCCTCATTTTGAGTCTGGTTTTAAGCACTTTGTTGATGCGTTAGTCGTGCCAAAAATTTCTTCCTACGAACCACCTCTAAGTAGTCGTTTGGCAAATTTAGATTATGGGAAGGATGTTATTCTAACAGATCCAGAATTTTACAGTTTAGATAAAATTGATATTTTGTTAAATGCATCTGTCCATGCAATTATTATCGGTCAGGAAGTTCACAAATAAGCCCCTAATTACTCAGTTGCCTCTGCTTCGCAAATTGGTTGGTTGTTATCTGGTCAGATGCCCTTTGGTTCATGATCCAACTTGTCACAAAAATCATTAGTTATGGTTAATGTTGAGGAAACTCAGCTTAATGAGTTAGTTAGTGGTTTTGGATTATTGAGAAACCTCTTAAGCCTCGAAAAATTTTGAGTAAATACGAGATAGCCTGTGATACGATTTTTATCAATTCACATTCTTGAGATTCTACCGGCAGGTATGTTGTACGGCTTCCTTTCAAAGTTAATCCTAAAACTCTTCCTGAACTACAGAGACAATCGTATGAATCAGCGTTGGCAGCTTTTCACCACTAAGAACGAAGGTTTGTGAGAGATAAGTCTCTGCATGATGCTTATTCAGCGTTCATGTCCGATTATATATCTTTGGGCCATATAAAGGAATTAACGGTTGACAAATTAGCAGCTTGTTATCTACCTTATCATGGATTTTTCAAAAACAACAAGTTGCGAGTAGTTTTTAATGGATCAGCTTCTTGCAATTCTAGTTTCTCGCGCAATTCCATTTGACACTCTGGAGATAATTTGTTGCCTAGCTTATTTGATATTATTATCAGATGAAGATTTTACCAATTCGTCTTTACTACTGACATTGAGAAAATGTTCCGTCAAGTTTTGGTAGCTTCTAAAGATCATGAGTTTCAGGCCATTTTATGGAGACCTAATGCATCTGTACCTATTCGATCTTACGTCTTAAACACTGTTACAAATGGTTTGACAAGTTAACTTTACTTGGCCACACGTGTTTTAAGACAACTTGCCAAGGATTACACTATATCTCATCCTTTAGCTGCTCAAGTTCTTTGTGGAGACTTCTATGTGGATGATTGTTTGTCTGGTAGCCATACGTTAGAAGATGCTAAGATTAAATGTCAGCAACTAATTGAATTATGTGAATGAGGTCAATTTCCACTGAAAAAATGATCAGCCAATTCATCTGAGTTGATAGCTGAGTTACCAGTAAGCCACTTATCTAGTAAGCCAAAGATCCTAAGTGATAATGAACCAACTGTTTCTGTTTTAGGCTTGTATTGGAATCCTAGTAGTGACGAGTTTCGATTTTGCGTTACAGTAAACGTTGACACACCCGTTCGCTGAACCAAACGTACTTTATTAGTGCAGTTGTCAAAATTCTTTGACCCTTTAGGATGGTTGGCTCTAACGATAATTTTTGCAAAAATACTATTTCAATCTCTTTGGTTGTTGCAAGTGTCTTGAAATGATTCTCTGTCTTCTGATTTGGTTGAAACCTGAACTTATAGGTTAAATAAAACACCTTTGTTGAACGAAGTTCGAATACCTAGATGGAATCATTTTTCGCTAGACTGTGAATCTCTCGAACTTCATGGTTTTGCCGACGCTTCTAAAAACGCCTTTGCAGCAGCTGTTTATTTACGCGTTGTACGCGAGGGTGAGATTTTTGTACACCTTTAATTATCCAAAACGAAAGGAGCTCCGATTAAAGTGCCAAGTATTCCAAGACTAAAGCTCTGTGCTGCAGAATTGTTATCCACAGTAGTTAGTCATTTCGTTGATGTTAATTCATTGAAAGAAATACCAGTTAACATGTGGTCCGATTCTAGGAATGTACTATATTGGTTCAATGGACTTTCTTCCAAATGGCCAGTTTTCATAGCTAATAGGTGTTCAAAGATTTATGAATTAACTCCACATGCTAAGTGGCATTACATCACGTCAAAGCAAAATCCAGCTGATGTAGCTTCTAGAGGTGTTCTTCCGGGCCAATTGCTGAATCAAATATTATGGGTTCAGGGCCCTAAGATTCTTCATGAACTGCACCCTAATTATCCAGAATTTGGAGTAGAAATGATTGCCCCAACCTCTATAAATGTAAATAGTTCAATGCCTTCTGTAAATTGTTTTGTAAATAGTTCTGAGTCCTTTTATATGACTCTAATAACTCGTTGTTCCAAGTGGGAACGGTTGCTAAGAGTAACAGCATATTGCCTTCGTTTTACATACCGTTGTTAACATAAAGTTAAACAAAAGAATTCATATTTATCTATAACTGGAGATCTTAAGCCCCCTTTACAGGCTAGTTTGAAGTTTATAGACTTGTATTCTTTTATTAAAGTTGACTCGATTAACCTTTTAACATCAGAAATTGATTGTGCTAGACTGTGTCTAGTTTATCAGCATCAATAATGTCACTTTTCCGCTGAGTTCAAGGTACTAACTCAAAATTAAGATCGCAGTTTAGAAGACAGCTCACCACTACTTCGATCTAGCCGTTTGCCTCATCTTACGCCGTTTATAAACTGCGGATTGATAAGAGTTGGGGGTAGATTGAGTAAAGCCCTACTTGATGATGATGCCAAACATCCCTTGATACTAACAGATAGAGATCAGTTGACATTTATGCTTATTGACTATTATCACCGATTAACTTTACATGGTGGAGTGCAGTTGACGATTATAACACTTCGTCAAACGTACTGGATTGTAAGTGGTAGACGGACTGTAAGAGCTGAGCTTACTCGTTGCATCACTTGTAAAAGATATAAGTCTAAACCACAAACTTAGTTAATGGGAAGATTGCCTTGTTCTCGTGTTACTCAGAGTCCTCCTTTTCAAAAATCAGGGATCGATTATGCTGGCCTCTTCCCAATACGCTTGTCCAAATACAAGGGTAAAGGAACTTTTAAGGGTAACATTGCAGTTTTCATCTGCATGTCAACTCTTGCAGTACATCTTGAAGTTGCGGAAGATTACACAAAGGAGGCATTTATACCTGCCTTTCACAGATTTATTTCTAGACGTGGCCACTGCACTGATTTATTTAGTGATCATGGCACGAATTTCATCGGTGCTGATACTGAGTAGAAAAAAATGTTGGAAGAACGTAGTCGTGACCCTAATTTTGCCTATAAATAAGGTATCTCAGGTACACAGTGGCACTTTATTCCTGCTTCTGCTCCACATTTTGGGGGCTTATGGGAATCAGCAGTCAGATCTGCTAAACATCATTTGAAGTGTGTAGTTGGCGATCAGATTTTTAGAGTAGTTAAATTTTCTACTTTATTGTGTAGAATAGAGGCATGCCTCAACTTTCGGCCCTTGGCTCGCCTTTATGATGATTCCTCTGAGCTTGATCCTCTTACCCCTGCTCATTTTTTGATCATGAGGTCTTCATTTCTGCCAGAGCCCGATATTTCTACTCAAAAAGTATCGCTACTTAAACGCTGGAAGCTAGTGACACAATCTCTCCAAGTCTTCTGGAAAAGGTGGTCACTTGAGTACCTTTCTACTTTACGAAGTTGTTCCAAGTGGTTGAATCTTTAACGCTCGGTTAAGCCTGGTGATCTTGTGCTCATAAAAAACGAGTCTTCTTCACCTGGTAAATGGCCTTTAGGCATGGTTGTTAAAGTCTATAAGGATGCCAAGTCTCTCGTCAGAGTTGCCAAGATTAGAACCGTTTCATCTAGTTTTGTAAGGCCAATACACAAACTATTATTATTGCGTACCGTATTTGAGCTTGAGTCAGGACACAATAATTATTAGTCTTATTGAGATCAATTTATTTTCTTTAATTTACTATTATGATTATTAAATCTCATATCTGAAAGTTACAAAACTTGCGAAAATATATATAAAATTATCAGTAATTTGTTTATTAGGTTTTTTTTATTTTATTTTTCGAATTATTTGCTATTGTACGTGAGAACTGTTCCACTGCTTTAAACACATGGTACTTAATTGTATGTTATTCCATCCACCTGTCCATTAACCTTGAGACTATGTAGAACATCAGCATTACTGATTGTTACCGGCTGAATGTCATTATATTAAAAAAAAAAACTTTCATTATTTAGAATTTTTGTAAGTGGAATGCGATCCACCCTTTTGCCCTTCTAAGACTTGTTATTGATATACAATCGTTACACTTTTGTCTATCAACCTTGGGACTTTGTGCAACATCAGTAAAATTATACTGATGTAAATAGAAGATTTAGTTTATGAGATTTGAAATCTCGCACTTTAGGATATTCTCTTACCTATAAGGGCCAATCATAAGCGTGCGCACGTCTATTAACACAACAATAGACTCTGTTTATACTTACCTTTGTCCAGCAGCTTGCTGCTGCTGCGGTTATCGTCAGTCAGCCTTAAACGCCCTTTTCGGTAAGTCGCTTTGCGCTCGTGTTGTAATTTTTACGTGTAAGATTATTGTAACTAAAACGACTCACAATTTAGATTGACACGTTATTACTCAGTTTGACTCAAAATTCAGTTCTGCCTTTTTTTATCTTGCATGTAAGCAAGTATTACGACTTGTTAAAGTAAAATTAAATAGAGAGATTGTTTTTTATAATATACGGCTAAAGTGTTTAAAAGTGTGTTGTGCAGTTATTAATGTTTCCTTTTATTACATTCTTTTTGCACGCTCCCCCAAATCCGGCATGTGATATAAAAAAATATATACAGTCCACTAACTTACTGAGTTCAATTTCGAACAACATTCAATAAGTAACACAGCCTAAGAAACTAGTGGTACCAAGTTTCTCTTCTGACCTCACACACGAAACAGATAGGTAGAAAAAAAAGACGTTTTCGTCCATTTATTTTGCACCTTAGACTTTACAGCTATCATTGTTTGTTTTATAAACTGTAAATACAGAAAAAATTTAGAATTAAAAAAAATTTGTTATTAGAAAATAAGCTATAAAAGTTGTTGCTCTCATCTCATAAGATAACTATATCTGCAGCATAAGCACTAGATTTTACGGTATTAATTTCAGAAGCTTATTTACAGTTAGCTTTTAATATTATGAAAATAATTCTTTAAAAACACAAAAAGGCATAAAACATAGTAACTTTGCGTGCATTAGTCGATTACCACTACGTCTGATGAGCATATTTCATTATAGGACAAAAGACCTATAAACAATATTGGAATAATGACCTAGTACCCACTTGGTACTTTTAAGTGTCTATAAGGTGTTTACCCAAAATCTGCTGATTGCTTGTCTAGTACTTGTTCGTTACCAATAGAGCCCTTCAAGTTTTAATGAAGGACTTGTAGCTACCCCATTGCCAAATTCAACTCAAATACGTCCTCATAACTGACAATGAAGGTTATATGTAGACGTTTACATGTCATATTTTCAAATTCATACAATTTAAAGTTAATTCTATTAAAACCGTCTGAAATCTTCAAAAATGTATTGCGGAATTTCTCTGTAATGAAATATATGCTAGTTCCCTTTTCTCTGATGCGTGCAATGTACTTATTTTGTACCTTAATATTATTTATCTTTCCTCCTAGCTTTCACTGTATACTACTATATAATAACTATCTTATATCTACTAACTGCCTCTGAATAACCAAGATAGTAAACACCTAATGCATGCCTAGTGCCCCTTAAGTAGATATGAATTGCTTTCATCGAGTGCCAGACAAAAAGTCACCAAGCTCCTTTCCTGTGCTGGACTAGTAATGTTCTTTTAAAATAATGCTTACTGCAAAGACTAAGTTGATAAAAACTTTTTGATGATACTTTATTACATATCTAGGCCAGGAAGTGGGGTTATTACTGACCACGCTATATTACCGCCCAAGCAGAAGGCAAGGCTGTAATGTATTGTCTTTTTCTTTTAGAATGGGCGTCTCTGCTGTTAGTAGTATTATTTTTAATACCATTTCTGCCATTTGAATTGAATTATTCTATACCAATATGCCTTTCCCTACAAAAAAACTATTTTTGTACATTGCAAGAGATTTTTATTCATAAAGGAGAATGCCCCACTGCATTGGTGCACTTAATTTGAAACACATATGATTGAAGTGCCCACCACAATCTGGATCAGTTTACTTTAACTACAAAACGTACTATATTATTGTATTTCAAGCATTAGTTAATGCAAATTATAAATTTAATGCTATAGACGTTGGTGGGTACGGTCAACAACATGATAGCTCAACTTCGCAGGCTTCGAAATCGTATCGATGTCTTATATTTGGTAAACTACCTATACCAAGAGACTACAAATTACCTAATTTAAACATGCTTTTGCCATTTTTTATTATCTCAGATAAAGCTTATCCTTGAACAGAACGCATAATCAAGCCTTACTCAGGCAATAATTTGACACCCATCAAAAGACTTTTCAACAGACGCCTGTCGTCAGCTCGAATGGTTGTTGAATGTGCATTTGGCCAAATAACAAAAAAAATGAGGTATTCTGAGGACAAAAACCCAAAAATGATTGCACAATTGTAAAGCGTAGTTGCTTATTGCATACTATTATGATTGATAAGTGTAACAGAAATGACCTTTTTCCAACACATTTTGAAACTACACGCAATAGAGTCAAACAAAATCGCATTTGCGAAGTTTTAGGCTTAGGAAATTAAGTCCAGTCTGCTCTAACTAAATACTTCTAACGACAAGAATGATTACATTGAAGTTATATTTTCTGATTGTACTAGTTCAGTTGTAATTATGTTTAATTTTATGTATTTAAAATGTTTAGGCTTCTTTTTTAGTTAAAAAAATTTTTTTTATACTTTTGCTTTTTTTGTCACATTAAGTTAAATATTTTGTTGTAACAAAGCCAACAGGGAATTTTTTTTTTAAGAACAAAAACTAATAAAATTAGTTTTAAGTCGTTGCACATGTATAATGTAACATCATTGCAGCATTTGTAATAAATACATTTTTTTTCTATAACTAAGAAAAGTTGCTGCCGATTGATTGCATGAAGCTGCCTCATTTTTGTTGCCCTTTATTTTTTGTAGATTTTGTCTACTTTCAATTTTTTTTTTTTTTTTTTTTTTTTTTGGTCATTAACGTACAAAAATCTTGAATATTAAATAATAAATACATGTACAAATACATATAAAAATAACAAAAAGACGCTATTATTCACCAGCATACCTGATTTTTTGTAATTTTATAAAAGTATTTTTCTTTTTGATTAAAAAAAAAAATAATTGTGTTAAAAAAGTAATAATCTCTGAGAAATTCTAACATAGAATATGTTTAAACAACAAAACATTATTACCGCACTTAGTGCGTCGTCAAGGAGACCTAACTACACCGATCTCTGCGGGAATTAAGAGGAAGTAAAAAAAGTGTTAATCTTATATTTTATACATGTTCAAGTTTTTAAAAACTCAACGTTGTGAAAAAGCAGTTTAATAAAAGATTTTTCTGTTGTTGAAATGGTACACATTTTTTGAGAATAATATTTTTATTTAACGTTCAAAGTGATCTTACACACACTTTTTATTTTTAATACTAATATTCCTTAACTCAAAATCGTGGTAGCACATATTTACTACTTTCAAATTTTTTACATTCAGAACATAAATTCTTTATCTAAAAAGAAAAATACTGTCTTCATAGTTTTTGGACTTAATTCTAACAAAGAAAATAAACTTATTGTATGTGATGTTTTTAATCTGTTAAATATTCGGTACTAATTTTTCAATAAAATTAATAACAGTTTATTACATTTAAGAAAATTTTTTCAAGATACTAACTAATTTTTTAATAGTAGAGATACACTCTTTTCTTTAAATAAGAAATTATAAGCTCTTTATTTATTTCTCCTTAAATTTAAGATATTGTTTGATTCCAAGAACAGCTAGTAATACAATAAATAATGACAAGTACTAAGGGCTATGCTGTTCAAAGTGTTTTTCAAATAAAGTCAATTTGAACAGCATAGCCCTTAGTACTTGTCATTATTTATTGTTCTTCTTAAATTTATCTATATTCTGATTTAAACATGTAGCATATTGTTTTATTACATCAAAATCTTATAAGATTTTTCTAAAAAATTAAACTAAAAAATGTAACAAGTTGAATAAGCTTTATAAGCTTATCCCAATTATCAAAAGAAAGAAATAGAGAACTTGAGAAAATTGAACATAAATCGAATTTAATGTATTAAAAAAGTACGTAAAATATTTAAAAAATGTGAAATAATCAAATAACTCAGTTTATGATTTTTGAAAATTGTCTGAAGTATGTACTATAGCACTTGGCAATTTGAAATCAATTATTTTCAAAGTGTTAGTCTGAGCTCGATGAATATAGACATTTTTTTTTTAAATTTAATCGGTGGATGGGTTATCAGCACTGGAATGACCTGAAATATAAATTATACGGTATATGTATCCAACACCTAATTTTTCGTCAAAAACTTAGTTACGTCAAGTATTAAAATATTTTCATTTTTACGTACTCGCTATAAAAAGTGCATAAATTTTGTGAGTTGTAAATATTTAATTGGCCATCCACAGGAAGCATGATTGACAATTTTTTTCGACCTTTACTTAGTTATGAACGACTAGACTCCACATTTTTTGGTGAAGATCTAGATCTGGAGCTACTCCTCCACTTTAAGAGCACTGTATTTGTTCTTGATATTCTACGGCAACTTTTTATAATAATATTTTTTCTACAGTATCAGTCTTTATGTTAGGTTAATTTTCGCTCATACAGTTTTCTGTTTGCAGTAGTTCATTCAAAGATGAAACTGAATCTGCATTATCCAGCAGTTTGGATCGTTCAAACATAGCCTCTCCACCCTGCGTCGATGTAATTTCACATTCAGTCTCCATATTTGGTTGATTGTAGTTAAAAAAATTTGAGTTTTGTTACTGATAAGTAGCGTATATATTGCTTGACCTTTTCAGTTATTTTTTACACATTTTAGTTCCTAGATGAGCACAGTCTTCGTTAACAAACTTAAAAGGCTCCGTATGAGGTAAACGATTAAAATGCTGATCACCGTTAGGCCTTACATACAGTCGAGGTATTATTGAATACTGTTGAGCAGGAAACGGTACAGAGTACGTCCTCGAAACTGGCCACTCAATTTTATTTACAGGATGTGGTGGTAAGTAGTATTCATCTATTCGTGCGCGTAACAGAGGTGGTTTGCCACTGTTTACAACAAGTACGCTTCTTTTTTTTGACTGCAACATGTTTGGCCTTAGATGAAACTTCGGGCTCCTCAATTACTTCACAATCTAAATCAAATATTTTTTTGGTTTAGTCAGTTGCATTTAGAATTATTTAAATAACTAAGGCAATCGACTGAAAATATGTAGCCATGCATGAAAAATATAATAAACTGTGAAGCGTACCAATATCAGTTTCTTCTTGGTAACAGTTTGGTTCCTCTTTTATCTGCGACATTAATCTTTTTTTACTTTCGATCGATGCTTTAATATTATGTGAAACTTTTTCTACACCATCGGACAATAAGACGTTACCAATATTTATAGAAAGTATTAGTTAAATAACTTTAATTTACAATATTTCCTAAAATTATATTTGTTCATTTTATTTTTTCCTTTACGATTATCAATCATAGTATCTTCTACTTCATTGGATAATTTTGTGACTTTATAAGTTTCTTTTCGAAAAATCAATTTATTTTTTTAAGATCATTGTTTGGTAAAAGGTAAGAGACTTTCACAAAATTTCATGTTTGCAATCTCATCATCTGAAAAGTATTTGGTACTTTGACTGATATTCTTTTTATTCTGCATTGCCTACTGGATTAAATTAAACTTTTTTGCCTCCAAATCAATCAATTTATCTGTCCATTGTGTTTTGATATTTTTTTTTAACATTGCAGATTCTGTCATTAAATTCTGATTCCCCTTTTCTTACTTTCAATAAATCATCATCGCCAGTGTCACTCAAAGCATTGTGATACTCGACTTCAGACAATATATCATCTAAATTTCCTGAAGATTCTAGTGGTAACACACTTGTACCAAAGAATTTAATTGGATCAAAATGAGACCAATTAGTAGAATAATTGATTGCTGCAGATCCGGATTTATACTTAGAAGATTTTGGTAACTCTTAATAGTATTTTTTCTTGAGGTTTTTCCATTTATTTCTTACAGTGTCTTCTTAAAGTATATGCAACATATCAACATTACCGATCCTTTGTCAAATGGTAAAACAACTACTTCGACTCGTACTTTGCGTCAATGGTACTATATAACTATAGTATAATTTTACTTACTTTTGTATCCTTGAAGTTTTGCTATTTTATCCCAAGCTGTTTCCACAACGTATGGGTTGCGATGTTTTTCGAGCGATTTTTGTCAAATAACGGGCCTTTGTTGCACCAAAGAAATCGAAGTTTCTTCTATTTTTGCATGCATGGCTCTCATAAGTTGTTGATACCAGTAAACACAATATTTTGTACTTATATCATAAACTTTAAAGCACAACGGTAATTTCTTTTGTATATACACACCATGTTGACACACCTGGTGACGAATGATGCAGCTACACAATCAAATATCATTTACCGTATCCACACAGAATTTCTCGATAAATGACCAATAAAGCTTTTATTAAAAGAATTTTAGATTGATTACTAGCATTAAAAAACGTAGCTTTACTTAACGTAATGCTTGCGTTTTCTCAAAATTTTTGGAAATACTGGATATTTAGTAAGTATACAAACAGACGCGAGCATTGCAGTAAATAAAGCACACGCACCACACGGCTGTAATATGCCATAAAAAATCCCGAAATCCCGAGTAAAGCCAAGATTAAGAAGGTGTGGTAAGAAGTACCACGGCTACTCTGGTGTAGCCAAGGTAAACCGAGGCAAGCACATTGAGGTACACATTAAAGGCTATACTTTGATTATTTAACTTTCCTGACAAATGTTTATACTGCCTGGATATGTGGTGTTGAGAGGTAGGGATCTGGATATCTAGAGTTCTTCCTAGGGACTTTAGCGTATGGCTTAGGAAGCTCTAGAGCCGTATGGTTCTTTTACAGCTCATACTGCTACTGAGAATGCAGCATAATTGACTTTACCTTTTATTGTGCTATCTGCTTCAGCTTAAAAAAGACACTTCTTTGTGAAACATTCTTGACCAAAAAAATCTACGCTCTAATGTACAGGGTAACTTAACTTTATATTATACGAGGTTGCTTTTAAATATTGAAGTGTAAGACAGCTATTCGAATTTAAAAAAAAATAATAACTTTACTTATATTTAAATACATATATATTTATACTATGTTTCTCAATTGTCATCTTGATCCATACAATCTTATACTCTTTCAATACTCCATTTTTGTACACTCATGACTTGAACAACAACTTTCCATCATATTCAAAACTTCTGTTAACAGTTGATATTTTCTTTCTTAGGCTCGCATGAAACTTGATCCTCAACTCAGTACTGAGACAGTTCGTTTAAAAATCCAGAAACTTTTGACAAATGTTGGTCTTGAAAACAATCGAGATGCCATTATTGGGAAAAGCCACAATAAAACAGTTTTATCAGGTGGAGAAAGGAAGCGTCTTGCATTTGTAACAGAGGTGAGTGATTGTAAAAAATGTATAAAATTATCATAATTTCCAAGTCCAAGACGATACACTAGAGAAGCTTATAAAATGAAAAATTGAATCAGGATACGTCTTAGTACTGACGTAAAAGTTGGCTTACAAGGTTATATACAGGTTTAATGGTATCTTTCAAAGCTATAAGAAAATATAGTATATCATTTTAAAGAACTGCTTGTTCGTAAAAAAGTCAGTTTAGCCAAATGCATGCATGATTTACTTAACCTACTAAGCTTAGAAGTAAGAGATCAAAGAAATCTCAAAACCCACGTTTTCAAATGTTTTTAAAATTTTAAATCTACGGGGCTGAGTAAGGAGACGCTCAAAACGTGGGGGCGTATATTATTTAAGGGATTATTAATAGGATATATTTACATAACGTGTATAGATCGTGGGTGTAACTTGCAAACATATGCCCCCACGTTTTTGACTGGCCCCTCTCTGAGCCCTATATGGTAATTTTTTTATTTTTAGGACATTCTAAAAAGTAGGTTCCTAGATTTTTTAAATCGATTAATTATTTTATTATTTTTACCTTTGTTGTTTGATTATTTGCCAATAACTTGATCAAAAACGTGCAACAGATTTTTTTTCGATTCGCCTAAGCACATTAAATAAAATATATAAAGAAACGTTACTTATTTAGAAATTCATTCACTTACAATGTTTTCATAGATCATTTTTACTATGCTGTTTTAACATCCATTGATAAAATGTGCTTAGTTTTTTGTTCGAGTGCCAGGTTCACCACGTGGAGATATAAGCAGGCACATGGGCAGCAGAGGCTAATATATTGCGCATATTTCCTTTTCCAACCCAAGGACGTGGACAACACAAAACTAAAACAAGCATAAGATATGGATGAGTACAGCTCATCCCACTATTCCACTAATGTTATACATATGCAAGTTTTTTAGTGTGTACGTTGGTTACCTTTTCACATTGAAACAGTTGGAGCAATTTTAATAAAATCTGATGTAGGGTTAGACATCCTGGACTAACACGTAGGCTACGTTTCACTGCGTGTAACACAGCGGGGTACAGCTAGTAAAATCTACGGAGGAGCGAGAGGAGCAAGTAATTATGCTGCATGATGGTCATTATTATAAGGTTGACCGTGGTTCCTCCTCCTCTTAAGCTCATCAAGAGCCTTTCTATTGCACTGCGCATTGCTAGAGATCTTGCCACGATCGAATTTGATGACACGCAGGCCTTCAAGAGTGCGAACTCGACTCAAAGCGACGTATGCTTGGCTGGGTGCAAAGAGCTCTGAGCAAAAATACACCACTGCGTAATTGACTGTGCAACCTTGCAATTTGTGCGTCGTGCTGGTACATTAAATGACCAGCGGTAGTATGCGACGTTCTGCTGTGCCATAGTTGGACTTGGCTGGGAGTTAGACTGCTCTTGGCTTAATGAGTTGAAGTCCAACAGTTCTCTCAAATTTCACTCGCACAGGTGGAATGTCAGTGGGATACGCTTGGTCATGGCGAGATCCTGGACAAATGATATCGGTAATAACACAAAATGCTCCATTGACCAATCTCTTTTTGGTATTAACATTGTACCGTAGTATGACTCATGCACCGATAAAGATCTGGATCTTTTTTAGCTAGCCACTGATCTTGTTGGAATTAGTGTAGATTTTTAAGCGATGTTAATGTTATAAATATTCTTTAACGCATCCACAATGGAGTCTTGAGCAGTGATTTCATATATGCGAGCTCCAGCTGCTCTGCACTGCTCTATAACTTTGGCATTATGTCGATCAACCAACTCATTCATTGGGAAGATGTGGATGGCCTTATTTGGCGCAAACTATTCCGTCTCTTCAGTGAGAGCTCTGCCTTCTAGCAGCCGCATATGTGGTGCCCAGAATTCTCCAACTCGTAAATTATTGAGTAACTTGGCATGTGGATCTCTTCCTTGGTGCATGTTCTCGGTCAGCTTGACCAGGCTCATTATATCTTACAATAAAAGAGCTGGCTAGAATCTTGCAGGCTGCTTGTAAATAGAAGAGGCAAATGGAACTGATGGCAACTGCAAAAGGTCACCAAAGACGATGACATTGATTTCCCCGATGGCACGCCGATTTGACTTTTCAGATGCTGCAAGAAAGAGTCGATACTATTGAACATCTCATACGACACCATCGAGATCTCATCGGAAAACAGGTATTCAATCTCTTTCGACAAAAAACGCATGATCTTTAGAAAATTGCCCGTCAACGGTGGCAGATTGGCTTCAAGTCTTCCATTACGCTAAACTGGCAGCTTGAATGTGCGGTGGATTGTCAAGCCATTGACGAGCCTTGCAGATACGCTTGTAGATGCACACACCTTTACGACTGTCTTACTGGAGAGCCGATAGATTAGTTTTACGAGAGTGACACAGGTAAACGTCTTGCCAACTCCTGCGCCTTCTATGACAAAGATCTTGAATGTCGAATTAAAGACACCAGCGAGATGGTCCTGAATCTGCTTCTTCACCATATTCGCTAGTTCTCGTTGTTTAATATTCATGGCATTTATTGCATTTTGAAACTGTTGGGGAGTTATTTCCAGCTGAACTGCTTCTTCTTCTTCCTCAATATCTTCTTGTTGAGGCAGCTGGAAGTCATTGGGATTCCCGAGCAGATTAGGAGCATGTACCTGCTGGACAGCACGTTCCAGATGCTCCATACGTGAGTGGCTTCATATCTGTATTTAGTGCTTGAAGCTGTTCTTTGCATGCCGTGAATGCATCGCACAATGTTGCATGGTTTCCCATCAGCTCGCTCTCATCTATGCACGGCTTGAATTGGAGCAACAGGCTATAGAAGTACGCCTCTGGATCATTAGCTACGACAAAGTTCGGCACACAGACGACTGCAGGCTTACTGTAGATCTTCATTTTTTTTCGATCTGACAGTGTGATGCGCTTTACTGCCGTTTTTTCTCTCCGAATTAGCTTTGCCAAGACAGTTGCCAGGTCTTCGCCATTTTTGTCTACCTCTGCTTCTTTGTTATCGACTGCATCGGCATTTATACTTTCTTTATCGAAAGGCTTGGCATAATCAGCCTCGAAAAGCATTGCAAAATGTCGACAAGTTCATGTTCTCAAAATCATAGACTGGGTGCGTCAGAGGTCTTTTTTAATAGCGCTCAATTATGTTATTGCAGACAGCAGTGGCCTGATTACCCGTAAACTTGATAGCCACGTAGCGCAGATGAGGCTTGCGAGTGTTGAGATACACACATTTACGAGAACAGCCCTTGAACGGAAGATTTCACAAATGGAAGATGGCTTCGCATGCAGAAACCTCTCGCTGTCTGATGCAGTATTAGCACCACTTTTGTACATCTTACCTGCAGTTGAGATCCGGATCATGTCAGATCGCTTACAACGCGTGACGCACACTTTTATCAAGCTGTGTCGGCTCAGCCTTGGAGATGTTTTTGCCAATGTAATGAGCAATGCCATTATCAGTTTGACAGGGTTAAATGTCCATGTTCCCTTCCCAGATCTTGAGCAGCTGTTGACAGTAGTTGTTAATATTCTTTTCAAGTGGCTCTCTCTTAAGGATACAAATTCATCCGTCACTACAAATAAAATCGTTCGAGAAATGTGCAACAATGAGAGTCTGTGTGCATGCTCCGCGAGGAAACCTGAAACGACATGTGCCAGTGTCTTTATTCTTGTAGCATGTGTGTGTGTGTGGTGGTGGATCTAATTTTGCTTGAACAGTTTCTGAAGATTGGGATCCTTATTGACCTTTGGCCAGTGACAAGTTGCAACACGATCAATAAATTGGATGCCCTCTTCAGTATCAAATGCTGGAGCATCCTTGATCTAAATGATTATGTGCAAATGAGAACTGCCGCGCTTTTGAAACTTGATTCGCCACCAGAAGTCAAAGACTTTGCTGCCAAGAATAATGTCATTCTTCATCAGGAGTGCCATCAAGGCCTTAACTTGTATCATAAAATAACGACTGACTACTCCTGGATTCTTTTCAATTAGGTACTGAGCTTCGTTTATCGATAGGCTCGCTGGATCGACATCAGGTTGACCATCAGCAATGAGAAGAGCCTTGCGTATGTCTAACTAGCTTAGATCATTAAAACTAAGAGTGAGGAACCAGGTGGGTAATCCCAAATAACGGATTGTGGCAATCATTTTACACAGAGTAGTCTTACAGTATTGAGCAGATCCTCTTAGACTCTTAAAGTTAAGATGAATGTCATCCACTCTTTCGCCATTGCCAACTCGTCCACCAATTCAAGTGTACTTGGCATACACAGAGGTATTGGCCATGATACGATCTGGTTTAACCTCTGACAGACTCCAGAAGAAGTATTCGTTAGTCTAGAATCTGAGGTCTGAACACAGAAGTCTCGCTTGGGCATAGTTAAGCCTTGTGATTTGCACTGGACGAAACTAGTGGAATTCATTGATGCCACGAGGAAAGAAGGTATATAAAGCCATTTCCTCTGCTTTCTCTTTCTGAACTGTTTTTACGATGTTGTTGCTAGTCTTGTGGATAACTTCATTGATACTTTCTCCTTCATTTACAATGTCCTTAACGTTTAGTAGAACAGCGTCAATGTTGATCATGGCATTAGTAATCATGGGGATGAAGTCATCTTCCTCTTGACCTTTACCAACCTCCATGGCATTGTCAAGCCGAGTTGCATTCATCACTTTGCGTGATAGCAGTAGTAGAGGAGCAACTTTTAATTGTTGCGCTTCTTCTTGTAACCACACTGCGTTCTGCTCATCATCAAGATCATCAAAGACAACGATAATATAGTGAATAGAGTACTCAACGTTGCCCAACCCTACTGTGTGATCAATAATGCGCAGAAATTCAGCCATTGTGTCTTATTTAATCACGCATGCCTTGCATTAGGCTGCAGTTGGACTACCCTTGGAATCACATGGATGCGATGGGGAGTCTGTAAAGTAGTACTTGCCGTTGTAATGTATAATGGCACATGCCTTGGATCCAGTCACAAGAACACCAGCATTGTGCTCAGAGAACAGCATGGTAATGCCGTCTCGCAGAGTAAGGACATTTACACCATCGTTCCTGTTATCCTGAAGCCAACCCGTGCAGTTCTACACGTCATCATATTGAAGTCTCACAGTACGATCAAACCATGTGCTATCTTTGATAACGTCGAGATTTTCTAATTCGAGATAGCCATTATCAGGGATCTCATGGACTTCGTTTAAGAGCATTGTGAGCTCTTGTATGAAATTGTAGTTGGTCCGCTTTCATTAGATTGCTATCCAAGGTAGCTTTATTCCATTGGCCAGGAGGAAGGATTTCCGCACAGACAACATTAATAGTTGGCGTCATAAAGCACTGCCTGCCAGCACTTTGTTCAGAGAACAGATACTCACCCTAATGCCAAGAAGCATGCAGAATACTTTGATCGTTGTATCTTGTGTCCACTGGCACGTAGGGGTTGCGAGCTGTTGCTGCAGCAGCAGCAGCCTCTACGAGCTAATGTTGTTTTGGCTGCTCTGATGGAACGTAACAAATAATGTCACTTTGCTCAATGCAGAATTTATTTACAATAGTCATATCATGATAAAGATAATTATTTCGGATGAGCCATTAAAGAGCAGCAGTCATTCGCAGTCGTAAGATGTTGCAATCACGCGAGATATTAAGATTTTCAAGCGTCTCAATAACCATAACCGTTCCACTATCATCGCTTCCCCTTGGCAGCATGTCTGGAAGTTTCTTTGTAACCTCAATGATGTCCATAAAGAACAGGATGGCCTGGCTCTTGCATTTGTCCTGTCTAAATCTGCCAGGGATCTTTTTAATCTTGAGACTGGGTAGACTACGGGACAGCATGCGTACTTCTGGCTTTGTTACTGCTTTGTCGTCGGGAATGTCACCGGGATCAAGATTGTTCCAGAAGACCTTGGATGGACCATCTATCTTTTTCGAGCTGAAATGGGTGTCGCAGCGATGGCACACATTGAAGACGGCTTTGTTTACGAGTATCAATGAGAAATATGCTTTAATAGCGTTTCATTTACACCACGTTGTGATTTGGTTGGAATAGCACATGTTAAAGCAAATTTCACAAGGCGCATCAGGAAACTGATTGATGGGCATGGTGATAACTTGTGCTATGGCCATACGGCTTTGATAACCTACTCTCAAGAGTCGCAAGTGCTCTTGGTGCTCCTCTTCGGTCTTATTCCCTCTAGCCTCCACTGCGTGTTGGTGCTGGTAGGCGAGACAAGATAAATATCGCTCTTGACTTTCTACGCCTCTAGCTTTTGCTGTGTATTCACGCTGAAAGGCGAGACGAGATGCATATCGTTTTTGAGTTTCTTCGTCTTTAGCCTCCACTGCGTATTCGCGCTGGTAGGCGAGCCTAGATCCATTTTGTTCTTAAGTCTTTCCGTCTCTAGTCTCCACTACATATTCACGCTGGTAGGTGAGCTGAGATACATGTGGCACTTCAATTTCTTTGTTTCAAGCTTTTGCTGCGTATTCACTATGGTAGGTAAGTCGTGATTAATATTGCTTTTTATATTCTTCATCTCGTCACTGCGAATGATAGTTCCCATCATTTGCACGCCAAGATTCAATCAACTCTTGAGAGGCATGCCTTTTTTAAGCAGCTTTACGCACGTGATTTTTTTCACTAAGAGCTTTTTTCACCTCTTCGGGCTCCTCTTGCGCACGCCCTCTGCACTTGGACGCTTTAGAGGACTTGAGAGAAGAATTTTGTGCGTCTCTTTTAGCCTAAGATGCCAAACGCTTCTTCTCCAGGCCACGCTTGCGCTGCGTTGCTGTTTCTTTTGCCATTTGAGTAGCAAAATTCCAACAATTGTTTGCGTACAGACAGATGGACAGACGTTTGCTTACAGACAGACAGACGGACAGATGAACAGAGTTACATAAATTATCATATTCCTGATCAGATGTTCAATGCCAAAAAGTAATTCAAGTCAAAAGCTATAATGCATTAAAATCAGAATTTATATTTATCCTCACTTTTTTTTATATCACTTTAAGAACGTCATCAATCGTAAGCTGTACTGATTTATTGCAATAAAAATGTTTATAGCGCGTTTTAACTTAATAAAGCGCAATATAGTTACTATTTTTGCAAGATACGATAGATATGACAGCGTACCTATATTCGCAGACACATTAAATGGTCAGAACATAATTCTATAACTGCAATGTTTTATTTTACTATGTAAAGTATCGTTAGTTACGTACTAAATATATAGAATAAAATATTAGGGATCAGCGTCAATGTAAAAGAAGAAAATTATGATTCAACCTTATTGGGCACATAATAACATTCAAATCGGAGAATGGTACGGCTCACTATACATGTATATCAACAATAATCTCTTATATAATATACGCCCCCACTTTTGAGTGGTTCCTCTCTTAACCTCGTACGGGTACCATTTACTATTAAGCTACAGTTGTACAGCTGTACAGTTAAGCTATACATGTAGGTATATGCATACATAATTAGGTCACGTGTCATTCGTATTTGCTAATTCCTGTTTTCATCGGGTTTTAAGCTACCCTAAAAATTTCAGCCTGCTAGCTAATAAGGAACGTGCCTTATAATTAAGTTAAAAAAATCCAACTGGAACGACAAACAAACAAACAAACAAGAAAAGAGAGCGTATTAAAACGTGAAAAAAATGCCTTCAACGTATCATATGAAGTAAAAAAAAAGTCTATCGTAACAATATTTTTATTATAACAAGGATATATGTACATCTGAAAATTTTTTTTATTCAATGCACAATTCAAATTGAATTACGACATTTTTTTTTAAATTTAAATTTCCGACCTGAAGGTAAAATAAAAAAAAGGTCTTCTTTTGATCACTAAGAAAATAGTTCATTATACTTCTTAAAACACACCAATAACATGCTTACCCTTCACATTCTACAAGTTACTATTAACATTAACATTTCTACTAACAGCATAGTTAAAATAAACAGTTAAATACAACTTTACACATAATAATGGTTATTAAAAAAAAAAGACTAATTATCTAATCCCAGTCATAAGCATACGATCTAATGTTGATCTTATACAATACAGTTACTTAATCTTACTCAGATATCAAAAGAAACTGAATCAGCCTCATGGTAGATAGTAAGTAAGACTTAACTGAGAACGAGACCGTTTATTTCGAGTAAAACTACAACTTTGCAAAACATTTTATAAAACCATCGAATTTACTGATAACATTATGTAAAAAGATAATATTAACGGAGAAAAAAGTACATTCCTCAAAAAATAATTATTCCAAAGAAGTAAGGATAAAAACGTACGAAATAAACTAACAGACAACGTAAAAAAAAACAAATAATGCTGCGGCAGAATAAGGAGTGACTATTCGAATGAAAGAAAATGCCAAGCATAAAGTGCGAGCAATTATTATGTAGGCAACACGTACGCGATTAGGAGGGTGATGCACCACCCCAAGCAGAAGCATGTAGATCTCTATCACTAGAAAAGTTTACTACCCCTACCAAGTCCGTGAGTAATGTGATAAACACAAATCAATCCTTTACTTAAAACAAGCAGCTACACTGGCTGCACGAAACTATACAAATTAAAAACCTACTCTTACTTTAGGAATACACTAATTTATTCAAACAACTTATGACAAAACTGAACAACATTAAACAAAAACGTGAGCCCCAGTAGTTCTAAATATGCCAGAGATAACAAGTAAGAGAGTTATTTGCAATACAAATTACGTAATAATAACCAAGAAAGAACAGTCACCATCATGGTATTTTTCAGAAGAATTTGAGTCTGATTGAGTGAATAAGAATCATTCAAGTGTCCAAAATCAATACTCATTTGAAGTTTTTTATTAAATTACGTTTCAGTTAACGCAATGTTTATAAATATATTATTTATTATATAAAAAAATTGTTTGTTACTAAGTAGTTGTTTTTTAAACTGAGGATTTAGTTTTCTTGGCAGCAGCTTTTCAATAATGAGGTGAATATTTGTTTATTTATTTGTTTGTGTTTAATTTGTTTATCAAAAAATAAAAAATAAATTATTGTACTATGTTCTCATGTTAACATCCTTTTTATATCGTTTCTTTAAGCAGTTTTATATTCTTTCCTATCATTTTTCTAATAATATCTTATATGTACAATATTGTACTAAAAAAATTAGTAATCTTTATTGCACTTCGTTCTGTAAACATGCATTTACCTTTTAATGCCTAATTTTGTGTCTTAAGGATGTTTATGATACAGTTAGGGGCTTACAAACTTAGACAGATAAAATAAGGGAAAATGGGCCGCAACGGTAGCAACTATTTTGCTAAAATAAATATACTTACATACATACTTCTACACATAATCGAGTTCCATCAAAAGATTTAACAGGCTTAACTTAAAGTCATCTCTAATACAAAGTAAACCGGATGTGGGTCTTGGTACCCTGAAAGATGTAAAACATTAGAAAATACGTTATTAAACCCAAATTATGTTAATATTTTCTTGATTTATTGATCCATCAAAAAAAAAATTATGAATTGCAAGTACACAAAAAGTTAAGAAATAATTTAAAATAAGTCAGCTTTTTTTGTACAACAATACATAGTCCGAATAGACAGATAACAGAATAAAATTTTAAGTACTTATTCCTCGTTATTACATTCAATAATCAAAACTGTTACATATTGTGGATTATTGTTAGACATAGTAAAAATTAGATAATTACAAGAAAAATATAAAATTTATACTATTAATTTATTATTCTCCTTAAATTTTACTCTTACTGCATCAACAGATAGACAATATTTAGTGGTTAATTATTTGGCATAATGTATCATTATATTGCCTGAAAAATTAAATATTTTTATAACGCCAAATAACGTCGTTCATAAAGAAAATGATTTTTTTCAATAACAAAAAAGTTATCCTAATTCTTTCATGAAGTTATCCTTTACTGCAACCACAAAGGACTAAGAAAAGCTAAAAAAAGCACCATTTTCATTTTTTTTTTATATTTTGTGATTGTTGGAACAAAAGTAGAAGCTCAAGTTAGTGCGGAATTTTTCACTTGATACACTGGTTTTTTTTTTTTTTTTTTCCGTATGTCAAATTCTTAAGAAGGCAAAAGCAAAACAAATCTTAAGACACGATCTTAACATTACTTGGCTACATAAAAATATTTGTAATTATTTAATTTGCAATAAACAGGATGAAAAATACACAAATTAGAAAAAGTCTAACTACAAATCATTTTTCCAACTAAGTAGTGTATCGAATTGTATCTATGTTAGTAATAAGAACAGAGATCAGATTAGTATAGTGCGTAGCACAATCAATAAGGTCCCCAAATTCTAATCTGAAGTCAAAGAATAGTGGAGGAAGCATTGAAGGGATGAGGAAAGTTACACATATTTTTTGGGTTCTATTTACAGAGAAATAGAAAAAAAAAGCAGGTGTTGGTTTGAGCAACGTCTCATTAGTCTTAACGATAACCTCGTCATGCTTGTATTAGCAAAAACAGAAACAATATATGTACAGTAACAAAAATAACAACTTACGTCTATATCTTTATGACGATCGTTACAGACTGTTTGTCACTATAAATAAGTAACGTAGATGTCAAACATGTATGTATTTCCATACATAAATAAAAACAATAAATGTTTGCTTCTTGTAAATGTAGATAACGAGTCTACAATATTTAGTTAAAAGAAATTACTTATAAAATCTTAGTATTTGTTATTGAGACATAAGGTGTCCCCTTTTTTATTTTCTGTGTGTTTCGAAAAATGTATGTGTAAGACTATTAATGTTAATTTTTTCTTTGTATTTAATTTGTGGTCTAGGATGTTTGTTTTAGAAAAATTAAAAATATAGTTGAATTCTTTCATGTGTAGAGCGACAACAAGCCTATCTTTCTTCGTACTTTTATGTTTAATTAGGCGTATTTTTCAATCTCTTTTTGTCGCACCTACGTATGATGCAGAACAAAAATCATAAAAAAAATAATACACGACGTAAGTTTAATCAAGCTTATTAATTTTATTACTTCCAAAAATGATAACGCTGTCCAATTCATTTCGAATACTAGGATAAAATTGTATGTCTGATTTTTAAAAACTTGTTGAACAAAATTTAAAAAATAATGGGTTGCAAGAAATAGAAATTTTTATTTAAGCACATACACTGTTATTTAGTATGTTGTATTTATCATTATTAGTATTTTTTATTCGCTGAAGTCTTTTCTTGATGTGTTTTTGTATAAAAAATTCAGTATAGTCATTATTGCGTAAATCTGTTTTAGCCTTGAAAATGTTCTTTCGGTGGTAAGATTTATCACATAAAAGAATGACTCGATTTACCAAACAGTATACTAAATAAACTCTTTAAGGTCTGGAATGGTTGGAATTTATCAGATAAAATTGGCAGACATACTAATTCGTGGTTATTTTTTAGTTTTCATGTGTCATTGTAATGTCTAAGAAATCTATACTTATTAAGCAACTCTCTACAAGACATAAGTCATTTTATTATTTGCTTACCTTTACATTTATCAAACAAACAAATTGTCTGAATTCCTGACAATACCTCCAAGCAACTATAGTAATTGATGTAAATAATCCTAGCAGTATGTAACTCGACTATGCTAAATTAAGCTAAAAATGTAGATTAGTGCTATAGTTATTTTATACTTAGAATTTTGGTTTAAGAAAAATTGAAATGATGGTTAAATTCCTTTATGTGTGAAGCAACTACAAGCTCATTTTTCTTTTAATTTTTGTTTTGATTCAAGCGTTTTTTTAATGCTCTTTTTGTCTCACCTACGTACAATGTGGAATAAATATCACGAGCAAAATGATGCACGACGTTGATTTAATCAAGCTTATTGATCAATTTCTTCCTTTTCAAAAATGATAATTCTGTATCATTTATTTTCAATAAAAGGGTTAAATTGTATGTCTAAGTTTTCAAACTTGCTGCACCAAATTTTAAAGATAACGGGTTATAATCATTAGAAATTTTTGTTTTAGCACATAGATTGTTATTTACAAGATTGTTTTTATCACTTTTAGTGTTTTCAATCAGGTTAAGTCTTTTTTTGATATATTTTTGTGTAGAAAGTTCAGTATAGTCATAATTGCGTAAATTTGTTCTAGCCTTAAGAATGTTTTTCCTGTAGTAAGATTTATCAGATAAAAGAATGGCTCGATCTACCAAATCGTATACCACATTGACTTTTAACGATCGGGGATGCTTAGAATTGAAATTAATTATTCTTATAGATGCAATTGGCTAAACATACTTATTTGTGATTATTTTCAAGTTGTTATGTGTAGTTGTAACGTCTAAGGCATTTATAGAATTGTTTTTCTCTACTTCGCGATGAATTGAAAGTGATTGTCTTATTTATTAAGAATCTGTAGAAAAAGTTTTGCCTAATTATTGTGTACACTTAAGAGAGTGTCGTTGACATAGTTTTTTTATATAAAAGGAACGCAATTATAATTTACTTACAATAAGTACAAGGTGTCCGTCTGGAGATATTTTAAAACTTAATCAGCGAATAGTGGAGAGACAGGAGAACCTATGGGGCTGCCAAAGATCTAATTATGAAGTTTTTCGTTAAAGGTAAAGTAAACATTGTTAAATAAAAATTTTGTACATTTCATAATCTTATGATCGAGTTTTCGATCATCTGTAGATTTGCATTTTTTTTTTTTAACTATTTATGATTGATTCTATTGAAATGTTGGTAAATAGAGAAATGACATCTACAAAAACGAAAATATAGTTTTTTGGTATTTCAAGATTATTAATTTGTTCTATAAGTTTAACGCTATTATTTAAGTGTAGTTAAGGTTTTTTAAACATTTTAGGAATAGAATTATAAAGAATTAAGGGAAGTGTTTACGTAGAAGAGCTAATCGATGATATAATAGGTCTAAATAAATGATAAGGCTTATGTGCTTCTGGGAACCCATAACATTTAGATAAATTTGTATTAGCTCGCATTAATTGATTGTTATAAAATTTTTATTATAAAAATGGGCTTTTGTTTAGTTTCGTTAAAATTTTGTGAACTTCGTATTGTAAACTATTTAATGAATTCTTAATAACCATTATGTACGTATTTTTATCGTTTAACATCGCCTTCCTGCTCTTTACATATGAGTTTATGTCAAGACAAATCGTTGCATTTCTTTTATTTAAAAGAGTAACCATAATATTTTCATCTTCTCTAACGAATGCTCTTGTACATTTTAAATTAGAAGTATATGACTGGCTTACAATATTTAGTTCTAATTTTCGATTATTACGCATTGCTATGGCTTGCATGATTTTTGTTCTTATCATGCTTTTATTTCACTATCAAGATCGTTAATATATTGGAGACTACATTCTACCTTATTGTTAGAAAAATTTGTTAATAAAGATTACCTTTTTATTTGTTAATAAAGATTGCGTTTTCAAAGCTCATTGTAATTCTTAAACTACGCAATTTTTAACATTTTACGGTAAATAAAAATCTGTTGGATTTCAGAACATTTTATCATTTTTGTTGTTATTGCTGTAAAGACTTTGGTCACACAATTTCTGTAAAAATAATAATTTTTTTATTGTAAGTGCGACTTAGTTTTATGTTTCTTATATAGATTGTAAAACAATATACGGCTTATAAAGCTTGCAACTGATGAATATTAAGATAGTCATGATTTGTTTTTTGTTTAATAGTGTGGATATTTTTTTTTAAAATAAACATATGTGCATAACAATCATTAATTTTAAAATTAAGTAAACTGTAGGTAAAAGAATGTATTTATTTTTTTAATAAAATATTGGACGTCTCGTTGTAACAGAAAAAATTATCAAGCTACCTTTTCAGATGTTCAATATGTTTAGGCAAATAATTTCGTTTTCTACACTTTCTTAGAAAAATATTATTGTGAAATAAGATAAGGTGTCTTCTTTTATAATTATTAGGTGCTTAGAAAAATGTATGTGTAACATTTCTGATATTAATCTTCTCTATTCATTTGGTTTACGGTTTAGGATTTTGGTTTAAGAAAACTTAAAATTATGATTAAATTTAATTATGAATGAAGTGACCACAAACTTATCTTTCACTGTATTTTTGTGTTCATTCAGGCATTTTTTTAACGCTCTTTTTGTCTTACCTGCGTATGATGCGAAGCAAAAATCACGAGCGAAATGATACACGATGTAAGTTTGATCAAGATTACTAACTTCATCCTTCCAAAAAAAAGGAACTTCTTCTAATTTATTTTAAATAATTGAGTAAAATAGTAAGTCTACCTTTTCCAAACTTATTAAGCCAAATTTAAAATAAGAAATCTCAAAACTCACGTTCTTAAATGTCCTTACAATAAGAAAATAACCTTATTAGGCTGAGAATGGTTCCACTCAATACGTGGGAGCGTTTTTTATGCAAGGGATTGTCAATGGCATGAATTAACATGACGTGTATGGATCGTAGGTGTGACCTTTCAAGAAACGCCCCTACGTTTTAAGTAGCCCCTCTCTCAGCCCCATAAGGTTACTTTTTTTTTTTTAAGGATATTAAAAAACGTTTGAATTATAAGATGGTGTGGCTCTTTATACACTTATTTATATAATAATTCCTTAAATAATATACGCCTCTTCTTTTAAGTGGTCCCTTTCTTAACCCCGTACGGTAACCATTTACTTTTGTACAGTATGCTGTACATGTGGGTATATGCATATTTATTTAAATCACGTATCATTAGTATATGCTAATTTCTGTTTTCATCGGGTTTGAAGCTACCCTGAAAATTCCAGCCTTCTAACTTATCAGGAACTGCCTCAAAAGTCACTCCATACAAATTTTATCAAAATCAATTAAGCCATTTCCATAGTTGTAAATCACATTGTCATCGGGTTTGAAGCTACCCTGAAAATTTTAAGCTTGCTAGCTCATCGTAAGGTGCCTTATAATTGAGTTGCAAGAATCCAACTAGAATGGCAAACAAACAAACAAACAAACAAGAAAAATAAGTGTATAAAACCGTTGGAAAGTAACAGGTTGTAAAAATGAAAAACTTATATTATAGCACGTAGATTGTTATTTAAAAAATTGTATTCAATATTATTAGTATTTTTCATTAGATTGAGAATTTTCTTAGTGTGTTTTTGTATAAAAAGTTCAGTATAGTCATTATCGCGTAAGAATCTTCTAGCCATTAGAACGTTCTTCCTGTAGTTAGATTTATCAGATTAAAGAATATCACGACCATGCAAACCGTATACCATATTGACTTTTAACGATCGGGAAAGATTTAAATTAAAATTATTCATTCTATTAAGTAAGTCTAGCTTTACGTACCAATTTGTTTCTTTTTTTAAGTTGTTATGTGGTAATGTAATGTCCAAGGCATTAAACAAATTGTTTTTCTCTACTTTAAGATGCATTTTAAGTGATTTCCTTGTTTTTTGAAAATCTGTAAAAATAGTTATTACTTTGTGTACACATAAAAGAGTATTGTCAACATGCTTTTCATCTATAAAAGAAACTTTGTCTTAAAATCTTCCAAAACTAAATCAGCGAGTAGAAGAGAGACAGAAAAACTCATTGGGCTGACAAAAATCCGCTTATAAAACTTTTCATTACAGGTATAGTTAATATAGTTAAATAAAAATTTTGAACATTCTATGATTACAAGATAAGAAATTTGCAATGATCCTTGGATTTGCATGTATCTTTTTTCCAAACTGTTCATGAAAAACTTTAACGTTATGTTGGTAGAAAGAGAAATAACATCTAAAGATAGAAAAATAAAATTTTTTGACATTTTAAGATTTTAAATTTGTTCTATTAGCTTACCGCTATCATTTAAATGTGAAAAAGGTTTTTCAAAAATTTAAGCAAGATAAATAAAAAATTTTATGGTAATTGTTGTAGGAGAATTAATTGATAAAATAATACATCTAAAAAAAAAAAAAGGTATATATGAATGATATATCAATGACACACTCATGCTTGTACACAAAGATCAGGCACCACTATTTTTAAAGATTTTAGATAAACATGACAATTACTTAAAATTTATTTGTCAAGTAAAAAAAACAGATTTACAAGTTAATTAGACATAACAATTACACACAGAAAAATTAAAAATAACTACGAATAGGTAAGTTAAACTTATTTTATCCAATAAACAAAACAATTATAAGTTCAACCATCCCCGATCATTTAAAGTCAATGCAATCTACGGTTCAGTTAATCAAGCTTTTTTTTAATGAATCTTACTACAAAAGAAACAGTCTTATAGCTGATGAAATTAAGCGCAATTATGACTATACTGAACTTTTGCTACAAAAACTCATCAAGAAAAGACTTTACCAAATAAAAAGTACTAATAATGATAAATACAATATACTAAATGACATTCTACGTGCAAGTCAATAAATTTTTATTCCTTACAACCAGTTATATTTTTAATTTTGTTCAACAATAAAATTTATAAACTTCATTAAACTTACGTTGGGTATCACTTTGCTTGTAATACTAGTTCCGTATAATACGTAGACGAGACAGAGTGAGAATTAAGAAAACACCTTAATAAAACACAAAAATTTAAAGAAAGATGAGCTTGTTGTCGATGTACACATGAAAGAATTTAAACGCAATTCTTACTTTTCCCAAACCAAAATTTTTTGCTGTTAGCATGCAGGTCTCAGCCCTCACAACAGTATGCCACACGAAAAGTGAATATAATGGTAAGTAATAAGGAGTCGTGGGATAAAAAGTCTTGCGGCTCTTGCGTTGCAAGTACTCTTCAAATGAGCATTTGCTATTCTTTTGGGTACAACATTTAAATGGCATAACAGTCGTATTTGTGTTATTTAGATTTAGAAACCTCTCAAATCTTATTGAAAATGAACCTTGCCCTATGATGTCAATCAGAAGTAAATAATGTAAAGAAGGTACAGTTGATAACATTTATTAGTTTGTGCCTATTTGTTAATTTTGCTACCTTTAAGAAAAAGTTAATGATATTAAGTTTTACAATCATGACCAAGAACTAGATTATTAAACTGTATAAATTTATGGTAAATGTGTTACGTCCAAACATTTTTAAGTAAAGGGTGGATTACGTATGTTCGTTCTACAAAAAAATAAATTTAATTTTTGTTCATCAGAAACCAGCAGTTGGCACAAAGCCAGTGTTAGCTTTTACTTACAGTATACTTTTCTTTGAAATCGTTCATTTGACGTTGTTGTGTCACCAGGTTTTACCAAGTGATAGGTATGAAGTGATGTACGCTGAGTGGCGTTGACTAATTGTTTATGTCTTATGTCATACGGTAGTAGCGTATTTTATTCGTCTTCTTATCTCATTTTTTTGTCATATAGTATCCATATGATTTTTTCTCCATATTTAATTTATTTATTAAGGTAAGACTTAAGTGTCAATCAACTAGAATTATAAGATCTTGAAATGTTTAACACAATCCATTTAGTGGAATGTTTTTTAACTAAGAAAGAAAATTATTTTAACAACAACCAAGTTATGTCTGATATTATGATTTTATAAATTAAAAAAAGGTAGAAAAAGTTTATTTTACAAAAATTATAAATAATAAAGTTTTAAATTTGCATTTACAATGTTATACAGTTCATAGTTTTCTAGGCTTGACTCACTTCTATAATCGTTTCTAAGCTACTGCTTGCACGTACGCAGTCACAAAATTTTACAAGGTTGACCGCAACGATGCTTTTGATCCTACATGAAGGTACTCGTGGCAATGACAATACTAAGGCTTCTGCTTTTAACATCAGAACCTAAGGCAATGGTCCTTTCTTTTTTGCTCCTCCTTGACTCACTTTTTAGGTGCGTTGAGAGTGGCCTGGCTTGCTCGAGCTTTTCTCACACAGCTTAGTCACTAAACTAAGTATTACAATTGCTTGAAATTCACTTCTTCAGCACGTAGTTCAATCACTTAACTAAGTCTAACATTTGCTTTAAAGACACAACAGAACTCACTGTTACCATTATAGTTACTTTGAAGCACTAAATAAACAAATAGTTGCACCTACGTCCACTGCATCACACTACCGAATAAAGCTGTAATCGAAAAGTAAAGTAACTGACAACTCTCTAATGACTTTTGTTAACACGCCTAGCAAGCAACTCGTTACAACTTGCTCTAGATAAAAAATGTATACTAAGCATATCTAATTCTACAATTACAGTTTACCACTAGACCATATAATGACTTAAAAAAAGAGAAGAGAAAAGAGAAAAAAAAAACCAACGAACAACTTGAAATCACCGTGATTATAAATCAAGTGCAAATATTATTCCTACAGAGCTAAGCAAAATTAATACTATTAAGCTGCCATTTTTACATAAAAATCCATTCTACAATCACAACTGTAGCATAACATCACCTACAATGAGTTCAACACAGAAGACTTGCAATGACGAAATCTGAAGAAATAATGATTTATCTTATGAATCGTATAATTAATAATGAATAATTTTTAGACTTATGTTTTTAATTAAATATCTAATAAAACTAGAAATTTGTATGTATGTTATACTTGCGTTCGTATTTCATGTACTTACGATAGGTTTGACTATGTGCGATCTTATAATTGCCGAGGGTGGCAACCATCTAAGGTGAGGCACGTGACATCTCATGACATATACTTATGATATAACTTTAAAGCACAGATTTTAATTTTTAAAATATAAAGAACAAAAGCTTAGTAATCTTGAGCCGTAAAGTAGTATATCTCATTCTGTCATCGCCTGACACATAACTCATTTCCTTTAAAACACGCTACCTGCGCAAAACTCGGACTACTCGAACAACCTTGAACAATCTTATAAAACGCTCATCTTAAAAAATCAATTTCCACAAGTACACCAAATAGTATGATTAGTCAACAACTTTAACATTCTTTACTGCGGACGTACACAAGAAATATCATACACAATTTTGGCAGCAACTTGAACCTAATGTAAAATTCGAGAGGTCAGCAGTTTTAACTATCAATTGCTGTGGAACTATTGCACCAGGACTATGCTCGTGTCAGTCGAGGAAAATTAGATTAAGCTCTGATTGGTCGTTTGGATTCCCAACTTGACACGTCCTTTTTAAATGTAAAAGTTTAAGAACTTCTCGCACACAACAATATTTACCTGTTTTTTTTTATTTAGTGCTTCAAAGTAACTATAATGGTTACAGTGAGTTCTGTTGCGTCTTTTAAGCAAATAATAGACTTAGTTTAGATGATTAAACTACGATGATTATACTATGATTAAACTACGAGCTGAAGAAGTGAATTTCAAGCAATTGTAATACTCAGTTTAGTGACTAAGCTGTGTGAGAAAAGCTCGAGCAAGCCAGGCCACTCTCAACGCACCTAAAAAGTGAGTCACGGAGGAGCAAAAAAGAAAGGACCATTGCCTCAGGTTCTGATGTTAAAAGCAGAAGCCTTAGTATTGTCATTGCCACGAGTACCTTCATGTAGGATTAAAAGCATCGTTGCAGTCAACCTTGTAAGATTTTGCGACTGCGTACGTGCAAGCAGTAGCTTACAAACGATTATAGAAGTAAGTGAAACCTAACAAACTATTAACTGTATAACATCGTAAAAGCAAATTTAAATCTTTATTACTTATAATTTTTGTAAAATAAACTTTTTCTATGTTTTTTGAATTTATAAAATCATAAGATAAGACATAACTTGAAGGTTGTTAAAAGTAATTTTCTTTCTTAGTTAAAAAACATTCCACTAATTGGATTGTGTTAAACATTTTAAGATCTCATAATTCTAAGTGATTGACACATAATTCTTACCTTAATAAATAAATTAAATATGGAGGAAAAATCATATGGATACTAAATGACAAAAACCTGAGATAAAAAGACAAATATAATATGCTACTACCGTATGACATAAGACATAAACAATTAGTCAACGACACTCAGCGTACATCACTTCATACCTATCGCTTGCTAAAACCTCACACAACAACGCCAAGTGAACGATTTCAAAGAAAAGTATACTGTTAGAAAAAGCTAACACTGGCTTTGTGCTGACTGCTGGCTTCTGACGAACAAAAATTAGATTTATTTTCTTGTAGAACGAATATACGTATGTAGGAATGTATGTCAACTACTTGAGAGAGAAAAAGGTGTTTCGTCCCGAGAGCACGCCAGGACTCATCAGTAAGGCTGATGACGTGCTCCCTGCCTTAGACACAGATGAGGGCTCGGATTAACTCGATCACGCTTATATAGTAATCGTGCGGGAATTTCGCCGCTTGACGAGAGTTGATTATTAGGGGCTTGGCCACCTGACGAGTAGAGCCTGAAGCGCGAGAGATGTGAGACGCCACATCACTCTCCACCCAGTCACGATGATGGTGTAACAGGAGGAAGTGACGAATATGAAATGACGAGGGTGTAAAGGCCTGAGAGGGAGAAAGATGTTGAGAAGTCTCGTTTGGACCTCCACGTCTTCCACGCTCTGTTGCGAGAGTCCTAGAGAGAGGCGAGCAGATGATGCTCTAGCCACGATGCGGGGCGTGTTGCCGTGAGTGAGCGAGTTGTGCGATGAGCGAAGTGTGTGGGGATTAGCTGCGATTTGCGTGTACCTGGCGTGGAGGATGCAGAGATGCGTAAGAGTATCAGAAGGTTGCGTTTTGTTCTTTGTCGGGGTCACCAATGTAGGAATGTATGTCAACTACTTGAGAGAGAAAAAGGTGTTTCGTCCCGAGAGCACGCCAGGACTCATCAGTAAGGCTGATGACGTGCTCCCTGCCTTAGACACAGATAAGGGCTCGGATTAACTCAATCGCGCTTATATAGTAATCGTGCGGGAATTTTGCCGCTTGACGGGAGTTGATTATTAGGGGCTTGACCACCTGGCGAGTAGAGCCTGAAGCGCGAGAGATGTGAGACGCCAAACGTAATCCACCCTTTACTTAAATATGTTTGGACGTAACACATTTACCATGAATTTATACAGTTTAATAATCTAGTTCTTGGACATAATTGTAAAACTTAATATCATTAACTTCTTCTTACAGGTAGCAAAATTAACAAATAGGCACAAACTAATAAATGTTATTAACTGTACCTTTTTTACATTATTTACTTCTGTTTGATATCATAGGGCAAGGTTCATTTTCAATGAGATTTAAGAGGTTTCTAAATCTAAATAACACAAATAAGACTGTTATGTCATTAAAATGTTGTACCCAAAAGAATAGCAAATGCTTATTTAAACAGTACTTGCAACGCAAGAGCCGCAAGACTTTTTATCCCACGACTTCTCATTACTTACCATTATATTCACTTTTCATGTGGCATACTGCTGTAAGGGCTGAGACCTGCATGCTTACAGTAGTCTTACACTTCTTTTGTAGTAAGATTCTTAAAAAAAAAGCTTGATTAACTGAACCGTAGATTGCATTGACTTTAATTGATCGGGGATGGTTGAACTTATAATTGTTTTGTTTATTGGATAAAATAAGCCTAACTTACCTATTTGTAGTCATTTTTAATTTTTCTGTGTGAAATCGTTATGTTTTATTTACTTGTAAATCTGTTTTTTATACTTGACAAATAAATTTTAAGTAATTGTCATGTTTCTTTAAAATCTGTAAAAATAGTGGTGCCTGATCTTTGTGTACACGCATGAGTGTGTCATTTATGTATCATTCATATATACCTTTTTATTTTTTTTAGATGTATTATTTTATCAATTAATTCTTCTACAACAATTACCATAAAATTTTTTATTTATCTTGCTTAAATTTTTAAAAAACCTTTTTCACATTTAAATGATAGCGGTAAGCTAATAGAACAAATTTAAAATCTTAAAATGTCAAAAAATTTTATTTTTCTATCTTTAGATGTTATTTCTCTTTCTACCAACATAACGTTAAAGTTTTTCATGAACAGTTTGGAAAAAAGATACATGCAAATCCAAGGATCATTGCAAATTTCTTATCTTGTAATCATAGAATGTTCAAAATTTTTATTTAACTATATTAACTATACCTGTAATGAAAAGTTTTATAAGCGGATTTTTGTCAGCCCAATGAGTTTTTCTGTCTCTCTTCTACTCGCTGATTTAGTTTTGGAAGATTTTAAGACAAAGTTTCTTTTATAGATGAAAAGCATGTTGACAATACTCGTTTATGTGTACACAAAGTAATAACTATTTTTACAGATTTTCAAAAAACAAGGAAATCACTTAAAATGCATCTTAAAGTAGAGAAAAACAATTTGTTTAATGCCTTGGACATTACATTACCACATAACAACTTAACAAAAGAAACAAATTGGTACGTAAAGCTAGACTTACTTAATAGAATGAATAATTTTAATTTAAATCTTTCCCGATCGTTAAAAGTCAATACGGTATACGGTTTGGATGGTCGTGATATTCTTTAATCTAATAAATCACCTGTACTTAATATAAAATCCAAGAGATTAGCAGTTAAGAAGATCAATTTCTGTGAAATTATTGCTTTATAACTCTGCTTGTGTCGTTGAAGGGAAATCAAGTTAAGCTGTAATTAGACGCTTAGATTCCCAACTTGACGCATTCTTCCCAAACGCAAAAGTATAAAAACACGCAAAAAATAATACTCGTTTCTTTTCTTTTATCAAGTACTCCAGAGTAACTATAAAGGTCGAAAAGTAAGTTCTGTTATGTCTTTCAAGCACACATAAATTTTTTTTTGGTAATCAAGTTACGTGTTCAGAACGCGCACTTAAAGCAAATTAAGGCGTTAGTTTTGTGTCGAAGCCTCGTAAAAAAAGCTCGAGCAAATCAGGTCACTTTCAATTCACCTAAAAAGTGAATGTAGGAGGAATAAAAGGGAAAGGATCGTCGACTTAAATTTTAACGATAAAAGCAGAAGCCTAATTTTTGTCTTCCCCCCAAGTGCTCTCGTGTAGGATTAGGAACATTGTTGTGCTCAACCATGTAAGATCTTGCGACTGCGTGCGCCCAAGCAGTGGCTAACCAATGATTATAAAGCTAAGTTAGGTTATGAAAACCGTAAATTGAATAACAATGTCAATGCTTATCTGAAGCTTTACTCTTACACTTCTTGTAAAATTAATTTGATTTAACTTTTCTGAGTTCATTTAATACGAGTAATGCAACGCATCAGCTACCTTTCCAAGACTCATGGACTCTGTATTATTAAGATTGCAAGGGACAGAACTATTATTAATTTTGGACGATATTATAACATGTGCCAAAACTTCTGAAGACTATTCAATAAAGGTAAGATAATTATTAAATAGACTATTAGATGCTGTTTTAAATTTACAGCTAGATAAAAGCAAATTTTGAACTTCTAAATTAATGTACTTGGGACATGAAATAGGTGCTTATTAACATAATCTTGATGCAGTAACAGCCATGGTACAACATTTATGACACTAGTCATACGGACGAAATTTTATAGTTTACGGAGACCATGAACCTTTGACATTGATCAAATTTATTAAAGACCTTATGAGTTCCCTTTACTGATGCAAAGCAGAATTTTATGGGTGCAACTACACCTATAAGTACAAACGCAGACATTTAAATTTAAATGCTGACGCTTTATCGCGTTACTCTGAAGATTTTTATGAAATAAATAAATCCCGTTAAAGAAGATATCAATTAAAAGGAAAGGCGTAAAAGGGTTAGAAAATATACAACATCTAGCAGTTACAGAAGCAGTAGTTTCTCTAACAGTTGGAGTTGTTACAGTGAGTCTTATAATTATAAATCATAACAGTCTTATATATTACCCTCAGAACCTGTTTTAAGAATCCCTCGACAAACAAGAACATTTATCACACGTGCTAATTAGGCCAGTGACATACATAATTAGAGTTTACGTAAGCTCAAACACACTACTAGAGCGAAGCAAGCAACGAGAGAAAAAAAAGAAGGCTTTAAAATTATCCTCTCATTATATTGCCAGTAATGGAAGAAGGGCAGGGAGAGCTCACTGAACCATCTTTAGCTCAAAGGTTACTTAAGCGTCAAGCATCTTCTCCCGACAGACCCATGGCCATTTAAGACTCTGATGATACAAAAATTCTCGATACATTGGAAGATAAAGAAAATTAGCAAGCACCAATACCTAAAAAAGATAAATATATTCTTTCTAGTCTTTTGAGCAGTCAACCGGATTCATCATCCATCTTAAGCAAATCAGAGAATCAGTTAAAACAAGAAGCTTTTGTTAGAGTCTGTTACTTGGAGAAAATATTTTACCCTTCAGGACAACCAACTTTAACTTTAAGGACTTTGACAAATAAAGAAGTTGAAACTGCATCTTAAAAATCAGTTGGATGTAGGTTTGTCACTAACTTATCAAGTACCTTAGAAAATGAAATGGTTGCTAAAATAAAGCAAAATCTAAAGCTGAAATTTGGCGCTCGCAGATTAATGCATAAAGATGCTTTGAGAAGCAGTTTAAATGAAAGTCATGAGAAACAATATCATTCATCTAATAGTTAACAAAACACAAATTTTGCTGACCCATTTCTGTATTGGGTTTATAACACACCCACAGAAACAACAGAAAATAACAAACCAGAGTCAACCGAAACAAATTCTTAGAATTCGAGAACTTCATCTAATAGTTCCCTAGACTGATTTAGTGACTCTTTAAATCATATCAAAGATTGAACTTTTTGATAAGTTCAAAATCTCCGATAAGGAACTTCAAAGCTACATCTACGCTAATAGTGGACGGTTTCGATGATGTACGAAAAGAGCCTAAGGTTTTTACCATTAAACAAAAAGATAGTAAAGGAGCTAGAAAGGAAAAAGGAACGCATAGTTCCTACAGTCGCATTCAAAATGTTAAAGCAGCAATGGAATGCCGAATGCGATGACCAAGTCACTTGTTCAGAAATCACTATAATTAGAACTTTGATAAAAACAGGAATGGATCTTCTTGAAATATTAAGCACACAAGAATGTTTAACATGTGCAAAGGACAACACTGCATTGCAATGCCTATCTCAGCCGACCTAAAACTTAATTCTACCATCAATAAATTATTATTGAATTTAAATTATGTTATAAAATCTGAAATAAATAAAATACAACCACAAGTAGTTTATGTAATAACAACTGATTATAAAAATTAATTAGTATTCAGCTTGGTTACTAAAGGAAGAGAAAGATATGAAATATTGCTTTAAGATTTTTATTCATGTCACTGACTACTTACTTCCATGCCACATCTTACTTAGCAAGTGTAGCTTAAGTAATAGAAGATAAGAATATAAAAACATTGAGAATATGTAGAAAAAGTAAAATTACCAACTACTTGATGAACAGAATATTATTCAAAGCAATTTGTGAAGAACTCAGTCAGATACAACACTAAAATAACTGTATGTTTCAGTGAATGTGCTCATTTATTGAACGAAATAAGACAACTAAAATCAATATAGTGGCGCAACAGGCTCTTTGGTAGACATAGAGGCATTAAAAAAAGTTATTAAAGAATACGAGAAATTTATTACTGGGAAGGTACAAGAGAACACACTAAAAATTATGTACGAAAATGCAAAACTTGCTAAGAACAAAAACTAACACAAATAAAAACATAAGATCCTGTGACAATTACAAATACTCAGGCTAAAGTTTAAAAAAAAAATAGCTATCGATACTTTTGGACTATTAGCAATTTCATCATCTGATAATAAACATATATTTACCATACAATGTCTATTTTTATAATACTGTGTAGCAGTAGCTATACTCAACATCAAAGCTATCACAGTCGCAGACGCTCTGGCAAGATACTTTATAGCATTGTTTGAAGTGCCTGAAATAATACTTTGTAAATTGTTTTTGAAATAACATATTGACAAATTGAGTCAAAAGTTTTGGTTTTAACCTTAAGACCACTACAATCTACCATATCTAATCTAACGGCTCCCTATAACGTCGTTATGTCATGCTTGAAAACTTTTTAAAAACAAAATGTACAACTTAACAGGACTAGGATGAAATTGTCCCTTTTGCTATACATGAATACAATATATTACTGCATACAGCTACTAAATTTACACTATAGAAATTAGTATACAGCAGAAAAGCATGTCCACCATGTTCATATCTGATTAAATGTTAAATGCACTCTTATAATATTTATCTTATTAATTTAATTTATCCTTTACGAGATATGCATAAAAAAGCAATCAATGAACTTATTAAATATAAACATAAAATTAAACAAAATTATGATACACATGCTAGACCTTAGAATTTTAAAGTTGGTATAAAAAATTACGCCATAAAAGAACCTTGAAGTAAAAAATAAGATAACTATAACAACAAAGTTTTTTAAATAACCAGTTTAAATAACTGTCACAACAACTTAACACTTATAGCAGTAAATACAAAAATTATAAATAAATGTTTAGAAAAAGTAAGGCACTGGTACGAATAAGACTTTCCCGAAGAGACTTATTCCAATTGAGGTACGCGTGAGACAAAAATAAAAACTCCTTTATTTAAGCATTTGCAATATACTTTGCGTATATGACAAATTATTTTCACACAGTATTTTTTAATCAACAGCCAACTTTTGCAAGAACAATCAAACGATATTTATTACTTTATTGTAAACTCCGTTAAAAATTAACATTTGTTAGTAATTTCATTCTTTATGGCTAATTATAAATTAGATTATTAATCAGATCAAATCTAAACAATTTGGAAAAGGAACATTTTTAGTTGTTAAAATATACATAACTAAATTTAAGTTAATTGGTTACCAAACGAGAGTTTTTTTCTAAATAATTATATATTAGCAACGTCTAAAATTTATTACCAATAATACCCGAATGTATAAGCCGTGAAAGAAAAAAGAAAAAAAAAAGCAAGAGCTTAAAGAATTAACTACAATTTCACAAAATTTTTTAATTACAAGTTTACGTATACTTCTGGTGAACACTAAACTCTCTTATTGTATAAGACATAACGACGTTGTAGGGATCCGTTAGATAAGAGATGGTAGATTGTAGTGGTCTTAAGGTTAAAACCAAAACTTTTGACTCAATTTGTCAATATGTTATTTCAAAAACAATTTACAAAGTATTATTTCAGGCACTTCAAACAATGCTATAAAGTATCTTGCCAGACCGTCTGCGACTGTGATAGCTTTGATGTTGAGTATAGCTACTGCTACACAGTATTATAAAAATAGACATTGTATGGTAAATATATGTTTATCATCAGATGATGAAATTGCTAATAGTCCAAAAGTATCGATAGCTATTTTTTTTTTAAACTTTAGCCTGAGTATTTGTAATTGTCACAGGATCTTATGTTTTTATTTGTGTTAGTTTTTGTTCTTAGCAAGTTTTGCATTTTCGTACATAATTTTTAGTGTGTTCTCTTGTACCTTCCCAGTAATAAATTTCTCGTATTCTTTAATAACTTTTTTTAATGCCTCTATGTCTACCGAAGAGACTGTTAAGCCTCTTTTTTGATTTTAGTTGTCTTATTTCGTTCAACAAATAAACACATTTACTGAAACATACAGTTATTTTAGTGTTGTATCTGACCGAGTTCTTCACAAATTGCTTTGAATAATATTCTGTTCATCAAGTAGTTGGTAATTTCACTTTTTCTACATATTCTCAATGTTTTTATATTCTTATCTTCTATTACTTAAGCTACACTTGCTAAGTAAGATGTGCCATGAAAGTAAGTAGTCAGTGCCATGAATAAAAATCTTAAAGCAATATTACATATCTTTCTCTTCCTTTGGTAACCAAGTAGAATACTGATTAATTTTTATAATCAGTTGTTATTACGTAACCTACTTGTGGTTGTATTTTATTTATTTCAGATTTTATAGTATAATTTAATTTTAATAATAATTTATTAATGGTAGAATTAAGTGTCAGGTCGGCTGAGATAGGCATTGCAATGCATTGTTGTCCTTTGCACTTGTTAAACATTCTTGTGTGCTTAATATTTCAAGGTGATTCATTCCTGTTCTTATCAAAGTTCTTATTATAGTGATTTCTGAACAAGTGACTTGTTCATCGCATTCGGTATTCCATTGATGCTCTAACATTTTAAATGCGACTGTAGGAACTATGCGTTCCTTCTTCCTTTCTAGCTCCTTTACTATCTTTTTGTTTGATGGTAAAAACCTTAGGCTATTTTCGTTTATCATCGAAACCATCCACTTTTAGCGTAGATGTAGCCTTGGAGTTCCTTATCGAAGATTTTAAACTTATTAAAAAGCTTTTATCTTTGATAGAATATAAAGAGTCATTAAATTAATCTAGAATATTATTAGATAAAGTTCTTAAATTCTGAGAATTCGTTTCGGTTGACCCTGGTTTGTTATCTTCTGTTGTTTCTGTGGGTGTGTAATAGACCCAATAAAAGAATAGGTTAGAAAAATTTGTGTTTTGTTAACTTTTAGATAAATGATATTGTTTCTCATGACTTTCATTTGAAATGCTTAACAAAGCATCTTTATGCAATAATCTGCGAGCGCCAAATTTTAGCTTTGGATTTTTTTTTATTTTAGCAACCATTTTATTTTCTCAAGTACTTGATGAGTTAGTCTCAAACCTAAATCCCACTGATTTTTAAGATGCAGTTTCGATTTTTTTATTTGTCAAAGTCCTGAAAGTTAGAGTCGGTTGTTCTAAAGGGTTAAATATTCCCTCCAAGTCACAGATTCTAGCAATAGCTTCTTGTTTTAACTCATTTTCTGATGTGCTTAAGATGGATGATGAATCCGGTTGACTGCTCAAAAGACTAGAAAGAATATATTTATCTTTTTTAGGTATTGGTGCTTGCTAATTTTCTTTAACTTCCAATGTATCGAGAATTTTTGTATCATCAGAGTATAAAATGGCCGTGGGTCTGTCAGGAGAAGGTGCTTGACGCTTACGTAGCCTTTGAGCTAATGATGGTTTAGTGAGCTCTTCTTGCCCTTCTGCTATTACTGGCAATATAATGAGAGGATACTTTTTAAGCCTTCTTTTTTTTCTCTCGTTGCTTGCTTCGCTCTAGTAGTGGGTTTGAGCTTACTTTAACTTTGATTATGTATATCACTGGCCTAATTAGCACGTGTTATAAATGTTTTTGTTTGTCAAGGGATTTTCAAAATAGGTTCTAAGGGTAACATATGAGACTGTTATGATTTATATTTATTAGACTCACTGTCAGAGCTTGAACAGTTAGAGAAAATACTGCTTCTGTAACTGCTGAATGTTATTTATTTTCTAACCCTTTTACGCCTTTCCTTTAAATCGATATCTTTTTTTACGGGATTTATTTATTTCATAAAAATTTTTAGGGTAACGCGATAAAGCGTCAGTATTTAAATTAAAACGTCTGCGATTGTACTTCGTTGTAGTTGCACCAATGAAGTTTTGCCTTTCATCAGTAAAGGAAACTCATAAGGTCTTTAATAAATTCGATCAATTTCAAAGGTTAATGGTCTCCATAAACTATAAAATTTCGTTTGTATGAATAGGGTCGAAAATGTTGTACGATGGCTGTAACTGCATTAAGATAAAGTTGATAACCACTTATTTCATGTCTCAAGTACAGTAATTAAGAAGTTCAAAAGTTGATTTTATTTAGCTGTAAATTTTCAACAGCATCTTATAGTCTATTTAATAATTTTTGTACTTTTATTGAACAGTCTTTAAAAGTTTTGGCACATGTTATAATATCGTCAAAAATTAGGAATAGTTCTGTCTCTTGCAATTTTAATAATACAGAGTCCATGAGTCTTGGAAAGGTAGCTAATGCGCAGCATGATCCGTATTAAATAAACTCGAAAAAGTTAAATCAAATTAATTTTACAAGAAGTGTAAGAGTAAAGGGTGAGATGAGCATTTACAATGTTATTCAATTTACGGTTTTCTTAACCCAACTTACCTCTATAATTGTTGCTTAGCCAGTGCTTGCGCGCACGCAGTCGCAAGATCTTACATGGTTGATCACAACGATGTTTCTTATCCTACACGAGAGCACTCGGGGTGATGACAAAAATTAGGCTTCTGCTTTTATCATCAAAATTTAAGTCGACGGGCCTTTCCCTCTCATTCCTCCTTCATTCACTTCTTAGGTGAATTGAAAGTGACCTGATTTGCTCGAGCTTCTTTTACGAGGCTTCGACACAAAACTAACGCCTTAATTCGCTTAAAGTGCGCGTTCTGAACACGTAACTTGATCACCAAAAAAAAATTTATGTGTGCTTAAAAGGCATAACAGACCTAACTTTTCGACCTTTACAGTTACTCTGGAGTACTTGATAAAAGAAAAGAAACGAGTATTGTTTTTTGCGTGTTTTTATACTTTTGCGTTCGGGAAGAATGCGTCAAGTTGGGGATCTAAGCGTCTAATTACAGCTTAACTTGGTTGCCTTTAAATGACACGAGCAGAGTCATGAAGCAACAATTGAACAGAAACTGATCGTTCAAACTGCTGATCTCTTGGATTTTATATTAAGTACAGGTAGCTGTTAAAATTTTTTATGATATTTCTTGTGTACGTCCACAGTAAAGAATGTTAAAGTTGTTAATTAATCACATGATTTGGTTAAATTGTCGGAATTTATTTTGTAAGATAAACGTTTCATAGAATTGTTTAAGGTTGCTCACGAAGTTTTGTGACGTGAGCTTGTTTACCCTTGACTAACATGAGCACAGTCTTGAAGAAATAATTTTACAGTAGGTGTTTGGAAAGTGTGAATGACAGTCAGAGTCAGAGTGCGTGTTTATTGTACGCTGGCAGTTAGCTGAGCACATATGCCCTATTCTTGTATGCGTCGACAGTGTGTAACCGAGCTTAGGTTGGCTATCATGCATGTGTACGTGATTGTTAGTGTATCTTCTTGCGTTAGCTACTAGACACATGTGCTTCAGTCAGTGTTGACTCTAGACAGCGTGAAAATGAAGGCATACTCTTGGTCAGCCATTGCTCTTTTCGTGCCACGTGTGAACTCTTGTTCATCTGCGTTTATCCTCAACAACGTTGCAGTTTGCAAATTAAGTCTCATTAATGCTAATATAACATATTATCTGCAGCCTGCAAAGTGGGTATTCCATACGCTAGCTTATTAAGTGTCATAATTCAAAGGTCAATCATACCTTTCACGGTGGTGTCGTGTATATAAGAAAAGAGAACTTATACAAGAGAAACTTGTTACACACCTGCTCTGAATTGTACTTGCTCATTGCACTGCCATTAGTGTGCAGTTTAAAAAAATGTGCATTAGTAACACTCGTGGTACAGGAATTTAAATAATTCAACAGATCAACTCAGAAGAAGTGTGATTGTTTCAATTAAAATTTAGTATTCTACATAGACTCAAGTGCAAATGAATGTGTATTATTAATAGTCAGCAGTATAGTGTAGACTCAAACTTTTGTACATTTAATAAATTGATTATTTTAGTTTACTTTGTGTTATAAATAAGTGTTACTGATATTTCAATAGCTATTCAACTTATCATTCTTTTATTTTGTATTAATTTGATTTTACGTAAAATTCTTATGTTTTTTATAGTTATTAAATTTACACTAACGTGTTAATCATTGTGGTTGCAATTCATTTTAGGACTCTCTTGTATGTGCACTCTCATAACCAGTGCCTTTAGAGTGCTAAGATAATACTATAATCTTTTTTTTCTACATTTGGTTTTTCAAGCTGGATCAGGCACTGTGCATCGATGATTAGCGGTGCGACGTTTTTTTCGTAGCTTCTTATTAGTTGAGCTCAAGGGACTTTTCTGTGACATTGTGGTAAATTTGTTGTGACCTTCCGTTAGTTAAGCGTAAGTAACTTTTCTGTGACTTTTTAGTAACTTTGTTGTGACCTTTCGTTAATTAAGCTTGAGTGACTTTTTTGTAACTTTTTGGTAACTGCAGTGCCAGTGTGGTATAACTTAGTGAGACTAATAATAGACACAGTTTGGTGTGTAAAACTCGAAGACTCGAAGACTCGTAGTTAATCTCAGTGGGTGTATAGTAGTGGGTCATAAAAGGCTGCGGCTAATCTTTACTCGTGCCTGACCCAACAGGGGCAGGAGATGGTGATAGGGCTTCAGCCAGTGCTATTTAACAGTGAAGCTTAGCTGCCAATCATGGACAGTCTGCCACAGCCACACGAGGAGTGGGTATTCTTGTCCCTGATGCCAGAGATTAACCGTTGTTTAATGAACCGGGGCGCATAAATACCTGATCGATGCCTGCTTTGATTCTCTGTGGGCTTCTGATCAAGGTGCAGATCCAGAGAAGCTGCATTGAGAGCATGGCTCAACTATGGTTGACTGCCCAGCAGGAAGGTGAGCCATTTACCTACTCTGAGGTTGCGCAGTGGAAGAACGACTGCCACTTTCTCTATGATAAGTTTAGGAAGAAGCACTCTGTCCTGAAGTCTTTGTGCCCCGTAGCAATGCGTAAGCACGAGTATTTCACTTCAGGAGCCACAACTGCCTCTTATAAGGCGTACTTTAGGACCATGCGTGTTCTTAACAGGCTTTCTGATAAGCTTGTCAAGAGATGCAGAATCACTGCTTAAGGCTGCGTCAGAGCTTCGACAACTTCGGAGACTGATTTTCAGCATGGGCTCAGCCCATGAGGTCTTAGAGGCAGTTTTTCTTGTTAGATTAGGTAGACTTTTGGATGGTGCCTCTAAGGAGTCCTGGGACACGTCACCTGGGACACAGCGGCCAAATCATATTCTCTAGCATGTGAAGCTCCTGATAATTTCTTAATGAGTCGCGCGCAGGCATTGGAGATGATGCAATTTAAGTTTGGGACACGGATGTCCAAAGGCAGAACATGTAAGACTTAGCAGCAGAAGGTTGTCAAACAGCAGTTAGCCCATGACAGTCACACTTAACCTAGGAAGGAAGTAGCTAAGACGTCGTCCACAAATGTTAGTAGAGCCTAAGAGTCTACCCACCTCTGCTCATATTGTGGGCAGATTCATTACATTGGCAAGTGCCCAGAGTTTATAGCTCTGGATGTAGACAAACGCTTTAAATTTATCTCAGATAAGCCGCTCTGTTTCAATTGCTTGGGTCAACATGCAGCAGCTAAGTGCTTGAATTATCGGCTTTGTTTAGAGTGTAGTAAGGCACATCACACGCTTATTTATGGGGCAGAGCATCTAAGACATATTTCCAAGTTGCCCTCACAACTACAACAGCAATAGAGTCAATCTTACTAGGAAAATAGCGCAGTTGTCAGTAATACTCATCGTCATCAGAAATACTCACAAGTATACTCAAGATCAGAAAAATTCAGAAATCGACCAAACTCTCAGCAATACTTAATTTCTAATAAAATTTTTGGTAACTCAAGATACAGGCCCAATACATTTCATGCCTTTGGTAACTTAGGAACTCTGCTGCTAATCGCATAAGCTTAAATCCACACTTCAGCTGTACCTTAAGCTGTGAGGATACTGATAGATCAGGGATCAGAAATTTCATTTATCTCCGAGCAGGCAGTGGCTCGGTTGCAGCTAAAGCGTGAGAAGTCAACGTTGAAAATTAAAGAAGTAGGTGATGGCAAAGTTAGTAAAACTCATTGTAAGAATAAACTTACATTGCATTCTGTATACAAAAAGCTTAGCATTGACTTGGAGGCTCACGTGCTGTATCAAGTATCAGCTCCAATACCATCCCTTAGATGTGAGAATGAGTCGTGACCTCAAACAGTATTGTTGAATTTAGCTGACCCGTAATTCTTTCTACCAAGAGATATTGATTTATGAATTGGTGCTGACTTTTATTCAGCAATAATAAGGCAGCATGTGATTAGAGGATTGACTTCAAAGCCCATAGCCTAACTTACTATGTTAGATTGGATACTCTAAGGGCCTGTTACTCAACAGCGTTATAGTAAAACTCTCAGTCATTGTTCTCAGATTATTTTCACTGGTGAAGATACACTCCAAAAGTTACTCACGAAGTTTTAGGTCAAGAAAGAGGTACCTACAGATTCAACAACTCATACACTTGTGCCAGAGAAAGAAGAGTGTGAGCAGCATTTTAGAAAAACTCATTCAAGAGATGATTCAGAAAGATATGTAGTGAGGATACCACTTAAGGAACCTGTTTCTCTACTAAAAAACTCAGTTAATCTTGTACGATCATGTTTTATTAGGACAATGACCAGGCTCAAGAGTAATTTACAGTATGGCAAGTTCTATTCAGAATTTATGTCTGAGTACAAGAGCTTGGTTCACAAAACACCAGTGCCATTAGAACAAGTCAGTATGGTCCCTTACTAGTATTTATCTCACCATGCAGTCCTCAAAACAGATGGTGGAATGAGGAAAATTAGAGTTGTTTTAATGAATTAACACTTACTTCTTCAGGTTATTCAATTTATAGTATTACTTATACAGGACCGAATCTGCTACTTTATATCTTGGATGTACTTATTTGGATGCGTAGTTTTAAAACGAAATTTTCCACAGATATTTGTAAGATGAACTGTCAAATTGGTCCATTCAAAAGACTGGGGTATGCAACGGATAATTTGGGAGGACGAGACCAATAGAGAACCTCATTATTATTTAACCACAGTGACTTATGGCACAAGAGCAGCCTCGTTTTTGGCCACTCCAGCATTGTTGCAATTGATAATCGACGAGAAACATAATCATCCAGAGGCTGGCAACATTTTACGTTTTGGTCGCTATGTTAGTGATTAATTTGGATGTGTGGACAGCATGGATAAATTAAATGTTTAAGCAACTTAGCTCTCAGATCCATGCATGGTGGGTAGTATGTTATTGGCTAAGTGGCACTCAAACTTCACAGAATTCCAGTACTCATCTTCTATCAATATTCAAGCAACATTACTTGACGACTGCAAAGCTTTAACACTCAGATAAGATTCGATACCACATTCAGATATCCTCACATTTCACGGTGCACTGAGGTAAACAATTGCAGCTCCAACTAAAAAAGTTACACTCTCATAAATCTCTCAAGTATCTGATCCTCTTGGCATAGTATCACCAGTTATAATCTTAGTGAAGATCATAATTCAGGAACTGTGGTTGCTCAAGGTAGATTGGGATAATCCAATACCTGATGCATTTACACAGCGTTTGGTCTCCATCAGGGAGGATCTTCTAAAACTAAATAAAGTTAGTTTGCTGAGATGCATTGGAACAGAGTTGAACTTTTGTATAGAACTTCATGAGTTTACTGATGCCTCTTAAGCAGCCATGGGAGCAGTAATTTACCTTGTCTAGTGTACGGAGACTTCTCAGTCATGCTCACTCGTCTGTTCGAAAACAAAGGTGGCTCCACTCAAGAAGATGTCCATTTCACGTATGGAGCTAACCGCAGCTCTTATACTCGCCAAACTCGTTAAGTATGTTCTACAACAACTCAAGTTTAATGTCAGTAAGATTCATCTGTGGACAGACTTATCAGTTACATTCTATTAGATTTCATCACATTCGAACAAGTGGAAAAATATTGTTAGAAATCGAGTTGCCGAAATCCACGATCTGGTTCCTACAGCACGATGGCGATACGTGCCTAGTGGAGATAATCCTGCAGATTGTACCTCACAAGGAATGCTCACTTCACAGCTGGCTTAACACAAACTATGGTAGCAAGGGCCAGGTTGGCTAATGTGTGATGAGGAAGATTGGTTTAAGCAGCCCAGTGCAATTGACTGTGAGGATGAGACTGAGGCGCGCTCAGTTGTAACTATGGCAGCATTTGTTGCACGTTGTGAATTTTCGGAGAGACTTCTTCAGATGTGTTCTCATCTGCCCAGGTTGTACAAATTGACAGCAACAATTTTTTTGGCTGAACTCGAGTTAAAAATGTTACACAAATCACAGCACGATACTTCTTTTGTCACTGCTGATTTAACCAACAATGCTAATCTCTTTTAGATCCATAAGACTCAAAAAATGTTGTTCAAAGAAGAACTAGATTTTCTCAAGCGAAACTTTCTTTCCAAGGTCATGTATTTCATTGCTCAACTGCTTTCATGATAAGAATAAGGTTTTGCAAGTGGAAGGTAGACTGGTAAATGCAAAACTCAGACCAGATGCAACTCATCCAGCAATACTCCCTAGGCAGTCTCAATTCATTGATCTTATTATCGATCATGCTCATACTCAAACTCTGCATGACGGCACTCAGCGAACACTCAGTAAGACTTGACAGAAATTTTGGATTATTGGCGGAAGAGCTCCCGTCTGATCCAGAATATAAGGGTGTGTTTGATACGCTAGATTTTAAACATGATGGGCTCAGCAGATGATGGAACAGCTACCAGAAGCCAGGGTTACTCCTTCGCGAACGTTTTAGCAAACAGGTGTGAATTATGCCAGCCCTATCAACACAAAGTCTTGAACAGATCGAGAATCGAAACCCATAAAGAATGTTTGTGCGTTTTCGTCTGTTATTCAACCTCGGCAGTGCATCTATTCGACTAAAACATTTTCGTCTGCATACTAGCAGTTAGTTTCTCGTCGTGGACGTCCATTTAAGTTATACTCAGATTGTGGGACAAACTTCATAGATGCAGATAAGGCTCCTCAACAGTTATACTTTAAAGCAAGGCAGCAAGACTCTACTCTATTAACTTTACTGACTCAGAATGAGACGTCGTGGCACTTTAACCCTTCTAGTGCTCCTTACTTGGAAGATAAGAGAAAAGCTGCAGTTAAATCAGTTAAATTCCATTTGAAGCAGACCATGTAAGATACACTCGATACTTTTGAGGAGGCAACACACTCTTATCTCAGATCGAAGCTATTCTCAACTTAAGACCTCTGGAGCCACTGACAAATGGCACAAAAAACTTAGCAATACTCACTTCAGGTCGTTTTCTTATAGGTTCAGCTTTGGATCTGCCGCTAAAGCCAAGATTGCTTGAAATTTTACCAGGCAAACTTTCAAGATGGTAACTTGTTCAGGCTAAGATGCAGAGATTCTAGAAACAGTAGTCAAAACAGTATATTCACAGGCTCAACTCTATACAAAAGTGGCATCACATTTCTCATGAGATTCTGCAAGGCTCTTTAGTATTAATCACCAGTGAAACTGTACCTTCTGGAAACTGGCCAGTAGCTAGAGCTGTGGCAACTCTTCTGGACAAGGACAACCTCACAAGTGTAATTACATTAAAGACAGCCACATCTACTATTCAGCGACCCATATACAAGTTAGAAGTGCTTCCAGTCTATAATTGTAGTCAACAGCAACTTGACGGTGGGCAAAATGTTTGAATAGTATAAATGCCAGTCATAGAAAGTGTGCGTGTGTATTTTCCACTGGCAGTAAGCTACGCACGCATGCCCTCTTCTTGTATGTGTCGACAGTGTGTAACCGAGCTTAGGTTGGCTGTCATGCATGTGTAAGTGATTGTTAGTGTATCTTCTTGCATTGACTACTAGACACATACGCCTTAGTCAGTGTTCACCCTAGACATAATAAAAATAAAAGCATACTCTTGATTAGCCGTTGCTCTTTTTGTGCCACGTATGAACTCTTGCTCATCTGCGTTTATCTTCAACATCGTTGCAGTGAGCAAAGTAAGACTCATTAATGGTAACATAACATTATCATCTGCAGCTTGCAGAGTGAGTATTCAATACGTTAGCTTATTTAGTGTCATAATTCAGAGGTCAATAATACCTTCCACGGTGGTGTCGTGTACATAAGAAAGGGAACTTATACAAGAGAAACTCGTTACACACCTGCTCTGAATTGTACTTGCTAATTGCACTGCTATTACTGTGTAGTTTAGAGAGGTGTACACCAGTAACACTCGTGAAACAGGAATTTAAATAACTCAACAGATAAACTTAGAAGAAAAGTAATTGTTTTAAGTAAAGCTTAGTATTCTACATAGACTCAAGTGCATATGAATGTGTATTATTAATAGTCAGCAGAATAGTGTAAACTCAAAGTTTTGTACATTTGACTAATCGGTTATTTTAGTTTACTATGTATTATAAATAAGTGCTTCCTATATAATAATAGTTATTACACTTATAAATCTTTTTTTTTGTATTAATTTGATTTTACATTGAAGTGTTATGTTTTTTTATAGTTATTAAAATTACATGAACGTGTTAGTCGCTGTGGCTGTAATTTATCACCGGTGCCTTTAGGGTTCTAAAATAGTGAGATTATCTCTTTTTTCCACATTTTTATACATTAAGTAATGGTTAAAACTGCTAATCCCTTGGATTTTACATTAAGTACAAGTTGCTGTCGAAATTGTGTACGATATTGTTTGTTTACATCCACAGTATAGAATGTTGAAGTTATTAACTTATCACATGATTTGGTAGACTTGTGGGAAATTGTTTTCAAAGAGTAACGTTTTATAGGATTGTGTAAGGTTGCCCGCGTAGTTTCAAGTTTGCGATGGTAGCTTGTTTTAAAAAAAGTATGCGATGGTTTGAAATCGCTGAGCTATTGCTTTTGATAATTTAGAAATGAGCTCTGAGTTTTAAAGTAATTAATGTTAAATAAATGACATAGCATGTCACAAAAATAATGAATACAAATTACATAAACAAAATAATAAGCAACCTGTTAGTTTTCTTTTGAAGCACAAACTGATACCTTTTATTAACTGTACCATTTTATTGTCCCTACTGCTGTGTGATTTTAAGACAAAATGCTTTTTAAACAGTAATTTATAAAATTCTAAACTTTAACAACAGGAATAAGAAAGTTAGTTGCACTTAAACATTTATACAAAAAAAAGTTGCAAACGTTATATTAGCTGATCCTTGTTTTGTATAACAATACTGAAGTCCAATGCTTGCACTTTTGGAAAGTACCTGCAACGCAAGAGTATTGACACTTCGTATCCCACTTTCTTTTATTCATGACAATCACTAGTCTTATTTCGTTTCGTATACTGTAGTAAAATCTGAGAATTGGAGGTACAAAGCTAAGAATTTAAATGTATTTGAACTCTGGTTAACGACACCTTTTATGGGTATGTGCTTTACTTTTTACACGCAGTCACCTTTGTCAAACAGTTGGATAATTTTTACGATGAGATTGGTTACATTATAAGATTAAACAAAGTACCATTATTTTACTAAGTACTTTGAACTTGTTTACGTTTTATTCTGAAATCTGTGTTTACCCTTTCAGCGAAAGGTGGCACTAGCCCTGACGCTACCAAGGCTCATATGAAGCACTATGTACAGTTATACTCGAACCTATAATATAAATTTTAACACTGTCGACTATTGACTCCTGCACTGCACTACATGGGCTTGCGTGAACACACACACAGACACAAACTCTTGCGAGCTCTCTCTCTCTCTCTCTCTCTCTCTTTTATTATGCTGTCAGCTGCTGTTGCTCTGCACTTGAGAACCTATATACGCCGCGCGCCGTGGTGCCACTTTTTCCCAGCTCCTACTTGGCAAGCAGCCATGCATGGCATGTGTGTGAGTGCGTGTGCATGTATGCTTAGCTGCTCAAAAACAAACATAATATAGCATGTCTATATGTTTTGGCTGGCTGTTGCATGAGCTTAGTGCTCCTTAGTAAAGAGGTAGAGAGAGAACAGTACACGTATATCTATTTAGGTGTAACAAAAAAAGTATTACACACTAAATATTGTCACTGCTAAAGTGGATAGTCCAAGCCTAGTATAAGATGTTTCTGCATTAAAAAATCGATGAATAAACAGGAGGTAAGCTGAGCTAGTTCTGGTACCTCCCCCCCCCCAGCTCCTTTCTGAGAAATGGTGGGGAAATAAGCTGGTGGAGAGTGGTGGTGGGGGAGGAAAATTCAGAGCTATAGCACGACCCGGTTGCAGATAGAGATAGTGGGTGAGGCGGGATTGGGCCCCGTAAGTAGTTAGGAAGATTTAACACCCGTGTGGTAAGGATTACTCAGGTGATAATATGGGGTTTTGTAAACTGAATGCTGGTAGCTGTGGCGTCGGATGGTACTGACGAGGTGGTGAGTAGTAAATATTTCTTGGGTGGTAAAGTAGGGTCTCATGTTTCAGATGCTGCTAGATGTAACATTGGATGATACCAAGGACTGCCTTCATTTCTGGCTGCGAATCAGACTCTATCATCAGAATGGTTTTAGAGGCTACTAAGAACCTTAGCATACAGTAAGAGGAAGATGATTAAGCTTGAATAAGTATTTCTTGTCAGCAGATATTTTTTTCTTTCTTATACTAAGGTGACTTAGCGAAATCTTGCCTCTTCGAAAGCAGGCGTGTTAAGTTGTTAAAAAAAAACTATATTTTTTTTTATTGGAAAATCTATCTACATTGACACGTTAACTGTGACCGATAGCTTTTGGCTTGTTAAATAGGTGAATAATAAATAAGTGCAATATTTTTTACTCTTAAGTACGGGCGTATCAAGTATTGTGAGATGTCAAAGAACACATGCTTACTATTCTTATACTAAAATAAATCACATATCTATTTAAATTTCTTGACGCTTGATTATTTATTTTTACACCGTACCTCGTTAACAAATTCAGCTATCATTTCTTATCAATATGTATGTATTAGCTATGACCGATGATCAACAGCTTTCTGCTTAGGTGTATACTGTAATAGGGTCGTATTATTTCTTTTTGAGAGCAGTTACATCGAGTGATGCAATATTATTTTCTTGAAAAAAGGTGTATCAACTTGTTGGAGAGGAAACGTAGACGCTTTTTTTGGAAAAAGCGTACACTCTCCCAATAACTCTTTTTTTTACTACTGGGTAAGCATGACAGCCAACTGCCCTAGTCACTGGGGCCATTCACCCACCACCTATGTATAACGGTGTATTGCTACATCCATTTCCTACCCCTTTTACTGATATCATCCTCGAACTTATGTACAGAGTGTGAGTATCTCTGGTAAAAGCCTCGCCAGTTAAGCTGACACTCTCTGCTCTAATGATGCCTCAGGTCTGCTCCCTACTGTGTACCCTTTTCCCGGAGAGGAATTTATACTCCAGAATGTCAACTCCTTGCCAGTAAAGCCAGCAATTTTCGCCAAAGCATTGGATCCTGACTAATAAGCACGCCTAGAAAAGCCCCATGATTGAGGGACCACTCCTCGCCGGTAAGGCCTGCGATTCCTGCCTGATGCCTGGCATTGTATCCACTTATCTCTACCTATAGTCCTCACACTATTTTCTATTTGCCCAATCCCGAAGACCTGTGGGTCGAGAAAAAAACCCTAGAACTACTCTAATGGAAGATTTCACGAAAAAACATGCCCCGAAACAGTCGGGGTCAAGTAGGAACTTTTCTCGATGAAAACTGTTTTTTTAAAAAGTCTGCATTTACTGGGAATTGAACCTACGACCTCCTGATCTACGCAAGATCTGCAATTAGCACGCTTACAGCTCAGCCTACGCCACTGGACTTTTTGCTTCTAATTTAGGCATAAAATGTACTACTGACTTCTTTTTCTTCTCGAGAGCAGTATACTATTATAATACTCATAGAAAATCGCAAATTTCTTTTCATTTCTCAACGCTTGCTACCTCATTTTTCAAACGCAGTACCTTGCCCATAAATATATTCTTTATTTCTCATTGTTATGCATACCTTAGGCATAATCAATCATTCACAGCTTTTTACTTGGTCACATTATGCACCAGCCCAATATTATTTCTAAGCAAGAGCAGAAGTATCGAATAATATGAGTTGCCAGAGAGAACGAGTGTACCGTTTTATGACTGAAAGCGTATTTCAACATTGCTAGGCTTACTCCACACAGTTGATACAACAAAGCTCTTTTAATCGGTGCAGTAATAAGGAGGTCTGAATTGAAGATAATTGAATTATATTTATGTAGAACTCATTAATTGCATATCTTTTATGTATTAGGTGTACATTGAGTAAAAAATACTGTTTCGTCCTTGCTGTCTCTTTACCATCCATTTTTTAAGGTTGTAGCATTCTTTACAGCACAATGATCTGAGCTAAATTGGTAATTTAAGCATTCAATTTTATCCATACTAATTATTTTTTTTAATATAATAGTAGCTTAATATCATAAATGTATCTATAATGTTATTCTTATATGCAAAATATTTAGTAAAACATATAATTTTTACTATGAGTAGTGTCCCTATAAATAAGCACACACGCCGTGTTAACTATGAACTTTTTCAAAACCAACCACGTAAATAACATCATCTTCTTCAATAATGACTCGAAAGGTTGTAGCTACATCATCGTAGAAAGCTTCTTTAGAGCTTTAATAAAAATTGTGGTTATTATTCTTCAACCATTAACTTTCACATTTGTGTTTATATAACAGTTGTGCCCTAAATTCAAGGAATTACCCAAATCAGCCTATTTCTAAAGGAACAGCGGAAAACCAAGTATGCTGGTACTTATTTCGTTGAAAAAATTTTTTATCGACAAGGAAGTCAAGTATTTCTGAGGTGGTAAGGCCATGAAAATACCCATAACAGTTAAGTTGATAATATCAGAGAATTAGAAGAATATGTACTATAAAATTATTTAAATTAAGTCGTTGTCAAATACTTGTATAGAACTTGTTATAATCTTCCAATGCAATCCACTATGGGTGTTACTTAAATAATTTTATACTATACCTGCAAATGTTAATTTTAACAGAAGGTTTATTGAGATAAATGAAAACTCGAAACATGTAATGGATTATATTACTAATTTTTTTTACGTATGACTAATTTTCCAGAGAAAAGTTTTACTTGTATTTGTAGAAATAAGCACTCATATGTTAAAAAATTTGATGCTATCACGATTATAGGGAACTAACAGCACCTTTTTATCTATAAATTCCTACAAACTATGAAATAATAGTTCATAACTAACAAGACATTCTGATACTTGAATAGGTAAAAATATCTAGAAGTGGCCATCTAATTCGGCGATACCTTTCTATGCTGAGTTTAGTATTAGCTTTTCGTATCTCTGTGGCCACATGACTAACACCCTCAACCATTTTGTTGATCTTCTTTGTTGGAAGAAATCTTTTACAGGATAGTCGATTGAGTGCTCCCAACTCAGCGATCTTCAACATTAAAAATATTGTGAGTTTTAAAACAGTAAAACAGAGAAACTAGTAGGCAGTCATGGGAGCACTGTAAGACGTGAAAACTTAAAACTATGCATTATACTTTGACTTGAGTTCTGAAATAAATTGGTAGCTATCTTAATTATCTACTGTTTTTGAAATATGTCATCAAAAATCATAGCATTTTTAAATTACTATGTGGGTCGTGATAATTCATATGATAACACGAAAACCTTTTTATTACACTTATTCTAATTAATGAATCATATTGTTTAAAACATGAGAATACAGATATTTCTCAAGCTGGAAATTCTGAAAACTATGTGACTTGTCTCGAAAATATTAGTGTTAAATCTCACTATAACAGATGCTGAGGAGTGAGAAAAAATTTATCAAAGAACCTGGACAATCAACGTCTGATAAAAGCTTATTATTATTTTTTAAGAAATTTATTCGAGTCTCTGACATGCAATTTCTGAATAATCGAATTAAACTTTACAACTGGAACCATAAGTACTTACGTAAAAGAAAGTGCTATTTTGATTTTCTTTTTTTTTTCATAAATAGTTGAGTTTTTTAAAAAGGCTATTAAATAATTTGTAGAATAATTGTAAGTTACTTCTAATTTCAAGAAAGTTAATAAGGTAATCAAACTTATTAAAAAAAATGAAATGATACCCTTATAAGTTAAAATAATTTGACCGTACTGTAAGGTATTATGAAGCATAATGTAACTAAAAATAATTAACAGTAGTCTCGTCGTCACATTTGTCAGTGTTACAAAGTGTCAGTGTTGAAAAAATTTAAATTTTAATGTTCATTGCAGCTTTAGGCTTGAAGCAGCCTTAATTATTGACAATACTTAGTAACAAGCATGAATATGTACTTCATTATGAAGCCCTAAAACAAGCTATAAATCATGGATTACGACTGACGAAAATTTATGAATCTTTAAAATTTTAGCAAAGTACATGGCTTAAAGAGTATATTGATCTCAAAAGGCATGAAAGAAAAAACCTGAGAATAAATTTGAAAAAATGCTTTTTAAACTATTCACTAATGTTATTTTCAGAAAGAAGTTGAAAAATGAGAGAAGTAGTATTGATGTTAAGCTTCTTAATGATTACGAAGGACGCTATGGTATTGCAGCATACATTGCAGAGCCAAATTCTTACAGTTGTGATATTTTTGATGAGAATTTTGTTGCCATTGAGCTGCAACGTTCAGAAGTAATGATAAAAAAGCCAACATACATTCGGCTGAGTGTCTTAGACTTATCTAAAATACTTGTGTATCGCTTTCAATATGATTAAAAGCTTATCAAACTTAGAAATTATTGTTAGCTCTTTCACACTGATACATACAATCTGATATAAAATTTAACGAACAAAGATATTTAAAAAATGATGAAATCTGATATTATCGAATTTAACACATTAAATTATTCATAAAATAATAAGCTTAGGATGATGTCAAAAAATAAGAAAATCGTTGTGCTCATGAAAGATGATTTTATATTAAAATTTGTTGGGCTCGAAGGTATGATGTACTGTATTTTCGTTGAAAATAAAAATGTAATAACGAGAGTAATCACTATACAGAGTTACGTTTTGAAAGCAACTATAGAGTTGAGTGACTACATTGAATGCTTACGTGACCAAATTATAATTATCGATGGGGAGCAAATTTAAACGAGATCACGTCGTCACAAGCTCTACACTAAAAGGCAAAATAAAACTGCTCTTAGTTCCCAAGATGTTAAGCGATACCTTTTATCAAACTCTCCAGATATACTGCCTTGGGAAAATTATAGAATGAAAACAACAGAATTATAAAAAGCTAAGGTATGTGAGGAAAATCATAGTAGACCAGCAACTAACGAAAAAGCAGCGAAAGGAAAGGGAGGGATTTCTCCAATAGTGGGAGAAAACCTATATCTTTAGCAGTATCAACCAGCAGAGCTTAGTCAGAACTGTAGTGAGCAACTAAATGTATCGACTACTTGATCATTTAATACAGACAGCTCAAATCAGCAACAAGCTCTCACAATAACAGGTTTGGAGTTAAAAAATTTCTACAGAAATAAGTAGCTTTGTATGAAACAGCAAAGATCAGACATGAAGATTTGTAGTGTGCTTCCATATTCATATACTTCTAAGGTAAGAAATTTTTTAGGCTCGTTGGACAAGTTTAAATAGAAAAAAACTCTTGGTTTTGCTAAAAATTGCTTTTATTTAAAAGCAATGTGATCCATGCAGAGAGTCGTGTGTGAGTGCGAGAGAATAAAGTGTCGGCAAAGGGGGCAGGAAAAGAGGGGAGCCCACTCTGTACTGGCCGGCAGTAGAGAAGGAGAGAGTAGCTTGGAGGCGCATCGGACTGGCAGAATGTGTCAGGAATTGGTAGTATGGGTATGCTTATGGCCTAAGTACTCTCTCCTTATCTATCGCCAGCCGTTGGGCAGTGCACTGGTGCACGTAGTGCGCGTTTGAATTCTTTGTAACACTGACAAATATGATGACGAGACTTATATTAGTAATTTTTAGTTAAATTGTGCTTTATTATATCTCACGTTATACTCGAACTATTTTAACTTCATAGGGTATAACATAATATTTATTAGCAAGTTCAATTAAAGTTTAATTACCTTAGTTTTAGTTTAATTACCTTACTATCTTTCTTGAATCAATTTATTAGTAGTAAATTATAAACAAATATTCTAAAAATTATAAACAGTCTTTGTGGAAAACTTAAGTATTCATGAAAAAAAGAAAATTAAAATAACACTTTCTTGTACCAAAGTATTAAGGGTTCTGGCTGGAAAATTAATTCGATTCTTTAATAATTGCATATCAAAAGCTTGAAACAAATCAATGAAAAAAAAAAAAAAAATAGGTCTACAATGGACATTAATTGTCGAAATTCTTTAATGAATTTTTTTTTACTCCTCAGTGTCTGTTGAAGTAAAATTTAAGACTGAAATTTTCAAGACAAATCACAGGATTTTTGGAATTTTCTAGCTTGAGAAATATCTGTATTATCATGTTAATAACTTTATAATCTGTTATTAAGAATCTGTATAATAAGGAGGTATGCATGTTATCATATGAATTATTACGATCCACATAGTTATAAGAATGCCATAGTTTTTAATGACATATTTTAAAAACAGCAGATAATTAACATAGCTATTAATTCATTTTAGAACCTAGGACCAAATATAATGCATAGTTTAAGGATTTGACTTTTAGTGACAGTCCCATGATTGCCCACACGTTTTTCTTTTTTACTATTTTAGAACTCATAATATTTCTTATGCTTTAGATCGCTAAGTTAGCAGCACTTAATCAACTTGCTTGTTAAGGATTCCTTCCAACAAAGAATATCAATAAAATAGTTAAGGGGCATAGTCGTATGTCCACAAAGCTGAGAAAAGCTAACACTAAATTCGGCATAAAAGGTATCACCGAACTAGATGGCCTCTTCTAGATATTTTTACCTCATGAAGTATCCGAGTTTTTTGTGAGTTATAAACGACCATTTAAATGGTTAAAGGAATTTCTCAATAAAAAGGTGCTGTCAGTTTACTAAAATAGTAATTTCATAAAACTTTTTGACACATAAATGCTTATTTCTACAAATGCAAGAAAAAATTTTGTCTGTGGAATTAGTCTTACGTGAAAAAAATTAATTATACAATCCATTACATGTTTCAAGTTATTGTTTATCTTAAGTCTTATACAAGTTTGTAACAACGTTCTAATTTGAGTAATTTTTCATTACATTTTCTCTTAATTCTCTGTTATCATTAACTTAACTGTTATGGCTATGGTTAAGGCCTATCCACTTCAGGAATACTTGATTTCCTTGTTAATAAATGATTATTTTAACAAAACAAGTATCGGTATATTAAGTTTTTTGCCATTCCTTCTAAAATAGGCTAATTTTGATAATCCCTCAAATTTAGAGCACAGCTCTTAGCTAAAAACAAGTGTGAAAGTCGGTGGTTGGAGATTTATTACCGCAATCTTTGTTGAAGCTCTAGAGAATTTTCCTACGAGGATGTAGCTACAACCTTTTTAGTCATTATTAAAAAAGATAATGTTGTTTACGTGACAGGTCTTAAAAAAGTTTAATGTTTTCGCCGTGTTCTATTTAATGGGGACACTACTTATAGTAAAAATTTCATCTTGTACTAGATATTTGCATATTAGAACTATTTTATGGGTAGATTTATAATATTAAGCAATGACTATTTAAAAAAAAAGATTAGTACAGATAACATCAAATGCACAAATTACGATTTAAATTTAGCTCATTGTGCTGTGAGAAATGCTACAGCCTAAGAAATGGATGTTAAAAGATCAGCAAGGTTAGAACAATACTGTTTACCCAATGTGCACCTAGTACACTACACTTATGCGATACATAACTTCTACATAAATCTATGTCAATTTTTTAAAATTTAGATCTCCTTATCACTGCACCGATTAAAATAACTTTACTGAATCAACTGACTGATTATGGCAAATGCATGCATAAAGATAAGAAGTGATAGCTATATTAATTGGCAGGGTACTGCCTAAAAAATTAGTAAGCAAACGTTGAAAAATAAAAAGAAAAACGCGATTAATTATGAGTTTTAAAATAGTACACATGTTTACTCTGATAGCTCACATCATTCAGTACGCCTGCTCTCAAAAAGCAAGAATACAAGTCTGGTATATTTAAGGCCTAAATGAGGAGCGAAAAGTCCAGCGGCGCATAGAAGAACGAAACGCGTTTTTTTCAGGGCATAAAATATCTCCAAGACCGATTAATCAACCTCAATGGTCTTTTCTTTTATTTAACAGCTCATTTAACAAAGGAAAAAGGAAAAGTGGCTCAGATTCCAAACATCTCCTTCAAGAGGGTAAGAACAACCCTCAAAGTTGACAAAATACGAAAAAAATTATTTTAAATAGACATTTTTTACTATAATTCATTTAAGATACAGTAAAGACAGTAAATGTTATACATAATATACAATGGGTAGTGTTAGTTTGGTGTACTGTGTTAAAACAAACCTTAAAATTATTGTAATAAGAGAAAAATTATTTAAAATTAAAATTTTTTACTATAATTGTTATGAATTTCCAGAAATTCGTTAAATAGAAAAAAAAATGTGGTACGGAACACTAAATCAAAAAAGTGTTTTAGGGGATTAAAACAACCCTTAAAAATAACAAAATTTAAAATATTTTATTTAAAATTGACATTCTTAACTATAATCGTTAGAAATATATAGAAAATTATAAAAATGACAAAATATTTATCACATTACATGAAATATATAGAGTAGGTATATTGTAAATGGTTAACAGAATCCTTAGACTTAATTAAATTTGAATTATTTCGATTTATTGTTATGTTTTTTACTATAATCGTTAAAAATCCATTAAAATTTTATAAAAAGACTGGAACTGCATCACAGTACGCACAATGCATAATGTAAAAACGGTGTGAGGGGTTAAAACAATCCATAAACGGGCTAAAATCCAGGAAATTGTTTGAAAAATTAATTATTTAACTGAGTGAGCTAAAGGCATGTTTCTTCAAATTATGTACACTCGTTTACATTTAAAATGACTTAAGAGGGTGGAAACAATTCTTTATAAATATTTAAATATAAAATAAGAATGATAGTTTGCAATTTTTTAGTATAGCTTTCGTTGACAAATATCAAAAATACAATTTAAAAAGTTTCGTTTAGTTATCTATGTGAAGTCAACGTTGATATTTTTAAATCATGTTTAAAGTATTTCAAACATGATGACGTTGTACAAACAATCTTTTGCATTAATAAAAGTGAAAATGCTTTTATTTAAATATTATTTCAATGATTCCAAAGAATCAGGAGCAAATGTTAATTTGTTGGACTAAGTAAGCCATATACTTATACAATGACATAATCTGCAGAACTTATAGAAGAACTGCAGAAGATATTATACTTTTCTACTCAAAATAGTTATTTAGTACATCCAAGCAAATGTAACCAATACAGGAAAAATCAGAACAGAAAAGAGAAAGAAAACACATTAGTGAATAATCGTCTATTTTGATAATGATTTAACTGCATGTATAATAACAAAAAAAGTTATAAAATTTATTGACGTCAAACAGCCATTAAATAGATCAAAAACTTCAAAGTTAATAATTCATCCATTTTCAATTTTTGTATACGTACCAACTGCACTGTAAAATAGTCTGGAAAATAGAGTTTTGAGTAGTTTTTTTCTATAATTTGACAAATTGTTAATAAGTAATAATAATGAAGAATTAGCTTTTTAAGTTCTAAAATTATAAGATAAAACGTATTTAACAAAGAGATGCTTACATTTTATAAAAGGTGGTTTTTTAAGTACACAGCTATATGTATTATACCTTATTCATTCATAAAAAATTGTGAAACATTTTTTTCAGATTATTCTTCATCATTGCTAACGGAATTAACTTCTGACTTAATCCAACTACTGTTTTCGTCCACGCTTTCGTCAGAAACGTCCTTATCCTTTTTTTTTTCTTTGGCAATATTTACAAACTTATCATTCATTACATATCTGCAGGAAAAATTTACAAAAATATACAAATTTTGTTTGTATTTTTCTATTAAAAGCATGTTTCTCAAATCGTATTTAATACTATGATTACTTGTGTTACGTGGGATTCTCGGTGCGGGAATAAATAAAAGCGTGACTTATTGTTACTTACTCTTTATTAGAATTACTTATCATTGAGGGAAGTTGTGCGTGTATTATCGTCTCGCGGACTTTGTCCTTACCCTCTCGCGTCTCTAGCTGATCTTCCTGTCCCTTCTCTCTACCTTTCCTATCACCTCACTTCTCTATTTCCCTACCTTTCAGGCCCAAGCCAGCAGAAGCGCACGCACGCATAGCTATATGCTATCGTACGTAACACGTCCGAGGTCGCGATGCCGACGTCCTCGGCAGCAATTTTCTTTTTGACGTGTACTTATGTCTGTGTTATGTTGTTTGTGTTGTATAGCATTTTCCGGCTGGAGAAAAGAGGGTAATTTAAAGCGCTCTATCCCTATTTCCTCTACTGGTTTAATTCGCTATATTTTATGAGTATACATTTTTTTGTTTATTGTTTGCACGCTTCCCTTGTACGAAAAATTTATTCTAGAATTCGCTTAGTTACTTATATTATATAATCACTTAATTACAGTTTTCTTGCTTATTATTTATGTACATATGCATTATACAGGGTTATTATTATCAACAGTTTATTCTCGCATTAGATAAAAATAAATAAAACTGTCAATTTCATTTTTTTTTTTTTTTTGTGTCAAGGATGTCAAGGGTCAAGATCTTACTGCGATTATTAATTTTGTTATTAATACATTTTTTTCTTTGTTTTGGTTGCTTGGACAATTATTGCCCTTGTATCAGTACGCCACTTAGATTAGTCTTGATACCTTCCTGTAAAATTATTGCTGGTTTTGATGCCAAACTATTGTCCAGTGACGTTTCGTTGGCTCTCTGACTGGTGTTCTTTCGCTTGTTACCTGAAATTATTCGATAACAAGTAAATAGTGGGGTCCCCCGTGGGAATGGCACTTAAATTCGACTATTGCTATAAGAAAGAGAAGGCTAGCCGAGTCAATATGCTGAATCCTTGCACCCAACTGAACAGGATAAAAACCATTTATTTATTATTAATTATGTGCTAATAGATTTTGCTATAAGGTACTTATTTGTTTTGCACTCCTTTTACACATTATATTTTTCTGGCCTCATGTTAAATTCTTATTTTATGTTTTTCGTGTACAAAATGCTCATTCTAATTTTCTTATTAAATATAACATTGTTTTTTTTTTTTTTTTTTTTTTTTATATATTACTAGACTCTAAAGGATGTGTTGATTGCAAACGCCATTTAATCATATATGTAATGTGTTTTTTTTTTCCTCTGATGTCAATTTAAAATATTTCTCAGCTATAATACATGTTTGTTTCTTTCTTTGATTGGTGGCCATGTACGTTGTTGGAATTAAATTTTATAGAAAATTCGTTGGTATTTGAACGGTAATTTGTTGGTTTTTTTTATTTTTTATTTCCGTATGATTCGAAAATTTTTGGCTTTTTTTTTCTGGATACATGTATCTGGGTCAGACAATACGAGGGTTTTTGACTTCCCTTTACGTTGTCATAATCGAGTTGTTTTTTTTTCTCTGGTGTGTATCTCTTCTGCCCTGGTAGTAATAGCATTCACTAATAGTATTGTGTAGTGTTTCTTTAGCAGAATTGCTCCACTGTTCTGGCAATATACGTTTTATGTTTACTGTGGGTTTTGAGGAATTTTCATCACAGGTGTCCGCTTAGGATGTTCTGGCTTCGTTTTTAAGACTGATTACTTGTGTTATATGGTTTTTCCCATATAACACGTATGTATTTACATATGTTATGTATGTATATGTTTTTTTTGTTGTTATTTTGTTGAGAACTATCCCCTGTAGGCTCTGCTATGTTCTATGACCATGCATGCGGATGCTACTGTTATTGTCATGGTGAAATGCTGTTTCAGATTTAATTGTGATTTTGATCCCTTATATAGTGGCAGAAATCTTATTTTATATGGCTTCCACACTTAATGTGTGTGACTATTTCCCTTGTTTAGTTTTATTTTAGTCTTGTTATGTAACCGAATCTCCAGAATTTTCAGTAGTTGTTGTCATCCTCTGATAACCGTTGATTTTGATAGTAGGTAAGGAGTATCAGGATTGGCTATGAATAGAGTACTTGACAAATTATAGCTTAGTGCGCAATTGGTAAGAATTTCTTAATTGCAGCTGTATTTCTTGATAATTAAAATCAAAACAATTTGAAAATAAGGTCTTTTTTTTGTTAAAACCTTGCATGTCTCACGTGCTTTAACATCTACTAATAACACTGTTCTAAAGTGCGTAACATTTAATCGTAATTGTACTTGTAATTATTTAATTATTAAATCCCTTTTTTTTGTACTGTTAACAATGTTTTTCTATTAATTGTTTTTTTTTCTTATAGAGAACAATAATAATAATTATTATTTACCTATTCGTTATTGTTCTAACTTTAATTTTCTTTCTATGGTTTCGAGTGTAAACATATAATATTCTTATTATAAACAATATTTTTTATTGGTATTTTTTTTTTTTTTGACAATGCCTGTTCTTTTTAAGGGTTGCAAAATACAATAACTCTATCTTTCATCCTATTACTCATTTTTCTGTAAATTGCATGTTATACAGCCAAACAAAATTCACGTAAGTATACTCTTCTCTTTCTTAATTTTTTTTCTTCGCCTTTATTTTGCGCGTGCGTCCGAAGGTCATAACGAGAAAAAGTTATTTTTTTTTTTTTTTTTTTTTTTTGTATTTTATCAATATTATTCCTTTAGAAAAGGGGGGTGTTAATGGTCTAAATGTCCCTTGGTTACGTATTTATTAGTTTTTTTTATATTTTCTCTTCGTATAATTTGTTGCTATCTCTCGCAGCTCGTCCGAGGGCCACGGATAAATAAAAAATAACGCTTTTTTCTATACGTTTTTGTGCACGTACGTTTTTGTGTATCCTGTCTTCCTATACGATATACTCTTTCGGTATACTATCTTTATTACTCTTGTACTCAGTATTGCTTCTGTCATTATTATTATTATTATTATAATTATTATTATTATTATTATATTACTATTTTCATTATTATTAACATTATTAACATTGTTATAACTATCGTCGTTGTATTCTCTTCAGTTAATGGCTTACAGTCGCTTTAAGGGTCTGGTGGGGGTGGTGGTTCAGGTGGGGGCCTCATGCGCTTTTCGTTGGGCTCCTACACTTCTCCTTCCTCTCTCTCACTCTTTTCCTCGCTCTCCGTATCCCATGCGTCCTCTTCATTGTTCTCACTGTCTTGTTTGTTTACGGCTTGGTCGTTGCGATCTCCTTCAAAATTTCCTTCTGTGGTATCTCGAGGTTCCTGGGTATCAGAATCGTCGTTTTGATTCTCATTATTATATTTGGATGAGTGATCGCTACTAGTTCCTTCTACGAGGGCTTGATAGTGTTGGTTCCTAAGATGCATGTGTTTAAATTCTTCGTCTTTCCCCCTCATGAATTGTTGGTATACTATCTTATTGGGTGATACTTGTAGGTGTATACATATATTTGCTTTATATTTTTGTGAAAATATAAAAGCACATTCTCCGTCACCGAATTTATGGCTGTTTTTTCATATTTGTTTGGTTCCTTTTGGGTCCTTACATTTATTTATCCATTTTAACCCGCGTAGAATTTTTCTGATCTCGTCTGTTGATTCTGTCAATCCGTATAGAAGCTTTAGGCAATGAAACAGACAACTTACGTCTCTAGGGACATTGATCATTATTAGCTGTCTGTAAGGTTCTGCGCATTGGGTCCCCGATACTCGAATCTTTGCATCCTCTTCTTCGTTCAATGCGGTTGGCGTGCTATCGCTTTCCCATACAACGATTTTTATGCCCTCTTTTCCTTTGATGTCTTTCTTCTCCACGTCAATTGAGACGTTTGCTCGGAATCGATTGGTTAATTCATTAAATATTGACCTTAAATTGGTAATTTGACCTTTGTTATTATTAAACTTATCGTTTCCACTGTTGGGTACCAGTGTATCTGGCGGTTGTTGGCTCTTGTGTTCGATCGGTGCCGTTTAGCTTTGTTCGGTCTTTTCCGTCTCCCACTCATCTACTAGCTGTCTACTTTTGTCTCTACTCTCTCTCTGGTCATGTATCCCTCCTTTATTTTTCGATTTTCCTTCGTTTTCTTTGTCTCTGTCAGGTGTTTTCGTTGCTGCTGTTTCCCCTATTGCTTTCCTAGCTTTTCGCTCTCTCTCTTTCTCCGCTCTTTCTGCTGCCTTGCTATTCCGCGCTAGTTGGTAACCCCAATGTTTTTCTTGCTTGGTATCCCTCCGCGTTGCTGCCGGTGTATCACAATGTGCGATAATAATTTTCTTTGAGTTGTGCGGTTGCTCGGTGGTGTTAGAAAAATCTGCAATTTTCCTATGTAGAGTATCTAACTGTCGTTTACGGGTTCTGTGTTGTCTTTTCTCTGTTGTAACCTTGTTGATAAATGGTGTGCTCGTCGTTTTTACCCCTTTTTCCATGTTTTTCTCTTTGCACATGTATGCCACTTTATCGTCCGCTGGTCCTTGCGACAGAATTTTTTCTTTTTCGTTTACCGCCGTGAGGGTGTTTTTATCTGCCTTATCTTTTCGTTTTCCCGTCATTTTCCGTTTTTATCCTGTGTCTGTACTACTGCAGTTGTGGGTACTAGATATCTAATCGCTTTCTCCAAGTTTTTTGGGCTTCTTTTTAATTGCCTTCTCGTCTGGCTCGTCTGAGTCAGACATCTCGATTTTTACTTTTCTGTTCTTTCGTATTAGACTTCTCTGTCTCTTTGTACGCATTTTATATATTCGTGCCGGTGGTGCATTTATGTCTCCGTAATTGTCCCTTTCCAGTTTTTCCGCAAGCTCGCATAGCTCCCGGCGTGGTAATTCTGGGTTTTTTTCCCCTTCTTTGAGTACTAGATTGCGAGAAAAAGCATCCAGTGCTTTATTTTTCTGTCTAGGTCTATAAACAATATCGAACTCATACCCACGGAGTTCTTCCTTCAATCTTGTAGATCTTAAGTCTGGTTTCTTTGATGTGTGGAAATGTTTAAGTGGTTCATGGTCAGTTATGACTGTAAATTTACGACCGAACAAATATGGCCTGAACTGCTCCATGGCGTGCACTATTGCCAATAATTCCTTGTCGTATGTCGGATATCGTAAGTCACTGCCCTTCAAGCATCTGGATGCATATTCGCAAGGGTGATCTTGATCTATATCTCCCTGGCTTAAAATTGCTCCGATGGCGTAGTTGGATGCGTCGGTTGTTGCGATAAAGGGTTCGTTAATATCTGGAGCCCTCAGCACTGGCTCACTGCACAGAGCGTTTTTAAGTTTTGTAAATGCATGTTCTTGCTCCTCTTCCCATTCAAATTCGGCTGTTTTTCTTGTAAGCTTTGAGAGAGGTTGGGCTTTTTTTGCGTATTCCTTGATAAAGCGTCGATAGTACCCCGCTAGCCCGAGAAATCGTTTCATTTTCCTCGCATTAGTTGGTTTAGGAAAACTTTTTACTGCTTCAATTTTTTCCGGCTTTGTTTTGATCTGGCCGTTGCCTACAATATGACCGAGCACTTTCGCTTCTTTTCTAAGAAATTGGCATTTTCTTGGCTCTATTGTGAGGCTTGCGTTGGCTAGCTGTTTTGAAAGTCTTTTAAATCTTATCTCGTGTTGTTCCAAGTTTTCTGCGAATACCATGATGTCATCCATCTATACCTCTATCTTTCGTCCTTGCAAGCCTGCTAGTGCCAGTGTTATCACTCGCATAAATGTACTTGGCGAGTCTATGCATCCCATCGGCATTTGTTTGTATTGGTAATTTTCGTTTGGTCCTGAGAACGCAGTTTCATGAGCGTCTTCCTCGTGAATCTCTACTTGGAAAAACCCACTCTTCAGATCCACCTCGGTTATATAATTAGCAGCCACTAAATTTACCAAAATTGCATTCTAGAATGGCAGTAGATAGCACGTACCAACTGTTATTTCGTTTAATAGCCGGAAATCTGTTACGACCCTCCAGCGTTTTTCTTCGTTTGGTCCCACGTTTTTCGGGACAATCTACATATTTGAATTATATGGGGATGTTGATGGCTCAATTATTTGTTGCTGTAGTAGTTTATCTATTTCTACTTGCATCTGTTCCTTTAGTTTTATTGGATAGCGTACCCTTTTGGCGACTATTGGCTCTCTGTTGCCGTTGTTATTCGATGCTTAAGTAAGTTTGTAGCGTTTAGTGGCTCGCCGTCGAGGCCAAATACGAACGGATTGTACTCTATAAGGCTCTGGATGTGGTTTGATTCTTCCATATTGTAGCCAGATGTATCGACAATTTCCATTATTTTGCTTACTTGAGCCGCTATATCCAATTTCTTAATATTTTTTAAATTTTTGATGTTGTTCTTTATATCATAATTATTTTTACCGCTTACGGCATTTTTTTTTTTTATAATTTAATTATATTTCACCTTTCCGTCTAAATTTTTAGTGTTAAAAAGCCCATACATTTCTTCATTTAACCCTTTAGCGTCGTCTCCAGCAATGCTAAATGGTTCCATCCCTTGTCTGGTTTCACATTCGGAAACATTTACTTCTGGTACTGGCACGTCAATTTGTTTGTCTGTTATGCTTATAATTTCCGCATATATCTTTGAGTTTTCATTTTCTCCTATAAAATTTCCAAATGAGATTCCCTCCTTTATATTTTGTAGAGGGACCCAGCCGACTTGTACGTGGCTGCTCTCATCTTTTATACGCGCAAATATTATTTTCCTCGATTTTGCGGCGATTTTAAAATATTCTGGATTTTTTAATGGGATTCTAATGCCTTTTAATTCTAAATGATTTTCTTTGGCGCTTATGAGGCCATTATACAACTCAGGGACTACGTGCAGATTCATTATTATACCGTTAAGAGGTATTTTAGTCGTCCCTAACGTGCAGCGTGCTCCGTGTGTGACGCCAGTTTTTAGGACTTTTTCTCTGGTCTCTATATGCGTGCCTGTAGTGAGACAGCATTCTTTTATAATTAATACTTTGGCACCAGTATCCGCGTAAAATTTTGTGCTATAAGATTGCAGCTGATCGCTGTTCAATATTACTGATGGTAGTGTGCTTCCAGTACTTGATAAATTTACCTTACGGAGAGGTAGGTTCATGCTTTCATGCATTTTTTCTTTACCAGCTAAAGGACTACTAGTTATAAATTCTGTTTTAACTTTTTTTTCTTTGTGAGCATTCTTAGCCATTTGAGGAGTCTGTTCGAAGTCTGTTTCTAGCGATACTTTAATTGTTTAAGTTCTCGTATATTTTTTTTTGCGTGATGTCTCGCTATCTTTAACTCCGATGCGTATTTTATTTGACTCTGCTTGCTCCTCTCCTCAAGCTGACTCCGTTTCGTTTTTATGCTCTATCTCCTTTTCTATTCTCGGGGCACGCTCGGCGCTTGGGGAGCATGACGAGCGTCCTGCGAGTTTAAATGTTCTGTGCTACGCGTGGATATTTTTTCATCAGGTGCATGATTTGTTCCATTCGGAGGTCCTCTGTCGTTATAATTTTCATCCCTATTATAATTTCTGTTATTATTGTAATTTCCTCTATAATTATTGTACTTACCGTACTGGTTGTTGTAATTGTTATTATTATTTCTTGAGTAATTAGCATTTCTGTTGTAGTTATTATATCTGTTGTAGTCTGAATTGTTATAAGGGTTCCTTGTAATATCATTGTTATAGTTTTGGCTATACGTATTAGGGGGGTAATTATAATTATTCCGGTAGTTAAAATTTCCTTCCGTATTTTCCCTGTTGTCATTGTTAAATTGTTCGCGTCCGTCGCTCCAATTTATTCTCCCATTCTCTGCGTCTCTTACTAGTATGCGGCATTCGCTTGTATAGTGCCCCCTGCGTTTGCAGTACGCGCAATTTTTATCCTTTACGTTTTGTTTATCTTGTGATACCTGCACTGGTGGATCTTTTGCTTTTAAGTCTGGGTTTTAAATTTTCTTATTCGCTGTGTCTGCTACTAATTTCATACATACTTTTGTAGCATGCTCCCCGTATTTATAGCAATATGAGCAATATTGATAGTCCCCTGTTATTTTATTTTTATCTGTTGAGTCGCGTACTTCTGCCTGCTCATGGCTGCTCGCACGATCGTCCGTATCTCTTGTTTCTGCTCTTGCTCGGTAAATTTGGGCCTCGATTCGTGCCGGCAATATTTCTCGTAGGCTTGAGTCGCTTTCCATTTTTAGCGCGGCTACTATAGCTTCACCTAACGTTTTCGGGTTAAGGCATGTTACCCTGTAGTTGGAAGGTGATCGTATCCTGTACATATATTGCTTCATAGCTTCTTTTTTCGCGCTCTCCTTTACTGTGTGTCGTTGCCCGGGTGATAGTGTCATGTCAAAATCGTATAGGGTTATTATTCTATCGTATAGTTTTTGAACACGCCTGCTGTATTCCTCCACTAATTCCCCTCTGTACTGTCTCACTACTTTTAATTTTGCTAATAACGTGTCGATGCTTCCGATGCTGCTGTACCTATTTTTCGATTCTCCCAAGAATTCATCTACAGATGAGAGGTGTGCCAGGTGCGGTAAAAATTCGGCAGCTGCTTCTTTCAGCTTATTCACTGATGAGCCTATAAAAAATTTTTCGTACACAAGGCTTACCGTCCACGATACCACTCTTACTATTTGTTCGAAAAGGGGTAGTTTAACGGAATCGCCGTCAAATATCGGTATGTTTGCTGCTAGGTGACTTAGTGACGACAGAGTGCTCTGTATTGGGCGTTCGTGATTAGGATTTCCTGTGTAATGTGGGGGTACTGTAAATCGGTCTTGGGCGTTTAAGTTATTTCTATTTGCCCAACCTAACTCATCTTCTTCTGCAGAATAAAGTGGTGACGCTGTGTTCTGTCTATAATAATTATTGTCGTGATTTGTATTGTGGGTGATGCCGTAGTTCCCGATTTCTTGCTCGCCTTGAGCTACTGGAGTTCGCATTTCTGTTTGACGCCGTGTAACTTTTCCGTACGTCTGTTTTGATGATTGATGTTTTAGTTGTGTAGGTGTAGGAATTCGATTTGTATATTGTTGCACTGCTTGTGCCGCTGCTTCTCTTATTATATCGTGTAAATTGGTGTCGTGTTTGGCTTGTGTTTTATCGCTATGTGGATTAGTGACTCGTCGATTCATGTCAGTTGTCGCGTTTTTACGTTCGGTAAATGAAGTTAATTTTTCAAACACGGGGGGTCTCTGTGTTACTGTGTGGGATGGCGCATCAGTTTCGTTATTGCTTATGTCTTGTATATGAGATAACTGTCCGCGTTTTATGCTTGGCGTTAGTTTCCTTAACATTTTCATCATAAAAAGCTTTTGGTTTTTGCTGACCTTCTGCCACTTTGTCCATGTTTCCGGATTATCTTCGAGATTAATTTGTATTACTTCGTCATCTGTATCAATTGGTCCTGTTTCGTGTATATCTGTGCACCTCACGGCTTCCTGTACTCCCCTTCCCAGTGTATCATTTGTTTCTACGTTAATTATAGTGTTGCTCTTTAGTCTCTTTTTTTTCTGTAGTTTGTCTTGTGCTTTTCTAGTTCGTATATATATTTTTCTAATCGTCAAACACCGTCGTTTCTGTGTGCTTTGTGTTAACCTGATAGACACGTGCGCTTTTTCGAGTGTTAGTCGATAGTCTTTTTTTTCGTTTTTGTTTTCGGTTGGCTACTCCTTGTATTTATTAACTAATTTAAAAAGTTTTATATGGGGTGTTTGTCGTTTGTATCGGTTATATGCGTGTGCATGCAATTGTGGGTTGCCGCTAAGGTCTTAGGATATTGCAATTTAGAAATTATATCGATATTTAGGTTTTTTCTTTTAGGTGCGTATTTACCTCGGGGGTTATGAGTATAGTATATACGAGTAATGGAAATTCACTTACCAGATCGCCGTGACGATGGTCAGCGTGACGATAATCCCGTGCATACTTATGGGTCCCTTCTTTGATCCTTCCTGGAGTTGCTCAGCTTCTGCTTCCGCTCGTTGTTCTCTTTCCCTGGGCCATGTATCCCATGTTCTGCGGCTGTAGTCTGGGCTTGGCGTACCATGTTTTCTTCTCTTTGTCTTTATTTTTCCAGGTTGAGTGAATGGTACCAGCTGTTACGTGGGATTCTCGGTACGGGAATAAATAGAAGCTTGACTTGTTGTTACTTACGCTTTATTAGAATTACTTATCATTGAGGGGCGTTGTGTGTGTATTATCGTCTCGTGAACTTTGTCCTTACCCTTTCGGGTCTCTAGCTGATCTTTCTGTCCCTTCTCTCTTCTTCTCCTTTTACCTTACTTCTCTAGTCCCGTATCTTTCAGGCCCAAGCCAGCAGGGGCGCACGCACGCATAGCTATACATAGTGTCTCTTATAGCAAATTGCAAGATCTATCTTATTGAATGTGGAGAGAGATTTACTATAATGTCTGTTGTCTAATACTGCCTTATCACCAAACTTTATATTTTTTTTATAAGGTAAAAGATATATGTTATGTAAATGTTAGATTGCGTGGTATAAAAATTTACACGATTTACAGTATAATTCTTTCGCAGTGTACGTCCAACGATCATCAAAAATAAAGCAATATCAAAAAATGATATAAAGCAACTTATCAAAAATCATCATTAAACATTTTGTTGATGTCGTAATGCTGATAAAGAAGGGTATTTTTTAGCCGTACCTATTTATTTTTGAGTAATTTTTACCATCTTTGCTCAATTTTTTTATCTGATGCTGCTTGATACGATCGCTTATGTAGTACAAAGATAATTTTTGGTCACTCATACTTAGTTCTCTATTAAATGTATCCCACAGCTTTGCCTTTCAGCTATTCTGTCTAGCATATAATATAAAGTTTTTTGATAAATTTTGTGGCATCCTCCCTAGGCATCGTTAGAAAAATAAAGTAATGGCAAAGGTAATTTTTTTGTAACTTCACAGCCATACATTAATAACTTCTGAACACCTCGGCTTATATAAACCTATTTATATTTATCGTTGTGTAATTTGTATGTACCTTAGCACAGCTTATTTAACTTTTCTAGATCCACTTTCTTTTCCTAATGAAACAACGATGAAATAAGTAAAATATTTTTAACTAATTGTTCGTCCATCTCTAGTGACTTTGCAAAATTCTTTGGGTCATCGAACTATGTTCGTGCTGAATTCCCAGTGTTAATCGTTTCAGAACCTTGCTTCACCTCATCAATGCATACACCAAAGCGTTTGTATATTTGTTTTTGAATCACCTTCTTCCTTTTAAAAAATTCTTGTATAAAAAAACAATTTTTATAATACAGAAATTTATATTAATAAAATTACTTATCTTTTTTTGTATGCATGCATGTATGCTACTTGACTAATTAATAGTTATACTGTAAAAGATTCCAAGCCAGCCATTCAAAAATTTAATGAAACCATACTCTTATATCGTATTGCAATTAAAGCTGAGTAGAATTACGAAAGGAAATTAGTTTTGTGTATTTTCTAGTCAATTCTATGTAATAAAAATGAATACTACATGCAAATTTCCATGGTACACTTTAATAGTTTAAGTTTCATTTTTTTTTTCTAACAGCATAATGATAAAATAGATTTATTAAATGTAATATACCATGACTGGATATCTCATTCTTTTATTTGAGACAAAAAACTACGACTTGACTTAAAAAAGGTGTTTTCACTTATATTAAATCCATGTAAATTTGTTATTAGCCATAATAATATGAAACAATTTTTCGTCCTCATTTTAATTCAAAGAGCAACCTTTAGTGAGCAATAACCGCTGTAACAACAAACTTAGGCTTAACATGTTTTCTTTGACTTATCTGATTATACATTCGTACCTTGAGGTTTACTTTGAAAACCATTCTGTTTTTTAATAAAAAACTTTTTATAAAATTTTCCATGTGTGCTATAAGAAAATTCTTTGGGTGGTTGAACTAAATTAGATTTTAGTGATATATTTTTTCAATTTCACACCGATTAGTTTTCTTTATTAAAAACCGCTCTCTGCACACAAAATGATGATTTTGACAATATATGCCGTAAAATTATACAAAGTTTTATTAGAGGATCTATCATCCCACGTAGGTGGTGTAACCGTACTTCTGTAGGCTATATGTACGTAATGTTCAAAACACTTGATCTCATAATGCAGCCAGCCAATTCCGTACTCCAATACTATGGTCTTTGGTAGAAACTTATTTGTTTTATCTATGAACTGATGGCTCAAGCACGAACAAATGAGACATCTACTTGTTGCTAGATTTCCAACGATCACATTAAGGCATTTTCCATCAAACAATGTCAAGAATACTTCGAACTTTGCTGAGACCTTTTTCTTGTTTAATAGAGTAAAGAAGTGTATTTAAGGATTTGAACTTTCGTTTTTTAATCTTGGAAATTTTTTGGTAATTGTCTCTTCATTCTTTTTTTTTATGGCAATTTAAAGTGGTTGACTAAATCTAACACTTTGTGATGTGGGATTCAGCCACAAATTTATATTTACAAAAGTATTAATCAACATAGCCTTTCAAGCATAAAACTGAACGATAACTTTTTAATACTTCAAAGCTAGTGTTAAAAGTTTGATTAGCATCAGCAGTTTACTATTTGCTTTGCTTTAAAAATTTTTTTTGTAGTTACATGACATTTTATGTTACGATTTTTTAAGTTATAAGCTTACTGTTACTATAAAATGCGTATGGACTTAAGTTTTATTAATATATATATATTTTTTTTTTCTTTAAGAATTATGAATCTTATCTATCCTTAGTTCTTTAAATACAAACCTAGAACAAAGTACAAATGGTTCGAATAACTTAATTATCTGCATGAAGTATACTACATATACTATATATACTACACAAAACCATTAGTATTAACCGACCGACAAACGATTTTTCTATTTTAAAATATTGAGATGTACTGAATAAGAAATATTATGAAATAATAATGAATCTTACCCCTAGAACCACAGTCTAGTTAAAAATTCGTATATTTGTTACAAAAGATGACAATTCGCTGTTGTATATTTCATTTTCAGGGTTATCATACTACTGATGTGGATAAGTATGGTCAGCAGAGCTGTCAAATTCTTCAGTTACAAATAGCACTAATTTGTCCAGATTTTTTTTTCCTTACAATTAAGTGCAACAACTTCACACAGACGCTCAACAGTCCTGTTGAGCAAACTTTTCAAGGGAATTACAGCTTCATTTTTAGACACAGCGCTACCTTCAGGAAAAAATTTCAGCATCTCTTTACGGATTTAAACGTACGGTGGATAAAGGGGAACGTTTCGTTATGTTGTATCCTTACGTAAATTTGTATATTTTTTTTACTGTATTTGTTCTCAAGGTAAATTGCTAAGGCAGATTCATTTTAATAATTGACAAGGAAATTTTGTTTAACACTTATACTTAGGCTTACTGTTTCTAGAAAGCTACTCCGCTTTTTACATAATTGTTAAGATAGTTTCAATAAATGAATACCACTCTCTGCCAGTTTAACAATGTCATTGGCTCTCTCATATAAAACTGTTTTAGAGGCATCAGATACTGCAATACATTTTCTTTTACATTTGGTGCTGTGCAGCCTTTTCAAGTGTTTGGGTCGACCACTTTGTACTCCTCAAATCCTTTTTTTCTTTCTTTGAAAACCTGGGCATTCTATAAATATAAACACATTAGGAATACACTTGTAAAAAATACAGCAGTCTTAACAGAAAAAATTATTCGTAACATTATAAATTTAACTATTTTTTAACAAAACATGTCTTTTTTTTAAAAAACTTATGTTACATCTATTTCTGACCTATGAATTAAATTAATATCATTGCTCTTATGATTTAATTAAAAAACGATCGGTATAGAATTAAGTATGCCTTCAGCAATATGATGCCTCCCTGAACGCAATGGTCCAGCCTCAGAAGTTGTCTTTGTCTAAGACAACGAGTATCAATGTATAGTTTATCTTATTTTTATTATGTGAGTCAGTTATTCTGATGCTACCCGATGTGAGCGCAAACATAAAGATAAATAGTGTATCTAAATTAAAAAAAATAGTCTAAGGATCAAAGAAAAGGTTTCTGGAAACTACGTTAAAGCAAGTGGTGAGTAGTAGGCAATTATAATTATGTAACAGTAACGATATCACCAGATAACTTCGTGTCAGAAACATATCATACCTGTGCAAAAGTGTTATTCACATTGAGAGACTCTAAAAACAAGTGTATATTACACATGCACCATAAAAGTGTCAAAGGGTGCACTTGGTAGCCGACTGATTTAAAAATGACTTTTTGTACGTTCAATCAGATACGAATCTTGACATAAACGTAAGGATGAAGGTGCTTCGGAGGTAAGAAACGATAATCCCACTTTCATTTTTAGCCTTATAAGCATACAGATCATTATACGCCTTTTCAGTCTGCATACTTCTACGGCCTGTACACATAGATGGCAATGCACTTTGAAAAAGTATACTACAACAACACTTACTGCTGATGGTGTACTTACCTAGATACACACGCTTTTAAACAACTTGTACTTGCAAGATCTGTAATTATACATTATACAAACCCTGAACAAGCATGTATATATATATATATATATATATACACATACACACGATTTCCGAGTATATAACATGTACACTGTGCTATTAAGCCTGATCTGCAATCGATAACATTATAGTATATTCATTAAGAGAAGCCTTTGTTGTCAACTGGTGCGTGACCTCTAAAAAAACCTAAGCTGTATGGACAATTTAGAGTAACATTGTTGTACATTGTTGATACTCTTATTTTACTAACTCTTTCATACTTAACATATAGTTTATACTGTGTCTCCGAAGAACATATATTAAATAAACTCTAAAGTTTGTGAATAGTTAGAAGAGATTTACACATAAAAAATGATTTATATGAATTAAAATTAATAAGACATAATTTAATAAATTTTTTAGCTCGGGCGCGCATTGTTAAATTAAAGAATCAGTGAAATCATCTTATTAGACTACTAATTCTAAAGTCAAGATATGTATACATTAAAGATTCTATATCACCAAATAAAAGGGTTTTCAATAGCATGGCTTATTTCACACTTTTATATGTATGATTGGTGCATCTCAGGGTTGCCGGTTTCTGAATTAGTCACATCTAAAGTCCAAATTCCGACTTGAAGTGTGAAATTTGTCGTATTGAATTCCAAATTTTACTCCAAATAGTCAATTTTAAATAAAATATTTTAAATTTTATCAACTCTAAAGATTCTTTTAACCCCTTACAACATACTTACACTTATCTTTTTCGTGTATCATAATACACTTTTTGTCACTTTTATAAATTTCTAAGATTTTTAATGATTACAGTTAAAAACGTTAATTTTAAATGAAATTTTTGAACCTTTATCAACTCTAATAGTTGTTTAAGCTCCCTCAAACATATTTTCATTATTTATTGGGCGTCTTGTACAACACTTTTTTCTCTTCAATATATTTCTGGAGATTTATAACAACTATAGGGAAAAATGTCAATTTTATATGATTTTTACCGTATTTTGTTAACTTTGAGAGTTTTTTTTACCCTCTTGAAGGGGATGTTTGAAGTCTGGACTACTTTTTTTATATTTTGTGTTAAATAAGCTCTTTAATATAAAAAAGACCATCAAGATTGGTTAATTCATCTTGGAAATAATTAATTTCTGGAATAAAAAAACCCGTTTCTTTCTACTGTGTGGCGTTTGCTCAGCGTTAAGCGCGTTTGTTACTGATATAAGGCAGTTCTTTAGGTCATGGGTTCAATTTCTGATTAATGCAGGCTTTTTTAAAAACCATTCTTTATTAAGGAAGGTTTTTATTCAACCCCGGCTGCTTTGGGGCAGGTTTTTCTGTGAAATTTTCCATCAGGGTAATTCTAGAATTTTTTCTTGCCCCACAGGTCAGTGGGATTTAGTAAACACAAAACACTGTTAGGGCTACAGGTAGGGATGTAGCATACCTGATGCACCATTGGAGCAAAGAGTGTCAGCGTGACTGGCAAGGTGTTTACCAGAGATACTCATACTCTGCCCATAATTTCGGGGATGGTATCAGTGATAAGGGATTGGAAATGGTTGGGACAATATACCCTTACACATCATTGGTAAGTGAATAGCCCCAGCGACTAGGCCAGTTGGCTGTCACGGTTATCCAGAAGAAAAAGAAAATTGTTAAAAGGGCGCCTACTCTGCCCAATGAAAGAGTCTACGTTTCCTCTCCAACAACTTGATGCACCTACTTTTAAGAAGAAAATATTGCATTATTTGAAGCACCTGCTCCTGCGGAAAAAGATTACTTTGCTTGAACAGTACACCCCTAAGCAAAAAGCTATGAATCATTCATGACAGCTAGTGCATACATGTTGATAAGCAATGACAGCTGCATTCGTTAACAAGGTACTGTGTTCGAAATGAGTGAGTAACCGTTGAAGAATTTAAAGGGATACGTGATCTGCTTTCGTATAAGGAGAGTGTACATGTGTTCTTGACATCTGGCATCACTCAATACCTCTGTACTAAAAAAAAAAAAATTTTGCGCTCATTTTTTCTTCACCTAAATAGCAAGTTAAAAGCCATTTGTCACAGCTAACGTGTCAATGTTAACAGGAAATAATAGCTCTATAGGTACCAGGTTAAACAAGCCAGCGTTGGGCAGTTTTACAAGTGTCTGCTTATTCTAATGAAAACGTATACACTCTCTTTTTAACAACTTAACACGCCTGCTTTCGAGTAGAAAAGATTTTGCTGAGTCACCTTAAATATTTAGCGAAAGAAAAAAAAAACATCTGCTGGTAAAAAATACTTATTCAAGCTTTAACATCTTCCTCTCACAATACGCTAAGCTTTTTAGTAGTCTCTGAAACCATTCTGATGCTAGAGTCCTATTCATAGCCAGGAATGAAGGCAGTCCTCAGTACCATCCACCGTTACATCTAGCAGCATCCAGATCATGAGACGTTACGTTATGGCCCAATAAATCCTTTCTGCTCACCATCTTGTTGGTACCATCCAACGTCACAGCTATCAGCATCCTTTTTCAAAGACCCCACACTATCGCCTGAGTAATCCTCACTGCACGAGTGTTAAGTCTTTTCCACTTCTTAGGGGCCAAATCCCGCCTCACCCACTATCTCTATCCACGACCAGGTCGTGCTGTAGCTCTAACTTTTCCTCCCCCCACCGCCACCTTTCCACCACCCTCTTTCCTGACCACTACTCAGAAAGGGGCTTGGGGGGGGGGTACCAGAACCAGCACAGCTAACTTTCTGTTAATCTATCCATCATTTAATGCAGAAACATCTTATACTAGGCTTACACTATCCGCTTTAGTATTGACAATAACTAAAGTGTTATACTTTGTCTGTCAAGCCTACATAGATATATGTGTACCGTTTTCTCTCTACCTCTCTACTAAGGAGCACTAAGCTTATGCTACAGCCAACCAAAACATACAGACATACTATATTATGTTTGTTTTTAAGCAGCTAAGTATACACGCGGACGCACACACACACATGCCGTGCATGGCTGCTCGTCAATTAGGAGCTGGGAAAAAGTGGCACCACGGCGCGCGGCGTATATAGGTTCTCAAGTGCAGAGCAACAGCAGCTGACAGCATAATAAAAGAGAGAGAGAGAGAGAGAGAGAGAGCTTGCAAGAGTTTGTGTCTGTGTGTGTGTTCACGCGAGCCCATATAGTGCAGTGCAGCAGTCAATAGTCAACAGTGTTAAAACTTAACATATAGGTTCGAGTATAACTACACATAGTGCTTTATATTAACCTTGGTAGCGTCAGTGCTAGTGCCACCTTCAGCTAAAAGGGTAAACCTAGGTGTCGGAATAAAACGTAAGCTAGTTTCAAGAACTCAGAAAAATAATGTAACTTCCTTAAATTCTCTCATGTAATTAATCTCATCGAAAAAAGTATTTAACCCTATGACAAAGGTGAGTAAGTGTACAAAGTATAGCACATACTTATAACAGGTGTGGTGAACTAGAGTCCAAATACATTAAATACTTAGCTTTGTACCTTCAATTCTAAGATTTTAGTATAGTATACCACTAAAAATTGGAGTTGTGATTTTTAAGAATAAAAACACGTGTTATACGAAGTGTTAATGCTTTTGTATTGTGGGTGCTTTTAAAAAGTGCAAGCATTGTGTTCCGGTATTATTATACAAAACAACAAACATAACTCGAACTACGCATGCAACCTTGAACAATCCTATAAAACGTTTATGTAACAAAATTTATTTTCACAAGGTCACCAAATCATGTGATTCATCAACATCTTTAACATTCTTGACTGCGGACGTACACAAGAAATATCATACACAATTTAAACAGCAACCTGTACTTATTGTGAAATCCAAGAGATCAGTAGTTTATACCAACAATCACTGTGAAATTATTGCTCTATGACTGTGCTCGTGTCAGTCAAGGGTAATTAGGACAAGCTCTAATTGGTTGTTTGGATTTCCAACTTGACGCGTCCTTCTTAAACTTAAGAGTATAAGAACTTGCAAATAACAATATTTTGCTTTTCTCTTTTATTAGGTGCTGTAGACTAACTATAAAGATTGAAGAGTGAGTTCTGTTGAGTCTTTTAAGTGGATGTTGAAGTTAATTCACTGACCAAGCTACGTGTTAAAAGTGTGCATTTCAAGCAAATGTAAAACTTAGTTTGGTGACTAACTATGTAAGAAAATCTCGAGCAAACCCGGCTGCTGTTAATTCACCTAAAAAGTGAGTGAAGAAAAAACGAGAAGAAAAAGACCGTCAACTTGAGTTTGGACGATAAACGCAGAAGCCTTATTGTTATCATCGCCACAAGTGCTATCGTGTAGGATTCAGAACATCGTTGTAGTCAACCTTGTAAGATCTTGCAACTGCGTGCGCGCAACCATCGGCTAACCAACGATCAAAGAAGTAAATTAATTTAAGAAAACTATAAATTAAATAACATCGTAAATGCGTATCTAAAACCTTACTAATCACACTACTTGTGCAATAAGTTTTTTCTGGCTATTTTTGATTTATTTAATTCAGGTGTGGCATTTGGATTATACAATGCACCAGCTACGTTTCAAAAACTCTCGGACTCTGTATTATTGGAATCGTAGACAGAACTATTTTTGTTTTTAGATGATATTATAATATAGGCCAAAACTTTAGAAGAAGATAAAATAAAAGTACGAAAATTATTAAATGGACTATCAAATTCTGCTTTAAAATTACAGCTACATTATTGCAAATTTTCAACTTCTGTAGTAACATACTTAGAACATAAAACAAGTGTTTATGAAGTAAAATCTGATGCAGGCATAGCCATCGTACAAAATTTTGTATACTATTTATATGGACGAAAATTTACAGTTTACGGAGACCATCAACCTTTGACATAGATGGAACTAATTAGGATCCTCATGAGTCACCATTATCAATAGAAAGCAAAGCTTCACGGGTACAACCACACCTATAAGTAAAAACCCAGACGTTTAAATTTGAATACTGACACTTTATCGCGTAACCCTGCAGATGCTTATGAAATGAATAAATACTGTAAAAGAAGATATAGAGGTTAAGGGGAGGTGTACAGAGGTCAGAAAAATTTTAACATTTCACAGTTACAGAAGCAATGGTCACTCTGACTTCGAGTCTAGAACTTCTATTGCACGTGCTAAAAGAGCCAGTGATATACACAATCAAAGTTCAAGTAAGCTCGCACTAACTACTAGAGCGAAGCAGGCAACGAGAGGAAAAAAAATGGGTTTAAAAGTCTTCCTCTTGTTACACCACCAGGAATATTAAAAGGGCAAGAAAAACTCACTGAACCATCAATATTTCAAAGATTACTGAAACACTAAGCTCAAGAAAAACGAAGTTCACCTTTTTCTGACAGATCCACGGCCATTTCAGACTCTAATGATACAAAATTTTTAGATATATTAAATGATGAAAAAAAACAAGCAAGCTTTGATACCCCAAAGAGATAAATCTCTACTTCCTAGTCTCTTGAGTACTAAACCACATTCATTATCCGTTTCAGCCATATCAGATAATGAGTCACACCAAGAAGCTATTACTGAAGACAGTAACTTGGAAAGAATATTCAACCTTTGAGCACAACCAACTTTAACCTCTACGACTTGAACAAACAAAGCAATCAAAACTGCATGTCGAAAATAAGTGGGATTTGAGGTTGACACTAACTTATCAAGTACATTAGAAAATAAAATGGTTGCTAAAATAAAGCAAGATCCAAAGCTGTAGATCAACGCTTGCAAATTAATGCATGAAGATATTTTGAGAAGCAGTTTAGATAAAAATAATAATAAACCATATTCTTTATTTATTAGTTTGCAAAACACAAATTTTGCGTACCCATTTTTTATTTTCAGATTACTTCACACCACCAGAAACAACAGAAAATAAGGAAACAGAGTCAACCGAAACAAATTTTTAGAATTTGAGAGCTTCACTTAATAATTTACTAGACTATTTTAGTGACTTTAAGGTATTTAAAATAAATGGAGGCTTTATAATAAAATCAAAATCACCGATAAGACCCTCTAAGGCTGCATCTACGCTAATAGGAAACGATTTCAATACTGAACGAAAAGAGCCGTATGTTTCTACCATTGAACAAGAAAATAGTAAAGGAGCTAGAAAGACAGAAGAAACGCATGGTAGGTTACCCAACACACCTTCTTATTAAGATGCTATACAGCTTGACACATTTAAACAACAGCATTATGCCCTGAAGCAGAGTAACTTGACATCGTTTACTCGTCCTACAGCCGCATTCTAAGTGTTAGAGCAGCAATAGAATACCGAATGCGACGACCAAGTTACTTGTAAAGAAAACACTATAATTAGAACTTTAATTAGAATAGAAATGCATTACCTGGAAATATTAAGCACACGAGAATATTTAACATATGCAAGGGACAACATTGCAATGTATATTTTGACTGACCTGGCGTTTAATTCTACCAACAATAAATTATTATAAGATTCAAATTATATTACAAGATCTAAATTAATCAGAACGCAACCCCAAGAAGGTAACGTGATAAAAACTGATTATAAAAACTGATCAGTATTCTACTTGGTTACCAAAGAAAGAGAAAAAAATGAAATATTGCGGCAGGATCTCCACTCATGGCACTTACTACTTACTCACATGGCACATGCTACTCAGCTAAAGCAGCTAAAGCACTGTAGCTAAAGCACTAGAAAATAAGAATATCCAATACATTGAGAATATCCAGAAAAAGTGAGATAACTGACTATTTGCTAAGCAGAGTATTGCCGAAAGCAATTCGTGAAGAACTTAGTCATGTTAATATTAAAATAACTGTATGCTTTGGTAAGTGTGCTTAATTATTAAACAAAATGAGACAACCTAACTAAATAGAATGGTACAATAGTATCATGGGTGGACATAGAGGCAAACTTATAAAAGAATACGAGAATTTCATTAGTGGGAAGGTATAAGAAAACATACTTAAAATTATGTACGAAAATGCAAAGTTTGCCAAAAACAAAAACCAACACGAATAAAAACGAAAGAACCTATGATAATTACAAATACTCTAGCTACAATTTTCAAAAAAATAGTCATCGATACTGTAGGACCATTAGCAATTACCTTATTTGGTAATAAACATATATTAACTATTCGATGTTTATTCTTATAATACTGTGTAGAAATATCTATACGTGACATAAAAGCTATCACAGTCGCAGACACTCTGGCAAAACACTTTATAGCGTTATATGAGTGCCTAGGATAGTTCTTAACGATAATAAAAAGTGTTTGTAAAATAATAAATTAACGAATTGAGCCCAAACCTTTGGTTTAAACCTCAAGACCACTACAGCCTGCCATCTCAAATCTAACGGTTCACTAGAATGTAGTCATGTCTTGCTTGCAAACTTTTTAAGAACAAAAGCCACAACTAAACAGGATTGGAATAAAATTTTACGTTTTGCCATACAGAAATTTAATAGATCACTACATACAGCTCCCAAATTTCCACCATAGAAATGAGTATACGGCAGAAAATTACGTCCACCAAATTCATATTTAAACGAAAACTAAATGCAGTCTTATAATGATTATCTCATTGATTTGATTTATTGTTTACGAGATATGCATGAAGATGCCCTTGATGAACTCATCAAATGTAAACTCAAAAGTCAACGAAGTAATGAAAAGCATGGAAGACCTCAGAATTAAGAAATTGGTATAAAAATTTACACAATTAAAAAACCTCAGAGAGGAGAATCAGACTATTATAACAACAAAATTTTTGAAATAAGTAGTATAAATAAACATCATAACAACTTAACACTGAACGCAGTGAGTGGATAAATAAAAATTAAAGATTTAGATGAAGTTAATCACTGTTACTAATAAGAATTTTTTAATAAGATTTATTTTAGTTGAAGTACGCATAGGCGTAAAAAATAAGCACAAACACGTACATTTTATTAACTGTTCTTTTTAACTGTATCAAATTCTGTTTGACATCACTGCAAGGCTCATTTTTAATATCATTTAATAGGGTTTTACATCCAAATAACAGCAATGAGAATGTTATGCCATTGAAATGTTATACCTAAGAAAATAGCAAATGCTTCTTCATTTAAATAGTACTTTCAAAAAAAGAGCCACGACACTTTAAACCCCATGACTTTTTATTACTTACCATTACTACTCACTTTTTGTATGGCAAACTATTGTTAGGGCTAAGACCTGCAGGTTTAGAGCAAAGAATTCACTTATATTTTAATTCTGTTTTACGACATTACACATAAGTGTGTGGTTTACTTTGTACACACACTTGCCTTTATTTTACAATCGGATACTTGCTCTGATTAATTTTATTACATTATGAAATCTACTAAAAGATCATTATTTTACTATTGCTACCTCATACTCGCTAAGATTTTATCCTGAAATCTCTGTGTACCCTTCAGGCCGATGTTGGTGCAAGCGCTGTTAATGTTATGATGTATAATCAGCTGAAATAAGGCAATTTTGTAAATATAAATTGTAAGACACTTGGCTTCAAGCTTATTACAATGTTCATGTTTTGTAAAAGCTCAATAAAAAAGAAAAAAACTAATGTGAACAGTGGAAACAAGAAGACAATTACTGTTGACTTACATCTCTCTAAACAATTACGATTCATGTTTTTTTGTAAATAAAAAGTCTTGTATCTATAATGAAGATTTATAAAAAAGTTAAGTTAGTTAACGTCATGGATGTAATAACAAGTATTTCAAACTTTCACGTTACTTACCATTTTACCACTACAAGAAAACGTTATGGGGCATTGGTTAATAAGACCTTTCTGTGAAGAATCGTTAAAAAGGGTAGAGTAAGAGTAATTTAACCTTTAATAAGGATTTTTAAAGGTGTTACGTACACAGCAACAAGGAAACTAAGTTCGTTAGTTTAACAATATGCAACAATAAGTCTGTTACGCTACTTCGTTGCTGATCGTCCTCCCACTGCAGAACTCCTTCTCCTCTGTGTGTGTGTGTGAGTGTGTGTGTGTTTGTGTGTTTATGAATAGTGACTTATGCGAACAAGCACGTGTATGTAAGGATTATTACTACGACGAAATTTGAATTATGTAGACGTCCGTATAATTCTACCATGTTATTAATATATATGTTAATAGCACGTAAGGTCCGCATAAGACACTATCTATAAAAAAAAATATATATATATATACACATTTATGCACGTAGTAGACCTTTTATGTATTTTTCTATATTATATAGTTATATTTATGTGGCTCTCAAAACGTCCCTACATTATGCATGGTTCCATCACAACCACCCCACTATCGTCACCATCTCTTTTAACCCTCTTACAATACCAGAAAAAAATTTTTTTTTCATTGTATTATGTCGTTTGTTAAACATGTTGTTCTCGTTTTAAATATTTCAATAATAACTTGAGGGTCAATGCATAAACATAAGATCAATAAGAGCTAACTTAAAAGTATAAATAAAAAACCACCAAAGGTCAGTTGTTGGTTTGAGCAGCGCTTCGTAGGTCTCACTGCCAACATTATCAGGCTCACTTTATTAACAAAATCAATAACAGAAAACACAACAATTCTTGTAAATTACATTGTAGGGCCACTATTTATGAATATTACCATTTATTCTATAAATGATTATACGTTATTAGTCTAATATAAATTGTAATAAGAACAACTTTTGAAACTTAAATAACTACTTATGTCTATATCGTTATGACGATCATCACAGACTGTTGGTCGCCTCAAATAAAAAACGTAAGAGTCGAACATATATGTACTTTCGTATATAAATATAAATGAAAAATGTACACTACTTGCGAATAAAGCTAAGGTACGTGTAAATATCTAAAATGTAGAGTTGAAAAAAATAATTAATTAAATTATTATACGTATTATTAATGAATAAGGGGTCCTCTTTATTATTTATTATGTGTTTAGTAGAGTGAATGTGTAACATTTCTGAGAACTCATCTGTTCTGTCTATTTGGTTCATGGTATAAGATTTTGGCATGAGGAAAATTAAAATTATGGTTAAATTTTTTATCATGTTAAGTGACAGCAAGCTTATCTTCCTTTGTATTTTCGTGTTTATTCAGGTGTTTTCTCATTGCTCACTTTGTCTCACCTACGTATGATCAAGAGCAAGAATTACAAGTGCACTAATACAGAACGTTGGCTTAGTTACGCACATTAATTTTATTCTTTCTAAGATTAAAAATTAAAAAAAAAAAATTAAAAAGAAAAACTCTGTCCTATTCATTTTAAATAACAGGGTGGATTTGTATGTTTTGTTCTTTCAAGGTTTTTGAACGAAGTCTAAAAAATAACGGGTTGTAAGAAATAGAAATTCTCATTTTAGCTCGTAGATTGTCATTTAGTACATTGAATTTATTATCAATACTAATTTTTATACGGTGAAGTTTTTATTTGATGTATTTTTGTATAGAAAGTTCAATATAGTCATTATCGCGTAAAATTATCTTAGCTATAAGAGTGTTCTTATTATGGTAAGGTATATCAGATAAAAGAATGACTTGATCGACCAAACCGTACGCAGCATTGACTGTCAACGATCAGAGATGGTTAAAATTTAAATTTAATATTTTGTTGGATTAAATTGGCTGAACATTTTAATTCGTAGTTATTTTTAAATTTATATGTGTATTTGTAATGTCTAAAAAACTTATGATAAGTAAATCTCTACAAGACATAAGTCATTCTATTATTTTTTTACATTTACCTTGACATTTACCAAAAAAACAATGCATTCTAATTCCTCACAATACCAACAATGCATTCATGGGTCGATGAACCAATGGCTCCACGTTATGCTTTGCAAATAGTTGACAAAATACTGAGGTATATTATAAATGATATCTTATATTTTGGTGATAGGATAGTGTTAGGTGAGAATTCAAGGCAACTTCTTGCAATTGAAGTCTATGGAACTTAAAGTTAGATTATTTACTTATCTATTAGGTATTGGGCATTTTGACATGATTCAAAAGAATAAAAAGTCACACAGAGTGTAAGAGTTCTATCACTAGAAATAGAATTTGCAGATTTCTTATTGAATGTAAGTAATAAAACCTTAAATGACGATAATAATAATATTATTATATCTGATCATAGCATTACTTCTAAAAATAGATGTATTGTCGAAGAAATTTTTGCTCCACTTATACAGGACCGTAATACTTAGGAAATATGTAAATGTGCCATATTATCAGCAAGAAATGTTGATGTTGATGATTTTTATATTCTAGTTACTAACTTGTCAGATAAAGCCACTAAAAATATCTACTCTTCAATTAAAAGTACAGAGAATTGCAACAACAGTAAGTTAATTAACATTTCATTATGAGAGTATTTTAACTCTTCAAATCCCTCTAGTGTTTCCCTATAGAGACTTTGTTTAAGAAAATGTTGTATTGTAATACAAATAAATAATATTAGTATTAGTAAAAGTTTGTGCAATGGTACTAGATTAAAAATTTTTGACTCTGCAAATCGTCTATTAAAGTGTAAGATATTAACTAGGGACAAACGCGATAATATAGCGTTCTTTAATCGGACAACTCTATACTGTGATAATGATTCTCCTTTCACATTCAAAAAATGGTAATTTCCTATTAAATTATCTTTTGAAATGACTATTAATTAAGCTCAAGGTTAAACATTAAAAAAAATATGGCATTGATCTCGGGTGAGATATTTTAAATTATGGTAACTTGGTATGTCATGGTATGGTGCTATGTCATGAGCTAACTCTTGGGATTCGTTACAAATTTATCTGGCTCATTAAAAAGGAAGTACCAAGAATAAAAATAACGTTCTTAAAAAACTTCATGGATATTCTTCTAAAATGATTTTTCTGCTGTTAAAACCATAAGTATAGAACAAGTGAATGAGTACTCAAAGTGTACATTTACAAAATTATTAAAATACTGTATGCATATGTGTGTGTATATATGAGTGTCTGTGTGTGTGCGTGTGTGTGTGTTAGGCATTTTATGGGTAGGACTAAAATACAATCTTATTTTTCTCAAAGTTTTCGTATAGATCGTTCTCCATGAAGGAAAAGTTGTGTATTTCTCAAAAGAAATATTTCTTAGGCTACTTTTAAAATACTATATCATCCCATTCAGTTAAGTCAGTTACGCAGAAGTGGCGGTAAATACCAACCTCAATATTTACCAACATCTTATATCCAAATAGGCCCATAGACCAATGAACACTAGAAAAGGAGGCTATAATTTAAATTTAAATTTAAAAGTTCTTAAATTTATACTTATAGTAAATAACATACGAAACAGAAATATGCTTCTTGCGAAGCGCACTAAATAATAACACACATGTTCTGCAAAAGATTTAAGTCTTTGTATGCAACGAGAAAACGGTTATGGAATTAAAAAAAAGAGTACAAAAGTGGCTCTTTGCGATTGATTAAAAAACTACGAGATTAATCAAACTTAAAAGAAATTTATCAAAGTAGTATGTTCCTTAGCATATCTTATTTTTCTACACATCATTTTTAAACGCATCCTTTTTTTGTAAATTGCAATTAAGTGATTTTAACAGTTTATGATATTTTTTTAACTCTCTTGCCTGAGGTGGATTGGTGTTAAAATGTAATGTGTCACTTGTATTATTATAAACTAAAGAAAAAAACTTGAAAGTAAGGTAAGCAACTTTTATATCGGATTTGCTTACTTGACCTGACTGTTATGACAGCATCGGCTCTAGGTAAAAAAAAAAAACGGGTAAAACGATTCTAATGATTTACATGACAATGTCTCATTTAAAAGAATATATAATAAAGAAGCCCAACGATTATTTAAATGTATTCATAAAGTGCTTTAACAACAAAAAAACAATATTCAATGTGCGTTGGAGATTACGGATAATAAAAAATTAATTGCTAAATTATATTTGAATAGCAATATCATAAGTGAGATATTAACAAAAAAAAACTGTAAAGCAGATTGTACTTATAGAAAAAAATTGTTTAAGCAGTTTAACTGTTACAGTTCTGGCAGCCCCCCAAGCTCCCTTCTAGAGTGGTGGTGGGGAAAAGGCTAGAAAAGAGGCGGTGGTAAAGGGAGGAGGGGATAAAGCTATTGCATCACCCGGTTGCGGGAAGAGGCGATAGGTGGGGCGGTGAATTCATCACCTTGGAGGTGGAGAAGATTAAGCAAAAAGGCAGTGAGGATCACTCAGGAGGTAAGGTGGGGCCTTATGATCCAGATGCTGGTAGTTGTGACGTTGGATGGTAATCAGGACTGCCTTCATTTCAGGCTGCCAATCGGACTCTGTCAACAGGATGGCTCGAGAGGCTATAGTAAGAGGAAGATAATTAAGCTTAAATACTTAACTATTATCAGCAGATTTTTTTTTTCTTTTTTTTGCTAAATATTTAAGATGTCTCAGCAAAACCTTCTATTCTCAAAAGCAGCCGTATCAAGTTGTTGTAGAGAAAGTTTATACTCTTTTATTGGAAAAAGCAGATAACCGTTCAACTGACCAGCGCTGGCTCATTTGACGCCGTAGCTATGGAGCTATTATTTCTTATCTACGAGGGTACGTTAGCTGTAACCGATGGCTTTTGGTTCGCTGTTAAGGCGAGTGATAGATCAGCGCAATATTTTTTGTTTTTGAGTACGGGTGTATCAAGGAATGCAAGACATCAAAGAATAAATGTTAACTATTCTATCACTAATGCAGAACACGTACCTCCTTTAGTTGCTAAGTGACTGCTCACTTATTTTCAACGTCATCCCTTGTCAAGGAATACAGCTATCGTTACTAATTTACATGCATCCGTTAGCTATGACCAATGATTCATAGCTTCTTGCTTAGGCGTACACTGTACTAGCCAATATTTTTTTTCTCGAGAGCAGACGCATCGAGTAATGCAATATTTTTAGAACAAAGTTCTTTATGCCACGTACTGGGCGGGCTAGGATTTTAAAAACGACACATTGGATGAAACGGAAGTGGTTTACCGCAAGTCTTTTCCTCGTAAGTTTCCCCTCTTACCCCGTTGCCCTCACCATCTGTTCCCTACACACTTTCTCCTCACCCCACTATATGTATCTTCAACCATGCCACGCTACTCTCCTGCGCATCTTAGCCCACCATTTCTCTTCACACTCCCCAAGCAACTAATTTTTAAACGAATTTTAATCTTATTTTCCCACGATAATTTTTAATTGACTTTGCATTCTTCCTTTTTACAATTCTAAAAACTAAAAAAAAAAAAAAAACACTTTTCATTAAAGAGATTTAAACCCTCGACCTGCTGTATACGAGTCGAGTACCTTACCCACTCTGCTAGAAGCGCTGCTGACTATAAAGAATCGGTTTGTTGTACTTACTGTGTGGTTCGTAACTTATTTTTTATTATTTATATACTTTCACTGATAATACATCCAATTAATGATAAATGATTTTTTTGTTTTCAAAATAGTAAACTTAGAAGAACAAAAAATTTAATTAGCATAAATATGGTTAAGTAGATTTAACCAAATAAGGTGCGTTATTACAAATTAAAAATTTGTATTTTATGCATTTTATGCACAAAATATCGACCAATTTTCTTTGAACCTAATGTTCTTTTGGCGTTAAATAATGCTAATAAATGCTGTTATGAGAAAATTATTTCATTAATAGATGAATTATTCATATAAACATAAACAATAAAACTGCAGAACGTATCAATGGTTCTTAAAGGTGCTTATTTTGAATTCGACAAACTAATTATGTTACAATGTCACATAATTATAAGAATGCAGTAGTTTATTAAATTAATAAAATTAAAAAAAACGAATAAAATCTAAAAAGACAGTGGAAAATAAAATACAACGAGAAAGAAATGAAAAAAAGTGAAATATTAATACAGAAAATAAAATTTAAAAAATGAATAAAATGGAACGCATTAAAAAAAACGACAAGAAATGAAGGTGAGAACACATAAAAAAATACAATGGAATAGGAGAAACAAATGAAATGAAAAATGGAATACAAAAAAAAAGATTAAACAGATACATGAAATAAAAAATTGATATAAGGAAAATAAAAAAAATTTAAAAAAAGTAATAAAATGAAATTTTAAAAAAACAATGAAATTCAATTAAATGTAATATGAAAAAAACAAAAATGACGTAAACAAAAAAAGCAGATAAAAAATAGTTGATTGAATTACCTTCGTTAATTAAACAGCGCAGTACCTTGCCAACAAACAGAGTCAGTTAATACAAGAAAATTATTTTAGTCGGTGCAGTGACAAGGAGGGTTGAATTGAAAAAAACTCACATGGATTTATAAAGTACTAATTCATTGCATAAGTATTGTGTATCCGGTGTACATCAAGTAAATAATATCGTTTTGTCGTTGCTGTGAGTTTAAAATTTATTTATTTACGCTCTACCTTTCTTCACAACACTATAAGCTAGAATTAATTGGTCATTCGTACATTTAATATTATTCATACAAGTTTTTTTTAAAGATATTGCTTATGATTAAGGTTTTTTTTAAGTAATTGCTTAGTATTAAAAATGTACCTATAAAATATTCATATTGAGCAAATATTGAAAAAACGTATAGTGTACACTATGAGTGATAAACCTGTTAAATAGCACAAAGAATAACCTTTTAATTCTTTCAAGACTTTCCCCGTAAACAACATTATCTCCTCTTATAAGGACTTAAGAGGTTGTAGCTACATCTTTGTAGGAAACTTCTCCTGAGCTCTAACAATGATCGTGGTAATTTAACCCTAACCATCGACATTTACATTTGCTATTAGTAAGAGCTGTGCTTTAAATTAAAGAGATTATCAAAATCAGCCAGTTATTTGAGAAACTGCAGAAAATCAAGTATTCTAAAACTTTTCTTGTTAAAAAAGTTATTCCTAGACAAGGAAATCAAATATTTGTCAAGTGGTTGAGCTTTGACAATACTTATTACACTTAAGTTGGTAATAACAAAGAATTATGGTAATAGGTGCTGTAAAATTATTAAAACTGAAACATTGTAAGAAATTAGCAACAAGATTTGACCAGAACAGATTAATAGTTAGAACACTGTTACAGAAATAAATAGAGCCACATAAGATAGCAAAGTTGGAAATAAAGGTTTGTGATATGTTTCTTTATCTATGTTTTTAATTTTACTATTTTACAACTCATAATAATTTCTCATGTTTGAGATGGCTAAGTCAGCAACACTTATTTGTCTAGCCTGTATAAGATTTTTCTCAACAAAAAAGATTAACGATATGGTCAAGAGGCCAAGTCATAAGATCACAGAGATAAGAAAAGCTAACACTAAATTTGGCATGAAAGCTATCGCCAAACTAGAAGGTCACTTTCAGATATTTTTACCTAATCAAGTATTCGAGTATCTTGTGAGTAATAAACCATCATTTAACAGTGCAATGAAATTTATTAATGAAAAGAAGCTGCTAAGTCACTATAATGGTGATAGCAATAGATTTTTAATCTATTTGTGCTTACTTTTACAAATACGAAAAAAAAAAATTTGTCTGTAGAACTAGTCTTACATGACAAAAATGAATGATACAATTCATTACATGTTTCTAGTTTTTATTTGTTTTACTAAACGTTGTGTAAGACATAACATTTTCACAGATAGTAAAAAAAATTCTAGTTTCATACATAGTTGATTACATTAAATGACTATAACCAGTTTTACACACATTTTTTACAACTTTTAAATTTTTATTATTTGACAGTACATATTCTCTGAATTCTTTGTTATTATCAACCTCACTGTTATGGAGATTGTCAGAGCCAAACCACTTGAGAAATACTAAATTTCCTTATCAAAAAGTAGTTTTTTTAACAAGATAACAATCGAGATACTTGGTTTTCTGCAGTTCCTCTGGAGGTTGGCTGACTTTAAAATATTCTTAAATGTTTTAGCTCTTGCCTGAGAACAAACGTAAGAGTTAATGGTCGAAGTTAAATCACCACGATGTTTGGTGGAGCTTAGAAAAAGTTTCCTACGAGAATGTAGCTATAACTTTTTGAGTTATTATTAAAGAAAATGATGTTATTTACGACGAAGGTCTTAAAAAACTTAAGTGGTTATGCCAACGGCTATCAAACAGGTAAATTACTCATAATATGAACTATACGTTGTACTAAATATATGCGTAATGTAATGATTTTATAGGTACATTTGTACTTTTAAAGCAAGGACAATGTTTAGAGAAAAAAAAGTATGAATGTCGTTGCTGCTCTTTTAGAATTCAGTTTTTGAAGCTGTAGCATTTTTGGCAGCACAAGAAATTAAAATCAATCGGTGATTTTTGTATTAAATAGCATTCATACATTTTTTTCCTAAACATTGTCTTTGCTTAATAGTACAAATGTACCTATAAAATCATCACATTACGCATATATTTAGTACAACGTATAATTTGTATTATGAGTAATGTACCTGTTAAATTGCCCTTGGCACAACCACTCAAGTTTTTTAAAACCTTCTACGTAAATAACATAATTTTCTTTAATAATAACTCAAAAGGTAAAAGCTACATTCTCATAGGAAACTTTTTCTAATCTCCACCAAGCAATAATATTTACAATACATTTACAATACATTTACTTGATGAACCCCTGATACACAATACACATGCAATAAATTAGGTCTTCATGAATGTATGTCCATTTTGTTATAATTAATACCTTCTCATCACTGAACCAATAAAAAATACCTTTAAAAATACTGCGGTGATAAGGAGTAAGCCAAGCAATAATGGGATACGCTTTCGGTTATAAAATAATAAACATGTTCTCTCTAGCAACTCGTATTACTTATAACAGCCGCTCTTGCTAAGAATAAATATAACGCCGGTGCATAATGTGACCAAGTAAAAAGTAGTAAATGGTTTGTCACGCGTAAAGCATGCATACAGATAAGAAATAAAAGCTATATTTATGAGCAAGGTACTGCATCAGAAAAATAAGTGAAAGAGCGTTTAAAAATTGAAAGAAATATGCAAATAACTTCAAGTAATGAAAAAGTAAACATGTTTTTTCTAAAAGCGCACATGACACAATACTTCCGCTCTTAAAGAAATAAATACGTCTCAGTACATTTAACGCCTAAATAAAAAGCCAAAAGTCATCGGTCAAGGCAAACACATCTGTGTTAATAAGAAAAAATGGCTTCATTATTTTGCAGAGTACTGTATCAAAAAAGCCAGCAACAATTTAATGTTAAGACATTGGATAATTCGGAGAAAGAATCTAAGTTTTCTTTCTAACAACTTAAGGTGGCTCCAGTGTCCTCAACGTTAAAATTATAAATAACCCAACCTAGGTTAATAAAATTGAATTATATTCTTTGAATTCCCATCTTTCTATTCGTATAAAAAAAATGAAGGTTGACGATGAAAGTTGTAAGAAATCATGCTTACAAAATCGTAGTTTTAAGACGGGTTGGATAGGAAATGCAAGCTTACGCGATTTACAACCTACTGCTGCCCTCATATAAATAACCCGTAAGGTGTAAAAAATATACTATTTTGTATATATTATTATGCAGCTTTCGATGACATGAGAAAAGTGTCTTGTTATTGAACAAAATCTTTAAATAATCGGAGACTAAGTATACAGTTGCGAGTGCAAGTCAGCTCTTAGCTGTTTGCATTCTGCAGAGTACATATATATAGGTATAACTACTCTTGAACTTAGGAGCGTATCGTAACAGTTCATCAATTAGGGCACCATAAAACTTTTTTGTTTTTTTATATTGACTCACTAAAGTAATAGATAAAATGTAGAATATGGCTAACAACAGTCTCTACGATAATTTTATACCATATTTTAAAAAAAATAATAATTAATTTTAGTCTCCCCATTTTGATACGGCACTAGGCGCTGGAGCCACCTTAATACGTTCACTCTCGAGAAAAATATGTTGCTATTTTTGATGCTACTGCTCTAAAAAAAAAAAAAATAGTATGCCAGTACAGTATACGGCTAGAAAAAGGCTATCAATCATCAATTACAGCTTGTGCATGCATATAATTAAGTGATAATAGCTATATTCGTTAATAAGGTACAATCTTATAGAAAAGGGACCAACCGTTAAGTAATTAAGAGAAATGCGCGATTTGCGTCAGCGATAGAGGGTACTTCTTTTCTTTGACATCTTGCAAATCTTAATACACCCGTACTCGAAAATAACAACTATTGCACTAATTTATCATTCACCTTAATAGCAAGCAAAAAACCATAAGTGACACAATGATAATGATAATAACGATGACAATAATAATGACGACGACGATGACGATGAAGTTGATGATGATTATTATAACGACGATGATAATGATGATGATAATGACGACAACAACTATGATAATGATGATAATGACGATGGTGGAAATGAAAATAAAAATAATGATGATGATAATAAAGACGACATCAAAGATAATAATGATAAGGACGATAATAATAAAAATGATAATAATAACGATAGTAATAATGATGATAATAATGATGGTAATAAAATTAATAATGATGACGGTAAAAAAAATGATAATAATTATAATAATGGTAATGATAATGATGATCATATTAATAATGATAAGGACTACGACAAAAATAACGTCGATGATGACAACGATAATAATGATAATAATGGTAATAATAATCATAATGATAATAATAATAATAATAATAAAAATAATGATAATAATAATAATAATAATAATAGTAATAATTATGACAATGACGACGAAGTTGATAATAATTAAAAAAATTATAATAATGATTATTGTGATGATGATGACGATGACAATGATAATAACGATAACGATGACGATGACGATAATGTTAAAAATAATGATAATGATGACGTTTAATACTAATGATAATGATAATGACAATTCAAATTATAATAGTAATAATGACGATTATTATAAGAATTGTAATACTAATTATAAATACTGGTAATAACAATCATAATTATAATAATAATTACCGTTATAATTATGAAGATATCAATAATGTCGATAAAAATGATAGTAAGACTAATAAAAGTAATAATAAAAAAAAGAATGATAATGATAATGCTGATAATGATGTTGATGATAAAAATAATCATGATAATAATGACAATGACAATCACGATGACGAGGATACTGACAATTGTGATGACGATGACGATAATAAAATAATGATAAAAACAAAGACGATATTGATGATGATGATCATGGTAATAATAATGATAACAATGATAGTAACGATGCTAATAATGATGATGGTCGTGCGAAAAATGACACTAACAATGAGAATAATGTTAACAGTGACAGTAGCGATGTCATTGACAGGGGCAACTACGACGATAACAATAACACCGATGACAGCAACGACAACAACAAAAAATACGAGGACGACGATGGTTATAATTATAATAATAATAATAATGATGTTTATTATGCAGATAATAAGGATAATAATAATGAAAATGATAATAATAATAATGATCATGCTGATTTTGATGATAACGATAACAACGTCAATGACGATACTGATGACAGTGATAATGATTTTGACAATGACGATGACAATAACAATGACAATTATAGTCACGATGATGATAATTAAAATGATGATGATGATAATGATGATAATAATGATGATAATGATAATAATAATGCTCATAATAATAATGACGACGACGACGATGGCGACGACGACGCCAACGTTGATGGCCACAATGACAACAACGAAAACGACGACGACAAAGACGACAAAGAAGACGATCAAGACGATGACGACAACGTTAATAAAGACGACTACAAGAACGATGATGCCGACTACTACGACGACGTCAACAGCAACAATAATAACAGTGGCAACGACGACGATGACGACGACAAAGATGATGATCAAGATGACGACGACAACGTTGACGATGACGACTACAAGGACGACGATGCCAACGACGATGACAACGAGAACAACGATGGAAATAGAGACAACGACGACGACAATAATCATGTTGATAACGATAATAATGATGACGATAATGACGATAACGATAACGATAACGATGATCATAACGTTGACAATAATGATGTTGATGACAATAATGATAATAAAAATCACAATGACAATGTTAATCATCCAGAAACTTATAGTCATAATGATATTAATGACAATGACGATGACGATAACGATGACGATAACAATAACGATAACGTTAATGAGAATAATAATAACTATGATGATGATAATAATAGTAATAATAGAAATGTTACTAATGATGATAATGATGCTGATGATAATAATGATTTAAATAATAATAATGACAATGATGATAATAATTATAATCATGATTATGATAATGATGAAAATAATGATTTGAATTACGCTGATACTAAAAATGACGATGACGAAAACAGAAACAATGACGATGACGTTAACAGAGATAATGATGATGATGATGGTAATAATAATTATAATAATGTAAATAACAGACATGATAACTCAAATGATCCAATAACAAAAATAATAAAAATTATGTTGATAATAATTAAAATTATAATAATAATATTAGGGACAAGACTGATAACCATGACAATGATTATACACTTCTGGTAATAATAATAATAATAATGATAATGATTATGATCTTGATTATAAAAACAGTAATAACAATGTTGTTGATAATAATGATGATGATAATAATGATAACCATAATAAATATGGAAATAATGATAATAATAATACCAATGATAGTAAAAATAAGAAAGGAATATAAAGATAATGATAATATAGTAACAGTTATGACGATGATAACAATTATAATGATAATGATGATGATAATGATAATAATGATAACGACAAATTGTATAGTAATAATAGTGATAATGATAATTATAAAAATAAAGATAATAATAATGACGAAGATAATGATAAAGATACTGATGATAACGATTATATCAACGTAAATAACAATGACAATAATAATTATGATAATGACTTTGATGATGAAAATATTAATAATAATAATAATAAGGAAAAATCTTGTAATAACAATAATAATAAAAGTAATGTTAATAATTATTATAATAACACAGATTATAATGATAATAAAAATAATGATAAAAATAACAAAGAGTATGACGATAATAATGAAAATAATAATGATAAAGTCAATGATGACAATTATAGTGATAATGACAGTAATAATAATAATGATAATTATAATGATGTTGAGAGAACAACAATAATGATTTAAATATAATGATAATGATTATGATAATGATGATAATTATGATAATCATGATTATAATAATGTCAAAAATCACTATAATTATAATAATAATAGAGACAAATCTGACACTGATAATGATAATTATGATGACAATGACAATAACAATGACACTCATGTAGCAACGACAATGATGATGATAATGATAATGATAAAATTAAAGACGATATAGATAATGATGATGGTGATAAAAACAATGATAACAATAACATAAATGATGATAGTGACGATAATGATGATGATAATAATAATGTCAACGACGATTACGACGATGTTGATGATGATTATGATAATGATGATGATGATGATAATGATGATGATGATAACGATTAAAACAATTATGATAAGGATGACGAGTACATTAACAATGACGATGACACTGATAATGGTAATGACAATGACGAAAATAGTAATATTGATGATAATGTGAACGATATTGATAACGATAATGAAAATGTTGATGATATAATAATGATGATGTTAATGATGATAATCAAAACAATGATGATGACGACAACGATGACAATCATGATGCTGATGACACTCATAATGGTGATGACAGTGACGATGATAATGTAAAAGATATTGATAATGATGATAGGAATGTTGATGATAAAAATATTGACGATGACGTCGACAATCATAATAATGAAGATAATGATAAAGATTATGCTGATGATAACGATGACACTGACAATGACGATTACGAAGACGTTGACAATGACGTTGACGATGATTACTATAATGACGATGATCAGAAAGATAAAAATAATGATGATAATAACAATTATAATTATAAGAATGATTATCGCAATAATCATGAGGATAGGTCTCATATAGGGGCTAGTGTTATAATAATAATTAATATACAAATTATGACGACCGTAACAAATATGATAATGATAATAATAACAATAAGGATAGTAATAAAACTGATAAAAGTAATAATAATAACGAAAGTGAAGATGGTCATGATGATAATTTAAATGATAATGATAATGATGTTGATCGTAATAATATTAAGGACAAATCTTATAATAATAAGGATAATAATGAGAATGACGAGGGTTATGATAATGATAATGATGATGTCAATCTTGACTATAGTAAAAATCATAATATAGTTAGTCATTTTAATAATAATTATTATAATAATTATTATAACTTTTTTTAAAATCATAAATCTTATCAAATAATTAATGATTTTTATTTGAGTAATAGTGTTAGTAATTATGATTATAATCATTATAATGAGTATGAAGCTAATGATGATGACGGTGATAGTGGTAATAGTTGTACTGATGCTGGAGATCAATAGGACGTAGCTTATAATGATAATAACAATGATAATCATGATAATATTGATGACGATGACGATATCAATGATGATTATTAGAATTTTAATATAAATGATAATAAGGACAAAAATAATACTGTCAAGGATAATGGCAACAACGAGACGACGAAATTGTGGACAATTACGATGACGATAATGATAAAACTAGGGTTGTCGATGGTAATACTTTCAATAATGACAATGATGTTTATAATATTGATAATAATATTTAAAAGGACAATCCTGAGAATGATTACAATTGTGATACTACTTACTATGATAATAATGTTAATCTCAATACTGATGAAAACAATAATCAAGATAAAGATAATAATAATAATAAAAACAATAATGATAATCATTATGTCGATAGTAATAATGAAAATAATGATGATAATAGCAAAAGGTCAATGATATTAACGATAATGACGATGCTGATCATCATAATATGACGATGATAACGACAACATCGACGACGACAATAACAACATTAAGAACGCTTATGACTACGTTATTAATAATAAAGATAATTAAACCAATAATGTTGCCTTTGCAGTGACGCTTACGACTACAATAATAATAATAAAGACAATGAAAAAAATTATGTTGATGATAATAAAGACAATGATGATAATGATCAGGATAATTATAATGATGATGATGATGATAAGGATGATAATGATGATGATGATAATGATGATGATGATGATGATGATGATGATGATGATGATGATGATAATGATGATAATGATAATAATAATGGTAATGATGATGATGATAATGATGATGATGATGATGATGATTATGATGAAACTGACAATAATGACAATAATAATAATAATGATGATAATGATAATAATAAAAATGATGCTAATGATGATAATGCTGATGAAGACCATAATGACTATAATGATAACGATAATTTTGGGGACAAAACTAACAATAAATACGATTATGATGATTATAATGATAATAATAACAATAATTATGATGATACTAATAATGATAAAGACAATGACGATAACAATGACGATGACCGTAATGATAATGTTGACGATGGCGATGACCACGACAACATTGACGAAAACAATGACGTTAACGACGAGACCAATGAAATTAATGATAATAATAATAACAATTCATCAACGACTCGTCAATTCGTTAACGTTAACGACGACAACAATGACGACGATAACGACGAATATGACGACGATGACAACGTCGACGACAACAACAACAAAGACAATGAGCACCACGACAACAATGACGAAGACGATAATAATAATGATAATAACAATTATAATAAAAATGAAGATGATGCCGATGATGGTGTTGATAACGATGACAACTACAACGAGGTTAATAATGATAATAATGACGATGATAAGGACGACGATGACGGTGGCGCTAATGACGGCAACGATGACAACAACGACAACGACGATGATGATGACGATGACGACGACGATAAAAATAATAATGATCATAATGATGGCAATGACGATGACGGTAACAATGACAATGATTTTAATATCAATAATGATAAAAACAATATGACCAAGGACAAGGATGATGGCAACAACAAGGATAATTATAATGATAATAATCATGATTACGACGTTGATGATGACGATAATGATGACGATGACGATGACGATAACGATGACGGTAACGATGACAATGATGACAATAATAAAGATAACCATGATAATGATAATGACAATAATGATAAAGATGATAATGATGTTGACGATGACGATGATGACGACGATAACAAAGAGTTTTATGATAATAAAAATAAACACAATACTGATGATAACAACAACGATGATAACAACCACGCTAATAATGATGATGCTGACGATGCCAATGACCATAATTATGACAATAACAATGTCAATGGCAATGACAGTGACGATGACAAAAAACTAATGGCAGTGATAACAATATTGATGCAAACAATGGTGATTTTTAAAGTAATGATTACAATAATAATGATAAGGACAATACTAATAATAGTTACAATGATAATAATATTTTTAATGATAATGATAATAATCTTTATAATGGTAATAAGAATAATTTAGATAGAGATAATAATGATAATAATGATGATGATGATAATGATAATAATGATTACAATAATGCTGATGATAATGACAACAACAATGATCATAATAATAGTCATGATAATACTGATGATAATAATAATAAAAATTATTATGTTCATGATGATAATAAGGATATTAAAAATAATAGACATAAGGAGGATGATAATAACGATGATGACAACACTGATGATCTTAATGATGATGATAATGACAATAACGTCAACGATGGCAGTAAAGATGACAACGATGATGACGGTGACAATGACGACGACCTTGAGTACGACATCACTGATAATAACGTTGACGACAACGATGACGACGATGATGACCATGATGATGATATTGATAATAAAGGTAATTATGATGACGATGACGCTAACAATAGTCATGCCAATGACAATAACGATGACAATGACGTTGGTTATCACGATGATAACAATGATAACAATAATGACGACAATGTCGATGACAACGATCATTATAATGATAATTATGATGATAATTATGATGATAATAATAGTAATGATAACAATAATAATGATGGCAACAATGACGACAGTTACGACGATAACAGTGACGATGACTATGATGATAACGACAAGGGTGATGACAATGACGGCGACGATGATGACCATGACGACTACGATGCCGACGATGACGATGACAACGACTACGAGGATGACAACGACGACGACGAGAATGACAATCACGATGATAAGGATGATGACTATGACCACGATCAGGAGGATAAAGACGATGACGATTACGATAATCATGATAATAATAATGATAACAATGATAACTATCATGGTGATAATGATGACGATATTGTTTATAATAATAATAAAGATGATGATAATGATGATAATGATAAAAATGGCGATTGTAATAATGATAATGATAATGTTAAGATTGTAATGATGGTAATAATGATGATAATAGCAGTAATAATAATGATAATAATAACAATGGTGATAACGATAATGATGATGATCATAATAACGATCTTGATTATAATAATAATAATAATAAAAATAAAAATAATGATAAAGCCATCGACAATGGTAGGGACAATGACGGCGACGATGACTATGACGACAACTACGATGTTGACAACGACGATCACGAAGACGATTACGATCACGACGATGACGACGACGACGATGACGATGACGATGACAACGACGACGAGGATGACGATGATGATGACGACGATTATGATGACGATGACATTGATCAGGATGATGATGTCTATGACAATGACGATAATAATGATGATGATCATGATAACGATGATGCCGATGATAATGATTATGATGACAATGACTATTATGGTAATAATATTGATAATGACGACGATAATAATAATATTTGTAACGATGATGTTAATGATGATAATGGTAATGATTATAATGATAATATTGATAAGGACGATGATAATAATGATAATGACAATTATTATGTTGAGAACAATTTTGATGAAAAATACGATTCTGATAATAAGGACGATGATGATGATAATGATGACGATGACAATGATTATGATGATGATAATAATTATAAGAAAGATGATAATGGTTATGATAATGATAAAGCTAATAATAATGATGATTTTAATTATCATAGTGATTATGATAATGACGATGATGATCATAATAATGATAATGATAATTTTATTCGTCATCGGGTTTTGCGGCATATTCCGATTGATTGTTGTGGACACTTTTTTTTCCTGGATTTTTGCTTACATTATGTAAAAAGGGGTTTATATTTTCTTATAATAGTCAGTTTGTAGTTTATTAGTTTATATGATGTCGTTGAAGTTATAAATATGGAGATCTCTTTATTTGGGTTTTACTGATTGATGACGTGATGCCGATGACATCTTGTGATCTCGAATGAATTTTAGCTAATAAGGAACTAAAGACTCTCACTCGTAGATGGTAGAAGGTTAATTTGTCTCTGTAGTTGATATTTGGGCTTTGTAGATGGGCAGGTGGGTGATGTTTTTACTGCTAAGTGTTTGGTGACACCAGTTTCAATGACGTTGAAATATTGGCTGGTCGTGTCTTATTCTCAGACGATATGTCCAGGCTTGTTCTAAATTCATTTGTTATACCTCGGCTCGTGGTTCTCTGTTAATCAATGTGTCTAGGAGAACTTAGTGTCACAAGCTTTACAGTAGTGTGGCCTCAATGAAACTCAAAGTTCGACTCTCCCTGCCTCCTGGTGTCGGTTTTTATTGTAAGCTTCTTCCGGTGATGTGGGTCTTGCATGTTGGCTCTGCATATTATGCGGGTCCTGGGATCTATTTGTCAGCTTGCAAGCTTGCGTTACTGCTTTGGGGTGCAGGCCGCACCCTGTTGACTTGGATAGGCTGGGCGTGAAATCGAGTCATCCTGCGTCATTGCCTTGGGGTGTGGGTATATTAAAATAAAAGTACAGGCATCAGGGCTTGTATGCAGGCTTCTTGGAAGGCACGTTAAGGAATGTGAATGAGTCGGAGCTCGTATGAGGGCTTATGGCTCATTGTGTCAAAGCTTGAGTGAGGATTATGGCTTTGTGCAAGAGTGCGAATGAGTCACTGCTTGTATAAGGGCTTATGGCCTTGCTAGAAAGCGTGCGTAGGAAGGTGAATGAGTTGGAGCTTACATTAATGACTTCTTCTGTAAAAAGTAAGGTATTGTCTCCCAAGGGTCCAAAATTTTTGTAATTATATGGAGCTTCTTGTATAGCTTTTTATATAAATGGATTTATTCTAGAATCGTCTGTTTTACATTATTTTGTTGTTTTTGTTGTCATTATAATAAGTGTTATAGTTATTAATACCTTGCTACATAAAAGATTTCTAATTTTGGTGCATACAGCTTAACTCTTGAGCTCAGTATGATTGGTAGCACTTATTATCATTGTTAATGTTGCAACAAGGTCGTATATATATATATATATATATATATATATATATATATATATATATATATACGACCTTGTTGCAACATTAACAATGATAATAAGTGCTATATATATATATATCATACATATTCATTTGGGTAGACATTTTGAAGTCAGTTCTTTACAGTACCACCCAACGCCACAGCTTTCAGCATCCAGATCATGAGACCCTACGTTACCACTCGAGCAATCCTCACCACCAACCACCTCGTTGGTACCATCAAACGTCACAGCTTACAGCACTTGGGTCACAAGCCTCACTTTACAAACTGAGTCATCCTCATTACCCGATTAATTAATCTCCCCAACCTCCAAATTTGCCTAACCTGGCCAACCAATTACCTCTTTCCATGACCCGGTCATGTTATAGCTTGATGCTCTCCTTTCTTCACCACCTCCTCTCCTTCAGCCTTTTTCTTTACCACCACTCTAGGGGGAGCTTGGTGGCCGCCATAACTGGCACCGTTTAGCTACTTAAACATTTTTTTTTTTGATAAGTATAATCTACTTCACAATTTTTTGTTAGTGTCCCACTTATGACATGGCTTTTTGATACGATTTTAAAATTAGAATGAAAATTTGATTTTTAAAATTAAATATGCTGAAAAAATACTAATTTAATGATTTTTCTGAGCTTCTATTAATCTAGTGGTTTTTTTAGATTTCATGTGTTGGTAAGATTTGAAATTAGTATTCACCACTACGTCCACTCAACTGACTAAACCAAATGAAGTGATGTGATGTATTGAAAGAAGTCTAAGAAGTTATGTACAAGTTTTCTCTTATGGAAAACTATCTCTACCAGAATTTTAAGAAAAATACAATTTTATTTAAGTCCTGTACCCATGAAATGCCTTACACGTATACAGCATCTTTATAACTTTGTAGATGAAAAATTTAAATACTCTTTTGAGTGTTGTACACCTATGGTTTTTCAAACAGAAAAATTATTTTGTAACGTTCTTAGTAAAGTTTTTTAAAAACATAATTTATGATATTGGCACTTTCTTTATGATGACCCAGGTAAATTCGTAACGAATTCCAAAAGATTATTTTTTTGACATAGCAACACAAAATTACCATAATTTAAAACCTATCACTTAAGGTCTATACCAATATTTTCAAATGTTTAACCTTGAGCTTTAATAATAGTCATTACAAAAAATAATTTAATAGAAAATTGCCGTCTTTCAAATACAAAATACAAATCATTATCTCAGTACAGAGTAATACACTTCAGAACACTATATTATTGCGTTTGTCACCAGTTAGTATCTTACACTTCAATAAAAAATTTGCTAGGTTAATAATTTTTTATCTAGTATTATTGCATGAATCTTAACTAATACTTATATTGTTCAATATCATTACAATATAATTTTTTTTTTTTCTAAGTTTGTACGGCAGATAACTCGGTTAATTTAAAGAACTAATGTATTCTGGTAATAGAACGTTAATTAACTCACTGTTGTTCTGATACTCCGTGCTATCAATTGCAGTGTAAATATTTTCAGTGGTTTTTTTCGAATAAGTTAGTAACTTATATATTGATATCATCGTTATTAACCTTTCTTGATGACAATACAGCACATTTACTTATTTCCTAAAAATTATGGTCCTGTAAAAGTGTAGCAAAAATTCCTTCGACAATACATTTATTTTTAGAAATAATGCAACGATAAGAAATAATTTTTTATTGTTTTGGACGTTTATAGTCTTAACACTCACATTCAATAAGAGATCTGCAAATTCTACTTCTAGTGATAGAACTCTTATATTCTTTGTATAATGGTATCTTTTTAGATCACGCAATGATGCACAATACTTCATAGATAAGTAGAGAATCTTACTTCGAGTCTAATGAGCTTTAATTGCAAAAAGTTGCCTTAAATCATCACCTAACACCATTGTTTTTCAACCAAAACGTGAATGACTATACTGAACTTTTTATACAAAAATATACTAAGAGAAGTCTTGACCAAATAAAAGCTACTTATAATGATAACAACAATCGCTTGCAAGCTTCTACTAGACTGACATAATGTATTTTATAAAAATGTGTGATATCATCATCATTAATTGTGCCGCCATCTTGAGATTTTCCTATGACAACTGTCGTTGCATCATGCCCTTTGTATATGTATTTACATATGTTTTTCACTGCTTCAATATTTAAAACTATTCTTAGAATTATGTGACAGTTAAACTTTTCTAATAATTTAAAACATACGGAACATTCCAAGCATTATTAAATACATGGCCATAAGGACATACCTACGAAGTTCTCAAATCTCTTTGACAATATATAGAATATACATTTTGATCAAAAGTTGTGATGTCATTTGATTGTTTAGAAAAATTTTTAGAACATTTCTTTTAAACGGTACACTAATTAGCACAAGGTCCATGTATGATATTTTTCGTAACATTGTTATGTAAAATAAAATTAGCTGTGACATTGGAAAATTCAGCAGGTATGTATTTATCTGTCATATCAGAAGTTTTCATTCTGTAACTCCGTTTCAATGTGAGTAATAAATACATGAGGGTAAGTCCCGTTTTAAAAATTTAACTACAGGAACATAAGCAGCTACTATGCAAAAAAAACTTTTTTAGGTAATAAGATCGAGTAAACATTTTTTTTCAAACTAAATACTTGACCTACCAAGTCTGGTCTATCTGGAGCTTGTTGACTAAGCAGAAGATTTCTCTGAGTCTCACGCCAGTACGAATAAAAGGACATGGTAAGAAACAGATCAGATTTTCCTTGTTTATTAACAATAGCCATGGCATCTTGGTAACCTTGTTGCATGAGTCGAGGAAATCCAATAAACGTTTAAGGAAGACAAAAAGACTTGCCTACATGACTTTGTACATCGTTTGTAAAACTTTCTAAATAATTTTGAAAGCTTTTATAAGATTCAGCTCTTATTTCCGTGTGACAATCTTTGCAATACTGAATTATATCTCTTTACACTCTAACGTAATTATCTACTACCCCTTGTGAGAATAACGTACGACCCATTAAAAAGGCATAAGAGTTATTGTCTCTAATAGCTATTTGATACTTTATATATGGCATTTTAGTCACCCGCAAATTTTTATTACCATTACGTTTGACGTTTGGGTGCCAACCTTGTGTACTATATAAATCAAACAAAGCATGAATCCGAGGCTCAACATTTTGATTTAAAGAAATTACTGACATTTATTTTTTGGTATTCATATTCCGTACAATTACGTTAGACTCTAGAATTTCTTCATCAGCTATTGTAGAAAAAATTGCAGCGACTTTCTTTACAGGTTGAAAATTATATTTTTGAATATCTTGAAGAAGTCTTAATAAAACAAGCGAATGCAGTTTAGGTTAATGTTGATTATTGTACTGTAAATTTAATTGTGCATATATCCCTTCCTGACATATCATTTTATAAAACTTGATAAAAATATTGCTACTACGTATTATAATATCTTACTAAGACATAAAAACATAGTTTATGTTAGGATTTTGGATCATTAGATAATTCAAAGCCTCTTCTTGGTCAACAATAAAAAGCTGTCCGTAGAATAGATTTCCACCATCACAAAAATACAAGAATGTATTGATTTAGTAGTGTATTCGATCCTTAATTTAAAAGCAGAACGGTCCAGATCTACGTGATTAAAGGTTTACTAAGTTAGCATAAAAAATATCAAAAAATACGGAACTATTATAGTGACGTATACATTCAAAGAACTGATTCGATTTAGGATCTTTTCCTTTAAATAGTCATGCAAGTTTAACTGAAAATTTGAGCAATGGATCTAAGGTAATAAAACCGTTGCTACAGCAGTCACTAAAAGATAATCCTCTTTTGAAAAGTTTTCATCTTTAAAATGTTAAGCAACACAGTGTATACAAAGTACATTCATAAGTCCCCAATAATCTTCAATCAAGCGATTACTATTGAAATTAATACTTCAAGCAATTTGTCTTTGTTGACGCATTCGTTCTACACTTCGCAATCAACTATCCCTATTGAAAAGTTCTTGTTCCTCACTTGTACGTCTAACTGCTACCCGAGGCATTTTTTTAAACGTAGAATTTCAAAACCATTAAATAAAAAATATTAAAATATATATATTTGTACAAGTACAATTTTTTTAATTTTGCAACTACGAAAAATTTTATATGTAGAAATACAAAGAAGAATAAAACAATCTTCAAATATACGGTAGTATACGAGCGGATTTTTCATTTCTTATTTATGTTAAATTAAGCACATAATATATTTGAACTATTTTGTATTGTCAAATAACAAATACAATTATTTCAAGCTTACCTTACGCCAGCTACAAATATTATAATAAACACTAAATCAACAATTCATGTTCGTGCTTTTTAGCCATAGCAATAATAAATCACATGACCAAAATGGTTGGTTAAATTTTGATGATAAATATTTCTTACGTGATGTTCACAGTGTTACATTTTGTATGTACTTATAGTAACTGTTTAATTGTTTCCATGACTTTTTTTATGTAAGGTTAAGGTAACGGTTTAACTTTAAAATTCTTTGAAACTATTTTGTAGTTCATTATGGTTTTGCAATCGTTTGGTTATAGTTCGTAACTGTTTCGTAACTAATGGTAAGTTTTTTGTTTTGTTTTTTTTGTTATGCTTTTGCAATAAATCGTCAAAGGTAATTTTTTAGTTTTAAGATTATGCTTACGGTAATTAATTTATAACCAATCGATTTTTATAATAAATTTAGTATTTTATTGTTTATATAGCTTATTTTATACAGTAATTGTGATTCAGCGTGGTTGGACTTTTGTTTCAGATTTCAAGATGAATTGTAAAAAAACGTTTCAACAGTAAGCTTCTTATTATCTACAAAACTTTTTTTCCTCACAGCTATAAGCTTGTATAAGACAACCCTTTAAAAATATAGTATCCTATAAATGTGACTCAATCCAAAAATCTAAAAAATACTAAATTGCATTATTGTAGGAGTAAATTAATGTATCCTCAAAAAGATTCGTCGAATTTGTAAGAGGTTTACGTGACAACTCTAAATAACCATTGTCAAACTAGCTATTAGATAAATTCAGGGCGATCAACCAATAAAAATGAATGTATATGTAAAAAAAAGAAGACTTAGACGTTTTTAATATCTTTTAAAGTTGTTTTTATTTAAGAGAATGTAATATTATGGTTGAGTACAGAGTGTGTAACGATTCTTTACATGTCAGTAGTGACATGCAAATTTTTTACTAAACTAAAATTAATTTAATATCCTTTAAAATACAAAATAAAGACAATAGTTTTATGTTTTATTAGAAAATTGTTAAAAAATAATGTTATATTTATTACAAAACTATTAAATGAGAGAAAGCAGGTCCCAAAAATTTTATTTTTTCTATTCAAATCGAAAAAAAAGAAGATAAACGATGTTTATATATTTTGTATATGTATGTTAATAATTGTCTTGTCACGACACTCCAAACTAATTATTTTTATCGTATAAGATGTTTGACAAGCACAAATTTCTTGGTTATTCGATTTCAGTTTTTACTCATGAAATTCTTAAACAATGTATTACGTTTATTATTAACTTACAACAGCTTAAATCGAAAAAAACTGTCTGGATTGAAGTAAATAGTCCATATATTAACATATAAATATACGTCAATTATAATAACTGAAACAATACGCATTTTGATAAAACCCTGAAAGAGGTTCAGTTAAGAGCAACAAATAGACCTTGTAACGCAGCAAGAAGGAAAACGATTTTTTTTAATTGGGGCACACGGTGCGTTTTCAAGGATCCAGGTAAGTTTTTTAGTGTAAGCATAGACTGCTTTTAGAATTATGATACCAATATTAATATTTTTTACTTGAGCCTTAAGAACGTTTATTTCATAAGATGAACTAAAATGTCAAACAATGTTCCAAATTTTCATGTGCAAAGAAAATTAAAAAAAAATTTTTTTAGACATAAACAGTCAACAGTTTTTAGCAACGTTACCTGTTGAATAAGAATCCTACTGACTGCTTATAAGGAAAAGTATTTTGGTATTTAATGCAAGAAAATTGCCTTCTGAGCCAAGTGCGAGAATAGTTACTTAGCAGACGATGGCAAAATACTTTTCTTATGAGCAGTACTTGCGATTTTTGACCTGGGAGGAGTGTAGCACTTTACTCCCTGAAAACAACATACTTTTAGTAAGGGTATGAGAAAAAGTATTTTACTCAGTTCATACTAACATTAAATTGTGTGTATTTGAAAGTGTTAGAAGTTAGATAAATAAATTAATTTTGTCAATCATCACCCCATGCACGAGTTTTAAGTATTTTCCACAAAATATGAAGAGAACTGATTATTAGATGACCCCACTAGATGAATGGTATTAAGATTATTTTCAGAGACACTTGATGTACATATTCTTTTACGTACTAAGTAAGTTTTGAGCTACATATCAGAATTCTACTGTTTGGTCAATGTTTCTACATTATGTGAGCAATTAACTTTACAATTAAGGCCTACAGTGATTACCGACAAAGCTGCCATGGTTTGTTTGTTTGCCAGTTGTATGTTTGGCTTACCAATAAACTCTCATGAAAATCGAGTATACTTTTAAATAATTGCATGTTTTTCAAGTCACAATGATTGCTAATTATTGAATGTATCATTAATAGTACAATCAATATTCGCTATCTGATTTCATCAGCCTACATCACGTCTGGTAAAAGATTTCTATTGCATTAAATGAAAATTTTTTACGTGGACTGGATTAGTACGAACATACTATAGAGATACACATTTATGTGCAAATTGACACAAGAAAAACAAAAATTGGATAAATTTTATTGTAACAATAACAATTGATTGTACGCAAGTAATCTTGCTGCAGCAGTGATTTAAATCATAATTGAACAATGTGCACATTAGTAACGGTTGAGATACAGTACATGAGTAAACTCATATGTACATATTGGGTAATATATAAGCAATATAAGTAAGGCTCTGTATCATAGTATGTACATGTATAATGATGCAGAGCTTTACTGAAGTAAATTAAATAAATTACAACAAAAAGCTTTTTAATTGGAGTATCCATACTACAAAATTATTTTATATTATATTATATTATCAATCCCATATAATTTGAGACACTATGCGCCGATCGTTGAGCGTACCTATGCTAACATTTTTCGTTTTTCGCACCTACTGCAAGACTGAGAAGAGTATGGAACTATATCGCGTCATTAGATTGTGATCTCAATGTGTTCGGTAATGTTTACCGGTTTAAGTCATATATTGCCCCACTTATGCTCAATTTCATGTAGCGGCCCATAGCTGTGATTATTGCGCTGTATTAATTTATAATTTTTTTTATTTCTCATTTTTCATTTTCTCTATTGTAATAGCGTTTCATGTTGCCTTGTTGACAGTGTGTATAATGTGTTGACTGTTTTGTACTATCCGTTTTGCGATACCCGAGCACTGTCCATCAGAGCACTTATTGTAATATTGATCTCTCGCCTTAACTTGACTTCATTGTTAAAGATATACAATTACATGTAATGGGACTTTGGTCCCATAAATTTATAAATAAATAAATAAATAAATAAATATTACTTTAAGAAATGTAACATTTTTATTTTCATGACTAAATTCCGTCAGTCGAGCTTTTGATGACAAACTATTTACGGTTATCAGCAAAATGATGTTTAAAAAAAAAAGAGAAATTGCGTATTCTTTAAAGTCAAAAACTATGATCTTGATTTTGCGTAAGAAACAAAGTTAAATACAAACTTTTGTGTGCTAAATATTAATCACATTAAGACATTTAGCTCCTCTGAGTATGCAGTTTATGGTATACAAAAAACTTGGGCAGACACTGGCCACTATTGTAATGAGTTTATCGAAAGGGCATGACCAGGCCTCTATGTTGGAGTACGTAGATAGGTATATAACTTTTGAGATCTGACATACACATGCACATACACATGTATGTGTTGACACACACACTCATGCTCCATTAATCTTATGCTTGATCATAACTACTCATTCGTTATTTTATTTGTACATTAAATGAATTGTGAGTAAGAAAGAAAGTAGAACGACTAAAAGAAAAAGTTTTTAGTGCTCAAATTTTAGGAACAAAAATTAAGTGTTATATAGTATGGTTACAACAAATACAAATAAAACGGCTACTAACGTTGGACTAATTTTTAAGTAGATTATGAAAAATTTAATGATCAAGACAGTATTTCTGAGTTGTAGCTAGTAATAATGATATAGCAATTCAAGAACTTAGATTTTGAAACATTAAATCATTATTTTATTGTACGCTTCTAAAAACTAAACATTGTATGTCACTAAAAAAAGTTTTAATAAGGTAGTGATAATCCGCATATAAGGCTTTTCTTTATTTTTTGCTTAAATTATTAACGGATGTTGTTGATCCAAAAGCATTGAATATACATACACTTACCACAACCCGTATAATGTATATATATGTTACAATAAATAATACATACATATACCCTGGCCAGCCCTGATCATAGCCTAGGATGAAACTCATTACACCGTGTGATAAACCTTACATATAACCCTGACCAGAACCTGGCATCGATATTAGGCTTGCCTGGCCAGGCCCTGATCTTAGCCTTCAGATCACATTCTTCTCGAGATAGAGCACGCTAAACCCATAAACGTAGAGGTATAATACAATTATAATATCTTCATTAGGATAGACTACATAGTGCTCACGCCATCTGTGAGAAAGCTTGAAATTACAGAAAGATGGCTTTCCGTCAGAGCAAAAGTGAAGTTTGCGTGGTCAATGTGTTTTTTCTTTTACTCAAGATAAGAAATAAGATTTATTTCCTGTGATCAAAGCAGACAGTATGTATATGTAGACGCATTAATGACGTTCTAATAGGATTAATTTTATGAAATTGACACACTTAGCTTCGATTCGTGAGCAATCATTATTGTTGTTACATCGATGTTTTTGCCCTATCTAAGACACTAATTGTGTTATATGTTACAGAAATCTGCCTTTGAATAGATCAGAATGTTTTTGCGTATTAATAAAACATGTAACTTTAGGAGCTGCACACCATCAAGAAGGAATTTTATCAAATAATAACGTCTTCTTAATGCTGGTCACATGACCTCTCATAAGCTGTCCAACGGAAAAGCTGACTTAAATATTGTTGGCTTTCACCTTAAAACAGCTGGGATACATAATGAGCCTTTAAAAATTTTCAAAGAAACCACTTTCTATGAGTAACAACATGAAGCCATCAAAGCTAAGTGTGTAAATTTCAATAAAATAAACCTATTACAACGCAACTAGTGCGTCCACTGCCACGTACCTTTTTCTGTTATCACAGGGAATAAAACTATTTTAGTGCCTATTCAAAGTAGAAGAACAAACACATTGACTATGCAAACTTTACTTTCACTCTGACGAAAAGCCCACTAAACCATATCCCGAGATGTTTTTGTTGGTGTGAGAGAGAGCACTGTGTATAGAGGCCTTGGTTATCTCTTTCTAACAAGTGTCATTGATATTTGTTAAGAGCCACACAACCACCCTGGGAACTCTATACACAGCGTTCTCTCTCGCACAGTGTGATACAGCAGAGTACAGAGTTATCTTAGATCGACGTGACACTCAATTGTTACTCGATTACGCAATAAGGATGGTTATATCTGACGACGTAGAGACCAATTAAACCTGGGTCTGATTGATCTGACAAGTTAATAAACAGTATCATGCGTCTAATAAATTTATGAGACCTGGGTTTGATAAATTTGGCACTTTAACAGATACTATACTGCTTATTAATTATTAATAAACTAACAATATACCATGTTATTTACCCAAACAATCCAATGTGCTTTTGTGCTTTATTAAATTAATCAACAACGGTTAAAGTAACACACAACAAAAGACCAAAATTGCAAATAAATCAGCAATTAGATATGTCTCTTAAAAGCATGGACCTTAACAACAGACCATGGAACTTAGTGGAACGGCTAATGCCCAAACTATGGTGGTAGGGGTAGAATATTCTTTAGAAGAAACGACTGCTAGATGGACGTAGCTTAACACCAGGTTTTGGTCAGTATTGTACTATGTTTATCAAATGGGCATGGCCAGGTGCCAATGTTGGAATACATATACGGATATATTATATTTGAGATGTGATATATACATGCACATATGTATACATTTAAACACACACACGCATCCACAAATCTTTTATTTGTTTATTCTTATTATGAATCATAAGGTAATCAAGAAATTACTTCTGACTTTGTAGCTAGTGATAATGTAACGATTAAGAAACGTAGATTTATAAGAATTCAATCATCATTGTCTTGTATGTTCCTAAAATAAAGCATCATGCGTCACGAAAAAATGTTAAATTAAGCAGCGATGAACCACGTATTCGTTTTTTTCTTATCATCGGCTAAAAATTTTCATCGTTATTTTCGATGTAAAAGCGTAACATACATACCCACTTAACATAACTTCTTCTGTAGTACTGTACAATGGATATATGATTATACACTTGTATACATATACCCTGGCTAGAGCCTGATCATATCCTGGGGTAAGACATATTAGACCGTGTAATAAACTTTTCATTGAGGCATACTCAGGCCGTGTCATTCCTGTAACACTCGCCTGGTCAGGCCCTGGTCTTAGCCTTTAGATCCCATTCTTGTTGGGTTGACAAATACTGTGTCTCTTTTTGAGAAAGTGCAAAACCAAAGAGAAAGATAGAGGTAGCAATTTTTTTACGTTTGATCGTACGGTCTATTCCGGGCATTTTACTTTCCAAGACATTGCAAAGCAACACCGTATTAGTTATATATAGTTGAACAAACTCATCTACGAATGTTGACTATAACCATCTGCAGTATTACACAAATATGGAGGTATTGGTGGTTATGTTTTAGAAAATGTGTTTTGGAAAGTGAGACGCCTGTAATACACTGTACGAAAAAACAACCGAATGTCAAAAAGAAAACACGCAGAGTCCACCCGGACCTTATATTATCTACTACCATAATGTTGGCATTAGCTGTTTTACTAAGGTGTGTAGTCTATTGTAAAAGTCCATGGTTGGAAGGGCCAGACATCTAATAAACATTTTACCTTGAGATCTGATCAGTCTGGCACTTTTAATAGACTTATGTAATCACTAATTTATGAACGTTTTAACTAACAATATTCTAAATTTCTAAACGAAAAAACCCATCTAACTTCTCTTTTGTTATATTAAAAAAATAGCAATATTCTAAGTATCTGGAGCTCAATAAAAAGCTGGTAAAATGTTTATTAGACGTCTTGCCCTTCTAACCATGGATGTTTAATATAGCCCAAGCACCGTCCATTAATCGCGCTTAAGGCGCTTACTGGCCTCTTTGTTTTTTAATTAATTGAATAAAATAACAAAAGCGCCAATCACCACACAACCCAGGGCGCTTACTGGCCGCTTTGTTCATAAATTGAATAAATAAAATAACACAAGCGCCAATCCCCACACAACCCGGGGCGCTTACTGGCCGCTTCGATAATTAAAATGATGAATAAAATAACACAAGCGCCAATCCTCACACAACCCGGGGCGCTTACTGAACTCTTTGTTTTTTAATAAAATAAATAAAATAACACAAGGGCCAATCACCACACAACCCGGGGCGCTTACTGACCGCTTAGTTTATTAATATAATAAATAAAATAACACAAGCGCCAATCCCCACACAACACGGGGCGCTTACTGGCCGCTTCGTTTATTAATTGAATAAATAAAATTACACAAGCGCTAATCCCCACACAACCCGGGGCGCTTACTGGCCGCTTAGTTTATTAATATAATAAATAAAATAACACAAGCGCCAATCACCACACAATCCGGGGCGCTTAATGGCCGCTTTGTTTATTACTTAAATAAATAGAATAACACAAGCGCGTATCCCCACACAACCCAGAGCGCTTACTAGCTGTTTTGTTTTTTAATATAATAAATAAAATAACACAAGCGCCAATCACCACACAACCCGGGGTACTTGCTGGCCGCTTTGTTTATTAATTGAATAAATAAAATAACACAAGCGCCAATCCCCACACAACTCGGGGCGCTTACTGGCCGCTTAGTTTATCAATATAATAAATAAAATAACACAAGCGCCAATCACCACACAATCCGGGGCGCTTAATGGCCGCTTTGTTTATTACTTAAATAAATAGAATAACACAAGCGCCAATCCCCACACAACCCAGGGCGCTTACTGAACGCTTTGTTTTTTAATATAATAAATAAAACAACACAAGCGCCAATCACCGAACAACCCGGGGCGCTTACTGAACGCTTTGTGTTTTAATATAATAAATAAAACAACACAAGCGCCAATCCCCACACAACCTGAGGCGCTTACGAATCGATAATGATTTACTGATTTAAGCTATAAATTACATTATATTTTATGAATTTATTAGTTATATTGTGACCAAGTGATGAAAAAGGAACTGTTCAGCGTTACGAGGGTAAAAAAATTTTAAAACTTACCCAAAAATTGCCATTGTTAGTATTTTATTACGTCAAATAAATGATTTTTTCTCCACTTGCTATAGACTGTCTATGTCTATACAATTACTATAGACCTTACTAAGAAGAAATTAACCATAATTTACGTATTTTCAAGGTCAAGTGAAGTATGTTTCTTAAAGTTTGCACTATATTACTTTTAATAACTAATTTACCTATTCTTTGTAACAAAAAGTGCGATAACACCACTACAAGGTTACACAGGAGTTGAATTAACTAAAAACTACCCCCACAATAGATATACATGCATATGTCTTTTTCCTTACTATTATACTCTTGCTCAGATCGTCATTATTCGTTTGTAAGATGATTGAAAACGAATATATTACTACCATCGTAGTGCAATTAATCATCAAATAAGTATTAAGCTGTGCAAGAGGTGATCTAAAACAAACTACCTTTAACATTTGAATTTTCGTGCTATCAAGAATAAATCAATAATAAATCTGTGATTTAGTTTATAATTTATGTAATATTTAACGAATTCACTAGTTATGTTGTGACCAAGAGCTGAAAAAACTACTGTTTAGCGTTACAAGGGTTAAATAATTTTGAAACTTACTCTGGAATTGCAGTTTTTAGTTTTTTTTTTTTTTTTTGTTAAATGAATGATTTTTTTTTAATTTGTATAAAATTTTTACAGACCTTATTGAGAGGTAACAAGCCACAAATTCGATAAAAAAAAACAAAGAAACGATTGGGTCATGTTATGGTGCAGACGGTTTAAATTTACCAAAATAACCTCTTAATAACTATTGAACGTATCACATAGATTCAATAAATAATACTTTTCTGAACTTACATCATGGTACGGTTGAAAACTATAGAACGTGCAGATCATATCATAAATCTTAAGAAAATTTCTATAAAGCTTTACATGCGTAGACATAATACGCAGCTTTTCTTACAACTAATGTTTTCTAGTAATGTATGTTGCACCTTATATACTTTCAAGATTGTATATATTTGCTCTTATAAGAACTGAAAATCAATCCATAAGCAATCTAAATATACAATACATTGTCAAATATTCATATTGAGCTATACAGGCTTTTTCATATCACAAAACCATCTCAATTAAAATATTCTCGTATCACTTGAAACGAAAGAATAACGTTTTTAAAAGTTTGTCAAAGAATATAATTAATTTTGCTTAGGACAAATCAGTCAATGATTTTGTGACCAAATACCGCAGAAAAGTAATAATAAGCTTAGTACGGGGGTTAAGTAAGCCATACATAACCCTTATACAAAAATGATTTTTGTGTTTTATCCAAATTTGTAATAAATTTGTACTCTTATCTATAATTATATCGAAGGTTGCTGAAGTAATATACCAGTAATTTTACGAAGATTTCTGATGCGCTTAATTTAAATCTGGCTTTACAATTACTCTATCATATGAGATTTTTAAAACATTCTAACCAATAAGTGCAAAAAGCACTATTTTTTGATATTATTAAAATTATTTTACACTCCACAATATGTATAATAAAAAAAGCCACTAGCACTACTTTTTTTTCAATTCTACATTAAATCATTAAAATTTTTTTTTTTACCGATGGATAACAATATCGAACTTTTTTCTCCATTGATTTATATGAAGGCAAGCGTTTAAATGTGGTTAACAAATTTTAAATTATTATATCTTGGTCACGAAAAAAAATCTTGGCAACATTGTATTTAGATAAAAAAAAAAAAACACTTTTGAACAATGATAGTGGTTTACTTTTAATTTAAATTTCTTGTGATGTTGACTAACTGTGAGCATATCTAAATACAGTAGTTCTCACAATACTAGGTTACATTTTCTCAACAATCTGACTTGATTGGGCAAATCTATAGCTATATTTTGGTTCGCCACACAAAAGACCTTTGGTTCCGTATACCAGTAATTATGTTTCCAGACCCTTGTTAGACTGTTTCATGTATATATAAATTTTTTTTAATGCATAAGTTTTCTATTATATTTGTAAAAGAGTTGTAAGTTATTCTTTAATGTTACTCAGGTATGCGTAGTGTTTAGAAAATAGTTTAAAAATAGACTGCAAACACATTAAAAAGCCTGATTGACAAATGAATTTAACTTAAAAATGTAGATAAAGCATTTCATTAGTTATACTCTCCTAAAAATACATTTTTCTAAGCATATAAGTACAGAATTCGTTAAATACATATTGTGTTGTAAACAAATTAACAATCTGTTGTGATGATAGAAAATATTTGATTGAAAAAAATATTTTTTTATATGACGAAAAATTCTACACTATACTCGACGGCTTTGGAAAAGATTTAAGGCCCAGAATTAATTATGACTTTGTTTATGTCAAAATAGTGGATTACAGATTCATGAACATTATTGTAAGTTTAAAAGATTATCTTTAATATGGTGAGAATCATGTGAAAGTCTGGTGGATATAAGCTGATTATCATCTGACGCTAGATGACCAGGTGGGGTTAGACCATAGAGTGACATATATAGAACGCGCATCGAAATAAAGACCGTGTAGTCAATATCGCAGTAATGGAAAGAGGGCTAGAGGATCTATATGTTGTTACTTGGGCTTGACAAAAAGAGAAGCTACGATTTTAAAGAGAGACTGGCATCTTTTAACCACGTCCCCCTCACCGATTTGATGTTGGATTAACGATAACGTCCATCTGTATTGACCTCAAGCGCAATTTTGAAATAATTCCCCCATTGGCTAAGTAAAGCTACTCTGATTGCCTGAAGATGAGGATAGTAGTATGATTTACGTACTTTTAGATCCATCCTCCAGATGGCCAAGCCTCAAAGTCTCTTTTTTGCAAGCGTATTTGACAGTAACGTAAAAAAAGGTTAGAGAAAGAATATTTATGTTACCTGCATAATAGGTAAAATATAGCCTATTCACAGGTTGTCTTATAATATTTCTACCCTGTATACTGAAGACGTAAGATTTCACTTTTTATCACACCTAAATTCTGGTCAATTTGCTTTGAGTGTACAACTGTAAAAATAAATACAGATAAACAAAGAAAAATAGAAGCTTTGCACTTAAAATTATTCCAACAATATTTGAAATAGAAGTTTTGTATTATTTTAACCCATTCACAGCTCAACATTTTTTTTTATCATGAACTACATGACAATAATACTAATAAGTTCGTTTTTAGTTATTTTCAAACACTTAATGACAATCTGAGCAGAAGTATAATAGTGCGAAAAAATACATATGCATTTATATCAATTATAAGGGTTGTTTTTGGTTAATTCAACCCCTGTGTATCCTTGCAGTGGTGTTATCGCTTTTTTCGTTAAAAAGAAAAGGTCAATTAGTTATTAGTAGTAATATGTTGCAAACTTTAAGAAACATACTCCACTTTCACATACCACTCAATTCTATTTTATTATAATGAATTTGTAGTTTGTTTCTTCTCAGTAAAGTCTATAGTAATTTCATACTAAGTCGAAAAAATATCATTAATTTGACAAAAAAAAATAACAAAAATTGCAATTTTGGGGTGGTTTCAAGATTTTGTAACCCTCATAACGCTAAACAGTACCCTTTTAATAACTTGGTCACAACATAACTGGCGAGTCCTTGAAATATAGTATAAAATATAGACTCAATCACAGAATTATTATTAATTCATTTTTGACAGCACCCAAAACCCAATGTTAGGGGTAGTTCAGTACTATTTTCACCACCATGAGACCTATCATAAGATATTTCAATGTAATTTGTTAAATTCTTGCTATCTTATGTCAAAATGTTTATATTTAGTTATTGTTAAGTCTTAATTAAATAAGTTAGACAAAACTCTGTGTCATTTGTACTATTTTTCCAATTTTTAAGGGTAGTTTCAACCCATTCCCACTTTTTGTGGGGGGTTTGGACCGTCTTTTTGGTATTTGTTGTACATTCACCTACAGTTTAAAAAAAAATTATGTCAATCGGTCTACAGCAGCCAGTGCTATTTTATTTATGTTCAAAAAAGTCCGTTTCACCGCACTGAGCGACGTTGGCATGTGAATCCTGCGAATTTTTAACGTGCTATCTAACCATGCTAACCCTCATTCTCATGCCTTATGTATACGTCCTTATGCAACGTTTGAAATTTTTTTCTTGTGGTAATAGACTTGCACCTTTACTCTTATTCTTTTGTGGCCGAGGCTCTTTTAACAGGAGACTTATTTTTCTTTTCCAGGACTGTTCTACTATAAGAATTATTTAATTAACTAAACAAGATTTTAATAAAACAGAAACCAAGTATATTAACGTGCTTATATATACTTAAACGATGGTTCAGCGGTAGAGGTACAGTCCCGTCGATCACCAAGGTGAAGCAGCATTTGGCGTGGTTCAGGTATTGCCGTTTTGCCTCTGCTGTTTGCTTTGTGGATTGATTGACTATTTCTCTGTCTCTTCAAAATCTGTTGTTGGAGGTATCTCAAGAGAGAAACGTCAGCAGAGACACTCTTTGCAGAAGTATGAATACCAAAACGAAGAGCACGTGAATAAAATATGGCAACATTCTATTAACTTACGGATCTCTGTCTTTTTCACAGTGTTCGCTGTTGAAGCATTTTACAACGGTTATGTATCTTTTAACATTTATGTAAACTATGCATAAATGCGTTAGCAAATGCATTTTTTATAATTATATTATTATGTATGCAACATTTTTAAATGTTTTTATAAAAGTTTCAAATTTAATCAAAAATAAGGAGAAAAAAAAGCTGTGGCACTAAAAAAAGTAGTAAACATGTCATATTTAAAAAAAAATTACTGTTGTACCCTTGAGTTAAAAAAGTATAAAAAAACTTTTTTTAAAGTACAAGTTAAATACACCCTAAGAATTATTTTATGTACAAAATTATAAGTGTAAGATCTCTTTACATCTGGTTAATGAGTATGATGGTTAATGGAAATAAGTATGTGAACTCTAATGTACATCCGCAGCTTGACCCACAGTCACACGTCTGAAAAATAAGACATTGCGAAAATTCCAGTACTTGTCCCCGACATCAGACTCACCACTACTTTTACTACTACTACTACTAAAACTATTTAGTTGTTAAATATACTATCTACCAAACATTTATTCCCCATAATGAAGTAAACTCAAGTGCTAGCACTTTTAGTAGATATTAGGTAAGCTATTTATTAACTTAGAAATAATCCTCTATAACACTAAGTGCTCAGGCATTCTTATAGCTGATAAATAAATTATTAGTATGCTTAACGAATAATCCTCAGTCACTCAATTTACAAGATTACCAGCACTATAACTGTAAATAGTTCTTAAATCAACTATTTATACGTGCTGAGAAAAAGTAACGACATAGTAAACTCAAATGCCTATGCTATTCATTATTTAACGAATTTCTCATATACCAAACAAAATTAATATAATGGATGAAAGAGAGGAAAATTTCCTTGTCATTAATAACTGTGTACTTCTGTAAATCTCAGTATGTTTAGTCAAGGTCTCTACAATCGATTATAAAACATAAATGGCTCTGGGAAGCCAAAAAAAGCAGCTAAAGAATTTTTTCATAATAATGTAAGGAATTGGACATTAGTTGGGAAGAAAACTTATTTTAAAAATATAAGATGTCCTCCTGGTTAAGTACATGAAACGAAAAATGCGTATACCACATGAATGTACCATTTCACGGCAGATAATCTATTGATCTAACGAGTTCAATAGAATCATCTTATTGAAGACCGTGTATACCGGTACCAACTATGGAGATGGCATACAATTACTTTTGGTTGGATGTGTAAATACTTATCTGTATAAACAAGAAACATGTATTCTAGAATAAAGAGTGGGCTCTATAAATTATTTCCGACGATTAGGTTGGTTTCAAAATGACAAAAAGTGAGTCATGATATACGAATTTGTACATGTCAAAGATTTCTATGATACACCTTAATTACATATTCACATTCTAAAGATTATTGCTTGTTCAGGTGCTGGCGTGTATGGATCAACCAATCTCAGGCATATCCCTTTTTTTTCCATGTTAGATTTTGACTTGATGTAAACCAATCTTATATCCAGAAACGAGGCTTTACATAAGCCCAACAGATTTTTGTAAGAAAGATCGATGTTATGCGTTTTGAAGAAGCTCTATTAAAACTAAAAAAAGGTTTTTTTTGAAAATTTTCCATGAAAAGTGTTTGGGCCAACATATATATCAATGTTTCAAACTTGTTTTCGTTAATCGTAACTTGCTTTTCAACATCTTGCAATGCCAGATTATTACACCAAGCCAAGGTGTGAGAAAAATTGATCTTACAACAGAGAGCTTGGACGGTCTGATAGTTCCGAAACTTCTGAAAAATTTTGACTAAAATTTGTTTTGAATTTTCTTATGTTTTGAAATAAAAACGGCAGTTTGAATGATAATATGATAATGTATTATTTTATAGTTGAGCATGAGTTTCGTATGCATAAAAATATCGACAATGCGATCGAACTTAATCTCTCGACTGATGTTTTTTAAGGTACAGCAAAAACGCTCCATTGTTTCTGTATTAATAAACTATTTAGGATACTATCGAAGACAACGCAAACACTGCTTTTTTAATGACTACGATCGTAATGAAGATGCAGTTTTGGAAAAAATAAGCCAATCCATCCAAATGCTAAGTTATCTTATGCAATGACCAGCCCACATCTATAAAGTAAGCTACGTTGTGAGTAGGAGTAGATCACGTTTCTGTAAAATTCTTGTAAATAACAAGTTTTTTCGTTTTTTGCGTGTCTGTTTTGTCAACCAACGATAAGATTTTCTACAAAATCCTGTGGTAATTTATAAAACAAAAATCATTATTGCGAATTATTCTTTGTTTCTGATTCATTTCAAATTTTTTAAAATGCTGAATTTTAAAAGTAATGTCCAATTAACTATGGTACTCGTATGCATGTAAGACGTACATCTAATTGTAAGAAAATGTCGTATCATAATATAATTATATTTACCTTTTTTGTTTCAAAAAGCAATGAAATCAAAAATTAATTTAGTCAAAATTTTGCGGAATTTTTCCTATAGCCGCAATTCGAGTGCAGTGGCCCCCCACTACCAGAACACAGAAGCTTTTTTTTCTAAAATCAGTTTTTCTTACACTTTGGCTGCGTAAAATGGTACAGCATCGCAGGATCTTGTAGAGCAACTTATAATTAACGAAAACACGTTCACAAAATTCTTCTACGTTGGCCCAATTGTTTTTTATGGATATTTTTCGCAACGAACTTTTTTTAGTTTTTTTTAAACTTCTCAAAATACATAAAATTGATTTTGCTAAGATTTTGTTTGAGTTTTTTAGCCTATAATAGTATATTGGGCACCTAAGGCAGGAAAATAAAAAATGTCTCAGATCGTAGGAAATTGACGATAATCATGCGATTGAAGGGATTCTTTGCTTTCTCCTGTGGATTGTATAAAATTATTCACCAATCCTGCGCCAAGTGGGACGAAAGTTCCTTCTTTCTGCTCAGTACGGTAAAAATACATATTGTTTTTAAGTTCTTTTTTACAAGCCTTCGTATGTAACAGAACAAAAGTTATGGAATTTAAAATAATGGCATAAACGAGTGGTTCTTCGAAAATTACTAGAAAACTGCAGGACCGATCTGAGCTTAAAAAAATTTATTAGATTTTTATTTTTATAATGGATTTCTTATTTTATTATACATTATTTGTCAAATGTATACTTTTTGCGTAAATCACAAAAAGTGACTCTAATGACTATTACCATTCTTTAATACATCCTGCCCTTTTTGAAATTGAAGTTATAACACCTTTTTTTTAACAAAGGTGGGATCTTATTACTATTTAGTACAAGAAGAGTGCAATTATCAATAAAATAAGTGTGTGTATGTTAATGAGTCGTGATTTGAGCGAATATATTAACATTTAATAAACGAGAAGTAACAAGGAATATATTGCATGAACAAAAATTTTAATCAAAGCCATGGTGTAATGTGCTGCTGTGCTGGCCAGCCTTATCCTGCGCACTTTAATCGAATCTTTCAATAATTAAAAGAAAATGTTTTATTACCTACGCTGAATAAATAAATCTCTAACGTCACACTTATGTTTGTTACATACGCTCACACACTCATTTCTCGTCTATATTTATTTCCCACCTCATATTTATTTCTAAAACGTTAAGAAAAACTATCATGTAGTGCGTCTTTATTTTCTCTAGGGTTGTATAACGTGCCAGTGAATTTCGATTCAAGAGGTTCAATACACATAGATTTTTCTAACAGATATCATTTATATATCAGACGTGGATTTAAAAAAGCATAGAAAAATTTAAAAAAAAGTTGCTGATCCATTAACTGTACACTTTTTTGATATAATCAATTGGGAATGATCTCAAATAAACATGTTACATTATAAAAGAATTAAATTTGATTGCATTAAAATGATGTGTAGAAGTATCTTTTTTTTTTGTATTTAAGATAACTTTACAATAATCGTACGGAAAATTCGAATTATACTTACATGCTGTTTTTTTAATAAAATGAAAAGGAAAGGGTTGCGTATGCCTATTGCCGGTGTAAAAGTATATCCATTCAAGCACAATAGTTGACAACGTTGATGCACACATTTTCTATTTAAACTTTTCTAAATTTTTACCTCACTAACTGGGATAAGTGTCATTAAATCAGAAAACAATTTGAGTCAAAAATGACCTAATTTTTATGGAATAAAGTGCAATCAAAGTCATTTATTGTATTTAAACCTTGTACAAATAAGACATCAATAAAATTAAAAAAATCTATTTTAAACTACTGAAGTCATTATATGAATGTTAAAAATTAATAAAGAAACTGGCCGAACAGTTGTTTATTTATCGTTTAATGCAACGAATTTAAAACAAGTTAATAAAGGAACAAACATTAACTTACACATTAAAAACTGGTGGTTCAATAACACTTTTAAGGTTTAAAAAAAATTACATACCAAAAAGTTTTAATGCGTCAAACGAAAAACATATAAATTAGCGTTATCAAGAAGCAAATCAATTCAAACTGCAAACGAACCAATACCTGACCTACTCTGCTACAAACGGTCTTTTAATCAGACATTTTGTTACGTCTGTTGTTGGTTTATTATTAGATTTACTTTTAATTATTCACTTTAAATTAAAATTTTTATTTTCTGTCGATTATCCCAATGGTTTGCTTGTAAATGATGCTAATTTATATATTTCTTTTTTAATGCAGTAGGTTTATTTCGTTAAGTAGTTATATCTAAACCTAAAAAATAATATAACTAGCAAATTTTCTATCTTTTACTTAATTTCGATTCATAAATTAACTAATTATTCACTATTACAGAGTAAAACGTTAATAAAAAACAATTTTCTTACACGTTATTTTTTTTTGTGATTTATTTCAAATTTTCTAGAGGCTAAATTTGAAAAATAATGTATAATTAAGTTCGTTATTTATAAGCATAGAAGGCACGTGCTCCATTGTCAGAAAGTATAGAATTGTATTATAATTTAAATTGCCGTTTTCATTTTAAAATGTAAAGAAATCCAAAAAAAAATTTTAGTCATAATTTTGCGGAATTTTCCCTATCGCTGCATTTCGAGTGGCCCTCCACTATCAGACCACCAAAGTTCTCTTTTAGAAAATCATTTTTTTTATTACTTAAGCTTACAATAATGGTACAGCATTGCAAAATTTTAATAAACAACTTACAATCAACGAAAACACGTTTCAAAAATTAGTATACGTTGGCCCATCCTTTTTTTGTGGCTATTTTTTAAAAGGACCTTTCTTCAGTTTTTATAGAACTCCTTAGAAAAGGATAACATTGGTATTACTAAAGTTTTGTATTAGTATTGAGATGTCATGTCTTGTGACGTCTGTCCACAATCAGAAACAAATACCATATGGTGTTCGTCACCTAGCGGCCGTACCCACAAATCGATATCAACACACGCTTGGTCAATGGCGTGCTCACCAGCCATTTCTACTCACTAACTCCACCCTCACCAAATTTAACATCTAGCTTTCACCAGCAGCTGGACCTTTTTAAGAATATTTTAATCGAATCAACCTTCATTCCTTGACTCACCACCGGTTGCAACCCAGATTATCGATCTGATGCAGGGTTTAAATAGAACCACGCCCTGCCAGCTCATCCTTTTTTTTTAAGAAGCTGCCAACTAACAAGTGTGTAGCTGGTTATCATCAAAGTGAGTTATATAATATAACGCTTATCTGGTAATTGAAAATATTGTTTTATTATTTGTAAATCAATAAATCAAGTTTTGCTAACTATTTTATTAAGCTTTTTATTCATTATAATATATGAACACGCAATCTACTTCACTGGCCAATCCAGAAAAGCTGTCAGCCTCTAATCTTCTACTTTTTGTGAAGATACCGGTGAATTACATTTAATACTCTAACTTACATTAGAAGAATGGGGCCTACTTTTACAGCAAAAAGATAACCAAGTTTTTTAGATTGTGAGAATTATTAACAAATGAGATAAAAACACTGACTTAACAATATAAATCTCGCAAGCGCTCCCAAAGATCAAGAAGTAAGTCACATCGTTATCAAGAATAAAAGGCACAAAGATCATCACTAGTGTTTGTCAAGACAATTTAATTAATAATATCCTTAAAGATTTGCTTACTTAAAACATGAATCTTTTAGAAATAATTACTACATTTAGCTAAAAAAAGCCATGGCTAATTTCTACCAAGATATGAGTAAACTTTTAACAAATGACATAGAAATTACTGAAGATTCTTAAGAATTAGACCTCAAGACCACTCTTAATCCACTCATGAAAACATTACAGTTTACCAATCCTAATGGAACAAATTATAAATCTCAATTTTCACTAGACAATAATACAACTAAACTCACTGAAAACAAAATCACTAACACTTTAATCACCAGCACACTTTCCAAAATTAGTAAAACACTTATAAATTATTCTTTCAACAATTTAACTCATAATAATTACTCTGGTTTTTTTAAAAAACCTACATCGAGAACCCCTTCCTAAAGGATAAAAAGCTTGTATAGTATAAATAACTGAACTCTAGCACCCAGTCTCAACATGCTTATAAAAGACGCAATTAAAATGATACCTATACAGCATGATATGTAACGGTGGCATTTCCCGAAAACCGCGGGTAGAGCGATTTTTTCTGACGCTAACCCCGTTGGAATTAATTTTTTAGGGCAAATAGCTTTTAAATGGGAGCCGATTAAAAATACGTTCCAAACTACCCCTAAATGGGGTTGGAAATCTATAGCGCACCCACATGAACTCGCGACGTTGCCACATTGTTATTGGAGCTTAGTCGGTAAGCAGTGAGAACTATATCCATGTGCACATGCAAGAGCATCAGCTACTGCTGGTAACTTGAAGGTTGGATGTAAAAATTTTTACCTTAAGGTAAATATTGTCTGCTCCTTATGTTGTCAGTTGTTTATCCATCACGCGCTTACTGTCTTTCTCACTCTCATGTTGGACAAAAACATCTTTAAATTTTTATACTTAAGTAATGTTACCTCGAATAAAAGTAAAATACCATATTAGTAGGGATTTTTCCACTCTACACGATAGTATTTTTGCAAAAATAGTCGAGCTCTTGGTCAAAATATTGTTGTTAGGTATGTCTTGCTTATGTTCCCGGGTATGTCGTCTGTACACGATTTAGAACGAGTCCATTTATAAATTGCAATAATCAAATACCCGGGAAGTACCCGCCAAGTGCCCGGGAAGTACCCAGCAAGTGCCCGGGAAGTACCTGCCAAGTACCCGGGAACTACCCGAGGAAGTGTCCGGGAAGTGCCCGTGAAGTACCCGCCAAGTGCCCGGGAAGTCGCCGCCTAGTACAATACAGTCGGGTACTTCCCGGGTACTTGGCGGGCACTTATTCGGGTACTTCCCAGGCACTTGGTGGGTACTTCCCGGGCACTTTTTCAGGTACTTCCCGGGTACTTGGCGGGTACTTCACGGGCACTTCCCGGACACTTCCTCGGGTAGTTCCCGGGTACTTGGCGGGTACTTCCCGGGCACTTGGCGGGTACTTCCCGGGCACTTGCCGGGTACTTCCCGGGCACTAGGTGGGTACTTCCCAGGTACTTGATTATTGCAATTTATGAATGGACTTGTTCTAAATCGTGTACAGACGACATACCCGGGAACATAAGCAAGACATACCTAACAACAATATTTTGACCAAGAGCTCGACTATTTTGCAAAAATACTATCGTGTAGAGTGGAAAAATCCCTACTGATATGGTATTTTACTTTCATTCGAGGTAACATTACTTAAGTATAAAAATTTAAAGATGTTTTTGTCCAACATGAGAGTGAGAAAGACAGTAAGCGCATGATGGATGTTTATCAGTTGTTTAACTGACAACATAAAAAACAGACAATATTTACCTTAAGGTAAAAATTTTTACATCCAACCTTTAAGTTACCAGCAGTAGCTGCTGCTCTTGCGTGTGCACTTGGATATAGTTCTCACTGCTTACCAACTAAGCTCCAATAACAATGTGGCAACGTCGCGAATTCATGTGGGCGCGCTATAGCTTTCCAACCCCATTCAGGGGTAGTTTGGAACCTATTTTTAATTGGCTCCCATTTAAAAGCTATTTGCCCTAAAAAATTAATTCCAACGGGGTTCGCGTCAGAAAAAATCGCTCTACACGTGGTTCTCGGGAAATGCCACCGTTACATATTATGCTGTATACAACGGGTCAAACTTCCCTTTCTTAACCTTTTTAGACGGATGCAGAAAAGCGTGCCACGCTATCTGAAGAATAAACGAACTTGATTTAGCAAAATAATTTAAATACAACTTTTGGGAGAAACATTATTCAGCACCAACAATTTTCTATCCTATTCAAAAAAAAGTTACTATCCGCGACGGTAAGAAACATTAGGAATTTTATACGTGACTAGAACAGGATAAAATTAAGTGTTTTTTAAGAGGCCTACACTGGGTAATAAAAGCCCGTATGGGTTACGCGAACAACCTCAAAACTTCCACACCACAACCTCTAGAAATCAAAAGAGACTTTACGTGTTATAAGCCCAAACATCCTTAAGCAACAGTAAGAATTATAACTAATACACAAAGTCAAGATGCATGAGTAAACTTCATTTGAACTCCAAAAAAATGCCAAATTTGTAAAAGACGAGGGCACACAGCAGGACGTTGCTGGTATCGCTTTAATACTAGCAAAGCCGACACTTACTAAGCCATGCCCTTGTATAATGCTATGCCATCTACCATGGAATGTCATCCTAGCCACTTCCCTATACTGTTATACACTAAGTCTTCAAAAAAGGGCGTGTTATGAAGTCTACCATTATATAACAATTTTCCACCTACACTGTAAAAACTATCAATACTATTAATACTATGATGGTCGTTGGAAATGAAAAGACCTTCTCTGGACATGATATATTTATAATAAGAATAGTAAATTTACCATAGTAATTGTAATGTCTGCCATCATGAAGTGTTTTACTTTTGCAAGATACTTAATACTAAAACAATAAATAGTTTTAACACGACTATTATTTCTATAAATATAGTTTTAGATGAATATAAAAAGACAATTTATACATATTTATTTTCCGTCTTGAAGTTGTAAGTTATCGTTTTGTAAATATAAAGTCCTACATTAACTGTACAGTCAACATAGTAATATAACCACGAGATTTGTCAAACTAAACAATACAAGTACTAAATTTACTACGCCGGGCGTTGGAAATGAAAAGACCTACGTCCAACGTAGTATAATTACAATGGTTGGTGGCTAGTACTCTCCGGTTGGTATTTTGACAATTTTGAACATTGTAATTTTACTAACAATGTGATACATATACACAAAAATTTTTCTACAGTGTACATATCAATCTAACAATCATGCACCAAACCAATACACGCAGCAATAAACTTCAAACTCAATTAGTAATGATCGAAGCAATCAAAAAACGTGCAACTATTGCGAAAAATAAGGTCACTGAAAAAGCTAATATAAAAAAAAAAATCTAAAACGATAAAATTAAGCAAGAGACATCGAAAAACAACTCAGATTTTTTTCAGAGGGTAAGCTTAGTAAAAACAAGTAATGTAATACTAACATGTTTCCAAGACAAACAATAGTTAACAAAATCATCTTACTAAATATCGAAACCCAAACACTTTCCGTAATAACCAAATTCAGTTAAATCAATAACCCTTGTCGCTTATTCTCGACAGCGCATCAGTACGGAAGCATCACTCATTAAAGAATCCATCAGACCATCCTACATCATAATTCTTGAGGATACTATTCTGCGCCTAAAAGGCATAACGAATGGAGAAATCAAAACTTAAAGGTACATACAATCTAAGCTTTTATAAATGCTTCTTCAAATTTCTTATCAGATAATTTCTTCATAGAAACTTACGGCCTAATAGAAAACGAGATACTCTGTACTCATCAACTACAAAGTAATTACTATTGAAATTACTTAAAAATAAGAAATTACGTTATATCGATCGAAACCAGAGAAATAAAACAAAGCGTTTTAAAAAACAGCGTGGAAATTCTATCACATTCACAAGTATTTTATACAACTTTCTACGTATCAAAGAAACAGAGTACTCTAATTCAGAATCTTCGAAAACTGCACAATCCAAACTCACTAGTAATCAAGAGACAAAAAATTCCAAATCCTCAAAAGTCTTTGAGTTCTAAAATCATGAAATGAAAAGCGATACTTTAAAAGCTGAAATTCAAAATCATGAAATAAAGAAGAATACTCCGAAAGCTGACATCTAAAATCATAAAATACAATCTAACATTACAAAGACCAACATCCAAAATCAAGAAATTCAAAATTATTCTACGAACGCCAAAGTCCGAGATTGACATGTGAAAACTTCTGTAATAAACTCCAAAATCCAAAAAATCAGATCACACATAATCACGACACAATAATTCAAAACTTTAAACTTAACAAAAACCAAGTATCAATATTCAAAAATCAAAAAAAGTTCTAACCCTAAAAGAAAACATTGCGAAGCTGCCAATAATTGCAATAGCACTGAAGTTAAAAATTATCACGAAAATCTATATGCGCAACATCGTAATACGAATGAAAGTAACATGGAAAACAAACTCGTTGAAAGCCTCAAAAGCTTAAAAATACCACTTATATACGAAAATAGAGGCTACGATATCACGCAATATTCAAGCCTACCTCAAAATTATCTCAGCAGGGAATACCAGAAAAGAGTACAAATAGTGCCAAAACAGATAGGCACATATTTAAGAAAACAAAATCCTCAGAAAATCATACAAGCGAAAAAACGCGCAAACAATTGCACCAAAAAGACCAAATTGCAAATAAAAGAAGAATGTGCTCCAAACATTAAAAATAATCAGTGGGCAGTGAGTACTTCGTTTGGGTACTCAAGTAAGGAGTACCACTTCTATGAAATTACATGGCAGATAATATAACCATAAATGTAAATATATCGCCTAAAAAACGATATCGTACACAAAGGTGGTGCAATTATTGTTAGAAAAAGTATACTTATGGAAAAGTAACCTTATGGAAAAATTGCTTTAAATTGAATTTATAACATCTGTATGAACCAGCTAATTTTTGTTGGTATGGAAGATTACTATAAGATAGACCTGTTTCATTTTTTAATAGATCTATAATTTTTTTTTTCTCCTACATAACACACAAAATATAAGCTAAAGTACGCGTAAAAGCGTGTTTGTAAGTACATCCATATGAGACTAAAAATTTTCACCGTTGCTGCATAATATCACTCTCCTCCTACCTCTCTAAATTTTAAGCTTAACATTGCCCCTTAATAGCTATGAGATAAACGTCTTTAAGTTAATCAGTCAGCCTTATTACAAAAGGAAAATTGTAAAGAGAAAAACGCAATTAAAATTAACTATTGTGTTGACACAATAGAGAACTTTATTTTTCAATTATGAAAAGTTTGAAACATCGTGAAAAAATTATATAATAAATTATTTATTTATTTTAAAAGTAAAAAATAAATGATTAGTAAAGAAGCGCTTATTATTACATAATATAAGAGCTGCTTTGCTAATATATACTATTTTCGAAATTTTTAAAACATGTATCCAAAAAATATATTGCAATAAATAAAATATCTATTCATTTTATTAATAGTTTTACCAAACGAATGTATACCATTAAAAATAAACATTGGACTGTACTATAAGATAAAACATTTGAAATGCTGAGAGATAAAATATGCTCTCCTCCAATTTCAAACAACCATAACTTTAGAAGAACGTTTATACTTACAACTAATGCTTCAGGCTGTGCTATAGATATCGTACTCGCACAAGGAGCAATCGGAAAAGGTAAGCCCATCGCTTTCATATCCCACACCTTTTCTAGAAGTAAAAGCAACTACTGAACGTTCTCCAAAGAAGCCCTAGTGCTAATATATTGCATAGAGCAATTTAGAGTATATACCTCTACGGAAGAAAATTTATATTAGTGACTGATCATCAACCTCTTGTACGGCTCAATTTTATAAAATACCTATGATCCCTGGTCATGCGCTAAGAACTTAAACTCGCTAATATTTAGTTTAATAAAATATATAAACCAGGCTTGCAGAACGTTAACGCAAACATATTATCTAGGAACCCAATCGACGCTCACGTACTTTTGATTACCTGCACAAAAGAATAGCCGTAACAGCTGCCTAATACTGTACTAGAAGAAATCTATCAGTACGGCGTAACGACACGCCAGAGGATAGGTAAAAGCCTTAGCTCTTGCTTTAAAGAAGTCCTATCAGCCTTGGCTTTCAAAAAACTAAAACTCGATAGCAATAACAATAAAGACCAAGAATCTAGCTTAGCTATTTTAAAGCAAGAGCAGGCAGTCTCTGCCATAGAGGTTAGGCAAATCAAAAGAAAATCCCTTAGCACTAACCTCAAAACTAATAGAAGTCAGCAGCGAGTCCCTCACAATAGCAAAGGAATTTTTTTTATACCCTACCCTAATGCGAAGCATCTATTCTTAAGGGAAACAAATAAAATAATACACAAAAAAGTAATAATAATAATAATAGCCCAACCACCCACGTCACGGCAAAAACTAAAATAATCTTTTCAAAAGAAAAGATCTATATTAAAAAAAGACAATTTTTTTTACTTTAGCAATAACTCTGATTAACCATTTGATGACAAAGCACAAGATATCTGTTTAATAAACAAATTACTCCGCTTGAAAAAACTACCAATTAGCACCCCTAAATTAATCTAACACAATACCAATTTAAACATAGTTATACACATAAGAGGTTACGACAAAAAAAGCATAAAAAATATTATAACAGTGCTAAATAAGTCCCTTAGTTACTTTAATTAAATATTTATAGAAAATTGTATTGGCAGTCAGCATCGCTAGAACTGCCAAATTAGAAAATATCGAGTTCCAAAAAATATTATAGTATTATTACTGTATTACAGATTACTGTATCACTGTATCACATTGTATTACATGTAATATTACTGTATTACAGATGTTGCAAAAACGTATTACACAAACCGAAAAAATCATTTGTCTGAGAATAATACAGCATCCACCGCCACAGTAAAGTTATACACACTATTAAAAAAATGCAGAACCCCGCTATAGCAGGGCACAAAGGTGTTAATAAAACTTACAACAAAGTAAAACAGAAATGATTTTTGGAACATCAGAAAGAAGACAACCAATCGTAGATACACAAATGCCTTGAATGTCAACTAAACAAATTAGTACGTGTTAAAACTAAACAAAAATTAATTATCACTGACACCTCTAGCAAACCTTTCGCTAAACTTACTCTAGCCAAAGTGGATCCATTACCAGTATTTCAGCAAAATCATGAGTATATTCGGACGATGCAGTGCTTATTCTTAAAATACACTATATTAGTGCCATTGAAAAATCAGACTGCTATATCAATCCCAGATGCTTTTGTTAAAAAATTTATTTGCATCAACGAAGCCGTAGCAGCCATACTAATGAATCGAGGCACTAACATTCTAAGTAAATTAGTTAATAGGGCAGCTAGTCGTTTTAAAATCAAGCAATTTGAAACAACAGTGTTTCACCACCAATTAAACGGTTGCCTTGAAAGATCACATTATACCCTTGCTGAATATCTTAAAATATTTATTACAAAAAAGAAACAGTGCGATAAATGGGTAAAATTAGCAACATTAAACTTTAATACTAATAAACACAAAAGCTCAGAGCACACAGCTTTGAAACCAGTTCTTAAAAAAACAGCATGGCTACCTAGTGGCAAACCCCTTGAAACGGATGATTAATTATTCACATGCTCACAATACATGACAGATCTAGTCACTCATCTAAGCACCCTACATGAGATTGCTCAAGAAAAATTACTTATGGCTCAAAACAGAGCAAAAAAATTTACGACAGAAAATCAAATTCTTAATCAACAGAAATAGGAGACAATGTATGGCTTCTACAGGGACTCAAAGGTCATAGGTCATACGTTTAACGATTAGTATTCAGAATGGCTTCTACAGGGACTCAAAGGTTATAGGTCATACGTTTAACGATTAGTATTCAGAACCTTAGTAAATGCTCGACACATGGGAAAATAAAAACTTGAAAATTAAAATCAATAGAACACACAGCGAAATAGTACGCAGCCACCACTTATTACTGTCATACATTTCTCGGAACCTCTTAATAAATAAGCATGTAACAAAAAAAATTCCTTGCACACTGCAGGGGCTAGACGGATAGGGCCATCACCTGGGGCGACGAAGCGCAAAAATGCCCGAATACAAGCATCAGTTTTGGCGGCTCGCCACAGGGAAAGGGGAAAGAAGGGAGAGGCTTAAGAGCAGAGATGGGAGAGATATTCAGAGGAAAAGTTGCTCATGAACTGGACCTAATCAAGTTGGACGGTTGAGAGGTGTTCAGTAACCGTTGGCTCTCTTCTCTGTGTCCTCTTCGGGAACACGGTCTTCTTCGTTCCAAGCCTCTCACCTCTGCTTGTTTTCTCTTCCTGTTCTGCGTAAGTAAGAGTGGCTATCTAATCGGCAATTAAAAAGAGTTCATGAATTATTATTGCAATAATTCCTCGTCGCAGAAGCGATAAATCCCTTACGGTGGTTTCGTAGGCGTACTCACCTTTCTTTGCTGACTGACTAGCCTATCTCTTTTTTTTGAGGTTTATTTCTTTTGGTGTTTTTATATAACGTACTACCATGTTGTCTAGCCGATAAATTCCCTTAATTCTGCGATGAGCCCACTATTGTAACTCTTTATTTTTTTTACATATTACATCTGAGAGATTATTTAGTCTGATAAAGTGTAGAGTGTAAGTGATTTCAGTTCAAAACTTAATTATTATCCATCAGTGCATAAAACTTGCTCGCGAGAGAGATCGTACATGCTTATGTAAATTTTTGTTGTTTATAATTATTGCTTTACGTTCAACGATCACTAAACCAAGATAAAACTTGAGTTTAAAGTATGTTGTTTAACTAAATAAAATTATAATTTATTATTAAACTAGAGCAACTTCAATTACAAATATCGTGTAAGACTCGTATAAAAAAGGGCGTCTTCTCGTGATTTAAATATAATATCGTTGTTACAGGAAAAGTAACGCTAATGCTCTACAAGACAGGTTTATTTAAAACGTTGTTTAATTTAAAGATAAGAAATAGTGAGATGCGTGAACGGAAAAAATAAATTATCAAGTTTATTTAAGATCCACGATTAAGTTAGGTTAAATAGTGTCCGAAGACTACGTAATGTTTTTTTATTTTCTTTTTTCATTATATTGAGAAATTAGTCATTAAGTCAAAACAAAATCTTGTAACTAACTTATAAGACAAAGGATTTGAATATACTTTGAAGTTGAATTACAATCGTTTTGTATTTCTTTCATTATACACATTGTGCTTCTGGTTTCACCGTATACCTTACCCCACGTAAAGATAAACCCCCGCAACACATACTTGCACACGCATGTATCATCTGCTTAAAAGACTACCCTCTTTGCTTGCTTCACGCTTATGTGTATTGTCGTTGTCATTTTTGTTTGATAAGCTGTAAGAATGATACTACAAAAATTAATAATATTGATGAAGAAAAACAAATTAAAAATTACTCATTTGACAGTTTAAGATAATTCTCTCGCTATTCATCTTTTACAAAATTGCCATCTGAGCCACAGCAATAATTGGATATGACTGCAGCAAGTCTTCCGCTAATTTTACAACACTCTCTCTAGTAAATATGGGAGAATGTGACATTCTAGAACTGGTCTTAAATTTAACTAGAGTACACGTGTCACTTATCCAATTAGACAAATATGCTTTCACACGCGTCATTTATTGCAAAATTAAGCTTAAGAGAACGATATAAAATTGTAGCATACGGTTGCATACAATAGTTATAAAAAACGGGGAAGTTAAGTACCTCAGAGAAATAACACGAGATGAGTGCAATAGAATGCATTTACACAGAAGTACAACTCTGTACGACAATATCATACAAGACGTTCCCAATAATAATACAACATACGGGGAATATAAAAAAGTATTCGTACACGGTAACGACACTATTACTTTAAAAGGGCGTTACAATGCCATATATGTAAACAGTAATAAAATAAGACTCAAATCGGGAACGTCATGTATCTTTGAGGATGATCACTGCATTGACAGCGTTTACGGATGCGTATTTTAGAACGTTATCACTATTGACTCATGCGACTTTAATCACTCCACAAATCCTTTTACTGGATACGTTAACAGGGTATTCAAAACATAGAATAAGTTTAAATCAATGTATGTACTTGAATCAGACCATGTTTCGTACGCATTCAAATACATAGGCACTGCTAACACATGCTCTTTCATGGTTATTAAAATAGAACACCTAAAAATATTTTTATTGACGGATCTCAAAAAGCAGAACTTTCCAGCAGAAAAAAACGTTGATATTAACAACATAAATATGTTAACATACACGATTTTTAAATATATCCATACAGAAAAACACTTTAAATAAACGAACTTTACAGAGACGTGCTATTAAAAGTATGCAGAATTAGAGAGAAAACTAATCAGAAATGCACTCAATATTGCCACCATTTTACCAGATAATTTTGCTTATCAACTTATGTCTGGCCCAGGTTACATCAACTTTTTGGCCATGAGGTAGAGCATATTATTGAGCATGTACAAGTAGGAGTGCACATGAGAGAAACTGACGCATGCTGCCAAGAACTGCCAGTTTTCTAAAATGAAAAACTTTATTTCTTGGTAACACGCACCTCCATATTTTAGAATACGGTACGAAAAAAGAAGGCGTGACAGTACTCCCCATACTGTTTAATTTTGGATAACGATAGTACAAAATGTAACCCCAAGTTACAACCCGAGATGATCTACAGTTACTAAGGCCAGACACCAAACAAATTTGGGAATACTCCAGTCCAGTCGACTTAGCAAATAGCTGTATTTATTCTTACAACGACATAGAAAAATTCAAAATGTACCTTATGTTTTTTTCCGAACGCTCAGTGGTACTTAATCAAGTAGCACCAAGTTTAATAGGAATAACAAGACTTGTACGATAATTTTTACTCTTACATATTTTTGACAAAAACACTTTATAGACACAAACGGAAAATACTTAAAATAAAATGTCACAAAAGTTTATTTCGTTCGGCTTAGCAAGTACCACCGTTATCACTACAACAACGATTTTTCGAACCTTCAAATTAATTCCAGTCACAATTATTCATGGTTACATGATTACGCTCTACACAGCGTTCGTAGATGGTCAATTTACATCCTGGGAGCAATCTGAAGTTCACTCACAAACCTGATGGTGCATCTGGCCAGATCGCCACCTGACGGCGAAAACTTAGTCAACAGAGGAAATGCCACTGTACCAAACCCGCCAAGTCACCAGCAAATTCCAGTGAAGCAACTTTCCGAAACAATATTTATAGACTTTATTACAGGCACCACACCTCCAAAAACAGACACACTTATATCCTATAATACACGAACCCCAAGTTTTATCTTTAGCCATTCATACTAAGAACACAGAAACACAAGTTCAAAAACCATTTAACATGGAGCAATAAATAATAAAATCTCTGAACTTAGTTCAAAAAAATTCTCTCAATTATGAGGTCAATATTAATGACGCAATAATTTGGACAAAACAACGTAAAAATGAATCAACGATAATTTTCTCTCACAGTAATGATCGCGTATTACGGTTATATATTAGAGCTGGTGAAATAGCGTAACACAACGGCCCAGAGGTAACACAAATACCCCAGGACCGTTAAAAATTAGCGACAGCTTGTTTTATAAAAGGGCTTAGAGCCCCAGTAAGTTAATACATGTGCCCATCCGCGGACTACGCAACTTTTAAAGAGTACCACTAACACACGGTTGAGTTGACAATTACTTACAAAATTTAAAAAACCTGGAACTGTTGCAATTTTTAAGTATAACTATGTAACAAAAAAAAAAATATATAATTCTTCTTTTCTTACTTAAAATATCCTTATTTTGTTTTCAGATATAAGAAATGTTCGTAAGTTTTATTACAATAGAAATCATGAAAATGACAAGTGCCCAGGAAATACCTGGATTCCATCAATTTACCTCTAACCCAGGAACCGCTTTTAGACAAATACAAGATATGAGGTTTATAAGCAAATTTTAGTCCATAGTGGCGCACATCGATACCAAGCATCCGAAAGAAGCTCACAACGATCTCATTGACATTTCAACAATCTTAACTCCGTGCTTCTAAAAAGAAACATCTATAATGACACCTTGTCTTACACAATAGGAGAATTAGCAATAAAAATTAAAGAACTAGGCAACCTTAACTCTATGTTTTATAGGGCAACATGCAAACAAGAGAGTCTTGAAGTATATTAAAACGTAAGCACAACAAATTTTTCTCATTTTTTTTTTAATTCTCTCAAACTCTTACTACTCATTAGTCTTCAACTCTGTTATCTGTTATCTGTAAAGATGGCTTAAGTTGCGGTCCTGACCGGAGGTACGCTGATATGCGAAATCTAAGTGACAGTCATGCTAATGATGTAAGAATTCTGGATTTTTCTATAAATGGTTGCGTCGGGCTGTAATCAAAGAAGGGGGACTAAAACCAAAACTATGCACATGAGATGGAAGCCAGAATGTGCAAGGACCAATGCCAAAAAGATACTCACAGATGAATATCAGGGCCAAGAGCTTCTTTGAGCCCTTAATTACGGTTTAGCGTGAGTTGATCGTAAAAAAAAAAATCTGTCGATGACGGCATTCAAAAACATAGTCCATTTTATGGTGAACATACTCTTGTGGAAGCAGGAGTATTTCAGAAAGATAATTCAAGATACCAGGTGAAGCCTTGTGCTAACCAATGCAATGGAACAAGGACTTAGTAGCCAGCTCATCCATCGGGAAATCAACGCATTATCGGGTAATCAATGCAACAACGCGCAAATACTGCGATGCCAACAGGCAGCCACCGTCAATACGCAGAACTGAGCACCATAATGATTGTTCCACTAGAATTAAGAAATATGGATGATAAAAATGTATTCATTTTATTTTAAAGCAAATAAGTATAAATAACAATATGTATCTATGACAATAATTTAAAAAAAGAAAAAAAGAAAAAACAAAAAAGTTGTCTCACGAACAACAAAAAATTACACAATCATGTTAATAACACGAATCTACACTAAAAACTTAGCACAAAATACACAAAACAACTAATAATAATCGATGAAAGAAAATAAACAAACAAAAAAATTACACGAATGCAAAGAAATAATCAAATTGAAATATGATCTACCAACATCTAAAACTGGACTTACACAAAAAACAACAAAAAAACGATACAAAAATGAAACGAAAGAAAGACGAAAAACACACATACAAAAAACAACTAACACAATAATATACACAAAAAAAAAAAAACGAATCAAACACCCAAAAACAACAAAAAAGAGTCCAAAACAACACGCAAAAAGAAAGATACGCAGAATACAACAAACAAAAAAAAACAAAATACTTGCTCCAAGGCACAACGAAACACTATTGTATTCCTGCGACAACATCACCATGTGGGTATTACAAGTTAAACACACTACTACAATAATATATGCATAATTATATACGTAGCCCATTCGTCAATCACTGTGATGTTTGCCGTTACTGTGAGTCCACTGTGAATGAGTTTGACTTTAATATCATATTCCAACAATAATTACCTTCCTTTTCCTCTACCATCCTATCTGAATATCATTATTACTGCCTCCTTACTCAAGTAACCTAGTACCATTGTAATCTACTGTAAGAATATTCTTAAGAAATCGTAACAGAAATTAAACGCATTTCCAATAGCTAACCAAATCTATTGCTTATATGTTAGCTTCAAATGCATTTGTAGCTAGTGATTAAAAAAAAATAATAATAATGAAAAATAAGTAAATAGAGATGTTTAACAATATAAAAAGTAAAAATAAAATTCTAAAACACCGCTCGTCACTTACTGTATCATTAAACAATAAGACAATTGTTAGCTATTAACTTTCATTGTTATATAAAATACTTATATGCAAAGAGAACATTTCATGCCAATGTAACTCTAGTTATATTTAAATTGTGTAAAACATATATCCGTAAAATGTAAGTCAATTTTACCAGGCACAAACTCGCCCAACAAGTAAGAACCTAAAGGGGGTGCGTCACGTCCAGTGACGTATACCCACAGCCAAAAACAAACACTGTATAGTGTTTGACACCTTGTGGCCGCACCCACAAAGCAATATCATCGCACACTCAGTCAACTGCGTGCTTACTAGCCATTCCCACTCCCTAACTTTACTCCCACCAAATTTAACATCTAGCTTACGCCTGCAGCTGTTTTCTAAGAATGGGTTAATTAAATTTTTCTCCACTCTTTGACTTACCACCGGTCCTACTTCCAATTATCGATCTGATTTAGGGTTTAAATAAAACCACGTCTTGCGAGCTCGTCCTATTTCCTGGAAAAACTGCTGACCAACAAGCAAGTAGCCACTGTTAGCTAAAGTGAGATATATTATTAAACGTCCATCTAATTGTTAAAATTATAGTTTAAGCATTTGTTAATTATGAAATCAAGTTCTGCTAACTATTTAATGAAGCTTTTCATTTCTTAGAATATATTACCAGCTTAACATGCAAATAACATTATTAATCTACCTAGAAGAGCTGTCAGCCTCTAATCGTCCTTTTTTCTTAGAGGTACTGGTTAATTACTTTTAGTACTTCAACTTTATTACAAACGCTACTGAATACAAACGCATTTGCTGTTCACGCGCTGCACGCTGCATTCAAATTTTTGTGCGCTAAAGTTACGTTAAAGAGCCGTGACGGTACAGAGGCCTATAAAACACATTTTCTGTAAAAGTTTTAGGTCTTTGTATGTGACAAAGCAAAGTTATGCAATTTTTAATAAATAGCACAAAGAAGTGGTCTTATGCAATTAACTTACAAACTACTTGATCAATCAATGCTTAGAAAAATTATTTAGTTAGTGCCAAAAAACTATATTTTATGAAATAATTTATTAATTTAACGTAAAATAAAACCAATACAATTTTATCTATGTTGAGACCGCCCATAGCGGAGTAAATAAAGGGCTTGTACATTGTGCAAGAAGTCAGAAGCTTAAATTTTTTTTAAATTAGCTTTTTTCTCCTTTTTTTTTTTTTTTTTTTTTTTTTTTTTGAATAACTTAAAAGAAAATTAGGTAAAATCCACAATGTGTCGTGTGATGTGGTAAAATAATGTTGTGTAGTGTCGTGCAGTGATAATGTTAGATGTTGAGTGGTGTACAGGGACCGAAAGTACGTTAAAAAAGGCAGGGTGGAAAAAAAAAATTGAGCAAAATCCACTTCTGTATCACTATTTCTCAAGGTGACCATTTGAAAGTCGTTGATTTACTCCGTGAAACAGAACGCGCCTATAGATGTATAACTTAAGAAATGTGGGGTAATTTAAACTTTTTAATAAAAGTTGTTTGAATTTATAATCTAATAAATCAATGTAAAACAACCATCGTGTACTAATGTCATTTAACAGTGAAGATAACAAACGAATACAGTAAAAAGGTATGAATTTGTGTTTGAAAGGAAAGATAACAGGCTGCTTATTATTTTTCTTATGACAGTTATGTTTTATACATACACTCTAAATTAGTACAGTTAAAAAACTTAGTTTCTGGTCAAAATTGCCGTACTCCACATCATTAATTTTTCTCAATAAATGCAAAATTAAGAAGTGCAAAAAATGGTGCAAGAAGCTTATAATTATAATTTAATAAGGTTATTAACCCAAATAACAAAAAAAAATGTTAATGACATTGAAATATTTGTAACCAAAAGAAGTAGCAAATGCTTCAACATTCTTATAGTACTTGCAATGCTAGAATATGTATATTACAATGCGCTATATTAAACAATCAAACATTGTAAAAAAACATTAATGAACTATATCTACCATACACTCGTTTACTTTTTATCCTGCTAGCTATGTTCGTCCTACTGGCAAATAGTGGTGCTATCAAAAATGCTAATGAGTGAAATAGATACAACTTTCTATTAGAGAACGTGCATGTTACACCTAACACAACAAAATTATTAAGTCAATCATGAATGACGATTATAGTAATAACTAGTTTAACAAAATAACAGCTATAGCAGCAATCACAAATACATTGCAATACAACAGTAAGAAACTACTTTGTATGCATCGTGCATGTATAGTTAATATAATTTTTGAAGATTCTTTTTAGGCAGTCTCTTTTTACTATATTACTTTAAAAAAAAATGAATAATAATAATAAAACAATGCTTATAATGATATTAACAATGGTGATGACGATTATGGTAATAATAATAATTATGATGATACTGATAACAAAGAAAATAATAATGATAATAATGATAATAATAAGTATATTAAAGATGATTATAATAATTATGATAGTAATAATGATAACGACGACGATGATAATAATAATGATCTTGATGATAATGATAATAATGAAAGTCATGATGATAATAATAATAATAAGAGAAATAATATTAATAATTTGGAAAAGAATAATAATATAAGGAAATTGCTAAAAATTATGATAGTAATAATGATGATGATAAGTATAATTTGAATAACGACAATAATTAAAAGAAAAATACTAATAGTCATAGTATTATTAATAAAAATAATAAAAATAACAAAAATAATAATGATGATACTAATGATGTTAATGATAGTCATAATAATAATAATAATGATAATAATGATATTAATTATGATTATGATAATAATCGTAATAACGAAAATAATGATAGTAAAGAAGACAAAAACAGTTATTAGAATAATGATAATGATAACGATAATAATAATAAAAATGATAATCATATTTCTGGTGATAATAATAACAATAATAACAAAATAATTGATGATAAAAGTGATAGGTAAAGGGATGATAATAACAATAATAATAATATAAAGATAGCGATAGTAATGATAATAAAAATAACAAAAATAACAATGATAATTTAAATAATATCGATAATGATAAGAATAATAATAAAAACGATGATAATGACGATGGTAATAATCATGATAATAATAATGATAATGATGAAGATAATAAGAATAATGAAGATTATAATAATGATGATGATGATGATGATAATGATTATGATGATGACAATAATAATAATTATAATGATGATGATTATATAAGTAACTATCATGAGAAAAATTATGATAACAATAATAATAATAATGATAATGATAATAATAATGATAACGATAAGAGTAATGATAATAATGATAAAGTTAATGACAATGAGTACTATAATGATAATAAAAATAAAAATGATTAATGTAATAACAAAAATGATTATCATTATAATATTCTTACTTTTGATAATAATGATAACGATAATAATGATAATGATGATGATAATAATAATGATAATGATAATAATAAGAATAACGATTAAAATGAAAACATAAATAATAATAATAAATATAATAGTCATACTAATGGTAATAATCACAATCATGATATTGTTTGTGATAATAAAAATAATAATAATGATGTAAAGGATAATGATGATATAAAAAGATAATGATAATCATAGAAATAGTAAGTATAATGACAATTATAATAATTTTAATATTGATAATAGTAATAACGATAATAATCATAATAATGATTATAATGACGTTTATGACAAAGGATATAATGAAATTTTTTTAAATGATAATAATTAACATTATTATAATGCTAATTATTACAGTGATGATGATAGTAATGATAATAACAATAACATTAATCATAATAATAATTATAAATAAAGTAGTTATAATGATGATGATTTTGATAATAATAATTTAAAGAAAATTATTATTATTAAAATGGTTAATATAACGATGATAAAACTAAAAACGATGGATAAAATGATAATGATTATAATAAGAATAATAATTACGATTTAAAAAATGCTGGAAATGATAAGGTTAATAATATTAATAATTGTACCCATACTAATGATAATTATTTTAATAAGACACTAAGAAAGATGATTAGACAAATACTATTAAATATTTCAATACTATTAAGTACCATTATGATGATGATGATAATGAAGATAGTAATAATAATGATAATAATGGTATTGAAGATAATGATCAGTGTAATAATTATATTGATGTTAATAAAAATCATAAAAATAATCGTGATACTAACGATGATGATGGTGATAATAGTGATGATGATGGCGATTTTACTAATGATAATGAACATAATGATAATATTGATGATGATAATAATGATAATTAGGAATTGGATAATAATAGTTAAATAAAGATTATAATTATATGAATAATATTGATAATCATAATAATAGTGATAGTTATAATAAAAAAAAAAAAAAAAAGAGATAATCATAAAAATAATGATTAGGATAATAATTTTAATAATAATAATAATAATGATAATAGTCATAAAACTTATAATAATAATAAACAAAACTAGTATTGATGATGATAACAATGATCATGAGAACAATAATGATGATAATAGTAGTAATAATGATTAAAATAATAATAAAAATAATGATCATAATGTTAATAACAATGAGGTCAATTATAATAGAAGAAATAATAATAAGCAATCAAATAATAATTATAATTGTTATTTTAATAATAGTACTTAAGATGTAACGAAATTATTGATTATAATAATGATGATAATGATAATGATAAGAAAAATGTTAAGGCTGATGAGTATTATGATAAAGATGATGACAATAATAATGATAATAATGATAATAATGCTTGTAGTGATGATGATGACGTTAATAACAATAAATATAACAATAATAATAAGAATAACAATAATGCTTAATATGAAAATAAAAATAATAAGCTCAATGATAAAAATAATTATAATAATAATTTCAACAATAATGATGACAACAATAATAATGAGAACAATAATGCTAAATAGGAAAATAATAATGATTATAATGATAATTAAGACAATAACACTAATCATAATAATAATAATAATAATTCTAATGATAATAATGTAAATGCCAATAAGGCTTATGATACTTAAAATGATGATAGTGATAATGACAAGAATGATAATTCGGAAGTTAATTATATTAAGAAAATAATTATAAAAATAACAATTATTTTGATAATAATAATGATAATAATAATAAATTGACGATAATAAAAAAAAATGAGGATCATAAGTTTGATAATCATAATAATAAAAATCATAAAGTTTAGACAATGATAGTAATATAAAGATTATGATCATAATGAGATTAATAATAATACAAATAATGATGTTTATACGAATAAATAAAAAAAAAGTGTTAATTAAAATAGGGATCAAGATAAAAATAAAAAAGACAATGATAATAATGATAGTAGGAATAATGATAAGTCTAATAATAATAAAAGTGATAAAGATAGTGAAGATAATGATGATCATAATGATAATGATGACGTTGATGACAATGACTTTAATAATTTTAATAAAAATGATAATAAGAAAGATGATAATGATAATGATAATCATATCATTATTAATAATCATAATTATAATAGTAACAATAATAATAATAATAAAGAAAATAATAGTTAACAAAATTATAATAAATCAACAATAATCATAATAATAACAATGATAACAATAATAATGATAATGATGATGACAACAATAATAATAACGACGATAATACTAATAATAATAATAATGGTGTTGACGATGGTAATAATAATGATAATAACGATAGTTATAAGATCGATGATAATAACGATAATATTGTTGATAATAATGATAATTTTGATAATAATTATAATAAGAATAATGAGAGTGCTAATAAAAATTAAAATTAAGATAACAACAAGAAAGACAATGACAGTAATAATACAAAAATAATTATAAGGCTAATAATAAAAATTTTTATGATGATAATAATTATAATCATAATGATGAAAGTATTATAAAATATAGGAAGAAGGATTACTATCAAAAAGGCACTGATATTAACAATAAAAAAAACAATGATATTGCTGATAATAAAAATGATAATTATAAGGATGATAATTATAATCATAATATTTAAGATAATTATGACGTTAATGACTGTAAGTATGATAATACTGAAAAAAACGTTAGTAAGAAATATAAAAATGGTGATAATTATCATATTATTGATGATAATCATGATGATAATAATAACGAGAAAAATTATAATAATAATAATGATAAAAATAACAATAATAATGAATGTTAAATTATTATAATAATAATAATGATTACTATAACACTAATAATAATGGTTATGATAATGATAATAATAATAATGATAAAGATTCAGTTGATGCTAATGATTATCATTATGACGACAATAATGATAATTACAATGATTATGATGGTCATACTAATGATGATAATGGAAATGATAATAATAATGATAATGATAATAACCATACTTATGATAATGGTGATATAAAAATAAAGATGATGATGATAATGATGATGATAAAGATGATGATAACGATGATGATCATGATGATAGTTATAATAATAATGACAATAATAATAAAAACGAAAAGAAAAAAGAGGATTAAAATTATAGCGATAATAATGTGATTATAATGATGATAATGTTAATAATCGTGATAATAACGATGAAATAAGAAATTACACTAATAATAATAAAAATGATCATAATTATTATATGTATTTACATGATCACAATAATAATAATCAGAATGATAATGATATTTACGATAATAACGAATTAAGTAATAATAATAATAAAAATAATAATAATAATAATAGTAGTAATAATAATAATAATAATGATGCTGATCAGACTTATGATAATATTAATGATTATTATGATGATAAAAATGATGATGATAATAATAATAATAATTTTATAATGATAATCATATTATTAGTCTTGATGATAACAATAGTGTTAATGTTTCTGTAAATAACGATATTAATAATAATGATAATAATGATATTGATAAAATTAGTGATGATTAAGGCGATGGTGACAGTAATAATGATAATAATGATAATGATAATAATGACGATTGTGATAATGATGCTAGAGATAATAGTAATGATAATAATAATGATAATAATGATTATATTCATAATAATGATAAAAACAGTCTGATGATGATAATAAAGGTAGTTATATTGATGATAATAATAAAGGAGATGTTATTTATGACGATTATAATAGTAAATATAGTTATATTGATAATAATAATTATGATAATCATGATGATGATAACGAGTATGATAATAACTATATTAATGATTATGATTATGAGGATAATAATGATGGTGATGATGAAGATGTTGGTAATGACAATAATTGTTGTGATAACGATAATAAGGATAATGATGATTATTATAATGATAATAATAATAAGTTTAATTGTTATATAAATAACAACGATTATGATATTAATTATAAGAAAATAAGGAACAATAAGAATATTCATGAGGACCATGGTGATAAAGATGATTATAATTATAATTAAAATAGAAATAGTATTAAAAATAATGATGTTAATTGTTGTTATAAAAATGGCGTTAATAGCTTAATTTACGATGATAGTGATGCTGATGGTGATGATGATAATTATAATAATTATAATAATGTACATCTTGCTTATTGACTTAACTTTATTATAACTATAGAAAATTGTTTATAATTACGAAAATTATAGTTTTTTTTGTTTTAATAGTTGTTATATCTGTAATAGAAATAATAATTATAATGATTTAAGTGATATCGTCGACAATGATGACATCAATGATGATACTGAGCATGTTAACTATTATGATAACGTTTATAGAAATTATAAAAGTTTTAATAAATTAAATGGTCTTGACAATAATATAATTAATTAAAAACACGAATAATGACATTGAGTAAAGTATTTTTGATTTCAGTTATAATTTTATTGGTAACGATGATAGTAATAATAATAATAATTATTGCAATAATGACGATGACAGTGATGATAACAATGAAGACAATAAAAATTCTAATTATGACAAAGATAATAATTATAATGATTATAATGATGATAATGATAATAACAATGATAATAATAATGAAGACAATTATATAGCTGATGACAATGATGATGACAGAATGATATTTATATCATTGTTGTGGATGCTCCAAAACTTGATAAAAATATACTTATTGAAAAACATCAATATTAGAACGAATTATCGTAATTAATATTTTAATAATCGTTACATTAATAATAGTTCAAATGATTATAATGATTTTTATAATGACAAGGATAATAATGATAACAATAATAATAATAATGATGACGTTTATTATAATGCCGTTAGTAATAATTACAATAGTGTTATTGATGCTAATGGTCGTAACAATAATATAATTTATCAATCACACTAATAATAAAAATAAGTTAAGGATTTATGATTGTTATTACAATTTTAATGGTCACAATAATAAGAATAGTACTAATGTTTTAATGATGACGACAAAGGAGATGGTATCAATGATACTGATAAAAACGCTGATGATGATAATGATAACAATAATTATGATCAAAATGATCAGGATAATGATTTAAATAATAATTAAAAGCATGATGATAATGATTTTTTTTTTTTTCAAATAAGAGTGCTTGACATTTAGCTCCTTCAATAAGGGCACTACTATGGGTACTGAGCACTTAGGAGAAGAAGGAAAATAGACATAGGAGACCTCCCATTACTAGATGGGAAGTAGGGGGAAATTAGGCAATTTCACCTTCGTGAAGGTTGCCTAAGCTCTCCTCAAGAAAAATTGCGTGATAAAAAAACACATGTGAAATATTACAAAGGAACTTGCCCGAAAAAGTCGCAAAGGCCAGAATCTAAACCACAGTCTTCTGCGTGTTAATCCACGACCTAGCTGATTAGGCCACCACGCGCTGTCGATGATGATGATGGTTATAATAAAGTTATTGATGGTGTTAATGTTAATAAAAATTATAATAAAGTTGTTTATGCTTACGGTCCTGACAAATATATAAATAATCGAAAATTGTATTAAAAGCAATAATTATAGTAAGTGTAATATTAATAATAATTTTAAAAGTAATAATAATATTGATAATGATTATTAAAATAATGACGACTACAATGATGATAACGATAATGCTTATGACGTTGCTAATGGTAATACTCATGATGTTTGTAATGATGACAATAATGACTGTGATAATAACATCCATAACAATGATAAGAATAATGACAATGATGATGATAATGATGTTAATGAGGATGATGATGATGATGACGATGATAAAAATATTTAATAATGATGATAATGAAAATTATGATGATAATAATAAAAGTGATTATGATCATACTGATAAATATAAATTATGATGATTATAACGATAATAATGATCATGATGTTAATGATAATAAGAAAACCAATAATGATGAAAATGATAGTTATAACAAAGATAATAAGGATAATAGTAACGGTGATAATAATATTGTTGATGATGATAGAAATGATTATGATAACAATGATGATGATGATAATAGTAAAAATAATAATAATTATGGTGATAATGAGAATAATAATCATAATATTGGTTATGATAATAATAATTACTCAAACAATTATAATGATAATAAAGATTTTCAGTAGTCATTCATTTAATACAATTATTAGAAAACATTAATAGTGGCAAGACCCATAGTAATCAAAATTTTAATAATTGTTACATTGCTAGTAAAAATAATAAAAATAATAATTATTTAAATAATAACGTCAACAATAATGATAATAACCATTTTGATGATGATAATAATGATAATTATAATGACGTAAATAATAATCATTATAATAGTATTGATGCTCTACACAATATTATTTTCAATTTAAAAATCTATTAATGACAGTAAGTATAGTAATCTAAATTATTATTATGATTTTAATGGGAACAATAATAAACGATGTTAATAATGATAATGGTAATAATAATAAAAATTATGATGATAACAATAATAATTATAACAAGAGTAATGATAATGATAATGATGATAATGATAATGATAGTGATTATGATGATAATGATAGTGATGACTGTGTTAATAATAATGTTGATGATGTAAAAGTAATAATTATAATAACAATATAATAATTAAAGTAATATGTGTACGGCGTATAGTCATAACATTGTTAAAATTATTAAGAAACATTAATATTGGCAAAAAATATAGTAATTGTCATTTTAATAATTATAATATTAGTAATAATAAAAATAATAACTATAATAATGATAATTTATATAATGACATAAATAATAATAATAACAATAATGATAAAAATAATTTTGATATTTATAATAACGCTTAAAATATTCACAATAATGTTATCGATGCTAATGGTTTTGGCAATAAAAATATTCTTTACAAGAAACACTAAGAACGTCATTGAGTATAGTATTTATAATTCTTATAATGACTTTTATGGAATTAATAATGAAAATAATGATTTTTATAATGACAAGGACAACAGTAATAATAACGATGGTAATGACGATAATGATAATGATAATAATGATGATAATTATAATGATAATGATGATGATAATTAGGATGATGATCATAACGATAATAACAATAATGACGATAATAATGTTAATAATGCTGATCATAATGATGATGATGATGAAGATAATGATGATAATAATGATAATAATGATGATGATGATAAAGATGATAATGATGATGATGATGAAGATGATAATGATGATGATGATGATGATGATGATGATGATGATGATGATGAAGATGATGATGATAATGATGATGATAATGATGATGATGATAAAGATGATAATGATGATAATGATGATGATGACGATGATGATGATGATGAAGATGATAATGATAATGATGAAGATAATGATGATGATGTTAATAATAAAAATTATAATAATTTTGGCATAGGAATGTTTCTAATATTAATACAATTTTTTAAAAGATTAATGATAGCAAAGGTTATAATATTTTTTTTAAATAATTGTCATATTAATAATGAGAATAAAGATAATAATGATCTAAAAAATGACGCTTACAATGACTATAACGATAATGATAATGGTATAGTGACGTACATAAAAAATATAACACTGTTATTGATGCTTAGGGTCTTGACAATAATAGAAATAACAAAAAACACTAACAATGGCATCAAGTTACAAATTTATATTTTTAATTATAATTTTAATGGTAACAATAATAATAATAATATATTTAAAAATGATGACGACGACGCTTATGTTTAGGATGATGATAATGATGATGACTATAATGATGATGATGATGATAATGATGATAATGATAGTGATGATATTAAAGCTAACAGTAACAGTGATGATACTGATGATGATCAAGATGATGATGATAATCATCATAAAAATTATAAGAATGAGAAAGATTTCAATGATAATGATAGTTATTATTATAATGAGGATGATGATAATGATTTTGATAATGATAATAATGATTATGGGGATGATTGTGTTAATAATGATGATAATAATAATAATAAAGATGATCGAAATAACAAGAATAATAATTATAGCCCTTTTATGAAAGCTAGTGGTAATACAATTAACATAATTATTGAAAAACACTAATAGTGGCAAAAATTAATGTAATTATTATTTTTATAATTGTTATATTGCTAACAATTATAATAATAATGATGATTCAATTGATGACATCAACAATAATAATAACGAAGATGATGATGATAATGATAATAATTGTAATGTTGATAATATTAATTATTATAGTCTTATCGATGCTAATGGTCTTGACATTATTATGTTAAATTATAAACACTGATAATGTCATTTGGTATAGTGGTTTTAATTTCAAAAATAATTTTAATGGAAACAATAGTAATAATGATGATTTTTTCAATAATGACGACGACAGGGATGATTACGATGTAAATAATAATAATTCCGATGATAATTATAATTATAATGATAATGATGACAACAATAATAATAGTAATAATAATTCTGTTGGTGATAATAATGTCGATAATGGTTATTATAATAGTATTGATAATAATGATAATGATAATGATGATGATAAAAATGATAATGATAATGATGATGATGATGATAATGATAATAATGATAGTAATAATTGTGTAAATAATGATAATAATAATAATAATTATGCTGATTATAATAATGATAAGTATAATTATTATAATATTAGCGATGCCAATGTTCTTGATATAAATATAATTATTGAGAAAAATTAAAATTGGCAAAAATTTATTGTAATTTCTTTTTAAATAATCGTTATATTTGTGATCATAGAAATAATGATGATGATTTTAAAGAAGATTTCAACATTGATAATAACGGTGTTGACAATGATTATAATAATATTTATAATTTCGTACAAGATAATTATAATAATTATAATAGTGTTTTCGATTATTATGATCTTAACAATAATATAATTTATGAAAAACACTAATCATGGCAATAAGTATAGTTTTCACAATTTTAATAATCATTTTAATGGTAAAAATAATGATAATATTTATTTTTGGAATAATGACGACGACATTGATGATAACGATGATGATGCTGATAATGCTTATGATGAAAATAATAATAAAGATAATTATTATGATGATGATTATGATGATAATGATAATGCTGCTAATGATGATGATGATGATGATGATGATGATGATGATGATGATGATGATAATAATGATAATGATGACGATGATGATGATGATGATTGTGATAATGATAATCATGGTTATAATAATGATTAAGATGATGATGATAATAATACAAATTACGATAATGATGATGAAGTTAATATTGATAATGACAATATTAATGATTATAATGATGATTATAAAGATGATGATGATGACAATGGTACTAATAATGATAATAATGATGATAGTGATGATGGAGTTGATATTCATGATGATAATTATGATGATGATAATGATGATCATAAAGATGATGATGCTGATGATGGTTATAATGATTTAAATAATAATTAATAATGACAAGAATTATAGAAATCATTTTTTTATCAATAACTCTAATTGTAATAATAATAATGACTATAATGATTTGAATGATGATGACGATAATGATGATCACGATGATAATGATGATAATAATAATTATGATCATAATGAGTATGATGATGATTATAATGACGATGAAGATAATGCTGATAATGATGATGATGATTATGATTATGAAAATAATGACAATGATGGTAATCATTTTAATGATGACAAGGATAATGGTGATGATAATCATATTTATGCTAATTATGTTAATTATTATGATCATAACGCTAACCTTTATAAGTCTTACAATAATTGGATGAATATGAAAACTTTAAATTTTTTATAATTTTTGTGTTTTGTGTTTGTGAGTTTATAAAAAATAATAGTTTAGTAAAATTTTTTGGCCTTAATTTAATAACTTGTGTGTCTCGTGAATCGTAGATACAATGCTTTAAATATGTTATAATGTGTAATCAGCTATATATCTTTTTGACTTAGGAATTTCAAATAGTTGACATAAATTTTTTGTTAAGTAAAAAGTTTGGCAGGTACATTACGTGTAGTGACCTTTTGTTACTATTTTTCGAAAAATTCATATTTTTGTCTGTTTAGTTTTTGCACTTATGGATTCATACTCGTGCTCAACCTTCTGCTGTCTTTTTTTTGTAATCTCTGATACACAAGTATATCTTTACTATGTTCTATATTTGGCATCAGGCTGTTAGCTGCGGTTTTCATGCATCATATTGTTGAGTAATGCATTTAGTTTCTCATGATTTTTTAGCATTGCTCACGATGGTTACTGCAGATTTAAGCGAAAATATGACTATGCCTGGGAGACATACTTGTTATTTGGAGTAGCAGCTAAGAAGTCAGCAAGTTAAAAGTATTTCTGAATAGCGGCTCCCCGTCTCGGCGTTGCGTCGCTCGAGACTTACCAAATGGTACACTGTCATGTGTAGACATGTAATGTTAAACGTTTTTAGTTAGTAATTCTACATTTATTTATGAAACTTCTTTGATCAAAGAATTTGTACTTGTTTGCAAAAGTATACATGTTCATAATCTATACAGTTTATTTGGGCACGTAACAAACTATAAAAATTGAAAAAATTATAATTATACTGAAAAGTACCGTGCGTTTTATATGCCCTATCATAATAATTGGCCATCAGGAGCCGTTGATTTAAAGTTTTTCTTGTATAATTAACAAAAATGGCTGTTCGTTAAAGCTGTTAAGATTTTTAACTTCTAAAAAATATTAATTAAAAAAAATTTTTTTTTCTCTCGTCTCACAACTTTATTACTAGAGCAACAAAGTCTTGAAGCTTGACCTCCACATTTTGTGAAGCCACAATAATACAAATACATTTTGCACTTCATTAAAAATCTGAAAGACTTAAGAGATTACTGTAAGGGTGAAATAAAAAGCTGATCGCTCACGTAGTGGATTCTTTATGTGTCGATTTTAACGCTGCTGTTCCCATAATGAAAAATTTTCTGCGTCAGTTTCTTGACGCTTAGAATTGTATTTATTAAAGACATTAGAAGTTTTATTTACCTTTTACAGTCTTATGACCGTTGGCATGCTTATGACTTTTGTGACTTATAAAGGCTATTTTCTGTCAACTTTGTTTGGTTTCAATATATTAGTTGGCAAGGTAGTTTGACGTGTGATTGCTCTTAAAAGGACCAGTGAGATTTTTAAGTTAACTCTACAATTATTTACAAAAATGGTGACTGACTGGATACCTCAGGGTGTTCTGCTCTGACCAGCTGTTAAAGCTCAAGGCTGATCGGGAGAAAAATTACAAATTCCGAAGCTTTGGAGCTAGTTGTAGTACTCTTTCCCAACGTCTCCTGGTATAACATCAAAGACGTTGGTTGATCTAAAGCACCTTTTTTTCCAGACTCAGTTGTCTTAATGATCTAAGATGGGAAGATTGTTTCGTGATGATTACCCGTTGGAGACTGATCCGTTGGCTCAAGCTCATTTTTCCTTGATAGCTGTTCGGTTCTCTCAACGCAGACCTTGAAGAGGATCGGTGATTCCTGGTTAAAAGCTTAGAGTTGAGAGAATAATATAGGGTCGTCTGTCACCAGGATTCCCAGCCTTGCGACAAACGACTCTGCTTGTGAGGTCTGCCAGTAAATGACTGACTTGGTTTAATAGTGGCCGGCTTCACATAGTCTTTTCGTCGACGAATGATGTTTCTGGAAATGGTAGTAAAAGTGTATTTGTTGGCAAGGTAGTTTGAACTTAGGTGGCCCTTAAAAGAACCGATGAGATTGATGGTTAAATAATGAACGGAAATACTCATATTGGCCCTGAAAAGGACCAGTGTCAAAATTTCGAGTAACTCCTTATTATTATTCTTGATGATGGAGAGCCAGCTGCACGTAGCTTGACTTGTACCCTCGAAGTCTCTGTGTACGAAGACCGTAGATAAGGGAGATACGCCGCTGATCATAGAATAACTCGTCTTCAGGTCATTCCCCAGATAACCGATCGCTCATAGTTATTAGGGAAAGTGCGCCTGGAGAATACCTTCTTTGTAGATATGTTGTTAGAATAACCACTAAGAAGTTGACCGTTGTGGTTGACCGCACTCTTTAGGGCTGTCTTTTCTGGCTTACATTCATAGTAAAAAATTCTGACACCACCGGGCCAGATTGTAAAACCGTCACATAACTCTGAAGTATTGGATTAGAATGTGCTCTGGCTAGAAATGTCTCCTAGTATTTTGCCTGAGACGATATCGGTTAGAGTAAATTTTTTATTGGTGGCACTCGTCCATCCTGGAGGTTCAGACTAAAAGTAAATCTAGGTCACTTGCGCATTAGTGAAGATTGTCATCACTAACCAAAATACACAGCTGCACAACTATCATCTTTGTTCTCGATGCAGCTGGGTAAGTTGCTAGTTAAAGGAAACAAAAATTTTTGAGACACTCCAGTCTATTGTAACCACACTCATTTAATTATGTTGCAAGTAGCCTCAATTTTATGTCAACGCCTTACACCTAGCAGATCCTACTTAACTAAAGAGAAGAGCTGGCGTACTTTTGCCAAACTTTTAACTTATTTATTGCTATTGTTATTTAATTTTTTAAGATTAAAGCCATACTAAGATCATCTAGGAGGTATCAAGAATTGGTAAGCGAAATTTCAGCGAAATCGGTTCAGTAGCTCTTATGGTTAGTGATTACAATGGTTTTAGCGACTTTGCTTTATAGATTATTGAGATGAGAGTTGTAGCATTGAGCATTAGTGTGACTTTTTTATCTATTTATACAATATTTATAATAAAATTAATTGAGTTATTCAAATTACTTTATTAATCTTTTTTTTCTGCGTATTATGTTCTTGACATAATACTTAACCTCTTATATTTGCTTTTACAGAAAAGCTGTTAATATAAGATTGTAGATTATACGTTAAGGTCCTAATATGTTAATTGGTTGCAGAGCCATGACGTAACATTATCTCAAAAAAATTGCACATACATTTGTGGCAACGCTTACATATTTCACTTTGGCTATCAAAAGACATTGCTTTTTATCTCCTCCAATGAGAATCTGTTTCTCAGTATCTGCCTATTTTATGCTAAGGACTACACGTCTTACCCCAATCTCGAAATTATTTGTTTCGTCTTACTATACGACGTATAACATTTCTCACGATGTATGTTTGTTGTGAGCAATGGAGTCCTACTTTACTATTATTATAGCTTAGTTTTATGCATAATTTTATATTTAAAGGTATTAAGACCTTTTAAGAAGCTTTCTTGTTGACTATTTCTCTTATGATTAAGGTGGCTCCAGTGGCCTCAATGCTAGAATTATAAATTACCGAACCGAGGTTAATAGAATTGAATTATATTCTTTGAATTCCCATCTTCCTATTCGTATAAAAAAAAAATAAATGTTGACGATGAAAATTGTAAAAAATCATGCTTACAAAATCGTAGTTTTAAGACGGGTTAGATAGGAAGTGCAAGTTTACGCGATGTACAACCTACTGCTGCACTTATATAAATAACCCGTAAAGTGTAAAAAACATACTATCTTGTATATATTATTACGTAGTTTTCGATGACATGAGAAAAGTGTCTTGTTATCGAACAAAATCTTTAAATAATCGGAGACTAAGTATACAGATGCGAGTGCAAGTCAGCTCTCAGATGTCTGCATTCTACAGAGTACATATATCTATATAGGTACAACTACAGCTAAGCAATGTTGCCACATTCTTGAACTTAGGAGCGTACCGTAACAGTTTATCAATTAGGGCACCATAAAACTTTTTTGTTTTTTCATATTTACTTACTAAAGTAACAGATAAAATGTAGAATATGGCTTACAACACTCTCTAACATAATTTTATACCATAATTTTAAGAAAATAATGATTAATTTTGAGTCTCCCCATTTTGATACGGCACTAGGCGCTGGAGCCACCTTGAGATCTGTTTTCTCTTAACTGCAACAGGTTATAAGACAGTAAAGAAAGGTACTTTTATTTTATTATTACTGACGTTATAAGCTATAAATTTATTTTAGTTTATAATTTCTAGGTAGAATAAGGTTCTCTTAGACAGATTAGGTCTACGAATAACACTCTAATTTTTTGTATAGAATATTACTAGTCAATTAACAGACAAAGATATTAAATTATCTGTGATACTAGATAGCGTCTGTTTATCAATTATAAAACGTAATATACGAGTAACAATTAAAGCATCTTACCTTATAAAAACAAAACTAAGCTCTATTAAGAAGAGCGAGAATTAGTTTTCAGCTAGAGGTGACAACACTGACTTAAGCTTTTTTTATATTTACACCAAGCACACCTAGTAATGCATAGTAAAACTGTTGATCGCACTGCTACTTGTACGTTCTACGACCTTTTAGTCATGTACTCAACAGTATATACATCTGTAACTTTGATATTTTTGAAGTGAAACTTAATAGCTACATACTTATAAACCAGTGGTGGATACAGCTGGTTGATGCGACTCAAAAAAATGCTTTCTAGTTTTTGGTGACAAGACGAAAGTGGAGAAAGGGAAGCAGAGCATAAGAGTCTCTTTCTTATGCATGTGCATAATGAGGCGCCCTAGTTACTGTATTGATAAATATGATAAAATCTATCTCTATAGTACTTTTTACCTACCGCTGCATGGTAAAAATACTTACGTGGCCGTTATTAAAGGTAAGCACGACCTTTGTTACAGCTACGGTACTATCAGGTAAATAATGACTGACACAAAATTTTGCTTGATTTTCTTTAGGTCTTACAAAAAAGGTAGTAAGAATCGTTTCTCTTTTCTATTTGTTCTGTTATATGTTCATATGTATGGTACTCAATATGCATAAGAAATAACAGATGAATTATATGACAACTGAACTATGAGAAATACAAAAAAGAACTAATCAATAGGAGGGAAACCAAATTAGCTAAAATTAACACTTTTTTCAAGTTTTCTAAAGAAAAACCTCATGATCGAGGTAGACCAATAAAGATGGATTAGCATGCGCTTATAAAAAATGAGTTTTCTTGTTTTTTGATTGTATTAAAAAAAAAAAAGATTTTTTGTTTGGTGAGGAATGTTTGCAAAATTCATGCAAATACTTATAAGATCTTAAAAAAAATCGTGCTACTGTTACTTGTCAAAATTAAGAAAATAGTCATATATCAGATTGAAAGACAGATTGACTAAAAATAATAATTTTAATAGTTCCTGCAAAGACAAAATGTAAAATTTGTGGTTAGAAGTTCTAGGCTGTGACTAGTCACAAGAAAACCCTTAATTCCTTCATTTTTCGACTGCATTTGAAAAAAAAAAACGAGTCAAAAAATATTTTTATAAAGTATGTTGTATTAAATAAATTTATACGGACGTATAAAAAATTTTGGAAAAATTTTTGTTGTAACATAACTTCTAAAAATTAGAAAAACGGTCAGACCTCGTAAGAAAAGCCATAAAAGCTGAAAATGATTTTGTTTATGTTAAATAAGAAGTAGTGTGCATATATATATATACATATATAATTTAGATACATTTAAACAATCGTAAAACTTAAAAATAATTTAAGTCATATCTGAACGGGAAATCTCCATCCTTTTTATCCTACCTATAAGTTTATGAATTAACTATTTTTCATGAAGAGTTATAAGACTAACTGTCATTTAACTAATACTTTACTTTTCATTATTAATTTTTCAAATTGAAGAAATCTAGTAAGGCTCAGGTATATTTCAGAACAACGCTATAAATAGTTATACAAAACGAATTTAATAAGCAAATACAACTCATTAATAAAAAATGGCTATATCTTTTGTGGTTTCTTATCTAAATTTAATGGAGCTAATTCTTTCACCATTATACTAGCCAAAATTGAAAAAAAATAGTCCAATCAGAAGATTTTAACAAAATTTTGTTGTACAATTATTTGATATCATAGATTAACTGCCGAAGAGTACGTTACATACGTATAGAAAACAGAAGTAAAAAAAGTAGTAGATCTTACGTATAAAGTCACCTGAGAAGTAGGCAAAGGTATTTATTATAGTAAGATCTAAAGCTTTTTTTCTTTTGTTCGGAGAGTAAGCACAGTTTTTACGAATGCTGCACTGAAAGAAGGACCTTGTTTACCACCTAAAGGAATGAAAGTACTTTTTTTTGGTGCAGTGTAGTGAAAATTTTTATTTTGTTATGCATTACGCAACTAATAATTCATTCATGTATTCATACATGTGTCAGCAAACATTAAAGTACGTTAAATATGCAAATCACGTGTAACACAAGTAATTTATCAAAGAAATGGTTTTTGTTGTGTGTGCGTGCTCGAATACGCAGTAATATTTATATTTATACCATAGTTCTATCTCATTCTTGAAGACCTATTTAAATAAGGAATACTCTAATTTTTTCAGTTTTTCTTATACAGAGTTGAATAATAAATAAATCAAAATCCTTACTTTTGCTGGGAGTCCTAAGACCCACAATTTTTTTTTGTCTAGATTATTTATGTTAACTTTCCTAAGGTTTTCTTTTATTACTTCTGCAATATTTTGATAAAATTACTAAAATGCCACTACCTAAACCTTATAGATTGGTTTTTTAATAAAATGTCTTCATTGCGTTTGTCATTACATTTCAGTCGTTTCTAAATACGAAAAAAGTTTTGTTTTGATTTCAATATTATTCACTTAGTGCACGTGTATGGTTTATTGAAGTAACGTACATAAACAAGCTAGTGACATAATATACTCTGTCTGCTAAGAAGTCTTATTATTACAGATTTTTGTATACGACCTTGAAATCTTACGTAAGAAGTCACATAAGAATAGTCATAAATTCAGATGTTATTATGGAAAATGTACTAATAAATTAAAAATGTATACATTCTACTGTATAGAGATATGCAGTAAAACAAATTAACTGCTTCTGTAAAAGAACAGCACGTAAAACTACTAAGCAACATTTATTTGAAGTCTTACTCAACAGCTAACGAAGTCTTATGATTACAGCTTCTTTCAGATCCGATAATACTGTTTCTTGATGAACCGACAACTGGGCAAGATTCGTACACAGCAGAAATTTTAATTGATCAGTTACAGTTATTTGCAAATAGTGGTCACACTGTGCTATGCACAATTCATCAACCAAGCTCAGCAGTATTCACTGCCTTTCAGAAAATAATTTATCTTGCTAATGGTCGAACTGCATTTGCAGGGACGCATGAGCAATCTCTAACCTTTTTTTCAAGGTAATATCATTGACAACAAGCGTTGCGTATAGTATATGAACCAAAAAGTAATTAAGATATAATTATAAGTATTATGAATATAAGTTTATTTTCATTCTTATACATTGGTAGACATTAAAATAATGATTAACTACGATCCTATGAATCTTATCACTGAATAAGGACATACTTAACACAATGAGAATGATAACTCGTAAGTGAATGTTTTATGTAGGTATGTCATAACTATAAGATGCATGCCATATAATTTCTCAAACTTGCGAGTTCTAAATGAACAAATATTAAAATAAAGACATAACGACATATTAAAAATATTATAATCTAATAACAACGCAGCAGTTAAAAAAGTAAAATTTTTTTAGATTTTTTTAGTATTCAAATCCAATTATCTCATCTATAGAGAATATTAAGACAAGTCAAAAAATTTAATTTCTTATTCCAGAAAATGGGACTTATGGTTTGAACAAATCATGTGTAGTTAATTTAATAATAGTGAGGACAGTAGTACTTGATGCATAAAATTTTCAAAATAACTCTATATTGATTCATGTGCGTTTAATTCATTATGAATAAATTAACAAGTTGTTAGGAGCAAGTATGATCATGGTTCTTTACTTTTGTAATAAGAAGGAATTTCTATAACACTTAAAAAGACTTGCACTATAAATATTGTAAATAGTTAAAGTGTATGTTTTTTGCATTGTATTTAACTTATCTTATCTCACCTAATACCAACATGTTGTATTTAAACGTATTCTTCATTTTTTTATACTATCATTATGTCTGTTAGTTACCTGGCATTTTTTTTCTTTTTTTTTTTTTTTTAATCATACGAGCTTATGCAAGCCTCGTGGGCCCTTAACCTATTCCTTACGATGGAAGCCACTGTCTACAATTTATTTAGAAAAGCTTTCTTTTTTCTACAAAATCAGATGAGTGCTTATTCAATAGTTACTGTACTTTTATCTCAAGACCATGACAAGAACCTTGATGATCGAACAGTGGTGTAACTTACCAGTGTCTTGTACTACAAGAAGTTTTGTTACGACAAATGTCATTTTCAAAACGGTAAAATTTATTTTAATAATGCTTATATTATTGTGTCTAATGTATGTCAAAGCATATCGCTTAAAAAAAGTCTCTTATCGACAGACAATTCTATTTTGCTAATTCTAACTTGTTCTTAGCTTTTAGTTAGAACATTTTTACATGACGTAATTCTTAATAGCTTGTTTTCAGTGAATCACATTATCCTAAAAGCGATTTTACTATCATAAAAGTAGTAAGAGTTTGTTTGTATGTTCTCAAAAACAAAATTATAGCTATTAAAGCTGAATCTTAGCAGAAGTTCAATTACAAGTAGTTATGTTTCATAGGTTATTAAAATTAGCAGTTACTTTGACATAACAGATCTCATCCAACTTACAAGAATTTACTACAAATCAGCTTGGCCGAACGATTTTGCCTTTTGCTGAAGGGCACTTGGTTATGTTTTTTAACGTTACTTGCTGTTAACTAATACTTGTTCATAATTAATTTCATGACATTACATTCATAAGTAAAAGTTTTTGAACTGCTTAATGCCATGCTATACACTTGCATCAGCATAAGTAAAAATAATAGTAATACACACCACAGAAATTTTAATAGTTTTTTAAGCGTTTGAATGCACCTTAAGTGCACATTAGTCTACGAAAGCGCACTTTTTCAACTTTCAATGCCATGTAAACTACAATTAAAAAGAATATCATAAGTTTTAACAGTTATTTTCTTACTTAATTTATTTACTGACATTATACTAAAACATTTTACTTTAAATACTTATCACATCTGTTATTTTAAGTACAGCGTGTACGAGACGTGTACAAACTGAAAGGAGAAGATTCCCAAATCTTACTACGATGAAGCCCACTACGTGTCATACAGTTGACGATCAATATTGAACTCATACTCCCTCAATAACGTTTGAGTTTTTCTCTGTGCCTAGGATTCAATTTTTATAGTAACATTGAGAAACTTTATCTCATCCTTGGACACTCTTATAGCGATAAATTAATATGCTTGTATAAATAAAAGCCAAGATATAAAGAACAAAGTCCAATAATCATAGCCAACAACCTTTCTTACTCGTAGTGATGTATTAAATATAGATATAACTAGATTATAATGTGAACGCAGGATAACATGTAAATACGCAGATACGTATCGTTCAAAAATTGTATCAGGTGCAATGTTTTTCGTGATCTGATTAATTGAGAACTTTACGGTTTACAACTTTATTTTCGTAATTAGTAGTCAGCAGATAGACTATGGTGGTTTTTCTCTGAGCTGTGTAACAACCACTTGTTATTTAAAGCTCACTCACCTTTTTTTCCCTCCAAACTGTAGAAACTATATCTGAGCAGCCCCGATCTGTAGCAACTACATTCGACCTGTCCCAACATATTTAACTGGCTACAACAATTTTCAGAGTACCTTGAACTGCTGCTGCAGTTACTAGATGAACTGTTGTATTTGTAGCTTGAGTTTTGCTAAGTTTTGCTCAGCTCATGCATGTGATAATTGTGTACACAGAACATTCTTCAGGTGAGAGATAGTCTAGCCACATCTAGTGACATCTATCTAATGTAGGTAACGAATAATATATAGCCTCTTCTATCTAGTAGCCATAGCTATGGATTAATACCAATGCACGATCGGTCAGCCACCTATACATCAACAGTTCCTGTTCTCAAATCTTACCCTCGCTTATTACCCCCTTAGCGTATCATATTTACAAGCATTAACAAGTCACAATGAAATCGAGTTTCACTCTTTCTTAAATTAAGTTTTTTTTTCTTGCAAAATAAAATATCAATGTAAATACCTAACCTCCTACACTGGCCAATGGAGGAAAGCTGTGGACGTTGGATCGTTCATTATTTATGAGGGTTTTGGAAAATTACTTTTAATATTAAAATCACAATTAAATAAACACAAACACATTTTCTGTTTACACACTGCAAGCGACATTTCATTATCTGCGCTTAAAAGCTGCGTCGCAGAGCAATAACGTCACAATTAAGGACTTGCCCTAGAGAACCATTACCTTTCACATAACTTCAATATTCTTGACAAACACTCATGAGGATTTTTGTAAGTCAAACATTCTAATGAAGAGTAGATAGACTAGGCCGATACGAGCACACGCCAAATCCAGCACACGTCCCCCTCCCTACCCACGTTTACGACCGTGCACGGACAGCCATGACTCTGGGCGAAGCGCTAGGGGTTGGGCACAGCTTTCTATTTTCTGATTTGCATGTAGGAGAGCGTGTTGTTTTGTATGTATGGATGAGAGCCCCAACCACACGCTCATATCTGTGAGGTATGACATGAAAGTGTTACCATTTCAAGGTTATACGTGTACACATATACATGTTCATCTCCATACATAGATAAATACTTATGTACGATGCGTGTATGTATATATTTTTATAAAGATTTTTAATTTAAAATGTATAATGTATGATAGGAGTAAGTATGACAAGGAGTGGATTTTTATTTTTTAAGAAAATAATAGTAAATCTTAAAACATTTATTCTTATTTTTTTTAAAATTTCTTTTGAATTACAATCCACAAAGTACGAATTACTTAATTCTTAAATATTAATATATACAGCTCTTTATTATCGTCACTTCCATCTTCCTATTCTGTATATAAGTAAAACTATTTCATGCGTTTGACATTGTGAAGAGCACACATGGTTTTGTAAGCTCTTTTATAATGAGGGCAACTGGAAACCTGTTTTGGGAGCTCAAACAAAGGATAATCTGTCATATCAGTGACTTCAAATCCAAATCTTGCAAGCCACTTTTGTTTTAGTTCTGCATTCACAAAAATTTTGGTGGCATCTTTTAGATTCAGAGATTTTTTTACTATTTTAAGTGTTTATATAAGTGTTGACAAAAACTTTAAGCACAAATGACCGCAGTTGTAAGAGTTAAATTTTTTATATCGTTTGTGATTATACTGAACTGTACCAACACCCCAATACAACATTTAATCAATAGGTGGCTGCAAATCTCCAAAACTGTCATGATAAACAACATTCTGGCCATATTTTCAATACGCCACCCAGTGAGTTCCAGGTCCATTCTTGTCGTCAAGATTACTATAGCAGTTTTACAACCATGGCCCATCACTGGGTGGGTCATTTCGCATAAATACTTCACGAAAAAAAAAAATTTAAAACTCTTAGAAAATTTTACTAAATCTACATTTGTTAAAGCTCTTACAAGTAATTTTAAGTTTTTTAGAATTTTTTTTTGTTTTCCAACCTTTACCAAATGGTTTAAAATATACGCCCAATCTAGTTTTATAAGGCTTAAGATAGAGACCTTTTCCTAACGCAATAGCTTCCATAGTTTCAATGTGTCTTTTATTTTCTTCTATTTTTTGTTGCGGCCACGTTAATGCTCTTCATAATTCCTGCAATACCATTTGCCAAAGCGCCAGTTGCACTTACGCCAGCAAATAAAGGAATCAGATGTAAAGCTTTACCAATTCGAATAGGAACGCGTAAAATGCGAGGAATTTTAATACTTTTTTTACCACCACACATTTTAATGGTATTGCGAGCATATTTTAAAGCACTACTGATTTCTTTATGAGCATTTTTGCTCTTAGTATTCATTTGATGCGAGGCAGCGTTAATAACTGTGTTCAGAGTAGTTTTTAGTTTCTTTTCTATACTGCATTTCTTTTTTGAACCTCTTTTCTTTTTTGTTTTTCTGTTCCAAACCCATACCTATTTTACTCTTAGGTCTCATTGCACCTGTTACCAGAACAGTAATTATTTTTTTACCAATACTTGAATCTAAAGCCTTAACTCTTTGCCAAGCTCGATCAGCTAAAATTTTATCTGATTTGTTTTCAGTCTCAAGATCATATCGATTTTTGGAACAAGCTATTATATCCTTCATGAATGCTACATCCAGAGGATCTACTCCAAGATCACCTCTAGCAAGGCGTTCCGTAAGTTTCGTACCTGGACCACAGTACTGATAACCTGGTAAATGAATTTCTACAGGTAGAGAATTTATGATTTTATTTACAATACCATATCCTCGCTTACAATGAATGATCATTTTACTTTGAAGGTTGGGTTGTGACTGAGTATTGCAAAAAAAATATGTATACTTATACTCATCAGATCAGTTGCAATGTAGCCATAGTACCAGATAAAAATGCAAGAGTATAAAAGGCAGTATCATTTTATCTCACAGTTCCGTTGTAACTGTTACGTTGTACAGTACAGACATGAGATTTAAAGAACAGTCTGTAACATTGCAAGTTCCAAATTTTGATGCTATTGTAAAACAAGAAAAGCGTGTAAATCGACATGGTGAACTCCTTTCAGATAGAAGTCGTGCTATATTTTGTGGTCCATCTAACTGTGGTAAAACCAATAGCTTATTAGCATTAATAGTACATCTTAACGGACTGAAATTCGAAAATATATACGTGTATTCAAAGTCATTGAATCAACCCAAACAAAAAGTTTTAAAAGACCTATTAGAACCTATAGATGGAGTAAAGTACTTACCTTACAGTGAACGTGAAGCAGTAGTCTCACCAGATGATGCCTTACCAAATTCTATTATGATTTTCAATGATATAGCTTGTGAAAAACAAGAGAATGTGAAAGCCTTTCTGCAGGGGAAGACACAAAAATGTAGACTGGTTCTATGGTTATATGCTCAAGTACCAAAACATCTTGTAAGAGACAACGTAAATTTTTTAGCTTGAATTCGTCAGGATAAAGTTAATTGGAGACATGTGTATAATGATCATGTAAATAAAGATATGCCATATAGTAAAATTAGACAGTTATGCTCTAGCTGTTGAAATGAGGATTGGTATGGATTTGTTGTTATAAACAAGGATGTACTGATAAAAAATGGTCGATGTAGGAAAGGTTTTGACGGTTTTGCTCTTAATATATGACATACATAGAAAAAATTCATAGTCCAACGAAAGCCATTAAAGCATCAACATGTATGAAGGAAAAAAAGACGTACTTTATCAATTAGTAAAGGCAAGAGAGGCCATGAAAAAAAAGTACAGACAGTTAAAGATTGGAAAGATGAAGTTGAAAATGTCCCAAGCGAAATTTTTTAACTAATAACAGATCCTTTATAGAAAATTGTTATTACAACAAAAAAAATGAAAGAAATTTATCTTTAATCCATAAATACTTAAATAACGATAACAATAAAGACGATACGAAAGCAAAAACTAAAGAACCACCCAACGATGATAGTAGCATGGTGCTCAAGTTTGCTGCCAGTGAAAGCGATGATAATATGAATAAAGATACTGATGAAATTAACAAAACTATTTAATATATGTCTAATAATAATAAAATCAGTGAAAAGTTATCGAGAAACTCATTATTGCAAATGCTTGATAATGATTAAAAAAAGTTATTGGATTTAATGTAGAGGGTACGAAAAGAAAATAGAACATACAAACTTGGGGATTCATAAATATATTTTGATAATAATAAATTCACAATGGACAAACTTGAATTTTTATTGACTGACAGATTAATGGAGCTACTCATAAAAAACACCTGAATACAAATCTCACAACGGAAGAGGATATGCAAAAATATATGTTTTTAAAAATTTTAAGTGTTCATAGAAGAGGATTTAATAAAAATGAGCCTATTAGGCAACATAATAGTCATAAATTTAATAAAATTATTGCTCCTATGTTCAATGGCGTTCCAAGTAAAACCGGAGGATCATTATTACCACAATTCAAAATCGCCTGAAAAACGCAGCCTGTAGATTACGTGCACTGGGAGAATCCCAACGAACTTGTGGATCGTTTACAATTACTTACAGCTAAAAGATTGGCAGGAAATCCTAGTCATGGCAATGAAATAATATCAATTTTTGTAGAGCTACATGAGACAGGTTATATATATTAAGGTGAGCAGTCATTTTGTTTCAGTATCACAATGTCTGTTGATGTATTTGGTCATAAACCAGGAAGGAGTAAAAGTGGTACCCAAGGTCCTCCTGGGGTCGGATACAAACTTACTGCAGATAAACAGTATGACTAAGATAGTAAAAGATTGTGCAATGTTGCAGCACCAAAAAAACCTTGAGATGCTGTAAATCGTGATCACTTAACTGAAAAAATTATAAGTATCAAAAAAGAAATAGATAGCATTCAAATTTTTATATACAATTTACAAAAAAAACGCCCATTCATTTAAACTGATTCAACAAAAATGAATTTAGACATTTAACACATGGAATGAGTTGTCGAGGAACTTTACAATGCAGCAGGAAGTAATCATCCTCGTCGAAAATTTGACGTGCGCTTAGATAAGACTTGGCAAGCGGACCTTATTGAGATGCAGCCTTACGCTAGTAAAAACAAAGGTTATAGGTATATACTGACTGTAATAGATGTTTTTTTAAAGTATGCATGGGCTGTACCGATAAAAAAACAGGTAAAATAGTGTCAACAGCGATGCAGTCTATATTAAAGGACGAAAAGGGTGCCAGTGAGCTTGGAAACTGATCACGGCAACGAATTTTACAATTTTGAGTTTCAAAATCTAATTCAAAAATACAAAATAAACTTATACTCATACTACAGCAACCTCAAAGCATCTACATGCGAACGATTCAATCGTACTTTAAAAAAACTTTTGTGGAAGCAATGTAGTTCACAAGGCAATTACAAATGGTTTCATGTCTTACAAACGCTGATTGAATTATATAATAATAGAAAACATTGAACAATTGGTATGAAACCAAAAGATGTTACGACTGAAAACGAAATTCAAGTCCTGACAAAAGTTTAAAAAAGATGCAAACGTAGCAGCAAACCAAAATTAAAATTTAAAGTTAGTGATAAAGTACGCGTGAGCAAAATAAAACAGGTATTTGAAAAAGGCTATACTTTTAATTGGTCAATAGAATTATTTACAATCACTTATGTAGCGGGAACAAATTAAACTACGTATCATCCCAAAGATTATCGAGATCAACTTATCTTCGACGGGTTTTTATGAGCAGGAACTGCAAAAAACAAAAAATCCTAATATTAACCTGGTGGAAAAAATTTCTTCGAAGACGTGGACAGCAAGTTTTTGTAAAGTTGTTAGGTTTTAACAACACTTATAATAGTTGGATTAATAAACATAAAATCTTTTTTTCATAGTAAGTAAATAAATATTTCTTATATAATTAATCAAATAAATTAATGAAATAAAACTTTTTAAATTTTGAAAGGAATTTGTTGAGGAAATTCTGTTCAATATAATGTATTGAATTGAATATTATTTAAAAAAAAAAATTGTTTTAACTGTCACAGAAAGTGTAGGGGAGGGTGGGGCAGCCGTGGCACTCTAACTTAAATCAAATGTAGAAGTAACATTCAATATGAATTCAATATTTGAAAAAAATAAACAAAAAGAAAAATTGAAGTTAAATTGTAATCCACAGGCAAAAGTTTTTATTTTTTACAGTATTGTCAACAAATGAAGTAAAAATAATATACTTCGAAAATGCTCCACCTGCCCTACCGTTGGGTAGGGAGTGGCACCCCATGGGGCAGGCGTAGCACGTTCGCAATATCTCATTTTTGTATTGAAATTTTTATGGCATTTCTCTTTCTGTTTTAATTAAGTAAACATCTAAGGGTTGTGATAAATTTGTTAGTTGTTGTATATTACTATTTATTTTTATTGAAAAAATTTTTTTTTTATTACAGAAAATATTTAACAAAACTTAAAGTATTACTCAAGCATACTGACTTATGTTTAATTAATTGCTAAATCACAATATAGTACTTCTTGTTGCCTTATTTAAAATTATTGTACTCAAGAATTCTTGATTGAAGGATCTCTTAGATAAATCTCATCAGTCGATAATTTACCTACAACTACTTAAGTATTGCACTTCTATTTTGTGAACTGTTTACATCAGGTTTATAGGTAGGTATAACTATACGTTACAGAACAGGTCAGGCGCAGTCAGCTGATAAAGTGCAGCAAATATATATCGCAGCTGCTGACCGTACTCCGTCTGCCCGACCCTCAGTGCTACGCCTGCCCCATTTCAATGAGGTTTTATGTTGTTCATAACATTGTTCAGATAAATTAAAAAAAAAAAAAAAAAAGTGCTTTGAAGCTGAAGACTTGAGTTAATTATTAATTTCTTAATTACTTAATTTTCGTTAAAAAAATCTAATATTTTCGAGTTGTTTCAAGCCAATGAAAAATGAAGCCATTTTTTTTCTCAGCAGTGAAATTTTTGAAGTTACATAATAAATCGGAAACGTGATTTTTCGACAAAGAAAGCATAGAGGATAATAGGATAAGTATTTCTTATAACATTTATAGCAAAATTCGATTTTTCAAGTTTATGATTATTGATATTATAAGTATGCCATGCTGAGCCGCCGTGCTCTGCCTGCTCCACCCTCCCCTATTCGAGAAATAAATACTTTAAATTTGAGGGAAATTGTCATTATATTTACTTATTCTAAATCATAACAAAATACAATATGTTTTCCATTGAACATTAAAAATAATCTAAACTTATTAACAGCATTCAGCAGTTCGTTATAAAAGTCATCATTATCACACAGAGCTATGCATATTTTGAACGGTAGAATGATTTGAAAATCGTCAGCCAATTTAGCTACTACTGTTGGCCCAAATATTGTGTTGACCTTTCTCAGTTTGGTTACTACATATTTCTTGTGTGGAATCATGTCGGAAATTTTTTTCTTCGGCAGAAAACCTTTGTTAGCGATGTTATTAAGTTTTACTAGATCCATCTGTAACATATTATTTATAAATAATTTTCATTTTAACTGATCCATTTTTTTTCTTTCTCTTTTTTAAAGAAAAAAATTAAAAAAAAATCATGCCATCCTGTAAAAAGCTTTTTACTTGGTGTAACGTTGTCAGAAACGAGTACTGATTGCGATAGGGGCTCTTGTTGTCTTTTCAGTCCAGTCCTATTTGAACCTCTGGCTGGTAGTACAATAAGCTCTGCTGACTGTGACACTTCCTTATATAGAGCTAGCCTCTCTACTGTGGCTTGCTCCTTCACTGCAACTTACCCCTCTATTTTGGATGGTTTTAAATAAGCAGTCTTATCTCTTCCTGTTTCTTTATTCTGATTTGCTGTTTCAATCACTACTTCTACATTTTCGATCAAATTAGCTGTCTTTCCCCCTTCTGATCTTTACCTTGGTTTACTAATCCCCTCTCCACTATGCTGTGATGAACCCATGGTAGGATGTCTGTAGAACCAGATTAAAAATAGTGTTTGTCATCGTGCGCACTGAGCGCAATTTTTGTTTCTTTTTTAGTAAAGAGCTGATGATGTCGTGACCTTATACTTTTTTGCTTTCGAGTCTTACTAGTATTTTCGCATAAGCACTTGATGTAATCATCAAAGTCTGTCATAGCATTCACTACTGAGCTCTTGACATACTTGGCTTTCCTCAATGGCTTTTGGTCTTGAATGCTCACACTATACATTTTGCTTCTCAATCCTACGAATTCCAATATGACTTTTCCATTGCACTTATCCGTCATAAGGCCAACAATTTTTTTATTACTACGAGGCATGTTAAAATCATTATTGATGGGATAGTCCCATATGTCGAATTCTATGATATTTTTACACATCACATTGTCGATATTGTAATTTGATATTAAATACAGAAGCCTATCGGTGTCTGTGTATAAAAGTTGGCATTGATCTGCCATTTGACTTTTCATAAAGTCATAATGAAATTGATGTACAAGGGCCTTAGATAGGTCCAAGACACTTAATCCAACATATATTGGCTTCTTGATGCTAACTTCAGTGCGTTATAATTGTATAGGCACTAACTGCTCATCAAATATGTCACAGCTTTGGAAATTTGGTCGAGTAATATAACTTTCAGCACCGCAACATCGTAACGTGTTTATTAATAAGCTTGACATTAATACGTTTGCGCTCATTCTTCATCGTTTTTCTATACAAAGCATCATTAAATAATTTATAAAACATTTTTCAAAGTCAATTGTTGCATTCTTACGCTTTTCACTGTTAGATTCTATATATTACTTCAACAACGGACTTTGATTAAACTGTAAAACTCCTTATGGGCATCGTTAAGAGTCTTAGAATATTAAAGGTCTACTTTAAGTATGTAACCTATTCCTCCATCATCCGCCACGTTCAAAATACCAACTGGACTGACGATTTTAGTCCATTCAAAGCCTTCATAAGCCAATGGTTTGGTCATAGCCCATCCATACAAATTATTAACATCATAATACATCAAATATTCATTACTTTTATTAGCTCCATAGCCTTCTTTTATGTACGAATTATTGGCCCTGGCATGCCGATTGCAACATTGGCTTATACCACCAAGAATTCCACGCTCGATGAACAAAACCATGTCTTTGTCAGTCAACAGTTTCTATTTTACCTGTAATTATGTATTTTATGTATATAAATTATATATGTGTAACGATCTTAATACTTTGCACGTATGACTCACATTCATAAATTTTAACATCGCGTTCCATGTTAGGCCAGGCTTTGTGTAATAATGAGCCGGATCCAAATGATAAGCCTCAAGACAATTATTTTTAAAGTTTTCAAATATTTTCAATAGTCACAATACATCTGTCTTAAAATATAAGTCGAAATACTGCCCAAGTGTTTGTATGTTGAAAGTATTTCAAATATTTATAGCGTGTTTATATTCTTCATTACTGATATGGGCTTCGACTAACCTGCTGTAGAAGCTTTCTTTTAATGGAAGCCTATGTTCCTTAAGTTTTTTAAATAAGATGTAAAATCGTTAGGGTACACACCTTTTTTTTTAAATAAATTTATGCGATCTGTAGTGTAATGATCATCATTTGAAAATACTGTTTCCAATATTTTTAGTTCCTTTTAATAAGATGACAATTTATCAGGAGATGAAATCATAAGCTTAAAGGAATTAATAAATTGAAGACTGACATCAGTCCCTTTTACACATTTTAAAAATGAGATGTATTTTTCTTTTGTTTTTAGTAAAAGCTGGATTCTTTCCAAGAAGCATATGGCAAGTTCTTTTACAAACAAATGCGAATCATATTCGCTCAAGTTGTGAAAAATTACAAGAATCATTCTTGAGTATTAATAATGAAGAGTGTATTTGTTATGAGTGGGACCATGGTATTTAAAAAAAAAGAATTATTGTACGCTTAATAATATTATATGTTTAGAATAAGTACACTTACTTTCAAGTGAAATGACAGTGATCTCTAACTCTTCTATCATCCAAGCTAAATGGTTGATTGCATATGTGACACAAAAATGCTTCATTATATTTTAACTGTTATTTAAGTGTCAAATTTGTCATTTTTATAGGATTTTTGTATAATTCTTCTAGTTTTAGAGCAAAAAGATACAGAGAACGTACAAACCACTTAGCAGGTGTTTCGTCATCGTTTTTGTCACTTTTTCTATATTTATTATATTCTGATTTGCTATCGTCGTAAGAGCACTTAACAAAATAACCAATACTGTATGTTCTATGACTTTGATAAGCACGGCTGCTCTTCGTAGGTTCTAGCAAATATTTGAAGTCTGCATATACAACGAAAGGTACTTTGTTTTTATACGTAAAATTTTTGAATTGTAGTATATCATCTTTCTGATTTCTATTGGGCAGCAGAGTTTTACACTTATTTAGAATTTTGCAATCGACTTCATGCTTTTCTAACTTTTGTTTTGACGAAAAATAGTGAAAGCAACGATTACATATATGTATTGCATGTCCATGTTTAGATAATTGTTTACATACCAAGCGGGATAAATTTTTTATCCAAACGTAATGATATTTGTATTCTTCGTTTAAATAATCATTACCTTTATTTATATTATCGTTTTCTTCATGATCTACATAGAAGCTTTTAAGAAGTTAAAGATTCACAAGGAATTCTATTTTATTTATTATTAATGGACTGGAAAAAACATTGTTAACATTATTCCTCTTTTTAAAAAAATTTAAATTCACCGATACTTTGTTTTGGTTTTCAAATTTTCTAATTTGCTTTGGGTTAACAGGATAATTAATTCCATCAAAGTTTAACTCGTTTTTGTACCGAACATAGTTCGAGACACGATTTGGTTTATTTTTCGTTGTATGTATTGCTGACAGAATAGCCCATTTAAAGCACTAAACGTCTTTGTTTAGTACATTTACACAAGCATTTTTGTTTTTTTGTAACCTGGCAAATCTATTAAAGAATTACCTCACATAGGATTGAGTTTATTATTATTTACAACTAAATTCAAAATTGTGAGCAAAGACCATTCTGATTCTTTGTCACGTAAATAATCCATATTTTTTTCTATTGGCTGTTGTACATTCACATCAAACCACTTATTTAAGTCTGTTGTCTGGAATATAGCTTGTGATTTTGTGTCAGAGTATTTTAAATCTCCAGTATAAAAATTGTCTTTAAATACTATACATTACGCTGCCAACACTGTATTTACTTTTAACACTTCATGTTCACTAAAAAATCGATGGATCCGTTTTACAAACTGATGTTTATCGTCTTTTAAATACTTTTTCAGATCTAGATGTTTTAAATTCACGATCAAAGCTGTCATAATGCGTTTTTGAAATGCACTGTTAACGTCATTTAAATTTACTGATCTATTATCCTGAAGAACGGGAGCTGCTGCCGCTTCTATCATACCTTCATCTTGAATGCTTGTTGTAGGGCCCGTTTCTGTCACACCTTCACCTTGGACGCTTATTGCAAGGCCTGCTTTTTGCGTACTTTCTGGTATACAAATTGCAGGTTTACTTTTGAATGCCTTGACTGCTGCTCTCATTTCTTTTTACTGTCTGCTACAAAAACTTGAGGTTTATCTATAAATATTCTCTCCACCTCTACTATTTCCAAATAGTCATAAAGAAATTGTACGGTAGTTTTGAGTAAAGCCACAGCAGCCTGAAATTTTTGTTTTTTCAAGATTGTTAACTTGCAATTTTTGCTAAAAGTATCAGCATTCCTTAATGTTACAAGACGACAATCTAACAGTCTTTGAATTTAAGCAGCGTTGACTTTACTTTCAACAACTTGTTGGTATGATTGCCAAGGAAGGTAGCCAAATCCTAGAAATGCTGTACAGTAGCCATGACTTCTTGCAGGAGGGAGCTTAGCAATCGAGTCACTGGGTTAAAATAAACTGCTCTGTCAATGTAAACTCCTTTAACCACCTTCAGAGTTTAGCAAAAAGCATATTTAAATAAGGGTGGGAAGCATGTGTGTACATGCGTGTATGTGCGTATGCGTGTGTATGAATAAGAGAAAAAGATGACTTAGGGTGGTGGTAAATACCTTACAAAAAGTCAGTATTACAGGTATGATAATATCATAGTTATTAAAAGGGTATTAACATCCAACAAAAAGTTATTTATCAATTGAGGTAAAACTTCATTTTTTTCACATTTATATTTTTTTCTCCATTTTCTTCAGTTTCTCTTTTTCTTTTTTTTTTTTTTTTATTTAATCAATTTTTTTTTTTCAGCGAGGCAGCTTGACGCTTCTTTTTTTTTTTCTAATTTTTTCCGATTATTTTAGATTACTTATAACCGAACCTTCATCATTTTTATGATTTCACCTGCCTGTATTTTCAACTCCTGCAGCTTTCAAAGATTTGGACTCCCATATCCAGTTCTTTTTTATCATCTTCTGTCCATTCCTCAATATTCTCTGGCAGCGGTTAAATTGACAATGGCAACTGCTGCTGCTTCTGCTGCTGCTACTGATGCGATGATGTTGGTGTTAGTGTTGGTGATAATGTTAGTGGCAGTGATTTTTTAAATAGTGATGGTAGTGTCGGAGCGAGTGGTAATGGTGGTGTTAATGATGGAGGAGGTGGCAGTGGTTGCTTGTACAGCTCCATCTACTGGCTCCATGATATAGGAGATGGTAGCGGTGTATTCTTTACTTCTATTTCTTCTATTGTAGGTGGCATTAAAGGGACATCGTCTTCTTTTTTTGCCGGCACTTCTAATTTTTCGATAATTAATAGATAATTCGTTGTCGTCGTCCTCTTTATCAAAAAAATACCATAAAGGACTATCTGATTGAATTGGTGAAACTGGTGGTGGTAGCGGAATTAAATTTTTGCATACTTGGTCGAAGACATCGTCAAAAGATACTGGCATCTGCTCTGTAAAAAAAAATTTTTGAGTTTCATAATAATGTTACATTATAAGCAAGTAAAATTAAAAAAACTAAAAAATATTAAAAGATACCTTTTTCTTTTTTTTTGTTCCTTTTTTTTCTGCTGATCGATCTGTAAACCGTGATGTTAAATTTTTTTCTAAATGATGAGTCGATGTTGTCTTGACCATTGTAATGCTGTAAAAAAAATAGGAATACGTGAATGAACACTGCATTATGTGTTATTAGAAAAACAAAAAAATTTTTTTTCTATCTGATGAATAGTTAAAATTTATAATAGGAAGATCACGACCGCAGTAGAAAGTAAAAACGTTCTTTCTCATTTTATCATAGAAAGAGAAAATAAAAGCAATCATTGTAATACAGATAACTTACTTTTGCTGCTGCTGGATGGGTCTCGTGGAATACCTCAATCCTTCTAACTTTATGGCACACTGCTTGCTACTGTTTATCGTCGTAGCTATTTTCTTTGTAATGCTGATTAAGGTATAGAAGTTGTGTCGAGCTAAAACGAACAAAAATAATTTAAGTTTGCAAAATAAAAAAAAATTTTAAACGCAGTGTGAAGAAAGCATATGTAGTACATGTAATGAATTATGTGAAAGAAAAGGTAATTTTCACTTTGAGAATGAAAATAGGTAAGCGGTGAATGTGTCAGGAAAAATACTTTCACTTGGAAAATTTTGTCTTACAAATATAGTTTTAGTTGAGCGCGTATAAGACAAAGTAGAAAATAACTTATGAAAAGCAATTGGTATTAAACCTATGTAGATTAATATAATAAACCATGAGAGGATCTATTTTTAAATTAAAAGAAAATTTAAGTAGCCACAGTAAAATGTGTTAGGAAAGAATATTTTAACTACGAAAAGTTTTAGTCAAGCGAGTATGAAAAAAAAGTAAAAATAATTTCAGAAGTACAGATTTGATTTACTTTGTAAGAGAAAAATATTTAAGCATTTTAAATTGAATCACTGTCACCTTTGTTGCGTTAAATCACGTACAAGAAAAGTAAGAATAATTTATACAAGGCAGCTTGTATCAAACGTATGTAGATTAATATAATAAGCTTCGAGAAAAAAATTTTTTAGTTTGAAAAAAGAAAATCTTAGTAGCTTAATTTTAAAGTTAAATGTGTCAGAAAAAAATTATGAAAAATAGTTTCTCGACGAAAAGTTTTTCAGAGAGATAGTTTTAATCAAGCGAGTTTTAGGAAAAAGTAGAAAAAACTTTAGAAATACAGATTTAGGCAACTATGTAAAGAAAAAAGAAAAATGATTTCATGATTTTAAGATCGAGGCACTCTTAATTTTGCTGCGTCGAATTTATGGACTACTTCCTTTACTGCTGCTTGTGTTTCGGCTACCACTGATATTCCTTTTCCTTTTCCTTCTGAAATAAGCTCCCTGTTTGCTGTTTTCCTCTTTCAGACTTGTTGCTTAAATGCTGTATTAGAAGTGGGCAAATTAGTTTTGTCACTCAAAGAAAATCAAGTGCATGACTAACTTGCGTACATACACATGTATGTATTAGGCAGAGGGATGTACTTTAGATGTGCGACTTTTCCTACTCATTAATTTTTGCACAATGATGGTCCAATGGCTGGAAAACGCAGTTTTCCGCTACTCATGAATTTTTCCATGTATCATGCTGTTTACATTTAAGGAAGAGTGATGGATACAGTCATAATTGTATTCTTTTCTAATACAATTTTCCCTTACTTATGGATTTTTGCTCACTGATGGTTGAATAGATGCAAGACGCAGTTTTCCCCTTCTCTCGAATTTCCATATGTATAATGCTATTTGCATTTTAAGAAGAAAGACAGTAGCAGACATAATTGTGTCCTTTTTTAATACTACAACTATTTGGCGTAGTTGTTTAACTGCCTATTAAAACGCGGTGTTAGTCCCTCAGAAATTCATACATTCATCGACATGGATTCCTGCCAAGTACCTTTTACACCAACGAATCGTTTGGAAATGGAAGTCTGCAAGCAGTTGTTTGAGTGTTAACCAATCACCAACTCTCAGGATACAGGACAAGTCGTCGCTGGCCATCTATTGCTGCTGCAACGACATAACTCTCAGGATGCAGGGCCGCTCATCACTGATCGCCTTTTTTCATCGCTGCCAGTTGAAGAAGAGTTGGGTGAATTAATTGAATATTTGCAAAGTGATGACCGCAACGATTATGATTTGTTTTGGCAGAGATTGGCCACTCACCCAATATCACCGTTAATATTCGATAGACCCTTTCCACCGATAACACCAATAAGTTCTATTCCTTCATTTACGAAGGAGTTCGATGAGCAGCATAAAACCGCTAGACGTCAGACATCATTGCAACCTCCTGAACTGCCGCCTATAGTTGACCTCACGTGGTCACCGGTAAAAAAATCAGTGGTATCAAAGGAAACGTTGTCGAATGTTGACCCTATACCACCAGTCATACTAAATACACCTTTGCTGTTGATATCACCATCAAGCTGAACTCCTTCATTTACGGAGGAGTTCGACAAGAAGCATACTGGTCATCGGGCAACATTACTGGCACCGCCACCTGCATCACCACCAATAATTGATCTTACATGGTCACTGGTCAAACAATTGGTGATGTCCGAGGCAGTATCGCCAATAGTTGGCCCGAATAGTGATGTATTGCAGCCTCTGGATTTATCAACTAAAAACCTCAGTCAGCAGGATAATATGCCACCACCATCACCACTACCACCAGTTCAACTTAACAACTCGACAACCGTCAGCAAAAAAAGGAACAGAAAGAGTACCAACATTGGAGGGAAGAAGAACAAAAAAGTATGTCGAAGTATTATACAAAAAAGGTATGTCGAAGTATTATATACAAATTAAATTTCATTAAAATAGTGTAAAACAAATATTTTTATTACTTAATAAGTAAATAATAAAAAGTTAAATAAAATTTGGTTAAAACGAAACTTATTACCTTACAATTTAAAAGTGCCATCCTTGTCCCATTCATGTTCGTATCTATTCAGATAAACCCTCTTTTGGTAATAAGTATTGGTTGTACTGCACGCGAAAGAGCGTATGGCTGAGGCACTTTGGTCATAAATAAAAGATAGTTCTGGCTGCTGATGTACCTGACAGGTAAGTGTATCATTGGATCTCTTAGTTATACGTAGAAAGGTAATAATAGGGTAGAACTAAATAACGTATAATGGGTAGATAATAGGGTAGGTCTGGAGTTAGAGATGTAGCACAGTATCGTGAGATTGAGTGGTTCTTGGTTCCAATTTGACTATGTATAGATTTTTTTATGGGTGGACTGTTTATGCACAGCAGAAATAGAATTAGCAAAATAACAGCAGTAAGAATCATATTGCTTGTGTATCGACAAGTCCTTCGTTCGAATTTGACTACCAGCCTATGAATAATGTGTTCTATTGGTGGACTGTTTAAGTACAGCAGAAATATAATCTGCAAGTAGCAGTAGCAGCGGTAAAATCAGCAGTAGGAGTAATCTTGTATTACTTAGCAAAATTAAGGCATTGCAGACTTTAGCCAAGAAATACATAAATTTTTAACAAAAAAATGTAAAAATGACCTCAGATTTCCCAAAATTTTTTTTTTAAATCCCACTTAACTTACATATAAAAGCATAACGTTTTACTTATGCTATTGGACCAAATTAGAAATCGTAGTTCTTACATGACAGTAATGCAACAAAATCCACTCCAAACAAAATCGCTAACAACTCAAGCATTATACCTAAAACGAAAGACATTACAAAAACACCTGAGAACCACAGCTCTGATAATCTAACACGCAATAGTTGCTTTCATTTTTATAAAAAATCTACCTCTCGCACCCCTTTTAAGATTTAAATCAGTTTTTTTGACATAAATTATTCAATTATGGTACTCCTAAAAATTTTTCTGTAAAAAATGAAATTATAGTCATACCTATCTACAACGTGTCTAACATCATACTATTTCCCTTTTGAGGTGGCTGCAGAGAGATGTTCCATGTTATTCTAAAAATAAACAAACCTTATTCAGCAAAATTCATTAGAATGTGACTTACAGGAGAAACATCACTCTCTCTTTATTATAAAAAATGTTTGACACTATTCAAGATACAGCAATATTTCTAACAAACATTATTGGATCCCTCAAAAACGTAGCACTAAATGAGGGGTTAACTAGCAGCTTTAAATCAAAACAAAGAACGTAAATTTTTTTTTATTGAGTGAAAGACACTGCCCCAGAACGAATAAAAGCAACTCTTTGTAATGGTCAAATACATCAGGAATTCGATGCACGACTACAACGGATAAAATTCAATACCTTATCAGAAGACTACACTAGATAATAAAAGCATAAATAGGCCACGTAAACACCCTTGGAACAGCCATAACCTGGGCTATAAACATTAACAGAAACTTCATGTGCACTGAACCTGAATATTCACAAAAGATGCTAAAAATCATTACTAAGAGATAGAGTTAAGACGTACGAATAAATTTGATAACCATAAAATAGCAGGACATGCAGCAGGCGATTGTTAGCGCCACTAGAATACAAGCAAAGCTAATACACGCATAATACAAGTGATACCCAAATACAGCGTTACACCACTTATATTTGAACATTGTCTAGGCTACTTCACTACACTATTTTGCACTCAGTCACTATTGCAGAAAAGTGGATCCCTTGAAAAGTAAATGTAAAAAAAGCCTATGTCAATAAAATTACCAAACTTAAAAAAAAAAGTATTAATTACTCTCAAAACGACTCAGGTTCCTTAAAAAAAAAAGACCTTAAGAGAAACCAACAACATAACACTGATGTGTTCCGAAAACAAACAATATTTTACAAAACCATCTTACTTTATATCAGAACACGAACAACTTTTGCAACAATGGAGTTCAATTCAAAAAGCTAAATAAACTTTTATTGTTGATGCTTGACACCAACGTCTTTGGACCAAAGGCTTTCAAAAATCTGTTATTTCATTAAAATCATACTTTTTTAAAGTAGTATTTTTATTCTGAAAGGTATAGAACAAACTATTTTTAATTATAACGAACAAAGATGTTCAGTTACACCCAATATATGTATGCATAAGACAGCCGCTTTTATCCAGATAGTCACACCCGCAAACAGACACAGATACATAAGTAGAGTCATGTAACTCATTTTTGTCTCACCCGTGCGCAGCTTAAAGGATAGGAAAAAGGAAACAATGTGCATTAATAAGCTCGGCATTATTTGGTAGCCAACGACTAAGCACGAGTCGAGGGAGACAGTGGGGGTGAGCCGAGTATTGCCGATGCTACACAAATTATTAATACGTAATTTCATTGTACTTCTGACTCTCTTGAAAATTGGTAGAATATACTTCGCTAATTTCAGTGCTTCACTAGTTGAAATGCATACTTAATTTGCTTTTATTTTCCTTGCTTGATTGTCTCGTTCTCGCTCAATCTCGCTCAAGGGGTTTATTTAGAATCATGCGTTCGCGATCGCGTCTCGCGGCGTCCTCGTAGACAGCGTCGTCTTCGTAGACAATGGACAACGTTCAAGGTTCCAGCGCCACGCGAACGATCACTGGCTCTGAGTCATCTACATCCATTCTATCACCAATCAACCCGGTGCCATCGCCAGATCGACCGTGCACCGTCGATCAACTGCTCAGAGTCGTACCACTAATACAATTACACATTCACATGTTGTCTGGCTCATACTTTTTTGTTTTCATTATTTGTACCTAATTAATTAACGTCAATTCCAATTTTTATTTTTATTAATTTGTATTCAGTATTCGTAGTTTGTTTTTTAATAAATTGGGTTTTTTTGCCACAAGGCTTTTTTCCCACAATCACTTGTTTTATTTATCCAGCATAACCCTTAAATATTCAACCACGAGGCTTTGACAAATTGACAAGGTTTCGACGATACAAAGAAGTGAAAACTTACAGTTACGTTATGCTGAGATTTTATGAAAGCTTTGTTGAATTTGAGATCTTAAAAGATGACTTTTTCATAGATACGTAAAGCCTGATACAAAATAAAATGTTTTGCATATAATAAGTATACGTAATAAACTATAATAACTACTAATAAATTAAAAATTACATAACTCCTCTAAAAATTAGAATAAACAACATAAACCAGTCTTATAAAGTAAGTTAAAATTTTATCGCATACACAATTCATCTGTATAACGTGATATGCTTTAAACAAAAAGGGCACTCTTAGTTAGTACCTTCAAAAACCGCATTATGTAAACTCAGTTGTGATTATAAAACTACAAATTTTTAAGTATTAAGAATCTTTTGATTCTGAAATTTTGGAGCAAAAATAAAATAACAAACACTTAAACTAAAACAGAGAAAGAAAAACTTTTGCAATAAACTCTCAAACTTAAAATCTGGAAAATCAGATCATAGACATCCACGACACTAAAATTTTTAACTTACAACTTATTAATAATCATGTATCGGTATTTAAAAATCGAAAAAGTTCTAAGTCTAAAAGAAAAAATAACAAAACGGCCAATTATTGAAAAAATACTCAAGTCAGAAATTATAATGACAATGAAAAAAAAAGATATTTGGAACTTTCTAAACACAAAGCTATCATACAAATAAAAGCAACACGAAAAAAAAAATTATTTGACAGACTTAAAAACTTTAAAAAATCACTCATGCAGAAAAATAAGGATCTCGACTACTCTTCGTGTTCAAATTTATTACAATCATGTCTCAATAATGAAAACGAGGAGGTCTTAAAATCTTGTACAAATAGATAATATATATACTTACAAAAACAAAATTCTAAGGAAACTATACAAGCCAAAGAACGCACTAAGAGTCTCATCAAGAACTTTAAGTCATAAATAAAACAAAAGTATACTTTAAACATCAAAAGTAATATAACCTTTATCAACGAACATGTTAAGCATTAAAAAACTGACAACTATTGAAAATGATAATAGTAGACTATGCTGACAGACTTAGCTTGAAGGTGCAAGCTCACTTACTATGGACCTCATGAAGCTAAGCATATGAACAATAACGAGTATTCCTCTGAAAATTAGGCCTTTTTGTTAATTGTCTGCCTTACAAAAAAGAACAAACAAAGAAGTCAAAGAAACACTCAAAAACAAAGTGATTGAGCCTTCGATAAGAACTTACGTAGTGCCTGATTTATGCGTGCTAAAAAACCCGAGTTGGATGGACAAAAGAGATACAGATTCGTAATGGGCTTTTAAGAACTAAATAGTGTAATACCTGACTGTTACTGCCCTGTACCTAAGATACAGCAGATATTCTAGATAAAACGAGAACATCCTAATATCTTAGAGTTTTGAAATTTGAATCTAGTTATTACAAAATTTAAAAAATTATAAAAGAAGATAAATAAAAAATAACGTTTATGTGGGATCAAGGGCTTTTTATTATGCCCTTTTGGATTAAATACAATTTCACAAATACTTTCAGCACTCATAACTACGTCAGTTTTGAACATGCAATTATGCATTATGAATTAGATAAATACTGTTAAAAACTTATCTTATTTTGAGAGTAACTTGAATAAGCTTATTCAACCTTACAACAAAAAAACAGGAGCTTTTTGAGCTACAAATACAGTTTCGGGCCACATAGTTAGTAGGGAAGTACTGAAACCTGACTGGAAAGAGATGGAGTTAGTTAAAGAATTTCTTCACCAAAAAATCAAAAAAATGTTTGGCAACTCTTAGTATTAGTAGGCTACTACCATAGATTTATGAAAATCTTTTTTAAAAAAGAAGAACCTACAAATACATTACTGAAAGAAACTTACAAATACATCAGCAGTTTTTATAGAATGTAGTAACTTAAAAAGAATTTTAAATCTTGAGAGTTTACCCGTATGAAATACAACTTATGTTATTCACTGACCATTGGCCCCTCGCATGACTAAATTTATTGAAAGACTCATACTCTCAAGATACACGCTAGTGGCTTACGCTCACTAATCTTCAATTTAATTTTGTGTATAAACTAGGCTTCTACGATGTTAACGGAGACGCATTATGAAGAAATCTAATCAATGCCTACATACTTTCACTCACCTCCACAGACAAAGAGCTACAAGAGCTACTATATGCCAAATTTCAAGAAACTCAACAACACGACATAACAACATGCCAAAGAGCAGGAAAAAATTTTAGCTACCACTACGAAGAAGTCTTATTACCTTACGCACCTAATAAACAAAAACTCAACAGGAATGTAAAAGAAGACAATGTTTTTAACTTAATTGTTTGCAAGATAACCTTGCAAAAGTATGTGGTCATCTCTGGAAACATAACTATAACTAAAAGAAACTTTTGAATCTCCCACCATGAAACTAATCAAACCCAACACCAAGACTCTTATTATGGCAGAAATTTTTTTAAGACAAGACCTATGAATAAGAAAAATTATCTCGCTTGGAAAAATGACTTAGTGGCATACCTCAATCAAATAAACATAACACAAATTTTCTCATTGCGTAACCTGTAAGACGTCAAGGTGATTGTTATGTTGATAATGATTCCTCTATCTTGTTAATATCGACATTTTTGTCTGTTGAAAAACTCTGCATGCCACAATATTATATCGTTCTTTTAAGCTCAGTTTCTGCCACACTTGCTTAATTTAATACGTTGAAATAAGTTATCACTTAATTTAATACGAAAAATGTGTTCTTAAGTGAAATAGATAACAGGTTTTATAATAACGCACTCTCCTATTTTAACTTAAGAGAATATTGTACAATTAGCATAAGATCGTCCATAATTATATTTAATGATGAATAATGCTTAAGTAAAGATTTTTACAAAGATAATTAAGTATTAAGTTATTTTTATCCTTAAAATAAGCAAATTCATGTTTGTTCACTATGATTTCATCCAAAGTTTTATATTGTAGCGAGATAATTTTGCAGCCCATCAAATAAAAACAATAACGGAAATTTCCATGAGCCTAAAGTCAGCAAATCAAGCAGAAAGGTTACACTTTTTTGTAGGTAATGAGTGCACGTGACTGTTAATTTTTCCGTTTCATTTACTTTTTCTGATTTTAAATTTTTTCTAAGTTTTTTATTTATTTTTTTTTATTTCAATACATATATCCAAAATGTTACGCTCCCGTTATCTTGTTATCCCGTTATCCAAGTAATAAGGACTTAGTAAGGTCCGAAATATGAATCACTGAATTTGTGACTATTTTGTCATTTTAGAAGCCATACATTGTGCTCTATTTTAATAAATTGAGAATCTTATTTCTTATCATAGATTCTTTATGGTTTGTTTTCAGCCATTATTACTTTTTTTTAGCAATATTATGTAGGGTATTAAGTGGAGTGACTAGATCGGTCATGTATTTTATAAATCGTCTGCTTTAAGGAGTTTGCTTGTAGATAGCCGTGCCATTTTCCTAAGAACTAATAAAATAGATGTGAGTGTTGTGCTTCTGTGTTTATTTGTATTAACATTTAGTATTGCCTATTTTACTCATTTGTTCTACTGTTGTTCTCTTGTAATAAGTATCTTAAGATACTTAGCAAGTTTACAACTTGATTTTTTAAGGATGCCGTTTGATTAGGAGTGAAAGGATCCAGTTTTAAATTGTTTATTTTACAATGACTAGCTGCTTTTTTCATTAGTTTGTTATAAAAGTAGAACCTGGATCTGTTAGTATAGCTGCTAAAGCTATATACATGCAAATAAATTTCTTGACAAACGCATTTGATATTGATATTGCAGCTAGACCCTTTAGTATTACAGCTATAGCGTATTTTGAGAACGAACATTGCACTGCTACAATGTATTTGTGACTTTCTCGTGTTACTGGTAACGAACATACTACATCTAGAGTGAGATTTGTGAAAGCTTTAGTATGTATGTGAGTGATAATTCATTTTGGCTTAGTTTTTACTCGCACTTACTTTTTTAGTTGGCATCCAATGCTTTTTTGTATTTTTGATTAAATGCTTTTTTTTTAAGGTTTCTAAAGGTATTTGTGATGTTGTTGATTGAAAGTATTATTAACTGCTTTATATTATCCTACAATCGAGTTATGCACTTTATACTAATGAAGTATCTGTCTTGTATGGTTACTTGCACTTAAGGAGGCTTGGGCGTTTGGTGTCGTATCTATTGAGGGACCCCTGTGGGGTACTTGTCATACAAATGATTCTTTGTAATATTTTGTTTATAATCATTTTGATTATGCACATGTGTGAACAAAATAGCAATAATACGCGGAAAAGTCATTGGAAAAATCGATATTAAAAAATTTATTAGTTTTCCCGAGGTACCTTGTGTAAAGATGACGGCCCTGCCACGATAAAGCTGACAACACTGTACTCTTTTGCTCTCATCTGCTATTATATATCTATACTTGTGTTAGACTTAAATTTTCATGCTTGTATGTTTATGAATGTACAGCGCGTGCGCACTTACAGCACCTGAACAAAACAATTCTCATGTTCGATGTTTTCCTCGCTATTTTCTCAAAATTTAACGTGTTGATCCTATTCTTTTTTTTACATAATAGATTCTTTACACTTTCAAGTACATGTACCAATTTAATGTGTGGGCCCACAGCTTTTTATTGCGGTACGGTAGTCTATTGGATTTCGGGTTCCGTAAGGTTGCGTGTTAAAATGACGAATTTTCACAAGCGATTTTCTCGAAAATAAATGTGTTGACCTACCTATTTTGTTTTCCTAAAAAAATCTAGCAAACTTTATCTATATAATCTCTGAATTTCAGACCTAGCCAGCATTTAATTCAAAATCGCCCAAGCCTCCTTAAATAGGATGCAGTACAGTAATTATGGCTTATGACGGTGTGAAATTGTACCTCAAATTTTATTGAAACTTGACACGCAGTTACTGAAGCCTGACATAAAACAAACTTGACATTACTTTAACCTCCTTGACTTAGCAAATCGTGGTATTAATCTATGTAACATTATAGAAAGATTGGAAATTATAATTTTGCCTTCTCTTCAATGCTTAGTAGTATTAAATCAAGTAGCAGCAACTATAACATAAAAAAAAAGTACACAACAGTTTTCACTTATTCACATTTCTGACGATCACTGTCTGCAAACCCTCGCAGAAGACGCTGGAATAAGATTTGGAAGAAAATTATTTCTTTTGGCTCAGCAAACATTTTTAAGAACCTGCTGTTGCATTTTGCCCGTTCTTTGACCAACAGCAAAAACTTAGGATATTTAAAAAATAATTCTAAAACAAGCATACACCAGTAAGGAAACTCACGTTCAAACATCAACAACTTATAGCGTGTAATATACGAGCCTTTCATTGCATTTTTAGCTGTCTTTACAAAAAACGTAAAAACACAAGCTTAATAACTTATTTTTTTTTAAAACAAGACACTTCTATATCTCTTGCTTTAACACAAAACTAAAGCTTATTCAATTTCCTTAATAACAAAAATGACACAATAATCCAAAAAAAGCAAGACAAAAACTAATTCATAATAAATTACAGCTAAGGAAATAATCGTGTATTACAGTTGTATATCAGAGCTAGTGAAATAGCACAACATTACTACCTAAACAAAACACAAATTCCTTATAGAAACGTTGTAAATATCAATAGCTTGCTTCACAAGATGGCTTAAAATTTCACTAGGTTGATACATCAGCTCACAGGCATACTACTTATTCTTCTAAAGAGTGCCCCTAACAACACGTAAAAGAGTTAGTTATCATGTACAAAATCTTATAAACCTTAAACTGCAACAATATTTAGATATAGCTATGTAGCATAGTACAAAAAGACAATGAAGGTTTTTCTGTTTTGACAGAGAAAATTTTTTTTTATTCTTTAATATCAAAAATATTATTCTACTATGACTGATTTTTACTTTGTCAGCACCCAATAATAAATTTAATAATTAAAATTAATCAGAGATCTCTGGGAGGTAGGGTATTAAAAAAGAACAAGTATAAGGCATTTTTATTTTTTTTTTTTTTTGTTTAATTGTTGCAACGTTTTTGTGACAGTTTGTGTCAGGCTACACATTTTAAACACCATAAGAAATTTGATGATATACATACCCACAACGATAATCTGTATGAGACACAAATTATAGTACCACAGGGACTCAAAAAAAAAGATCTTTATGTAGAAAATTATTAGTTGCTTTTTAATTCTTGGCAAAATCTTGGTCCTTTTTTGTAATAGCTGGTTAATATTTGCGATCGTTGCGTAGATGTTGTGTTACTTGATCGCAAATTTTTACTTTTTTTTGTTCGTTTGTATAGATAAAGTTAAATTAAAAATTTGTTTGACAGGTGACCCAGCACAGTATAGCTAATACATAGCTCGTTTAATGTACAGAGATACAATCAGAATAGGTTATGTCATGTGCATCTACCATTTTTTAATATTATAAGTGTGATATAAGATTATTCAAGTTTAGTCAATAATAGCGTAGCTCATAGGCACTATTGTCTTGTATGGTAGATCTTTATCAAAATCATAAAAAATAGCGTTTCATATGTGAGAATGATTATGTTATTAAACCAATAAACAGTTGTCTTTACGATTTTTGAACTATACATAGCCGAAAAAATACTCAATAAGGCTCATAATTATGTGTTATTGCATTCATTTTTACTGAAAAAGATAAGCTGTTGCTTCCTTATAACGACACATCAATTCCTTAACAACATTGTATCAAGCAAAATTGATGCTGTAATTATTTATAATTCGATTAATTCTTTGCTAATAAGAAATAGCTTTTTAATTCACTGTTCTCTAACTGTTTTATTTGTGCTATAGCTAACAGGGGTAGTAAACTTTGTGACTAGGTGAATTAGACATACATATAAACACGTCACAGAGCCCTGGTTACCGGCAATAAGTGGCGAGAGTCCCGTAGGTAGCTCTCTCTCTCCTGCATGTGGCTCGCTAAAGAGTATGAAGTACCGGTATCAGGCCCGGAGGCCGTAGCAGTGAGAGTAACTATAGAGCTCAGTCTGACTCTCTTTCCGCTCGTCCTGTACCCGTACCTTGAGTATGTGTGTGTTTAGTGTTAAGAAAATGTATCTGTGAACGGCAACTATCGGTGTGTTAGTATTCCAGAAGCAAGAATATAGTATTAGTGGCCAGTCTGTAGTGCTGTGTTGGCTGATAGTGTGTTCTAAGCCGCATAGTATACGGTGCGCCCACGCGGTGAGACAAGGACAGATACTTGAGCTTGCTGTAAGGCTGGCACTGAAGGATCACGGTGAGGCCTCAGCAGACTCTCGCCTGCCGACTTACTGCGACTTCGCAAAGCCTAAGCCACAGTGCCTTACACATACACACAAGCCAGCCCTTACACGGTTACCCAGGTTTCCCGGTGCCCTCGACGCCCATAGCATCGCCGGAAGCATCATTAAGTACTTCACCGACGTAATATCCTGGTAGATGCATATATAGAGTGTTGGTGCTGTGTGAAGCGTGCGTGAAAGTAGCCGTCCTTAATTACCCTGGTCTAATGCTACGTAGAGTCAGTCTGCATCTTTTACCGCAAATTATTAGGTAAATGACACCAAGAGATACGAAGTAGTGGCAACAGCAAGCCACGACGCAGGAATCGTTGTCCTTGTGGTGTGCCAGGTAATAACTAAACTTTAAATTAATGCTACTTACATCAATAAATAAACAGTGAATAATCGAGTGTGTCTTGTTTTGTGACTTGTCTTTAGTATTGCTGATTTCAACTGCAACAGAGTAATTCCTCTGTGTTTAGTGGAATTGCTCTTCGTAAAAAAGTAAAAGGCTTTTTAATTGCAATTGCTGTTGCCGATTGCAGTGCCTGTTGCTGCAATTGGTATTGCCCAGTACTAGTGTTCACCCAATTCTTTACCAGTTAGAGTTAACTTAAAGTGTCATTACATAGCATATGTATTAGTACTAAAAAAACCCCGTATAAACAACACAAGTTAGTCGCAACCTCCAGCTAATGCATCACAACTTGAATCTCGACTCTAACACCACTTCCCTGTCTAGTTTTCGTGACTTTTTATACATCCTCCGTTATTCAGAACCTTTACTTGTGGCGATGAATACTGAATCCCAGAGACAAGATCAAGTTTGGCTAGACAACTCACTATCTCTAGCGATGTATAGAAGAACTTCAGTTCTGACAATTTTTTTTTCTAAAGAATAATGAGAACACGATTTTTTTAAAGATAAGTACATTGTTATGATTATTAGGTATTACAACTATTGTTATCTTATGTAAAATGTATAATGGTACCTAATGTGATATTCTAAGGTCCAATAAATAAATTCAAATTTATTTTTGTAGCATATAATTCAACTATATGTTTTAACTGTCATACATAATTATGAAACATATTCTTGAAGTGTAAGCACGGCCGGAAAATTTTATTGCGTACATACTTTTAGGGTTGCCTAGCTAATATAAGCAATAGGCTCTTTTTTTTGCCAAACGTTAAAGTTTAGTGAACCGGAATACTTCAATGAGCTTTTTCTTAGCTAGAAAACTGTCAAGTAAGATTTCTAGCAGTGCCCAGCTAAAATCTGCGATAAGCTTAGCTTAAGGCCCATCATCGATGTCTTACGTTTGGGTATCTTTAATAACGTCTTATTGTGCAGTACACGCTGTCAAATGAGATGAGTTCTTACAGATTATAAGCAATACCTAGCTGATATCTTCGATTTGCTTGACTTGTGGTTAACAAAAAAGTTTACCGCGCAGGGATCTTTCATAGCGTGTTTCGTTTTAAGAATACACTTTTATTCAAAGTTTTCATCCTTCGTTTTTTATCTACTTGCGATTAAAAATAGCACTTAAAAAACTTTAGTCAATGGTAATTTAGTTATAAAACTTCTCAGGAGGAGATAAAATGCACCATGGTAACCTAATAAGGAAAGCCCCTTGGGTCCTTTGGTAGTTGGCACATTCATTTTAGACCCACTCCTGAGAAAAAAGAGTGCCTCGATAGTCTTATTACAAATAAAGACAGACATAAAAAAAAGACAGCTTTTTTGCAATTAAGTAAGCTATGTATCATTTTAAGCATTATTATTTTACTAAGAAGGTTTATTGCTAATCATTAATCAGTCACCCTCCAGTTTTCTACGACCAGCATTGAACCTTCAGCTTTTGACCTCCTACTTTGGGTCTCTGGCTTTCATATTTTGTCTTTTTACTTATGACACAAGTTATGAAGCTTTTAGTGTCCATAAATATATGTGCTTTACAACTAAGCCATTAAATATGACGTTTGCGGAACACTTTTAATATAGTCAGTCTCGTACAATTTACAAGTGTTTCTTAAATTTTTCTTACAGCCTCCAACATTTTAAATGTTTATATCTCAACAAAATTTCTGCATCAAAATAAGCGATGTGTGCACACTTTAGGTATAAAACCTAGTTAAAAAGTAGTATCTTACCTATCACGTTTGAAAAAGAAGACAGAGGGGTTAATGGCACCATGACTAGCAGGTAAAATAAAGCTTATACTTAGATTTACAGAATCATAACGATTTACACTATTACAATCAAGACGCTTCCGAAAGTATCACAGTTAAAAAATAAACTTGAATCAGGAGCTATGAAAAAAAATCTAAATTCATTAATGGGTTTCAGAGTTTGACAAAAAGTATTATAACACTGTTTTATATTGGATCACAATCTTTGTAATACTAATAAGTTTTAACAACATCTTTATAGTTAAAAAATAAATTGTTTTTATTATTCTTCAACAGAAAAATAATAACCACAAAAGTACTTTCATGTACTGCAATAGATCGTGAGTTGTTTGGCAACACTTATTCTTGTCTCCAGAATTCAGTATTTATTGCCACAACAAAGGCTCAGGATAACGCAGAATCAACAGAAAGGAGGTCTTAGAAACTGGATGGGAAAGTAGTGGTGGAGTCGAGATTCAAGCTCACTGTCCTAATGTGCTATAGCTCAAATAAAATAGTGAGAAAACATTTAATATAAATGCTATTTTTTATTAGCAAATAAGTAATTTAATTATTAATAATTACATCATAGATCTTGCTTATAATAATGTTGTTAAGGAATTATTTTGTAGTTACAAAGTAGAGTTAGCGTATGTTTTTTAGTAAAAACAGTTGTGACAACTCGTATTACTGAACCTGATTAAGAATTTTTTCGGCTATCAATAGTGAGAAAACTCAGAAGACAATTATTTGTCAGTCAATTACGATAAGCACTTCCTTAAACAAAAAGATATTTCTTATCATCTAGATGTAGATCTACCGTACAAGACAATAGCGCCAATGATCTACGCTGTTATTGACTAAACTAGAATAATTTTATATCGCACTCATTAGTAGTCGAGAACGGTAGATGCTCTTGACATAACCCATTCCAATTATATCTCTGTACATCAAACGAGCTATAGTCACTGTCTCTACTGTGCTGCGTCACCTGTCAAACAAACTTTAACAAAATTGGTGACTAAATTTAATATTTTCTCTGAAACTGTTCATTTTTGTGACTTGTTCTCACGGTTACTATTGTTTAAAAAGGCAAAGGCTATGATATATTAAAATTTTGAAACATTACATTAGAAACCACTATCCCATAACGATGGTGTGGGGTGCTCTAAGTGAATTTATTTGTGACTACTTAAGAAAACCTACTTTTTTTTAACGTATCTTGAATCAATTTTTTTTTCGTTCGTCCAGTTAGTTACAAAAATGGTAGTTTTCCTACGAGTTTAAAAAGTCTTTGTTTGCGAATCAAGAGGTTTGCGGCCCGAGCGGAAGGCGAGGTCCGTAACGAGGCTCGTAAAGGAACCTTTCGATAAATAATAATTACTCTTTGAGCTTAATTAACAAATATATCAATGTTTAAATGTCCGTGTCGAATTCTTTATGACTCAATTGAAATTCGAGCCATAAATTGAATTTCGATTCGTTTATGCCAACAAATAATTATTTTGTTAAGTTTTTCTGTGGAATTGTAAAAAACTTATGTGGATTTTCTTTGCTGATTTAGAGGACTGATTTTTTAGGTGGAATAATCAAATCAACTCTTTCAAAACTTTACGTTTAAAGTTTTTGCGTGATTCTTTTATAAACAATAACAGTATAGTAAACAAATGAAAAATAAAATTATGAAACCATTTAATGATAAAAGAAATATCTGGTTACAAGGAAAATATATCTAAACAAAAATGACAGTATGCCAGTAAATCCAGTTTGATAGATTTACGCTGTATTTCTTGAAATATTTCTCTAACTAATAACGAACAAAGATTTCAATGTTACTTTAAGATAAGGTAGAAACATCAAAAAGACTATTGGTCTTTAACGAAGTAGCATACAGAGTAACAAGCAAAATTTTGACTTACAAGTCGTTCAGCAGAAGAGGCGATTCAGCAAAAAAAATCAAAAGCCAGAATAAGAAGCTATGCAGAGAGTCCTTTGCAATACCACGAAAAAAACAATTCGTGTGCGTTTAATTTAGTAGCTATGAAGAAGCGGCTACTTGCTATCCGCGAGACAACCAAGCGAGGAGTAGACCGATCAGCTTGAGTCGCGAAGGCAGGCAGCCCCGCGTAGGCTTAAGGCAGACGAGCGAGGGTGACGCACACATAAGTGAAATAAACTACTTATGTGAATACAATTAAATTCGATAGTTAAAATCATGCGTGTGCTGCTTCCCACCTGTCAGTAGCCGACCGAAGCTTCTTAAAGGTGAGAAATAACCCTTAGCCCTGAAAGGCCTCTTCTAATCTAAACAATCAAGAAAATACAAGCATTTAAATCACAATAAAACTACTATAAATACTTTTCCGTTTGCAAAATTTGTACACTATATAGACGTAATAATTTTGAAAAACATCAGCCATGTTGAAACCTTAAAACATTTATACTTACCATCTTATTAATTACAAACTTAAGACGTCATTTGTTAAGGAAAAGATAGAATGGATAAATTTAAAGATACAAATGTTACATACAAATTTCTCTGTTGAAACTGTCTGACGTTATAAGTAGATGAGACAAAGTGAGCGACAGAGGTTTGCATCAGCAAATAGATAAAAAGCAAAAACTCTTATTTTGTTGTATGAGCACATAAAAATACTTTTAATAATAAATTTGATTCATACAACATCAAAATCCTTGACAAAATACTTTATTAAAAGAAAATACTATTTCTGGAATACTTTACATAAAACTAAACAATAGCGACATGACTAAAAAGGAAGATGTACTTTCCTTCAATTCAGCGTATCTTTCTCCACTCCGAAAGTTTAAATGTCCCAATCAAGATCAAGGCCCTCGACCGTTGACCTTTATTGCTTAGCCTTTTTAATCACTGTCGTGTAATAAAGTTAATTATTTGTCTATTGTTAAACCTATGACAAGTGACTTAAAACACTCACAAGCTCTTGGGTACCCAAGGTAATAACTTGTATCTCATAAAATTATTCGTTGTAGGTATGTTTATCATCGAACCAATGGATTGCTGAATACTTTGAATTTATTATTGTATTTAAAAAATTTATGATGGTTATAACTATGACTGCCTACAAAAGAAAAGACAAAATACTTGAATGAAAGCAGTTTAGTTATAACCCAGGTACCACTTTTGTGTCAATTCAAGAAATCAGAATAATGAGCAAATATTCATCTATTACATCTCACAATAATTCTAGGCATCCTAAAACAGCTGACAACGACTCAACTTGTAGACCATCAAAACTTTACACCACTCTTAAAAAAGGAAACCTTAATAAGAATATTTAAATTTGCATTATGGAAGAATTAGCGATTAAAATTCAAGAAGTAGGCAACATCTACTGTATATTCTACAGATTACAAATATCAGACAAAATCAACAATTCAACGCATTCTGAGATAGTTAAGATTTTCAATTATATGTATATTAATAAATAACAAACCATCCCTAAACTTTGAAAATGCTCTGATTTATTAAAGTATAAACTAAATAAGAGCAAGAAAACAGCAACAGAATGACTAAAAATTTTCAATTCAATCCCACTACATTAAAAGTAATCTTAAGCACACCAACTAGTATGCAAGCGCAAATAGACGCCTTATTACAAAAAATCCGCCACCTTTTTAGTAACTTAAAGAATCTTACAGAGAACATGTGTAACATAATGCAACAAAATAAGCTCATATTTTAAGTAAAACTTATTCTGTATATTAATTACTTAAAAAATACCATTTCAAAAAAAAAGCGAATCTCGATAGATACAATTAATCCCTGATCCTTACACTCACACAGTTTATTTTAATTTTTTTGTAATTAATAGTAAAATTATAATACAATTAAAAAAAGTTATCGTCCTAATGATGCATTAACATCTTTTAAAGTTTATATTATGGCCAGTATAATAACAAACATACAGCTGTAATCACATTATTGCAGCTCGCATAATATCCACTGCAAATAGCTTAGCGCTAAAAGATGGAAACATTGAAAACTATTCTATAATTTTGTGAAAATAAGATACATGCTTATCTTATGGACGTATATTTATGACAATTACCAGCGTACAATATAAGCCTTTACAAATACCTTTCACTACTTTTATTGAGAACCCTTAACACTAATACACAGTCTCTCTCTTCACAATACACGACACAACGCTTTACCTCGTCCTCTGGACTGCGCTGCAGCGACTCTGCCTCGCACCACGCGAGCCATGAGCACACGCTCACCACGTTCGGCTCATCCTGAATCAGAAGGGGCTCCTGCTCCTCCTACACCAACACTATTATGCACACACTCACACTCCGTCCCCAATCTCACACACTACTATACTCACTCTCTCTTTCTCTCTATCTCTCTCTCTCAACTCTTCTATCTACCCTTACCCACAAAAAAACGCGTGAACAATGGCGGCACTCCCAAGCATACACCTCGCGGTCTCTTGTACACCTCGTCTCGTCAATCCAAACTCTCTCTCTCTCTCTCTCTTTTGCACTGTTTTCACTACTCTCTTTCTTTCTCTTTCTCTAGTCTCACCTCCTGGTCAAATGTCCGCGAGTCCAACCTGGCGCGATGTTGTCCAGCGTCCTCAAGCGGGTCATCGTCCTGCAGCTTTACCCTTTCTCTTCTCTCTCTCTCTCTCTTACCCTCTTCTTCTTCTCTCAGCGGCCGTAGTCCTTGACCTAGACACCTCGTCGTCCTGGGAGAATGCAGCAGCTTTCCAACTCGTATGCATCCTCCTCTCTCTTCTTTCAACACTCTCCGCACCTTCTCGAAAACTCTCTCAACTCTTTCTCTCTCTCTCTCTCACCACGAAGCCTGCAAAATCACCGAAGCTCTCGCTGCTCGCGCTTAAGCGTGCAGCTCGAGGCTCTACTCGAGACTGACTCACGATCTCTCGCTCAAGCAATGGCCGCCACCGCCACTGCTGCTACGTATCTCCTCTCGCAGTCACTCTCGACATAGCAGCTGCTATGCGTCCCTGTAGTCGTGTTCATGTTTTCTTGTCCTTTTTCTCTGGTGCTGCTGTGTCTCTGCAACTCAATTGTTAGTCCGTTGGCGTCCTCGTCTCCTCCTCTCAGCGTGTATACAGCTCCCGAAAAACAAAAAAATTCCGAGAAGCTTCGACTCTCTGCTTTTGGTATACACATTGCATCAGCAAGAGCATTTTCGAAAATACTGCCCATTTTGCCTCGTTACAAAATATTGATAAATACAACAATATCATACTATGTAGGTGCTAACATAACACGCATTATAGACACCTACGGCACGGGCACCTGTCAATGTCAATACATGGCCCAATTGTACGTTGTTTCAATAACAGTCATGTTTTTAAGATTACAATTAAATCATAAACACATAAACTTTTTTTTCTAGAAAGTCTTATGAATATAATCTTGTAAGAAGGTATATTAGGGCCGCGCAGACATGGAAGATAAAAAATTCAGTTAGAATCGGAACACATAAAAAACATACGTCACAAAGAACAATGAGCATTGAAAAAGGCACTATACCAAAACTGTAGAAATGTTATGCGGAATCGTATTTATACACCACTAATAATTATTATGAAAATAAGAAATTTAAAAATTTTACAATTTTTGAATATAAAAAATTACAACTAAAAACTACATTTTAAGTTTCACATCATTTTTGATTTGAAATAAAAACTTCGGGGAAAATTTTCAAGTTTGACTATATCTTATTGCTTGTTAGTGTTGTTACTAACTAATGTTATAAAAATTATTTCCAAAAACTCGCATTTCAACCTATTAGGCTCTTGACCAAAAATAACTGGTCTCTTAAATTCAAAGCTCTGTGGAAAATTGGCAAAGTGACAGTACAAGGACGACCTTTTATCCCTGTTTTTTTATGTAATGTTCGTACTCTTGAAATTGCACATGCAGGTGTGCTTTTCTTCGGCCAATGTAGCACATCCCACACCCACATACTATCTTATAGACAATGCCATTTATATCTAACTTATGTATTGACTTCTTTTCAAATTTGATAATATAAGTTAAATTCTCAGAACCCATATAGACAACCAGTATGCTGTATTCAGACAGGGCGTTACGGAGAGTTGTCTCCATAGGTAGAAAATAAGAAAAAGCAAGGAACACATTCCTGTCCAAACCAGACTTATTTGAATACCAGGAACCCACCCTTGTTTTACATTCCTAAGGCTGTGAAATGCAAGACACCTGTAAACTTTTCTTCTGTCTATTAAGAAAACTGATTGTAGTCTTTACGTATCTGCTTATAAAAGATAGAGAATACTCATTATTGATAAGAGTCTTGATAGCTGCTGTAATATTTTTGAATCGAAACGAAAAGTTTGCGAGTTAAAAGGCTTTGTCAATCATGTAGAATTCTATGTTAATTTTTGTCATTGTGTGTTGCGTGAAAGAAAGTGAGGTATTCTACCACAAGTTAAAGGTTTTTTGTATAAATCCATTGTACTTACAGAATTTATTATACTAGTAATGTGAATATCAAGGAAAGGGATTTAATTGTTGACTCCGTATTGGACTGTGAACTTAAAAAAAGTATTAAAATAAGACAAAGCAAAAAGATCGCCAAAGTCTTTTTTATGATTAACAAAGCTTTTTAACTTAAAGACTCCTCGCGAAGATCTAAAAATATTACAACAGCTCACAAGACCCTTATCAATAATGCGTATCCTTTATTTTATGAACAGATACATGAAGTCTACAACCAGTTTTTAAATGGACAAAAAAGAAGTGAACAGGAACTTTGCATTCAAAATCTTTGGGAATGTAATACAAAAGTAGATTCTTAATTCTCAAATTGATCTGGTGTAGACAGGAATGTGTTTTTTCCCATTTGTTATTTCTGACCTATGTAGACAATTCTCCGTAAGGTCCGGTCCAAATACAACATACCGGTTGTCTATACGGGCTCTGGGAATTCGACTTATATTATCAAAAAGGGAAAGGAGTTGATAAATAAGTTAGACACAAAATAAGATAACATGCGAGTGCGCAATGTGTTACATTGACTAAAGTAGAAGATGCCTTCGTGTGCAGTTGTAAGAGCATAAACGTTACATAAAAAACAGGGATCAAAGGTCGGCCCTGTACGGTCACTTTGCAAATTGTCCATAAAGCTTTTAATTTGACAGAGCAGTAATTATTTATCGACAGCCTTATACATACAAACAATAATTTTCTGAAATGATTTTCATATTTAAATAATTATATCAAAAATGATACAAGAATTAATTCATAGTTTTAAATAGTCAATTTTTAAATTTAAAATATGTGATATTCTCATAATTCTCATTCGCATAATGATTATAAGCGGTTTATATACTATTCCACAGGGCTTTTCTACATTCTTTGTAAAGCTCCTCTTTCAATGCTTATTATTCTTTGTGACGTACATGTAGAATGTGTTCCGATCTTAACTGGCTACTACTATTTACATATCAGCGCCGCACAGTGGTCCCAAGCGCTTAAAAAATTATTAAAATTTCTTGCTTCCCACAAATTTTTAATTGAGTTAATTAATTTTGAGCTATCCTACTCCTAAGACCATAGCCTACAAGAATCTGTTACCCTTAGTCCTGTGACGACTTTTTATATATATGTTTTTTATGTATGTATAGCAGATTTTGATGGTGACATTACTGTGTATCCATAAAAACGTTGTTAAAGTTAACCAATTTGCACCAAACTTTGTGAAGTTGTGTACGAAAGTTCTTGGGGTCGGCGATCACTTATCTAGAGTTAGATTTACCAACTTCGAAATGGCGGATAAACTATGGTGGTCAAAATTTTTAAAAATCAATTGATTGGTTCCAAATTTAGTGTACGGGGGTTCTTAAGGTCATTGAATTCGCATACTGGGACAAGAACTTATCAACTGCTAACATGCACGAATGTTGAAGGAAAGTTTGTTGGCATATTCATGACTACTATGATGTGTTTTTGTCGGAATAGACAAATGTTACTTTATCAATTTTGTTTAATTGTAATGATAAACAGATGGTATCTTAATATTTAATATACCAAAATTAGGTTGCACCTGGGTCACGGCAGGTATGTTATGCAAGGCAGTAGAAAACTAGCAACAGTGATTCAGAGATCTGAAAAATTATCAAAATTCATGCTTTCCAAGAATTTTCACTTAATCAATACGAATTGTGGGTTATTTTATTTGTAAGATTATAAGCTACAAGACTATGATTTCCTCTGAGGTGTTATTCATTATTTTATATGTGTCGTAAGGGCTTCTATTTATAACAAATCATAACAATTTGCATTATTTATTGTAATAGACCAATAAAAAATGTATAAAACCGACTAAACACATGATTTTTATTCTTTATATCGATGTAAACATCCCAATTCACCACTTAGGTGGGCTACATATGCATATGTATATAATAATGGGCATACACGCACACACCCGCACACATATAAATATTAATAGAAGCATTCCACTTTAAATAAAGTGGTTGACGAAGAATTTCGGTTGACACCTCTAAAATTGAGTAAGACTTTCAAAGAATGCAAGGATACATTTTTTATTTCTCAGGGTCATGTGATAAGCGAGTGATGTCAGTGATAATGAGGACATCAAAACCGTTATTTTAAAAGCTTGCGGAGAATTGAAACTGGCTCTATGGGCCAAGACGCAAAAACTCAGATAACTTAACAGAGTTTTGTATATATTTAATTAATACATTAACCCCAAGCTATTAACACCAATAACCCAGGTGCTTCCTGGCCCAGTGTATTAGATAAATGAATATTAACTAATAACAGAAGCTCCAATTACCAAATAACCTGGGATGCTTACTGGCCACTCTTTTCAATAATAAAACATAAATTAATAACATAAACTCCTGTCTGGCCACTCTTTAAGATGATGAATTATTAACTAGTAACATAAGCTCCAATCCCTAGGTGACCCAGGACACTTACTGTCCAGTCATTTAAATAATTAAATGTTGAATAACAACATAAGCTTCTATCACCAGACCATCCAGGGCGTTTATTTGCCAATGTATTAAATAAAGTAGTGTTAATTATTAATATAAGCTCCTATCACCAGATACTACGGGGCGCTTACAACTGTATTAAATACTACTGTATTAAATAAGAAAATGTTAATTGATATAATAAGCACTAATTAGTAGATGACCTGGGGCACTCACAGGCTTATTTAATAGTTAATAATGTTAATAAAACGGCCAGTAATTTCTTTATATCGTCTGATGATAGAAGCTTGTGTTATTATTCAACACTTGATTATTCATTGCCGTGGCCAGTAAGCACCCTGGATCGTTTGATAATTAAAGCTCATGTAATTATTTAACATTTTATTATTTAAAAGAGTGATCATTGAGTGCCCTTGGTCATTTGGTGTTTAGAGCATATATTATAAACTAACATTTTACTATTGAAAAAGTGGAATGTAAGCGCCCCTGGTTACCTGGTGATAGGATCTCACGTTGATTATGAACATTATTTTTTTTCAATACAGTAGCCAGTAAGTGCACCAGCTCATCTGGTAAATGGTGCTTGTGATATTAAGAAATACTTTATTACTTAAAAGAGTCGCCAGTTAGTGCTCCAAATCATCTGGCGATTGGAGCTGTTATTATTTAACACTCCATTATTTAAAAGAGTGGCCATAGAGCACCCCAGATCGTCTAGTGTTTGGAATATATGTTATTAATTAACGATTCATGATTTTAAAAAGTGGCCAGTAAGCGCTCTAGGTTGTCAGATGATTAGAGCTTATATTGTTTATGACCACTTTATTCTTTTAAACAGTAGTCAGTAAGCGTCCCTGTTCATCTAGTGATAGGAGCTTATGTTATTAATTAACGTTATATTATTTAGAAGAGTGCCCAGTAAGCACCAAGGGTCGTCTAGTATTTAAAGCATTTGTTGTAAATTAACATTCTATTATCTAAAAAAGTGCTCAGTAAGCGCCTCGGGTCATCTGGTATTAGCAGCTTATGTTATTAATTTACTTTTTATTCTTTAATACAGTGGCCAGTAAGGGCCCTAGGACATTGGATTTAATAGCTTGAGGTTAATATCTTGATTTATTTTGTATGAAGTTTTGTCAAGTGATATGGGTTTTTGCGTCTTAGCCCATATTAAAAATTTAAAATTTTCGCAAGTTTTCCAGTCACATTTTAGAGCACTGTGCTTCTATACATAGACACTAGCGGCCCCCCGTCTTGGCTTTGCCTGAGACTTACTAAATGGAACACTGTTATGGCACATGTAATGTGAAACCTTTTCAGTTGAAAATTTTACATTTATTCCTGACACTTCTCAGATTAAAAATCTTTTTATTGAAAAAATATATTTGTTTGCAATCCATACATTGGTCAAATAATAAACTGTAAAAATTATAATAAATATATAATTCTGCTGAAAACTACCATGCGTTCCTTATGCCATAAAATAATTGCTGGCCATAAGGAGCAACTGATTTGCAGTTTCTCCCGTATAATTTACGAAAAGGGCTATTTTTTTAAGCCGTTAAGATTTTAAACTCCCAAAAAATATATATTAAAAAAAAAATATTTTTTCTCTTTACTCACAACTTCATTACCAGAGCGATAAAGTCCTGAAGCTTAGTCTCTACATTTTTTATTGCCACAAAAATACGAATATATTCTCTTTTTATTCAAAAATCTAAATTAAGATCTTTCAATATTTAAAAGTACTGTGAGGCTAAAAGGAAAGCTGATAAGGGTAAAGGAAAAGCTGATCCCTCACGTAAACGATTCTTTATTAGTCGATTTTGACGCTGCTGTTCTAATCTCGATAAATTTTCTGCGTCAGTTTTTTAACGCCTAAAATTGTATTCATTAGATACATTTAAAGTTTTCCTTCCAATTTACTCTCTTGCGACTTTTGGCATGCTTAAAACTTTTGTGACCCCTAACGGCTATTTTCTGTCAACTTTGTTCAGTTCTTATATAATTGTTGGCAAGGTAGTTTGACGTCCGATTGCCCGAAAAAAGACTAGTGAGCTTCTTACGTAAGCTTTTTCCTGACTTAAGTGTACAGCAATTGTGACTGCCTGGATACCTCAGGGTGGTTGTCTCTTGCCTGCTGTTGAAGACCCAGACTGGTCGGGAGAAAAATTACCGAGTCCGAAGCTTTGGAGCTTGTAGTACTCTTTCCCAACGTCTCCTCGTATAACGTTGAAGACGTTGGTGTCTAAGGCACCTTTTTGTTTGCAGACTCAGTTGTTTTGATAATCTAAGATGAGGAAATCGTTTCGTGATGATTACCCGTTGGAGACTGTCCCGTTGGCTCAAGTTCATTTTTCCTTAATAGCTGTTCGGTTCTCTCAACGCAGACCTTGAAGAGGATCGGTGATTCCTGGTTAAAAGCTTAGAGTCGAGAGGGTAATATAGGGTCGTCTGTCAACAGGATTCCCAGCCTTCCGACGAACAACTCTGCTCGTGACGTCTACGAGTAAATGACTGACTTGGTTTAATAGTCACTGGCTTTACGAAATCTTTTAGTCGACAGATAATGTTTCCGGAAATGGTAGTAAAAATGTATTTGTTAGCAAGGTAGTTTTAACTTAGCAGGCCCTTTCAAAAACCGATGAGATTGAAGTTTTAGTAATGAGCGTCAATACTAATATTGGCCCAGAAAATGGACAGTAGTGGAATTTCTAGTTGTTCCTTATTATTATTCTTGATGATGGAGAGCCAGCTGTTGGTAGCTTGACTCTTACCCTTGAAGTCTGTGTACGGAGACCGTAGATGAGGGAGATACGCCACTGACCAAGATATATCTTGTCTTCAGGTCATTCTCTAGATAACTAACCGCTCATCGTTGATCGGGAAAGTGGGCCTGGAGAATATCTTCTCTGTATGTATGCCGTTAGAACGACCACTAAGAAGATGACCGTTGTGGTAGCCTGCATTCTGCATGGCCGTCTTTCCTGGCTTACATTTGTTGTGAAAAATTCTCTAACGGCACCAGGTCAGATTGTGGTACTGCCACATAATTCTGAAGTGTTGGAACAGGGTGTGCTCTGGCTAGACACGTCTTCTGGTATTCCACCGGAGAAGTCGTTGGTGAGAATAAATTTCTTATGGGTGGCACTCGTAGACGATTAGAGAACTTTCGGTGACGCCTCGGCCTATTATAACCACTTTTATTTAATTCTGTGGCAAGTAGCTTCGATTTTATGTCGACACCACCTAGCAGATCCTACTGAACTAAAGTAAACTAAAGTAAAAAGCTGGTATATTTTTTCAAAACCTTAAGCTTATTTATTGCTATTGTTATTTAATTTTCCAAGATTAAAACTGTACTAAAACCATCTTAGAAGTTCCAAGAATCGGTATCTAAAATTTCAGCAAAATCGGTTTAGTAGTTTTCGTGGTTAGCGATTACAACGGTTTTTGTGACTTGGCTTTATATATTAGTAAGATATATACGTATATGTTTGTGTGTAAGTCCATTATTACATACATAATCATATTATATAGCCTGCCTGAGTGCTCATGTGAGATGTTTTCATCAATAAAAAGAATGAAACTCATGTTTTCGGTAGTTTGTAAGCATTTTTTATTGTTCTATTACAATAAATAGTGCGAATCGTTATAATTTGCTATATACATACCTTGAAAACATATATATAATGATGGATGACACCTCATAAATGATTGGACCCTTATAGACTTTGTTCTTATGAACAAAATAAACTAAAATCCGTATTGATTAAGTTAAAATTCGCATAAAGCATGAATTTTGATAACTTTTTTGGCTTCCTAAATCACTGTCGTTAAATTTCTGCTGCCTCGCATGCCGTAGCTGCCGTCATTTAGGTGCAACTTAATTTTTTTATAAGTAGTATTGAGATACCGTCCATTTATCATTGCAGTTTAAGAATTTGTCAAGTAACAGTGGTCTGTTCCGATAAGTGACACATTATGGTAATTATGAATACGCCAACTAATTTTCTTTGAATATACGTGCATGTTAACAGTTAACAAATTCTTCTTTTAGTGTTTAAATTTGTGACTAGTAAACTCAAAAACCATTCTACATAAAATTTAGAACAAAAAGATTAATTGTTAAAAATTTTGTTCGCCATATTTGATCCACCATTGCGAATTTTTCGAATTTGTAGGCTATGGTCTTAGAAGTAAAATCAGCCAAAAATTTATTGAATTGATTAAAAACTTTCGGGACGCAGATATTTTAATAGCTGCTTGAGCGTTTGTGACTACTGCATGCCACCTCAATATGACTTTTGAGAAAAAAAAAATTTTTATAATAATATAAGACGTCCAATGACACTTGGTTAGTAATTAAAATAACGTTTAATGGTAGGACTCTTGAACTTTGTATTTATTAAAAAACAGAATAACGTTTCTGCCGTTTGGACAATGTTCCAGCCCTCATCAGGTACAAAAATCTATAAGTAATAAAACAATTATTAACAATAGAAATTTTGATAAATACAATAAACGCAAACTAAGTAAGGTTTATAATATACCTCTGACTCTTGAGAAGGGGCTGTAAAATCGTAATGTAGTCAGAGTTTCAAGTTTTGTTGTTTTTTATACCCTGCACATACACAAATGACACAATATACGCACATAATACAATCAAATAATAATCGCAAGCAGTTCCTTGTGAGACATACGTAAATAGATCATGTTTTCCTAATACCATTTTTGTAAGAAGCCCTCAAATCATGTACATTAAGTTAGCCTCCCTTCTTAATTGATTTAACAAGAGACTTGTGAAAAATTTTCAATTTTTCTGTATCTTGCTGTCCATTAATATAATTATTGAAATAATGTTCATTTAACATTTTGGAAAGCAGGCGCTTTTTATGATTTTGTTCTGTGTCTGCAATTTTTATTTTATTAAAACTGAAGTTGCATGTAAATTTAGTGCTATGTTGTGATAGTACAGATGCATCTCTTTTCTTCTTTCTGTCTCTCACATTTTCTGCCAGTCTTAATTTTAAAGCTCTCAATGTTTGATTAACATAACAGCAGTTGCAATCCGCACATGGTATGAAGTAAACGACATTGTTTTTGTGGAGTGGCTGATTTGCATTTTTTCCAAGTGAAAAGATCAAATTTAATTTATTCCTAAAACGGTATGCAAAACTTATGTGAAGCTTCTTACAAAAATATTTAATAGGACCGTGCAAAAGGGAACTATACGGTAATAATGAGAGAGTTAATAATCATTATTGTTCCTATTGCAATTGTCAATCATGTTCATGTTTTTTAGGGTTTATATTCTTCTGTTTGAAAATTTTTTGATAAATTTTTGATGATAGTTGTAAGCTAGTAAAAATTCATTGATTAACTTCGAATTATCGGTATGAAATTGAACGTCTGGTTAATGATTAAAAGACTCTAATTGTGTTAATGATACCGATTTTATATTGTTTTTAATGGTGGGAGAGAGAATTCAAGAATCGGCCTGAATGTGTGGGTTTTTGATACCAATTAGTAAGCACTGTAATATTTTGTTGAATAACAATTTTTTATTTAGAAAAACTACTACTGTTATTCTTGCATGTCTCAATAGTGAATTAAAATTCTGAACAATAGCTATTCAAAATGTTTTGAGTATAGTTAATATATTTAGTAGGCACACACATGAGAATACCATCTACATACTACCCACACAGTGAAACATCAAAACATAACTTCTATTAGTATAAAATTCCGAACAAACGCATTTCAAGATTACACAGTACTGGACTACAGGGACTGCCTATTGGAGAGCCAAAAACTTGTTTATAAAATTTGTTTTTGAAATACAAAAAAAATAAATTCAAAATCAAAGATACACCTGTGCAAAATTTATGGAAAGAATCATTGATTTCAACATTCAAGAATTTCCAAAAATGTCTTATTGCATTTACAATTAAGGCTTTACTAGTATTAAGTAAATAAACTAGTATTAGTAAATAAACTAACATCATCTAGACTAATAAGAGCGTAACCAGGTGCAATGATAATATCTTTTAATTTACTTTTTAACTCATAACTATTTTTAACGGGTAATTTCGTGAGAAAAATATTCTTCATTAAAAAATTAGAAAGAAATTTAAAAACAATTTAAGTGGGTGAATTCAGTGTAGAGACAATGATACGGACAAAAAAATCTTTGTTGTATATTTTAATTAGTGCTTAGCATTTAGATAAGTTTTTTTTACAAATATCTTCAACAAACTTATTTAATTTATAAGAAATATCGTAATAACAGCCCCTGTTTTTCGAAATGTTAAAGGAACATTATTTTAATAATTATTTTAGAAGACAACAACAAACAGAAAAATTAAAAAATTGTTACAAGTCTCTCGTTACTTCAATTGAGAAAGGAAGCTAACTTGATGTATGTGATTTAAAGGCTCCTTTTATTTTTAGTACTAGGAAAACATTATCTGTTTACGTATGTCTCACAGGGAACTGCTTGTGATTTTCATTTTATTATATTATGAGCGTATTTTGTGTAAGCTGTGTTTGTGCAGGTTATGAAAGCAACAAAAATTCAAGTTCTGACAACATTACGATTTTACATCTCTTTCGTAAGATTCACAGGTTTATTATACACTTTTCTTAATTTGCCTTTATTGCATTCATTAAAATTTGTATTGTTAAGAATTTTTTTATTACTCATAGATTTTTGTGCCTGATGAGGGCCCGGACAGTGTCCAAACGGCTGAAACGTTGTTTTGTTTTTTGAAAAATACAAAATTTAACAGTACCATTATTGGACGGTATTTTAATTAAAAAATTTTAATGCTTATAATATAACTTAATTTTTAAGAATATGAATTTTATTTCAACTTAGTTAAGTTTGGCAATGTGTTGACAAAACTATAGGCGTAATGAGTGTCCATAATGCGTGTTATCTAAGTACTTATATATCTAATCCTACTAATTATAAAAAGGCTTTCAGCAAGACAGCGAGATACTGATTGATGTAAATGAATTATTAATAAATAGGCATACTTAATATTTCTCAGCTTAACTCGTTATGTAATTACTTCTCAACTTTGTTGTCACTTGATAATAGCAGCAGACATATTGAGATAGACTTTCACCTTACTTCTAAAGAGATGTTATTTTTAGAAAAAATGCAGCTTTACCAATTTACCTACCTACGGGATGAGTCAGGAATGTAGTAAGAGATTGGTGGCTTAGAGATAACGTACTTAGTATAACTACCACCTTATCAACAACCGCTTTGAGGATGAACAAATAATGTGTATCTTACAATGCATAAAACATTAACATCCGCAGGACTAAAAAGGTCAGAAATATTGTTAAAGCTTTGGAGGGGCTCTAGAACTTAGTGACTTGATCATTATTAGCATAACTAGGACTGAAATGAATAACTTTTTCGTTTCCCTACAGAAAATATACTAATGTGTGATACAAAAAAAAAAAAATTACAAAAATGTAGAAAAATTACGTAAGACAAAAGTAACAACCGCACGAAAAAAAAAGAATAAGAAATTCATAAAATAAGCTGAAAAGAAACAAAAAACATACAAATGCAACGAAAAACAAAATAACAGAATAACAACTCAGTTAAACGTAGAAACTTCGAATCCAAAAAATGAACACAAAATCAATAGCATTTATTTAAACACTAAGAAACAAGCGCAAAAAGTAAGACAACGAAACACATAATTACAGCATCTAAGATATATAACCAAAACAAAACTAAACAAAAACAAACTGTTAAAAAACACACAAAATATTACATACAAAACAAGTCTCGAAACAAAAACCAAAGAAGCAAACAAAATAAAGAAAGAAAACCAAAAACACGAAACGTCTAAAAACACAACAAAAACCGCTAGAAAAAGCTAAAATAATAGTAAATACATTAAAAATATACATAAAATGTGATATGATTTTGTTACAACAGTATTGTAACTTTTCAGTGTCAAATTACGAAGACAAGCATGCCTGGATTGTTAACACCAATCAACTTTTTAAACCTGTTTTATATCACTGAGACCTTTCTTTTTGTACACCACTTCTAAAACTATCTAGCCTATCAACCCTAAACTACATCTTTCAATGGACTTTGTATTGCATCAATAGATACTTTGACCATAATGTTAACGGTAAGTATTAAACCATCTTTGAAAAGATGTAGAGTGCCCGGGTAACTTTTTCAAGAAGAGAAGGCCATACATCGTCGCTTATCATGTACTAATGCATACGCAACCTACCCCACACACACGTTAATACGAAATCAACCATGGCACAGAAGCTGAAAGCGAAAAAGATCTCTTATAAATAAGCTCTTAACATCTACTGTATTACACACCTACGTGTGTCAGGTGGCACTCACAATCACAAGCCAGACAGCTTCATCAAAATTATGGTGATGGATGTGCTATAGAAAACTTTTTAATTTTTTTTAAAACAATCACGAAACACCAAGCAATGTAATCTTTTGAGATAATTTTTAAAAACTTCAACAGCAATCTTTAGCATTTTACAACAAATAAGTTTATAAAGCACACAAAATAGTATTAAGGCAAAGTTTGCTTACGAGAGCAATCCTCATTCAGTACAACTAGCATAACATAGGATACCTGTTTGGAGCAATTTTTATTAGGATAACAAGATTATAGAGGACTAAGCACCTCCTTCACAATTAAAACTTTGTTTTGTAAATCAGGAACCCTGCAAGGATTGCTGCGCATGTACCGTTTATGATTTCCACGTTAACAAAGGTTACATTACCATTATACATTACTGGAAGTGTCCCAACGCAATAGATCATTGGACCCCGTAGTAATATTTGCTTTTTCTGTGAATTAACCTTAGATAAATTTGACATCAGTATCGAGGTCCAGCGATAGTGACTTCTTTTTTTTTTTTTTTTTTTTTACGATCCGACCTAAAACGCTGCTTAAAAGTCATCGTTGATACCTAACTACTACATGAATCTCGCATTCACATTATTTATCATAAGACAATGAACTTAAAAAAAGCACAAAGTCATAAGACTAAGCATGAGTGTATTTTTTTAAGAAGCAAATCAAATAGCCACATGCCATTTTTAAAGTACTGTTGTTATATCGTTATAATATTCCTAATTATTGAAAAATTCTATACAAATTATAAAAAACGATCACTTTCCAAAATAATATATGACTTATAATACTTTAAAGAATAGAATTTAGATATGTTTTAGCTATGAATAACTTACACAGATTGTAAAGGTAGAATAATATCTTATACAAATGTAACCATATCAAAAAAGGTATTTAAATCAAGTAAAGAAACATATCTATATATATATCGTTCTTTAACATATAGTTACTAAAGAAGGTCTGCTTAGAAATCCTTCACCCCTTCTTGTCTCATCACGACCCCCAACAGTCACCCCACAAGACAAGAAAAAACTTCTCGCTCCCTCACTGCCCCTTTACAGCCCCACTTTATAAATTAAGGAGTTTCTTATACCCTCTCACTAACCTTAGTGAAACTTTGACTTATACTTTGGTATAATAGAGATTCAATTACCATTGACGTTTCAACATGCGATAAAAAATAACGAATGAAAAAGTACTGTAAAATGTATACCGCGACTACACAATAATGTACACAGAGAACGTCCTGTGATTCATGTATATAATTACATATGACACGGTCTACACACAAATATCGAAGAAATGATACAAGAAATCAAAAGTTTTAGTACAACACGAGATCATGTGGTTTTCAGTTTGGAAAGAGGCGGTTACGTAGTGGCTTACTTAGTATGTTCCGAAATAGTGCGCAGTGAATACATGTGTCGCTTACTATTGTCCAAGAAATTACGTAAGATCTTAGGCTTTAAAAGTGCAACGAGATTTTTCTTGTAAAATAATAAAACCCGATCCATTTATCTAGCAAATCTCGCCAATGCTTTACCGTTAACGCTTATGATTTACAGTGACATCTGTAAACCATACATTGTAGGAGACGTTAAATCGCATTTGTTGCGGGTGGTGTTGTTTGGCCTTCCAGGTTACGCGTACGGTTGTGTCAAAAATAAAATTCTCTCACCGCCAATGTATGTACCATTATTGTTTAACTCCTTTTACAACATGAAAGTCGATATAAGGGACCCGATTAGTGCCCCATACCATTCGACTTTGGAACGCTGATGGTAATGCTTCACTTTAAATAAATCGATTAAAAAGTATGGATCCCTTCGAGGACTACTTTATTGCACAAAGTGGTGGTGGTGGCGGTGAAAGTCTGACCACAATTTATGGAAACAGTAGAGGAGGAGGTGTTTGGTGCATTAAAGTTGGGACCCCCTATCAACGAAGGAATGGAGGTATTGGATCGTTACTTGCTGGAGTATTTCAACGAGTTTTACCACTCATTAATCGACATGCCGAAGCTGTTGACAAAAAAGCTGTTAGTGCAGGTATAAACATTATGTCTGACGTCACCGCTAAAATATACCTTTCAAAGAGACATTCCGCACTTGTGTGATGGAGTCTGGTAATGCGCTAAAGAGAAAAGCCAAGGAAAAATTGGACAAGCTTATAAAGGGTTTGGGATATAAACTTGGACGACTCAACGAACCATTTCAGTTGCAATTGCTTCGTAGAACTGTGCAGTCAAGGCGTGGTCGGCGTAAAAGTAAAAAGAAGAAAACCAAGAAATCGCGTAAGCAAGATAAAAAAAAAAAAAGAACAATAAAAAGTGAAAAGAAGAAGGGGCAGAGAACTGCTAGAGATACTTTTGAAAGCTAAACTTTTAAAAAAATGACTTTTTTACACAGCCACTCACGCCAGTGCTTAAAGTCTGAGCTTCTTTTGTTTGATACTCCACCGACCCAAACAATTATTGAGGGATCGCACTGGAGTCAATACAAGCCGATACCATCGCTCACGGATGATTCACCAATTGAATTTTTCGTACCAGGTAATGGTAACAAATACATCGATCTCGCACACACGATGCTCAGTCTTCGTGTCAAGTTGGCCATCAATGTAGATGAAGAATTAAATACAGATGCAACATCTAAAATCTCAAAGACGGGACCAATTAATAATTTTTTGCATTCGTTCTTCAATCGAATCAATGTTTTTTTCAATAAGGAACCTGTATCGCCTCCTAACAATGCGTACGCTTACAAAGATAATGTAGAAACTTTATTGAGTTACGGTCCTGCGGCAAAATCATCGCATTTAATAAGTGCATAATGGTGCGAAAATCTGGCAACGAAGATGGACGATGTGTTGCATGCCAACTTGGGAGTCGTTCAGCAACGTACACTACTACAAGCAAAGAAATCGATTGATCTGATTGGTCATCCTCATTGCGATGTATGCAATCAGGAAAAGTTATTCATTAATGGCGTCAGGGTGAGAATGCGATTTATCAGATTTTGCGATGCATTTTGTCTCGTAGACATTTCAAACTTGCCTTCCGTTCATATCGAAGAAGCAAGTATTTTAGTGAGATGCGTCAAAATAATCTCATCTGTTTTATTAGCCTATAGCAAAGCTCTGTCACAGAGTACAGCAAAATATCTGCTCACGCATGTCAAAGCGAAAGCTGTTACAATAGATAGTGGTATTCATGGCAAAACTTTAAAAAGTATTATTTTGGGCCAGTTACCTAAGCGAATAATCGTCGGTTTCGTTAAAAATCAAGTTTATAATGGCAATCGTACTATGAATCCCTTTAATTTTTATCATTTTAATATAAATTCTCTTTGTTTGTACATTAAAGGTAATCAAGTTTCTTTTAAACCATTACAGCTAGACTTTCAAATGAATAACTTGAAAGTAGATGGTTATCATACCGTGTTTTTTAGCTCTGGTGCTCACTTTCTCAATGAAGAAAATCATATTTATCGCGAATCTCATCCCAACGGTTACTGTCTGTTTGCTTCTGATTTAACACTGGATCCATCGGCCAACGAATGCTCTCATTGGATTCTTATTAAACACAGCAGAGTTAAATTGGACATTCGATTTCCCGATGCTTGGTGTCAGGTGGCAGTGGTTGTCTGGTAAAATGTTTACAAAAAAGTTGCAGTAAAAAGTTATTGATATAAGTTTATTTATTAATATACTTATAGTTTAAGCATTTTTGAGCATCTAGTGACAGATACTGATGTTACATTATTATAAATTCCAAAAATAAACGATGTCAGCGTTTTGCGACCCTATCTCTTAATGTTTATAGTTTGTAAAGAATTTTATACGCAGCATTTTCTTATTCGCACGCGATACACGATCATATTTGTCCTAATTACCGTTATCCTGAATGTGCTGTCGACACAATTTTTCATGCTAAAACGTGACTTACCACCTCCAAATGTTTTTCACACTGTCTCATTCTAGCTACAACTAGTATAAAAAAGTGCTCGTCATATCCTCAATTCAATTGAACAGGAAAATGAAGTTCCAGAAAAAGAGGGTTGGGGTGTCGGTAGTAATTAATCTCTTAAGCGTAAAGCAGTATTAACAGTCACCTCAGCAGATTTTTTGCAAGCTTTATGGGTCAAATAAATCAGTGGTCAAAAAAGTCGTAGTTTGTCTGGCATATAATAATCTACTTGACAACGGTTGGCAACGTGTAGTTCGTCTATGAAGCACAGATTTCGAAGGGATTCCTTATAAATTTTTGGATTGGAAAAAATTTAAATTGTCGTTGACAGACATTGAGAAGTATTTTACCACAGATGACAGCAACTTGCAGGACATCAAAATTTATGGCTCCAACTGGTCCCTAAAGTTTACTGTAAGTTATAACGACAAGGCTATTGAGCTGGAAAAAGGACGCAAACAAGGTGTGAGTGTCGTGAAGCAATATCATCGTAGTTTAGTTCTTCAAAAGGTGACCTTTGATCATTTAAGCAAATTTATTGTATAATGTACTGATTGTAATTTACGTGTATTGAGTGATTTGTCGGATTTGATGCCTACTGTTGTGCAAAAATTTGTAAATATTATTTCAGAAAAAGGCAGTAACATGTATTAGGCGTAAATCCATTATTGTAGACCCGATATTGTAAAGGAAATTGTAAGAGATATAAAAGATCTAGATTTAAAGAGTGTATATAAAAAAGTCATGTCGATAGATACGACGAAATGTGAATATTTAACAAAAGAATGTGTATGCGATTTCATATACAATATTGCGTCATTTTATGCAACTGCACTTGTAGAGACTTTGAACTCTTAAATAAATTAATAAACATATGTATATTTGTTGTTACTTACCTAAAACTAACACCACATCCGTATAAGTCACATTTTCTTTTGATGTTATGAAAAAAATTAAAAAATATTTTTTACCTAATATATTGGAAAAACCTACAATTATTATGAAAAAATAATACCTATACTATACAAGAAGAAAAATTTTCAACCTCTATAGTAATTCAAAAGTGGGTGAGTCCTCTCTCCATGCTTAAAGTTGGGAGGGGGACCAAATCGTAGTGGGGTCACGTCCCCCACTTCGCATGCCTCATCTTTGCTTATTATGGAAAGTTTCTACGTAGGTAGTGGGGGTTTGTTGTGAGGGGCCAAAGTGTTGCAACTACTACTAACATATTTTTACAAACTACAGCACCTGTATTTATACATATTAATAGAACTTTTTTAAATTTTTGCATGCAATATTACCTCGAAATTAGATTATTTTTTAAGAATATTCGGATAATTTTTCTACAAAAATTGAAATACACTATTAAACTTGTAAAGTGAAAATATGCAATGCATAAAGTAGGATTGTACTCTGTAAAAGAAAGTTTGAAATATACATTAGTATCGTACTTTGCAAGACATTCGATTACGTGCCAATTATTCTGATGTCATCAACTGTAACGTATTCGTACATTAACTCACATAAATGATTATATGTATGTGCCATAATGTATATACGCATGCATGTATATGCTAGCGTATGTACTTTAAAACTATAAGAACTTTTTATAACGTAAAATTTATTGACTTTTATAAACCAATTGTAATTAACAATAAGAATTATTAAGCAGTATAATTCAAGAAAATAACGAAGCGAAAACTAAGATTGTTGTTAGTTTGTTGACAGGTGATATATGAACATAAATTTAAATAACTTTTAAAATGACAGCACTTTATGACATTACTCACAGACACACAAATTTTATTATATTGTTTGAAACTCATTGAAAAAACTTATACAACACCTTACAAAACAATAATTTTAGTTAACAAAGAGCAAATAACAATGAACAAGTTGCAACTTAAGTTGAAAGTCGTGACAACAGTAGGCAAAACCCAACTTCTAAGTTACATAGAATCTTCAAATATTATGTAAAAAGACTTTTGATTAAGTGTTCAACTTGAATGTGTATATGTTGAGCATTTAAAAACAACATGAATTATATGTACATATAAAGTGTAACTACGCGTGTAGGAAACTACGTACTTGAAGAAAATTCTCTAAAAAGTAAAATGAGCTTACTAACATAACTGTGCACGTGCTCCGTTAAAATTAAAATAGAGCACTACTTTAATATTTTTCCTCGTTAGCGACCACTGTTTGTTTGTCAATAATATGAGAGCGAAAAAAATGATGGGTCCGTCACTACAATAGTCAATTTCTTCCCACACTCTTACCATACACGAATGTGTTGGATACATAGATATAGACGTGGAACTGTGCTTTCAAGCGGGGATGCACTATGCCCTATAAACTGTTGATTTTTAAAACTTCTTAGTTGTTACCAGTTTTTAAAAAGTGCAATAAATTTAAGTAAGCACTGTAATAAAAGTCCTCTCACAATTAGAACGTAAATGCCAATTTAATTGTGTTACAGTAAAAAGAAAAAATAGTCAGTCAATCGGCAAATACTGAGCCCACACTACTGGCAAAGTAGCTTGTCTTGACATAAACAGCTGAGAAGCCATAAACACTATTAAGCTGTTTCTATTGTTTTTACTGCAAAATCATGAGCATGCATACGTAACATCACTAAAATGGACAGTCACACTTTTGACTTTTTGCCTCATAACACAATTAATTTTTTGAAACTTCCTACTTTTAATCAGTTTTTAGGATGGCACTAAATTTAAGTTCACAGTTTAAATAAAATCTTTTTATGATTAAATTGCAAATAATAGTCATGCTCAAGTATCTATGATTTGCTCTGGATGGATAAAAGAATATAACAATCAAAGAAACTCATGACATAAAATACGATAAAGTACGATAAATTATAAAAAATTATGAAGTTAATATTGAAACAAGTTTAAAATAGTTTGTAGGATATGTGAAAACATCAGAAAGATAAATTTCTCTAAAACATCGCGTACATAACAATTTTTAATGTAATGAAAACAGTAAGAAAGCTGTTCATTAGGATTAAGTTAAGATTAAAAAAAATTCAAACAACTGTGTAGCAGGTATGCAGTTGCATGTGTAAATATAAATAAATAACTCACACGAGAAGCTTCTGGACACTGCTCTTCAGCCTTATCCCCAGCCTGATGTTGCCCTAGAGGTATACCTGCATCTTTGAGACCAACCTGATGCTGCACTAGAGGTAGCCCTGCAGTTTCATCACCATCCTGATGTTGCACCTCAGGTTGACCTGCAGCATTATTATAAGCCCGATCCTGATGTTACCTGGCAGGTGAAACCACGCCTGCATGCGCCATGCTGCGCGCTGGATACTCGTATGACAATTTCAACTTGAATGTCAACGTGTATTCTACGTGTAAGTCTGAAGCTTATGAGCCCATCTCGTTGACAAAAGCAAAATATCATTTTTTCATCAAGTTTTTTTACGTAAGGTTGTGAGACTTTTAAAAAATTATTTTTTACATACGTGAAAATGTGCCAGTACTATATATAAAAGTTCTTATAACAATATAACCTTATAAATTGTAAGTAACATAAAAAAATTCTGTAATAAAAGTGTTAGTAAAATAAAATTTTGAAGAGACAGAAATAACAAGGTAAATAAACAAGAAAGTACGTAGGCAGAAGATAAGAACCTTAAACTTCATTAAATCTGTATCATTATATAGTTAATGGCAATTAAATGACAGTACATTTGTTCTAACTTTGGTCATAGCAACAAAAATATATTAAAGCCTACTGTGGTGGGCTAATCTAATTTGATTATAAATATTCTTCTTATACCCCTGGACGAATTCTATAAGAGAATGACAAATTAAGTCCCTAGTTAAGAACTTGCTGTTAATTCATATTTATTTTTTCTCTAAGAAATCGACTAAAACTTAATAAAAACAAAATAGATTGGTACATAGGATGTAGTAGTGACAAAAATAGCCATTAGTCGATTTTTGAAGATTTTGTGCATGCCTTCTCAAGGAAACAATGTGGATATCGAGACTTTGTTTGCTTCTTAAACTCACTCCGTAGCACTTCTGCAGTACCAGATAGAAATGTATCTGGTATAATCTGGTATAATGTATGACGCAGGAAAATTAAGAAAGCATATGGAAATACAAAAGAAGAAACAACAAAACATAAAAAACTTAAAATGTAAGAAAGATAATAATGAGAGGACCTATTTTAATAACATTTATAACATTGGTACAGAAAGTCATAAGTTTGACCACAGTAAGAGTTTAAATATTAGCATTTATGCCAATAAACGACAAGAACTAAGCCGTAATTTGCTTTATTTAATCGCTTATATACGCCGTTAATTGGTGAAGGACTCCAAATTTTTACAATCATACTGCAAGTTAAGAAAACTTCTAAGAAGCTATGTCATATAGCACGAGTAGCTGCTTTAAAACAAGGTGAAAGCAGAACCTGGCATATACCACATCATGCTGTTATTTCGTAATTTTTTTTAGCTAAGAAAATAGAGGCTGTTTTTGAGGCATCTCTTCGTACAGAAAACAAATTTCTACTACATGTATTTTTACTACCGGGTCCCACATTTAAGGTAAGTACGTAATAAAGTTTTTTGAATCGACATTAACATCTGCTTGTATTTACTGCCCACATTGTCTAAGCTTCTAGGAAAATCGTGGCTAATCTACAGGATCAAGATCTCTAACGAATCGTTTGGTCTCTTTATAAGCATAAATTATAACGTATTAAATATCTTTTGACCCCGGTTACTTATAGTACAGCTTGCACTTCTTACCTTGCAGTCTGTACGTAATATTATCTGATAGAGTAGTTAGAAGAGTGATTTTTGTGAGGTACTCAGTATCTTCAGTTAGATACAATTATGGGCGATACCTTTCGATGATTGTACTACAACTATGAGGATTAGAATTATTTTATTGGAGTTCTAGATTCTATATGCATAGAACTAGACGAGTAAGTATCTAATCACACAGACCAGCTTTCCGAGGAGGCACAAAAAGTCATGGCTAATAAAATTAATCAAGAATAGTTAGTTCAAATTCTAGGAGAATGATGAAATCCGTCTTACGGTTTGTTTAAATCTTAAATGGCTGCCATTCAAAATTTGCCTTCTATTGGAATTAGTTAATTGTTGAAGGCCACTGTAAGTCATTGATGTCAGGTTTATTGGTTTTGTGATACATTCTTACAGGCCTTCACTAAAGTTATATATTTACAAGTTAAAGATGATAAAGGAAACTTCAAGGTTACTTTGCAGGCTACTAAACCAAAAGTTTACCCTGCAAAAACTAATTGTGTACTAAATTTAGAGCTTTGCAATGCCACTTTTCTTGTCTAAATTATAAGTTATGTAGAAAAATTAAGACGGTTATTGGGTTATTGGAATGAATTTAAAGCTTTTTAAAAACCTTACCATTTCTGCATGGTCAGATTGTCAGATCCTTTTTATCTGTCTTTAAAAATACCTTCAGCATTGAAAAACCCTTAAAGCTAATCAAGTAAACATGATTAAAACAGAGTTACCCTCGTATGAATGGCTGCACATTTTATCAATACCCAGCTGATGTGACAATGGAGGGCTTCATTATGGAGCACTTGGTGAATTTTTCTCTTTGGTGGTAAAGTCAAGGTTGTTTGTGTTGGAAGTCAACTGTTTAATTTTGTTACATCTTTTAAAACTTTACAATCTATTATCTTACCGTATTATTTATTTGATAGTGTGTTGTATGTTTATTAAGCTTATTAACAATGTTCTTATAGAGGGCGTTGACCTTTAGTTTCTTGATACAGTAAATTAAGATACAAGATAGAAAAAAGTTGGTTAAAAGAGCTGTACATCACTGTGTAATTTGTCAATGTGTAAAACCACATTTAGCTCAACAGCTAACGAGAGATTTTGCAGCTATTAACCCCATGTGAGCAAAAGCTCTCTTGATCTGGGCGTTAAGAATGGTGGTCTATTGCCAAACCACATATTTTATGGTCAGGGTACCGAAACAGAGGTGTCCGTTGCCAAATCTTAGGTGACGATGGTTAAAATAAAGCACAGATAAAAAGGGAGCTCTAAGAAATAATTCAATAAACTTGAGAGTCCTTTAGCGAAACAGGTTTTTTTTGCTAAAAACGGAACAGCTTGCACGTCAGAAAGCTAAAGTCAAATCCATACAACATTAATTCAAGAGAATTGTATGCAAGCATGCCCTTACCTATAAGGGGCTAGAAGTGGTTCTCGTGCAAATCGGAGCATGCCTTAACTTTCAGCGACTGAGTGACCTGAGTTTTAATATTAACAGTCTTTTGGCAAGTACTCCTTCTTATTTCTTTAATGAAGAAGTTCAAATTATGATTCCAAAGATTCGTGTCCCTGAACTATCAAAAAATTAGTGGACTTGTCTTAAGCTTCTCCAACGTATTTCTGACAATTTCTAGAAGAGCTGGTATTTTCAGTATAAGCTTAGATTACAAAAACGTTATAAATGGAAGCTTAAGTGAGAATCTTGTGGTAAATCAGTTGATATTGGTAAAGTATGACAAGTATACCCCCTCCACAAAGCCGTTGTGTAAAGAGTTGAAGGTACTTGCAGGTCACAATGGCTTCGTAAGAGTACTTACTATGGAAATAACTAATACAACCCTACATCACAAAATTCCACGATTTTATTCGATCCTTTTGGAAAAAAAAAATGAAAACCAAAGGCTAGTCTTAACCTTTATTGTAGCGATAAGTAAAAGTAGTTTGTATGCAAAACAAAGGCAGTTAATGTATTTTCATAGCTTTTTAATTACAATTTTAGATACAATAGTAAACTTAAACTTCACGATGACTTGAATGAAGCTGGGCGTAATTATTATTAAGGTCATAACAGAGTGGTAGCTTGGATCTGGTATTACCATAAAAGCAGAGGGTTGAAAGGAGTGTATGAGGTGAAATTAATTAAGAGACCAGTCAATAGTGCCTTTTACAGGCCCTTTTATTTTTTCCTTTTTTTTGATTATATGTTGCAGTGGTGTAGTTGATTTTATTGTGGCTGTTAACTTATTTTTGTTGTCCTTATATTATTATTATTAGTAAAACAAACTACATTCTTTGTTATGCTTACTTTTTTAACTTAATAAGTGAAAAACGTAAATAAATATACAAAATGTGCCAGGAATGACAAAACTAGTGCTACTAGGCAGTTTTACTATAAACTGGTTTTCTGTTTCAGGTGATAAATGACTACTTGCAGTGACTGGATGGTTAGATAAGGAACTTTTACTCTCTCAAAATGTGTGCCCAATCTATCGCATTTATTTAGTAGTAACATTAGCATCTGAATATTTCGAAATACTTTTATTTTCCGATGCACATACTTCTATGTACTTCAATAACCAGCCCTACTGACACTACCACCGTGCACAACTAAATCCTTAAAACAGCCAATATTGCTGCTTTCTTTCTATTGTCAATAATGATAATAGTGCATTGTAAACATTTTTACATACAAATATCAATAATCAAATAAATATATCTATAGATAAATTGTTCATAGCATTTACTTATACTAAGCTCACTATTTAGAAAAAAAGAACAACTAAAATAAATATAAGAAGAAACATAATTATCTAGTGCTTATTCTTCCCTACCATAGCAATTTCTCTCATATTTTTAACGACACCAACATGTCGCTAATTACTACTATACATGTATTACTACTTAAAATTGGCTATTAAAGTATGTATGTATTATTTTAATAAGCACTAGATTAATAATTACGTTGTCAACCCTCATTGTAACTACTAATACTATTATTATAATTTTTTTAAATATTATTACCTATATTATTATTCCTACTTACGTTGTTATTTTAACTACTACTATTGCAAGTTATACAACGATTTTATAAGTTCTGTTATTGTTACTTTTATTTATATAATTATTTTTATTTTTATCACCGCTATTCTTAAAATTTCTACTACTGCCAGTAGTATAATTATTATTGTAATCATCATTGTTCCTTCCATTATCATTACTGTTATTATTTTCATTACCACTGTTAGTGCAACAACCACTACTGCGACTAATGGAACTACTATTATTATCATTAGTTGTATAGGTGTTATTCTTTAAATTGCTGCTGTTATTATTACGATCATTGTTACGAGTCACATTACTATCAATATTTTTCTTTACTGTTTATGAATTATACTTGCTCATGTATTCATAAACTAGCAGTATTTTTGTCATAAAGTTTAGTTGTAAGAGTTATCAGATGTAAAAACTGACAAAATGAAAAGTAGAAAATTATCTCATCTCTCTTTAGTGCCATAGGTTGGAGAAAAAATTTCTACGGTTTTCAAGCTATCGCGTGCTTGAATCTGAGTGGTGGCCCCAAATCGTGCCAGGGCGTGACCTAGAAGGCATGCTGTCCCATTCAATGACCGCTTTCCTGGGTCATTACTTGGTCCCTCTTCCAAATGCCTCATCGTTGCGTATACGTAAAAATGGTGCTTGCGAATGTACCAGTGAAAACCATATATAAGGCTCTACACACCTTACTTTGCCCAGGCTCAATCACTCAATTTATCTCACTAACCCCGACTCTCCTTTGATCAAGGTCCTTTGGGTAATTTTTTTTGCTCAAGTTTCTTATATTGCTACTCTTGATTGGCTGCTTTTATTTAATACCATTTTTGACATCGCCAGCCAAGATATTTTGACTTCATTTCCCTTTCACACGTCACTTAACTTCCAACTTTCCTTAGATTTTTGTAGCCATTCGGCTTGGTACTAAGCAAAAAGGAAGTGAAGTCTAAATTAAAATCGTAAGTAATTTCTACTGCCCTGTCTATCCTCAAAAGCAGCATTTCCAAATTGCTCAGGTTGCTTGTAGAAAAGCAGGCAAGTTAATTTAATTTTATGTTTTTTTACATCGTCTTGCTAAAGTGCCTGACATGGACTTCAGTCTTATTCACGCATCTTATCACCTGGCATCGTAGCCTACTTTCGTTAATTTGATCGCTACACCAGAGAAATTAATAAAGATTCTGAGCAATAAGCTAAAGCTTAACTGAAACTTTATGTTTTCCTCTGATATAACATAGTCTATGTGTTTTATTTTTGCTTTGTTTGCCAGTTAATATGGGTAAAACAGCTCACGTCCCAGCATAATGTAAAATTGACGAAAAAGTTCAAATGCTTCTAGGGCAAATCGCTGTATTAAAAAATTTTTCAGCCCTTACATGTCAAGGATAGATAGCAAATGAAGTAAAATTTCATTATATTCTTAAATAAATTTGTAATATTTTCCTCATGAAACATTTTTATTATTTGAAAGTGTAATAAAATTAAAGGCCTAGCTATTTAATACTAAATAAAAGTTTTTGGTGTTTTGCTCTGTTTGTCTTAAAACTCTTTGAGAATTTACTGTAGGATAATTTTTTTCCTAATTCAGTGGTGACTATTTTACATAAATTTATTAGAATCATGCAATTTAACGTTATTTTTTCAGTACTATTTAGTTCCAAAGCTTTGAAATCAAGTAATTCGTGTTTACAAATTTTTATATGTTGATGCCTGTAATGTACGAGCCTATAACTATGTTGAAACACAGAGAGAGAGTGAGAGAGAGAGAGAGAGAGAGAGAGAGAGCGAGAGAGCGAGCAAGCGAGCTTGTGGTTGTATGAGTGTGTATAAATGTAGGCATGTAGAAGAGTGAGAGTTTGGTGGATGTTCGTACTGAAGGTGGGTAGAGGGTCTGTACGAGGATCAGAGATAAGACATACAATTTAGAGTTGTGCTATTGTGTTTATTATTACTTCTCAACCTTATCCTGCACCACACTCAGTAACTACATACTTAGCAACTGGTGATGAGAACGAACAGAAGGAGTTAGGGTGAATTCTCATGTGACAAGGGTTAGAAAGTGGAGAAGATAAAGAAAAGACGTCATCGGCACGGTTTGGTAAGGCGATTGTGTGAGGTGATACGTCAAGAACACATTCAATTGCTAGCGATAAATTCGGATTTCAATGACACTTAAAATTGTCTTGGAGTTGAGTTAGTTGGTCACGTGGATTGTTGATTTAGCAAAAATGAGCCAGTCGATGAGTAAAACAGGTGAGAAGACCATTGAAAAATCGGCTGAGCAGGAAGTGACAACAAAAACTTAATTGACTGTAAGTGACGCACACCGACTACAGAAAGCTGGTTTAATTGTTTAACTAAAATTGCAAGGAGCTAAAGTTAATGAAAGAGACTGAAGAGACAGCTTAAGAGAGAAGCTTGTCCAAATGGTGAAAAAAAATGTGACAAAAACAAAGCCGGAAGTAGGGAAGCACTTAGCACTGGAGGGAGTGACAGTAAAGAGAACGCTATGACGTCGGCAACTGAACTTTTTTTTTAAAGAAAGCGGATCACTGGGAGTCATTTGCAAGGCACTTGGAGCTTTATTTCTACGCAAAAAAGATCGAGTTTGCGGAAATGAAGAGAGTGGTGTTACTAACGCAGATTGACGAAGCAACGTATAAAATCTTTAAAGCGTTATGTGCACCTGCTTAACTGGCCGAAAAGACTAACAAAGAGCTGGTAAAACTTCTCTCAGAGCAACTGAACCAAAAACCGTCGAAGCTTATGGAGCACTGCAAATTTAACAAAACATAACAAGAGTCAAATGAGTCAGTAGCAGAATTTGGCACAAGGTTGAGGCAACTATCCATAAATTATAATTTTGAAGGTCATTGAGAAACAGCGATAAGAGATTAATTTGTGTGTGGAATCCGAGACCAGTCAACCAGATTTGAACTATTTAAAATTAAAACCATTACATTCATGAAAGCATTGGAAAAGGCTTTAGCAAGAAAAAAGACAGAACGAAACGCCAGAGGCGCCGCTCAGACGTTAGCAAGTGAAGTTTATAAATAAGATAGCTTCACCTTAAGTTATAAAAAATACCATCAAGGCCGATCTATGTTGCCAAGAAGATATTTAAGATACAACGTATGTTAGCGGCTACCAGCAAAAAAATTATGCTTTTACTGTAGGAAAAATCGTGATGAGACGACGAAGTGCAAGTACCGATACAAAAAATGCAACTTTCGTCACAAAAAAAGACATCATGAACTAGCCTGCATAAAAAAAAAAAACATTAAATAAATTTTTGTAGAAAAATAGCAGCGACAGAAGCGAGGTAAAAAACAACGACATCGAGAGCAGCTGGGCGCATGGCAGCAATTTGATTGGTTCTCTCACTATCGTTCTGCCGATCAAAATACTCGATTGTAATGCAATCTGCATGGAGCCAATATTTTCCGACGTCAAAATTAATGGTAAAAACACTAATATAAAATACGATTTGTGCACCTATTTAACATGATATCTGGAAGATTTGTTAGACGAACATTTATTTCGTACAAAAACAAAGCCATTAAATTGCGAGGTCCATCACAAATTTGTCGGTTATTCTTAAAAATAACACAAAAGTTTTAACCTATTGAATTTTCAAGAGTGACAACGTTTCACTGATTGGAAGGCAATGGCTCGCAATTTTCGGCATTTGGCTAATGGATCGTCTATAACAATCAAACATTATAGCTAAAAGTAAACACGAGATGTTTAATATTCAGGCCATGAGGCCTGAAAATTTACTGAGACAGTTTGATACCTTATTTACTAATACGCCAGGTGTGTATAATAAATGTGAAATAAAAATACTTTTTTAATTTAATGTGAAATCGGTAGCACCTGAAGCAACGCATATGTCATAGGCATTTAGACCAAAGGTAAAACAAGAAATTGATTGGTTGGTAAAATTAGGTAGCTTGGAAAAGATAGAAGCCAGTGAGTGGGCAACTTTAATATTTTAAATAGCAAAAAGTAACGATAAAATTAGAATCCGCAGGGATTAAAAGTAACTTTAAATTTGCATCTGAACATAACAAAATGTCCTTTAGCTAAAAATAGACGACATATTTGCGGTAATGAGAAATAGTCTAACATTCTCGCAGCTAGATTAACCGCATGCTTACATGCTATTTTCAGTGTACAAAGAAAGGCAGAAGTATTAAACGGTTTTTATCCACGTTGGGCTATTTCAGTACACTCTACAAATAAACAAATATGGAGCATTATAAAAATCTGCAAGCGGCTTGTCAAAGAATAACATAGTGTTGACTTTGTTTGAATGAGTTTAATTAAGACTTCATGGAGAATCACATAAAAGTTTTAGGATTTGTTATAGATGAAGACGGGTTGCACAAATTGAAGTCAAATGTACTTGCAATGTACGAAAATGCCAAACAGCTTAAATCATTCTTTGGATTAATTTATTTATGAAAGATTTTTAGAAAATCAACCAACACAACTTAAATCATTATGTGATTCTGCACAGAACGATAAGTTTGAATGGTCTTAGGAATGACGGTGCTTTTTGGAGGGTAAAAAATAAAATAATCTCACTAAAGGTGCTAGCCCACTATGGTCTGAACCGAAAATTATTGGTAGCATGTGACGCGTCTCACAACGGTTTGGCCGCAATTTTATCACACCAATACGACGACAGCCCTGAAGTTTCCGTCGCGTATGCTTTCAAAACAATCCTAAACAAAGAGTTAAACAGAGTGAATAATGACAAAGAGGCAGTGGCAAATGCATTTGGATTAAAAAAATTTTAAAGTTTCATTTTTGGTCACAAGGTTATTTTACATACAGATCACAAGCCCCTTGAATACATTTTTAGCCTGAATAAAGGAGTTCTACAAACAGCAGCATCGAGACTACAGCGTTGGGTAATTTTTCTTTTTGGATTCTATTACGAAATCAAATGGATAAAGTCAAGTGAACATGCTAACTATGACGCAGTATCGAAACTACCAATCAAAGATACAACCGAAATATTCGAAAGGGTAAATTCACAATTATATTTTTTAATAGCTGAAGCAAAAATTGTACATTACGAAACAGTTGTAAAAGAAGCGAAATGAGATCCCAGATAATCAAGCATAATTGAATTTTGTAGTCAGCCCAACGACAGAAGAGTTTGATTTGAGATTGAGAAACAATATTTCGCAAAACAAACTGAATTATCCGTAGAAAAGCATTGTCTGTTCGGGAGCTGCCGAATAGTAATCCCAGAATGTCTGCAGAGTAATGTCTTATATGATCTTTACTTGTCATACTTGGGCATCGTTAAGATAAAAGAGTTAGCGCACTTGTAAGAGTGATGGCCAGACCTCGAGATGGACATTGAACAGATCGCAAATCACTGCTATACGTGCGTTGAAAATCAAAAAATACGATCACATGCACCACTTACACCCTAGCCGTGGCCTAAAAGACCTTGGCAAACAGTTCATTGTGATTTTTAGGTAACAAGATGCACAAATAATGGCCAGACTATACTCACGTAAAGTCAAGATGGGTACCTACAAAAAGTCTGTTTGATGCTCCGAAAAAAAGTTATTACATAAAAAATAAACCTTGTGTCTTATAAAAAAAAATTCCAAAGAAAACCTTATTTTCGTTTTTTAATTGGATAGAAATAAAAACTTGACCTATACTTAGTCAGTACGCGTGAACCTTGGAAGCTTATACTGAAAGAATTAAGACTATACAATAGTTACTTGTTGATTCGGAGAAAAATAAAGAATGACAATTGAAAAAGAGTCACTATAAGATTAATTTACAAAAATTCGAGATACATGGTTATTACTAGAATGTGTAAGCAAAAAAACCAAATAATGATGTATATTTTTAAATAATATTACAAATGAGCATGATTTACTTATCGAGTTTTAAAAGGAGTAAAAGAACAAAAATGCACGTGATATTTTAGTATGAATTTTTCATTGAAAATAAAATACAGACTCTTGTCAGTCTACAATGTACCATCCCTAGTACGTAAGATTTGGGATTTTTACGAAACTAGAAAATGTTAAGCAACTAAAAATTCTGGTTCACTATAATTTGACCTGCTGCCTGAAGACAAACTCAAATGATTGCTTACACTAGATTCATCTTCAAAACAAGTAGACTTTAAATCTTTGAATTTCTAACCTTTGAAAAAACTTATCTTCTAAGAAGCATACTTCTACAACAAAGTTTTACAAATGAAAATTACAATATCACTTTTGATTAACTCTTTTATGAAATTATTTATTTGATGTTGAATCCAAGATTTCCATGGGAGTTTCTACTTGCATTGTCCTCCAATCTTTTCGTTGATCCGTTGGTAATGGAAGTCTAGAGAACTACAATTAGGACAAATAAGTCTACAGTTGAGAACTATAAAAAGCAGTTAACAATATATATATATATATATATATATATATATATATATATATATTTGCTGCAAACGGCAGCAGCCTTGGAGTCATTGGTTTCCTCGGTGATTTTTCCGAAATTCTGTTGTCCTCACATTTAAGACTCTTACGTTATCTTGAGTGGTTTTTTAAAGTTAACAGACCCAGCAAAAAGCAGATCTAGTTTTATGCGATTGTATATAAATTTTGTTGAAGGAAAAATATTAATAAATCCAAAGAAATAATAAACTCCAAGGGCTTACTATTCAGTCTTTTATTAAGTTGACAACGTTTCGACTGCACGTAAGGCAGTCCTTTTCAAGTCTCTGAGTTAAAATAATTATAATGAAAATAAATATTACAACAGCTACCATAAACTGCAAGTGTAAACAATTAAATAGAATAAATGAACTTACAAATTATGTAGAGCAACGTCCACTTAATATTAAATAACATTTATATCTGGTCTTATATAACCGACTGACTTTTAAGCTGTCTGAATATAATCTGATGTAGGACTAGGTACATGTAAGTAACGACACACATGAATATCGAAAGATTGTATACATGTATCAAACGGCGCAAATTCAAACACATGATAAAACTCTAACTTGTATTTTTAATTATTTTAAACAATGTTTGATATAATATTTAAGTACTATACTTAAATTATTAGTGTCAGTAATCTTATTTACAGTATTTAACTTAGTGATATATACCATTTCTGATATTAAACGTCTGTAATAACAAAATTCTTGGTCGAGTACTTGTACTGAATCGAAGTCGAAAGTGTGGCCATAATCTCTCATATGTGTATACACTACAGACGAATCTTTCTCGTTTTTACAATCGCGTTCATATTCTTTCATTCGAGTATCAACAGTTCTACTAGTTTGTCCCACGTAATGTTTATCACAATTTTTACACTTGAAACCATAAACGGAACACACTTTGTTGGTGGTGTCAACGCTATCTTATCCTAAATTATTTAAAAAATCAGATTTACAAACAGATCTGAAAATTACTTTTATATTGAACTTATTAAAACCTTTTCTAAAAATTTTATCACAGTGTTTTATGTGTGGTAACACTACAAAATCTTAAGGTAAAAAATTCACATTATCACATATGGTCTCGCTCGTAGATTGGAATTTAACTTTTTTTAAACGAACTTTTGTGTATTTAGTAATAAATTCTATCGGATAGTTGTTAGCCTGTTAAATAATAGAAACTTCTTTTAAATTTTGTTTGTGAAAAGATTCATCAGATAATTTAATAGCACGGTCAACCAAGGAAATGGCAACACCTATTTTTTGAGATACAGGTAAATGTGAAAAATAATTCAAATATGAGTTTGCGTGTGTATCTTTTTGAAACCAATTCGTTTTAATGTTACCTAAGTTATCCCAATGTAAAGTTGTATCTAGAAAGTTAATAGAATTATTCTTGGGTTCTTCTATTGTAAAATTAAAGTGACTATCAAATGAGTTAAGAAGTTGTAAAATATCCTTGGTATTGTTTTTTGGAACACAAGCTATAATATCATCGACGTAAATTTTAAAATATGCAATTGGAATGGGGCTTGTAAAAAGTAAATCATTAATTAAATCGTGCATGACTAGTTCTGCCAATATAGGACTGCAAGGCGATCCCATGGCAGAACCAAAAATCTGTCTGTAATATTTATTGTTAAAGACAAAAAAACTATTATTTAGTATGAATTTAATGATCTCCAAGAATACAGTCAATGATTAATTAGTTTTAAGAGTTAAAATATGCCAACGTCTTTCTATTGCTTGTTTAACTGATTCAAAATGTATATTGTTAAAAAGGGCTACTACATCAAAGCTAACTAGGCAAAAATCGTTTGGAACTTGATACTGAGAAATTTCTTTTGTCAATTAAAAAGTATTCTTTATATTAAATTTTGATTGTGGTAAATTTGTCTTCAAAAAATTTGATACCCATTTTGAAATAGAATAAGTTGGTGAATTAATCGCAGATACAATTAGTCTAATCAGCTTATTTTCTTTATGTATTCTAACTAATCCATAGCATCTGGCTAGATTGCACTTATCCTTAGTAGTAGGAAAAACCTTTTTTCCATTCCCAAGCAAATCACATGAATTTAATCTATTATGTAAATTATCCAACCTACGAGCAAGACTTCTCAAACGATTAGATTGTACAGTTTCATAAACATTTTTATTGCTTAGATTATCTTCAACTTAAGAAATATCTTATTGATATTTAATTAATCCAGTTTCTTTGGGGATTTTTTCCTGTATGTATGCGTTCTCATCATAATGGTAAACGATTTCGTATACGATTTTCAATCTTGCATGAATCAAATATTCCGCAGCAAAAAACTGTATTTTTTTAAGCACTTATCTTTTTGATGCACTTCTTAGATAATCAGTGGCTTCTGTTAGTATGAATATACATATATTTTTTTATATACATAAAAAAAAACAGAGACTATTGTATTATTTCTATACGAGTACAAATACAAATTTTTTAAATTTATGAATATAAAAAGATAAAAAGTTCTTACAATTTTCACCTTTATTTAAGCAACTGCATTAATTAAAGTTCATTCGAAAAAAGACACCTTGACTTAACTAAGGGTATTGTTATCAGCTGAATAATTATTTGTTACAATTTCTGGATTGACGATTTTTAAAGATTTTATGGATGTTGTCTTTGCTGTGTATATTATAGTCATCAATCTAACCATCGTGACCTTAATTTTGTCATGTAATATGAGGTTGTGAGTAGAAGATGTAGCACTTTAAATGACTTTCACAGCTTGTTCTTGGTCCACCCTTATTTTATCTCTTTCACTTATTATTGCTGTATATAAGATATTAAGCTTGTATATCAAGAGCTAATGTTAAAACTAAAAAATATAAGAAGTTAATTAACATGTCTTGCATTTTTTCTTAATTTGTTTTTTTTTTGTTTGACCTATGTTAATGTGTGAGTGATAAATTGTTTTGTTTGATAAAAATAAGAAGAAAATGTTCAAGCATAACTGAACTATACTTAGATGAAAAAATTATTTTTATTCCTTATACTGTAAAATAAGTTGCACCTTTGTAAATATTCTTGTAAGTATGACATACTTACGTTACTAATTGGCAACCCATCGAAAAGGATGTAATAAGGCTGTATCTTCGTGAAAAAAAAAAAACTATAGCATGGTAATTATTTTTGAGCAATGAAGCAAATACAAAAAAGAAATTAAATGACATGTTAAAGAAAAAAGCACATGTCCTATATAAAAAAGATTTATTGACATGAAGGATTGGAAACACGTATGCCCTGCGTATACGCTGAACATAATTAAAATTGCAATATTGTTGTCTACAAACTTGACGATATTAAGGTGTAAGTGTGTATGTGTAACTGGATGGACTTTTGTAACTACTTTTGTAACTAGTGCTCACGACAAAGTAGGAATAAAAAAAGGAAGAAGATGAGGACATGAGAAAGATATGATAGTTCAGTTGCCTTCAACATGACACTCGTAACCACGTGTACTACTTTGATCCCACGATTAATACGGCGTTAGCACGTACTAAGCTATATACACAGATTAATTTGCCGTAAAAAAAAAAAGCCTTGGAGAGGATGAGTACCCCTATGGGTTGGCCCAATTATACATGTGGTTTACTGTGATAGTCCTTAATAGGCTGCTAATGTACAATAAAAATATATACTCTAGAATACTGGAATGGTATTAATAAAGCAAACAAGCTTAGTATCCTGAAGACGGTATCCTTTGTCAGCAACAGCTCCTTATGGAGATTTGGTCGTAACAGTAGGTAGGTTGTTGTATGGAAGCTGAAAGTAAAAGAATCTTAAAGTGGCAAGTAAAATAGTATAAAAAATGCGTTTTAGTCGATGATTAAAGTAATAGAGGGCGTAAAAGATTGGTCCATAAGTGTGAAGAGATAACCATTGACACCCCGCCCTTTACTGATTATGTATTGGTCGGTCGTAAGAAAACTGACGAGAGATATTATCTCTAGCTCAACAAATAATATATTTGTTATCATTATTTATTTTAAAAAAGAAAATAAAAACGATCACACATCGCTGATTTTTTAAAAATTAAATCTATACGGATCATCATTTATAAAATTCATATTTAAATAAGAAAATTTAATCTTATCGTGAAAAGTATATGGTTTGAAAAAAGTAAGCCTCCTCACAAATTTCTTATGAAAGACTTTACCGATTATATTGACTCTTTGTCAAATAAAACAGGTATAGAAAATTTGAATTAAATAGCAGTTTATAAGATCGTATAGAATTTGTGATTGTATTAGCTCTGCAGAAATACCAACGTCGCAAGGTTTTAAACGTTGGCATCCTGGAACAAGGGTTCAAGTGTACAGTAGTAAAATACACATTTTTAGGTAATCAAGTGCCCAACAGGAATTACAATGATACAATTACACCCATAAATGAAAGCAAAGAAATAAAATTACCTGTTTTTGCACTTTTAGGAGTAACATCCTTAGTACATTTGAAACTTTTCAATACTGTATACAAGCTTACATCAGACTACATGCACTGCTTATGTTAGGTATCGCTAAACCATTTTTGGCTTATTGGACTTAAAGTAACAAACTTTACTTATTGGGAAAAAAGCAGATAGAGAAATTTAATGAATAAATGCCCTTATCATCTTAAAATCTTATTAAGAGATTGTCTAGAAGTATTTTAAATAAAAAATTTTGAAATTATACAGAATATAAGGACTGAATTTTGTACTATAGGAAATTAGCAGTGACATTTAATGTTTATTAGCTGCGTCATATTGCAGAAAATTTAAAAAATCTGGGTCATGTGCTATAACTTAATTGCTATTGTTTTGAAAATGGTAACAGAAGATTCTTAAAGAAAATACACGCAGCTTTTAAAGTTTTTTAACAAATCTGCTGGTCATAGTTTACTAATTACAGAAACCTATTGTAATAAAAATAATTGAATGGAAAATAATGAGTACGTTTACCATTTACTAAAAAAAAAAAAAAAAAGGTGAGTTAACTGTACAATATGGTCAATCTTAATGTTCTGGTGATTCTCGTTCAACAGTTAAGGATTAAATGCTTTGTTAAAATTTATCTGTGCATAACAGATTGTTAAAAAAAAGCATCTTTCGTAGCTGAGGCAGAAGACCAAGATTTTGTTATTTTTACGCTTGTCCAGTTACATGTAAGTAAATTTAAATTTTGGAGTTTATTGCTGGTGAGCTAATATCATGAGAGCTCACTTTACGTAATATTCTTACCGACAACAAACATAGTTTTCATTGCAAAAATGATATGAGCATTGTAAATGATGATATTACAATTAACACCAACGACGTTGACAGATTAAAATGATACTAAATCGATCTGTAACACAATTCATTTGTATGTTTATTATTATCTTAAAATAGTTTATAACAGACTTAATAAAAGTTTAATAAATACGTTAGAAGATAATTGAATTTGTTAATGTAGTCCTTATTTAATAATGATTTTACTGTTATCATAATTTTGAGAAGCGTACAATCAATGATCTTATTAAGTTGATAAATAATACACTGTTTTAAGGTCACGATATTAAGCATAAAGAAATTTGTCTTGTAACGTACAGTCTTATGATACTTACAAATTCTTCGACTTTTTACAATAAAGTTGGAATACACCTTCTAAACTTGTCTTAATAGAATTTTAGTGCCTTATCTATTTTGCTATTAATTTTGAATAGAATACGATGGGCAAATGAAATTCAATACAAAAGTATCTAATATATTCCGTGATAAAGCTGTTTTCGTTATTTTTCTGCCTCATCCCTAGCGGATCACATTAACTTCTACATTATGTAGCAGTGAAAGGTGGTTCACGATCTAAGGCGAAACACGTTCAAATCCCTCCCTTTCTTTCTTGTTTATTCAACCTTTTGGGACATACTGGGATAATGAAAATGTTGGACGTATGCATTATCTCTATGAAGAGCTCTTCATAGAGAGCCTTATCATAGATGATGTTAGATACTTCCGTACATCGTTTTCCTGCCTCACCACCAATAAATCACTGATCTCAACTTTATCATTATGTCACAGTAAATGGTCCTTTTCCCTATAAATGTTTACACTTTAAGTCTTAGATTCCAGAAAGACTGCCAACCAATCAAGTGTTGCTCAACATTTTGCACTATTTCTCCAGTACTTCCACTCCAACATGTATATATACCTCTTAGGGTATCGTGTATTCACAAAATTTTATTTCCCAATCATTGATGCACCATGCTCTCTTCGTTATGTTCCACACTAAAAACCTGTACCACCAAACTTAAAAAATAATAGAGTTAACACGTGTCACCAAACACAAATCAATTTCCCATTTGTAACATGTGAGTTTTTACACTTATGAGAAACAATTTTCTTTTTCTAATCTAATAGTATCAAATCCACTTAAAGAGTATTGCATTATGTTAAGCTGACTTTAAACTATTTGCTGAACTTTTTTTGGCCAGAAAAAAATTCTTAGTAAAATTTCGCATAGGTTAAAAGTAGACAAAATACCAAAAATCAATTTTTTTGTCTCAAATCACAAAATTATCTTTTAAATAACAATTATCACATAAAAAATAGCCGTTCTCAACGAACACAATCACTTTTGATAGAACATATCATACTCTAAAGTAAAATAAGCATTGCAGCTGCTAACAAATGATAAGAATCGCAAAAACAGGCCAATGTGACGGATGCAATATCTTTCAATCTCATACAAACATTGTAAACTCAAGTTTAAGGAAAAAATCAAGGATAATTAAAATTGCAGCCTCAAATAAGGTATCCGTTTTACAGACACTACTAAAAATGGCACTAAATAAAAATGGACTAAAACCTCCTCCAGAGGGTGACCAGCCAGGAATGCCATACGCCCCAAAGTAGAAGAACAAATAGATCTCGAGTTACAAAGTAAAAAAGATGCATCAAAAGTCAGTAACTTATCTACGACCAAGGGTGGACATCATCAGTTTTTATACGAAGCAGCGAAGCTTTGATGATGAGATGTTAGGACAATCTTAGATTAAAGCAACTTGTAAAAGACACATAGAGAGAGTAAGAAAGAGTAAAAAACAAAGAGAGAAAGGGCCTTAACTATGGGTCACCAAACTCTCGTAGATCTAACAGTAATGCAGATGGGTGAGCTGGTCCAAAGCTAGCCCCTGCCTAAGGATTTAACAGATTATCTTGTCCAAAAGTTCACTTCCCGCAAAGATTGCCTGCTAACCTACTAGTTATTTAAGTGCCAGAGTAAGAAATAAAACTAGTTACCTCTTGGATGTCCTTATTTGACGATAAACGGACGATGTGCTAATGATATAGTCCACAGTTACAGTTAATATCATTGATGAAGCTGTTACGCCTATTGAGATTTGTCGAAAGGGATCATCACCACTTTTAAACTTGAATTAAAATAACTGTGCTAATAGAAAGGTGTCTTTAGTTGTTTTTACTACAGACACCTGAAATAAGCATTTATGTTTTCAACACGTAAAAATCACAGAAACAACAGTTAGATGAGTCAGGTTTTGTTAAAGAATACTGTTAAACTTGCACAGAGTTACACTTTTTATCATTTTAGTTATTAGCTTGCAGGCTTACACTTAAGAGGTTATATAAATGGAAAATTGGAGATCATTTTTTTCACACAGTTACAACAAAAATCTGAATATATATTTTTCGGCACTTGTTAAATTTATTAAAAGAAAAAAAAAAAAAAAAAAGGATGGTATTTTGAGCTTACTATTGTATACTGTAAATTAGACTCTACTTTTCATTGATTATGTCCCTAACAGTAAATTAATACTTAAATAATACAGCAGACAACATGCACAGGAGTTTATCTTATGCTGCTTCTGCATCTTGCCACTGAGACAGTGTCTGCGAGAGATCTTACCAAAGGTCAATTTTGAATTAAGCAAATATATGAGGTAACGTCACAAGTCGGTAGGACAAATTCCATATCGAATTTAAATATAATAAATAAAGTGCCGGTTACGATCATGAAGTTTTTAAACGATTATAGTGTGAAGCTAAGTGTATTTTGATCTGGTGTATTATATAATTTATTTTGCGCGTTGTTAGTTGAATTATATTTGTGAAATAAATACCTATAACATTCAAGATAAAGTTTTTTTAGTTCGATTGACCCCCAAAAAAATTACTGGTAATGAGTAACCAAGTAATATATAAGTTTAAAGTAATTTATTTTTTAAGACTTGACATTTCAATATGTGATGACATATTTAAATGCATCAAAAGAGGCAGCAGTGTTAGTTATTTTGTCAGTTAAATTGTTTTGGACTAGCGTAAATGTCAATGTTAGAAGGGATCAGTATTGTACTTACAAATTGATAAAATTATACTTGAAGTAAACAGATATTTTTAAACGAAAGGAGAAAAAAGAAAACGAAGTTAATTAAAAAATGTTTATTCATTAATTAACTATGCTTTTCAACATTGCTTGTATGCATGATTTAAAAAATATTGAGAAAAAAGATGTCATGCATGTTTCACCGATTTAGTCTTTACTTCATACTCGTAAATTAAATAGTGCTATCATGTTAACCGATGATGGTATAGTAGTAATTTCTATTAAAATTTACAAAGTTTTACATACTATTTAATAAAAAAAAAGTATTAATGAAAATACAGCTTTGTAAAAAATACCTTCGTTTTGATGTTTAATAAACAACTACTTCTTTGCTTTTATTTTAGATTTGAAAATTTGTTTAAAAAAAAGTTATGTTAAGAAGAATGCAGTACCCAAAACTTCTCCTACTTAACGAATCATCTCGAGTCTCTAAATGATGCTTCGATCAAGACCGTTGTCCAAAATATGTTTGAAAAGCTTACTTTCACAATTAACAATAAGTTAGTCACAGAGTCAGGTGGATAATGTATAAATATTAATAATTTATTGTTCATTTAAGATATTTAAGAACTGTTATACTTTAAAACTTAAAATAAATAAAGTCAACGTAAAGCTTACACTGTTGAGTAAAATTCTTTTATTCTTAAATTTAATGATCATGTTACCTTTGTTTTTTTTTTAAATAATTTTAATTATCCTATGTTTAGATAAATTAAAAGTTTTTATTCTGAGCAGTGAAGGAATAAAATTGGTACAAGATAGTGAAAACTTCGACTTTTTATTGAAAAGTCAATACTTATAACCACAAAATAAGTGAGGTCGAATAAATATTTTGACTAAGGATGTCGTAATGACATTGGATAGTTGCTAAGTTTCTTATCGAAATTCAACAATTATTATCGGAGTAGTAGCTAAAGCCTTCTGGTACGATTAAAACGAGCTCATAATGAACAAAAGCTGTTTTTATTAGACCCAGAAAAAAATTTGCTCAAAAAAAACGAAAATGATAAAAAAGACATTAATGCAAGGTGATTAAATTGGTAATGCAGTATATTATTTCGACGGAAAACTTATACCAGAACATTTAATGTGCAAACGAACAGATCGCGTTCTAACTTTAATAAGTACGGGTAAAGCAGATTAACGGCTTGATAAACTGTCACTACCATACAGCAGAGGAGTAACTCAAACTATTGCAGTTTTCAATGCAATTTAAGAATAGGATTTGTGCGGAAGTATTGACGCAGTTTGTTGTTATACGACTAACGCAAGCTTAGGTTGTGAAACTGGAGTAGCTCTTTTAGAAGATCTAGTAGATAAGAACTTGCTCTACTTACCGTGTAGGCATCACATTTTTGGAATAATTTCAAGTTCTTGTTTTGCAGTTGAAATTTTCTGGAACTGTAGGACCAAACGTCGCATTGCTAACAAAATTTAAGGATGATTGGTGGGATATCCATAAAAACAATTTTCAAAGTGGTTTGGTCTTTGACTATGTTTCAAACGAATATTTGTGCATTCGTAAAAAAAAAAAGTCATAGAATTTATTCGAAACTGCTTGAAAACTCAAATACCAAGAGATGGCAACAGCAAATTGCTTGAGTTAAGTTTATTGTTTTAAGGAATTACACATTAACAAGGCTTTAAGTTTCGTAAATTAGACGCTTATTATCATGCAAGGTCAATGTCTAAGGCTATTTACTGTTAAAAAATTATATGTGTTACATCTCGTTTAGTTGAAAAAAAGATGAAAAGAAATTTGTACTATATTTGTCAATTTATTGTGAGTATTAATATAAAAGCTTGGTACACAGCTCCATTAGCAATTAATGCACCTGTTAATCATATTAGATTAAAAAAAAAATTGTATCCTTATCGCGAAGTTGATTCCATGACATTAGAAATGTCAGTGAAAAAAATTGTAAATCACTTGTAGTATTAAATTATTAGAATCAGTGCAATTTCTTTTTTTAATGCTAACATACCTCTCCCTCTTCACAATCAGTTTTTATGAGTAAAATAAGCATAGCAGGCTGTGAGTCATAGCTACAGTTAATGGATTTACAATTAAATTACGAACACATCAAAATAACCTTATTTTTTCGTATCGCATCATAGATGTAAGGTTTCACATTACAACACTGAAGGAAAAAACTATGGGGTGTACAGTAATTCTCTGTTGTTACATACATAAAATATACTGTATTCTGAGAGGATGAATAGCTGATTATTCAGTTTAGGAATAAAATGAAAACATAAATTTTCTGGTACGTTTCATTTTTATTTATGTGTTTACCCAATTTTTTTTAACTAAAGTTTTTTTTTTCTCATTAATTTTTTTTTTAAAGCTTATTTACAACATAAAATAGGTATTGTCTTTGATACTCTTAAGTGCATAGCACTTTCATGTACTATTATATTAAGTGAACAGCTCTATTTCTCTCTCAATTTTCATCTTTTTTTTACCATCAATGTTACTCTGGTTATTTGTCCACATTTAGCAATCTTGTTCGAGAAATTGTGTATTCATTCTTAATCTTTTAAGAACTGTAGTGAATAAGCGCATGGTGGCTCAGTTGGCTAGGTCGTTAATTTGCATGCGGGAGACCGTAGCTCGATTGCCGGCTAGTGTGACTTTTTCGGGCAAGTATCTCTACAAATTTTCACATGTGCTTTTTTACCATGCAATGGTCCTCGAGGAGGGATGAGGCAACCTTCTTGCAGCAAAAATTGCCTAATTTTTCCATACCTCCATCCTGTACTGGGAAGCCTCCCATCCCTTTTCTTGTCCCTTTTCCAAGTGCTAAGTGCCTATAGTAGTCTTTTTATTAAAAGGAGCCTGACGTAGAGCACTATAATATAAAAAAAAAACTGTAAAGAATTTTTATTGATAAACTTATAAATCTTATTAGTTTAAAATTCTGACTCAATGCCGAGCAATCTTTGTAATGCTTCAAACTAGAATTTTTTGATTAATTTTGTAATGCTTAAACCATTTCATATTCTATTTCTAGACGTTTTTTATCATTAAAAAAAAATTGCACTTACTTCAAAATTTAAATACCACAAAAAATTCGAAAATATTTTCACTGATATTTCTAATATCATGAAACTCATTTCGCAATAAGCATAAAGGTTTGTTTTAAATCTAATACTATTGACAGGTGCATTGATTGCTAATGAAGCTATGAACCAAGCTCTTGTATAAATACTCACAATAAATTGACAAATATCGTACAAATTTTTTTTTTATCTTCTTTTAAATTATACGAGTTGTTGAACATAAAAATTTTTTGTCAAACAGTCAATTGCCTGAGACGTCTACCTCCTACGGTATTAAGCACCTGGCTTACGAGACTTAATCTTATGAATGTTTAATTCCTAAAAACAATAAATTTGACTTAAGCAATTTGTGGTAGTCGTCTCTTAATAACTGAGTTTCCAAGTAGTTCTGAATAATTTCTATTACTTTTTTTTGTAACTGCACAAATACTCGTTTGAAACATTGTCTTAGACCAAACTATTTTAAAATTTTTTTTCATTAATATCTCACTATGCTTCCTTTAATTTTGGAAATTACGTGACGTTTGGTCGTACAGTTCCAGAAAATTTTAACTGGAAATAATAACCTAGAATAACTTAAAAAGTGTGATGCTTATACGGTAAGTAGTGTAAGTTTGTATCAATGAGATCTTCTAAAAGAACTACTGCTCCAGCTTTATCTTTTAAATTCGCATTATTGCATCACAATCAACTACGTCAATATTATCACAAATATCACATTCTCTAATTGCATTAAAAACTGCATTTGCTTGAGTTTGTTATGTTCTGGGTCTGTATCGATGGATATCGACACGTCAACCCTTTAAGGATCGGCGTGGTAACACCCTGGTGCTGGTCAGATAGGTCTCCTTATTATCGGTTGGTTACTCAAGGCCGTGGAATCACTGCTTCGCAAGGTGCTGAGGCACGAGGTCGTCGTTCTGGAGATGTGAGTTGAGCTTTCCCTTAAGTATCCCTTAACTTAAAATGATGCGACTCTGATGTTGTGTCCAGAGAATCAAGAGATTTTTATTAAAGATCTTTTTGCAAGAAGGTCTAAATGCGATAATTAAAGGTCAGGCCACTTGGAGGCGTATTTTTCAGATGCTCAGTACTATTTGCTCTGCCTGCTTCTCTTAAACCTTGTTTCTAGGTCCTTGAGAGGCCACTGGACCTTTAATGTTCCTTGTTATTTTCCAAGAATAAATCACCAATATTTACGATTCTTCCTAAGAGTTGTTTGTTTCCATGGTATAAAGAAAGTCTGGCTTTTTGCCCAAAGATTAATTCATGAAAGGTAAAACTATGGGCTAAATGCACGAAAATATTGTAAGAAAATATCGTGTTTTTCATCCATGCATCTCAATCTGTTTTATCCGTGTACATTTTTTAATATTCTATGAGAGTGTAATGCCTTCTTTCGAGGGAGCCCATTGTCTGGGGCCAAAGCGCAGTGGATAAAAGTTGCTAAGTTTTCAAAGTTCTTGCAAATCTTTCTCATAGCCTATTTTAAAAATTGCTACTTTGGACAGTGCGAATTGACTTTGGACAACTGGCATATAAAGTCCTGAGTGAACATAGTCGAAACCATCTCTCCTTCCCAGGGCCTCTGTAGGAGTGGCAATAATGGTCATGGGTAACCTTGTACCGATGCGAGCGAGCTTTGGTCTTTGACATTCTACACAAGTTTTAACGTACTCCATAACATCTTGTTTTACACCATCCTAATAAAACTTTTCGCGAATTTATCTGTATGTTTTTGCCATTTCCTTATGACTCCTAATAACAAAATCCTAAGCTTCTTTTAATATGCTGGGTATCTCGGCCTAAGTATACAAGTGTCCCTCCAATTTAATTTTTGTAATTTTCTATAGAGATCAAAGAAATACTTTCGAAGTTGTCGTCTTTTTAGGCTTAACTAACGCTTTCAATCCTTGTGGTTTTTCTTGTTTCATGTAAGACTTATAACAAACAAATAACTGCAGTTTTTGAAGTAATATTATTTTATTTCCTTTTGAAAAATAAAGAAAATATTATTCTCTTGGTAGAGAGTGTCGTGCAAGTCACTGCACCTCAACTTATACTTTGGCCTCTAATACTATCAATATTTATAAGGCCCAAATCTGCCAATTATCGACCTACAGGCGTCGTTATTTTACAATCTGTGGCTGGAAAATAAGCTAAGTTGTCATATCTCAATACTAAGGGGTCTCTGTAATACATAATTCTATTTATAAATAATACCAGTGCTGTATCAATTTCAAAAATTTGACCGTCGTTCCCTAAGTTCTTTACTTTTTTAACGTTAGTTTTGTTGATATTACTGTTAGTTCTTCTTTTATTTTATCATATCGTTAGTTTCATGCATGATTCCTATGATTCTTACATTCTCTCTTAGATGCGTTATTTCCGAGGGCGTTCCTTTGTCAATTTCCAACTGTTCTCTGATTTTTTTCTTGTTTTCTCCCCTTCTCACCAAGGGTATATCTCTGAAGTTCCTTTTATCTCTTTTTTTCTCTAACCTGGGAACCAGAAATACGCTGCTCAGGGTATATCTCTTTCCGTTTTTCTTCTTTTTTTCCAGCCTGGGTACCATAGATAAACTGATCAGGTCTCCCCACAGTCCAGGTAATTCCAATTTATCCTTATCATTTTGACTGTTAGTTAATAGTCTTTCTCTCACGTTGATCCCTGAAGGATCATTTCTATCAAGGACTGAGTTTCGAGTAAGAGCATCTGCATTTGAATTTATTTTCTCAACCTTGTAAACGATGTCATAATCGAATTAACTCAACCTTGTTTTTCCCCTAGCTAACCGTGACACTAGGTCCTTGATGGAATTGAACCAGATCAGGGGATAATGATCTGTTATTACTGTAAATTTTCTTCTGTATCAGTAGGGTAAAAATTCATTTACAGCAAAAACTAAAAAAAGTAATTCTGTTTCTGTTATCGTATAGTTAAGTTCTGCGTTTACTAGAGTCCTAGAGGTATACGCAATTAGCAGACCGTGGCCGATTATTACCTGACTTAGGACCGTTTACAAAAAGTGCAGGAGTTATTCAAGATCTGCGAGTTATCAGAACCTTGAGCACTGCTGGTGTCAATCGGGGCAGAGTTGGAGAGGTTGCTAGGATTGTTTGCAGGTCGATAATTCTCACGATTCTTTCGCTTTACTTTTTTTTGCGCGCATTTCTGGACCAAATGGCCAGGCTCCATGCATTGATAACATTTAAGACGCATATCATTATCGCAAATAGTATGGTAGTACGCCCTTTTTGGATTACAGTTCATATCGGAGGATGTTTTCTGCAAATCTTGTCTTTCTTGAGAAATGTATTCAACCTTAAGGGCCTTTTTAATAGCGTCGTTCAAGGTAAAGTATTTCTTTTCTCATAATTTAATCGCGATGTCGTTTTGAAGTCCGAAAGAGAATTGCTCCACAGTGGCACTAATAGCTCCTGGGCTTATGCCTTAAATAGTAGAAGGTGGCGTATTCTCTCTAATTCTAAGGCTCTCTGCAAAAGCGATATCACTCTTGCCTTGAAATTGACTATAGGTTTTTGAGGTTTTTTAATAATTTGAGATAATTCAGATTGTATTTTAATCAAACTTTGGGGGGATAAGAAAAGTGATGGTAATTCTAAGAATAACTGGTCTAAAGTTCCAAAATCTTTATAATGCATGCGTTTACGAGCATTTCCAGTAATCTTTGATTCAGTCCATTGTAAAAAGAAGTCTTTTTTGTTTGGATTTGCAAGCGCTTAGATTTTCTCACATTTACGAGTAAACTGGGTGACTAAAATATAGTAACCGTTGAATTGAGGAGTTATTTAACTAATGTCGTTCATACTTTAAAAATATTCATAGTGATTGGATGTGCACCCAGTAACATTAATTTTTTTGGTACTAAGAATTTTTGTCCAAACTCAAGTCAAATAAGTAACTTGAACCCTAATTAATAATCAAACTATTATGATCAGTGTCAGTCATGTAGCTTGTATCACTAAACGTTTCGCAACTATCTAAGGCATTCATCAGTTCTACAGCTCATGAATTAGATATTTTCTTAGATCAATCACCTTTTAATTTGATGAATAATTACTTAGCCAACTAAAATACTCAACCAAAAGTGAAAAATGGATGGTGCTTGTTACTCCTGAACACGTCGCAGTTCTCGTCTTGATTAAATCATGATGTGCCACTGGAAGATTCGCCATAGAGTGATGATTTAACGATGCCTTGACGTAGCCTCTCACGCCACAGATGTCGCGCCTTGGGATGGTGTTAGCCGTGCCATGGTAGGTGGAACAGGCTCGTAAAGCAAGGCAGCAGGGGACCTAGTAGATGTTTGCGCAGCCTGTAGTGCAGCTGTCACAACAGTCCTCTATTTCCAGTAGTAGTAGTGCTCAGGGAGTCCCTTCACAAGTCAACAAAGAAGGAGCATTTTTAAAACGTAGTCCAGGGGATAACCTCCAAAACAATCCTACCACTAACACCAAATTGTTATGTCCTAGGCCTGTACTGATGGATATAGACATGTCAACCCTTTGAGGATAAGCTTGGAATACCCTAGTGTTGGTCAGACAGATCTCTTTGTTATCGGTTGGTTACTCTGATTCATGAAATCGCTGCTTGGCAAGGTGCTGAAGCACGCAGTCGACGTCCTGGAGATGATGTAAGTCGAGATTGCCCTCGAATACCCCTCGACATAAAATGATGTGACTTTGATGTTGCGTCCAGAGAATCAAAAGATTTTTATCAAAGATCCTTTTGCAAGAAGATCCAAGTGCGATATTTGAGATTCAGGCCACTCGAAGGCGTATGGCTCAGATAATCAGTACTATCTACGCTGCTTGCTCTCTTAAACCGTATTTCTGGGTCCTCAAGAGGCTCTTAGAGCTTGAAAGTTCGATTTATTTGACCTCGCTTATTTTTTGGCTTAAAATATTGACCTTTCAACAAAAAGTCAAATTTTGCACTATCTTGTGTTAATTTTATACCCTCACTGCTAAAAATACAGACATTGAATTCATCTATGTATAGGATAATAAAAATCATTATAAAAAACCGAGGTTAACATGGTCATTGAATTTAAAAACAAAAAAATTCTATAGAACTGTGTTCATTTTACGTTATAATCTTCTTATTTAAAGTTGTAAAAGCTAATCCATTAAATCCTTAAGCACGGGCCAACTTTGGACCAGCTTACCTATTTGGATCACTGTTTAATTAACAAGAGTTAAGTGACTCTTGGTTAAGGGTTTTTCTATCTGTTATTCTCCCTTTTTTTCTTTCTTTACGTTTCTTTTACAAGTCCCTTTAACCTTAGATTGTCCCAACACCTTATTGTCCATGCTTTGCTGCTTTGCACAAAAGCTGATGATATCCTACCTTGGTCGTTGATGAGTCACTAAATTTTGACGCATCTTTCTTACTCTGTATCTTTAGTTTCTTTTTTTTTTACTTCAGGGTGTATTGCCTTCTCGGCTAGTGACCGTAGGGAGGAGGTCTTAATCGGTAGGTGGCTGTATGTGCCCTTGTACGTAGGCTTTAGTAAATCCAACACTATTCAAATGAAATAATTTGACAATTGCCATTTTCAGATGTGCCTTTAAGAGATTTACTTAACTTTTGACTGCAATTTTAATCATTCTTGGGTTTCTTGTTCAAACTTGAGTTAAAAATGTTGGTAAAAGATCAAATGTTATTGCAACCGTCAAGTAGGCCTGTTTTCGTGTTTCTTATTATTTACTACCAACTTCATGGCTTATTTTACTTTAGAGTATGATATGCTTTACAATTAGTGGTAGTATTTTCAAGAAAAATCATTCTTTCATGTGATAACTATTATTTAAAAGATAATTTTGTGATTTTCATTTTGGAACAGAACAAAAAAAGCTAGGGATAAGAATCATTGAAAAATCAAGTTTGGTGCATAAAGGACACCCGTGTACCCATGGTAAGTTAATGCATATCATATGCAATAATTTAATTCTGCGAAACCAGCGTTTCTGGCTACAATTGTTGTTACTGTGGTACTTAAGGATTCCACTGACAATCTCAGATGAAACATGTTCAAATCTCTATTTTTCTTTTATTGTTTTCCAACATTATTGTGTATACTGGGCCCATGCAAATGTTGGATGCATTTCAGAGCTTTATGCTTTGCATACAGAGCTTCATCATGTGAAATGTAAAATATTTTTTATGTAACTTTCCTGCCTCATCTCTAACGAATCTCTGATCTTTACTTCTACGTTATGTCACCATAGAGGGTGCCTTAACTTATAAATGTTTAATATTTTTGGACGTCCCATGTACACAAGATGTCATAATAAATAGATAAGTAAGCTATAAGGAGGTCCATTACATATCTTAGACACTTGTTCAGAGCTCTAAATAAATTTTGAAATCATTTTATGTGGTATTAACAAAAATTGTTTTCTTTTTCAGCGATGTCCACCGTGTAGCTGTTACCCTACTTAAAAAAAAATGAGTATGTCAACACGGGCTGTTATATTAAGATTTTTATAACGTTACATGATATACCTTAATAAGCAATATAACCTCAAGTAATGTACCTGAATAATTTTTGAAAAAGTGACAAAAACAAATGACAATGGGTGCTTGAGTATCAAAGTTATAAGTCTTACTTCTATATAATTATATAGCAGATTATATAATTATAAATATAAACATACATTGCATGAAACGATATTGTGTACAAAGGTAGTGCAATTATCGTTGGAATGAGTAAACCTACGTTAGTTGAATATGGTTTCAATAAGTATACTGATATTTATTAAATAAAACAATATAAACATTATAATATGGCACAATACAATATAAACAGTGTCCCTTCAGGAAGTTCATCACACAAGGGCTCATTTAACAGATATTATTTAAACATCAAAAGTATACTTAAAATACTATAAGAAATACCCAAAAAAAATTTCAGATTATTCATCTGTACCATCTTTCGCATGTTTAATTTTAAAAAATTGCACTCAAACGTATAACCTTATGGAAAAATCACTTAAAATTACATTTATAAGATTAGTACAAGTCCCACAATTTTTGTTTGTACAAAAAATTACTTTTAGATGAACCTGTTTTATTTTAAAATGGATTTATACATATATGTACTAATCTTTTTTTGTATCCGAACACAAGAAAAAATGGGTCAAGTATGTGTAAAAGCGTGTATTTAAGCTGATCCATATAAAAAGAAATTTCCAGCGTTGCAGCATATGTTTGCGCTTCTCCTACCTCTCTGAAGTTTGTTCTCAATTACGAAGAGAATTTTGTGAAAGAAGAGAACGAAAAAATCAATTATTGTATTTAAACAGTACTAAAAACTTTTTTTTTTAGTATCAAAGTTATTAAAAAATGTAAAAAATTGTATAAACAATTATTTACTTATTAAGAAATATTAATAAATAATAAGTTAGTAAATGTTTAGTAATACCTATGAAAGCTTCTCTGTTTGTAAATACTGATTTTCAAATTAAAAAAAAAACAGATACCAAATATATATTTTATTGGAAAAATAATTTATTTATATAATGTTTAGTTGCATTAATAGTGAATAAGAATTTAAATTAGAAATATGTTACGAACTGTAAGATAAAGTTAAGTAATCGATTTTCCATTGTACGGCCTGCTCATAGCAAAGTGGGTAAAAATATTGCTCAGTGTGCAAGAGGATGGGTGTACGGATCTCTTTTAAATCTTTTTTTTTCTTTTTTTTATGACATTGATTTAAAGAAAAAATTTAAAAAAATTTTAATAGGTGGTCTAGTGTGGTGGGGTAATGTTGTGATGTATGGTGCTATAACGTTATTGAATGTAGTACTGGAGACCAGAATTACGTCACAAAGGGTGGGGCAAAGGAGGAGAATCAAAGCAAAATCCAGTTTAGTTACACTTTTTCTCAAGGTCACTAATCTGAGATCGTTGATTTATTCTATAGTGCAAAACGCACCTATAGGAGAGTATCACTTCAAAGAGTCCTTTGATACTTGAAATACTAGACATTTATGTTATTATTTGATTTTTAATTATATATATAGACTTATTAAAAAAAACCTTATGATTTAAGAAAAAAGTAAAAACTTCAGTTGGGCTTATAAAATAAATACTTGTATACCATAGAAATGGACCTTGAATCATTCTATTGGTCAGGCCATAAGCTTTCCATATCTAAGACCCCACTTCACCACATCCCTTAGAGATTGCACTAAATTTTTAGAACGAAGTTCTTTATGTCACGTACCCGGGGGTCTGGAATTTCAAAAACGATAGATTTTATGAAACGGAAGTGGGTTACTGAAAGTCTCTTCCTCCTAAGTTTCCTCCCTTACCCCGTCACCCTCACCATCAGTCCCCTACAAACTTTTTCCCACCCTATTTCTTCTTACCGTGCCGTGCTACTATCCTGCATACCTTAGCCCACCATTTCCCTTCACACTCCAAAGCAATTAATTTCTGAACGAATTTTAATTTCATTTTTTAACAAAAATTTTTATTCAACTTTAAATTATTTTCTTTTACGATTCTAAAAAAAAAAAAAAAAATTTCTACTAAAGAGATTTGAACTCTTGACCGTCTGCATACAAGTCAAGTACCTCATTTACTCTGCTACGAGCACTGCTAACAATAGAAATACAGTTTCTTGTACTTATCGTGTGGTTCATAACTTATTTTTCATTTTTATATGCCATTCACTGATAGTACATTTTACTAATGATATGTTATTTATTTAAGTATTATTTAAAACGAAGTTCTTTATGTCGCGTGCTTGGGGGGGCTGAAATTTTAAAAACGGCAGATTTTCATTAAACGAAAGTCTCTTACTCAAAGTCTGTTGCTTTGAAAAAAAATTTTTTTGCTAAATAATAAATTTAAAATAACAACAAAAAAAAAGAGCTAAAAAAAAAAAGTAATGAACTTAAAAATAAAAAAAATAATGAAGTGAAATACAAAAAAAAAAAAAACAAGAAATGAAAAAAAATAAAAAAATTCAAACAAAGTTAATTAAATAATACATAAAAAAATAATAAAATAAAATATAAGAAAAAAAGAAATAAAATATAAGAAAAATTATAAAAGAAATGAAAAAACAAATAAACCGAAAAATAAAAAAAATAAAACAATTCAAAAGAAACAAGCCAGGGGGTATAAATGGGTCATGGGACCCATGGTAAGAACGTAGTTCTTTAAACATGACATAAGTATAAAGACACACAATTTCTTAGGTAGACGTTAACTCAAGTATTACTACTGTAACTAGAGAGATATATTATAACACAGTTTTACCAATTTGTTTTATAAAAAAAATCAAGGAACTAACTGAAATTAAGGAGCAGATCAGAATATGTTCTATATTACAGACTTTGAACTTGGTCAAGTTTAGTAAGAAGAAAAATGAAATTACGTTATTCAACAAGTTATGATTTCTATTTAGAAAGTCCATTAAATTGGGGATACATAAGGTCAATGAAATAAGGTTTAACATTTAATTCCTACTTAAAATAACATTTTTACTTGTGTTAAGCAATACTGGCATCCTTTTATTTAAGCAATAAAATTTAAGGTCTAGTATAAGATTTTCTAGATAACGATTAAATCAGAACGCCTTATTACTATACAATTTTGTAGTATAAATATTGTCAAAGAAAGCAGACTCACTGAAAATAAAGTGATAGACATTTGTTTAAAATTATCACGCTATAAATACAAAGAACTAAATAGAAAGAAAATGAAAGAAGGATATAAAATAGAAAACTAAGAACGAACCAAAGGGTACAAATGGATCATAGGACCCACGGTAAGAACAAAGTTCTTTAAACATGAGATGAGGATAAAGACACACAATGTCTCAGGTAACAAGGGGGTTGCCAGACCCATAGGAAGAACAAAGCTCTATAAAAATAAGTACTGCATTTATGTAGTTTACTAAGACAAAGACTTGAAAAACGAATTAAAAAAAAATTAACAAAATTTAATTCAGTACTTACGATGGTTGAACTTCGTTGGTACTGTATTCATGCATGACGTACTCACGAAGTTTAACTATCATGAGCACTGAACTAAATTTTCTTATTTTTTTTTATTCATTTCTTAGGATTTTGTTCTAGTGAACTATATAAATGCAGTACTTATTATTAGCGTTATTTTAATGCCAAAAAAATATCAGGTTTACAAAAAATCAATTGGCATTGTATGCATCAAGTCCATAAAATACTAATATTTAAAGCGTAATCACACGCCTTATTCGGTTTACTTTGCATAACACTATTTATGCTGATAATATTTTTTGTTTTTTTTAAATGTATTATTTCGAAGAAAAAAAATTTTGTTTTACGAGGAAGAAACGTCTAGTACGCAACTTCTGTTTTGTAAGAATCTGTCATTTTTAGAATTCCAGCCCACCCAGTACGTGGCATAAAGAACTTTTTTCTAATTATTGTAGGAAAATAAGATCAAAATTTGTTGAAAAATTATTTGCTTGGGAGTGTGGAGGGAAATCGTGGGCTGAGGTGTGCAGAAGACTAGTGTAGCATGGTTAAAAGATGTAGGGTAAGGGGAAGTGTATAGGGAACTGATGGTGAAGGTGACGGGGTAAGGGGGGAAATATCATTAATTAGAAGGAAGCCACTTCTGGTATGTGACTTGCGTTTCATACATATCTTTTTTTTTCATAATTCCAGCCCCCCCCCCTCCAGTACGCGACATAAAGAACTTCGTTCTAAAAACTCAAATTACACAACGTATTCTTCACTTAATATCTCTTAGATACTGGGCCAATTAAAAAGCTGCAAATATTATAGTAACTTAGATGTGGACTCTAGCTTCCATCAATGGCTATAAAATTAAGTGAGGCACCGAAAACTTTTTTTTTTCTAGCACTTACAGTCTTAGCTTACAGCTATTTGCATCGTACGTTAATTTAAAACAATGGCACCTATAAGGGAAAATATGTCGACGCTAACTCAGAAGAATAATTAATATCAAATAAACAATGATATCTTTAAAGTATTTATTTTAACAATAAGAAATATTTATCAACTAAAATAATTCTTTTTAGTCTCAAGTAACAAATGAATAGCAAATAAAACTTTTTTCTTAATGTCCTAAATAAAAAGTAAATTTCACATATAAAATAAATATAGTACATAAGTATGATAAACATCATCTTCTGATAAGTTAATATAAAAGTACTTTATAAAGTCAAATAATACTCGAGAAAAATCACTAAACAGACTCATGAAATAGAAGCGTATAGCAAAAAAGATTTTTTTTATTAAGTAGGTTTGGGAGAAAAGTTAAAAATGGAGAAACGTGCTAAAAAAATTCATGTCATACATAAGCATGTAAGGAGTGCAGATAAATTATTTCAGATTCTTGACAACTGAAAATTTTAGAGAAAAAAATAATGGAATATTGACAGTTTAACACGTTTTTTTATGACAGAGCAAGGTTAGGTTTGCCAATTACTTGAAATTAAGGTATATCTTAATAAGTTGGAATAAAAATAGACATTTTTATAGCCTACTGGTATAAAAAAAAGATGCTTGACAGAAAAAATTATGCATTGCCAGGCATTTTTCAAAAATGTAATCAGTTACAGTCGTACAGTTTCAAGTTTGTAGAGTGCAAGAGGAGATGCGCAGTAAAGGAGGCCCAGATGCGGCAGAAGGGGGGACTCCACGTTCCCTACTTTTCTAAATGATACTCCTAAAACTTCCTAAGGCACTATTATATACGTTTTTTTTTACTGAAAAGAGTGCTTAAAATTAAAAATATTACATCAGTCTTTTAATATACATTACTATTGAAATACATACTTGTAACAGATTGTTGTTCATAAGATTCTTTGCATTCATGTTAGTAGTAAATAACGACAAATTTCCCTCTACATGTGGCATTGTTTAAAATTGCTGCATGAAGCAAATAGGCCCTAAAGAGGCACCTAAGACTCTCCAAGCAGTAACAGATAACATTTTGAGAGACGTTAATGGTATCAGATGATTTGTGTACATAGACAATTTCATTATTCATGTGAGCTTACTTTATAAGCATGACAAAAAGATGAAAGAACTGTTAAATCACTTAAAAACAGGTCCTGTCTTGAAAGAAGATAATTGCCTGTATCTCATGTACAAAAATTGCCTATTAAACGTAATCTTTAGAGAAAGTTGCTTATGGAGTACATTATTACACAATATAATTATTGGGGCACAGTAATTATATTGTTTTATATTATAAGCTGTTATTACCTTGAAGTAAAAAAAGTATTCACAAATTTCTAAAGACTGGAAAGCTACAACTGCCAGTTTTTCTAAGTGTTGTTAAAAAAAGCTACGTCTCTTCGTTCTTTACTAAAAAAAACTCCTTGTTACAGTTACAGTCTTAACCTTAATTAAAGTTTGTCAACTGCTTAAAAAAAACTCTTTGTACTTAATCTCTATTAAAATATTCGGATATAACTGCAACTTTTATTTTTATAATGGATGCTTCGGACGTTATCTCTAGAGTAATATTCAGTCAGGCTTGGGTTGGAAGAAATTTGCCTGTAGCCTATGCCTCCTCAAGTGTGAATACTGCCAAGAATAAATATACAATTACAAAAAAAAAGCTACTCGCTATGGTCTTTGCCATAGTACCTTAGCAGTTGAAGACAACTACCGAGCTAAAAATTTGTCATAAGTTCTTACATAAGTTCTTTTGTAATTGCTTATGTAATTTCTAACATATGTTTTTATGTAAGTTCTTATTTAAGTTCTTTAAATAGAACTTATGTCAGAACTTGCACACGATCTTACATTTGCTTATCTACTAAGAACTCACATAAGATCTCATGTAATTTCTTATGAAAGTTTTTATAAGAGTTCGTGTATCAGTCGTTTTAATGTATTTAATTACTATCTACATACATACGCGGTGAATTTAATAGATGTTTTCTGCATAGAAACTGTTTTAATAGCTAATATGAATTAGTTGATACCAAAAAAAGCATCTCTTACCTTTACTAAGTGGATTTAAGCCTGGTCCAGAGAATCTCTAGTCAAGTGTCTTATCTACTTGGTCAGAGTGGGTTCAAAACATGAGAAAGAATTGATGTTCTCATAAGATACTTTTTAAATTAATGCTTATTTTTACCTTGGTTACCTCATTTATTAATAAACATCTTATAAATATACATATAACATTGTTTTAAATCTGATAATGCGTTTCTCGACAATAAATCGAGTAATTGATTTATCAACTACTTTTCGTTCACGGACTTTATTTAAACTTTACTTCTACTTTTTATTCTAAGGAAAAAATAATCTATTTTAAGAAGTGTAATAAATTTACTGTAATTGCTACAGCAAAGTTCAAAATTAACTTTTTCTCTCCAATACCTCAATATCGGTAACGAAAACCAGCAGCAAAAATAATTTTTCTCTTATGTATACATTACTCAAAAAATTATATAAATTCTTAAAATATAAGTTTATACATGAAATGAAGTTTTTTTAAAGTATTTGATATAAAGGAAAAGTGGAAGAACGCTTCTTAACTAGTATCAGAGATTATAAAAAGCAATAACTTAAGGACTTAATAACATTGATGTTCGTATCAGATGTACCTTATGAGGACGTCGATTCATTCTCAAGTATTGAATCCACTCTGGCCAAGTGGGTAAGACACGTGACTGGAGAGTCTTTAGACCAGGTTCAAATCCCCTTAGTGAAGGTAAGAGATGCTTTTTTTGTATTCACTAATTTAAATTAGCTAGTCTCACAGCTTTTATGCAGAAAAAATATTTATATTCACCATGTATGTATCTAGATAGTTACTAAATGCGTTGAAACGACGGATACACTAACTTTTATAAGAACTTACGTAAGAAATTACATAAGATCTTATGTATGTTCTTGGCTGATAAGCAAATGCAAGTCCGTGTACAAGTTCTGACACAAGTTTTGTCAAAAGAACTTATACAAGAATTTACATAAAAATTTACGTAAGGAATTACATAAGAAGTTACGCAAGAACTTATGTAAGACCTTCTGACCAATTTTCAGCTGGGTAACTAACAGAATAAATACATGACAGACTAAAACTAAATATCCCCTTTTTTTGGGGTCAATAGATCCTGGATGGCTTTTTATCCAGGGTAACTGGGAAAGTGTGCAATGAGACGGCGGCTATTTCTGAGAATATGGCTTTATACGTAATATATGCATTTAAGTCTACTAAGCCGAAGTCTGTTTCAATCTTTATTCAGAAAAACTTGCCCCAAGAGATAGTGGTTAGAAGACAGACCCAAGGGCAAGAAAAAAGTTGTAGAATTTGACAAAGAAGGAAGAAAGAAAAAAGTAAAAGTAAGGAGACAAAAATCAGAGAAAAAGAAAAAGTTGAGAGTGAGATTAAGAGAGTATAGTAAAGTGGTGTGTTCATTTAAGTTTTTTTACAGAAGTATTTGTACTAACTAAGTAGATAATTATTACAGATGATCGATCCAAGATAAGTTAATGTATCTCTTTTTGACGCCACAGCTGTAATAATCGCTACCAACTTTCTGTTGTAATTTATTTGCTAGTTTGGATATTTTAGGGTAATCAAACCAATTAAGGATTAATTGTGCAAAGTCAATAAATGCAAAGATGAACTTGGATTTTTTAAATTACGCAGTTCCTTGCAGGAGACTAAAGACCTTAAAACATAGGCTTAATTGAAAGAAGCCACCACTCCTTAGTGTAATACCAAAAAACATGCATGTAACTCCCTAGTTAGTGTAACTTTTGTAGCAGTGGGCAAACTTAAGCAAGATATCCCATTCACTCTCACTAGGGAGTGATTAACTTAGAGAACTGAAAACTAGTCTTTAATTTAAAGAATCAGAAAAAGGTTTCTCTTTCTGTCTCACTCTCTTTCTCTCTCTTTCAACATTGAAGCATTTTTGCCGTTCAGTGACTCGAGCCACCTCTGTCATATCGGAATCCTTGAGTAACTTGGGGGTTAAAACGTCACCCGCTCATGCGGCTTTTTGTCACACGCTTCTTTTGCCAACTCTTGAACGGTGTACTTCTGTAGTGTCACGTTACTGCGTACTAAGCTTGAACTGTTAACCCGTTATTACATTTGTTTTAGTGATCTAAGTCTGATCAGCGTGAGAAGACAGCTTGATTCAGGTAGGTAGATTTCCGATAATTTGTAAAAAACCGCTGTTTATACTACTGTATAATCAGTGGCTTGGCAACGAGCTTACTCACTTTTATCCTATCAGCATAATTTACGCCATATCTAAGCTGCTTGACTTTAAAGCACTTGAACAAATATTGGCTTTGATGGAGTCTACTGCATTACTCTTCCCCAAACAATCTTGCTTTCGTAGATACCATAACACGTACATCACTTTATAAAATATTGCTAATAATATAAAAAAAGTAAAATATGAGAGAAAAACTACAATGCTAGTAGTTTTGTGCGTTGAGTTTTTTAGATTCTGCTTCCATCTAAATTAAGTCATTTCTGACTGGATTATCACAGGGCAGCTATCAGTTACATGCTAATGACATTGTTTCAAAATATTCAGGCCCTGTGTGCTAGATCAAAGAGATAGTCCTGGTAGTTAAGTATGATTTAAATCTTTCTTAACATTTACAGCTGGCATGGTAATATCATCATTGTCAACAGTTACTCTGACTGGGCACCCACTCTTACGGAGACTCTACTTGGATCTCATTGCTCTGAAGATTCCGGGATTCCCTACTTCATTTAATTTGTTTAACGCTGGTCAGTGCACTGATTTATTTGTACTTCAACTAATGTTGACTAATTGCGTTGGATATGTCCTATGAGCCGTACACTTAATAAACTCGTTGTTAAAACGCGTTACTCTATTTTATCACCAGCGTTAACCATTCAAATCATATGAGGCCTGTTTGAAGGTTCTTAGCGATTGTTCCTTGCCAAACACACAGAGCTTAGCTCGCTCTATGCCTTCTTGTTTTTATTCTTAGATGTAATCAGTCCTTGTACTACCTGACAAATTATTTAGTATTTAGATCCTAAGATGAATATGGTGCTTGTTGTTGCTCTACATTTGACCTAAGAATAGGCTAAAAACTTGCCAGGGACGTTAGAAAGACGTTAATTATTTCAATGTGATTTTTTTTTATTTTTACTTTTATTGCAGAAAATCCTCTCAAACATTGTTACTATCGTTATGGTTATTAGTGATGAAATTTGTGTTATTTTCATCTTTACATTTCGTTTCTCTTTATTCATAAGTAAATTTTTTTTTCTTTTTTTTTTTTGTTATTTCTCACTTTCTTATTTTGATCCTAATTATGTTGTTTTATGTGAGATTATTTTTTATTTTATTATATAAAGTTTAAGCTGAGAAAAATTTTATAACTGCTTATATTTATTTCTAAGGCTACAGCTTATGTGTAAGCTTAGTCATATTTTGGCAATTTTCTCAAGTTATGATGCTGTAGAACCTTGAGTGCCTTGGTGTTAATCAAAACTTACACTGTTTCTCTTGCTTGCTCTTTATATGTGTGCGTGGTCACTTGTTCTTTATTTTTTTATTTTTGTAGAGGTTTTTATAGACTCCAACGTCCCAGAAGACTTTATTCACTTCCTAGTCTCAATTATCCTAAAAAGTTCTAATCCCAGAGAGCTCTGTTATTTCTAATGACTCTTAAAACATTTCTTATTAGGATCTTACACTGAAACGTATAAACTGCTGTTCTCTCCCTCAAAGTAAATGTACCTCTGTTCATTTAAGTACAAGTAATTCTAGTAGACAATACGTACGTAGCCCAATTCCAGGTTACCAACGTGTCATTTTAAAGAGGACTATCTATTACAATAAAATATTAACAGAATTTGTATGACATCACATCCGATGTTTCAATTGAAGTGATTCGTTAGAAAAATATTTATACATACAATTAAAATCTGAAAAGTTTTTATAATTTGAAAAAATGTAACAATAAACCCCAAGAAACGTTTATAACGTGAGCACATGCCTGGTTTTCGTTAGTTAACGAATTATTTAGCCTTTATGCAGAGCAATGTCAGTCAAACAGATAATAAAATGGTTATCGCAATAGTATAAAGCCATCTTTCATAACTACTTACTGCATGTTTTCGACGTTAATACAAGATTTATTGTAAAAAAAATTAGTTAAGTATTTTTAAAAAATCGTTACATAATCCTTCAGTTTTTTTTAAGAATATAGAAATCATTTATTATAAGAAACAGAGCAAATTTTAATTTTTTTAACGTAACAACTTATCATTAAGCTGTGCAGTGACGTTGATGTCAACTTGCCTCTAGCAGAAATAGAGTTCGCTAATTGCACGAGACTCACACTTACCATGATTAGACCTAATTTAAATCAAACAACCTAAAGTCATGGGAAAGTCATATTGGCCAAAAAATTGGGACTTATTTTCTATCTGACATTTGAGATGTATGTATTGTGTAGATACATAAAGATGCCTAGAAATATTATGTAAACATAGGGGGACATACAAATGTATATTCACTTTAGATTACTTTCATTCTCATCACGTAGACTAAGCTGTCCCCAATGCATCCCCTTACTATGATATGTCTCTGAATTCTCACCATTGCAGTTCAAGATAAAAAATTGTCTATAAAAAAGTATTATTAAAAAAGGTAAGTTCAGTGGTGGTAAGTATTTTTCTGTAAAAAGTCTATGTAATTTCAGAATGAAAAAAAAATGTCATAATTTAGCTGCCAATGTCACTTCTTATGGACAACTTTTTATTTTTTACTTGTAAAGCCTAATATCGTTCAGTATGAATTTTGTGCTTTCAATCCTTTTTATAAACTAATGTCATTTCGCATTGCAAGGCAATATCAAAATATGTCGAGATATCATGTAACATCGGTCTATCCACGTATATTTCTCCCCTTTTTTTCAAAGTTTTCTACACCGATCTTTAAAGCAGTGAGCATGGAAATCAATGTGCATCTTAAAAGAAATAAATCACCTTTGGGGTTGCTCGTATCTAAGGTACTATGACCAAACATGACTCACGTTCATGTACATTGGTCTGTGCTGACTTGAAATAAAAATTTAACAAAATACTTGTTAAATCAGAAAAATAAAGTAACTTTAAAGAATCAATAGATGCAATAATTTAGCTGGGAGCAGCTGTGCCAATAAATGAAAATAATTGAGAACTAACACAACTTGACTAAGATAAAATTTATGGATAGTTTATTAAATTCATAAAACAAACATGGCTAGGACAAATTCACGAGACTCACAATAGGTAACAGCAGAATGAGTAAGGGTGTTAACCCCAGTGAATCTAGCAGAGCAACATTATTAATTTTTCGTTTGTTCTTGCAGATGCATGATTTGCTAAGCAATTTCATTACACTATATTATTTTTATACTATCCACAATAGCCTAGTTTTTGTAATCCTGACAAATGTTGCTATTCGTTTAATATGTGAAGAAAGACAGGAATATCGAGCCAATAATCAATAATAGCTCTTTTTTCTCTTCCTGACTAAGACATGTCAAGAAAGAGAGAGAAAGAGAGAGAGAGAGAGAGAGAAATTTTACGAGTACATGGCCACTCCAATACAAGTAACGTAACTTTCAAACCCGAAGGGCACCGTAAGCTAGCGTCCTCTCTAATAAGTAGGCAAAGAGACATATATATGAGTTGGTCGTGCTACTAAGCTTTTAAAATACATTCGTAACTAACAATTTTTTAAAATGGCTGACAAGCTTAGTTAAGTTAACAATCAATGGTGTCGACAAAGACCTCCTTACATTTACTTTAGATATAAATGTTTTAAACCGCAACCACTGCTGATGGTAATTATTCTTTAACGATTATTGATTTGTTTGATTAATGTATACGGCAAATCTAGCAATTATTAAAGTTATTTTCAATTTAAAAATACTTTTACCACTCTATCGCTTATGCCACAATGCACTAAGCGACTATTCAATCAACACTTACACGAAATATTGAGTGATTTTCACCTCTCTTGTTGCAACAAATTTTATTGAATAAATGACCTGTGCTTACCATTAGTAAATTTAAGTAATATCTCATCTTAATATTAATATAGAGTAACATAGGAAATCTGTAGAATTTGGATGTTAAAAAGAAAGGAAGGGCACGAGTGAGTAAATCACCTAACCCTCTCTTAATACGCATATAGAAAAGCAATCCACACACGGGAAGTGCCAATTTTTAATTGGCTGAAATAGAGCAGCTCTAGTTTATTAAATCTTAGACTATTGTATTTTTCCCTATGATTTTTTCCAGCAAGCTTTCCTGCGTCGTTTTCGAACCAGCACGTAGACAAGGTCCGCTACTCCTTGTTAAAAGAGCCTGGAGGCCCAAAAACAAGCAGTTAATTTTTACCCCTGAACGGTTGACTAGGTAGTTGGAGTTTACCTCTGCTATCATACGGTCCTTCACGAGTGCGGTTTAAACTTTAGCATCAGAATCCACGATGGTTCTTTACGCGTTTAATCCTTATACTTAAAATAAAAGTAAGTTGTGCTAAAGTATGAAGGTTATTAACTTTGTCGTTTTTTTTGTCGTGGACGTAGTCTTAGAGTTAACATGCTCACTTATAACGGTATCAATAGGTTCTGAGCCACGGGAATAAATAATCGAGTTGCTTTCTAGCGTTTCTTGCAATGTATAAGAAATTGCAAAGAGTTTTTCCTATAATATTAGATATAAAATTTAGTTAATCCAATAGCACACCATGGAAACAGCGTTTTAACCATGAATTTCATTCTTTGTATTTGTCTTAAAGTCATTGCCATGGGAACAGTTTTTTTAAGAGAAAGACTATAGGTCCACTATTAGTCAGAACGAATTTTATACCTAATTCCGTGAGAATTTAATCATTGACATGGTATTCAAGGCTTTTATGTAAAATATGTAATATATTAATTACAGTTTCATTGGCCCTTTTCACTATATTATTTTTATACTTGCTGTTCTTCTCCCTATTAAATTACTATTTTGTACAATTTTTTCCGATTCTTTTTTCTTTTACTAGGTCTGTTTCAATACTAGTTTATTAATTTTTCACACTTCTTGTATTTTTTATCTTACTGCTTCTTTTCTGTACTCTAACCGATTTTCCGTAATAGTTGATAAATAAATGATGTTAGCAGTGTTATGCATCAACCTTCATAGTTCCACCCCCTACTTTAGACTTTTTTAGGGCCCTTTTATCTATCAAATCAAAATATTTTGAATAATACGTCTACAGCTTTCAGAAATATTTGACAGCTCACAGGACTTTCTTTAAAATAAACATCTTAGTAAGTTAAAAGAATTATAATGTCATTTTTTTACAGCTTAGGATATATATGCCCTCATTCTTATAACCCTGCAGACTTTTTTGCTGGAATACTTGGATCCAAAACAAATACATCATTAGAAAATAAATCAATACAGCATATTTGTGATGCATTTCTATCTAGTAATGCTTGTATGGAAATAGACTTACATCTGCGTCTTGAAATTTATGAAAGTAAAATGAAAGTGGTAAGTCTCGTTAGAAAGTCATTTGTTTTATTAATAACGTGTCATTATTTAAAATACAAATGTTATATAATACGAAAAAAAAAACAAAAAAATTGTAAAAATTTACTTCAGCTTCAATAATTGCAGCATTTCTTCGTAAAAATTACTTTCCATCAACACGAAAATACTAAAATCAACGAGTCATAACACTTATTTAATAATAACACAGCTCATGGCATGCTAACATATTCACTGTACGTGTATGCACATACATGACTTTAAATGTAATCTTAGTAAAATAATAAGAAAGTAAATGACTTTAGGAATAAGCACAATTAGTAAAATCAGCGTACGAAGTACACACCATTAAGTATTTATATGAATGTTGTTAGTGATACGTTATGTAGCTAAAAAAACTACCATGCACCAAAATCCGAGAAATGAAGATGTTTCTTTTTAAAAACGGAAACTCTATTTTAGTGAAAACAACTCACTTCGTCCTTACAGTTTTAGTATTTTTTTAGAACAGAGGAGGACGCATACTTACTTTTAAAAAAAATTAAACAACTTTTTTTTTAATGTAACAACGCGTATTACCTAATATTTGAAAGCATTTTTTTTATATTTCCACACATACAAGACGAAAAAAACTTTGACATACTTAACCTTAAACTGCATGCTCAAATGATCCGGAAGAAGCTATAATCAGCTCAAATGTAATGGAGAAGTTCCTAAAAGAGATGTGGCTAGTGATCATCATAAAATTAAAGTCCTTAGTTTTTTGTCAAGATCTCAACACAACACTTAAATCTTTAAGTTTTTGTTGGGACTTAAGGATATTAATAATTATTTACAATCATCTAAATGCTACTGTATTTAACTTTATCTTACTTAACATATTTTTCTGAATAATAAGGTACTGTTATAACATTTACTCAACATATTCATACAGTAAGCATAGTCCCTAATAACGTAATCAATTTTTAATATGTATCTCTGCTATAAATTAAAAAAGGCAGATAATAAAAAGTCACAAAAATAATTGTTTCTAATGCTTTACAATGAATATTGTGCAACGATGAATTATTATTGTGTACTAAAATGATGAATAAAAATGTTTAGTGTTTTCAGATCCTGGTTACTGCGTACTTATTAAAAAATGCCAGGTTTACCAGTAACAATCAGATGCAGTGAGAAAACCACACCATACTAACTGGCGCCATTAAGCTTCTTATATTTTACATGTTTTGTAAGTTTGGCTGCATTTTATTTTGCAATAAATTTTAGAAAATGTTGATTCTTAATTAAGTTCAAAATACCAGCAGTTCTAAAAGTAAGCAGTTCTTGCTAAACCAACGAAAATACTTAATTATATGAGAACTTTGGGAAGCAAAAAAAGTTTTTTTATAGATCAAGGCTTGCATAATTATTTAAGGAGTAGGTCTACGTACAGAAGCATAAAAACTATAAATGGAAGTTAGAAAAAAAGTCAAGTAAAAATTAATTATGTCTGAACAAAAAAAATTATTAGAGAAAACTGAAGAACGCTTTATATAACTTATTATATAACTTAATGGTTGCTCATTTTCCTAAAGTTGTTTTTTAATACTTTACCGGAAAGCTAAGATAAAAGCTTTGTTTAGGCTGCCCAACACAACGTTCGAGACAAACCTCTTTTCCCTATTTTAAATAAGCCATTCAGCCCAAGACATGACTTATGGGCTACTTTTTCTAGTCTTAAAACAAATTTCTCTAATTTTTTGTATTTCTTAGATCATAAAAAAATTGCATCACATTACGTTGTTTACCTTAAAGAGTGTAAGTTGTTAAATAAAACTATACTTTAAAGTTGTTGTATAAATGCTTCCGTACACAAAAAATGCAATAGGAAATTTAATAATACTGGGGAAAAACAAAATTATGTTAGGTTTTTTTTTTTAACCAAGACGCAAAAATCTCATTCAACACTGAATTGCTACACACTTACATCACTGCCAGTTATTTGTTGAGTTTTGTGCCAAAGATAATCATTGGTTTTGGGTGTGAATGAAAAATAAAATGTAGTCACTACATAGCTTTAAAGTTAAAAGTATGTACTACAAGAATTATAACATCTTTCTATGATTTTTAAATAAAATAAGTTTTTTATACATACACAAAAAAAAACGACCAATCTATTGGGAATGTGTGATTGAAGAATGTTTACATTAAAAAAAATTCAGTACTCTGTCTAGGACTTAGTCTATATTAGAAGTTAACTACAAATTGTTGCTTTTTTATGTACGTATTGTAGTTGTTGTTAGAATCAATATTTTTAAAGCTTCTAACTTAAAAGCTGTCAAGTTGCTTGGAGGCTATTATCAATTTCATGCTTAATCTAGCATTTTTTAACTATAAAATTAACATGCAATCTACAATTTTATTTACAATTTTTTTAGCATTGGTAAGGCATTGATATGTTGGATAGCGTCTCTCGTTATTTAAGAATACAAAGAGATGTGAAAGATTAGCGATGCTTATAATAATTGAGTTAACCTTTTTTTTTCCATGCTGATTTCATAGTAAGTAATGTGGATACTGTAAAAGATATAAATGTTTAAATTTATGTTGTTAGCAATTTTGAAAAGCAATAATGTTTATATTTTTCTTATGGAAATAATAACCTAACTGAAATCATGAAAAAAATTGCCACTTCGCTTAATAAATTTGCGAATATTGTATAAATGTTTTGGTGGAACCTAAATTTTCAAAACTATAAATACAGTTGTATAGTTATACGCTTATTTATCATTAGTAAAGGTTTATGATATGAAACCCGATGATTATTGTCATAACTGTGTAGTAATAAGACGAAGCATATTATTCTACCTGATGGCTTACCAGTATTTTCTTATAAGATCGCACTTTACTTCTTAGAAACAAACTGAAAGATTTTATATTTAAAAGAAGGCCGTTTCCACTTAACTAAGCTTTTGCAATGGCAATCAATATAATACAAAAAAAATTAAAACAACAAACCAGGGGATATTAATGGGTCATGGGACCCACTGTAAGAACGAAGTTCTTTAAACATGAGATGGGTATGGACACAATTTCTCAGGTAACAAGGAGGTCGCTAGACCCACAGGAAGAACGAAGCTCTGTAAACGTTAGTACTGCATTCATGTTGTTTACTAAATTAAAAACTTGAAAAACGAAAAAAAAAAAAAAAGACAATAAGTAGTTGAGTACTTACAATGGTTGAACTTTGTGAGAACGTCGTGCATATATACAGTATTCACGAAGTTCAACCATCGTGAGTACTTAACTACTTATTGTCTTTTTTTTATTCGTTTTTTAAGTTTTTGTTTTAGTAAACAACAAGAATGCAGTACTAACGTTAACAGAGCTTTGTTCTTTCTGTGGGTCTGGCGACCCCCTTGTTACCTGAGAAATTGTGTCCATACCCATCTCACGTTTAAAGAACTTCGTTCTTACCGTGGGTCCCATGACCCATTAATACCCCCTGGTTTGTTGTTTCAATTTCCTTTATAATTTTTTCATTTGTTTTTTTTTCTTTTAATTTCTTGTTTTATTTTTTTCTTTATTTCTTGTTGTATTTTTTTTTTCAATTCTTGTTCTATTTTCTTTCATATTTCATTTTATAACATTTTTTTCATTTTTTTGTATTTTCTTTATTTAATTTCTTTTTTATTTTCATATTTAATTTTTTTTTTTCATTCCCTTTTTTATTTTATTTTTCCTTTATTCTATTGTATTTATTAACGTCTTTTGTAATTTAATTTTATGTTATAATTATATTTTATTTCATCAATTTAAAAAAAAAATTTTTTTTCAATAATTTTTTTGCGATTTTATAGCCTATTAATACAATTTTTGTTTCATTTTTATATAATTACTTAATGACATTGTGCCGTTATTTAATTATCAAATTTGAAAATAACTGCCCATAAAAACAATTAAAATGATATGAAACTCGAAATATATTTATATAATGATCTTACACAATATATTTATAATTGATTTAATGAATTACTTTATTTATGTAATTATGTGATAACGTAACATTATTTATTTGTTAAATTCGAAATAATCGCCTTTAGAAACCATTGATACGTTCTTTAATTGATGCGTTCTTTAACTCTCCTCTACATGTTTATTTTTTTTTTTTCTTTTTTTTTAAGAATTGTAAAAGAAAAAAATTTAAAGTCAAATTAAAATTATTATGGAAAAATAAAATTTAAATTTGTTTAAAAATTATTTGCTTGGGATTGTAAGGGGGAATGAAATTAATTGCTTGGGAGTGTGACAGGGAATGGTGGGTAAAAGTGTGCTGAAGAGTAACATGGCATGATTGGCAGATATACATATATAGTGGGGAGAGGGGAAGTGTATAGAGAACAGTTGGTGAGGAGGACGGGGTAAGGAGGGAAACTGGACAGGAAGAGACTCCGGGTAAACCACTTTCCTTTCAAAAAAAAAAATCTGTCGGTTTTTAAATTCCAGCCCCCCGAGTAATGCGACATAATGAACTTCGTTCTAAAAGTTTTTACAAAACTGCTGTTAAAAATAGCTTTTAGAAAGATAGCAGTTTTCATAATACCGAAAGTGCTTCCTCAAATATAATTCTTCTATCTTATAACTTTCTAGATAATTTTATTTAAAATGATAGCATAAGGCAGAAAACTAGTACTTTGAAAAATATTGTATTAGCCCAAACATATCACAATCCATTTGGATATAAAGTTGACTAGTTAAAGCACGTGATTAGTAAAGGTACATCTTACTGTATTTAAGGTAAAAACGTATTTAAATATGTCCTAAATAACGCCTCTTAAAATGTCTTTAATGCTCTTTTTCCATAAAATAAAGCTTATAATAGTTTGTTGAAATGCAGTAAGTAACTTTAATTACCTGGGACATTTTTTGTTATTTATACTTGAAATTTCTCTTTTATGAGTAACAAACTTTTTTGTTTCTCCGACAGCTTAGAGATATCTATATTTGACCATTAGTTTATCAAGATATGTGTAGAAGCCGAAGAATGTACTTCAAGTAGCTATGAGTTCTATTTATTTTACTTTTACAAATATATTATTTTCTTGTACACCTTAACAATTTGTAGTATATTTTTGGACAAGCTCATAAGAGCAGCATCACTAAGAGTCTACTCATCAATCCTTTATCTTCTGATGCAACTGCTTACTCACTGGGCAAACAGTTCACCCATCTTCGAGTAAACAGGATCTAATTACTTTTTTAAGGGTCACAAAATCTATGGACCGTTAATGAACCTGTCTAAGAATATATGCTACGGTCAGGGGTGTACATGCAGTTGAATATTTGTATGATAAAATTTTATTTGAAAAAATACTTACATAATTGTAATTTACATTACTAAAAATAAAAAACATAAGAAGGCAATAATAACATGAATTGAATCCAATAATAATAATGTAGCTGTAGCTGTCAAGTGGTTAAGAAACTTCAGAGAACCAACGGTGGGACTAGTTAGGTAGGTAATAAGGATGCCACAGTGTAATTTTTAAATGTAACATTGAAAGAAGGCTCTTAACCATGCTTCAGATGCCCTATCCAGACTTCATGAGCAGGAGAAGCTGACAATTAAAACGTTTGCTAAAATGTTTGACTCAGAATACTTCAGGGTACTAAGAAAAATAATCAAGACAGCTTACAAGTTTCAAGGATGGCGAGTAAGGAAGAGACCATTAAATAAGCGTTGTTATAATTGCTTACTTAATTTTATGGCTTATTTAAAGGAAAATTGAAGACTTGTAGTAGTAGCCTAATCTCAGAAAGCTTTCCTCAACCAGACATTAGTTTTAAACTACATGGATAACGGTCCTTCATTCTCCACTTTTGGTAGAGCTGTCGAAAGAAATAAGTTGATTAGGCTGGAGAAGATGAGGATAAGAGGTCTACCCAAAGTGTAATAAAAGAGATAAGCAAGGATAGGAAGAAAAATGTAGAATTAACTTAGAAAAGATATACTAAGAGACAGTGGGCTTAAGTGGAGTAATGATGGACCAAGTAGTTTTAAAAAGAAGACAAGGATTGAAGGAGACTAGAAAAACACAGCAAAGTAATTTTTTTTTTTTGAACTAGATTCCACTAGAAAAGAAGTAAAAAATTTGGAGAAAGACTGGGCCAGAGCGAGTAATTATTTTTTTTTTTAAGTTACTAAGATACCAACAATTAAAATGACAAGGGACCATTATAGAAGAGACTGCAGATAAGCATTTGTCTTATAATAGCATTTAGATGTCCCGAATAATAGACGGATTTTCAAATTGAAGGGAATGTCTAGCCTGGGAGAAGAGTGTGTAACCTAGTAAATAAAACTATTACGTCCCGTTATACCTATTATTTTGGGCAAATTATTAGCAGTTGCCAAGTCCTAGTATATTATCATATTTTCTAGAAAATTTTCAACGACACATCTTTAATGTGAGTTTTTGGTGCTGTGGACTACAAGCCAAAGATGGAGTGGGAGACGATTAATGCTAAAAAAAGTAGAACGCTTGTGCTGTATAATTGAATAATATATGTGTATTAGACATAAAGAAGACAGAGAGGTTCGTGATGCGTTAAAAGTTAAGAGTTGGGTCCGTGTGCAATACATATTTTTCTATTTATATATGAGTCAGAAAAAGTGGGATTCCTCTGAAAAAGTGTATGAAGGAGGAATAAATAGTGCTAGTGTGCCGTATAATATATAAGTTATTAGTATTTATTTTAAGCAAGTGCTTCATTGTCCTCTCTTAAGCTTCCTTTTGGGAGTATTGGGCGTTTCCGAGTCAGACATTTAGGGTATACCTCCTGGAAGAGAATATTTTAGTGAGTCAGGATAAAAACGGTAACGAAGGAGAAAGTTTTTTAACAAAGTGTTGGAATCGATATTTTTTAATTTAAATATCTGCGTCACACATAGTTTTTTGAACATTATTCATGTTTCAGGGTTATATGTAATAATAACAAGAAAAAAAGTCATCTAATGACTCAGCCTGTTCCAAAAAGGTCAAATAGGCTTTTGCGAGTGTCATGAGATTACTACCACCTAGCTCTATGACTCTACAGGTAATAAGGTAACTTTGATTTTTTTCTCAAATCATTATTTAATCTACTTACTGTAGCATCAGTTAAATTAATGAATTCATAAATTCAAGTTTTTAAGCCGAGTACACTATTACCTGGTGCTGAAGTTTTTGATTTTAAAAGGTTGTAATAAGCTAAGGAGTTTTAAGCTACAGCATCGAATAATGTTAAGAATCAAAGTAAAATTGTATAACCAAGAATCTTATACTCTGGTTATAAATTGAAACTATAGTTTACCGTAATAGAATATAAGTTATTTAGGTTAGCCTAGGACCGCTAACCATTCTAACTAGATTTCTGACTGACAAAACAGAAGAACAAGAAATTTTTAAAGATAATCATTCCATGATACTAAAATAAAAAAACAAGACACTCAAAACTTTTAAACTCAATTTTTAAGCAACTACTTTTTGACAAACCTTTTTTTATGACACGGGGTTTCGAGAATGAAAATAATTAAAATGAAGCTTGAAAGATACGTCTAAATACTTTTAGATGAATTTAAAATAAGAAATTTTGTTTGAATTAATGATTATGTTAGTAAATGTTAAATAAAATGTCATGGGGTGGTAAGCAACTAATTGTTTTCGACTAACGAGAGTGTAAGTTAAGGCTCTTATTGTCATTGTCTTAAATAAATAACAATTTTTTTTGTTAAAGTTTCATAAACAACTTACTATAAGTATTCTACTCATACTATTTCAAAACTTTTTAAGTTCCTGAGTCTCTATTCTTTTCCGACGGATGTAAATAAATTGTTAAGTCAAAATATTACTGATAAATATTTACAATTTTAAATTATTTAAATAGTAACCATAAAAATCACTTTGTAGAAAACTACGGGATGTTTAGTATGATAAAACAGAAGTAGTGAGGGGTATAACTTACTTTCTAACTCATAAAGAAGTACCAATTTTTCTTACTTTTCAACTTTTTCTATATTTTTTCACTTGATTAGTAAATTATTTATATGAGAAATTTAACGTGTTTGATACTTGAACTTTTAAAATGGACCTGCCTATGAGATGATCGGGATCTGAGCTTAAGAAGTGACTTTCTAAAAATTGGTCTCTCTCTAATATCTTCAGCATTTGAGAATTGTACCTACTACATATAGAACAGTGCTACTGCAGCAAGTTGGGCTGGCAAGACTCTTCGAGCTGGCCTCTGTACTTTATATATGATGCTTTTACATTTATAATACAGCTGACGTGTGCATACATCTATACATAAGATCATGGACAATTAAGTATCAATGTACTCGTTGTACATGTATAATAGTATATATCACTAAACAGCGTCTGCTTCACTGCACAGGAGCAGACAGAGCTTGGCCCAGCTACAACACAGTTAACACCATCGCAACAGTCCTTACTAAAAAGTGTCTGCCAGGCGTCATGTTTCGGGTAGCACAGTCCGTGAAGGCTTGAATACTAACATACATGAATAAAAAATATTTTAACAGACACTATGAGTTTTTTTTAAACTGAATATTCAGTCAGTAACAGATTGATACCAAAATGAGATTGATACACTAATTCGTCAGTTAAGGAAAATAAGCAAACAAAAATATTTATAACAGCTAATTTTGCTATCTGAGATTTTCCACTGCGTGCCTTTCCACCATGTTCTTGGTAGTACAAAATGGCACATGTGCACTCAAAAAATTTAAGACACAATTTTGTATGGAGTGTTGCAACTATTCAAACTGTTGCTGTACGAATGTACGTATATTTACAGTGGTTACTCCTCCCTGCACGTCAGGTCAATATCCCAATTCGTGGAACGTGTTCCTATTCATAAAACATAAAAATTCTTGTATTTCTTAGGCAAGATAGTAAAGAAAAAATTATAGTAGTTGTATATTTACTTAATACTCATAAATTTATAACAAAAACTTCTTTTTAAGTACGATAAATACTCGATAACTACTTCTTGTAAAGATAATTTCATAAATAGGGACAAAGTCATAATATACTACCTTATTTTAAGAAGCGTACATACTTTTGTACCAAACTTAAACGAATGATTAATAAAATTTTAATGTACCAATGTACGTCAAAATTATTATTGGTAAATACAACTATGTTGTACGAGTGAATAAACTTGAATTGTCCTAATATATTATGCTAAATTTGTTTTTCTCAAAAATTTTATAAATAGGAGCATAATTATTAACAATGGATTTATTGTTGTATTATTGTATATATTTAGGTCTTATAATCTGTTTTTAAACATCCTAATTAAACAATTAAGAACGACATACAAAAATAAGAATAATAATAGTAAATTTACGGATCACCAGTAAGAACTGAAATTCTTAACATTAAAACTTACAGTTAAGGAAACAAAATACAAGAAACAAGGAATCATAAAATTTGAAGTCATTAAAGACATGTTTACCTTACTAAATGTCTGCTGGAGTTTCTACTGTACCAACTCCACTATTGCAAAAGATTATGATAAATAACTAACTATCGAGCTGTTTAAATTTAAAATAAGCAGAAAAGCCCTCAGCTGAAACCTTGAGGTATCTATCGAGCCCGAATTCAATGCAATACATTGCAAATTGAGAGAAAAAAGTTACATTTCCTGATCGTGGAAGAGTGTATTAGTGTGCATAATCTGAAATGTCACTTTTTTTTAAAAAGTAATGCATTAAATTACCTGAAATTTGGACAGAGTATTTAAAATAAAAATAAAAATATTAGTCCTCTCAGAATTTTTAAAAATATACAGTTTAAATTATAAACTTATTATTCTGTCATTTTCCCTGGGGACGTGATCTTCCCCAAACGCCCCAATTTCCCCGTATCACAAGAACGAGTCAGTCGTTTTGCCTAAAGATGTTTTTTTCGGGAATTTAACTTATATAAAGATACTTTTATCTTTGCTAAAAACATGTAATTTTTGTTTGCGCATTTACTGTTGAAAACTTTCTTCAATATCAGTTGTTACCTTATATGATTAGATTTTTGTTTCCATTTGTAGCTTAAGTAAAATTTTTTTTATTAATTCAAAAAGAACAGCAAAAATAATTTTACTAAGAGGAACAATTTGTTCAAGCCTTTTGTGCACTTTATTATTATTTTATTTGCATCGATGAAATACTTTCTTAAGTGTAGAAAGAGACAATACCACAAAAAAGTGCTATACAAATTTCATGAAACATATATTTATTCAGTGCCTCAAAAAAAAGTGGGGACACGGATTTAATTACAAATTATTGTCTTATTTACAATTAGTCAATCCTTATTGCAGGGTAAGGAATCCATCAACCAAGTTCTTGGCCTATCTTTCTGAACTTTTCAAATCATCTACAGATTATAAATACTAATAAATTACTTTCAGGAACAGTATCTTATAGTTATTATAATCAAATCTTAATATTATACAACTGTTTTAAATGCTCTAGTAGATATAAAAATCTGGATTCAGCTTTTTGATTGCTCTTCACTCAATTTTTGGCTCATCGTTGCTTTTCTCTTTTTTTCCATTGCTTCTTCCTTGAAACTTCGTCTCTTGTCATTCTTTGTTTGTTTTTCTTTCTCAAAACTTGTGATGTCCCTGATAGTGGTTTTCCACTCCTTTTTCTCGTCGTTATCTCCTCTTATAGAATAAAACAGTAAAGCCTTACAATAAATATTATGCTAGCTATATACAAATTATAGTCAATTAACTGCTTATGTTTTAAAGATCGTATTTAGTGTATTCTTTTACTTATGAGTTTATTATGAAAAAATTGTAAGTCTATAATGAGGGAGTATTAGAAAATTGGCTGACAGAGGGCAGCATGTAGCTTAGCTAACACCTGAGAGTTATCAAGTATAACTATACATTCTACCAGTATGTATATTTATACTTGATAACTCTGAGGTGCTAACCGAGCTACATTCTGTCGGCCAATTTTCTGATACTATTTAATTCAACAACCCTTCCAAAAATAAATTCCGCGTACGTACATTCAAATAGGTTGACAATTTTTTTTAAAATTGGGTATAAAGGAGATGTTAAGGATGAAAAGTACAGAATCGACTTATGTGATAAGACTGTGCTTGTTTTATTTGAATTTACGTTTCTAGTATCGTGTATGCTGTTTTTTCTATTTGCTAATAATATTACTTACAGTCACATGCGAAGGTTACTCTTGTATCTTCAGTTCAAGGTGTTCACGGATTTGTGTCTCTTTACTACATCCATCGTTTTCTACCACATCGTTCCAGACTTTAATCAATAAGGCTGCAGGTGATGCAATCAGGGGTTGAATCTCGCACACCTGCTGTACGACTGACTCTTCATTCTACAAATGATTCGATTAGTATTTCATTAAACGTATATATAGGATGACGAATAACATATGCTCAAATTATTCTACCTAAAACGGCTTTTTTATTGTTCATTTGCGCTACAATATCGCAAAGCCATTTAAGTAACCATCACTTTTATGAACTTTTGAAAGGTAATATGATATATTTCATACCGAGGGCGTAAAATACCCAATTCATGCTCTAAGGGCGCCATTTTTGTCTGTTTCTGCCCAAGATGTAAGCGATAGTTATTGCCTCGATGGAGCAAAGTACCTTTACTGCCCTGGCAAAAAAAATTTTTATTAAAGACTTAGACGTTGTGATAGTGGTAGATCCGAAATTAGTTAATAAAAAAATTTTTTAATTTTATAGCATGTTGATATTGTCAAAACTAGATACTGCATTTTTCTATTTTGCTGATTATATTTGTAGAATGTTTACTATTTGATCTATGACTAGCCAGAGATCTGTAAATTTCTAAAGTTTAAAAGTGAGTCATCCCAAAGTATAAACTAAAAGCGCGTAATACTAGAGAATTTATGTTTTTTCGTAACTGATTGTTCAAAGTTATTTGTAATGCAGTGGCAAAGTAAAATATTTACTATTGTAACTGCAATCATAATTTCAAGATTAAATTCTCGTAAAAATTCCTTTTACAATTTAAATAGCGTTGTCTCTTCGTGGAGCATTTAATCACCAACTATAACAGTAAAATTCATTTTTTTTGCAAGTAATTTATAAAAGCGATAAAACAAAGATACAGTTATAAGTATACATACGCTATAATTTTTATTTCGTAGAAATTTAAAAGCTAAACTGTATATTTCATGTAAGCCCGTAAATGAAAAAACTGTATTGATATTATAATTATTACTGTTTTTGTTGTTTGTATAGTAGACACAGCAGGGCTCTGTAAATTATAACTTTCTTGCGACTACAAAAAAAAAAAATAGTCCTACCTTAAAAGACTTATTTTCACGATTCTAAAGACTTCTCATATGTTACGTTATTGGCTGAACTAGTGTAGCACTTAAATTTTTTATTTTTAAATGTATATGCAATATAATTCAAATTTTCTACCTTAAAAGATTTATTGTCACGTGATACTAAAGCCGTTTATTCGTAATATCATTGGTCGAGGCTAACTGAGAACGGGTAAATTTGAAAATAAAATTTTTAAAATGAATATGAATTACTTTTCATTGTTAAAACTAAATTTATACTCATGAAAATAAATTTTGAACCACACAATGAAGATTGGCGCGCGTAGCGGGCAGGAGGCGTAGTCCCTTACTTTAATTACAATGAAGATTAAAGTTATTTGCGGAGCATGTAGGAAGTCTCCTATTTTTTAAACAATTTAAAACCCTCTCCCTAATCTATATTCATATGTGCCTTTAAGTTAGGCCTTTTTAAGTAGATTCAAAGGTATATGATATTGTTTTCCCCCTACAGTATATACTGCTTACTGTCCTGTGCTGACATTGGTCTTGTATGAGTTGAAAGTTATCTCTTTCTTCTGCATCTTTATAGGTGTCAACCGTTAAGACTGGAGACGCACTTAGAGGTTGAGCCTCATACATTTACTCTACGACTGATGTTTCATTCTATACATAAGTTAAAGAGAAATTTATTGAACCATCGTATGATATAACGTATTGTTTACATTTCAAAAGTGATTCTTTATTAAATTTGAATAAATCTTTTGCCTTATGTTCATCGCTAGTTGGTTTCGTAAGTGATTCGTTAATTTTTAAATAGCTAAAATTAAGAAAATTTATAATGTCATCTTCATCATCGCAATCAACAATTTCTTCATCCCATGAATTTTGCTTCTATTTATTTCTGGTTTTACCTTTAAGCGGGTTTTTGTATTCTTAAGAGTAATTTTTATTGTTTATAATAAAGTCTATCTTTATTATAAAACTGACTATATATTTACTTTGATTATTGTTTTTATATTAGTTACATTAGTTCAAGTGCAAAATTTAGCCACAAACATAAATAACATAATAATTCTTGTAGATGATGAGACTGTCAGTCTTCTAAGTTTATGGAATAAAAGTGAAATATTAGTATGTGTACCTTCTTCTATGAAATTGATCGAGGAGTCATCTTCATATTCTGACAGTTTATTCAGAAACTTCTGGACAGACCATCGATTACGTGTCATCATTTCTCGCTTTGCGTCTCTAATTGAATTGTCACGTAGTCTAGTGACAGCTTTAAGATCCATGGTGACTTTCAGTTTTTTTTTCGCACGTTGTAAATCTAATTTTGCATCTTCTTTGATTTGTATTAAAGTATCCATAAATACATGAATCTTTAGACTACTTATATAATAATTATTTGAGCATTTTTTTCTTATTTAATTAAGATTTTGATATAAAACAAAGTTAAATTGATAAATCATACTTAATAGGTGTAGATTTGTTAAGTTAATAGTTAAAATTATCTACCTTTTTTAATTTGATAAATTTAATTTTAAAGTCTTATATAACCCCATAAAAATTATATTTTAACAAAAATTAAGAAGTAGGCAAGTTTAACGTTTGAAATTCAATATATTAGCTAAAGTTTTTATAATTTACTGATGAATAATACATCAAAAAATACGTTGGTAGAGTAACAAAGTAGTTGAATCAAGATTAATCAAAAGCAAGTTAATTGTTGTTTTGACTTATCACACCATTTTTGTAAAACCAGTAGTGTAATGCAGCTTTTTGCGCATAAGGAGGATTAAACTTTGAAAATTTAATTAAAACTGAATAAAAATCATATGATCTTTAATTTATTTAATATACATTATCTTTTTTTGTATTTTATCTGAATCTCGAGTACATAGTCGTGTGGGTGCCGAGGCTGCTTCTACTTCTCAAACTCATCGTGTTTCACTCTCATGCGACTTGATAAATAATTAAATAACTAGCTATCTTATTTAAAAAAAGGAGAGTGGACGTTAGGTTTTTACATCTCGTGGAATAATTCAAGCCCTATCATTGTTTGATTAATTCATAATATAAGGCAAAATACGCAAAATGAGATGTAAGACTTTTAGGGCACCATCTAATTCTTGTTTTTTTTTTTTAAATTTTATTACAACTAAACCAGACAAAATTAAATTTAAACGGTTTTCATTAATGTGAATTATATTATTTTTTTTATTTTCACAATAGACATACTGTGCATAAGCTTATAATAAAAAGAAATACATTTTTGAAGCCATCTGGAATTAATATATTCTTTAAGTGCCACAGTTAATAAACACTTTACGCCTTATAAAGTTAAAAAAAGTTTTTTACACATTGAAATACTTACTATTGAGAACCCCAAAATTCTCATTTTTTTAAATTCAGCAAATTTCATAACTACTTAAGAACCACGACAGTAAGATAAAAATTGCAAGATACATTCTTTGCTAATAATTTTCCAGAGAAATCGAGCAAATTTTCATAATAACTTCCAAATAAAAGAAGAGTAGTAAATAGATCTTATAAATAGTGTGAAATCCCTAGTACTACAGTCCAATAAAAACCAATAAAGAAATGGTGAGGTTGATTGCATAAAATGAAGACCCAATAAAAATTTTGTTGTTTCCTATTTGCTACTTAAATGGCAAATTTTTTTAATAGAGTTTAAACTTAAAAGCCCATAAACTTTTTTTTTATAATAGTTTTTAAGATCGTATTGTCAGTGCCGAATAAATAGTTTATAGGAATAACATTGAATCTAATCGTATAAGGTAATCCTATAATACATTTTATGTGTGTTTATAGTTATTTGTTGATAAAACTTTTATACGTTTTTATGAGTAAAAACCCTTTGAATTTTCACTGAAAAGAATTTTGTTGAACCATTGCAAGATTTATCAGATAATTCTTTTACTTTTTTTATTGTATTTTATAGTCAAGTTGCAATTCGTAACTATGCTTGGGATATTGTCAAGCGTTTGCAAGTTTATATGACTGACTAGGAATTTACAGGTGCAAAAACCGATATTTGGCCAACAGCCTAAATAATGTATTAAAATTTATTCGTTTCTCCTGATTCATCAGTGTACATAATTTTTTCTTTTTTTTTACTATTTTTAATTTTTATGTGACGATTCCCATTGGTTATCTCATCCTATTTTTTATGTGCGCTTATAGTTTTTGATAACAAACATTTTAATAACTTTTTCTTATTATTATTCGATTAAATTTTTACCAAAAAGTATTGTCTTAAGCCGTTGACTTATGTATCTTCTATCAAATGCATCAAATGTATCACGTAAATTTTTTTTTTTTTTTTTGCATTTAAAAAAAAAATGCATTTTTCAACTACCCTCATAAAAATAACATATGTTGAGAATTCTACATATCTGAATTGGGGTATACGAGTGCAAATACCGTTGGCCGTAATCTATTGGAACTAATTTGTCTCTCCCAGCTTATCAGCGTACATAAATTTATTCTATCACAAATTGTGCTAAGTTTTTAGGCATCGATCCCTTTCTTTAAAACTTTATTTTTCCTGAGGATACCAGTTAATATCAATCACGCACGTGTGCTGTAATAAGTTTTAATTCTCCTATACGTAATGTTTTCTGGCGATTTCGAGTTTGCTAAATAATAAATATCTACATAAACTAATGTGAAACACTCGTTACTCATTTTTACAGATTACATCATGCATAAAAAGCTTACAGCTGATGAAAAAACATTAAAAAAACGTGTTGGGACTTATCTATAGAACCATCATGTAACTTATGCTTTTAATACGATACATAAATTCTGTATAAACTTATCATATTCAGCCCATACATTATTTTTGATAAATAGTTAACGTATTATTTGCAAAGTAGAATTTAGTACAAGTACGGTTTCATAATTAGTCAACTCTCATTTCTCTTTAAGTATATTTAGAAGTATTTTGACTAATAATTATATTGTCTTTGACAGTTATTTGTGTTTTAATTGGGGAATCACCATTTTATAGTATATATAGTTAATTAATCTCATTTGGTAAATGTTGCATACGATATGTGACCAATATAATTAATGTTATACGCACTTTTCACAATCTGTACGTAGAATTATTTGTCTATTATTTATCGTACGGTTAGCACTTATATCAAATAAAATGTTATTGATACTTATCCAGTTTTGGCTATAAAGCTTACAAACAAATGTGGAAAAATCGTATAACTGTAGTCAGATCCTTGTCGGTCATTATTAATTTCAGTACTTTTACAATAAATTATTTTTTATGATAAGTTTTACAACTTATTTAATGTACTGTCTTCTTTAGTGGATGAACTTTGTTTTAACATCGAATCTTATACAGTTTTCAATACAATAGCATACTACTTAACACAAATCAATAGACAGAATCATAGAAATAGCTGTTAAGTAAAATAAGTTTCAGCAGATTTTCCACAACCTCGCGCAGAAATCGATATATCTACAAATGACGATGAGGATCCATAAGAAACTGATAATGTAGTAGTGATGATGTAGTACAAATGCTGTTAAAAATCATAATCGAAAACAAATACACTAATTTAGTAGTACCAAATGACTATAATTAATATTGGGCAGGGATTTTCAACAAGAACCAACAATATCAATGCTTTAAATTGCTGTTATGTATAATGAAAGCCCATATTTACATAAAAGTATCGTGCCGTGTACAGATTTTCCTTGTAAATTCCAATATTAAGATAAATTTTAACGTAGGGCTTTAGTTACACCTGCAAAGTCCAATAAAAATCTATTATGCAGTAATCTCCACAACCATTTTTTTACTGGTCAAAGCTTACACGATACTGTATAGTACAGGCTTAAAATGCTGATGTTTTTTTTATAAACTCCAATAAAAGTCGATTGTTGTGTATACAGCCCCATTTCTGATTTATTAAATATTTGCATATTATCTAAAAATCGCATTGATTAATTTTAAGATATTTCAAGTTACCACCAATAAATCATTGATTTACTTTTCGACAGCTTTTTCAAATAACTGTACTGTCCTATAAAAATTGTTAAATAAAATTAGCGTGCGAGCCAATAAAAACATGATTTAAATGACGTAAATAAATCCTACTATGACCAATAAAGGTGAATAAAATTCTTACTGGACTTCTCAAATTAACTCTTATAAAAGTAATAATTCAGTGCCCTGTCTTTTCTTCCAGTCGAATAAAATCCAATACAATCCATTAGATTTGAAAAATGCTGATATGTTTCCCATGAACTCCTATAAAAATCGCTTGTTATGTATACAGCTACATTTCTTATTGATTAAATATTTGCACATTATCATCAAACCTTTTTTTTCATTGGTTTTTATTGGACTACAGTATGACATGCTCTATAACAATTAAGTAAACCTTATTTGTAAGTGATGATGAACTGTTAGTATATTTTTACAAAAGTATGTTCTTACGTTTTAAATTATATGTCGAAGGCTTTGCTCTGAGCCAATCATTCAATGTACGATGATAAGATTTCAAATAATTATTTGTTCGGTCAATTATATTGAATACCGAAAAGACTTTTGGAGTAACTTTAACAATCCATTCATTACTAAAGTAGATCATGTACTTTCTCCATTTTTTGAGTTAAGTTTGGTTATCCTCAAATTTTGATTCAATCAAGTTTTTAAAGATTTCAACACCTTCTAGGATTTTTTCTGATGGTAGCAGTGCTATGTTTATCAATTTATTCATGATCTAATGACTATTATGATTCTCAATCCCATTGCTTTTTACTTTTTGTATCAGGGCCTTTGATAAAAAATTTCGTTGATTTTAGTTTGTTAAATTTCATAATTTTGAGAAAAATTAATTCCAAGTTAATATACATCAACGGTTTTTTTAGTTTTTTTTTTTTTATTCTAATATAACTTGGCTCAAGGTAATATTAGGGCAAAAACATTCTCACAATTAGTATTAAAATTTTGAGTATAAGGGCAATCTGGAGATATAGAAGTTCACGACTTTATTGATTAAAACAAGATACCACCGGATTTCAAAAAGCCTTGAGGTTCAGCTTTTTAGAATACGTTTTTTGAAGCATCGAAAATTGTTATGCTCTTCTACAAAAAAGTTAAAGACAATGTACAGAGAAGATAATGTAACCAACTATAACTTACATGTATATACTGCATTGTAAAATGTTATGTCCTATACACGGCACTTGTACTACTTTATAAAGATAATGTTTAAAAAATATTTTTGCTCTTCAAAAAAAATGATCTCTATTGACAGCGTGACATGTGGCACCCCAGCCCGTGGCAAAATTAGGCAACCTGGGGGGAAAGCCAGTGGCATTAAACCCATTGACTCTGTAAATGTCTTTAAATATCTAAAAAAGTAAGCAGTGTAGGATAGTACATGAAGCGTGAATATTGTAGTAAATTTAAATATCAGTAAGTGCCTTTCTATCCCATGTAAACTAAAGCAGGCATTTTTATACAACAGCCGTTAAACAGCCTGCGAGAGTTTGATGTATATATATGAATAGTGTATAGTCTATCCAAATAGAGCGTGTGCTCGGTGTTTAGCTCTCAGTGTTGCTGTATAATATATATGGTTTAGCAGATGCAACGCACGGCTCTTGCTTAAGTTTATCAAATTTTTAACGGCTGTAATAACAGAATGCCAGCACTTATGGACACGGGATGAAAAGGCACCTACTAATAATTCAATTCACAACATGTTGCAGGCTTTATGTGCCATCATAGAGTACTAACTTTTTTGAATATTCAAAAACATCTACAGACTACATGGATATTATTCCACTAATTTCCCCCCAGGTTTCACTCATTGACACAAAGGGTGCTGTCACATGTCACTTTATCCCCTCCGGGCCAGTGTTGACCAAGATGATCATCGCATACCCCCACCACTATCGTAACTTTCCGTTGAAAAAGTTCCGAAGCCAATCAGAGCAGAGATGCAGCAGAAATGTAGGGAAACACTTATTCCTCCTAGGATTCCCATGTTATAAGACATGTTCAGTCATAGAACAACAGGGCTCCCAAATCTTTCAAATAATTAACACAAGTACATTTTACCCAATGACCCAAGGCGCTGACTGCTCTAATAAATAATTAAAAAGTAAAATAATACTACAAGCGCCTATCCCTGATGACCCAGGGCTCTGTCTGGCAACTAATAAGATTTGATTATGTATTAGAGTGTCCAGTCAGTGCTCTGGGTTATTAAATGATAGTCGCTTGTGTTACTATTTAACATTTTAATTTTGAATTTGAGTGGGCAGTAAGTACCCTGGGTCATTGGGTGATAGGCGATTGTGTTATAACTTAACATTTTAATTATTTAATAGACTGGTGAGCAAGCAGCCGAGGGCATGAATTAATAGCCACTTTCGTTGGTATTTAAAATTTTAATTATTAATTAAAGTGACTGGTAAGTACCCTGAGTCATTAGGTGATACGTGCTTGTGTTACTATTCAAGATTTAATTATTTGTTAGAGTGGCCAGTAAACGCCCCAGGTCGTTGGGTAATAGTCACTTGTGTTATTATTAAACATTTTAATTATAAATTAAAGTAGGCAGTAAGTATCCCGGGTCATTAAGGGATAGGCGCTTGTATTATAACTTAACATTTTAATTATTTAATAGAGCGGCCAGTAAGCGACCCAGGTTATGGGGTAATAGTCACTTGCGTTATTATTTATTAGAGTGGCATGTAAGCACCCAGGGTCATCGGGTAATAGTCGCTTGCGTTATTATTTATAAGAGTGGCCAGTAAGCGCCCCAGGTCATTGGGTGATAGGCTCTTGTGTTATTACAAAGATAAAATTATTTATTATCGTGGCCAGTAAGTGCTCCACGTCATTGGGTGATAGGCGCTTGTGTAATTATTTAACATTTTAATTATTTATTAAAGTGGCCAGTAAGCGCACTGGATCATTGGGTGAAGTGTGTTAATAATTTAAAAGATTTTGGAGCCCTAGTATTAAGTGATTGAACACGCCGTAGTATACGGGAATCCTAGGAAAAGTTAGTCTTCCCCTACATTCCTGCTGTAACTCTGCTCTGATTAGCGCCAGAACTTCTCCAACGGAAAGTTCTAATAGTGGTTGGGGTATGCGTAGATCCTCCTTGCCAACACTGCTCCAGGCTGAGGCTCGGAGCCAGATTAATTTGAATTTTTTTCAAGCGCATGATCCAAATCTGACCTTGGTCCTGAATAACTCTAAGGACCTCTTTTACATTTATTTTCTATGGTATTATGCGGGATACTGGATATGTGTCCTTAACAAAGGCACATACATACATACATGTACAAATATACACACATGTACATCCATATATGCACGCACATACCCGATCAGAAAAAATTGGTCAGCAAACGTTCGGGCCGCCGTCAGTTGCTACACAGCCATCTGTGGGCCAAGTGTAATAGCCGATTCGGTTCCAATTCGGCTTGTGCGCAAATTTGACATAAAGCCCGACAGTAGGCAGCCAAACGTTTAGTAGCCAAAGTAGGCCCGAAGACTGCCTGAACGCAGTGTGCCGAGAAAAGTGGCATACTATCTGTAGATGAAAACACACTATAGATAGACCGATAGAAAATCCTCTAAATTTAAAAATTGATTTCCAAAGGGATATTTTAGATATTATACATTATCAAACTTGTAGATTTTGGAAAAAATAGTCAAACTAGCCAAAAGTCTGTTTAACACCCTTAAAAAAGTGTTTAAAGCTTATTCCGTAAATATCTCGTAAACCGTACAAAATAGGATAAAAATAAAAATACCATCGTGTAGAGTGAAATTTTTTTATCGATTTGGTAGTGTACTTTTATTTGGACCAGCACAAAATTTTAAGATCAATATTAACAATTGTATTTTTGCCCGATACCATGAGAATTTAATAAATAAAACCTTTTTAAGGGGGTTAGAGTGAAAAACCAATTTTGTAAGAAAATCTTTAAAAAATAATGGTGTGTTCCTTTTCAATATATTAAACTTTCAAGATCCGTAGCGACAGTTTTTAAGAAAGAAAAGGCAAACTTAGGATCTTATGCACAGGTTCTTATGGGAACGTCGTTACGACACTTGCATTTTTATTAATTACTCTGAATATATTCTTAGAAATCTTTATAAAAGTAGTATGTTATTGTAAATAACAATTATAACAATACATCCAAATTTGATAAAGCGTGCTGTCACGGTTTGAGAGATACGTTAGTTAAATGTTTGAATGAAATGTTATTAGAGATAAATATATACAGCAAACAAGAAAAACAAATAAGATCGGGCATGAATCCAATTTTTAATTAATAATTTTCTATTTTCTCACTTATTATTAATCGTTTACTGTAACATATTAAATGGCTTGTATGATTCATCAAGAATAATAATAAAATACACTTATTCATTCAAACTAACTTTTGAGGAAAGCTGTACCGCTCTAACCCCATTAAGAAAGTAACATGTTAGGTGATCATTTTTATGTGTTTGTTGAAAATAAAAACTACTTACTGTATTGTTTTTTTACATATTACTTTGAGAAACTGAGTAATACCTTTTATATTTGGGCAAATTTTAAACGTGGCATTCACAAAGATTGAGTTCTTATTTTGAAATTTAACAACAAAAGTTTTGTCATAAACATCAAGTGGTCACTAAGTAATAATGAAGTCACTAGTTTGGCCTTAATAAAAGTCGAATTTTCTGTGTTGTCTATAAGTTTTAGAACACTTGGATCTTTTTCTAAATGTTCTGCAAAAGGTTCTGGTGAATCTATATTGCTTCAGAATACCTGGATTTTTTTCAGCACTCTTTCGAGACCGTTGGATTGTCCTTTGCAGTGATAAATAAGGTGTACTGGTTAATGTTTTTTTAAAGCTATAAGACAACAGATGTAGAAGTTATACAATCAATTTTGTTCGGAAGTTTTAAGCACGACGACGATTGAAACTTGAGGTGCACGTCGCGTTGCGCAGAGAGTAGCACCATCGGGTAGCTTGCGCACATACTAGCGGGAGAGAAGGGAGGAAGAGGCGAGAGAGCGAGCGCAGGGACCTTGACGTTGGACGCATTCGAGTTTAAGAGACGAACGCGCGTGAACAGGAGAACAGAGCTTAAGTGGATGGCAGTTGGTGCCCAGATCACACTAAGTTGTCCCTTTTTTTCGGTGCCTAACCTTAAACCAATACAAGTTTTCACGTGAGTTTCCGGGGGCTTTAAAAAGTCTGTCGTAACACGCGGAGAGGTGCGGGAACGGCGGGCGGGAGAGCTGAAGCACGGCTTCGTGGTACCTTGAGCCACAGGCAGAGACCAGGCATTCAACGTTGGTATGATCCTCCGTGGTACGCTGAGGCTGACCGAGACTATCAGACACGGAGGAACCAAAGCCTCGACCATCACCATGGTCACTCGAACTCCATGCTACGCTGAGGCAGACCGAGACGTCGGTGTACGGAGCCAGAGTCCTTAACCTTTACCGAGCCTTCCTTCGCGTTACGCTGAGGCTGACCAAGAGATCGGTGCACGAAGGGAACAGTTTTGATCGTAGCCAAACAGGTCTGTAGAGTTTATTAACATCTCTATCAGTCGATGAGTCATCACGAGAGCCTGCCAGTGAGAGTGTATCCAGCTATTCAGACGCACGACCGGCACTCTCGCTTGCTCTTTCTTTATAAATCGCGCCCTCGTTTCCGCGAATTAGTTCTAGTATCTCAAAGTGTAACCCAGGCAGGCAAGACGTGCCTTTGTTTTGTACCAATTGTATTGTTGTCGTCGAATGCATTTACGTAGGGATCTATTATAAAACTATTGTTAACCTTATTATATGTATTCTATATGAATTAAAGCAAAACAATAACTCATAAACAGCGAGTAATTATTAATGCAACCTAACCACGCTTCCCTCAAGAATAAATACACATTTCTTCACGTCCATTCAACAATAAGATTAACTTATTTAACATTGGTGCCCCAGGTGAGGAAGCGTAGTTGGTTTTGTAAGTAGTCTTGTTTAGATAAGTTAAATTTACTGTATTAGTCTTGATACCTTTTAACAACCGGGTTTACCGCATAGTGATTAAAATCGTCACCGTGGATAGGCGCGTGGTGTTACGTTGGCCGCTGTTTCCTTAAACCGCCTTCTCATGTTGCAGGCCACGCGTATAGTTGAAATCGACGAAATTATCGCGAGGATGAAGAACAGAGCCAGTTACACTATAAATAAGAATATTGTACAACCAAGGTTATACTCGATAAACGCCATTTGGGCCAATTCACGAAAAACGCATGATGAAATAATGTTCCGTGACGATGCGGAAGAAGATCATTACGTGACGGACAATGAATTTGTTAGTATGCAACGCGATTGCGAAACTGCGGTTGACTATCTATTGACGCTCTTGACGCAGTATGAAGCCGAAGGCGATAAAACCCAACCAGCCCCGAACCTCAATGACCCTATCGACTCAGATTTGCGTCCGATGAAATTACCTAAGCTTGATTTATCTACTTTTTCCAGGGAGTACACCGAGTGGAATAGTTTTTGTGACCTCTTCACGGACTTAGTGCACGATGCACCTAAAGTATCAAATGCCACAAAATTGCAGTATTTGAAATCTTGCCTCACTGGCTCAGCTGCCGACTTAGTAAAAGATGTCGCGACGACGAGCGCAAATTACACCTTGACCTGGAACGCCCTGAAATCCCGTTACGATAAGCCTTGGGTCATCGTTAGTAACTACTTAGATGCGCTGCTAAGTATACGTCCGCTTAGAATGGAATCGGCGCTAGAGCTTAGGACATTTGTCGACGAATCACAGCGCATTGTCCGAGGTCTGACGGACATGAAGCTACCCGTCGATTACTGGGACATTTGGTTCATCCACATTCTAAGTGCGCGTTTAGATACCGAGTCCAGGAAGCTTTGGGAAGGCAAGTAAGGAGACCGAGACCAAAGTACCGAACCTAACCCCGCACATGCGGGAGAGCAGCTTGGGGTGTTAGCACACTTTCCAAAGTATTCCGAGTTTGCCGAGTTTTTAGAGAAACGTGCTCATACAGTGAGCATCTTAAGGCCAGAAGAGGGAGTTAAAGTGAAGGGCGCACTCTCTAAGTCTACGGTTGGGTTCAGCCAAAGTCATTACGCTAGCTCCACTGACTCGGTGCTGAATGGAGCATATAGGTGCATCTTGTGTCCCGAGCAACAACACGCGATCTTCAAGTGCCCTCGCTTCATGGAGAAGTTACCTACGGATCGCTTTAAAGTAGCTAGAGTAGCTCGACTTTGTTTTAATTGCTTGGGACCCCATCAAGCTAGGATGTGTGAATCTAAGGGGAGATGCAAAATTTGCTTCCAAAAGCACCACAGTTTGCTACATACCCCTAGTTCCGCTGATCATGGTTCGGTACCTCCTAGTGACAACAACAGATTTGATCACCAGAAAGGGGCTGCAGGTCATTCTTCAGTCCAAACACTCACCTCAACCTCGACTTCCTCGAGACGCTCGACTGTTTTGGCCACCACGCATGTCGAAGTTGTTAACTTTCAGGGAGCCAGCATCAGCGTTTACGCCCTCTTGGATCAGGGCTCCCAAGCCTCATTTATATCCGAATCTATTATCCAGTTCCTGGAATTATCGAGGCAACCGACCGATGTAACCATATCGGGCCTTGGAGGCTGCTAGGCTGGGGTTTCTCGGGCATCAACCAGATTTATTCTAAAGTCACTCGTTTTCCCGGGATTTCAAATCGAGGCTAATGCGCTAATTCTACCGCGAGTGACTGCCGAACCGGCATCCTGGGACTTAATTAAGATTGGTGTCGAAATCCTATCCGATATCAGATTAGCTGACCCGTACTTCCGTAAACCACAACGGATTGATTTACTCTTGGGAGCTGACATATACGGCCAACTTCTTCGACCAGGTCTCCGTAACCTTCCACCTTCCCTGATAGTGGCCCAAAACACGGTCTTAGGATGGATCCTCTCTGGTCCGGTGTCGACTGAAAAATCAGGTCGGACGCCCTCTGTCTCAGCCCACACTGCTAAGAGTCTGCATTGTCTGTCTAATAAGGATCTCCAGGAATCCCTGCAAATCTTTTGGCGTTTAGAAGAAATATCGCTGACTGATAAGAGCATGAGTCCCGAGGACGAGTGGTGCGAGAGATTATTTGTGGAAACTCACGCTCGAGATCAGGCTGGACGGTTTGTCGTAAAACTGCCTGTAAGGGCTAACGTTCCCTCGGTAGCTCAAGAGACACGTCAAATGGCCCTAGGCTTCCTAAGGCATTTGAATCGACGCCTTGAACGCAATAGCAAGCTCGCCGCAGCGTATCGAGAGTTTATGACAAGCTACGAGAAGCTTGATCACATGAGTCCTATAAGCCCAGTAAACGGTGAAAATCCCAGGTCTTGGTACTTACCACATCACCCTGTCGAGTCAACTGATCTTGATTGGAAACTACGCGTGGTATTCGATGTTTCAAGGAGAACTCGCAATCGACATTGCCTGAACGAGTTCTTAGCTACAGGTCCCACTCTTCAGTGGGATTTGCCGTTGATACTAGCGAATTAGAGACGTCATCAGTTTGCATTTACGGCCGATATCGTCGAAATGTTTTGGCAGATAGGCGTGGTACCAACCGATCAAGACCTCCAACGGATAGTCTGGTCCCTTCGCTCCAAGCAGCCCCCAATCGACTACGCCCTGAGCACGGTTACCTACGGAACTGCCTGCGCACCATACCTTACCATACGCACCCTGAAGCAACTTGCTAAAACCGAGAAAGCACGCTATCCACTAGGCACGCATTGCCTGGAGCACGATACATACATTGACGACATTTTTGCTGGGGCTGACGACCTGTCGAGCACCCAGCGTATGCAATGGGAACTCATAGATATACTACGGTCAGCGGGAATGGAGTCAGATAAATGGGCAGCAAATAATCTGAGTCTACTCCCATCGAGTATGCGACGGAGTGATTCCGGTGAACTAAAACCAATTGATTATGACAGCCACGTAAAAACCCTCGGTTTGCTGTGGAATCCCCATACAGACACCTTCGCGTTCTGCGCACTCAATTTAGACCCCCCAACTGGAACGGTTACGAAGAGATCAATTTTGTCAAACATTTCGCAGTTGTTCGACCCCCTTGGATGGATTGTCCCGGTCACCGTGACTGCGAAGATACTTATGCAAGACCTATGGATAATAAAAGGTGATTGGGACACGCCTTTACCGGTTGATGTTCCGTCGGTTCGGTATGGAATATACCTCTATAATAGCCGCGTCGGTCCATAATTCAAGGAAGAAAGACTTTGCTTCCGTGCAATCGTGCACACACATTCGCACTTGCACATGTACAGCAAGAAAAGAGGAGGGAAAGAGAAAGAGACAGTTTTCACACCAATTAGTCGAGACAGGATCGAGTCTCCTCCTGCCTGAGTGGAGAGAGGGAGGGGGGAGAGTCTTGACCAGCGCCGACGCATCAGAACTAATAACCTTTTGTTTTAAGTAATGAGGTCACTCTACGTCTGGCTCTCTTGAGATACTTACGTCGGCTCTCTTGGGACTCACCGTAGTAATTCTTGTTTATAGTTTTCTGTGACCTCGTGTTTTTCTCACGTAGATTACGTTTAACGAACGCCGTGCTTTCTTTTGTGCTCTTTTTCAATCCCGCCTTCTGATCGATACGCCGCGGTATATTCACGTGTTCGCGATCGCGACGGACCAGCGTCCTCGTGGACAGAAGGGTGTCGACGCACGTAGAAGTGCACAGCTGTGTTCTCCATTCGATGGCTGAAGCTGCTCCCCTTTCCCGGCCGTTTGCACACCATAAGGGGCTCACAACCTCTTGCTAGTACTAGAGGAATCTAGGAAGCACAACCACCTGCTATTAACGAAACCCGCCAAGGGTCCGACTTGGAAAAATTGAAGCGCTCGTTGGGTCGTGTCGAGCGCATCCTCATGTCGACCGAAGATATATTTTATCAGCCCGCATGAGTGGTGAGCTCGGGTACCGAGGCGGACGCTTTAGTCACGATCGTCAGCCGCCCCGACTCTTAATTGGTCATTCCAGATCCAACCGTTCGGAGACGGCCTTTACAACGATCGTGTCCACGGGGCACCAGCGCGGAGGCGCGTCCGCTTGTTCCCGCCTGGAACAACGCAATTAGCTGTGATATGGGCAGGGGCACAACTCCCTGACGGCTTTGCCCTATGAGCCGTTCACACCCAGCTTTCAAGCTTTTTGTTTGTATTTGCTACTATAGTTTACTCATTTACAGAGTTTTTGTCCTTCACTATATTTTTGCAGTGTTCTGAGAAGGCTTTGAAGACTTCTGGGCTTGACACGAAGAACTCATTGTTCACAGGCCAAGATCTCAGCCCCGTCTCCTTCATGAACTGCGTTCGGCTTTCGAGTGTTCTAGGACATTTTGAGAGACGATGCTCCGAGGTATCCGATTCACCGCAGGCACAGGTACTGTTTTCCTTTAAGCTGAACCGGGTTAGATTCGTGCCAAAGTTACCGTGTCCTGTTAGTACCTGCAAACAAGCGTGGCTCGGCTCAAACCATTTGGAGTTGATCCTTGTTTTGACATCTTTCAAGAATGAGTAAGTCACACGTCCCCTTGTTGAGCTATCCCACCTTTCCTGCCATATGGTCATGGCTTCCTCCCTTATATCCTTCTCGCTTATGTTATCAACCTCAATATTTCTGAGATTTCCTATGGAAACAGGTTTCTTTTTTCTCAGATTATATAAGGCGATTCTGCTTTCAAGGAGAATGTCAACAGGGAGAGTGCCCGTGATTACACAGAGCGCATCCGTTGATGTTGTTTTATAAGCATGGGTTGCTGCAACCAAGGTAGTGTGCTGCGCACTGGCGAGTTTTCGAATGTCATGCACCGTGCATTTGTCCGCCCAAGCAGCTGCCGCGTAGGCAACCGTAGGGGCGAACACAGCTTGGTGAATGCGCATGCAAGCTGGAAGCTTGAGCCCCCATGTACAATTTGCAAGCCTCCTTAGCTTTTGAAAAAGCGGTGTCACTTTGTCTCTTAGATATGAGCAGTGGGAGCTAAAGCTCATCCCCTGATCAATCATGACTCCCAGGTATCTGACAGTTTTCTTAACTTTCAAACTTTTGCCTCTGATCTTGATAATCGGCGTCCGCAACAATGGGGTCGCCTTTCTCTTTTTTGATTTCCTTGGCCTGTCAGGCCTGGGTTTTCCGCTATGATCAGTCTTTTCAAATTCATTGATTTTGAGATAGATGCCTTCGGTCTTACTTTCAGAGATCTCGAGTTTTACTCTTTCGCTCCATCCGAGGACCTCATCCACGACCTCTTGGCCTCTCTTTTCGATTTCCTTTCGTGAGTTCCCTCCTATTATCGTGATGAGATCATCAGCATAGGCTAGGAACTCTACGTCGGGTTTATTTTCCAAGGTTTCTAGCAGCGAGTTAAATGCCAAATTCCAGAAACACGGTCCGAGGACTGAGCCCTGGGGGCACCCCTTTGCTGCTATTTTCGAAGCGGACTGATCGGCCCATTCAAGGCAGACTTGCCTGTTTTCGAAATAACTTGCTATGAGCTGATACATGTTCTTGGAGCAGCCTTTTGCTTTCAATGCTGCAAGAACTGCCGAGTGTTGCACGTTGTCAAACGCACCCTTGATATCAAAGAGAATACCAAAAGTATAGCGGCTGTTTGATTCTCTAACCAAGCGTCTAAGTTCTACTATGGCATCTTCCGTTGACCTACGAGGGGTGAAACCATACTGGTGATTTGAGATACCTTCAGGGTTCAGTAATTCGTTGCTAAGTCTTGCAGCGATGAGCTTTTCCAAAAGTTTACCAGCCACAGGAAGAAGATTGATCAGGCGGTATGAGCGTGGGTCTGCAAGGTCCTTATCAAAGCTTTTGAGTAGAATCACAAGCAACCCATTTTTCCAGACCTGGGGAAAGTATCCTTTGCCCAGGCATGCGTTCATTAGATCCAAGAATCGTCCCTTGAGTAGCTTCACTGCTCGTTTGACAGCTTGCACCTCCAGGAGATCGAATCCTGGTGCCTTTCCGTTCCTCAACCCTCTGGCAGCAACCTTGAGCTCCAGAGCAGAGAAAGCATGGGAGTCTTCCGTTTCCGGCAAAACACCCGCCTCTCTCCTCATTTCACTGAGTTCTGGAGAGTCGTCAGTTTTGTTGTCGTCCGGGACGTGAGTGTTCAACAGGGTATCAGCTGTATCAGTCATTGACAATGTGAAATTGTCCTCGTTTGTTAGCGCGCTAAATGCTGATCGAGGTGCGGTTTTATTTGCCATATTTTGATATACGTGGCCAAAGATATCGTCATTGCCGACAGTCGTGACGAAATTCTGCCAGCTCTCTTTCTTTGCAAAGTAAATCATTTTTTTATATTCCTTTCTTAGAGCGTTGTACTCATACACCAAGACAGGGTCATGGTATCGTTTTAACAACCTATATGTTTTGATCAGCTTCTTTTTAGCTAACGCTAACTCCTCACTCCACCACGGATTTTTACTTCTCTGACGACCTCTCTTTGGTATTGATAGTTTGCAAGCATCGTACATGATTTTGTTCAACGCTTTGGCATATCTTTCTATTTCATCAGTCCTATTCAGCTCAAGACTGTCCAGTCTCTCAGTTGAGAGCTTGCTGAGTTCTCTTTCAAACTTTTCCCAGTCCGCTTTGTCAAGGTTGAACCTTATTCTAGGAGAAGCCATGCTTACAGCATTTGGAACCTTTAGCGTGAATGTTACTGACTTATGTTCACCAGTTGTCCACGATTCCTGCACTCTCCAGTGAAAGATCCTGTGGCTCATCAACGAGTTTGCTATAGTGGCATCTATCCAGGATATCCGCCCCTTAGACTCATATGTTGGTGGTTCAGTGACCTTGTTTTGGACAGTGAGATCATGGGTAGCCATAAGCAGTTCAAGGACTTCACCATCTGCGTTGGTGCCTCTTGGGCTCCAGAGCGATGATTCAGCGTTAAAGTCAGCACCTACTACCATCCGCTTTCCTTTGAGTTTTCTAAGCACTTTGTCCAGATGAGCAAGGTGCACCTCTCTGTCATCGCCGTATTTAAAATAGCAGCTGACAACATAAAATGAGAGTCCAGGAGCGGTGATTTCAGCGACTATGCAGCTTTGATTGCTTAGCTGAGGAACATAAAGAGCACTATAAAGTGGATTTGTTACAACAACGGCAGCCCAAGGCTCCATGGAACGGGTGGCCATCACCGTGTTGGAGCCGAAACCAGTACATTTCCATAACGTTCCTAGCTTACTCTTGGCAGGTTCCTGCAGAAGAAGTATGTCCAATCTTTTGGTAGAGATGAGCTGCCTCACTTCACCGGTTACCTTATTGGATCTACCTACATTCAACTGCAGAACATTGACCCTGAGAAGCTGACCTGACTTTAGGTTACTTCCGAACACTGGTGGTTCTTGGTCTTTTTCATCAGGATTTTTAATTTCGATAGTTAATTCATTTCGAGAATCCTGAGAGGACGTGATGGTTTGAGGCAGTGCATCACACCTCTTCAGGATTATGCGAACCTCACTTAGGCGATTCGCTATGAACATTTCCGACCGTTCATTGCCCTCGTTTGTCCCGCGACCACCACTCCTGGGAGTAGGCGTTGTGCTGAGAGTTTGAGAGGGCGTTGGGAGGTTGCACATTGCCCGCGTATTGCTTTCAAATTTTTGTCGCTTGGGGTGATCAAGGTCCCTTTGCGATTCTGTACTTTCAACTATAGCTTTCCTTTTGTTGCTTACACATTTCCTTTTTCCTTCTCTTCTTTCTTTTGCTTTTGCTTTCATTACTTATTTGGGTTTATCATCCATTTCTTGCTCCATCCGGACACCGTAGCATCCGTGGATGGACTTTCTGTTTGTTACATCGTGAGAAAATAATCAACACGAACTAGCGGCCCAGGCTCCCAGTGGGTCATTCATTTTCTCACCGTCCGTGTAAGCTTAAAATTCTGAGAAGTTAACAGAGTCTTCACCTCGCAGCCGGGCAATAAAGCCAAGCCCCGGGTCTTCGTTAATGCAACGTTCCTGCACTCACGCCCTAGTACAAGTCGTTGAAGCATCAAGTTCGATTACCGTATTCAGAGAAGATGGCGCTCGTCTTCCCTGGCTCGGGGTCACTCGGGCTTGCCACACCCGTGTCGTCATTTTTGATGACGGCCCCCTGAGGATTCTGAAGCGAGGACGCTTGTTCCCAAGCCGGCTCGTCCAGGGATAACCACTTCACTTTGCCGTTAGTCAATCAATTCTTTCGATATCATCTTAACTTGGTAAAGCTAGTCCTGATTTTGCCACCATTGCGAGTCTCTTCACTGTTGGAACTCGCGGTGTTACCATTCAGCGTCGCGCGGAGACATCAGGTTAGGCACTTACCAAAGCTACAACGTAGAACACGCTTCGCAGTGGTTTCGCTAAATCGTCCTCGTGGACACACCGAAGTGATCCGTGCCGCACGCGATCAGTGGCCCAGCCACCCACGACACCGTCGCTCTCGCATCAGCGCGAACGACCAGGCGCCGACCACCAGGTTAGCGACGCGCCGTCAACAAGCAGCTCTGAGTTGCATTCACACACACACACATACACACACGTTGGCTCACATCTTTGTATTGTATTTTATTCTTAGTTTATTCAGTGTATCATTTAACGTTCGTAATATTCAGTTTAATTCAGTTGCATTTAATCCGGATTGTATTTGTTTTTATTTCATTAATAAATTGGGTTTTTTTATGCCTCCCGGCTTTTTTCCCTAAGTGCAGTATTTTTTCTTTCTTTATCCTTTCCCTATAAACATAACTACGAAGCCTAGTCAAACCGACAAGGTTTCGAGCGTACATTTTATGGTCCTTCGAGCCGGATGTGAGCCACGCGTTCTTAACAAAAACAATAAGTGAGGTGTTAGCCATCGTACACACTCTCTCGTGGACGTAAAGAAGGACGGCCATCAGCGTGGATTGCCTGCTCATCCGGATGCTGCCGCACCGCTGCTAGCCTGCTGCAGTCAAGATTCGCCGCATCTCAAAGATAAGTACTTTCGATTTTATTTTTACTGCCAGTAGACTTAAAATTAAAAGAAAGTATAAATCACACAATCCGCCACGCGTGGTACACTCGTAGGTGTGCCATTTGTGTATAGGTGTTTTCTCGTTACGTCTTGTTAGTTATAAGAAGTGAAAAGTGCGTGGTAATTATATGTGGTATCTCCTTGATCAGCGATTATCTCAAGCATAAAACTTGCCCACATATACACGTGCTGTTGTTCTCTTTTTTTTCCCGCGCAGGCCTCGTGCGCTTGCATCAATTACACACGTGCGTAACATTTTTTCATTTTCCCGCCAAAGCCTTGTTTTGCGCAGAGACTTGCTTACACGTGCTGATTAATTTGTCCTTTTTTCTACCTAGGCCTCGTGTGATTTTATATATTTTTTTCTCTCTTCCTCTGTCTTTACTCGCTATGGCTGAACAAGCAGCGTTATTGACACGCAAACGCCCGATTTTAAAAGGGAAAATAACCGTCTTGAAAACCGCGGTAGAGGCGGGTAAGCTGGATAAAGCGAACGCGTTGCTTCGTCTCGAGCGCCTTACGAACGCGTTTAATGAATACGAGTCCCTCAACGACGAGCTTGCGACGATTGATGCTGATCATCTGAGTTGGGGCATATGGCGGGCTTAGAGGATAGTTACATGGAAATCGCGGTCCTTATTAGAAGTACGCCTGCGCCCAGGGGTAGTCACAACACAAGCCTCGGCAATCCACTCGGGCATTCAACCATCGTCGAAAAACAACGCTCTCTCAAGCTACCGGTCGCAAATCTCCCGCGATTTAATGGTGATCATGATAGATGGCTTTCGTTTAAAAACACCTTTTTGGCAATGATAGATTCGCGTACCGATATCGACGAGTTAAACAAATTCTTGTACTTGAGAGACTGCTTAGAGGGCCCGGCGTTTAACAAACTCTCACTGTACGACGCTAGCCATGAGAGTTACAAAACGGCGTGGGAAATGCTCGTTAGTGAGTACGAAAAGCCGCGTATACTCATGGGCAAACATTTCGACGGGATCATCGATATTCCAGCGCTCACGCACGCGACCTCCGAGGGCTTGATGAAAATCGTGGACGACGCCCGTCAACATCTTAACATGTTAAAATCGCTGAAGGTGACCTTAGAAAATGGCCTCGTGGTCCGATTACTCGAGAGAAAGCTGCCGGTTGATGTACGGTCTAAATGGGAGGAATCACTCGATTTTAGTACGTACCCGTCATTTGAAAAATTTTGTAAGTTCGTGAGTGACGCCGCGTTTAGATTGAGTACCCTGTCGAATGAAGCGTCGCGTCAAGGAGGTGGGTTTAATAAGCGTCCGGCAGACAGAACCTCGGCAGCCTCGAAGGCTCGCAAAACCGAAACCGGCGCGCGCTCTCTTGTCACGGCAACGACAGCTGCTTGCTCCTATTGCAGGGCAAACCATCCGATTTTCAAGTGCGACGACTTTCTGAAATTGACCGTTTCACAGCGGTGGAACGCAGTCAAGGACAAAGGGTTGTGCCGAAACTGCCTTCGCCCGCACACTGGCAATTGTACGCTTTCCCATTGCAAAGAGTGCAAGCGGTATCACAACACGCTTTTGCACTCTAACCCGACCCGTAACACGAATCCCAAGCAAGCTCCTAAGACCGAATCGTCCAACACAAAGTCCGCATGACTACAGAATATGGAGTGCTTTAGTTTAGTTTCCCACGCGCCCCGAGCTCAGCTGATGATGAGCGCAATGATTCTAATGAGAAACTCCGATGGGAAATTTATTCAAGCACGCGCGCTTCTTGACACTTGCGCAACCGCGAATTTCATAACATCTAATTTCGCGCGTCATTTAAATTTGCCAACGCGTCCATGCAACGTACCTGTAGGCGCCATCAATGAGCTGCGCACCGTGTCAAAGGGTCGAGTCGAAATTTATTTTTGCGCAATAAATAAGACTTTCAGTAAAACTTCGAACTTTTTTTTTTAGTCATACCAAAAATCGCCAAACTGGTTCCAGACGAAGTTTTTCCTCGCGACTTAATTAAAATTCCCGCCAACGTACGCTTAGCCGATCCGCTATTCCATCTGCCGCGATCCATAGATGTTCTATTCGGAGCTGGGATGACTTTATCGCTTTTTAGTGTGGGTCAATTAAATTTATCTCGTGGTAACGGCGATTTGATTTTGCAAAAGACACAGCTTGGATGGATAGTTGGAGGTGGTATTGGAGAAATAAGCGGGGACTCAGCGGTTTCTTGTAATTTAATCGAACTCACGCGTCAAATGGAAAAATTTTGGGTTATCGAGGACATTGGATCAAAATCATCGAAATCAATCGAAGAGACACGGTGCGAGGCTCATTACGTCGAACACACTACGCGCGATAACGACGGCCGTTACATTGTCAAATTACCATTCAAACGACAAAATGAGGATTTCGGCGATTCAAGGCCTCAAGCTCTCCGACGCCTCAACGCGTTACAAACTCGTCTTAATTCTACTCCCGAACTTAAAGTAGCTTACGAAAGGGTAATGAACGAATATGTTGAGTTAGGTCACATGTCCTTGGTGCGTGACGAATCTCCAAGCGGCTATTACATGCCTCATCATCCAGTAATTAAAGAGTCAAGCAGCACCACGAAGGTGCGCGTCGTCTTCGATGCATCCGCTAAGGCCAGTAAGGGCTTCTCGCTAAATGAAGTTTTAATGGTCGGTCCCACAATCCAGTCTAAACTGTTTGATCATCTTTTACGTTTCCGCACCTATCGATATGTAATCACAGCCGACATCGCACAGATGTATCGGCAAATACTCATTCACCCCGATCACCGACGGTTTCAACGTATTTTGTGGTATCACCAAGACGAAGTGAGAGCTTTCGAGCTCAATACGGTTACCTTCGGCGTCTCTTCTGCTCCTCATCTCGCTAAACGCACGGTTCAGCAACTCGCTGATGACGATGGCGCACACTTTCCGCGGGCTGCCCAAGTACTCAAAAACGATTTGTACGTTGATGACCTTTTGACTGGTGCTGATACGATTGAACAAGTACTCGAAATTCGCGACGAGGTAATTTCTCTTTTACGAAGGGGAGGGTTTGATATCCGTCGTTGGGCTTCAAATCATCACAACGCGTTGAAAAATCTTGAGGAGCAAATAATCAATTTAGATTGCGTGATCGAGACAAATACGGTTCTAAAAACGTTAGGAATCGCTTGGAACTCGCATGATGATAAAATTTTATATTCAGTCCATCTCGGTGATTCGGTCGAAAAACACACAAAGCGCTCAATTTTATCGAAAATCGCTGCTATATTTGATCCGTTGGGGCTTCTTGGGCCCATAATTTTGTATGCTAAAACGATGATTCAGGAATGTTGGAAATTAAAGTTAAATTGGGATGAGTCTTTACCGCAAGAGTTAAATTCACGATGGGGAGTTTTCGCGGAACAGCTTTCTTCAATTTCTAGTTTATGCATACCACGTCGACTTATTATTGACAATCCAACGCGAATGGAAATTCATGGGTTTTGCGACGCCAGTAAAAAGGGGTACGGTGCTTGCATCTACATTCGCACGAGCGACAGCCGCGGGCGCGTACTCATTCGTCTAGCATGTGCCAAATCTCGAGTTGCTCCTATCAAGGAAGCCACGATTCCTCGGCTTGAGCTGTGCGGGGCGCGAGTCCTTGCCCGTTTGTATAAGGAGATGAGTCCCTCGATAAATCCACCAGTCGACAGAATTGTATTTTGGTCCGATTCTACTATCGTGCTTCATTGGCTTAAAAAACCACCCCAACTTCTCAAACCATTTGAAGGTAATCGCATCGCTGAAATACAAGCGCTCGGAGATAGGATAGAATGGCGCCACGTTAGAACAGCTGACAATCCAGCCGATGCTTTGTCGCGTGGTCAGCTTCCAGGCGAATTTCTGCGAAACGATCTGTGGTTTGAAGGGCCCCTTTGGCTTCGTTCATCAGAAAATTCATGGCCAACGAACATGGTCCCCGCTGTCTCGCAATTACCCGGCTTAAGAGAATTGACGTGTCTTGTATTAAATCACTCAACTGTAAACGTTTTTTCGCGATTTTCGTCATATTCGACTTTAATTAATTCCATTTCATATTGTTTACGGCTACGAAAATCAAACACTCATACCGGTAAAAATATTAGTCCGATAGAAAGAATCGCGACGGAAAAAATAGTTCTTCGACTCATTCAATCCGAACAATATAAATCCGAAATCAATCTTCTAACAAGCGCTAAGGGAGCCAAGAAAACTCGACTATCGGAGCTCAATCCCTTTGTTGACGGAGACGGATTACTTCGCGTCGGGGGTCGATTAAGTAAAGCGCCAATAGATTCCGACCGTAAATTTCCAATACTTTTACCTTCTCGCCATCACGTGACCAATCTTATAATTCGTGAAATGCATATAAACGCGTACCACGCCGGAGTTCAAAGCACGCTTTCTGCCATTCGGCAACGATATTGGCTGGTAGACGGAAAAAACCAAGTTCGAAAAATCATTCGGCGCTGCATTTCATGCATACGATACAAACCAACCTCTCTTCAAATGAAAATGGGAGATTTACCTAAATCGCGTGTCACCGAAGCTTTTCCATTCGAGCATGTCGGGGTTGATTTTTTCGGTCCATTATTCATCAAAGAGAAGAAACACAGAAATCGCGCGCGAGTCAAAGCATATGGGTGTGTTTTTATTTGTATGGTTACAAAGGCGGTGCATATAGAAATCGTAAGCGATCTGACCACCGACGGGTTTTTGGGTGCTCTGCGACGATTAATCGGTCGACGAGCCCGGCCATCTAATATTTATTCCGACAATGGGTCAAATTTTATCGGCGCAAGCAACCAACTTCGCGAATTATATGCGCTTTTGCAATCCGAACAGTTTCGAGACAGCGTGGAACACTTCGCTTCACATAAGGGCATAACCTGGCACTTCAACCCCCCTCTCGCTCCCCATTTTGGTGGTATTTGGGAAGCAGCCGTAAAATCATTTAAACACCACTTCAAGCGCGTTATCGGGGAGCAATTGCTTACATTCGAAGAATTAAACACCTTTACCATTGAAATCGAGGCTCTTCTAAATTCGAGACCCTTATGCGCTCTTTCCACCGATCCAAACGATCCGAGCGCACTGACACCAGCGCATTTTCTAGTCGGTCGCCCTATGACGATGCTGCCGGAATGTAATTTGCTTTCTGTTCCAGACAATCGCCTTTCCATCTGGCGATTTATTTCGAAGGCCCGACAACATTTCTGGAAGAGATGGCAAGTCGAGTATCTCACGGAACTCCAAAAACGGCAAAAATGGCACACGGGAGATGATGAACTCAAACCGGGCACAATCGTCCTCGTCATCGACAAAAACATCCCTTGTGCTCAATGGAAGCTGGGAAAAGTACTCGAGGTGCATCCAGGCGACGACAAGGTCACTCGAGTCGCTACAGTCAAGGCTGGAACCTCCACGGTTCGACGCAGTGTAACACTGTTATGCCCATTGCCGACAGAAGAGAATCTGCTAAAACCCTCATGAAGATTCTCACACACACAACACACATCAATTTTGCTCGGTTACTCGCAACGCGGGGAGACTGTTCCGTCGGTTCGGTATGGAATATACCTCTATAATAGCCGCGTCGGTCCATAATTCAAGGAAGAAAGACTTTGCTTCCGTGCAATCGTGCACACACATTCGCACTTGCACATGTACAGCAAGAAAAGAGGAGGGAAAGAGAAAGAGACAGTTTTCACACCAATTAGTCGAGACAGGATCGAGTCTCCTCCTGCCTGAGTGGAGAGAGGGAGGGGGGAGAGTCTTGACCAGCGCCGACGCATCAGAACTAATAACCTTTTGTTTTAAGTAATGAGGTCACTCTACGTCTGGCTCTCTTGAGATACTTACGTCGGCTCTCTTGGGACTCACCGTAGTAATTCTTGTTTATAGTTTTCTGTGACCTCGTGTTTTTCTCACGTAGATTACGTTTAACGAACGCCGTGCTTTCTTTTGTGCTCTTTTTCAATCCCGCCTTCTGATCGATACGCCGCGGTATATTCACGTGTTCGCGATCGCGACGGACCAGCGTCCTCGTGGACACACCGAAGTGATCCGTGCCGCACGCGATCAGTGGCCCAGCCACCCACGACACCGTCGCTCTCGCATCAGCGTGAACGACCAGGCGCCGACCACCAGGTTAGCGACGCGCCGTCAACGAGCAGCTCTGAGTTGCATTCACACACACACACATACACACACGTTGGCTCACATCTTTGTATTGTATTTTATTCTTAGTTTATTCAGTGTATCATTTAACGTTCGTAATATTCAGTTTAATTCAGTTGCATTTAATCCGGATTGTATTTGTTTTTATTTCATTAATAAATTGGGTTTTTTTATGCCTCCCAGCTTTTTTCCCTAAGTGCAGTATTTTTTCTTTCTTTATCCTCTCCCTATAAACATAACTACGAAGCCTAGTCAAACCGACAAGGTTTCGAGCGTACAGTTGAGATTAAAAGGCGTTGGGATGAGTACTGTGCGTCGCTTACTGCGCTCCCGTCTTTGTCCATAGAGCGGTGGTTAAATACATCTTCTGGACTCAAATATAAACTACATAGATTCTCAGACGCATCTTTACTTGCATACGCAGCCGCTGTATATCTACGAGTTCACACCGCAGACCACACGTTTCGAGTCATTCTCCTCGCAGCCAAGTCTAAGGTCGCGCTGGTAAAGACAGTGAGCATCCCGAATCTCGAACTATGTGGGGCCACGTTACTGGTTAAGCTTGTTAGGCACCTAAAATCGTTAGAGTTTCACGCTTGTATGCCTGTCCATCTGTGGTCAGATAGTCGAATAGTCCTTGGATGGTTAGGTAAACACCCATGTGATTGAAAAACGTTCGTGGCTAATAAAGTCTCATTCATTCAAACTGAGCTACCTTCGGCTCGATGGGCCCATGTTTCTAGCAAGGAAAATCCAGCTGACCTAGCCACCCATGGAGTACAACCTTCAGAACTTGGTACTAACACGCTGTGGTGGCACGGACCATCATGGTTATCACAACCAAGCGAAAATTGGTCACAAGACGGGGAACCAGTTAAGCTAGCCCATTCCATCGCAATCGTGAGTGAACCAGAACTCCTCACTCGGTTCTCAAGTTTGACCGAGCTTGTGCGGATCATAGCATATTGCCGGCGACCATTAGTCATTTTGAGAGCACGAAAGGACGGAACCAGAACCATCCCTCCTTTCCTAACTGGTACCGAGTTACGCCAGGCCCGTCTTGCAGTGATTCGGATGGCCCAGTCCCATGGATTTCTTAAAGAAATTGAATTGTTGAGGAATAATAAACCAATGCCTAAATGGCACCCACTTCTGACAGTAAAACCCATGTTCACTGAGGCTGACGGGATCTTACGCGTTGGAGGCCGCTTATCGCATTCCAACTTAAGTTTTGAACGGAAGTATCCCCCGATTTTACCGCGCGTTTCTGCTCTCAGTCGACTCTTTATCCGCTATGCCCACCACGCCACCTTACATGGTGGACCTACGCTCACTTCAAACCACGTAATGCAACACAAGTGGATAGTGGGCAGGCAGTCGTTAGTCAAATCTGCCATACACAAATGCGTACCTTGCCAAAGGATGAAACCTCGACTAGCCCACCAGCTGATGGGAGATTTACCATCGGCCAGAGTCACTCCAGCTCATCCATTCACTACCACTAGTGCAGATTACGCGGGGCCCATTCAGGTGTGCATGGCCAAGGGCCGTGGAACACGCACATTTAAAGGATACATCGCCCTTTTCAAATGCTTTAGAACTCGGGCCTTACGCTTGGAGGTAGTCAGTGACTTAACCTCCACTGCCTTTATATCATCAGGAGAGGTGCGGGAACGGCGGGCGGGAGAGCTGAAGCATGGCTTTGCGGTACCTTGAGCCACAGGCAGACACCAGGCATTTAACGTCGGTGTGATCCTCCGTGGTTCGCTGAGGCTGACCGAGACTATCAGACACGGAGGAACCAGAACCTCGACCATCACGACGGTAACTCGAACTCCGTGCTACGCTGAGGCACACCGAGACGTCGGTGTACGGAGCCAGAGCCCTTAACCTTCACCGAGCCTTCCTTCGCGTTACGCTGAGGCTGACTGAGAGATCGGTGCGCGAAGGGTTGTTCGTTGTAATCGTAGCCAAACACAGGTCTGTAGAGTCTATTAACATCTCTGTCAGTCAGTGAGTCATCACAAGAGCCTGCCAGTGAGAGTGTATCCAGCTATTCAGACGCACGACCGGCACTCTCGCTCACTCTTTCTTTATAAATCGCGCCCTCGTTTCCGCGAATTAGTTCTAGTATCTCAAAGTGTAACCCAGGCAGGCGAGATGTGCCTTTGTTTTGTACCAATTGTATTGTTGTCGTGTCATGGAATGCATTCACGTAGGGATCTATTGTAAAACTATTGTTAACCTTTTCATATATATTCTATATTAATTAAAGCAAAATAATAACTCATAAACAGCAAGTGATTATTAATGCAACCTATCCACGCTTTCCTCAAGAACAAATACACATTTCTTCACGTCCATTCAACAATAAGATTAACTTATTTAACAAATTTAGAACATTTTATTTGTTTATGGTAATAATTGATAAATTGATCTATTTCAATAATAAACAAGAAATATTTTCTTCAACAAAACTTCAACTTTTTTTTTCTACCTTATCGATCATCAAAATTAATAACGAAAGCAAACGGCAAGATTCAATCACCCATCCAAGTCCTATAGCTGCGCCAAGCACCGCTTAAGGTGGCTCATCATCTTTTTAAAAGTAGAGCTATTGCACCCAATTTGATGTCCATGGTAAAATATACCTCCCTACCCTCATTAACTCTCCTTTCACATAAATGCTTTCTCTGTCTCTCTTTCTTTCTCTTCACCCACCCCGCCTCTCTTTTCAGATAAATTTCAGGTCCATCGTGCCTGTAAAATACAACCCACAGACTTCTGGCGCACTATGGTATGGGCCAGCATAGAAATGCGTGTAACAAGTGGCTGAACTTTTTACATTTTTCCCGGCATCTGAACGTGCCATGAAGAACTTTATTCAATAAAACACATTCAAAATTTGACATTTTAGCGTTAGTTTTTTGAAGGATTCCGATTTTTTCACTGACACTTAAAGCTTCTTTGGCAAAAAGTCAAGCCATATTGTACATAAATTGGGAGCAAATTATTTAAACATTCATCTTTAAAATAAAAACGTGAAAGTATAAGAGTAAAAAAAAAAGATATGACGTCTTGAAGGTAAGAAACGAAGGCTAACTTCCGTACGTCAACAAGTGAATTCGTATCCATACGTATACACATCGAGCCTGCTACTTGATGTTTTCAAGTGTAAGTCTCTGATATCACACGCATTACAAGGGTGATGAGCCATGCTGCTTACTTCGGTGATCGAAAAAACTGCTACTTTTTACCAACGCGCTGTTGGGTTGGTGGTGTGTAGAGATAAATTAAGCTAGAGGGAAGGTGCATATTATAAAACTTAATGTACTGTTGCATTTCGGCATTGCTGTTGTTCTCTTGCATTTCGGTATAAAATGGCGCAGACGGTTGTCTTTAAATTTTGATTAAATATTTTTCCTATGCTACACAAGTAAAATAAGTAAACTGAGTATTCCTTAAAAATGGCTCTCATAACTCTTTTATTTAGATCTTTATGGGATTTTTTAGAGCATGTGTGAGAGGCAGATAATCTAATTGATGTTACGTCGTGGTCTGGATTGATATATAGCTGAGTCTTACATGTTCTCTTATTGCAACCAAATCTGTAATAAAAATAATATGCCCAAGAATAACACGTTGTATAAAGCACACTTAAACAGATATATTTATAATACCATTTTTAAGTATAAACTATTAAAGACTGGCTTTTCATAAAAATTTAGCGTATTTTCTATATATTTTTATCATTAGATTAAAGTTATATTTTGAAATTTGTATTAACATCAAAAAATATACCTAGTTCCTTTCTTGTTTCTGGCAGAGTAATTCTAACTATTGTGATTAAATCCACGTAGTATCACTACTACGTCTGGTTCTCTTTGTGACTTATTTCTCTATTTTGAAAACATCAACCATAAATTAATGATGAACAAGATAATAATTAGTTATTAAAAAATAATATACAGATATACTGAAAACGATTGACATGCTGCAGAATCATCCGTAAAGTTAACAGAAAAAGTCTTTTTTATCTTTGATACAGGTATGTAGATTGCTGTTATCACGTGAAGATTGATCCTATATTTTAATCGTCATATTATTATAAACCCAAATTCATTACTTAAGATCTTAAAATACAATTGTAAATTACTAGTGCAGTATCACATGTGTCATACAATTTCAGAACAGAAACTTGATTGGATTTTGGTGTATATAAATCAAAAGGCATAGTGTCAGAAGAAAAATCAGCTGACGGGGTGCTATCATACTCATTCTTAAACATGTACAAATGAAAGAAGATTCGATATGATTTTTCATAATATATGTACGCTTATTTTAGCTACGAATTTTCTTTTTTAATAAGCTTCTTTATTTTTCTAGCTGATTTTCAACAATAATACAATATAAAAATATTCTGCAGGAAAATATGAAGAAAATTTGCAGGACATTCTTCTGTAAATTCGGCAGTTTTTTAAGCTGAAACTGCAGAATTTACAGTTGAAAATTTTGCAGGCTTTCTGCATATTTTCCTGCATGATTTTTTCGTGCTGAGACATAATAAATCCAATTCTATTATCAATGAGTTTTGCCTGCTTATCATCAAACCCTTCGACAAAATTTCTTACATGAATCTTATGAGACTGTAAAACTATTGGAGTATAGCGTACGGAATTAAGAGCTGCGGTAGAAGAAATAGGGCCAATGTCTTCTTTACTCGTCTATTTTCATGAAAAAAAAGTTATTTTAAATAAGCATGTATTGATTGTAAGCTTATATTTTTCATAGTAAGTCTTGGGATGGGCTTATAATCCACGTTTAAATCCTTTTTACTTCACGGGTAGATAGTACAACATATCCTTGAAAATAAGAATCTTGTTTTCTATTTATAAAAGTTTTTCACCTGAAATGTTATCGAGTCTGTAAGGAGTTGAGGTAATATCTCGACATTTGCTGTGTTTGAAACAAAATTAAAATCTGCTTTAGAGGATCTTGTAAATTGATTTTGAATCTATGATTATGAGAAAATATTGTTATTAACAAAATGATTCTTAACTATTTGTTATTTTATTATTATATACACTAAGCTAACGGGAAAAAATGGTTGTTGGAGACATGATTGACTAGTCGAATCGTGATTTTTATCATGCATAACAAAAGAACAAATATTTCCTTCCATATTAAGTACCTGTAACAATTCACACAGACGTCTTAAATATTCTTACTTTTAAGATTGATATGTAAGATTTTTTTTAAGTAAGATTCTTATTTCTATTGATTGAGCTATTTTTAAGAATATTAAGTAATAGGAGAAAATTTTTTTTTACTGGAATATATCGAGTTTAATTTGTTTGTAAAGTATGAGAACTTTCTTCATATAGTCGTTGAAAGGGTATCTTATTCTAAATTATAAGCAGTATTTGACAATGCAACAATTTAGTTCTTCGATTTAGGACAAAATTTTTATTTTATGTAATCAAAAACTTATGATTAGTATCGCGAAAAATTAAGTGTTCAAATAAATGATTGTAGCGAATAAGAAAAAATTGTTGATTTAAAACAAAATTGTTAAAATACTACTTTTGCCCTCCAGCCAAAAAATGCCAACTCCCAGCTGCTGTGCTAGCGAAAGTTGTCACTGTCCAATGCCGACGAGCACAAAAATAATTAATACTATTTCTCTACTACGGAGATGTACAGAAATATATTATTATTAGGTATATGTATCACACTTTTGTACGTATAGATACTTACAGAAAAAACAGGAGTAGCTGGCTCAGGTATTTGATGAAACGAGGTAGCAGAGGGTTGAGTGAATGCGGGCAAGATTTTCAGGTGTGTTGCACGTATATTTGTATACGAAGCAGCTTGATGCTTGAAAAAAAAGCAAATATCCATAATTAAGTTATTGCCTACATTTGTGTAATTGTTCACAAGCAAAAGTAAATACGATATACGCACCGTGGCCGTCAGTAAAGAAGCCCCAGATCATCCGCTTATTATTCCAGGCTTCACCTTGGATGACAATACACGATCAATCTGAGACCTTCTTTATTTTTGAGGCCTAGGTACATAATAATATATTACAACATGAGGCTTTTTCACGTACGGCCGCGGTCACTATACGATTTATTTGTATCCCTCAGTTGGGAAGTTGAATGACCGGGCCTCTACACGGCCCAGAAACTTGACTTTCAGTTGAGCTATACAAAAAAATACTGATACTAGGTATATTTATCACACCTTAGTATGCATGGATACTTACAGGAAGGACAGGAGTCGGTAGCTCAGGTATTTTGTCAAACGAGGTAGCAGAGGGTTGAGTACACTGGAAAAAAGTTGGGCGCCCTTTGCCACCGAATACAATCACGCCGTGCACTCACTTTCTTGGTCGCGCCGCATGCCTGTTTTGGGCGCGCGGCGCACCCAAAGTACCTGGCGCGCGGGACAACTAAAATTCAGATCTAGCAGCAGCGCATCTAAATTTTAGTTGTCCCGCGCGCCAGGTACTTTGGGTGCGCCGCGCGCCCAAAACAGGCATGCGGCGCGACCAAGAAAGTGAGTGCACGGCGTGACTGTATTCGGTGGCACAGGGCGCCCAACTTTTTTCCAGTGTAGGTGCGGGTGGGATTTTTAGGTGTGTTGCATGTATATTTGTATACGAAGCAGCTAAGAGTTGACTGCTTGAAGGTGGGATGTTCGGGTTCGATGCACACGTACGTGGGTATTTTCCGGGATGCATTGTTGCTTGAAAAAAATGCAACTATCCATGATGAAGTTATGACCTATATTTGTATAATTTTTTACAAAAACACGTTAATAATACTGCAGCTGTGCACTTGTACGTCGAGAACACATTCATAATATTTCCGTTTAAGTAAAAGTACACACATAAAAAAAAAAGATTCGAGAACCCTTTAATAATTATAATTACGGGTTGCATGACTGACCTCTAAAAGCAATGCGTGCTCTCAGCTTTTATTGCTACATCGAGCAGGATTTAATGCAGCAGTTGTTGAGCAACCAGAAGTAACGTTATGCATGCAAACAGAACGGATAGAAGTAGCCTGCATTAAACTTACTTATATTATGTATGGAAAAAAATTTTACTTGAACAAACATTGCGATCTCCCACTTACAGTAAAAGTTTATTGTGCGTTATACATTGCTAAAAAAGTAGATGGTCCACAGATATGTTTAAATATTTTCAAACGTTTTATCAGCAAAATACATGATGCTAAAGGCTTGTTACCATCCGGGGCATTATTTTATTAATTATCGTATATTAAAATAATCATTTTTCTTAAATTAGATCATTTCTACATAAATTTGAATTTTGAAATTTCGCGCGCAGCACCGACTTCCAACTAGTACTTGATAGTACCACCTATCGCTCGCTAATTCATTTGAGCAACAATATGCATAATTTGCTCTTTAAAATTTCAGCATGACTAAGTAAATAGAAAGCCCTTCATGCCAATAGTTTTTTTTGAAGTATGCTTCATTAGTGTATTTTATTTAGAGAAACCTTGTCTATGTTGTAATATTCGTTTCCAATTTTTCGATATTTTCTTTACATCGTCTCTAAATATGCTTAACTACTTGATTTATGATGTATTTTGAGAAAACAGCAGAAAATAACACAATACTTTAATAGTAGATGCTTTAAAGCTCATATATATATTGTTACCATCCAGGGCATTATTTAATTATTTATCGTATATTAAAATAACCATTTTTCTTAAATTAGATCGTTTCAACATAAATTTAAATTTTGAAATTTCGCGCGGAGCACCGACTTCCAACTAGTACTTGATAGTACCACCTATCGCTCGCCAGGTGGCGACCAAAATCGCAAGTAAGAAAGCGACGTAAAGTATATAAGAAGGACTGTGTGACGACTGATAGAGATCGATCCGAGTTATGCAAATATGTGTAATTCATACCTCTTAAGCCACTTAATTACTTAAAGTACATATTTAATAAATATCACTGTACCAATACAAAACACTTGTCTACACCTTTTTTTTTTCTTTCCTCTCAAAAATAAAAATAACAACAACAAACACCCACCGGTCAACCTGGCGACCAACCCATCGAGGCCTCTACGCATCACTGCTTAAACGCCACATCTCTGCGATGAGTTGGGTTCCGAGGAATGAAACGAAACCACTACGCCAACAACATCGGACATAGTACCACCATCGTTGTTTAACCTAAAGGGAAGGCTTGTGACACTTGAGAGTGACTCCAATCTCTTCTAACTACACCCCCCTTGTTCAAAGTCGCCCACCCCCAAAGGCCACTTTTAACAGGTTTCTACGCTCGGAATTAACACTTGAAGTTGTAAATTGTGGTTAAGTAACAACTGCCACTCTGGTACACAAATAACAAAAAAATAAGCGCAATAGCTGTGTTTCAACTTCTACAAGGTAAGATGATTTGAAAAATAATTTTAAAAGTAAATAATTTACAGTTTACGGTAACGATTCGTAACCAATCTCATCACTTAATTAAAAACAATTTGTTTATTTTTTTATTGTAAAAAACAAATCGTTTTTATCTTATCGAAAAAATTATACAATACGTGCACGGTTATGTTAAAAAATACTTTTTATGGATATGTATGTGTGTATTTACATACATTTCTAGTTAGCATAATTAACTTTAGATAATAATTCGTTGCTACAAAAATAAGGCAGCTTCGCTTCTGCTAAGGGTTTTGAGACCCCTCACACTTGTTTTAGACTTATTGAAGCTGCATTTATTTCAATATTTTAACTAACAGTTTTCATCTCGGCTTTACTTGAGACTTCGTGGATAAATAAATTTTTTGTCTTGACACGTCATGTCAAATTTTTTTAGTTAAACTCAACACTTCTCGGAACAAAAAATTCTGAGTAAATACATGCTTTTTCGAAATCTATGCAGTTTATTAGGTCAGCTAATGAGCGGTAAAAAGTAAAAAAAATATAATGATGCTAAAAAGTTTTGTGCGCTTCTTACACCATAAAATAATTATTGGCCCTAAGCAGCCCTTGATTTGCACTTTCGTAGGGTGTAATAAATAAAAGAAGCTATTTGTTAAACTCAGAAAAACTATTGAATTAATAAATTTTTTTAGGGTAAACCTTATTAGGGTAACGCAATCCTGGAGCTAAATCTCATTTTTTGTACCACAATAAATACTATTAAGTACCATTCTGCCTACTTATGAATCTAGATGATTCAAATGATTACTGTCATGGTTATAATGAGAAGCCTATCTCTAATTTAATCGAATCCTTATTTATTGGATTAACAGCTGCTGTTTAAATCTCGATAAATAATCAGCGTCAGTTGCTTGACGCCTAAAGTTGTGTACATTTAAAGCATTTAAAGTTTTCGATACAGTTTACCCTTTTGCGACTAGAGGCATGGTTAAGACTTTTATGAGCCCTAAGGGCTGTTTATTGTCAACTTTGTTCAACAACCCTAAAAGGATCAATGAGCTTACCTGTTTCTTGACTGAGGTTAACAGAAAACATGACTGCTTATTAACCCCAGGATGATCCTCTCTGGCCTGCTGTTATAGCACTAGACTGATCGTGGAAAAAACTAGAACGTCTAAAGAGTTGTAGCTGATTGTAGTGCTCTTTTACAACGTCTTCTGGTTCTACGCTAAGGAAGCTGGTGTCAAAAGCACCCTTTTTTCGCAGACCTCAGTTGTTTCAGTGATCCAGGAAAGGATGGTTGGTTCATGATGGTCGTCTATTAGAGAGTGTCTAGTTTGCTCAAGTTTTTTCTTGCTTTATAGCCTCACTGTTAGGTTTACTAAGCACAGATATTAAAGAGAATGAATAATTTCTTGGTAAGTGCTTTGAGTCAAGAGGGCAACGTGGAGTTATTGGTGGCCAGGGTTCTCCGCCTTGCGACAAACAACTCCACTCCTGACGTCTGTCAGTGAATGACTGACTTGGTCTAATAGTGGCTGGCTTTATATAGTTTTGTAGTGGATAAACTGTTAACAAAAATAGCTTTAACATTGTATTTGTTGGCAAGGTTATTTAACATTACGTGGTTCTCGAAGGAGTCATGTACATTAATAATTAATTACTATATTGACCCTAAAAAGGGCCAGTGGTGATACGTCCAGTCATTTTTTACTATTATTCGTAGTGATAAAAAGCTGGCTGTGGATAGCTCTACTTTTATTCTTGGAGTCGGTATTTACAAATATAATGCTAAAGACTACAGTATACCACTGGCCGAAGGAAATTTCGTCGTTAAGTCGTTTCCTAAATAACCAATTAATTATAGTAAGCAGGAAAAGTGGGCCAAGACAATACCTACTATGTGGGTATGCCATGGGGATGATTTACGAAGGAGGAGGCTGATGAAATCTCCAACTTCTCAGGATTATTTCACCCAGCCTACTGTTAAAGCAAAGTATGCTTTTGTAAAACCAAGTCAGTTGAATAAATGACTAGGGATGGTCTTAAATTTTTAACGCCATGTAGCTTGCTTTAAGTTCCTTCAAAATCTAAATTTCTTGCTCGCTGTGAGTCGACCAGAAAAATTAAGTGGCACTCAACACAAAAACTGGCAAAAAAAAAAAAGATAACCTTGAAGAAGAAGTCATTTTTAATACTTCTATATAAGACCATTTTTTTCTACAAAAAAAGAGTCTTTATTTTAACTTGATGTTTATTATAGTAAGTACATTAAACAAATTTTGAATAAAAGTTCTAGAACTATTAAACTTTGCACATTTACACATGAGCTAATTTCGCTGCGTATTGTTCGATCATCATGGTTTGTTGTCTTATAACATTGGTTGACTGATCTGTAGGTATTTAAGGTAAAGTTTAAAGGTTTCAAGGGAATATTTATGGCTAAACTGTTCTATTATTAATAATTTTTATGAAATTCCAAGATAGATTGATAATGTACAGATTCCGAATACATACATAAAAATATACAGATTTCGATATACATACGTTAGAATTATGGATAGGTCAAATCAATAGACTAATCGATATTAGAATCCTTAAAATACTTTCGTTGTTTCGACCTATTAATTCGCTTCTACATTTGTTTAGACGACTTCAGGCCCTTGTGTGTCGCCCACGTTAGCTCAATTTTAAGATTCTTAATATATTACGAAAAAGTTTTAGTTGAAATTATACTTTTTATATCTTTAAATCATGAAAAAAAAAAAAAAAAAAAAAAGAACACTAGATGTATTCTGATTTTTCTGTACATGCCATTTCCGATAATTTTACTGCAGATATAAGGAATAGTGGAAATTTAAATACTAATAAATATAAATAATACATTATTAATAAATAAAAATTACACGATAGTAAAGCAGTTTGCCAAAAAATAGCTCACCAATATTAACTTTTAAAGTATTGAGTTTATTTAGGAATAAGGAAAGTAAGCTAACTGGAAACTCGCATATCGTATAAAACTCAACTTTAGCTCCTTAAGAGCCTAATAAACACATCAGCAATGGCCTCGCTCATTATATGATTAAAGAAGAAACGGTCACTGAATTCTGTCGTTAAGGTTAAAACCAGAATGAAAACATGAGTTTTTTTGTGACAAAACAAATTATACACGAGCATCATCGATATTGAAGCAAACAAATTTTTTCAGGAACCCTAACTAACGGCTAAGTATAAGACTATTAGTCAAGTGCCAAAGCTATTTTCTGCTGTTCATGAAAATTATTTGGTAAATCACAGCTCTTAACTACTGGTTATTTTGACTAAAGTGACGTGCATCAACGTGTTAAAGAGCACAAAGAATCTCGTTTACATGAAACAAACGTAATGAGCCTTTCAAACAGATGTGAAGTTATAAATACAGTGGAGAATTCATGAAAAATTTGAATAAAAACAGTAATAAACTATTGGCGTAATGTTTTCTGTATACAGTTTTTTTTGACTTTCACACATAGATGAGAAATTTTCATGTCACGAGTTACGTGTACAGTAGAAAAACTTTATTTAACAAGATAATTAGTTAGACAATGCGTGTAATACTAAAAATAATTCTTGGGTAGATATTTAATGAGTACTATTGGAATTATCAATGATCAAGACCTAAAATGCCGCATGTGCAATACAAAGCATCTTAAATTTACAGCTTACTAAATTATGTGAAATTTTATTTCCTTTGTCTTGTTTGCAGTGATATTTTAAAATCAATAAATAGTCATGCTTCCTTCTACCAAGTTGTAGATTTTGATTTTAATTATGTTTTTGCTATCAATTTTGGGCTTACTGGTTCGAAAGTACTGTTAAAAGCAATTTCTTATACAAATATTTTCGAAAATTTTTAACAGCTTTCCATCACTGCCATCTAATAGCCTTTTTGTAGAATATGGTGCAAAGTTGAAGCAACAATATTTTTTTTTAACTCTTAAAATGTTTTGTGATGATAAAATTCTTTGTAGAATATTATATGAAAAATATAATAATTGCTCACTACAATTATAATATACTAGTTGTCTTACATAATTTTGAACAGTAACAATTACTCTTACCCATCACAAAATTCATTTGAGCAACAATATGCATAATGTGCTCTTTAAAATTTCAGCATGACTAAGTAAATAGAAAGCCCTTCATGCCAATAGTTTTTTCTGAAGTATGCTTCATTAGTGTATTTTATTTAGTGAAACCTTGTCTATGTTGTAATATTCGTTTCCAATTTTTCGATATTTTCTTTACATCGTCTCTAAATATGCTTAACTACTTGATTTATGATGTATTTTGAGAAAACAGCAGTAAATAACACAATACTTTAATAGTAGATGCTTTAAAGTTCATATATATATTGTTACCATCCAGGGCATTATTTAATTATTTATCGTATATTAAAATAATCATTTTTCTTAAATTAGATCGTTTCAACATAAATTTAAATTTTGAAATTTCGCGCGGAGCACCGACTTCCAACTAGTACTTGATAGTACCACCTATCGCTCGCCAGGTGGCGACCAAAATCGCAAGTAAGAAAGCGACGTAAAGTATATAAGAAGGACTGTGTGACGACTGATAGAGATCGATCCGAGTTATGCAAATATGTGTAATTCATACCTCTTAAGCCACTCAATTACTTAAAGTGCATATTCAATAAATATCAATGTACCAATACAAAACACTTGTCTATACACTTTTTGTTTTCCCCTCAAAACAAAAAAAAAAAAACAACAACAACAAACACCCAACAATCAACCTGGTGACCATCCCATCGAGGTCTCTACGCGTCACTGCTCAAACGCCACATCTCTCCGATGAGTTGGATTCCAAGGAATGAAACGAAACCACTACGCCAACAACATCGGACATAGTACCACCATCGTTGTTTAACCTAAAGGGAAGGCTTGAGACACTTGAGAGTGACTCCAATCTCTTCCAACTACACCCCCCTTGTTCAAAGTCGCCCACCCCCAATAAGGTCTAATAAAAAATTGATTACTAGTATAAAAATTACTAGTAATTTAAAACTTCTATGTATAAATGTATTACTAAGCTTACAAGTATGCTACTATATAGACCATTATTCATAAAAAACGTTAAAAGCACTCCAGTAAAGTTGTCGCAAATTGCAGATACGTTTTATCTCGAATCTGCAACTAATATTGAATGTTGATTAAAAATACTTTAATAGCTATGAGCGCGTGTCATATTATTAAATTAAAAATAAACAGTTGGTTGAGAAAAATAATTCAACGTGATGTAAGACAAAACTTGTAATATGAGTTACATGAGTTAAGATTCATGAAAAATCATTTCTTGGACTACCTTTCAGGTTAACCACAAATTTTTAAATTTTTCCGTACTACTACTATATCACCAATGAGTTGAACCCGTAATTAAACATCATTAGAGTTTTGTATATATGTTATCGTCAAGTACCAGGGTTCAACAGAAGACCCAATCTCAAGCGTACTCCATGTATCAAAAATCGAAACTAAAAAAAATTATGCCGTAGTCGGTCTTAAGAGTTGTGAAGTGGCTCTATATTTAACAACTATGGATTCCTTAAATTCAGAATTAAGGTGTATATTACGGCCTTCTGTAATTAATTCTGAGCTCTTTCTACATAGATTTGTCGACTTTTTACAGTGTGGGCCCTAGTTGTTAAACGTAGAGAGTGCAACCAGTCTAAGTAAAAGTACTCTCCTCACTTGTTCTGTATCAACTGCACTTTAATAAGACTATATTGTTTGTTTCTAAATATTTTATATTGTAACGTAAGGAAAAACATAAAAAAAGAGAAAATTATTATGTGTTTTTTTAACCTATTTACACTACACTTTGTTTGTTGTTGCTCTCTTTCCATATTAAATAAACTTCCATCAATATTTTAACGCAATGCATGAAAACTCTATTTTTAGTAAGTTGACTTAAAAAAATTAAATGTTTTAATGAAATTATCGACAAACTTCATAACAGACTTTTTGTAGTCTTTTCTAAGAAGTATGTAATACTATATGCGCAAGGGAAAGAGAAGGTGTAATTATAGTACTTCTATATATTTTTTAATTAAATAAATTTTATAATAGAAAGATACAAGTATAAATACATATTAAGTGTAACTGACCAGGAGTGTGTCAGAAACATAACTAACTGACTGCTTACATTTGCGTATTGCCATGCCTGCTTGGTACAATAATAATCATAATAATGATAATAATAATAATACTAATAATAATGATAATAATAATAACAATAATAATAATAACAGTACAATATGGTTCGCGCAGTAGATCTTAGTTTACTCATTCTTTCGCTGTATTGTAAACACTTTACACTTTTTTTGTAGGAATTCTAATATAGTTAAAAGTCAATTTTTCTTCCAAAAACGTAATAGATCTTAGATGGCGTAAAATCTAAGACTTTTTTGGGCTATGTATTGTTTAGACTCATATATTCAGTATAAGTGGTTTCCAGTCAGAGACTTGAATTCAACTGCTTTCAGCGTATGCAAATACGCAGGGATTCTAATGCCTTAAGAGTCTGTTTCGTAATGATTTATTTTAATATGAAAAAATGGAAAAAATCTGATCAAGCTGCATTAATCCAGTCTGATATATCACATTTTACCTCTAATTCACCATCAATTTTGTTAAATGTAGGCTTGACTCATGTTTTGAAGGGTCAAAAGTGTGCGTCTCCCTTTATTAATTCTGTAAAATAGCTAACTACATAATAAATAATGTTGTTAAGCGATACAGTTAAAGTCACCTTATTAAGAACGGAGGAAACTTTAACTTTTTTTTGAAATACCTCAAAAGTTTTAATTCAGGCTAGTGAGTCCCTGCAAAATCTGCATAGTTTGCAACAGTGGCAGTTAAAGGTAGAAAGTGGAAAATTCAAAATGTTCCAGGACATAAATCAGTAAATATTGAAATATTATGGTAGATATTTATATATTTTTGTATAAAACATAAGCTCATATATGTGTGTGAGTGTATGTACATAGGTTCCACCCGTACCCTAACAAAACAATGTTATAATAACACATACTAGTTTTTCTCGATAAAATTTTTTATTTTCAAATTTCATACAACACAAATTTTTACAGAAAATAACAAAATCACATGCTTGTTGTAATCGCAGAAACTAGAGTCTGTCCTAATTATTTAACATGTCACTTTCAATGAGACTTTATAAGTAACATAAAAATTTAAGAATTTGATTTACATTAGCTACGAGTATAATGGTATGTACACATATCTGTCACAGGTCTTTTTAGTTATTAACTTATTTTTATTACATTGTTATAACAGATAAAAATCGAATACTTACATCTTTAGGACAAATACATTACAAATATACACATCTGCTGCCGTAACCGAAGCAGCAGACAGTGCAGACACTGCAGAGTGCACATGCACACCACCTGATGTGTGTGTGTATGCGTGTACATAAACACTCACACATTTAGGCCCCGTGCGGTGATGCCAAGTCTTTACTCATTGCTACTTCTCCCTTGCCCCGCAATTGGTTCACCCCCACTATCTCTACCGAATGTCTTAAAAAAAATTTTTTTACACAAACATACATGCATTTATACATACATGCATATTACATACATACATACAAACAAACATACATATACATACATATACATACATACAAACATACGTACACACACACACACTCACGCGCGCACACTGTGTGTGTGTGTATGTGGATGAGTGTGTGTTCGTATGTTTATACACATTTACGTTTGGAAGACCTGCCATATACGTCTCCAAGCAGGCATAAACTTTGTTCTTAGAAGAAAATTTAATTGTATAAAATATGAGCATAATCAGCGATTTTATTACCAGCCACGAGATATTCATACCTGTTGTGAAATAGTCACTTAGGGCTAGGGTCGACCTCAGGGCCCTTGAGTGTCTTGATCAAAGCTCTTGTGATCAACCCAGAAATTTTCTCGAGGAGCTTCGTTGCTGTTCCTATCGTCTCTACTTCTTGATCTGTAAATGTATCTCTCTTAGCTCATGCACGTCACAGTCAGTACTAGTGCATGGGAGAGTTTTAGGTCTTTATGGGCAGTGGATCTCTACGTCTTTCGCTCTTGCAGGAGGAATATATTTCCTCACGCGTCAGCACCTTCTACAGCTAACTCGCAGATAATTCGCGGCAGTTATCTGTGACATCTTTCTCTGCATTATTGATTATACGCCTTTAATCCTTACGCATATCTTAACAAGCATCTTTGTGTATGTGACTTATTTTAAGAAAAAAAAGTAAATGAAAAATTTTAACACAAAAATTTTTAAACTAGTCAAAGTGTGAGTACTTTCATTAAGAAAGTCAGAGATAATAAGACTATCGCTCTGGCTGCTTATAAAGTCACCTTTCTGTAACAAAAAATCTTTGCCATTTCTGTAATAGAAACACCGAACTCGTGATTCTGTAATTTTCAAGACAAGGACTTGGAAACAACAAAGGAGATTTAAGAGAAAGCTAGAATTTTTCCTTATTGTTCTTATGATTAGTAAACAAAACAAATAAATAGAACTCAGTTGTCAAGAATATTTCAGACATTATAATACCTTTACGCATCGTGGATAAGGCTTACTTCTTTCTCCTTTTTATTCTTCCAAGTCTATAACTTATCAACCAAAAAAAACCAAAAGGAACTCTAGAGTAAAATAAACTTCACAAGTATTCTAATAAAAGAGCTCTTTACTTTAAGTAACAGCAAAAGTTTTTATAACATCTCCCTGAGGTCAACATCGATTTTGACAGCAACTTGTACTGAATATGAAATGCAACAGATCAGCAGTTGAACTATCAAATACTGTATAATTGTCGCACTATGACAGTGCTCGTGTCAATCGAGAGTAATTAGGTATTAAGCTCGTATTGTTTGTTTGGATCCGAAACTCAATGTGTCCTTCTTAAGTGCGACAGTATACAATTTTCTTGTACATACTAATATTTGCTTTTTCTTGATTTTCAAGTGCTCTTAAAGTCTGTAAGTCTTAAAGAGTAAGTTCTTATTAATTCATCAGATAAGACGTAACTTAATTATTGATTCAGTTTATTTCCCTAATTCCAATTTATGTTAATCCCTGCTTAGTGTCTTTAATGTCGTTTTGACTAGTTTGAAGTGACTACTATTGCCTTCAGCGTTAAAAACTGTGTTATGTCCTCCCTGCTTCAAGTAGTCATACTGTGTAGATAAGGAGAAGCAAGGCTACCATGTGAACCTTCAATCATATAAGCCAACTTAAAAAGGAAAAAACCATCTTGTATGGAGGAGCAAAGCTACCATTTGACCCTTAATTATACAAGGCAACATAAGAAGGAGAAGACCTCCTTTAATAGTCATATAACCAAGCTTATGGACAAGAGAGTCAGTTGAGAGAAATTTAAAAATTTAAAATATCGTTTATACAAAAAGTATTAAGAATCAAAGCGAGAAAACATAGACTTACATTTAGATTACACTTTATGCTTTATGTCTGGGTGCTAACTAAAAAGTATCTGTTGAAATTAATTTTTAAATAAAAAAAAGAATTTTCTTGTGTTTTTAAAATTATTTCAAGTTTAAAAATTTAATTCTTTTAAAAATTTGTATTTAATGTCGTCTATCTTTGGTTTAAAATTTGCTAAGTAATTGGCTGACATGAAAAATAAAGTTTTGAGATATAAAAATACAAAATTTTTTCAAAAAGATAATAAAAAATTTGCTTAAAACAAAAGACAATTATTAAAACGAATTATAGTTCAGCAGATAAATCAATTAATCTAACTTAATTTTCAAAGAAACAAAAGATTGGTAAGGCAATATTTAAAAAAAGTTGCTGTAAATATTGCAGAGATTAATACATTATTTAACAAGCTCATTTTTATTTCCACAAGATCTACTCTAAGATATTTTATTAATAGAGTTAGCAACCTAATTGCCGTTGCTGTTTTACACTTGGCAACGAGCCCGCCCTCTAGCATACAACCACTGACGTTGATCGTGTGTTGGTTCCTAATCTTAGAGTTTTACCGGTACAAATAAGATTCTGAGCAACTTTTTTTTTAACTAACGCCAACTTACCGGGGTAATACTTACGAAGTTTGGAAGTATCATTCACAGAGACGAAGGACGGTGGTCCCCCATGCCCACGCAGCAGAGCCCCCTTTACCGCGCATCTTTTCTTGCACTCTACAAACTTGAAACCCTACAACTGTAACTGCTTATATTTTTAAAAAATGTCAAGCAAGGCTTGATTATTTTTGTGAAGCAACTTCCTTTTGTACCAAGATATCTATGTAAGCGTTTTTTTTGTTTTCCAACACATTTAAAATATATGCTTATTTAAATTAAAAGGTGAATCTAACCTTGTTGTCTCATAAGAGACTGTAATAAACTGTCAATATTTCATAACTTTATTCTCAAAAATTTTCTTTAATGAAAAATCTGAAAAAATCCATGTACACTACTAATATGGTCAAGTATGATTACATTTATTTGGCACATTTCTCCATTTTTAACTTTTCTCCCGAACCTCCTTAAGTAAGGGTAATCATAAACTTCCAGCGTAATGCATTCATGACTTTAAACATCTGTAAGATATGTAATAGTAGAAGGTTCATTCAAGAAACCTAAGTTTTTTGTCAATCTTCAGCTATCGCATAATCTTATTTACTTAACACAATTCATAAATAAATCTACAAAACTAACCCGGGCTGACAACGGACCAACTATTTTACTTACAAAGTTTTTTGGTTCCACATCTGTGCTGTTTTTGATAAAATGCAGAATAATTATTAAATTAACATAGCTAAAGATAGGTGTTCACATACCATTATAATAATCTGCAACAAGTTTCTAGTCTTGCTGATAGTCTTTGAAAGTTATTGAATTTTTTTTAACAAGCGTAGCTGCACCACCTCCCACTTGAGATTGCAGAAAACGGTACTTTATGATAAGGAAAATCTCTGTTGTGTTATACACAGGCGTGCAAAACGATCACTTAATTTCGATCGCGTAACATGGATGAGTATCCATGTTACCTACGAATGTAGGTAACAATTGTTACGGACGTCAGCTTGCTTTAGCTTAAATCATCAATGTCCTCACATGCGCGCCGAAACGTGCAAATTCAGCTGGTTATCAGCACCACGCTACTACGAATCGCTCCTAAACACCCCTAGATGATTGCAACAATACTGTATCAGCTTTATCAAACTCGGAACACCTTTTTACATAAAAATTCCATAGGGGTCATCACTGCTTCTAACAAAATGGTAGTGAAAAGCTATATAAAGAAGAGAACAACGCCACATCGGCAGTTGCCCAAGAACGTACAGTGTAACTAGACGTAAGCCTCTAATAAAGAATACACTAAACGGGATATTGTTTCCTTACCAAATACAAGTGATGGGATATTGTCTCCTTACCTTACTTACCTAAACAGCGGAAAAGAGCCATTAGAGGGATATAAATCTTCTATACTTATATTTGTAACATAAGTGGCAGCGGTGGGATCGTCATTTGGATAAGTTTGGTGTCTTTGGACGTAGACCGCTCACCTTTTAGCAGATCAGAATGTCAACTTCCGGAGACAATTTTAGGTGCGGCATCACTTCATTAACGAGCATCACACGGCAAAGGATAATGATAATTCAAGTTACCTTTGCAAGTCTTGTGACTCTGAACAGGTAAGTAGACATCAATATTAGAAATTAATTACTACCTATCATTGCCCCCCCATAATTACTCTGCTCACACCTTGTCAATTAATTAGTTATCAGCTAACACTAAAAATCATTTCAAAACATTTGACACATTTTTACTTTAACCGTTAATCAATAATTTAATTTCATTCACCCTTGTGCTTAAAAGAAAAATATTTAAAAACAGAAAAATGGTTAAAACTGTTAACACAACCAATTGATACAATGTTCGCGTAACAAATAAATTCATATTGACACCAAAAGAAGTCAAGAGTTCAGTCAACTACACAGCAACATACACTCAACACACATCAGAAGACCAAGCACTAGCATCACACAAAAATATATATAAGAAGCCACACACACAGACAAATTGGGAGACCAAGCCCTTGACAGCACCAAGTAACGCACATAGTACGAAGTTAAATGAAACTATACAAAGCAGCATGTCTTTTGGCAAACAAAAGTATAAACAGATTGGTAGGCCAGCAAGAGAAGGACACCCCCAATGACCTGAAACTTCAAATACCCCCCAAACAACCAAACATGAGGATGACACCAATAACAGAACATTGTTCGCAAACCCGAGCATGCGACACTTGCTCAACACGGTATCGGAAAATGGAATGCCGACCCCTGCCCTTTTTTAACCATCACTTTACGACACAACCAAGAGATTATGCGAATAAGCAAACCGGATGGCTAGATAAACACTCTCTTGTCACTGGAATGTTTCTAATAGAACTGATTGGAATGATTCCAACATTTAATGGAAACGCCGACAGCCTCTCAAGGTTTTGTAAGAGAGTCCGACACGTCACCGCACGGCTCCCCCAGTACGAACAGGACATTTTATTTAGTCTGGAAGCGAAACTGACAGGTGATGCTGCGGGTATATTTTCACCTTACATGGCGTCCTATGACACGGTTAAGGCGTTTCTAGCAAGCATAACATCTCATTATAACAGCACCTCTAATGGGGAAAGTTTGCAGGCAAAAATTCGAGCAATCACTCAGAAAAAGGGAGAAAATTCTGGAAAATACGGTCAATGAGTGCAAAGTCAATTGAAAAAGCTCACGTTGGCTTATGAGGCCGATGTTAACATGCCACTGGAGGCGAAAAACTATCTGGTACGAATAGCAGGGGATGACGTGGTACAGTATTTCATGATTGGGCTGAGAGATCCATTAAACAAGTGGGTCAGCTGCTCTAGGCCCACAGATCTACATAAAGCAGTCGCATCTTCCCGTCAATGCGAGGCAAAGATGCAAGTAAGAGCCCCACTAGAAAAAGTGATCGAGAATACCGTAACCTCCATAAAACAACTGTCTACAAGCATAAACAAGGTAACAATACCAGAACCCAACCAAAAACGAATACTATTCCCACAGAATATGGTCGAGATCAAATACGCCACAGGAAGAAAAAATAATATCTCACGTAATCAGTATCAGAAAAACAATGACCCTCAACATTATGACAAGGACAGTATTAAGAAGACTAATGCAACGTATTATTCCTGCGATAAAAAAGGGCATACCTTCTGGCAATGAAAGAAACTAGCTTGAGATTAGAAATCAAAAAGATCATCGCATGCATCTGAAGAAAACAAAGACAGAAATAAATGTACCACTAACGAAAGATGGGCGCAAGCAAACAGGAGTGACAGTGAATAACGGAAATAACAGAATAAAAACGATGAAGCAAAAAACGACTTGGGTGCTCAGTACTAACCTCGGGCACAGAGCAGACAATGGATGATGCTGGCAACTTAAAAGAACCCGAAGTAGTTAGCATCAACTTGACTCAAACAGGATACAGACCTCCCATTATTTACCTAGAGAGACATAATTTTATCAATGAAAGGGCTTTGCTCTTCGTTAACATCGGCGTGGATGTCGCGGTTATCAAGGAAAATCGCGTTGAAGCGGGTACACACATAAACACAAAAGTGATACTGGACATAAAAGGGGTAACAGATGGTATAAGCCGCACCCTTGGAAGTAACAATATTATGCTCACTGGACTACCGTGTTGATAACACAAAGTATCCAAAGATTTCTCTATAGACAGGGATGGCCTAATCGAGTGGGATACCTTTTTAAGACACGATAGTACGGTAAGTGCTAAGCATCAGTGTGTGTTTCTCAGTACGAGGAAATTCCCGATTGTAGACTTAAAGACATTCATGATACCGTCTCGCTCCAAGCAGGTTATCTATGCCACTATTTCCTGGAAGAATAACGAGTCTAAGGGAATGGAATTTATGCCCTCGTAGGATTTAGGCAAAGGTTAATTTTTTGGCTACTTCGTGGCAATTTACCATAACGGCAAGGTATCTGCAGAATGCTTCAATGCAAATGCACATCCAGTTAGTGTCAGTGTTCTGCAAGTGGAATTGTTTGAGTGCGAGACTACTCAGGTTATTTTCAAATGAGCCAAGTGTCAACGAGAATGAAAACATAATTATTGATCAAATATTCGAATCTTGGAAGGAACTAGCGAAAGATGCCCACGTTGGCACAAACAACATAGTAAGTGTGAATATGAAGACACTAAGGACAGTAAATAAAGAAGAGAGAGTAGATAAAAATTATGAAATTAGAAGATGTGTCAAGGTGTAACAACACTAAAGTTGAACATGTACTTGAATTAATTTACGAATTTTTGCACGTGTTTGGCCTAGAAGATGAACCATTAGAAACAACGCACATACTGAAACATCGCATAAAGACAACAACGGATATGCCTAAACGAGTTAAGAGACATAGATATCCACTGAAATTAATCGATCAAATGAGAGTTTAGGTCGGAAAAATACTAGAAAGCTATGTCATTAAACCATCAACGTTGCCATATCACTCAAACATGTGGATAGTACCAAAATACCCTGGACCAAATGAAGAGAAAAAATGGCGGGTTGTAACAGACTATAGACAGTTAAATGAGATTACAGTAGCAACCTGTTACCTAATGCTATTTCAGAGCCAAATAATAGATCAATGAGCAGATGCACAGTACATCTCTGTAATGGACTTGAGACAAGGATTCTTTCAGACTAGAGTAGACGAAAGGGATGCACACAAAACAGCGTTCTCAGGGCCGGACGGCCACTATTAATATAAAAGAATCCCGATAAGATGCGTGGGAGCAACAGACACGTTTGAAATGCAATGAGTCTTGTATTAGCTGGTTGACAAGGTCATAAAGTAGAAGTATTTTTTGATGTTATAATGATACCTGCAGCATACTTAAAATAACACAAAAATTAGTGCCAAGAGTTACTTAGAAAACTTAGTAATGCTGGCCTCTCTGTAGAGCCTAAGAAATGCCAATTCCTAAAATGATTGGCGAAGGTACTGGGGCTATATAATCGGCAATGGCAAAATTAGAACAGACCCTACAAAGGTTTAAGCTGTAAAAAGTTATCCTGCATCTACGAACCTCAAAAAAATTTAACAATTCCTTGGCTTTATGAAATATTACAGAAGGTTCACACTAAGCTTTTAAAAAATAGCGAAACCTCTGAACTCAAGAAGGTATCTAATTTATTTGGGACCAAAAACAACAAGAATCTTTTGAGATGCTTAGGCACATTATGTGTAAAGAGCCAGTTTTAGCTGCACCAAACTTGAATAAGCCATTCATAGTGACTGCAGATGCATCTGATTATGCGATTGGCACCATTCTTAGCCAAGGCGAAAATGGCAAGGGCCAACTTTGCAAGTACGCTTCTCGCTGCCTAAGAGGAAGCGAACTGAGCTATTTCACTCATGATAAGAAGTTGCTGGCGATCGAATTCGCAAAGAAGCAATTTCACCCGTACTCATACGGAAGACGATTTGCCGTAGTAACAGACTACGAACCACTAAAACATTTTCATACTACTAAGAAACCCGACCTTAGGTTCAACAGACTCAAGGCTGTTCTCTGAGGCTACAACTTTGACAGCGTGTACCAAAAAGGCGTGGAGAACAACGCTTCCGACGCCCTGTCACGAAATCCTGTGGTCAAGAAAGGGGAAGTAAACCCTAAACTGCCTCGTCACCAGTTGTACCAACTGACAGACGTACAAGAGCAACAAGGTTTATGCAACGAGGTCAGTCCTCCACCGAAAATATTTATGACTTATATGAACAACGACAAAGCCAACCATGGAGAAATCAAAGTTGGAGATTCCGAAAAAGCAAGCTCAGATGATGAGAAAGTGCATTTGGAAATATTAAAAAAGGCTAACACAACATTAAACCAGAGATTTAATAAAACAGAAAAAAATGAACCAATTTCAAAGCCAGAAGAACGGAACTGTTTGGTCAAAATAACAACAGAAAAAATTATCATAAGCCGTCCTCAAGAAAATCGCGAACTTTTGCATTCAAGTGACGACCTAGAGACATTTAGCAACGTCCAGGCTGCTAGTACCCCTGATCAGAAAAACAGGGGAAGAGCACATAATAATACAACAAAACAATCTGATAGTAATAGCACAACGTTAAATATGAACTTAAAGAAAGCGGAACAGGAGGATTGCGAAGAGATAATGAGAGAGATAAACACGGAAATATTCAGGGTGCAGCATAACTGTGCCGAGCTGAACGTTAAATTAATAAGGTGGAACGAAATACCTAACACTCCTCCAGGCAATTGCCTCTTCCACTCACTTATATTACTGTGCAAACTATCAGAAAGTACGACACAACTTCGGAACAAGCTTAGGAAGTCCAACCATCTGCAAGGATGTGGCAACCCAAAGAAAGCAAAAATAATGTTTGAATCTGAGACTGAATATAGAGATTCTTATTGTATATTCGTATTCACTAAATTGTTTCAACAAAATATTTGTATTTATTTACGCCTCAATAATAACAAATACACCTACAGGTGGATTTTATTAGTACAGGATCTACTGTCAGAATACATAATTCTAGGGGCAGCAATATTAGCTAACGCCATAGAAATGGTACGAATATTATTCAACTAAGTCTGGGCATTTTTCAGCCTACCTGATGATCTACTTGTATACAATGGTACCCGTTTTAAGAACAAACCACTAGCAGAGTTTGCAAAGGTATTTAACATAGCTAGATACTACACCACCGCATACCACCCTCAGTCAAACGGTAGCATAGAAAGAATGCACCATACAGTTACAGAATACTTGAAAGCCCTTTGTAAGACTCACAAAGATTAGGATCAATGGCTCAGCTCATATAAACTTGCATACAACACTACAAAACATGAGAGTACTGCGTTTACGCCGTTCAAATTAGTGTTTGGCAGAAAAGCCTGCACCCCATCAGGGGTAGCCTCTAAAACGCAATCAAAAAAAGTAACGAAATACGTGAAGAATCTCGCCAATACGCTTAAGAAGTCACAAACCAAGGCAGCCTTGAATTTTTTGCAAGCCAAGTACAAGTCTAAGTATTACTATGACCAAAAAATAAATGCACGTCGTTTTAGAGAGTTAGAAGTGGTATTTATACTCAAAGAACCGCAAAGAGGAAAATTTAACAATCAATACAAAGATCTATTTGAAATAATAAAACTAGGTTATGAAAAGCACCACGTGATACTGAAAAGGGGTGACACTGTAACAACAACCAACATTGATAAAATAAAACGAGCGTGGGGAAAAATATCTGCCTAACAATCATAAGGGACTCTAAAATACATTGTAGACCAACCACTATTCCTTTTTTCAGCCTTTAGACGTAAAAAGAAAGAACATTTACAGTAAAAATAAAATATTAAAAGTGATATCTATTCAATAACCCAAAACGGTCTCTTTCTTTAAGGGCTCAGATAGAACCTTCAGCAGAAAATAAATAAACTATCAGTCAAATTAAGAATAAACCAGGCTTTATTATAGAAAAAGCAGGTCAGATAGCTCCATCGAGTACGGTATAGAGAATCACATGACTTATAGATATATCAACGCTGCAAGAACAGGGAGAAAATCTGCTTACTGCGTGGAGAAACATAATAAAATCCAGCATTGTTTCTGACCAAGTGTAGATACAACAAACGATGGACATTTGTAAAAAGCATACAATTCGCACTACAGGAAACAAATTAAATTGTAGACATGCTTTACACTACCCTTATGGAACATGGTGATACACGCAAGCGTGAATCAATTATGCCTTTTATTGGCAAATGGCTACAATGGCTATTCGGCTCATAAGAAGAGGATGACTATAATCATTTGGAAGGCATGCTTAAATCAGCCCAAAATAACACAGCCAATCTAGCCAACTTACTTGCTTAGCAAATCCAGGTCATTAACACCACACTTGGAGAACACGACGACAAAATAAGTAACCTCACCTTACAAATGACAGTAGAAGATAGGCAAGTCAATGCAATGGTCAGGTACATGGACATGCGGGGAAAACTAGATTTGCTTGCACGGAATGCAGAACAGTTCCACATGAACACTGAAGTACTAGTAGACGCGGTACTCCTCGCACTGAAAGGTACTATTTATCCTAGATTTGTTGATCAACAGATTTTTCAACAAGCAGCCATAGAAGCCGCTACAGCTCATCCAGAATACAGTTTTCGATTAACAAAAAAAGTATCAGTATCAGAAGTACTAGCGATATCAAAAGTCACCATATTTTTTTAAAAAACCGTACCTTGCTTATCACATAGAAATTCCGCTACTTAATAAACAAGCATTTTTGTTATATAAAACAATACCCTTGCCAATCAAAAAAAATTTGAAGAATAGTACGGATAGATTTGCATACATATGGCCCAGGAGCCCTTACATAGCCCTTAAAAACGTTTCTTAGATTTACTTACCTATTTCAACCGAAGCCTTAGGCAAGTGCAAGAAGCTGAATAGTCACTACATTTGTAATAATACAGAGCCTATACAGGTTGTTAAAGAGCATTCGGCTTGCGACATAGAACTAGCGATTAGCCATGATCCATCGACTAAGGGCTGCAATATAAGGATGGCAAGACTACAAAAAGCATATTGGCATCGACTAAAAGGTTCTAATAGCTTCGTGTTTTCGTTAAACAATAAACAAAACCTATACGTTTAATGACGAGGTGTCGCTGACTATGTGACAATAATATTAGAAATGGGTTTACTCAAACTTTAATCGGAATGTCACGCACGCACATCTGATGCAAAGATGTCAGCGTCAGCGAAATATACCACGGATATTAATATTACAAGTTTTGATGGGGTAAATCTAAACGTTTGGTCGATCATAGACAGCAACTTACTAGTGCTCAAAACCACTCAACTGATAGAAGAAACATTTGTGGGACAACGGTTAGTGGTAATACAAAAACAAGGTTGTGTCTTCTAAAACGAATTAAAAACAGGAGCTTCACTACGAGATATCAAAAACACAGCCCGAAAGATAGGTGAGAGGAAGCTGGGAAAAAAAGAAAATTTGCAACATAAGATCATATTTTTTTCTGCTCTCCTTTATGCTTATTATAATTGCACCCACGGGGGTAGCGTTATGGAAAGTATTATCTCCAGGGGGGGGCCCTGTTACTAATTTGTTGAAGATTATTTACAGGTAAAAGAGACATCAAAAACAACGAAAGGCATGACATAGAGGCGGCTACCTCTGAAGAAAACAACACAATTTAGAACGAGCCACATATAACCGAAGAATATGCACACATAACTGTAGTTGAAAATTGAAGCTCGGGCTCACACCTGCTGGCCATCGCAGTTTAAGGAGGGCGAGGTCCACGCCTGAAGCTGATACCTGGCATCACGCACGATGGGATCCACCACCAACATCAAAGCATCAACAGCAGGGAAATGCAACCTACAAAAAATTTATATTTATACATCAATGCATATGTATTCATGAACATATAGATATACATACGAAAATGTAGTAAACAAGAGGACACGATACAGCAAATTGTAACAAATTTTGAAACGTTTAATCTCAGCAAAATCACAGATGAACCAGAATACATTGACTGCGGGCACTCCAATAACATTAATGATGGCCAGGCACTTCCTGAAGGCCATTCCCAACCACAAGTGTACAAAATGATGCCAACGAAGCTTGAGCCATTAAGTATATTAGTGTGTAATATATCAGGACAAGGCAAATTCTCTTTGTTGCTGTTGGCTTTAGGAACATTTTCTATACAAAAAAGTAATTATTAGGCAAAAACCAACGAACGGGCCTTCAACAGAAAAAAAATTTTTTTCTTAATCTTAACATCCTGCACGTATATTTGTTACCTTTTGATGTTAACCAATCTCCAAATTGATATACTTGCCACCATGTCAAACAGCACAAGACAATTTAAATAGTAATAACACAATGACAACACATCATGAAATTTCCACACCCAACGAATCAAGAAAAGCAAATAATAAAAAGTTTAATTTAAAAAAATATAATTATAATAAAAACGTACTTATAGGTATTATTGTGATAGTTGGTATCAAGTACCCGTTTAAATCCAAATTTACTTTTAAAAAAAAAGGCTTAAGCTGAGAATCTGTACATGACACGGGCTTATTAACCATTTATTTGTGAAAAATCTATATACCCATACAAAAATGGAAATAGCTGAACATGGTATGTGAGGTGACAACCGTGGCTTCAAAAAAAAAAATTTCTTTTAGTTCCCATTCAGGGCACTGCTCGCATCACAAGAGTATTATAAAAACCTCTTAAATCATACTATTTAACACCCATCCCAAAACAAACTTTACCACAACAGATTAACATTAACACAATAACACATCACACACAAGGAACACAACGAAAAACGCAAAAACTGAAGAGAAGTTAACTGCAGCAAGGCTATAAAATCACTGGCAACAATTATGCACAACTACACAGCTACTTACAGCAAACTCAATAGCTAGCAGAGGTGCAGATGAAAGACGATCCAACGAGATCCGATAAGACAAACAACGTGAATGACACCGATGTCGCACGCCACAGCTACCCATGCCAAATGATTTTTTTTCTCTCCTTGCGATGAGACAATGTGTGTGTCATATGCAAGAAGCAAAAAGCAAGATAGCAGAGATGTAGCAGGAGTAACTTAAAAAAAAAATAAGTCTAACGCTACGATACAAAATAATAACTGCTGCAATTTGCTTACATGGAGAGGAAGAAAATGCATTTGCACTGTTGCTTTTCACCATAATCTAAACCAAGCAGACAGCGATCAAAAACTTACAAAACCACGAATATTTTACATTACGTTTTTCCTTTTATCACCTTCCCACATTCCCTTATTGGTACTGGCAGTGCGCTGTATGGAGCTGAATGTCACAATCAGCGTAAGGTAATCAATCATGTATACTGTCCAAATACATGCACGACCGCATCACCACACATCGCTCCTAATACATAAGCACTTGGATAACGCTAACGATCCTTACATAATCTCTTACAAAACAAAATAATAATAATAAATAAATAGATAAATTAATAGATGAGATAAAAATAACAAAAAAATGCAACGCAAGAAAAAAAAAACATACTTTAAAATAAGTATTTAAGCGTAATAAATAAAATAATGTGTAAGAATGTAACATGGGCAGTGGCCTGTAAGTAAAGTAACTTTTTTATAAAAATACATACATACTTAAAGATTGTGTATCAGACTATAGCATAAGCAGTGGCCTATAAATGACGCAACCTTTTCTAAATAAAAAAAAGTATAAGATAGGCAGCGGCCTATGAATGATGCAACTTTTTCTAAAACAAAATTAGTACTTACGTATTATAAGACTATGTATAAGAATATAACATAGGCAGCGGCCTATGAATGGAGTAACTTTTTCTTAACAAAAACTAGACTTATCTATTATAATGTAATCATAATATAACACGGGCACTCATAAATACAATAACTTTTTCTCCGGCACTGCAATGTTAGGAGGTCCTTGAGAACGAGAACCTGCAGCCTTCAGACATGTTACTGATGTCAGTTAGCTTAAGCTTAAAAAGTCAACGTCCTAACATGCACGCCGCAAGGCATAACCACGCTACTACGGATCGCTCCTTAGAACCCCTAGACGATTGCAAAAATACTGTATCAGCTCTATTAATCTCGGAACCCTTACTTACATTAAATTCCACAGGGGTCATCACTTCTTCTAACACAATGGTAGTGAAAAGCTATATAGAGAAGAGAACAATGCCTAATCGGCAGTTGATCAACAACATACAGTGTAACTAGACGTCAGCCTTCCATAAAGAATACCCTGAATGGTATATTGTCTCCTTACCGAATACACGCGACAGCATATTGTCTTCTTACCTTACTTACCTAAACGGCGAAAAAGAATTCTTATAGGGACAATTGGGATATAGGCCTCCTATACTTATATTTGTAACACAATATATGAGGAACATTTAAGGTTGCTAGGATCTGTCTAGGATCTTGTGTTGGTGAGTTATTTTATATATTACCACGTGATTCATACTACGAAAAAAATCAATGAAACCAACAAATTCCCGATAGTTGCTATGATAATTATCTTAACCCTTTATAAATATCTCATCTTTAAAACAATCGAAATTCAAATCAAGGAGAGTCAAATTTAAAACATGCGTATTGATTTCTGGCAACTGAGTAAAGTCACCATGAAGCCTTTTTTGTCGAGTAACTACTTAACCATGGGTCATTTCTTACTTCCCGAGCTTCTTGAAATTGGCCCACGCATATCCTTATTTCGTGTTAAGTTTAAACTGCATTCAATATTAACCTTTCATTGTTTTCATTCTCCAATTAATTTATAAGACAACATATGTATCATACTTCTTTAATTTTTTACAGGCTTAGAATAATTTTAACAAAAGTATTAACGTAACACATAGTAAAAAAGCTTTGCAAAGTTAAAATTTTCCTACAATAGTGATAAATAAATAAAAAATTTTACAAGAAAAGTGTGTGTTGTTATTGTTAAAAACATATATCGAGTGGCTGGTAACAAAATCGCCGCTCATGCTCATATCTCATACAAAATAAATTTTTTTCTAAGAACAAAGCTTATGCCTTCTTGGAGACATATATGGCAGGTCTTCAAAACGTATATGTGTACAAACATATTGAAACACACTAATCCACACACACACACATCCACCCGCACACCCACCCACAGAGAGTGTGCGCACGTAAGTTTGTGTATACGTATGTTTGTATGTATGATTTTATGTATATGTATGTATGAATGTATGTTATATGTAAGTCAATATGTTTTATGTACGTATGTATGAATGCATGTATGTTTGTATAAAAAAATGTTTTAAAACGTTTCTATTAAAAATCTTTAATCTTCGCTGTGCTGCTTATAAAAATTGAGCTATTTAAAATATTAAAAAAAAGTAAGCATTTAAGGAACAAATTTAACAATACAACATAGATAAACAATTGCATGACTGTTTATATCTGCTTATTAAATGTTAAAGTTAAAACGAAGAATAAATAATTTAAAGGTATTAGTGCTTTTAACACTAAACTTAAATGATAATCTAGTAATACAAGGTAATGTTGTTCAAATTTTCGTGAAACCTGGAGCTCAGTTTACTACTGCAATTAATGCTAAATGTATAAAAGATTCTTTTTAAAACATATTTTCAAACAATCAAAATGTTTTTAGCAATATTGGAAGAATGTTTGATACTTATTAATTATTGTATTCAATGTTTAAAATCAATTATCATAGAATTTTATATTACACTTAGAAGATGTACAAATGGAATACATAAATCATAACTGGCTTTGAAAATGTCCTTGGAAAAACCCAGTATGTTGCAAAGTATACAAGATGATATAAGACAATTGTGATAAAAAACGTTATTAAAATATTCTTAGTGCCAAAATGGGAGAGATACCAAAAAATATCTTTCAAAATAAAATAGTTTATCAGTACTTATTTATATGGACAATTTTTATACACGGGTTTTAATATTGGATATTATTAGGGCGTTAAGGAAATAGGTGCTGCATGTGTGAGTAAAGCATCTTTGACTCCCAATGTCTCTTTTCAGCTTAATATTATTCTGCTGGTATGCTCATATTATTCAGAGGTGGGAAAGCAATAGGGGGACAAAACAGTATATGGCTATCTGATTGAAAAACTGAATTATTTTAGTATTTAGAAAATAACTAATCAAAATAATAATAATTTTTATTAAATTTACCTTTACTACTTAATTTAACAAAATGTAGTGTAAGTGTGTTAAGAAAAAATACGTGAAAAATTTTATTTTTATGTTTGTCCTTACGTTACAATATTTAATTCAATATTTAACTATATAGAAATAAACAATATAGTTTTATTAAAATGCAGTTTGTACAGGACAAATGACAAGAGTATATTTACTTATACTTGTTGTACTCTGTACGTTCAACAACCAAGGCACGTATTGTAATAAGTCGACATAACTATGTAGAAAAAAAATTTGGAATGAATTATAGAAGGCCATTATATTAACCTTAATTTACCTAGAAGAACTACACCTTAAATTGTGTTGATAGATTTCATACTATCTAAATATTTAGCTGTAACTGTAGAATCTTGTTTAATATTTGTGACTAAGTAATTATACTTATTCGTAAATAAGCTGATATTAAAAAATAACAATTGTACGACCTTCTTTTCATTGCAATTACTGTTACATTATCGTGATGTATTTTTGTTTCAAAATAAGTCACAGACACTAAGTCTTACAGCATTCATCTTGTATCAAACGTATTGTATTTATTGTGTCACTTGGTACTTATATAATAATTACGATGATTAGGACGTTTAGATATAATAAGCTGAAGATGGATATTAGCTTGTATACAAAGACAAAACAGCAGATTAAATTTAATAATGGTTCATAGTGATTGCTTATTAAAAGAAAGTATTAAAAAAGAACCAACTCAAATATGTAAATTATCAGTCACATGACTCTCATATTCTAGATACATCTTGGGTGAAAGATTCGTTACTTGTTAAATATAAATCTACTTGACGGCTCCTGAGAATGACTTTGGCATGATTTTTTTTCGGTTTCAGTTTTTGATACGTGGAGTACGTTTGAGATGGGGTCTTCTGTTGAACACTGGTACTTAACAATAACATATAGACAAAACTTGGATGACCCTTAATTACCATTTTAAATCATTAGTGATATAATAGTAGCGCGAGAAAATAAATAGATGTACAGTTAACCAGAAAGGTAATTGTTGTATGTAAAGTTTACACAGAGCACCATCTATATAATTCTAGTAGTACTTAAGTATATGACCGATGCTGCGCATCGGTCTACAAGTAAGTTGAATACAAGCTACTAGCCTGTACAGACGACAGATATAAACGACGGTAAGGATTTTTGTATGTAGAGGACAGCATGGCTGTACGACAATAAATTCAGTTTAACCTTATAAATACAACTGACAGTGTGTTTTTTCCTTTTACCTCATTTCCTGCACCCTAGCACATAAAAGTAAAGAAGCGATCTCGCGCAGTAGACACCGCAATGCTGACAGGTTATGGGCCCAGCACGCTTTCACTGCGCGGAACTGTCGTCTTTTCTCCTTCGCGAGTGGTTTTGCGTCAGGAATCTCGTGCTTATGTCTTCTTTGTGTGAGCCCTGAAGTGTAAAGCTTTTATTTGTTAAAGTGAGCTCCTTTTTTTTTCATTCTTTGCTAAACATGAGTGCAAATGAGCAAAGCAAAAATCTCGAGTCTGAGGCCAAGGTTCTGGTCAACGGTCCGACAGACGACGGTGAGGTGTTTCCACCAGCAACGGGAGCTGCAGCCGAGGAGGGCCAGGAAGAGCAGGCAGAGCAAAGGCAGGAACGACGGACGTTCAAGAGGGAGGTTAGATCAATGAGAGACGTGGCATGCCAGGTGAGCAGTAAGTCGTTTTTCCCTCTGTAAGGGCGAGTGGTGGCAGATGTGTTTGTGTGGTTGCATGTGGCCTCTATCGTCCGGGAACTTCCGGGTTAGGTCTCACCCCGGGAGAGGAAGTGAGCAGGCGTGTGGACGGTTGGGCGGTCCTGGAGTGCGCGCGCATGTGCTGTGTCCGCATGTGTGCGTGCACGCATGGGCAGCTAAGACGCCATCTTGTCTCTCCGTAACTTTATCCCAGCGCTCCGGGACGTATGTGTTCTACGTTTTCCTGTGCGTGCTGGGAGAGGGGGGAGAGCGGCCTAGCCTGACGACTGGTTGCGAGCATAATGGTTACATGCATTGTGTGTGCAAAGACGGGGATACACATGTAAAGATGGTGTTATTTTAGATGAGAAAGTAATCGACGCATATATGCGACTCTTCCAACTGGGGGTGGACATTTGTGGAGAAGATCTCGTGAGGGACTTATCCGTAAGAATAGACGACGGATTGATTATATATACAAATAAGAAAGAGTCGATCGCAGCCATCTAAAAGAGTCACTTTGAGCCATCAGAGTTTGCCAAAATATCAAGTGCGATTCAAAATTCTGGCGGTGTTATATTTCTGTCCATGACAAACACTGAAAGTCTAAGAACTTTAAAAGGCATGGACGCGCTTGATTTCTTGCCCACGTATTTAAAGAGAGCAACATTTAAAACGACGGAATTAAAAAGGACTGATTTTCTGACTGATAAAAAGACAGACGATTAGTTTGACGACGAAATGCATTTCGGTAAATACAACGACAGAACACCAAAAGAAAAATCAGCGAAATCAGATTTTCCAAGACAGTTGAAGATTATAACAGACAAAAAGGTTGCTTTTAAATACGACAGGAAAAAGGACAGACTTGTCACTTAAACACAAGTCATTAAAAACTACTCAAGACAGACGACTGATAAAAATGAATTTCTAGTTACAAGGAGAACGGTTGCAGAGGAAAAAGCGACCCTGCGACGCCAAATAGGTTGGGTGAAGGAACGACAGAGGGCGGAGCATCAGAGTACACTGAGGACCACGACAGAGACAGTAGATCGGCTGAGGGCTGTAGAAGAGGCAGTGTCAGCTATCACTAGACTGACCGAACGACTGAAAAACTTTATGACAGCACAAGAGGTAGGTTAATCAGATGCCTTAAACTCCACGGCTTTATTCTCGTCGAAACAAAACCACATGCAAAGAATTGATCCTCTTTCGGAAAAGGTCTTTAACCCTACATTGCATGACAGAACGACTGATCTTGATCGGAGTGAAAGGTTTCAACTCGAATTGTTGAACAAGGGCTCACCTTCTCGTTACGATTATAAATTAACCCCTAAAACGAAGATAGAATTATTTCTCGATTAATTATTTTCAGAGTTAAAAATTAAAAGATTGCTGCATGTATTAGATAACAGTATTGAATTTTCCACCCTTTTGTCACCCAAAGAATGAGATGATCACAAAGAAAGAGTACGACATATAATAATTAATCACATTGATGACTTCTATCACTTCAAGACTGCTCATTATTCTAACCCCAAAGAACTGTTAAATAAACTGAAAGAAATTAAAAGAAATAAGACTAACTTATCGTCAAACGAGATCAGACGAAAACTGTACACCTTTTGGTATTTCCCCAATAAAATAACAGAGTCGGACTTTGTTGATAAATTTGAAGAGCTCCTCAGAAGCTACAAAAATTAACAAGGGAAACAATCCTTGTCCGAAAAAGAGATACGTGACGCATTCTATAATGCCGTCGTTAACAACGTATCACAGATTGAATCCCTTGACGCCATGATCGAAGATGTGCAAGGAAAGAGAATGACCTATGACCGCTTCAAATCTTTCTTTTTAAAGAATAAGTCGAGACGACAGAGAGCCGGAGCAACAGGAGGAACTGCCTCAACAACGGCGCTGTGGGTGCACCAGCCGAATTCAACGCACGACAACACCCGGTGTTATCGGTGTGACGACTTCGGGCATCACTCCCACAACTGCCTGGTTGACGCATGGTTGAGGAAGTGCTACTCCTGCGAAAGGCTCCAAAGGAACCTCATGGAGCACAAAAAAACCTGCAGGGGCGCCCCATAAGGTGAGAAGAAAAATGTTAATTGGGATTTTAAAAGACGGGAAAATAAAGACGGTTGGGGATCAAAGAACTCTACACCTAAGAGGGGAAAAAGAGAGCATGATAGTGAACAAAATACCCAAAATAAAAGACAGAAAAGAGACAATGACAAAGGTCATAAGAATAAAAGTAAAGCCAAAGGACAAGGTGAAAACGCAAACAAAAAGAAAGGTGAGACTGTACTTAGGCAAAGCAACGTTACTTCCTCCCTGTTTTCAAGGTCTGTCAGTAACACAAAGACTGACAATTACAACCTAATGAAATTCATAGCCAACTCAGGAGCAACTGATCACTTAGTGAACTCCAGACTGGTATTTAAAAGCTTAAGTTGCAGTGAGACAGGCAAAGTTAAATGTGCAAATAGTAATCCTTTGGCAGACTTGAATACGGAGGAGGAAGGTACGGTTGTTGGCAAAAACAATAATAACGACTGAACACTGAATAATGTGATCTGCTCTGAATCTTTGTCAGAGAATTTACTCTCTTTGAGAAAATTTGTAGATTTAGGCCTAGCCATATACCTTGACAGTAATAAAATCGATGTATTCGATCCGACTTCAAACAAGTCATTTGTCACAAGAGTTTACCAACAGCCATACTGGCTTGTTGAACTGCACAATCATAACAAAGATAAAAATAAGACTGACAGAAGGCTAGCATATCTGGTGACGAATGGCTCGGGTGAACCTTGGTACAATACATGAAGCCGAGCGATAATAAAAGACAGCAACCAAGACAGAAACTGTAGTAAAAATGTCAAGCAAGAGAAACCGACTGAAAATTTATCAATGCCACATTCCATAGACTCGTGCTTCGAAAACTTAATTAAAAAACATTAGCTTTTGAATCCAGATAAAATAAGTGTGGAAAATACATCCATCAATGACAGTTATAAGACCCTCGAGAAAACAAACCCCGTAAAAGAAGCGGTCTTGCGGCGTGTTAGGTTAGGGCATGCTTCCCTCGCCTACCTCGAAGCTTTTCAGGAAAAATTTCATGATAACAAGGATTTAAAGAAAGTCACGTTTGATGACAGTATGTCCAGTTGTGACGTGTGCTCGATGGCAAAATTCAGCAAACTTTCCGCTAAGACAGTAAAAGTGAGAGCTACAGCTCCCTTCTAGATCATTTATTCGGACACCATGGGTCCAATAAGTCCGATTTTACATCCCAAACGCTACAGGTATGTGTCGGTGTTTGTGGACGACTACTCCAGGATGGTTATGGCATATCCAATGAAAGCTAAAAATGATACAGGAATTTGCTTGGAGAACTTTGTTCCAAGTTCCAGAAACATCTTAGGGTATGACGCCAAATTCTGCTACCTTAGGTCTGACCAAAGCACAGAGTTCACCGGAGGATACAACCAAGAAGTGTTACAAAGACTGGGGGCCAAACTGCAGCTGGCTATCCCGGATACACCAGAGCATAATGGAACAGCTGAACGTTTCAACCAAACAATTGCAAAGAAAACGAGAGTCTACATGTTTAACTCTGGTCTCCCAGAAAACATGTGGAACTTGGCCCTGAGCGCGGCAGTCTACGCACATAACCGAACACCTCATAGATTAAATGAAATGGGCATCCCGTTGGCGAAATTTGCACTTTATAAAAACCTCAACATCGAGCAGTTGAAATAATTTGGATGCCTGGGCTATATGAAAATACAAAGGAATACCGGTCCAAAATTCGGTTCGTTAGCTCAGCGAATTGTTCTAGTTGGATTAACTGCCACATGGTTTGTCCTGATAAAACCAGAGGACGAAAAATTTTATAAGAATAAGGACGTGAGATTCAATGAACCACTGGTGTACAAGGACAGATATCTCAAGAACGATATATTGAATTGGAAATTGGTCACAAAAGAAATTAATAATGACAGCTGGCTCCTGAACTTTGACGAAGAAATGGAAGAGAGTACAAAAAAGAAGGGAGAGACCGTTAAACGAAAGAGACCGCCGAAGAAATCTGATACAGGGAAGACTGAAGAGACTGAGCCAGCAAAACGACAGAAGCTGATACATGACACTAGCTTCAAAGAACTGCAGATAGCCCATGACCCAAAAAACCAAATCAGCTGTGGGCAAGAAAACTTGGACGGAGAAGATTGCTCCGTAAATCAAAATCAGGATAAAGTGTACCATGCGTTATTAGCAGAAATCCACAAAGATCCAACCAACTACTAAGAAGCCCTGAGAAGTAAAAGTAGCACAGAATGGTTGAAAGCAATAGATGAAGAGTGGAAAGCAATGAACGACAACAACGTGTGGAAGATTGTGAAGAAACCAATAACTGATGGCAAACGCAGAAAACCAAATGTTATTGATTCTCGATGGGTTATAAAAGGAAAAGAAGACAACTTCGAAAACATAAAATACAAGGCCAGGTTGATCATCCGTGGATTAAAAGACAAAAATCAGTATGATTTGTTTGAAACCTACGCCCCAGTCTCTTGACTGGCTGTAATCCGAGCCTTGTTGGTGGTTATTAACAAATATTATCTGGAAATATGATAGCTTGATGTAAAGACTGCGTTTCTGAATGGTAAATTAAATGACGAGATATACATGGAAGTACCAGACGGTATTCGTGGTGCTCAAGAGTTAAGAAACACCAAAGTTTGCAATTTGGAAAAATCTCTGTACGGACTCAAGATTAGTCCCAAACGTTGGTATGATAGATTCTCAGAGACAACTGCGAAAATAGGACTCCTGGAACACCCAAGTGAGCCTTGCCTATTCATATGAAAATGTGAAGACAAATCCTTGGTTTTGATCATGTATGTCGACGATATGTTAATGGCCAGCAACGATGTTAGAAAACTTAAGGAAGTATGCGATAAGCTTAAAGCTGAATCCGAAATGACCGACCTGGGGGAAGCAAATAACTTCCTGGGAATACAAACTGACAGAGACAGAACGAATCAAACTATTCGATTAACACAAGAAACCTACACAAATAAAATACTGCAGAGATTTGGCTTAGATAATACACGACAGTGCAAAGCCCTTATAGTGGCGAGACAAGTCGTAAACTTACAGTGAAGAGAAAGAGAAAAATCTGGGAACGAAGAAGACCGAAAAATGGACAAACTGGAAGTTTTTCCATATCGGGAAGTGGTTGGCAGTTTGCTGTATCTGGCAAGCACTGTTCCATCCGATATCTCCTATGCAGTGAATGTGTTAAGTAGACATCAGATTAATCTTACTAAAGAAGACAGACAAATGGTTAAGAGAGTTTTCCGTTACCTCAATGGTACTAAAAGGAAAGGACTGACATTTAAAGGAAACACAGAAATTATGACTGCCTATTCTGACGCAAGCTTCGTGGTCTGCAAAGATTCACACACGACAAGCGGATACGTTATAAAGCTGTTTGGCGTCTCGGTGTCTTGGAGAACACTCAAACAAACGTATGTCTCGTTGTCGACTTGCCAGGCTGAATACATTGCAATGAGCAAGGCATATCAAGAACTGATGGGTCTAAGAAACACTTTAACAGCAGTGTTAAACACTACATTCTATCCAATGACTGTATGGTGCAACAATAAAGCGGCCAAAGTAAGCACTTAGTCTTATGGTGGAACAAAACTCAGATTTATAGCGTCTGTACAAGAACATTATGTAAAGGAGTGCGCTAAATACGGGTTTATAGAAACCAAATGGATCGCCTCTAAAAAACAGATTGCCGACATTCTTACCAAAGTTCTACCAACTAAATTGCATGAGAAATTGACTGCCTAACTGCTTAATGACTGACAAACATTAAACGACAGTGAATCAAGGTCTATTTTTTAAAACTAACCATTATTGTTTAAATCTGTTTTAGGCAACAATCAGTAAAGGGAGCTCCAGAAGACAGCGAGAGAAAGATCGTTAATTTACTTTGCAAGACAATCGGTCATAAAAAATTTGAGATTGGCGTTCTGTGAAACTGAAAGGAGTGTTGTAAGTAAAGTTAATACAGAACACTATCTATATAACTCTAGTAGTACTTAAATATATGATCGATGCTGCGCATCGGTCTACAAGTTAGTTAAATACAAGCTACCAGCCTGTACAAACGACAGATATAAACGACGGTAAGGGTTTGTGTATGTAGAGGACAGCAAGACTGTACAACAATTAATTCAGTTTAACTTTATAAATATAACCAACAGTGTGTTTCTTCCCTTTACCTAATTTCCTGTACCCTAGCACATCATAGTAAAGAAGCGGTCTCGCGCAGTGGACACGGCTATGCTGACAGTAATCTAAAAAATGAGTGCTTATGAAGACTACTTTCAACGTTTTTTATTAATAATGGCCTAGATAGTCTTATACATGAAAGTTCAGTAATCTATTTGTATGTTATAGTGTAAGACTTTTAACAATTTTTATGATGGTGATTAATTTTTTATTAGACCCTATTAAAATATACGTTAATCTTGCGTAGATAAAAATTACTTAAACCTTGTATTTGTTATTAACTAGATTCAGCTGAAATAAATTAAAAAAAAAAATCTTTAAGGTTTAAAGCATCTACTATAAAAGAATTGTATTATTTCCAGATATTTTCTTAAAATACATCCTAGATCAAGAAGTTCAGCACATTCAAATACAATGTGATTAAAATATCAAAAAAATTGTGAAGGAATATTACAACATAAATGAGGTTTCGCTGAATAAAATTAACTAATTAAGCGTTCTCCAGAGCAAACTGTTGGCATAAAGGATTTTTATATATACTTAGTCATGCTGAAAGCTAAAAGAGCAAACTGTGTATATCAAGGAACAAATGAATTTTACTTATATTGACGTAACGCATTTTGCTTACTGTTGTAATATAGGCATCATAGAGGTCTAGTGTACCAACAGCCTTCTTTCTTCAAACGATGTTTAAAATTGTGATGAAGAATTATCATATCATAATTGTTGTGAGCAATTCTATTTTTGTTTTTATACAACATTCTACAAAAAGCTCAACTATCATTCGACATTTCAAAGGTTGGAAAAAAAATATTGTTGCTTCAAGTTTGTACCGAATTCCACAAAAAGGCTAACAAATGGCAGTGATGTGAAGCTGTTAAAAATTGTCGATAGTATTTGTATAAAAAATTGCTTTTATCAGTATTTCTACGACAGTCAATCCAAAATTTATAGCAAAAACATATTTAATACAAAAAACTACAACTTAGTATAAGAAAGTATGACTATTTAACTATTAAATAGTCATGCTTATTAATACCAAGTTGTGGATTTCAGTATTATTTATGATGACAAAGAAGCAACTAAAAGAGTGAACAGGTACACTGTAAAAGGTGGTATTGAAAAAAGTGTTACAATTATTATAAGAATTACTATATTGTATAAGATAGCTGAGACATACTCACGATATTATGAGAATTACTACGCAAGATAGTAAATCCAGATTATATTAAAATTTGCTATTTTGACTTAGAAAATTTACTTCACTCAGAAAGAATCTCTATATTCAAGTAAGAAAAGAAAAATATAATATATATATTACCCAGTGAATATATATGTTTATTAATAGATAAACATATATAAGTTAGAATGTATATGAATATGTTGTTTTTATTGGATATAGATTTTAATGTATTTTAAAAACATTCTTCTTCTTAAAAAGATCTGCAGTGACTGGGATTAAAACCATCATTCTTGAGCTTCTGAGTCAGGCTCCACATGACCATGAAATATAATGCCTGCACGAGTGTGCATAAACTACATGTGGGAGCGTGTACTGTTTATCATACACACGATAAAGTTAAAAATCAAAGGGTATCCTGTAAACCAAAATGTAAAAAGCAGATAATTAGTGGATTCAAAATTAATTTATAGCACGTAACAGTTCTTAACAAAGATAAATCAAGTAATATGTTTCTCTTTCTATTTACATTCGTATAACCTTAAATTTTAAACTGAATAGGTGTATATACCTGTGGACATTGTCCGAAATTACTGTCAAACACAGTAGTTTTTACTATACCGAATAGCAGTGCAGTAAAATGAAAAATTTTACTATGTCACATAGCAAATTTAACTTCGGAATGTGGTACGTTTTAAGACGATTACAATAAAACTTACTATGTTATATACCAAAAATGAAACATCAAAATTTTTCCTATATAAGACATAGTAATTTTTATTATGCCGTGTAAAAATTTTTGTAGGGCTACTGAAAAATTAAAATTATGTTAAATATTATTATGGTTATTTACGTTACAAGTGCGGAATAGACGATTTCCCGCACAAGTCATGATTGACTCACACGACTGGCCAGAGTTGACAGGAACGAGTGCCAGTTAAGCACACGGGTGCGTAGCACGAGTGTGATCGTACGCCACGAGTTATCGTCACTGGCCACGAGTGCGAGTCTATCACACAAGTGTGGGAGATCGTCTCACACGAGTGTGGAAAATCGTCCCACACGAGTTGCGTACAAGTTTTTTTGCAATAAGTGTGCGGAAAATAGGTGTTTTTCGCACTGATATTGGAGTGGAAAAGGGATTTTTTGACATAGTGTGCGGAAAAGGTGTGTAGAAAAGGTTTTTTCGCAATAGTGTGTGGAAAATAGATGTTTTCCGCACTGGTATTAGTGTGGAAAATCGATTTTCCCACATAGTGTGCGACAAACGTGTGTGGCAAAGGTTCTTGTCGCACAGTGTGTGGAAAAACTGTGCAGCAAAGGTTTTCGCTGCGCAGTGTGCGGAAAAGGTGTGTGGAAAAGGTTTTGCCACACGCCGAAAAAAATTCTGCTACACACTGGAAATTAAAATTCAAACTTATTTTGTACCTTTTTGCCTCACACTTTGCAAAAAAACTTGTACGCAACTCATGCGGGACGATTTCCAGCACTTGTGTGATAGACTCGCACTTGTGGCCGGTGACGGTAACTCGTACCTTGCGATCACACTCGTGCTACGCTCTTGTGTGCTCAACTGATACTCGTTCCCGTCAACTCCAGCACCCGTGTGAGTCAATCACTACGCGTGCGGGAAATCGTCTTTTCCATGCTTGTTACGTAAATAACTATTGTCGCACACCTTTTCCGCATACTGTGCGGAAAAACCTTTGCCACGCACCCCTTTTGCATACTATGAGGAAAAATCAGTTTTCTGACATAGTGTGCGACAAAAGAGTGCGAAAAAGGTTTTGCCACACACTGGAAAAAATTTTGCTACACACTGGTAATCAAAATTCATACCTATTTTGTACCTATTTTCCTCACACATTGCAAAAAAACTTGTACGCAACTCGTGCGGGACGATTTTCCGCACTCATGTGATGGACTCGCACTCATGGCTGGTGACGGTTACTCGTACCTTGCGATTACTTTCTTGCTACGCACTGCTGTGTTCAACTGGTACTCGTTTCCGTCAACTCCGGCCACTCGTGTGAGTCAATTATTACTCGTGCGGGAAATTGTGTTTTCCGAACTTGTTACGTAAATAACTATTAAACGTAATAATTTTGCGTCATCACGTGAGTGTAGTTTAGTTTTCCTAAAAATACAGTAATTTTTAGTACAGTTAATTATGATTCTTTTTATCATCGATTATAATTAATAATTATTCATGATACTTTTTTAACACTACTTTTCTTAGTGTACTACAAAGAAATATTTGTTATTCATTGAGAGACAGCAGCTAGAGCAGCGCAGCAAAAATTTTTTTCATGATTTAGTAACGAGAAAAGTTACTAAATATAAATCGTTTTATGTTATATCGAGATTTAAAACGACACTAAACTTTAATAAATTTTACTATAAGTTGTTATTGTTATTGTTGTTTTATACATTTTTTCAAACATAAATATGATGATACATAGATACATAGTAATTAAAAAGTAGTAACAAGAGCGAATATTAATGGTTAAGTATGAACAATAACTTATAATTCATAAAAAGAAGGTTAAAACGTAACTTAAAATAAAAGATATAACTTGAAATAAGTAATTTTGAAAAATAATTATTACAAATTTATCAAATAAAGCTGTTCTTACTTAGAGTAAAAAAATGCTAATATTGGGTTGTTTTTTTATTGAATAAAGGAATAGAATAAATTTCTATTACTGCAAAACCATTGTTATAAAAAAGCACTGAACTTCACTTTCAAAAATAATATCTGAATGTTGTGACTCAGTATGCTAACTAATAACGCGCAGACGTTTTGTAAAAAGTAAGGCTAATACAGAAAAAGACTTATTATTACATACATTGAAAACTTTGTCAGATCAAGCTTCAATGTTGTATCAGAGAAGACAAACGGCTCATAATTTTTGTATTTAAAGCTAGTTATTATTGATTTGTACATCAGTCGATCGTTACTCATCGTGTACTTTAAGAAGCACGTACTGTTTAAAGCTCTAGCAGTTTTAACAATCATGCAGCAGCTACCTCATTTGATAACAATAGTTATAAAATAGCTTAGTAATTAACAAAGAGGCTGCGTTGACAGTGTGAAAACTTTCTGGCAGCCGAAAATACTGGTACCCTTGAACGCCGAATGACCCTAGCGCCATCTAGCATAATTTCATGTTTCAAGAAAATTCCTAGGTCTCTAGGTTAGCTAAGCATATCTGAGATCAGTGATCATTTGCAGCCTCTACTATCCTTGACTAGTATCGGATTCTATCGTGACAGCCGTTGCATCAATATACCTTAGCTTTGCCCGGCAAATCACTGTTAAGTAGACAAAGCACATAGTTAAACTTTCTAGACAATTTAGGATTTTTACTAGCTCGTCATGGAATACAGCACATACGATATTGATCACCCCCTGGACTACACACATACAACCAAGCAAGGCATGCCAACGTAGCTACTGTAAACCCCGAATATGGCACGCACATAATCCACATTCTCCAGTGGCATCTAACCATGCCCCATGCGTGGCTCCCCGTATCAGACATACCTTAGCACAACCGACAATATCCTCCAGCTATTCAGCACGTGTGCAATGTTCGAAGGAGTACCAACTAATCAATTTTTTTTCTTTTAATGTGACCGTCTTTATGTTAGACAAGCCCCAGTGCTACCTGACTTGTCCCTGCAACTTTGGCATATCACAGCATCACCTAAAATTGTCCTCACACGTCCATGAGCCTTTACTGTGCTCGAACGCAATCTTGTTTGTCTCTCGCAAGAGAATGCAAGTGTTAGACAGAACCTAGTAAAAATGTCTTTCACCGTAAGACCTTACGTGCTCTGGGATCAGCCAGACAACTATTGGCTGTCTCTTACACCCTCATGGATGCGTCTGATGAATAATTGTGTACACAAACGGTTACGAGGGTATGCAAACGTAGGCAAACACGTCTGAGGAATACTAGTGTACACGAGCGTGGTCAAGAAATACAAGCGTATGCAAGAATACATGAACACAGCTGAGAAATAACAGCATATGCAAGTGCATGTGAACACATACAAGGAATACTAGCTTACACAAGCACATCCGAGGAATACTATATTTTATACGAGCACCTCCCAGAAATATAAACTTATATGAGTGTATCCAATGAATACTAGCTTATACGAGTACTTCTCAGAAATACTAGCGTACACAAGCGAATCTGAGGAACACTAGAATATACAAGCGTACGCTAACGCATCTGATAAAAAATTAGCGTACACAAGCCTGCCCGAATGTACTCAAGCGTACCTGAGGGCGTGCTAGTACAACTAAGGGAGCGCTGGAACCACTGGCATATCTAAGTGAGTGCTGGCGAATCTAAGGATTCCGAGGGCGCGCTAGCACAATCGAGCGAATGCTGGCGCATCCAAGGATTCCGAGGGCCCGTTAGCACAGTCGAGTGGGCACTGGCGCATTCAAGGGCGTGGTAGCACAATCAAGCAAGTGCTGGCATATACCGCATATTTATAATTTTATGAATTCAATTTCCTTTTGTTTTACTCAGTTAAAAAAAAAAAAAAAAAAAAAAAAAATGTATCCAAACGGTTTTGAAATGCTGTCCTCCTGTACACTCGTCAAAGACCTCATCCACTGCGCTATGTGCTATCTATGCATTAGGAATTTGATTTTTACATTTTATTTTAAGGATTAAAACTTATTTCTTATGTTTATTTTTCTTACTGCAAATTAATTTTGTTTGATTTGATAATAAATTAACTATAGGTAGCCTTGGTACGCATAGCCTATAATACGCAGAGGTACGTTAGATGGCACCAAAACACATCTGATCCAACGTTCAAAGCCAATAAAAGACTATTCAATTTAATACGAATAATTATAAGATTAAAATTTGAGGATGCTACGGTGGCGTAGTAATAGGTTGAATTTTGTCAAATTTTACTATGCTAACTAGGAATTGGGTTTCTTACAAGTGCGTAGGCAAGTTAAGTCAGGCATTGCCCAAGACTTTTATGTTATGTGCGTGCCATATTCAGGGTTTACAGTAGCTACGTTGGCATGCCCTGCTTGGTTGTATGTGTGTAGTCCAGGGGGTGATCGATATCGTATGTGCTGTATTCTATGACGAGCTAGTAAAAATCCTAAATTGTCTAGAAAGTTTAACAATGTGCTTTGTCTACTTAACAGTGATTCACCAGGCAAATCTAAGGTATACTTATGCAACGGCTTTCACAATAAGATTCGATGCTAATCAAGAATAGTCGAGGCCGCAAATAATTACTGATCATGGATATGCTTAGCTACCCTAGAGTCCTAGAGATTTTTTTGAAACACGAAACTATGCTGGACGGTACTAGGGTCATTCACCGTTCAAGGGTACCAGTAATCTCGGCTGCCAGAAAATTTTCTTCCTGAGAACGCATCCAATATTACGATGGCGAAAATATTTTTGACCGTAACATGGCAAAAATGCATGCATATTGTTTTTTTTACAGAAAACAGTCTATTTCATGTACCAGTCAATAAAAATCTTAAGTAAGGAAAAATCCACCTATAAACTTTTTTTTTCATCTTGGAAGGTCTCCTGCTAAAGGCGTAATAGATCTTAAACCACAAAAAAGTATGACTTTAGTTTAAAATATGAAATTGGGGCTAAATTATTATCATGGAGCCATGACTCACACGAAAACATACAGTTGTATTGAAAAATGAAATGGAAATCATGGTTTTTTAATTTTTTTTAGCAGCGTGTATTTTAAAATCATCTAATGTTTGTAAGATTTTTATATACTCTAGAAAATTAACAAAAATTGTGTCCAAGATTAGGATATTATTCAAATGATGGGATCAAGATCTAAGACATTTTATATTTTCCTGGATGATAATCTTGTAAATACAAAAGATTAAATTTGGGACCTAATTGGATTGTTCTGTATTTCACGCAGAATAAGGAAGTTTTTATGATTTTTTCATTTTAATAAGCAAATAATAGGGCCATGAATCTATAAGTTCAATCTTGCCAAAGTAAAATTAAAGAGCCTGTAGCGCTGAATATCGTTTTTCTTATGAAATTGTTACATTATCGATTAGAAAGGGTATGAGATGAGATACAACTCTAACATTTTAGACACAAGTGCAATGACAAGATTTATCCCTAATCGGGTGCATCACAATCTCTATTGAAAAATGAATTAATGACAACTCGCAACACTCCTTCTGCTATGTACCTGTAACGCTACAGAGCTTATGCAAGGTTTTGGGGCCTTGCTCTGGAATAATGAGTTAAAAATAAGGTAATTTGTATATGGTATACATTAAAAGTCAAAGTCTTATTTGAATTAGTGTATAAGTATACCGATTAAATATCTCATAAAATATTTAAAAAACCCTCTAACGGTAAGTATCGTTGTTAAATGTTGACTTGTCAACTTTGATAGTGATCTACATGAATTTTGATGGTATAGATACATGCTGTGAGTAGAAAGATAAAATTTAATCTTCATCGATGGTATCGTTATCTCAATTATAATTAGATTTAATGAGCCCGTAACACCTGTATTTTTATAAAACAACTTACAAAAGACGGCATAAATATTTTTCTTGTAGATCTGATAGATCCCTAGGAGTCTTAGCTTACTTTGTTCATAAGCAATTCGTGAAGAATATTTAAGCGATTAAATACTTATTTTTAGTTTTTATTTATTCTGACCTTTAAAATATACTGGTGTGCGTAGATTGATGCACACGCAAATGTACATGCTACACGTCACTGTCACAAACATCTAATACGTTATGATAAGTGTTTATTTACACTACAAGAAATTATTAATGATGAAATTTATTTTTACACGTTCTTCGTGCATGTTTGTCACAGTTTAAAGTATGTATCAAAATGTACTGATTTTGATTTTGGTTCACCAGCGATAACTTACAAGATAACTAACGTTCTGACCAAACGATTTGATTCTGACGTTATATAGAAATGCTTTTATTTGTTATTTGACCAACTGGCATGATTCAACCGATTATTTTTTAGAATCACGTATTAATAATACAAATAAGACTTCTTTTCATTCACTTATAAGGTGTCGTAGTAAAGTTAGAAATTAACCTGTGTGGTATTTTTAACTTTGTAGCTATGATGATACTGATTACTAATTCAGGATACGAATTTTGATTCTGGTAAGAATGTTGTTGTTAAGTTCAGGATTCATAAAACATAGTTTGAAAACATACATGTTAATAACAAAGATCAAAAATAAGTGATTAGTTGAAACACTCCTTTTCTTATTAAATAACGGAGGTAAGAACTTTGACCTGTGAGTAAAACGACTGTCATGATTATTTTAAAATACCAATCTTCAGTGGCAACAAAGTTACATTCGCTTTTCTATAGACGTTGGCTATGTACAGACATAACTGATAAAATGAGATATTAAATTAATAGAGTACAAGAATGTATGATAATATGTATTTATCATGTATAAAATAAGAAGAACGATAACTAACAGAAAAATAAAAAAACCTGTTATTAAGAGTAAATTGACCAAATGTATCGGAGATTTAAGTATTTATTAGGTTTGAGTGCAGTAATAAGTTTTAATTGCTATTGGCACATATCTTACAACTCAGAAAAAATTTAGAACACAAATTGTGAATATGTTAACAGGACAGCCTTACTATTCTTGTAAGCCGCCAATTGAGTTTGTAATAACACTTGAAAGGATTACTCTTAAAAATAAAGTACTTAAAAACAAATGACAATTTTATAGGTTGATAATTATTTTTTTATTATGTAACGTTATATCTCATTTATCATGGTTACTTTTAAATTAACATATGTGTTTGTTTTCCAAACCAATTAAAAGTTCTTAATATAAAAAATTAATTCTGTCATTTATTCCTTTGAGTGTGTTGTAACAATAAGCAATAAAATTTTCGAAAGTGTCTATTTTGTAGAAGACTTAATGACAAAAAATAAAGTGAAGGTGTTGGAAGTAAAACTTCCTTCATTAATATTATTTAACTCAGAATAAAAAAAACAGAGAAAATTAGAGCACACCTAATTTCCTTATATCTTTCAGAATCCTATATCGTGGGATCTTATTAGCTGAAATATAGATAATTTGTCATGAAATTCAGACTAGCTCAAAAAAAATATGTTGTGGAGCAATAAACGATGCCAATTAATTGTAATAAAATCAGACAACAAATATTTTCCGCTAAGGCTTCAGAAAAAATGGCAACAATGGAAAACATTGTTTTTAGCGTCGAAAATGAACAATAAACCTTAAAAAAAAAGAAAAGAAAAAAAAAAAAATAGGCGTATGTGTTGCCAAAAGACGAACAAAAGGAGTCCTGGTAAGTCCCAATTGGTACTGTGGTTTCCCGACGAAATGCAAAAAAATGTTGTTTTTTGAGTCAATATTAAAGAATTAATAACTCTCTTTCACATTAACATTAGAAGCCAAGATTTGGCAGAGTTTTAGCTTTAGTAGTCCTTAACAACCACATTGAATTTCAGCAACATTACATAGATAGTTTTTGCAAACTGCAGCTGAATGCAAAAAAAAAGGTACTTTGGCAAAAGGGCCTAAAAAAAGTTGTTTACGTTAGAGGAAATTTTTTTGCGGGATTGTATTGTTTAATGCAGTAACCCTTAATCAAAAACTTACCAAAGTATTGAATTTTTTACAGTGTGTAAGTTGGTTATATCGTTCCCAAGAAATCGTTGTTTTTAACAGCACTTGCAGTTCAACCGTACTCGGTCGATAACACTGGAGTCGATCTAGAGAAAGTTGACGTGGTTTATGCATCGGTGGCTACGGCGGCTCAGTGCCCCTCGCGCGCTACATCATCGTGCGCAAAAACTACCCATTAGGTTTATTATTTTTTAAGCAACTTCCATATACAAAACAAAATATAATACTTAAATCTCATAAAACGTTGTCAACAACTTTTTTTAGGCCCTTTTTCCAAAGTCCCTTTTTCTGTATTTAGCTGTGGCTTGCAAAAACTATCAATCAGATCTTGGTGGAATTTGGTGTCGTAGTTGAAAACTACTAAAGCTCAAACCCTGCAAAATTTCAGCTCTTAATGATTATGTGAAAGAGAGTTATTAGTTTTATAATATTGACTCCAAAAACGAGGTTTTCTTGCGTTTTGCGTAGAAACCACTGGACCAATCGGGATTCTCCGGAGCTCATTTTGTTTTTCTTTTTGCCATGCATACTCCTGTATTTTTTATTCTTTACTTTAAAACTCATTGCTCATTTTTGACTCTAAAACCGTATTTTACTATTTTTGCCACTTTTTTGAAGCTTTAACGGAAAATATTTTTGTTCGATTTTATTACAATCGATTAGCATTGTTTAGTTCTCTACAACATCCTTTTTTCGAGCTAGTCTAAATTTCCGTTGCCGGAAACTTCATTTGATCCCACTATTATTAAAATAGTACATATGTTAACAATATTACGTATTTAAGGACGCACATGTATAGACTACGTATACCTTAATAAACTACTACTTAAGTTTTAATATTCCACGTTTTAAGTACTTTCATGTACGCTCTTACGTATGTAATAAATGTACAAACTGTTGCTCATTTTATGTTGAATAAAACAAAAATTTCAACCATACTGCGCTGAACGTAGGTACTTTTGTCCCATTACATATGGGACAAAACTCCTTTTATTCAAAATTATCATTAGTGTGTTTAGTTATTAGCGTACAATAAATCCTTGTTGAAATAATTGTATCCAAAAAATAAGAATTTTTAAAGTTTTGGCTACCGTTAAGATATAATAATCCACTATATCTTAACGAGATTCAGAAAAACATTAAACGTATAGCTATTTAACATTGTAAAGCTGTAATTTCTCATTCTGGTCGTTTTTTATATTAACCCATAATTTAATATTAAAGTTTATCCATGCTTAACCTACTTTTACTGACTACTGACTTTAAAAATAATAGAAAGAGTATAGATTTTGGTCACGTAACTATTTCTTTTATAATACATTATAGAGAACAGAAAATAAATTTATTGATGGATGGAATGTTAAGGTTGTATCTTTGGCTTGGCAATATGACTAATTATTTTTAGAATTATTACGATTATTTGTATGAATCTTTGTAACATGTTTTTGCACGTTAGTAATTATTTTCTGTCCGTTGCATAATTTTTGGCTGATCTGGCTTTCTTCTTGAGGTACGACTGCTCTTCTAATTTTGGGACGTTATATTGTAACAAAAACATTTTAAAGATTTGGCCAACGTCCGTAGTAATTTCCCAAACACACCATGCTAAATAAAATTTTCTTGACTTTTTCTTTAGAATATACAGTCAAAAAATCAAAAAATTTAAGACATAATGGTGCATAGTTTAACCTCTTTTTATTTGCGGTCGTCGATTATGTAGTACCACTTTGAAAAACCTGTAAAAGTCGTTGTTTATTTAGGTATATCTAGCTTTTTTTGGGGTATGACGGCTTTTTGAATCTTAAGAGGTTATATTGAGACAAAAGTTTTTCGAAGATTTTGTAAGCATCCATATTAGTTTTTCATACACGGTGTACGAGAAAAAAATTTTTTTTACTAGTTCTCTTCCAGACACTGTCGAAAAAAAAAGTAATTTAGGTTAACGCCTCTATATTTGTGCACCTTGATCGTGTAAATTCTCTTTAGAAAATCCGTAGAAATTTTTATTTTCAGCCAATATTGCTTCCCTTTTAAGATACAGCGTTTTTTCTTGTTTTCAAAAGTTAAGTTCTCGTTTTATCCATATTTAATATTTTACGTGCGTTTCTTAAAGTATATACATACATATAAGAAAATCAACAGGAAAAAAGAAAAATTTTTACTCTGTTTTTCGAAGACTTTAAAGAGCTTAAATGATGCTTTGCATCAGACATTATTTATCTATATATAGTACTTTAGCTGTAACAGAGGCCTGGTTTAGCCCATATTACAGTCACAATACAATTTCCACCATGCAGCAGTAGGTATACCTACTGTATGTATACAGTATATCCTCTATTATATACATAGAATACTATTAAGAGAGAAGCTATGTTATATATATTGACGGAGTAACTGCGGCGCACTATTGTGCGTATGCGAGACGGAGGGAGAGAAAGGGAGAGAGGCAGACAAATAGATCCCCTGCCTCGCGGTGGCTGTGGCTCAGTCAGCATTAGCTGGTATACGCAGAGATAATTAATATAGATACTCATATGCACAGCAGCTTTCGGTAGCTCGCTCACTTGCTTATTTCAAGGGTTCAACTTCCCATATTAGGCGTTCCTAAGCACGTTTCACTTCTAAGTCGACAGTTGTAAAATTACCGAACAAGCAATAAAAGTTGAGATAAAAGCAAAAAGCTTATTAAAAAAAAAAAAATTAAACAAGAAATAAAGAAAAAAATGAAACAAAAAAATGAAAAACAAACCAGAGGGTATTAATGGGTCATGGGACCCACGGTAAAAACGAAGTTCTTTAAACATGAGATGGGTATAGACACAATTTCTCAGGTAACAAGGGGGTCACCAGACCCACAGGAAGAACGAAGCTCTGTTAACGTTTGTACTGCATTCATGTTGTTTACTAAAACAAAAACTTGAAAAAGGAATAAAAAAAAAAAAAAAAAAAATATTTTAGTACTCACGATGGTTAAACTTCATGAGTACTGTATTTATGCACGATGTTCTCAAGAAGTTCAACCATCGTGAGTAGTAAGCTATTTTTTTTTTTTTTTTTTTCATTCGTTTTTCAATTTTTAGTTTTGTGAACAACATGAATGCAGTACTAACGCTTACAGAGCTTCGTTCTTCCTGTGGGTCTGGCACCCCCTTGTTACCTGAGAAATTGTGTCTATACCCATCTCATGTTTAAAGAACTTCGTTCTTACCGTAGGTCCCATGACCCAGTTATACCCCCTGGTTTGTTTTTCATTTTCTTGTTTTATTTTTTTCTTTGTTTCTTGTTTAATTTTTTTTTTTTTTACTTCTTGTTTTATTTTTTTTCATATTTCATATTATAACATTTTTATTATTTTTTTGCATTTCCTTTCTTTTATTTCTTTTTTTTATTTTTATATTTAATCTTTTTTTTTATTCCCTTATTTAATTTAATTTTTTTTTCATTCCAGTGAATTTATTTATGTCATTTGTAATTTTATTTTATGTCATATTTATACGTCATTTTATCAATTGAAAAAACAATTTTTTTTTTACTAATTTTTTTGCGATTTTATAGACCATTAATACAATTTTTGTTTTATTTTTATATAATTACTCAATGACATTGTGACACTATTTTATTATCAAATTAAAAATAAGTGCCCATAAAAACCATCAAAATGATATAAAACTCGAAATATACTTATATAATGATCTTACATAAGTGATTTATAATTGATTTAATGAATTACTTTATTTATGTAATTATGTAATAACGTAACATAATTTGTTTATTGAATTCGAAACACGGACCTTTAAAAACCATTGATACTTTATTTAATTAATACGTTCTTTAACTCTAATCTACATGTTTATTGTAATTTTTTTTTTTCTTTTTTTTTTTTTTTTTTAGAATTGTCAAAGAAAAATATTTAAAGTCAAATAAAAATTATCATGAAGAAAGAAAATTAGAATTTGTTTAAAAATTAATTGCTTGGGAGTGTAAGGGGTAATGGAATTAATTGCTTGGGACTGTGAGGGGGAATGGTGGGTAAAGGTGTGCAGAAGAGTAACATGGCATGATTGGCAAATATACATGTATAGTGGGGAGAGGGGAAATTTATAGAAAACAGTCAGTGGGTGGGACGGGGTAAGGGGGTAAACTTTAGAGGAAAAGACTCGGGGTAGACTACTTTCGTTTCAAAAAAAAAAAATCTATCGGCTTTAAAATTCCAGCCCCCCGATTAACGCGACATAAAGAACTTCGTTCTAAAAATTGACAACTAATCATGAATTGTTCAATAAATAAATCAATTAAACCTCCGATTTAGACGGAATGTTATATATAAAGTCAAGCTACATGTATATACTAACAGCAGCTGACGGTACGCAAACGGTACGTAGCACTGAGAGGAGCTAGTGATCAAGCTCAACCGAAGGAGGCTGAACACAAAAGAGTCATCGAGTCTTACAGTACGCGTGCAACAAGAAAAAAAAAGAGAAAAGAAAACAAAAACCTGCGTATAACGATGTATATGTCCGTATATTTAACTGTATTACTATAAAAGTGTTGAAAAAAATCTTGTTATACTTTTTTTAGTCTAGCATTCATTTACTAAAAATTGATGTTGCAAAAAAATGAACTTCGTTTCAATAAAAGTTAAAAGTACTATGTATGACAGAGTCCCACTTTTATTACGATTGAGCAAAAAATATAAGTACATTGTGACACTTGAATCTTATTAACAATAAACGAACGGTTATTGCTGCAACATAATGCAGCAGAACGAAAAGCTTAGAATTGTCCAGAAATAAATTGTATTTTTATATTTTGTGAACAAAATTTTGTATACATATACATACAGACTTTGCAATACAAAATAATACTAAAATATTAAGTAGCTCTTTTTTATTATTTCAATTAACGTTCGTATAATCTTTAAGACCATACGCATATGATAACAAAGTTTATAAAATAAATTACTGTGTGAGTTGATTAAAAGAAAATAAATGATCGATTGAACTGGTTATGGTGGCAAAAATACTGTTGGTTCTTTAAACACTGGAACCTTTCTTATGTCATCTACTATTCTTTTTCCTAGATTTAAAAACTAGACAATATTTAAACCTTAAACATATATAAAAGTTGTTAAATAAAATAAAAAATTTATATGACTATAGTCAATTTAAATATTTGTAATAATAGTAATATTGTACGTAATTACAATAAAAAAATTAGTAAAATAACACTGTTTGGTGACGACTTGCACAAATAAATGAATTTACTATTTTATTTAATGTTGATTTTATTTTTCTCTTCCTTACTTATTTAGTTTGGAAACTCTTAAAAGAGTCATTCTTTATAAAAGTCGTCCCCGAATCAAGCTGACCATGTACTTTATGGCTCTCGTAAGTGTCAACAGTATGGTAGAACTAGCCAAAAATAACAGCGATATCCTCGAAGTTCTAATTAGTAAGAAAAAAAAGGATAGTATTTTTAATTTATTGTTACAAATTAAAATGGCATTTAATGAGTAAAAATGTCAGCAAAAGCCCAAAAAAAGCAAAAATGTCAAAAACATGTTTTTCGCGTCTCAAAGAAAGCCGAAGGACTGAACATAAAAAAGTGTTTGTGAAAATAATGTACAATTTTAAAAGAAACAAAATGAGTTTAGTTAGATTCAGATCAGTTGAACCATTTTTTTGCAAATCTCAAAAAAACTGCTATTTTGAGCCATTTTTTCAAAATTTAATAACTCGCATTCTATACAATATTTAGAGTTGAAATTTTGATTCAAGACATACATGATAATCCTAATTATACACAAAACTTAGGCTTTATCAGTGTGAAACTATTTATGAACCGTAGCAAAAACCAAAAAAGGTCCTCTTTAAAAATGGCCATAAAAAAGTTATTAGTTGACATAGGTAGATTTTTTATTCTTATTTTGCTTCGTCTACGTTTACTCCACAATTATCTAAGATTTCATTCAGTTGTTCCAATTAGAAGTGTGTTAAAAATTGATTGCAAAAAAACACATTGCATTGTGAACGTGCTTAAGGTAGACATGCATGCGGAGAGTGGCCAAGTCTTCCAGTGGTGGCTATATTTTCTATTTTTAAAATACTTTTACCCAGAAAAACTAAATGGTATTTGAGATACTTGAAAATTTAATGTAGACGGAGTGAAATAGGGATAAAAAATTGACCTATGTTGGCTAACAACTTTTTTATGGACATTATCCAAGAAGAACTATTTTTGGTTTTTGCTGCGGTTAGCAAAAAGTTTAAAACTGATTAGGCTAAAATTTTGTGTGTATAATAAGGGCTATGATTTATTTCTTCAGCTTAAAGTATTGTATAGACCGCGAGTCATTTTTTCAGAAAAATGGCTCAAAATGGCAGTCTTTTAAGATTTGTGAGAAAACAGCTCAATTAATCTGAATTTAATGCAACTCATTTTGTTTGTCTTCAAATGTAAGATATTTTTTACAACAAATTTTTTTATGTAGGATCCTTCGGTTTTCTTCTAGACGCAAAAACCATGTTTTGGCAATTTGTGCCGCTTTTCTTGGGCTCTTGTTGACATTTCTACTTGTTATATTCTACTTTAATTTGTTACTATACATTTAAAATTATACCAAATTTTTTTCGTAAAAGTCATGTTTTTCTGGGCCAAAAAACTTTTTCAACCATACAACAAGTTACAATCGAAGCAAGCCACTAAGTTGTTGAGACACTAGAAGCCAGAAAAGTGCTGGTCCTATTGTATGTAAGACTAAAGAAATTTTGCTAAGAACTTTAGGCATCGTGCATATTTTCATGTGGCGTATGAGTCAGTAGCTTTTCACTACTTATCAAGTGTAGAGTAGTCGATTAATTTTTATACTATTTCTAACTATACAATTTCATTATACGTAGCCTGATATTGATCTTAATAATATTGATAGAAATGTTATAAAGGCGGAATAAAGATGTTGCAAATAAGTGTTTAAGGACTCAAAAGATATATTTATATTAGAGTTACCACGGAAAAAAAGTAAGATCAATAAATTTAATATTACATTATAACCAAACACACAAATTTTGCTTATCTCTCTCTCTCTTATGTTTATCTTTATTTACAAGTCAATAATTTAATAGTTAGACTGTTTCGCTGGTCACATAGTCTATGAACGTCCTTTAAACTAAACTCCATAACCTTTAAGTTAGTTTTAAATTTAAGGTAATTTTATATGAGAGTAATAATCATTTAACATACATAGGAGAATTCCATTTTTAACGTCTTTAGCTTGTTGCTTGCTTATCTAAAGTTCCTTTATTGTTTCTTTTAACACACAATTATAACAAATATGTACGGAATAATAATAACTAATTAACGTGGCATGCTCCATGTAGTGTATCGATGTAAGTGCTCATACACAGTGCTTTTGTGGAAAGCATAGCAATTGCTGTACTTTGTTTTCACAAGAAAATAACAATCATAATATATTTATTATAAAACGATAAAATAAGAAAAAAATTTTAAAGTCATGAGAATAAGAAAGGAAAAAAAACAATAAAAAAAACAAGAAAGCATTTTGTTATGAGTAATAAAAGAATAACAAAAATAAGTAATCCCTTGTTATTCAGGACGTTGCCATGTTAATGTGAATAATTACAAAAAATAATAAAAGTTGGAAGTTCAGTGAATTCAAGTCACCTAAGCTTACACACGTTTTTTGAGTATGTGTTATAACACTTAATAAAAAGAAATATGGGATCATAGAAAAACAGTTTCACATAAGCTTTAAAGGACAGTAATAAGAAATCTAATGAAAAATGTTAGAAATTACACATATGGATAATTTCTCCAAGGTGAACAAAAAAATATAAGTTGAAAAAACCCTTAAAGTTTGAGCCCATGTTATAATTTTTTTTAGCGAGATGTAACAGAAACAATACGATGTCACTCATAAATTAATTTTAATGCAATGTCACTGTATGCTTAAACTTTTTAAAACATACTTAAAGATAAGAACAAGCTTTAGATAAACATCGATGATAAAGGTAACCGACTCAGAGATAAAGATCTAGGGCACCGTTTTTAACATGCAGATATATACTTTAACATTAGATTTGCTAACTAAAGCGATCTATCGATTTTTACCTTGAATGCACTCATTAAAGTTGTACGTTTCTTCAGTCCTGCTTTAATAGCAGACATTCTAAATCTGGAATCTGCTTATTAAAGTGACTTTTTTCTTATTTACAAAAAAACAATAAGTTATACGAGCACATAAAGCTTATAACGCGGATGGGTAACAAGAGAACCAAAAAAAATGTCAAAGAACATTACTTACAATAACTACAAGCCAAGAAAATTTTTTTAGAAAAAATAATTAAGTGCTGTCAATAACCAACTACAACATTAATAAGGTTTCTATAAATCGAACACTTATTTATTAAAAATAAACAATTTGAAACACAAGTAGTATTTACGCTTTACAAAGCAGTTTTTACAATTTAAAAATGAGCATTCAGCAAAAATGCAACAATTTTAAAATAAAATGAAGTGCAGGATTTTATAAATAAACCATTTTAGAAAAAAATTCTTTTAAAAGCCTTCGAAGAAGGTATAAATGCATAGACAGAGTATGATATAGAAACACACAAATTTATATACATTATTTGTACAGTATTCTCTCTTTGTGCAGGAAGAGCTTTAAATCATACATCCCTCAATGAACAATATGCTTGCGTAGCAATTAGGATATACAGACACACATGCCATGATAGAAATTTCTTCGCTCAATACTTTTTTCCTAGCTTAAAGCAGAGAGAACTTTGTACGCACACTTGATTGCACTTTTATACTTTAGTTTCTGGACATTACTTCATAGTATACTTATCGTTACGTCTGCAGGCATAAAGCTATAAAATATGCTGCAAATTTCTTGCACGCATGTGCGCCTAACAGAAATTTACACTAAAGACTCATGTATGAATGTAAGTAAACACATATCAAAACGAAAAATATTCTTCTGTATTATCCATACTTAATTATGTGTAAAACGCTAAATGCATTAATTTTGTTATTACTTACACATGCATCCATCTAACCGTTTCCTTATTTCATGTATCTTTTATAATGCATAAGAAAAACTTACTTGAATATTTTTCTAAAATAACGAAACAAAAGAAGAAAAAAATTTTATAATACTTTTTTTCCCTTTCTTTAAAACATGATACAACTTAAAAAAAAGTAGTTGAATCCTTATAAACCGTATTCAAATAATACACACGCAAGCAGAATGGAGTGTCAACATGATTAAGAAAAAAAAAAGAAAACAAACACACGAAGTAAATTATACAACGAAGATTATAATAAAACGGTTAAAGTAGTCGATTGAAACGATAATTTAGTTGATGCTGATATAACAGTAGCTGAAGTATTGATGAAGTCCCTTAGAGCCAATTTCTCATTTTAACATGCCAATATATCCGTTTCTATACTTACTGAGAAGGATATCTCGATTTAAAGTTTTATTTTAAATGTTTAAAACACAGAAAGTTGGGTCGTAGACTATCGAAAAGATCTACATAAAAGGGCAGTGTAATAAAATCTGTGGCACGTGTATACGTGAGCGGCCAAGACATTAAAAGCCCTTAGGCACTTGTAATACATAAAAAACAGAGGGATATGCGATAGGAGAAACCACTGCTTACTATTAAACTTAGCTGCAAAAAGTGTGTCAACGGCAACGCTAACTGATGGGTGAATATTATGATTATGTAAGACTACTGCTGAGCGGTATTAAAAAGGCTCTGATAAAATATAAAGATAATGCATACATTGCAAATATGATGACCCCAGATCCATAATACGAAAGAAAATTTTGATAATTATCCGAGTAATCTTAGACAATATGACAACGAAAATCCAATCATAAATATACGATTATTTTGTTTGAAAAAATGCTAACTGTTCTGCTAGAAATATTAAGGATTATTGGGGTAAAGATAAGAATTATAATGGATGCTTTAAATAGAGTCTTAGTAACCGTAACCTACAAATTAAGCCAAATTATGAAAATTAAAACTTTTAGAATTAGTTTCAACCAGTAGATGACTGTTTGCTTTGTCATTTAAGCTTCTATGCAGCTCACCTAATCGTCGTTCAAAGATAAGCTCGCAAAGAGAAAATTTAACTTCTTTACTGAATGCATCAACGCAAATAATAAAGGTACAAGGAAAACCTACACTTTTTTATGTTATTTCTTACGATTTTTACGTAAGTGCTGGCGGTCTCTTGGATCAAAACTTGGGGGTATGGAGGGGTAAAAGTTTTATGGAGCCCACAGATAATGAAACAAAATAAGGTGTTATAGCCAGCAACAATATTTAATTAGACGACCAAGATACACTTTAACCCCATGGCGTTAAGCAAAGTAAGAATGCTCCTAGTATTAAACACCGTTTTCTCATTGAAAAACAAAAAGACACCAACTAACTAACTTAATCTACGATTAAGGCTTAAACACGTCAAATAGCAAGAAGTGATTTAATTAATAACAATTTTATAACAAGATACTTGCCAGGTGCAGACGTAGGGTTACTTTTGTGTGTCTAGAGGAACGAGCAGTAAAAAATAAAAATGGTCAATCAAATGTTATGGCAATTAATGCTAATGAGAATGATGTTTTAATTTTAATAGATCCAAGAAAAATTCTACCCCTTTTATACATTGTAACTGAATATGACTCTGATGCAAGTAATGAATATAAATAACTTATGATCAGAAATTATCAAGATATAACAAGAGACTTTAAAAGACTTGTGTATACTGGTCACTCAAACCTGGAAAAACGAGACCAAATTTATTGGCTGATTTCCAAATTTTCAAAAATCTTTTTGCCATTGAAGTATTCTTTGATTCATTCTATTCTTGTCACGCATTTAATTCTGACAAAAAATAACATCCCAATTAACACAAAACATCATCGTCACCCACTGGCACATTCGAAAGTCTTAGAAGAAGGATGTTGTCAGAAAATTTGATGACGGAATAGTTAAACCTTTGTCATTACCGTATAATTCACCTCTCTGAAATGTTCTTACGAGTCTTATAGCTATGAAAATCCAAGATAAAGGGTAGTATTTGATTTACAAAAACTTTATAAAAAACCATTGATAATGCATATCCACTGCCTAAGTCCGCAGACATCATTTACTTATTGTGAGGATACGTACATTTTTCAGTTTTTTTCCAGATGGTATAATTATTGATTCTAAAAAATCAGTAGAGTACGACCATAAGGTTAGGATACTATTTGACTGGTTATGATCCACAAATATGATAATCCAGCCACATAAAGTCAAATTTTTGCGAATAGAAGTAACATTACTGGGAAATATAGTAAGTCAACGAGAAATTGATCCAGACCCCAAAAAGATACAAGCCGTTAGAGAATTTTAATAACCAAAAACTATGAAAAATATTAAACAAATTGTAACACTACATGAATACGAAAGACATTTCACTTTAGATTTTTCGAGAACTTCAAGCTTACTGCCTAAGTTTTAAAGTGTACAGATAATTTAATACAGACCAAAGTATAATACGGGGTTCTTCAATTTGTAAAAACCATCGATGGCAGAGGCCCATGTTACAATTTTTTAACTTTAGTGAATTATTTAAGTAAACAACCAATGCTTGTGAAAATGCTATTAGAGGAGTATTGAGTCAAGAAGTAGATGGGATTGACGATCGTGTCACTTTTTTTGAAGAACTTTAAAAAAAGCCAAAATAATTAGTCTAAGACCTTAAAGAAACACCTTGCTGCACTTAGCGTAATGCATCATATCCGTTTCAACTAATAAGTTAATAAACTTTTTACTATAGCTGATCATGAGCCATTTAATTAAAAATTAATTAAAAAACTTTACTCAAAAGACATTAAAATATTCTAGCTCATTAAAAGTGAATTCTTTTAGAATCAGTAGCCACAAAATTCTAGTGATACTCGTACAAATCTCACTGAAATAATACAAAGTATCTCTGTTAATACGTTAATGCATTTTAATGCATACTCACAATTACCAGTTAGGGATAACGTTAATCTTGGTTCATCATTGAGGACAAGTATGTTTTCTACAAGCAACCTTAGTTATACTGAAAAATCTATGTAAGTCGATACTTAACCACCTGTGCATGGCCCTAGACGAAGTGAATTATGACAAGTGACTTAAACGGTAGGAGATTCCAATACCAATACTGATTCTAACTTAGATACGAAAATTACTTTAATATCCGTCACACCCATTTCTCTTAGCGAGGATTTAAATGATAGCCTTTTTGGGAGACCAACCTGATACTATGACAAGTAACATTGATATAGTTATTAGTCAAAAAATAAAAAAGTTAACAAAAAAATTGAATGAAAGTCTTAACGAACATGAGAACAAGTCTACTTATGTGGAGAAATTCGAGCAAGCTAAGACGGACTTTTTATTGTAACTAGATTTTATGATTGAAATAACATATATCCCAAAGTTCAAGACATGTTAATCGAAATCGACACTTATGACACCAACAACTTGAATGATTTTCATTTAGATAACAGAATTTAAAATTCTTCAAAACGTACAAAATAACTTTAACACCTATTTGACGAACATAAAATTTAAAGTAAATAAATGACGAGTAAAAAATTATCAGTCACCCTACGTGTTTAGGAAAATATAATATTTGTTTCTGGGATACTAACAAAACTAAGTACTACTATTACTGCAAAAAACAGATGATCTTAAGCACTTGACTTGGAGAAAATAACAGATAAAGCCCTAGGTAACGTAAATGAAAACAACAACGAACGAACAAACTGGAACTAAAATAAATCAACGAATCAAAGTCCTACACTTGTTACTGACCTGAAAAATGAATGTATTTCTTAGTGATAGTAGCAGTGATATTTACAGTGATAACTACGTCAATAGATGAAAGCAGTGTGATTATCACTATATATTGCATTATATACAAAAGACACAATATGCCTCATTTCACTTGCAAAGATTCTCAACGAGTCCCATTTGTCTCAAGACTATTAAGATTGATAGGTGCACTTGACGTAAACTATTTGGAATCGTAGAAAATAAAAGTGGGACAAACATTAATAACACATTGAAGAGGACATCACATGCTGTTAATCATTATTCGTAAAACACCTACCAATTGAATAACTTTAGAATGTATTATGAAAGCTTTTAAATCGCTGAGTAAAATATTGTCAAGACGAAATCTTACAACTTCCCAAATTTCAAAGGAGAAAGATCTTACAGATACGTTAGAATGTGGGTTGGTGACAAAAATGTTATAAAAAACATTTTATAAAACATCTGTACAATACTGTCTATTACGGTAAGATTGATTTTCTAAAAAAAAAAGAACGTAATAGAATGATGCAAGTAATTAATTATAGCCCTGTTGAAGGCCATAATAGAGTGAACCAAACTTATCAGAAAATAAGAGAGCAATTTTTTAGGCCAGGAATCAGAAATTATATCTTGTTTGACAATGCAGTGAATGTCAAGAAGAAAAAATCAAACGAATAAAAATAAAAAACCCCTAGTTTTAATAGATGCACCCATTAAAATTTTGAATAAAGTGGTCAATGAAACGAATACATAGGCATATCATCCCCAAACAAACGGATCACAAAAGCAAAGTCATTTTACTTTGGCTGACTTTATAAGAACTTACTCTTAAACTTATGATGACTGGGACAGTTTGGTGGAATCGTCAGCTTTTATTGATAGTACGATTGTTTATGTAGGAACAAATTTTACGCCCTATTAAATGGTGTTCGAGAGATTAGCAAAATTGTCTTTGATAATATTGAGAAACAAAAGGTTACTAACTGATCTATTATATGTGCAAGATCTTATTAAGCGACTTTAACAAATGCAACTTATGGCAGAAAATCAATAAACGACAATGCAAATACAAGCAAAAAGTGAGTGCAATATTAATTAGCACTATGTATTTAAAAAAAAAGAAATATCTGATATTACATATCTAGATTTATTAAATGTTGATGTAATAATTTGAGTACAACTGTTTTAAAAATTTTAATTAATGATAAAAATTTAAGTTATGTATACTGCTAATTTTATTTGTAAAATGGTCTTCAATTACAATATCAGTAATACAGTTATCATGAGTTATCATGCAGTTATCATGGGCAAACAAGACACGAAAATCGTAGAAGCAGTGGCTGACAAACGCTGATTAAGCATACTCTTGCCTAAAAGTTACAGCTGATAACTGCTAAAAGGAATTCTTAAAAACTTTTTAAGCAGTCCAGTCCACAGAGCCGAAACCCTGTACTATGAGTTATTTTAGTAATGACATGGTGTTAAGTTTACCGCAGAAGACGGACATTGTGGCAAACAGCTTGAAACTAGCACTAAGACTGCAGGAGCTAATTGACTTGCTTGATTAACCACCAGATAACGTAAGTAATCAAGCAACACCAAGAAGGCTCACGATTTGCATAGAAAAAAAAACACCTGAAGCAATAACACATAAGATAGAGCAGTTCTAATTTTGTGACTTGTGAGAGGGAATCATACTGGGACTAGGATCAACATCCTTGTAAAAAAGTCTTACAGTACCAATTATATTGTGGAATTCTTTCAACACAAGCTTCTAAGTGATGATTTCTATTTCTTAACCATACGACAAAACTAAAACGATGTCATTTCCGTTCATATGATATACAAGAATGCCAGGTGGGTGGAAGATATACGTCACACAACAGTATATCACATTATTTAGCAGACAAAAGATTCAAAGATAAAAAATGCAGAAGACACTACTGCCAGTGCGACTACAAAGAACAAGAACAACACCAATAACTATAACACTTCGTTGTAAAGTAGTATTACAAGTACCAGCCATAATGAATTAGGATAAAAGTACTGAGTTGTTTGATGCTGACGGTGACGAGAAATGGGACCCAAGCTTTACTTTCTATTGTAATGAAAAATTTGTATCAACAGCCTGGACTTTAAATATTTTGTACAAAATATATTTAAATGTGAATGGCAAAAAAAATCCACTTGCAACTATGACTGTAATACTCTATTTTTTAAAATTGCAGGCAGAGTTAGATAATAACAACAATCATTTTGCAAAAATCTTGCATTCTCTTTATCATCTGGTGCCCAAGTGCTCTGCATATCAGTTTAATGCCAGGAGGCATTTGTGTGGTTACGTTTATCATCATGTATAAAACCATTACTACTGAACGTATCTATCTTTATTATGACCCTATAAGCTTTTATTTTACTTATCAAGAACTTTTACTAATATTGTTAGTCAAAAATTACTATTTTTGTTAATCAAAAGTATGATTTGATCATGAGATTGTGGCAAAATAAGTAGTACGAAAATTGAAACAGTAATTATGACTGGTAAATATGATCCTTCACTTTGTTAAAGAAATTCGGTAAGGATAGTGTTTTAAGTGACATGCTGCTTTAATAGAATATGTCTACTCAAGTAAAGTGTACATTTAGAGGAGAACCAAAATTATGGCTTGTATGCCTAAAGTAGCAAAAAATTTTAATCGAAATAATTAAAAATGACGTATCATTCCCTCTTTAATTAAATTTTATGAAAAACCTGAAATGGTGCTTAAAGTCTTATAAGCAAACGATAAATTTATTAACTTGCATTTTGCTTAAGGAATAAGTTAATCGTAACATGTATTATTATTACACATGGAATACAATTAACTTGCGTACATTATCAGCCTAGCCTCATGGTGTGGACTACTTTCGTGACAAAATCTTTGGCACAAATCAGAAGTAGAACGTTTATGTGTTTTAGTCCTAAGCTGAAGTTAACATTTATCTCTCATATTGTCTTCAATAACTCCTTAGCAACATACTGTCTGTATTCTGTGGGATAAAATTGTAAGTCATAATAAGTTTGGCACCCTAGTACATTTATATAACATACAACGTGAACGCTACAATTAAAATTGTAATTTTGTTGAGGTCATTATCTTCCACAGTTAATTTGTTTGAACATTGTTATTATCAGAAAATCAATGTTTTTTTTTTACAATTAACTTACCTACGTAGTCGTAGTTTTTTGGAGATTTTTCTTAATGTTCTTTACCATCGTCTTCATTTGCCTCAAAAAAACTTAGGATTCACATGATAAAAAACTTTATGGCGTACATCAAGTACACCAAGAATCCAGTGATTATAAGGACACAATGATATAATAATACTATAAGTAATTTTTTCTCTAATGTGAGACACGCTTTATAGAGATGAAAGAATATTACTTTTTTTTTAATTCAATACAATGTGTGATTGACTTAAAAGAACACAAACTGTTTTTTCCTAGTTATCCCACTGCAGTTTCTATAAGGCATCAATGGCTACACAAAAGTGTTATTATTATCATAAATAGCATCTTTAACTTTTTTTATTTCAGGCGTAGAGATAACTTTGTAAAAAACTTTGTTGCTATCATATTGCTTACAGAATAATTATTTAAAATTTTTTTAAAACTATTGAATATTTGACGCCATGCTTATACGAACTTCAGTGAGAAAATCGATTGCTTATTTGACATTATTTTTCGTTGATTTAGATGTTAAAATAACTTTCTGTAAAGCCTGCGTTTTGGTATTACTGACAAATTTTGTTTTAAGTGGTCAGTCAATGCTAGTAGTTACAAAGTTTTAAAGTTGCTCATTCTGAAAGAACGAGATAAATCTTTTTGCGCAATTAACTTTTTCGTAGGCAACAATACTCTTTATTAAAACTTAATTTAATATGTTTGACGAAATTATTTATACAGCATCAGCATTAACTTTAGAAGTATCTGTCCTCCTCCTAACAAATACGTCAAGTGTGTTGTGATATACAAATCTAACCGTAAGGGTCTGGACCAATGGCTTTTTTTTTCCTTTAATCCTTAAACTCCATATTTTATTTAACTTTCTTAGATCACTTACCATTTGTTACGTCAAAGACCGCGTAGGAGTGATTTTTATATCTAAGCCTTAGCTTTCGCTCAATAGCCTGGAGACACGACAGAAAGGGTTTAAGACAGAGCACTGAGATGGGAACAGGGTGAATAATTAAAGAAAGGTTAGCTAGCTACTTGGTCATTGGCATACCCACTAATGGTACGTGACTGGCCGTTTAATAAGAAATAATATTTTAATTTTATGTTAAGAAGTCTATAGTCATCTACTCGCTGAAATTTTTACTAGCAATGCACAACATAGCCACAAAGATTGCATTCTATAACTAAAGGCTAGTTGCCTGGCCATCGGCATTTACACCAACTGCCATACAACGTAGCGTTAATGCTAGAATTTGCTAAATTAACACTTGTTGCTTGGCCATCAGCATTGATACCAACTGCCACATAACATAGCGTCCCTTGATCGATTTGAATAATCGGTAGTTGTCTGGCCACCGGCATTTACACCAACTGGCACACAACGTTGCGTTCATGCTTGAATTTCTTAACTAAAGGCTAGTTATCTAGCCGTTAGCATAACCACCAACTAACATATAACGTTGCATCACTTGATTTATTTAAATAAAGGCTAGTTGCCTCGTCGTCAGCATGTATACCAATTGGCACTTAACGTAGCTTTGTCACTTAATTTAAGGTTTCTTTGTTAAATAAAAGCTTGTTGTTTAGCCATCAGCATTCACACTAACTGGCACAGAACTTATTGTTAATACTTGGTTTTTTAATTATTTTGTGAAAAAAAGCTAATTGCTTGGCCATTGGCACTAATACTAACTGGCACACATCTTAGCTTTGTTTTGTTATTTGGTTTTTTTATTAATAAAATTTCTCTTTTGCCACCTGCTTGGGCACTAAAATTCGGAGTAAATGGCACGTTATAGTCAATTCAACTCAAAAAAACTGTGGGGGATGCGTAAAAATTATCTTCAAAACTAAATATCACTTATTTTTACCATCGTCAAAAAAGGGGAAACAAAGTGGTTCTTAAAGAAACATCTGGGTAGCTAGATATAATTTAAGTTAAAACGTATAGACCAGATTCTCCAGGTCATGTATAGGCACCAACCAGGCTTTCTAGGTCGTGTGTACTAGTCTGGCTACTACTCTAGGTATACTACCAAGCTGGCCTGTCTGGTAAGTGCACTAAACGGGCTCTCCAGATCGTGTGAGTTTAGCCCGGCTACTGCTCTCAGTAAGCACTGAAGCTGGCCTGATTATTAAACAAGTTTTTTAGGACTAATTAACTTACAAAGAAGGCCATAAATTTATATAGCTGAAGGTCTTGTCTCCTTATCATTGCCACTATGGCCAGAGATGACGAGATATACATTAGTTCTAAGAATTAGTCTGCATCATCTCGTGACAGGAAAAGGGAAAGATTTTCTACACATTTTTCGTCTTCCTCTAAATGTAATGTTCTGGTTTTGGGGTACTACTTACTAGCTAAAGAATATCGTATGGAAACAATACTAGTCCTAGTGCTCACTTGTCAAAAAAAGATCACATTACAGTTCACGTAATTTTTCGGCTTGGTGGCCCCTAGTATTGTAAGAGTTATGCAAAGAGAGTAATAAAAGTGTAGCATGCCGTTGTCAAGTCTCGTTGCATGAATGTTGGCTAATGTGTGAACCAAACATCTTGGCTTTAGTGTCTGCTCGTCTACGAATGGTTGAGGCACAAAAATAAGAGGTTAAAAACTAATTATTGAGTTTCACTTAACGATAGAGATAAATCTATCAACGCATCAGAAGGAAAGGAGATGTCAACTAGTTATTAAATCTTTACCTTACTGGCTTCCTCTTTGTACGTGCATTGCAAAGCATTAGTTTTGGTGCTGCATATGATGTGTGCGTATGTGACGTTTAGATTGATACGAAAACGTAGACTTGCCAGGAGGAAAAGAAGAAGAAAGGTACTTTGAGCTTAACCTCGATGTAACACGTTTATGCCTTTCACGTTTCATACAGATAACAACATACACTAGAAGAAGAGGAACAAGCATAAAAATAAATAAGATTTTTGAAAAAAAGAAAGTTTTTAAAAGCTTAAAAAAGAACCACTCAGCTGAAATGACAAAAACTATAATTATTGGTGATTTCTAAAAATCACTTAACATATAGCGTTGGAGAAGTGTCAAATAAAGCTTATAAAAACTGATCTGTTTAAAAAAAATTTTTCATACGTCAATATTAAAATTAGAAAATAGGTGAAAACAAGATAGTTTGCAGAAGATGAAAAAAATTAAACTATATTAACACATACCAGTAGATGCATCTTGGTGTCTCATAGAAACAAAGAAAATCTTAGACAATCTCAAAATAGTCGATTTCATACCACAGGGAAAAAGAAAAGAAATCCTGCCCAAAGATTCATATTCTTGTATCTTTGTACGTATGCTACCAATATTTAAATAAAAAGGAAAAAACGTAGACACATATAATACTAAAAAGGATCCTTAAACCTGTTTACTATCAAATTAAGAGCAGCTTAAATTAACATTTAAAGAACAAAATAATAAGTTCTCTGAAAAGGTTAAAATTAATTTTGTGCAATATGATAAGTGGTCATATTATTATTTATAATAAAATAAGTTTATTCATTAAAGCTTATTAGTACTAACTGCTTTTTCTAATTTTTCTGGATTTTTTGTTCGTAATATCTAATAGTTTATAATGATTTGTTCACTTATTAGACATATTCATAGTCAAACAATTTTTATAGACTCTGTTTTTATGACTTAAATTTTTTTTAATTTTTAGTAATAGTATTCAATTGTTTTTAAAATTCAGAGAACGAAATAATATGATGCTTATCGCGAGAGTTAAAAAATCTTATATAGTATAAGTAGTATAGTATGTTTGTCTGTTATATGTATAATATTAATAGTTTTGCAAGTCTGCTTTGCATTTTCTGTAGAACACGAATGTAAATATTCAGTACACCATTCCAAGCACTTATACCATAGCTCATTATGCTGTGGAAAAAATGACTTATTATTTATAGTTTATTACAATTAGCTTTAACTGAAAAAATCGAGTTGCCTTGGCCATCTCGAACTGGATAGGAAATGTCGATACATTTAATTACTTGCATCGATACTGATCCATTGATATAAAAAGATTAACTTTTAATGTTATTCTATACCATATGAGCAGGCATTGACAGAAAAATCGCTGAAAACTATAAAATGTAACAATTTAGAATAGGAGTCACTGAGACCTCGATGGCAAAATTGGTATCTCGCTTTCCCAGCAAAAAAAGAGTTCTAGGCTGAAATTCTGGTTAAGGTGGCACTTATTTTCAATTGCTACATATGATAACTTTTCGACAAATCTGTAGTTTGAACTAAAAAATCGAATTACCATGGCAATCTTGAACTGAATGAAAAATGTCCATAAATTCAATTCTTCGCATCTATACTTACCAATCGATAAAGTTAGATTAGTTTTGAATATTCTTATATTCTTACAGTAACGTATAACATTTTTTCATTGTTATGTTAACTTCCATTCAGAGAATTAATATCGCAGTAACACATATCCGTCTTGACTATATCCATTAGCTAGTCATCAAGCGTATTTACGTTTGCTTTATTGTTTTGGATAAGCACGTTTATTTGTTGATTTTGATATGATCGGCGTATTATTTATCCTTTTAGGTTACTGTATGAGCATTCAATGACTTTGTGATTATCACAACATTTGAGGCATATTATTTCATTATTGTATTTATGGCTACAATGAATAAATCTTTTACAATTGTAGCCCAGCTTCACATTTGCAATATCATAAATTTAACAGTTTTGATACCTAACAAGTACTCTAAACTTGTTTTTTTTAGTGTGTTTGTTAACTTCTGGATTTACTCCCGTTATCATCGTACGATAATTTTTTTCTTTTATTTTATATGTGTGTAGTACTTTTTCTGTCACTTGATGCTTACTACAATTTCTTATACTGATATTTTCTAGTAGTTTGTCCATTTATAATTTATTTGTACTGTCTCTTCCAACTGTTCCTCTTTTGGAATGCTTAGTTACTAAGTTTGAGCTTCATATCCTCTGTTTAGTGACCTCCTTAGTACCTTTTTCATTTTATTAATACATTTACTGTTTATGCAGTTTACTATTGATTCGTTTTTTTTATTGCACAGTTTTTTTGTTTGTATATTTCAAGTATTAGATATTATTTGTGCTTTTACATTTTTATATTAACATGATTTTTTTAACGTATATATTTATAAATATGTGTAACAAAGTTTCTGGTTCATTTAAGTAGTAGAATTATCTTGTTCTACATGAAAATAAGCTGTGGCATTATAGATGGGGGATTCATAATGTAGAAGGGTGCCGTAAGAAAACCATCATTAAGATGTGGTATTATTGTGCATTTAAGACTGCTTATAAATTTAATATCATTATTTATACTTCTTATAGGTTCCTTAAAAAGGGATTGTTATTGCATACTAAAGATACAAGATATATTATTAATTAATTATCTGTTTATTGTTAAAAAAAATTATTTGTAGAGTGCTCCATATTGTACGTCAGCTAAGTTCTCCACCTGGAAGTAGCTTATCCCCTTCCCTTTTTATGTAGCAGCGTATCATTCAAGCGATGGCCTAATGTTCGACCAATTTTATATTCTTAGCTGCAAATCTCGTATTAGTGCAAACAAATTATAAAATGCATATAGTATATAAAATATTAATATGCAGTAATTTTTTTCAAATGAACTAATTATATGTCTCTGCTCTACGACCCTCCGTATAGTAAGTTTAAATTAAACAGCTTCCTTTTCTTCTGTCCAGTTGGAAAAATTAATCTTGAAGGTAATAAATGATCAATAAAAGGGAGAAGTGCATGTGTTTGCACGCATGTATGTGTGTGCTTCTATATTTCTCCATGCTCATGCAACTAAAATAGTCATTTAGTTTTCTTGTATGCATAAATTTGTTAAGTTTTACATCATTAATTAAAAAATTTGAAGACAACTAGTTGGAATCGTATACAAAACAACTTTTTGATAAGATCTTTTGCCCCTCTGCCAGATGGAAGTGTAGAAACGATGTATAAGCAAATCCCAGAAACTTTTTAATTTAAGGCAACAAAATACAAATCTCTAAATTTGAAAGCGTAGTTATAAAATTTTGTGCAAAAGTCTCATCATGAATTCTGTAATAACGTAAATGTATGTTAATTTTTTTTTATGGAATGCTCCCAAAGATATAAGGAATTGTTGAGACAAAAAAATTTTAGACTATTGCTTGAACACATTTTTGTGTGTTGGTTGGTTAATTTCAAATAGAAAGAGTTGATAAACTTAAGCCTTTTTTAAAGTGCTTATTAGAAACGTTGTGAATTGGTCTTTTATAGTCATTGAAGTCAATGCATATAATAATATAATAATCCAACAATTACTTTCAATGTAGATACTATAGAAACTGCTTAAGAATTCTATAAGATTGTAATAATAATTAAAGAGAAAACAAATTTCTTGAAATATGATAAGGTACCTGACTTTGAACTTAATGTAATTTTTCATATGAAATAACATATGAAATCACAAAGCTAAAACTACTTGTATAATTCCATATCACTCTCTTGAAGTTATTACAGAATTAATTCCTCATAAGATTCTGCCATCCTTTTTTCATGTGGGACTAGTAATTTGATTAATATCTTTGGTAAGGGATAGAAAAAATGTTAATGGAATCAACTTATCTAAATAGTAATGAACTTTATTGTCTTAAGTATTAACTTAATAGCACAATTATCATGGCACCAATGCTCATTAATCTACGTACCAACCCAAACTTACTCGTTCTTATACACAATTAAATAAAAAAGAGAGCATTCTCTTGTGTACATTCTATTGGATGGTTTTCAAAAGAAGACTAAAGGCGTCTTAAAATTATAGCAATCAACACAGCCATAATTAATAATTAGAATAAGCTGATGAAGTAGGGGGCTGATTCTTAATATTTTTAATACTAGTCATAAGAGTTGACGGGTGTTGGTCGTAAGTTAGTTTTTTTTTTAGTCATGCAAATATATCAGGGCTTTAATACGAGAATACATTAACATCGTATAGGTCATACCTTAGACACGATTCGGGGCTTGCATAGATACTCACAAAAAGCTTGGTGAAAGAGAATTTATTATTTTAATTATACTCGTAGAAACTATGTAGCAAAGCGAGGCAGATACCCAATATTTACGGCTATATGAGTAGCAGTTTGTTCCTAGTCTTAGAAAGAGGTGGTAATCGCGTGTTGTTAGCAACAAGCTCAATGATGCATCTGCAATATATACAATTCTGATCGAAAAGTTAAAATTTTTAAATTAAATTTTTTCATTAAATTGCAAGCAAATCAAATGTAATTCTTTTCTCCCTTGAAATTCTTATGAAATAAATTGTATGTTTATAAATTTATGCATAATATAGCAATAAATAGATGCTTTTTAACTCCCTATTGCTCTGCTCAGTATTATAAAAACATTTACTATATCAATAAGTATCTTACCTGTTAAATATAATATTTTTTTGTAGAATTTAAACATTTTTTATTAATGACAGAATTATGTTTATAAGTACAGGAAATTTATCAGATAGATTTCTATCTGCAATTACTTAAAAAACTAAAAGCCATTCTCTTAACATTATACTACTAGCATTATAAATAACGTGCAAACTAAACGCAATAAACTGTCTCCTGTAAGGCCCTTTTTTGATTTAATAATAATAATACAGTTTCAAGAAAATGCACTTGTTTACTAATTTGGAAGACCCTTTTTATGTTGATATCAATGACTAAATTACAAATAACCCCACTTTGTCACAAGGTTAAAGACACTACGGTTAATAGTTTTTCCGTAACTTAACATAATTTATTTTTAATAAATCAAAGAAAGTTATCTTCATGTAATTCGATAACACCAATTTAATTTCTGATTAAAAAAAAGAGCCAGTTGCATAAGATGCAAGTTATAAGAAACCATAACACAGCATTTGAGCAGCAAAAAGTTATTTTACTTCTTAGTGATGTTATCACTGTCTAATGTTATAAAGTATTTGAGTATTATCAGAGCCCTATAAAACAAAAAAATTGTTTTTCAAATAAAATCTAAGACATTGTTGACGTACCATGCGGTTACAATGCAAGTTGCTTGTTTTACACTCAAAAAGCTAACGAGATGTATAGAGAGGTTTAAAGTAACAGCCTGTGATGTTTGACAAGGGATTGATTATGTCCATCATAAAAAAGTTAAGCTTCATGTTTTAAGGTTCGCTGACAACATTGTGCTTCTTTACTAGCTTGAAAATGGTCCGTAAATTAATCGATTTAAGTCAGGTGTTGTCGTTTCTACGACATTGAAATCACACATGTTTTGCTTGTTTTTTTCACCACCATTCATTCATACTCTTTTTTAATGAGGTAGAATGAGATTTTTCTTGCTGCTTGAAACGTTGCATTTTTCCTTAGCTTTCTGGACATTTGATTTTCCAGTTATTTTCATTCAAATCTCTGCTTTTTTGATGGACGTTGGTTGTTTTTGACAAAGAGCAGTTATGGTAAGTGCTATATATAATAAAAGACTAAAAGCAATCTTATTGACATGGCATTATTTATCTAAGGTGTTCTATGTATTTCTTCGGATACAGCTGAAAAATCAAACCATGTTGATGTTATCTTCCTTATGCTTATTTGCAATCCAAAATCAAAGTAACATTTGTTCATTTACTGACTTAACTTCAAAAAATTAATTTTTGAGAATTTCATTTGCTTTAGTTAGTTTAAATTGGAACAGGTTTTCTTTGTTACTCATTAAGGTTAAAGCTTTCTTACTAATGTTACACAGACACATAAAATACATAATACCTTATGTATATAAAAGGCTTAACAGCTTTTAACAAAAAATATTTAATAACAAATTATTATTTTTAAATAGAGCAGAGATCTGTATAACTCTTGATAACCATAGTAAGAAATTCTTTACAATACAAGTAACAACAGATTTTTGTAGATAGTTGTAATGTAGTCTATAACAGGAAAAAATTTTAAATTATGCATTATATGGCTGTCTTCTAGGCAGTGTTGATATTAAGTTAGAAAATTGTAGGTTTTGATACTAATTGCCAACAAAAAATAATACCCCATTAGCTGGTCCCTGTTAAGGGAAGAATAAGCTCTACAAACAAAAACCAAAGCATGGATTAAACTTTATTACTACTGATAACTACAAGACACTACCTTGAGAAATATGTTTGTTATATATTTTCATTGCTATGATTAAAATTTAAAAACGATTTCAAGTGACTACTTCAAATGCTCAATATTAACGCATTCTTTTATGAAGCTTCATCATTTAGAACTTCCATGTCCTTATGCACCAACAGTGCCTTATAAATTTCGATAAACAAGGTTATGGGTTTAAAACCATACGATTTCTCACGCAGCTTATCGCTGGTGCCAAATATCAAATAGTGTTTTTATTACTTTAATTATTCGCTTCGCAATTGGCAAGATTTTAATTCCTATTGATACGTACTGTGTTATCTTAAATTGTACCAGATAAGTCTTTGTTACTACTTTGATTTTCACTATCAATTCTACCATAATTAGCACTGTTATCTTGATAACCTTGTTGTTGCCAATGTTGATTCTGATACTGTTAATATCTACCACAACCACGCTGTGCTCTGCCATGGCCACTTGGCCACTATTGTTATTGTGAAAGTTGTGCTGGTGTTGGCTTCCAAACTGACCTCGTTCGCCTCTTTGCTATTAATTACTTCTTTTTCCGTTTACATTTGAAATCTCAGTCCACGATCCTCTTAATGTGTTTTGTCGTTGATTATAGTTGCTATAATAATGACTTAAAAAATGTCCTGGTTTACGACATTTATAATAGATTTTTCTGTTTTTCTTTTTTACTTTAAGTACACTTGAATTTCTACTATTATATTTATTTTGGTATGTTTAATTTCTTATCTCGTCCATTTAAATTTTCTTTATAACATATAGAACTGTTTGTTCCTTTTCTTTCAAAACGTCTATTAAATTACCAATATGTCTTAATGTTGAAGGTAATGTTCTCAGTAAATATTTTACCTTTTTCTTTTTATTAATTGTTGCTCGTGCCTTGTATAATTTAATTGTTATCTTTTTAAATTGACAATAAAAAACCATTAGATTTCTCACAATCACTTAAGTCCGCCATCTTGTCTTCTTCTTTTTGCTTTCAACTACTTTTAAAATATACAGACCATTTTTTAAAACTAAAAAAAAAACTTCTTTTCACGTAGTCTTTGTCTCCTTTTTTTAACTTAAAATTTGCACTGTTTATTTCTTTTTAAATTTTTTCGTTGTCAATTTGTTAAGTTCTTTCTTTTTCTTGTATATTCTGTATTTAACAATACTTGAACATTTAGTTTTTACACATCTTTCCACTTTACTCGTGCCAAACTTCCTCTCTTATAAAGCTTTGTAATCCTTTTGCATCTCAATAAATTTTTTACTTAGAAACATGTAAAACAAATCCCTGCACACATTTTATACTTATTTTTTCGATACTTCACATATTTTACAATGATTTTTAATTTTATACTCTCACTAAAGTAATTGTCACGTGCCTACGAGGAGACACGTCAAAAAAAGAACGAAATTGGCGGCTCAAACCATGCTCTATACAAATATTATTTATGTTAATAAGCTTGGTTTTATGACGTTTGCACTACAAACCCTAATTTTACGATATAATACAATTTGTCCCAGTATAGTTTCTACATTCTGCTGCGTACATAGTATATAGTCAAACATAAGTAATTTAAGTTACTTACTAGCATTACAAATTTTTACAGAAAAAAGACGTACGCTTTTTTTTACTATTCCAAGGATTAAAAAAAAAATTCTTTTTCTTACAACTTATGAGTCAATTTTTTATACGCACATCCTTACAAAAGTTTTTATTTTGCAAATCAGAAAACGAAATATGTCAAGCACATCTACAGAAATTCGTTTTAAAAAAAGAGCAAGTTGTTTAAAGTACAAAAGTTTTTATAATCAAGTAGGATGAGAATTTAGTCCTTGGAATTATTTTACGTTTGTAAAACACTATCAAGAAGGATGAAAAATACAGAGAAAATTGTGTCAAATTCGAAAATGTTAATAAACATGCAGATATAAGCTATTTACCTACTGATGATATTGCCAAAAAGTATCACAGTACGTATGGCGGATCTTGTAAAAAAAAATAGTAATAATATTAGTTATGTACTGTTATTAGAAAAGTCCAGTTTATTAAGAACAATGGTTCAAACAACGACTTACTACAGTACATACGCAGATAGTTTTAGATGTTGTCATTTTACATGAACGAAGGTAACAGAATTTTACTATTAAATTTTTCTACAAGCATAAATTAACAGCGTTTCAATGAAAATGATGCTTTTACGTATTCCTCTTACCTTTTTATTCAATGAGGAAGAGAAACTTATTTCAAATTTGTACTGTAATAAAAATAAATATATGAATAACGTTACCACTCTTGATTAAATTAAACATGACTGTAGTTCTTTACAGCCTTTATCGTTTATAAACAGTAAAAGTACTTATAAATGGGAAGTCATAAAAGCTGATGATTTAACAGTTAAAGATGATGAAAAATTTCTGTCCATTAACCTTCTATAGGTTTGTCTTCTTTATAAAGGTAAATGATTTCAAACTGCTCTTAAATCAAAAGTATGTGTCATTAAGATTAGCAAATCTCAGGAAAAAACATTTAATAAAATTCAAAGAGAAAATGTAGTGGAGTTCTTCAAAGCCCTCAAAAACAAAAAGAAGCTTCTTTCGCAACCTATAAATCAAAGCCTTAATTTGGAAAGATAACAAGATCACATTAAAGTTGGTGATTTAATTAGAATCAGCTATATTTTCTCTTCTTTAACAACTTGCAGACTGTATATGGGTAAGTTTGCTGAATAAGTAGTGAAAGGAAGAGAGGTGGAGAACAATACGACTCAAATACGTGGCAAATCTTTCTTCTAAGTAGAAAAAACTTAGTCCAAAATATCTTGAGTTAAAAAAAACGAAATATATTCAAATAACAGCACAAATTTCACTGCAATTAAAATTAAACGTGGTACATTATAACGTGAAATTCGATCTTATTGGACTGAGTTAACCTTACAAAATCAAATTAAAATTAGTAAGAATTAAATTTACTGAAACGGTAAGTCAGTCAAGCAAACGTGGACTGGCAATCAATGTGCTGGAATCGCAAGTCCTTTAATCGTGCACACATATACAACTATACAAGCTCACACACATGTTCCTTCACTCTTTCCCACTTGTGGGTGGTAGTCAACGGACTTAATTAATTACATGGGGCCGTGTTCACAAAAATTTTCGAATATTCTACAATGAATTATGCCAGAATCTTTTTTTAATATTTTTAAGGACCGTAAAAATTTAGAATCTTCTTCCTTGTTATTGCTTTGTCATCTTAATTTTTTATAAGTATGCATAAAAACAGGACCATCCATGCACAAAATAGGTTGAAACACATTTTTTTATGGGCTAGTGTATATTTATAATTTGAAATATACGTATATGTACGATAGTGCTGGATATCAAATTTTCGAAAGTTCAATGACTGACGAAAAATATTTTGTAACTCTGCGTTTTCCAAAGATAAAAATAAGAATCATCCGTTTTCTATTAGTACCACAGTAAACAAATAGCTCCAGCTATGAAATCGTGTTAGCTGCTAAGCAGACATCTGTTATCTTTTGTGTTAATCCAAAAAATTCAAAAAATATTTAACTAAAGAGATAATGCTATTAAATCCTTTTTTTGACACAATAAAAAAATGAGTAACACGTAATTACACCCACAGTTCTCACGGTATACAGTAAACAGCAGAGACGTCCTGTACTGCTATACACTTTATACATCTACATAGGTCAGCCTAACAGTATGCTTGTGCAGTGAGGCAGCTTTTGTAAGCATATGTATATGTGTATATATTAAAACTAAGCCGTAATTTTTTTGCACGACAGCTTTTTCAAAAATTTAAATTTAATTCAAAAACAAATGCCAAAAATCAGCTTAACAGACTTTATTATGCTATGCTTTCAGTAGAGAAAAATAAGGTCATTGTTCAGTTTAAAATACTGTGCTAAATATTATCTTATTATCCTTAGATTATCCTTAATTTAAAAAAGCTTAGTAAGTGACTGTTCAGATTGAGCTGGTACTTATAATTTTTTCGAGTTACTCAATTGTCAGAAATTTTGCAAATACCTATGAACAACGTTCACTTTCTCCTTTGTCATTATAAATAATTAATAAAAACTAACAACTCAGTATTTCTAAGCATGACTGTTTACCTTAATAATTATTCATACGTAATCAATATTTTGTTAGCATACCAACAGCCTTTTCAAGATTTAGCAACATACAGGTTGCAAGACAATAAGTCAAAAGGATACTTGTGACACCGAGAGATTTATAGAAGTATTGCAGCATAATATATGTGTGTTGACTGTACATAACTTTTATAAACTAATTTTTCTGTTCTTCTATAATCCAGAAAAAGCTGTTAGTACGATTGTAAAGTAACGATTTTGTATAGATAATTGTTTGAATAAACAGTTAACCTCCAAAAAATGAAATTCGTAGTTCTTAGTTATCATTTATTATTAAGAAAGAAAATCTTATGAATTACAGAAAAATTTCTACAACATTGTCACATGATAAAAAAAAAGGCCAACGTTTAAATTATACGTACTTTGGATCAACAGACCAAGTGGAATACACTTTCAGCCAAATGGGACTCCGTCTTGAACGAAAGACAGTTACGATGGAGTGAGAGCAGGGTTTTTTAGGGTAAACACATCTGTTGCATGAAGCAGCAAAGCATTGCTGAAAATTTTTTGCCACAACCATCACAACCTTTTTAACCACTACAGACATCACTGTCAACACAACCTCTACCGATTCAACGTGCATCTTTTGGGCAATCTCTTTCGAATGACTTAGTAACAGGCTCATTCCCATCTTTTAAAATGTAGGTGGATAATTATGACGGTTGTTATATGTTTAAAGATTTCTACGATTAGCTTAGTCCAATCACTAAGTTAAATGGTTGAGATGATAACAGGCAAAAGGTTCATTCCTTTTTTTGTTTGCATGGAAACAAGGAAGTGTAGTTTGATAATTCTTTAAAGTCTGAGGGTTTGTTGGATTTGATTTCTAAATTGCAGGTTCGTTTTGGAACAAAATATTAAGAAATAACGTGTTTTTCTTAACAACAAAATAGGAAACTGGATTTCGATAAAGATTTTTCAAGTTTGGATGCTGATCTACGAAAACTAGATTCAGTAGTTTATCATAAGTATCCGCTCACTACTCAAGATAAAATTGCTTCTTTACAGTTGATCACCAGGATTTCTGATACTTTTGTTAAAGACGTGTTTTAGTTAGAGAAGATTAAATCTTTGAGAGTTGCTTTTTAACGGGCAATTAAGGCAATTTTTGATAAAAATAGGATGTATATGACTATGACTACAAGAGACTAGTGTTGTAACAGAATCTTACAGAACAGTGGAATGGAATTCTAATTCAGGAATAGTTCAGAAAAGTATGTCCTCGAATGCTGTCACTGTTTAGTGGTGAAATTGCAGAAAGCAAGGACACGTCAAGAACAATTGTCTTAGACTGCATGCGTTTAATTGGCGGGAAAAAAAACTTTGTTGAACTTTTAGAAATGAGTTTATCACTTACAGATCTTTTAAACATACGACGATTGGATGCTTTCTAGTTGAGATGTGCACTGTAGATGATCTTCAACTCCTACTGAATCTAAGTATCCTTTTGATAAAAATACACATAGAGATACAGCTACATGGATGTATTGATATAGCTACATATAGAGGTGATACACCTTACAAAAAAAACACACACACTGAACCAAGTGACGCTTAGTATGTCTCAGATATACTATTGTTGTACAAGGTACAGAGGTTTGGGAGCAATGATGAAATATCTTCAGCCACTTGACACACGCACTTTATTTTCTCTGACTACATATTTATGGGTCTGACTACGCGTGTATATGTGTATGTAGAGGCATTATACTTCTACTATATATAGTTTTACCTGCTGCACGTGCAAACAGTAAGAGGAGGGATAGAGACTCCCCTGGCCATGCTCTTTGAATTTCTTCACTCTCTTACTCGCACACTTTTTCTGTACAGCAAACTATTTATAGAATGTATATCTATATTTTTTGAAACGCTTTTTCGTTATCGGCCACCACGCATCACTCACGCTTACTCATCATGCTTATGCGTGCCTATAGATATTTTACATTAAAAATTAAGCGTCATATTTTAATGTAAAACGCACTACTACTGCAGCATTACCATATATTACCATATCTTACATACTGCTAAAAAAAAAAGTTATAGTTAATACATCAACATAGCTGCTTCAAAAATATGCAGAGTCTTTACCATAGTTTATATTCTAAAAATGTGTATACATGTCATACAATACTGCATGTTGATTGTTCATGATACTACAATATAGATCATCATAAGAATGATATTTCAAAGTCAAAAAGAGTCTTACATTTTTTGTGTTATGGTGATCGAGCTTCCTAACCTTAGCAGCTCTCTCAACATTTGAGTTTGTTCAAAAAGCAAGTTTAAAGTCACCTGGCTTCTCCAACTAATTGAATATCGAAATGGTCCACATATATATTAAGATGTTGTAAATATTAGTAGTACTATTATGATTTCTACGTATGTCCATTGCAGGATTTTTAGAACCAAGTTCTTTATGTCACGTACTCAGGGGGCTGGAATTTTAAAACCGACAGATTTGATGAAACAAAAGTGGCTTACCACAAGTCTCGTCCTCTCAAGTCTCCCCCTTACCCCGTACCCCTCACCTACAGTTCCCTACACTCTTCCCCTCACCCCACCATATATCTGCCAACCATGCCGTGCTACTCTCCTGCACACCTTTGCCTACCACTCACCTTCACACTCCCAAGCAATTAATTTTTAATTGAATTTTAATTTTATTTTCCCACTAAATTTTTCTTTAACTTAGAAATTTTTTCTTTTACAATTCTTAAAAAAAAAAAAAAAAAAAAAAAACACTTTCCAGTTACGAGATTTAAACCCTCGACCTCCTGCATACCAGTCAGGTGCCTCACCCACTCTGCTACGAGCGCTGCCAACAAAAGTAATTTGGTTTTTTGTACTGATAGTGTGGTTCGTTACCATAATATTCCATTTTTATATGCATTCCTTGATAATACATTCAATCAATCATAAATTATGTATTTGCTTTCTCAATTATAAATCTAAAAAAACAAAAATTTAACTAGCAAAAAGAGTGTTATGTAAATTGAATCGAATAAGGTGCGTTATTACGCATTGAATATTTGTATTTTATGCATTAGACGCATAAAATACCAACTAATTTTTTTTAAACCCTACGTTTCTTTGGCATTACAGTAATGCTAATAATTACTGTTATGAAAAATATGAAAATAAAATAAAGTGAAATTAAAAAAAGATATGAATACAATGAAATGAAAAAAAAAAATGAAACAAAAAAATAATGGAAAAAAAAATTAAATAGAAAAATAAGAAAAAATAAAATACAAAAAAATTAAAAAAAAAAATTAAATAAAATAAAATAAAATATGGAAGAATGATAAAATAAAATGTTAAGAGAATCAAATAAAAAAAAAAATAATAAAATAAAAACATGAAAAAAAAAGTCATGAAATAAAATATAAAAAGACATAAAACAGTAAATGAAAAAAAAAAGGAACAGAAAATAAAAAAATTTAAAAATTAAAAGAAACAAACCAGGGGGTATAAATGGATCATAGGACCCACGGTAAAAACGAAGTAACGAAGTTCTTTAAAGATGACATCAGTATCAAGACACACGATTTCTTGGGTAACAAGGGGGTCGCAGGACCCATAGGAAGAACGAAGCTCTATTAAAATTAGTATTGTATTCATGTAGTTTACCAAAACAAAAACTTGAAAAACAAATAAAAAAAATTTTTAAAATTGAGTTCTGTACTCACGATGGTTTAACTTCATGAGAACTGTATTTATGCATGACGTACTAACAAAGTTAAATCATCGTGAGTACAGAACTTAATTTTTTTTTCTTTTTTTATTCGTTTTTTAAGTTTTCGTTTTAGTGAACTACAGGAATGCAGTACTTATTTTTATAGAGCTTCGTTCTTCCTATGGGTCCCACGAACCCCTTGTTACCTGAGAAATTGTGTGTTTTTATACACATGTCATCTTTGTAGAACTTTGTTCTTACCGTGTGTCCCATGACCAATTTATATCCCTTGGTTTGTTTTTTTTAATTTTTTTTTCTTTTAATTTCTTGCTTTATTATTTTTTTTTTACATATCCTTTTGTCTCTAATCTCTACCTTGTAATGGTTTTTCTTCTCGTAATTGACACAGCCATCGTCTCAAGCTTTTCCCAGCTTAAACCAAATCCAATGAAAAGACATTTTTTGTCAAACCATCTAACTTGTTGTATTGATCTTTTAATAACTAACAGTGTCCCTACCCTCACTGCTCACAAGTGTGGAAACTTATAGATAGCAATTAATCTTTTTGTAAATAACTAAGCAGACAAATTTCATGAGAATTTATCGTGACAGAACAAGCCACTTAAGATTTTGTGTAACTATTTTGAGCTCTTTTCAGGTCAGTGATTCATTAGCATTTGCAGCAGAAGTAGCACCTAGAAAACATGCACTTTAATTATTTTTTGATCTTTTAATTACAAGTTTATCTTTATTATTAACAAAAAACTTACAATTATTCTAAGCAAAATCTCAATTCATGCTAAGTGTATTAAAGACATTTAAATAGCTATCACTCGTCATACTAAAGTCATGTAATCCTCTTCAACCTCTATTCTAATTCTATACGTCTTGATCAGGACTGAGTCTAGAATAATTACAAATAGCGGTTGTTAAGCCCACTTGTGTATCTTAATAGCGCTTATCTCAACACTGATTTCATTTGCGTTGTTTGTAGATTCTAGACCGTAAACCTAATAGACAAAAAAAATAATATCTGAAATGCTATACATACACTTTACTAAACACACAATGAATAAAAAAGAAGATACCTTACTTCTTAATAACGTATATTAAGATTTTATAAGTAATCTTTCTAAATAATACAATGTAGTTATGTACTGCTGTTATCTTTATTCGTAAGAAGCGTACATTTACTGTTTATATGTATATGCGTAAATACATACATGTTTGACACTTACGTTATTTGTTCGAGGCGCCCAACAGTCTGTAACGATGGTCTTAACGATATAGACGTAAGTAATTGTTCAATTTGAAAATTATTTATATTACTATTTTATTCGTGACTACTTGCTTATACTTAATTTTGCATTACTGGAGATATTTGTAAACATTGGCCCTGCAATGTAATTTATGAAATTTGTTGTGTTTTTTCTGTTAATAAAGTGAGCCTGATGAGGTTGGCGTTAAGACCAACGAAGCGTTGCTCAAACTAACACCTGACTTTGGAGTTTTTATTCTTACTCCTAAATTAGCTCTTACTGATCGTGTGCTTATGCACTAAACCTCAAGAAATCACTGATCTTATTTAATTGGTGGCAGATGGTGTTTGTGAGTAATTTAGTATTTGTTGTTGCGCTAGTGTACATAGTTTCGTACTTACATCTACTTTTACTCATTTTCCATAAATATATCATGATCTGCGATATGACATTAGACAGAGGTTCGATTAAATAATGTCGAGATAATATCGCTGGTACGGCGATGGGGGAGGGGGGGGGGTAAATCACGTTGATATAAGCAGAACCCCTTTTCCGTATGTGTACTTGTACCCACGTGGGAGCGAGCACAGTCTTGCCCCTCTCACCTGTGCATATTCTCACGTGGCTATGAAGACTGGCTGTGACAGTAGTGACCATGGCTACTGCATACTCCGGTGTGCTCATCCTGCTTTTGTGCCCGGATAAGTATCAAAAACCATTTGAATAAGGGCACGTTCTAAAATGTCACTCAATAATTTTTTTCGATAGTAAAAAGCATGCATTTAGAAATTTTTTCAGTCCATTGTAATCAATTTTACAATAAAAGGCTTTCTTCCCTTAGATTGAAACGTATATTTTCAAGGTAATAGACAGGTATGCTACCAACCATCTTATCAGAAAGTTAAAACGTACCTGTACTAATACAATGGCTTTAAAAGATGTCATCATAGTATCGCACTCTCTTATTGGCATTAAATGTAACACAGTATGTCTTAAAGACTGCTTCAAAATATCTTGAGGATTGCCTGACATTCTATTAAAAGTTACTTATGAATAAATTGAAGATGAGTCAAAAACACCTTACAGACAAGTTAAAAATAACATATGTATGACTTTGTTTCAACCTATAAGGTAATCTAATAAGATTTTTACGTTGAATAGCAACACGTTTAATAAGAGCCCTTATTCAACGCTTTTATTTGTAAGGTCAACTAAAAGATAGTAGCAAAGTACGGCACTGTCTTATTAACAGTATATCAGGGTTACCTGTCCCCTGTCATCGCACAGTATCCCTTCTCTTCTATGTTGATTCCCAAGCGGCTAAGAGCACGGGCTATGCCTGTAGCGTTTAACCCACTCTTGTGCTATTGTGTGCTTGATTAGCCCCCGTATGCAAATCATGTTTGAGTTTACCTGGGGACGGCTAAATGGCAAGTGTGTAGTAAGATTATGTCATGAGTAACGATCTGTACTAACATTACACTGTATAGTCAACAAGTACTATCACACTGCCTTATTAAGAACTGATGCCACTTTAGTCACTCACTTACACACTTGCACAGTAATTTGCTTTATAGTTTAGTAAGTTAGCCTAGTAATTTCATTTCTAGCTTTCCATCATCGTTGTTGTTAGTGTATGCTATAAATGTAAAATATAAGAGGAAAGAAGAAATTTTGAGGTGTACGCGTTGAAAAATGTACTAAACAAAAAGTATTTTACTGGAAGTAAGGAAGTACTATTTTCTTTCTTGATCACTTTTAAGAGTCAGGTGTGCCCTTAGGAGAAAAAAATAAAATTTTCAATTAGTGGGAATTCAACCGGGGTAACCACAAAAAGTCTATGAAGCCCAACTTTGCAGACCTCGTGGGCCTGGTGCTTGCCCTGATAGTTTACACTACCAGGTATGTAGGCTTCCATTTTTTTAGTAATTTTTAAATATAACTTTGTTCCTCACCCATCGAAACTCTTGATAACAAACATCGTCATAAGTGCATTTTGAAGTTTACTTCTTCAGGCGTACCTTATGTAGGGAGTTAACCCGTGAAACAAGCAAACAAAGCAAACAAACGAGCTCTGCCATGTACATATTATTTTCAGGTATATATATATGTATATATATATTATCTACAAATAGCAGCCATCGCTGACTGCAGCGCAATGGATGTGTTTGTCTTTCTCTCTGCCTCTTTACCTCGCTGCAGTTATTATATGTATATAATAAAGCCTTTCTACTCTCTATCATAGGTGTTCGTGTGTGTTTGTGTATGTGTATATGCTATTTACAGTAGTCTATACCTACTTTGCTGCATTGTGAGAATCGTTACGTGGCTGCAATACAGGCCTCTCTTACAGCTAAGGTACTGTCAGATAAATAGTCTTATACAAAACGCTTCGAAGAATTCTAAAAAACATAGTAAAATCGTTTTTCTTTTTTATTTATCCTTATTCACGTGTATATATATATATATATATATATATATATATATATATATATATTAACACTTTAAATTATAAAATATATTAACGCTAACATTCACATAAAAAAAAAGTTGTGATAGTCATACAATAGTAATTCATCAACCTATGATAGGACAGCAGAATAAAATAGATAGCAATGAGTGTAGTAGGAAAAAAAATTAGGAGACAAAAGAGAAAGATTAAAAAATAATTCTAAAGACAAAATCGTTCCATACAATAAAAAATCTCAGAAAAAAATGAAAAAGTATCCTTAAAACAAACTGTATGATATAGTGAGGAGCTTAGGTTTATTAAAAGTATCAGCTGATTTACTGTCCTCTGATCTTAAATCAAGAAATATGCTGATCCAAGAAACTCAAATGACGTCTTATGCCAATAGGAAAAAAATATTACAGGAGTTTTTCCATTCAAGACTCTTATTTAGTATATTGTCACGGTGTAGTAGAGTTAATGAATAAAATGAAACCAGCCACTTATAAAATTTATGAATGGTGATAGATCTTAAAATCCTCTACAAAGAGTCTCATGGATATCTTATTGCTCAATACCATTTAATTTTCTCCAATTGCAGTTGCTCACTGTACTGTATGAGAAAAAGAATATGCATACATAAAAATGGTATTAAGAAAAATCAATAATAAATAGTACGAACGGTTGATTTGCAGGTATGGAAAAATTCTAGTAATAATTCTGAGTCAGCAGTCGGGATTAGCAAAGTACCCTTCTTCTTGTGAAAATAGTATAGATAAGATCAACAAAACCTCTGTGATAAAAAAAGGCACCAAAATAGTTTATATAGCCTGATTTTAATCAAATAAAAAAAAATAATAATAATAAATAAAATAAAATTAGAAAAATTAAAAATTTAAGCGATAAATGAGAGAGAGAAAATTAATATAATAGAGGAAATTAAAAATAATAAATTAATTTAAAAGTAACAAACCAGGAAGTATAAATAAGTCATAGATGCCACAATAAGAACAAAGTTTTTTAAACATGAGACAAGTATAAAGACACACAGTTTCTCAGGTAACAAGGGACCCGTGGGACCTATTAGAAAAACATAGCTCTATAAAAATAAGTACTGCATCTATGTAGTTCACTAAAACAAAAACTTAAAAAATATAATAAAAAAAAGAAATAACAAAATTTAGTTTAGAACTCAGGATGGTTAAACTTCATAAGTATTGTATTTTTGCATAACGTACTCACGAAGATAAACTATCGTAGGTACTGAACTAAATTTTTTTTTTTTTTTGTTAATTCGTTTTTCAAGTTTTTGTTTCAGTAAACTACATAAATGCAGTACTTATTTTTATAGAGCTTCGTTCTTTCTATGGGTCTGGCAACCTTCTGTATAACCGAAAAGCTGTGTGTCTTTATACTCATCTCATGTTAAAAGGACTGCGTTCTTACCGTGGGTCCCATGACCCATTCATAATCCCTGGTTTGTTTCTTTTAATTTGATTTTTTATTTTCATTTTTTCTTATCCTATTTTATTCCTGTTTTATTTTACTTTTAGATTTTTAACTTTCTTTATTCTATTTCATTATTTTTATTATTTATTTTTCTCTTTAATCTTCTGTTTTTCATTCCGTTCTAAATTTAATTTTTTTTTTTTTTATAAGATTTCATTGTACTTTTTTTTGTATTTTTTTATTTCGTTTAGTTTTTTTCATATATTATTTCATTACTTTTTTTACCTTGATTTTTTTTCTTAATGCATTTCTTTTGTTTCGGTTTTTTAAATTTTATTTTCTGTATTTTAATTTTCTTTTCTTTTTAATTTTGTGATTTTATTTTATTTTTCATGTTTTTTCTGACATTACTTTTTTTTTAAATATTTTTTTACTATTTTTCATATCATTTTCCATTTTATTTTTCTTATTAATTCATATTGATTTATTTATTTATTTTTTTTTTATTGAATTTTTTAAATTTAATTTGAAAGCTTCTTTTTATTTATATTTCTTACTGTGTATCATTGCATTTTGTTTTAATTGTTTGAATTGAAGTTCTGTACATAAATTTTTTTCAAATTATTTTTTTTCTTACTTTTTTTTGCGATTCTATTGCTAATTAATACATTTTTTTTTTTTATTTTTATAAAGTTATTTAATGACGTTTTGCCATTATTTCTTTATCAAATTTAACATAAGTGCACTAAAAAACTATCAAAATCATACGTTACTCAAAATATACATATTTAATGATCTTACATAATTTATTTATTACTGATTTAATAAATATCTGTATTTAAATAATTATGTGACATGTGTATTGTGAAAACATCTTTAATTATGAGCATTATTTTAATGCCAAAAAAACATCAGGTTAAATAAAAATCGGACAGTATTTTATGCATCAAATGCACGTGACGTAAAGAACTTCGTTTGAATGAATAATATAATTAATAATTAATCAATTTAATCAATTATTCTTCATCAATTTAATGTCTCATCAGTAAATGCATATGAAAATATAATATAAGTTACAAGCCACACGATAAGTACAAGAAACCAAAATGTTACAGTCGGCAGCGCTCGTAGCAGAGGGGGTAAGATCGTTGACTTTTATGCAAGAGGTCCAGGGTTCAATTCTCTTTGCTGGAAAGTGGTTTTTTTTTCTTTCTTTTTTGAAGACTGTAGAAGAAAAAGATTTAAAGTTAAAAATAACTGTGAGAAAAGAAGATCCAAATTTGTTCAAAAATTAATCGCTTGGTAGTGGGAAGGGGAATGGTGGGTGGAGGTGTGAAGGAGGATAGTGCAGCACGTTTGAAAGACATAGGGTTAAGGGAAGTGTGTAGGAGACTAATGGTTAGGGTGACGAGGTAAGGGGGGAAACTTAGGAGGAAGGGACTTTCGATAAGTGACTTCCGTTTTATACAATCTGTTATTTTTAAAATATCAGCCTCTCTAGTACGCGACATAAAAGACTTCGTTCTTAAAATGTTACAAGGCAACCATTAGTTAAGCTAAGTAGAATTCTTCTGCCTCCTTTACATATTATATGAGAATTGATTGGAGTTTGTTAGGGCTCTTGACAAGAAATGGTAATGTTTCAGATATGTAAAGCATGCCTTTTTCAAGTTGTCGTATGCTCAAGTCCAACAAGGTATATTTGATGGACCACTGACCTGCACCTTTAGATTAGACTATTGTGACTACGACAAACATGCAGGATAGCTTGGTTTCGAAGATGCCGTAGAAAATTTTCAGAAACACTAAGAGTGAGCAATATCCAGAAATTGTCAAGAACATGATACAAAGTTTTTGAGAACAAGGATGTCCTTCAAATCTCAAGCTACACTTTCTTTATTCCTACCTAGACCTTTTTGCAAAAAATCTTGAAGATTTCAGCAAAGAGCAAGGTTAAGAGCAATAAATAAAGTTACAGTCCAAAGAACGCTATACGTTTAACCCGTTTAATTTTCTGAAAAGCAGTGTTTAGGGTTTTTTTTCTGAACACGCCGTTGGAAATTATGTTTGCTATATTCTCGGTATTGCAGAGATTGGAAACACACTTTTCACCTTTTTCTTAAATTTTCTTCTTCTAAAAGGACGCTTTTTCTAGACACCTCAGCTGCTTTCAAGTGTTTAGGCGTAGCTTTTAGACCATTTTTTATAGCGTTTGGTATGCTTCCAAATTTTTCATCAATTGCTTAAGAGTCTCTTTAATCTCTTTTGTTGCAGATCCAACTTGATTAATCTCTTACATTTTCTTTACTTTCATTTTAGAATCTTCTCTTTTCAGAAATTCGAACGCACCTTGCGTCTGGTTACTTAAGAAGGACACATTACTACCCTCGCTAAGACTACTGCCTGTGCTGGAAAGGCTTCCTCTTCACTCTGTGTCTGTTAGAACAGGCCATGAAACGTTTAATAGTCTCGGTTGGCCATAAGAGGCATTTTTCTGCCCCCCCCCCCCAAATCTATGGAGCAAAGGGCAGTCACCCGGGCTTTCACCAAATCAAAACTGCCGGCGGACTTCCTCAAAAACGTTACCACCTGAGGTACTAGTTTAACATTGACGTTTTTCATTTTATTAGTTATTTTTTAAATTGTGTTGACCAATATCAGCCAACACTCCCCTTTTTCCTGAAAATAAATGTCTGGAAAAGGTGAAAATCCAATGACACCGAGAACAGCAACGTGTCAGTATTTAGCCACCAAACCCAGGAGGAGCTAGCCTTTTTAGAAGAAAGTGGTGCTAAGCTCAGAGTAAAGCGACAGCAAGTGGCTGATCAAATCCAATTAGCAATGAAAGTTATAACAGAGACGCTTTAATCAATCAACGATAAGTACGGCAACACAGCAAGCACTGTTAAAATTGGGCTCAAATCCGCGCTTAAACACCTTCAAGAGACAAAAGTGCTAAGAAAAAGCTTTCTTTATGAAGAAGTATGTGCAAACGCTTAGAAGATGTCATTCGAATTCCTGCAGTAGAGGAAACAAAGGCGAGATAATTTCCAACGGCATGAACAGAAAAGAACCCTGAACACTACCCTAAGAAAAATAAAACGAAATAAAAGAAACAGAAGCCCATCAGATAGCCCTGAGAAACGCCAGCAAACCAAGCCTCTAAAGAAAAAGAAGCAGGCAGTGGCAAACAAGGAATATTCTCCCAAGAAAAAAAAACGAAACCAGAAAAAAAGTAGATGCGACAACAACAGTAGTAGTAAAGATGGCCAAAGGGCAGACCTTTGCAAAGGTGTTGAGGACGATGAAGGCGAACTTTGACCCTGATAAGGCTAATGTGGCAGTCCAAAGTGTTGTCACTACAAAAAAAGGAGACATACTTATTAAGGCCAAAGTTTTTGAGAACGCTACTGCATTCTCGCAGCAAATTGAAAAGTTGGTAGCCGGACAGGGTACTGTCAAAATGAGAAACGAAAAAGTGACATTAGAGGTCTACGAGGTAGATGCTATTGTAGAGGAAGATGAGGTTGAAAAGGCTTTCGTGAGGACTTCTGGACTTAAGAGCCAGGATCCAGAAGTAGCTCTCTTAAGGCCAAGTGCCAGAGGACAGAGGCTGGCGTTAATGAAGGTGGATAAAGCAACTGCCAGACAAGTACAAGTGGAAGGCAGACTAGGAGTTGCCTTCGTAAGCTGCCAAATACGAAGAAAAATTAAAGTAACAAAATGTTACAAATGCCTGAGAAATGGACACGTCTCAGGCAACTGTACAAAAGAAAATAGATCAAAGCTTTGCTTCCGTTGTGGAAGCTCAAACCACCAGAAAAAAGAGTTTCCAGGCCCAGTACGGTGCTTCCTTTGCCCAACGACGGACAATAAGCACAAAGCAGGCAGTGGGAGCTATCCTTGATTCAAAAAAGTGCTAGGAGAGGCCAGGAGTACAACCTAGAAGGCCTAAGCAGAAAAAAAATAAGGCAGAAAGGCCTTGAGTTAAAAGACAGGCTAATGTGGACCCACGCTGCGCTGGGTTACTCTTTACCTATCAGCAAGGAAAAGCATTGAGCTTATAGTGGTGCTTGCTAGGGTAGCGGCCCTCTATGAAGCGCTATAAAGGGTGCTGGTCCTTAGGGACCTTGAGTCATTTTCAGGACTCGAGAGCATCAGCACCTCTAGCCATTGGTGACAAGTTAGCTCTTTAATGCTGTAAGACGCGATGGTCTTCCTGGTAGCTCCACCCAGAAGCCATGCTCACGCGATTCCGGGGTGGATCAAAAGCCACGTGGCATGGGAGGGAGGTTTAGTGGATATGGGTGGTTTACTAAAAAAAATCCACTGAGTCCCACACAACCACTGTCCTTGCGGTGTGCCTCAATGCATTTCTCCTCCCTCCACAAAAAAACAAAAACAAAACCGCTACTACTACTACAACTATTATTTCTACTACTTCTACTTTTTTTTTTTGTTTTTTTTTTTTTTTGTGTTTTTTTTTTGGAGGGAGGGAAAATGCTTTGAGGCACACCGCAGAGACAGCGGTAGTGTGGGACTCGGTGGATTTTTTTTATTAGACCACCCATACCCACTAAAACCCACCCCTTACCGCGTGGCCTTAAATCCACCCCGGAACCGCGTTAGCATTACTTCAGTGTGGAGCCACCAGGGGGACCATCGCGTCTCACAGCATTAACGAGCTAGCTTACCACCATTTGCTTGAGGTGCTGATGCTCTCGAGTTCTGAAAAGGACTCAAGGTCCCTGAGTACCAGCACCTTGTCTAGCGCTTCATAGTAGGCCGCCTACTTATCCAGCACCACTATAAGCTTAATGCTTTTCCTTGCTGATAGGTAAAAAGTACCCAGTGCAGCGTGGGTCCACAAAAGCCTGTCTTTCAACTTAAGGCCTTTCTGCCTTATTCTGATCCTGCTTGGGCCTCATCCCTGGCCTCTTTTAGGGCTCTTCTAAATAGAGGGCAGCTTCTGCTGCCTGCTTCGTGCTTGTTGTCCGTTGTTGGGCAAAGGAAGCACCGTGCTGGACCTAGGCATTTTTTTTTTTCGGTGGTTTGTGCTTCCACACTGGAAGCAAAGCTTGGATCTGTTTTCTTCCTTACAGTTGCCCGAGACGTGTCCATATCCCTGGCATTTGTAACATCTTGTTACTTTAATTCTTTTTCGAATTTGGCAGCTTACAAAGCCAACTCGTAACCTGCTTTCCTCTTCTACTTGTCTGGCAGTTGTTTCGTCCACCTTGATTAAAGCCAGCCTCTGTCCCCTGGCATTTAGCTTTAACTACTTTTACTAGTACTACTACTACTAGTACTACTACTACTACTACTACTACTACTACTCCCGGGTGGGGTTTTCGCTAGTTTCTCCATACCGGGCGCTTCCCCGGGTGGCGGATAGGGGCATCCTCTTGAAATAAGAGGTGACGATGGGCAGCTAGGGTGGCTCTCTATGGTGGTGGTCGGGGGCGTGGATCGGGGGGCGTGTGTGGCGCTGGCGTGTGTATCTGCGGCGTTGTGGACGGGGGACTAGTGCCCCATGCCTCCATCGGTGTGGATGTATGGGCCGGCTCTGCTTGTGCTCCTTGTTCTTCGCTTTTTGCTGCTTCCGTGGGTGGCACTCCATTGCTTGATGCGGGCCAACAAAAACTAGCACCCGTCGTGTATAGTAGTAAGCGGCGGTTAAAACATTCTTCTTAGATACATGCATCACACACTCTTACTAAACAAATACAGGGACACTTACGGATTGTTCTGGGTTGCGTGTGGTGGGTCCTTTTCCGGGCTTGCGTTGGGGGCCCGGCCACGGGTGAAGCCGGATGATGAGGCCCGGGTAAGCCTGGGTAACCAAATCTGATATGGCTGTACGCCTCATAAACAAAAAAGACGTGGTGGGCCGACTAATCTAGGCTTACTACCACTGAGGAGGCTATATGGCGGCACCTTAGTGCCTTACGCCAGCAAGTTTTGTTGGGTTGTCTGCGTGGTCTCGGGACTGTACGCCTGCCGCTCGTCTCGCTGGGATGACCGTTGTGTACCAACAAATACATACATTACACACGAACACCCTTCTTACACTTGTTACTCAACGTCAGGGCAGTCTCCGCGGGTGGGACTGAGGAAGAGTGGCGACTCCCGGCCGGCCCGAGCAAGTAGCGGCTCTCTCTGGTAACAGAGAGGGCTGCTGCCCTGGTTTTAACCCTTTCCAAATGGTGGGTAAAGCCGGATGATGAGGCCCAGGTGAGTCTGGGTAACCACATTTGATATGGCTGTACGATTTATAAACAAATAAGACGTGGTGGACCGATTATTCAAGGCTCACTACAAATGAGAAGGCTCTCTCTGGTGACAGAAAGGGCTGCTGCCCCAGTTTTTACCCTTTTTTAAATACTTATTTCTAGGAAAAAAATGGTAGTGCTGGCCTTCGCGGGTCAGTACGAAACTAAAAAGATGCCAAAATGAAAAACGTCGATGTAAAACAGGTACCCCAGGCGGTAACCTCTCTGAGGGAATCCGCCGTCAGTTCCGATCCGGTGAAAGTCCGGGTGACTGACGCAGGCCCCACAGATTCTGGGGGGGGCCACAAAGACGTGTCTCATGGCCAACAGGGACTGCTAAATGTTCCATGGACTTTTCTAACGGACAAAGGACGAAGAGAAAGCCTGTCGAGTATAGGCACTAACGACACCGAGGACAGCAACGTGTCAGTATTCAGCAACCAGACAAGGGAGGAGCTTGCCTCTTTTGAAGAAGATGGTGCTAAGCTTAGAGTTAAGCGACAGCAATTGGCTGATAAAGTCCAATCAGCAACGAAAGATATAACAGAGACGCTACAATTAATTAACGATAAGTACGGCAACACAGCGAACGCTGTTAAGAATGGGCTAAAAGCCGCGCTAGAACACCTTCAAGAGGCAGAGGTGCTAAGAAAAGGCTTCCTTTACGAAGAAGAAACGTACGTAAACGCTTGAAAGTCGTCATTTGAATCGCTGCAGTGGAGGGTACAAAGGCGAGATAATTTCCGACGGCATGTTCAAAAGAAGACCTTGAACACTGCCCTAAAACAAATAGAACGTAGTAAAAGAAACAGGAGCCCATCGGACAGCCCTGAGCAACGCCAGCATATTATGTCTTAAAAAAAAAAGAAAACAGTTAGTAACAAACAAGAAGAAATTCCCCTGAAAGACAAAACAAGCCAGAAGAAAAAAGTAGACGCCACAACAACAGTAGTAGTGAAGATGGCTGGAGGACAAACCTTTGCAACGGTGCTGAAGACGATGAAGGCGAATTTTGACCCCGATAAGACTGACGTGTCAATCCAAAGTGTTGTCACTACAAAAAAAGGAGACATACTTATTAAGGCCAAAGGTGTAGAGAATGCTACTGCACTCTCACAGCAAATTGAAAAGTCGGTAGCCGGACAAGGTACTGTCAAAATAAGCAGCAGAAAAGTGACTTTAGAGGTCCGAGACCTGGATGCCATTGTTAAGGAAGATGAGGTCAAAAAGGCTTTCGCTAAGACTTTTGGACTTAAGAGCCAGGAGCCAGAAGTTACTCTTTTAAAGCCAAATGCCAGAGGACAGAGGCTGGCTTTAATCAAGGACAAAACAACTGCCAGACAAGTAGAAGAGGAAAGCAGGTTACGAGTTGGCTTCGTAAGCTGCCGAATACGAAGAAGAATTAAAGTAATAAGATGTTACAAATGCCTGGGATATGGACACGTCTCGGGCAACTGTGAGAACGAAAACAGATCCAAGCTGTGCTTTCGGTGTGAAAGCTCAAACTACCGGAAGAAAGAGTGTACAGGCCCAGCACGGTGCTTTCTTTGCCCAACAACGGACAACAAGCACGAAGCAGGCAGCGAAAGCTGCCCTTTATTCAGAAGAGCCCTGAAAGAGGCCAGGGATAAGGCCCAAGCAGGAATTAAATAAGGCAAAAAGGCCTTGAGTTGAAAGACAGGCTTTGTGGACCCTAGCTGCGCTCGGTACTTTTTACCTATCAGCAAGGGAAAGCATTAAGCTTGTAGTGATGCTGGCTGAGTGGGCGGCCTGCTATGGAGCGCTAGACAAGGTGCTGGTCCTCAGGTACCCCGAGTCCTTTTCAGGACTCGAGAGCATCAGCACCTCTAGCAAATGGTGGCGAGTTAGCTCGTTAATGCTGTGAGACGCGATGGTCTCCCTGGTGGCTCCACCCTGAAGTAACGCTAACGCGGTTCCGGGGTGGATCAAAAGCCACGCGGCATGGGGGGGGGGTTTTTAGTGGGTATGGGTGGTCTAATAAAAAAAATTCACCAAGTCCCACACTACCGCTGTCCCTGTGGTGTGCCTCAATGCATTTCCCCTCCCTCCACAAAAAAAAAAAAAAAAAAAACTACTACTACTACTACTAATACTACTACTACTACTACTACTACAACTACTACTACTACTACTACTACTTCTACTACTACTAAACTAGCACGACTAATACTACTACTACTAAACTAGCACGACTACTACTACTACTACTAAACTGGCACGACTACTACTACTACTACGAAACTAACAAAAACAAGCACTCGTCGTGTATAGAAGTAAACGGCACTTAAAACATTCTTTTCAGATACATGCATCACACACTATTACTAAACAAACACAGGAACACTCACGGATTAGTCCTTTTCCGGGCTTGCGTTGGAGGCCTGGTGGTGGGTAAAGCCGGATGATGAGGCCCAGGTGAGTCTGGGTAACCACATTTGATATGGCTGTACGATTTATAAACAAATAAGACGTGGTGGACCGATTATTCAAGGCTCACTACAAATGAGAAGGCTCTCTCTGGTGACAGAAAGGGCTGCTGCCCCAGTTTTTACCCTTTTTTAAATACTTATTTCTAGAAAAAAAGGGTAGTGCTGGCCTTTGTGGTTCAGTACGACACTAAAAAAGATGCCAAAATGAAAAACGTCGATGTAAAACCAGTATCCCAGGTGGTAACCTCACTGAGGAAGTCCGCAGGCAGTTCTGATCCGGTGAAATCCCGGGTGACTGACGCAGGCCCCACGGATTCTTAGGGGGGCCACGAAGACGTGTCTCATGGCCAACAGGGACTGCTAAATATCCCATGGCCTTTTGTCACAGACAAAGGATAAAGAGGAAGCCTGTTGAGTATAGGCACCAACAACACTGAAGACAGCAACGTGTCAGTATTTAGCAACCAGACAAGGGAGGAGCTTGCCTTTTTAGAAAAAAGTGTCACTAGGCTCAAAGTAAAGTGACAGCAAGTTGCTGATAAAGTCCAATCAGCAATAAAAGACATTACAGAGACGCTACAAATGATTAACGATAAGTACGGCAACACAGCGAACGCTGTTAAAAATGGGCTCAAAGCAGCGCTTAAGCTTCTTTAAGAGGCAGAGGTGCTAAGAAAAGGCTGTCTTACTAAAAAAGATGTGTATACCAACGCTTGTAAGTCGTCATTTGAATTCCTGCCGTGGAGGAAACAAAGGCGAGATAATTTTCGACGGCATATACAAAAAAACGACCCTGAATACTACCCTAACAAAAATGGAACGAAGTAAAAGAAGCAGAAGCCCATCAGATAGCCCTGAGAAACGCCAGCAGACTATGTCTTTAAAAAAAAAAAAACAGATAGTGGCAAACAAGAAGAAATTCCCCTGAATGACAAAACAAGCCAGAAGAAAAAAGTGGATGCCACAACAACGGTAGTAGTGAAGATGGCTAAAGGTCAGACCTTTGCAACGGTGCTGAAGACGATGAAGGCAAACTTTGACTCCGATAAGGCTAACATAGCCGCCAAAGTGTTGTCACTACAAAAAAAGGAGACATACTTATTAAGGCCAAAGGTGTAGATCATGCTACTGCATTCTCACAGTAAATTGAAAAGTCAGTAACTGGACAGGGTACCGTCAAAATGAGCTACAGAAAAGTGACATTAGAGGTCCGAGACCTGGATGCCATTGTAGAGGAAGATGAGGTCAAAGAGGCTTTTGCTAGGACTTTTGGACTTCAGAACCAGGAGCCGAAAGTAGCTCTCCAGGAAAGCATTAAGCTTATAGTGGTGCTGGCTTAGTAGGCGGCCTACTATGAAGCGCTAGACAAGGTGCTTGTCCTCAGGGACCCCAAGTCCTTTTTAGGACTCGAGAGCATCAGCACCTCTAGCAAATGGTGGCGATCTAGCTCGTTAATGCTGTGAGACGCGATAGCCTCCCTGGTGGCTCCACCCTGAAGTAATGCTAATGCGATTACGGGGTGGATCAAAAGCCACACGGCATGGGGGGGGGTTTAGTGGGTATGGGTGGTCTAATAAAAAAAATCTATTAAGTCCCACACTACCGCTGTTTCTGCGGTGTGCCTCAATGCATTTCCCCTCCCTCTACAAAAAAAAAAAAAAAAAAACTACTACTACTACTACTACCACTAAGCAAGGCGCTATAAACCGACAGAAAATCACCCCGTTGTGTATAGAAGTAAGTGGCAGTGGCTGTTATAACATTTTCTTCAGATTCATGCATCACGTTCTTACTAAGCAAACACAGGTATACCCACGAGTTGTTTTAGTGTGCATGTGGTGGGGTCTTCCTCTGACTGGCGTGGGGGGCCTTGCAGCGAAAAAAGCCAGACGATGAGTTTTAGGTAAGTCTGGGTAACCACATTTAATATGGCTGCACGCCTTATAAACTAAAAAGACGTGGTGCTCTGACTAATATAGGCTACAACTGAGAAGGCTAAATGGTGGCTCTTTTAGTGCATTGTATACGCCAGCTCATCTTGGCAAATTTTCGTGCCAGCCGTGGGATTATTTGCCTGCCACTTATCTCGCTGAGACGGCTTTTGTGTACCAACACAAATATACACTACACACAATTACTATTTTAAAACTTTTTTCAGAACTGCTGGGCAGTTTATGAAGGTGAAACTTAGAGAGAGTGACAACATCTGGTTGGCCCGAGCAAATAGCATTTTTCTCTGGAAATAGAAAGGGCTTCTGACTTAGTTTTAACCTTTTCCAAATATTTATTTTTAGAACAAAGGGTAGTGCTGGCCTTTGCAGGTTCGCTCGTCACTAAAAAAAAGAAAGTAACAAATATCAAGAACGTCGATGGAATACCTGTACCCTAGGTGGTAACCTTACAGAGGGAACCCGTCGGTAGTTATGATCCTGTTAATATCTGGGTAATTACTGCTTGTCTAACGGATTCTAAGAGGGGGGCACAAAGACGTCATTTTTGGTATGAACAGGTCATGCACAACAACGGAAAAGTTGGCAAGACTGAGTGGGTGGGGACTCGCTCACCAATGTAAGCAGTTAAGCTTAAAGGACGGTGTGTACAGAATTTTGCTTGAACTGTTTTAGCCCGAAGTGCATTATGCAAAAAGTATAATAACACACTCAGCGACACTAAGAGCAGCATCAAAGCTGTCACCCAGACGTTGGATAATCTTTGCCTGGGGAAGGGAAAAGCGACAACAAAAAATTCCGCATCTTGAGCCAGTCATAAAGATGAGAAAGGAAGAGCGGAAAAGAAACACTGTTAGGGGAACACCTAATCTAGTGGACAATGGTAAAAAACATCAAAATGGTGCTGTAGTTGATAGTAAGACATCTGATTTTATCAATCAAACAGAGATAAAAAATGAACCCTCTAATAGAGGAGAAAGATGGACAGAAGTGATGAAGAGGAGTAAAGAAAAAAATCTACATTTCAAACAGAGACCGTCAAGGAAAAAAGGCTTATAAATAAACCAAAGGTGCAACTTCCAACGACAGGATAAGAAGCCATCTTAGTAAAAACAACGAAGAGCAGAAAGTATGCCAAAGTACTCGCTTTAATAAAAAAATGTAGATCTGGATATGACGGGCGTGAAAGAAAGAGCCATCAGGGAGACAAAAACTAAAGGACTCCCTGTCAAACTGAAGGACACCTTGAGGGAGCAATGGGACAGGTTTGCTGCTGTGAAACTTGGTGACGGACGCTGGGGGTGTCCAGACTTTTGTCCCGTGACTGTCCTAGGATATAAGGGATGTCCATCCGACGGTAACGAAGAAGAAGGTCATAGTATTGGTTAAGGGATGCTTCTACGAGATAGGTTCTACAGTTATTTATTATACTCTCACTAATAAAAAACTTGGCCAGTACGATCTCTAGATGATTTGGTTATTGTTGCTCATGCACTTTAATTCAGAGGTTTATTTATAGCTTTATGATCATAAATAACTTATTTATTTGTAAACAAAACATATATTTAAAACTGTATTAAGGTAAATATGTTAAACGTATAGGTTTTTGTGGTCAGATGCTTAGGGTACAAAGTTATTGGGTTAAATAGCTTGGGATTCAGTTATTAAAGTATTAAGTAATTGTATACTAATACATTTGTCATTAAAAAAAAATGAACCTTTTGTGTGTGTATGTACATACACACGTATGTAGTTTATTATTGAATACAATGATTTATGGTCATAAAGTAACAAATTAGCCTTTAAAATAAAATGCAAATTATTTACATGGCTTTAAAAGTATAAGCAACAACTACCAAATTATCTAGAGAGCGTAATGGCTATTTCATGCATTAATGAAAATATAATAAATAAGTGTAGTGCCTATCACTAGGTCACCTGGGGAGAAACTACGAGCCAGTTTATCGATTATTCAAACCTTAAATAATAACGCAAGTGGCTATTACCAAATATTCTGGAGCGATTACGGGCTATTTTATAAGTCAAATAAATAAAAACATACAGCACCTATAATCAGAGGACCTGGAACGCTAACTAATCACTTTGTCAATTTAATTACCAAAGTTAATAATCCAAGAGCCTTTTAATAGATGTCTGAAGCGCTTACGAGCTACATTATAGTTAAAATTAAAAAAAAAAACTGCCAAATTTACATTTAAAAAATATTTTTTTCACACGATAAAACTTTTATTTTTTTAAGATCCATAACGCAAGTTCCAAGCTTTTTTTACTATAAGGTATAAATTAGGAATATAAATACTACCTTAAATAAACAATATATAAATGAAGACAAGTATTACTGTATAATAAGATTTTTTCTACTTTGCTTGTCACAATAATGTTCGATACTATTGTAATCGAGGCAAATTTTATTGTGCGTTGGGCTTCGTTTCAACATATCAGGAAAAAGTGTCAACTACGTAATGTATATAAATTTGAATGAAATATAAATGTAAGAAATAAAATACTAAAACAGAATGATTAATACTTAAAAAAAAAAAATCTTCCGCCTATTGTAATCAAAACCAAAAGAACAAAACAATTTGGAAAGTGGCATACGTCTTAACCATCTTAGAATTCCAAACTTCGGACTCGTTCGATTTAGAAGTCATATATGTTCATGGATAACCTCTAAAGCTTGTCCTATTTCTATGAGAGCAGTTTTAAGGATAAAAATAATACACTTGTGATGACAGCTGAACTGACATCCTTAAAAAATAGTTTGAGCTTATAATTTTTCTTAATTATTAGTGGACTTCAGAATAAATAATTAAAAGTATGGGATCTAATGAAAAAAAAGTATCGTAAGATTCAAAGATAGTGTATATAATAATCCGCATTTCACTTATTTTTCTTTTATCGCATAGCTACACAGCTTTATAATAACTTCCACTCCTTTCCTCGTAAGCGCACATTTAATACATCTCTTTTTCCCGTATCTCCAAAATCTAGGCCTCTATGCTTATTTTCACGTGAATCTACTCTTCTTCATGTAGGTACACATTCAGTATATATCTTTCACGTAACTTAAAAATCTGCGCCTAATGCTCATTTCCATGCGAACCTACTTCTCTCGTCGTAGGCGCGCATTCGGTGTACCCCTTTTACGTGACTCTAAATTGTGCGCCTACATGCTCATTTTGACTTAATTCCACTTCTCTTCTCGTAGGCGCACCATCTTTGATATGACTCTCGTATTTTTCAAAAATGGTGGCAAAATAAGGCCCCAAGTATCAATCACAAAGTTCTGTATTAGGTTTCTGTCGCATATGTGGGTAATTTTGTCGAAAATAGCCAATTTCGTGCCCCGAGGTCATACCACTACAAAAAACTTAAATTAAATGATTGAATTACGTAAAGATATGTTAAAAGTATTTAACTTAATGGGACACAATTTTGAAGCTCATAGATTAATGTTTAATACAAAAATAGAGAAAATGTTATCAAAATGTCACTTTTGTACCACGTTCCAAAATCAATTTAGCACCTTAATGCTCCAATGATGGAAAAAATAGACTTTTCTGCCATATCCTTGCACATACATTGTTAATTATATACGTTGCACGTTACATTATGCCGTATTGATATTTATTTTTAATTTATTGTATAGGAGTTTTCGTGAAATTTCAAATGTTTCTCAGTTCAAACAAAAATGTCCGTTACAGCAAAAATCACTTTAAAAAATCGTACTGTTGTGTTTTATAACACCCTTATGTGTTCAGTTTTCTAGTCTCACATCATAACAAGACGAGCACAAAAGCCAAAGCCATTAAAATTTTAATCTCTTCAATTAACACATATTTTAACTCTCAATTGTCGTGTGTACAGAAATTTTGGTCACTTTTGTTCCTGCTGTTTTTCCAATTTCAGTACCTTTTCAGGTAAAAAGAGTTTTTTTTTTAACTATTTATTAGAGACCGATATTTTATAGGCAAAAATTTGTTTATGTTAAGTCTGTGAGCCGCAATAGTACTCCAAAGCTCGAAATGTCACTTCCATACCTCTAAGGGTAAAAGGGTCTTTTTTCTGCTTTTTGTGCATTACAACCTCACAAAACTTTTTCTCTAGAAACGATAAAATAAATTATAAGAGACATGTGCCGGTATTTGGTCTCATTGGCTTTTTTTCGTATGATACATCTATGAACATCGATTCTACTTTCAACGCTAGCAGCAAAGCAATACACTATATTAGGTAGTCCAAAATACGCTCAGACATCTGCTGAAACAATACTTTATGGATTTAAAAAATAATTGCTAAACTTAGTGTCACTAATTAAAAGTCTTAAGGATATTTAAAAAGTTACTAATTTCTGGCAAAAATCTATGAAATCTTATTTTTAGCAATTTTTGTCGGTCCTCTTAAAATAGCTATTACTTTTGAACGGGGCACTAAATTTAACAAAATTTTTTTTTATTTAAGAGGGTTTGATTCTAGCATAAATTTAATCTTAGCTGTAACTCTTCATATACGCAAACAGTTTTGCTACGTGCATCAAAAGGGGACGTATTTTTTTTTACATTGAGTAGAATTAACTTACTCAGAACACCGTGTATCTTCTGACCTATAAACTTTGTAGTAGAATCGCTCTAGATATTAGTTGTAGATGAAATTTAAGGTAAAACTACGATAAGAAATAATTTTTACAACCAGCTGTCTTTTTAACCATTCTTTAAAGCATTTTGAGTTACTAACGGCAAAATCACCTATGTACATGTTAACTAGTTTTACTTTGATACGTACATAAAAAAATATCTTGCCAGAAATCAGAAAGTGACATAGAGAGTTACTAGATATTTTATTTTGGACCTTTTCCTAAAATTTATTTCCATTATGTTAACTGACATTCGCAAAGTAGTAGACCATGTAAATATTAAAGTGGCGTTGTTAAAGCCACTTAAAAGCAACACCTCACATTATAGTAAACAATTTATAAGCTTACGACTTGCTCGTGTTACTTGAAAATGGTTAGCAATAAGCTGAGAGTCAGTGCACTTGCTACGAGTAAAATAAATTGCTTACTATGGTAGAATCCTGAGTTAAAAAATCTTGACATAAGGGAGTGTTCCCTCTATCGACTAAATTCAATGTAAAAATCCATAGTACCGGCTCAGTTTTCAATGCATGGTATACCCATATATATACACGATAGTTAAACTAGCTTTTTGTTTGTGTTTTTCTATTTATTAGTAATGTTACATTTACTGAGTGATTATTGAAGGATAACTGATGTGATTCTTGTGTATGTTTTTTTTTTATAAAACAATTTTTTTTTTTTTTTTCAAGATGGTTCACAAATTTTTCATTTTAAAGTTTAATGTAAAGCATTGTAAGGGTTAAAGTAACTTATTAAATAAACACGTGTTTTTCAGAGTTCCAGAGTTGCTGTACCCTTACAAGCTCCGTAAGTTTACCTAAAATATCATTACATCTTATAATATATTATAGTTGTAATTCTCTTTCAGTTAAAACTAAGCAATATTTAGTGGGAGAATTGTTAGTAGGAATTCTCAAACTAATTATAGAAATTAGTGTTTAACTGACCATACTGTTTAAAATACAGTGCTCAGTACTTGAACTGATAGCACTACGTGTTTACATACTGAGACAAAGACTTATAATGAAAAAGTGTATTAGTAAGTTCACAAGTTACAAAAAAATAAAAAGTTATAGCTAATTATCAGATCTAAATTTGAGTATTTTAAAGTACGACTATTTGTTTAGGTTATTATTGATACATATGATTAGTATTTTTCCGATATCCTAATCGCCTTTTCAGGATTGAAAACTATGTTTTTCTTTAATAAGACTTTGTAAGAACTTAAGAATTAAAAAAAATTAATTTATAAAAACGTGTTTTTTTGTTTGTTTCTTACAAAGTTCTTATTTACATACAATTAAAGTTTTTCAATTCTAAAGAGGCCGTGGGAACGGTGGAAAAATATAAATCATATATACAGACGATTACTTAAATAAATATTCATGGTTCAAAATAAAAATTTGTTTGTGTACTAATAACTTTGTAACTGTTCACTTGCAACTGCTTAGTCTACTGAGCATTGAAGAATCAATACATTAGTAAAAGTAAAACTGACATTAAATTCATAAAAATTTTTTATGTACATTCAACCTTACGTTGTTATTGGGTTGGATTGAGTCGTTACTGTTATCGAGTATGTCTCAATATTTTCAGACTTCATAATTTTAAAAATGTCTTCAACAGTTATTAAAATTTTTTTAACCATTTAATTATTTCTTTACTAAAAAATTTTGTAATTTTACTATTAAAAATAAAAATAGATTAAAATTTAAACTACAATAAAATGATCAAAGAGTATGGACACAAACACAAAGCTGTAAAAAGGCTTGTCCAAAAAATTAGCAAAAACACGCAGTATAGTATTAATGTATTGGAAAAAGCACTGAAGGAACTAAAAAATAGACAGAAACTTAACTGTAGTGAAATTTGTTGTATGCAGGACAGTTTGAAGTAACAAGTTAAAAGAAAGAGTCATATTTTTTTCCGAAAGGGCCTGCTTCTGTACTGCCAAAATATGTAGAAGAAGCTGCTGTCAGTTGGATATTAAAAAGTTGTCAAAGATGGTTTTCTCTAATAAAATAACGATTGATTAACAAAATGCAAAAATATGGCTTACAGGAGAGTATAGAAGCTCCTTTTACAAATCATCAACCTGAGGCTACTGGTGTAAGACATGTTTTGAAAGACATCCTACATTAACAACATAAGTTTCCTAAAATCTAGCCACCGATAAGGCATCTGTAAGAGTATCAGAAATAAAACAGTTGCTATCTAATTTCCAAAAAAAATTTAGAAAGAAGACGTATTCTAGATATTAAAGATGATTGAATTCTTAAGGAAAATGATTATGCTTTTAAAGTGGTTCCTAACAAAACAAAATTGCCACTTCAAATCAAATAAAAATTGGTTAAGAGGAATAAAGAAGCTTGAGTAACAATGCTCTTTAACACGTTTGCAAATCCAATGAGCACCTCTATTAGTATTATTGAGGCTGTGTCTATTTGCACCTTATGTCAACGTATACGCATGCATCTCGCTCACTTCGCTCGCTCATAAAAAAATAAGCTTGGACCCTATAAGTACTAAACAGTAGAGTTGCCTAGCACACATGCGTATTTTTTTTATACACGTAATTACGTAGGCTGATGGTGCGAGTAGACACTACGTATTATTTTAATTGAAAAAGACACCTAACAGAACGATTCTATTACACATTCCAAAAAAATAGAAACTTGGTCAATCAGAAGAAGAATTGATGATTACAGATATATTTTCTAGTTGTTTTCAACACATATTTTACGAGTAGTGAGCTGCACCAAATGTTTTATTTCTTGATATTTTATACATACATAACCATAAACAATACGTTTATCTATAACTTTTTGTGTTGTGAAGGATAAGCAAATTAAGTTGATTGCCTCACATTCTGATTTTACTGACATTTATTAGTCGTCAGATGTAGCATATTCATATATTTAAGTAGCATAATCATAGACTACAAATTTTTACAGAACAAAAAATGACTTAATAGATTTCGAAGAGCTGATGATACCTTCAATTTAAAACATAGCTATCAAATTTAAAAATTTTGAAAAAATAATCAAAAATGGCTCTAAGTTTAATGGTTTATGTGGTTGATTTAAATAATGAGGTTTTTAAATTATACTTTCATAAAAAACTCATACAAAATATTTGTCAATTTGTTTTTAACTTGTTATTTAATCTACATTTAATGCAAAATTTATTTAAAAACTGCAAACTTACGTTATAAAAGTAAAAAGCAAGAATGAAAACAGCTTGTTGATAGGTAATTGGGCAAATGTTGTTGATAACTCACCAAAAAAAAAGCAAAGGAAAAATAAGAAAAAAACGAGGAAAAAAAAAGTATTTCATATGTAAAAAAAACAAAAAAAAAAAAAAAAGATTTGTATGAAAAAAAGAGCTGAGAACTAACACATCATAAAAATCTAAAAAAATAATTACTTGATGACGCATCAAAAGCATGATTAGTCTGAAACCAAATCAATAAAGATTAAACTCAAAACAAACAGTGAAAAAAGTACTTATATTTTGCCACAGTAGCTTAGAAATTCAACTTTTCCCCTCCATAAAGAAAATTGGTTAACAAATCCATTAAATGAAAGTGTCACGAGACAAAATAAAAAAAAATTCAATTAAATGTCTTACAGTATTGTATTTAAAACTTAGTTATTTATTACAACAAAATGATTGTAATAAAACATTACCTATAATATGAGTCGTATAAGTTGCATAAATTGTAATGGAACGCTTCGTCACATTTTTATTGTTTTGAAATAAATATTTTTTTTTGTTTTAATCAAGAACTCCATTGATGTTTATACAATATTAAATTGATTCATTAATTATAGTTATTTAATGCAGCAATAAAACTATTCTTCCAATTAAATATCTCAATGCATTTCTGCACTGGTCCAGCACAAAATATATGAAATTTTATTATTATGTAATTGGTTAAGCTTGCTTATTTTATAATAAAATAAAGATGTTTAAAATAATTTCATTGTACTATGAAATAACTTCCAACTTTCTTAAGCAATTTTTTTACAAGATTGTTTTACGAAATAAGTTTTTTAGTTCGTTCAACTATAAGTGCATTTTATCAAATTCACCACCCATTTTACTAGACTGTTAAACTAGGATGTCAATTTTTTTCTGTAAAATGTATCTTTTAATTTGCTATTCTAATAACTTATTTACAAATAATACGTTTTAAAAAGGTTAAACCAATCTATTATAGGATAAACAAAAACATGGTGCTGATTACTAAATATTTTTATTATACTTTATATCTTAGACGATTGTATTGCAAAATTAATAAGGTGTTTCTCTTATAGCCTTTATGATTTGTAGATATGTGATTCTTATGCTTGTCAGTAAATAAGAAATTAATACGACCAATGGTATACAAGTGAATGTTGATACATCTAAATCATTGTATCAAGAGGTGCATATGCATAAATGGCGGCACTTTTAATACAAGCACTCTATATTTTGCATACATGCCCTTTTTTAATATCCAATATACTTACTTTAAACTTATAATATCACACCACATTAACTCTGCTTTAAGAAAGTTTTCTTAAGAAATAAAGAAGAATAAGAAAAATATCTTCCCCACGTGCGGATCGAACACACAACCTCCTGTTAACTAGACAGTTGCTCTACCACTTGAGCTACCGAGGAGCTGGACATTAACTAGCACCGTAAGTTTAGATAAGTTTCCCATTCTGAATTTTTCAGAGCTAACTTTTTCCACCAGAACCCGATAAAGTAGTTTTGTGATTTATAATTTTTGTTTTTTGTTTTAAACAGTTGACTCGATATTATGGGGTTAAATTTCACCGAAAGATATGTGTAACGTAGTATTACCGTGTCATACGCTAGATGTATAGTGGTAGTTACTTGCATATAAAAAATTTTCTTACTTACTAAGCCCAATGCATAATAGAGTTGGATGTAAAGTGGTAGGAAACTCATTGTTAAATTTTTTTGTATAATTATTTTTAAATAAATCTACCTTGTATAAGAAAATGTACATGACTTACAAAGCAATTATTTTAAGCTTGTGCACAAGTGGTCGAAAATCTTGGCAGTTGCAACGGTGGATAGTCTTTCATGTAAAAGACTTTTAAGCTAAATCGTCCTAAACCATCTTCTTTGTCAAATCTCCAATAACATGTATCTTTGTGACATTTTCAAGACTCTAACATAAAGTATTTTCTTTCTCTATGTACTTAATTTTCCTGAGTTTCAGGTAAGTCCGTGAAAGCAAAGCTTATGGTTTCAATAGTTATGTTTATACTTTAGTGGTTGTTTTTGCCAGGTAAAGTGTGCTTTGAGAAAAAATACTTGTTTTTCTGTATCGTACTAAGTGGAAGGATAGCTGATTTTCCAAGCACGTAGTCATTACCTAGTTTCTGAGAACCTTACATGTCCACAAAATGCTCTATCTTTTGCTATTATAATAATTTATTTAATCTCATTTTCATATTTCTATGACAATTATTTTTAGGATAAGACTCTTTAGTGTTTGAATATTTATTAACGAGGTTTTTTAGCCATGATATTTTGTTGTTACCATCACCACTTTCAGCTAAGATTTTTTGATGTCTATTATTTGTTGTAAATTACTATTTTACGGCTTATGTGACATTTTCATGAAAGCAAAGCATTAAAAAGAAATTAATTTCCAAACAATTCAACACTTTTCATAGTATGATTTCCTGTCAGGTATATTTTTTCAACCTCAACGTCTTTCTTCTCGTTTCTCTTCATACAATGTTCCACTCTGCTTGTCGTTTCTCTTCATGCAATGGTTCCACTCTACTTGTCGTTTATTTTCTGATATTTCTGCACTTTAATTTCTACTCTTCTTGATATGTATGATGGCAAAAATTTAGTAAATGCTACGAAAGCTCTGAATGGATCTTTCATAGCCTTACGCAAGTTTCTTGACATTCCTACTCATTGGACTATAATGAACAATACCGACATAAAAAATTTACCAACAAGCTTACGTATTGGCTGGAAAACTTTTTTTAATAAATCGATTTGTTTGAAACAATTAAAAACGATTAAAGGTATTAATTTGAAAAATTATGTTCTACTAGTGAAGGCGCACAACCTTAAGCATACTATAAATTTTTAAAATGAGCATATATGTATCATAACATTGCATGCTAACTATGATTTGAATCAAGATTTAGAACACCATAAGGATAATATTGTGAATTTATAGAGTTGAACATTTTTTATGTTGCAGTGATCTAACGTACTAGCGCTTACACCTTTCCTATTTTTACGATTATTTTGAAAAGCCTAATTAACGTAACGTGACTGTTTGTTTTGACCAACTAATTTGATGCTGTAACTGACAATATATGTTTAAATGCGCTAGGAAAGAGTAGTTACTTATATGATTCCTCAGTTCTAATATCTGTAAGCTTGTCTTTTGTCTTCTTGCAGACAATTCAATGGACAAATTCTATGAGAGTCTGAGATTACTACATTTTTATAAGCCATTCAAGCTTTAATACTACTATTTAGCAATCTATCTAGGTTAATGCTACCGCAAAATCAGCAGCAATAACATAAGCTGGAGCTAACCACATGGCATTTATATTGCTTTGTACTCTCGTCTAAGCTATGTATGAGCTTATGTTTTACATTAACAACTATCTTACGATAGTCTTCAGCAAAACCTGAAATCATATTAAAGTAGCCGTTATTACTCGTATAATCATCAACTTTTTTTCCAACAACACGTTAACCTGGATTTGTTATAGATTTTTAGGTATAAAATGATAGCAAATTCTTCATAAGAGTTACTAGCTCAACATTTCCCCACTTGTCCATTCTTACATCACTTATCCTCAAATCTCTTTTATTATTAAGTAGCTGGTAGCATTATTTATCAATGCAGTAGCTGTTATTGCCGTATTTTAAGCTGCTTTGACCAATCTTTCAAAAACATGTAAAAAATGTCTGACTTATAATAAATACAAATCTTGACGCTTAATTAAGATACGACTATCATTTTAATCACTAATAGCATACGTTGATAATGCATGCGGCTGATGATAATAAATCACTTACAGCGCAATAGATTTATTGAATGTGACTGAACTCTAAATATTTAAAATTTTATCCATAGTACGAACAACCAAATAGTATCTAACTAATTTTTTACCCAGAATTCTTATCTATAGACTGAGACTTTTTGATAACTGTAAGTTTTCATGACTTACTTTTTTGATGTGTTGGTTGTTGCTTTAGATGTCTCAATTCGTGAATGGACTATTTTTTTTTAAGTCTCAAAAGTTGAAGAAATTATTGTTGACTAAGAACTTAATTGTATATTTAGATACCTATACAACTTGTTTTATTGTGAATAATAACAATTATAAAAAGAGTGTTCCGGACAATCTTATAGTTATAAAGTCTCGACAGAAATTAATTTAAACACCATCATGAAGAGCTATAAGTTTTTGTACATAGTAATTAATATATATAATCACCAACCCATAAATCATTTATAAAAATACTCAAATAACTTTAAATTTTGTTGGTACAGCTGAAAAGAACTAACAAACCATGTGCACTGAGTAGCTATTCATATAAGCTCTACTCGTAATTTTACATTTATCGCTTAACGTAATTAACTTAAAAAAAGATAAAAGTCAAAAATAAGTGGTGTTATTAATTAAATCTTAATAAAATAAAAGCAATACATATCCTACATAATCTTGAAGTCTGAATAAATTGAAAACCTGACGTTGATAACACTTTGTAGCGTTTAATTGGTCAGCCTAATATCAAAAACCTTATTGCAAGGTTGCAAAACCTCTATGTAGAATGGCCTATTATCTCTTATCTAATAACATTTATTTCGTCTAACAATAACTTAATTTGTAAAAAAACATTAATTACAGATAAACTAAATATTCAACATTCGGATGAATGACTAAAGTTTTCCAAAACTTAAAAACATTGATGTGATTTAAAAATAAACTAACCAGTAAAATAAAATGTACTTTTAAAAACAAAAAATGGACCACAGAGTTTCAGTGTAAATGTTTATTTTGTGGTTGTCGGAATAATACCATTTCGTTCCTCTCAATGTTAAAAAGGTAAATTCTATCGTGCAAAAACATTCAGTACAAGAGACCGCAAGTGTTAGGGTAACATTTTTAATATCACATTTAATAATTCTTTAACTAACAAAAAAAAATTGACACTGTGAAAAAAAAGGTAACTGTAAATTTATAAGAAATTCAATCTGATACATTACCGAATTCATCGTTATCATCATCATCAAAATCATTATCATTAAAATCATTATCAACACCGTCATCATCATCATTATTATCTTCATCATCATCATCGTTATCTTTATTATTCTCATCACCGAAATCATCATCATCATTATCATTATTATTCGCATCATCATCATTATGATCATTATTAGCAAAATTAACATACTCATCATTAAAATTATAACAACAACAATTAACATCATTATCAGCAACATCATTTTAACCATAATAAACGTCATCGGCGATATTATCGTCATCGTAATCATCATTATCATCATCATCGTCATCATCAAAATAACTATTATCATCATCATCATCATCGTCATCATCATCATCACCATTATCATTAAAATCATTTTTATTATCATCATTGTTATTATCAAAATCATTCTAATCATAATCCGCATCATTATCTTTATCGTCATCATCATTATCATCGTTAACATCATCATCGTCATCAATAACATCATCATCGTCATCAACAACATTATCATCTCCATCTTTATTAATATCATTATCATCATCATTTTTATTATGAATCCAACTATAATTAACATCATTATCTTCATTATCATCATAATCAGTATCTTTACTATCAGCATCAATAACATATTTATCATCATCAAAACCATTATTTACATTGACATCATTATCATTATCATCATCAGTAATATCGTTACAATCATTAATATTATAATTATAATCTTTATCATAATGATAATTATTATAATTAAAACCATCATTATCAAAATAATATTTATCATCATTTTTATTATAATTCAACTGCTTATTATTATCACCATTATGACAATAATATTAATTATGATGTTATAATAATAATAATAATAAAAAGAATGATAATAATATTTATAATAATGATAATAATAATACTTATAACGGCAAAGATTGTGATAAAGATGCGGGTAATGATACCGATAATGATAATGATAATGATGATGCTGATCATAATGATAATTGAAAAGATAATTTTGAAGATGTTGATGATAATAATGAAAATTTTGGTTATAAAAACGAAATTCATGATAACGATCAACATCTTTATTATCATTCACCTTATCATCATCATCATTAGCATCGTTATTACTCTAATCATTATCGCTATCATCATCCGCATCGATATCTTAATCTTTTCCATTATAAGTTATATTCTTATTAATATTTTTATTATTATTATTATTATTATTATTATTATTATTACTATTCACATCATCATCAATAGAATTCTTATAATTTTTTTTATTATTATACAAGATGTTGTCATCATTATTACCGTTAATTACATAATAGTGCTTATTATCATAGACATCAACATTATCATCATCATTAACATTATTTTTATGATTATTTTAATCATTGTAATTATTTTTACTATTATAATCATTATCTTCATCATCATTGTCATCATCAACATCATTATCATCATCATTATCGTCATCGTCAGCATCATTATTAACATTACTATTATTATCATCATAATAAACTTTATTATCATAATCATCTTTCTTATTATTACTATCATTATTATCATTATCACTATCATTATCAGCAACATTAAAAAAATCTTTATCATCTCTATCATAATAGTTCAAAATATAATTAGCATCATTATTTCGATAGTTATTATCATCATTAACATTATTATTCTTATTATCATGAATATCATCATCGGCATTATCATCATCAAATTCTTCATCATCATTTTCACCATGACCATCATGATAATTGTTATCAGCATCATCGTTGTCAGCAAAGTCATAATCTTTATCATATCATTATTATAATTTTCACCATAATTATAACGATAATGATCATCATTATCAATATTATTATTATAATAATTATTATTATCTAGATCTTTATTATTATTATTATTATTATTATTATTATTATTTTAATAATTATTATTATCATTATTATTAATATTATTATTTTTATTTTTATTGCTGTTATTATAATTAATATAATTATTATTATTATAATTATTATCATTATTATCGTAGGCACCATTGATATCATCTTATTTATACTTATCATTATAATCATCATACTTGCTATCTTAATTATCATTATAGCTATCGTCATCCTCATTATTATTATCATTTATACCACTATTACTACTCTTATTATTGTTATGAATACCAGTATCATTATCATTATTATCACCAGTATCATTATCATTTTTATCATTATTATTATCATAATTATCATCATCACCATTCTCATCAGCATCATCAATATTATCCTCATTATTATTATCATCATGATCATCATTATCGTCATTATCATTTCATAAAAAGTAACATCATCATTATTATGATGTTAATGATAAAAATTATAAAGAAGATAATAATAATGGTACTTATAATAATCATGAGGATATACGTGCTGATGATAATTATGATAAAAATAATGATAAAAAATACAATTCTGTCAGTTATAGTTTTATTTATAATAATAATGTACATTATAATTATAACAATATTGCTGAGAATGATAATAATAATGATAATAATAATAATAATGATGATGATAAATATGATGATAATAATAATAATGATGATGTCGATGTTGTTGATAATAATGATAATTATAATGATGACGATGGTGATGATCATGATGTTAATGACATAAATAATAATGACAATAACGATGATGTTAAAAATTATAATAACAACAATGATAAAAATATCAACAAACATGATCATGGTGATCATGAAAACGATGACGATGATTTTAATAATGTTTATTATAATTTAAATGATAATTTTAAAAATGATAATTTCTATTTGAATGTTGCTTATCAAAATGATAATGATGATAATAATAATAATAATGATGTTGATAATGTTAAAAATGATGATAATGATAGTAACAATAATGATAATAATGTTGCTGATTAAAACGATGATGGCGATAGTAATACAACTGTTAATTTTAGTAACAATAGTAATAATGTCGATACCTAATGTAAGTAATATTGGTAATGACAATAATGACGATAATAATGATAATGATGATGATTATAATAATAATGATGATAATGATAGTAATAATAATAATAATGATAGTAATAATAATGATAATAATGTTAATAATAATAATAATTGTTATAATGTTGCTGATAATGATTGTGGTAATAATTATAATGATGATGATAAAAACGAAAATGATGATAGTTAGAATAAAGGAGATAATCATAATAATGATGATGATAATAAATACAATGATTATACTAATAATAAAGAAGATAAGGTTTATAATGTTAGCTACGATTGTTATGGATTCCATCGGCTATACTATTATTATAACTATTATTATCGTTCTTATAATTACTATCAATATTTGTATCATTATAATTATTTTAAATATCAACGTTATTTTCAACATAAGTATCATCTCTATCGTCATTATTGTCATTATCATCATCAATACTATCATTATCATCATAATCGTCATCATCATCATCACTATTATCGTTATCCAGGCAAAATTATGTACATCAGCAACATTATCATGAATATTATTATAAGCATTATTATAACCATAATTATCATCATGATGTGCATTGCCATCATAGTTTTAAGCAGCAAAATCATCATAATTATCAATATCATTCACAGTAAAACTATAAATGAGACTATTTTCTTTACTCTTTTTAGTATTATAATGATTATTAGCAACATCACTATACTCATTATCATCATCTTTTTTACCATAATCTTTATCGTTATCTTTATCATTATTATTATTTTCATCATCATCATTTTTATCATCATCATAATAATTATTATTATTATCGTCATTATTTACGACATAATCATTAATGTTGTCGTAGTCTTTACTATCGTCATTATAATTATTATTATTATTATTATTTGTGCAAAAATTACTATCAATATTTTAACTATAATAATTATCATTATTATCATTATCATTATTTTTATTATTATTAAGATAATCTATAATATAACCATCATTATTAGCATTATCATTATAGTCATTATTATCATCATTATTATCATTATTAACATTATGATCATTGTCATCATCATCATCATCATTATCATTAGCATTATCATTATCGGTAATATCAGCAAAATCATCATACTTACTACCTTTTTTAACATAATAACCATGATCAACATTATTTTCAGCAACATAATAGTTTTCATTATGAATATTATCATTCTAGCCACAATAAAAATTATCAGATTTATTATCATTATCGTCATCGTTATGACACTAACTATTTTCATCATTATGACTAACAGCCCTATCATTATTTTCCTTGTTATTGTTATTATTTTTATCGAAATTATTATCATCATCAGCAACATAATCATACTGAACATCATCGTTATCATTATAACCATAATCAAAATCTTGAAAAGAGACGATGATGATCACAATGATGCTGATAATTGTATTGATGATAATAATAAAAATAATAATAATGATAAAATAAATAAGGACGAAAATAGTGATGATAATTATAATAATGATAATAATAACAATGATAATGGTAATAAAAGTACGATGATGTTGCTGATGATAATAATGATGGTGAAGATAAAGATTAAACAGATGATAATAAGAATGATAGTATTTAATAAAAAAATAAAGATTATAATTATGATGATAGAATAATAGTTAAAACGATGATGATAATAACAATAATAATAATTACCATAATGTTGCTAATTAAGATAATAATAATAAGAGTCATATTATGTTTGATACCTGTAATGATAATCATAATGTCAATAACAATAATGGTACTGACAATGCTAAGAAAAATGTCAATAATAACAATAATACTGATTATGTTAATAAAATGAATAATAATAATGATAATGGTGATAATGATGATGATGATAATAATAGTGATAATGATGATGTTAATAATGCTCATAATGATGATGACGATGTTGATTATGATAATGATATAGATGATAATAATTTTGATGATGCTAATTTAGAAAGAAGCCTCATGTTGATTATGGTTATAATAATAATGATAATAATAATTAGAATATTGTTGCTGATGATAATGATGATCATAATAATAATGACAATGATGATGACTGTTATGATAAATATGATAGTTATGATGGTGATCGTAATGACAATAATAATATTAGTTATGATTTTAATGTAAAAAATAATAATATTGATGATAATGATGTTAAAAATAATAATCAAACAAAGAACAATAGTGGTGATAATAATTATGATAATGATGATGGTAATGATAATGATAATAATTGTAAATATATTGATGTTGCTGATTATAGAGATAATAATAAATGTGACTACGATAAAGATGATGATAATCATGATAATAGATAAGATGATCAAAATAGTGATGATGATAATTATATTGATGCTAATTCAAATAATGTTGCTGATAATGCCAATGATGATAAAAATCATAATGATACTAATAATAGAGATAATGATAATGACAATGATGATAATAATAATGATAAATATAATAATAGTTGAGGTAATGATCATAGTTAAAATATTCTTGTTATTAATGATGATAATTAAAGTTTAAATAATAAAGATACTAAGAGCCATGATAACTTTTTCAGAGAAAATCATAATAAGAGAAATAATAATGATAATTATGATTATGATAATAATAAAGATAATAATAATGATGCTGACGGTGATGATGATAAGGATCATTATGATAACGATGATGATGATGATCATTTTGTTGAGGCTGGAGATATTCATCATGGTTCAAATAGTAATAATGATAATGACAATTATGATATTAGATTTGTCGCTGATTATGATGTTTATAATAGTTATAATAATGATGATAATCCTAAGAAAGATGATAATAAAGATAAGACATCCTGATTAGGATAAAAATCCTGATAAAGATACATGATAATGATTATAAAAGTAAAAATCATACTAACAAAAATAATTAGGATCATAAAAATGATGATTAAAAAGATAATGATAATAATGATTATGTTAATGATAACAATAATGATGATGATGATGATGATTATGATGATAATTATGACGATAATTATGATAATAAGAATGATGATAATATTAATCTTAATAATGAGAATAATAATGTCGATATTGCTGATAATGATAACAATAATAATGTTGTTGATAATCATAATATTAGTAACGATTATAACGTAAAAAATAATGATAAAAATAGTAATAATGACAAAGATGATGATGATTACAATGATAATGGTGGTGATAACGATTTTAATTATTATTATCATAATAATGTTAATAATAATAATCATAATAATAATAATGACAATATTTATAATGACGACGACAATAATGCTAATGACTATAGTGATAATAATAATAATGATAAAAATTATGAATAAATTTTGAACAATGTTGCTAACAATTATACGAATTATAGTTAAAATAATAATGATAATAACGAATTAATGATTTCGCTAAAAATGATCATCATAAGAAGAATGATGACAACAATTATGATAATGCTGATGATGACAATGATAATCATGATAATAAGGATGTTAATAAAGATGATATTGTTCATTGTGGTAAAAATAATTATGATGCTAATAATAATAGTTATAATAATGATGCTGATTGAAATGATGATAATGATGGTAAAGGTAACAGTGATTTGTGTTGTAATGATAATGATAATGGCAAGAATAATAATTATGATTATAATAATGTTGATCATTATTTCAATGGTAATAATGATAATGATGATATTAACTATAAAACGGATGATAATGATAATGATGATGATGATGATGATAATAATAATGATAGTGATTATAATAATAACTATGATAATTATGATGAAAATGATGATAATGATAATGATAATAATTATGATAACTATGACGATGTTAAATATGATGAAGTTGACAATAATAATTACAATTCTCATAATGACGTTAATAATCATTATAGTTATAGTGCTTACGATAAGGACATTGATAATAAAGGTTATAGAGATAATAGTGATTATGTTAAAAAAAATGATGATGATGGTGGTTATGATGATTTTGCTGATAATGATGATAATAATAATACTGATGTTGTTAATAATATTTATAAGTAAGGTGACATTGATAATAATTATAAAATAAATATAAAATATAAAGATTATTATGATGATAACGAAAATAAGGAAGATACAGGTCATCCATTAATCATCATTATTATAAGCACTAACATTATCATTATCATATCAATCATCATCTTTATCACTATTATCGTCATTATTGTCACCAACATTACTATCGTCATTTTCGTTGTCATTATTATCAGTATCGTTGATATTATTATTATTCTCATAATTATCATTATTATTATCAGCAACATTATCATAATTATTATTAAAATCAACATTATAACTACAATCAATATTATCATCATCATTATTATTATCATCATTATCATTATCACCATCATCATTATCATCATCATCATTATCATTATTATCATGATTATTATCATTGTCATTATCATTGTCATCATTGTTCTCGTAATTATCATCATCATAATAAATATAATCAACGTAAATATGAATATAAGCAACATTATTAATATCATCATCATTATCATTATTTTTAACATTTTAACCTTAAACAATATCTTTAGCTTTATCGTCATAATTATCATTATCATTGTTGTCATTATCATCTTTATCCTAATTATGATTACATTTATTACTACCATTATAATAACTGTTATTAATATTTTTACTATTATCGACATACTCATCATTATTATTAGTTACATTATTATCATAATTTTCATCATCATTATCTTTACCATCATTATTATTATCATTATTAGTATACATGTTGTCATTATCATTACCATCACAATCATTACTATTATTTAGATAGTTGTTACTATCATTTTTATAACGATCTCTATTATTATCATCGATATCATTAACAATTTGAAAATTAGTTTTTTTTTTTATTTTTTTATTATAGTGCTCTTCGTCCAGCTCCTTCTAATAAGGGCACTACTAAGGGCACTTAGCACTTGGGAAAGGGACAAGGAAAGGAATGGGAGGCACCTCCCATTACTGGAAGGGCGGTGGGGGGAAATTAGGCAATTTTTGCTGCGAGAAGGTTGCCTAAGCCCTCCTCGAGGAGCATTGCGTTGTGAAAAAGCACATGTAAGAATCACAGAGGTACTTGCCCGAAAAGTTGCACTGGCCGGGAATCGAACCACGGTCTCCCGCGCGTCAATCCACGACCTAGTTGACCAAGCCACCGCGCGCTCATCTGAAAATTAGTTTTATAATTATTTACATTATTATAATTATTAAAATTATTATTATTTTAACCATAATCATAATCATTAATATCGTCATAATTATCAACATCATCGACATTATCATTATTTTCATTAACATTAGCATTATTTATATTATTGTCATAATTATCATTATTATAATTATTATTATTATCATTATTGTTTTAACATTTTTATTTTCATTATCATTTGAATTATTATTATTATATAAAGTATTATTATTATTATTGGTATCATGACTATCATGATTCTTATTGTTAGTATTATCCTGAATATTAATATTGTTTTTTTTTTCTTCGAGATCGTCTAGAAAGCCTTTATGCTTAGAAAAAGGGTGTTTAAACTTTTTTCTCCGTAAGACTCGTTATGACCATACCGACTAGACTTGGAAAATCTTTTTTGTGGGACACCCAGCTCAGAATCTGCTTTCGCGTTTACACTCTAAGCCGGTGCCATGAAGGCTAAGCCCCTGGATCAGGCTTCCTTTAGTATTTTATTGCCAACTTGTCTTAAAGATTTTGCATCTTCTTGAATATTGTTTATTTTTTGTCGTGCATTTGAGCTGCTCTTCTTTGTTAACTTAGAGGGATGAAGCGAAATAATAGGCCAACACCCCCCAGTTCAAGCTTAAACCTAGTTACCCCTAACAAAGGCACGAAAAGTAAACCCACCGTACAGCCAGAGGGAAAGAGACCCGGGCCTTGAAAGTACAGCCGCTCATCGGTAGGGCTGTGATATAGCAAAGCGGTTGTAAGGAGCTTGCCAACATTAAAGCACCCACGCAAGCCTTTATACCGCACATCGACCGCTGTCCAGCCACACCCCAGGAGCCCTAAAAATAAAAATTGAAAAGAAAAGAAATCTCATTCTGCACACCACCTACCCTGCGGCCAGGCAACAGTGGCCCCCTCCCCAACGTCCACCACCACTTCTTCCCCAAACTCCCTAGGCACCTCAGCAAAAAGCACAACCCCACGCTCTCTCCTGATTATTATCATTAATATTATTATCATCATCGTTATTATCACCATTATTTAAATCATCAGCATTTACACCAACATTATCAACATTATCATTATTATCAAGATCATATTTATCATCAATATCATAACCATTATTATTATGACTATTAATATATTCATTGATATTTTCGTAATTTTTATCATCATAATCAATAATATTACTATCATTATCACCATTAGTATTGTTATTATTATCATTAATATCATCAACAATACCATAAGTGTTATTATTATCATCGATAACATTATCATTATCATTATCATTACTGTCATTGGTATTATTATTATATTGACAACTATTATTATTATTATAATTATTATCTAAGGTTACAAAATTATCGTTATTTTTATTATAATTATGATTATCATTATTATTATTAAAATAATTATCACTATGATCATGATCATTATCATCTATATTTTTATTATCAATTTTCTTATCAGAATTGTGATAATTGTAATCATCATTATTACTATTATCATTATTTTCATCATTATCATTTTTATCATCAACGCTATCGTCATCTTTATTTTTATTTACTTTAATATTATTACTATAATCTACATAATTGTTACTATCATCAATATAAATACTATCATAATCATATTTATTAATATCATCAGCATTGTTATCATCATTATCATCATTATTATTATCATTAGCAACATTAAAATCTTTAAAATATTACCATTATTACATTTTTGACCTTATTATTTTCAGCATCATTATTGAAACCAAAAATTTTATTATTACTATCGTAAAAAATACTATTATTATCATCGACATTATGGCCATCATCGTTTTTGTGTCATAATTATTATTACAGTCACATTATCCATCACCTTTATTGTCATTAACATTATCATTATTATGAATATTATTATTAAGATCATTATTTTTATTGTTACAACCATTATCGGTATCGTTATCATCTTCGTCATTGTGATTGTGTTTAGTATCATCATCATTATTATAATTAATATCATCATTATATTTATTATCATTATCATCATCATTAACATTATTTTTATCATCATTACCATCGTTATTACCACTATTATTACCATTACTTGTATTCTAAGTATTATTATTAGTATCGTCATTATCATTATTATTATGATTATTATTATGTCTATCATTATCATTATCATTACTATTGTTATTAATATCTTTATTATCATTTTAATCATTATTTCTATCATCGTTACCATTATTATTCTCATCATTATTTTTATTATTAACTTTATTATTATTATTATTATTAATATTGTCATTCATATATTTATCATTATAAGCATTATTTTTTTTTAGCAGCATTATTATCATAATCACTATTCCTATCATTCACATTATAATTATTATTATCATTACTATTATCATCATCATTATTATCATTATTATCATTATCATCATTATTATCATTCTTATCATTATGATCATAAAAATACTAATCTTATTACCATCGATATTATTATTATCATAATCATAATTTTTTTAATTATGATCAAGATTATTATTTTATTCTCATTATCATTATTATCATCATCTTGAGTATTATTATTGTTATTATTATAATCACTGTAATCTTCATTATCATTAACAAAATTACTGTCATAATTATCATTATCACTATTATCATCAACATTATTATTATTATTATTATTATTATTATTATTAGTATAATCTTTGAAGGCCTTCTTGTTATTGATTTTAGTTTTATCATCATCGTGATTATCAGTTTCTCTTTTTTTTTTTTTTTTTAAGGTCGTTTAAATTGCCTTTATGCTTTATTGAAAGGTGTACGAACCCTTCCCTGTTTCAGACTCGTCATGATCATACCCACTAAACTAGCAAAACCTTACTTCTGAGATTGCTGGCTCGGAATCTGCTATTGCATTTATAATTCAAACTGGGGCCATCGAGGTTTAGCCCCTGGCTTTATTTAGTTTTTCGTTGCCAACTTGTCTTGTAACTTTTTCGTCCTCTAGGATATTGTCTATTTTTCGTCGTGCATTCAAGCTGCTTTTCTCTGTTTACTTAGAGGAATAGAGCAAAATAATAGGCAGATGCTCCCAAGCACGAGCCCAAACCTGGCTACCCCCCGGACAAAGGTGCAAGTAGCGCACCCACCGCAGAGCCAGAGGGGCAGAGACCTGGGGCCCAAGGTACAGCCGCTCTTTGGTAGGACGGTGATATAGCGCAGTCGTTCTCAGGAGCTTGCCTGCATAAAAGCAACGAGACAAACTTTTAGAATGCACACGGACCACTATGGGAAACACACCCCAGAAGCAAAGAAAAAAAAAAAAAAATGTGGAAGCGAACCACCCTAAACGATGGGTTACCAGGCCTCAGCCACTTAACGGTAAAAAGGTGATAAAGCGAAGCGGTCTTAGGAAGTATGCACGTGCTCAGACACCCTCGCAGGCTTTTATTCTGCACACGAACACTCCCGTTACCAAGCCCCAGTGGCCCAATCCCCAAGGCCCTCCACCAAATTCTCTTCTTGGACCTTCCAGGCACCGCAGCAAAAAAACACAACTCCACGCCCACCCCGATGGCATTAGATTCACGTTGTACCACCCCCACTTAGTCGTCCAGACAACCATCCTCTTTTATGGCCCGGAGGATTGTTTTTATGTATTGGGCTACTGCAGTCTACCTTTCTGCGTTAAGTACCATTCTGTCTATGACGTTGTCAGGATTAAAGGTTCTGATCCTTTTCTGCAGCACGCTTCGTTTGGTTTGCCACTTGATGTAGTTAGAGATATAAATGTCCTGTGTCATTTTTGTCATAGCCACAGATCTTGCAAGCAACCGTCTGTATTTTTTGCATCTTGTTGGGGTGCGAGCAAAAATACCCATAATTTGAGAGGAATCGGGTACTAAAAAAATAGGCCGTAGACATAAGAAGCCTGTGTTTTGCAGGCTTTAATTCATCAACATTCGGCATGACACAGCTTATTGCCGCTTCTCATGCCACCGCCCTATCCACTGCTTGCCTAAGTTAGCTTCAAATCGTGAGCTTTCTATCCAGCGTCACCCCTAGGTAGTTTACGGCATCCTTTGTCGACACTATTTCGTCTTGTACATTGAGGAAGATGATAGTATCTATATCTTTTCTCGTCAGTAGAACCATCTCCGTCTTTTATGCTGCAACTTTGAGTACGTGGTTCGATACCCATGGAGCTACTCTTCACATAACCTAGTTAAGTCGTACTTGGACAAGTTTCATCGTGCGTTCGACGATCATTACAGCAGCACCATCCACGTATCCTACTAAAAACGTCTCCTCTGGCATTTAATGTCAGAGTAGTCTGTCATATGACACGTTCCAAAGAACTAGTTCAAGTATGGAACCCTGAAATACCCGTGCAGTTATTTTCTCCTTTCATTTTGCCTTGTGTTGTCGTAAAGGTCAAGAAGCGGTCCTTGAGATAATTTCTAAATACTCTCAAGAGATAGTCTGGTGTTCTGAATGTGTATTCCAGAGCGTTAAGCATGTCCTTCCATCTTGCTGAGTTAAAAGCTTACTTTACATCCAAGGTCACCAGAAGATGAAGGGTCTTGCTCCATGGCATACGTCTCAAGTGTTTTAAATAGCTTTCTCTACTTTTTTTACTGCTCAAATGGTAGATCTTCCTCTTCTAAATCCGTACTGCCTAGAGGATGAGTCTCCCGCGTTTTGTACAGCCTGTAGACGATAGGCCTCGAGCAGCTTTTCGTTTAACTAATAAGGCGTATCCAGCATGCATAAGGACCTGAAAGATGACAGGGAGTTAGGCTTTCCCTTGCCTTAATTAATTAGTAACGACCCCTTTCGCCATCATGCATTGTATTGGTTTAAGAGCAGCGGTGGATGTTTTGTGACCACTGTCCTAATGACTTCTGCCAGTATACCGCCTGGTCCAGGACCTTTTTTGTTGTCAAGCGATCTAGACGCTTGCTCCAGTTCCTTCTGGGTAAATAGAGGCACTTCTTCTATGAGATTTAAGTCTGCTTGATCCTCGAGTTCTGATGCGCCGGAAATAGCGTATTCACGAGATGTCTTATGATATCTGCGTCTTTGTTTGCAGTTAGTGCAAGTCTTCCCAAATTTTCCATTATATCTGGTACGCTCTGCCCCAGTGGTCGTTATTTACTTACTGGCACAGAGTCTGCCAGCACTGCTTTTTTCTAATCTTGGTAGCATCTCGCATTGTCTTACTTGCAAGCTGGTACTTGGAGTACCTTTGTCCGGTCTTGAGTCTATTTCTGGCCCTTGGATAGAGATGTCTGTGTTTAAGACATTGTTGCCTTATGTTTGCAATTTCCTTGTTTCACCAGTAAGTTAAACCTTTGCCGTTCTATCTTTTTTTCTGGGCAAGGAGGCTTCGCATGCGGTTTTAAGGAGTTTAATGGTTGCCTCGGTGAGTTTCTGTACTTCTTCTGCTGTGTTAAGGTTTTGTTCGTCGTTTAAGATAGCAGCGATGCCATTTTAAACTTTTTACACTGGTCGTACTGTGTCCAGCTTTTTAACATTTAATCCTGTTTTTCGCGCTATGCCTATTCTGTCAATTGTATCTGTGATTTAAAAAGTGATATATTGGTGATTGCTGCTATTTCTATTCTCGATTACCTGCCATTTCTTTTTTCTTGGGGCAAGGCTCTTCGAAGCCAGTGTAATGTTTGGTATTGATCTGCCAAATCTCGGCTTTCAGAGAGTCGTGGTCCTTCCTTCGTGTACAACGACCAGTCCTAGCCTAGCTGCTATACCTAGGACTGCCCAGCCCTTAGAATTCGATGCAGGCATCTTCCGTTTTACTGCTCTTGCATTTAAGTCTCCAGCGACCAATAGCTCACCTTTAATGCCACCCCTAATGGTATCTTCAAGGTAATTTATTCTTCTTCTGTATTTCTCGATACTCGTGTTTGGTGAAAAGAAGCATTTGACATACGTGATGCCTCTACTTTTAAACCAGACAAAATATCTTTCCGATTTGCTTGCATCTTGGCGAATTTTGTCTGGTATCGAAACTAAAATGGCCGACATATTTGTTGCGTTATTAAGCCAATTAGGTGGCTTAAGTTTTCTGTACTGCTTGCTCATGAGCGCTACGTTTACCTTTCTTTAACATCATATTTGTGGCAAAAATTTCTTAATACGCTCTGATCGTCGGTAGTGCCATTGTCTCTACCCTTTTTTTCAAAGGCTGTCCAGTAAAACGAGCTAAAAGATGTTCTCAACACTATAATCTCCCCTAAAGTCTTCTGGCAGCGGCCTTTAAGGTCCTTTAAGATCCTACAGATTCCTTCCAGGTAAGCTTTGGCTTTCTTGACTGTGCTGCTGACATTTGGCTGCCTGCCAATTGTTTTTTTAATACTTTGTAGGACGTCTATCATCCTACCTAGTACTTTTTCCTCCTCCTTTACTGTGTCCTTCAAGGTTTTATGTAGGTGAGCATTTACCATTCATTCAGCCAGTGTCAGCTGATATTCATTCTAGCTATTCTGGTCTATATCTCGAGGTTCGTTGGTCGGACCGTTTAACCAACGACCAGTTGTCAATTGCTTTTGGATGTTAAAAAGCATTGCACTGGCAAGCTAGATGCCTTTGTGGCCTTCCCAGAAATCCTAAGCCAACACAAGTCACCCGGGCCTTCACTAGATCGGAACTAATGGCAGATTTTTTCTAAAAGCTTACCGACTGAGGTACGTTGTTTTCTTAACATCACCTTTAATTAATTTCATTCAAGAACCAACTCTAGATTTTTTTTTCGAGGTTTTCTCCTTAGCGATTTGGTCCACGAGAACTATTATATTTCGTTTCAAACAACAGCAGGTACAAGATCAAACCACCACAGCACCTCAGAGACTTACACCAACAGAAAGCTTGCCTCCATCCGCTACCTAAAATGCACGCGATCCATAGGCTGACTGCCTTAGCCCAAAAATAATAATTATTATTATAGAAATTATAAATACAAGTATCATTATAAGGATTGAAATCATTTTTATCAATATCATTATCATTATTATGATCATCATTTTAATCATTATCATCATCATTATTGTCATCATTTTTAAGATAATCATCATTATTATTATCATCTCTATCATGTCTATCATTACTGCCAGCATTATTGTGATAGTTAATATTATTATCGAATATATCATTATCGTTATTATCATCATTATCAGCATTATTATAACTAATATCATTACTATCATTTATATCATTATTTTAACTGTCATCATCATCAGAAGTATTATTATTCTTTTTATGATCATTATGATTATTATTATCTCCATCATAATAATCATTATTTTTATCATCATCGTAATCATTGTTATTATTGTCATTATCTTTGTAATTATGATCATCTTTAATATCAATATTATCATTACCATTATCATTGTCATTAACAGCATAATTATTAACATCATAAGTATCATCACCATTACTATTATCATTATCTTTATCATTATCATCATCAGTTTCATTATTGTTATCACTATTGTTATAATTATTAAAATTTTATAATCACATTTATAGTCTTTAAAATTATTATTATTATCAGCATTATAGATATTATTATTGTCATTTTTATCATCCTCATTGCGATTATTGTCATTATCGTCGTTGTTACTATTATTATCATTATGACGGCTATTATCACTTTTATTATTTTAAGTACCAATATTATTTTTAGAATAAGAACTAGTTCTATTAACATTGTTATCGTTATCAATATTATCATCATTTTTTTTGTTATCATCATGATTATCATCATTATTATTATCATCATCACTATTATAATCATTATTATAAACATCATTATAATTATAATTGTCATCACTATCAACATAACTGTTATCATGATTACTAGCATTGTCATTATGATCCTCATTATCAATAACATCAATATAATTAAAAATTATTATCATCATTATTATCATTATCATCATTTCTATTGTTGTTATCATCACTATCATCATTGATATCCACATCATTATAATTACCATTATTATCGATTTTATTATTATCATCATTATCATTACAACAACATGATTATTATGATCATTATCAATATTATTATTATTATTACTATTATTTTTATTGTTATGATATTTTTTACAATCATTTCTATCATAATTGTTATCATCGTCATTATTATCATTATTATGATCATCAGCAGCATTACCAGAATCATCATTATTATCACTACTTTTATTGTTATCATGATTATCAGTATTATTATCATAGTAAGTATTATCATTATTATTCTTTTTACCATTATCATCATCATCATCATCATCATCATTATCAACGTTATCATTATGAATCTTAGTATTATTACTATGATCCTTATGATTATCAACATTGTCAGAATTATTATTATCATTATTATCATTATTATTTATATTAATAAAATTATTACAATCGTCATTATAATCATTATTATCATTATTATAAACATTATTTTTATTTTTTTTACCATTTTCATCATTATTATCATCTTTTTATCATTATTGTTATCAATATAATTATTATTATTATTATTATTACTGTCATTGTCATCATTATTATAATGAACCTCACAATAATTCACAAGATTATCATCATTATAATCATCATAATAATTATCATCGTTGTCATTATTTTGATTATAAACATTATAATTATGATAATTATTATTAATTATGTGACTATTATAATCATTCTTACTATCATAATTATCATCATTGTCATTACCATTATCATTATCATCATTATCATCATCATCATTATCATCATCATCATCATCATCATTATTTTTGTCTTCACTATCATTGTCATAATTATCAGTATCATCATTATTTTCAAAATTATTATTATTATAATCATTATTATTATGATTATCATCATTTTCATTATCAGTATTATTTTTAATTTTTTCATTTTTATTCTTATTATAGTTATCATTGTCATTATCTGTATCATTATTATCAATATGATAATTATTATCATTTCTGTCAATTTTATTATTAACATGGTTTGTATCATCATCGTTGACAATATTATTATTATTATTATTATTGTTACTATTCTAATTATAAATATAATTACTATAATCGTCTCTATAATCATTATTTTTATGGTTGTCATTATTTTAACTATCATTATAAGAATTATACTTATTATCATTTCTAACAGTACTTATATTTTTTTCATCACAATCTTTATCATAAATATTATAATTATCATTATTATAATTATTGTTATCATTATTATAATCCTAACTATTACCAGTCTTATTCTTATTTTTATCAGCATTATTATGAACATTTTTAGTATCATTACTATGATAATAATCAATAACATCATTATTATTATTATTATTAAAAAGAAAATTAACATTTTTTTTCTTATTATAATCATCATTTTCAGTATCTTTACAAGCATTATTATTATTAATATTATTATTATTATCATTGAAATCATTACTATAATAACTATGATCATTATTATCATCATCAGTACTATCTTTTTTATTATTATCAGTCTCATCATTATAATTGTCATCAGTCTTATAATTATTATTATCATCATTCTTATCATTACTATTATTATTTTTATTTTAATAACCATAATTATAATCCTTATAACCATCATAACAAACATCATCGTAACCATCATCATTACTATTTTTATCAATATTATCATTTATATAATCACTATTATTATCATTATCATTATCATCACTATTATCGTCATCATCATTATTATTATCAATTATTGACATTATCATTATCATTATTATCATAAGTATCATTATCTTTGTTATCGTAATTATCATCATCAGTATGTCAACTTTCATTATGCTTCTTATTATAATTATAACAATTATCTTTATTATTATTATCAGGATCATTATTATCATTATTGTTTACTTTATTACCATCATAATTATTATTATGATCATCATCATCAATATCTTTACTTGTTTTATTTATATTATTATTATCACTTTAACTATCATTATTATTATTATTAACATTACTATCGTTAATATTATTGTCATCATTATCGTTATAATTATAAGAATTATTATTATTCATATTTCTAGTATTATTATTATCATCGTTATTTTTATTATTACTCTCATCATCATTATCGAAATTACCTTGTCATCATTTTTTGTAATATTATCATTACTATTATTATTAGTATCATCGACATAATTATCTTAATTACCGTCATCGATATTATCATTAGTACTATTGTTTCTTGTATTTTAATGTTAGAAATCATTATAATTATTATAATTGTTATCGTTATTGTCAACAGTATTATCATTAAAAGTTCTAGTATCATTATTATCATCATTATTCTTATAAGTATTGTCTTCATTGAAATTATAATTTTTATTGTTAGTAATATTATTGTCATAATAATTAATATTATTATATTTATAATTTCAATTATTATCATTATTTGCATGATTTTCATTATAAGTTTTATTATTATCATCATTATCGCCATCATTACTATTATCATCATCATATTTATTATCATTATCATCAATTCATTAATATTATCATTATATTTATTATCACTATCGTAAATATCAGTATCATAATTATCATGCTTATTATCATCATCGTGATAATTATTATCATTATTTGAATTTATATAGTTATAATCATTATTAGTGTCATCGTCACTATAATGATCATTATTATTATTATCATTTTTAAAATTATTAATAGTAGTATAAATAATATTCCTATTAATATTATTATTATCATTCTTATTAATATTCTTATCTTTTTATAATCAATATAATCATTGCTATTTTTATTTTTATGTTAATAATCATTGTCATTATCCTTATAATCATAATTATATACATGACCGTCCTCATTATCACCATTTTTTTAATTATGACTATAATCGATATAATAGTTATCATTATCATTATTATCATTGTCATCATCATCATCGGTATCATTTTTATTAATATTGATATCATAAGTATCATTATCTCAATTCTTATTATTATCATCATCATGATTAAAATCATTTTAAAATTTATTATCATTATGTTTATCACTATTATGATTATTCTCGTTATCATTAGCATCAGCCTTATCATTATCATTATTATTATTATTATCACATCAGTATTATTGACATCGTCAATATTATAATCATTATTAGTATTATTACCTTTGTTATCGTCATCATCATTATTATATCATTATGATTATTACGATCATTATTATTATTATTATTATTTTCATTATTATGAACATAATCTTTACTATTATTATGATTATTATTACCATTTTCATTATCATCATTGTCATTATTACCGTTATCGTTATTTTTTTGTTATTATTATCACTATGGTTTTAATTATTTTTAATGTTATTTTTATTATTATTTTTATTATTATCAACAGCATTACCATGATGATCTTTATTATCATTATTATTTTCATCGTTCTTATCATACTTATTATCCTTATTATCGTTTTATTTTTGCTTTTTTTGCTATAATCGTTTTCATAATTATCTTAACATTTATTATTATTGTTATTATTATAAGTATTATCATGAGTATTATCCTTTTTCTTATCATAAATATTATTTACTTAATTCTTATCTTTATATTCATTGCCGCTATTATCCTCATTATTATTACGCTAACTACCATTATTATAATTATCAATCTCATTATTATCTTTAATCTTATAAATATTATTACTATTCTTATTTTTATTATTATTATTATCAAAATTATAATTATCCTTTTTATCATTATCATTATCATGATTAATAGCATTATTATTTTTATTATTTTTATGATCATCTCAATTATTAACATTGTCATCGTTATAAAAATAACCACCGTTGTCTTTATTATGATTCACATCATTGTTTTCACTTTTGATAACACTTTCATCGTGATTCTCTACGTCATTATCATAATTATAATTATCATCATTTTTAAAATTATTATTAGTAGCATTATCATTATTATTATCAGTATCATCATTATAATTATTATCAGTATTATTTACTATCATCTTTACTATTATTATTTTTATGTTTATTATCAATGTCATCATCCTTATGATTATTATTACAAACATGACCATTAACATTATCATTATTATATTTATCATGACTATAATCAATGTTGTTACTATAATCATCATCATCAGTATCATTATTATCATTTTCATTATCATTATTATCATTATCGTCATATCATTATTAGTTTTATCATAGTATAATTATTATCATCATTATTATTGTCATTTGTATTTTTATTATAATTATTATTAACATAATCATCTCTCATATCATGATTTTTGTCACTATTATCATTATGATTATTATTATCATCATTGTCATCTTTTGTAACATCATTATCATTATCGTCTTTATTATCATCACAATTACTATTATTATCATCATCCTTAACATTATAATCATTATTTATATCATCTTTGTTATCAGTATCATTATTATTATTATCATCATCATTATAAGTATTATTTCAATCATCCGTATCTCTAAAACACGAGTAACATTATACTGATGTAAATAGAAAATTTAGTTTATGAGTTTTGAAATCTCGCACTTTAGAATATTTTTTTTACCTCTAAGGGCCAATTATAAGCGTGCACACGTCTATTAATACGCCAATAGACACTGTTCATACTTACTTTTGTCCAGCAGCTTGCTGCTGCTGCAGTTATCGTCAGTCAGCCTTATATGCCCTGTTTGGTAAGTCGCTTTGCGCTCGTGCTTACATTTTTTACGCACATCGTTTTCATATAAGATTTCCGTAATATAAAACGATTTACATTTTCCGATTGACTCTAATTTTTCCATCAGACTAATAAATTAGTTTTTTTTTTTTATCTTGCAAGTAAGCAAGCATTATTATTTGTTAAAGTAAAATTAGATAGAGAGATTTTTTTTTATCTAATAAACGGCTGAAGTGTTTAATAGTGTGTTGTGCATTAATTATCGTGTCCTTTTGTTTACATTCTTCTTACGCTCTCCCAAATCTGGCTTGTAATAAAAATTATACAGCCCACTATCTTAGTGAGTTCAATTTCGAACAAGGTTCTTCGAGCCGGATTTAGGGAGGTGAAATATAGGTGTAGGACATTTTCCTTTTTGTGTAAGACACGTGGTCGTCTTATCGGCCATCTTGGCTTTTATTTGCGTTCTTCTCGGGCGACGAGGCTGACGCGGTCGACGCGCCAGCGCGTAGTCTGTACGCACACACACACACACATAGCTATTTCTCTTTCTCTCTTTTCTTTGTTCGTTTGTCGTTAGGTGCGATTAAGTCCATTGCATATATATGGGACTCACTGCTGTTCGTACTGTGGTCATCGTCAGCGTGTGCTGCTTCTTGCTTTTGCAGGCTATTATAATAACACCACTGCTGCTGCTTTAGCCTGTTCATCATCAGCATGTGCTGCTGCCTGGCTCTGCAGGCTATTGTGACAACACCACTGCTACTGCTCGTGCTTTGGTCGTCGTCAGCGTGTGCTGCTGCTTGCGTCTGCAGGCTATTGAGTCGGCACCGCTGCTGTCAAGTCCTGCAGGTCTTTTAAATTCAACACAACTACTAATACTTGGTCCTGTTTACACGGCTTATAAAATTGTATATTCTGTTGATTGTAACATCAGTTCCTCATAGTTTTTCGTTTTTTTTTGTTTACCGATTGACTTGAATGTATTTTTGCGAACTTAACTTTATGTAAGCATTTTTAAAAATTAAGAACACTACCGTCGTTTTGCATTATTATTGAATTAGTCAGCTTTTGTCTGACTTAAGTTTGGCTACAATGCGCGGTTTGTATTTATTTATAGAATATATATTACTTTAATTGAAGTTTACCTTATCAAAATGGCTACTCTTTATAAGGTACAAGTTAAACTGTTTAACAAAATTAAAGGTTCCCTTACAAACTTTAAGAAACTTAGCCAGGTATAAATGACCAAGGGTCAGGTTGACTCTAGGCTTCAATAACTCAGAGATACTTTTGAACATTTTAAATCTACTCATGATGATATTATAAATATTAAACTTTTACCCACAACTCATGATTATTTTAAAAATGAGTGCTATGAAGTAGGGGAGGATACTTTGTATTTAGTTCAGGGTGATTTAAACAATTTTTTCAATTCGCTTAATGATCATTTGAATCCTACAGGCACCTTACCTCCTGCCAATGCCAATGTAAGTTCGTTTCAGGGTTGCTCTTCTTATCCTTTAATAGACTTGCCATCCTTTGATGGTGATTTTGCTGGTTGAGAGAATTTTCGCGATTTTTATAGGGCTATAGTCCATAGGAAGCAAAAAGTACCAGCTATTATTAAATATCAACATCTTAGGGCGCATCTAAAGGGTTAAGCTTCAGACCTCTTTAAAGACATACCCTTGTCTGAAAAAAGTTACATACAGGCCATTTTAGTTATATACCATAACCTAGTATTATGATAGTAAACGTCGTCTCATTAATACGTATACAACTACTATTCTTAGTTGTTAAGCTGTGAGAGGCAGTTCTTGCTCTGAAGTGAAGCGCATATCTAAGGAGATGATAAGTTCTGTTGATTCCTTGATATCTTTAGAGAGAGCAGTGGTAGATGCTCACATATTTATCGCTCTTGTAGTTAGTAGATTTGATTTTCAAACGAACAAGGATTGGCAAAAAATGTTAGGTAGTAGCAGTGATCCTCCTACCTTAGGTCAACTACGAGACTTTATTTTCGCACAAATCATTACAATGAAGTTGTGTCCTTGTAAACCTGTAAATAAGATTGTAAATATTCGCGCAACTACTCCTTTTAAAAATATGGGATCTTCTAGTGGTAAGCCTATATCTGGTGTTACTGCACATCAGACAGTTGTTTCAGATTCCATCGTTTTCGAATTCTGTAATCAAAAACATCATCTTGTCTCTTGTGATTCATTTAAATCACAGGATTGGAGCGATAAAAGGATATTTCTGGAGTCCCACCGGCTCTGTGTTAATTGTCTTGGTCTTCACCTTCATCGGTAGTGCTCTGTTAATAATAAGTGTTCACACTGCAACCAAAAGCATCACACCATTATGCACAGAGGGGATAAGTGCAGCTCTACATCTGTCTCTGCTAAAAATAAGCAAACAAAATCTGTAAATAACTTGACAAACTCTTTTACTGTACAAAACCAAGGTCAGATTTCTTCAGAGTCTAGTGTGAATGTACAGTCATGTTGTAGTAAAAAAATCGTCTCACCCAAGGTGCTTCTAGCTACTGCTCGTGTTTTCGTGTACGCCACTGATAGATCTCGCATATTGGTACGAGCTCTCATTGATCAGTGCTTACAGAGTTGTCTTATCACTAAATCTCTCTGTGATATGCTGCATTTGAAACTGAGATCAGATAGTACGACTCTGTCAGGAGTGGGTGGAATGATTACCATGGACGCTAGTAAATCAGTTGCTTCAAAATTTAGGCCTCATTTTGAGTCTGGTTTAGAGCACCTTGTTGACGTGTTAGTCGTGCCAAAGATTTCTTCCTACGAACCACCTCTAGGTAGTCGTTTGGCAAATTTATATTATGAAAAGAATATCATTCTAGCAGATCAAGAATTTTACAGTTAGGATAAAATTGATATTTTGTTAGAAGCATCCGTCCATGCAATTATTATCGGTCAGAAAGTTAAAAAACCAGCCCCTGACTACCCAATTGCCTCTGCTTCGCAAATTAGTTGGTTGTTATTGGGTCAGATGCCCTTTGGTTCAGGATCCAAGTTGTCACAAAAATCACTAGTTATGGTTAATGTTGAGGAAACTCAGCTTAATGAGTTAGTTCAGCGGTTTTGGATTATTGAGAAACCTCTCAAGCGTCGAAAAATTTTGAGTTAAGACGAGATAGCCTGTGATGAGAAGATTTTTATCAATTCACACTCTCGAGATTCAAACAGCAGGTATGTTGTATGGCTTCATTTCAAGATTAATCCTAAAACTCTTTCTGAACTACAGAGACAATCGTACCAATCAGAGTTGGCAGTTTTTCACCATTTAGAACGAAAGTTCATGAGAGATAAGTCTCTACATGATGCTTATTCAGCATTCATGTCCGATTATATATCTCTGGGCCATATGAAGGAATTACCGGTTGACAAATTAGCAGCTTGTTATCTACCTCATCATAGAGTTTTTAAAAACAACAAGTTCCGAGTAGTTTTTAATAGATCAGGTTCTTGTAATCCTAGTTTCTCGCTTAATTCTATTTCACACTCTGGAGAGAACTTGTTGCTTAACTCATTAAATATTATTATCAGATACAGATTTTACCAATTCGTCTTTACTACTGACATTGAGAAAATGTTTCGACAAGTTTGAGTAGCTCCTGAAGATCATGAGTATCAGGCCATTTTATGAAGACCTAATGCATCTGTACCTTTTTGATCTTACGTCTTAAACACTGTTACATATGATTTGACAAGTTCACCTTACTTGACCACACGTGTTTTGAGGCAACTTGCCAAGGATTACACTAAATCTCATTTAATAGCTGCTCAAGTTCTTTGTAAAGACTTCTATGTAGATGATTGTTTGTCTGGTAGCCACACGTTAGAAGATGCTAAGATTATATGTCGGCAACTAATTGAAATGTATGAATTAGGTCAACTTCCTCTGAGAAAATGGTCAGCCAATTTATGTGAGTTGATGGATGAGTAACCAGTAAGCCACTTATCTAGTAAGCTAAAGATCCTAAGTGATAATGAACTAATTGTTTCTGTTTTAGGCTTACATTAGAATTCTAGTAGTGACGAGCTTTGATTTTGCGTTACAGTTAACGTTGACACACCCGTTCGCTGGACCAAACGTACTTTATTAGTGCAGTTGTCAAAATTTTTTGACACTTTAGGATGGTTGGCTCCAACGATAATATTTGATAAAATACAATTTCAATCTCTTTGGTTGTTGCAAGTGTCTTGGGATGATTCTTTGTCACCTGATTTAGATAAAACCTGAACTTATAGGTTAAATAAAACACCTTTGTTAAACGTAGTTCGAATAACCTAGATGGAATCGTTTTTCACTAGATTGTGAATCTCTCGAACTTCATGGTTTTGCCGACGCTTCTAAAAACGCCTATACAGCGGCTGCTCATTTACGCGTTGTACGCGAGGGTGAGATTTTTGTACATCTTCAATTAGCAAAAACGAAAGTAGCTCCGATTAAAATGCTAAGTATTTCAAGACTAGAGCTATGTGCTGCAGAATTGTTATCCACAGTCGTTAGTCATTTCGTTGATGTTCATACATTGAAAGAAGTACCAGTTCACATGTAGTCCGATTCTACGAATGTACTATATTGACTCAGTGGACTTCCTTCCAAATGGCCTGTTTTCATAGCTCATAGGTGTTCAAAAATTCATGAATTGACTTTATATGCTAAGTGGCATTATATCAGGTCAAAGCAAAATCCAGCTGATGTAGCTTCTAGAGGTATTCTTCCGGGCCAATTGCTAAATCAAATATCATGGTTTCAGGGCCCTAAAATTTTTTATAAATTGCACCCTAACTATCCAGAGTTTCGAGAAGAAATGATTGCCCCAACTTCTATAAATGTAAATAGCTCAATGCCTTCTGTAAATAATCTTGTAAATAATTCTAAGTCTTTCTATATGACTCTCTTAACTCGTTGTTCCAAGTGGGAACGGTTGCTAAGAGTAACAACACATTGCCTCCGTCTTACAAACCGTTGTTTACATAAAGTTAAACGAAAGAATCCATATTCCATATTTACCTATAGCTGGAAATCTGAAGCCCACTCTACAGGCTAGTTTGCAGTTTATTGGCTTGTATTCTTTTATTAAAGTTGACTCGATTCACCTTTCAACATCAGAGATTGATTGTGCTAGACTATGTCTCGTTTATCAGCATCAACAATGTCACTTTTCTGCTGAGTTCAAGGTACTAACTCAAAATTAAGATCGTAGTTTAGAAGATAGCTTACTACTACTTCGATCTAGACGTTTGCTTAATCTTACGCTGTTTATAAACTACGGATCAATAAGAGTTGGGGATGGATTGAGTAGAGCCTGACTTGATGATCATGCCAAACATCTCTTGATACAGAGATCAGTTGACATTTAGGCTCATTGACTATTATTACAGATTAACTTTACATGGTGGAGTACAGTTGACGATTATTCCACTCCGTCAATCCTACTGGATTGTAAGTGGTAAACGGACTGTAAGAGCTGAGCTTACTTGTTGCATTACTTGTAAAAGATATAAGTCTAAATCACAAACTTAGTTAATGGGAGACTTGCTTTGTTCTCGTGTTACTCAGAGTCCTCCTTCTCAAAAATCAGAGATTGATTATGCTGGCCCCTTTTCGATACGCTTGTCAAAACACGAGGGTAAAGGAAGTTTCAAGGTTTACATTGCAGTTTTCATCTGTACGTCAACTCGTGTAGTACATCTTAAGGTTGTGGAGAATTATACAAAGGAGGCCCTTATAGCTGCCTTTCACAGATTTATTTTTAAACGTGGCCACTTCACAGATTTGTTTAGTGATCATGGCACGAATTTCATCGGTGCTGATACTGAAATAAAAAGAATGTTGATAGAACGTAGTTGTGACCCTAATTCTGCCTATGAATTAGGTAAATTAGGTACACAGTGGCACTTTATTCCTGCTTCTGCTCCATATTTTAGAGATTTGTGGGAATCAGCAGTCATATCATTACATTACATTTATATCATTACATGTCATTGACATTATCATTACATTTTTGATCATCAGTATCATTATTATCATTATTATCATTATTATCATCATCTTTATTATAATCATCATTACTGTCACCATTTTTATCATCAATATTATCTTTATCATAATTATCATTTTTGTCATTATAATCATTATCGTTATTTTTATTGTTATTATCATTACTATTATAATTATCATTGTTATTGTTTCAATCATTATTTCCATTATCATCAACAGCATTACCATCATAATCTTTGTTATCATCATTATTACTATCATTATTACTATCGTCTCTATTATTGCTTTTTTTGTTATCATCATTTTTATAATTATTTTTTAATTAATTATCGTCATTATCATTATTATTATTATTATAAAAAGTATCCCTTTTGTTATAATTATCATTATTGACTTTATTTTTATCCTTATAATTATCATTGCTATTATTCTACTTATTATTACGCTCACTATTATTATTATGATTATCAATCTTAATATTTTCCTGATTATTATTGATAACCAAACTATTTTTATGTTTATTATTATCATTATCATTATTATCAGTATCATTATCATTATCATTAACATTATTATTATTATTTTCATCATCATCGTAATTATTATCATTGTCAATGATATAAAAATAACTGTTTTCTTTACTATGGTTCACATTAATATTTTTACAATCGATAACACCTCTATCGTTATTTTCTACGTCAGGATAATTATTATAATGATTTTTTAACTTTATCATTAGAATCATCATGATTCTCATCATTAAATTTATCATTCTCTTTATGACTATTATAGTCATAACCGACCTTGTAACTACTATTATTTTAAAAACGGTAATTATAACTTTTTAAAGCATAATTATTATTATTATTTATATTTCCAACAGTAACGACATTAACATTATAATTATTATCATTAACATAATGACAATTATTACCAACATTATAGTCATTATGCACTGTCCTTATTATTACTATTGTAATTGGCATTATCATCATCACTACTATGATTATTGTAATTATGGTTATCATTTATATTATTATCATCATTATTATAACTATCTTTATCTTCATGATTACCATCATCATTAGTATTATCAACATTATAATTATTATCATCATCGTCATTACTATCAAGATCGTCATCGTTATCATCATCATCATCATTTTTATGATCATTGTTTTCATTATCGTCAATATTCCTATTTTTATTACCTTTGTTACTATTATTATGATCTTTATTTTTATTAATATAATATCGGTCTTGTTATTGTTATCTTTCTTAACACACCTCTAAATATCTGTTACGTTATTATTATTATCATTTTTATCATTATTATTACAATCATTATAATTATCATAAACATAATAATCTTTTTTTTTTTTTCTTTTGGTTGTCCAGAAAGTCATTATGCACAAAAGAAGGGTGTACAAACCCTCCCCTGTCTCTGTCGATCTCATCTCTGCATATCTGAGCCCCATAGCAAATAATGGACTGGGCCGTAGACATAAGGAGCCTGCGTTTTGCAGGCTCTAATCTCTAAACATTCTACATGATACAGCTTATTGCCGCTACTTTTGCCACTGCCCTGTCAACTGCTTGCCTAAGGTAGCTCTAAAACGTGAGCTCTTTATCTAGCGTCACCCCTTGGTATTTAACAGCATCCTTCGTCATTACTTCTTCTTCTACCTTGAAGAGGATGAAGGTATATTTCTCTTTTCTCGTCAATAGTAACAACTCCGTCTTACCTGCTGCAACTTCGAGTCTGTGTTTCTCTATCTATGGAGCCATTCTCCGCTTAATCTGGTTAAGTCATATGTGGACAAGTTCCATGGTGCGTTTGACGATTTCTACAGCAGCATCGTCCTTGTGCCCTATTAGGAACGTTCCCTCTGGCACTTTCTGGCGTAGTCCGTCGTATAACACGTTTCAGAGAACTGGTCCAAGTATGGAACCCTGGAATACCCCTGCAGTTATTTTCTCCTTTTGTTTTACCTTCTGTTGTCATATGGGTCAAGAAGTGATCCTTGAGATAATCTCTGAATACTCTTAAGAGATAGTCTGGTGTTCTGAATGTGTATTCCAGAGCGTGAAGCATGCCCTCCTACCTTGCTGAGTTAAAAGTGTTCTTCACTTCCAAGGTCACCAGAAGATGAGGGGTCTCGCTCCATGGCATTTGTCTCAAGTGTTCTGAACTGCTTTTACTACTTCTTCTACTGCTCCTATGGTAGACCTTTCTATTTCAAATGCGTACTGCCTGTCAAATTAGTCTTCCACGTTTTGTATGGCCTGTAGAAGACGGGCCCTAAGCAGCTTTTTGTATAGCTTTTCAGGTGTATCCAGCATGCATAACGGCCTGAAAGATGACGGAGAGTTAGGTTTCCCCTTGCTTTTATCGATCAGTACCAGCCATGTGTTTTTCCAGGGGTTGGAAACAATCCCTTCCGCAAATATGCATTGTATAGGCTTAAGAGTAGCTGTGGGTGTTTTGCCACCACTGTCCTAATGACCCTTACCAGTATACCATCTGACTTAGGAGCTTTCCCGTTTTCAAGCAATCCAGCTGCTAGCTCTAGCTCCTTCTTGGTAAACAAAGTATCTTTACGGTGTTTGTTGAACATGCCGTTCTGCTCCCAATTGTTTCCATGATTTTTTGAGGTTTAGTGCATAACCACACGATCAGTAAGAGCTAATTTAGGAGTGAGAATAAAAACTCCAAAGTCAGGTGTTGGTTTGAGCAACGTTTCGTTGGTCTGAAGGCCAACCTCATAAGGCTCAGTCTATATCGTTAAGACGATCGTTACAGACTGTAATTAAATTGTTATTTATTTTATCTCTTTACTATTAAGGCAATTATGAGAATTCCAAAACATAAAATATTATGAAACAAATCAATAATAGTATGGTAAGCACTAAAAAAAGGGGTAAAACATTTCCTCATATAGCAAACACTCCAATGATGCCGTACTTTGTTTCCAAGGCCCATTTACGATTTTCTCTCTTATTACGCTGAAAATATAAAGTTCTTTTAAGATTTCAGTATCATTAATAGTGATTTTTAAAGTAAAATCAAAACAATTTAAATTAAAGAGAGAGAACAAAAGAGTAACAAAGATACAAGTGTATTTAAGTTAAAGAGAAAAAAAGCAAAGCATGTTTTAATTGTGGCAAGATAGTACACTTCCAGACTCAGTGTGCGAGCGCAAACATGAGGCAAGGTGAAAATTTGGGACAATCTTGCGGTGGTACAGAGCAGAAGGGTGATCGACGTGCAGAGAAGCGCACAGCAGTATGCTCCGAAAGGCTGACACTGCTCCCCGTTCCAGGCCGGTCACCACCGTAAGGGGTTTCCAGCCACTTGCTAGTACTAGGGAAATTGGAAGAACTACCACCTGCGCCCAGCGATACATGCCAGGGGTCTGACTTAGAAATATTTACGTGCCCATTGGTCGTGTCAAGCACATCGCTCATGCTGCTCGAAGATAAATTTTATCAAGAAGCATGGGCGTTGTGCTTGAACCGGGACGAACGCTTTTGCCATGATCATCAACTGTCCCGACTCTTGATCAGTCATTCCAGAGCCAACCGTTTGGCAACAGTTCTTACGATGATCGCGTCCATGGGAACCGCGAGGAGGCGCGTTCGCAAGCTCCTGCCTGGAGCGACACGGTTAGCATGTGATACGGGCAGGGGCACAACTTCCTGACGGCTGGACCCTTAGGCCGCACACACCCAGCTTTCAAAGTTCTGTATTTACTACCGTCTTGGCTTATTCTACAGAGTCTGCAAATTTCACAACATTTTAACAGTGTACAGAAAGACTTCAGAACCTGATACAAAGAACTCATTGTTCCTTGGCCATGTCCTTTGCCCCGTCTTGTCCATGAACCGCTTACGACTTTCAATAGTTTTTGGACATTTTAAGAATTAATGCTCTATGGTATCCATGGCGCCACAAGTGCAGAGCTCATCGTCCCTTAAGTTAAACCTGTGAGGGTTCGCGTTAAAGTTTCCATGACCTGTTAACACCTGAACGCATGCGTGGTCTGATTCGAACCATTTTTAGTTGATTCTCATTCTGACGTTGCTTATAAAAGAGTAAGTTACTCTTCCATTCGTTGAGCAATCCCAACTTCTTTGCCATATGTCTCGGGCCTCCTCTCTGATTTGCTTTTCACTCACGTCCTCGGCCTCCATATTTTTGAGGTTGCCAAAGGAAATGGTATTTTCTTTTCTCAAGTTATACAGGGCGATTCTGCTTTCAAGGATAAGATAAATTGGGAGGGTTTCCGTGAGTACACACAGCGCATCCGTTGATTTTGTTCTGTAAGCGTGAGATGCTGCAACCAGAGTCGTGTGCTAAGCGCTTTCTAGCTTGCGAATGTCGATCACCGTGCACTTATCCACCCATGCCGAAGCCGCGTACACGATTGTTGGCGTGAAAATGGCTTGGTGAATTCGCAAGTTCATGGCGAACTTAAGTCCCCACGTGCTTTTGGCGAGTCTTCTTAATTTTTGAAAGAGAGGCGTCACTTTGTTTCTTAAGTATGAGCAGTGGGTTCCAAAGCTCATGTCCTGATCGATTATGACGCCCAGATACTTGACAGACTTTCTTACTTTCAAATTTTTTCCCCTTATCTTTATTATAGGCAATCGCAGCAGTGGTCTAGCCATTTTCTTTCTAGATTTCCGGGGTCTGTCAGGTTTGGGTCTCCCTTTCCGATCAGCTCTCCCAAATTCATTAATTTTGAGGAAAATACCTTAAGTTTTGCTTTCTGAGATCTCGAGTTTGATCTTTTCGCTCCACCCAAGAACCTCGTCAACAACTTCTTGGCCTTTCAGCTAAATTTCTTTTCACGAGTTTTCACCTATGACCGTTATAAGGTCATCTGCGTAGGCTAGGAACTCTACGTTTGGCTTAGCCTCCAAGGTTTCAAGCAGCAAATTGAAAGCCAAGTTTCAAAAGTTCGGTCCGAGGATTGAGCCTTGGGGTACCCTTCGCTGCTACCTTAGAGGCAGTCTGACCAGCCGATTCAAGATTGACTTGCTGGTTTTTGAGGTAGCTCTTTATGAGCTGGTACACGTTCTTAGGGCATCCTCTCACTTTTAAAGCTGAAAGGATTGCCGAGTGCTGCACGTTGTCGAACGCTCCCTTGATATCGAACAAAATCCCAAACGTGTACCGACTGCCCGAATCGTTCACCAGACGTCTAAGCTCCACGATGGCGTCTTCTGTTGATTTCCAAAGTGTGAAGCCATACTGATGAGGCGACATACCTTCAGAGTTCAGTATATCACGATTAAGTCTGTTGACTATGAGCTTTTTCAAAAGCTTGCCATTTACGGGAAGAAGATTGATTAGGCGGTATGAACGTGGGTCCATTAGATCTTTATCAAAGCTTTTCAGCAGGATCGTAAGCGTACCCTTCCAATACACACTTGTGGAAAGTACCCTTTTACCAAGCAGGCGTTCATTAGGCCCAGGAACTGCGCCTGAAGAAGCTTTGCTGCCTGTTTAACAACTTGCACCTCAAGGAGATCAGCTCTTGGTGCCTTGCCGTTCTTCAACCCTTTTACAGCAAGTTTGAGCTAGCGAGCAGAGAAGATTTGGGCCTCCTCCGTTTCCGGGGGGGCTTCCATCTCTCTCCTCATGCGACTGAGCCCTGGAGGGTCGTCAGTTCTGTCATCATCCGGGGCGTGAGTGTTCAACAGGGTATCAGCTGCTTCGACCATTGACATGGTATAATTTTCATCGGTCATCAGGGCACTAAAAGCTGTTCGAGGAGATTTCTTATTCGTCATGGATTTGTAAACGCGGCCAAAAATGTCTTCATTGCCAACTGTTGTTACGAAATCTCTCCAACTCTCATCCTTTGCACGGTGTACCACTATTTTATATTCTTTCATCAGTGCTCTGTACTCATTTACCAACTCTTGATCGTGACGATATCGCTTGAGCAACCTGTGTGTTTTATTGAGCTTATATTTAGCGGCCTCTCATTCTTCACTCCACCACGGATTCCGGCTTCTCTGACGACCCTTTTTAGGTATTGCCAAATCGCGTGCGTCTATTATGACATTGTTTAGTTCTTGAGTGTAGTGTTCTACTTCATTAATGTCCTTTAATTCGGGGATATCGAGTCTCTCTGTTGAGTCCTTCAGTTCGTTTCCAAATTTTTCCCAGTCAGCTTTGTCAAGATTATACCTTGATTTTTCAGGGGGAGTTTCACTTTCGATTGTTGAACCTCGAAGTTGAAGGAGATTGATTTGTGCTCGCTAGTTGTCCACAGGTCCTGCACTTTCCAATTAAAGATCCTGTGGCTCATCGACGAGTTTGTCAAGGTGACGTCAATCCAAGACTTACGCCCCTTCGACTCGCATGTCGGTATCCCAGTGACCTTGTTTTGGGTGGCGAGCCCGTGTGTGGCTATCACTTTTTCAAAAGCTTCGCCGTTCATGTTGGTGCCTCTGGGGCTTCAAAGTGACGACTCTGCGTTTGGATCAGTGCCTATTATGACTCGATTCCCGCTTACCTTTCGAAGCACCATTTCCAGATGGATCAAGTGCGACTCCCTGTCTTAGTTGGATTTAAAGTAGCAACTCACGACATAGAATGAGAGTCCCGGAACAGTGATTTCTGCAGCTACACAGTATTAGTTACTCAGCTGCAAAATATATAGTGCACTGTAGTTAAAGTTTGTTACAACGATGGCAGCCCAAGGCTCCACGAAACGAGTAGCCATAATCATGTTAGTGCCAAACCCAGTGACCTTGTTTGATCGTCCTACGTTAAGTTGTAGAAAATTAATCTTTAGAAGTCGACTGGACTCGAAAACACTGTACTTGGACGAATTATGGCAACTTTTAACTGGTTCAATGTTTTCAATGCTTATATTTCCAATACTCCGAGGAGATGACGTGGGCAGATGAGTTTCATCACATCTTCTCAGAAGTATATATGCTTTCCTTAAGTTGCTCTCTATAAGCATTCTCGACTGTCCAGTACCCTCTGCCTGCCAGTTACCACCACTTTTGAGAGTAGTCGATGTACCAGGGGTTTGAGAGAGCATCGAAGAGCTGCTTATTGCCCTTGTGTTGCTTTAAACTTTACGTCGCTTGGGTCAGACAAATTTACCATGTGACTCAGTCCTTTCAACTATAGCTTTCCTTTTGCTGCTTACACAACTCCTTTTTCCTCCTCTTTCTTTCGCTTTCATTATTTATTTTGGTGTATTATTTGTTTCTTACTCCATCCGGATACCGCAGCATCCATGGATAGACTATTAGTTTATTTATAATCGTGAGAAAAATCAGCACGAACTAGAGGCCCAGGCTCCTAGTGGGTCATTTATTTTCTGACCATTCGTGTAAGCTTCAAATTGTGGGAAGTTTAAAAAAACTTCACCTCGCAGCCGGGCAATAAAGCCAAGTCCTGGGTCTCCATCGATGCAACGTTCCTACACTCACGCCCTAGTGCAAGTCGTTGGAGCATCAAGTTTGAATACCATATTTAGAGGAGATGGCGCTCGTCTCTCGTAGCTCGGAGTCACTTGGGCTTGCCACACCCGTACCGTCATTTTTTATGACGACCCCCTGAGGATTCTTAAACAAGGACGCTTGATCCCAAGCCAGCTCGTTCAGGGATAACCACTTCACTTTACCGTTGATCAAAAAATTCTTTCAACATCACATTGAACTTGGCAAAGCTAATCCTAGTTTCGCCGCCTTTGCAAGTCCCTTCACTGTTGGGACTTGCGGCGTTACCATTTAGCGTCACGTGGAGACACAAGATTAGGCACTTACCAAAGCTACAACATAGAACATGCTTCGCAGTGATTTCGCTAAATAGGTGGTACAGAGCAGTAAAGAGGTGGGTGCCAATAGCAAGAATAAACGGGTGGCAAGTAGCAGCAAGGAGGCGCTCGTTAGCAGCAACAGAATTAGCAGCACCGTGACGGCGGTGATGGCACTCGAGGAGATGGAAGAGAACATAGCAATTATCATGAGGGCAGCAGTTAGTAGCAGCAACAATGGGGTCAAGGCTCTTCAGCGCAACAAAAATACAGGTTATGGTCAGCAAAATAGTTTTTATACTAAGGTCATAAAAGATTTAAAAAGAAATTTAAATGTTGATGTCAATATTATTTACGATGATAGTATTAAATGGCTACTGTACAGCGGTTGCTCTGATTATATAGTAAATAATAATAAGTTTTATAATGAATGTATTGATTTAAAAGTACCAGTTTGTACTCAAGTAGAAGATGGTTTATTTTTGAAAGCAATAAAAGTAGGAAATATCTTGGTAATTTTTAATGATTTAAATCAAGAAGAAAAATTAAACAATGTTGAATATGTTCCAGAAATGTACAGAAATTACATTAGCTATGGTAGAGTAACAAATAATAATGAAGTTATCTTAAAAGATGACACTTCTAAAATTTAAAATAAATTTCATTGCAGTTGCACGCAAGAAAAATGAGATTTATTTTTTAGATAGTTTTGTAACAAGAAGAGAATAAATCATGACGAATGAGTTTAAAAAATCAATAACAGAAAAAGAAAAGCTTTACAGAAAATTAGGCCATGTCAATTTTAACTATCTAAGAACAATGTATGAAAAAAAATTACTAGATGGATGACCAGAAAATATTGAGTCTGACTATTTTAAATGCAAATTTGATATTGAAAATGAAATGCACAATTTGCCTTTTGAGGATAGTAGAAAAAAGGCAAAAGGAATTTTAGAAGTTACTTATACTGATTCCAATAGGCCCCATACTACAATGGGTTACAATGAAGAGAAATATTTTTTGACTTTTATTGAAGATTATAACAAGATGATTAAGGTTTTTGTAATTAAATCGAAGAGTGAGGCTTATAATTGTTTGATTGATTATATTAATACAACAGGAAATATGGCTGGAAAAAGAGTTATAATATCAAGGTATGAAAATGGTGGAGACTATCATAATAATTTTGCGAGAAAAACAGAAATTATGATTTAACCATGCCCACCGTATGTTTATGAGTTAAAGGGGACGGCTGAAAAGTACAACAGGGGTATTATAAATGTGTCACGATGTCTACTAGAAGATGCTAACGTACTTTGCATGTATTGACCCGAAGCAGTTAAGATGGTTGCATATTTAAAAAATAGAACAATTTTAAATTGACTAGAAAACAATAATACTACTTATGTTTAGTGAGAAACCTTGTATTCAAAATTAACGTTTGTATGAAAGTAAGGTTTTTGAAAGAATACCAGAATAAAAATGACAATCTAAATGGGGTTATAAAGTTGAGCTGGGAATTTTATAAGGTAACGAAAAAGTAGGGTATAATATTTTATCAAATGGTAGAGTGATAGTAGCAAGAAATGTTGACATAGTTAGGGTGAATATTAAGATGGATTTAAAAGAAACGATAGTAAAATTTAATATGCAAATGGATTTGAAAATTAAATTAAAAATGATGACGATCAAAATAAATAATTGTCTGAAAATGGACAGAATGAGAATAATAATGAAAATATTGAGTTGAGACGTTCAAAAAAAAAAGAATGTAAGATAACCTTCAAAATATAAATATAAAAATTTTGTTCATAATAGTATTGTAAATGTTAACTATGTAAATGTGGCGAGTCCAGTAAGATTTAATAGTGCAATGAATTTGTATGACCGTAAAAATTGGAAAATTGCAACAGACAGAGTAATATCTTGATTAATTGAAAATAATACTTGGAGGTTAGTTGTAAAACTGATTAATAAGAAAGTTTTGGACTTGAAATGGGTTTACACAAAAACAGATGATAATGTTTGTAAAGCAAGATTAGTTGTAAGGGGATTTTAACGGAAAGAAATTGTTGAAGATATATATTCACCAGTTGCTAAAATACAGCATTTATAAATTTTATTGGCATACTGTTAATAAAATGATTTTATTATTAAACAGATAAATGTAGAAACGTCTTTCTTACATGATTAAGTGAGATCTAAGATTTCTGTAGAACAACCTACAGGTTATAAAGCAAATACAGAGAAATTGTGTAAATTAAATAAGGCTTTCTATGGTTTAAGAGAAAGTCCAAGACTATGGTATGAATATTTTGATACATAAATTAAAAAGTTTGGATTTATAAGAAGTAAAAATGACTGTTGTCTATAAGTAGTAACTAATAAAAATGAAACCATTTATTCAATTTTTTTATATGACGATACATTAATTTGTGGTGAAAATATACTTAGAGTTTAATATATTAAAGGCATGTTTTCAAAAAGGTTTCAGATGTAAGGTCTAGGAGAGATTGAAACTTATTTAGGTATCAACATTGATAACAAGTATAAAAAAGAAACAATGACACTTGTTGAAAAAAAATATATTGAAACGTTTGCAAATGAATATGATACTAAAAATTTTAAATTGTATGCAATTCCGATTGAATAAAATTCAAAACTAGAGCCAGTGCAATCAGCATGTGAGGGAATTAAATTCAGAATCTTAATTGGAATTTGTTGTATGTTTATACACTGTTCAGGGACAAGACCTGATATGAGTTTTTGTGTTAGTTATTGGAGTAGAATCTAAGACAGTTATGATAAGAGATATTTTAAAAATGCGTTTAAAATTTTGAAATATTTATTTTTGTCTAAAGATTCAAAACTTCTTTATGAAAATGATAATAGAGGTGATCTTATTGATTGTTATGTTGATGCTGATTGGGCCGGTGATGTAGTTGATAGAAAATCTACGACAGGTTACATTCTAAAGTTATACGGTAACGTAGTTTTTTAGAAATCAAGAAAACAAAATAGTGTTACTAAATCGTTAACTAAAGCTTAGTATGGTGCGTTATCTAAGAGTCTAAGTGAACTAAAAATGTTTAAGAACATTTGTAGTGGTTTCAAAATTGAGTTATTAGAACCTATGCAAATTTATAAAGGCAATAGTGGTGCTATAAGTATTGCGGAACATTGTAATTTGACGAAAAATTCTACATACATCGAAACACATTGTTATTTTTTGAATGAGAGTTGTATGAGAAATTTAATTAATACAGCAAAAGTTGATTTGAATAAAAATGTCACAGATACTCTGACACAGCTATTAGAACGTAATAAGTTCGAAAAATTCAGAGAAATGTTGAACGTATTATAAATTTAAGAAGGTGTGTTAGAATGTAAGTAAATTTATGTTAGTTGTAGGTAGTGACATCTACTGTATGGCGTATATACGACACGATGACAGCAAGAATATTGCTGGATACGCACGTTCACGTCGTGTCTCTCTTAGTGTCATAAGAGTAACTAGAAGAATCGTTAATAATCTTTATTTGTTATGATAAATAAACTTATATATTAGTGAATTCGTTTTCTTCTCTGTGATTGCTACCTCGTCGTACATTTATTTTATTAACACTCATAAGTCCAAAACGAGTACAATCAGAAAACCTAAGTTTTTATGGTTTACGTATAGAAAACACATTTTATCGTTTAGTAAAAAAATTCAGTACATCTATAATTAATATTTATGTTCTCTTAAAATTGCTTAAACTATCATAAAACTAAATTGTGGTTTCATGTTTCAAAAATTTTAATGTGCTTTAATAATTGTAAGATAAATAATAGGTTAAAAAATGATATTCATTTACAAACACAAAATCATAGAAAACTGTATGTACTGAAGAAGTTTTTAATGTCACATTTGTTATGTACAAAAATTTAGTTTGATATCACACATACTAAAATACAACACTAAACGTTACCTTTTTTTTATTATCATTTTGATTGAAGTTTTGAGAGAAAAAAAGTGGTTGTTAATTTACCAGAATGCAGTAAGTATTAAAAATGTTGTCTGTTAAATTGAATAAGTGAGGTAAAATTTTGTTTAGAATACTGTAAATATGCAATCTTTGCATAATTCTTTTGACGTGTTTGCAAACCTTGGCTGCACTGTAAGTCATTTCAGTATCTTCTTTTAAAAACTTTTTTTGACTTTTAAGAAGCAGTGTCATAACCAGTAAAACTTTTTTCCTTTTTTTGTCTATTGCTTTTTGTATGTCTGAAAAACCCTTGTCTGCTTAAATTATGTCATCATCTTCTTATAAGTCTAGATGTCCCGATTCAATAGTAATTTGACTATCACTTTTGCGTCTACCAGCTACCTTGTATTGTGTATACTTTTTTATAGTAAGGATACGTCAATACACAGCTGTCTACACCTGATGTAACGTCAATACGGAATTTGATGTAGTCTATGATAATTCGTGTATTGCTGAAACTGAAATAGAATTAATCAGGCATTGTTGCTCGTACTGTATCTTCATCAAGTCCAAAAATGAGATTTGCTGTGGTAAAAGACAAATGATGTTACGCAGAGAAAAATACATTTCAAACAACACTCTTATTGCTAAAAAAGTCATTCCAGTTTTCATTTTAATAAAAAACAGTAAGAGTTTATCTTCCATTTAAATTTTACTATTTTAGGCCGATGTTCTCTCCGTTCTTTTAAGCAAAAAGTGAAAGCTTTTAAACGATGCTCCAGCCAAATCTTTCAACTGCTCTTCAGTTTTCATAGACTTAAGACTTTCGAAGACTCTGTGATATTTTGTTTTAACGCTTACAAAATCTGGTCCTGTAGCATAATTAACAAATTCTTTGGGCTCTGTTCCACACTTTTCACTTCTTACTTTAGTTTCTCATTTATTAGATTAAATATACACGTTATCGCTTTGTAGATCAGTTTGAATTTCTACATTATTCAGTTCATTCTTAAAGATGTGTCTGTTACATACTAATGGATTTTGACTGCTCACGTTATCATCAATCATAAGAACTTGACAACTTTGATCAATTTTCAGAGGAGTAAATGCAGTGTTGTTTGTTGGAGATGACTCAGTAATCATGTTCATGTCATCTAAATACGAGTACCTTTCTCATAATTCACGAGAGTTAGAGGCACAATGTGGCTAGAGCATATCCTTTTCTTTTTCTTATTTCATGATTCTTCGCTTAACAAAATGTTTGTGTCTATATATTTTGCAAATCTATTAATACGGGTGGATGAACACGATTATAATAATTTTGTATAAATATTATTAATCGTACCTCCTTACTATTGTTAATTTATTTAAATACTTCAAAGACCACAAAAAAAATTTCTTAATATTACAATTTCGAGACGTTAATGATAAGAATTTTGTACGAGCATAATTTGGGCTCAGCTTTTCTTCTCCTTTTTCACCACCAACAAAGTGTTCACTGCATATACAATGCGATAAAGTTGGCTGCCAGAAGGAGTCATGGCTACAAAACTCAAGATTTTATAATTTCTTTTTAACTATAACCAAACAAATGTAGAGGTTAGATCCGAACCTACTTAGCTTTTCTGACAGCTGCGATCTACAAGTGTTTTTGTTGAAATTGATTGCTTTGTTGCTTCGAAAACTTGTAAGACTTAAAAATACTAGTTTAACTTGTGTTCTTATACGTTCTTACACGACAGTGATGTTGACCACCCGTATTTACAGTTAAAATTATTTATATATTTTAGATAATAATAACGAATCCGAGTAAGCTACAACTCCAGCGTTTTCACGTGGTACTTGATTTCTATCCTATAAGCGCTGGTCCATGCTGATTATTGCCTTCCAACTGTATTTTCATAGCGAATATATATTTTACAAAAGGTGCTTTAAGTCATTATTGTAAGAAAAAAACTACAAGAGTGATCATGAGTAAAAAATCATACTTATGCCGACAGTTTTGACAACCCTCTCAAGATAATAATTCATGTATACCTTAAAAGTACGTCATGCACATATAAATAACCTTAAACAAATATATATATATATTTATGTATATAAACATACCTTCCTACATGATATAGTTATTTAAAGGAAATGTCTACACCCACCCTCCTTAGCCACCTCTCGCTAATATTTTACCTCCCTCCTTAGTCCCCCTCTAAACTAGGAAAAACTGTATTTATGTATCAAGAAAATTAACCCAATTAGGCTCCTCGATGTCATGATCCAACCCGCCCTCAGCCTCCCTCACATTTTTCACTTCTCCTTCTCAGCCATCTCTCAGCCATCCCTAAGCTCCTCTCAGTACAAGGCAAAATTGTTCTTATTTTAATGTAAAATTAACCCGATGAAATTTTTTATTCCCCCCTTCAGCCCCCTCACCACCACTCAATTTTTCATTTGCCTGCTTGCCCCCCTCCTTTTCTTTTTACACTTTACGGATCCCCCACAGTTTCCCTTGCCCCCCCTTAAAAACATTTTTTTTTTTGTAATTTTTATTTAAAAATGAAATTAACCTAATAAGATTTTTTATCGCCCCCTCTCCCTCAGCCCTGCTCTCCTCCCCAAAATTTGTTCTGTTGCCTGCTTGCCCCCCCCCCCCTCATTCTCTTTTTAAGCTTTTTTGAGCCCCCCTCAGCCCTTCATACCACCCCTATAAACTAATAATTTTCTTGCAGTTTCTATTTTAATGTGAAATTGACCCTATAACATTTTCTATTAGCTCCCCCACTCATCCCCTGTTACTTCCACTCAATTTGTTTCAACGCCTGCTAACCCTCCCCCCTTATCCTTTTTTTACGCTTTGTTTACCTTTTCTTTAGCCCTCTCTCTTAAGGAGTCAAAATATTCTTTATTTGCATGTGAGACTTATTAAATACAATCTTGATCTAAATTGGTATTTTTTTATCTACATTTTCCACACCACCCATGAGGCAAATAGACAGGCATGTTGTTTTTTTGTTGTTGTTATCATGTATATGATTGTATGACAGGATTTATGTACGTGTAACTATAAAATTTTATATTATGGTAAAACAATAACAACAATGGAGATCATCACCAATCAGTCTTTTTACGAAATGATGGAAATGTGCCCTATACGAAAAATGACATTTATAATAATTTCATATGTAAATCAAAAGTACTCCATAAAACAATATTGTAACATTAAAAAGGTAGCAATTTTTAAGCATCAGCAATTTGTTGTTAAAACATAATGAAGCTCTTTAAAAAATTTTTAGAAAATACAATACTTTTTCAAAAAATTTTACGTTATTTAACGTATCCCTTTATTTTTCCCTGTCTTCATCGTGTTCCCTTTATTTTTAAAATAATAACAATATGTATATATGTATAGCACTTTTCTGTAGTAACGTAAAAAGGCAATCACCCCCATGAACCACGAAGAGATAGAGTTGCAGAGAATTAAAACAAACAATTACAAAATAAATTCATCTGTGATTGAAAAATTCCGTTCAACACTACATTTTTTATCTCGGCGTTATTTTCATTTTCATTTTTCACAAAAATACCACCTATAGTTTGGCATCTTGATAAAAGAACTTATAATTGACCATGTGAAAACTATGGTTTTTCAAAATATAGTCCTACCATATCAAAAGTTTGACCTTGTGATTTATTTATAGTCATTGCAAAATCTAAAACTAAGAGAAATTGCTTTCTGTATTAAATTAATGGTAATGAAGATGTATTGCCAGTGTTTAAAGTAATTTTTGGTATAAAAACTCTTTGTCCAATTTTTTTACCAGTTAGTGTTTCTGCTTCAATATTAAATTTTAACAACTTTGTTATTTATAACCTTGTGCCATTACATAAGCCATCCAATATACATAAATTTTTTATTCGCATAACGATTGCTTCAATTTTTTTTATTTAGTTTCTGTGGCAGTAGATCTTCACGAATATTATTGAGTATTTCTATCAGAAAATTGATATAAATATTATCGTCAGATTAATCAACTCCTTTAAATGTCACTGTATTGATACTGCAATATGTCTTTATTTTACCTTTTATCTTATTCAAAACCTTATTATTCAAAGAATGTGTGTACTCGTTATGTAAAGTAAGTAATACCCTGTTTATTCAAGCTATTTATTAATTTAAATATGCTTGAACAAACATCTTTTGCTCTCAATTTTTTAGAAATCTTAAACGTTTTGATTTTTTCTTCACCAATATTATGTAAAAGTTCTGAAAAACTAACGTCTACTAAATGCATATTTATACTTTATTTTAATGTTCTAAAAAATGACCAAGAAAATAAGCATTTAATTGCTTCCGTAGTTATCATACTTCTATTTTCAACAGGGAGTACTTAACGGAAATCGGAAATCCCCCCCCCCCCAAATAATTAGTTTGTCTCCGAAATAAGTTTTTGTATCACATAGATCCCGTTATGTTGTATTAACTTTTTCCAAAGCTTTTTTTGGTATCATAGAAGCTTCATCCCAAATGATTAAGTCAACTTTTCTTAGTTTTCTCTTATTAGATTCAAGTTCTTGAAATGCACTATCTATATTATTTAAATTCAATGGCAAGTGGAAAGTTTTATGATTTGTCATTTCCTTTGGAAGTGGTACTGAAGCAACTCCAGTCCAAGCCATTGACAAAATTTTTTTATCTTGAGAAATAAAGTAATAAATTAGGTTTACATTGGAAAGTTTCTTCTGAACCTTCAGGACCATCTATAAAAAAAATCTTACGTTGTTTTTTACATATTACTTTAAAAACATTTCTTTGATTATCATTTAAATAAACATATATCAATTCGAACATTTTTTTACAAAAATCGATTTCCTGTAAGTTATCTGGTTTTGTAGACAGTTAATATTTTTAGGTGTACGTAAGTTAAATGATTCACAAGACATTTCTTTCATAGCAAGAATTTAATTTATGTGCATGAAAGCAAGATTTTTCTATTTAAAAACGAAATTTTCTGTAAAATAGGTTTTATAGTAACTCCAAATTTTTTCACCATAAATATTTTCTGAAAGTAAAAAGCAAGCAAAAATTGCCCCAATTGATATGGCAACATGATGGTAGTAGCTTTTTTGAATATATAATAAATTTAAAAGTTATATTCTACCAACCACAATGCTATAGTCGTATCTTTAAGTGTTTTATAAATTATTCCATCATACGTTCTTAAATCTTTAAATGATGTCACATCTCTTACTTTATTTAGTATTAATTTCAAACAGAAGCGCTCATTATCTTTTAGAGAAACAATATTTAATCTTTCAATAGCAGTGTTTTTCATTTTGTTTCTCTTTTTTTCCAAATTTTTAATCTATTATCAAATATAAAGCTATCTCAAATATTTACGTATTTCAATGATTTTGAAAATTTTCATTTTTGTTTAGTTTATACAAAGCTGTCAGAGACGTTTTTCAATTTTCTAAAGAATTTCTAATTTTACTTTATTTAAAAATAATTTTTTGTTTGTTTTGAAGATGCACTGCTAAATTTACCACTCTATGACTTGTACCTCAAATTGGAAATTCTTGCAATTTTCAAGCTGATGTTATGGCACTTAAATACCTTGAATCAATATAAGTTCTCATTTTATCTTTAATTTTTGTATCATTATTGTAACAGTTTTGAATTTGTATACAAGCTCTATCACTGCCTTTATTAATTTAATCGTTAATATATTTAATGTTTTATATCGATGCACAATATTTAATATCTATATGACATTTGTATTTTATTAACAAAATTCATTGTATGCAAAACCATAGCATTATCTACTTGAATCTACACAAGATCACACAATAAATAGTGTATAAAGTGCTATCTACATCAACAAACGGAATATTTATGAGTGTTAATAAAAAATTTTCAAATAATGATTAATTTGATGTGATCTCCAACATGATTCAATGTCATGTGGGGGTTGGTGCCCATAGTGCGCAGGAAGCGAAGCTCACTAGTGTGTGTGTACGTGTGTATATATATAATAAAGTTAAAATCTTTTGTTTCCTTATCCTTTTCGTATTGTCTTCAAGTAGCACTAGTCCTGATAAAGCATGGAATTTCAAATTAGTGCTTACTGCAAATTTTAGTATTTAAATGTATAGTAGCATCTCTGGGCCCTGTTAACTATTTAATGCTGACATAGAGCTGCTTGAAATAATACGCCCTAAAACTAAATAATCCGCTGTAAGCTGTCGGTTGGAAAGCAGACAGTTTTGGTCAGAAACGACCATCATACAATCAGACTACCTGTACAGTAAAACACACGTTGAAACAGAGCTCACTGTCAGATTACTCATTCATTTACTTACATAAGACAAAATTTGTGTGAAATCATAAATACTTCCAGTACCAACTCATAATTTCAACTAATTTACACACGCTGCATCCACACGATAAAACACATACACTTAAGCATACGAATCCTTACGGGTGCAACCAATAAAATGCCTAGCTCCAAAGTTACACAAAACCATTAGATCGCAAGAAATCTTGTCAACTATGCAACAGTATAAGACACAAACTATTCTACTAATAGGCCTGAATTGAGTTTTTTGTAATAAAAATTTTGACTGGATGAAACAGATTTTATTGTACAAAATACAACAATGCCAATCGATTGTAATAAAATCAAAAACAAATATTTTTTACTGTGGACCCAAAAAAAGATTAACAAAAGTAGTAGAACACGGTTTTTACTGTTAAAAATTTACAGTAAGACTTGAAAGTAAAAAAAAAATTTAAACTTGCGTGCTCAAGAAATAAAAAAATTACGTTTCTGTTCACCCTAGCTTATCCAGTGGTTTCTCCGCAAAATGTCGAAACCTAGTGTTTTGAGAAAACTTTTGAAAACTCAAAACTTTTTCTTCATGAGCATAAAGTGTTTTAATGAGAAAGTTTCAGCTTTAGTTATTACAAACAACTACACCTATTTTTATCATAATTGGATACATAGTATTTGCAAGCTAAATCTTGAGGCAAGAAGTACTATGACTAAAAAGGGAGACCGTCTCTTCAAAGATTAAGAAGTAAAGGGCAGAGTGGCTCTAGTTAGCAGTATAGCTAGTACCGTTAAAAAACTAGAATCTATTAAAGCAGATAAGAAAAGGATAAACAATCGAAACCCAGGATAGGGATCTAGATCTACCCCTTTTCATCGTGCATCAAGGTATTGTGGACGTTATTAAATAAGGTACAAAAATATTAATAACAATATTAGTCATAAAAATAATAGTACTAAAATAAGAAAATAAAGTACGATGACTGTAGACGTATTTCGACAGGGCGTGGATAGGGACTAGATTATAAGCCGTCTGTTGTGGCTCTTAGTAACTTGACTTATGCACGTGACTTATTACTCGTGCTGTGCACTTATGTGAGTGCATATATACATCGAATTCCTTGTGGAGCCACATTAAATAGTTCTAAGTCTCATTTCCTAAGTCGGCGTATCGAAAAGTGGCTTACACCATTCGCAAGAGGTTACGTGACAGACGCACGTTTGCCTCAATCACCTTCCCCACTAGTATCATTATGTACTAGTTCATAACAGAAAATCAATAAAAACTATAAGTATCTTGGATATATGCACGAACAAAAACATACTGAATAGCCGCAAGATATGTACGCAATACCTAAAAATGTGCAGATTTTGTGCGAAATCTTATAACTTAGAAAAAGGCAAGTACAAGTGTGAAAAGAAAAACTGTGGAAACTGTAAAAGTATACATGATTCGAATAAAAAGTGTACGATTAAAGCTGTAAGAAGAAAGTTGTAAATAAAACTATTGTTTTTTTTTTACAATTTCAAGTCACGTTAAAACGAAACTTATACGGTACTAACAAAGCAATACGGCAAATACCTGTATACGTGTACCAATTTTATGCATAGATAAGAATCAATGTGATGCTTTATGGATTTAAAATTGTATATTTGTAAATTTGGTTGTGTAAAAGGAACAATTTTTTGATTTAAGAAATGTTTATGATTGTTTGTTGACTTTGCTGCAAAGAAAGAAAATGAAACTTCTAATTCTTCTATTTTTATAGTACTCTACGAACAATTGTTTGACGCCTCATTTATTTTTATATATTGTTTATCTAAAAACAAAATGCTAGACGTCCTTTAAAACTGATGAAGTATCATACGAATAACCGTTGAAAATACTCAATTCATCAACAATCATAGTTATTTATCGATTAAATTTGCAATTACCTAAAACCTTCAACTCGACAGATAATTAAAGTAAAGTGTATTTTTCTATTATTTATTGCTTAACATAATTCTAATTACAAAGGATTATATCTGTTAATTAAATTTTTTTTACAACATATATCAAATTTAAAAAAACGTCAAAAGCTTACGCTTTGTTATGACCGATTTATCTAGGAATCAAAAAATTTTGATGTGCAGTAGAATTTAGTTAATTACTGCATACAAAATGTAAAATGTAAAATGTAAAATGTAGAAATACTACTTTAAACGTTTACAGCTTTTAGAAAAATGTTTCTTTAAGTCAGAAATGATGACACCTTTGTAAAATTGTCACATTTGCAAGCACCTGTTTAGTTGTGTCTGGAAAAAGTTTTTGAAAAAACGATACAATAGGTATTGTTTTAGAAAATGCGTGTACACACTTAAGTCAAATTTTATAAAAATCAATTAGGTGTTTATCATGCAAGGAAGAAGTTGGAAATACTAAAAAAGTCTATGCAGGTGGTTTGTTGGAATAATAATAATTAGACGTACCCGTTGACGGTCTTCCAAAATCGTATTTAATGGAAGAAAAATTTTAAAATACAGGTTTTTTATTTCTTAGCTGTTATTTACACAGGTGTCTACAGTTACCCTGTTGAGTGAGCTAAGAAACTAAAAAATTTTGATCGCAATACAAAACGTTATGAAGATGCCTTTAAAATAATTTTAAAAACAAAAAAATACGGTTGGAATTTAATTAAGACGTGAAAATTTCATTTTGACAAATATTATAAGAAAAAAAAAATTTTTTTACTTTTACCCAGATCACCCAATAGCATAGAATTATATTTTAAATTCAAGAGATGGACGTATAGGTAGCACTGTTACGTAATAAAGGGCTACAGAAAATTAAAAAATTTATTGTTTAAATGTATGCTCTTACTACCCTTGCATAAAACGGAGAAATTTTTATTTTAACATTCTAAAATGTACGACAGGGATGATTGCTTCATTTGGGCAGGTAACCGTTGTAAGCGTTTTAATGATGATGTAAGGAGCTTAGTAAAACATGTAATCTGACCACCAACGATGTTTTAGCAGATAGTTTCTACAACAATACATGGAAGACTACTCTATGGTACATTCCAGATATGTATGGAGGGAGTATGAAACAGTGAATTGGCTCACGATGTTAATACGTAAGCTTTTTTTTTTCTTTCTTAATAAGCATCTACTAATCATGGTGTATTTATTTAAGGGACTCATTGTAAACGAGTACATATAGCCTTCGTACAGTAAGGCACATTGTTACATTATATTTGTTACATAATATAAATAAATGGCTTACACATAACAATATAAATTACATTTTCACATTTATACAGTTGTAGTTCCGTTGATACGTTGATGATGTCACATAGACCACCTTGAGAGCGACGGATCTATGTGGTAAGCACTGATACAGTTGTACTTCGTTGGTACGTTGATGATGTCATATACACCACCTCGACAGCAAAGCATCTATGTGATAGGCAGTTTTTGCTGCTAGAAGGTTGCCCATCTCTTCACGAGGAGCATTGCGTGGTGAAAAACCACATGTAACAATTCACAAGGGTACTTGCTCGGGAGAGTCGCACTGGTAGAAATAAGCAGGGATATTGCTGACTGCCATGCTACCGAGTGTACCCACTTTTTTCTAGGGGTTCAAGCGCTCCACCATGGCCAAGTGGCTGAACCAGGCGCACATTTTTTAATTTTTTTTTATTTGAGGAGCACAGTACGGTTATGTGTCTACGAGGAGAGAAGTAGATTCACGTAGAAATGTCTCTATAGGCACATATCTTGGAGACGCGTGAAAAAGGTGAACCGAATTCACGCCTACGAGTAACGAGGAGAGGAGTGAAAATGTCGGCTATATAGCTGTACAGATGACCGCACAGGCAAATCCAGCGACAAAATGAGTCTTTCTCTTTTGAGTCTTTTGACTCTGCAACCAAGTATATGCTATATATATATTCAACTGACTTGCTCTCGCTCTGGCTTCAATGTTATCTATAAACCTTATTTCATTGTATCCTTATTTAATGTATTATAGTTAAAGCTCATTAATTATATGCACAGGCTTTTGATTTTAATACAAAATTTTTGAAGTTTCCTGAACGCTTCACACAATTAAATCTATTTATCTTTTGAAAAAGTATGTAGCTCTAACTATTTCTTAAGATTTTCAGTATAGTACCGCTTTAACCACTAATTTATTAATTTCACACATCTTAACTGCTGTGATCTGTAGGACAAGCTCCAGAGCAGATCCATAAACATATATGTGATTTTGCAAAAAAATTAATGTGTGACTTTGGATAGCTAAGATAGATAAGTCTTACGCTGATTCGTGAATTATTTTGCACTCAAGGATTTAAATCCACATCATTGTAAAATTTTTTTTTTTTTTGTCATTTTAATGAATTATTTTGTCTTTAGTTTTTTTATCTATATTTTGTTAAAAAAATATATTGGTGTCGTCAAGATTTTTTTTCGGATTCATGAAAATAAATATTGTTACTTTGACACTTCTTGTTAGTAAAGCCATTGTTACGTACGATATGCTGGGCATATCATACTGACTCACCCTAGTAACGACAAGCCTACGCTAGTAAAGGACACCAATAGGGGGAACGAGCTTATATGAGGCCCTGCGAGACACAAATCGGGGCACTCAATCGTCTTTTAGGCAAGAGACCAAACGATAAGTAGAAAACACTGCGCGAAATACACACACGCCTCTGCCTTCAAGAAGCTAATAAATAATTGACCAACGAGTTGAGTTCTTTTTGTGACGCACCTCCTTACCAGCTTCTCAATCCTACCTAACAGTTTTGGTGCTGAGTGTGGGGTACGGTAAGAGTCGAAATTTTTTTTTCTCGCTTATTTTACATGTTTTAGAAAAAAATTCCGCCGAGAAGTACACATAGTGCAGTGCCACAAAAAGCGAACTTGAGTGCCAGAACGGACCCAAACAGGACAGAGGTGAACAGGTAGCTGTTTATACGAGCGATTCTCGACATTAACGATCAGGAAGTCTACAAACAGGAGGTCAAAGCAACTTTGGGAAAGACCAGCAAGAAGGTAGCAGTTTATTGCACTCACATCCGTATTCCTGACGCTCAACGCCAAAAAGAGGAGTAGTAACCAGGGAAGGATGATATTCAGCACAATCATTCTGACAATGGGGGTACTGTTGACTTAATAAGTGAGTTGTTTAAATTTTTATATTGTTCTTATTTTCCCTGACCCCGGGACAAAATATATAAGACTTTGTATAACAAGCATAAAACAAAGGGATCTTATTAGTAGGCTCGCACAGATATAAAAAATATTCGAAAATAATTATATAATAATAATAACTCGCACCGATATAGATCACTTTTTTCAATACTATAAATTTCATTAACAAAAACAGACTACAGATATTCCCAGAAAAATATTTCGTTCTATTTGTCACTAAAAAAAGAGAGAGCACAAAATTAAAAGAAACCGAGTAAAAGACACACGCCGCTCCTTTGCTTTCTTGTCACACCTCTTACTATCCTTTTCGCGCTATTATTATTAAGCCGCTCTATACGTAATTAAACGTCACCCTGTGATGAGGAAAATACATAAGCTTTGTAATAATCAAAAAGAAAATACGTTTCGCGACACGTACATACAAAAAGGAGGGGAAAAGTAGGGGAAAAAAATGATTCATCTTGGTGGCATAACCCATGAGTCAGAAAGCGAGAACGAAGGCCTAGATAACACGATAATCGACACGTGCAGGTAAGACCCTAGTAATAGAAAGCAAAAAAAAATATGGCGGAACAGATGTTAGAATTAGAACTCGAACCAGAAGGGTGCGAGAAACTAGACGCCCTCGATGAAAGAAAGAAGGCATTAGTAATGGGCCTGTTTTCAAAAATTAGTGCAAAGCTAAACAAGATAGAGGAAGTGGGCGTGCCATTCACAGCGACCGCAGAGCCCATCCGAAATTTGTCACCGACAAATAGAGACTTTGACTACATGCAAAGTGACGTACGAGTAAGCATAGGACCCGCAAACAAAAAAGTGAGTCTTATCTCCGGCGAACGAGCCATTGGAGGCAATACAAGAAGGGCCGAAGAAACACGTGGAGCCCGAACAGATAGAGTAGACACCCTATCGATACAATGGGGCATGCCGGGGAAACCAGAATTGCTGATTTCCGGTGCATCACAGTACGAAAGCGATAAGTCAAGAAAAATCGGGGCAAACGACTTACACAACCAACAGCTATGGGATAGAATAAAGGATACGAGTGAAGAACTTAAAAAAAATGATGAAAGCCGCGTGTATGGCAACGGAACCACCACCAGCTAATTATCATACAGATTGGGTCGATTTTAACGCGAATAAGGATAGAAGACGGGGTGACATAATACCGACCATGACCCCATACATAGAAAAAGAACAAGAGACATGCAATTACGACCACCTACGCAGACCGCAGTATACGCAATACAACATTCTGTCCATGCTCAGCAATATGAAAAACAACATCCCATTATTCGATGGTGACCCGATCAATCTACTACTGTTCAAAAGAATGGTGCGTATGGTTGCACGTACAATAGGCCCGGAAAACAAACTTTTTTTTTGGGCACCCTCGCAAATAGGCTAAAAGGGGAAACAGTGAAACATTTTGCCCCGAGACTGACGCAGTTTACTACAGTCGAAGAGTTCATCAAAGAGCTCTCAAACAGATACTGCAGTATTAATAATGCAGACTCGCTCATGGCAAAATTAAAAATAATAAACCCAGCAAGATAGTGAAGCAATAGATGATTACGGGAGACGAGTACAACAATTATACATTATATTAACAATTTTGTACGATTCAAACCCATACTTTCCCCCAATTCAAAAACAGGCAATGAAGGCAAACCTAGAATCCAAGACAGTAAAATAGTTTATTCATGGATTACTTAAAACTTTTAGTTGGAGAATGGCAAGGTTTCACCCAGAAACTCTAGGGGAAGCAATAATACAGTCGTTGAAAATTGAAAGTGACCTTAGTTTATGGCATGCAATACTGGTAAGTACACTGCCCACATGCAATAAGACAACAACAAAGTGGGGACCACCCGAAACCAAGCAAGAAAAAAAGAACAAACAGCAGAAGACACTAAGAACAAGGAACAGCAGCAGTAAAAGTAAAACGTCGTATATACTGCGACGGCCGAACCGGGCATTCAGTTGAGAAATGCCGAAAGCTACTAGCGGTGATAAGTGATAGAAAAGCTTCGAAAGAAAACGGAGGGAAACTGAGGGAAAATTGTAATTATTGTCAAAAACTGGGACACTATGCAAGAGACTGCCGCTCCCGCAAGCAAGACAGAGAAGAAGAGGAAAGGCAGCGTAACGAGAGGCGTAACCAACCCGCAAATAATACTCCTACTGACAGTAATACCTATAACTACAGGGGTAGGAATGATAACTATAATAATAATTATAATAATTACGACAGAGGTTATAACAATGGCCCAACTGAGCCATATAATAAAAACAACAATCATAATTAAAGGTATAATGATTACAACTCCAGAGGTTATAATTATTATGATAACCGTGGAAACAATAATTGTAGCAGGAGCACATTCAACCGCTATGGTAACGGCTACAGAAATCAGGATAGCAGGGATGGCTATAATAGGGATCTAGTTAGGCACGGGCAGCCACAGGAGAGGGGCCCACAGCAGCGAGAAAGCGGGGCATACACTCCAGATAACAGGAGAGACCCTCCCGTAGCTTTAAACTTGCAAGATTTTTGGCGTGGTCCCCAAGCGTCGAGCATCAACTAGAGAAAGAGATAGAGAAAAGTGTGTCCGGTGAGGAATAATGTGCGAGAGAGAGGCCGCAAAAGGCGGAAAAAAAGATAGAAGAGAAGAAGACGCACAACAACAGTCCGAGTACTTACATAGTGCAAGAAAAAATAGAAAGTAATATGGCAGAGCAGGATGACACTCCGATACAATGGAGCTGTAAACGCACAAGAAAAGGCAGGAAAGCCCGCAAGAAGAGTAATCGGACGAAGGCGTCAGACACACATGTAGATAATGATGAACCAAAGCTTTCAGAGCGTGACGAAGAAATAGAGCAGCTTTCCAAAATAACTATAAAACTTGCGAGAACAGGGCATATGCCACCATCGGTCCAGTTACAGGGACCACAGTTAAAAAATGGAAAGGCAACTTTTTATGTGGATACAGGCACAGAGATTTAAATTGTAATGGTTGATTTTCTAAGCACAGACATGCTAATAGACAGTAGGTATCGAGTAGCTATTATCGGCGTGACTCACAGAGCACGCAAAACGTTGGGCATAGTACAGGCTCAGTTGCACGGATTAGAGTGCACATTACATGTAGTCGCCCATGACTTCCCCATTCACGCAGAAGAAATCATAGGGTGGGATATATTTAAGCGATACCGGGGTCAGATAAGCGCCAACAAAAATACGATTAAATTGGATAGCGTAGAGATACCACTGGTATGGTCAGAGTGTTTTAAAATACCTGCGAGATCGAGGCAAATAATTTATGCACGAATAAGAAAAAGCAAAAATAATTCAGAAAATGGCTGGATACCCCTCCAAGAAATGGAGAAAGGAATATTGTTTGGAATTTTTAAAGCCAGGAATGTTAATGGTAAAATAGTCGCAGAGTGCATTAATACAAGTAACGAAATAAAATACATGCTTGTTCCGGAAGTAGCGCTACTAGAATATGAGGAAATCCACCAGAAGCGTGCAGAAGACGTCGAAGGGGACGACGTCGAAAGCTTGGAGAAAGCAATGATAAGATTATTCAATAAAAAAAAAGAGATGACAAGAAAAAAATTGAAATTTTTACAAAAAACGAAGGGGAGCTAGAAAAACAAAAACAAGTAGACAAGATAATTCAACTCGTAGACACAGCGAATTGCAACAAGGAAGAAAAAGAACATGTAAGAAATCTAATTGAGTCAAATAAACAAGGAGAGCTGAACATACATGATTTATTAGAGGGAAGGTCCGATAAATTACAAGTTCTTGTAATGATTGGCATGAAAATGCAAGATGTAGAGGGAAGGCCGGAAATGAGGATTGACTTGTGGGAGCCCAACAAAAAGCGCATAAGGCCCCCACCTAAACCATCACCCCCACCGGATCCTTAAAGCAACGGTTAGCTATTGACTGAAGAGAATACAACGACGATAGTTATAACAATATTAATAATATTAATAATAATGATAGTAATAATAATAATAATAAAGACAGAAGAAGTACAGGATATAAGAAAAATAAAGGTAGTATACCGACATAGTATATTGTAAAGGAAGACAGGATAAACAAAAACATACGTGTATAATATGTGAATATAGCGACAAGCGTTAGTTTTCATAAATTTGCCGTCCTCGGAGGAGCCGCGAGTGAGCAACAAATCATACAAAAAGAAAATATGAAATAAGTTATTACTGCGCAACCAACAGATATTCTGACAACTAATTTACCCCCTTGTGGAGATATACTATTGTAGAAATACGAACAAAAATTCAGTTTCTTAAGATTTTTGCGGCCCCCAGACGCAGCGCAAAAATATGACAAAAAGAGAGGGATTAATTAGGTTTACGATAAAACTTTTTTCGCGGCCCCGGACGTGCCGCCAACTAGATATTCATATACGTTAGACTTAGATTTGCAAAAAAAAAAACAACAACTATAATGGAAAGGTACGCATGAACAAAGCATTAATAATATTAATCAATTGTAATTTGATGCAACGTGAATAAAAAAAAGTAAAGCGAATGAGGGGCGCGTGTGGCACTCTCTAGAGAGTAGACGTACTCAATAGTAGTAGAATTAACTCACAAGCCAAATGTACTAATAATGGATGGTAAAGACAAATAAAAAGAAAAAAACAGACGTATAAGCTGACATATACTTGTAAATTTAAATAATTTTATTCTTGATTATCCAATTGACTTTATTATTGTAAAAAAAAAAAAAATAAAAAAAAAATATATATTTTATCAATCATTATTAGGTAGAGAGGAGCATGGAGAAATGATAAAAAATAAATAAAACTATTTCAGAAAGAATAAAACTACTTTTTTAAAAGGCCCACGAGCCCACGTCGAGTATGAGAGATTAAACCTCCTCTTCTTCCTTCCTTCTATCGTTCTCCATTAGAAACAATACCACTCCTACCATCATGATATACTGATAACCATAACACCTAAAACGTCACACATAATTGTAACGAGATATAGAATTGACTGCCATGTCTAAACTAATGAATAGCCCGTTCGTCAAACCGTCCACCTCTAAGTTAGCATTATTTTGCAAAAACTACATGGACCAGTAAAAACTACAGTACTTAATCGTTCATGTGAGGGAGACTGAAAATAATGCACCCAGATCACCGCTTGACGATCAAGAGGAATAATCGACCACACCCAGTGTGCGGCAGTGTTTCTGAGAACTTGGCCATCGAAGGACAACGTTACTAGGCCACCCTCATTCAAACAGGGTCGTCGACATTGGAGGGAAGGCATACTAATCTACAACCCGCGTGCTTAACTGGAAAAAAAAAAAGATTCTTGCAATCACATAAGCTGTCACTTACATAACGACATTGCCCAGCAGTGTACGCGAGCTGGTTCTGCTTTTGCAAGAAAGAAAAAAATAAAATTGCATCCATAAGGACCACTTACGGAGATTCTACTGGCGCAAAAAGGAAAAAAATCACGCTGTGACGCAAGTAAAGTTGAAGCTCAGCTTGAGAACTCAGTCGCCACACAAACATGTCAAAAAGTACACTTACTGTAGACATTAAAGAAAAAAAGTGAAAGCTTTGTTGTTGTAAAAAAAAAAAAAAAAAAAAAAAAAATATCGAAAAAGCAGCGTAACTAAGTCAGCAAATACGTCTACGGCGTCGAGAGTGGTAGTTAATAAAAAAAATGCCCTTATAAATCCTTTCCTTAATCTGACCACGTAAAAAAAGAGATTGGAGAAGTATGAGGCAAACATTATATGAAAAAATGTAAGGATGAAAAATATTAGAAATATGTACAATACAGGTCAAAACTTTACCGCCAGAAAATGATTTTTTTAATGCATACTTCCAAGCTTGTCTCGACCAAAAAAAAAAAAATACTAGTGAAATGCAAGGCAACCAATCGTCAAACTATCTGACTCTACAGTGTTCTTAAATATGTTATATGACCCCTCAGGCAAAATGGAGCTTATAATATTATATGCGACTATTCACAAACTCAATAAGCGACTTATACTCGTACGTAGAGCTGATGCGAAATAAAATATAACGTAATAAAACATATTTACGATGGAAAATTTTTTTCAACTAGGAGAAAAATACCCGATTTGACAGAGACACTAAAATAAATTACAACAATTATACAAAAAAAGTAAAGAAAGAATTAAAAGATATACGTTTATTATTATATACTTTATATGTGAGGAAAAAGCCGCACTCACAGCTCAACGCTAACCGAATAAAGGGGAAACATAAGAGAAAGGGTAAGCTACATACGGTAATACTTTTAAATAAATACCTATCGATGAAGTTCAAATAGTGTTAGGACAAGTATTTACCACAGAAACCAGGGTTGGCAACTAATACCTAACAGCTTTATATATTAAAGGGTTAATAAATTCGGCATGGGGCTTCTTTTTCTTATGTATAAGTGCCTTATCCATCGGGGGGCCCTACTACTAATATGTTATAGAATGTTCACAGGAAAACAAAAGGTTCAAGAAGAAGCACGAGAATCAGCAGTAATTCAAACTACACTGACCGTAGAACTCAGAGCAGAAAGGCGACTGCAATCCTCTAGACAGATACTAGAATTGCTGGTGACCGTGATACAAAATCAAAATTCGTGAGCCTCTGGGATGAGCGCCGGAAGTCGCTCGACTGCATCGGGGGGCGCAATCCGAAGGATGAAACTATAAAAAATTTTTCTTATTTTTCAAAATATGTAGTATCGAAAAATATCACTATTAGTCTAAAAAAAAAAAAAAAAAAAAAAAAAAAAAAAAAAAAAAAAAAAAAAAAAAACTAGTAGTTGTAGCTATAATAATAATAATGGTAATATTATAAGGATAATAAGAACAAATACCATTTTTAATGTGAAAACGAGAATGAGTGCCGGGAGTCGCTCGACTATATCGGAGGGCGCAGTCCGTAGAACGAGACTAAGAAAGAATTTTCTTTTTCCTAAAATATGTAATTACAAGAAAGATATATTAAGTTTAATTATGTATGGAAAAAAAAAACAAAAAAAATTGTCGTTGATTATAATCTACAGTAATTGTTATGATAATAATCATGATAATCATGATAAGAATAATAATAACAATCATGATAATAAGAGAACGAGAATCAGCGCCGGAAGTCTCTCGGCTTTATCGGAGGGTGCAGTCCGTAGAACAAGGATAAAAAATTTTTTTTTACAAAATGACAAGTAGTGTGGAAAATAGGTAAAGATAAAAAAAAAAAAAAAAAAAAAAAGAAAAGAAAAATCTTCAATGATAAAAACTCAAGTGAACACAAATATGTTAAGTATAAATTTATTTATTAAGTACGAAGAACATTATTAAATGTAAACTAGTATTAATCAGATGACTAATTCACTGAATTTTTTTCAAACAAAAATGTAACAGAAGGCAGAGCGCATACATAAACAGAATTGTCATACACAATTATATTTGAGTACAGAATGGTAAGGACGATTAATTGTAAAAATGTACAGAGAACGACGGTTTTATAACAGAATGAAAGGATGAGTAAGCCACCGTATGTGAGAAAAACAACACAAACAACATTACACACGCATCACACACAATCATAGGTACAACAACCACCAGACAGAACTCAGCGTCGTCGAGGACGAACGACGTCGCAGCCTCGGACGTGTTACGTACAATATGCTGGGCATATCATACTGACTCACCCTAGTAACGACAAGCCTACGCTAGTAAAGGACACCAATAGGGGAAACGAGCTTATATAAAGCCCTGCGAGACACGAATCGGGGCACTCGAGCGTCTTTTAGGTAAGAGACCGAACGATAAGTAGAAAACATCACGCGAAACACACACACGACCCTGCCTTCAAGAAGCTAATAAATAATTAACCAATGAGTTGAGTTCTTTTCGTGACGCACCTCCTTACCAGCTTTTTAATCCTACGTAACACCATTTTATAATTCTGTAATTCTTAAAAAACTTTTGAGAGACAAAAAAGTTTGTTTGCAAATCTTCAATAAGGTGTGCTACTTTATTTGAATTTAACACTGCCAAAGGAATAATAATAAATACAACATTTAGATAAATGAGTAATTAAAATTAAAATTAAAGTTATGCGGCGAAATTCTAAAACGAAACATTTTTTAAAATATTGCAGTATTTTGTTTAAAAACAAAAAATGATTTACATGTAAGGGTAATAATAAATATGAAGCTATTTTAAGGATGTAGATCATCGAAGAAGTTAAATTTTTTATATTAAATGCAGAAAAAGCATCGTAATACTTTTAACGATAATACCATCGTATGAGTGGAAAAAAAAAGTATTTTCAGAGTTAAAGTCAAGAAAGAGCCTTATTAGGTTTTTGGGCAAAAAAAAATTTTCTCAAACTTAAAGAAAAAGCTTTTTTATACAGAGGTACCCTCGCACTGAGGTGTATTAAGTCGCGGTCGATTGGTACAATTAAGCTCAACGAAACGTCACTCAAAATTATTCACTGACATTTTTGCGTTCTTATTTGCTCCTCACACAGCTCTTAGTTGGTCATGTACCTGTAAAAAAATCCACATATTTATTCATACTAGAGAGCTAAACGAGAAGTTTAACGAAAGGACATAAAAGCCTTTTTAACCAATTTTTTACTCCTATTTTAAAGTGGTTGTGTACATATTTTTCTAGATCATTATATATGTATATATATATATCTTCCTATATTGTATAGTCATAATGGTTAAAGTAAGCTTTTGCTCCCCCTACTCCCCCCCACCTCCCCTCCACTTCCACCCAGTTTTTCTCCCGACTCCTCCCCCAGCTTCCCCATACATAATGTAAATATATTCGTAAAGCCTTATATATTAACTGTTACAAGTGGTCTAATTTTCAAATATAATTTTATTTAACCATAACAGAAAATGTTGTTACAATTATCTTACTTACGATCTTTATTTTAATAACATACACTAAAATGTCTTTTTAGGTGCTCTGCTCTTACATAACCTTCTTCACAATTTTGACAAATATTTTTTTGAACGTTATTTTCATGACTTTTCAAATGTCTTTGTAAGTGATAATTTCTTTTGAAACTTTTTTCGCATTTAATACACTTAAAATTTTTTTCAATGTTTTGGCATTCCTTTGTGTGACGCAAATAGTATTTTTTGTCTAATATTAAAATGCTACACAAATCACCTACAAAAATTTTTTTTTTTGTGAATTTTTTTGTGCGATAATAGACAGTCTTGATTTGAAAATTTTAAGTTACATTTGTCACACTGATAAAATTTTGCATCCATGATGGTGTATCTGACAACATATTACGAAAAAAGGGATTGTTTATGATTACATAAATCTGGGTACTAGACAGTACTGAAATTTACTTTTTTAATGAAAGATAAAATTTGCAAGAGAGTATAAAAATAGTAATGAACTATAGAAAAGTTTTTTTGTTACTTTAAAATTACATTTTAAACATTATTTTTAATTTAAAATTTGTTTTCTGATTTAATTTGAATAAAAATTTTTTCGGGTTTCTACATGTAGACAATGCAACATATGATTGCCCATGAGAAAATAATGGTTTTCTAACGTAATTTTGTATCATTGCAAAGTCCTTCAGATATGTTTAAGTTTCGTATCAATATAACAATAGCGTTGATTTTCAAATTCAATTCATGTGGAGGAAGACCTTTTTTAATACTATTTAGTAGGCAAATTAATATAAACATTATCGTCTGATTTATCTACTTGTTTGTGAGTTGCTTTATCAATACTATGGTACTTTCTTAATGTTCCTACAATATTATTGAAAATTTTTTTGATTAAAAAATAAGTGGATTCATCGTAAGATGTTGATACAGCTTTACTTACAAAAGAATCATCATCATTATTAAAAATTTTAGAACATACTTCATTTGTTTTCCATGTCTGAGGAATAATAAAAGCTTTAATTTTGCCTTCTCCTATATCTAGTAGCAATAAAGAAAATTTTTTATCAATTGAACGTATATTCCTTTTTAAATAAAAAATATTAAAGAAAGGTTAAAGATTGGTAAATTTTATAGTTTCTTGAACAATAGTAATTTTGCCTACTACTAGGAGAATTTGACGAAAGTCTCCACCTAAAATTATTGTTTCATTTCCAAAAGGTTTATTACGACTAAATAAATTTTTTAAAGTCCCATCAACGATTTCTAACGCTTTTTTTGGTATCATAGAAGTTTCATCCTAAAAAATTACTTCTACATTACCTAATTTCTGTTTATCTGGCTCAAACTGGAAAAATGCACTTTTTATACTGCTTAAGTCTAAAGGAAGTCTGAAAGTTCTGTAAGTGGTCATTCCCTTTGGGAGCAGAATAGAAGCAATACCTGTCCAAACCATTGTAAAAATTATTTTTTTAATTTATATGGAATAATAAATTAATGTTTTGTATAGAAAAGTTTTTCCAGATCCACCAGGACCATCGATGAAAAAGTTTTTTTTCGAATTAGATTATTTCTTAAAAAATTTGACGTTGATCATGACTAAGTTGTGAAAACATTTCATGGAATTAATATTTACAAAATATTTTTTCATCATTGTCAGTATCGATATTTATTTTTATCGTTTCTGTTGGTTCTGGTAAACTAAAATCTTTACAAGACATGTATTTAGGATTAAAAATTTTGTTTAAATGTAAAAGAGCTTTATTTTGATTATCTTTACAATTTTCAATGAAAAATTTTTTGTGTTTGTTCCAAATAACATAACCAAAAAAATTTTCAGACATAATAAACCATGCGAAAAATTTTCTTAGTTGAAAAGGCAGCATAACGTTACATGCTTTTTCAAAAATTTTATCGTTTTGAAAATTATGTTCTACCAATCCCATAGAAATAGCTGTTACTAGTCAGGGAAAATAAAAAGTAATTGTTAAAAATTTATGTAATTAATTATGATCAATATACATTACTTACATATATAAATTTTAAGTAACAATTAATATTATTCGGGTTTTTTTCCATATTTCGTAAATCTAATTTGCAATTACGGGGATTGGTGGGCAGAGCGCCCAGGGGCATACATAGTTATAAGAGCTTAGAAATATCTATTGACACATACATGATAGACAGCTCATTCAAAAAAGGGAGCCACTAGAAGAAATAATGAAGCTTACCAACAAAAAGTCAAGGGCACATCTCTCTGTCTATATAAACTTTACCACTTTTATTTGAAATTAGCAACTTGTTCTTAATATTTCTTTCAAAGCAGACCAGTAATTATTTCCCAGCGTAGAAAATTTATTTCCAAGTATTTTTGAAAAATGCCATAGTCTTCCGAATTCTGTAAAATATACTTTAACATATTATTATCATACTAACAATTAATTTTATCGTTTTTTGAGGCCTTAAAAAGTATTAATACAAACCTTATTTTGAAAAAATTACATTTATAACACAATAAAAGGGGTGGTTGGCACGCGGAGCACGCAGGGGGGCGGAGCCCCACTATTAGATAAATGTATATACACATTTATATATGTACACATAAAGTTAGTACCAACTTAAAGTCGGAGAAATAAGAATTAAAGGCTCTTTCTTATATTCGGGTTGAAAAGGCTCATTTACCCTATCACTCTGAAAAGACTTTTTATTATGCTAACCTCACAAATTGTGTAGAGGCAGGAATCGTGAGAACTAAAAGAAAGATATGTTTCTCCAGAATAAGTATGTAGAACTATAAAAAAGGCATTTTGAAGATTTTAAAGCAGAGCTACTAGTCGTAAGAGTTCCACGAACTTTTTATTTAAAACAACCTGTGTTACGTGGTTAAAAATACTGACAATATGACTATGCTCATATAAACACAAAAAAAATTAGCTGCCTTGCGTTGTTTGGCGAGAGGTGTTTTTTGATGGTCTACGTTATCAACTACAAACAATCGAATATATTTATGCAAATCATTGTGTGTTGCATAAAATATAAAATTAATTAATCAATTGCAAGAATTAAAAGTGCAATTCAAATTTTAAAATTCTAACATTTTTGTAGTAACAAATCTATAAAAATATACATAGTGCCACCTTCAAAACAGAGAAAGAAAAGTTTTTGTTAACTGTGCATGATTTATGCACTAAAAAGACGTTTTGGTAACTATTTCTGTAAAATTATAATAACAATTTTTGGTATGCAAAAAGTTTAACTGTTTAAACACAGGAATAGATAAGAAAGGTTAGTGTTAGCTAAGAAATATGATGTATGTACGTAGATAAATACTCACACATAATTGGATGTGAGTAGTACTTTACTGGTAATAATCATATTAGATATAATCGTAGTAAAAATAAAAGTTTTTTTCTGCCTTCGGCTTTTTCTTTATCGTTAATAGAATGTTTATGATTTCTAACAAGTTTTAAAACGCACAAATAATGTTTACATCCTTGAAAGTTACTTAAGAAGCATAAAATCATGCAATGGCCTTGCTAACAAGAAAGATCAAAGTAACAATATTTATTTTGATGTATGCGAAAAAAATGATGACGATACATATTTATTTTTTAAAGAAACATTAATAATAGAAATAAACAAAAAATGATAAAGTGGATTGAAAAAAAAAAAAAAAAAACTTACCATGATGTGGATTAAGACCCTAAAGTACAAAACAATTCATGAATCAGCATAAACCTTATCAATCTCAACTATCCGAAGGACACATGAATTTTTTTTCGAAGTCAATTGTGTGTTAATGGATATCCTCTAAAGCTTGTCCTACAGTTCACAGCAGTTAGGATGTGTCAAATGAATGAATGAGTGGTTAAAACTGTACTGTACTAAGAATCTTAAAAAATAGTTGAAGCTGTAAATTTTTTAGAAACATAAATTGATTTAGGAATATTAAAAGTACGGAAGAATCAAACAATAATGTATTAAAATCGAAAGTTTCTGCAAATAATTATTGAGCATTTAGCCCCACGACTTAATTTAATAAGATTTATAGATAACATTAACTTATTTGATTATTTGATGCATTGTGACGGCCTAAAACATACAAAAAGCAGTATTTTTTATCATGCTAATTGGTTAATTTTTTAATTCATTATTTTTACTATCTAAGTACAACCTTTGCCACCTTGAAATTAATGGTCCGTTAATAAACAAAATTTTTCTCGTAAGTTTTTTACGTGATTATATTCATGTAGGTTTTGTAAAAATATCTGCTAATTGCTTTTTGGATTAAGTCCATTCAACAGTTATTTTTGCCTCAGTCCCACATCTTCTTAAGTAATAAGATTTGATTTTAGTCATGTATCTCAGTCCTTTAACACAATCTGCGTAAGTACTTGCTACAGTGGCCTCATTGTCACATCGCAGGTCCGCAGATAATACAGTACGATATAACTTAAGGCTGATAAAGTGTTATAGTCCTACTAACTTCTTACTTGTATCACATGTTATCCCGTCTTCTGCTTTGCAGATTAAGATTGCAACGTCATTATGTTCTTTTGTCTTCCAAGCAACTGTATTAACATACAACCTTCAAGGTTATTCACTCGTTGTAATTGATCCCATCCAGGCTACAACACTCGCAGCTAAAAATGGTTCCAGTCCATCTTCACAGCATATGTAAGTGCATCCCAGAGTTCTTGTGTATTGTAAATAGCGAAAAACAAGCTTTGTTGTTTTCCAATGATTTTCAGTTAGTCACATTTAGTGTCTAGTGAGCAGATTTACTTACTACAGGATATCTTGTCTAGTTGTGTGAGCTAGATGCAGCAAGCTAAGAACTGCTACTATGTATGGTACATCTTTACTTTTCTTTTTCTACGCAGCTCACTAGTGTCTTCAGATTCTTCTCTATGTTTTCTTTGCCAATTTAAAACTTGGTTTAGCGCCGTGAGTCTTCTTTATAATTCCCAATGATGAAATCAAAATTTTTAGAACGAAGTTTTTTACGTTACGTTACTCGGAAGGCTGGAATTTTAAGACCGACAGATTTTTTTTTTTTTGAAACGAAAATAGTTTACCTGGAGTCTCTTCCTCTCAAGTTTCCCTCCTTACCCCGTCCCCCTCACCTACTGTTCTCTATACACTTCTCCTCTCCCCACTATATATGTATATGTGCCAACCGTGCCGCTTAAGTCTTCTGCACACCTTTACCCAACATTCCCCCTCACACTCCCAAGCAATTAATTTTTAAACCAATTTTTATTTTATTCTCCCACAACAATTTTTATTTAAATTTGAATTTTTTTTTTTTTTAATTCTATAAAAAAAAAAAAAAAAAAAAAAAACATTTTCCAAGAAAGAGATTTGAACCCTCGACCTCCTGCTTATGAGTCCAGTACCTTACCCACTCTGCTACGATCACTGCGGGCTATAGAATCTCGGTTTCTTGTACTTATCGTGTGGTTCGTAACTATAATATTCCATTTTTATATGCATTAACTGATAAAACATTCAATTCATGATAAATTATGTACTTGTTTTCTAAATAATACATCTAAAAAAAAATTTTTTTATAAATAAACATGTAGAATAGAGTTAAAAAACGTATCAATAATTGTTAAAGGCACTTATTTTAAATTCGACAAACAAATTATATTACAATATCACATAATTACATAAATAAAGTAATTCATTAAGTCAATCATAAATGAATTATGTAAGATCATTATATAAATATATTTTGGGTTTCATATCATTTTAATAGTTTTTAAGGGCACTTATTTTAAATTTGATAAACAAATAATGGCACAATGTTATTAAGTAATTCTATAAAAATAAAACAAAAATTGTATTAATGGGCTTTAAAATTGCAAAAAAACAAGTGAAAAAAAAAATTTCAAAAAAAATTAATAAAATGAAATATGAAAATCAAATAAAATAAAATTACAAAAGACATGAATAAATACAATGGAATGAAAAAAAATAAACTAAAAAAGGGAATGAAAAAAAAAAATATGAAAATAAAAAAAAAAATTAAATAAAGGAAACACAAAAAAATGAAAAAAATGTAATAAAATGAAATATGGAATTAAAAAAGAAATAAAAAAAAAAAACAATAAACAAAGAAAAAAAAAACAAGAAATTAAAGAAAAAAAAAATATAAAAATTATAAAGGAAATTCAAACAACAAACTAGGGTGTACTAATAAGTCATGAGACTCACGGTAAGAACGAAGTTCTGTAAACATAAAATGAGTATGGACAGAATTTCTTAGGTAACAAGGGGGTCGCCAGACTCACAGGAAGAACGAAGCTCTGTAAACGTTAGTACTGCATTAATGTTGTTTACTAAAACAAAAACTTGAAAAACGAATAAAAAAAAAAAAAAAAAAAAAAACAGTTTATTACACAGGATAGTTGAAATTCTTGAGAACGTCGTGCATAAATACAGTTCTTACAAAGTTCAACCATCGTGAGTACTAAAATATTTTTTTTTTTTTTTTTCGTTTTTCAAGTTTTTGTTTTAATAAACAACACGAATGCAGTACGGACGTTTAGAGAGCTTCGTTCTTCCTGTTGGTCTAGTGACCCCCTTGTTACCTGAAAAATTGTGTCTATACTCATCTCATGTTTAAAGAACTTCGTTTTTACCGTGGGTCCCATGACTCATTAGTACACCCTGGTTTGTTGTTTTAATTTCCTTTATAATTTTTATCATTTTGTTTATGTATGGTATTTATATAAGTGAAACTGTTCGTTATTTTCTACTTTTTTCTCCTTTTAAATATCTAGAGAATTGCTGACCTTACAAAGATGTAACATTTTAAACTTAGATTGCAGACTAGTCTGAATTTCATATAATTTACTTACACAGTTGCCAGCTATGATTATATATTCATGTATAGAAGAGACTAAAAAATCGTTTTCTTTTTTTTTTTATATAAAAGCAAGGCTCACTGGTACGTAAATTTTCTTTCTTAATTAAACCATTGGAAAAGGTGAAACGAGGATTTTTGTAGCTGATAAACAGCCGTCCCGGATCCCCTTACAAAACTCTCACTATATTTCTTACCATGTCCCTACACTCTGGATATCTCTCCTCTGGGAGGTCTGCCACAGGTGTCTGGCTCGGGAACACCAGACACTCCTAGAAGGAGAATAAAAGGGGGCAAATGGGGGCACTACTTCTCAATAAACACTCGTGGATATAAATTTTCACAGCGCTCTCGCGCTATTTATTTGCCTTAATGCACACTCTCCACAACGTCACCTCTCTCTCTCTCTCTCTCTCTTTCTCTCTCTTTCTACATATGTGTATATTTTGGCACACTATTTTCGAGGTAGATATCTTCGTGCTGTCACCTCCACTCGTCCTCTTCGCCGAACTCCTCCCTGGCTTGACTGATGGTGGCCGGCACCTAGGCTACACACACACACACACGGACACAACCTCAAGCAAACCTTCCGCTCAATTCAATCTTCCCTATCCCTATATAGATCCTACACCCCTTTATCCTGACTCAATCGTATCGTCTTCAAACCGTTACCTCGAAATCACACCTAGTGCACCATCCTCCGTGAAGTGACCTTCTCTCTAACCTCGCCGTCACCCAGTGCTACCTGGAGTTCGTCTCAATCGTCGCGTAGACTCGGCGGCATGGTTAACTCTCGGGCAGTATTGTTCGGTGTTTTCCTATGCTCTTCTTTTGGATCCTTTTCCTCACTCTCAGCTCTACCTGTCACTTTTTCCTATATCCACTCACTCTCTATTTCCTATCTGCTCTCTATGCGACTCCACGCGAAACTGACTGCGTTATGGCAGTACACTTGAACAAATGCGCACGCCCCTCCCATGTATTCAAAAAATCTCCAACACGCCTTAAAATCGGTAAATTATTGAAGGTTTTAAAAACTAGGGAATCGACGGGGCCGCTCGATGCTCACACTTCTCCGACGTGTCACGATCCCTCGCCTCTCCCTTCTCTATCTTACACACATGCTCACCCAATCATACCTCACACACTTTCAATCCCTTTTATGGTCTTCGGTCCTTCTTTCTCCTCTGGCTCGTAGTCCGTGGCACCAAGAACACACATTAAGTTATGGGTTATAGATTTACATATAGAAAATATATATGTTATTCTAGGACTCGGTAGCCGCCGATGACTTGCCCCGAAATATAGGTATACAGTGACGTGATAGCTTTAGCTACCACGTCACAAACCCCCGTTCTAGGCTAGACATTCACCCAAATGTCCAAGCCTTAATCATCGACGACCACCTTATTTTAGAACGAAACGACGCTTACCTTGGGACTCTAGCGATGGTTCCTGGTCTCTCCTTAAATGGGTTCCTGGGTTTTCTAAGATAAATAATCATTAGTCCGGCCCTGCGCTTCCCTTATTCGTCTTTATCTCTCTTTCTCTCTCCCACTTCCTGCTTCTCCAGTTCTTCCTCCCTTGATCTCCTCTCAGTCTCTTGATCTTCTCTTTCTCTCTTGATCTTCTCTTTCTCTCTTGATCTTCTCTTTCTCTCTTGATCTTCTCTTTTTCTCTTGATCTTCTCTTTCTCTCTCGATTTTCTCTTTCTCTCTTGATCTTCTCTTTCTCTCTTGATCTTATCTTTCTCTCTTGATCTTATTTTTCTCTCTTGATCTTATCTTTCTCTCTCTCTTTCTTTAGTGTCTCCACCCTCTCTCTGCTCCTTCACTGTCCCCCCTTTCACAGGCTCACCATCTCTTAGTATTCCATTTCTCTCAACTCTTTTCATCTCCCTCTGTTCTCCTTCACTCTCTCTCTATCTCTCGGTTTATCAAACCGTAGAACAAATGAATTCGCTTCGTTCTCATTTCTTTGTCTATATTTATATCCGCCTCTTAACCCCTCGGGTATATTCCTTCTCCTCCTCTTCTTTGTTCTAGTCAACTTGTCTTTCCTAATCTTCTCTCCCCTTCTCTCTTCAATCTTTACTCCTCCTTGGACTTGGGTTGACTTCACCTTATCTGCAAAAAAAAAACGAACGAAACTGGCAGACTCTTGCCAGAATATCCTAAATTTCCCCCTACCTCTCAGGATTCGGTTATTCCAAGCTAATCATCTCGTTTGCTATGACACATGCACCCTCCTCACGACTGCTCTTTCTCTCGTCTCCTTTCTAATCTAGACCGTCGGTGACTTAGTGTTGTTACGCTAGCCTTCACCCCCGTCCCCTAATTGACCGAGATATCCTTAAAACTAGTACAATCGACACATAACGTATCTTCTGACGAATTCCCTAACTCCTTTAATGGATGCCACTCTCCCTCAAAGACTCGAAATGACCCCCAACTCAACCGTAGATCTAGATCAAACGCCTCCTGAATATCGCGTCCTAACACAATATTTTGATTAACTTCGTTAACCGCTTTAACCGGTATCTCTCTATTATGACCATCGATTTTGCAACTAATTTTCACAGTGCCCAATGCTTTAGAGAAAGTATTATTAACCCCAACAAATACCGTATTAGATGGCTCCAATTGTTTTTTGAATCATTCCGCTAATTTGGGTCCAATAATCGAAGACTGAGCTCCGGTATCTAGAAGAGCGCCGTACTCTCCCCCTCCCCGTCTCACCGAAAGATACGGTAGGTTTTCGCTCTTCGCACTCGAAAGGCTCTCATACGATCCTCCGTCGGCTAAATGTCCTTCTCTTTCTTTTACCTTATTTCTTGTATTTTGTACGCCTTTCAACTCAAACAAACTAGACGCTCCTAATCTACAGCTGTCTGGCACTACTTAAGTTGTTGAAAGAACCACACTCTGGTTACGTTTCCCCGAAATGTCCCTATCTTTATCTTCAAACGCCTTATCGAAAAAATCTTGAAGATCCTCTACGTTGATCTTCTGAGGCTCACCTTTCTTCTTGAAAGTCGAAACCTTCTCTCCTTTTTCTTGTCGCTTGATTTCCCAATCTGTGGTCGTCCTAGCATTCTCAGAACCTGGCTCGAAGACTTTCTCATTATAACGAACTCTTTCCGTTTTTAAGTCTCGATCCCCCTCAAAGTTATCCACTTGGACGTTGCAGTCTTTGTCCAGACCCGATACTTCTTTCATGAACCAAACCGATTTCTTTTTCTCGTTCACTTTTCGTTTCCACTCTCTTTCCCGTGACTGCCACATTGGATCTCGGTCTTTCCACGCGACCAACATCCCTCTCGTTTTTCCTATATCTCTATCCCTACTCGGAGACCACACCTCTAACCTTTCACTCATCCCCCCGTATTTACCCTTCGGTTTCTCTTTCGCTGCAGCTTCTCTTAACTTTAACGCTTGTTCCGCGCTCCTTTTTCTCAGCCGGTCTAAGCTTTTCCGAGAGAATTCAGCCACTTCCTGAGCATCGTTAGTCGCTTGCACTCGCTCATCCTCTGACGGTATCTCCGTCCGTTTGCTTTTACTCTTACTCTGTGGCTCTTGGAGAGTCTTCCTAGGGACCAAAACCAATTGGCCATCTGCTCCCAAAATCCACGTTTTTTCGCTGTTGGTTCTCTGCCCTTCTTTTTTTTCTACCCTCACCGAATCACTTAATTTACTCTCAACTTCATCTCGAGGTCTTGTCTCGATGCTGTTTTTTCTCAACCCTAGTCTCGGATGGAACGCGGGGGTTGCAGAAGTTAACTCGTTTAATTCTGTCCCCCGCACGCCCCGTTTCCCATTGTTTTACGCCAGAACTCACACTTGGGGCAGGACGAGAAAACTGCTCCCTGGGTACCACAAACCTGACACTCGACTGTCGGCTTAGTATTGGGGTTTCCTGGGGGTTTTCTCATTTGGCAATTTCGTGACTGGTGTCCTGTGGCTCTACACGCGTAGCAGATCACCTGTGAGCACTGCGCTGAGCAATGTCCCACAGCCCGGCAAGTGTAACACGTGGTGAAAAAACCATTATTTCCTTCAGCCCCCCCTGGGCTAATCGCCTGCTTAAGGATTGTTCCCTGTTGAGCCCCGTTAGCACCCGGGGCCATAGACTGACCCCCCTCCTTGACGTTTGTCGGGGGCTTCACGGGCGCCTGATTATTCCACGGCATCGGCCTCCCGTATTGGCTTCACGGCGGACGGTTCTGCGCCTGCGCGAAGCTCGCAATTAACTCTGAGGGTAGATCCAAGAACGGAGACCCATTTTTCTCTAGGCTTATTGTCTCCTTCCTAACCTCAATATCTCCGCTCACTTGTTTATTTCCTCCCTTCCCGTTCTTCCTCTCCTTGTTTCCCGTCTTCTTGGTTGACGCATTCTCCCCCTTTGACTCTTCCCCTTTACTGGCGTCAGCCACGCACGCGATCTTAGTCTTGACAACTGGAGCTCCAGAGAACCCTGCACCGGGTACGTGCATTTTGTCTGCTGGTGGGGGCGGGACATAGCGGCTGTCCAGCTCATTCTGTCTCTCCCACCACAAACAATAAGTCTCGATATCATCGAGACTCATGACCAGTCTGTCAGACATCGCCCGGCGATACTCTGGCAACAAGTTCCGTCGTGCCAGTTCTACTACCGATCTCGTAGAGGGTGGCACCGTAAATCGTGAGACGATGTACTTGAACTTTGACAAATACACGGCGATCTTCTCTGTATTAGCTTGCATGCGCCGACGCAAGTCATCCCACAAATCTTTCTCGTCATACTCCCCTATATACTGCCTCTTAAATGACACCTTGAAGGTGTCCCAATCCCTCAGCTCTCCTCGGATCGTTTGGAACCAGCGGCTCGCTCCCTTAGATAACACGCACGGCAGCGCGCTCAGGAGTTCGTGGTCACTAAACTCTGCGCTTTCTCGGCAATCTTCTAATTGCTCCAAGAACTCTTCCGCATCTTCGCCTTTGTCTTCACCCGAAAATTTTACTTCCCAACCCTTCAGGACCTTAACGGCCTGAGACCGAGGCCCGTGCATTCGGTATCCCTCGGCTGGGTTACTTCGCACACTCTGATCCCTCTTATCATTGTCTCGGAACCCTCGATTATCCTGGGGTCTCCACTGATCTTCATACCTCTCCCCGGGTGAACTTACTCGCCTCCTCTGATCAAGCTGCAGTTCTGGCCAAGATCTCGCCTTGCGGTAGTCGGCCAGTCTACCTCCCTTTTCGGAGGGGTTACCGTCGGAGACCCTTTCCAAACGCTTATTTCGCAGGTTCGGCTCATAGTTCCTTGTCGACTGTGCCCTTTCGTGTTGGGTGGGAGGCACTGGCTTCCTCCAATCACGCCGATCCTTTTCTGAGTCCCTCCGATCCAAGTGTTCGACCAGTTTCCTGGATACTTGCTCTGTACCCACTCCCCTTTTCGGTCTTCTAGACCCCGGTCTCTTTTGGGTGCGCGATAATTTCCTAAACTGAGTTTCTTTACTACTCGACTTTTCGCTCGTCTGTATATCGTTCTGTTGTTTATTTGTCCTACTATACTTTGGTTTTTCCGGGAAACCCCTCCTCAAGTGTCTTTTTCTGTATTCCTTCTCTATATCTCTCCTGATCCTCACGCACTCTAGTCTATATTCTTCTTCGGCCTGTTGGATCTGTTCCTCCCTCTGCCTTTCGGACCCCTCGCCGTCCTCTTCTGAATCCCGATCGCTCTCGTTCACTTCTGGTTCGGGGGTCAAATACTCGCTTTGATTGGTTCTATTCGGTAGGATAAAACTACATGCCGATTTTTTTTAAATTGATTGTTGAGCGGTTATTTTGATTTTCGGAGTTTCCCTATTCTCTTTTAAGGGTGCCCGATTATCCGTTAAGGCTGCCAGATTTGTTGCTCCAGCCCTCTTATAGGCCCCCATTACTTCCCCATGACTCCCTGACTCTGCCTTGTTAGCTGATTTGGATACCCAAGGAGTCTCCTAAGGTGCCACGTTATCCTGTATGACTGTAGGAGGGTGTCTCGTGACGTACTCCCATACCTCCTGGGACAACCCCTGGGTAGCGGGAACACTCCTTCCGGAAGTGTAGGTGGTCGCACTAAGAGTCTGTTCACTCTGGAGATCAGCTATTAGAAACCAATGGAGGGTAGGGTCAATTGTGACCGATCGCGTCTGCTCCTCTGCGGTCTTTGGTCTACTTCCTCCCCCTACCACTGACGTTGTGATAGGCATGGTGTATGTCGTCGTAAATGTCGTCGTCGTCACGGTCTGTAACCTAGAGTCCGCTAGTGGTCTATATGTGTTTATGTTCGTCTCCATTCTTCGCCTTAACTCGTTCTCTAACTCGGACCCACTCGCTCTCGCGTGTTCCCCCTCCCCTCTTCGCGGCACCCATACCGATGTCTCTTTCGCCGACCCCATCATCCTTGGTCCCAACGGAGACCCCGGACTCTTTCTCCTCTTTAATTCCGATTTGTCTTTGCGCGATAACTCCCTATTTATTAACTCGTCCGCTATACTGAGATGGGTCGTCCGCGGAGTACTGTGCCCTAACTGCCTCTCCTTCGCGTCCGCCAGCACGTCATCTTCGTATTGAGGCACTCTCTTGTTGTCGGGATCCATTTCCAACATCAACACCCGGTGAAACCTATCCCTTACCATGGCTTCTGTTCCCTCCGTACTGAATCCCCGCAAAAATAACTCGTCCGCCAGCGACTCTAACGGCATCGTTGTGATACTACGTATAAGTGCGCGCAGCTCCTGCGTTTTAACAAGAGCCTGCATTGTTTGTTCATGCGACGCCATCTTGTTACTCACGCAAAGACACTGACAAAAAAAAAACACCGAAACGCTAAACGACTCTACCTAACGAAAACACCCTGTTTGTGTATTTTCGCCTGCCCGCACTTGTCGCCAACGGTCTCACCACAAAGCACTGATATACATTTAAAAATAATATATATAAATGTATGAAAAAATTTTTAACTTTGGATAAACTTATTTTCTAATACTTATTAAAATTAAATAAAAAATTGCTCCAAATTCTTATAATTTTCCATTTCTCTTCTCTACCCCAGATCCGTCCACACTCTCAATTCACTCACACTTGCACTCAAACCCTGAAAACTAATTTGCCCCAAGAGTCCCTTCCTACTTCTGTGACATGTTTCCCCACTTAAGGGATGCCATTTGTGACGAGGATTTTTCCAGCCGATAAACAGCCGTCCCAGATCCCCTAACAAAACTCTCACTATATTTCTTACCATATCCCTACACTCTGGATATCTCTCCTCCGGGAGGTCTGCCACAGGTGTCTGGCTCGGGAACACCAGACACTCCTAAAAGGAAAATAGTAGGCGGCAAATGGGGGAGCTACTTCTCAATAAACACTCACGGATATAAATTTTCACAGCGCTCTCGCACTATTTATTCGCCTCAATGCACACTTTCCACAACGTCACCTCTCTCTCTCTCTCTCTCTCTCTCTCTCTCTCTCTCTCTCTCTCTCTCTACATATGTATATATTTTGGCACACCATTCTCGAGGTAGATATCTTCGTGCTGTCACCTCCACTCGTCCTCTTCGCCGAACTCCTCCCTGGCTTGACTGTTGGTGGCCGGCACCTAGGCTACACACACACACACGGACACAACCTCAAGCATACCTTCCGCTCAATTCAATCTTTCCTATCCCTATATAGATCCTACATTCCTTTATCCTGACTCAATCGTATCGTCTCCAAACCTTTACCTCGAAATCACACCTAGTGCACCATCCTCCGTGAAGTGACCTTCTCTCTGTCCTCGCCGTCACCCGGTGCTACCTGGAGTTTGTCTCAATCGTCGCGTGGACTCGGCGGCATGGTTAACTCTCGGGCAGTATTGTTCGGTGTTCTCCTATGCTCTCCTTTTAGATCCCTTTCCTCACTCTCAGCTCTACCTGTCACCTTTTCCCATATCCACTCACTCTCTCTTTCCTATCTGCTCTCTATGCTGCTCCATGCAAAACTGACTGCGTTATGGCAGTACACTTGAACAGATGCGCGCGCCCCTCCCATGTATTCAAAAAATCTCCAACACGCCTAAAAACCGGTAAATTATTGGAGGTTTTAAAAACTAGGGAATCGACGCAGCCGCTCGGTGCTCACACCTCTCCGACGTGTCACGAGCCCTTGCCTCTCTCCTTCTCTATCTTACACATATGCTCACCCAATCATACCTCACACACTTTCAATCCCTTTTATGGTCTTCGGTCCTTCTTTCTCCTCTGGCTCGTAGTCTGTGGCACCGAGAACACACATTAAGTAATGGGTTATAGATTTTTACATAGAAAATATATATGTTATTCTAGGACTCGGTAGCCGCCGATGACTTGCCCCGAAATATAGGTATACAGTGACGTGATAGCCTTAGCTACCACGTTACAAAGGCTGTCTTGACATTAAGTTGACAATTTTCCAGATTACAAGAGGTAAGCCCGACACTGAAGTAAAGGTTTTATTTAGTTTATACTTTTTTCTATCTCTGAAGCCATGGATAACTAATTTTGCTTTAAACTTTGTGTTTCTATCTTGATCTATATTTCTCTCTGGAACACGTCTAGAGTCAATGATGTCCGGCTTGTCTGCTATCATGGTTGATCTATCTACAATTCTCCATACTTGGTTGTTATGCATTAACTGTAGTTCTTTGTCAACTGCACTGAGCCTTCGATTTCCATCTTGATCTTAAACAGCTTTTTTGTAGTTTGCAGTATACTTGTTTGATCCATCAATCAGGATGCGTGTCATTTTATCTTTAATTTATGCGATCAAGCAATGATCATCACCCTCAAACGAAAAAAGCTTATTTAGCTTGTTTGTGTTGATAACTCCTACAAAACTCATGTCATTGGCGGCAGCAGGTTCTCTGAAATTTTCTTGAACAAGCTCTGCAGGATTCTTGGGTCGTCCTCGCTTTCTCTTGATTCTTTGTCCATCTTTCATTTCTAATAACTCTCCAAGACCATCTTAACTCTCAGTAAATAAATTTTTTTGTCTAATGTCTATCGCTTTAATTATTTAAGTATAATATGTTATCGTTTCTATAAATATTTCTGAATATAAGTCTTTCATAAAATCTCACATTTGCACTCTCATAAGATCGTCCATCTTTTGGTCTTTGAAAAATATAGCCCGTGATAGTACAACCAATTAGCACCACTCTTATATCTTGAGTGCCAAATTTTGATCCAATATTTCTTTTTTTTTTGATAATCACCACACAAATAAACTTTCTGGCTTGGGTTATGCTATCTGTAGATAGGGGGTAAACTTTTTAAACGGGGCTATCACTTTACTAAACTTGTATACTCTGCAAGTGTAGGCGTATGCTGCAGTATCCAAGGCCAAATTCCACATGTTTTTCCTCAATTTAAAGTCAATGTGGCTTGCACTTTATCCCGTAGTATTTTATTATTTTGCCCTAAGACACCATTGTGCTCAGGAGTGTCCAGAATAGTCGTTTAAAGGTCAGCTCTCAACCTCTGCAGAAATTAAACCGTTTGGTCTCCTATAATCTCTGTCCCTTTATCAGTTTTCAAGCCACACGTTTAAGCGTCAAATTCCAGCTGATTTTGCAGTGTCGTACCTCATCTAAGTATCAGTCATGACGTTCTAATTTTTTAAACAAGCCCTGAACATATTTTTCGATTTTCTTAGTAATATAAGTTTTATTTATAACAAAAAAAAAGAATTATTATTTTTATGTAGGAAATATTTTTTTATAATGATAGATATAAAAATCAATGACATTTAAAAAGATAGTTAATGTATATGCATGTGTGCATGAAACCTTTAAACAATTTTAATTGATTTGGACTTAAAAATGTATTTTTTTCAATTTTATGATAGCCTCACCATGTCAATGTTTAGCGAATGTTTACTTGTATTTAATTTATAAACTGTTAAAGTTGATGTGTTTGCTTTAATGAGGATGCAGATTAAATTATTTGTTTTGACCCTTATAAAAAAAGTCTTCTCTAATATTTAACTCAATAGATTAAGCTATTTCATTTTGAAAATTATTTTTTCAGACAGAATGAGATTAGGATTCCCAGTTCTCACCAGAATCATTTAACTCTGTCTTCAAGTTCCACTAACTCTGATTCATTATTAATTAGCGATGGATTGCCTAATATAAGTGTGACAAACATCCAAGTAGAAGCAAAATAGACAAGCAAATGTAATGAGATGACAAATTCTCCTTTTATTAACGTTACAAATTAATCTAGTAATAACTTATAATCCTGCTCAGTCAATTGGTAATGAAATAATAATCAATTTTGTATTAAATCAAGGATTGAAACAAAATGTTGAGGCTGATTTTCTGTTCTTCAAGCCATCAATATATCATTGATACTACTACATTTCAAAAACATTTTTTTTTATTTTATTTAGGTTCTCTTCAAAATAAAAACTTTGTAATGCTATGGTAACGTTTGTCGGAATTTAAAGCTTTTATGGCTAAACACATTAAATCGATAGCTCATAATGATTTCCAAGAAATTTCTGGTGATGTAAAAAGAGCCAAATACTTCTAAGTACGCATCAATTCTATAGCTGACATATCCCATGTTGACTAATTGACGGTTATTATACGCGTTGTAGATAAAGCTGGAACTCCACAAGAAAAGTTTATTTAATTTATCCCTTGTTTTGGTCATAAATCTTAAGAATTAGGAAAAGCTGTATTTTCTTAATTAAATGAGCTTAATTTAGACGTAACAGACTATAAAAGTCAATCGTGAAATTATAGTAGTAACATAAGTAGCCGTTTCGCAGGACTTCAGGCACTAGTAAAACAAAAAATTCCTTCAACTGAGTTCGTTCCGTGTTCAGCACTCTCGTTTAATCTTGTGGGTACTTATACTGCTAGATTAAGATTCCCAGTTCTAACCAGAATTGTTTCACACTCTCTTCAAGTTATTTATATTATTGTGTCCAATGACTGACAGTAATTTATCTAATGTACAATAAGTGTATACTTCTTTTTCTCATTCAATACGCAGATAGAAAATTCTGAAGTCAGCGTTGAAATCAAGATATTCAGTAAAAATTATTTTCAAACAGAATGGTTAGCTAGACATGACGCTTGTAAGAGTCCAAGCAAATCATTACCAGAAGTTTTAGATTTTTGAAAAAGTTTTTGTGAAGATAAAAGTGAAAAACCAGTGGTACATTAAGAAACGTTAGAGAAGTATAACTTTTATTCTTTACTATAAAGCTCTTCCATTCCAGTCCTTTAAAGTAACATATTAAATCACTTTATTTGCATTAATAAATTGCTACAAAATTTGCTCGTTGATTTGGCAAATGCTTGAAATTATATAAATCTCTTATTAATTGAAATCCAAGAAAACATTATTCTACAATGTTTGATTCATATGAAGTTAAAACAACTTTTTGCGAGTCAGTGCATATGCACACGATCAGTAAGAGCTAATTTAGGAGTGCGAATAAATAAGCTCCAAAAGTGTTGGATGTTAATTTAAGCAACATTTCGTTGGTCTGAATGCCAACCTCATCAGGCTCGGTTTGTTAACAGAAAAAGACAACACACGTCGTACATTACATTGTAGGGCTACTTCTTACAATATTTTTATTAGTCCAATAAATGATTAAACGTGAGTAGTCAGATATGAGGTATAAATAATTTTTCAGAAACTATATAGTTATTCGCGTATATATCATCGTGGCTACCTTTTTAGACTGTTAATCAGCTCAAACGAATGACATAAGTATCAAACATGAATGTATTTATGTTTATGAATATAAGCAATTAATGTACGCTTTTCATGAATATTAATAACTTATGTACGTATCTACTATGTAGAGTTAAGAGAGAAAAATTATAAGATCTTTATATATATTATTGTAAAATATTGTGTTCTCTTTCTTATTAATTGTGTGTTGAGTCAAGTGTATGTATAATATTTCTAATACTTACCTTTTTCGTCTATTTGGTTTATGGTCTAGAATTTTGGTTTGAAAAAAACTAAAATTGTGATTAAATTTCTTCATGTATAAAGCAACGACAAGCTTATCTTTTTTATGCTTTTATCTTCATTCAGGCATTTTTAATAAAAAATTTTATAAACAGATTTTTAGCAGTTTAATGGGTTCTCATGTCTCTCCAGTATCTGCTGATTTAGTTTTAAAAGATCTTGAGACGAAAGCCCTGTGCTTGTAAAAAGAAAGTCATAATTATGTTTCCTTTACATACAAAAGTAAAGTTGACAACATTCTTGTATGTGTACATAAAGACCAGGTACAATTATTTTTAGAGATTCTTAATACACAGAATAATTCTATACATTTCTTAGACATTACAATTACACATAAGAACTTATAAGTAACCACAAACTGGTACGTTAAGCCCATTGCATCCAATAGAATAACAAATTTTTATTCTAACCACCCCTGATCATTAAAAGTTAATGCAGTATATGGTTTAATTGATCAAGCTATTCTTTTGCCCCATGCATCCTACCACAGGAATAATATTTTTATGACTGAAAGAATTTTACGTGATAACGTCTATACTGAGCCAATAAACATGAAACAAAAGACTTCATCAAATAAAAAATACAAATATTGATGATAGCCACTTACCCAATGACACTCTATATAATACAATAAAAGTTTATATTTCTTATAATCCATTATTCTTAAAATTTTGTTATAAAACTTTTAAAAAATAAAACATGCAATTTTATTTTATCATCCAAAATGAATAAAACACTGTTATCATTTTTGAAAAGAGTAAATTTGACTAGTTTAATCAAACAAATATCGTCTATTACTTTGCCTGTGATTCTTGCACTGCATTATATGTAGGTTAGACCAAGAGAGCAATGAATATAAAAGTGGAAATCGTGTCAATAAACATAAAAGTGAAAGGAAAGATGAATCAGTTGTCGTTTTATACAGAAAAAAATTTAACCACAATTTTGATTTTTCTCAAACCAACATTCAAGGTAAGGAACCAAATAGATGAGAAAAATTAATATCAGAAATGTTCTTCGAACACTTTACTAAGCACACAATTAATAAAAAAAAAACGTTATATCTCAATAACGTATCTGAAGATCTTAGAAGTAATCTCTTTCTATTCTACATTGTAGGTACGTGAATTTATTGTTTATATTTACACACGTAACTATATACATGTTCGATACTTATGTTATTCGTTTAAGTTGACCAACAGTCTGTAACGATCGTCATCATGATGTAGACGTGAGTAACTAATTGATTTTCAAAAAATTATTTATTTCTTTAATTTGACTACTTACATACAATCATTTATTAGATTTATGAAAACATTGTAAGAAAAAGACCCTGCAATGTAACTTACAATGTGTGTTATGTGTTTTTGTTAATAAAGTGAGCCTGATAAGGTTGGCGTTAAGACCAACGAAACGTTGCTCAAACCAATATCTGACATTTTTTGAGTTAACTTATTCTCACTTTCAAATTAGCTCTTAATGATTGTGTACATATACAATGACCCGCAAAAAATCATGGAAACAACTAAGAGTAGAATGACATGTTCAACAAACATTACACTAAAGTTAAAACGATTAAAAAAAATGAATCCGACTCTTACAAACTTGATACAAAAAGAAAACGTGAGCGAAAATAGCAACTTCACTAAAAATACTGAAAATATGACATTATTTGCAAGGAATGATATAAGAATCAATATTTATGACGTTATTTTAGACTCTCTTATACCAAACCTGCAAAAAAACAAAGTGTTCATAAAATTTAAAAATTTTGATGCGATTGCAGAGGTCACTTACAGCAGATATCGTGAAAAAAGCAAACTCCGTGAATGCAATGTATCCTCATGGTTCGATTACGAATTAGTAATTGAATGTCAACACTTTGGTGCTCACTTGCGAACTGCCACTATTGAGTGATTGAATTAATTTTTTGTAGATTTATTTGTAAAAATTGTTTTACAAGACTTTTTCAAAATGTGTATACTGTGCGATGTATGTAAGTATATATGTATATAGCTTATACTGTAGAGGAGAGATCTTTCTTAAGTCTAAAGCACGTATAAAACCTTTAACGCCTATTCCAAGGAGACAAAAGGCTTTGATAATTATATCTTTTATGTATTAAAACAAATATAATTAAGGAAATGGATTTTAAGTTCCTAACACATAATTTCTCTTAAAAAAATGATCAGAAAAGTATGAGAAATAGTGTAATTTTTCAAAGTAGAACTGAAAATCGTTTGTTACAGTATTTATAGGTACTATAAATTTATCATTTGTCATTGACTTAGCATAGTTAAAAATATAAGTTATACTAAAACTTCATATGAACATTTAAGTTATTTTAAACAAATAAATTCTAATAAAAAATTAATTGAGTCTGAACATTCACTTAAGTTGTTTGTAATTTACTGTCTTCTTGCTTTTAATTTTTATTAAATTAAATAATAATCAGACAGTAAGCTTCTTTTTGAGCACCTTGTGATTAAGGATTATTTTTTTAAACTACCAGAACATTATGTGTGACTGAAGATTCACAATTTTTGCCTTTCTATCGTCAATTTTAAGCCAAACATTAGTGTAACAAAATATTTTTTTAAATCTGAAGTCTGCTGCCTCTATGGCAAGGCATTGCTGGTGTATGCAATAATACTGCACTGTTTACGTACTATGGGACTGTACCCTACTGCTCTGAAAATTCCACTGCATATCACCATGGCTATACTCTTTACTTTTCTCACATTTATATATACAAGCCAGATTTCTTGAAATTTAATAAAATGCTTAATGATGCTCGTTTCAATGACCTTACGGCAATGCTAGTTGTCACAAAACAAAAACAAACTTTTGTCAGTGATCAAATTTGTACTCATCCACTTTCCTGCAATGAGTAGATTTAGAGATTTGTTGTTAATGATCAACAGCATTTTCTTGTGTAGAATCTTGCTAGGCTTGCTCTTATTCAATGGATAAACAATTTACAACTAAAGATAGATTATTATTCTATGCAGTAGGTCAAAAGTGGAAGCTTCTTTTTTGAAAATCTAAACATTGACATAAAAGAATGACGTTTTGAAGATACAATCTGAAAGTAGACTTGAAAGACGTTTCGCACAATAGTTTTTTTGTTTCTCATAAATGGCAACAATTAAATTGGTTCTTTGATTCAGTAAAACTGAGATTCCTACCACAATATTGTCACTAGTGGAATACATGACCATACCAAAATAAGCAATTTTTGCGATGGTAGATAATACAAGGAACTCATCTCATTAGCCTTAGAAAACAAAATTAGTTGCTTTTCAAACTGTTATAATACTGATGGTATTTCATTGTTAGAAAGCTTGAAGTGTAATGTAAGCTCAGTACGGCCACTTTTTTTTACTGGTTTACCATGACAGCCTATTGGACTGGTCACCAGGGCCACCCACTCACTACCTATGTGTGGGGGTGTATTGCCACATACATTTACCAATCGCTTAATTCATGTCATAGTTATCACATCATAGGCACGGTCAGAGTGTCTCTGGTAATACACTTTGCCCGTCAAGGTGACACTCTTTGCACTCATGGTGCATTAAGTCCGTTTGCCACTACGTAATGTTTCTTCAGAGAAGACTTCATATTTCAGGACATCCACTCCTCACTGGTTAAGCCAGTACTCTCTGCTAAAGCATCAGATTCAGGATCATTAGCATCCCTGAAAAAGTCCTAATATTTCGGGATTATGTCTCACTGATACAGCCAGCGAAGCCTGCCTGACACTTGACATCAGATCCACTAATGCCTATCTTCAGCCCTAAAGTTGTATCACATTTACCTAGGTCCCTAAAAGACACTTGACATCAGATCCACTAACGCCTATCTTCAGCCCTTAAGTTATGTCACATTTACTTAGGTCCAAAAAAATTTAATTCTAGTAAAGAATTCTGTAATCACTCTGATGGAAAATTCTATAGAAAAACCAGCCACAAAACAACCAAGAATTTATAGGAACTTTTTCCGGTGCAAAAAGTTTTTGAAAATATCCGCACTTAGTGGGAATCAAACTTCTGAGCCTTAGAACAGCATTGTGTAAGTAACAAGCACGGTTACTAGTGAGTTGACGCCACTCCCTACTCGACAAATTTAAATGATCATAAACGAACTGCCATCTAGTATACGAGCTTTGTAATCAATTACTCCTTGAATACGGTATAGCATAATAAATACAATACAGAAGAAACTACACATAAAGATATTTTTGCGACTGCTTTTAGAGTACATTATTACGTAAGCAGATAATGGTCTACATAATAGTATAAAAAACCAAGCACATCATAGAAAAACGTTTTCTGATGCTCAGTAGACTTTATACGTAGAGGGCTAATTCAGAAGATTTTGCATTTCAACGCTTACTATCATTGTAATAAATATAATCATCTCGGCACGTATGATTGCACAGGTAAAAAAAAAAACAAGTTTGTACCTGACTAGATGCACTGCATTAACTTTGGAGTTGTAGGAAGATTAACCAATTACTGGTTTGGAAAAAATGGATTGTTGGCAAATTAAACCACAACTATCGATGAATTAATAGAAAAAATACAAGTTCAAACAACCTTGTAAAAATTCATTCCCGGAGTAGGTGACAGGAACTGTTGTAAAACCTCAGAATAGCAAAACTTGATGTTATACTATAGTGTTTTAATCTTAAGCATGCTTCACATAGCACTTTCTGGAAAAGTGGACATTGTAAGATGGTTAATTTAACACGTTCTTCAACACTAACATTGGTAATCATCACTAAGAGTTCGCACACAATTTACTATATCTGTTTCTTATGCGAACTGAGGAACTAAATGGCATAGCTGCCATGACTTTTGATATCCATTAATTTCCGAATACAATTTAATCATGAATTAAAGGTATTTGCAAGTACACAGTTATATATGGTTTAAGTCTGAAAATGCAAAACTTCTCAAGAAAGTTCACGCTGCTGAAGGAGTAGTCCATCAATTCCATCAAATTACCTAGTTGGTGCAGTTAAATTAAAGTTAATCATTATTGAACAGTAACATAATTTAGACGATTCTGCGTTCTCCAGTTATACAGTTTGTCAATAAATTACAACATGAACATGTTAGGAAAACATCGAAAGAATCGAGTGCAAGATACGTTATTTAATGTGCCCCAATTAAAAAAATTTTACGGATTTAAAAAAAATTTTGAAAAAGCTTCTTAGAATTTCAATTGTTTTTCTCTGTACATAAAAATTTAAACTTTTTAGTACATGGTCCAACGAACAAAAAATGATGTTTAGCTTACCTTTTTTTACTTCAGTCAAAAATAGCTTAATTTAATGAATTTATTCACATTAATCATATTTTTATTACATTACGCAAAGTCTTCTTACTATTATTTTTTCTTATTACAAACGAAAAAAATTTAACATAAGCTGATTTTCATGTTTTAAGTGATGTTACTAATTTGTTTTAAATGACGATAAAGTAAGGAAGCTAATGAAGTTTATAATTATTACAGGAAAACCTTACCATTTTATGGTAAATTTTGGTGGTTATTTCATAGAAGCTTAACGCAAGTATTACGAGATCCTTCAGTGCAACTGCTAAGAATTATTCAGAAAGTGGTAAGAGTGAACACATTATTAGTTTATTATATTATTGCTCTCTAATTTTGTATTTTCTAGAATCAATAACTATAAAACATCAGCCATATGCTGACTTTTTCCATTATGTTAAAGTTAATCTTATCTAAATATTACTTTTCTGTCATACTTAAACTATAATGACATTTTAAACAAGGATTTCTGTAATACCTGCTATTGCATTACATCATAAAAGACCTTCTTTCATTCATTGTATTATACAGCAACGTATATTTCAAGTACGTATGTATAAAAGTAGGATGTATCTCTTACGCGCTCTGCACAGCAAGCCTCTAGAAAACTCTGATTCGTTTTAAAAATTTCGTTGAGTTAATTATTTGAACAAAACACTACTACTTGAATATTACATATTTTTCCTACAATACATAATAACCGATACCACTTGAACTTCGTGTCAAATGAAGTAAAAAGTGTGACATTATTGGAAAATTAAAAGGGTAACATGCAGTTCTTTATAAGGAGTTAAAAGAGACTGCTGTAATAATGCGATTAATGGATACTCTTTATGTTGCTATACATAAAATGGACACAAACATGATACTCAAATCAATGATGTATTCAAAGAATCTACTACCAATATCCTGCCTTATCAATAAAGACAACTTGTTTTATGGTTTTTACTTCTAGAAAAAATGTTTTTGGATGTATTTCAAATAAATATAAAACCCGCTTTACAGAAAATTAAATTTTGAAGGAATCAATCTTGCTTATTTAACATAGCTTAAATTGTTGCTATAAAAGTTTAGTTTTGTTAATCATCGTATTTACCCACATCTAAGAATATTAATTATGTACAAAAAACAGATAAGCTACAGGAAATTCATTTATGCCAAAAAAATATTCCAGTCACTGAAGAAAAGCGTGAAAAGAAAGTAAGATGCAGAGAAACGAGCAGGCATAAGAAAAAAATTTAGGAAGCCAAAGGAGGGCTCACGGGGGAGGAAAAGCATGAAAATAGAATAAGGGGGTCATTAACGATGATTCTTTTTCGTTAATTAATAAAGTCTTAAATGAAATTAAAATGTAAACACAGACATATTACGGTGTTTGTACAGCAGTATTTAAAGGAGTTGACCAACATTACAATAATATCTATTATAATTTTTGACTACAAATACTTCTTAATATTAATAAAGATCCATAACCTCATAAGCTTATCTAATAGAGTGGAGCAGTCATTATGTTAATAGGAATTTGAAGTTTATTGTATGGTTCATGTAATGGCACAACGTTAAAATTCTTGAAGTTGATAAAATTAAGTACTGAGGCGAGAAGAAATAACTGGTTAAAAAGTCGGGCCACGAGCTTTTGTACCAAAATTTTTTTTCAATTCTTTAAGTACACCTTTATTACTATTAATGATATACAAAAAGCAATTCCCTCTAGTTTAAGCTTTTGAAATGACTATAGATGTATCATGAGAACATTTTTTAAATATAAAAATACTAAATTTTTTTATAAAAGTTGCTTTCACATACGCAATTAATTGCTACGTTATCGAATATATATATACCAGTAGATTTTTTTTCCTGCACGCTCAAGTGCTAACTGCCTAAAAGTGTTTAATTTATTTTGTATATCACATAATATTATTTAATCTTATTTAACACTGACACAAATTCATTGAAATTTTTTTTCTAAAACATATTTAACATTTTTGTTTGAGATCAATATTAAATAGAGTAAAGGCATTACATTATTAGAAAATTCAAAATTATATAACGAAATAAGTTAGTACAAAATTTGAAGATACTGCTAGGGCAATGGGATAAATGAAGTATTACACGTATATTGACGATATACTTGAAAAAGCTGCTACCATAACATTGCCTCAACAATTATAACAACTTTTCGCATAGCCATTACCTTCAGAAAACTTATTTCGTGAAAATGTTTCAATACATTTAGAAGCTATTCCACAGAAGACTTCATTTTTTATTATAACATACGTATTCTTCTCTCTCTCTCTCTCTCTTTCTCTCTCTCCCTTTCTGTGTGTGTGTGTGTGTGTGTGTGTGTGCGTGTGTAACTACTATGAGATTTTTTTTGTTATTTTTAACACAAAAAAAGATATGTTTCTATAAATGTATATGAATATAAAAGTTGGTATATGTCATTAACCAAAGGGGGCCTATGTCATGATTTTTATGTAATAAAACCAACTAGTTATTTCTTTTTTTTTAATTATTTCATGAAAAACTCCATTTTATATGTCATAAACCAAAAGATGCTATGTAACCATCGGTTATATAACTACATGAAAATAAATACATTTTTTTTCTTTTTCAAATAATTTCTTAAAATAAAGAGCAAAGGGAAAGATCTTTTCCTTTATGTTTTCATTGCCATGTGAGTTTCAAATTAGGCGCTCATAAATGTCAAGCACACTACCACATTAGATGGGTACTTTTGTGAAAGCTTGCTACGCAGCACGTCCAGCACCATCGTACACTAGAGCCAAATGAAATAAAAATGTTCAAAACCACCTACAGCCCTCTTTTATAAACCAATTTTGATTTTTTATTCTTATTGCTATCTTCAGATGATTTGCGACGATCGCTCTTTGCCCTATTTTCTTTTTTCAATTTTACAAATTGGTGACCTAACCTCTGAAGTAGAAAAATATTATTCTGTGCCAGAATTATAACTGTATTGTAAAGTTAAAATTAAAAAAAAATTATTTAATCATAGTAAATGTGTTTATAAGCAATTTCAGTAATAATATAAGTTTCAAAAATGCTTTTCAGAATTTTGAGGTTATGTGAAATGAAAAAACCGTAAAAAATTGTTCCAAACAACCTACAGCCCTCTATTATAAACCAATTTAAGATTTTTTTCTTATTGTAATCTTTAGATGATTTTCAACAGTTGCTCTTTGCCCTATTTTCTTTTTTCGATTTTACAAATTGGTAACCTAACCTCTAAAGTGAAAAGATCTTATTCTATGCCACAATTATGTAATATGAAACAAAGAGTCTAAACACCTCGTATTTATGTACAATATGGTCGTGCCGCGACAGTAAAAAGCAGTCAGGATTTGATAAAGCTTTCGGGCAGATGTAGTACTTCCTCGTGATCTATTAAAACAAAATGATACAACCTATAACCAACTGCACCATCCTCTGCTGGAAACACCTCTGTAACATAATTTTCTTAAGTCTTTGCAACACACACACCCTGTATCGTTCTGGAGCTTTTATCTTTTGAATCGTATTCACTGAGATAATTTTACCAATTACAACGGTACGTTTGTAACATAAATATTGGGTGTATGAACTTCGTACGGTAATCAAGTTATGTTTTATTTTTCTACTTCTTTTTTAAAATATTCAATATACACTGTACAAAGTGATAGTATGCGGGCTGTTGTATTACACAAAAAGGGACTGCAAAGAAGAAATGTTAAGGAAAAGTGAAGGTTGCTGGTCACTGTTCACTTGACTTATGAGATTTAGCGAACTCGAAAGGAAAAGAAAATAATCCAAACGAATATAAATTCAAGCAGGAGATACAAAAGAAAAGATCGTTATGTTACCTACTTACGTTATATATTATTTTTCGACTTGTTTTTGAAATACAATATCAAATTGTAAATGAAAAACAATCTCGTAAATGAACTATGGCTTACAAAATAAGAATGTGAATTCATTCTTAGAGCGACAGAAAAATTATTTATTAGTACCTTTGTGCTTTGAGTATTTCTGAAAATTAAGGAACAATTAGGTATAAAAAATATAATAAAAGCAAAAATCAAAAAAATGCCTATACATGAAAAGCTAAAAGACACACAACAAATAACTGCTATCTGAAACTCGATTGGGAAGATAGGCCTCATAGCATTCTAAACAAGGGAGTCCTAGTTAGAGTGTTTAGTCTCTTATCCGGCTACAGCAAAATACCTCGGTTTTACGGTGGCATACGAGTTTTCGCTGGCTTTATTCAGGAGATTGACGTGCTAGCGAGAAACAGGTAGTAGGACAAACGCATACATTGTTAATGTTCTTCCGTCCTGCTGGTGGTAGGCTCGTAGACTGTAGCAAAGGCGATGCACACTGGGGCCAAAGAAAAAAAAAAATGTTCAAAACCACCTACCGCCCTCTATTATGAACCAATTTTAGACCATTTTTTTTATTGTTATGTTCAGCTGATTTGCAACGATCGCTTTGTGCCCAATTTCCTTTTTTTAATTTTACAAATTGGTAACCTAACCTTTCAAAAAGAAAAATTTCATTCTATGCCATAATTATGACTGTATTGTCAAATTAAAATTTAGAAAAAATCGATTAAACATAGTGAATGTGTTCATCAGTAATGTTAGTAAAAAATCGAAGATGAAATATTTTTTTTTTTTAGTAATTTAAGGGTATAACAAATGAAATTACTGGTAGTTTTAGTTGTGCATGCTATGTGATACAAACATAAAAATTTTTTAAAAAATTATTGTTTTTTATATCTTACTAGAATAGCTTTTTGTCCAATTCCTTACAATGTTTATTTTTAAAAGGTAAGGTAACTTTCAAAGTTGATAAATTAATTTTTGTGCTAAAAATAACACGATATTTAATAGAATTGTTTTATTAAAAAATTACAATCATAATGTACTGATTGCGCACACTACGTCAAATGAACAATAATTATTTCTTTAAACTTACAATTACTTTACATACACCGCATTTATCTTCTTTTAATAATAATAAGACTTTTGCCTCTTTCTCTATACTTAAATTTAAATTTTTATCTTATAACGTAAGTTCAAGATATAGGGATCAGAGCTTAGTTATATTTAATGCATCAAATCAGTGTTTGTGGCGATTCTACTACACTTTTGAGTATAAAATTTCCAAATATTTAAGATTTTTCGAGCTTCTCAAGACTCTTCTGACAGTTGGCCTATGAGGATTAGAGAAAAATTTTTTATTATTTGGGGACTGTGAAAGAGTAGCTTATGTACAGAAGACAGCATGTAAAACCAGCTGTATAGTTTAGTATACAACGTAGCTGTCTCAGTAGTATACTGAGAAAATTTTTCTACATTAATTGGGGCACCACTATCTATTACTTGCAAGATTACAGAAAATTGTTGTATTAGTTCCTTGTTAACGCCTGTTATTGTTGAGGCTAACGAAGAGCCACGAAAAAATCGTCTGGCTGAATTGCCATCATTTGATGATCCAGAACCTTGTTTTGGATAATCTATTAGTAGACCAGTCTTCTGTTCGAATTCTTGTTGGATCCTTTGTTTAGCGTCGGCCATGGACTTTTTATCTTTTTCTGATAACGCACTCCACATGCAAAATCAAGACGATACGCTATATGGACTTGAATTATATCACCAACAAGTACCAGCACAAAAACAGAAATTTTGATAGTTTAATACATCACTAATTTTATTAAGACAGTGCTTTATATATTTACAATTTCCAGTAAAACCCAAAAAATTTTCAGAGTGTCCATTTAAATTATGAATGTCATAATAAAATAGTAGTACTAATGTATGTAATAAATGACTTTAATAAAATCATATTCTGAAAAAAAAGAGAAAGTTTTACATCACTAATTGAATAAGTTGAATATGAGTTATTTCATTTGTACTTAAATAATTTTTTTATGTTCGCGTTATTCTTACTAAAATTGGAATTTTTCGATAAACTTATAAAACAGACCGTTTTCTTCAAATAATGCAAGGCTCGCATTTAGTATCACATATAGTATAAATAATGTGTAAAAAACCTATCGTTTTACAATTTTTTTAACGGAGTATGCTTAGACACACATCTGAGCCTGTAATGTATAAAACACTTATTCCCCATGTGGTATGACGATAAAAACTTGAAAATAACATTATTGTTTTCTACACACTTAAATTAATTTTTATCTTTCTTTTCATACTGCTAAAATAACAAAAAAGAAAAAGCTAAATTGTTTGCAACAGCTGTATATAAAACAGCGATAAGCATCATAACAAGAAGGCATAAATACTTACTTTTTTACAATAGAAAATGCTTTTCGATTACTACAAACTTCGGATGTACGAAAGTTACTTTTCACAACAGTATATAAATTTGAAATGTAGCTCATGGCTAAAAAGTTGCATACACTCCAAATTTTCAGGTAGTTATACTATACACTGCAATTTAAACTACTTTATAGCTGATCATAAAGATACTTTATGATATTTTCACAAAGCGGTGAAAAAGATTTGTCTTAACAATAGTTGCGACCTCAACTTTTGCTTTTTTGACGATAAAAGGTTGCAAACATGTTTTTTTATCGGCGAAGAACGGTTCTTAAGACGTGAAATCCACACTTAAATTTGTTAATAACAACTGTTTCAACACATGTAAAAAACATTATCAATTTTTGGGAGCTCCTTTGTCCACCAGATCGACTTGACTCATGGATCGAAATTCATGCTATTAGTGTGGTGTCAGTTTAGGTACATAGTTGTAAAAAAAAAAGTTTTTTTCAACACTAAAATTTTTCCTTATCTAGTAAGTTTTAACAGTGTTAAATTTGACGTCATTATTAAATCTGTTGTTGGCATCAAACAAATGTATGGAAGTGAAAACTAAAAGACAAAATTAATTTTTGTACGAACCATGTACCAAAATTGACATCACGCTGCAAATATGTATCAATATGCCAAGGCTTTACTACCTGTCTATTAGGTAGTATTGTTAATAAATTATTATATTACAATTCCGTACTTATTTATTTTAAAGTCAGGATCAGGTCCTTTTATATAAACTAAAGTAATTGTACATAAATACGGGTCGTTTAGACTCTCTGTTCCATATTTCATAATTGGGGCATAGAATGGGATCTTTCCATTTTAGAGGTTAGGTTTCCAATTTGTTAAATTGAAAAAAGAAAATAGAGCAAAGAGCGATCGTTGCAAATTATCTGAAGATTACAATAAAAAAAAAAATCCAAAATTGGTTCATAATAAAGGGCTGTAGGTTGTTTGGAACAATTTTTTACGGTTTTTTTATTCAACATAACCTTAAAATACTGAACAGCATTTTTGAAACTAAGATTATCACTGACATCGCTTATAAACACATTCACCACGGATAACTTATTTTTTCTAAATTTTAACTTTACGATACAATTATAATTATGACATAAATTAGGATTTTTGTACTTTAGAGGTTAGGTTACCAATGTGTGAAATTAAAAAAAGAGAATTGGGCAGAGAGCGATCGTTGCAAATCTTCGAAAGATAACAATAAAAAAAAGTCTAAAATTGGTTCATAATAGAGGGCTGTAGGTTGTTTGGAACAATTTTTTACGGTTTTTTTATTCAACATAACCTTAAAATACTGAACAGCATTTTTGAAACTAAGATTATCACTGACATCGCTTATAAACACATTCACCATGGATAACTTATTTTTTCTAAATTTTAACTTTACGATACAATTATAATTATGACATAGATTAGGATTTTTGTACTTTAGAGGTTAGGTTACCAATGTGTGAAATTAAAAAAAGAGAATTGGGCAGAGAGCGATCGTTGCAAATCGTCGAAAGATAACAATAAAAAAAAGTCTAAAATTGGTTCATAATAGAGGGCTGTAGGTGGTTTTGAACATTTCTTTTTCGTTTGGCCCCAGTGTGCATTGCCTGCCCCGCAGTCTACGAGCCTACCAACAGCAGGACGGAAGAAAATCAACAATGTGTTCGTTAATCCTACTACCTGTCTCTCTCTAGCACGTTAATCTCCTGAATAAAGCCAGCGAAAACTCGTATGCCACCGTAAAACTGAGGTCTTCTGCTGCAGCTGGATGAGAGACCAAACACTCTAACTAGGACTCCCTTATTTGGAATGCTATGAGGCCTATCTTTCCAATCGAGTCTTGGTTAGCAGTCATTTATTGTGTGTCTTTTAGCTTTTTATATAAAGGCGTTTTTTTGATTTCTGCTTTTATTATATTTTTTATAATCAATTGTTCCTTAATTTTCAGAAATGCTCAAAGCACAGAAGTACTAATAAATAATATTTCTGTCGCTCTTTGAATCAGTTCACATTCTTATTTTGTAAGCCATAGTACATTTTTGAGATCGTTTTTCATTTACAATTTAATATTGTATTTCAAAAACAAGTCTAAAAATAATATATAACTTAAGTAGGTAACATAACGATCTTTTCTTTTGTATCTCCTGCTTGAATTTATAATCGTTTGGATTTTTTCCTTTTCCTTTCGAGTTCGCTAAATCTTATAAGTCGAGTAAACAGTGACCAGCGACTCTTACTTTTCCTTGCCATTTCTCCTTTATAGTCCCTTTTTGTGTAATACAACAGCCTGCATACTATCACTATGTACAGTATATATTGAAGTTTTTAAGAATAAATAGGAAAAAAAAAAACATTACTGGATTACCGTATAAAGTTCATACCTCTAATATTCATGCTACAAAAGTACCGTTATGATTGGTAAAATTACCTCAGTGTATACGCTTAAAAAGCTACAAAACGTTACAGGGTGTGTGTGTTGCAGAGACTTAGGAAAATTATGTTACAGAGTTGTTTCCGGCAAAGGATGATGGAGTTGGTTATAGGTTGTATCCTGTTTATTTAAATAGATAACAAAGAAGTACTACAGCTGCCCGAAAGCTTTATTCAATTCTGACTGCTGTTTACTGTCATGGCACGACCATTTTTTCTGGACCCTGGCTCCTCTTTTGAATTTCTAAGAAATTCGGGGGCGGGAGCATTGCCTGATACCTTGAGCCAATTCCAGCTTGCACCAGAGTGCTGACTTGGCCTTGGTATCTTGCTGTTGCCAGCTCTCGGGTGCTCGGCTTGAAAATGCTGAGCTTGCGCTAAAAAACGCAAGCCATGGGCGTTAATTGGTTTATCGGGTCACGTCCGTGATACGTCTGAGGGTTGCAGGCCCTCGTCTGTGAGGGCCCTGATAAACTTAGAACAAAAACAGAACTAGGGGGCAAGGAAGAGCCGTACATATACATTCAATTTATGCGTGCTTTCTCTGAAAGAGAATTTGGGTGATACAGTTTACTTAACCCAGAATAATTATAAAATGAATAGTACAATAGTAACCATGATAATTAATTTAACGAATTGCTGATACATTACATGTATGTGTCCTTCTATATATATTGTCCTTTTACATATATGTATTCGGTAGTGCGTGTATTCTTGGTTACAATTCCTACACACTATCAGATGACTATAATTATTTACAATATTATTAAAATGGATAAAATATATACATGTTTCGAAAAAAAAAAAAAGAGAACGGAAACAGCAGAATCATCTGTAATTAAATACGTAAGTGTTGAGGTTTTTCATGACATGTTATAACTTTATTTAATTGACACCCACACGCACATACTAGCATAATTATATTACCCAAGGAATCCATAACATACTTAGCAATCCCGTGCAAATAACTACACATATTATATATTACCGTTCTCATCATCCATTACTCACGTGCCCCTTTTGTCATTGTGCGAGTGGTATCTGCTCTTTTACATATGTCTTCATTTTCTCTTGGTTTGTGTCAACCCTTTTATATGTATATATATATTATTGCTTATGCCTTTATCCCAGTTCAGATTCCAGCGTGTCGTTGACGTATGGTGAGAGTGTTTATTAGCACTTCCATGACAGTTGGGCAGGCCCTTACTCTACCTAGTCGCTATTAACTTCCAGGATGGCAGTGTGGTTTACTTGGGGAGATGCTTGAGAGGAAACCTGTTTTCACTAGTTGTGCGCACACCTAGAGATGAGCTGCTAAACGTAGCCCAACATATGTTATTGGGCCCATCGGAGCGTTATGTTGCGGTAGTATCTCTTCTCTTTCGGGCCATGGAAACTGGACATCTGAGCAGATAGGTGCTGGGGTGTTAGTGTCACGGGCCTGTCTTGTACGTCAGCGTCGAGGTCGGCCTCTGGGGAGGAATCAGGTTTCAACCTGGGAGAGTTCATCGCACTGACAAAGGGGTCCCGTAGCACTAATAAACAGAGTAAAACAATTTATTTTCAACTAATATAACAATAACTAATTAATGTACATAAAGAGCAGAGCTCAATCAATATCTCGGTGTTGTAATAGCTCTTTTTTTTGTAATATTTTAAATAAATATTCGTGCATTGCTTATTGAATGTTTTTTTCTTTCTTCGTTTGTTGTTGTGACTGTTTCCATTTCCTAGGTATTTTAGCTAAAATGGTTGGTTCTCTTATACAATCGACTCTCTGTCCGTCCACCTTTGCTTCCTGAGTTGCTGTCTACGTGCATCGAGTTGTACTTATTCAGGACAAAGGTTGCTGATGGAAATGTGCTGCTCTTTATGCTCCTTGGTTTGTTGCCATATCAGACCACCTGTAAGTCGTAAGATGTCTGAGGCCCTGTTAGCTTGTAAGATGCCTAACTGTATTGTATTTTCTATGCCTAACAGATGTTGCTGGTATACATCTATATATATAGAGGTAGAACTCTGATCCTTCCGCTAGATTCCTCCATGCCTGAAGTAGATTCTCCCCACTAGACATGAAGCTTGCTATTTCAATTTTTTCTAAAACCTTCTACGGCGTGCTGGACGTCGCATAGAGGGCGATTTTGATTTTTTTTCCTTAAAACCTGAAATCTCGCGAGCATCGATAGATATAAATATAAGAAATTCTTTTTTAAACCTTATTCTTTAATAATAAAGAATTAAAAAAAACTATAAGGAGGTCGGTCAAATTTAAATCTCACTTACAAATGTATGGTAAACATCAATTTTTCATGATTCTCTCTCTGTTTGTTAGTTTTTAAGTCTAATAAATTTTTGCTAATTAATGACTAAATTTGATGATTTTATTTTTTATTCATCAAATACTTTATACTAAAGCTAAAATTTATTTATTTGTGTATAAATATATATGTAAACTAAGGAAAAATTATTGAAGTATGCAATTATTATTATACTCACAATAATAAAAGGATAATCTTTCTTAATCTGTACAAGAAATTATGCAGAGCACAGGTATACGAAAGTATTTTGTTATACTTGAATGTATATGTATATGTATATGTTTTGCGATATACTATTCCAGATTACAGTATATCTTATAGTATTTATAAATATTATTTATAAAAAACAGCTGACAGAATACATAACGTGACTATGTAAATAAAAATATGTAAATGTGTATATATACACATATATATATATATATATATATATATATATATATATATATATATATATATATATATATGTACAGAAAGTTCTCACTTATACATGTATATATATTTACAGATAATTTGCTACTAGCATGTTTGTTTCGTGAAATGCCAGTTATGACTAATGTCTATTAAGTAAAATTTTACTTATTTTCTTTATCTTGGTCTCCTAATATAAATGACCATGTATAGATTGGTAAAAGTCATATATATATATATACTTGTGTGGCTAATGCCCTCCTAGGCACTCCGTGCGTCAACCTTCCACTAACAGATTGAGTAGACAATTTAACGACATTACTCATGTATTTATCAATGCAGGCTAATAATAAGTTAACAAGAGCAAAATACGTGACTTACAAAGGAGTTGATAGAACAAATGATAACGTTAGTATTAATTTTCCAATAGAATTTCGAAATAATATCATAGAAGGTCTTCAACCACTTGAATTAAAATTTAGAATCAATGTTGTAGTAGTGTTGATAAGAACTTAGAAGTATATCAGACGGCCTCTATAAAGGCACAAGATTAAAAATAAAAAAATAATTCTAGTACAATATAGAAGCGGAAATAATAACAGGAGAAAAAAAAGCAAAGCTTATATTCCTAGAATAACATTGAATACTGGCACCTCATGATCATTACCTTTTGTCTTCTATAGAAAAAAGTTGCCCCTTTGTATTAGCATGTTCTATGTTAATAAACAAATCAGAAAAACAGAAATTTGATTCCTTAGAATTGTACACTCAGAAGCTTTTATTCTTTTACGGACAGTTAAACGTTGCTTTATTAAGATGTGAGAATAGAAAAAAAAATTTATTCAAATTGAATACGAGAATAAACTAGAAACTCTGAAAATTGTTTAGCTAAAAAATATTTCAGTAATTCAAAAATATGTAACTTTAAAGATCGTCACTTTTAAACCAACGTTTGTTCATTTATAAGAACCACGAAAAATAAATGTATGAAAAATAAGGAAAGGGTTTTAAAAAAAGAGATGGGTTAAAACGACACATGAAATGTCACAACATTAAGCTAACAGAGTGAACTATTGTTCCAAATACTCAATTGTGTTTGTCTATTGAATTATACCTCCTTCTGAATTCTGTCTTTTTGTTAATAAATTTCTCAGGTAATCAAGAATTTTTTATTTTGATCAAGTAAACATGGACCAGAAAGAGATTTTAAATGTAAAAGTTGAATTAAGTTAAACAAATAAGGGTTCTTCAGCAGTATAAGGTAAGTAAGGTGCAGCTAATAGACAGAGGGAGACCTATGATCAGTCATTTAAGAGACCCTAAAAACGAGGTATGACTTTGGTACTAAATGAAGTATATTTTTTAACATTTATGATGGTAAAACATTCTATGAATAAGTATTCTTTGGAGGAAGTGGAGGGGAAGCAAAGGGGAGCTGATGGGTAGCAGAGGGGATCAGGGGAAGCTAAATCAAATATTATTTGATCAAAATAGACGTTAAAACTAGAAAATAACAATGTTAATCGAGAGAGAGAGCTGAGGGGAAGCTGAGGGAGAGTTAAGGGGAAGCAGGGGGACCAGGGGGGCTGAGACACCTTTTTTTCAATACAACTATATAATTTAGGAATATATATGCACATGGATGTATATTCCTATAATATATAGTTATTTGTGTGGGACATTTAACAAATCTCCCCACAGCCCTTCCACAGACCCTCGACAGGCCCTTACGGACCCTCCACAGCCCCCCACAAATAAACTAGAATTCGACTTTTTTCATGGTGAATTTGACATTTTCTAACACTTTGCTTGGACTCCCTACGGCCTCTCAACAGCCAGCCCATAGACCCTCCACAGCCCCCCCCCCCAACACAATTTTGCCTGTCTCTCCACAGACCCCTCACAGCCCCACCACAAACCCCCCACACCATTTTTCTTGTACCTCCACAGCCCTCTACTGACCTATCACAGATCCCCACAGACCCCCACATGGCCCCCCACAGCCCCCATAAATAAACTAAAACTCGACCTTTCTAATCGCGATTCAAATACCTTTTAACATTTTGCTAAGACCCCCCACAGCCTCCCAACAGCCACCCCACATACCCTCCACAGCCCCCCTGCAATCCCCAAAGCCTTCCCAAACCGTTTTTTTTGTCCCCCCACGACTTTTCTATTAAGTTTAAATAATCTCTATCAACAATAAATTCTAACTTTACTTAGTTTTAAGAATATTAATTTTTATTTATTTTTCTATCTTGCCAAGGAGGCAAATAGATGGACCTTATACATATAAATAAAACATTGAATTCTTGATCAATTATATAAATAAAAGCATCGGCACGGAGCAAGCAAGCACGGAGCACACATACAATATTGATACTGTAGTTATGAAAAAAATGGGATTACATTGACAAAATGGACTATCCGTCATCTTCTGACATCAGCGTGATGGAAATATTGTCACACAAGTAAGTTCACATTACCGTATATTATCGTCACTCATAGTATTAGTGTATCAGTGATGCCATTTTCTTTTAGCTACGGTAAGCCATCTATGCTGAGTTATTTAATCGTAGGGACCTCATTGGTAAGAGACATTGATATTATCCTACTCTTATTGATGGGAGGTTCTTAATGAGTGAAAAGTGGCCACGACACATGGAATTTCACTTTACTGACTCTAAAAACTGTTTAACTTTTTTTTCTAGCTAGTTGCAGGTATGCTAATATGAACTATCTCTCTTCATTTCATGGCATCTATTTTTTTTGTTTAACAATCAGTATAATGCGCAATTTTTCAGAAAACTGTCGGGGCTGCTTATTTTAAACCATGAAAACAATAATTTTTAAAATAATTATCAAGCAACTAATGTCAAGAATAGTGGTGCACTATTTTTAAAAACTCCTGTAGTCCACGTTCACGTTGGATAATATAATATCTATACAATTGTGCAGAAAGGTTTACAGAAATTGTAGCTACAAATATTTTTTATCCCTATATTACAACGTACAGAAGGAGTTTCACTAAAACACTATTTTTTAGAATCTTTTAATAGATTGTTGTCAGAAGAGCCTTATAAGCATTATAAAAAGAAGTACTAATTATTACAGCAAAAGTAACTATTCTAGGAGAACTTTCTTGAGCTTGAAATATAATTCTTAAAAATTGTTTCTGCTTGTTATTAAAAATATTTTTCAAGGAGACAAATGTTCTACTTTTATAATGATAGATTGAATAACGTCTTCAGCTGTGTTCTAACTTACGTTGAAAAGTAACAAGCTTCAATAAGTAAGATAGTATAATAAAAGGTAGTACTGCATTTTATAAGAATTTTTTCTTACGATACATAAAACGATGTTGCAGACGTAAAAATAATTTACAGAGTTAGTAACTCAGCTGGCTCGTATTAACTATTAGTTGTCCATGACCTTTGCCTGAAAATGAGTAAGCACTCTGAAAAAGTCTTTAACCCTTGTAAATTCAGAAAGAGTAGTAAAGTTATACACTTCAAAACTGCATACAACGTAATGAAGGAAAATCAACAGACAACATTTCAAATAAACGATTCAGTTTATTCTACAACGTCTATTGAAAAAAAAACGCCACCTTAAATTTTAGCAAGAGTGTGAGCCTTTGTAGCTTATTTGAGTTAAAGTGCAATACCTATGTTTAATTTAGTTGACGTTTACGTTAATATCCATAAACGAGAAGATTCCGTTGATAGATATTTTTTGTAACCTTCCGTTTGATACGGTAATGACCAGCTAAAAACAAGTCTCTTTACTAAAAGTGCAATTTGCAACAGCTTACAAAGATACATCTTTAAAATATAACGTTGCAAGTGTATTTTTATTACTTATGCAAATAAAAATAATTTATGTTTTAAATTTTTTTTTCAATGCAAATGTAAAATAGTAACACGATAAATTTTCTATTGTATAAGAACTTAACATAGCAATTTAAAGTAATAATGTATGATATAAACAAAGGTGTGATGGAAATTTTAAGTAAAAAAATAATTTTCACAATAATTTTAGTGTTTTAGGAATGTCACTAAAGAAAATTATAAGAAAATTTAAGCTTAGTCAATCATACTTCTTCGTAGAAAAGTAAGTACATAATGCGAACATGAAGACTAAACAAAGTTTGTACGTGTAAAAATAAGGATATTCTTTGGCGTCATAAAAAAACTTGTGAGACCGAATACTTTTTTATCCTACCTTTTATGAAAAATTTAAAGTCAAAACTTTTATCAAGTACAAGCTCCTTTTTTTTCTTTCAAGCAAAGCCTGTAAAGACTTCTGAACTGTTTTTCTGTAAAAACACTTAGTTTGCGGTTTCTCATACTTATTCAGATAAGCCAGTATTTCAGTAATAAGAAATAAAGGACCTACTGTTGTTATTGGGCTAAGCATTCTCGTAGCACAACTGCCAGTAGAATACTATAAAGTCAACCATTTACTTTCTAACAACATCAAAATACATTTTTTTCAAGAATGGTTCACCCACGTATTATATCGTAGTTCTGTGTGAAATTAAAATTCTTTTAGACTTAAAAACGGAGGTTTTAATGGCTTTATTAACAGTTTCTGCATTACTTCTCTGATACAAGCAAGAAAAACTCATTAAGTGTCACGGCCTGGGTCCAGCGTAGCTGGTCAAAGCCCGTGGCTTGCGTTTTTTAGCGCAAGCTCAGCATTTCCAAGCTAAGCGCCCGAGCGCTTGGCAACAGCCAGGCACCAAGGCCCAGTCAGTACTCAGGTGCAAGCTCGGATTGGCTCCAGGTATTAGGCGATGCCCCCCTGAACTCCTTAGGAATTTGAAGGAGGAGCCAGGGCCTAGGAAGAAGGGTTGTGCCACGACAGTGAACGGCAGTCGGGATTTAATAAAGCTTCCGGGCAGTTGTAGTGCTCTCTTGAAATTTTTTTTAAAAAACGGGACACAACCTATAATCATTCCTACCGTTCTTTGACAGAAACCCCTCTCTAACAGGCTCATGTTGGTAACAGCGGTGACCAACTCAGGTTTGGTGCTTCGTCGTCTAGGTGGAGATAGCGGGGAGCAACCCAGAGGACCACTATCAAGTGGGCAGCAACTTGACATAGTTTCAATATTAGTGCGGGTATAATAACATTTAATTCATGTTCAATTAAATTAAATGTAAAAGTGAGATGGTTTACTATATGTCAGTTATACTTAATATACTTAGCAGTAATACTTGGAATGAAAACTTGGTTACCAGATTTTTTACCAGTTATTATTTCTCCTTCTGAATTATATTAAAATAATTTTTTTATATTTTATCAAGTACCATTGCACAATTCATTAGATATATTTTAGCTTCTTATCAACATAATAATAGCATTTACTATAAAATTTAAAACATGTGGCTGTAATCCATCATGTTTATTGTATAGAGTTTCTACAGATAAACTTATGTTTATATTTTTATCAGTGCGATCACTAACCTTATATTTTGCATAATTAATGCTGTAATAAGTATGTTCTTTTTTTTAATAAGACTCTTAATTCTGTTATGTAAAATGTACGAAAGTTCATCATGAGTTGTTAGAACTACTTTGTATAAGCAGCTATTTATACCATCTCCATAAATTTTTCTAAAAAACTCATAAGTTTTCCATCCCTGTGCAATTTTAAAAGATTGTATTGTTTTATTTCCAAAGTCCATTAACAATGATAAAAATTGTAAATCTATACACTACGTATTACTTTTCAGTTTCATGATTTTATTGTGTTTCCATAAAAATGCATACCTCACAGTTTCACTAATGATAGAACTTTTACACTCATGCTTTTTCACTTTTTTAAAAATATCCTTCTAAAATAAATAATTATTGACCAAATAGAATATTATTATTACATTATTCTTTTTAAGTCTCATTTACTATTTCCAAAGCTTTTTAGAAATTATTAAAGCTCTGTCCCAAATCATTACACTTACCTCTTGTTATTTTTTTAATCAGCTTTGTATTCTAAGAAAGAACTTGTTATTTTGTTTGCATTTAATGGTGATAAAAATGTTTCATGATTTTTTATTCATTTAGGGAATAAAATTAAAGCAATTTGTGTTCAAACAAAAAAAAAAAATTAATGTTTTGTATGAAAATGTTCTTCCAGAACCTCCTGGACCATTAATACAATATTATTGTGTATCATTGTAAAGAGTTCCATTAAAAGTTATTTTTTTAACACTATTTAGATAACTAAATAAATCCTGAACATTTGTTTAATAATTGGTAACAAGCTTATTGTCCTCAATATTCTTAGATTTCACTGATTTAGTTGGTTATTTGTACTGTTTCAGCTGATAGTAATCCATAATCTTCTTATATATTTTCTTTAAACTAGAAGATTTTATATTAATTTAACAAAACATTTTTTTGTTTATCGTCTTTTAAATGTTCAATAAAAAATCTTTGAAGTGATTTCTAAATAGACTCACCACAAACGTCTTTAGAAAGTAAAAACCATGCAAAAATTTTCTCAGTTAATATGGCAGCATAAAGTTACCACCTTCTTTAAATATCAGATATATCTTAGAGCCATATTTAACTTAACCATAAGCAGTACTAGTATATCTAAACGTACTGTAATGTGTGTTGTCAACTATTTTTAAGCTTTTAAAAGATTTATCTCCACTCACCTGATTCCAAATTATTAAAATAAAAAAAGAATGCTTAGAGTACTCTAGTAACACTACATTTAGTCGCCCTATTGTTGCACTCTGTCTAACTTCCTTTTCCAACCCAAGTTTTTAATGTCAAATTAAAACAGTTATGTTCTGGAATATTCATGTATCTAATTTTTTTGCGAAACTATCTATTTCATTGAATTTAAGCCAAGTCGTTAATATTGTTTCAGAGCTTTCTGTTGCTTTAAACATATTATTTTAAAAAAAAACTTTTTTTTGTATATTTGCAATATGTACTCACAAATTTAATACAGAATAACTACGTTCCCACTGACGAAACTCTTGCAATTACCAGGCTGCTTTCATAAGGCTGAAATAGTGGCCATCTACATACTCTGATATTTCACAAAAAAGGACCCCGCACAATCCTTATGTTTTGAGGTCCCAGTCGATTTGGCTCAAATTTTAATATGTTGTATGAATTTTTTTTTAACAAAAGTTCTCATATGCAAAAACTTAAATAATGTACAGATTTTGAGAAAATAATTAATAAAGGCTTCATTTAGATCACGGTTTGTTTGACAGGCGCCACAGTAGAGTAAACGTATATTACGCCCGACGTACACGATTATGTATGAATGACACGTGCATACATTTTGGAGCAAATATCCCCTCGGTAAATTATTTTTCACGTACATAATGGTACAGAAGGTAATATACGGCTTCTGTTCTGGTGAGGTGCTGATCAAGTGCTCATCAAGTGCTGGCTCAGTACTTATCACTTTCTGATCAACTGCTGGCTGTGTTCTTATCAAGTTTAGATCAAGTGCTGGTCAAGTGTAAGCTAGGTGCTGATAAAATGCTGGTTAAGTGATAATCAAGTACTACTGAACAGGTGCTAATCAAGTGCTAATTAAGTACTGATCAAGTTCTGATCGGTTGCTGATCAAATGCTTACTAAGTGCTAGCTAGGTGCTCATGAAGTGCAGATCAAGTGCTGGCTAGGTACTGATCAAGTGTTGGTTAAATACTGATCAAATTTTGATCGGATGCTGATCAAACGCTGATCAAGTGCTGGCTAAGTGCTGATCAAGTGCTGGTTAAGTACTGATAAAGCTCTGATGGGGTGCTGATCAAATGCTGATCAAGTGATGGCTAGGTGCTGATCAAGTGCTGATTAAGTATTGATAAAGTTTTAATCGGGTGATGATCAAATGCTGATTAAGTACTTGCTAGGTGGTGATAAAGTACTGATCAAATGCTAATTAAGTTCCAGCTAGGTGCTGATCGTGTGATCATCAAGTGCAGATTAAGTACTGGCTAGGTACTGATAAGTGCTGATCAAGTGCTCGTTAAATAGTGATCAAGTTCTGATCAGGTGTTGATCAGGTGCTTATAAAGTGTAGGCTATGTGCTGATCAAGTTCTTATTAAGTGCTCGTCAAGCGCTGTCTATGTGCTAATTGAGTGTTGTTCCTTTACTGTTTATTTGTCCTTATTATCAAACATAGTTTGTATTAAAACTTTGTCCGTTATCAATTATTCATAGAAAGTCAAGTTTAATATATCTTACATCTAGGTGTTAAAAAAAAAATCTATTTAAGAAATGATAAAAATAAGAAATAAAGAAAGCCTGAGCTTTCACTAAAATTGTTATACATTCGTGTTTTCTGCTCACCTGTCCACAATCCGTACATACTGCCTACATTTAAAAAAAAGTATGAAAGTATTTAGGAGTGATTGGCAAAAACATTCTGGAGTCATATTATTCGTAATTATCGTCTTGCCGTACAATAATCATGCTACGTGAGAGCATTTATAGTCACTTGTACATCATGATAAATAAGTAGCGTACGTGTTAGCATGGCTGCAGAGAAAATGCGATGGAAAAGAAGCAGCTTGCGTGCTCGTATTGTCGTTACGGATGGAGGATAAAATAGGAGCGGCATTTGCACTGTCTACCTGCTTGTAGAACGATATTTTATTTAGGGATGTAATATTTTCAATAAATATTATATTACATACATTAATGCAACTAGGAGGCCACATGCATACCACCAATGCCACTTTTGCACTTGAACCAGAAGGTGGTGGCATCAAGGGCGGCGGTCAAACTGGGAAAGCAGGATTAGGAGATGGCAGCGTATGAGCTAACACTGCTGCTGCGGAGATGGTTCAGAACCAGAAGAAGGTAGTGGACTCAGGATGAATAGAGGGTGGTGTTTTCATAAATATATCGTGGCCAGGACCCGGAGAGAGTGGCTTTGCACTTGCACAGCGTGTCCTCGGAACGCGAGTATCTTAGTATATTACAATTGATAACAGATGCATACAAAGTAAGCTTGTAAGTAATACTAGTTACATCTTAAAAAGATAAAGTAAGTAGTACAAGTTGATTCGTGATGTAAGTGCATTTTTTATACGGCGCGTTCAGGATCTGAAAATTGCGGTGTTATTAAAATAAAAATATTGCACTCACGATTCAAGGCCGGGTTAAAAAAGGACGGCGGCTTCTTCGCAGTAGTATAGGAGAGTGCGGCACTTTTCTTGCGAAGCAGAGCAAATAGAAGTGGCTCAACGGTTGCACTGTTACTTCGGGCTATGAGGATGCACGTATGTACACGAGATTCTTAAATACAATTATTCTTGTACAACCGTCTCGAGGCCACATGAGGTTATGCATGTTGGCGGCTGCTATTATCAGATGTGTAGTATATATGTATGCACGTGTCATTCATACATAATCGTGTACATCGGGCGTAATATATGTTTACTCTACTGCGGCGCCTGTCAAACTAACCGTGATCTAAATGAAGCCTTTATTAATTATTTTCTCAAAATCCGTACATTATTTAAGTTTTTGCATTTGAGAACTTTTGTTAAAAAAAATTTCATACAACATATTAAAATTTGAGCCAAATCGACTGGGATCTCAAAACATAAGGATTTGTGCGGAGTCCTTTCTACATCGTTTTTTTTTACTCGTATCTGTTTTTCTTATTTGACGTTATGCACTATTTTCTCTTTTATGAACATAATCAAAAATATACTTTATACTTTGAAATGGTTGCACAATACTCAACATTTATGTGGCAACTATATTTCGTTAATAAAAATAAATTGTATGGTACTACCATTGAATTATCTACTAAAACTTTCTCTATTATCACTTCTTTTTCAATTTAGGTACCTGTTGTAGTAAATAATTTATTGTTTATATGCAATGTTCCAATAATATGAGAAAAAGGTGATCCCATTTTTCAAAATTTAATGGCCTAAACGTTAGCAATAACTTTTTCTAAAATATGGTATTAAGTAAGATCGTCTAAAATAATTTTAAATTGTAGATGAAATAATCTAACAGTTAAATTTAGTATATTATCAGGAGTTGTACCTTTAATACTTCATAACATTTATTCCTTATAATTTTTAGGTTATTGCAAAAAAAGTTATGCTATTTCTTTCAATAATAATATATGCATGCAAAAACAATTCTTGTGTTAATCTTCCATCATAGGGTATCGGTTAAAAAACTTAACTATCTGGTCGCTAAGAAGTTCTATGTAAGTAATATTAAAGCAAGGTAAGATATAGTTCAAAATTTTTGTCCGTCGTATGTACTCAATCCTACATTTTTTCCTTAAAATAATAAAGGAAATACTATTGGATCGACATGCTATATTTGGCATACAGCATCGATAATGTAACCAATAAAGATGTTAATGAATCAGATGATAATACTCATACAAATTCTTACGTAAAAATGTTAAACAATGTTAGTCAAGGCTTGCCACCTTATGAGTATAAATTTTAAATAGGTACAATAGTAGCGTTTATTTGAAGTTTTTGTACTCCTGACGGCTTATGTAACAGTACATGATTGCGAATTACCAAATTCGTGAAGTATTAAGTAGAAAGTAAAAGAGTTACGAGAACAAAATGCAAAAACGTGGCTTTGAATGCCCTACTCAGTTAATTATATGATATAACATATAACATTATGATTTATTATATAATTATAATGACGCCTTACGCAACGACCCCCAATACATCAATTATGTTTTCTTATTTCTTATTAACGATGAGATAAATCATATCGATAAGACAGCTTAGTTTTAAAGTGATTAAATAATACAGCAGATTAAAAATAATAGGTAAATTTATATACGATACGTACACGTCTGTATACACTTTAAGGTCTGAGAAAGACTGTGGACGCGCTGTATCATCCCTGTCAGGTTTTCCAAAAATAGTGTGGGGGTTAGTGGGGGGCCACGAAAAATTTGTAGGGGTGTGGGGTGTCTGTGGGGGCTGTGGGGATTTTGAGATAAAACTGCGATGTGGCCAGTTAATAGAGAAACTGACGGGTGTTTACCTCATTTTGTGAGGAGGGGCAGTGGGGAAGTGGTGGAGATGAATGAGGGTCTGTGGAGGCTGTGGGAAAATTTTATGAAATGCCTCACCTGGATAACCTTATAGTATAGGAATACATACATATATTTATGTATACATATTATGCGTAGTAATTTTACCAAATTTACTACGTGTTAAAGTTTAAGATGATATTTTTAAACATAAAAATTCTTATTATTTTAGCAATACTTTTAACACAACAACAATTAATTGTAAGCTGATCTTTGCATGCTTTGTGCTATCATCATTCACAAAGAGTTGTGTGAAGTAAATTAAAAATACTACACATACTCCATAAAAGAATTTTTGCGAAATGTAATTTGGTATACTATTTAGACTTTCTTCTTCGTCAACTACCTTTCAAGTTTTTATTTATAATCAATTTTTTTTTTATCTTTCAGACAAAAACTGATAAAATCGAAAGAAAGTAAGTTAAAGTTATCTTACTGTGTAGGTGAGGTGTCGACAAATATAAAAATGCTAGATATCCGACGAAATTCTATTTTTTAATAAAGATTAAGATGGTGAATTTGCCCCTCTTATCCTATAATAAAGTATGCTAACGAAATTCGTTAGTTAATTGAGGAGGTGTAAAATCACCATGGGCGTGAGTTTTCCGTGATAACCCTATGACAAAGCATCTCTTTAGTACATTGTTACTTGTGGTTAAATGTAGGGTAGGGCTATATAGGATGGGCAAGTTAAGCGATATGGAGCCTTCTATAACATATTTACATTAAAATAGCATTATTATGAAAATTTGTAATAAATATGTATATATATATATAGAGAGAGAGAGAGAGAGAGAGAGAGAGAGAGATAGAGAGATAGAGAGAGAGAGAGAGATTTAAAGAGAGAGAGAGAGAAGAGTGATACACAACGACGTCAGTCTCTCTAATACGATAAAAAATTATTATAATATTATAGAATGAGTGAGTTAAAATGAAGCTTTATTTTTTGGTACACACTACTCCTACCAGCCTAAATACTCTCTTCTGTGTCAAATAATTTGTGTTATGTACCTTTTTTTGCGCTTTGTGCACCTTACTAATGAGTACCATTGTGTTCTAAGCTCTAATAAAAGTGCTTATCTCACACAATGTAAGCAAGTATCACAAAACAAAGAGTCTTGCACTTGTCCCTGGGTGTCCTACTTTAGGCTACGTTAAAATATGACAGGCAACTTAATAAATACAGACAGCTCTCCTCAGAGTGCATGAAACAAAATTCCAAAGTATACTTAAATAGAACTGGTTATCCTCACACATAAACAAAACAAACTGAAAAGGCAAAAACTGTAAGCAGGAAAAAAAGCAGAAAAACAAGTGTCAGAACAGCTGCTTCTATCAAACTTTTCTAGTAACAATGCTTAGTCCACATAAGACAAATTGTACGAGCGTGCATCTGGACGGACAAAAAATTACTACTCATCTAACAGCAAAGGCTTATATGGAGTTTTCATGTGCAGCAAAAAACCTTGTAATGGATCTACTTCTAAACTATGTGGATATGAAATAAGCAACATTATTAACATGAAGTGTGGAGTTTATTATATAACTTTTAAATCTGCCGGAATAATTCAAGTTTTTTTTAGATTCTTAAAACGCCAAAAACTTTTATAAAACCCTGAGGATTAGCAAAATGCTGTCATTTTTTTAATATTTCTTACAACCGTATTGTTAGACAAAGTAGATGATATTTCTTATGAAGTGCAAGCCTATGTTGTTACTTCTTGATTCTGCTGTTTCTGCTATGTGCCATGGCAAAATTTAACTTAATTCGCTTCTGAGCCCACGGGTTAAAACCATGGTGCAAATGAACACAAGAATACATGTCAATCTCTTGGAATCAAACGCTTAAGCTGCTTAGTCCTGTAATGATAAGAGAAAGATACCTCCCACAAATTATAGCCATGGAAAAATAATCTTATGATGACGGCGGAAGACTAGTCTTAGTCAATCACTGCTAACAGTACCTTTTCTTAACGAAGGAGTCGTTAGCACCTCTTCCCAACAGAAAAAATAATCGGTACTTTTAGTATGCTTATAGATTTTAAACACTGAACGATTCTTACTATAAACATGATTCTGAAGAGCCAACCTTCTACTTCCAAGCTGTAAATAATAACAGGAAACTTAATGCTACAAATTTTTAACCAAGGCAACCTCTTCAGCAAAGTGTCTTAAACTTCGTAAACAATAACTGAACCAGAACGAGACCTCCTTACGTTAACTGGTACAAGGAGTTTAAAGATAATTGCCAGAACTATCTAAGCAACGGCAAAGTGAGAAGCTTCAACCACGATTTTACCTTTTAATAGCACCATCAACGCAATACTACCCATCAAATTCATTCAAAATACACTCTAGGGTTGATACATCACCTGCACACCATTTATCAAAATAAAGTCAGCCTTAGTCGTTCCCACAAATTGATTGACATAAGACCAGAAGTGAACTTGCAACTTGCGGCAGAACTGCCACATTGCAGCATTTTAACAAAAGATCATTAATATTATTTTTTTCCAGAATCTAACCGACGAAGGCCCAACCTCCACCATAGAAAGCAATTCTAAAACTAACAAGAAGAGCATACTAAATACTTTAAAGACTAAGCTTGATAAAAAACTTGCTTTAAGACTTCTCATTTTACTTATTCGCTGGATATTTCTCTTAAATTTATGCTTAAACAATAACAAACTTTAAACAATTTTTTTTAATGCCATAAGCACTTCAAACAAAATGCATTCATTAAAAAAAACTTCTTATGAAATTGACATTATTAAATTCCGGTTAAAACAAAATCAAGTTTATAATAGTTATCGCTTTAATACTTATAGAAAATATCGAGTGTATGCTCATAATAGTGGTGTAATTGCTTCCTTTTGCAAAGATGTCGCTTTCAAAGAAATTCTAGTTAATCTTAACTAAAACTTAACGTTACTGTGTGGAAATGTGCGCATTTCATGTAAGTAATAATGTTTCTCATATTAAGTTATAATGCTATGAGCCTTCAGATCTTACTTTAATCCAGGCTAAATGAAAATAGGTTTGTACGCTGCATTGACCATAACCACTGTTTTATCTTGGTCAGTGATTTTCATGCAAAAAATTATATCAAGAACACTGACGTGGATGGCACTTTGCTAGAAGCTGCTATTGAGTCTTATGGTCTGTACTTACAAAATTTCAGTTTTTAAACGTACATAAATCTTCGATCCTACTACAGATCCAATCTTTATTAGATATTCACAACACTGAATCTAAATGGAAATTCGATCACTTCCCCATCTCTTTCAAGTTTACTGTTAAAAAATTTATATGAAAAAAAGCCTTTTACCTTAGTTCTGTACACACAGTATGGCACAGGGTAAATGCAGTGATGTAAGTCCTATTTAAACCTCCTTTCTCATGAGAGTAACTGCTTCTCTTCAGAAGTAACATACTTTAAAGGGGATTCTCCTCCAAACGCAAGCACATTAATTTTGTACCATGATGGGATGTGGAGTACGGACTGTGCTTGAAGACGACAAACTGTGGCCTTTAAGGAATATCTCCTTACTTTAGATTTAAAAACCTGATTACCTATAAGATACAGTGTGCCTTCCGTAAAAGACTTCTCAATTCAAAAAAAGTATAGCCTTAAAGCCTTTGTTGAAAACCTTATCTGTAAAACGAGTCCTGGCTGTACCAAGACCGAATGCAAAACTTTTTCTTAATATGTATTGAACAAAATAAACACGAAGGGTATCTTCCCAAATTCTGGGAGAGAAAATTTCGTACACTTTATCAAAAAACCCTACGACAATGGCCTCAGAGCTATTTCTCTTACATTTTTTGTTTGCAAGCTCTTCAGAATACTCCTGAAGAATAGACTACGAATAGTTATCCTAGAGACGTTTTTCAATGCACTTTTCTCTGTCCACTGCTGTATGAGGGGACTGATAGAAGCAAACTAATTTGTTAGTAATAGGTAGGCTTCGTCTGCATATGCGATACATTCGAAATAGTTAATGCTAAGAGCATCTGTCCTGTCTTTTCTATATAATCTGCTGAACTAATTGTAATTAACTCTGCCTTTGATTTTATACTCTCTAAAACCAATAGGAACTTCATAATATTCAGTGAATTCTTAAGCTCCTTAACTAGTCTTTTCTCTTCTAAACATGCTATTAAAACCAACCACCTCATCTATAAAATCAAACTCAAACGGCACAAGCATACTACAAATAATCCAACTAACCTCGTAAAACTTATGTAGATCCCAGCTCAACTTGGTACACCTGGAAAAAAATTAGTTGATTTCATCTATGAAGCTGCCAGTTTTGTCCTGTCTCCTAATGTAGACCACCTTAATCTTAGTAATCTTTATAAATCATTTAACTTAAGGCTTTTCTGAACGGTCATTAAAAAAAACGGATTCGAAGGCAGCTTTAGAGGCAAGACTCACTTTAAACTGTTTCAGACTTTTAAAAGGACTCTGTGGTTTTAAGAATTGAATCTGTTTTCTTCTGACATTGTCACTTTAAACAAAATGCGTTTTTATCGTCATAGCATTGCTAAATCTTTATTTTACAAAAACAGTCTTACTAGTCCGAAGTGTAAATGTAGCCATGAAACACATGTCTTAACCGATGTTATATGGTCGGGCTCTCTATACACCGTGCAAAAAAATATCATGTTGAAAAAACTGTATCAAATACAATTTTATTCACCTCATAATATCAAACGTTTAATTGCTAGTCAAAGCCTCCATGCATTCTCACTAGTCCGTAAACTTATAAAGAGTTGTGAATAAGAAATCTAATTATTTTGTACCTATAATTACTTTTGTACCTAGTTATTTATCCTTATTTACGGACAAAACTAATAAACCAAATCATTTTTTAAAATAATTTTTCTTATCTACCATGAGTACAAACTGTGGCAAGGCTTTAGTGCTCTCAGGAGACACTTCTGGCCCTTAAAATTATTTTCAACCGAATATGTCCCTACAGGAACAAAATTGTACTTTGTGCCCTTAGTAATTTTAAGATTGTTTACATCTTTGTCTTCAACGTACAAAAATCTTACTTTTTGGTCGTGATTTTTTTCTTTGTACCCCTGGAACAAGATATACGGTTTTCTATATGAGGCACTTTTGCAACTTTCATACGCCTACATTCTTTGTAAGAAAAAAAGTTCGTATCACTCGGTCGTAAAGGCTTTGTGACAAAATTGATTACGGATTTTTTCTTCGGTACGTGCCACAAACCTCTTGGTTCTTAAAAAAAAGCCTTTTCAATCTCCTGCAAAATCGACTAATCTTCTTACTCGACAAGAACCAATTTGCATTTTTTCCAAGTATACGTAATGAATATCATGGATTATAATAAGTTTTAGTCAAGGTCTCTCTTGACCTTGTTAACTATCAATTTTGTAGAATCTTTGATAACACGCCTGCTATGTCAAAATCAAATTCTGGAGTTTACATGAACAATGTTTGCATAAACCACTTTGGACCACACGTACTAGACGAACGGTTAAATCTTTTTTGTACAACATACCTATGACGTAAATATGCAGAAAACAGAAGTGGGTTATGTTATTTAATGAAAACCAAACTTACACCTTTTCATATAGGTAATTAAAATTATTCTCTACAGTATTTTTGGAACTAATACAAAGCATCACTGTCTTATGAGCACACATTAAGGTATTTCCTAAATATACCATGCAGCCATGGTTTACTTGTTTTTCAAAACGTTTTTGACAAGACGATGTTACAGTTAAGTAGAAAATCGTATTATTAGTACCAACATCAACATCCAACATACTATCAAAGAACTTGATAAAAGACTACAAGCTCGTATATAGTGCCAAGATCATGATTAATTTGTCATGAGCGAAACGAGATCTTCACTCATTTTGATGACACTGGATTCCATGACTCTGGCATTTTGACGTTAACACCTTGCAGCATGACTCACTATCTTAAAAAACACTTATTTACATGAAATAGACGATCACGTGACCCTGTTTTTTAGTTTTAGTAAAAAAAGCCCTACCATTGCGTCAACAGTAACAAAAAAAAAAAATTTGATACTAAGTATAGAATAACTGAAACATGAGTATACTGTTCATGAGAGGACAATGACCAAACGAAAAAATTTCATTTTGACTAGGAGACCAACGAATACGTATCAGGAACAACAGAGCTGTATGACTAATAAAGTAATCACACGGCCTTATTCTTCGCATAAACAGTGAAAATGAAAGTGGCTGATTAAAGGATAAGGGCAATAGGAGGTGTAAGTTAATAACAGGGTTTTGGTTAGTCCTTTTTAAGTTTATGTAAATGTGTCCTTTAAAACGTAGTGAATTGTCTATATATGTAGACAAAATAAGGCCGCGTTGTCACTTCCTCAGTTTAACAATTCTGTTGTTCCTGATATCAAAAGATGATGAGTGTAGTAAGGGATAACCTAATAGACGAGAAATAGAGGACTTCCAACGCACAACTCATAATGATGCTGCAGATATAGACAAAATAGATTAAATATAACACCTCATTATTTAGGGTAGTGTGCAGATAATTAAAGCTTACTTACTCATCAGAAAGGTAGCCTTCATTTTACAGTTTTATAATAATTTTTCTTTCACAGCTAGCTATTCTATGAAAAAAATGATAGTAGACATTCATTTTAAGCGCTTTTGGAAATAAATCAAGCCCTTACATGAGGAGACTAGTTTATAATCAAAAGCCAAAAATGAGAGATGAGATATTTAAAAAAATATGCGTTACTTGATTTTTCACTTTTTTTCTTGATATTTCAGTTTATCTAGATAAAATCAGGTAGTACGTATTCCTTGTGAGAAAAAAGTGTTTCTAGCTTTTCCTTTTTTATAAAAATGACGTTTAGTAAATTATTGACAGAGACAACATCACGAAACGAAAAACTAGCATAAGATATTACTTAGTAGAAATAAAATTCCACCCATCACCAGGTATGCTATTGTAACATGATACACATGTATGTAGAGATAAAACAAAGAAGAACTACCAATCATACACTGACACGTTTTATTTTTGGCTGAAGGTAAAAGTTGTAATACCTGACGATTGTTTCTGGTAATTTCTATTTCTTGTCGTTTAAAAACGCTTGATTTTTTGCGTAATATTTATTTTACAGTTACTACCATGCTTCATAAAGATATCAAGAAGAAATTTTTATATCTGCCTGAAATGTATAAGTGAACTTAGTATACTAGCCCTGCTTACTCAGCACTACGTAATTAATTAGTAATAAGATTTACTTTACAACGGAAACCTTTCTGTTAAGTTGAATTACCTAAAACAAAAAAATTGTAACACAGCTCACACAAAACATCATTTATTTTTGTTCTATTTCTGACTTTTAAGATGTTAGGCTACGATGAACAAATAGTTCGTTGAATCTATTTTAAAAAACTGGAAGGACGCTGCATTATTGTTTTGCTCCTTCTGAAGAATAAGGAACATAAGCAGTACTTTTAACACAGGCTGCTTCTAGTAAAAACGATCCTTATTTTTTAATTATCTTGTTTCTTAAGTAAAGCTGTATGTTTATCTTCTATAATAAAGTGGCTTGCAATTGGTAAGAATTAAAAAATAGTTGGAATGTGCAAAAATAATGTAACATTTTAAAAGAAATTTTTAAGTCTCATTTATACAAAAAACCACTTTCCGCTTAGTTAATTAAGTATTCTCCATCATTGTCCAACACCTTCTGACGCTGACTTACAAAAGAATCTTTGATTTTTCAATGCACAGAAACTATTAACGTCCGTTCACACTTTTTCAAATGTGTCAAAGAGTACACCGTAAAAACAGTTGTTTATAAGTCTGAAATATGTGTCATTAGTTAGCGAGAGGTCTGTAGAGTTTAAAGGGTACCGCAAAACTTTTCAGCCGAGTCTCACTATGTGTGATCTGGCTTGCTTCTCATGCAACAATTTTACTTAATAAAGTCCATCGCTAGTAAACAGACATTTAATATTACACATGGTACTAGACTGGTTTAATTGTTGACATCAAATTTTAACTGTAAATGCTTGCTTTAGTTGTAGCAGCTCATTATAGTAAATTCTTTTTAAATCCTACTAAACCCAAAGCATAACCCTCTTTATAGAATTTTTGCGGTTTACAATTTACGTGGAGTATTGTTCAATATCGACACAAGATTTTTTATCTTGAGACTGTCACAATTATTCAATCTCCTGTTATAATTTTCATAAAAAACGACTTCTTCTGATTTTTTTCGAGGAAGGAATGACAACTATTGACTCGCTCGTTTGTTTTACTTAACTTGTGTGAAACACACTTTTGTGCCTTTGCAATTCTTCCCATTGCTCACAAATATCTTGTAATTTTTGTTGGGCTCACTGAAAGCACTTCTGCTAATTGTTATTGACTTTGATACCAATGCTCATTCAGCAAAGCTTGCAAATTATTGCCTACACATTGCTCTAGATGACGTCCAGGTTCATGGTCTTTCAAACTTAAATCACCACTTCTTAACTGGTTGTACCATTTAGTTACTGTTAAATATGTGATTTAATAATCACAAGAAGATTTGTTTCATGATTTTAACGTATTTTTTGCTTTTTATCCAATTTGATACTGATAGAGAAAACAATGGCAAAACGGCTTTTTACTGATACATTGCTAACCTCATTTTTTTTATACCTTATAGGATACCATATTTAGGTTCTTACAGCATTTTCTTGGAGCTTACGTAGAGAAATACACATTAAAAGATGGTGGGGAAAATTGAGAAGTTCAAATTATTTTGACGTTATTTTTTCACCTTATTGAAAAAAATTGAATTATTTTCCCACACTCCCAATATAAATGCATTAACAACAAGCTTCTCAAAGTTTCTTAAGGAAGACATATTTAAGTTGACAGTTTTAAGTTGTTGTTTATATACTAACTTTACTTCAAAATTAAAGTATATCTATAAAAAAAAACTAAGGATCTTAATGCTAAGTGACTTAATAAGTTATAGAACTGTAGTAGTTTTATATGACATAACAGTGACACAGCGTAAATTAACGTTGTAGTATAAAGTATTTATTATATACTTAACTCTTTGCTGATGCACAATGTTTAAATTTAAGAATTTGGCTTTTAATACTACGTATGTAAAACAAGCATATGATGTGCTATTGCTTACTTTATATTCTAGTGCGTCCTTAGTCCTCTATTGGCTAGACTCTATTAGTCTTCCTTTTTTTTGGTAACCGTTTACAAAACAATACAGACATTCTAAAGATATGTTTTATAAATTTTACTTATGTTGGAGATATAATGATTCTTTCATGTGTTAGAAAATAATAATTTTTTCTGCTTCTTTAGATTGTTGCTGCGGTAGCTGGATTATGTTTTTTTGGCAGCTTGGAAATGAATCAGTTAGGCATTCAAGCTATCCAAGGTCTAATATTTATACTTGTATCAGAAAATACCTTTTTTCCTATGTATAGTACTCTTTCAATAATACCACAGGAAATGCCGTTACTAACAAGAGAGTTTAACTCAGGAATGTACTCTGTTCAGCTTTACTACGTAGCGAAAGTTATATCTTTGGTAAGTAGTTACATTTAAATCTTACAATTGTTTAATGGAGCTTAGAGCTCGCCTTACATACTTGCGTAGATTCTAAAATAAAGAAAAACTTATTTTACGAAAAATGATAGCCTTAACAATAGCCATTGTTGTACTATAAGCTTCGTACTTAAAAAAGGAATACAATTTTAGTAGAAATTATAATTTTACCATCTAAAAAAAATAATAAGCTTTCTTTGTAACGTTAAATCGAACTAATCTCTATTAAGCCAGAACTGCTACTTATTGTGACTCACCTCATGATATTGAAGAAAATGATTCTAAGCCTATTGTTCTGGCTTATCTTATACTATTATTTTCTTTTGACATAACAGAATCCTACTCCCTCCTTTACATCTGTGAGTACGAGGCCATCCTAGCAGGACCATTTTGATACGAAAACTGCTATCTGGACTACCAGACTTATTTAGTTCTTCGGAGTTTTCGGAAATTCTTTTAATTTTACTAAGATAATAAAAATAATTAGTTTTAAGTTTTTCAAAATTTTTACTCTAAACAAGATCAACCTTGGTGTCCTGAATAAAATTCAAGTATATTACTGTTTTAGAGACACTGAAAGTATCTATAATAATACACAAATTTTTGCCTCATCTAGTGCTATTGGCCGAGCTAAATCTCATGATTTTGATGTACTCTGCTGGGCTTGAATCAGAAGCAGTTATAGCTCACCTTGTGCTATTAGACTATGGTTCTGACCCACTTCATGGTACCGCATAAGTAATTTCTGGCTCACTGGTCTAATTCAGTGAGCACAGGATTTTTGGCTTACCTCATACTATTGTTCCGACCTACCTAACACTTTTCCGATTCTGCTCTCCTATAACCATGCTAGTACTAGATCACACTAGCAGGGCTTAATACAGCTTCTATTATATGAACTAGTAGTATTAAATTAGCATACGTTTACGAATTTCTTAAAATTGTATTGTGATCAATATAGTATGACAGAGGTTTTTTTTCACTTTTGTCTCTAAACACTAAAACTTGACTAGATACAAACTGTAATGCCTATAGCTAAGTATTAAGGCCCTATGTACGTAAGTTTGTCTTTTTGTTATGTTTTATGTGATTATGAAAGAGAGGAAAACAAAAAATCAAAGCCAGTGATTTGAAGTAATTTAAGAAATATAAGTTGTACTATTGGGTGCTACCACATGTGAATATTTTAGTATGATGGTGTAGAGTGATAGAAATTTGTTCCTACTATTTGGTAAAGTGGTCATCAGAAATGATAATTGTTATCATAGTGTCTGTTACAAATTGTATTAAACCAGGAAAAAAGGTGTGTATGTGTGTATGTGTATTTAGTTGAAAGAAAAACAAGCTGTATAATATGATGTTTATGACTCCAAAAACAGCGAGCAAGACGAAATTCATCAAATAATAAAACGAATGGCTATTGCTGTTGTATATGATTTTTTATTATATTCCCTGACGACATTTCTCTCCTCTTTGGGTAGGAGCCTTTTCAAGTCAAACAGATTATTTTGTTCGAAGATTCAAACAACGTCAGTACCCAACGAGGGCACATAGTCGACCAGTTTTTGATTACTGACTGGTCGACTATGTGCCCTCGTTGGGTACTGACGTTGTTTGAATCTTCGAACAAAATAATCTTTTTGACTTGAAAAGGCTCCTACCCAAAGAGGAGAGAAATGTCGTCAGGGTATTTAAAAAAAAATTATATAAAACAGCAATAGCCATTGCTTTTATTATTTGATGAAGCTGCATAATAGCTTGGTAGTATAACAGGGATAGGGGACCGAAATGGATGGTGAAGTCTTCGCTATGAGTAGGCACTGAGCAGGGGGACAGAGAAGACTTATTAGCAAATCTTCAAGAAGAGAAAATTAAGAACGAGTGCACCAGTCTTACTTTTTTTCATCTATCAGTTCATAGCAACCTACAGGAGACTATAATCTATTATGTGGCTGGAGACACTGCAGTCATGAGAGATTTGAGAGTACTAGGTGACACCATAAGGGCACGACACGTCAATATACCTTAAACATGGCTTATCTGAAGGTATAGAAACATGTTACAAGATGAGGCTAGCGACTTCTAGAAAAGAATGGGAAAGAAGCTTTGTAGTCAGCACCAGAGTTAAGATTCCTTAAGTGTTAGCTATACATAAAGGGTTAAAGTAAGAAATGAAAGTGTAAGTGCGTGGAAATGCGTGGAAATGCTAACAGGGGTAAAAATGCAAACTTACAATAAAAATAAACTACGAATAATAAAAACTTCTTGCTGTCAGTCAAGTTTAGACCTACGTCTCTAAGGTAACAGTTAGTCTTACTGCCACTTATTGATATAGTGCTAAATTTAAAAGTTAATAATAATACTTAGCATAACCATGTGAAATAATAAGATTATGATTTTCGTCATTGTACTTAGTTATGCTTAAAATTTTTCTTAAAAAGTGAATTAGGTAATGTTATGGCAAAAAATCATTTATTTGCTTTTCAGCAGTCATAGAAAAAACATTGACAATAGATTTTTCTGGACCTTTTTGTGTATTAAAACCAGAATATTAGTCACCTATGAAGTTTTGTGTCTTTGTTTAATTAAAATCTAAATATTGACAAACGTACAAATAAATATTACAAAGTTGATTGAGTGTTAACTTCCCAAAAGCAGTTACAAAATTTCAGTGGACGCACAACAACCTAACGATAAAGCTTTAAACATCAAACAAAACAACCATACACTTTGCAGTAATATTACCAACACTGATTTGAATTATTTAAAAGCAAGAGGTTCTATAGGTCATATTGACGGTTTTACTTAACGAGCTCTAAAAGAAATCACTACTTATAACTCAGAGTTACCTGTAGCTATTCTCAAAGTTTACGAATAAAGAGTTAGGTGTAATAGCATTATTGGAGCCTATAAATTCGGAAAAAAGTTCATACGATTCAGAAATTCTGTCCAGTTCTACTTCTAGGCTATAATACTATCGAAGGATACTCAAAAATTGTCTATCTTTTAATTGATAGACCCATGGTCAACTGTATATAACTAGGCTTTCTATATTGAGCATGTCATTTAGTCGATATTCATTGAGAATTCATAACTATAAGGTGACATACAAAACGCTTATTGTAATAAAGATCGTATTTAACAAGAAAATCTATTTAAGTAGTTTGAAGCGCATTTTTGTAGTCAGTCAACGATGAGCAGTCACACGGGTAAAACATGAACAAAAAAGACAACTAACCCATGAAAACGTTTAATTTTGAAAACGCTCAGGATTTAAAATAAAAAGTAGTAATGAAAGCAATAACTATTCCTCTGGCCATTTCTAAGCTTTAAGTTGTGAGTAACGTGTTATATTGCGACTGAACATTGAATGAAGAAAAAGCTTATACGATTAACAAATTTTTCTCTTTCATACCCAATGGTTTTTTAATTATGAAAGAGCCGTAACAAAATATTTATTCACCAGTTATATGACGCATTATCAACTATATACAACCATATATTGTCCATCAGTACGGTCATTTAGTAAATTTCCATGGAAAAGTCATACCCATTGGGTTACATACAAAGTTTTTATCGTGATTAGGATCGTTAATAACAGTAAAAGTTGTATAAGATGTTAAACATGCGATTCAGTGACTGTCAATTCATGACAGACTGTCATACTGTAAATATGTCTTGAGAACAGGCAATTTATGCTATAAAAAGTTGAGTTAAAAAAATTGAAGATAGAAAATAAAAAAGTCTGTGGATAAAAAAAACTTGCATATTTTTCTTTTGTTGTGTCATGAATAGTAGAAACTCTACGCATTTACGCGTACTTATAACTTATAGACACAGCAATAAGATCCGTACATTAACTCAATATCAAGACCTATGCCTATAACCATCTTGCAGGTTGTTACATATTTATGGAAAATTATTTTAATCAATTTGTAGTACAGCCTCTGCGAAAACTAAATTTGTAAGAAAATCTATCTATCATAAGTTAAAACTAATAAGGTGTGTAATGAATGCTATTAAAATAAGAAAGTCTAAAAAAATAAGTCTAACAACCCAAATAAAAATAAGTTAATGGAAAATGAGAGCTTATTATGACATATTGAGCATGTTGCACAGAAACTCATGCATTAAGTCTAACGGAAAATAGCTCTTTTATTCTACTTATAATCCTCAGCATAATTTCAGGTATGGCTAAGGACTTATATAAGATAATTGTCAAAGTCATACATAAGCTTTTACTTACGAGATCAAGGAACGACTAAAACGCAGTTTTTTTAAGTATTATTTGAGTATTATCTTTTTAAGTTGAAAATGCTAGTAAGCTACCAATAATTTAAAAAGAGCATTAAATAGTGATTCTAATGCTTTAATGGCTTATGCCCTTGCAGTAATGTTCAATTTTTATAGTATTTATCTGCTTAATTATTGGCAAAAAATCCAATTGAAACTGATTAGTTTTTGTACTTTAAAGCTATAGGAATATTAACTCTTACCTACACCATTGAAGCACATTAAAAATCAAAATGTTTAGTAAGACTGAAAAGCCATATCACAAGTATGATTACTGTGCTATAAAAATAGTAAGTCTCTATTTAAATTAACATTATTACTCTTATGGTAATCTTTATTTTAAAATTATAAATAATTAGTAGCATGTATACTAATTTTCAGAGTTTATATCATGGCAACGATCTTACATCCTTAATTGTAGTTAATTCATTCAAGCAAAATAATTTGTCAATAAGTTTCCTTGTAGATGTGCGTTTACAATTTAAATGTTAGGATAACCTCTTTACGGACACGTCAGCTTATTGCTTGATTAAAGACGATCGTTTTGTTTTGTACAGTCCAATGAGTAGAGACATCAATAAACTTATCTACTTAGCAAAAAGGGTAAAGCAATAAACCTTGATGCAGAACTCTGTCACCATCATTTATCTATCAACCAGCATGAGACAAAGTTAGAGTGTAGGGAAAAAAGACGTTACTGAAAATACGAAGAGTGTGAAAAGGTCACAAAGATCTGTATAAAATAGATAAAATAAAAAAAAAGACAATTGAAAAAAGTTATTAAAAATAGTTACCAATTATAGAGGAGAACAGCTAGTATAAACAATAAGATAGTGAGACAGAGCTAACAACTAAAGAAGATAAGGAAAAGTAAAAGTTTGAAAAATTCACGAAAATTCTTTATTAAATATGTCTTCTTAACAATCATGAATACACAAAAAATAATAATGAAAAGACTTGTTATAAATGTTGTAACTGTTAAAAAGTTAATTTTACGTCGCAAACAATTAATAAAAAAGCTCTACTTTTAATAACAATAAATTTAAATAAAACTGATGCTTGTATTTTATAAATAAGAGTGTATAATAAGGGTTCTTATCATTCTACACACATTTTAAAGCATTTTGAAATACAAAGTTTTGAACTAGAAATGTATAAAAAACGTCTTTTGTCTATGGATTTTACTTTTGACTTGGACTTCGTATACCCTTGATATTCAAAAAGCATGGATGGTTTTTAAAGTGCTACTATCTACATACGCACTAACTTACACAATGATAAATGTACAAATCTTCCTTGTATAGCTTTTAATGGTCAGACTCTCAAGAGTCATATTAAAACTTTTAATGATCAATAAGCATTAAAATTATTCTTTAACATACTACAATACAATCTGCTATCATATCATCAAAAACCTCTTCAGACACAAGAATAGCTTTAGTTGCAATATTTTCTCAGACTGTAGGCTCAATAAGGTCAACCTGGAGGTTGCTTTGAGATTCATTGTCAGCGTCAACACTTGGATAAAAGTAATTATTTAATAGTGCATCGGCTGGCTCACTACCTTTTAAATTTAATAGCTCTCTCCAACTTCTCACCCTTATTTTCTATAAACAGTATTAAAACTCTGGATTTACTTATAGATTTAATAATTTCAACTTTTCCATACAATTTGACATTTTAAATTGTTTATGCATGTGGCATTTAGTACAAGTCTAATTAACTCTATCAGTGTATCATGGCAGAAATCACTTAATGCTTTAGTCAGGCGTGAACTATGATTATCAACATAAACAACTACTAGAAAAGTTCTGCTGTGTCTTACACATCATAAATCAAACTGACTCGCGAACAAAATAAGCTTGAGGGATCTGGGGACACTTTACAAAGGGGAAGCTGCCTCATGTATGTGGCAGTAAAACATGATCTGACACTAATTGTAGTAACAACGTTTTTAGATACACACATACATATACATTGAAAAGCTTACGTGTGCACCAACGCACCCACCCACCCACACACTCATACATACATATTTCTGGGACAAATGTCCAACAATTCATTGTCAAATATGTAAGTAACCATTGTTTGCTGCAAAAAAGTAAAAAGAAATAAAATTGAGAAAATATACAGTTAGTAGAAGAGGCTCTAAGAGAAATGTGTATGGATGACGTTTAGTAAGGTAAATGTCTCTTTTATGATTACAAATCTTATCATACTTGTGTTTTTTATTGTCTTATCTTAACTGTAAGCTCTTATAGTGGAAATTGTGGTATTACTAGTACGCTTTAAGTTAACTAATATTGTTTTTATTTTTTATTATGTTTCCCATTGTAATATAATTTTGTTTATAAAAAGATTATAAGACTCAACTGTACATAATTATTCAACACTGGACCTGCTCTTTTATAATTAGTTTATAATGTTCCTATTTACAAATCGTTTTTAGCAACATAGATTAAAAGTAATCTTTCAAGATAGTAAAAGTCTTGTGTTGTTAACAAATGTATTTAACAAAATTAATTTTAACGTTCATTTGTTTACAAGAATTGTATAAATTACTCGTTAACATTTGGTACCATCATGTGTATACTTCTAACGATAGACTATGTTTGACTTTGCCACTATTTATGTGATTTAAATAGGTCAGTTATCGTATGCACAATAAAACTTTTCTTGTGAATTGATGAACACGAATAAAATATGACTTAACCGCAATTTTTTAATTGAATACGTTGCATACCAAATACATGAATTATCATGTTCCATGAATAGAGACATCTTTCTTATGTACAGCAGTACTGTACTGTTAATAAACAGGTAGAATTCACAGCTGCTAAAAGAAAGAAAAAGAGAACACGTAACCATGTTGCAAATTCCGTTGGTTTTTAGAAATTTACTTCTGAAGCCAAGATTTCGAACTTCTAATAAAAAATCTGCTTCAAAAAGAAAACATCACTTGTTGTTCAGCTTGCTCAGACTTTCCAGATATAAAATTGTTTGGATAATCATCAGAAATATTCTTACATTTTATCAGATGAATATGAAGCATCATTGAAAGGAGTAACTGTCTGGAAGCATTACTGCAAATCAGTGCTGTGTAACATTCTTTATCACTTTTGCACACATTCTACGCACTTTAACTCTTTTTTTAAAAAAATAATATCTTACCATTTATAATGCACATTATATAAGAGAGTTATCAAGATCAAACACTCTGCTTAAGGCAACTATTTAAAATTGTTATTCTTTGAGATACCTGTCATCTTCAGTATACTATTTAATGACTTGTTGAAAACTTTTGACTTCCTCTTTGTCAAATTTTGAGAAAGTGACATCCCATGACATGAACTTTATACTTATCACTTCGAAACACAGAGTTTCAATTTTTAATTATCAAAAGCAAAAGCTTAGCAATCTCTGAACATCGAGCAATATACCTGCTTCTTTGAAACAAGCTACCGTTGTATAACTTGAATTATGCGTGAAATCTCTAATAATCTTACATGAAGCACTCATCTTACAACATTATTTTGCAGTGGTACGTCTAAGAATGTAAGTTATTAACAATTTAAACATTTTTTACTGCGTATGTTAACAAGAAATATCATACACAATTTTGACAGCAACTTGTACTTTATGTAAAATGCAAGAAATTAGCAGTTTTGACCTCTAATTTCTATGTAATTATTGCACCCCGACTGTGCTCGTATCGATCAAGGGTAATAAGGTTAAGCTCTTATCAATCATTCAGATCCCCAATATGACGCGTTCTCCTTAAATAAAAAAGTATAAAAAATCCTCGCACATAACAATATTTGCTTTTTTTTCATGAAGTGCTTCAAAATAATTATAAAAGTTAGAGAGTGAGTTCTGTTATATCTGTAAGTGGATGTAAGCCTTTGTTCAGTAATTAAGCTACGTGTTTAAAGCGTTCCTGTCAACCAACCAAATGTAAGACTTAGTTCAGTGACTTAGTTCAGTGACTAAGCTGTGTGAGAAAAGCTGAAGCAAACCAGGCCACTGGTTCTTATCATGCTCTTAATTCTTACATTTGCCTTGCTTAGCAATTACTTTTTACAGCAAAAAAAAATGTATCAGTTTAACTACAAAACAAACATGACATTTTTCCATATTTTTAGCCCAACCAGAACAATATACAATAAGTTGAATACAACGATCCCAACATGTACAATTACGATATCATATCTTATAATTAGAACCCTAACGACATGAAAATTTTCCTGACTACGTTTAATTTAGACAAAAAAATAGTATCACAAATAGCTCTTCAAAATGAAAATAATGACTCCACTAACTCACATGTAATACTATTGTAAAAATTGAATGAAATGGAATCTTATTAACAGTTGAACGATTCGTGGAAAAATCATCGAAATTTCGGCCCCGCACAAGCAATACAACACCAAAATCAATTATAAGCCTATTTGAATTGCCCCTTTTACACAAGCTGACTGCAGTTAATATTTAGTTACTTGGCTGCTTGTCCTATGGGTGATTACTCCTGTACTTGCAAAAACGTTTAGATACCATGAGAATTACTAAATGGCACTAGCTTCACTTATGGTTCAATCCTTATAATAAATCAAAAAAGTTTCAGACCAAATTCTCCTTAGCCAGGCCATCCTTTAGACGGAAACGGTACTCGTCACACAGACGCAGTAGTGAGCAAAGACCTCAATTAGTATTCACTGACAAACCAATTTGTGCGATCACCCAAGTGTCTGTTGCAAGAAACATTGGCAATGCACTGACAGTTAGACTTACAATTTCACAATTAAATAAAATTGAAGACATTTTCATCATAGATACGAGAGCTAACGTCAATGCTACAAAAATATATTTATTACTGCTCTTATTGGATTAACTTCTTTAAATATCATAACATTAGGGACAGCAGCTTTAAATATATTTGATAAATATCACATTTTTTACATTTCATCACAAAAAAAAAAAAACATTAGTAAGACAAGAATGCAAGGGAATTCATTTTTTGCTGAAAAATAAGCCAGGTTTTGTTATAGCATCATAGCCTTGATACTTATAAGAAATCCTATGAGTCCCGTTCTATTTATAGGAAGAATTGTGATAATAAGCAACGAAGAATGTAGACTTGCACTGCTTGATACAACCAGAAAATATACGAGTAAATAAAATAATGTTCATGAACTTATAGATAATATTAGCATGAATAAAGACTAATGTACGGTTGAGTATACATAGTATTTAAAATTGTGATAAGTATTATACATAAGAATTGCACGTTAAATATTAGTTTAAGGAGTTTACTTTTCGTTTACTCTAGCTGCTCTTCCACTGGTCTAATTATTAAAATACAAAAAGACAGTTTCAAGACCACTTGAAACATCTTCTTGAGATGTAATATGCTTCTCTTTCGGAATATTGCTGATAGCAACTTTCTGTTATGTACAGAAATAAAAAAATCTAAAATTTTGTACTATTGGATCTTTTTTTTGGTAAATTATAAAGCGTGCTTTTAATAATATTTTCAACAATTATTTAACTAATTATTTTAGCTATTTTTAGCTTAATATAATACAAGAAGGGTATATTACATGTATTGATAAAAATACCGATTTAAGGATACATGAGAATATGAGTACTGAACTCAAAAAATGCAGTACAGCAGAACGCATCAACGTATGCATATGCATATTTATGCACATATGTACGTATATATATAAGTGTACTTACCCGTAAGGGTACGCTTCTAGCTTATACAATAGTCCCCTGTGAATTATCCTAACAAATATGTGTGCCAACGGAGGAAAGAGACACTGTCACGTGGTAGATGACAAAAAGTTCATTGCTAAAGCTATTCCTAATGCTCACTCATTGTCTAACTTTACAAAGATATTAAAGCAACCTATTAGGTTAAATTTTTTTTTAGTATTTGATGTAGCTAATGGATTTCATCGAATTGAAGTTTTTTCAGAAGATCACTACAACACAGCTTCTAGTACTTCATACAGACATTGAGAGTAAACAGGTTTGCTATTTGGATTATGCAATGCACCAGCTACATTTCAAAGACTCATGAATTCTGTATGATTGGGATAACAAGGCATAAAACTACTCATATTTTTAGATAGTATCATGATATGTGCTCAAACTTTGGAAGACATTAAAGAAAAGGAAGAAAATTATTTAATAGACTATTAAATGCTAGTTTAGAAGTACAGTTAGACAAATGCGACTTTTTAACTCCTGAAATTACATATTAAGGACATGAGATACGTGGTTACGGAGTAAAAACCGATGCCATTAAACTTAAAGCAGATAAAGTTTTCTCAATACCAACAAATTATGTGAAAATTCGAGAATTCTCAGGACTCACAGAATACTATAGACGATTCCTTTAAGATTATGCTGAAATAGCAAACGCTGTGTCTATTCGCACCTTATATCCACGTACACGCATGCACCTTACTCGCTTCACTCACTCGGGAAAAAAATCAACTTGGACCCTATAAGTATCGAACAGTAGAGTTGCCCACTGCCCATGCGTACCCACTATAATCAAGTAATTACGTGGATATACGGTGCGTGTTGGTGCGAATAGACACTATGAATAGCAAAACCTTAAACCCTATTATTACGGAAAAGTCAAAAATTCGATTTGACTACAATTTAGAAAGCAAGCTTTCAAAAATTGAATCAGCCCTCTGTGAAGCCCTGGTACTTGCATATGTCGATCTCGACAAAACATTGATTCTTAGTATCGACGCATCCAACTAAGCTCTAGGTGCTGTTTGAAGTCAAGAAAGACAAGGAAAAAATTATTCTGTAGCCTATATATCCTGCACTCTTGATAAATGTGTAAGAAATTACTCCACTACTAAAAAAAGGTGTTGAGCAATAACAGCCGCCAAACACGCGCTTCACTCTTTGGCAGAGCTGGTCGTATCCGTAGACTATAAAATGGAAAACGCCCTAGAGTGGCACGCCAGCTGTCTTATTCTCTGGTCCTAACGATAAGCTATAAATATGTGCCATTGGTGCTAGGCGCAGAGGTACGCTAGCTGCTCTTGTTTTGGGATCCAAACACTGGTTGAGTAGGAGTAAGGCGAAGCATAGGCTAGCCTTGGGTCGAGGATTGTAGAAACCGCCACCTCATTAAAATTTACATGAGCTATGTGTGCTGTTGACGTTTTTTGGGTTCTAATTGCCACTCATATATATGTCGAGCTAAGGCTATAAGTATGTAGTGCTTTAAATGTACTTAAATGCACAATATTATTAATAAAGAACTATAAGCTAAGCTTTATTTATTTGAATCACAACTATGCATGTGTGTAATTGACGCCTCTGACAAAAAAGCGTACAGGACGGACAGTCATCTCTTACATTAGTATTGTAACGTGACGTCAAGTACGTTTTTTCCCTGAAGGGCACTGTGAACTTTCAAGTATATAACTATCTATATACATACATAACACGCTGCGATTGTTTAATGTGTATAATTTCGTATTTAAAAGTAAAATAAAGTAAAGGTAAATATTAAACTAATTTCAAAGTACATTATGCAACTTGTGTGAAATAGTGTGCAAAGCTAATTTTTACATAATTAATATAAAAATTATTACGTACACTTATTAAATTAAATAATTTTTTTTACAGCAGTGACGAAATCTCACTTGATCATTCTTACAGAAGTGAATTTCAGAAGTATATAAATTATTTCTTTTTTAAAATATCTTTGTTTTAACACACATAAACCATAAGGTCGTACAATACATCATGTATACATACTCTAGTTTTTTCCATAAAAACAAATGCTCTCAATTGTATGGTATTGATGAAGTGTCAATTTAAATAATAAAGTAGTAAAAATCGTGAGAATTTGGCTTAGCTTATACGCTTCAAACTGCAACAGTCTCGTACGTTACACCCATCAGGCGTTGTGTACTGCCCCTTAACACATATAATGTATATAAAAACAATAACCTTTCTATATTAAAAAAAAATTGGTCATCTATACATGAAATAAAAATGTAGTACATACTTCTATTTCATCTATTGCAGGCTCAGAACGCAAACTTAGAATACATAACGTACTATAAACAAGTTTATCTACCTTATCACATGACTAGGGCTACTGCTGTACTATAATTGACTTTCAAGCGTTGATATGAAAACGCTAGTTGTTCCTCTGCCTAACACACGAGCGAACTAGTTAACTAGTACTAAAACTGCTGTGTGAGCAGCAGGCGTACCACTTTTTTTTTGTGTACACCTATTAGTACAAATCCGGACATTTGAACTCAAATGCTGACACTCTATAACGTAAAAAACTACATGAATTTTGATGGGGGCGTAAAAGAGTTAGCAAAATTTTAACATCTAACAGCAACATAAGCAGTAGTAACTTTAACAGGTCAAGTTCTAACTGCAAGTCTAGTAATGATAAACACAACAGTCCCGTATACTACCTTTAAAATCTATTTTAAAACTCTCGTAACTGACAAAAACATCTAATACACATGCTAATAGAGTCAGTGATGTACACATTTAGAGCTCAAATGAGCTCGAATCTACTACTACACTGGAGCAGGCAACGAGAGGGAGGAGAAGGGGCTCTAAAAATAATCCTCTTATCATACTACCAGGAATAGGAGGGGGGCAAGAAGATCTCACTTGACCATCAATAGCTAAAAGGTAACTAAAGTGCTGAGCTCAAGAAAAACGAAGTTCATCTTTTCCTGACAGACCAACGGCCACTTCGGAATCTCATAATACATAAATTCTAGATATATTGGATGATAAAGAGAACCAGCAAGCACTGATCCTCCAAAAAGATAAATCTTAACATTCCAGCCTCTTGCACGCTTGACCAAGTCAATTATCTGTTTCAACCACAACAGATAATGAGTTACAACAAGAAGCTATTACTGGAGCCAGTGACTTTGAAGAAGTACTTAATCCATCAGCACATTTATTATTTGCCAAAAATTTACTAAATAAAAAAATAAGAACTGCACCCTGAAAATCAGAAGGATTTAAGTTTAAACTGATTAATAAAGTACATCAGAGTATAAAATAGTTGCTAAAATAAAACAAAATCTAAAGCTGCAATCCACTGTTGTCAGATTAACCCATGAAGATGCTATAAAAACTAATCCCAATAGAAATAATGATGAAGAATATCCTTTAACTTATAGCTTGCAAGATACAAATCCTGCTTACCCATTCTGATATTCAGGTTATTACATACCACCAGAGCGAATAAGACAATAGAAATAATTGGAAATAACAAACCACTGTTAATTAAAGCAATTTTTAAGGATTAAAAAACTTTTATCTTATGTTCTAGTAGACTGTTCTAATGACTCTGAAAATTCTATAAAAAAAAAAAACTTTCGGATGAAATCAAAATCACCTGTAAGACGCTTCAAAGCTGCATCTACAGTAGTAGGAGACAATGTCTATACCATATAGAACGAATCTCATATTTTTACTGTTCAACAAAAAGGTTATAAAGAAGCCAGAAAAAAAGAAAGAAGAAAGAAAAAACGCATGGTAGTATACCCCATACACTTTTTCATTCAAGTGATAAGCAGTGGGACACATCTATAAAACACTATTGCTTCCCAGAGCAAAGAAACTTGACAATATCTGCTTGTCCTACAGCAGTACTCAAACTGTTAGAACAGAAATGTTAGGAAATTTCTTGATTTTCATCATAGCTTTTTAAAGGAGTGTGGTCCATTGAATATGCTAAGAGTTCTTTTGTTGTAATGAATGACATCGAAAACTAAGAAGTCTAAGAATCATCTTGTTAATTTGTTGAGATTCCGGAAATACGAGGGCAATCTTATGTGTAATAGTATTTTACTTTAGTTAAATGTTTGATAACTATTCTTCTATTTTTTAATTTAAGTGTTACCGTCTTATTATATTTATTTATATAAGCGACTTTAAAAACTCCATTGTAATATTTGTCTAATTTTCTTTTAACGATTACTTATTTGGGTAAACTTTTATTCTATTTTTTAAATTCAAAGGTCCAGCACGATTATTGAAATTTTATTTACGCTTGTGTTAACATTTAATAATCTTATGACCTTTATATGCATGTCCCTTTAACAGTGGATTTAATCACAAGATAACTATTATAAGACTGCATTACATTTTCAGTGTGATATAGGTTTGGTGGGCTTGCTTTTCTGCCGCGTATTAATTCATATGGTGTAAGTCCAGAAGCTACATGCAGTAATGTTTTGTATTCATCTATAATAAAAAACGAAACGTCGCTCCAGCCCTGTTTAGTTGTTGCTTTTGTTTTAAGAAAACTTGCAAGTATAGCATGGCCACGTTTTAGTCAACTGTTAGACTCATGATGGTGAAGTGTAGTGGTCTTGAGGTTGAAACTAGAAATTTGGGCTAAAGTTGTCAGTATATTATTTTGAAAACTCTTTTTATTGTAGCAGAGTCTCTTTGGTGCTCTATACAATGCTATGAAGTATCTTGCCAGAGAGTCTGTAACTGTGATAGCTTTGATGTTCAGTATAGCTACTGCCCCACAGTGTTTTAAAAATAAAAATTGTGTATATAATATATGTTTATTTTCAGATGTGGTTGTAAATGGTCCTACAATATTGCAGGCTATTTTTGAGAAAAGTTTTTGTTCTTGGTAAATTATCCATTTTCGTAAAAAACTTTTGATATTTTTTCTTATACCTTTCCAGTATTACAATTTTTATATTGTTCTATAAGTGTTATTTATTACTCTATGGCCACTAAAAAGACTGTTGTGGCATTCTGTTTATTTTTGTTGTCTTTTTTTTTCATTCTTCTTTTTCGTTTCATGAATGAGCACATTTGCTAAAATATACAGTAATATAAATGTTTACATGACTGAGTTCTTCGTAAATTTCTTTTGGCAAGAATTCTCTGAGCAAATTGTCAGTTATTTTACCCTTTCTGGATATTCTCAATAATTCTATATTTTTGTTTTCTATAGCTTTTGATTAACCCTCTAAATACAAGTGAAAATCTTTAAGTTCGCGTACTGAGCCTGCAATGGATAGTATACAAATATGTATTACATTTGTGTTTCATGTATACATTACTATTCTTCTTTTTAGATAGAAAAGTTGCTGTTTTTATATACATTATTCAGGTCATGAGTCAGAGCATAACGCCTGATGCATATAACGTACAAGACTACTGCAATTTTATGCGTATGAGCTGAGCCGAATTCTCATTTTTTTTTAGTACCTTATTGACCAAATCAATATTTATGAACTCCACCCCATTAACACCATTGGTTTTCCTGAAAAAAAAACTAGTATTTGTATGAATAATGTATAGTATGACTTAACAGTTCGTCTGTTGTAAAAGAAACATATTTAAAAATAAAGGGAATTTATAAATTTCTTATACCAAATTTCAAATTTATGTTTATATAAATATGCTCTAAGCCAGTATGCAGTGAAAACATATATCTTTTGTGATTGACCAAAAAATTACGTAAGATCTTAGGCCTTGGAAGTGTAACAAGTCTCTCCATGAAAAGAATGAAGTTTGATCTGTTTATCCAGCAAATCTTGCCAATATACCAAATTTGCTCCAATTTCAGTTGCTCACTCTACTGTACTAAAAGAATAATATAGAAATATAGAAATAGTAATGAGACAACTTAATTATGCAGATCACAAATGGTTGATTTGCGGGGATTTCAAAATTTTATCAAAGATCATGAGTCAACAGTTAGGAATGAGAAAGTATCCATGTTTCTCGTATTGATAGTATAGCTGAGATTGACAAAACCATAAAGATAAAAAAGTATGGATACCTAGAACATTTTTACAGCGTAGTTCAAGAAATGATGCAAAGTAGCCATTAGTTAGGTGGAGTAAAAACTTTCTGCTTGCTTTATATGTTAAATAAAGATTGATGAAATAGTTTTCTAAGGCTCTACACATAAACTAGTAATGCTTTGGATATATTAAGAAGGCCTACCGTGAGTTATTGGATGCTTGAGTTTCACGAGGTGTATTTAATAGATCACACACCAATACTCTATTGATAGATAAGACTTCAGTTACTACTACTGAAAAATATGATAGAGAGTTTCCAAGAATAAGGACGTCTAATGAGCCTGTAGTTACGTTTCCTTGACGCACACCACGACTCTTTCCCAGAAAATCTTGGAAATATCTGCAAATAGCAAGGTTGAAGATTTTACCAAAATATAAGGAGATAGTATTTATGACAGTGGAATGATTATGATATAATGATTAACTTTTGCTGGACGTTAAAAAGGAGAACAAATGAAAAGAGAAGTAAGAAACATAAAAGAAATCTCTTACGCAGATCTTTTGAGGATGAAAAGATACGTAAGCGATTGGAAAACTGAATCACATATATTAATGTGTAAGTTTACAGCCTACTGGGGCATTAGGGTTGTCACAATTTTTCATATTCTTCTTACTCGTTTTGTTAATTTATTTAGAGTCTGCTCCTTTTGTACACCAAAAAATAAGATATTTGTGATTACTTGCAAATTAAGCATTTTAACATGATGGATGAGGTGTTTTAGACTGATTTTCTAAATTTTCTGACTAGACACCAAAATTCACATGAAATTATTCTGCGAGAATTTCCATTTTAACCTTGGATCTAAATTGAGCTTTAAAAAACACGTAAGAAAACATGTTTTACATGCCCAATTTAGAAACTTTTTTTTGTGGGCCCCTATTATACTTAGAAAAAATGGTTGCAATATGTGTAAAGCTTTTCTTAATTTTGAAAAACCTCATATTATGAAATAAACTATTAGAGATATAACACTACCTAGGTCAGATTGAGTGATTGTGGATGAAAAATGCTGTGTGCAAAGATACTGTAAAATGCAAAGATTTGATAAAAGAGCACGTATGCAACTGTATACATAAAATTGCGTCATTTTATAGAAACATAGTTGTGGAATCTCTTAACTCTAAAATTAATAAATAACCTTACGTTTGTTATTATTTCTTTAGATTTAACACAGCATCCTTAATATGACATTTATTTTGATGTCACAAAGTGTTTTACAAAGTTTAAAAAAAATAGTTTAACTTTTTTACAGCAAAAAAAACTAAAGCTTCAAACTAATTTATTAATGTAATATGGTTGCACTATATGTAAAATTATTAATAGGGTAATATAACGTACGACTGTTCATAGCAAATTCTACGATAAACTCTTTCTTTGTTTTATATCTTTTAATTTTTTAATAAAGGATTTAATATTTATGGACACCATTTTGAGCTACGAAATTTTTTTTAAGAACGTTCGTTACTTCAACTATTTAAAATCATATTAACCTTGAAGAAGTTCTAGTTTTATTGTTCTTGCACTATGCTTTACTCTTTCCTGTCAAAGACCCCTCTAATGTTTTAACCAGCCAAATTTCTAAAAAAATATACTAGACTTTAGTGCGTGCAAGCATACGGATAACTTTAAACAACTCTTACGTCTACGACTTTTCGTTACGTCTAGAGAAGATACTCTTCTTCTTATTCATCCGAACAAAATCTGCAATGCTCTATTTTGAATTCTTATGTATATGTTAGCTATATCGTTGCTTTACATTTGTGTTTCTCTGCAGTACATTGTGCAAAGTCACGTCAGTAGGCACCATCTTTAACGATGAATGCTTCATGCAATTGTTTGCCTGTATGAACTATTTGCGTTTATCTGTTCCGAGAAACATTGACGTACGATTGTCACTACTTAAAAAAGAATGTTAACAAACTATGACAATTTTTTTAATGTCTGACTCTCAATTAGTTTTACCCAGGTGTATTTGCTGATGACATCGACGACAACAAGAACATAATTTTAGCTGTCATTGTAAGTTCTTTAGGCTTTTTTTTAAAGTCTATTTAAAAAGCTTCGTACACACCGTCGTAGTTACCTACGTTATAACTTCGTTTAGAAAAGTGATTTTTGATGAGACTGTCAAGTTTCGGCATTTGGACTCTCTAGTCAACTGAGAACGTTTGATCACAAAAATTGTTTTTTCACAGCACTCACAAATTTTTAACGAACTGCAACTGCAGTTAGTCGTGCTACTCTGTGAAAAATTTTTTGCAAAATATCATGCATTATTTAGTTTTTCTTGTTTCTAGATTTTGATCCAATTGCTCTCTTTATGCATCCAAAGAACGTCTATAGTGCTATCTTGATGTACGTACAGTATGGTGTTAAGAAATTAACACTATTAAGTTGTAGCTGTTTGCTCATTAAACAGTGCTTCTTCAACAAGCTTGAGCAAAAAGAAATAAGCAAATGCGTAATCGGCTCTTAGACATTGGCCGTTAGTCTTCGTAGCGTTGGCTGGATCGTGCAAGTGACATGATTTTCCCAATATTCCCAAGATTTATGCCTATATAACTGAGCTAATACACTATAAGAGCTTTGATTAAGAACAGCAATATTTGTATCTAAATATATGCATCTGAAACAGTAAAAAGTCAAGTAAAGTGTCAAGAAAACTGTTTTTTTTCTCCTCCTCAAATCTAACCTCTCTTTTATCACCTCGGTCTTTTGTAAGATATTTGTCATGCAAATCATCTCTGCAAACTAATCACGCCCCCCCCCTACGGTATCTCTTAAGGCATCGCTTACCAGATTGACAGTTCTGTGGTGTGTTAGTGCCACTTATAATGACAGTATAAATTAGCTCGCTTCATATTGCCACTAGAGCAGAATCGTCGTAAGATAACTGCAGTTTTTTGACAAAACTTTTTCTGTGCGTTTTTAATTACCTAAGCATTATGTCCACCCTTCGTTTCAAGCTTCTCTTCATCCTTGTTGACGTCATTGTCTAAAGAAGTGTTCTCTTGTAATGCCTTGCCATTCTCTGCGATTATGTTGGCATGGCAGTTTTATTCAATAACCAATCCCATAACGTGTATATCTTGTGAAAATATTTATCAGTATTTCTTTTATTCTGTTAGTATGAAAATAATTTAAAAATTCGCTTATTTGTTTATCAAGCTGACTTATCATGGCATTCATTGTTCTCACAGATTTCCAACTATCGTTAAAAATTGCGTTTTTCAGTTAGTCCAATTTTTCTTAAGGTAGAAGAATATGGTTTTCTTGCTTGCCACACGTTTGTTACAGCATCAACAACAATATCTTACGAATTAGGTGTAACAAAAAAAGTGAAAGCTTTTTTTCTGTTCAAGGATTAGTTTTTTCAGAAGATATAAGTTTTTGCATTCACAAGTTTTCTGAGAACATTGGCCTGTCTGCACAAGCATTTTTATTCACCACTATTTTCGAAATATTTTCTTTGTGAAGGTTTAGCATGCAGGTACAAACTTACTTAGTTAATAACCGTCATATCAGTTTTACAAAACAAGGTTTCTTGTTGTTTAGCGTCAAGATGACATAGAGCTGTCTAAGCGATGACGTTTTTTCAACTAAACCATGGATTTTACTTTAATGCCATAAGAACAATGTAATTGGAACGTTAATTACCGTGTTGGTTTCTTTTATCCGTTTATTAGCCAAGGATACGTACACATGCTTATTGTATAGATAAATACGTGCTCAAAATCAACAGTTTCCTGATTTATTTTGCTTGAGGTTTAGGAAGTAGAAGCAAAATGGTTGCTACGCAGCGTTTCAATACGCTTCTTGCAAGAACTAACGATTCTCAGGACGCACTTGTGTTGAAATATGCATTTTCGTGTGATCTTGTAAGTTTTTAAAGACGACGATGATATGGAAGTTTAGTGACATATATCGCTGACTACTACCGTAATAAAATGTATGTTGTGTTACTCAATTACAGTTTTGTGGTTATCACTCGTAGAACTGAATAATACCCTCAAAATGTTTACAATAAGTATGACTCATACGACTAATGTGTTGCCTTACATATCAAAAGTAGCTAACGTGACGATTCAGCTCATGTTGTCGAATCAATGACTAATCAAGTTTTTCTTACCATGACTACCACCATTGCTTACGAACGGCTCACGTGACTTATCAACATGTAACGACACGTTGGTTTGAAAACTTATTGCATTGCTGAGTGGGTGATTGAGTTAACTTTTTCTTAAATTTTCATCGTATCTGTAACAAATTTGAAGTTGAAGTCACACGAGTAACTAACATTAAAATATTTTCTTCTAAAGTAAAGGATTCGTGGTGAACATTGAGCTGATGTCATAGCTTTCAAAAAATGTATCGTCTTATATTTAACATCGGTCACAGCACTTCTGTGATTGCCCTGACTGAAGTCAGTAGTAAGGGTGAGTAATTTCCAGACACCTCTGACGTCACCATACGGCTCCGGTAGTTGGGCTCGGGGTGAGTGTTTGGTCGTGCTGTTGGAGGAGGGAGAGGAGAGGGGTCCCTAGCTGAAGGATTTTGGGGCCCTTGAAGAGTGGCATGATTTTTAAAATCTGGTGAGGTCTTGGAGTTAGGGATAGAAAGATACAAACATAGGACATCTGGAGTGATCCTGTCTTCCTTTTATCTTTAATATCTGCGAAAGGTGGGGTCCAAGATATGAGATTATTTTTTTTTTTTTTTTTTTTTTTTTTTTTCTTTATATTATAGTGCTCTACGTCCGGCTCCTTTTTAATAAGGGCACTACTATGGGCACTTAGCACTTGGGAGAAGGAAGGGAAGAGGGATGGGAGGCCTCCCATTACAGGAGGGGGGTAGGGGGAATTAGGCAATGATGCTGCGAGAAGGTCGCCTAAACCCTCCTCGAGGAGCATTGCGTGGTGAAAAAGCACATGTGAAAGGCACAGAGGTACTTTGCCCGTAAAAGTCGCACTGGCCGGGAATTGAACCACGGTCTCCCGCGTGCCAATCCACGACCTAGCCGACCGAGCCACCGCGCGCTCTATTTTTTATTTTTTTGTATTGATGCAGGAGGAAAAGTAGCGCTAAAGTATCAGGATAGAAGGTCTATATGAGAGGTATGTTTGTGAGGGGTGTTGATGCAGACCGGATGTCCTAAGCTCCTAACTAGAAGTTATTATCTTCTAGCAACAGACCTAGTTGTAGGGTAAGAAAATCAGGATCTCAGAAGACTAAGAGAGCTTTTTCTTGTTTTACGGTTTTTGTGAGAGAACCTGTTTTCTAAAGTGATAGAACACTGTGAGGGGGGAAGGGCTATATGTTTTCTAACCGAAAGAAAAAGGGATGAAAGATAAGATAAGCTGTGTCAAGTGAATAAAAGAAGTTATGGGAGATATGGTAGTCAAAGAGCTACAAAATTTCTTAGTTACGAGGAGAATTCGAATATATAAAGGAGAGTAAGGAATAAAAAAACATATGTAATGTGATGTGGTATGGCTCAAATTATGAGGGGGTAGAAAACGAAGATTGAAGGGAAGGGAAGTCAGAGGAGTTAGAAAAATTTATGTTTATGGGCGGCAGTTCTGTGCGCTTGTATCAGAGTAACTAGACTTGAAAAAAAAAATAAAACATGAAAAAGTAAAAATAAGACATATCCAAGTTAAAAGTCTTAGGACTTTCATTTATATCTTCCTGCACGTAAAAATTATTCATGCCACAACTTAAACCTTACTTTCTTTACAAATATTTTTACAAACATCTTTGTTAACTTCAAAAAAACAATCTCAAAATAATGTTGCAAGAATACGCTGTCATTAGAAGACTGAAACTCTTCTTTTACAATTTCTTTAACATGACCTGCATTTTTCTTGACAACACCTTCCATCACTAAATTATCAATTTTTTTACTGTATCAGTATTTTTCAGCAATAGAATTATTTCCTCAGTAGTTAAATTTTTAAAATCGACTGATATTGTAACATGTTTAATACGATAAAGTATTTCATCCACACACACACACACACACGAGTCCACAAAAAGTTGGTTTCTGCATCACTACTGTAGTACCGTATGGCTTTTTTTTTCACACTTATCTTGCTAATTGTTGTCCTAGTAAAAATCAAATATAATAGATTTGGTTCTACAAGATGTGGTAAACAACATTTTAATGTCACTTAAATATACTTAATGAAATACTTTAGTAGTTGTATTATTGAAACAATCTGAGATAACTGCAAAATACTCTTACATTTTACTCCACATTTTTAAACTATGATTTAATCCTTTTGTGATTTTATTCCTTGATGAAAGAATCAAAGGTTCAAACATTTGTTTGTCAAAATCATACTACAATCCAACTGAAATCCTTTTTGTACAAGATTTGTTAAAAGCATATGTAGTAATTAGTACATTTAGGCTAGAACAAGATGTGGGATCAGTGTTTTCGTTTTCATGGGACTTGTAGAAGTTTTCATTTCAAACAAATGCATCCCTTTTACGTCTTGAAACAACAGCTGCCGTCGCTATTTTCAAACGTTAGAAGAATTTTCTTGTACTAGTCATCACTTTAGCACTGAACACTAGCGATAATAAAATACATCATTTACGACTGCTAGGGGTTGTGTCAAAGTATCGGTTCATTAACTGCTGACATAGTACTAAAGTAGAATCAAGTAGTGAAAAAAATGGAACTGACTGTTTATCAGATCTTACGCTCTTTTCTTTTCCTCTCTCTTTTTCTCTCTCTATCTGTTCCTCTTTCTACCCTCTTTAACTATCCAACGTTTTTCGTTAAAGGGATAGTTGCATGGAAACTGTTAGTTGTTGGGACCTAAAGTCATAAGCTGTAGGATGTTGCCGTTGCGTACAGAAACCATAGAAAAGCTAGAACGTATACCTAAACAAAAAACAAGCCCTCTAATTGTTTCAATAGTCATCACATATCAGTTTTTACTTTAGAGTTGTAAAAGGTAAAACATTACTCTATGAAACAAGTGTCTGCAGGTTTCTTCCGAGTCAAAGTCAAATTTTTACGAGCTCTCGAAAAATCATTAAAAACTCTACGAAAATCAAGGAACAGGCTTTACTTAATATTTGTGTGATTGTCATATACTCCTATCTTAGCATTTTTCTCATGGGTATGGTGAAACAGGAAAAATGCAGAGCTTTTGGAAATACACGTGCGTGGCTTTCGTTCGAGCCAAAGTAAAATTTTTACAAGCTCTTTAAAAAAATGTACGAAAATCAAGGGACTAGCTTCACTCGCTATTTATGTTATTTGTATTCTCCCCACTCCATGCGTTTTTCTCTAGACTAGGGTAAAAGAGGAGAAGATACAGAGTTGGTGGGGAACTTAAGACTAAAAGTAAGTAGTACTGTAGTATGTTATGTATGGATTCGCAATTCATGACGCAATTAAATTGGAATACCCAGTGCTTTGTTATAATAAGGTGCTACCAAATGCATTAGTGCAAGAATTTAAAGATATGCTGTGGAAGTTACTCCAAGGGCTTGTTTCTAACAATGAAGTAAGTGTATTGTATGAGATTTGTATAAAAAATAGCGGCATTGCTGTGGTTGTGGTAGCCAAAAGCTTACCATTCAACTCACAGAACCGTGGCTGTTTGCAGGCATTGCTTAATCACTACGAAAAAATAAGTAACTAAATTGTAAGATATCAAATTAGAGTAATTTTTACATTTTTTTTCATATAATTTTATTGTTGCTCATTTCAGTAAATACGATAGCCAAGGAAAATAACTTTTTTTTTTGCCATCACTGACACTATTTCCAATGACTTCTACACACGTCATTGGAAACAGAAAAAAAGTACCTAGAACGATGAAGATTTAATGGGGGGTCCATCGGGAATGCAAAAAAAAATTTGTTATCTTGGAGCAAATAGAGGTGAATGAATTTTGTCATTCAATAAACCATTATAAGTGTAGTTGATTGTAAAAATAGAAAGGAAAAACTTTTTTATTTTGGCAGAGCTGACTGATTGAGAGCCAAGTGTTCCACAAAAAGAAATAGAAGAACAACTGTCTCAACAACAGCAGCAGCAATAACAACAACCTCAGTAACAATAACAGTAACAACAACAGCCTTAGAAATAAGAGCAGCAGCACCAAAAACCATAAACGACACTGAAAACAAGTGAAGTAAATAGAAAAATGAGCTGCAGGTGTAACTGTGATTGTTCTCTTGTGCATAAAGGTGGTCGTATTACAAACATACACGTAGAAACAGTTGTTTTAGAGGATCATGGACTAAGAGGTAAGAAATTTACTATTATAAGAAGCTATGCAGAAAAATATATTAAGGCGTTTAGATTTACAGGGCGTCTGATTACATTGAAGATGTTACCTCCGAATGAAAATTAAGTAACGCTAGGTAGAATAAATGGTTGGTTAGCTTCCATGATAAAAGAATTCGTAGATATTATTAAAAACCGTTATTCCCAACTTAATAATTAAGTAGGAGTGTCTTTAGAATCAGATGGATTGATAGACGGTGCTGTAGGCTTATATAACAGACCTCTTTATATACTTACGGCCAAAGATTTTTAAAAACTGTTTGAAAGGATTGAACAGAGTCAGAGAATTTTTAATGTTTTACAAAATATAATTGTTGACGTAACATACGTACAAGTGCCTAAAGGGTTGAGTGCCTCCGTAGATATGATGAAAAATATGAGAAAGAAAGGAGTATTAAGTATTTAAAATAATAATAATTTTTGACCAGCGAAGGCTCTTATTTGTGGCCAGGTTTATACAAATGGAAATAATACTGTCAAATATGAGAAACAGCGTTAAGGTATTAAAAATGAAAAAGAGCAAAAACAAAAAGCTCTAGAACTATTAAGGGATCGTGATATAGATAAAAAAGATACATATGCTTTTGGATATCTAGAAATTGTAAGGTTTCAAAAATATTGTTCACGGAAAAACATAGCCATTGGCGTTTTTGACTACAAACACTTTAGAACTGGCATGGCTTTAATTGATAACGGGCCGAAAAATATTTTATTAAAATACGGTTTATTTATCAACATAATATATTACAATAATATTAAACATTATGATTCAATTTTAAACTTTTTAGCAATCAGAACAAATATGTTTTTCTGTTTACCGTGTAATAAAACATACAGACGAATATTTAATCATTCACTTCCGAATATAAATACTTCCGAAATGGAAAAACTAAAATGTGATGACTTTAGGCGTACTTTTTATAGCAAAAAATTTTTTAAAAACCATAAGCGTTCTGGGTCATACGTGCGAAGAGAAACACATTGGGTAGTCAACAGATCTGTATGCGATACCTTAATAAAGTATAGCTTTTGTGTAAAATTTTATAACTTCGCAGAAGGAAAACACGAGTCTGAAAAAAGAAACTATGGATAGTGTTAAAACCGTTCATGATTCAAATGAATTGTATATAATTCAAGCTGTAAAAGAGAAAAATTACAAAAAAAGGTGCTTCATTTTTTTCGATTTTGAGTCACGTGAGAGATTGAGACTTTGCTGTGCGAGAAAAAAGTAAAACATTTTCTTTTTTTATTTGTATAGCACACCATTTGAAATCATTTAACGCTTTATTTATTTTTAAACATTTTGTTTCCAAAAACAAAACTCCTAACGTCATTTTAAACGAACAAAATACACAAATGACCATTGGAAAAATTAAATTCATCAAAAGTCTTAATTATTGACCAATGAAATTAGCAGAGTTACCGAAAACCTTTAACTTGACGGATGATTTTAAAAAAGGGTATTTTCCTTATCTTTTTTCGAGCAAATAGAGTTTCAATTACAAAGGACCGTATCCAGCGATTGAATTTTTTTTTACCAGAATGAATGAGCTCAAAAGACTGTTAAGAGTTTGTACTTTTGTATGAACAAATTATCAGGGAAAAAAAAAATTCAATATGCAGAAGGATAAGGTTATATATTGCGTACAAGATGTTAAAATATTGTGTTAGACGTGTACAGCTTTTAGAAAAATTTTTCTACAAGTCACAAACGTTGATCCTTTTGTAGAAAGCGGAACGATTGCAAGCGCTTGCTCAGTTGAATTTAGAAAGAATTTTTGAAAAAACGATACAAAAGGTACTTTTCCAGAAAACGGATATACAGGTGCGGGTCAATTAAAAAAAAAAAAGATTAAATGGTTACTATGTGAGAGAAAAATTAAAAATATCAAAATAGTCGATGCAGGACATTCATTGGAATATTGATTATTAGAAGGACCAGTAGTCGATGGTTTTTTAAAACCTTTAGTCAGAGAAAAAAATTCTAAGGTTACGGTTTTTTAATCTCACGGTTTTCATTTTTACGGGTGTCCACGTTGTTACCCCGACAAGCGAACGAAGAAACTAACAAATTTAGAAAGCTATTCAGAGCGTTATGAAAAAACACTTAAATGACCTCGAGAATGAAAGAATATGGCTACAGTGTAATTGACAGGTGGGAATGTGATTTCGACCGATATTTGGAAAAAAATCAAGAACTTTTTAACTTTGTCGGAAATCACCTGATAGCACAAAATAATACCTTAAACCCAAGAGACCCTTTTCATGGGGGTCGTACGGGAAATCCTGTTACGCGATATGATGCTCAAGAAAATCAAAAAATAAGTTATATGAACGTATGTTCCTTATACCCATACATATGTGCGACAGAAAAATTTTCTTTCAAAATCATAAAATTATTTGAACAGGAATTAATGTTGAAAATTTTAACAATAACGTCGAGGATTCGATAAAATGCGTGATCTTACAACCACTTAATCTGTTTCATTCCGTACTTCCCACAAAAATGCATGGAAGACTACTTTTTCGATCTATGCAGGACGTGTATGGAGAAAGTATGTGAGGATGTTGTCACGATATAAATGAGCAGATAATAAAAGAAACTTGTGTTTCTAATAAAATAAAAAAAGCTTTAAAATTTGGGTACAAACTTATTTGAATTAATGTAATTTGGCAGTTCGAAATTGCTCAGTATGACCCCGTTTCGCGGAGTGGTGGTCTGCTTACTAAATATACAGATACTTTTTAAAAAATCAAACAAGAGGTAAGCGGTTGGCCAACCAATGTAGAAACAGAAACAGAATAAATAAATTCTATTGTTTGTAACGAAAACACAGAAAAAATAAAACTGAATAGAAATTACAATTTTTTTTAAATGCTGGCTTGCGATCTGTAGCGAAGTTGTGTTTAAATGATTTTTGGGGTTAATTTTCTCAACGCAGAAATCCTCCAAAAATGACTATTGTAAATAATTTCAAATCTTCATTAAAGCTGTTATTTGTTAAGGAAATTCATGTTGAAAATTGTCCTCCAAAAAATAATAATGTTATGTACGTCACATAGAGCGGCACTTTCGTCCCCCTGTACAAATTTAGCTATAGCTGCTTACACCACAGCTCAAGCACGATTAAAATTTTATTCCTCTTTAGAAGATTTAGGCAAAAAAGTGTTATATTACGACCCTGACTCGATTATTTTTAGAACTAACACTAAAGATCCTGAGGAATATTGACGGCCAACAGGATCATTATTAGGCCAACTAACAGATGAATTGCAGGAGTAAGGAGACGGTTGTATTATAAAAACTTTTGCATCTGGAGGATCAAAGTTTTATGGTTATCGTGTACGTGTCCCAACCAGTGAGACGCATGACATATTTAAAGTAAAAGATATTCGTATCAACTACGAAAATACGTTAAAACTTAATTTTTTATATGATTGCCTCTATAAAACAAAATTTTTAAATAAAAGCAATTATGAGAATAAAGAAAAAAAAATAACGTTATAGTTACACGAAACTTTATGATAAGAAGAACCAACACACACGACGTCCTAACACGTATCAAAGATAAAACGTGTGAAATTGTATACAACGTCTTCATTTATTATTGATATTTATTGCTACATGCATGTGAGGCTGTAAGAACAAAAATTTTTTGCATTATTAAAATAATATTAAACACAACATTACATTAATTATACTAACCTTCAAATCTATTTGTCTTAACTTTTGTAAAAAAAGATATGTCTGTTCCTTTTTTTCAGGTTGATGACTTTTGACAAATAATGTCAGACTATTTTCACCGTAATATTCTTGTATTTCCAAGTCCAAAACTTTATATTTAGGATCTTTGTTAACTAAATAAATAGGGAACAAATATGGTGGATAAAAGAAATTTTCACTGTCACGTTGTCTTGTGTTTCGAAGAGACGTCATATTTTATTTAAGAGAGCAATCGATCCTTCATCAATAGACCAATCAATATACCCTTTAAACTCGTAAGTATAAAATCTTCAAAAAAGGAAAAACATAAAAACACATATAGCGCACTTTTCAGATTTTAGACTGACCTAGTAAGAAAAGCGTTAGATAAAAGATCCCTCTGCTTAGTCAAGCTAGAAGAAAGTAGGATAGGAAGAGAGATAATGATCCTTAGCTAGAGGGATGCAGCTACATAAAACGTGCGCGCTCTCAAGGTCAGCTCGACTCTCCGTGGTGAATCAGCTATACCGTTACCGCCGCCACCACTGCCGCCACCGCTGTTACTAATGGATGTATCTGTTTTTATAATTTGTAAATTGATACGCTTTTATAACGTCGGTTATACTAACACGCATGCTTAGCTCACATGACGCAATGGATACGCGTGGCAGCATCCATGGACAAGTATGATTTGTGGTTCTACAGCGTGCGGTAAAACCGTTTTCGTCATAAGATTCTTAAATTTTATCAATGAATTATCAAGAGTACGATTAAATTGAATTTTGTTTTACTCTGCAGAGTGGTAGGATAGTAATGAAAGTAAAAATTTTTTTAAAAATGGTCAACAAATTGAATTTCGCGAAGGACTACCAAAGCCCAAACATTATTCAAACCATTTTTAACGTAAGAAATTACTTATCATCGATGATTAAGTGCATTAATCATCAAACAATGTTGTTGTCGATTTGTCCACAAAAGGGAGTCATCATAAAAACATAAGTGTTATGCTTATAACTCGAAATATTTCTCACAACTCTACTCATTCGCGTGATATAAGTTTCAATGCTTCGTATATTGTTTTGTTTAAATATCCTCATGATCGTGCTTAAATATAACGCTTGGCAAGACAAATTTCTCCCGAAAATCTTCAATTTGTACAAGACACCTATCAGGATGCAACGATTAAAGTAGTATTTAATGATTAATTATAAGTAGGATACACTGGACGAGTTTAGATTTCATACGTGCACGTTTCCTGATGATGAGTATCGGTATGTATATTTATCAAAATACGTACCCAGTAGCCATACTTACATTGCCTAACGTAAAAAATGAAATTTTATTTAAAATAGTGTTAGTGAGTTTGTATTTTCAGTTTTGTTTGTACGATGGAAGCATCTGCATTACAACAGATGACAGGTTAACACTTTGGTCGTCGAAATAGTCATAGGTCCTCAAACTCCCCGTTTTCTTCAAAGATAGCGTTTGAAAAAAAAAAACATATGAAAATATTGGAAGCTCTCGAGCATTTAAATAAAGATCAGCGTGTTGCATTATAAAAAAAGCTGATAAAAAATTAACTCATTGTACTTGCGAGTGTGTTCTAAATGTACTGAAAGGTGTTGTTCCTTTCAAAAAATTACAAAAATCAAAACTTGAAAAATTTACAAATGTGTTAAGGAAAGTACTTTCTAAGAAGAAGAAAACAAATGAGAAAGAAGGAGGCTGCAACAGTTAAGATTCTTGCAATAAAAGGAAAATTATTGTACAAGAAGGTAATGGTTTCTCACCTTTTATACTTCAAGTGGTGTTAAGTGCAATATTAATAAGAGTTTTATAAAATAAAAAAATTTAAAATAAAGAAAGCCAAAAAAATGGTTTCAATTTTGAAAGAACAGCTAGAAAAAATACACCGTAAAAATATGAAACCCCTCTATGAAGCTGTTATACAAGCTTCCACTGCTACTGACGATTTTTTATTTCACCGAGTTTTACAGTCTACATAAACTGTTGAATACAACTAGATCGTTCAGATGATAAAATGAAACAAGTTCTGGACTCCAATGCATTCAACGACAAACGTTAAAAATCCAAAGAATATTTAAGAGTCTTACTAAGGCACTTTTATTTCATAGACGAACAAAGAAATTAATACGTATGAACGGAAAATTAGGAGAAAAAATATGATACAGATGCACATGATCGAATAAGTGATGATATGATTTTGAAAACCATACCTGAAACATATCAAAGAAGTAAGAAGTACTTTTAAATTATCAAAAAAAGAATAACTAAATTAGTTCGAATGGTGAGGGTGTCGTGACCATTAATGGTATAAAAATACAAGGTTCTAATATTATTCCCCTAATAAATGATGTGGCAAGAAGCAGAAAAATAGTCAAATCTGTGGGTAGAAAAATTTTGGTAATATGTTGCGCAAGTTCGTTACTCCTCGAAAGTTTGTAGAAAATAATGACCTGTGGGAGATTTGTAACGTCAATCGAGTCGAGACTTTATCAAATACTTGTCAAAAATTATTCAACTTGAGAGAAAAGATAGACTGTGACTATTTTGATATTACCCATGAATTGTCGAGTAAAGACAGCAGTGAAGCACATCTATCATTTGGGGAAACTACTATTAAAGAGAATAAAATTATTAAAAGTGACATCAAAAGTCCATCCAATAAATCTACACTTTTGCAAAGGGAGGAGAAGTAGGAGGAGGACAGTGGCTTAGATTTTGGAAAAATAGACGCGTTGAAAAAATAATACCTTACACCCAGTCATGAGGCTGGTTTTACTGGTGGTAGAAACCTAATGAGATTAAATAAAAATGTTTCATTAGGTAAAACAAAGGAATGTTTGAAGGGACAAAACGCTCACGCGTTACACAAAACTATTCAACGTAAGGTTCCACTCCTTTCTTACGATGTCAATGATTTAGATGACTTGTGGGAGGCTGATCTCATTCAATTAATATCTATCAAAAACAACAATAGCAGTATGTCGTACATTTTTGTTGTAATAGATGTTTTAAATAAATTTGTATGGGCTCAACCATTACGTGATAAAAATTGCCGTGAAGTTACCTTTCAAAAAAATTCTTAATAATAGACATTGTCGATTTCCAAAAACAGTCAAAACAGAACCAGGAAAAGAATTTTTAGGAAGCGAGTTCTCAAGGTTGTTAAAGCATAATGAATCAAAATTTCGGATTTTGAATGACCCTGACTTTAAAACAGCTGTATTAGAACGTTTTATACCAATACTCAAGAAACGTATGTACAGATATTTTACATATAAAAATACACACCGCTACATTGATGTACTACAAGATTTAATTTATAGGTACAACAATTCATCCGACTTCACAGTTAAGCTAGCACCCAGTACAGTAACCATACATAACGCGCACGTTGCAAGAAAAAATTTAGTAAAATCACGAACATGAAGGCAAAACATCGTCAGATCGTCAAGCTGAATAAAAGTATGAAGTTAAAGACTACGTGCGTATCAGTCGCGAGAAAAACGTATTCGAAAGAGGTGCCATAGAATCCTGGAGTGAAGAAATATTTAAAATTATCGGTATTTCCAAAAGACAGAATTTATACACATATTATTTGCACGATTTGGATGGTGAAAGTATTGATGGATTTTTTTACCCCGAGGAGCGGAGCCAAGTCGCTAAAGAGCAAGTATTAGATGAGGAGCCTAAAATAAAAAAAAAATTTAATTAAATGAAAGGGAAGAGACAAACAATATTTTGTTAGTTGAATGTATTATCCAGAAAAGTTTAATACATAGATTTTTGAAAGAGACTGGAGAGATGGTTCATAACGATTTCATGATAACTTTGCCAAGCAACAGCAGTATAAAATATCTTTTTTATAATGCTACAACAAATTTTTCTACTTAATTACGAAATAAAATCGTGCTCTATGGAAAATGGGAGGTTGGAATTTCCAAGATTTACGTACCCTGAACTATTTTACATGTCACTCGAGAGGACACTTTACTCAGTGCTCCTGAGGATAAAACAGAATGTCGTTCTCAACATGGCACATATGACTCGATAAATAGCTTATGTGAAACAGTAAATAATAAGTAAATGTAATGTGTCTTTGAAAATGAAGAATATTAGCGTAAGTTAATGTTTAACAAGAACGGTGAATTCGTATTTATTTGTGTATCCACCTCAGAAAAAAAAACAGTGTTTTCATTTTTAATGAAACGTTTTTAAGTAGATAAGGGTAGAAAATTACCTTGGTTATGAAACGCAGTACAACGCATTTTAGGATTCCAAGAAGAAATAATTTGTATCGGAAAATATCATGCAGAAATAAGAAATGATCACTTAATTCATGGTAAACAGCCAGCAAGCATGTCAAGAGCAGTGCCTGATCAACTTTTTATTTACTCTAATATATGTGAACATCTTTACGACTTGTGCTAAAAAGAAAACATATAAAGTGACAAAACGTGGACGAAAGAAAAGTGTTGTCAAATAAAGTAAGACCAGAGGAGATAAAAGAATAGCTTAAAAATTAAGTGTGTTAACTTTAAAAAAAGTAAAAAAAATTTAGAGTAACCTATATTTTTAGTTCAATATTATTAATGCCTTTTTTGCATAGCCACACCGATCCACGTCTCAAGAGTGAGTTGGATTTTCTTTTTCTGCTTACTCAGACAGCGTTAGAGATAAATGAATGGGTTTATTATAAACCTGTTTCATCACTAACTGACGAAAGTCTGATAGAGTTTGTCATGAACTCTCAAAATGAGGATTATTTGAACCTTGCTTACACAATGCTGAGAGTTATTATAAAATGTATACCTTGTGACAAGGATACAGATGCGTATGTGGCTTTAATAAACAGTTTCTTACACTCTATATTCAATCAAGTTGACGTTTATTTCAATCAAAAGCTAGTGACCCCTTCTAACAATGCTGACCCGTACAGAGCCTACATCAAAACACTGTTTAATTACGGACCTGCAGCAAAAACTTCTCACTTGTCCACAAGTCTTTGGGAAACTGATGAAGCTGGTGGGATGTATGAACTACCCGGATCAAAGAAAAATATACCTCTCGCAAAACATTAAAAGTATATAAAGGATAGTATGACAATGCACATGATAGGCCATTTGTATTGAGACGTGGTTAATCAAGACAAACTTTAATTAAACGGTGTCAAAGTTTGTCTACGTCTGGCTCGTTCGAAGGATACATTTTGTTTGATGGATGCATCTACAAGAAATTATTCAGTTAGTATTATCGAAGCAACACTTCTTGTACGACGAGTAAAAGTAAGCTCCACAGTTTTGATTGCACATGCAAAGACTTTAGCAAGTACTACCGCATAATATCCAATCACCCGTGGGGAAGTTAAATCTTCTACTATGCACAGTGGAATTACAAGCAACTATTTAGAAAACGTTATTCTTGGCCAATCACTGAAAAGAATTATACAAGGCTTTGTCGGCATTAAAGCTTTTAACGGGGACAGAAAACTTAACTCCTTTAATTTCCAAAATCACTCTCATCATTTTTTGTCATTATACGTTGATGGTCCAAGCAAACCATTACAACGTTCTTTTACAGAAAGTGGATCTATTTACGTTGAAGCTGGTCATACGTTATTTTATGGCTCCAGAATACATTATTCGAACGAGGGAAATAACATACACAGAAAAGATTATCCAAAAGGGTATTAAAAAGAATATTAACTTTTTTGCATTTGATCTCACACCAGACTTGTCCAAGCACTTTGCAGGTAATTAGAATTTAGTAAAAAATGTTACTGTCAGAGTAAAAGTACGTTTTGAGAGGCCTTTGACAAAAACGATAGATTGCGTTCTTTACTTAGAATTTGACAACATGTCAGAAATAGACTTGAATCGCCATATAGTTGTAAATTTTAACACCTAAAAAGACTTTTTTTTCTCTCATTTTATCACCTCCCTGGCACCACCACTAGTACCACTACCCCCAGCACTGTGCTTCTCATATTCACTACCACTTCTGAAGCACTGTTACAAACCTTTTTGTTCCTCACCTCGTAGTCTCTAATCTTTCGTTGAACAATCAGTGTGCCGAGTACCATTCAAAACAGTAGACATGGCTGCTCACAAAAAACCATTGAAAAAGTTTGTTTTATCGTAGATATTTGAGCATTTAACGATAAAAATAGTGATCTTTTACCAGAAGAAATCTCAGTAGTGGGTGTCGACTGTAACTTTAGTTCAAATTGGATTGTAAAACCACCCTACAATACTACGGAATTGACGTCAGAACTTTGAGCTACAAATAGTTATTCCACGTCTTATTTTTATGGACTCGAGGGGTTTAATGGTGGAATGGTATTTTAGCAGTGCCCTTTGTCCAGAATGGCAGAAACTGATAATTTTACCAGAAATGGTTTTTGTTGTAACCAGTGCAAGAATTCTGCCACCAGTATAAAGTGAGTGAGTTTTTAGTTGCAATCAGTTTCTACATGAGCGTGATTCTGATATCAGTTGTATAAATGTAGTAATGTGACTTTTACATAGATTGTATAAGTTAAAAGTTTCTATTTACGCATTTAATATCAACAGAATAAATTAGGGTTTTGCCTAACAATTATTTTATTTGTTGTTTAAGAATCATAGATTATTAAGCTACCAAATACTTTTAATTGTGAATTAAAACAAAAAAATACACATAGTCAATAAAGATGAATGTGTCTATAAATAAACTTGTTTCATGTAGTAAAAATTAGGATCTTGATTTTTTTGGTAGGCAAGTTAAGGCAATAAGTATACGGCTTATTCTTAAAAAATAAAAAATGGTTGTAATAGTTTCCGGGAGAGCAATGGTCATACAAAAGTTCATTACAATATTAGAAAAATAGTAATCATTATCGTTACTGTTACCGTTATGATGATTGTTACTAATTTAATTATTATTATTATGACTTAATAATTTTACTATTATTATTATAATTATAATTATTATTATTTTCATCATTATTATTGATATTATTATCATTATTATTATTTGAATATTGTCATCATTTTTAGTAAATAGTTAAAGGTTTCAAAAACTAAGTCGTTGACACGACAACCCAGCCCTTGATACGTTGAAGACGCATAGCGAGCTTCTCTACATTTCTTTTCTCCCTCTTGTACACACTCTCAGTTATACTTCACACACATTCCGCTTCTGTGAGGGTCTTCCGTCCTTTATTTTTATCTTGTCTTGTAGCTCACAGAACCGAGAGCTCATATTAAGTAATGTAATATAAATGTATACTATAGACATACATATAGATATAAATATGTATACTATTACAGCACTTAGTAGCCGCTAACACGTTATTAAGATTAAATAAATGCAGCGGCGTGATAGCTTTAGCTAACCCGTCGAGCTGTTTTGTAATATTATCAAAAATAATAATATTCAGAAAATTGAAATACAATAAAATAGCAGTTTTAAGAATCAACCGCTTAGTAAGGATTGCTTAACGACTGTCTCATATCAATTAAGATTACTTAGGTTGTGTTCTGATTGGTTTTTCAGATTCTCAACCTGACGTGTCCTTTTTCAATGCAAGGGTAAATGAACTGCTTAAACATACCAAGATTTCCCTTGTTTCTTTTATTAAATGCTCTGTAATTTCTATAAAGTTCATAAAGTAAGTTAAATTGCGTCTTTGAAGTAAATGTACGACTTAATTTGGTAAAAAATCTGTGTGTTACAAGTGTCTATTTTAAGCGAATGTAAGACTCAGTTAGGTGACTAAGCTGTGTGAGAGAATCTCGAGCAAACCAGGCCACTGTAGACTTATCTGAAAAATGAATCAAAGAGGAATCAGAAAAGAAGTACCGTTGACTTAGATTTTGACGTTAAAAGCAGTAACCTTATTATCATCATTATCTTAACTCTAGTGTGAAATTAGAATCATTGTTACGGTCAATCGTGTTGGATCACACAACTGTGGTTTTGCAAGCAGCGAGTAACTGACTATCAAAGAAGTAAGTTAAGTTGAGAAAAATTCTCAATGGTTAAAGCACTGTAAATTTGAACTTAAAGGCTTATAATTTATGTCATTTGCAGTTATTAGTTACTTTAGGCATTATCAAGCTCATTAAAACATTGAGTAGCGAATTACTTGTTTGTTAATTAAATAATTTTTTTAAATTTAAATATTTAAACCTTAACAATCTTGGTTAATAGAAACATTATTTAAGATATGATAAATGATTCAAATACTGAGAAAAAATAATCAAATAACGTATAATAAGGCTCTTGAGGAGAACATAACATAAAAAAAAAAAAATAAAATACTTTATAGCTGTATTGTACATGAAATAGAAGTTCAAGTAATCGCTAAACCTTAAATGAGCGTATGACACATTAACACCAATCCATAAGTAACAATTCGTGAAACCTCAAACCACATACTAAAATAACGATTAAAAACAAAATATATTATAAGTTCCTTAGGTTTTAAGAATCCCAATTAAATTTTTTATCAAACACGAAAGATATGTAATCAAAAATCATGACAAAAAAGTTATTTAAATTAGGAAACATACCTTTAACTCTACAAGTCTCGTATGACTTGCCAGACAAGGACTGCAAATAGTAACCGTAAAATTTTAATGCCCATAAAACAAACATTTTAACAAAAAATTTTTTTATACTCCTCTAACTTATAGGTTAGTTCTCCTAAAAATAATTGAGTGGAAGGTAAATACTTATTAAGATCTCCATTACTTACAAATAGTATAGAGCCTGTATTTGTTCTCTTACCAAATTCACCCCAGAATAAGCTTAAGCATTATTTAAACTCGTGAAATAACTTAACCCTGGATTTTTTTCAAATTTTCCTCGACTGCTTCGCATACAAATGGTGTAAAATGAGAACTGAAAAAAAAGAAAAAGTTAGGTTGATAAATTAATGCAAGTGTATCAAATAGATTTGAGTAACGTAAATAGGTTTGTGCCGTCTATATTTTTCAGATTCTAAAGATATTACAAGTGGCACGATAATTGCAATCATATTTTAAAATATAAGTTTTTTGGCAAAAATACAGCTTTTATATATAACAACGCTATCGATAAAGCAGGATATTGCACATTGTTTACAAACATCATGTGTCATAGTTAAATGCAGGTTAATACTTTAATTAAAAGTTTAAAATCCGTTAGATCAATTTATTTTTTTGTGTTGTGTAAAATGAAATTACAAACAAGTGGGTAAACATATTTATGAATTTATTTGCCCTGCATGCGTCACGCGAGGACTCACATAAAATCACATTGCTCGTTACTTGGTGCAGCTCTGTACAATTGCATCGCATGCAATCAGGGCCCACATTCTCTCCTCGGCTCGCAAAATTCTTCACATGGCATGACTTTGTCTGACTGCATCACAGACAGCAAAGGCTTAATTTTCTCGATGCGTTCTCGAATGCAGAAGTTTTGTCTCACGTGCGAACGACTTACTCACATTGCAAATAGGATAATGCAGTTCTGGTTAGTCCTATTTGCAATGTAAGTAAGTCGTTCGCACGTGAGACAAAACTTCTGCATTCGAGAACGCATCGAGAAAATTAAGCCTTTGCTGTCTGTGATGCAGTCAGACAAAGTCATGCCATGTGAAGAATTTTGCGAGCCGAGGAGAGAATGTGGGCCCTGATTGCATGCGATGCAATTGTACAGAGCTGCACCAAGTAACGAGCAATGTGATTTTATGTGAGTCCTCGCGTGACGCATGCAGGGCAAATAAATTCATAAATATGTTCACCCACTCATTTGTAATTTCATTTTACACAACACAAAAAAATAAATTGATCGAACGGATTTTAAATTTTTAATTAAAGTATTAAGCTGCATTTAACTATGACATATGATGTTTGTAAACAATGTGCAATATCCTGCTTTATCGATAGCGTTGTTATATATAAAAGCTGTATTTTTGCCAAAAAACTTATATTTTAAAATATGATTGCAATTATCGTGCCACTTGTAATATCTTTAGAATCTGAAAAATATAGAACAAACCTATTTACGTTACTCAAATCTATTTGATACACTTGCATTAATTTATCAACCTAACTTTTTCTTTTTTTTCAGTTCTCATTTTACACCATTTGTATGCGAAGCAGTCAAGGAATCTTTCTTGGTCACAACTTTACCACTCACAAGTGCTCTTACTAATCAATGATTATCGAGATTAACCATACATTGAATTTTTTTTAACCTAATTTATTAAATACATTATATGGTGCATGCAACCTTTAAGTTTAAGTTTGATTTAAGTAACTTAAAGTTTGTAATAAATACCCTCTGGTCCTTCGGTTAACTTGTCTGGGTGCAAGCCTTTTCCTCCTGGATAGATACTTAAGGAGTAATTTTTTTTATAACAGTTATAAGTTTATGAAAAGTTATGTTAACCTACTTTTATGTGTTCGTTGTATTTTTTGGGTTAGTTATTTAGAATTTTACAGCACGACAAGTTGCTTTTAACAGTTGAAAAAATTTTCCTTACCGTTTTCTAAGGTGCTATATTTTGTACCTTATAAGATGTCTGGGTTATCCTTGGTCTGTACGGCGACGCTTGCAATGCCTTTTTTGACTTGATACTAGTGATGATAAGGTTAGTAATGCTTCTGCGATTCTCTGAATGTAGCAATTTTATCCTTTTTGCTTCATCTACAAAATCAAAAATAGTTTCAATTAGAATGTAGTACAAAACTTACAAAAAATATAAACAAAAACCAGTAGACAGTGAATGCTTAGGTACCCAAATAAATGGCTATACTTCTATAAAACTATATGGCAGATAATATAATTAAAAATATAAATTTACGTCGTATTAAACGAAATTGTGTACAAAAATGGCACAACTATCGTTTAAAAGAGAATGCCTACGTTAGTTGCATGTGGCTTCAATGAATATTTCAATGTCTAATAAGTTGACGATTATAAACAATATATTCGGTGCAATATAATAGAAATAATATACAGACTGGCATAGTAAAGACTTTCAGCTTTCATTTAATCTTTCGATGATTTCAGAACAATTTCCTACTGCATACGCTGATTACATATGTAACGTCACGCCTACATCCATCACGTACGATGACACACTTATTTTTTGTCCATATTTAATATCCAAAATATAATTGTATGCAGAAAATTGAGAAAAATCATCCTGTTATATAGTTTTTTTTAATAGGGTAGTATTACATGCCAATGAATGTCCCTTGAAGACGTTTATCAAACATTGGTTTTTTAAACTGATATTATTCAACCGTCAAAGGTGTATTGAAAAAGCATAAAAAATACCTACGAACATTGCAGCTCGTTTGACTGTATAATTATTTTGTGTATAATACATTAATTAAAATGCATGTTCAACATGTTACTATACAATAAAATTACATTTAATCTTATTCATATGATTTGTAGGAATTTTTTTAGTATTGGGCACAAAAAAAAAATTTTTTTTTTAATCCATCGAAATTTTAAATAGACCCACAAACTAAATTTTAAATAGATTCTGAAAAACAATACAAGGTGTGCGTAAAAATATGTGTATAAGTCCATTTACATAAAAAAAAGAATTGCTAGCTTTACTCTACACAATAGTGTTCCTGTCATTTATCTGAACTTTACCCCACAAACTATGTGAAGAGCATTCTTGTATCAAAAAGTTACTTGAATCATGAATGAAAAATTTTTTAAAGAACGAAATAGAATAAAATATAATTATTATATTTATACAGTACAAACATTTTCTCACAGTTTTTAAAAATTTTAAAAAAATGTGAATGAACTTTATAAAAAAACTTTCATTTATTATAAAGATAACAAATAAAATACGAACTAATAAATATTTATTAATTAATTATAAGGGTGCTCTGATGAAATATACATAATACCTAGACTTAAAAAAAAACACTAAATAAAAAATTATTTTATCAAGTTAATCGCCTACTTATTTAGTTTATAACCAAACCAAAAAAATTGATGTACATCAAACAAGAATTACTGTGAAAAATGAGTTACAAACGGTAAAATACTACGAAGTCATTGATATTCCTATGTTGGGCTTGCTCATTGTAGAGTAGGTAAGGGCCATGGCCAGAAAATAAGAGGTTGGTTGTTAAAATCTTTTTCAAAACTGTTTTTTTTTTTTTTTTTTACAATTGGTTAAAAGAAGTAATAATTTATGAAATTTAAAATGTGTGGCGTGGTAATCTATTGTGGCATCATGTAGTGTAGAGGGAACCAGAAATACGTCACAAGGGTCGGGGTGAAGGGAGAAAATCAAGCAAAATCCTCTTTCGGCACACTTTTTTTCAAGGTCAAAATCTAAAATCGTTGATTCACCCCCACGCATAACGTGCCCATACAATAATAACTTCATTCATCAAGTTTCAATTTAACAGGTGTTTCTTGGCTCTAAAGTATAAGCAGCCCACACAAACAATTACGTCAGCTGTTAAATATACATTACTGTTGGAATAAATGCTTGTTAAAGATTATTGCCCATTAAATTCTATGTATTTTTACTAGTTGGCATCGACAATTTTTTCCCTACAGGTGGCGTAATTTTCAATTGATGCACACGGCAAATAGACATTTCAAAACTCATACCTTTCAATTCACAAAGCCAAGACGCCGGTTAAAGGTAAGGAGTCGTATTACTTTTACTACCAAACAATATTGCTATGAATTAAAGGTCATTTAAACATTTTTAAAATAGCTTGCAAAATATTATTTTGTGTGCATGGTTTGGCTTCTTGGCCATGACGAGGCGCTCGAAACAGGGCCAAAAAGAAACCTCGCACCGTAGCAATGCAGTCAACAATCTCCCTACTAATCTTTAGCAGAAGCGTTAGTTAACAAAAGTAAGGGGATTATAGTGATTAAATTGATGGTTTTATTAGAAAGTAAGATTATGGAGAGTTAAATTATGTATTAAATTAGCAAAAACTAACGAAAGAACTGAGCTCTACGGAAAAATGTTAACGAAAATTTTTAGTCTGCAATTTACAATTTCTTTTAAATACAAAATTTTGACATAGAGTTAACCACATACTGTTTATAAATAGCTTTAAATGACACAAATACATTTTCATGTCATTTCACGTCAACTGTCCTAGCGAGATCCACGAGCACCAAAACATATACTTTTTAACTCGCGATTGCGGTATTATAAATTACTGAGAAAAAATAATGAAAACATAGGATCAACATGTTTTTCCCTTAGCTTTTTGGTGATGCAATTGGTTTTTTTAAAAAATGTCGATTTAACCTAGGAAAAATACAAAATGTGTTTTTTCTCAAAAATGGCATTTTTAATATTTTTTTAGCTATTGCCAATCAAAAGAGCAGGATTTTTTACGTCGGTAAGGTAATTTTCAGAGAGAACTTTTTTTATTTTAGCGAGATATTAAATGACAAATTTGGTCGCAACGACCCAGCGGCAGTGGCTGCTCAACTCGCGCGATGGTATGCTATGTATATATATCGCCAAGTGAGTATGGTTAGGTTGCGCTGTTCTGATTTGACTTTTAATACACAGCAAAATAAGTAATTAAATGAATTATTATGTTATTTTTATGAATTGCTATTAAGAAAGAATAAACCACAATCGAATTTAACAAAACAAAAGTACTGAAAATGTAGTTATCAATCCAAAACTGACAGAGAGATTAAATAAACCATCTACATCGTTTATAATTACATTGCAATAAGTTTTCTCCACCGTTTGATAACTTTGTAATTATATTTCTCACATAATGTTTATAATAGTCATTAGGTTTTTTTCTTCGGTGATATACATTTTTCCTTCTCAATACTCGTCGCTTTAGGATCTTCTTTCTTCACTTTATGGAAATTTTGGTATTTTGTGGCTAAAGATGTATTTTTTTGCATTAAATATTTGCTATCAATGGGAATAATTGCGAGATAATTTAATGTCCCTGGGATAGCTTTGCGTTTTTTAAGCATACTTTTTAAAAATAATGAAATTGCTTTATAATCTGATTTTGCACTAAAAAAAATTTCAGTTTTTTTTTAGTGACTTTTTGCCCAATCGTATAAAACTTTAGCAGAAGTAATGTGCTTTTCTGACATCAACTGAAAATTGGCTTTTCTCGTGCCTCGTTTTAGGTTTGCTCCAATGCCATTACAAGCACCTTTGCTATGTGCAGTGGCAAATAAATGCTATTCAGCTGCTATACCGAAGTCTGTTTCTTGGTATTAAAGATTTTGTAAATTTTTTTTTGTTTCTAAAATGTTGGCTAGCTCCATTGGCGAAGTAAAAAATTTTTTTCTGATTAAAGTTCTTCTTTAAATAATTGACACTACTTTTATGTTTTACTTCATCTCTTTCTTCATGATAAATAACTATCGTAAATACAGTTGCCTGATTGTTGCTCCAATAAAACGATTGGGTCGAGTTTTGTACAAAGAACGCGTAGTTCTCTGCGAAATCACAACACACGATAAATTGGCCATCGTCCAAGTTACTTTTGAGGTTTTAAAAATACTGTGATTGTTTTTTTGAGAAATGATCATCGGTTTTCAACTTCATTAACTGTTTACAGAGTAAAGCAGTGGATTCGTGAGCATTTAGCGTTTGTGATGCTATATTACCCCGATCAGTTTGAAAGCAGTTCTGGAATCTTACTTTACAAATATCGTTGTCATTAAATACTTGAATTAAATTATTTTTTAGTTGAGCTGTATTCGGGCAATCAAGACACTCTCTCGTGTAGCATTCATCTGACGGATTATCACATACTAGGGCTGCAATGCAATCAAGGTAGTTGTTTAATTCTAATTTGCTAAGCTTTGTTAATTCAGATACGTCAGCCCCTTCCAACATCAATTTAACATTTTCATGGTGTACGCAAACACAAATCGTATGCGTTCCGTTGCTTCCAGCTAGAATGCTGTGAACGGGTTGATGCAAAGTAAATTTAGTAAAACCGATCTCGATTTTTTCATGTTCTTTTTTAAACTGTAGAAATTAATCATTTAAACCACCAAATAACAATCTTTTGTGTACGTGAATCTTTTTACCATCTTCTTGTTTCACAGAAATAAAATACTTAAAGCCAGGCATAAGTCGACTCACATCATTACGTGCATAAAAATTTTTAACTAAATTCTCCGTTTCGAGAGGAAGTACTTTGTCTCAATTTTTTTTGGGAGCTGTTAATATGCCGTTTTCAGATAATAAAGTTGTAGCTTGCCTTGCTCCTCGTTCTGTACAGTTAAATTTCCTAATCATGTCATTACTGCTCCAGAATCTCGGAGACAGAGTAAGTAACAAAATTCTTTCATCTCTACTACATGAAAAAGCAAACTTTCCTTTGATTTGATCTAGGGTGACACCAGTTTTATGGTAGCTTTCATCTCAAATTGCTTTAATTTTTGCTTTTTTGTTTTTGGGACGGGAATCAGAATTTTAAGATTTCAATTTGTAAATCAAAAATCTGCACTTTGTACAAATTTTTGATCCATCACAAACAGCAGGGTATGTCTCTCAAAAATTAGTTGGAAACTTTAACAAATTCTTGAATATACTGCTGTGATTGGACAACCCTAAGGGATGACAGCACCGAGACAAGAAAGCCATTGTCAAAGCAAGCAAGAAGCATACAATTCTTCAATTGAGTAGACACGACGACGTACTTCAATTTCACTCTAAGTTAGGCCTCACCGACGTAAAAAGAATCGAATTAAAATATTAGAAACTATCTACAAAATATCCTTCATAAGCGTTGCAGTGAAGTAACGATCAGCAAGTAAAATCATTAGCTCACATTTCATCTTCTGCATGGATAATAACGTGTTTGGTTACCAGTTAAGAAAACCTCAAAAACAAGCAATAAATATAATACACAACTCAAATACTGCTCCATTCAAGTAAACTATCAATCCGTCGATTCCTCTTAACTTATGTGTCAATAGAAACCACTTTATTTACAAATGCACTTAACAAGAAAAGTATGCGATCCAACCGTTCATCGAAACGTTGAATCAAAACAACGCAATCTAACCATGTTCGCGTGGCGAAATATGTACATAGCATACCATCGCGCGAGATAAGCAGCCACTGCCGCTGGGTCGTTGCGACCAAATTTGTCATTTAATATCTCGCTAAAATAAAAAAAGTACTCTCTGAAAATTACCTTACCGACGTAAAAAATCCTGCTCTTTTGATTGGCAATAGCTAAAAAAATATTAAAAATGCCATTTTTGAGAAAAAACACATTTTGTATTTTTCCTAGGTTAAATCGACATTTTTTAAAAAAACCAATTGCATCACCAAAAAGCTAAGGGAAAAACATGTTGATCCTATGTTTTCATTATTTTTTCTCAGTAATTTATAATACCGCAATCGCGAGTTAAAAAGTATATGTTTTGGTGCTCGTGGATCTCGCTAGGACAGTTGACGTGAAATGACATGAAAATGTATTTGTGTCATTTAAAGCTATTTATTAACAGTATGTGAATAACTCTATGTCAAAATTTTGTGTTTGAAAGAAATTATAAATTGCATACTAAAAATTTTCATTAACATTTTTCCGTAGAGCTCAGTTCTTTCGTCAGCTTTTCGAAATTTAATACATAATTCTACTCTCCAGAGTCTTACTTTCTAATAAAACAGTCAATTTAATCACTATAATCCCCTTACTTTTGTTAACTAGCTTTTTTGCTAGAGATTAGTAGAGAGATTGTTAACTGCAATGCTACGGTGCGAGGTTTCTTTTTGGCCCTGTTTTGAGTGCCCCATTATGGCCAAGAAGCCAAACCATGCACACATCTTTTTATTATTTGAGAAGTGAGGAGGGGGTATGCCGAGTGTGTGCCTATGGAGTCACGTGGAAATAGGCATGTTGGCCCATACCTTGGAGACACGTGAAAGGGGTATACTAAGTATGTGTCTACTGAGAGAGAAGTGGAAATGCCAACTACAGCTATACAGCTATATTACCGCATATATCATAGCGAAAGCAAGCAACGAGTCTTTTTCACTACACTTATTCGTATATTTATAAGATAAAAAATATATTCTTATATTTTACAATTCTTCATAACACATGAAAGTTTGAGAGAGGCTAGCGATATTACTTTTTGAAAATTAAATCATATAAATAAATCTTTACACAATTGTAAGCTTAGACTTTCAAGGCATTCATTTGTTGATTCTTACTGTACTTTGAATTTTTTTAAAGTATGGTATATTTAAGTAAGTACGTTGAAAAACCATTTAGCTCAAAATACTTCTTAAGATTGACAGTATGACTATAAACACCTTAAATATAAATTTTGTTTTCCACTTATAATAACCACTGTGAACTGTAGGGGCAAGCTTCGGACTTTCTTATTTATAAACCCATGTGATTTTGGATTATGTAATGACCGAAGTTTAAATAGCTGAGATGGCTATGGCTTATGCCGCTAGTAACAATGTTTTGCGATTTGGGGTTTAATTCCAATCAGAGTCCAATTTTTTTTATTTTTTTTTTTTCCTTTAATACAATTCATTGTTCTGTTCTAATTTCTTATCATAACTTTTCTTTCGATTTATAAATATTGCCAACACTTTTTTTTGGTAAGTCAAGTCAAAAAAATTATATTTTTAATACTTAGTCTCTTAAGCAATTTATTACAATATTATTCCTAGTTTACAATGTTATTTTAAAATTACATAATACACCTTTTTCCTTTGTTTTCTTCACGTAAAAAAAAAAAAAAAAAAACATCGCAGAATCCATAATTATAACTTTGTTTGTGGTTGTCTGTTCTTGCACGCGATACCTGACTACCGTTTTGGAAGATGTGCATAAAGTGTATACTGAAAAGGGGGCTAGTGATGTTCTACCTGTATGCTCGACTATTAATAAGCTCATAGAAGTATTGCAAAAGCTCTCTATCACTGACCTAGTGGGGGTACAGATGGTCACGTTGTACCCTCTATACCTAATTCAAAGACCTACAGCCAGCCAAGTAAGGGTAGAGTGTCTTCCGCCGAACATTATAATCTTACAAATTTTTTCATACTTACAAAACTTCGCATCATCAAAAGAGATTAAATAAAATACTTTTTTAGTTGCCAAAACTTGTTTAAGAGCTTCTGGATATCTTCTTAACGTTAACGGTACGCTTAAAAGAAAGTAGGAAGAACCCTTGAATGATTGTACGTCGGAAGTAGATTTTTTTTACAAGAAGAAAAATGTCTCATGGTGAATTAAAAAATCTTCGTAAATTTTTTTTTTTGTGTTATTCATTTTAACTTTTAAACAATGTGTGTTTCAAAATATTATGCAGAGAACCAACCCCACCCCTCTTGACGTACATCCGGTCCCCAGTACTACGTCACATGTCATAGCACCACACCACACAACATTATCCCTTCAAACCAGACCACACAATTGGAATTTTTTTCAGCTTTGCTTTTAACCAATTTCTAGAGAAAAAAAAAAAAAAAAAACCTTCTGCACCAATAAACGACTCTGCTATGAGCGTGCCTGACATAAGAATCTCAATGACTTTATTTTGTGGTACAGTTCGCTGCTTTTCTTTAATGAAAATTTTTATTTACTGCTTATTAATTATTTAGTATGATTATGAATTTAATAAGCAAATAATTTATTTTATGAAATATATTTTGTAAGTACCTGTCTCAAAAAATTATAAGCATTTACTAACTTGTTAATTATTTATTACTGTTTAAATAAATAAATGATTCCTCACACAATTTTTAATATTTTTTAAAAATTTTCAAAAACTCATGTGGATGTACTCACATACATGATTTTACGCATACTTTATCTTTTTTTTTTATTTAATTGAAAGACAACTTGTGGTTCTATCTAAAAATTCGATAGGTTCATCTAAAAGTAATATTTTGTATCCCAAAAATTGGAAGATTCCTTTAAAGCATGTAAATGCCATTAGGGCCGATTGCACTTGAGCTCATCTGATTAAAAATGTCGTAGTTGAGCGCATTATAACGATCTTTTCTGCACATCCCTTGAAACCAGATGATTGTTACAGTTGAGTCCGTCGAAACGTAATATTATCTTTTTTATAGATACTCGTTTTACATCAGGGCCGTTACTAAGATTAATGTATACCTACATGTGTACATATATGAATGTACAATCAAAGTTATACAGAGAATAAATAGTTACGCACCTTAGTTGAATCACAGAACGAATGCGCGACCAAATTACCATTGTTCGTAAATAAAATCAGTTGCGTATTGACGTCGCGTGAATGAACATCGTATTGTGTCTATCATGTCGTTGATTATAATGCTAAGTAGTAAAGGAAAGCCACTGTTAGTGTTTAATAAGTATAAATTTAAAAGAGCATGCCTACTTAAAACTGGACAGAAATGGCAATGCACAAAAAACTTTTGTAAAATGGCAATACTCACAGATGTTACCGGTGAAACACTTTTCAAAACGTCAGGATCGCATGATCACGAGCCCGACAAAAATCTCCATGTACAATTCCTTTCGAATTCGTGCAAAAATAAAGTGTGTGATGATATTTCTACGAGACCTACGAAAATTCTTCGATCTGCGATTTGAGGTAAAACAGTGCCTGATTCCATTAAAGAGCCGTTAGAGCCAGAGGATTTACAAAATATTAAGTATAATATGTGGCAAAGTCGACAGTCGCTTTTGCCGACCTTACCTAAAAATTTACAAGAAGTACACACCGCATTAGACAAAACAAATTGGAAAACGAAAAATTTATACATGGATGGGACATTCAAGTACGCTGCGAAGTTTTTCCTGCTACTGTTTACAATACATGTCATCTCGCACGGCAAATACATTCCTGTAGTGTTTTGTCTATTACCAGATAAAGAACAGTGCACGTATAAGACCACTTTCAATCACATCATCAAGAAGTGCAAGTATCTTCAGTTGTAATTTGATCCCGTACGCATTCTCCTGGATTTAGAAGTTAGTATACATAATGCTGCTCGAAACGTATGGCTTGCAGTGACTATAGAAGGATGCCGATTTCACGTCACGCAATCGTGGACAAGAAAAATCCAGACTCTTGGTAAATTGTGTATTAAAATAAATAAGGCCTAATATTGCATTAGCGACTCTAATTTGTAATAAATTTAATAATATAATAATCACATGTAATTGTATTACAGTATTAAAAGTATTTTTTTAAAGGAAATTGTAGCTAGTCAAAAGAGTGTGGGTACCCAAATAAATAGATGATTTTATATTTAATGTTTACTTACATTATTACACATCAAATTCATCTAGATACTTTCATCTTTTGGTGGGCTCAATTGCAACTTATTTTGTCAATTAGTTGGGCTCAACTGCCACTTTTTCCTGTCATTCTTATCAGTAGATGGGCTCAAGTGCATAGTGCCCTGCCTTTCAACGTTATTTTTTCAAAAGGTTACATGTTAAATGTCAATTTTTTTCAATGTAAAATATATAAAATAATGTCACAGTCAAACAAGCTGCAATTTTAGTGGGTATTTTTTAAGCTATTTTTATAAATGTTGGCCGTTTAAATAATATCTGTTAAAAACCTATGTATAATAAACGTACTGGAGAGATGTTCCCTGGTATGTAACACAACGCTATTTAAGATAGCTATACTACAGGATAATTTTCTTCATTTTCTGTATACAGTTATATTTTGGGTACTAAATGTGAACGAGAAATAAGTGTAAGATCGTCTGTGATAGATGTAAGCGTGACGTTACAGACAAAATCAGCGTAAGCAATAGGAAATTGTTCTAAAATCACTGGAAGTTTCGATGAAAGCTCACAGTCTTATACTGTGTCAGCCTATATATTATTTTTGTTGTATTGTACCGTAATATATTGTTTATAATCGTTAACTTATTAGACATTTAATATTCATTGAAGCCACACCCAACTTACGTAAGCATACTGTTCCTAACGATAATTGCACCACTTTTGTACACAGTCTTGTTTCTTACAACATATTAGTATTTTTAATAATATTGTCTGCCATATCATTTTATAAAAGTATAACTTTTTACTTGGCTGCCCAAGCCCTAACTGTCCACTGGTTTTTGTTTATATTTTTCGTAAGCTCTCTATTACATTCTTACTACAACTATTTTTGATTTTGTAGATCGATCCAATGGATCTAATAGGATTAACTGGCTACTTTTAAAGAATCGCAGAAGCATAATCTTTGTTATCACTAGTATCAAGACAAAAAGTCATTGCAAGCGTCACAGTACAGACCAAGGATAATCCAGACATACTATAAGGTACTAAATATACCACCTCAAAAAGTTGTAAGAAAAAATTTTCTAATTGTCAAAAGCAACTTGTCGTGCAATGAAATTCTAAATTACTACCCAAAAAATATGGCAAACACATAAAAAAGGGTAAACAATACTTTTTATAAACTTATAACTGTTATAAAAAAAAAACTCCTCTAGTATTTATTTTTAAGAGAAAGGCTTGCACTCAGACGTATTAACCGAAGAATCAGAGGGTCTTTATTACAAACTTATTATTTCAATAAGTTTTGAAAATATCTGGAGGTTGTGTCAAAAAAACGAACAAAGTAAATACATTATCGAAATCATGACATCTGTCTTAGTTAAAGTTACGCATCTCAAACTCCCTGAAAGGTAGCATGCACCAGAAGATGAATTAAATGGATTAGGTCAAAAAGGATTTAATGTATTATTAACCACGATAATCTTTAATTAGCAAAAAAACTTGTAAGCGGTAAAGTTGTAACAAAAGAAGATTCCTTGATAGCTCCGCATAAGAATGGTGTAAAATAAGAACTGAGAATAAAAAACAAACAAGTTAGGTAGTAAGGTTAATGCGATTGTATTAAATGAATTTGAATAACGTGGATAGGTTTGTTCTGTCTACATTTTTCAGATTCTTAAGATATGACGAGTGGCACGGTATTTCCGATTGTGCATTTCAATATGAGTTTTTGGGCAAAAATACAGCTTTGATACATATCGGTACTGTCGATAAAGCATAATATCGCACATTATTTATGAACATTATGTGTTGTTCTTAAATGCAGATAAATAATTTTATTTAAAACTCAAAAGCCGTTAGGTCAATGTACTTTTATGTGTAGCGAGAAATAAAATTACAAACAATTGTGAGAACATATTTATAAATTGGTTTGCCCTGCATAGAATAAATCTGTTTAACTTACTGGTTATTTATTAAAAAGAAAGAATGATCGATACAGGACACTGATGCAAGGCAGCTTAATTAAGCAGAGCTCACAACACGAAATAAATACACGGGGACAATGCTGTCGAGTTAAAGATAAAGTGGCAGCCGTTTCAGCTTCCACCTGCCGGGATAGATAAACATTCAGCGCTTAAGTCCGTGGGATCGGCGTCGTCACAGTTTGAATGGCGAACTGGCAGTAGGAAAAGCTTGCTGATAGCATGAAGATATTTCCCTGTATATGTCAGAACGGTGGCTATGGAACAAGCTCACTGGACCCAGACTAGATCGAGACTATGTGACTCAGTGGCCAAGAGCCGCTTAAATAAAGGAGAGTAGCGTCTACTACAGCAACGACGTTATCAACCTGAGAATTGTGGCGTGGGGTTTTCTACTTTGGTCATTGCTAGAGTGTGTTCAGGTATTTACGACTCCAACAGTTTTAAAACTGATCTTGAATGCTACGAACAAGACTCAAGTAAATTCGTCGATCCAGCTCCTTAGGTCAAGGAGCAGAGTCGATGATGAAGTTTAGTTGACCGCTGACAAGAAAATGCCTAGGAGTGAGGATGTTAAAGAGATAAGGGAATGGCTATTGAAGGTTGCCTCGATGCTGGAAAGGACGGTGGAGATCTTTTCGTAGGTGAAGTATCGCGGACTAATGACACGACGCAGATGACGCTTTACAGACTTTACGCAAGCCTCATACAGTCCACCAAAATAAGTGGCCCAGGGTGGAATGAATTACTACTTAATTTCTTGGTTAGCAAGAGCACCAGCAACGTGTTTTTAATACAGCTCAGCGTCCTGTTAATCGTTGCGAAGTTTTTGGGCTGTGGTGTAGAAGCAGGTGGCGTTGTTGCTCCAAATCATTGCCGGTCACCCTCGTCTCGTGCACAGTCTTGTGAAGGCTCCCAGAAATTACTCGGTTGACGACTTGCCAGCTAACTCGGGGTGTACAGCCTTAATAGGTATACATACAAAAACCACGATGTATCCTTTGCTCGTGCGGATGCCTTGGCCCTTTGCCAACAAGATGTTAAACGGGCCTGCATCATTATCACTGGTATAAGATGAGGGTAGAGCGGGTGTGACAAGTGCAGCCAGCAGAGTGCCATGTCTTGCGTGGCAGGTCATGCCTAAAGCCGCGCGCAGTCAACGCACCCTTTAAAAAAACTCGTCAAACGCCACCGTCTGACAACAATCCATGCTTTACGAACGGCGTTTGCGCTGGTGACACAGAGGACTTCGTGTAGTGCTTGTGCGTAGGCCCAATGAATAATCAATCAAACCAGATCACATCGATCGTCGAGGATAGAAGAAAATTGATTATTAAAGCTTAAGGCTGATGCCTCAGCTGACTGCCAACACGGATAACGTCGCCGAAAATAATTAGATCAATAGTCTGGAGTGAAGGTTTTTCAGTAAAATGGCCTTTTTTTGCTGCAAAGTTTCTATCTTGGAAGAGTAGGACCGCAGTTCGCTGAGGCGGACTTACATAAGGTATGTGTCGCACAGCTCGGCGGTGATCGAGGGTATCAGGGTGGAAGCCAAATTCTGATGCAGCTGACAGCGAATTTATCTACGTTACCAAGCGGCGAAGCGCAGCAGAAGGCCCAGATCCGAGAACTTCTTCAGGATGTCTGAGACGTTTCGTTGAATAGTACAACAGGTGTGGGTACTCTTTTCGGGGTCTAAGCCGGAGAAGCTGGAAGGCTCGGCAACGTCAGCCGACCGTGAGTCTGAAGGGCCTGCAAGCTATAGTAAGCTGTCTGACTAGATGCACGTATGCTTCAGTGTGGACTGGTCTATTCTCTGGGATGCTACGTCCACAGGATTCGAGTCAGTTAGAACGTGTTTTCACAAGTAGGAGGGCAGCAGATATTAGATATGAGCCACGTAATTGTCAATAAACGAGTTGTAGGTGGGCACTGACGATTGGAGCCAATGAAGCGTGATCTGAGAGTCGCTTTAGGCATAACATTCCTCGGAAATAATTCAGTTTAAAGTCTGACTAAGGCTGCATGATATTTTAAGAGTACTCTTGAAATTGTCTCATCTTGTTTTGTTTTCTAAGACAATATTCAAGACGACATACAATTTGAAATTTCAAGACAATACCAAGATTATGTTCTCAAGAATATTGGTCCTAACAATATTCTTGTTAATTTCTGTGTACGCTATTGTTACGTGGGATTCTCGATGCGAGAATAAATAGAAGTGTGACTTGTTGTTACTCATGCTTTATTAGAATTACTTATCATTGAGGGAAGTTGTGCGTGTATTATCGTCTCGCAGACATTGTCCTTACCCTCTCGCGTCTCTAGCTGATCTCCCCCGTCCCTTCTCTCTACCGCTCCTATTACCTCTCTTCTCTATTCCCCTTCCTTTCAGGCCCAAGCCAGCAGAGGCGCACGCACGCATAGCTATATGCTATCGTACGCAACACGTCCAAGGCCGCGACGCTGACGTCCTCAGCGGCGATTTTCTTTTTGATGTGTACGTCTGTGTTATGTTGTTCGTGTTGTATAGCATTTTCCGGTTAGAGCAAAGAGGGTGGTTAAAAGCGCTCCATCCCTATTTCTTCTATTGGTTTAATTCGCTGTATTTTATGTGTATACATTTTTTTGTTTATTATTTGCACGCTTCCCTTTTACAAAAAATTTAATCTAGAATTCGCTTAGTTACTTATATTACATGATCGCTTCATTACAGTTTGCTTATTATTTATGTACATATTCACTATACAGGGTTATTAAACAGTTTATTCTCGCATTTGATAAAAATTAATATAATTGTCAGTTTCATACTTTTTTTTTTTTTTTTTTTTTTTTGTGTGTCAAGGATGTCGAGGGTCAAGGTCTTACTGCGCTCATTAATTTTGCTTTTTTTTTTCTTTGTTTTAGTTGCTTAAACAATTATTGCCCTTGTGTCGGTACGCCACTTAGGTTTTACTTGATACCTTTCTGTCAAATTATTGCTGGTTTCAATGCCAAACTATTGGGGGTATATGCGCTGTTTGTTGGGCTCCCACACTCCTTCCTCTTTCTTAATCTTTTCCTCGTTCTCCGTATCTCACGCGTCCTTTTCATCGTTCTCTTCGTCTTGTTTGTTAACGGTTTGATCGTTGCTATCTCCTTCAAAATTTTCTTCTGTGTCATCTCGAGGTTTCTGGGTATCGGACTCGTCGTTTTGATTCTCATTATTGTATTTGGGTGAGTGATCGCCGCTAGTTCCTTCTACGAGGGCTTGATAGTGTTGGTTTCTGAGATGCATGTGTTTAAATTCTGCGTCTTTTCCCCCATGAATTGTTGGTATACTATCTCATCAGGTGATACTTGGAGGTGTGTACATATGTTTGCTTCATATTCTTGTGAAAAAATAAAAGCACATTCTCGGTCACCAAATCCATAGCTATTATAAATTATTTGTTTGATTCCTTTTGGCTCCTTACATTTATTTATTTACTCTTACCCACGTAGAATTTTTTTGAGCTTGTCTGTTGATTCTGTCAATCCGTACAAAAGTTTAAGGCAATGGAACAGACAACTTCCGGCTCTAGGGACATCGATCATTATTAGCTGTCTGTAAGGTTCTGCACATTGGGTCCTCGATACTCGAATCTTTGCATCCTCTTCTTCATTCATTGCGGTCGGTGTGCTATCACTTTCCCATACATTGATTCTTATGCCTTCTTTTCCTTTGATGTCTTTCTTCTCAACGTCGATTGAGACTTTTACTCGGAATCGATTGGTTGATTCATTAAATATTAACCTTAAATTAGTAATTTGACCTTTGTTATTATTATACTTTCCCTCGTTTCCGGTTTGGTAATTCTGGGTTTTCTTCCCCTTCTTTGAGTACTAGATTGCGAGAAAGAGCATCCGGTGCTTTATTTTTCTGTCCAGGTCCATAAACAATATCGAACTCATATTTACGGAGTTCTGCCTTCAATCTTGTAAATCTTAAGTCCGGTTACTTTAATGTGTGATAATGTTAGAGTGGTTCATGGTCAGTTATGACTGTAAATTTACGACCAAACAAATATGGCCTGAACTGCTCCTTGGCGTACACTATCGCCAATAATTCCTTGTCGTATATCGGATATCGTAATTCACTGCCCTTCAAGCATCTGGATGCATATTCGCAAGAGTGATCCTTGCCTATTTCTCCCTGGCTCAAAAATGCTCCGATAGCGTAGTCGGATGCGTCAGTTGTTACGATAGAGGGTTCGTTTATATCTGGAGCCCTCAGCACTGGCTTACTGCACAGAGCGTTATTAAGTTTCATAAATGCATGTTCTTGTTCCTCTTCCCATTTAAATTCGGCTGTTTTCTTGTAAGCTTTGAGAGAGGTTGGGCTATTTTTGCGTAATCCTTGATGAAGCGTCGATAGTACCCCGCCAACCCAAGAAATCATTTCATTTTTCTCGCATTTGTTGGTTTAGGAAAACTTTTTACTGCTTCAATTTTTTCCAGATTTGCTTTAATCTGGCCGTCGCCTACAATATGACCGAGCACTTTCGCTTCTTTTCGAAGAAATTGGCATTTTTTTGGCTCTATTGTGAGGTTTGCATCGGCTAGCTATTTTAAGAGCCTTTTGAATATTATCTCGTGTTGTTCCAAGTTTTCTGCGAATACCATGATATCATCCATATATACCTCTATCTCCCATCCTTGTAAGCCTGCTAGTGCCAGTGTTATCACTCGCATGAATGTACTTGGCGAGTCTATGCATCCCATCGGCATTCGTTTATATTAGTAATGTCCGTTTGGTTCTGAGAATGCAGTTTTATAAGCGTCCTCCTCGTGAATCTCTACTTGGAAAAACCCGCTCTTTAGATCTACCAAGGTTATATATTTTGCAGCTGCTAAATTTTCCAAAATTTTATTTTGGAATAGCAGTGGATAGCACGTACTGACTGTTATTTCGTTCAATAGCCGGAAATCTGTTACTACCCTCCAGCGTTTTTCTTCGTTTGGTCCCACGTTTTTCGGGACAATCCACATATTTGAGTCATATGGGGATGTCGATGGCTCAATTATTTGTTGCTGGAGTAGCCTATCTATTTCTACTTGCATCTGTCCTTTTTGTTTGATTGGATAGCGTACCCTTTTGGCCACTATTGGCTTCTCTGTTGCCATTGTTATTCGATGCTTAAGTAAGTTTATAGCCTTTAGTGGCTCACCGTCAAGGCCAAACACGAACGGATTGTACTCTATGAGGCTCTGGATGTGGTTTAATTCTTCCATGTTGCAGCCAGATGTATCGACGATTTTCATTATTTTTCTTACTCGAGCCGCAATATCCGATTTCTTAATATCTTTGAAATTTTCGATGTTGTTCTTTATATCATCATTACTTTTACCGCTTACGGCATTTTTTTTTTTTTTAATTTCATTGTTTTTCACCTTTCCGTCTGAATTTTTAGTGTTAAAAAGCCCAATCATGGCTTCGTTTAACCCTTTAGCGTCGTCCCAAGCGATGCTGAATGGTCCCGCCCCTTGTATGGTTTTACATTTGAAAACATTTGCTTCTGGTACTGGCACGTCAATTTGTTTGTCTGTTATGCTTATTATTTCTGCATATATCTTTAAGTTTTTATTCTCTCCTATAAAATTTCCAAATAAGATTCCCTCCTTTATATTTTGTAGAGGGACCCAGCAGACTTGTACGTGGCTTCTCTCATCTTTTATACGCGCAAATATTATTTTCCTCGATTTCGCGGGGATTTTAAAATATTCTGGTTTTATTAATGGGATTCTGATGTCTTTCAATTCATAATTTCTTTTGGCGCTTATGAGCCCATTATACAACTTAAAAGCGTCCCAGCAAATAATGCCTTCCATTTCTATCGGAAAGGTATCGGGGACTACGTGCAGATTCGTTATTATACCGTTAAGAGGTATTTAAGTTGTCCCTAACGTGCAGCGTGCTCCGTGTGTGACGCCAGTTATTAGGAATTTTTCTCTGCTCTCTATATGCGTGTCTGTAGTGAGACAGCATTCTTTTATAATTGATACTTCAGCACCAGTATCCGCGTAAAATTTTGTGCTATGAGATTACAACTGATTGCTGCCTAATATTAGTGATGGTGGTGTGCTTCCAGTACTCGATATATTAACATTGTGGAAAGGTAGGTTCATGCTTTCATGGATTTTTTTCTTAACAAGCTAAAGGGCTACTAGTTAATAATTCTGTATTAATTCTTTTTTTATTGTGAGCATTCTCAGCCGTTTAAGGAGCCTGTTCGGAGTCTGTTTCTAGCAATACTTGAATTGTTTCATTTTTCGTATACTTTTCTTTGCGTGATATTTCGCTATCTTTACCTCCAATTCGTATTTTATTTGACTCTACTTGCTCCTCTCCTTTAGCTGACTCTGTTTCGTTTTTATGCTCTATCTTCTTCTCTATTCTTGGGACCCGCTCGGCGCTTGGGGAGCACGACGAGCGCCCTGCGAGTTTAAATGTTCCGTGCTACGCGTGTATATTTTTTCATCAGGTGCATCATTTGTTCTATTCAGAGGTTCTCTGTCGTTATAATTTTCATCCCTATTATAATTTCTGTTATAATTATAATTTCCTCTATAATTATTGTAGTTACCGCACTGGTTGTTGTAATTGTTATTATTATTTCATGAGTAATCAGCGTTTTTGTTGTAGTTATTATATCTGTTGCCGCCTGTATTGTTATAGGGGTTCCTTCTTTAATCGTTGTTAAAGTTTTGGCTATACGTATAAGGGGGGGGGGATTTTAATTATTCTGGTAGTTAAAATTTTCTTCCGTATTTTCCCTGTTGTCATTGTTAAATTGTTCGCGTCCGTCGCTCCAATTTATTCTTCCATTCTCTGCGTCTCTTACTAGTGTGCGGCATTCGCTTGTATAGTGCCCCCTGCGCTTGCAGTGAGCGCAATTTTTATCCCTTAGGTTTTGTTTATCTTGTGATACCTGCACTGGTGGATCATTCGCTTCTATGTCTTGGTTTTGAATTCTCTTATTTGCTGCATCCGCTACTAATTTCATACATACTTTTGTGGCATGCTCCCCGTATTCATTGCAATATGAGCAATATTGATAGTCCCCTGTTATTTTATTTTTATCTGTTGAGCCACGTACTTCTGCCTGCTCATGGCTGCTCGCACGATCGTCCGTATCTCTTGTTTCTGCTCTCGCTCGGTATTCGTGCTGGCATTATTTCTCGTAGGCTTAAGTCGCTTTCCATTTTCAGCGTGGCTACTATAGCTTCGCCTAACGTTTTCGGGTTAAGGCATGTTACCCTGTAAATGTAAGGTGATTGTATCCCGTACGTATATTGCTTTATAGCTTCTTTTTCAGCACTCTTCTTCAATGCGTGTCGTTGCCCAAGTGATAGTGTCGTGTCTGAATCGTATAGGGTTATTATTGTATAGTATGATTTTTGAATACGCCTGCTGTATTCCTCCACTAATTCCCCTCTGTACTGTTTCACTACTTTTAATTTTGCTAATAACGTGTCGACGCTTCCGATGCTGCTGTATCTATTTTTCAATTCTACCAAGAATTTATCTACAGATAAGACTGTGCCAGGCACAGTATAAACTAAGCGGCTGCTTCTTTCAACTTATTCACTAGTAAGCCTATAAAAAAATTTTTATATACGGGGCTTACTGTCCACGATACCACTCTTACCATTTGTTCGAAAAGGGGTAGTTTACCAGAATCGCTTTCAAATATCGGTATGTTTGCGGCTAGGTGACTTAGTGACGACAGCATATTCTGAATTGGGCGTTCGTAATTAGGATTTCCTGTATAATGTGGGGGTACTGTAAATCGGTCTGGGGCGTTTAAGTAATTCCTATTTGCCCAACCTAACTCGTGTTCTCCTACAGAATAAAGTGGTGCCGCTGTGTTCTGTCTATCATAATTATTGTTGTGGTTTGTATTGTGGGTGATGCCGTTGTTTCCGATTTCTTGCTCACCTTGAGCTACTGGGGTTCGCATTTGTGCTTGACGCCGTGTAACTTCTCCGTATGTCTGTTGTAATAATGGATGTTTTGGTTGTGTAGGTGTAGGTATTTGATTTGAATATTATTGCACCGCTTGTGCTGCTGCTTCTCTTATTATATCGTGTAAATTAATGTCGTGTTTGGCTTGTGTTTTATCGCTATGTGGATTAGGGACTCGTCGATTCATGTCAGTTGTCGCATTTTTACGTTCGGTATATGAAGTTAATTTTTTTAAATACGGGGGGTCTATGTGTTTCTGTGTTGGATGGAGCATCAGTTTCGTTATCGCTCATTCCCTGTCTATGAAAAAACTGTCTGCGTTTTATGCTTGGCGTTAGTTTCCTTAACATTTTCATCATAAAAAGCTTTTGTTTTTTTCTGGCCTTCTGCCACTCTGTCCATGTTTCCGGATCATCTTCGAGATTAATTTGTATTACTTCGTCATCTGTGTCAATTGGTCCTGTTTTGTGTATATCTGTGTACCTCACGGCTTCCTGTACTCCCCTTCCCAGTGTATCATTTGTTTCTACGTCAATCATAGTGTTGCTCTTTAGTCTCTTTTTTTTCTGTAGTTCGTCTTGTGCTTTTCTAGTTCGTATATATATTTTTCTAATCGTCAAACACCGTCGTTTCTGTGTGCTTTGTGTTAACCTGATAGATACGCGCGCTCTTTCGAGTGTTAGTCGATAGTCTTTTTTTTCGTTTTTGTTTTCGGTTGGCTACTCCTTGTATTTATTAACTAATTTAAAAAATTTTATATGGGGTGTTTGTCGTTTGTATCGGTTATATGCGTGTGCATGCAATTGTGGGTTGCTGCTAAGGTTTTAGGATATTGCAATTTAGAAATTATATCGATACTTAGGTTTTTTCTTTTTGGTGCGTATTTCCCTCGGGGGTTATGAGTAAAGTATATACGAGTAACGAAAATTTACTTACCAGATCGCCGTGACGATGGTCAGCGTGACGATAATCCCGTGCATACTTATGGGTCCCTTCTTTGATCCTTCCTGGAGTTGCTCAGCTTCTGCTTTCGCTCGTTGTTACCTTCCCCTGGGCCGTGTATCCCATGTTCTGCGGCTGTAGTCCAGGCTTGGCGTACCATGTTTTCTTCTCTTTGTCTGTATTTTTCCGGGTTGAGTGAATGGCAGCTGCCTCTAGTGTCCTGGTATGTTGGTCCACTGGCTTAATATGCAGTTTTTCCTTGTCTGGTATCCTTGCAGTATCGAAGATTTTTCCGATTATATCTTCCTGTTCTCCTCTACTTTTTCAATTTCCCTTATATTGTGGCACTTGACACGCTGAATTTGGCGTCTGGCACTTTAGACACTGTTTTTTTTTTCTTTGCAACGAGAGATACATCCTTTTCATTTTTTTTTTTTTTATTTATTACGTTAATTAAGTCGACAAAAAATAATTAAAATTTTTTTTTTTTTTCTGTTTCGCGAGACTAAGTGATTTCCGCGCACGCGATGGACCGTAAAAATTCTATCTGTATCCCACTTCTGACACCAGCTGTTACGTGGAATTCTCGGTGCGGGAATAAATAGAAGCGTGACTTGTTGTTACTTATGCTTAATTAGAATTACTTATCATTGAGGTAAGTTGTGCATGTATTATCGTTTCGTGGACTTCGTCCTTACCCTCTCGCGTCTCTCGCTGATCTCCCCTGTCCCTTCTCTCTACCTCTCCTATTATCTCTCTTCTCTATTTCCCTACCTTTCAGGCTTAAGCCAGCAGAGGCACGCACACGCACGCATAGCTATATGCTATCGTACGTAACACTATCAAGAAATGAAATAAATAACAAATTGCTTAAACCGAAAAAATAAGGACATTTAATAAATAAATTAATTTTTTTAGAATCAATAAGTACAAAGAATACGTGTTCATGATTAATTCTATAAAATTATTCATAATGTTACATTACATTTTGACAAAATTAGTTACTTAATTATTTCTTAAATATTTTCATATAATGAGATTGATAATTTAAAAAAATCCAAGAAGTAAAATAAACGGAATTATTAATAATTAAATAAAAAGCTTAACACTTTATGAATTAATTTGACAAATTTCAAACTTAAAAGAACTTTTAGCCCATAAGTTAAAAGGAACTAGTGTTTTTATTTTATCGATTTTGAAAGAAGTTCTTATATAAGTCGTAACTGATGAGCTTTCAGAAAATAAACGTTATTAGCAGGTACATAACACGCAAGAACACTGAGAATATCTCCTCACATACAAAAAACATTTTTTAAATACTTTTGATTGGAGTGATTGCACAAAAAATTAAAAGAAGGATTTTAAAATAGTCAAGTATGGAAAACGTAATACGTGAGCCTTCTTCTATAAAAAGAACAAAGAATGGTGCAAAAAACTGTATGAGACGACAAATGATACGTTAGTATGCAGAATTTAATAGAACGGCGATACTTTTAGTAAGACGATAGTATTTGCTTCTTGGATCAGAAACTTAATAATTTAAAATAATTTTAAAAATCAAGGCATTTCAGTAAAACTATCTTGAAATTAAAGTGAAAATTATTTTTTATTACTTATTCTTGAGGTGAAACTGAAACCAAGAGTTTGACACAAGATTAAGACAAGACCAAGATAGTGCTTGTCAAGACCAAACTGAAAGGTGATCTAACAAGATTTCTGGAGATTATTACAATAGTTTAACAAATATTGCTTTGTTTTGCTCTCGTGCAGCCCTAAGTCTGACCAAATCTGTTTGAGCACCTTGAAAAGAGCTTGCTGCGTAGCAAGTGTCTGACCACCCTTTGTTAAGCTTAAAGAAATCTCACGTTAGATTTGACACTCGTCTTCTAAGCAGAGCCTTATCACACATTATACAAACGACAGTCTAAGCTGGGTAATTGCGTTTGGGCTTGAGTTTTATGACACAAACTGCATGACAGATTTCCTGATCGTTTCCTCTCAGGGCGTCACCCGAGGACTTACATGAAATCACATTGCTCGTTACTTAGTGGAGCTCTCTACGATTGCATTAATTGCAATCAGCGCCACATTCTCTCCTAACCTAGCAATTTTCTTTACGTGGCAGGACCTTGTGTAACTGTATCACGTATAGTAAAGGCTCAAATTTCTTGATGCGTTCTCGGACGCAGAAGTTTTGTCCCACATGCAAACAACTAACTTACATTGCAAACAAGATGACGCAGTTCTGGCTGTCCCTAGGTGAACGGAAGCATCGAAGTAACCTATCTTTAGCTGCACGTTCTGATCAACTTAATTTAGCTCGAAAGACCGATGTTTGATTTACTGGTTAGTTATTGAAAAAAATTAATGATCTATACAGGATGCTGATGCGTGGCTGCTAAGTCCAGCAGAGCTTACAATAAAAAATGAGTACCGGAAGACAATATTGTTGAGTCAAAGATAAAATAGCAGCCATGCTCACTTAACTTAGGATTTTTCTTTCACTCTTAAGCCTTAACGTTGAACAGCAGCCAAGGCAGTATGCCGTGCCTCAGGTAAGCGGCTGAGGGGGCGAGAGGGTAGCTGGCGCGAAGTGCAAATCAACAGAGTCACGAACATGTAGTAACAGTGAGAATATAGTAATCAAAGCGTGTATGGATTGTAGGAGAAGATTTTACGGAGATCAATTTTATCATAACCATTATAGAATAAGGTTACTTGCACAAATAAGAAGTTATTAAAAAATGAGAAAGCGTATGTGTTATGTTATTAAAATTTTTAAATCATGTGATAAACTTATGAACTTAGATTAACAGAAACACGAATGCGAAAATAAATCCTACAAAAAATAAAAAAGTGTACACGAGTATAACGCTCTTCGCAACCGATTTCTGAGAAAAAAAGCAAACAGGATTATCTAAAAAAATTGTTTAAGTTATTACGACTTTGAAACAAGACTATGTTTGAAACAAGAATTATGTTTCATAATGTTTGACATTTTAATGAAGAGCAGTGTAATAACGAGCCATTTACTGAAAAAAATATATTTCAAACAATGGATTTGACGTATTGAATTAGAAATGTATTTTAACGTTTTCAGAAAATGTATTCTAAATGTGTATGCTTTTCAACCTTTTGATAGACGTTCAAAAGAGAATAACGATACAATTTAGGAGTTCAAGAATATTAAGATTGCTAATACTTTATTCATAGTAGATACAAACAAGGTAACAGATGTTTTTGTCCCTGGAATAAGGTAGTCAGCGTTAAGGCACGTTTCTTCGAGTGGCAGATGGAGGAGACCCTTTCCGGGTGTATGGTTCTGGTTCACGGTGGTGATTGGACCTTGTGCCTGTGGGTGGTTAAAACGAAATAAATTAATTTTTTGTAGACTAAAAAGCCAAGAAGAAAACCTTTTAGAAAGTCTTGGGTAGTTTTCCAGATAAAACCTACAATGGGTGACGCTAATAGAAAGTCAGTACCCCAGGCAATTTCCTTTCTGAAAGAACCTGCCATCAGTTTTCACCTCGTGAAATTCCAGGTAACTGGTGTTGGCCTTATGGATTCTAGAAAAGGCCACAAAGACATCCAGAATGTAAGTTAAGAGACAACCTCTGATAAAAAATACTCAGAGAGAAACTTCACATTTCTCTCCAACTATAGGCAAGACAGGCTGCTAAGCACTAAAAGCTTAGCGAGGGACGTTATTGCTTCCAGCTTTTTCTGCAACAGTACCGAGATGGATCTGAAATATACTAGAAATTTAAGATCAGAACTGACCACGTAGCAAAAAAAAGAGGGATCTCATTTTTGTTAAGGTTGAAAAAGTAATTAAATACTTGCTGAAACAAACAACAATGACGTACATACAGGACAAGCCATGTTGTTAAAAAAAGTAGAAAAGATGCATTTAACCTATTGCATAAGTTTAAGGATAGCTGTTAAGAGACAAAAAATAAGATGGAAAATTTTCTAGAACAAACCGATGATAGTCTGATAAAAAATGAAAACAGATAAAAAAAAAAAAAAAAGAATTACACGCTCTATTTTATCTAAATTTGAAAAAAGCGTGTGGACTTGTAAGCAGAACAGAATTTTAGAAGCTCCAAAGGAGACTTTCAATTCTTCATTAAAAAAAAAAGGTAAAAGACCCCGAAAAAATGAATAGCCTATCCCTTTGACAAGAGTCAACGGCAGTGAGAGTGGCAAAAAATATTGCCAGAAAAAGGAAGGAGAGACTTCTCGTCAAGGAAGAACAGAGCTAAGGTGAGGTCCTAACAAAGACGAGAACTAATTTCAAGCTGAAATAGGCTGAGAGCATTGTCATATGAATGACTGTGACTAAAAAAGGTAATTTTAATTTTAAAGTGAAAGTAGTAAAAGACAGGAAAACCCTTGGGCTGCAGTATAGCTAAGACCAGAAGGACTAAGATAATTTGTTAGATGCAAAACTTAAACATTTAACATTTTGTTGCTATATGCGAAACCAGGCGATGAAATATTTTGGGCTATGCATTGAAAAATTATAATAAAAGAGAATGACACTTCCCGCTTTCTCAGAGAAACGTGTTTTTGGCTAACTGCAAGACAGCAGTAATTTATAAAAGCAAAAACTATGGAGAGACTTACCGCGTTGGCCTCCGCTTCACGTAATAGTCAATCTATTCCTTTATATGTATATTGCACCAAAGGTGGGAGAAGGCAAAAAGTCGGCGGTGCCGTCTTTTGGCCTTTCCCCCTTCTTTATTCTCTCGTTACTATGCAAATCATGGATGCCAGAGTTCCAGTCTGCGAAGCATTGCCGATGCGATCACTTTATGACGGGCAGTTGTTTTTCTCGCGAGCGAGCTTTGTTCTCGATTTAAAAAAGACGCGTGCATGTGCCGGCTTTGCCGAGTTTAGCTAATATAAAAATTATAAAAATTTATATTTATAAAACTTAAGAAGCGGGTTTGTATCTTAAAATCAGTTTCAAGGTAGACGCGCCGTATTTATAATATTATAAAGAATTCTCGCCTCATAAAAATTTTCGCCTGGCCGTTTTATGTTCTTGCTTTTTAGCAGCGTAACAAGTGTAGCGTATTTGCTCTCTCTAATACCATAACTAGATGTTTGTAATTGTGTTTTGTATATTCTTTAGAAATAAAGAATACTATTTTATTCAAATAAATAGCGAGTGAAATTACTACTTAATATAGAGGAAGCAATGACAATTCAATTATGATATTTCTTTACCTCGAAAGTTATTGACATAATTTAAATAAAATGGAGATAGGATGACACTTGAAATCTTAATTCTTGATTTGAATAACGAGAGAGTTAGCGTTAAATTTGTGTTAAGCAGGATCCATGGTTGCTTTTTATAAATAAAAACAGTGACGATACTACGAGCTAACTCAAGAGGGCAGAGTCACTCTCGTAAACCCTGAAGAGACCAATGCAAGAACTATAGAAGGAACAAGGAAGTTGTTAATAGGCTTTACAAGCATTTAAGTAAGGAGATGAGTTGATGCACTCAGATGCTACCAGTTGAGGTAAGGACACATTGCCCAAAACTGCAACAAAAGGACTAGCTAAAGCTATGCTTTTGATGTTGCAGATGTAATTACCGAAAATAATATTGCAAGGACGAGGCCCATGTTTCGCTTGTGGAACAGAAGCAAACAAACATGGAGCAAATAGCAAAAGCTGCTAAGCTTTCAGTAAGTCACTAAAAGATGTCATAAGTAAGGTGCCTACAAGACACAGATAGAGTTAAAGAGGACGGAAGCTATATGATCACTGCAGACCCAAGCTGCCCTAACTTACCCGAGCCATCCGCAAGGGGAAGCAACAAGATTTGATGCTCACGCAAAACAGCAGGTGACCAGACAGAATAGAGAGAAGGCAAAACCACAATAGTGATCACACTTTGATGGTACGCGATGTCAATGGTCAACACTCTCTGGCACCGGCTCAAAGTATTAATGTAAAAGCGGAGTTTAAGTCAAGTATTCCAGGAGATACATCTTCTCAGTTTAGTGATTGTTAAGTCAATATTGCTAAGAACATCGTAAAGAGAAAGAAAAATCCATAGGCTGATTGTAAGTCTACTAAAAATAGACTTTTTGTAGTAGCCATGCAAGTTGAGAGCTGTCAAAATAACTGGTGTGCGTCTGTTCGAATGCACATATGAAAGACAGAAACTAAACATATTTTAAAAATGATGTTAAATGTTATATATTGGCATATTGTAAACTAAACAATGTTAAGAAATTGGGTAAAAAATTCTCAAATTATCAGTTTTATGCTTATCAAAGTTTAAACCATTTACTTTTTTTCCGATTTATTACTTTTATCAATAAAAATTTTAGTCCAAAGCATATACGTATTATATAAGAACTCTGTAAAACAAAAAATGATAAGGGCTATAATTATAAAAGGTAAGTCACTTTTTTTAAATCTTTTTTACTTATTATATAATTATTTTCAAAATATTTTTTTAAGATCTTGTTAAGATAAAGGAAAGCGACAGAAAGACAGAGAGAGAGAGAAAAAAAATACGAAGGAGCTGTTACATAAAAAGGTTTGTATGTAAGTTATTCTAACACAGCTTATCTTATATCTGTACAATTAATAAATTTCTGTAACGTATTTGGCAGATGTCTCTGCATCCAGTATAACAATATTATAAATGCATATTGCAACCTGCTTGTTACTCAGTATGTCATAATATGGGCTAGTGGCAAGAAATAAAAGGGTACTATAAAAAAGAAAACCCCTCTCCTTGAGAGAGAGGACGAGAGAGAAAAATTGCTTATTTTGTCAGTAAAAACGTTTATGGCTAATCGATTCTCCAGCAACTAAAAATCTTTTTCAAACATAATTGTTTCAAGAGATAGAAGTGATTCACCATCATGGACTTTGTTGTAGATATATAATGTCTTATGACTCTGAGAGGCAATTTATACCAAAAAAGTCGCAGTGATAATCTTACAAGCAAATATTATTAATTATTGGTTAAATAAACCACCCCACTCACTTAAAGATTAACCTTATAATGTAAAAAAACATAAAATTACCGCTTGCTATAAGTTAACAGGATAGAGTTGTTTGAAGGTGATATCACAATGACTAATTTAAAATATTACATTATTATCCTTAATTAAAATCTTGAAAAAAATAATACACATGGTAGTGATGAAGCCAAATTCATAAAATTGACATTAGAATGTGAGGTTCATGATTTATCGCAAATTCAAAAGTCGCTTATAGTGCATTGAAAATAAAAAAAAATTTGCTTTACCAATATGTCTAATACACATGCTAAAACATTTTAAAGATAAACAGTTATTCTGTGCACTGCATGGAGCATGTTTGTAAAAAAAATTATTCATTAGGACTTCATATCTAAATGGAGCATTGCAGGATGGTCTTGCATATCCTAACACTGTCTAGAATTTAAGACATTAAAGTTCACAACATCCTTCATCTAGTTAACAAGTTCTTGTGGATGGTATCAGTGATAATAAAAATTAAAGAATTATTAATTACTTCTTCTGTATGTCTTCGACTAAGTAAATCAGTGATTTTGAGTATGTATCAGGTTCAATTTAAGTAATAAATTTTGCTTAGTGATCGCTTATGTCTGACAATATCAGAAAAAAATAAAAATATGAACTGTGACTGTATCACCACAACAGCACAAATATTCTTAACAATCAACAATTAAGTTTAATGTATCAATTGAAAGTATGATTTTAAAAAAACAATTAACAAAAGACTTATAATTATTTTGTAAATTTAAAAATAGCTTCTTATCATGCAACGTTATATATGTGCTACTTTTCAGTTGACATGATAGTGTTTTTTCCTACGCCAATCGAAAGTTTTTTGGTTGAAAAATTTTTTTTTTACCTTCTGTTACCATGAGTATGTTATAACAATAAATAATAAATTTTAAGATTTTTATTTGTTAGAAATTTTGGTGATAAAAAGATTGACGTTTGTAAAGTTACAATAAAAGTGTGAGAAGCGGAGATAGAAGCGAAAAACTAAATAAATATTTGTCAACTAACTTTTTATTTTTAAAAAAATAAACGAAACAAAGTTGTAACTCAGACCAAACGAATACTTTCGGAAAATTTTGAAGAGAATTGACCAATTTTTTTATATTGAAAAACACAAGATTGTCTAGTTTTCCTCGTTTTTGGGCAATGAATTAAACAACTACCTTTACAGCCAGTGCAATATGTGGAATAGCGCAGAGTGTGAGAAGCAGAAAGAGACTAATACATTATACGTTGAGTCAAGCTATATGTATATACTAATAGTGGTCCCAGTAAAAGTGTAGGTATAGTGCCGACGGTACGCGGCATGGGTAGCAGAAGCTACTGGCCGAGTTCAACCGAAGAAGGCCAAACCAAAGAGGGCCATCGAGTCCTTCGGTGCGCGCCCATGCAAAGAGAGAGAGCTGTATGTGGAATTGTATATAGCTTTAGACATGGCTGTATTACTATAGCGGAGTTGGAACAGTCTTTTTACACTTTTTTCTGTCTAGCCCCCATGCACCTAGGACACATAACGCAAAAAAAGAAATTTCGTTCTCATAATAATATGGTAGTCCCGAAGAGTTAAAACTAAATTAATAGTTTCATACAAGTGAAACCTTTAACCAACTTAGCCATTCGGTACTTGAATCTTGCAGAATCCAGATAAGGTACTATAACTATCTTGTAAGTAAAAAAAGTATACGAGTCGATCACTTGCATCGTTGGATGCACAGACGGGTAATATTTTTTCATTACCTGTTTGCTCCATTTACCCATGGAAGTAGCTTTTTACTTAAAACATGCTACGAGTGCATTTACGTATCTGGGTTTTATTTACAGATAAATAAGTAAGCAGTAACGCTCAGCTCTCAATTTTCTTTTGACTTTGAAGCTTTTAATATAGAGAAACAGGCGTTTTAAACAAGCCCCTCATCGCGTAAACAAGTCTCGTGGCGCTCTGTTTGAGAGAAAGTACATTGCAATTTTAGAAGCTCTTACTCATCTTAAGGACGTTCGGTAGTGTTAGCGGGGGGAAACATTTGCGCGGTGAGGGGAAACCAGCGATGAATGAAGATTTGGCAACGTCGTACGGGTCTTAAATGTGTGAGTGTTCATGTACACGCATCAGGTGTCTCTGCACACTCTACACTGTCTGCTCGTCTGCTGCGTGCTGCGTCGGTTACGACAGCGTTCGTGTATCGATGTTTTTGTGATAAAGCTGTAAGTATTTGTTACTGATTTATTATAAAAGTGTAGTGAAAATGAATAAATGAGTAATTAGAAAGACTTGTTCCCCCATGTCGTCTATCATTCCCAAAACAGTGATTAAAAATCTAAGTCAAAATAAAGTAGATTTTAATATTATTGTTGATAAATTTATGGAAGGTAATGATGGTTTAAGATCGTTTCTAATAAATGGGCAAAGCCCTTTAATCAAAAGAGCTACCAGTGTAAATAAAATACTTAAATTTTTAAATGACTTGACAAGTCTCATACAGCATGGGATGTCAGATAAGTAGGATGATTTCTAAGATGAGTGATTCAAACTATGAGCATGTGATTTTGTAATGTGCAAAAAAATTGTATCTTAAGAAGAAATAATAAATTTGAAATTAAAAAAAAAAATAAATAGCGAGTTATTAACATTTATTGTTTTTTATGGGAAGGGGTGGGCGTTCTGTACATACACTCACGCACACACGTAAGCTTGTATTTTATGCGTGAATGCATAAATATCTACAATAATATTGAGATATTTACTGATCAACATCCTGGAACATTTTGAATTTCCCGCCACTTGCGACGTTGCCGTTGCGTTTCGGTCGAGCTTTTATTTAATTTTTTATTTATAAACGAATCAGACGATCGTCGCAAAACTTGGTATACATCAAATTAATAACATTATCTGTAACATATAAAAAAATTGGCCAAATTCACTGGCCCAATTTGCTTAAAACTGTGATTTAGTCAGTTCTCCCATAAGCGACAGTGTTAAAATGACTTAACTTTGAAATTCAATATCTCGAAAACGAAACAGAGGAACCTCTTTAAATTTTGACTGGTTTATTGTAACAACAATAAAAACGTCTGGTCAAAATTTCAGAAAAATTCGTTGGAAAATTCAATCACTACCGAACGTCCTTAACAGAGAATAGAAAGTTGCATTAATAAGAAAAGAAGATGAAAAGTAAATTGACGGCTGGTGTCAGTCTTTTAAATATTCTTGAAGATGTAGTTTTCTGAAAAACAGTCAAAAAGGGTGTTTAAGTGCTTGGAAGTGCTTTAAGACAATTCATTGTGAAAAGGAAGGTCTTTAATTCGTGACACGAAAAAGGAAAATTATAGCAAAAAAAGGTAACAATTTCTTACCTTTTATATCATAATTTATTCTAGGTAAAGTGCTATCAAGAAATTGTAAAAAATATTAGATTTTACAATGGGATACAAATAATAATACTTTCTAAAGATCAGCTCAGCACTACGGACGTAAACCCCATGACCTCACTCCTTATAGCCGCAAATAATTGTTACACTTAAAATGTTATGCAAACCCCGCAGACCGTCAGAGATAACTTAAGTTGGTTAGACGACTCGATAAAACGAGTTTCAGATTCTAATTCATATGAGTTATGAGTACAATGACTTAAAGAATTACTTAAAAAGTTTACACAGACATCAATTCTTTATTGATTAAAGGCGTGAGCTAATACCTATTGCAGAACACAAGGTTAAAGATATTTCTACTACCAACAAGTACAAAATGAATCACAAAACGATTGTTACTACTGTACCTAAAGTGTACCAACAGAGATCCATTTTTCTTTTAAAACATTTAAAAGGATGCAAAAATAATTTTAAGTTTAAAGGTGTAGGTACGATAATTTATATATACAAAGAAGTAAATAATCACTTCTCAGGAGCTCGTGGGAAGCACAAACCTTTTGCAAATCGTGTACCACTACAGTTCAAGCTCGCTGTTGGGGGTGGGACCAGTAATATAAAGTCCCTTAACAAAGTCAAAGAAATGTTTGGAAACGATAATTTTTATAACCTTTAAAAAATTAGTACACTATATTGAGTCTTACAACAATTAATACGTAGAATAATCATTTACTGCAAAGTCAAGTGGTGTTAAAAACAGGCTACGCTTATAAAATCAATAACGAATACGCTAAAAAAACAATATTCTTATCTGCAACATGAAATAGCATCTTCTGGTGCACACAATTTGAACAAATCGATTCAAAATAAGATTCTCTCGAAGATATTTAAAGAGTAGCTGTACAAACATGATGCTTGTACTTTAAATAAAACTATTTGATGGAGGTTTTTACGGTTGTTTCACGATGTTTATGTGAGAGATAGAGTGTGAGAGACCAATCACATTGAACTGACGTCATTACAAAACTATAACGACGAAGTGTCTTTTATTTTAATTGTAAATAATGCAATAGCTAGCTTTTATAGATGCAACACTTAAAAGATAAGATCTATTGTAGCGTAATTGCGGATTTCAAAAAATTCTTAAAACAGCAAGTCTCGGTCTCCATTTTTCTTCAGTGTTACCCTTCAACAACTGTCAAAGAAAATTATTTCAGGTTTTGTTAATAACAAAGTAGGAAAAAATGCTGACAGATTTTACCTCAAAGGTGAAAATTTACCTGCTATGGTCCTCATGGAGCTAAACATTCCAGCAATAACTAGTATTCCCACTAAAATTATGCCTTTCCAGCAACCTCTAGTCCTATGGGAAAAAATAAACAGTTACCGCAAAGAAATGCTTGAGAACAAAGTTTTTGAGCCTTCCGTAAGAAGCCTACGTGGTGACTGTTTTCTGCATGCCAAAAACATTGGGACCTGACGGATAAAAAAATACAGAGTCGTCATAGACTTGAGAAAACTAAATGAGTGATACCCGACTACAATCATCCCATACGCAACATAGCAGACATTGTAGAGGAAATCGGCGCATCTTATTGTTTTACAGTCTTCGATTTGAAAGCTGGTTATAACCAAATCAAAATAACAGAAAAAAAAGTCATAAAACTGCCTTTATGTGCGATCTAGGAATTTTTTACTTCAAAAGATGCCATTTTTGGTTGAAAACAAGCACACCGATATTCTTAGCGCTTGAAGCTGCCTTAGTTCTAAACATGAAAGAAGCAGTTTTTTTCTTCGATAATGTATGCATTCACTTCAAAGAATTTGATGAATACTGTAAAATTATCATTTATAGTTTGGAGCAACTAAGAGAAGCAAATTCAGTCTTGCAGCTTGGAAAAAGTGAATTTTAGAACAAAAAATAAATTATCTTGGTCACATAGTGAGCAGAAAAGTACTAGAACCTGATTTTAAAAAAATAGAGGCAGTTAAAAAATTTTCTTGATTCAAAAATTGAAAAAACGTTCAACAAATTATAGGGTTAGTGGGCTACTACCGTAGATTTGTAGTTAACTTCGACAAAATAGCAAAACCCTTGGAGATGCTGCTAAAAAAAGATCAGGAGTTTGTGTGCAACAAGGAAGCTCAAACAGCATTCAGATTTCTAACGGATAAATTATGCTTTCCTCCAATTTTAATTAACCAAAACCTTAAAAAAATGTTTGTACTCACAACAAAAACTTAATGCTACGCTATACAGAGGGTATTCTTACAATAAAAATTGAAAAAAACAAGCTTATCACTTTCATAACCCGCAACTTCTCCAGAAGTGAAAGCAACTACTGTACGTTGGTTAACAAAGCCCAAACCTTAATATAATGCATAGAGAAATTTAGAGTCAACACGTACAGAAAAAAGTTCATATAAGTGACCAATCATTGGCCCCTTGTATGGCTCAATTTGATGAGAGACCCATGCTCTTAAGTTACAGGCTGGTGACTTAAACTCGCTTATTTCTAATTCAATACAATATATACAGCAGGCTTCCAGGACGTTAACGCAGACGCATTATCTCAAAACCAAATCGATGTTGATATACCTTCACTCACCTGCACAAAAAGAGAGCTGCAACAGCTGCTAAGGACCATATCCAAAGAAACTTAGCAATATACATGCTAAAAAACAAGTAAAAGCATCGGCTCCTGCTGCAAAGAAGCCCTTTAAGCCAAAGCTTTGTCACCATCTGGGGCATTATTTTATTAATTATAGTAAATTAAAATAATTATTTCTCTTAAATAAAATCGTTTCTACATTAATTTCAATTTTGAAATTATGCGCGCAGCTCCGACTTCCAACTTAGTACTTAATATTACCACCTATCGCTCGCCAGGTGGCGACCACTAGTCTTTAGCCAAAATCGCAAGTAAGAAAGCGACATAAAGTATATAAGACGGACTGTGTGACGACTGATTGGGATCGATCCAAAATATGCAAATACGTGTAATGTACATCTCTTAAGCCACTCACTTGACTTAAAATAGTAATAGTTAAGTACATATTCAATAAACATCACTGTTACAATATAAAACACTTGTCTATACCTTCTTTTCCCTCGAACCTTAAAAAAAAAAGAAACTAGACACCCACTAGTCAACCTGGTGACCAACTCATCGAGGCCTCTACGAATTACCGCTCAATCACCCCACCATTCTGATAAGTTGGATTCCGAAAAATCAAACGGAGCCACAACGCCAACAATATAGGAAGCAGGGCCACCATCATTATTGGACTTAAAGGGACGGCTTGAGTCACTCGGGAGTGACTCTGATCTCTTCCAACCCCGCTTCCCCACTTAAAGTCGTCAAACCCCAACGGCCACTTTTAACAATTTGGCGCTCGACGTGAAGCCATCCCCCAAGAACTCTCAGGTGCTGCTGAGGGGTACTCACAAGCAATGTGCCCACGAGTCACCGAGTCCAACAGCGCTGTCGACTGTTAAACGCCTAACTCGCCATCAAGCAAAGCTCCTTCTAGGTGAATAGAAACACCTAAAGGCGCACAAAAAGAAAAAAACAAAGAAACAAAAATTACACTATACAATGCCTGCCACAGACACTACCGGCCTTAAGGAGCTACTAGCTAAACTTCTGCAAAGGGCTCAGGAGCAGTTACCCGAGCTACCTACATATAGAGCTTGAAACCATAAAGACCCGAAGGTCTTTCTCGCCCAATGTAAACTCTATTTAAAGGTTCATCGCTCCCTGGATACCCAACAGACTTTGGTTGCAACGAAGGGGCTGCAAGGCGATGCCGAAAAATGGTTACAGGTTTTATAAATATTTGTCTTTCACTTTTAAACAATTTGGGGAGCTTTTTCGGGCACGCTTCGATAGTCCGGCGATCCAGAGATAACTACTTTCCGATCTATATTCCAAACATCAAACCGAAAAGAAACCAGTAGCAACATTTCTGCGGGAGAAGTACCTTCTGTTTAAAAGAATTAATCGTGCAGCCAAGAAAGAAGTAATAATCACCATGGTCGTCGAGCTCATTCGTCCATCTATTCGTCAGTTACTCCGAAGCCATACATTCAAGATCTACGTGGATCTTCTCACTATGGCAGTCCAGTTAGAATTAGTCGAAGAAGACCTCACGAAAACACGGGGGAAAAGGTCTGATAGGGACGCCAAGCAAACCCCAGTGACTACCTCTACTGGAGCCAACCCAAACCCTTGGCTACCCAAGAACCACTTCTGTCCCAATTACCACCTCCAAAAGGACTGTCCCATTCGAATTGTTTGAGTCTCAACTCACCCAGGAAGCGAAACTGGAGTGTCAGGAAAGCTAACAACAGGCACTCCAGAGAGACGCTGGCAATAAATGTCACCAGCATGTCCCGCCAACTACTACAAGAAATTATGGTTGGACTGGGTCAGCGAGAAATAGCTGCTCTGGTCGACCAAGCATCTACCGACAATTTTGTACATCCCTCACTACTTTCGGGACAGGAGAAGATCACACACTACACTCAACAGTGTGACTTTACCTGTGGTAATGCAACTCTCAGGATCTCCGGCAGTGTTTGTCTTCACCTACGGATTCAGAGAAAGTCATTCAAATTTAGCTTCCTCGTAGCACCAGATCTACAACATCAAATGGTCCTAGGTCTAACAACAATCTACACGGAGAAATCTATCTTAGATTTGACAAGAGAAGTGCTATACTTTGGAAGTAGCCAACGAATAATTATCTCATTTGTGTCACGCCCATCTCGGGAGAATTAGCAAACAGCTCTAAACTTAGATCAGGTTCAACGTGGATTAACTAAAGGAGAACGTTCTGGCCTCTTTAAACTGTTGCAAGGACACGCAGAAGTCTTTGAACCTTTGACGGGAAAGTTACGTCAAAGTCGCACCATACAACACGAGATCCAGGTCAGACCACACCAACCTTTCTGGTTAGCACCATATCTTTGCTCAGACAAGCGCAAGGAACTCATCGAGAAGCAAGTTTAAGAAATGCTAGCTGGTGGCATCATCGAGCCATCCTTCTCATTATATAGCTCCCCTGTCGTCTTGACACCCAAAAAAGATGGCACCATACGATTCTGTGTGGATTATAGTCGGCTAAATTCAATTACCGAAGAGACCTCTCAACGGATACCCCACATAAATCACGCCATAAAGGATGTAGATAGAGCTATCTGGTTCTCAAAGTTTGATCTCAAAAGCGGCTACTGGCAAATAGCGATGGCAGCTGAGTCTATGCAATATACAGCTTTTTCCACACACACTGGTGGTTGCTACCAATTCCAAGTTATGCCATTCAGGCTGAAAGGAGAACCTGGAATCTTCTAAGGGTTAATGAGTCAGGAAGTCCGTACTGGATACCTGGGGAGGCTCTGTCTTGTCTACCTGGACGATATCAGTGTCTATTCCAAAACACAGGAAGAACACGTCAGACATATCGCTTTTGTCTTAGAGAAGTTCCAAATCCACGGACTCACAGTAGCCATCAGAAAACGTATCTTCGGGATTTCGAAGTTAACATACCTAGGACATCAAGTCACGTACGAGGGGAACAAAGCCATACCCAAGCATGTCGAGAAGCTATGCAGTTTACCAGTACTAAAAACTCGAAAACAGCTGCAGTCCTTCCTTGGCACAAGTGGATGGCTCCAGGAATACGTTCCTCGTTATTCCGAAATAACAGCGCCTCTCTTAAATCTCATTAGCAAAAAACGGTCATACTAATGGACACCAGAAGCTCAAGAAGCCATGGAGCGGCTCAAAAAAGAACTCTCGAATCCTCTACAATTGGCTCGACCACATGAGGGTTGGCCATATGTCTTGCAGACAGACGCTAGCGCTCGTGGAATGGGAGCCGTCTGATATCAGATCAGACCCGATGGACAGCGTAGTATCATCAGTTATGCTGGCGCCAAGTTCAATCCATGTGACGCAAAATATCATAGCAATGAGCAAGAGTGCTTAGCTATGGTTTGGGCTATTAAGAAATATCGACCCTTTCTGGAGGATCAATTTACCTTGCGAACGGATAACAAGGGCCTCACTTGGCTACGCATGGCTAAGGAAACTCGAGATAAATTGAAGTGATGGTCTATTCTCCTTAAGGAGTACAATCCCATCATCAAACACTGTCCAGACCGAGAAAACCAGCTAGCGGACTTTCTCGCATGGAATCCGGTAGAAGAGGAGCCGGATAATCTAGACAATGTGGACCGAATACTGCCTCCAACAAATTCCGGGAAACACCAACTATACCCATCTGTTGCATGGTCGAAACACCTTGATTACTAAATGAAGTTAAAGATGCGCAGCTCCAGCACGCGTATTGCCTTGAATTTGGTCACAAGATTATCCAGGCAGCAGAGAGCCCAACTCTCTCACCATCAGATACCCAGTTTTTGGCTTGTCATGGACTCGTCGACGACTTGATATGGCAGTGAACAACGAAGGACTCAAGTTGGAAGGTCTATGTGCCCCAGAGCATGGTACCCCAAGTGCTCTATGAGTTTCACGACACTCACCACGCGGGACATTCAGGAATGAAGGAAACAGCTCACAGTATCAAAAGTTACCACTATTGGCCTGGGATGATCGCCGAAATCAAGAAATATGTCCAGGAACGTAGGCTGTGCGCATACTATAAAAGAGCAATCACTGCTCGAGGTACCATCTGACCACATCAGCCCAAACACCCATGCGAGATCATAGCCATTGATCTAATGGGTCCATATCCAAAGAGCTCTAGGGGACGACGTTTCATACTGGTTGTCACGGATCTCTTCAGTCAATGGGTCAGGCCTTTCCTCTGGGTTGTTCGGAGGCACCCTGGCTTACCCAGCTCCTGGAGGATTAAGTTTTCGGTTGGTGGGGATATCTTCGAGTCATCCTAACGGACAATTGTCGACAATTCATCTGTCAATACTGGCAAGACGCTTGTATGCGTTGGGAAATTCAACATTGGACTACTCCCATTTATCATCCTCGAGCCAACCCTACGGAGCGCCGAAACCAGAAGATTAAGAAGGGCCTTTATCTACATTTGAATGGGCAATCCCGCAACAAACTACACGACTGAGAGACGTACACTTACTGAGAGTATTATACCAATTAAAAAATTATCGCAACGCCACCACCGGGGCATCTCCGGCCTAATTGCTGTTGGGTCATGATACCTCTCGACCAGAGGAATGGAGAACCCGTCAATTGGCAGAGCAACTCCTACAAAAGGGGTATATTGATGCCATAGAGCATCAAGAGCAGTAACAGAGGCCACACTACTCGACTGGTCAACCCAGTTCTATCTACCCACCAGGTACCTTGGTCTACATACGTAACCACCCACTCTCGAGGGCTCCAGAACAGTTTTGCGCCAGCTTCACGCAAAAATGCGAAGGTCCCTATCCTAACACGGCTCATATGGCAGGGGATATCTACCTAATCTCTATGGGTCGAGCTACCACGAAACTTCACGTTTCTCAACTCAAACTCACCCACACGGAGGCCATCGATCGCCACCAACGTCCGAATGCACACTTCAACCGGCCAGCATCGACAACTCCTCAGCACACCACCGACCCACAGTCTTCTTCAAGATCTAACCAGGAGATCACGACAACCAATGCTAGCAAGATAAGCAGAGCAGATAAGTCCACTAGACCATCCCGAAGCAATTCAGAAGAATAAGGTGACGTCTCAGTACCACCACCCAGAGGCTCTGATGGGCCAAACCAACGTTACAACTTGCATCCACGAAATCATAAGTGAAGTGGAGTGAAAATATATATTCATAATAAAAAGACACTGAACAAAGTAGTGGGAGTGTGAGTGTGCATGAAACCGCGGACCTTTGTCAATCGAGAATGGATGACTGAATGACCGCTAAAATTTACATCGAGAGTAATAATTTTTCTGACTCCTGTACCTCTACCACTGCTTACTCAAAATTATTATAAACTCTCCAAAACGGTGGAATTTGTTACTATCTGGGGCATTATTTTATTAATTATTGTATATTAAAATGATTATTTTTCTTAAATTCGATTGTTTCTACATAAATTTCAATTTTGAAATTTCGCGCGCAGCTTTGACTTCCAACTTAGTACTTGATAGTACCACCTATCGCTCACCAGGTGGCGACCACTTGTTTTTAGCGAAAATCGCAAGTAAGAAAGCGACGTAAAGTATATAAGATGGACTGTGTGACGACTGATTGGGTTTGATCTGAAATATGCAAATACGTGTAATGTATACCTCTTAAGCCACTCACTTGACTTGAAATAGTGATAGTTAAGTACATATTCAATAAACATCACTGTACCAATATAAGACAGTTGTTTATACCTTTATTTCCCTTGAACCTTAGAAAAAAAAAAAAAACAATAAAAAAACTAGACACCCACTAGTCAACCTGGCGACCAACTCGTCAAGGCCTCTACGAATTACCGCTCAATCGCCGCACCTCTCCGGTAAGTTGAATTCCGAGGAATCGAACGGAGCGACAACGTCAACAACATCGGAAGCAGTGCCATTATCGTTGTTCGACTTAAAGGGATGGCTTGAGTCACTCGAGAGTGACTCCGATCTCTTCCAACCACACTTCCCCACTCAAAGTCGTCAAACCCCAACGGTCACTTTTAACAGCTTCTAAAGAACGAGAACTGAACTACAATGATAAAAAAAACCATGCACACAGCGTCATAGTTAATTTATAGTGGGGATGTATCAATGCGTACTTGAACAATCCCCCGTATATCTTCAATGGCACGTATCAAAAGGGGTAAGAGTAAACCTGCTCATAGTTTGTTTTCTCCCAAAAATAAAAATTGCACTTCGTTCAACTGTACAGGAGTATCCCAGCTTGGACTACTACATGACAACGGTGCCAAGTCAAAGCGTTTGCCAATACGTAGTGAAAGGTGTATAATACACAACGGCTTTGTTACCATATGAGCGTTAACTGTACAGACACTACTATAACAGCCAGTTATTCGTTACTACAGTAGAGTAAACGCATTGTATATGCTGTCTCACTCTCATTGGTAAAAGCAGTAGCCGCTGAAGTGATAGCAGTGGTAGGAACGGTAGTGACAAGAGCAAAAAGTGTTTACCGTAGCGATGTACCTTATAAAAAAAAATACATAAACTTCGCGCGTCTTTCCTTCTCTCAATCTTTCTCTTTCTCTTTTTCACGATCGGATCATACCTTGACATTTTCAGCAACATCGTGAAACATCTTTACAACTGCTTGCGATCGTTTGTGACCTGCGCAGTTGCGCACGACTACTTGCGAGCGCTAGTGTCGCGTAGTGCATGCTCTTATATGCGTACAACCTGCTCACAAACGCTCGCATCTCGCAGCCTGCACAGCGCGACTACTTTCAAGCACTCGAGTCACGAGCATATGCTCGCAAGTGCTCACATCTAGACTACTATGCGATCGCCAGCATATGCTGCCCCATGCTCAGAATGTCCTTACTCTGCCCGCACAGTATACATTATGTGGATAGATTTTGGTGATTTGCGCAGTGCCTAACATGCTCCTGCCTTCCCCTTGCACATCTAGCCTGAGCATGCATTTTTGCTTCATGCGCTCCAAACGCACCAACTGGGTCCTCATAACCAAGTAACCCATCAAAGCCGTAAGAGAGCTAGCGATAAATTATTTTATAATGTGATAATATGAACTATCCACCCTCTTATCTGTATATAATTTACTTATACAAAATAAAAAGTTAATCAAGCACTACAATGGGTTTTTTCTGGAGCCAAGAGCCCTTGGAGCGCTGCATACACCTAAATTATGCTGGCGCTTGCAAGTAGTCACGCTGTGCAGGCTGCGAGGTGTTGGCGCTTGCGAGCATATGCTAACAACGCAAGTGCTTGCTAGTAGTCACGCTGTGCAGGCCACGAGATGCGAGTGCTTGCGTGCAGTTGTACGCATATGAAAGCTTATACTACGAAATACTAGCACTCGCAAGTAGTCATGCGCAACTGCGCAGACCACAAACGATCGCAAGCAGTTGTGAAGACGTTTCATGATGTTACTGTAAGCATCAAGGTATTATTCAGTTGTGGAAAAGGTAAAGAGACAGAGAGAGAAAGACGCGTAAAATTCATGCATTTTTTTATAAGGGGCTTTGCTACGGTAAACACTTTTTGTTTATGTTGCTACCATTGCCACCACAGCTATTATTTTGGCTGCTACTGCTCTTACCAATAAGAGTGGGACAACATGTACAATGCGTTAACTCCACTGTAGTAACGAATAACTCGCTCTTGTAGTAGCATCTGTACAGTAAACGCACATATGGGAACGAAGCCGTGGTGTGTTATACACCTGACACCATGTATCGGCCGACGCTTTGACTTGGCACTACTGTCATATAGTAGCCCAAGCTGAGATACTTCGATGAAGTCAAACAAAGTGCAATTCCCATTTTTGTTATTAAGTATTATTCTATGTTTGATATTAAATTTTAGTCAATTTTTCTTATTAAATATTAAATTTGAAAATCATCATATGAGGGTAACCCAAGTAAGTACTACATGTTTATGTTCATACTACATGTACTACTACATGTTCATAATCTACCTTACTTTACCAAACTATTCCGCAAAAACACCTGCAGAAAAATTTGCAGAGAATCTTGAAAAGTTACTACCCCTATTCCCTCCAGAAAATTCTACATGGTTTTCATCGAGACATTGTTTACAAAAGTTGTGTTAACATTGACATGTTAAAACATCATTTTTTTGCGAATGGTGGTGCATCCCTACATAAGTGACATTCAAAATTTCCATTAAATTCGAAAATTTGTTACGTGCAATGTAGTGTGTATTCCTAATGACTTATACTTCATTGTACTACTTACTGTATTTGTACTTCTCTTTGTATGTTTCATATGTCTTTGAAATAAATAACTCTAGCATTATATAATTGTAGTAAAGTTTTCCAGCGTCACGTACTACAGTAGTGTTTTGTTGATAAATGTAATAGTATATAAATTACATACAATAAAGTGACTGTCCATGTAAATGAGTAAATTATTAACATGTATGTGTCATGATTACATAAGCTTCTCATCAAGGTTATTTTTAAATGGTATAAATACGTAGTTATGATACATTCCGTGGTCTCCTATTTTTCATTTCTAAAGAATGCATAGTGTTACAATTCAGAAACAACATTTTAAAAAAAACGAAAAAATACTGTTTTTCTTTAAAATTATGTTACATATCAAATAGTAAAAATTCTGCTTTATAAATCAGAATTATTATTTCAATTGAAAAAATATTTTGACGCAACGAAAAAAACTGAGATTTTGTGTAAAAAGAACGCATTGATTGAAATGTAGTTTAGAGATTATCACTGATTTCTAATTATTCCTTAGCATAAAAGAAAATTTTATTATTTTTGTTAACAATTCTGTACTTAACAACCAATACTTTTAAAGATTAAAGAAAATTTATAATGAAGGTATTTCTTAATCAATCACATAAATTAATAAGAAAATAAATTCAAAAAAAAAGTGTTCTTCATGTCTTTTTCAAAGTCATGATGACTGAAGTTAATACGCAGTTCTCAAACAAATTTTATAAATAACTTATTCTTGATTTCTTTCTAACAAATTTCCTTCATTGAAAATCAAAAATTGTTTATTTGCAGCTTTTTTGAGGTTTTGTGTCATAAAACGTAGTAAAAATTTTAAAATATGCATAGTTTATTCTCTTATATACTAAAAATACCAAAGGATTCAACAAAACTAAGATCTTAAACTGAAATGACTTGAATTAGAATGCAAATTAAAAAAAAAATCAATAATCCGTATAGTTTTTATAACCTCAAAAAATTTTTTTTTATGCTTTCTCAATAATTTTTCTCTATTTTATAGCCCATGGCCATTATCTCCCGCAAAAAATTATCACTCTGCTATGTTAAGTTCAAGCACAGTTGATTGTTTCACGAAAAATCGAAAATCTCCCACTGTGTGACGTTAAAAGAAATTAACATGGAGATGTAGAAAGAAGATGTGTAGTTCTCGCAGACCACAATTCTTGGCAAAAGTAGTATCCCTGAAAGACAGCAGTAGGATACTAAGTTCTGAAAAGAACACTGCCATTATTAAGTTAATTTAAGATGAGCGAGTTTCTCTTTTGTAGACAAATCAAGTAATTTTTAGAACAATATGCTGGCTTATGCGACAAAAAATAATAAGTGCTTTTTTGCAAAATAAGAACTCTTATTAAGCCACACAGTTATATTATTCTTATCGGCAAAAAGTAGAAATATGGGAATTTTCATATAAAAGAATTTATGAAATTTTTCATTTCTCTCCATACTTACAGTCCTTTCAAGAACGAGTTGGCTTGTGTTCGACTACGTTAGAAAGATGCTTTCCCGGCGTTATCGTTTTACCAGTGACAAGTAGTCGTAACACTAACAAACTCTCGTATACCTCAGGTACATGAGTAATATTATATATTGTATGCTATGTTGTATTGCTGTGCGTATGTTACCATACTTGAATCCAGCCTCATAAGGCTGAGACAAATAGTAAGGGAATTGTTAGTGTACTATACTTAGTAACATCAATACATCAGGTGTTATTATATTTCAAACATCAGCTACAACAGATGACAGTTACCTTACTTCTCAATTTTGAGAATAGCACAGACATGATTTACACAATAATAAAGTGATATCTTTTCTGATGATTTAATAGATTCGATAAAACTGGGAATAATCGACTACTACAAATAATGTACATTATAAATTTTCGCGTTTATATTTACAGTCTTTTTACAGATTATTGTTTTTTTCTCTTTTTAATTAGCTTATTTTTGTAATGGTCAGTTAGCCACTGCTTGCACGTATGCAGCCGCAAAATCTTACAAGGTTGACTCCAACAATGATTTAAATGTTACATGAAAATTATCATAGTAATGATAATAATAAGTCTGCATTGAACGTCAGACCCAAAGTCGACGGTACTTTAACTCTTGTAGATCTCTCAATAAAAAAAAAAGGTAAAGATCGGTACGTTCCAGGAATTTTTTAACTGTTGCACTCAAAAAAAACATGTTAGGTTGGAGATTTAAAAGAGTTATAATGGCTAAACCTAATAATTACTGGTAATCAACACAAGCACACTCGTGGTGCAGTAATTAAACAGTAGTTATAAGTTAAGCTTGCCAATCCCTCTAATTCTGCACATGGTACAAGTTATTGTCAAATTTATGTACAATAATTTTTGTTGAGTATACGCAGTAAGAAACGTTAAAATTATAATTGATAATAAGCAATTGGCTCACATTCTTAGAAAAAGTAGTGCAAATTAAACTTGTTACACGATCAGTTTATAAGATTTTTAGAGATTGCATCCAAATTGTAAAGATATCTTTTTTTTTCAGACATACTCATAAATATACGTCCTATGTCTGGCACTGGGGTTGTAGTCTTCAGGAGTTCTTTTTTTTGCAGACATTACATCACTAAAGCAGAGGGAAATTTTGACCAATAGCCGAATAAAAAAAATTTGTCAACAATAGTGCCAAATTTTGCGAGTATCTTAAATGTAATAACCTATATTGCTTGGCTGGTAACAAAAATTTCTTATGTAAAACATCCTGTAGCGGGCAGTTAACAGCTTGGTAAGGGGGAAATATGCGTTTGAATGTCTAGTCCACTTCTCTGTTTATGTTTATACTTTATCCTCACTAGTACACCAAGTCAACATAAGTATGTATAATAACCCTAACAATATTGTGGTGTACATATATATATACATATATATAGAGCTGTATTAAAAATTATAGAATACATGTGTTGAAAATTTTTTTAAATCTTGCTGACTCTAAGAATCGATTCCCAAGTCTTTAGATTGGTAGTCAAGTATTTTATTGATTGTGCTACGTATCAAGCCAGTTCAACTGCTGTTCTTATTACTTATGAATACTTACTGAGACACTCATAAATTAAAAAATTAATTAACAATCGGATGTTTTTTTTAAATGGTATTTGTAAGTAAGTTCTCTTATTTTTAATAAAATAGTTATAATTATTTTTAAGTGGTTTAACAACATTAAAAGGGGGTTTTTGCAGTTTGTTTTGCTTATATTTTGTAACAATTCGACATACAGAAAAAAAAATACTAGCATGTAGAGCGAGAAATTTTCTATCAACAAGGACTTTTGTTTTGACAACCACAATATTTCGAGAAAAAATAAAGAAGGCATTTGGGCACTACTTGTAAGTGTATGGGAACTGAAGAGAGCTGTTGATTGTCTGCTTTCTTTCTCTTGCATTTATAAGGGTAGGCCTTTTTTATTAATTTTCTTTCTATTTTGCGCTTGTATAATATAAAAGACTAATATTAGAATTTGTATTAAATTTTCATTGTGTTTGTTACGACGTAGCTCTTATACGTAACTTTAGCGCGTGAATATTAAAATGCAGTGTCCAGCGCGTGGAGAGCAAATGAGTTTCTATTTAGCAGTGTTCGTAATGAAGTTGAAGTATTAAGAGTAATTAACTAGTACCTTTATAAGTAATCGACGATTAGAGGCTGACAGTTTCCTGTGATGGCTAGTGGAGTAGATTGCGTGTTGAGCTAGTAATATATGAGAAAAAATGAAAAGCTTAATTAAAAAGTTAGGGCACCTTGCTTTATTGGCTCACAAATATTATAAAAATAATTTAAATCACTAGATGGACGCTGAATAATACATTTTACTTAAGTAAATACCAGCTTCTTACTTGTTGGTCAACGGTTTCTTCAGAAAAGAGGACGAGCTCACATGGTGCGGTTCTATTTAAACCTTCAGTTAAAAATTTGTGGTAGGGCCGGTGGTGAGTCAAGGAGTGGAAGTACATTTTATTAACATATTTTTAGAAAAAAGCTGTAGTTGCAGGTGTAGATTAGATGTGAGATTTGGTGGGGTTGGAGTTAGGAAGCAGGAATAGTTGGTGAGCACGTGATTGACCGAGCAGAGACCTTGCATTAGAGAAAGCAATGCGGCAGGGACAAAGCTACAGGTTCACGTATAGCAAGATATTACCACTATCTGGATATTCGAGGAATGATGCTAAGGAGCTTTTTTTCAACAAGTGTCTGACAATTACGGAATTACTTAAGCTGCCTTCCTCGAAACAGAAAATCTGGGAGGAAAGACCAGCCTTGCCGATTCAACTAGTTTTGGCACTCGCCGAAATTGAGGAGCTGGATTGCCAGTCTGGCGATTATGCAAGCAGTGTTACCATCACCACATCAATTATATGTTTGAGGACATTTAAACAATGTGCATTTTTGAATGTACAAAGGAAGACCATGCAAGAGAGCTGGCAAACCAACAATACTGTTGGAACTGTAGCGGAACCCCAGAGCTCAGTGCTACTATCATCTATTTACCCGAATTAGAAGTTCAAGGAGAATAATGTTTATGTTTTTCTTTCTTTTTTGCAGGACAAGTAACATAATACAGTTAAATAAATACATGCATAAAAAGAATAAATAATTTAACAAATAGACATACTCCAAAAAAAAAAAAAAAAAAAAAAAACAAGAAAAAGAAATATCACACGAAACAGCACAGAATGAATAAACAAGAAATAACACAAACATGAAAAAACAGAACCTTCAAAATAGACAAATTGCTAGACGCTAAACACACAAAAAAAAAGAAACACAAAAAAAACAAACCAACAAATACAAAATCTATAAACAAGAAAATATAAACAAAATAATTCAATGCCCAAAAACACGAAAGCAACAGAGTTCAAAGCAATACATACAAAACAAAAGATACGCAGAACACTGCTGACACAAAATAAAAACAAAAACAAAAAATGTAAAGGAACACGCACAAATGTATGACGGAGCACTATTGCACCTCCCAGACGTTACACACCCACATGCATATTACACGTTGAAAGCACTAGAATTATTATATATGAATAATAATGTATGCAACACATGAGCCCATCCAAAATCCCTTTCTTTTTCATAAGAACTTATACGTCACTTTCAGATATCACCATTTGCACACTTACCCTGAACCTAATCTTTTGTGATCCATCTAGCGTTGCATCTATGGACCTATGGACCATAATACTAATCCTAAGCGCTGGATATTTGTAAAGAAGATACGTTAAAACCATTACTAAGAAGATACGAGAAGTCAGGACGACTCTCCCAACTTGAGGGGGCTACTCATTATCACTTGTCATATACCAACCCATACGCACCCAGCTTCACACACATGCAAACAGGCCGACCATCGCAAAAAAGCTGGAAGCAGGAAAAATCTTATTTAAAGCAGCTGTTTACATCTGTAGTGTAAGGCGAATATGTGTATTGGACAGCACTTGCAAGCGATACTCGAAGAACTCTATAGAAAATATGGTAATATATGTATTACTGGACAATCCCAAATTCGTTTTCAAAATCACCAATTAAGACCAAGCAACGCGAGGATTAAATGTAACCTTTGAAAAATTAAAAAACGGCCTTCAGCATCGTGAAGTAAGAAAGTTCATAGAACACCCTGAATGGGATTAAGCCGAAACTTGTAAACGAGAGCAAGCCATGATTAGCACAGCTGGTATAACATACGCTGGTTTTTTAGAGCGGTTTTCATTGAAAGAAAAAGGTCACGATTGGCATGTAACTCCTTAGCAACATAAAATTTGTTTCCTCGATACTACAGCCTAAAGAGATTGTTAAACAAGCATAATACATCATTTCCAAAGTCATAAAGAAGACAATATTGTAAGATGACAGTTCGAGTGCCCCAAATCAGTACACCACTGAATCACACATAGTGATGTTTGCCGTTACTATGTGTACACTTAAAACAAATTTGACTTTAACATCGTGGTCCAGCAATAAGTACCTCACTTATCTTCTGCCATCCCATCTAAATGTCATTATTACTGCCTTTTTACTCCATTAACCTAATACCATCTCAATCTACTGTAAAAATATAATAAAAATTAAGTGCTTTCCGATAGCTAACCAAATTTGTTACCTAAATGTTAATTTTCAGCACAGTTGTAGCTGGTATATCAAAAAAAAAATTTTACAACAGCAAAAATAGTAGTAATGCTCATAATAACGATAAATAAATAAATAAATACATACAAAAATATTTAAAATAATAATACCTCAAAACACATCACGTCACTTACAGTATTTTTAAAAAAAAGTATAATTGTTATCTATTAATTTCTAATGTAATACTTATATGTAAAGACGGTATTTTATGCGAATATTACCCTAGCTATATTTAAATTGTGTTAAACATATATCTGTAAAACGTGAGCTGGTTTAACGAGGCAAAAACTTATCCAGCAAGTGAGAACTTAGGAAGGGCGTGTCACATCTAGTGACGTTTACCTTCAGTGAGTAACAAACACCACATGGTGTTTGTTGCCTAATAGATGCACCCATAAATCGATACCAACGTCCGTTTGGTCGATCACGTGCTCACCAACTATTTCCGCTTCCTAACTCCAAACCCACCAAATTTCACATCTGGCCTACACCTGCAACTGCTCCTTTTTTCCAAAAACATGTTAATAAAATGTACCTCCACTCCTTGACTCACCACCGTTTCTACCTCAAATTTTTAACGAAGGGCTTAAATAGAACAGCACCATGTGAGCTCGTCCTCTTTTCTATAGAAACCGCTGACCAACAAGTAAGAAGCTGGTATTAACTTAAGTTAGTTGTATTATTTAGCGTCCATCTAGTTATTTAAATTATTTTCATAATATTTGTGAGCCAACGAAGAAAAGTGCCGTAACTTTTTACTTGAGCTCTTTATTTCTTCTAATATATTACTAACTCAACACGCAATCTACTCCACCAGCCATCGCAGGAAGCTCTCAGCCTCTAATAGTCAATTACTCGAATACTTAACTACCAGTCTAAGGTCTTGGGGTGTAATTCTTAGAGTCAGCAAGATTTAAGACAATTTTTAACACATGTAATCTATAATTTTCAATACAACTACATATATATATATAATGTACACGACAATATAGTAAGAGTTAAAATACATACTAATGTGGACTGCGGTACTAGTGGGGCGGCAATATTAACATAAACAGAGAAGTGGACCAGGCTTTTCCATGCATATTTTTCCCTCACGAAGCTGTTAACTGCCCGCAACAAGAGGTTTCACATAAAAAATTTTTGTTACCAACCAAGCAATATAGGTTATTATTATATTACAAGCAAAACAGGATATTACATTTAAGATACTCGCAAAATTTGGCACCATTGTTGACAAATTTTTGTCATTCGGCTATTGGTCAAAATTTCCCTCTGCTTTAGTGATGTAACGTCTGCAAAAAACAGAACCCCTAGAGACTACAACTCCAGTGCCAGACATATGACGTATATTTATGAGTATGTCTGAAAAAAGAAGATATCTTTACATTTTGCATGCAATCTCTAAAAATCTTATAAACTGATCGTGTAACAAGTTTAATTTGCACTACTACATCGAAGAATGTGAGCAATTGATAATTTAAACCTTTCTTACTGCGTATATTCCACAAAAATCATTGTACGTAAATTTGATAATAACTTGTACCATCTGTAAAATTAAAGAGATTGGCAAGCTTAACTTATAATTACTGTTTAATTACTGCACCACGAGTGTGCTTGTGTCGATTACCAGTAATTATTAGGTTTAGCCATTATAAGTCTTTTGGATCCCCAAGCTAACATGTTTTTTTTTAATTGCAACAGTTTAAAAACTCCCGAAACGTACCGATATTAACCTTATTTTTTATTGAGAAATTTAAAATAAACATAAGGGTTGAAAAGCGAGTCCTGTTACATGTTCGAAGTAAATGAGTGACTAAATTTAGTAATTAAGCTGCGTGTAAGGAGCGAGTATTCTAAGCAAATGTTATACTTGGTTAAGTGATTAAGCATTGCAAAAAAAGCCCAAAGAAACCAGGCCACTGTAGACTTGCTTACAAATTAGGAAAAGATCAACTAGAGTTAAAGTACCGTCGAGTCAAGGTCTGATGGTCCGGGTCATAATCTGGAATTCGTGAGAGAAATTATTTGGATAGGATTTTTTTGCATGATCTTACGCAAAATGATCACCTAAAAACGAATTTGCATGTTGCCAGGCTTCAAAGTTGTAGGAAAAATGTTTAAACAAAATTTTTCAAACAAATCAAAAATATTGTTTATTTTGTTCTGGAAAAAATTTTTTTAGCTTTTTTGGACTATTCTAAACAAAAAAAATTTACTGAAAATTTTCTCTAAAATCAACACTTTTCGAGATATTAATTGTACAAAGTTTAAAAAACTGTGAAAATCGCCACTTTCAAGTATGAAAAACAACAATAAAAATTAGAAATTTTGATGTTGCCAAAATTCTCAAATATTCTTCAAACATCCCTTGACAAAATTCTAAGGCGTTTCCGGATGTTATTTTATTGCAAAACTTTAATTTTTAATTTACAATTAAGCGTGTGCAGGCTTAACTTAAAATAATTTTTTTTATTTGAATACATGTATGTTTATGTAGCAACAGTTAGGTTAACCTCATTTTTCATCAATATAAAAGATTGTATAATTATTTTGATTCCCACAATTACTATAGAAGAATAATATACTTACCATTAAAATCAAATATGAGCGCCAGTAAATTCCGTGTACTCCTTGTGAGTGGGAAAGAGACGGAGCATGAGAGCCGTGGCCAGCAGCGGCCGACCGTAACGATGCACACGCTTGATTGTAAATTAAAAATGAAGGGTTTGCAATAAAATAAAATCCGGAAACGCCTTAGGATTTTGTCAACGGATGTTTGAAGAATATTTGAGAACTTTGGCAACATCAAAATTTTTAATTTTTATTGTTGTTTTTCATACACGAAAGTGGCGATTTTCACAGTTTTTTAAACTTTGTACAATTAATATTTCGAAAAGTATTGATTTTAGAGAAAATTTGCGAGACATCTTTTTTGTTTAGAATTGTCTAAAATAGCTTAAAAAGTTTTTTTCAGGGCCAAATAAACAATATTTTTGATTTGCTTAAAAAATTTTGTTTAAACATTTTTCCTACAACTTTGAAGCCTGGCAACATGCAAATTCGTTTTTAGGTGATCATTTTGCGTAAGATCATACGAAAAAATCCTATCCAAATAATTTCTCCCACGAATTTCAGATTACGACCCGGACTACATATTATCATTACTATGGTAACTTTCGTGTTACATTAAAATCATTTTTGGAGTCAACCTTGTAAGATTTTGTGACTGCAAACGTGCAAGCAGTGGCTAACTGACCATTACAAAAATAAGCTAATTAAAAAGAGGAAAAGACAATAATCTGTTAAAAAACTGTAAATATAAACTTGAGAATTTATAATGTACATCATTTGTAGTAGTCGGTTATTCCCAGCTTTATCATATCTATTAAATTACCAGAAAAGATATCACTTCATTATTGTGTAAATCATTTCTGTGCTATTCCAAAAATTGAGAAGTTAGGTGACTGTCATCCGTTGTAGCTGAGGTTTGAGATATAATAACACCTAGTGTATCTATGTTTCTAAGTATAATACACTAACATTTTCCTTACTATTTGTATCAGCCTTATTAGCCTAGATTTAAGTATGGTTACATACGCACAGCAATACAACATAGCATACAATATATATTATTCCTCAATTACCTAACGTATACGAGAGTTTGTGAGAGTTAGGACTATTTTCCACTGGTAGAACGATAACGCTGGGACAGCATCTACCTAATGTAGTCAAACACAAGCCAACTTATTCTGGGAAGGACTGTGAATATGCAGAGGAATGAAAAATTACATAAATTATTTTATATGAAAATTCCCATATTTTTACTTTTTTGCCGATAAGAGTAATTTAACTGTGTGGCTTAATAAGAGTTCTTATTGCGCAAAAAAGCACTAACTATTTTTTGACGCATAAGCCAGCATATTGTTCTAAAAATTACTTGATTTGTCTATAAAAAAGAAACTCGCTCATTTTGAATAAATTGAATAATGGCAGTGTTCTTTCCAAAATTTACCGTCCTATTGCTGTCCCTCAGGGATACTTTTTTTGCTAAGAATTACTGTCTGCTAAAACACCACAAAGTAAATGCCCCTTAGTGACCTATCGTATCTCTAGTCAATAGTCCAACATATTTTTTATTAAAAACAATATACAATATTCTTAAACATTTAATCAATTGAGTAAAAACACTTATTAACAACAGTTTTTAATTTAAATATATATAAAAATATACAACCTTTCTACATCTACATGTTAATTTCTTTTAACGTTACACAGTGGGAGATTTTCGATTTTTCGTGAAACAATCAACTGTGCTCAAACTCAACATAGCAGAATGAGAACTTTTTTTTGGAGATTGTTGTCATAGGCTATAAAATAATATGAAAATGTTCAGAAAGCTTAAAAAAATTTCTTGAGGTTATAAAAATCATCAGGAGTTTTGATTTTTTGTTTATTTTAATTCCAATCAAAGTTATTTCAGTTTACAATCTTAGTTTTGCTTAACCCATCTGTATTTTTTAGTATAAAAGAGAATGAACTGTGCGTATTTTAAAATTTTTACTACGTTTAATGACACAAATACTCCAAAAAGCTGCAGACAAACAATTTTTGATTTTCTATAAAAGAAATTCGTTCGAACGAAATTAAAAATAAGTTAAGATAAAATTTGTTCGAGAACAGCGTATTAACTTTAGTCATCATAACCTCAAAAAATTATAAGCAATACTTCTTTTTTTTAATTAATTTTTTTATTAATTTATGTGATTAATCAAGAAACATCTACATCATAAATTTTTTTTGTACTCCAAGAGTATGGGTTGTTAGGTACAGAATTGTTAACAAAAATATAAAAATTTTTTTTACGCTAAGGAATAATTAGAAATATATGATAGTCTTCACACTACATTTTTATTAATGCGTTCTTTGTGTACAAAATTTCAGTTTTTTTTGTTGCGTCAAAATATTTTTTTAATTAAAATAATATTATTGATTTATAAAGCAGAACTTTTACTTTTTGATACGTTACATAACTTTAAATGAAAACAGCATTTTTTGGTATTTTTGAAAACTGTTGATTCTGAATTTTAACACTATGCATTCTTTAGAAATAAAAAATAAGAAATCACAGAATGTATCATAACTACGTATTTATATCATTTAAAAATAACCTTAAATAGGAGCTTACGTAAGTATGACACATACATGTTAATAATTCACTTATTTACATTGACAGTTACTTTACTGTATGTTATTTATACACTATTACATTGATCAACAAAACACTACCGTAGTGCGTGACGCTCGAAGACTTTGCTATAATCATATAATATTAGAGTTATTTATTTCGAAGACATATTAAGCATACAAAGAGAAGTACAAATACAATAAGTAGCACAATGAACTATAAGTCATAAAGAATACACACTTCATTGCAAGTAACAAATTTCCGAATTTAATGGAAATTTTGAAGGTCACTTATTTAGGAGTGCATCATCACACGCAAAAAAAAGATGTTTTAAAATGGCAATGTTTAACAACTTCTGTAAGGAATTTCTTGAAAAAAATCATGTAGAATTTTCTGGAGGAAATAGGCGCAGTAATTCTGCAAGATGTTCTGCAGATCTTCCTGCAGGTGTTCTTGCGGAATAGTTTGGTAAAATAAGGTAGATTATGAACATGTAGTAGTACTTGCTTGGCTTACCCTAATATGCCGATTTTTAAATTTAATATAAAATAAGATTGTACTGATAAAGACGTATGAAGATATAAAATAAATAAGCAAAGTATGACCTCATCAATATTTATAAAAAAAAAAAATAAACATATTAATGTTTTTAAAAAATGTTTCATTAATTTTTGTTAAAGATACTTTTTTCTTAATAACAACCATTTACATTAACTGTCACTATGCTAGTAGAATTTTGTTAAATGCTGAAATCCAAAATCAGCATAGTCATGTAACGCAAATAGTTGCTACTGCTCACTATTTCGCTAACGTATCTTTTTTTACTTTTAGACAAAAGCTACCTTAGTTGCTAAAATTTTTAATATTCTTTTTTATTTTTTTGTAATGAGTATCTCAAATTAGATCCATCTCAACTTGAAAAATCAAACACTAATCGCACTAAACAGAAGCCTACAATGATGCTTATAGTTAGACGTGCTCTTAGATCATTTTTTGTGTTGTTGTTAAACATGGTCTACCTGAAATTTATTTACGTTCTTGTTACATAATAATTAATTTATGTTTTTTATTTCGTCTCGTCCTAAGTAATCGTGTTCTGAATAACTCGGTTTTTCTAACGTATATTTAGCAATAAAATACAAGAACCTTGTATAGATACATCTAAAGTTGTAACGGTTGGTCATTTAAAAAAAAAATCAAATAATAGTAGGCAGAAAAAGGTTAAGATTGAAAGTGCGTGTATTGAAAGAAGACGCAATAGAGTTTGTTATTTGTTAAAAAATCTAGATGTTGACATTTATGTACCTTAAATAGTATTAAGTATAGCTGAAAAAAAAAACTCTAATAATGATGAGCTTGTAGTGGTTGATGATCGAGTGTATTTACAACTGCATTAAACATTGCATTAAAATTCCAGCAGTAGGTCAATAATAGCTTGGCGTATGACATATTAACATTACTACATACGTACCATTCATCTAAACCTAATACGACAACGTTGAGTCAATGATTAAAATAAGAAGTATGCAGTAAGTCATAGGAAATAAGGCCTTTGGCCAACGACGGCTAGTTTTTTATAAATAAAAACTACGTATATTTGCCTGTTGATTGAATCTACGAGCTCCTATTCTTGTTCAGAAGTTTAGATGTAATAATTTAAATTTCTTTCGGTATATAATAAGATAGTTCAATCAGCAAAAAGCTTACAATATAGAAAGAAACCGAACCGTATAATGAAGTTAAAACAATATTAGCAACTCTCATTTTCGTTAGCATTAATAAAAAATGAGTCAAGTGACATAAAAGAAAAAAAATTATAATAATAAAATCCAATATGGTATGTAAGAGTATTAGAATTTACTCTCATTTATCGATGGGTACGTAATAAATGCGAGTAATTAAACTTATAGACATTTTCCATCCAATACGATATTACCAAGGCAACTCGACTTTTTTAGTGAAGGCTTCCGTTTGTAGAAAATTGTCATACGTAGCAATTGAAAACAAGTGCTACCTCCTTAACAGTCCTGGTTAAGGTAGCACTTTTTTTCAATTGCTAAGTATGAAAATTTTTTGCAGACGGTAATTTCAACTGAAAAAGTCGAGTTGCCTTGACAATATCGTTTTGGATGGAAAATGTTTATAAATTCAATTACTCGCATATAAAACTCAATAGTTGGCAAAAGAAGCATTAGTTATAAGTTAGCTAAGTAGTTTCGGATTTAAAAGGAGGGCAATTAATGCTTACTACACTTATAAAATTTAAAATAGTGATAATTGTTTAGTTATGAAATGAGCCCTTAGACGAACGAGCATCAGTGACAAGAAAAACAGCTGTATTGAGTATTGGTAATTCGTCAAATGTGCCTTAAGGCAACCAAGCATTGGTTGTCAACTACCCATCAGTCTTGAGTTATTGTAAATTCATTACATGTGTCTCTAGATAAGCAAGCATCGGTGGTTAGCAACTCAAACGTTTTCCAGCATTGTTTTTTAATCAGATCTTCCTTCACTTGAGGAAGTGTCATCGATACGACCCTGACTTTTAAAAAAATATTAATTAACAATAAAATATACCAGTTGCCAAGTACAAGTAATAAGTAACTTAAGTATCTTTTCTTAAAATAAAACACAATAATGTATTCTTAGATGAGCAATGAGCACACTAACTGTTGTATAAAATTATCCAATGATAAAAAGTGATTACAGCCAAGCATGCATTTGGTGATTAAAAATCTAATAGTTTTTTAGGTTGTTAGTTTGACAGAATATAATTTTTAGTGAGCAAGCACTGGTGTTGAGAAACCTGACAGATGTTGAGAATTGTTAATTAATAAAGTATGCCTGTTGTGTAAAACATTAGTGAGTAGAACTTTAACTGCATTGTACGGTTGAAAAAATACCAAATACATCCTTAGATAAGCAAGTATCAGCAAAAAGCCACCTACCAGTTTCTCAGTTTGATTGATTAAAAGATTTTCTCATACGCCAAGCAAGCATCAGTGATTAGCAAATTGAATGTTTTTAATTATTATGAGACAACGAAATTTATATTTAAGTGAGCAGTTATATAAGAAAATTAACAACTTGACTAATTAGATTAGAGACATAACAAAGTATGACCTCAGAAGAGCAAGCAACATTGTTGAAAAACCTAAATGTTTTGAAGTATTATTACTAAAAAAATGTACTTTACGGCAAGCAGGCATTAGCGATTAGAATATGCCACTAAATTTTCAGTATTATGAATTAATTTATTTCTTTTAGGCAAGCATGCATCAGCAATTAGAAATCCAACTGATTCATGATAAAAGAAACAAAAAATTATGTTAAAAATATGTTCGTGAAAGCTGGGTTAAGCTTGGAGTAACTTATTTGTTAAGCAAGGAGTAACCTATTTTTTTTAATATAATTTATTATTAAATGTTTTTCTAAGGCAAGTAAGCCTCACTTATTAGGAACCAAACTGTTTTTAAGTATAGTGAAAAAAGCGTATTCTTGGGTAAGCAAGGATCAGCCATGAGCAATCTTTCTGTTTTTCAGTGAAGTGACCACGATAAGTAACCAGTTTTTTTTTTAATAAAGTACAAAAATATATATATACTTGGGTGAGAATTCATCAGCAATGTATAACCCAACGGTTTCTTGCTTCATTTTTTAATAAAATGTACCTTAAGGCGAGTAAGCCTTGGTGATAAGCAACCCAACTGTTATTTAGTGTAGTAATTTAACAAGCAATTTTTTCCAAGCAAGTAAACACTGGCAATTATAAGCTAATCTGTTTCTTATTATAGTAAAAAAACTAAATATATCATCGGGTAAGCAAGCATCGTTGTTGATCAATCTGTTTTATTGATTTATTTATTGATAATATCTTTTCTTAAGCCAACAAGCTTTGATAATGAGAAACACAACTGTTATCTTGCATACGAAAGTAAGAAATAAAATACATCTTTGGTCGAGCCATATTCGGTGATGAGTCACGTACCTGTTTTTCGGTATTATTGACTTATTCCTTTTTTCTTAGGCGAGCAGGTGTCAGTGATATTATTAATTTAGTATAAGAATTTAATACAATACAACCTTGAGTAAGCAACCATCGGCGTTACGAAGTCCCACTGCTTTTTAGTATTCTTTAGTAAAAAGATGTGCCCGTAGGCAAGCAAGCTTTGGTCATTACTGGTCGACACTCATGTGGCAGGCCAGGGTTAAGTTTGAAGACACAGCTAACAGCAATATTGCCGTCAAAAAGTATATGTCACCTTGAAGAACACTACGATTTAGTAATGTTACTCTGCTTGGTAACTTGGGGTATCATTATTTCAGAACGCTGAGAACCAAAGTTAAAAGCTTGCAGTAGTGACACTGCCATCAAAAAGGCAGGTTTTTTCTGAAAAACATTAATCTTTGGTCGAGCTTTTCCACTTTCAAAAACCATGTCTAAAAGGAATTGGAAGTAAAAAAAAAGAATTATCTTACTCACCTTTGGCCAATGTTGAATGATGAAAATTGCAATACTGCAAGTAAATGGAATGTGTTGCCTTAAGTATAGCACGGGTAAGTTGAACTGCTCAGTTAGGTAATTCATTGAAAAACCGTAGCAGAATAGCATTATTCCCACAGGCTAAGTACCAAGTTAACAGTACTACTAGTCAAAGAAGGTGAAAGATGGCTTGGATGGCTCAGCTGTCTGGAAGTAGAGCCCGTCCCGTATCATAACCAATAATGTGGTTTCAGGTGAAAAGCGCCAGGCACGCATTCTCGAAGTTCCCGTTAACACGATCATTGTACAAGCTTTTGTCAAATAGTTGGATTTGGAATGGCCAATCAAAAGTACCGATAGTTGTAATTAAAGTGTCCGTCCAAGACTCCAGATATACTGCTGATAGAAATCCGATAAAATATACTTTTAAATTTGCACGAAAGGTGTAGCTTGTACGCTAACGGAAATTTTTAATCTTTCAAGTCAAACCCATCGCATGTCTAGCTTAGTTGCTTGTAGACAAAACTTCTAGAGTTCCCTAGTACCTTTAAAGAGGTAGCAAGTCCCCTTAAGAAGGTAAGCACTAGGGAATGGGGGGCATCATCAGCCTTTGAAAGAAAAATATTACTGTGTTCTCCCACATACGTTGATTCTTATGTGTATTTCATAATAAAAAAACAATAAATTATACTCTAGGATAAAAAAGCATTAGTAATTATCTACCTCGCTACTTTAAATATAAGAAGCAAACATAATACGTCCATTAATAAGTGAGCAGCAGTAATGAGCAATCTAAGTATTATAACAATTTTATTTGAGTGGATTTGTTTCTGCTTGTCTGTGTAGATATTTTATTAACAAATGATAATTAAAAAACTGTTAGGTTTCTAGTCAGCAATGGGTGATGGCATAAAAAACGTAATAATAAGTAATAGTAAAGAAATAGTAAGCTTACTCATCGTTGATGCTTGCTTGCTTAAGGACACATTTCCTTGTCCTACTATACAAAAAATTAGTGGTTTTATTTTGACGCTGATGCGTACACAGCTGCAGGATCATTTGTATTTATAAATACGATTTATTCGTTGAAATAATAAAGGTAACATTTTCCATTTTTTAATTTTAAAACCAGTGGATTTATTTATACCTGATGTGCTCTTAGCAAGAAATAAACATTGTTATTAATTGTTTTCAAACCATCTTGTTCGTATATAATTTAAAATAACAAAACGACGATTCATTATAATAATTTCAACGTTTGAAAACAGCTTTGATGTTTATGTAACCTATTCTCCTCTACCCAAGTCATAATCCTGGTATAAAACCTGGAAATAGAAATTTTATACTAAAGATTTATGCTATCTTGTCTTAAAATAAGTTTAATTTACAGAGTTTAATTAAACCTACTGTTTAGCGGGCTCTTTCCAACAAGTACTCTTACTTCCCAAACACTAACAAGCCATCATTATTATACTGTCTTAAATGTTCTTATAATCTTTCTGTTGTAACGCTGAAAAAACAACGGTAATTTCTTTAATATATAAATTTATTCCTTTAACTCTAATCACACTTTGCCCACGAGGTGTTCTTCTACATTTTCCGGAGTGTTACATTTTTATTTAGTCACATAAATTTCTGACCCATCGTCAAACTGTTGTTTTTTATTAGTTATGACCCATTGCTTCACTGTCACAGTACCATACTCATACCCACAAAGAAGCACGCTCTTTTCAGTGAGCCTGATTATTTCCTTTGAGAAAGAATATAGGCACCTACGTTAGAGAAGCAGTAGGCTAACACCTGTCCATACCCCATTTAATTCTTAAGAACAGAAGCACGTCTTGGCCATGGGACATTAATCGTCATGGCCGAAGTTTAGAAGTAAAAATCCCTGCCACTTCCCAACGTGATTTCATAATAATAATAGATATAATAATGATAATAGGAATAATAACAACAACAAAAATAATAATAATAATAATAATAATAATAATAACAATATCAGTAACAATAATAATAATAGTAATTATTATAATAATAATAATAACAACATTAGTAACAATAATAACAATTATTATAATAATAATAATAACAACATCAGTAACAATAATAATAATAATAATAATTATAATAAAAATAATAATAGTATTTAAAAAAATCCATCATCATTATTAGTATTATTTGAATATTTTAACTAATTGACGTGAAATCAATAATTGCTTTACTTTACATTATTATAATACTTTATCATGTCTTTAATATAGTTTGACATTTTTTTGCCAATGCCAATCATTATTTTTTATTTAAAAAGAAGTTTTTACCTATACCAATGTACTCTCAATATATTTTGTTTGCTATTACTAAATTATTTTAGTATTGTTGTGCATACAGTATGTAACTAAGCCCACCAACAGTCATAAATACTGCCAACTTAATTGTACTTATATACATAGATTTTGACATGAAAGCTGCATGAAATTGACTACACAGTACTAAAAGTATATCAAACTAGCTGGTGAAAGCCTCATGCCGCACTAGAAAACGAGTAAAAATGAGTTCTACAATTTGTCGCTAATTTATCACGTCAGAAGCAATTTTGTCACTCATTCCCCTTCTGAAATAACGATAAAAACTTTAGCTTGATTTTTATTTGTTTCTAATTTGTCGATAAAAGATCAGCTTACTGCAGATTTTGTTGCCGATCTTGAAACGAGTGAATACGCGATCTCTGCCGATGGGCATATCAAGCTAGCTGGCCACACGTGAGTATCTCCGACTAGGACGCATATAGCTCCACGGGATTTTTGTGTAATTTGTAACTAATTTGTCGTTGAAAGATCAGCCTACTACCAATTTTGTTGTCGATCTTGAAACGATCGAGAACGCAATTTCTGTCGATCAGCATATCAAGCTAATTGGCCACACGTGCGTATCTTCTACTAGTTTCAACTTTGTATGAAGTTCACTTTTATTGGCAGAAAAGTATTACTTTTGACTCAATGTAAAAGTAAAGTAGGCAATTTATCGAAAAGAGAGACTATAACTATCGCAGACTTAACAATAGTTGTAATGTAGTTAATCTTCACGTAAACAGTGAAATAAAGCGGATGAGTCTGTTATCATAATGTCTTGTAAGTATAGAGCTTATTTTAAGCTTATGAACACAATTAATAAGTCGAGCTTGGTTACATATTTATAAATTTAACGTTTTAATAGGATTTGAACACTGACAGGTATTACCACTAAGCCCCACTGCATCAAAGCTTTTTTGACTATTAACTTTTAGTTTCTATGAAATTAATCTTATATTTAAGGATAAACTAAAGATATTTATTTTGCTCTAGAGTGAATTTGAACATTCTCCTCCGTTATAAGGATATGTCAGACAAAATATAACTCTCAGTACTAGGAATATATTACCCCTGCTTTTTATTTTATGCGTACAGCAATTTATGGCTAAATAATATTTTTTATACGTTTTTAAATTATAATCGAAAGAGTATCGTAAATACGTGTTTATTAACGTTACTAGGTGGTTTTTATAAAAAAGTTAAGAAAATAACTGCGAAATTGTAAAAACAACGCGAAGAAGAAGCTGTGAAAAAGCAAGGGGTGGCTTAAGAGAGTAAGATTGGGTGAGGTTGGAAGAGTGAAATGTTATTTTGTTAAAATTAACGAAAGAACTACAAAATAACTTCATTTTTTGATGGCAAGCTAAGATGGCTGTGAGGTTGGGCGGTGCAGGGGACGCTTAAGACATTCTGGTACCCTGGGCAACCGACCAGTTTGGCGCTCTACATGGCCCTACAAACTTTGGAAATGGTTAGTACTTTATGATTAAATTATTTAGCGATTTTGTCTAATTTTTTGACAAACATGGTCGCCGTCTATGACGGTCACAAATTTCGATTTTTTTAACTTGACCACACTGATAAATGTTACTACTATGATCGAAACTAAGTTTGCACAACATCTATAGATATGCACGCCTATTGATGTTTAAATTTAAGGATATACTAATGTAATCATAACATGGTGATTTTTATAATATGGCGAGTACGTCTCAGCTGTCCTATTCAATATAGTTATTTCTATTGGAGTCATAATTCTTTTTCTAACACAACTTTTCTCAGTGTGCAAACTTTAAAATACAATAAAATTATTTCAAATTTGTAGGTTGGGTTATTAGCATATTACAGCGACTTTCTATATAGAACAGTGTATTTCTTACTTAGGGCAAAGAGTAGCACTTACGCGCTCAAAGAGTACAATTGTGGTATATTTGTGCCCGAGGTGCACCCATAGGCACACTTGCGGCCCGTTAATTACTTTGCACCCTAGGGTGGAATCAAACTTTTAGTCCAGCAGGGCCAGAATGTTCCTTCCTGCCCGTAGGCGGAAAGTAACTAGTAGACGGAAAGTAGCCCCTAAGGTGCGAAGCACTTAGCGTGAGGGACAAAAATAAACATTCTAAAATTATTTTTTTTTTTATAATTTTATATTAGCATTACGATTATTTTCATGCACGTTATTATCATATTGTCAAACTTTTTTAACGTAGACATACGCTTCATGACTGCAAAATGAGTGATACAACTAGGTGATGAATGGTTTCGAACAAACACAACATATTCATCTGACGTATTTTTGATACGTTCTTAAATACGTAACAAAACTACGTATTCATTTTCAATTGGGTATGTACTTTATAAAAAAACAACAAGACTAAGTTATTGAGATTTTGTATATTCTCCTAATCTTTGATTTCAAAGTCAAAAACTACCGTAATATGCTTAAAATCCAACCTACAAAAATTTTAAATAATTTTATCGTATTTTAGGAAAAAAAGTTAACAAAAACGTACTTTTTGTTTCTTTTTGACCCGCATAATTTTTCTCCTAAAATTTACAAGGTTGCGGTCAAAGTAAAAAATTTAATATTTGTGACCGTGCCTAACGGTTAAGATGTTACTTAAAAATCCAAGAATATAACATTATAGCGTTCTGATGAAGTACTACTGATCCCTGAAACTTAAAGGAAAAATTTTTCTGCTTTAGTTCAGGTGAAATGTCCCACGCACAGATTTGTTAATAAGTATGTCTATCTGCGTGTATGTTTGTATGTAATTACGTAGAAATAAAGTATCTCATATAGTAGTAATCTAATTAATATTGTTGTAAAAAAGTCTTTGTCTCAATCGACTGTTGCGCAACACATTTTTATTAAGAAAGATATTAATAGATAAATAAAGTTATATTTCGGTGGAATATTAATCATATTCATTCGATAATCGTTTAGCATTGATACTCAAGTATTACTGATTCCAAAAAAATATGGTTAGCTAAATTTAAGAATGTAAGTGGTGAGCAAGTTCATTATGATAGCTTAAGTTTCATACTCACATTTTTTGTTTTTAACTAGAAAAAATTGTTCTTACAATACTTCAATATTTTGCATTGTCGCTTACTTGGCACCCCTGTCTATCTGACACCCTGGGCAAGTGCCCAGTTCGTCCCACCCTTAAGCCACTTCTGGTGTGGTGAGAGTTAGAGGAAGTGGGAAAAGGTTAATAACATATTTACCTTGAAAACTATATTGTATAGAAAGATATATTATTCCATGTAATAAAGTAATTTTGGAGGGCCATGCGACCCCCCTTCACACTGCAAGTCAAATTTTTTCCTCTTACCCCCCTTTCCGCAGTAAGGAAATATTCGCTTCACCTCACAACTATTTTAACAAAAGAAAACTTTTAAAAGTTGAAGACAATCCCCCTTTAGATCTTCCTTGTAGTTTTGTCCACCCCATCCGAGTATATTATAATCAAGTCAACTAATAAGGTCGAATTTGTTTGTCTTCAAATAGTGATTTTGGAGTCTTGCAATACGTTACCCTTTTACTATCTTCTAATTTTTTTATAACTGAATAAATTTACATTTTATAAAAAAAATAACATGATAGTTTTATTATACTTCATGGTAAGTAATTTAACCAATTAGGTCGTAACTGCAAAAATAAACGCAGAAAAAGAAATTGTACCTGAAAATAAGCTATTTAATCTTTGTTGAAGTATTTTTCTAGATAAGTTTGCAAGTGTGTGTCTCCTAGTTTATATTAACTTTTAAAAATATTTCTGTTGTATGGAATTTTTTAGGTTATAACATAAATAATCTGTATGAATAGAAAATTTTAGCAAACTTTCCTTCACCGTGAGGTTTTGCAATGGCAGGTTAAATTAATTTTTTTTTTGTTTAATACTTTTGTTAATTGTGTTAACAACAAATTACGTAACAATATACTATACACGTATAATATATCATACTAAGAAAGAAAAACAGTATGTGATTATACTAAGTATTTAAACGTTGGTCCTCGCCAATAGCCCTGCGTACCACGATTAGACAACAATCTACCGTCTAACTACACTGTCTTCAACCTAAACAGTGCTTCATGTACATTGAAAAAAATATGATTTATAAACTCTAACGGAACTGAAGAGCTCAACTTTAAGTTGATTTTTTTAATATAACTTCTAGAATCTTTCTATTAATACCAATAACGCTGTTGAAACAAAATTCGAGAAAGTTAATTGAAGGAAAAAGTATTTAACGTCAAATGATTTAATATTTAAAAAACAATGGTATTGTGTTGTGATATTACACATCAGAGTATAATTTTTTCCAGAGAATCTTATATTATTCAGATAAATATTAAAATACTTATAAAATTGTGTTACACTGATATAAACCAAAATAAAGATAACTATGTCTATGATTCTTATACAATTATTTTTGAGCTATTTACGTGATAAAGTGACATAATTTAAAAACTTCTGTTATAAAAAATGAATTCATTTAATTAGCAATTTACTCAAGAATAAAATTTCTATTTCTTACAGTATTTTAATGGCAATAAAGATGCGTTACCTGTACTTAAAGTTATTATTAAAGGCCTTATAATTGTAATTGTGTTTTTTAACTTTGTATCTTTTTTTTTTAATTGCATGTGAATCCTGAAATTTATCTTTAAATAGTTCTCAAAATACATGTTAATCTATAAAAATACATATTTAAACTGAATCCGCAACAGATTTACAAATTTCAGTGGAGTGATGGCACGTGGAGCAAGTTTAAGTTCACTAGTATAATTATATAGACAGATATTAAGAACTTCTTCACGTGTGTGCGCGCCTATGTGCGCACACGTGTGTGTGTGTGCGGGAACGTGTGTAATACATACATACTAGTGGGGCCTCACCCCCTGTGCGATTCACACACCAAGCCTCAAAAACTGTTTAAAACTTGAAAATTTAGTAACTGCATATAACTTAAATTTATTGTCTACGAAGTAATGGACTTGATACATAAATAATCAATTCTTACTCAGTTTGTTAACTTTTCTTAATGATGTTTCTAATATTCCAATATACTTACATTTATCTCATACTTTTATTTAACTAAATTGGTTGCTGGATTACTAAGAAGTACATAAAATTAATTTCCAAATATTTTAATCAGGGGGTTCAATAGATTTTTATTTTAACACACTTCATTTAGGCTTCAAACTGACAGTTGTTTTAAAAACTGGCATGTTAAAAACAATATTAGTGGATGCTTGTATAAAAGGAGAATTATAAAACTAGTAGAGAAAAAACTTTTACGTGCAAAAACTAGTTAAGAACTATTTATACAAGTTGATAGCATATTTCATATTATGTTTGTAGTTAAGATTTCATATTTGTTAAAAAAATTTTTATTTTTTTCAGTCTTACGACTTTTTACTCCTACATTTTTAGGCATAGGGGGCATACAGTAGTTAGAAAAAAATGACTTTTATATGAATTATAAAAGTCTACTTTTTGATTAAAGACTATAATACATAGATAAGCTCTTTTAAAGGTTGATTGTAAAAGAAAAAAAAAGAGCCGTTGATTGTCTGCACGACACGTCACAGTTAACATCCTTACAAACTGTCAGTTTTTTTATATAAATGATGTACATTAATCCTTACAGGTTTATTTTAAGCTTTTAAACTATTTTACTCCCGATTTCTTGGAGCTATTAGTATACCAAGACTTCTTCTATAATTTGTGTAAATAACAGTTGTACATAAAGACTTTATTAAGTAATAGCAAATGCAGTCGAAGCTATTGTAAACATTTTTTTTGAACCATTTCTCAACGATTATAATCGTTTGCAAGATGAGTTCTACTTTTTTTATTTCACTTAACTTTCATATTTGCTTACATAATTGAGAAGTCCCATTCAATAACTTGCTGAGCAGTCAAAACAGAATTAAAGTTCGCGAGCAAGGTGAGAAATTGTAAAAGTTTCTTAATTGATTAGTAAAAAAAAAATTCAGTCTTGTTAAAACTAAATGTGTCCCTTTTTATGTCAATAATTTCCTTTTAAAACTCACACTTTTTAAGATAAAAATTTAAAAAATTATTATTAAATACCTCTATTCAATAGTTCTTATAACATAAATCGGCATTGCTTGATTATTTATGCTTAAAATTATTCGAACATTGGCATGAGTACGTAAAATACTTTAAACAGTTGATTATATGATTAAAGTTTAAAAAATAGTCTTTGTTATTAAATATTTCATAACAACTAGTCAGTGCACTTAATACAAAACTTATGAATACGAAGGTCTTGAACTAATCGTTCAATAAACAGGAGAGATAAAAAACTTTTTATTAGTACGTAAAAAGCTGGTAACAACAACGCCATGGCACCTAGGGCCAAGATAGTGGGTCAGGTAAGATCGTCTACTGCCTCCTAGTGGCAGCTTGTTGTTTACCAGCGGTGCACGTGGTTGTTTAATGTTTGTATACTAGCTGTTTTTTTAAATTATTGACTTGAAATTACTAGAAAATTTTGCTCTAGTCGTTTAAAACAGTGAAGACCCTTATTTAATGATTCACTAAGAGCTATGAGAGTCAATGTGACTGGGGAGAGAGTGCTACTATATTGAGTCTAATTACCTTACTACTTCCACTTATTACCGCGCATGTTACTGCGTAGACGGAGTTCCTACTACATCTGACCAAGACAGTCTCGTACATCCACTCTTCTCTGCTCACATAACTGCGCAGTAGCAGAAAACAGCACGTAGGTACAGTTGTCAAACAGCAGTTTTTCTGCTGAACTTGCTGCTCTCGGGTGTCGAGTTCAAAAAAAAAATTTATGCTTATAATCGAATAGAAAGAAAATTTCAGCACTAAAATCTTTTGTTAAACGTAATATTTTAAAAATTAGAAGTATATTATATGAGTCTTGCAAATACAATTTATATCTATTTAATGGTCTCAGGCAAATCTAGAAGAAACTTTGTGTACAGTCTACAGTTTAGTTAGAGGATAGCCTACATCAGTCATATTATAAACAATGAATTTGAATCTTTCCAACTACTGTTCCCTCCATGAGACATACACTTTTTTAGCATTATGTAAATGTTCTCGAAAAATTGTTCCTATAGTGTTGTACGGAAAATTTCTCGATTCCCACGGTATACCAAGAAAATAGCGCTCCAACGATAAGTTTTCTCTTTTGTATTCGTCCGAGAGCCATTGTTATGGAGACGGCTATTTCAAGAAAAATACAACTTTAATGTATAAACTAAAGTCTTAATACTTTAGATAGTTATAGTTGATCTTACTTATTCCGAAGTACATTCTGAAATATAAAGGTTGCTTTAAATCGGGAAAGTTTTTAAAGTAAGTACCATTATCAGCATAATTTGAGTAGGCTACTCAATAAGTTCCATGTGAATCCTTATCATCAAGATTTATAAAAGCAGTCTTACGATACTGTGGCATATTTAAAAGTAAGTTGTTTCGCATTAAAACCCAAGGAAAATAGAGAACTTTCAGTTTTTTAGCATACATAAGTGAATCATTGTTGCTTGGAGCTCGATCAGATACTTTTAAATCGACATTTTCGTTGTTTTCAACCACTTCCTGCATATCGCTTTAAGTTGGCACATAATTCAGTTTAATATGGTCGAAGTATGAGACCTTTTCAAAGTGCGATAGCCTTGATAGTCTTATTGTGCCTTTGACGTTTCTAAAACCACTGTTTATTAGCCTTACTATCATTTATATTGTTAAATATTTCAGCTACAACATTCGCTAGCGCACCTGTTGCACTTGAACCAGAAAATAAGGGTATTGGAGGTAGTACACCACCATTTCAGGCAGGAAGAGGTTTGATATGATGTATTGTAATAATTTTATTTTTACTAGCTTTTTTAACTGCACTACATGCCCTTTTAAAGCTCTGAAGAAATACCTTTCTGTATCTTTGTTTTTGTATTTATTTTTCATGATGCAGCCTTAATGACTATATGCAAGATAGTAGACGATCTTTTTCTACTTTTTACATCCATACCTAATTTATTTTTAAGCCTTATAGTACTCACGATAGCTAAAGTGAATGCTTTTTTTGAAATATTAAATCTCCAGTTGTTATGTCAATCCAAAAGTTATGTCAATCTGTCTGCAAGTTTCGTCCAGTATATTTATACCTAGATAACCTCTGGCATGACGTTTCACAAGCTTTGTACCTGGCCCACAGTACTGATAACCTGGTGTGGGAAGTTTAACGGATAAAATGTTTATAATCTTATTTAGAAGACAATCTTTTCTCTAGTCACAAGTAGTCATTATTTTCAGAGGTTGGATGATGACCGAACTTAAAAAAAAAAAATTTATATTTTGCAGGTCTTAAAATGTGCAATCACAAAGGATTCGCAACAAGTCAGTCGTAGTCTAACCTTTGTACAGTAAAGACTAAAAATTTAAGAAGAAATCCGCAAAACTATAAGCTTTTCGCTTCAATGATGTTGTGAAACAAGTAAACTGCTCTAGTTGACCTGGTGACTTACTACCTAAGAGTGTTCCTGGCGTTTTCTGTAGTTCATGTAACTGCTATAATACCAACATTTAATGAGCACTAATTATATATTTTAATGGACTAAGACTTAAAAACATTTATCTGTATTTAAAGTCACCAAACCAACTTACACATAAGTTTTTAAAAGAACTTTTAAGGCCTATAAAAAATGTGCAATACTTAACATTAGTATACATTAAGCAGTTTCCAGAATATACCCTACAAGACTCTAATATAATTTTAGATAATAACGCATGCAAAAAACAAGATAATAAAAAAGCTTTTGACTGTATAAGTAGACACGATACTACTTATAGCTTTTATCTCTGTCAGTCATATGCACAAGTATAAGTGTACCTTGTGAAAAAAAAAAAATAAGTTTTCTAGCACTAAAATGTTAAGATAACGTTATTTGAAAACATGTGTCCAATAATCCCGGTAATTTAAAAATGTTCTATACTTACGTTAAAGATCTTAGCTAAGGCTGTCAAATTTATGATGAATAAGATTTTGTTATAATTGACAAAAAAGAAGATGATAAATGTCCAAAACCAGGAAAGCTTTAACGGTCTTGCTACAAACAATGGATGATATAAGGCAAAAACTAATAAGTCTACTCTAAGATGTCAAAGTGACAACATAGACCAAAAAAAAAAAAACTGTATATATAAGCTAGTGAGGGCAAGAAAAGCCGTCGAAAAAAAGGAAATTTAAAAAAATTAGGAAGAGAAAGTCAAAAAAGATCTTAGTAAGAATTTAAAAAAAATAACCAAGCCTCTACGATAAATTGTAATGCAAACAAAAAACGAAAGAAAAAAAAGTAGGACAGTGATATTTGATAAGCTCCATAAAACTTCTATAACCAAGCTAGCTACCACACAAATAGAAAAAAAAATTAATCGAATCTTTAGATAAGATGGTTAAGACAGTGAAAACTGAAACAATTCTAATTTTAAAAGGAATAATGATAATAATCATAAAAATAATAAAAATAATAATAATATCATCATAATAATTATAAAAGTAAAAATAACAACAATAGTAATAATATTATTAATAATAATGATAATGATAATAATAATAATAATAATAATGATCATAACAACGATAATAATAATAACAAAGTAAATAATAATGATAAAAATAGAAATGTGAATTATTTAAAAAATAGTGACGTTTACAATTCTAAGAAAAAAAAACGATAAAAATAAAAATTATATTAATGATAAGGATGATCATAGAGAGTACAGTAAAAATAACAATGACAACAATGATAAGGATACTAATAATAATAATGATAATAATGACGATAACAATAAAGATGACGTTTAAGATTATTATCACAATAATAATAATGATAATAATAATAATAATAATAATAATATTTAAGATAGTGATGCAAATAATGATCAAAACAATGACCATGGCTATGACAACGACGAAAACAACAACAAAAACGTTAATTATAATGATGAATATGATAATAATGATAGTAAAAAGTGATAATAATGATAGTGATAAGGATGACAATAATTATATAACGGCGATGACAATGACAAAGACAACAATGATAATTATCATGATAATGACTATGTTTACAATGATTAAGACAATAACGATAGCGATTTGTAAAACAATATTAATAACGATAATAAGAACAACAACTAGGACAGTGACGATGACTATGATAATAAAAGTAATAATGACTATAATAATGACAAAGATAACAACAAAAATAATAAAAATTATCTTAATAACAACCATAGCACTTGTAATAATGTTGATAATAAAGATTATAATGATACTAATAATTATAACGATAATTAAATGAATGATACTAAAAAAAGGAACTCTAATGATAATAATAATAATAATAATAATAATAGTGACTATGATGATAATGACGATGACGATGACGATGACGATGACGATGACGATGACGATGACGATGACGATGACGATGACGATGACGATGACGATGACAATGACGATGACGATGACGATGACGATGACGATGACGATGACGATGACGATGACTATGACGATGACGATGACGATGACGATGACAATGACGATGACGATGATGATGACGATGACGATGACGATGACGATGACGATGATGATGATGATGATGATGATGATGATGATGATGATGATGATGATGATGATGATGATGATGATGATGACGATGATGATGATGATGATGATGATGATGATAAAATTGACGGAAACGACAAAGGTGATGACAGTGGTGACAGCGATAACTATGATAATTAATATCATAATAATAATAATAGTTATAATAAGAATAGTAATGACAATGACTATGGAGATGATTGATAAATAATAACGACAATGATAATAAAGATGATAGTGTCACTGGCCATGGTGATAGTGATTATCATGATAGTAATGATAATAATCATAATGATGAATATATATTGACAATAATTACGACATCGTTCATGATGACAACAATAATGATGATGATGATCATGATGCTGACCATATTTAAGATAGTGATGATAATCAAAAGGATTTTGATAATGATAATAAAATGAATCCTAATTTTCTAGGTTTAAATAAGAATAATAATGACGATAATGATACTAATGATAAAAGAGCGAGAATACAACAGAGCGAAAATCGACGATATTACAATTCCCGTTTTCAACGGAGAAAAATGTAGCAGCTAGAAATTTAGATTGCTGATGTTACTTAAATATAGAATGTAAACAATAAGCTACCAGAGGAGGAAAAAACGCAAAAATTGAAGCCACATGGAGTTAAAGTGACTTCAAAGCATGAGCAATTATCACAAGTACAGTGTGGAATAGGCAACTTTATTATATAAGAAAAATCAAGATGTCGTATGAGATGGTGAAACATTTTTAAAAAATGTATACGACTAAGCCCATAGCACGACAGATAATTAATCGAAAAAAGATATAACAAGTTAAGTTGAAAAACTTTGGAAATGTAGAAGAGTTTTTGCTGAGTTTAAGTGAACAGTAAATAAATTTAAGGCTAGTAAAAAAAAATTAACCAAAGGCGAAAAAATAAGATCTATGTTAAGAGCATTGTCAGCAAACTGTAGCTATTTTAAAGACTATATAGATACAATACCCAAAGAACAAAGAACTGTGCAATTTGTAAAATCAAAAGTAAAAAAAAATCTAATAAAGAAAAAGATAGAAAGAAAAGTTAAATTTATTCTAGTGCATCCCATACAAATATAAAATGACAGTGTTATAAATGTAAAAGTTTCTGACATATGACAAGAGAATGTTATCAAGGCCAATATATCTATCAACAAGGTGCTTAAGCCAGATACATGCAGTGAGGGATAGGAATACATAGAGGCAACAGCTAAAGCAGAAGTACATACAGAGAAAATAGTCAGAGGCTATAGCAACATAATAAATAAAGAATGTCAACAACAACAGAATTCGTCAGTACAGTGGAACGTGCAAGTTGAGCATGAAAAGAAAGAAATAATGAACATGATAACATTAATAATAATACTGATGTCAATTATAATAATAATAATAATATAATAATAATAATATTATAATAATAATGGAGACGATAATAATAATAATGACGATAGTAATAATAATGATGATCATAACCATCAATGTGACCATAACTATGGTAATCATAATTGTAGTTAAAATAATAATAATAATGTGAATTATATGGATAATAAGGACAACGGTTATGATAATGACAATCATGATAATTATGATGTTAATAACTAGAATATTAATAATAATAATAGTGATAATAATAATAATAACAACCATTACAATAACAATGATAATAATAATGGTAGCGTTGACAATTTCTAAGATGATTACGACGCTGATGACAATGACGATAACAATAGAAAAGAACAAAGGTTATAAAGTTGTTAATATTCAAACTTGTAAGGATAACAACGATAGTGATCATAACGGTTATGATGGTAATAATAATAATGACAGTATTTATAAGGATAATGACGTTTATAATGATAGTTATAATAATGTCTAAAATTATTACAATAATAATACAAATAAAAATATGTTAATGATAATAGTGATGATTACGATGATGATGATAATACTGATAATAATTATAATAATGATGAGAATGATGATAAGTATGATTAAGATACTGATGATAATGATAATGATGACGATGATGATGCCAACGATGATGATGTTGATAATGATAATAATATTGTTGATGATGATGATGACGATAATGATAATGATAATGATCATAATGATGATAGTAATAATGATAATGATGATGATAATGTTAATGATAGTGACAATAATGATATTAATGATTACAATGACGAACATGATAACAGTAACAAAGACACTGACAATCACGATAATAATAACAAAGATGCTGACCATAATGATAACGACTATTATATTGATGATATTAATGATTATAATGAAAATAATGATGATAATAATGATGCGAATAAAAATGATAACTATGGTAAAAATATTTATCAGGATAATAACAATGACGATAATATTAATGACAATAAGATTTATTATAATGAGAGTTATGATGATTACGTGAATCTTCATGATGTTAATAATAATGATAATGTTGATAATGATTATGTTTACTACGACGATTAGAATGTTGTTAATAATACGAATAATGATAATAGTAATAAAAATGATAATAAACTAGTGATGATGATGACAATGATAATTATAATGATAGTTGTTATAATAACGGTGATAATAACTACAATTATAAAAAAATAATATCAATACTGGAAATAACATTATTAAAGAGGACGATTTTCTTATAGCTATTACAATGGCTGTAATAATGACGATTATATTAATTTTGACAATGGTAATGATGTTAATAATGATACTGATAGTGCTAATAATAATGATAATAGTTATGATCATATCGATGAGGGTAATGATAATGCTGATAATCATAATACTAATAATGATACTGTTGTTGATGCTATTGCTTATAATGATTATGATAATAATTATACTGATAATAATAATCATTATAATAGCCATCATAAAAAGGACGTTGATAATGATAGTTGTTATGATAATAGTGTTTATTATTATTATTTTTATATTATGAATAAAGTTTATGAAGATAAAAATGCTTATAAAATGATAATGATGATTATTATTAGAATTATAATAAATATGATAATTATATTTATTATTATAAACATTATTATCATCATTATAATATTTATCATAATTATAATAATGTAGATGTTAGCAATATAGTTGTATGAGTTCATGATTGGGCAGTAGAATGAACAACACTATCTCTTTCATTACAAAATACGAACACGTTTATGATTACTATTCTTAGTATACGCTATCATAAGTTTTAACCATAAAAAATACTACTGTTAGCTAAACTGAAACAATGCAAGATTAAATCAAATAAAGATATATGAAAGCAAAGAGTCTGTATCGACAGAGTGACTACGCGAGAATAAACTCAGCTATACATTTTTCAATGCTGCAATTCAGCGTTGCAGAGTCTTATTTCCTAGCATCTTTGCATGTGCTGAAATTTATTTATGATCACCAAATATATATCTCACACTCCCAACCATTCGTATGTTGATTAAACAAATTAATATTAAATGAAATGACTAAGGATACATTGGTTTGCGTAAACTAATTTTAGTGAATAAGTAGATAAGAATTATGATCCTGTTGGCTCCTAGATCACATATTTGATTAGGTGCAACGATCTATAACAAACAAAAAGAAGCAATAATTAACATACCCATATTCATCGTCTGTTTGTTTCCAATTCATTAATTTTATTATTTAAGATGTATATTTCACTATCATTTAATTCATTACTTGTGTTTATTCGAAATTTATTTCATTACTTTTTATTTCGTGACTTTGACTATCTTAGACTCAAATTTGAGTATAATGCATTTTCAACGGCAGCGATTTTTTGTGAATACCTGTCAGTTTCTCCTTATATGAAATCTGATTATATATTTTTCACTAGCCTCATTATCATACCACATATTCATGGACAACAAAGTGTGGGACATTATAAAACTTAAAGAGTGCTCCAGTTTAATCAACCCTTGATGTGCATCATGCATTGTCTTATATTCAACTTTACAGGTTGAGTTGGCTACGTTATTCTGTTTTCTTGTCTTCCAAAATAACTGTATCCCCATAGAACCGTAGGAGATATCTACCCGTTGTAATTTTTAATAATTAATTTTAATAGCCTTTTCAGTTGATTCAAGAGATCTGGTGTGTTGCAGATATTGAAATATTTGCTTGACCATTTTCTAATCATCTTTAGTTCAAGAGATTTAATGTCTATTCAGCACTCTCACAGAGTATGTAATGTCTTGTCTCATTGTATTTGCCAAATACAGTAAGCTAACAACTGCCTTTCTGCATGGCACATTTTCTCTTTCTTTGTTGTATCTAACTGGTTCACTGGTGTGTGTTTGTAGTACTAGTTTTAATGCAGCCTTGCGAAAACACTCGTTTCATTGCTTTCATCTAATCTTGAGTCTATTAACGGCTTTTTCTAAATTACGTACTTTATTTTTCCAAAGTTTATCTTCGTCAAGCTGACCTTCAGGCATTTCCATACATATTTCTTGCTTAAATTAACCTTTCATAAATGCTGTCTTGATATCCAGTTGATAACTTTCCAGATTAAATCATTCAATCATTGATATAACCGATCTCACAAAAGCTGAATCAAATACAGTAGTATATAGCTCTTGCAAGTCATACTTATTTCTATCTTGAAACCCACAAATTATTAATTTTGCTTTGTACTTCACATCTTGCATCTTTGCTTATCATTTTCTTAAGGACTAATCTAGAATCTATGATGTTCAGCTTGCTTCCTTCAACATTTATAGTTGGTCTATCTACAATCTTTCATACTTAATTTTTATGCATTAATTCTAATTGTGTGTCAATTGCTCTAAAGTTTTCTTGAAAAAGCTTTTTATTCTTCTTTGGTCATCCTTGTTTTCTCTGGACTCCTTATTTTTTTTTCATTTTTAATAATACTTGAATACTATCTTTGCAAAATTTAATGAACCATTTATCTTGTTTTATGTCTATCTTATAATTATTTTAGTTTTTTTTGTCCTTTTCCCAGATATTTCTACATACAGATTTTTTATGATATCTTTTATGCGAAGTCTCATAAAATTCTCCATACTCTTATCTTAGAAAAATGTAGCTGATAGTAGTATAGCTAACCAGTACTACTCGTATATCTGGTGGGCTAAGGTTAAAACTCAGCTCTCAATGTCTGGAGAATTTCCACTGTTCAACCTTCTGCAAACTCTGAGCCTTGGTTACTTTTTAATAACACATCCTTTCTTTAAAGCCCAGTATATTTCGTGCACTGGTTGCAAATTTATCCATACAACTTCTAGCTTAACTTTTCACTTCTACAGGATATGCCATTGTCAACATAAAGGAGTCCTCAGTGTATACTATGATAAATTTGTATTTTTTAGGATAAGTTGCCGAGGTTTCATTGTGTCAGCGTAAACTATCTCAAGTGGCTTGGATCCTTTTTTTTTCTAGTGTAAAAGGCAATCTTTAGATCTAAGTGATGTAACAGACCTTGCAAAATGCAACGAAGTTATTGAATACGGACTTATTCAAATCTTTCTTGATCATAACCTTTCTTAAAAATGCCTTAAAATATTCCTCTGATAAATGCCCGAATTTTTTGCATCAAAGCATGGCTCTGTTTTTTTTAAATATATTTTATACCTCCATGTAAAAAAATCTTAAGCCTCTGAAATCTCACCAATTATTAGTTCTTTACTATCATTAATTTTGTTATCTACAATGGTTTTCTCAAACTCATTTTTCTGAGCAGTATTCAAACAATCGTTTTCAGATCTATTGTTGGACATTATAGGGCAGCTCTTTCCATAATTGGTACTGACTTTCTGATCCTTCTCGGCCATTACCGTAGAGACACTGTCTGTTATTTAACAATCTACAATTTTTTTACATTACTTGTTGTTGCTTGTACTCTCACCATCTTTCACTAGCTTCACTATGCAATAAAAAGTCTATGGCATCGAAAAATACGTCTCGGTACAGAATGGGTTCAATGTATTTATTTAAGAATTGTCTAAATCGATACAAATGCCTTTATCAGCAAGCTAAGTAAGTGTCAGCAAGTTTCCAGCAAGCATCTTGTCACATATTACTTTATCTAGGACCATTTTGTTTTTGTTATTACTACCTGAAACCCACCTTACTCCCTGCTCTCTGAATTCCGAAAAAATTTTTATTCACGTATTTAGTCAATCTTCTTTTATTAATTATAAGTTTCCTCCATGCACGTAGAGGGCAAAGATTAGGATTCAACAACAAACATACTACTCTATACATGAGATCTTAGCAATTCGATATTACTTTTACCTTCCCATCCTTGACCTAAATATTTATAGGACAAGCCATTGTCGCTATTTTAACAGTCTCTCATGATTTAATTACCCATCTATTAATAACATCAATATTTATAATATCGGCGTTCGGCCTAAAGACACGCCTAAGCAGAGCAGTGGAGAAGGGTGTCCGCCGAGGCTTCGTCAGCAAAGTTGGTTAACGTACCTTCCTGGCGATGAGGAGGCCCAGGTTTGACTCCTGGCCGAAGCAGATAACTTTTTTCACTGCTTTGTAATTTTTAATTGACTAAGCTTTTTGCAATCCAGCGAGTTTCACTCTATAAATAAGCGCGACGTTTACATAGCGCAATTTGGATGGAAAGAGGTCAATGTATAATAATTTGACACAATACTTACCCATCAGTTAATAACATTAATATCTTTAAAATCGGCGTTGAACCTAAAGACACGCCTAAGCAGAGCAGTGGAGAAGAGTGTCCGCCGACACTTTGGTGGCGAAGTTGGTTAACGTACCTTTCCGGCAAAAAGGAGGCCCAGGTTCAACTTCTGGCCGATGCGGATAACTTTTTTCACTGCTTCATAATTTTTAATTGACAAAGTTTTTCGCACTCCAGCAAGTTTCACTCTAAAAATAAGTGCGACGTTTACATAGTGCAATTTGGATGGAAAAAGGTCAATGTATTATAATTTGACATAATACTTACCCATCAATTAATAACATCAATATCTATAATAATTTTAGTAATTATAACATTAATACTAATAATTCTGAAAATAATATTATAACTTATATAAATAATAATGGTAACACGAATGATAATAATCATGTAAATGATAAAATTCATAGTTATACTTATAGTGGCTATGGTAATGATGATAGTCATGGCTGTAATAATGAGAAAAATGGTGAAGATGACAATAATAATGATAAAAATAATTGTAACGAAGTAAATGAAGATAATAATCGTAATAATAATGATATATGTGTTTACTAGGACATTAACTATAATGATGTTAAAAATGACAAAAATAAAAAGATATCAATATCAACAATAATGAAGTTGACAAGATAATGATGATAATGATAACTAACAGTAAACAATAATAATGTAAATAATAATGTAAAGAAAAAAATGTTGATAATAAAAATGATGAGAATATAAAAATAATAATTATAATCGTAGAAATAATGACAGTAATAATAACAATTTAAATAACTTAAACTACCGAAATAATAACCATTATATTATGATTACGACGACCAAAATAATATTTGAAAATATTACGTACGTAATTATGGCAATGTCAATCAAAATAATATTAATTAGGATGATATTCATAGTTATGATAATTATAATAGTACTGTTTAAGACGAAAATAATGTTAATTTATATTATTATTGTGTTATAAATGCTGATGTAATTAATGCTATCGACAATAGTGGTAAAAATAAAAATACTATCAAAAATGACAATAATGTTAGGGATAGTAATGAAGATCTTGTAAATGATAATAAGATCAATGACGATAATGACCATGACAAAAACAAGGAAAATGATAATAATAATAACAACAACTGAAGAGATAACAATAAATATGGTTTTAAGGAAACTGATACTTACCATAACTAAATAGGTGACAATGACGATAACAAGGATAATGATCATAATGGTAATAATAATAATAATAATAATGTTAATAATAATAATTATAATTCCTATTATGATGATAATTATAATAAGAATAATAATAAAAAAAGGTAATAATAACAATAATAGTGATAGTAATAAAGATGATCATAATAGTAATGATAATAATAATGCTGATAATGATAATGATAAAAATAATAATGAATATAAAGATAATAGGTATATTAATAATTATAATAATAATAATAATTTTGGTATTATTGGTAATGTAACCAATATTATTAATGATAGTAGTAATGATAGTAATAAGAGTGACAACGACGATATTATTAAGATTTAAAATATAAATCTAGTGACTAAAAATTAAACCAATGACGATTACGATGACAATGATCATGACAAGAACAAGAATGGTAAGAATGACGATGATGACTGCAGTTGAAATAACGATGAATGTAATTTAAATACTACTGATAATTACAATAGTTAAAAAGGTGACGATGACGATATCGAGAATGATGACAATATACGTAATAATGATGATGATAATAATGATAAGGATAATAATTATTCCGATAATGATGACGATCGTGATAATGATAATGATAATTATAAAATAGTGATGATAATGATAGTGCTGTTAATGATAACAACGATAATGATGATGATAATGATGATAATAATAATAATAATAACAATGATGATACTAATGATAATAATAATAATAATAATGATAATAATAATGATAATGATAATAATAATGATAATGATGATCATGCTGATAATGATGATGATGATGATGAATTTGATAATCATAATGATAATAGTTATAACAGTATTGTTAATAGGATTATTAAGAATTATAATAGTTGTTACATAGATAATCGAAAAGTGGATAACAATTATGAACATATTAACGATAATAAAAACAATAGAAGTGAAGATAATGATAACAATAACGACAACAATAATTGTGACGACTAAAATATTGACGATGATGACAATAATAAAAGAAATGACAAAAGTAATAGTAAAAATAAAAAATATTAATCACGATGTTGATGAACACTATCATGACGACCATGCTTGAGACGACGATGATAATGATAATGATTGCGATAGTAATTATTATAACAATTTCGTTAACAATTATAGTAATATTACCAATGAAAAGGAAAATAATCGTTCAATAGATAATAATGATAGTAAAAATTACCATGGTGAGAAACATATTGACGACGGTAAAAATTTCGATGATGATGACATTCTTAAAACCATTGACTGTAATACTGATGATGATGCTGACAATAATAATCACAAAGATGATAATTATAAGAAAGTTAATAATGATAACAATGATAATGACGGTGATAAAGACATAAATAATATCAATGACGACGATAATGATACGGATACAAACAGTTGTAATATAAATTAAAATAAGAACTTTAATTATAATGATGATGACGAGTATAATTCTGACGACGACAATAATAACGATGGTAATTATATTGATAATTGTAATAATAATGATAACGATTATTTACATAGTAATAACGATAACATTAAAGATAATAATAATAATAAGGATGTTGATATAATGGCGATAGTGAGAATGCTTACAATGATATTGACGATAATTATGTTAAAAAAATGACACTGGTAATGACGATTATTATAATGTTAATGATAACTATGACAATGACGATAATGATGACAATTATAATAACGATGATGGAGACAGTCATGATAAAAATGTAGCTAACGACAATAATAATGACGCTTTAAATTAAGGTAATTCACATAAAATTAATGCTGATAACGGTTATTAAAAAAAAATAATAATATACATGATTCTCATTAAAATAAAAATCATAAGATAGTCAATAAGAAAGATAATGACGATATTATTTACTATAATAATAACAAAAGTAAGTATAATTATTAGAAGAATAATTGTTGTTTTCATAATTATGACGATATTAAGAGTGATGATGGTATTTCTAGGATTAATTATTACAATTAAGAAATAAAAATCATGTTTGATAATACAAACATAGTGATAAGGATAGTTAAAATAACAAAATAAATAATAATAATGATAATAATGTTGTTAATGCCTGCCATTATATTATTTATAATGTTAGAAATAATAATTATAAAGATGACGACCATATGGTCAGGCGAAAGAAATATCTGATATAATAATGGTTATGATAATGATGTCAATGATAACGACAAAAATAACGATAACGATGTAATTGATAATAGTTACTTTTACAACAATTATTATAGTAAATGGGTTGATAACAACAATAATAGTTTATAATGACAATAATAATAACAATAACAATAATCAGGTAAGTATAATAACGGAATATGGTAATAATATAAATGAAAATAATAATAAAATTCATAACAATGGTAATGCGTATAACATTAAACATAACATTATGAATGATAAAAGTCTTGTGACTTACAATCATACTGATGACAATTATGAGGACAATAATTATGACAGAATAAAAAAATGATTATGACAACGATGACAACAGTAAAGATTACGATAATTATGAATTTATTGATACTGATATTTACAAAAACTTGTAACATGACGATGACAATAAGAAGAAAAATGACGATGCTGGTGATAATAATAAATTATTAATATTATCAGATCATTAGATCATAATAATAATTATAATAATAATAAAAATGCTAATAATCATAATGATAATAGAAAAAATAATACTAATGATTGTAATGATGATGACGATGATGATGATGATGATGATAATGATGATGATGATGATGATCATGATAGTAACGATGATAAAATTGATAATGAGAATAATGATAATACAAATTATAATAGTCATGACGGTAATAATGTATATATATGAGACAATGATAACGATTGTATTAATAATAATGTTAACAATAATAATAACCATAATGACGATAATAAAGACGATAAAAGTAATGTTAATAATAACAATAAAAATGACATTCATGGTCACAACTATAATGTTTACAACAATAATAATAATAATTAGGATAATGACACTTGTGATATCCAAAACCTAGATTATTATAATTATGATGTAAGGGAGGATAATAATTATAGTCAAGATAGTGTTAATGATAATAATAATAATAATAATAATAATAACAAATGTTAGTTAAGATATAATAATTGCAATATAAATAACATTGGCTACGTGAGTAATAATGACGATTACTATGTTAATGATAATGACACTGTTATAAACGTTGACTATGATGATGTTTATAATGCTTAAGTAATGATAATAAACATGATAACGATGACAATGACGACAGTAACGACGTTTCCAATATTAAAAGTATTAATAATGATAATACAGATGATGATGATAATAAGTATAAAAATAAAAATTATATTCATCATGATAATGACGGGTACAGTTATGACAACGATAATTATGACAATGATGATAATGATAACAGTAATAATATTAAGCATAATTATATTTTTAATAATTGTGACAATAACAATGCATATAATGATGATTATAAGATTACTGATATATTGGTTATCATGATGATGCGAGCAAAAAGATTTACAACGATGATAAGGACAAAAAAATCTCGATCGTGATGACGATGATGATTACGATTATGATTATATTGACTATGATCATAATTATGTTAATTATATTATTAATAATAGTGACAATGATAAAAAAAGTGGCTAACGATAATAATGACGATAATTATATTGAAGATAAACATGATAATAGAGTTGTGGATAAAGACAATAATAAAAAAAATTATGATACAAATAATTAAAATTAATAATAATAATAAAAAAAATAATGATGAAAGTTATTTTCATTAAAAAAACTTTAAATAATAACGATGCTATTGACGATTACGTTACCGAAGATGATGAAAGTAATAATAACGTTAATGATGACACTGATGCCAACAGCAGCAGTGTCAATACTTTTGATTTAAAAAAAAATGATAATGATTGTGACGACAATAATAATAATGATACTTTTTTTTATGCTATTAATAATAAATGATAAAATTAGTAATAGAACAAAAAATAACAGAAATCGTGTAAAAAATAACGCTTATAATTACAAAAAAAGTGTTCATGATAGTAATGATAGTAACATAAAAACTAATAATAATGAATATATTATTGATGCTTGTATTAATGATAATAATAATTATTAAGATAATAATAAAAATAATAATAATAATAACAAAAATATGGTAGTAGCGATAGTAGTGGCTGTAATAATAATGGAAATTATAATGATGACAATGATAAAGTTAAAAATAATCATAACAATGTAAATGTAATTATCATTATCAGTATAATAATCATGATAAATGTGTTTATGACAACGAGAGTCATAATAAACTTTGATAATGACGGTAAAAATGACCAATAATTACGACAACAAGGAAGATAAAAGTAACACTCAAGATGATATTATTAATGATCGTAATATTGATAGTGATTATAATAATTTTTATAATGATAATAATATTTTTAATAATGTTAATGTCTAAAAAATTATTCTCTTATATTATAACTCTAATAATTGATAATTGTACTGATTACGGTGACGAAAAAAAAAATTATTATCATAACAAAGGTACAAGCAGTAAAGATAACAATAGTTCTAAATTTGATACCAGTAGTGACAATAACTAGTATGCTAACGATGACAATGACAAGAAAAATGACAACATTGGTAATGGTAATGATGATTTAGATACAATAATAATTTTAACAATAATAATGATAATATGATGATGTTAATATGATTTTCTAAGATATTAATAATAATGATGATGATGATAAAAATAATGATGATAGTAATAATAATGATCATATCGATGATATTGATAGTGTTGATATTTATTATAATGATAATACTTACAATGTTGATAATATTATTAGTAATGATAATAATCGATCTATTTATTATAATGATAATAAAACGATAGCAATGACGATGATGATGACACCAATAATGTCACTGTTAACAGTAATTATTACAATAACAATGATGGTTTTAACGATAGCGATAATATCAATGGAGATAATAGTAACGATCAAGATAATCATAATAATCATAAGATAATCATGATATTCATAAGAAAATAAATAACCATACTAATATTGGTAAGGATAATAATAGTAACAATAATAATGTTGTTGAAAATGATTATGACGATAATAATTATAATGCTGATAATAATAACATTAGTGAAAATTTTAATGATAATAATATAAATGCTAATGACGACAACAATATAAAAGGTGAAAATAATAAAATTAGTAGTATGATGGCATTAAAAAAAATGCTGACGATAATTCTAACGACAAGGATAATAATAAGAAAATGCCAATAGTAATGACAAAGATAAATATGATGATCATAATAATAACAATAACGATAATGATAACAATGGACATGACTATAATACTGACAATCATAATACATAAAGGCTTGCAATGATAATGACGATTATTATATTGATGATAAGAATAATATTGGTGCTAATAATAATAATAATAAACATAAAACAGACAATACACATAATATTTGTTAAAATAATTTAAATAAAAACCTAAATGACAATAATAATTACGGTATAACCTACTAAATGAATAACAACAATACTGACAATCATAATGACAATGTTCATAATAATGCTGTCCATAACGTTGTTAAAAAAATGGTTTTAAGGATAATGATATTAAGACTAAGGATAGAAATAAGATTAATGATAGTTATGATTAAGATGTTAATTTTAATAATTCAAATTATCATGATGATGTTTATAACAACAGTGACGATGACAATAATAATGGCAATAAGAAATGTATTTGTAACTATGATAAAAATGATTAAAAAAAAATGAAAATAAGAGAAGTACTGATAATAGTACTAATGACTACTAATGATGATGATGATGACGGTGATGATGATAACCATGACGGTAATGGTGATTATGATGATCAGTAAGACTTATTTGTTGATGAAAAGACACTAAAAAAATTTGTTTGTGATCTTCTGATTGCTTCTACTTTCTGAAGTGGAAGTACAGATACTACTGATTTTTATAAATGATTTTATTATGTATTCTCAATAAATAAATAATGTGATAAAAAATAAAAACTGTTTTATAATAAATTTATATACATCTAGACCTTAGCCTACAATACCATTCCATTAAACTATCTTCTATTTTTACTTTAGAATTTTTTTTTCTCAATTATCTTATATTTTTATTTTAATCTGATCCTTTTTTCTTTAATATTGGGGTAAATAGTAGATAAAAAATTTTTCGTTAATAATTGTATGAACAAAAATACGTAGTAAGGGCCGTGACCAACGCCCTTACTCGTAAAGAACAACTACTAATGCGTTCTTCTCTTAACTTTTCTCCTTTATCCTACTTCATTATTATTAAAAATTTGTTAAAAGTATAATACATAGTATGAAACTTACAACTTTTGCTCTTAAATTTTTTTTTTGTGTTATGTTTTACTGGTTTAGAAACTGAATGAGGTAAAGAAGGCTGTTCCAAGGCCCATTCTATACGTGAGGTTTTTTCATCTCACAGCATTATCCTTTCCCCAATGAAAGCTCTTTTGCTATCCTCATTATAACAGAAAGGTGCATATACATTTATTTTGTAATCGTATATTTTTAGATGCATTATCTTCCTGCAATAATGTAGAACTTGAGATCTCCTGTAAAAAAAAGAGGATTTTGAATCATTTCTGAGAGGTGCAGTTCCTGTGAAAGTGTTAGTGGTAATAAACAATACTCTGCAACAGAGGTAATTTCTTATACAAAGGCAAGTTTAATGTACTTAATGCTAATTAGTTTGCAACAATTAAAATGTATGAAATAATAACCTCTAAAGTTCTTTACTGCTGATGAATTAGAAAAGATCTATGATAAAAAAGAAGTTGAAAATATGGAGCTTAAAAAAAAACTTAAAAAGTAACTTGAAGAAAAACTTAAATGTGGATCTGCAGAGCAATACAACTAAACAAGATATAAAAAAATTTTGAAAAAAAGATTGTAATATACACGTTTAGTCTAACACGCACCACTCTTTAAAATAATCTATTCTTCTCAAAATTTTTTAAAATTTTCCAATGTTGCCATCGCTATATCATTATGTTCCACCATTTCTTGATTTTATTTTTCTTTGTCTTGTACGGACTGGCAGAACTTATCAAAAAAGTTTTGTATGGTAAACATTATACTTCTGTTGATGATAAAAGCAGCTTTATAGTAGTGTTCTAAGCCACAAATTAATAATTAATTCATAACCATTATTTTCTAAAGTATATGCAGCAAAATATTGAAAGTATATACTGCCAATTAACGAGACCCTTGCGGAAAGCTTGTGGTTCTTTTAAATATTTGTTAACGACAACTATAATTATATCAAAAACTTGTTTCCTGTTAAATTAAAATTTTCTGATAAGTTAACATTCAAGAAAATTCTAAAATGCTGTGGTTGCTTAATGTAAAAGTATTTTATAGTAGGTGTACAATAACATGTTTTATGTGTTTATGTGGTATTAAAATCAAGGATTACACTGCAACGGTAATAATATTAATAAGCTTATAAAAGGTAAGTAACTAACAAAAGATTTTATTTGTATGTATCTGTAACTGCATCCTTTGCAATAACTTAAGTATAATGTCTTTTGATCGCTACATTCATACTTCTGGGATACAAAATAACAAAAATCTTGTTACCAGATAATCGATTTTAAAGAGGCATTATTTAACAGTCTCGAAAGCTTTGTAAGTTTTATTCAAAAACAAATTATGAAAAACATTGTTTAGTAACCGGTTATGACTTAGATTACGATGCTGTGTACGCTAGTTACCGCTGTCAGAGTGTTTCAGAATATCTAAGTCAATACAGAGAACGTAGAACTCTTGATAGAAACAAGGTATATATAATTTCAGTACACTAAATGAAATATAAAAAAATGTGTATTAAATTTACTAACAATATATTTCAGGAAAATTTTATAAACGTTTCTGAAGTCTAATAATACACGAATTAAATTTATTAAGTAGTTTACGAGTAGAATGTCAATAAAATGGTGTAATTTTAAGGACGATGTGTAGAAAACTATTAAAAAATTTTATGAATTATTTCAGCATTATTATAGATAAGTAATTACCATTTCTACAGTAGTTGAAAAACATTTATTGCATAATGATATTAATTTATTTATAAAAAAAGTTTTATTTGTTTTTAGTGTTAATAGCAGTAAATCTATAGTGTTAAAAGTGTTTTTTTATTTATTGTGCATTAAAATCAGTTATTAATATCTGAAATGCATAAATTCTTTCACTAATAATTAAAAATTGTCATAAATACATATGATAATAATATATATGATATTATTATAATAAATATAAATACAAAAGAAACTATTAGTTACAAAATTCGCTTTCGATTATTTATGTAACTAATAAAATACATATATTATGACTAAAACAGAAAAAAATTAATAAATGTCGGAGTGAGGTGTTGAATCCCTGAGCTCTTGTGGCGTAGTTCAGCATTTTGTATAACTTACCTGAGCTTGAACATGCGTAAAAAAAATGTGAACCTGTAATTATTACAAAATTATTAAGATTGAAATGATCAGGAAAAAAAAAAGTTTATTGAATTCTAACGAAAATGGTTAACATAATGCGAAAAGAACTGATCATAACTCTAATGACTAGTTACATATTATACGCTAAAATTGTTGAATTAACACACGGTTATGTTATACAATTTGCACACGAACAGAATGTAACACTTTTTTGTTAAAGTTCGTACGTACATACACATTTCAGATGGTAGACTTGCATTAATCGTAAGTTTTTGTGGTATGTGTTACAATTCTACTTCGGTATATTATGTTAGACCAAAGGCAACTAATACCATGACATTAAATAATTTTTTTGGTACTCTTACTGTTATTTTTAATGTACTTGCTGTTGTTCCTCAGAATGAAAAAAATTTTTTGAAATTTTGACGGTATGAATATAATTTGCAGTTGTTGCTAACCCTTTTTGTCTCTAAAATTATAACATCTCAAGTGCTATATACTTTTTTGATGAACAAGTTGGTGTCTTAAAACAATAAAGTAATCTATTATCTTATTTTTAGATTCCTGGCTTAATTATAGAACCTGTTCTATTCACAGGCATATTGTTCTGGATATCTGGTCTTCTAAATGGACTCATACCATTGGGACAATGCCTATGCGTTATTTTTCTTACGATACACGTATCAACGGCTTGTGGTGAGAAAATTTACATATACATAATTACTTGCACGTACATCATTAAACATATTAACATTTTTTAAGAATTAAAGATAAACTAATAAGAAAGTTTAAAAAACTGACGTAAATTATACTTGTTAAAACTCAGAAATAACAAATAACAACATTTATGTTTTACAGTTGATAAAAATTTGCGACCTTAAGCTACACAAGCAAAATATAAAATTTTCTAGAGTAGTTTTTGTGATGTAACTTACTTGGTATAAGTGAAAAACACCTGTATTAGTGAACAATATAAGCAAATTTTTTTAACACGGTAGGACGAGTTATCCTCCAACTGGCAGATACAAAAGATAAATTTTCAGTCATGTAAAAAAATGTTGTCATTTTAGACAAGAAAGTACGTCATTTAAGCTTAAAAAATAGTTATCATGAAAACTAAAAAGATAAACTTGTGTTTTCTACAATAGTTTTTATTATTATAGTATATAAGAACTTTTCGTTTGAACGTTGATGCGTTTACATAGAAGGGTAGTGTATTTTCCCCACTATTTCTAAGAAAGGGAAAGAGCTGAATAAGCGGCCAAAAAAAGCCAAGAGAACGAGCGTTGATAGAGCACGGTGGTACCAGTGTAACTGTAGCACTGGGTGGTTAAGCTCTGATTCCAACTCCCTTAGTCCATCCTCTGCGACTCTGCCAAAAGCCAGTTATTAATTATGAGATTTAAAATTTTCATCGAGATTAATAGTATACGTTAGACATTTTTAACAACTTTGTGCTAAGTAAATAAAATAATTTAAATATGATTTCGATTTATAATTAATTTTAACTGACTTAAAGTATTGACAAGTGCGATTGTCGTAAAAACAGGCTTCAATTCCAAACATTTAAAAATGCATCTCTGATCACATTTCCTTGTACCTTTATTTAGTGATATAAATTAGCAACTCATTTGCACCTAAGGATAATAAACCATCAACCAATTTCACCGTTAAATATGATTATCACAGAGATTATCGTCCAGAAGAGCCAGTAAGAAAAAATTAGGTCGAATTCACGGTAGAAACTAAAGTAAGTCGTGCGAATGGAAAAAACGCTATTTCACTGTTCCGATACTCCACAGTTATTGATGCTTGCACTGCAAGTACTAAGAGCAGGTCAACCCCATCTTTTTTTCTCTCTTCTAGTTATCTAGAAAATTATTAGAACTATGGATTTAATTATCAACATAAGGAACCAATACAAATTACTCTGGGTGAGCTAATAGCCTTGTCACATCAAAACATTACACGTGCTGGATCATAGTTCCAGGTTAATATCACTTTATATTTTGTTTATATCTTTATAATCAGACATTGATGAATCTAAAATTAAACTAAAGTTTATCTCTTTATTTTTGTGTTTTAAAACTAATTTAAGTCTTTTATGTATTATCAAATTCTAAAAATACTACAAAAAACTTTGATGAACTTGGAAACATAAGCAACAATTTTTTTGTGTAAGAAATATAAGTAACTACAAAAATAAACTCAGAATATGACATTTTAGTTTTTTTGGTTAAAAAAAGTGATTTGTGATAGGATTTAAAATATAACATACTGCTTAAGCATTATTGTACCAAAATATAATAAATACTTTTTATACTATTTGTAACAATTAATCTGACGTCACGTGTAATCTTAATAGCCGATAAAAGTACTTTTTATTAAAAAAAAAAATTATAGCTTTACAAGGTATTGTTATACTAAGCAAAGTTGTAAAACAAAAGTCAAAAAATTGTCATTCTTTTCTCATTTTTTTTTTTTTTTGCAGCTCACGATGTGTACGACGTTCAAGGTATACTGTTTTGTACTTGCATATTAACAAAATTAAACTCAGTAATTTTGGGTTTTAACTAGTTTTGTAAACGAAGCATACATTGAATATATAGGTATATTTTAGTTGACTCATAATGTGGCAAATCAATAACGTACTTAATATATAGTTTATATAAAGTCAAAAGTCAATATTAAATAATTTGATTGTAATTTTTCACAAGTACAAGGCAGTATGATACCATATCTGTTACACAAAAAAAAAGTGTTGAGTGACTAATACATTTTTTATTTAATTTTTTTTTCTTTCCTTTCACCATGATAAAATTTTAAGACTCTTAAAAATGTTATACTTAACCAAAGTTGTCACCTCACAAAGCTGACTGTGCACTTCCTGACTGTCAGAAGTGTTAAGTGACAACCAAAGTGAGCCACAAACTCTAAATACGTAGTCAGCCAGGACTGGCCCCATATTATGTGAGACCAATAAATTCTGACTAAAGCTTTTCACAAGGTACATTCCTACTCACGGTGTTTTAGTTAGTAGCTATTCACCGCTCATAGAGTGTTAACAAGTTGTTTTTTTTTTAGATTTGGTAAGAGGTGTCACTTACCAGTTTATCATATGTGGCCAAACATTCTTTGCAGTAAAATCTGAATAAAGATATTTAAAAATAAAAAGCTTACATAAGTTCCTTGAAGAGTACATAATCTACAAGCCAGGAAAAAATAGGGTAAATCAATACGATATTTTCTAATACTGACATATTTACATCGTCCCTGTTCTTACTTCTCTTTAACATCTCTCTTTAATATTAAGCAAACAAATAGTTAGACTGTCTCCTAGTCTCAGAGCCTGTAAAAAAGCGTGAGGCTACGTTCCACAAATTTTTGTTCCAAGCCCAAGGTAGGAAGAAATGACAGTCGTAGTTGTTTAACAAAAATTGTAGCAAAAGATCATTAAGTTAATGACTATTTGTTTTTTTGTTACATGTTTTATTATAACTGTTTTTGAAAAAATAATAAACACCATTCAAAGAAGCATGTTAAAGGATGACGTGTAATACCCCATATGGTATAGTGTGTACACTCGTGTATCTAATGTTCCTTTGCATGGAGGAACTATTAGCAGTATTTTGTTATAATATGAAGAAAGTAAGAATAAAGTTATAAGCTTTGATAAATATACCATAAGATGAATAGAAAACACTCACCGTCTTATCAAAATTATTAGTTAAAAATAAAATAACATTATGAATTAAATAATAGTGAGACATAAAAATTACAGATGTCTTATACTACACATACAGATACACTTTGACTTCAGGTCTCCTAACTTAAACGGTCTGTCTATTCATATCCTAAATCTGCTCAACCAAGCGATTTCTGTTCTTAGTCCTGCTTCAATAAAGCAAGACCTGCTAACCGAAGCGATTCTTTCTCAGTTAACAAAAATATTATAATACAGAGAATAAATAAAGAAAAAAGTATAAGTGAAGATTTGGAGTACTAATCATATCAGCACATAATTCTTCTTACGTGGACGAATAGCAAGAAAATCAAAAAAAGTAGCAAAAAACTTTTCTTACAAATATTATTAGCAAAGAAAGTTTTTCTAAACAAAGCTCGATTCTAATTGTAACTAATTATAGTATTATAATTATTCTTGTAAAACAAACCCTAATTAAAAAGAAAATAGTAAATTGTAAATACAAGTAGTATGTACGATTCAGAAAAATGAAGGTTACGATTCAGAATTTGGGGTTAAGCAGAAGTGAAATGATTCTGAAATTCAATTCAACAAATACAAAAATACATGAAAGTTATTATTACAGTATGTAAGCACAGATAATTGTGCTTCTTCAAAATATGAAAAGAAAGAACCAAATTATAGATTAAAGATTCTCTTTCTCTCTCTCTCTCTCTCTCTTTATCTCTCTCTCTCTCCCTGTGCAATAAAGCCTTTAATTATACACCACACTTTAGACGATGCTTGCCTAGAAACTTAGATATATAGCCACACATGCTACGTTAAAAATCCCTGCACCGTATACTCTTTACCTAGTGTAAAGCAGTCTGTACTATATATGCACGCTTGATTGCATTCTCTTATCTTGGTTTTTGGATATTACACGTAGTAAACGGACCATTTTATCGACAGGCGTTCACGTATAAAGGAAACTACAATTTCATTATACATGCATGCGTCAAACAAGTATTTACGCACGCAAATAAGAAAAAAATTCTCTCTATTACGCATTGTTAATTGTGTGTAGCGTGACAAATACATGGTTATAGATATTATTCATGTATGTATACATCGAATTTGCTTTCTTTTATATATGTATTATGGCTAGGCCCTAGCAAAATATTTTTGTAAAATAAATCAGCTAAACAAAACAAAAATATAGTAAGAAATTTTTTTCTAAAATAAAATAAAATTCCATTAAATATGATAAATGAGTATAGATGAACTAGTAAGTGACCCATCTTACAAAAATTAAAGAAATCAACTTGTTAACACTTAATGAGCGATAAATAACTGCTAACTAAAACGCCGTATTTAGAAATGTACCTTGCGAGAAGCTTTTGTCAGAACTTCATGGTCTTACACACGATGGGGGCGGTACTTGTTGCCTTCATGTGTTTAGGGTGTGTAGCTCACTTTAGTTGTCATTTAACACTTCTAAAGGACACAAAGTGCACAATCAGCTTTGTAAGGTGATGATTCTCGTTATGTATGACTCATTTAGGAGTCTGAAAATTTTGTCATTGTAAAAGAGAATAAAAAAAATTAAAAAAAATAAAATAAAAATTGTATTTATTTACGAAAATCGTCACTGAACATTTATTTTTTGTATATTAAATAAAGTATAATGCTGCCTTATACTTGTAAAAAATTATAATAAAAGTATTTAATATTAACTTATGACTTTATACAATCTTAATATCAAGTACGTTAATGATTTGCTACGTGTTTAGTCAACTAAAATGTAAGAGAACTATACTAATATACTTTATGTGACGTTCGTATACAATACAAGTAAAAACCCAATATTACTGAGTTTAATTTTGTTGATATACAAGTACAAAACAGTATCTTTGAACGTCATACACAAAGTGAGCTGCACAAAAAAATGAGAAAAGAAAGACAATTTTTGACTTTCATCTTACAACTTTGCTCAGTATAACAATACCTTGTATAGCTATAATTTATTTTTTTAAGTGAAGTTCTTATATCGGTTGAAAACTTTACATATGATTTCAGATTAAATGTTATAAGCTGTATAAAAAGTTAATATATTTAGGTTATAAATATATAGTTATGCTTAAGCAGTAAATAAGTGTAAAAGGTTCTCTGCAAATTACTTTCTTTGAAAAAAAAAATTAAAAACGTCATTTAAATGTCATACTTTGGGTTCCTTCTTGTAGTTATTTATACTTCTTACAAAACAAAAAACTGTTGCTTATGTTTCCGAGCTTATCGACATGTTTTCTAGGATTCTTAGTAGGCTATAAAACATGGGAAATATTAATAGGATTCATAAAAACATTTTTAGTGCCTTGAATTTAATTACGTCTACTTATTATGTGTTTTACAGACCTTTTTTCTTTTGGCCTAAATATATATGTTAACATGTATTTTTTTTTTTTTTTTAGAAGTGTATTTAATTATAGTGTTTGCTAGAAAACACAAGTGTCAAGAAAAAAACGTTAGCTTAATCTTAGATCGATGTCTGATTATAGAGATGTGAGCGAAATATGTGGTAATATTGACCTCTAACTGTGATCCAGCACGTGTTGTGTTTTGATATGGCAAGACTATTTGTACACGCAGAGTTATTTGTGTTGGTTGCTTATGTCAATAATTATATATGTCCATGTAATTATTTTTTAGAAAACAAGAAAGACGGAAAGAAAGAATGGGGTTGACCTGCTCTTAGTACTTGTGGTGATAGCGTCAATACGTAAGTGATATTGAAAAGGTGAAAGAGATATCCTCCTTTTCGCACGACCTATTTTAGTTATTGCTGTAAATGTACTCTGATTGTCCTTTGCCGGCTCTTCTGGAAGATGACCTCTGTGATGATACTATTTGATGGCGACACTTGACAATGGTTTATTATCCTTAGGTGCGTATCGGTTAATAGTTCATATGACTAAATAAAGAGAGAAGAAAATTTAATTTGAAAGACTCTGCTTTATATATAAGTTAAATGTAAGAACCCATGCGTATTTTTTTTTTTACTACTACATCATATTTTTAAATACCTCATTTTCTATTGTGTAGTAACAGATTTTACTTTGGTAGAGTATTTTTCTTTTTTATCGCAAACATTGAACGATTCTTTTGGAGATTCTTAGGATTTTATAATATGGTGCACACAAATCAACCTTAAAAACTATAAGCTTATCTTAAAAAATCTTGTTGGTTGGCAACGTACTAAAATGTGTAACATTAAAGATGAGATTTCTCATGACTTAACGACTTCGTAAAAATCACGTTGTAATGGGAATACTAAATAAATATAATTCTTAGGTCTTGAAAATGAATATTTATGCCTGAATATGTTTGTATAATCAACTTATTCAAGAAGCTATAGTAAAACCGGACCTAAGATTAACCACAAAACAAGTCAGTGGTATGTTAAAAAGTCGCTCTTACATGCGTCTAAACATAAAGAAAATAAAGAAAACAGTATCAAATTTACAAAAAAAAGAGTAAAAAAGACCGAAGCTTAGAATATAAGTTTCTATTATTTTTTTTAAACTCTTTTATAAAAAGCTCCTTCCTACGAGTCAGAATACGATTAGTACCTAAACAGATAGTTTAGCGATAGTTTATAGTCGGAGCTTGGTTAAGGATGCTACTTAAAATTTTTCAAATATCGTCAATAATTCTATATAATATATGTTAAAAATAGCTTACTAACATACTGTTTCATAGAACAAATGGAACGTATGGTTGTTGTGTAACTATTAAGCATTCAGGTAAAAGCTAGTGTTATTAAGTTTTTATTGTACTTCTTTATTAAAAAAACGTTAAGAGACAGGCTTACAATATTTTTATTAACAACACATATCTCCTTACAAATCAAAGTAAACGTACAAATAATCGTATGATAACTAAAATCAAATTATGATTACCCAGTTATAGATATAATAATGCTGTTAAGGTACAAATTCATCAGATTGGAATACAGAATGTAACAGTGCTCTAGAAATAACTCAATGGACAGTGATATTCTAGTTGTATATCATATAAAAGTAAACAATGATTTGTAGTAATGATTGAAAACTGAGGTCAGCGATGACGATATTTAAATGTAGGAAAACTACTTGTTTCAAGTCTTAAGGTACTTAAATAAATGTTTTTTCAAGCCTACTGTTAACAGTATAGAAGTATGAATATGTGATCGGAAAATAAAATGATCGACACTATCACTCTTATTGTTAAATACAAACACGTTTAATTTCCTCATCTTAAGTATACGCTATTTTTAGTCTTTACAGTCAAAAATGCAATCGTAACCTGAACTAAAATAAAGCAAGATCAAATTAAGTAAGAAAATACGAAAGCAGAGATTGTGTATCGACAGACCGAATGCACAGGACTGAATTAAGCTATACGTTTTGGATGCTGCAGTGCAGCATCGCAGCGTCTTGACTCTTTGCTACTACGTATGCTCTGAAACTCAGTAACAAGCACCAACTATACATTCTCTCTTTTTCGTATCTGAATGAAACAAAATGATAGAAAATGAAAAAAAAAAAAAAAAAAAGAAAATTTGATGAATTAAAATTAATTTAAGTGAATACTCAGCTGAAGATGAAAATCATGTAGACTTCTGGGTCACTCATTCGATTGGTTGCGACGATCTTAAACATACAAAGAGAAATATTAGTTTACATACCTATAGTCATTATCTGCATATTCTAAGCTTATGGAATTTACTATCTAAGATTTAAATTTATCTATCATGCAATTTATAACTTATTTATATTCTTAATGTCTTTCGTTAGCTTTTTATGCAATTCAAACAGCTGAGGTTTTCTTTAAATATCTGGTAGTTGTGCCTTAGATGGAATCCATTTAACAGTTATGTTCCCTCTGATTACACATTCTTCAATGTAATGAGCTATGATTTTTGTCATTTGTATCAATCTCTTACCACCATGTATCTTAGCACTTATTCCTGTGCGCACACACCAGATCCATGGGCAACAAAGTATGAGACAATATCAATAACTTATAGAGTGACCATATAGAGAGAACTTAGATATTGCTCCAGTCAAATTAACTCTTGACTTGCATTACACATCGCCACATATTTAGCTTTATAGGTTCAGATAGCTACGTAGTTTTGTTTCCTTGTCTTCAAAACTACTGTCTCATCATAGAACGTTAGTAGATATACATCCATTGCAATTGAGCCTTTATAGTCTACCAAACTCGCATCTAAATAGGTTTCCAGTCCATCTTTGTAGCCTCTGTAAGTTAATCTTAGAGTCCTGGTGTGTTGCAGATATTGAAATACCCGCTTGACCATCTTCAAATTATCTTCCATTCGACAGATTTGTCGTCTGTTCAGCACATTTACAAAGTATGAGATGTCTACTCCCATTGTATTGACCAAATACAGTAAGCTATTAACTTTCTCTCTGCATGGCATATTTTATATTTTTTTTCTTATATCCAACTTTTCAGCGTCTTTTAATTCTTTTCCCTATCTTTTCTGTGTCAATTTAATATTTGATTTATCAGTATGAGCGTCCTTTGGCATTTTGACTCATTAAACTTTAATCTGACATCCCAAACTCAGACTGCAGACCAATCCTAACTTCCTTTAGTTTACTTATACAATTACTTGCTATCATGATATTATATATATATAGAATTAAGATCGAAAGGTTATCTTCTTCCCTCCGTGCGTAAAGGCAAGGTTTACTAGTGTGATTGTAGTCTTAGTTTTAGTGCAGCCTTACAAAAACACTTGCTACACATCTTTAAGCTGATCTTGAGTCTATAAGTGGCTTTTTCTCAATTACATACTTTATTTTTCCTAAGCTTATCTTCGTCAAACAGACCTTCAGGAATCTCCATATACACTTCTTCCTTGATTCAAGCATTCATAAATGCTGTCTTGACATCAAGTTGACAAGTTTCCAGATTAAATTTATTAATCATCAAGCGGCGCGGTAGCGCCGCGCTGGCAAGCAGAAGACTACGGCCAGCTTGGCGCCCGCTACGCTATAATACGTCGATCTGGCTTATTAAAATTTTTAATATCGTGCCAATTATTTATTTGTGCGAATTAATAGCTAAGTTTAAAAACATAAGTTAGTTAAAGATAAAAGAACAAGATGGCAAAAAGTTTGATTACAAAAAATCGCATTATCGGGTCAAACGAAAAATCCGTACACAAAAAGTGCCCAAAACATTTCAGAAAAATTCATCTTGCGACCACGCATAGATTGTATCTCTCTCGCTTCTATAAGAAATACGTAAGAGAGAGTGAGAAGCAATGACACGTGCTATTTGTATCTCTCTCTATAGTCTTGTTCCTTATGAGAGCGAGTGAGAGGCATATATTCTCTTAAATTTTAATGACCTTGAGGAGTCAATAAAATTTTTGCCGAGAAAGTGAACAAGTCATAGAGCACGTGTTTTTGTGTTGCGGCGACGCATAGCCGCGCTGGTGTTAAATTTTATTTTCTTTTCATTTTCTTTTTTTTCTTTTTTTTCATTCTATGCTGCGTTTCAAGTAATAAATTATGGCACGTTCTTTGCCAGTGTACACGACGAACGAGGAGTTCGAGGAGTTAGTTGACCACGACCCTACGACGTCTGTATTTTGAAGTTATATTTACTATTGTTTATTTAAAAAATTTTTATATAATATAGGAATGTTACTATTATATATTGAATACTATTATTTATTAATACTATTATTTATTTAAAGAATTTTTATATAATATAGAAATGTTGTTGGTTTTATCGACAATATTTCTATACCAGTGCGTGCTGGGAGGAACAAGGATCTGCTTTTCAAGTTTATCGTGAGCAATGGTAAAAAAGCCATAACTGTCCTCATTTCCTCATTTGGGGCAAGTCTCTTATTGATAGATACTATTCAAACATCAGCGTTGGCAAAGTTAATACTTTATATTTCATTTTATTGCTATAAATTGCATTGAACTTTTTTGTTTATGATATTTATCTTTCATTTTTCAGATTATTAATATTAATGGTGCATACTGTCGAGCTTGTACTCAAAGTAGACAAAATAAAATTAATAACATTGTCCCTTTTGAGCTTGTAATAAAGGACAATACAAAACCTTCGCAGGATACAGAACTTTTGATTTAGATTCGATTAATGAAGCACAAAAAGCTACTTTCGAAAATATACACACCATGGAAGGATTAGTTGGTCCGTACAGACATTTTTTTATATTTATATTATATTGTTACTTTGATTTTTATAATAATAGCATTTGTATTACAAATACAGAAATCTCTGGTGCAATTCGAACCAAATTTTCATTAGTGCAGAGTTGAAGTGGTTCTTCTGCGTACGGTATAGGCGCAATCACTAATGGAATTTAAAAAATCACAATTCAAATCAAACAATTTCATGAGTTAGACAAGAAATTTTAAATTGGAGAATATGTGATTGCTACAGGAGTAGTAACTAACCAGGGTAAGAGTTGTTATCTTTAAGATTTTAATCATTTTATTAATATTTTTTTAAATAAAATTTTCTAGGCTCTCTTCTATCCATCGCTTGCGAAACCATCGAGAATATACGGGCTGATCCTAACAAGGAGTCGATGCCTGAAGAAAATGCTCGACATGATGGCAAAGCCCTCAAAAGACAAATAAAAGAAAAAAAATAAATTACAAACAAAAGTGACTATGAGTAACATGAAAGGAACTGATGAATAGGACACAAAGTTTTTTCATGTTTTCAATCGGTACTAGTTTAGAAGCTCCCTTTCATTTTAATATTTAAAATTATTGATTTTCTAAGTCATTTAAATATTTAATTACTACTTGTTGCATAATGACATAAATATTAATCTTCAACTTGCAAAAGATTAATGCTGTTCTAGCATAAAAAATACTTGATGAAAATGAAAATATTTAGTGCGATGATAATAAAGTGTCTGATACTGTTTCAGAGTAACGTATTTTGCATAATTACATGAATATTAATTTATGACTTGCAAAAGATTAATGCTGTTCTAGCATAAAAAATACTTGTTAAAAATGATAATATTTAGTGAGTTGACAATAAAGGCTGTATGATACTGTTTCAGATTAACGTATTTTTTTAAGAAAAAAAAAGTAAAGATTCATAAGTGTTAAGTATAATAAATAAGCTTGAAATGTGATGTTCCTAACACAGTGTACAAACGTTAATGTTATATTTTAATTATTATAATAAAATATTGCGTATTCGCAGTTTTAAGTTTGCTTGATTTGTTAATTGAGAAATTCAAAACTTATTAAAGAAAATAAAACTTATAATTAATTGTACTGTGCACTAGTTGTAAATTTATAAGAAGAGTCATAGAGCAATTACCTTGATGTTATTAATAAAAAAAACAATTGATATTACAAATGGTATTTCAGAGCCATCTTTTTTAAATTTAGTAAGATTAATAAAGGACAGTTTATTTAATTTTACGTAAAAAATTAGACGTATAAGCATCTAAACAATGCAGAAAAAATTGCATGAAATATTAATTGTTTAAATGTTATTAGCTTTAAAAAGAAAGATTTAACTCATTCAATTATAACTATAACTTATTAATTATAACTTTTTATAAAAATAATTACTACTATTTTTTGTATTTTTTTAACTTTGATACAAAGTTAATAAAATAAATTAATTCAAATCTTTTCTTGTTACTTTTTTATATATCTACATATAAATTTAAAAATCAATAAAAATTTGCATGTGAACCCCTTCAATATTCACTTTCCATTTTAAGAAAAGTATGAAACATGCGAACTTGATCAAAATATTATAGGTATGCAGAAATAATTCAATTATGCAAAGATCATAAATTTAGAAAATAGTCTTTATTACCATACACAATAATAAAAACAAAAATGAAAGGATTACACCAGTTAATTACAAAAAATTAGTTTTTATTTTAAAATGGGCACAAACAATTTAGGTTCTTCTATCTTCTTGTGTGATCGTATGTGCTTATTATAATTACTCTTATCTCTGAAGCACTTATTACACATTGAACATTAAATTTTATTTTTATTTTTGTGTATACGTTCATGGACTCTTAGATTATATTTGGCTGTAAAAGTTTTTCCACACTTTTCACAGCTTAACATCTTCTTGGAAAATTTAACACTTATAGGTGTCTGCAGGTGTTTCTTGACATGAATTTTTTTTTTTAATTTTTTGTCACAATATTCGCATGTGAAATTTCTTATACTTAAATGCACATCATTATTATGAGTCGTCAAGTGAGATTTACTCAAGAAACTTTTTAAACAAACAGGACACTGATATTTTCTAATGTTCTTATGAATTTTTATGTGTTCAGCTAGTTAAAATTTAGCTTTAAATACTGCATTACAAAAGAGACAAGTGAATTTCTTTTTATTGTTATGAAATTCACCATGAAGTATGAGTTGACTTTTGTAAACAAAAGTTTTCTCACACCTGTGGCATTCGTACTTTGATTGAGGATTCTCCTTTATTATACACTTTTCAGTTTTCTAGTCCTGCAAAATTAATAATTTACTTTAATAATAACAATAACAACTAAACTGATGTAAATAAATGAAATGACAATACGATTTTTTACTTGCAGTAAATAAAGTCTTAGCTTAACCTAGATTTTTAAGGTTAGCTGTATAATACTTACAATTATTTAAAGTTTTCTCGTTTACGCGGTGATGTTTACATGCTTACGCGCAGGCTGAACGAATACAAGGCAACGAGCAGAAGATGTCAATGAAGTGTCCGCGTAGCACATGTGAAAAGTAATGACCAGGAGGAGTCGATAAAATTTTTGCTTAGTTGCCGAGAGTTACCAGGAGGAGTAGATACAATTTTTGGCAAGAAGGAGCAGACGCGTGCGTATGAAGAAAATGACCAGGAGGAGTGAGTTCGTGCACAGAACGTAAACGAGCCACAGTATCTTGTTAAAAAAGTTAAGAGTTATCCTTTTTTAATTAAAAAAAAGTGTAAGAACATTGTTTTACATAAAAATGAGACTTACATATATGTGTAAGAAAATTTGATTCACGTATATGGTAACAACAGACGTTAAAAGTGATACACGAGTGTTGCATCTGGACCTTCATTTTCTCAGTATTTCTACCATTAATGAATGTAAGTTCACAATATTTATATAATATTTCAATTAAAGTCATCAGTTTTTCATATAAAAAATCAATAAATAATAACACAGATTACTGGTCGAATAATTTTTGGTTAGGTTAGCTTGGGACATACTTTCTTTGGAGATATACTTTTAGTGCATTATTAACCTTTAGTCTGAGAACCTGGGTCAATTTCCACAACAATAATATTCTCATAAAACTGTAAAAAAATTTTTTCGTAATTTTTTTCGGGTGGTTGTATATTTTTCTGACTCTTCTACGGTCACAATGACTAATTTTCAATAGAAAGTACTGACAGTTTTGGCAGGTTCTTGGGGTTCTTAACTTTTTTTACAGAGGTATAAAAGCGTTTTTAATTCTAGCGTTTGTAGTAATTATTTTACAACTACATTTGATTTTGGCTTGGACGAAAACGACCCAGGTTTTCAGATTAAGTGTTATTATTGATAAATTTTTATATACATAACATAATTGTTCTACCACAGTAATCTTTAGTTGTCATCTATATAGAGGGTTTTTTAATTTTTTTCTTTTTTGTAACCCACAGACAATAACAAATAAAATTTTTTTTTGTTTCAGGTGTTTCGAGAATCTTTAGATTGAATATATATTGTAGAAAAAAAATAAATGGACTTGAATGAAATTATGTTGCATTTTTATTTTCCGATTTTAAATAATAGTAAAGTATAATAAAAAGCCTCAGCCAATGCCTTAGCTACAGCCTCAGCCACAGCCTCAGCCAAAGCCTTAGCCACAGCCGTAGCCACAGCCTTAGCCACAGCCAAAAAGCCTTAGCCAAAGCCTTAGCCACAGCCTTAGCCACAGCCAAGAAGCCTTAGCCAAAGCCTTAGCCACAGCCTTAGCCACAGCCGAAAAGTCTCAGCCAAAGCCCTATCTACAGTCTTAGCCACAGCCTTTCCCACAGCCTCAGTCACAGTCAAAAAATCTGAGCCTCTGCCTTAGTCGCAATGTAATAGTTAAAAAAAATAGGTTTAGAGACGGACAGATTCTGTTTTTAATCTTAATTATCACATTCATACTGAAACCAAAGAAAATAAATTTAACGAAAGAAAAATCTTTTCTATTAATATTTGTAAATACAAGCCATATACAAATCAACTAACCAATTTATCTTTGTACTTTTTACTTAAAGCTTTTTACATATATGTATTTAAAAAAAAATTTATATTAAAGCTTTGCATTATTAAGCAATATTGTTTACAAATTATACTTATCAGAAGTGCTAGTAATTACTTTTTAAAATGACTAGTAGTATTATTGATAGATATGCGTTTTTGGATGCAGACAAAAATTCAATTCTTCAAGGATTCCTTTTAACAGATACTCATGTTGATAAATTCCATGATATCCTACGAAAAGTAACGACTTTTGATCCACGCTCTACTTTATTACTTCAAGAAAAAAATCAGCCCAACGCTACGCGTATGCGACCAGTTCCTCGGAATGTCGAACATTTGCAGTTATTGCACAGTTGTGAAGATTCATGTAACAAATGCATTGGAGGTCATTGGGTTCGCTGTTATTACGATTCTAAATCCCTATACATTTATGATTCATTAAATCAACAAAAATTTCACAAATGCCACGAAATTTTTTTGAAGAAATTATTTTCCCATTTTCACGAAATTAATATCTATTTTCCAAAAGTACAAAAGCAAAATAATGTAGTTGATTGTGCAGTTTTTGGTATGGCGTTTACTCCATCTATATGCTGTAAAGAAAATCCAGCTAATATTACTTACGATCGTAATTTATTGCGAAGACATTTGTATACAATGCTAGAAAGCAATACACTCAGTCATTTTCCGGTGATTGACAGATATCAATCACTTTTAACTTTCAATAAATATGATATTTTGTCCAAAAATGAATATGATCATACATCATTTCATGTGAGAGAATTGACTAATGTTGATAATGTATCTTGTTATGCTAATGCATCTGTTCAGAGTATAGTCCACTGTAGAGCGATTAAAGAAATTTTTTTGACAAATTCTGAGGATAATGATTTGAATGACTTTTTTTAAAAATACGTGGTAAAAGATCGTTTGAATACTAAGAAAATAAGATATTTTGCTCATAAACAATATGCTTTTTCTAGACAACAAGATGCTGCTGAATTTATTATGCATCTTAGCGAAAAATCAGATAATTTAGGTTCTTCATTGACAAATGAATTGTTTCTTATAGAGAAATGTTCATCTTGTGATAACATTAATATTACAGATAGTTACCCATGTTCTGTGTTTGGTCTGTCTATACCAGATTCAACTAACAAATTATTTTTAACATTATCAATTCAAGAAATTATAAATTACAATTGAAGTGCTTGGAAAAATACAAATAAAAGTTGTAAACAAATCTGCTTAGGTTTGATTCAAAGTGAATTACAAATACTGACTGAGGGCTCTGTGTTAGTATTGCAATTGCCATTATGGAACAAAATAAATAATGTTATTATTAAATGAGACAACTTTGAGATTAAAAATAATATTCATGACAGGATTTTAATAAAAGATTTAGCAGACAATGTTATATCTTACGAAATAAGTAGTATTATATTTCATCACGGTAGTAGCATAGATTATGGTCATTACACAAACATACTTAAGCATAATGATAAATATTATAAAGTTAATGATAAAAATGTCAAACTTTTAAGTGCACTTAGCAATTTAAGAGGTGCATACTTAATATTTTTAGAAAAAACAAGTCTAGAAGTTTCAAAAGTGACGATGAATAATTTTGATACGGGAAAGTATAATCAGTTTACTTCAGCCAGTGGTAAATTTTCTCGAGATCACAAAAGAAAATTTCATGAAATTAATGGAGATTTAGATGCTCGTCTAATTGTTGGTGCTAAAAAAAACGTTTCTTCTAAAATTAATGAATAGTATAAATAATAATAATTATAACATCATCGATATTTCGGACTTGCCATTCGATGACAAAACCCAAAAAAATAACGGCTGAGTTGAAAATTTAAGGAAGCGTGAGATATATGTTGGTAATGAAGAAAGAATAATTCCTAATAAGAACATTTGTTTTTCCCAATCAATGTATGTAAATCACAAATCACAAGACATTATTGGATTGCCAAACAATGATGGTATATCTTGTTATGCAAATGCTTCTCTACAGAGCATATTTCATTGTACGGTTATTAAAGAAAAATTCTTAACCGATTCTGATACTAATATTTTAATTAATATTTTTAAGACTTATTTTTCGAGAAAAAGTGTTGATATTAGAGAATTAAAAGCATTTGCTGATCAGCAATATATTGTGTCTAGGCCACATGATGCTACAGAGTTTATTATGCATCTTTGTTATAAATCTGATATTCTTAAATCCTTAATAGTTCATGAAGTATGTTTGATTGAAAAATGTTCCATTTGCAATTACAGAAGCATAGCTGAACATTTTCCTAGTAACATATTTACTCCACCTACATTAAATTTCACAGGCAAATGCTCAATACAACAAATTATTAATTACAACCTAAACAATTGGAGCAATAAAAATACAGCTTGTAAAAATGATAATTGTTCCGGTATTATTCAAGAGAATTTACAAATACTAATGATCAATACAATACTAGTATTACAATTACAATTATAAAATGTTGTTAATAACGTTTTGTACAAACGTGATGATCTTCTGATTTCCAGTGCTATTCTTGATGAAACCATCAACATAAATAATTTCTGTTTCAAAGTGAGTTCCATTATCTTACACTATGGTGACACTTTAGATTCTGGACACTATACTAATATATTAAAGAAAAATGATTTGTGGTATCGATGTGATGACTTACATGTTCAGCCTTTAACGAAGTTAGATCATTTAAACAATGCATACGTAATATTTTTAGAAAAAATAAGTTCACAAGAGAATAATGCACCATGTATGAGCGTAAACAAATGTGAAATTAATAATAACTGAATAGTACGTCATGAAGAGGATATTTTTCCCAACATGTTACAAAAAAGAAACATTCTTCTTACTCATGTTAATACTAAAAAATGTGACAGTCAGCAGTGCAATGGAAATAACGAAAAGCAATTAGCTAAGAGAATATCAGTTAACAAAAATGTAAACAAAACGTCTATTTATAAAAAACACAAAAAGTAATACAACCAAAACAAACAAAAATGTAAAGTCTCCAAAAAAAATTACTATCTTTTGAAAAAACAAAAAATAAAAAATGCCCAAAAAGAATATTATATAAATAAGCACAAACCAACTGTGAACAAACATAAATTTTAATATAACGAAATTCCTATGATTAAACAAAAAAATATGTTGGCAACAAAAATTAAACAAAAATATAAGAAAATAAGTCACAAAACAAATACAGGTTATTTATTGCAGAATAAAGAAACATTTATTAAGAAAGTAATGTCAAAATTAAATATTTCTTCTCCAATAGATTGCAGAATGGAAGCTGACAGATTAGTTACAACAGCAATATACGTTCAAGACGATTACAATTCACTGTTGAAGAAATCTTTGAAATTTCTTTAAAAATCAACCATTGTCTCTTTGTCTCGATAAGGTGCTATATCGATCAATGAGGAAAATGTTTAATTTGTTCTTAATGCTTTATGTGGAACATCAAAACATACTTCTACCTCTGAAGCATATTTTACTGATGCAACGTATGATTTTCAAAATGGTTTATTTTATAATATCATCCTCAATGTGGAAGGGTATTCTACAAAAATTTTACCATTGATAAAAACCAAAACAAAAAACAAAGTTTGGCAATGTGACAGTTACTGTAAGACTAATGATCCTGATATGCTAATAGAATTAAAAAACTTGTTTGAAGATTTAAGTGGCTTAAGTTATTCCAATGCTTACTTTTTTTTTAAAATTATTGATGACTGTTCAGTTGAGAACAATGATCATAACAAATTCAGACACCCTTTAATTTGTTATTCCCAACCTCTGTTCTGTGGTTCAAAATATTCAAAATTAAAAGTCTTATCCATACATTACCCTCAATTACGAACAATCATGCGAAATGTTTACAAAATAAAATCATCACATAAAAATATAAATAAAATAAATGACGCTCTAAATACTGGTGACATCGAATTTTTAGAAAAATTGTCTTCATATGCAAAAAAATCAGTCATGCCAATGCCCAATAACAATAATTCTGTATCATTAAATGAAACTGAATCAAAAGAAAAATTTGCTATTGGGATAAAAGAATTTACTAAAATCGATAGTGACCCTCCTAAAATACCATGTATTTCATGTGAACGATTATTTTGTAAACGATATATTCAACCTGTTAGTAAATATGATAACTTGAATTTAATCCCAGAATTATTAGGAATTAACGTGACTAAGAATAATTATTGGGAAAAGCTGAAAAGCTTATATACACCAGAAGAATTTCATAATAGTTTCATTTGCGATCACTGTATCAAGGCATTAAAAAAAAACTCTCTGCCATCTATGTCTATTTTAAACGATATTTTTGTAAAAGATACGCCCTATGAAATAGCAGTTTTGAATTCTTTAAAAAAAATGTAGTTCCAACAAGCTAAAGCATTTCAAACTGTCGTAAAGATGGGCACAGTAATGAATAAAAATATACCTTATCGCGTAAAGCTAGATCAAGTAAAAAGAAGAACTTTTCATCTACCTTTACCATTAGAAGAAACACTGAAAAAAATTGGTCCGTTGAATGATTCTATCAGTAGTAATCAAGAATTATATATTTTGGTTAGGAGTCATCCGACGAAGGGAAAAGTAATTTGGGAGGATTTTGTTGATATTAGAAAAGTTTGGATAAATATAATGAGAATGATAAGAATCTCAAGACGAACAAAAATATTCTTACTGAGAAAAATTTTAAATCAGCTTTATTAACACAAAAATCTCAATCTGATTCTTATTATGAGCAATACTCAATTTATCCTTTACATGATAAAAAAATTAATGCTTCTGATTCGACTCTGTACCAAATGTTACAAATATATGCTGATACTTTAAATGTTCGTGATAAAGATCTCGATAAAAAATGTTTTCCAGACCTGTATCCTTTTGGAATTTATGGCCAATACGAGGATCGAACTGTAAGATTGAGAGATTTTGATTATATCAAGTGTCGGATAACTTCTAAAAGTCCTCAATTTAGGTTAAATATTCATTATTTATTTTATTTACTGTATAATAATAATATTCGACAGATAAGTACTGGAATCTTCCATAAATTAAATGTTATTATTCCGCGTTTCAAGTACACCGCTGGTCAACTAATGGAACAACTAGAAAAAGATCAGTTAGAATCTAATTTTAACACCATTTTTTCTCGCTTACGAGGAACTGAAGCATTTTGGAGAATACCCCGTGGTAATTTGGATTGTATGATAGATGAATATGGTCCCCCTACTTTTTTAAATACATTTAGTCCAGGTGGATGGAATTGGTCTGATTTAGGTGAATATATCAAAGAAGTAAATGATTGGGAATATGATAAACGATCCACAGCTGAACTTATAGCTAAAGATCCTGTATCCACTGCAAGATTTTTTCGCAATAAATTCAATGCTGTACAAGCTTACATCTTGTCCTCAGCTAATCCGATTGGAAAAATTGAACATTATTTTGTAAGGTCAGAATATCAAGGAAGAGGACCAACTCATAATCATTGTGCATTTTAGATTAAAGATGCACCGATTTCCGGAAAATCATCTAACAAAAAAATACAAAATTTCATTCAAAAGCACATAACATGCAGAATACCTGATAAACGTGTTTCTCCAGAATTGTATCGACGAGTTATGGCATACCAACAACATAAGCATAATAGTTATTGCATGCAAAAAAAAAAGACTAATAATGGATTATAAATGTTTGTCGTTTTGGATTTCCTCGTACTGTAACAAACCACCTAGTTTTTAGAAAAGTTTCTACTTCTAAGCTTGCGTGCACTCCACCATCGCGAATGTTGAGCAATTAAAGCTGCTGATTCTCTTCTCGGCACCACTCTCTAGGAAACGGATTCGGATACTGTGTTTCGATGGCTAGACGTAAGAATGATTAGAAGTAGAAAACTTATTTCCTTTAACCAAATAAAAGGACTTGCACCAAACTCAACTGATATATTTTACGATTCATTTATTGACAATCACTATCCGAATCGTCCATCTGAATTAGATTCTCTTCGTTTATTTGATTTTGCAAAGTGGTTCATGATAACTAATGAAAAACCCATTCGAAAAAGTGAATCTTATGAAATAACATCGGGTATCTTTTGCAAAAAAAAAAAGAAGCCTTTCTTAATAAATCACATCAAATGTAATCTAAGTACTCAACCAGAATCTTACTATTATTCTTTACTCTTACTTTTTCAACATTGGAGAAATACTGATGAATTACAGAATGATGGCAGTACGTATACAGAAACATTTTTTAAAAGACAACATCATTTACTCGAAGTTATAAAATATCATGACGAATTAAATGTTGTTCACGAAGCTATAAAAGTGATGGATGATTTAATTCAAAATGAAATGTTAAATGAGAATGTAGAAGATAAATCGTTACCCAATGATATACCGGAAGGATACGTTCCAATCGAATTAGAAAATGCGATGAAAGATTTTAATGATATTGCACAGAATGTTAATATAAATAAGGAAAATTTGGAAACTTCTATAACAAAATTTAATAAAGATCAATCAAGAATTTTTATACTATAACATCAGTTATGCAAGGAAATAATGTAATCTTGAGAATATTTATCAGTGGACCTGGTGGTACTGAAAAGAGTTTTGTAATTCAAACACTCGTTTTATGGAATAAAATTATTCGTAGTAAAGAAACAGCTGTAACAGCGCCCACTGGAATAGCTGCTTATAATATTCATGGATTAACTATTCATAGATTATTACAATTACCAGTTGAACATGGTTGTACAGCTAAATATAAGAAATTATCTCCTGCAGCATTAAGGCAAATAAGATTGAGTTTAAAAAATGTTGACCTTATTATTATTGATGAAATATCTATGATTTCAGACGTTACATTAATGTATATTCATTTAAGACTTTCCGAAATTTTCAACACATCGGATTGTGAAGATGGGTGGTTCGGAAAAAAACATATTATTTTGTTTGGCGATCTACTTTAATTACCGCCAGTTCATGAAGGATTTGCATTACACCAATTGACGAAACAGAAGGTAGATAAATATATAGGTGCTTTAGGTACATACAATTTATAGGACTTATTTAATTATGATGATCTTACAATAAATGTGAGGCAAAAAAATGATAAAAAAATATCGTGAACTCCTTTCAGGAGTTAGGCTTGGATTTATAACCGACAACGATGCTAAGGTTTTACAAAAAAAAAAAAATTAAATTCAATGGAACTAATTGTAGCGAAATCATAAAAAAATAATGTATAAATTTAGAAAAATTGCCATCGGACACTGTATGTCTTTTGCAAACTGGAAATATGTGTTATGCTCTGAATGAGTACATGCTCCAGAGAAATGATTCTGAAGAAATTAATCTTGTAGCCAATGATTCGTTTAAATGTGCGAAAATTTTTGAGAAGAAAGTTTTAAAATTAATTGATGAAGACGAAAATAACGTTTGTGGAGTTGAAAGAGTTAGTAAGATCAAATTTGGTTGCAAAATCATGTTGAGAAGAATTATTGATGTATCCATTAGTTTAGTGAATGGGACTATTGGCAAAGTTATTTCTGTTTCTAAAGATAACTCAGGTAATGTTACTGATGTATGTATTGAGCTGCTAACAGGAGAAAAACATTTGATAGAGCGAATTGAATATAATTTCGTTGTTATGGATAAGATACACATAATAAAAAAACAGTCTCCATTATGCACTAGTGACGGTATAACAACTCATTAGAGTCAAGGTTTGCGTTTAAATAATGCTGTAGTAGAATCAGGAAACAGTATATTTTTTTGTGATCAAGTATACGTAGTTTTATCAAGAGTTACGTAATTAGAAGGCTTGCATTTTATCAACTTTGATCCATCTCGTATTATGGCTGATGAGTTAGCAATCCTTGAATATAATAGGTTGAGAAAAAAATTCCAATCAAGTTTACTAATTATTGACATTTCAACAAAGCAAGTATATAGATCGAATGAAAAGATAATAGATGACTTTTGGACTAAACTAGATATCGATCAAAGAACTATCCAAAACGCTCAACTGCAAAATATTTTGGATAATTGTTGGGATATTTTGGGACTTTCAAACGATAATAATACTTCTTCGTATGCGAATGCATGTTTACAAAGTTTGTTCCATTCACCGGCAATTAGAAGAGTCTTAACCCAACTCAATGGTAAGGACTTAATAAAAACAACATTTAATCAATATATTTCGAAAAGTTATGTGGATGTAGAAAATTGAAGAGAACAAGTTGATGAAAAGTATTCTTTATCAGTGGAACAAGATGTTGCTCAATTTTTAATTAACCTATGCAACAAATCTCCATTTTTACAAAGTGTTCTCAATTTTGAATCAAGTATAATAATAAGATGTCCTGGATGTGACTACAGAATGAGTAATGGCTTATCATCTAATTATATAATACCCCTAATTTTACCTGAACTTGTGCGAGCTTTTACTTTAACAGAAATCGTAGATTTTAATATAGATTATTGGCAAGAAATAGATGACTATTGTGATAACGACTGCCAATGTCAAAGTCTTAAAAAAATCAATATAAATATTAAAAATACTATGATAATCTTGCAGCTAAGATTATTCGAACAACGAAGAAAACAAAAAAATTTTTAATTTTAAAATAAATGATGTACCTAGATCAACTGTGACCATAAATAACACTAACTTTAAAGTTACAAGTGCTATATGTCACGAAGGAATAGCTCTTAACTGTGGGCCTTAAACGACTTTATTGCGACAGAATAATATTTGGATTAAAGTTAATAATTTAATTATAAAAAAGAAAACGTGGCCAAAAGGGTTTACGAATTGTTACACATTTTTCTTAGAAAAAAAATGATATTATTCATCTTCATAGGATGCAAATTTTCATATAATTTTAAAAGTATTTCTAGAACATCATAATCCTATTAAAGCGTAAAAGCATAAAATGGTACAGCTTGGACAGTACATGATAACTTGATAACATAGCGATATTTAAATTAAAATAACATAAATTTTTATGTACCAAAATTTTTTTCAATTAATTTACATATTTACAAAATAACAGAAGTCTTAACACTGTTATTACTTTTAGCATTAAACTAATAATTATGAATCAAGTATCTAGGTTGCAAAAAAAGGATCGTATTATCAGAAAATATATTTCTTATCAATCTTTTTGCCACGTAACAGTGAAAGTAGTTATAATTGTAATTTAATTGAGATCTTAAAAAGTTGTGAGATCTCAATAAAAAAAACTTTTAAAAAAGTAAACTCCTGGCAAGTAGAAGTTATATTGTAAAATTAGTATTACTGATACAAACTGGTCATAAGTTTAAAACAAATTAAATTTATACGAATAATGAACAAATTAAAAAAAAGTTAATTACAAAATATATTTATCTGCCAATCTTAGTCTTGCAATACCTACATTTATACGTGCATATTCTATTGTTAGTTTTGTCAATAACAGTTGAATAACATTTAAGTAAATACATTTATTTTTCAGAAATCAGTTTGTAATAAGAGTTTTTCGTATCTTATTTTTATTTATGAAATGGATTACTGTATGTGTTAGCGTTCACTTCTGAGAAGTTCTTCTTGAAAAATTAAGAAGATAATCTGATACATATCTGATACTTATTATCATTTTAATTGTATTAATACATATGCAAAAGTACTGCCTAGACTTTGAGCTTCCAAAAGTTGAAACTGTATGACGATTCAAATTTAAAAGTGGTGCTGTCAGTAGAGTTAAAATCTCAATAATAACTTTATACTAAAATTATACATATGAAAGTAAAGAAATCTATATACTAACTGGCAAGTCTTTTTACAATTTGGGTACATAAACAGTTAAAAGTGGCACTGTCAGTAGAGTCTAAATCTCAATAATAACTTTATACTAAAATCAAACATATCAAAGTTAAGAATTCTATATATAAACTGGCAGGTGTTTTTACAATTTAGGTATATAAATATTTAAAAGTGGTGCTGTCAGTAGAGTCTAAATCTCAATAATAACTTTATACTGAAATTATACATATCAAAGTTCAGAAATCTATATATTAACTCGCAAGTGTTATTACCATTTGAATATAACAAACACATACGTACAGTAAATTAAGTCATTAGCAGTCCTACATATGAAATACATTTTTATATAAATCATACAAAACATAAAATTTTTATTTACAAAATATCGCAGTACATAGTTATCATCAAACAAAATCTAGGGATAACTTAAAATTCGATCTTACTGTAAGTCAGAATTTTATCATTTCTTCAACGTGTAGATTTTTGCAATGCCGAGCACTCATTACAAAGTAAAAAACTATTGATATTATGCATTTATGTTTATCAAACACTAACGTGTATACTTGCTGGACCCCTAGCCATGTATTATGGTGGTAAACTATACACATATTCAATCACGTTTTGTTTATGTTACAATTTATTTTCATCTACTGTATTTTTCCTGATTCGTCTACAATATGTACATTTCTGTTGAAGGAAAAAATATGGTTTTTCGTTATCGGTAGTAATATTATTATTATTTTAACAATATTTTTAATCGTACCGTTAGTCTCTACATAATAACAGAATCCTCTAGTCTCACATCCATACCAATCTAAATTCACATCCGTACTTACTAGCCATTTCTTTAAAGAACAATAAACTATATTTTACTAAACTTTATTCATTGAATTTTGTTGTAGAACAGGCAAAAAAAGTAATTTCATAAAAGCAGTGCTTTCATTTCTGAATGAACAGAGACCAGAGTAGAAATAGGAGAATTACTTTGACTTTCACTCAAATTCCTCTAACTCTGCAGTAATATTTTTTTACTTCCACAGTGATTTCAATAAACCCGATAGTAAATATACCATTTTTGAGGCATGTATTTTGTTCATCTATACTTCAACATTTAGGAACAAAAGATTTTTAGTGAACAACACCACATAATACATGGCTAGGGGTCCAGCAAGTATACACGTTAGTGTTTCATAAACATAAATGCATAATATCAATAGTTTTCTACTTTGTAATGATTGCTCGGTATTGCAAAAATCTACACGTTGAAGAAATGATAAAATTCTGACTTACAATAAGATCGAATTTTAAGTTATCGCTAGATTTTGTTTGATGATAACTATGTACTGCCATATTTTGTAAATAAAAATTTTATGTTTTGTATGATTTATATAAAAATTTGTTTTATATATAGGACTGCTATTGACTTGATTTACTGTACGTATGTGTTTGTTATATTTGAATGGTAATAACACTTGCCAGTTTATACGTAGATTTCTTAACTTTGATATGTATAATTTCAGTGTAAAGTTATTATTGAGATTTAGACTCTACTGACAGCGCCACTTCTAAATATTTATATACCCAAATTGTAAAAACACTTGCCAGTTAATATAGAGATTTCTTTACTTTCATGTGTATAATTTTAGTATAAAGTTATTATTGAGATTTTAACTCTACTGACAGCACCACTTTTAAATGTGAATTGTCATACAGTTTCAACTTTTGGAAGCTCAAAGTCTAGGCAGTACTTTTGCATATGTATTAATACAATTAAAATCATAATAAGTATCAGATATGTATCAGATAATCTTCTTAATTTTTCAAGAAGAACTTCTCAGAAGTGAACGCTAATACATACAGTAATCCATTTCATAAATAAAAATAAGATACGAAAAACTCTTATTACAAACTGATTTTTAAAAAATAAATGTATTTATTTAAATGATATTCAACTGTTATTGACAAAACTAACAATAGAATATACACGTATACATGTAGGTATTGCAAGACTAAGATTGGCAGATAAATATATTTTGTAATTAACTTTTTTTTAACCTGTTCATTATTCGTATGAATTAAATTTGTTTCTAACTTATTACCAGTTTGTATCAGTAATACTCATTTTACAATATAACTTCTACTTGCCAGGAGTTTACTTTTCTAAAAGTTTTTTTTATTGAGTTGATATTACTGATCCCACAAAAGCCAACTCAGATACAGGAGCATAAAACTCTTGCAAGTCGTTCTTGTTTCTATTTTAAAACTAATGAATTACCAATTTTGCTTTAAACTTCGCATCTTTAATCTTTGTCCATCTTCTTTTTAAGGACTAATCTAAAATCCATGATGTTTAACTTGCTCCCTTCCACATTCATGGTTGGTCCATCTATAATTTTTAATACTTGATTTTTATGCATTGACTCCAATTTTGTGTCAACTGATCCGAAGATTTCTTGAACAAGCTCGTTATTCTTCTTTGGTCATCCTTGTTTTCCCTTGACTTCTTGTTCTCCCTCCATTTCTAATAATACTTGAAGACTATCTTTACTAAACAAAACGAACCATTTATCTTGTTTAATATCCATCTTATGATAATTTTAGTTTGCTATTTTGTCTTTTCCAAGGTGTTTCTAAATACAAGACTTTTATGAAACCTTACACTTGAAATCTCATAAAATTTTTCATCCTCTGATCTTAGAAGAATAAAGCCAGTCGTAGTATAGCCAATCGGTACTACTCGTATACTTTGTGGACTAAATTTTGTATTATTGTTTCTTTGTATCCTAATAAATGCCACACAACCAAATGTTATTGGATTCATACCTATCTTTAGACTGAGGGTGTAATTTTCTTAAGGGGCTGTTATTTTGTTGAACAGGTGTGGTGAGCGAAACAAAATTCACATGTATATACTGCAGCAACCAAGGTTAGATCCAACATATTCTCCCTAAACCTGGAGTCATAAATGTAGGTTCACAGCTGGTCTTGCAATGTACGATCGATTCGTTCTGAAACGCTGTTGTGTTGGATAGTATCTGGACAGGCCAGTTAAGACTCAGCTACTAATCTGTGGGGAACTTCCACTGTTTGACCTCCTGTAAGCTCTGTGACTTAATTAGTTCTTTAATAGCATATCTTTGCATCAAAGCCGACTACTTCTATGCCTTAGTCGAAAATTTGTTAAGACAACTTCCTGCTTCACTTTTCACTTTTACAGGGTATGCCATCTTCAATCCTGAGTAGGCATCTGTATACTATCATAAATTTGTATTCTTTAGGATGAGTTGCCAGACTAATCGGTTCCATTGTGTCAGCCTGAACTATCTCAAGAGGCTTGGATGCCCTCTTTTTTCTAGTGTTAAAGGGCAATCTGTAAATTTTAGCAATTTGGGACACCTCACATGTTGCAATAAAGTTTTCAAACACAGACTTATTTAAATTTTTAATGTCCAGAAACTTTCTTTGCGATGCCTTAAGATATTTCTTTAATGAATGCCAGAATCTTGCGTGTCAGAGCATGGCTCTGTTATTTAAAAAAAATGTCTAATACCTTTATGAAAGGAGAATTCAACCAGATGGAATCTCGCCAATTCTAGTTTTATACTGTCATTAATTCTTCTATCTTTAATGGTTCTCTTAAGCTCATTTTGCTGAAAAGTATCTGAATAATTGCTTTCAGATCCATTGTTTTGGATGACAAGGCAGGTCTTACTATAATAGGTGCTGACTTGCTCAGCATTCTCGTTCATAACTGCAGAGACATTCTCCATCATTAAGTGATCTATTATTTCTTTACATTTCTTCTTGTTGCTTGTGCTTTGACACATTATTCGTAGTAGCTCTCATAGTTTTACAATCCAATATAGACTCTCTATGCGTCGGAAATTGACGTCTCGTTAGAACGTGGGTAAAATATATCCATGTAAATGTTCTCTAAATAGATACACATGCCTATGTCAGCAAGCTAACGTAGTGACAGCAAGTTTCCAGCAAGCATCACGGCACATATTACTCTATCTAGGACTATTTTATTTTTGTTATTACTACCCAAAACCTACTTTTATCCCTCCAGTCTTAAGTCTACCAGAGAATTTTTATTCACGCATTTAATCAATTTTCTTTTACAATTTTCTTAATTTTCAAAGTATTTCTGCCATTTAGCAAAATGCTTGGTAGCATCTGAGTCTGCCACAAACTTGATGTTATTATTTTGACAATTGCTTACTAGAGTTTACTCCGTGCACGCAGAGAGCAGAGTTTCGGGTCCAACGACAAAAAAACTACTGCATGCATCAGATCAAAGCAACTTTATATAACTCTTACGTTTTTTTACCTTTAACGTTAATATTTATAGGGCAAGCCATTTTTGCTTTTGAAAAGTCTATTAGAATCTGCAATTCTTGCATCTGGTACTTCACTGACAATCGTATTGTAAAAGCTATTTCTTTTCTCATTTTAAAGAAAACTTTTCGTTTTACTAACAAGTTCAAAATCTCTTGGTCCATTAAAAAATTCGAAAAATTTAGTAGCACCTTACTATTTGGAATCAAATCTAACAGTGTAAATTTTGTTATGTATTTGATACTCGTTTATCTTTTTATTACTACTTTTCATATTATTAACTTTTGTACTATAACTGTGGGATACGTAATAAGATACACTTTTTTTTAATAACCCAGCGATCATCTATCTAGTATTAAATGTATAATCTGCTCTTTATCTTTAATTAACTTTTAAATCTCCTTAATATCTTTTATGTAGGTTCCTGAAAGTAGCTAATTTTGTATGCTTAGAAGACTATGAGTCAAAATTTTTAGGAGGTACCATTAGTCAGTTTTATCTTAAGATCGTCAATTATAGTCATACGTAATCTAATGATCGTAAAGATACATTATACAAAATAGCTTAATTTAATTTGTTTAAGAGGTACATAATCTGCAACTCAGAAGAAAATCTGGTCAATAAATTTCACATTCTCAAATAGTTACACACATACATTGTCCATTTTTTTTTCTCTCTAATATCTTTTTTAAATACTAAACAAACAAGAAGTTAGGCTGTCACTAGACTCTTAGCCTGTCAAGCAGTGTAAAGCTTTATTTCACAACCTTTAGTTCCAAACTGAACGTCAGATTAAATGTCAATTATAGTCATTTAACACTAAGCTTCACAAAAAAAATAAAGAAATCGTGACCGTTATTAGGATTTTATTTCAGAACCTTCCAAGGTAAAAACCACTTAAGGAAAAAATTATACATCCCAACTCAATAAAAGTTAAGTAATAACTTGAAAAATAATGATTCAACACATTTAACGAACCTTATATTTCAGTTTTGTAAAGAGGTATTTTGATATAAATATTTGGTATTTTGCAAAAAATACCTTTTCTTTGTATTAATCAAAAAAAATTTATTTAAAATTAATACCACTAATACTCAAAAGTGCTTCACTTAAATTAAGTTTGTGCAAAGTAGCAACAACGTTCTATGCTAGTTCATGGTATATTATTAGTTTATTTTATTTATAAATTCATACAAACAACTGCTCATTAAAAGTCTCGTATAGATGCCAAAAAAAATTTGTACAAGCAGTTGATCACAGAGAGCAAGAATAATTCTTGAAGGGTTTATAAAGTATGCAGGCAAATTTATTGTATTCTTTTAGACCTTAAAATCTGATTTATAAAAGCTTATAATGAGATTACAATGAGAATCAGTTATGTCCCATGTAGTAAGTTCATTATGTATTTAAAAAAGTCTACCTTATTTAAAGGTTATATTGATTCAACTACTGTATTTGAATAACTCTGACCATAAATAAGAATAAACGTTTCTTTAATGTAATATAAGCTCGTGAAGAGGTATTCTTTAACTTCATAAAACTTATTTTCTATTCGTATTAATGGAATTTTTAATGTATCATAAGTTTCAACATACGTAAAACAATTTTTGGTTTTAGTACGATTGAATGAGCTTATCAATTTCTTAACCAATTGTTGAACACATGTGCTTCCTTTCGTATACGTAGGTGTGAGATATATATTTGGCTCTCGTAACTAAATTTTAGCGCATGCGTCGTAGCAAAAAGTCGAGACGCTATGACGCTGTACTGTAGCATCGAAAACGTCTAACTTGATTTATTCCTGCTTTCTGACTTGATTTGACCTTTGTGTATTTTAGTTCAGCTTAAAATTGTATTTTTGATTGTAAAGACTTAAGATAGCGTATATTTATCATAGTGTTAATAAACGTACTTTTATTTAAAAGTAAGAGTGATAGTGTTAAACATTTTATTACCAATCATATACCTATACATCCAAGCTGCTAACAGGTTATGAACCTTTAAATGTGAAGTGTGATTGTGTATTCAAGACCTCTTTAGCCACCATTTTTTCTCTATGATCGAGCCCATCTCGCGTTTACTTGCACTTATTTTGACCTCCACGTTTTTTTGCCCACTCTTGTTACAGGTCATCGACGAGGCAGTGTTAAGGTTGACATCAGCCACCAGTGAGACCAAACAAATAAAGGAGGTGACAACTGGTGGGGTAAAAAAGATTGTGAGATATACACAGAAGATAGAAGGCAAGTAACTGATAATAATACTAATAGTGTCTTTATCGGTCGTTAAGTTGACATAATGGCTTTGTTTTTCGTTGATTTGGAACCAAAATTGTAAAAGAATAGTGATAACAAATGTTATATTAAATACGTATTTTTAACGTATTTTTCCTTGCGTGATGCAGGTTTGCACAGACGTACAAGGATTTTTGTTAAGCTGCAATAGCTTTCGCTACCACTAAGAGAAATGCTTCAAAGTGGGGATAGGGACTCTCGATTTAGCCATGTCCTGCGTTTGGTCCAGCCGGGCATGCGTGTTCCTTTCAGCAGGCTTGATAGATAAAGGTGTGTACAGAGCGGCCATCTTAAATAGACTTTTATTTTATTTTTCAAGTCCCCGTACAGTGTGACCTCAGTCTTCTCAGAGTGAGTAAGTGGCCTCTCGGCAAATGAACACGAACTATACAAGAAGTGCAACAAATTAGATGTCACATAAACGTAAAATAATAAGCTTATTAATTTATTAAACCTTAAATAATCTAACCTTCGTTTTATGATAAAATTTATCAGAGAACTGAGTTAAAATCTTAAAGTTATTGTTAATTAAAAAGGTGTATCTTATAAAAGTTATCCGCTGTTATCAGTAAGAAAACGGTTTTCTGTCGATCTTTATAGTGATTCTAAAATACAATGAATTTGCCAGATCTGGAATTAAAACGAATATAATCACAGCACTTTCACTATATGCATACATGCTGTTTTTGTATAGTATAGCGTTATTCGTCCGGGTACACAAAGATCTACTACTCCAGGGAAACTAGAGTGACCGAGAGAAAAACGGTACCCCCAACTTGCTCTTTTAAGAAACACCTTTTTGGTTAACTATTGAATTGAGTTTTTAAATTAGTTCTTTTATTAACGGAATGACTAAGTGGTAGCAAGATCATTTAGGGTTTCCTAGATTAAAAAACGTATATTATTTACACGTTACAGCAGATTTGCTGCACCTTCATATACTTCGTACGTACTTGCCAGGACGGCGCTCACACTTACTTTTCGGTTAAAACGAACTTGCGAGACTGTGAGTCAGAAGCAGATTACTACAAGGCTTACAATCACGTTGCTATACGTAAAATTTTAATTTTTCTGGGAATCCCAGTTTTTATTAAGCAATTGTTATGCCTTGTAAGTGTTATCATTTTTTATTTAGAACCTATTTAAAGCATTGAAATATACTTATTATTAGTATCCAATTTTTCTGTTTTTAAGTCATGCACACGTATGCAACGTGGTGTAAAAGTGTTTGAGAAATTAACCTGCAAAATATGTCTTATTTTATAATTTACGAAGATTTCGTTTCCTTTTTCCTGTTGTTCATTCATTTTTACTTTTTACCAGGTGATATAGAGACATACAACAAAATAAGGATATACCAGACTTAGATTACAATTAAAAATTACTTTTAATAAATTCATAAAGGTCTAGGCGTTATCAGAGGCGTGCAGCTTGTGATAATATGTAGGAATCGTTGTCAACTACTAGACAGAGAAAAAAGTGTTTTGTTCCGAGAGCACGCCAGGACTAATCAGTAAGGCTGATGACGTGCTCCCTGCGTTACGCTTAGACCAACTCGATCACGCTTATATAGTGATCGTGCGGGTATTTTGCCGCTTGACGGGAGAGAGTTCTTAAAGGCTTGGCCACCTAGCGAGTAGAGTCTGAAGCGTGAGAGATGTGAGACGCCACATCATTCTCTGCCCAGTCACGACAATGGTGTAACTAGAGGAAGTAACGATATGAAAGTCAAGGGTCTGAAGGCATGAGAGCGAGAAAGATGCTAAGAAAGAGAATTGAGAGGTCTCGTTGGATCTGCGAGTCTTCGACGCTTTGTTGTAAGAGATGCGGGACACGTTGCCACCGTGCGTGAACCAGTGGTGCGATGAGCAAAATGTGCGTATCGTGTAGTCGAGAGTCGAGAGTTAAGAGTTGAGAGGTTCGAGCAAATTACGTGGGATTAGCTGCGTTTTGCGTGTACCCGGTGTGGAGGATGTGGACATGCGTGAGAGTATACTGAAGGTTGCGTTATTTGTTCGTTGTCGGGGTCACCAATGTAGGAATCGTTATCGTCTACTAGAAAGAGAAAAAGGTGTTTCATCCCGAGAGCCCGCCAGAACTCATCAGTACATCTGATGACGTACTCCCTGCCTTAGACACAGGAGTGGTGTGGGCTTAGACCAACTCGATCGCGCTTATATAGTGATCGTGCGGTTATTTCGCCGCTTCAGGGGAGAGAGTAATTAAGGGCATGGCCACCTTGCAAGTACAGTCTGAAGCGTGAGAGATGTGCAACGCCACAAATGTATGTTTCCTGAGTTCCAAAGTTTTTCAGTTATTTTTACGATGTAACAGTTGAAACTAATAATTCCGGATGACGAAAATTGCCGAAGTCTATCACTCTTATGTGTTTGAAGTAATTTCAATAAATGTCTATGCAGTATCAGTGGCGTGCAGTTCGTAATGCTGTATTTACCCTAACTTTCCGTACTTTTCGGTCATTTTTGCTATATTTCACTTAAAATAAGTATTTCCGACGGACAAAAATTATTAAAAGCTATTTTTATTATATGAACCAAAGAATATCACTATAAGCTTAGACATTCTCAGTGGCATGCAGCTAGTAGTACCAGATGTTCTTTAAATGTACACGAAGAAATAAGCTATAGGATTTTTGACTGTAAGCGCAACAGTAAAAAAAAGACTGAGAGTTTTAGCTGTAATGTTGACTTATATATTCAGCAAATTTAACAGTAGCTTAACAGTTATTTTTTCTTTACAGTAAAATGCATTTTTATTTAGTATACTTTTTACCCTGAATCTACGGTCATTTTTCACCTGATTAAAGAAAAAGATTACATCAGTGATCAAAAATACAGATACTTACATTATTACCCATCATACAAGACTAGTCGTGCCTCTGCAGCTTTTTATTTTTATTTGATCGCGTCACTTTACGTCTTGAAGCTAATTTTCTCGTTACTCAGATGCAAAAGTAGACGCATCCTTAGCTTTAGGACATGGCTACGTGCCCATTGTATAAATCGGTATAATATTGTTTTGTTGTTCTGGGTCTGCTTTAACACCCGCATTAAATTATCCTACATCTTTGTTAAACAGTATAAAATGCATCTATTTTCAATCTATGTAGATCTGTATTATATAATTGAAATATCTGTTATTTACAACGCATGGTGCTACACTGCCAGGCTTCCATAAATTAGGCCGTGGAAAAGGTGCTCATCCATGATGATTAATTGGCTGCCGACAGTGAGCACGCAGACTGATAATACAGTAATAAGTACTTATACTGTATGTTAGACAAACGAGGTACCCACTTTTATACTAGTTAACTAGTGTAATCGCACGTTTGCATTATGGTTTATAATAATTCCCACCACTTTGTGCCTTAAATAAGCCTCATAGATCATGTTTCCGATAGTCCGGTTGAAGTGCACATGAAGTTTTGTTTTAAACTCTGATCATAACACCTTAATGACAAAGATCCTTTAAAATACTAACTCTCTAGAGCATTACTTCTGTTACTCTAATATGAGCACTTATTTCAATGTTACTCGCACTTAAACTATAATTCTTGCTATAACTTATAAGAATTAGAGATCTATGAAAAATAAAAGTTATTTATGTTTGCCGAAATAAACGAATAGTTATTTTTACAACTTTTTCACAATGTGTATCATCTTAACAATGGTAAAATTAAATTTATTTACTGTTGAAATTTATATTTTATTATAAGATGAAATTTAACGAAGGAATTAATATTTTGTTATGTACGAGATAGATGTGTATTAAAGAAAAATGGACAACTTCGAGAAAGCTTTGCAATAAAAAAAATTTTGTTTTTGATCTTCTTCGCCTAAACATTTGTCAAACTTTTTTATAAAAAATTGTGTTTAAAACATACATGCGAACTTACTGCAAATTTTTTTTGAATTTTTTTATAAGGTAGAGATAATGATAGTAGATCCTCGTATTTATTCCGTTTTATACATGAAAATATTTAAATAGAAGTACTGTTTACTTTAAATAAATTAAATTCTCAAACAATCTTAATAATTCTCCTCACATTGTAACAGATCTTGTTTCTTCCAACGCAATTTCACAGCTTTACATAATAATAATAATAACTCTCCTCGAAATTTGTCTTTTCACCGTACGAAACTAACTTCAGCAATAACTAGTCAAGCTGTAAAATCGAATAGTAAGTAACGAGTAGATTACAGAAAAGTAGAAAAAGTTCAACTAAACAAAATTTTAAAAAATAGATACATGGTTCACATTGTATCATTTCACTCCCTTCTCGCACCAACTCTCATCACAGTGAGTATTATTGCATTACATTTTTAATAAACATAAAGAATAAAGAACAATATTCGTCGTTTAAAAATAACAAAAATGAGTTTTTTTACATAGTGCTAACTGGTTATGTTTTCTTATCAACATTATGAATGAAAAAAGTGACTATTTTCTCATAAAAACCAAATCTGTCATCAATTCTTTGAGTTTTAGAAAGACAATAAATCTTACATTGAGGTACTTACTGAAAACCCGCGAAAAAAAATAAACCTTAACTTTTGTTATCACTCAAAACTATTTATTTTTAACATGATAAGAATTATAATAAATGTATCCAATACAAAAATACTTTTGTATTGGAAAAATATTTTTTAACGTTTAAAAAAATTAATCATACTTTTTTTCGAATAAGTCAATTGTAAATTTTTTAAAAGAAAATGATTTCATTCGATTAATTTGTAATAAGTCTTTATAAAATAATACGTTACAAGTAATAAAATTTAATAACCGCTAATAACGTCCAAATTTTTGACATGTAATAAAAACTGAGTATCCACAGTTATCTGTCACAAGTTATTATTCAAACTTCTTATATCCTATTAATTATTTCTTTATTTGTTTGCAAGATTGATTGATACGATAAGTTCTTTAAGACTATAAGTTGTTGATAAATTTCAGAAGCCATGTAAATACATATTAAATAATAGTGACAATCAACAACAAAAGTTTTTTCCATTTACTATGTCTCTTTATGTTAAGAATGACATTACTTAATTGACAAAAATTAAACATCAAACAATAGTAGTTATAATAATAATGAATGGTAAAAAAAATATTTTTTATTTAATGTTATAACTTGTCTAAAATCTAGAGATACACAATTTTTATTATAAGATTATTCTTTACTCGTTAAAATGATTTCCACCTTAGTTGCTAAGACGAACTGGGAATACGATTGTGTACTGTAATACAACTAACACTAAAAAATACTTTATCTTATTAAATTTTATTACTTGTCTCAAATCAAGTGTTAACAAATTAACAAAATACTATAAGCTATTGTTTTTTATTCCTTAAAATAACTTCGTTTTAGTATGCAAAGAAAAATTAAAAATACGATCTTAAAACGTATTTTCCTAATCATACTCATGTAAAACGTTTTTTTTATCAGACCTGGCTGTAGTTTTTAATTACTTAACCTGAAATTAGGCATGACTCCTAATCCACAACGTAAAAAAATTAAGTAAAATCTAGTATTTCCGACCAAATGGTTTTACTACAAATTAACGGTATGATGTTCTGTACTTTACAATAACGCAGTTAGTACAGTGCTTACTTTGTGAAAAACCTAAGCAGTTAACGAACTAATGCATTATTTCACGTCTAGCTCGTTGCTGGCCTTTATATACATGATAGAAATATTTGTTACCATTCTGCCCTAAACAGTTATCAGTATAAAATCGAACTTTTTTCCCTTAAGTCTTTGCCTTATGGCAAATGAAGAAAAATACGTATAAAGAGATTTATTGAGGCCGGGATTTGCTACTGTTCTATTTCAAATAAAGCAATGTCCTGCAGCAACTTCAAGATCAAAAAAAGTAAAGTTCTATACAGACAATTTAGATAAATAGTACACGATCGAAATTCCGGCCCTTCGGTGTCGTTACTATTTTTTGTAAGTCGAAATTTGCATAGCATACAGTACTATCTATAATGGCATTTTCTTTGTCATACGACATCAGTCTTCGTGCCTCTAATTTCGTTTAAACATGAGTTTTGTAAGCTTTTTTATGTTCTAACTTTTTTCCTGGTGACATGTCATTATACGCTGTACAACTCTCACAACTGTTATACAATTATGTTTTTTAATTTTGCTTATTAACATGTTTATTTGAGAGACGTGTAAGATGACTTATAAATATTTCAATTTTAAAACAATTAATTCTCAATAAATTACCCTTTTACTTTTCTTAAGAAACTCATTTAATGTGTATTTTAACTGGTTTTAATTTATTCTATATATTCTTATGTAAATATTTTTATACTAAAATAAATTATAAGCCTAAGTTAAAAAGGCAATTTAACTTGAAAAGCAACATGAAAGAACCAAGAAAAAGTTGTCACGGTACAATATATTAATTCATTCGGCTACATGACGTGACAAAAAACAGAGATGGCATTCTTTAAAAAATCCAGAATCAATAAGGCAGACTATGTTTGGTGCACACGAGGATTTTTATACTGAAAGTTATCAGGATTAAATTGTGTACTTTTTTTTTTTAATATCATGCAAAGGTAAAGAATACATAAAGTTACAAGTACATAATTAAAGCCTTCGATCATTAAAATACAGTAAACATTACAGTAGAAATTAACAATTTCGATGTACGTTATATTGCAGTTAACGGTGAAATCTACTTTATTTCAAAAGAAATTAACACAACTAAAAAATAAAAGTTATTCTAGAGACTGTCAAGTACTGTCAACACGATGATTTTAAGGTAAAAATAATATACCTTATTCAATATTAGCAGGTAAGGTAAAAGTACGTATTATGGATACAAATTTCGATTGTTACGTTTCATCGACCAATATTGAATAAAAAATAGTCATATGTCCATAATTTTTGGTTTTAATAGAAGCGCTATGCTCTTCTGAACAAATTGACATTTTTTAAATTAAATTTAGATGGTAGAAAATAATTTTATAAGCAAATATTGACACGATCAAAATGTCCATAACTATGGAATAGCTAAAAAGTTGTGTCCATATTTATGAGACACAAGTCCGAGTTATGAAATTTACATGTTAATTAAATGGGCTCGTGCGTTTCATAAATGGAAACATCACATATTGCAGGTTATGTTTCAAACTGTCCGTATTATGAAAACCGGATTCGTAATAATATATTTTTCAATATAATAATGTTTAAAATTGTTTACTATTTTTGTTAATTTAATACGGTAGTATTATAGAGATTCTTCAGTATATTTTATTTTTATTTTTAGAATTTTTATGATTATTTAATCTTGAGTTTTCATAATATGGGCACGTTTCATATTACGTACTTTTACCTTAAGCGATACAAGCAGGTAAATAAAATTAATTCAAATTTTGAAAAAGTTATACGTGACTTGTTTAAACAAGAAGTGTAACGTGAATTTTGAAATGATACAAATAATTATTGATTTAAAATGGTGTAACATGCATTTTTAAGTTAAGAAAGATGCTAGGAGTGATTAAGTAAAGAATTCATCATTTTTCGATTCAGCTTAGAAAACTTGTGATTCAATACACGGTTTTGAGAAATTAGTTATAAATTTCATAGTGATTTTTCCCAAACAATTATTCAGATAAAAATACATTTAACCTAAAATTCTAGAAACTTTTTAACACAAAATTTCACATAGAACCTCTTTTCTATAAGAAAGATGCTACGTACTAGTCAATATTTTCACATCTAGTATAATTATAGCTTACAAATCCTTTTTAGGCTTGAAAAGTCCGTTTTTAAACTCGCTATTAGGGATCTTAAAGTACTTACTTTTTCTTATGACGTTTTTGTCTATAACATCAAGTACTAATTTTTTTCCCTTTTCCTTAAGTTTCATTTTCTCGTTTCTTTTTTTGTCGTAATTTTCTTTTTTTTCATTTTCTTTTTTATCATTATCATCATTATAATCATCCTCATCATCATGCTCATCATTGTCTTCTTTATAATTCTCTCCTACGATTTCGTTTTTTTCATCTGTTTTTTTTTTACATATTTGCCATTTTTTTTCTTTTCCATCACATTTTCTTACTGTTTGTGTTTCTTGAACATACATCCAGTACATTTTAAAAATAGACAGCCCCACTCTTAGAAACTGTCATCACGTGTTTTCACGACAGTGGTTAGATTTTATCACTAGAAATCGATTGCCTCTAGGAGATGAACATTTTTTAACAAAAACTATTGGATTACCTAAAAACGTACAAAAGTTTTGTAATGATACACTGTTAATACACTGTTATTTTTTCATAATTGAAATTTTTTGAAAACCTTCGTTATTTACTTTCGGTAAACTAATAATTATGATTTTCGTTAATTATGTTAAATGGTAATAGATTATAAAACAAATTTTTTATTTTAGCTTACAACAATAAATAGTAAAATTAGTTGTAGCACTTATAAAAATGCTTGTAAAATCGACGTAGGTATACATAATTTTTTCAGTCCTAAGTCTATTGAATCTTAAAAGTATTTTACAATTGGATCAGTTTGTTACGCATAGGGCATACAATATAAAATAATTAGGGTATTAGTGCAATGTTGTTTCTTAAGTACGGTTATTTGTGTGGGTAGAAACAGTTCTACAAAACGTATTTACTATTAAAATCATTGTTTTGACAATGACAGGGATTCTATAGTTCAAACTTTTGGAAGATATATCTAGATGGGTTGTATTGTCAAACCTCTTGGCTAGCTCTGCACCTCAGAGCGACTCAGGGATACACTCTGTAGACACTCTGGGTGGGGGGTGGGACTGGGCCAGTTAAAAAGGTCGAGAAAAAATATGGGGTGAAAAGAAGGGTTTGTTAGTTAACGTCAGTTAGAAAAACTTTATTGAAGTGTTTATGGGTTATAAGGCAATGGTTTTTGGCAGACAGGATAAGTATAACATAGTTATTGGGATAAATAACTTTCGTATCAAGGTGGGTGTCAGGAAGAACCATTTAAATGATAAACGGGTTGCAAACTAATTCAGTAGTCTTCATGGGTATTACAAGAATTGTGCTAAGACATACCTTACGTACTTAGAAATGAAGAATGGCAGACAGAAATTGGTCCGCGTTTTAAGTCCAATGTATGGTTGTTAAAAATTTTTCTTTTCTAATGGCTTATCAAACAATAGTGCAAGTTTTGTGGACTGTTCATCCATTTTTGTTCGACTTTTTGCCAAAACATAATTACTTAGATATTGCCACTGCTTTGCCTTGTCTTGTAGGCTCTAATTATTAGTGAAAGCTGTTTAACATTTAGTTGAAATTTTTTTATCACTACATTTAGAACGACATTTATTAGATCATTTTGGCTGTATGGCTTAAGCTTTCATGGGACCTTCTCTTTTCATACCAGCCTTTTCTTGAGCTTTATTCTTTCAAGCGTGGTTATCAAATAAGGCACTTCTAATCTTTTGCCTTTTTCTTGGTACAGTTGCTTGCAAACTTTTTTATTTAATCGTTCTGTTTAAAATTTCTTTCCCCTCACATTTTGAAATTGGAGACAAAGCTGAACCTGATTACAAAACAAATAATGGATTAAAATTGTATGGTTACATAAAATTTGTCAATTTGCAGAAAAGCAAAGTGGGAGAGCTGAAATAACGTAGTAATATTTCAACTTTTATGTACGATTAAGCGCTCTTACGGGCTAGTTGGCTTATCTGCCAATAACCAAACCCTTTTTAACTGCAGTCTTAAATTATATAGTGTGAACAAACCTTTTTTTTAACGGATCTCAAATTTATATACCAGAAAATAAGCTGAGTAATTTATCAGAATGCTTGACTATTACTTAAGCAAGGAAAGTGCTTCAAGGTCTTTTTTCTTCACTTACATTTTAGTAATAAGGTTTCGTTTAACATTAATTTTTATATACTATATTAAATGTCTTAAATCTTTTGTCTACCTTTTAAGCACGTCTTTTACGGTGATAACAACGAAGTTTGGTTTTAATAATTCAGTTTTACATGACAGAGCTGAAACTAGCCTCACACCAAAGTAGTCTTATCAGATACAAATCTGGCCTGATGGGTGCATAAACTTGAAATTTTTTGATTGGCTATAAAGTAACGATAAAATTTACGTAGCAGTTAATCAATAAACAATAATGAATTGAATTCCTTGTTCACCCCTGTTAATAAGGTTTTATAAAAAAATGATTATTGATAAAAATTTGTATCATATTTTTCCCTTTATTTCACAGTCAATGTATATTATACTATCTACGTATTCCTAATTTGTTACTTACCTCTATGAAAAGAGCCTACGCACAAAATGATCCGCAATTTAATGTTGCAAAATATAATACAAAACAAAGTACTTTGCCCAAGAGTGGTGTACTAATTTTTTTTCAGTATTGTAGTTACCAGTTCAACTTTAGCACAGTGTGGCTAAGTTAGCAAAAAATATTTTAGACGCCTTCAGGTGCCAAGCAGAAAAGGAATTTCACTTGACTGTTAAAATGATTTGTGGTTAACGCACTTTTTACTCTTACTGAATGTTATAGCTTCCTTTTTGTGCTTGGATATTATTCGATGTGACACTAAAGTCTGTTGCTACTAGTATACTCGTAGTTGAAAGTATTGTGACTTTTTCTGGTATGCTTGAATGGCCAATATCTATATAATAAACTTGTTTAAATACTTTGTATAATTTTTGGAAAGTATATTATTGAATACATGAAAATGGACATTAATTTTTTAGTGCAGACAGGAGACATTTCTGTCTTAATATTTTTTAAGAGTCATTTAAAGTGGTTGGGTAATTGTGTCAAAGTAAGCTATCTTTACATCTTGAATGATTCTTTTCATTCTCATACCAGTCTTCCCTCGATTTGAAACATTTTTGGCCTGGTTATCTTAATTTTACTTTTCTCCTTTTGAGTCAAAGCATTCTGCTCTCTTTTCCGATTAATACTCTGCTCATAATTTTCCTCCTTCTTAAGTTTTGATCTCTAGGCATAACCAACGTTGCAAAAAACAAAATTCTTATAGCATAAGCAAAGTCTTATGTTGCTAATTTTTCATATCTTTTAGTTTAATACTTGAACCAATAAACAAGCTTCTGCATTTTCACGATAATCTTATACAATTTTTATACGGATATACTTTTTGCTGAACTTAAAATATTCTTCTAATAACAGGATCTCCCTTTTTGGATAAATATTTCCTTAAAAATGTTTTAGTGTAACAATTGTTTTTAATCGAAAAAAAAAATCAGTATGGATAAACATACATGTACCTTAGGGTGTACGTTATTTACCAAGTGTGTTTTTTTTATCTTATACTTTTTGAAACCTTATTATTGTATTGCAAAAGTGATCAATCGTACCCTAATGATCCAAAAATTTTTGAGTTATCACGTGCAATTGGACATAAAATGTTTTCCCATTTGAATAATGTAGAATTTTAATATTTTTACTTTAAGTATTTTTTTGACCACTTATGGCATTATTCATAAGCTTTAAAGCCATCAAATTGTCTTACAATTTCTTTAGATCAAAGCAGTAACGTTAAACTAGCCGCAAATTTTTGTGTCGCGTAACCATGTTACTTGGTTTAAAATTTTTTTCTTTTTACTTTTCTACCATTAAAAATAATGTAATATTTACCTTCATTACTGGAAACTTCAAAGTCTTCTCAAATCACACAGTTAATACTTGCTTGTAAATTTGTACGCTATAATGCTTCGTTCACTTGTGTATGTGGTGACACCTCGCATTGGAGATCTGTAAACGTAAGCCAGGGGACAAACAGTAAAAAAAATTTTTTTTCTTCTTAACGCTTGTAGTAACATAAAGATCAATAATTATTAGTACATTATGCTATAAGTGTGTAAGCCAACAGGCAGATAACGTCCAAACAGTATCTATTTTAGCACATAAAATAGCTTCAACTTCTCAATAGTATAGTTTTGTCAGCGTTGTTTTTTAATTTTATCTCCATCACATTTTCATCGGGATCACTCGGGGAAATAACAAACTGTGATTGACACCTTTGTGTTTTGGTGCACTATTTAACAGGAATGTTGTCATAACCCTTCTTTGCTGCAACATTTTCAAATATTTTATACAATTCTGTTGATAGTGATTTAGTCAGGAGTGTTGAAAATGATTGATCTGTACCAGAGCGGCTAATATCTATGAAGGAAGAATAGCTTAGTTTTCAGAAAGTTAGTGTGCAATAGAGCTTTTTATATATATATCTTCATTTAAGATTTACCGATAAGTGCTGAGTCACAAGAAGTCTCTATTTTAGTACTCTGGTCAAAGATTTGAACCGATTGTTTACATTTGTCATAACAAAATTCGTTTAAATTAAATGAACTTAGTTAAAACTATATGACATTATACTGCAGTAACGTAAGGTTCGGTTATTGGCAGGTGGGCCAACTAGCCTATTTAAGCACTTAACCGTACACTAAAATTTAAATATTGCTACGTTATTAGGTTCTATCACTTTTTTTTTCTGCAAATTGACAAATTTCATGTAACTATACAATTCCAATCAATTATTTGTTTTGTAAACAGGTTCAGCTTAGTCTCCAGTTTCAAAATTTTGTGGGCAAGAAATTTAAAAAAAAACGATGAAATAAAAAAGTTTGCAAACAACTGTACCAAGAAAAAGGCAAAAGATTAAAAGTGCCTCATTTGATAACCACACTCAAAAGAATAGAGCTCAAGAAAACGCTGGTATAAAAAGAGAAGGTCCAATTAAAGCTAAAGCCATACAACAGAAATTATCTAATAAATGTCGTTCTAAATGTAGAGATAAAATATTTTCAACTGAACGTGAAACAGCTTTCACTAAATTACTAGAGCCTACAAGACAAGGCAAAGTAGTGGCAATATCTTAGGAATTGGGTTTTGGCAAAAAGTCAAAGAAAAATGAGTGAAGAGTGCACAAAACTTGCACTATTGTTCAATAAGCGATGTTACCATCCAGGGTATTATATTATTAATTATTGTATATTAAAATAATAATTTTGTTAAAATTAGATCGTTTCTACATGAATTTCACTTTTAAAATTTTGTGCGCAGCTCCAACTTTCAACTAAGTACATGATAGTACCACCTATCGCTTGCCAGGTGGTGACCACTAGTCTTTAGCGAAAATCGCAAGTAAGAAAGTGACATAAAGTGTACAAGACGAACTGTGTGACAACTGATTAAGGTCGATCCAAGATCTGCAAATACGTGTAACGCATTTTTCTTAAGCCACTCAATTGACTTAAGGCAGTGGTAGATAAGTATATATTCAATAAATATCACTGTACTAATATAAGACACTTGTCTACATTTTCTATATAGTCCAACCTTCCACTGGTTCCACTAGAAGTGATCTAACTCAAAGGGTACGGACCACCCCCTTAAAATCGAGTTCCTTTGCCTTCCCGACGGCCGCCTCCACCTACTAACCCTCTCTAGCTACGAGCCCAGAGAAGTTAAAGGCTTCCAAGCCGCTCATCCAGAGTATAGTCTAGGTATTACCCCCACTTCAAGATCCTGAGACCTATCGACATCGAGAAGATCACCAAGGCGAGTTCAAGAGACCATGAAAAGGGTAGGAGAGATGGTGTCTTGTAATAATGTAGTAAATAAATTGATAAAAAAAAAAAAAAAAAATTAAAAAAAAAAAACTAGACACACACTAGTTAACCTGGCAACCAACTCGTTGAGGCCTCTACGAATTACCACCCAATCACCGCACCTTCCGATGAGTTGGATTCCAATGAATTAAATGTAGCCACAACTTCAACAACATCGGAAGCAGTGCCACCGTCGTTGTTCGACTTAAAGGTACGGCTTGAGTCACTCAAGAGTGACTCTGATCTCTTCCAACCGAACTTCCCCACTCAAAGTCGCCCAACCCAAACGGCCACTTTAACAATTTGGCGCTTGACGTGGGACCATCTCCCAAGAACTCACAGCTGCTGCTGGGGGGTACCCACGAGCAGTGTGCCCACGAGTTACCGAGTCAAACAGTGCCGCCGACTGATAAACGCCTAACTCGCTATCAAGCAAAACTCCTTCTAAGTGGGAAGAAATACCTAGTGGCGCTCGAAGAGAAAGGAACAAAGAAGCAAAAAACACACTATACAATGCCTGCCACAGACACTACCGGCCTCGAAAAGCTTCTAGATAAACTTCTGCCAAGGGCTTAGGAGCAGTTACCTGAGCTACCTACATATGGAGCTTGCAACCCTGAAGACCTGGAGGTCTTTCTCTCCCAATGTAAACTCTATTTCAAGGCTCATCGCACCCTGGATAACCAACAAACTTTAGTAGCAACAAAGGGGCTTCGTGGCGACACCGAAAAATGGTGGCAGGTTTATAAATATCTGTCTTTCACCTTTAAACAATTTGGGCAGCTTCTTCGGGCACGCTCTGACAGTCTGGGGATCCAGGGAAAACTATAGTCCGAGCTATATTCCAAACATCAAACCAAGAAGGAACCAGTAGCAGTATTTCTGCAAAAGAAGTACCTTTTGTTTAAAAAAATCAGTCCTGCAGCCGAGGAAAAAGTAATAATCACCACGGTCACCAAGCTTATTCGTCCATCTATTTGTCAGTTTCTTCGAAGCCATACATTCAAGACCTACGTGGATCTTCTCACTATGGCAGTCCAGTTGGAAAAAGACGAGGGAGACCTCACAAAGACACGGGGCAAGAAGTCTGGTACGGACGCCAAACAAACCTCAATGACTACCTCTACTGGAGCCAACCCAAGTGCCACTGCTAACCCGATTACCACCTTCACAAGGACTGTCCCATTTAAATTGCTCGAGCCTCAACTCTCCCGGGAAACGAAACTGGAGTGTCAGGGAAGCCGACAACAGGTGCTCCAGAGAGACGCCGGCAATAAATGTCACCAGCATGTCCCGCCAATCACTACAAAAAATTTTGGTTGGACTGGGTCAGCGAGAAATAGCTGCTCTGGTCGACCAAGCATCTACCGACAATTTTGTACATCCCTCACTACTTTCGGGACAGGAGAAGATCACACACTACACTCAACAGTGTGACTTTACCTGTGGTAATGCAACTCTCACAACCTCTGGCAGTGTTTGTCTTGACCTACGGATTCAGAGAAAGTCATTCAAATTTAGCTTCCTCGTAGCACCACACCTACAACATTAAATAGTCCTGGGTCCAACAACACTGTACACGAAGAAATCTATCTTGGATTTAACAAGATAAGTGCTATTCTTTGGAAGTAGCCAACGAATAATCATCCCATTTGTGTCACGCCCATCTCGGGAGAATCAGCAAACAGCTCTAAATTTAGATCAGGTTCAACATGAATTGACTGGAGGAGAACGTTCTGGCCTCTTCAAACTGTTGCAAAGACACGCAGAAGTCTTTGGACCTTTGACGGGAAAATCACGTCAAACTCGCACCATACAACACGAGATCTGGGTCAGACCACACCAACCTTTCCGGTTAGCACCATATCCTTGCTCAGACAAGCGCAGGGAACTCATCGAGAAGCAAGTTCAAGAGATGCTAGCTGGTGGCATCATCGAGCCATCCTTCTCATTATGTAGCTACCCTGTCGTCTTGACACCCAAAAAAGATGGCACCATGCGATTCTGTGTGGATTATAGTCGGCTAAATTAGAATACCGAAGACACCTCTCAATGGATACCCCACATACATCACGCCGTAAAGGATATGTATATATATATATATATAGGTGGAGCTATCTGGTTCTCAAAGTTGGATCTCAAAAGTGGCTACTGGCAAATAGCGATGGCACCCGAGTCTATGGAATACACAGCTTTTTCCACACACACTGGTGGTTTCTACCAATTCCGAGTTATGCCATTTGGGCTAAAAGAAGAGCCTGGAACCTTCCAAAGGCTAATGAGTCAGGAAGACCTTACCGGATACCTAGGGAAGTTCTGTCTTGTCTACCTGGACGATATCATCGTCTATTCTAACACACAGGAAGAACACCTTAGACATATCGCTCTTGTCTTAGAGAGGTTGCAAATTTACGGTCTCATAGTAGCCATCGGAAAATGTGTCTTAGGGGTGTCAGAGTTTGCATACCTAGGACATTAAGTCACTGCCGAGGGGAACAAAGCCTTACCCGAGCATGTCGAGAAGCTATGCAGTTTACCAGTACCAAAAACTCGAAAACAGCTGCAGTCCTTCTTTGGCACAAGTGGATTGCTTCGGGAATATGTGCCTCGTTATTCCGAAATAACAGCGCTTCTCTCGGATCTCATTAGCAAAAAACAGCCCTACAAATGGACACCAAAAGCTCAAGAAGCCATGGAGCGGCTTAAAAAAGAACTCTCAAAACCTCTACAATTGGCTCGACCACATGAAGGTTGGCCATATGTCTTGCAGACGGACGCTAGCGCTCGTGGAATAGGAGCCGTCTCACATCAGATCAGACCCAATGGACAGCGTAGTATCATCAGCTATGCTAGCACCAAGTTCAATCAATGTGAAGCAAAATGTCATAGCAATGAGCAAGAGTGCTTAGCGATAGTTTGGGCTATTAAGAAATATTGAGCCTTTCTGGAGGATCGACCATTTACCTTGCGAATGGATACCAAGGGCCTCACTTGGCTACGCACGGCTAAGAAAACTTAAGATAAATTAAAGTGATAGTCTATCCTACTTCAGGTCTGCTCCAGGAGTACAATCCCATCATCGAACACTGTCTGAGTCGAAAAAACCAGCTGGCGGACTTCCTCTCACGGAATTCAGTGGAAGAGGAACCGGATAACCTAGACAATGTGGACCAGATACTGCCTCCATTAAATTCTCGGAAAACACCAACTATACCTGCTTGTATCACTTACCTGCTAATATAGAATAAAGTATATTATTTTCACCTTGAAATCATCGTGTTGAAAGTATTTGACAGTCCCTAGAATAACTTTTATTTTTTAGTTGTGTTAATTTCTTTTGGAATAAAGTAGAGTTTACCATTAACTGCAATATAACGTACATCGAAATCGTTAATTTAAACTGTTATGTTTACTGTATTTTAATGTTTAAAGGCCTAAATTATGTACTTGTAACTTTATATATTTTTTACCTTTACATGATATAAAAAAAAAAGTACACAATTTAATCCTGATAATATTTAGTATATAAATCCTCGTGTGCACGAAACGTAGTCTGCCTTATTGATTCTGGATTTTTTAAAGAATGTCATCTCTGTTTTTTGTCACGTAATAAAGCCAAATGAATAAAAATGTTGTATTGTGACAACTTTTTATTGGTTCTTTCATGTTGCTTTACAAGTTTAATTGCCATTTTCATTTGTGCTTATAATTCCTTTTAGTATAAAAATATTTACATAAAAATATATAGAATAAATTAAAACCAGTTAAAATACACGTTAAGTAAGTTTCTTAAGAATATCAAAAGGGTAATTTATTGAGAATTAATTGTTTTAAAATTGAATTATTTATAAGTCATGTTACACGTTTCTGAAATAAACATGTTAATAAGCCAAATTAAAAATCATAACTGTATAACAGTTGTGAAAGTTGTTTAGCGAACAATGACATGTCTTCAGAAAAAAAGTAACAAAATAAAAAAGTTCACGAAACTCATCTTCAAACGAAATCAGAGGCACGAAGACTATGTTGTATGACAAAGAAAGCGCCATAGTAGATAGTTCTGTATGCTGTGCAAACTTTGACTTACAAGAAATAGTAACGACACCGAAGGGCCAAAATTCCGATCGTGTACTATTCTTCTAAATTGTCTGTATAAAACTTCACTATTTTTAAGCTTGGAGTTGCTGCAGGACATTGCTTTATTTGGAATAGGACAGTAGAAAATCGCAGCTCAAATAAAATCTCTTTGTATGTTTTTTTCTTTATTTGCCACAAGGCCAAGAGTAAAGTGAAAAAGATTCGATTTTATACTGATAACTACTGAAGGCAAAATCGTAACAAATATTAATTTCATATATGTAACGGCCAGCAATGAGCTTAAGGTGGAGGTTATGCAACGGTCAGTTAACTGTTTAATTTTTTTGCTAAGTAGGTACTGTACTAATTACGTTATTATAAATTACAGAAAATCGTGATGTTATTGATTTGTGGTATTAACGTTTCGTCGGAAATACTAGATGTTACTTTGACTTTTTAAGTTGTAGAAAAGAAATCATACCCAATTCCAGGTTATCTAATTAAAACCTATAGCCAGGTCAAATAAAAAAAACGTGTTTCATAAGTATGATTAGAAAAATACGTTTTCAAAATCGTATTTCCAATTTTTCCCCACATACTAAAACAAAATTATTCAAAAAAATGAAAAATAATAGCTTATAGTTATTATTCCGCAACAATGGATTAGAGACAAGTCATAGAATTTAATAAGATAAAGTTTGTTTTGTATCAGTTTTTATTATAGTACATAGTCCTATTTCCAATTTGTCTTGGCAACTAAAGCGAGATTTATTCTAACGAGTAAAGAATGATCTCATAATAAGAATTGTGTAACTCTAGATTTTAAACAAGTTACAACATTAAATAAGAAATACCTTTTTTTCCTATCCGTTATTATTAACTACTATTGTTCTACGATTTGTTTTTGTCAATTATGTCATTCCTGATATATAGAGAGAAAAACAGTAAATGGAAAAAACTCTTGTTGTTGATTGTCACTGTCTAATAAATGACTTCTGAAATTCATCACCAACTTTTAGTCTTAAACAACTTATCGTATTAATCAATCTTCCGAATAAATAAAGGAATAACTAATACAAGGTGAGAAGTTTTAATAATAACTTGTGACAGATAACTGTAGATAACATGTTGAAAATCTGGACTTTATTAGCGGCTTATAAATTTAATTACTTGTGACTTATTATTTTATAAATACCTATTACAAATTAATTGAATAAAATAATTTCTATTTAAAAAATTTTTAATGAACTTACTCGAAAAAAATTATAATCAATTTTTTTTAATGTTGGAAATCGTTGTTTAATCAAAAAGTTTAAATTATTTTAGAATTGGATACTTTAATTATAATTATTATCATGTTAAAATTAAATGTGTTTGAGTGATATCAAAAGTTTAGGTTTTTTTTTTTCACGGGTTTCTAGTAAGTACCCCAATTTAAGATGTATTGTCTTATTAAAACTTAAACATTCGATGACAGATTTGGTTTTTATAAGAAAATAGTCACTTTTTTCATTCTTAATGTTGATAAGAAAACTTCACCAGTTAGTTAAAATGGTAAAGTAGTCATCTTTATAGTATGGATGTGGACTAAAATATTAATGGGCCTTTCCTGAAGATGATGCGCACCATTTAAGAAAACTCATTTTTGTCGTGTTAAAACGATAAATATTATTATTTATTCTTTATGCTTATTAAAGATACAACGCATTAATACTCACTGTGATAAGAGTTAATACGAGACGGGAATAAAATGATACAATTTGGATTATGTGTCTATTTTGAAAAATCTCGTTTAGTTGAGTTTTCTCTACTTTCCTGTAATACACTTGTTACTTACCATGCGATCTCACAGTTTGACTAGTTAATGCTTAAGTTACTTTTGTACAGTACATATACAAATTTTGCGGAGGATTATTATTATTTTGTGAAGCTATGAGATTGCGTTGGAAGTACGAAGTAGTTTTGCAATGTGAGGAAAATTATTAGGAGTGTTTGAAAATTTAATTTATTTAAAGTAAAAAAGGTTTGCTTTCGAATATTACCATGTATAAAACGGAATTAATACTTATTATCATTATTATAAAATATTTTTTATGTTATTTATACAACGCACACTTTCAAAATAATCTTTTGATGTATGCTTGGTAGTTTATTATAAAAATATACAAACTACTTCAACTAATTAACTTATGGAAGATTTCTGTAATAAATCAAATTTTCTATCTAGTAGATATACGTATCAATTGCATCAGTTGATACGTTCACTTTTTTTTATCACCTTATAAAGAAATTCCAAATAAGTTTTCAGTAAGCTTGTATGTATGTTTTAAACACATCCTTTTGAAAAGAGTTTGATTAATGTTTACACTAAGAAAACTAAAAACAACAAATTTTTGTTGCAAAGCTTTCTCTAAGTTAGACGTACGCAGTTAGAAGTGGAATGTGCATGCAAAGATAGAGAACTAATTGAAAAACAAATCTATTTATACGCAAAAGGAATGAGTTCGAAAAATTGGTGATAGTAAAGAAGAAGGACTGTTATATACAGTGAAAGAGTTTACATACATGATATCCATATCCTCGACTCGTTGGTATATCTTTTTATGTGGAAGTTAGTTAAGGTTTCGAGTGCTTGTGAAGTACACCTAATTCCAAAAAATTCTAAGGTGTTTGTAAAGTATAATTTTCTTATTAAAAAACCAAAAGTGATTACAGTCTTAAAGTGAAATTATACTTTTAAGGACGTTCTTTTACATAAGTTACCTTTTGCCTATGTCAATCTGATGTCGTTAAAGAAAGGAAAAAATGAATTTGAATACTATGTTGAAAAAAAATTTTATCTGAAAAGAGTTTATTTGTGATTTTGAGGATGTTTATTCAATATGAAAATTAAACGTTTGTTTTAGAGTATTCGTGATATTACAAGTTAAAATTTTTCGCCATCTTATATTTAAGATTACTGAACGTATTTTATAGTGAAATAAATATAAAATATACGATTGTACTATTTAATAATATCAATGTATTTCTGTCATATGTATTCTCTTGTAGATAACTAATTCTGTTTTTTAGTCAATTCATTTAAAAATAATAAGTGTCTTACATGCTGCGTTGTACGGATATAATTTTTTTGTTGTTGTTTTAAACAAACTAGTGATTCTGTTATTATTATATGTATTCCAACTGTTAATAACAATATAGTACCTACGAAAGTATGATCTTTCATAAAAGAAGAATGGAATAAATAAAAGCGTTAGTGATTTATGTAATCAAATGTGAAAGTAATGGTATTTTATATTCATGTAACTTTTTTTTTGCACATGTATATTTTTTGAATAAAAGACAATTTTTATCAAATGTAAACACTGATCATTTTTGAAAAATTTCCTAACATAATTTAATGTGCATGTCAAAAAAAAATTTTTTAAATGATTAACTTATTTTTGATTGAAAAAGAATTGTAAAAAATAAAAGTTAGAAAATCTTGTTTCAATCACTTAGTTGTAGAAAAATAATCACTTTTACAATAAAAAATTATTATATAATTTTAATCTTAATTGAAAAAAAAAGATAGCTTTACGGATAACATTTTTAGATTCGCAAGAAGATGGCATAAAAAAATGGGGGAGCTAGTGGCGTTCCGTTAATGACGGTGGAATACATCAGGAATTTTATTCACAATTAGAACAGAACAAAGCTAAATATTTCATAAGAGGGTTACACTGAGTAATAAAAGCACGCATGGGCCACGTGACTAACCTAGAAACTGCCACAGCTCAAGCGATTGAATCAAAAAAGACTTTGCATGTTATAAACCCGAACATCTACAAGGAACTATTAAAATCATAACTAATAGACAAAGTCAAGATGCACGAAGAGACTTAATCCAAACTCTAGAAAAAAGCCCAGTTTGGGAAAGTTCAAGGCATACAGCAGGCAATTGCTAGTATCGCTATAATACCAATAAATCCAACACTCACCAAGCCATGCCCATGTACAATGCTACGCCATCTACCACCAAACGTCGTCCCAGCCACTCCCCTATACCGATCTACATTTAGTCCTCAAAAAAGGGTGTATCATGGAGTCAACCTTTACATAATCATCTCGCAGCAAGAAACTCCGAATTTAATTAACAATGATTGAAACAATCCAAAAACGTGCAACTATTTTAAAATATTAGGTGACTGGAAAAGTGAATGTAAAAAAAGGCCTACAATCATAAAATCAACCAAGAGGCATCGGGAAACGACTCAAGTTTCTTCCAGAGGGAAAGCTAAAGAGAAACCAGCCTAGAAATTCTAACAAATCCTTAAATCAGACAATAGTTCCCAAAACCATCTAACTAAACATAAAAATCCAAACACCTACCGTAAGAATCAAATTCAACGAAATCAATTGACCCTTATTGTTTATTCTCAACACTGTTGTGGAAGCCTCACTTATTAAAGAATCTGTTATTCCACCCAACATTATAATTTTTCAAGATACCATTCTGTACTTAATAGGCATAACAAACAGAGAACTTAAAGCCCAAGGGTACATCATTTTAAGCTTTCAAGAATGTTTCTTCAAATTTCACATCATAACAGATGAATTTCTCATAGGAACATACGGCTTAATAGGAAGCGAGGTATTTGGTTCTTATCAAATACAAATTAGTCACTATGAAAATAACTAAAAAAAAAGAAATAACGTAATATCTATCAAAATCAGAACGAATAACACAATTTACTTCCAAAAACAGTGTGAAAATTCCATCGCACGCACAAGTATTCCATATATCTTCTTACGCGTTTAAGAAAAAGAAGACTCTTACTAAGAACCTCTGAAAACTGCACAATTTAAACTCACTAATAAGGAAGAAACAAGAAATCCTGAATTATCAAAGATATCCAAGATCCAAAATCGTAAGATTAAAAATGACATTCCAAAAGCTGAAATCCGAAATCATGAAATAAAGAACAAAATTCCAAAAACTGAAATTCGAGATTATGAAATGAAAAATAATACTCCAAAAGCCAACATCCAAAATTATGAAATTAAAGTTTGAAATAAAGGATTGTAATGTTTTACAATCACCGAAATCCGAAATTAAAAAATAAGAAGCTATTCTACGAACGCCAAAATCTGAAATCACAATACAAAAACTTCTGTAATAAACTCTGAAATTCGAAATTTGAAAAATCAGGACGTGAACAACCACGACACACAAATTTACAACTTTAAACTTAACAACAATCAAGTATCTATATTCAAAAATGAAAAAAAAATTCTAACCCTAAAAGAAAATATTGCAAAACTGCCAATGATTGCGAAAGCATCACATCTGAAAATCATAACGACAATCTATAAGCACAACATCGGAATACAAACAAAAGTGACGTGGAAAACGAGCTTCTTAATAGCCTCAAAATCTTAGACGAACCACTGAATATACAAAAATGAAGTCTGCGATCTCAAAGAATATTCAAACCTACCTCAAAATTATCTCAGCTTTTAATACCAAAAAGGACTACATTTATGACAAAAACAGATAAGCACATATTTAAAAGAATAAAACCCCCAGAAAGTTATACAAGCAAAAGAATGTGCCAACAACTACATCGAAAATTTCATATTACCAACAAAAGAAAAATATACTCCAAACATTAAAAATAAAAAAATCTTAAACGCATTAGTAAAATCAAGCAAAGCTCCAAGCGAGCAAAAGATCCTGAATTTATTACGTCTTGAGCACATCAAACACAACAAGCTTACAAGTATGAAAAAGATAATAGTAGACTAGGCTGATAAATTTTACCTCGAAGTCTACCTGCTACGGACCTCATGGAGCTAAATATCCTAACAATAACTAGTATCCCCTTTAAAACTAATCCTTTCCAGCAACCTTCCGTCTTGTGGGAATAAATAAACAGACAAGTCGAAGAAATGCTTAAGAATGGAGTCATTGAGCACTCCATGAGCCCTTACGTGGCGCCTGTCTACAGCGTGCCAAAAAAGCCAGGACCCCACAGACAAAAAAGATACAGAGTCGTAATAGACTTTAGAAAACTCAATGACGTAATACCAGAGTATAATTATCCAGTACCAAACATAGCAGATATTCTTGACGAAATCGGTGCATCTAAATATTTGACAGTCTATGATTGAAAATCTGGTTATCACCAAATGAAAATAAGAAAAGAAGACAGATATAAAACTGCCTTTATGTGTGATCTAGGACTTTTTCACTTTAAAAAATGCCCTTTCGGATAAAAAACAAATGCACCAATATTTTTTGGCATTCATATCTGCCTTAATTTTTAATATTAAGGGAGCAGTTTCTTTCTTTAACGGTGCATGAATTAACTCCCAAGTATTTGCTAAGCACTGCAAAATTACTATTTAATTCTTAAAGCAACTAAAACAAGCAAATTTAGTTTTGCAGCCAGAAAAATGCAAATTTTTTTAACAAGAGATAAATTATCTTGGTCATATAGTTAGTAAGAAAGGGCTTAGGAGTTATCAAGGAACAAAAAAACTTGAATAGCTTTTGAAATCCTAAGAGATAAGATATGATCATCACCAATTTTAATCAACCGTGACGTTAGAAAAACGTTTATACTTACAACAGATGGTTTGGGCTACGTTATTGGAGGCGTGCTTTCACAAGAAAAAAATTTAGAAATATAAGCCCATTGGTTTCATATCCCGTACCTTGTCTAAAAGTAAAAGCAACTACTGTTTATGTTGCAAAGAAGGCCTAGTTCTTATATATTGCATGGAGCAATTGAAAGTATATCTGTACGGAAGAAAATTTATATTAGTGACCGATCATCGACCCCTTGTATAGCTTAATTCGATGAAAGACCCATGCTTCCGGGCCACTTAAACTCGCTGATTTTGAATTTAATACGATATACAAACCAGGCTTTCAGAACGTTAACGCAAATACATTATCTAGAAACCCAATCGATGCTCACATACTTTTACTCAACTGCACAAAAGAAGAGCCGCAAAAGCCATAAAATCAAGCAGTTTAAAACAACAGCGCTCCACCCCCAATGAAACGGTTTCCTTAGAGGATCACATCACAACTTTACTGAATATCCTAAAATATTTATTACAAGAGAACAACAGTGGGATGAATGGGTAGAAGTAGTGACATTTAAATTTAATACTTCTAAACACGAAAGCACACAGCACACACCTTTCGAATTAGTTTTTCAAAAAAAAGAACATGTACCTAGTAGGAAACCCCTCGAAGCAGATGATTTATTATGCACATACTCAAAATACAAGACAGATCTAGTCAATCAACTAAACACCCTACATGAGATCGTTCAAGAAAAAAAGTGGAAAAATTCCGTTCTATGCTATAATTATGACTGTAATGTCAAGTTAAAATTTAGAAAAAATTAATTAACAATGGTGAATGTGTTTATAAGCAATGTCAGTAGAAATCTAAGATAAAAAACTTTTTTTCAGTAATTTAAGGGTAAGTTAAATAAAATTACTGGTAGTTTAATTTTGCATGCTATGTGATATAAACATAAAAATTAAAAAAAAAATTATTGTCTTTCATATCTCACTAGAGTAGCTCTTTGCCTGATTCCTTACAATGTTCATTTTTAAAAGGTAACCTAACTTTCAAAGTTGATGAATCATTTTCTGTGCTAATAATAACACGATTTTCTATAGAATTATTTTATTAAAAAATTATAATAATAATGTACTAATCGCGCACACTACTTTGAATGAACAACAATTTTTCCGTTAAACTTACAAGTACTTTACATATACAGCATTAATCATCTTTTAATAGTAAAACTTTTGCCTCTTTATCTATGCTTAACTTTATATTTTTCATCTTATAACGTACATTTGAGATAAAGGGATTTGAGATAAAGGGCTTAGTAACATTTTATGTATCCAATCAGTGTTTGTGGCGATTCTACTACACTTTTGAGTATGAAATTTTCTGTAATACTTAAGATCCTTATTTCAAGCTTTTAGAGACTCTTCTGACAGTTGGCTTATGGGGATCAGAGAAAAATTTTCTATTATTTGGGCACTGTGAAAGAGGAGCTTATGTACAGAAGACAGCATGTAATACCAGCTGTATGGTTTAACATACAAAGTAGCTGTCTCAGTAGTATAGTTAGAAAATTTTTCTACATTAATTGGGGCACCACTAGCTATTACTTGCAAGATTACAGCAAATTGTTGTATTAGTTCCTTGTTAAGGCCTGTTATTGTTGAGTCTAACGAAGGGTCACGAAAAAATCGTCTGGCTGTATTGCCATCATTCGATGATCCAGAACCTTGTTTCGGATAATCTATTAGCAGACCAGTCTTCTGTTTAAATTCTTGTTGGATCCTTTGCTTGGCTTTGGCCATGGACTTTTTATCTCTCTCTGATGTCGCACTCTACTTGGAAAAATCAAGACGATACGCTATATGGCATACACATTCCATACATCGTATCCATGCATGTAAACTTGATACGCCATATTTATAATACTCTTTAGTGATCACACATTTGGAAAGTTCTTCTACGTCATTCATACTTGATGGTTTTGCTTTGCATATACTGCAAGATGCGCAAGATGCTCTATTTGTAAGAGTTTTTATCACTTTGCCATCTACCATTGTGACATGCAAAACATGTGTAATTGTAAATTTTGTACCTGTCTTTTCAACTATTGTAGGCGAAAGAGATTCAATATAATTTTTAATAATGTCAACCTCTGCATTGATTTTTTGTTCAGTCTTTTTTGCGTATTCGAAACTGATAACTCGACAATATCTTGTTGACCCGCACTAAGGATTTTTCCATATTATGTTACGATTTTCATTGTTTTGTATTTCTAGAGCTAATGGTACCATCGATACCATACAAATGCTCTCATCTGATGATGTGCCGTCACTAAAAACTTGCTTATAAGTACTTTGATCAGATGCACCATCACATCCCCATTTGCAGTTTATAAGAAGACTAATGTTTTGCATATCCTTTGTGAATTGAGATAAGATAGCCGGAGTTTCCAGTAATCGGGTGCAGGTGTGATCTAATAAAGATTGGAGTTGAATTCTGGCCCCCATTTCATCGATGGTAATATTTGACAGATAGCATTTTTTTCTTGCTTGTGAGAGTTTTTTGAAAGGCTTGAGTATATCGGCATTCTTATTTCTTGCTTGTTTTCGGACAGTATCGTACTGCCACTTTGATAATTTGGCATATTCAATTAAGGCTAGACACTCGTCGTTGGAAAATGGCTGAACGTTTTTCTCTTTCATACTTTTACTGACATCATCAACCAACATTTTTTTATATACTTAACTGAATCTTTTAAGGTTTTTCCCCAAATCTTTCAAACATTGAAAAAAAGGCTCTTTTATTTCTTTGTATGAGTGTTCTTCTATTAAAGCGTGTACCTTATGGCGCTTGGTAGACTGTTTTCGAATTCATCTACCGAAGGCCGTCCTCCAGTTAAAACTTTTTTTTCAAATTCTATCACGACATCTCCTACCAACCAATTTGCATATTTTTTATTAAAATTAGCAATATTATTAGCAACCGCGTTCAATTTCGTCTAAAAAATCCGAAAAAAGTGATGATGGAGATATTGCTTTACAGTGCTCAGTTGTTCTTCATCTAATTGTTTAGTAACTTTTACATAATTCACTGATAAGTCAAGATTTCTTTCGTTTACGCTTGATTTAAATAGCACATCACAAAATTCATGGCGAGTGAATGTTACTATATTCATAATAAATAATTAAACCTTGAAATAAACTATTCATTAGATGGGTGATCTCACATAACCTACTGTTGATATAATCAAAACCTGAAACCAATAATTTCAATAAACAATTTTTATGGAATAGTTTTTTTGTAAATAAGCAGGTATACAACTGCTAGTGCAACATACTATATGAATAGATTATTAAATCGAAACGGACTCAAATTATATCACTAACAAACACCAACACAAAAACAGGAATTTTGATAGTTTAATACATTATCACTCTTCTTAAGACAGTGCTTTATATATTTACAATTTGCAGTGAAACCCAAAAAATTTCCAAAATGTCCATTTAAATTATAAATATCATAATAGAATAGTAGTTCAAATGTATGTAATAAATGACATCAATAAAATCATATTCTAGAAAGGAACGAGAAAGTCTTACATCACTAATTGAATAAGTTGAATATGAATAATTTCATTTGTACTTAAGTAATCTTTTAATGCTCGCGTTATTCTTACTAAAGTTAGAAATTTTTGGTAAACTTATAAAACAAACCGTTTTCTTCGAATAATGCAAGGCTCGCATTTAGTATCACAAACAGTATAAATAATATGTAAAAAATTTACCGTTTCACAATTTTTTCAAAGGAGTATGCTTAGACACACATCTGAGCCCGTACTGTATAAATCACTTGTTCCCCATGCGGTATGACGATAAAAACTTGGAAATAACATTTTTATTTTCTACACACTAGAATTAATTTATCTTTCATTTTATACTGCTAAAATGACAAAAAAGAAAAGCTAAATTGTTTGCAACAACTGTATACAAAACAGCGATTAGCATCAAAACTAGGAGGCATAAATACTTACTTTATGACAATAGAAAGTGCTTTTCGATTACTACAAGCTTCGGTCATACCAAAGTTACTATTCACAACAGTATATAAATTAAAAATGTAGCTCATGGCTAAAAAGTTGCATACACTCTTAATTGTTCGGTAGTTATAATATACACTGCAATTTAAACTACTATATAGCTGATCATAAAGATACTTTATAAAATATTCACAAAGCGGTAAAAAAATTTAGTCTTAACAATAGTTGCGACCTCAACTCTTGCTTTTTTGATGATAAAAGGTTGCAAACATATTTTTTCATCGGCAAAGAACGGTTTTTAGGGGGTGAAATCTACACTTAAGTTTTTTAATAACAATTGTTTAAGCACACATAAAAAAACTATCAATCTTTGGGAGCTCCTTTATCCACCAGATCGATTTGACTCATGGATCGAAATTCATGCTATTAGTGTGGTGCCAGTTGAGGTACATAGTTGTAGAAAAAATAGATTTTTTTAACATTGAAATTCTTCCTCATCTGGTAACTTTTGACAAAGCTAAATGATAAGTCATTATTTAATCTGTTGATGGCATTAAACAAATGTATGGAAGTATAAATTGAGAGACAGTTGATTTTTGTACGAACCATGTACGAAATTTAAAACCACACTGCAAATATGTATCCATATGCCGAAGCTTTACTACCTGTCTATTAAGTAGTATTGTTAATTTATTATTACATAACAATTCCATACTTATTTATTTTAAAAACAGGATCGCGTATCTTCATAAAAACTAAAAACATAGTACATAAATACAAGTTGTTTCGACTCTCTATTCCATATTTCATAATTGTGGCATAGTATGTGATTTTTCTACTTTAGAGGTAATGTTACCAATTTAAAAAATAAAAGTAAAAAAATAGGGCAAAGACCAATCATTGCTGATTATCTAGAGATTACAATAAAAATAAAATCCAGAATAAGTTCATGATAAAGTGCTGTAGGTGGTTTTGAACATTTTCTTACGGTTTTTTTTTTATTCGACATAGCCTCAAAATGCTAAAAAGCATTTTTAAAGCCTAAATTTTTACTGACATTGCTAATAAACACATTCACTATGACTAATTAATTTTTTCTCAATTTTTACTTAAAAATACAATCATAATTATGGCACATAATAGGATTTTTCGACTTTAAAAATAAGTTTACCAATTTGTAAAATTAACAATAAAAAATTGAGCAAAAAGCACTTGTTGCAATTTATTTAAAAATTACAATAATAAAAAGTTCGAAATCAGACAATACTATAGGGCAGTAGGTGGTTTTTAACAATTTTTTACGGTTTTTTCATTCGACATAACCTTAAAATACTGAGGGGCATTTTTCAAACTTAGATTTTTACTGACATCGCTTGTAAACAAATTCACCATAGTAAATTTATTTTTTCTAAATTTTAAGTTGACAATACAGTCATAATTATGGTTTATGAGAAGATCTTTTCACTTTAGAGGTTAGGTTACTAATTTGTAGACTTAAAAACAGGAAATCGGACAAAAAGCGATAATTGCAAATCATCTAAGAATTACAATTTTAAAAAAATCCGAAATTAGAAAATAATATAGGGCTGTAGGTGGTTTTGAAGATCTTTTTACGGTTTTCTCATTTGACATAACCTCAAAAGACTAAAAGGCATTTTTTAAACTAAGAATTTTACTAAAATTGCTAATAAAGACATTCACCATCGTTAATTAGTTTTCTCTTAATTTTATCTCGACTATACAGTCATAATTATGGCAAAAAATAGGATTTTGTTACTTTAGAGGTAAGGTTACTAATTTATGGAATTGAGAGAAAAAATCAGGCCAAAAGCGATTGTTGCAATTTATCTAAGGATTGAAATAACAAGTAGAACTGAAATAAGTTCATTATTAAGAGCTGTAGGTGGTTAAAAACATTTTTTTACGGTTTTTTTAGTACATATAACCCTTACAATACTAAAAAGCATTTTTCAAGATTAGAATTCCATTGACATTGCTTATTGACACATTCACCTAGGTTAATTAATTTTTTCTAAATTTTTACTTGACATTATAGTCATAAGTGTGGCACAAAATAAAATTTTTCTACTTAAAAGGTTAGGTTACTTATTTGTAAAATTAAAAAGAAGAAATTAGGCAAAAAGCAAATGTTGCAAATCTTCTAAAGATTTAAATTGAAAAAGAAATTAAAATTGGTTCGTAATAAAGGGCTGTAGGTGGTTTTAAACAGTTTTTGACGGTTTTTCCATTCGATATAACGTCAAAATACTAAAGAGCAGTTTTTAGACTAAGAATTTTGCTGAAATTGCTTATAAAGACATTCATCATGGTTCATTAATTTTCTCTTAATTTAAACCCAACAATACTGTTACAATTATGGCGTAGAATAAAATTTTTCTACTTTGAAGGTAAGGTTACCAATTTATGAAATAAAAAAAAATAATCAAGATAAAGCAATTGTTGCAACTTATCTAAAGATTTTGATAAAAAAAAAAACTAAAAATTTGTTTACAATGATGGGCTGTAGGTGGTTTTAAACATTATTTTACGGTTTTTTTATTAAACATAACCTTGAAATACTTAAAAGCATGTTTTTAACCTAGATTTTTACTGACTTCACTTATCAACACATAAACCATGATTAATTAATTTTCTGTAAATTTTAACTTGACAATACAAATATAACTATAGAATAAAATGAGATTTTTCTACTATAGACGTAAGGTTACCAATTTTTTAATTACAAAAAAAAAAAATTTGTTAAAGAGCGATCGATGAAAGTCATGTGAAAATTACTTTAAAAAAAATCTAAAATTGGTTGAAAATAAAGGGCTGTAGGTAGTTTTAAACATTTTTTTAAGGTTCTTTTTTTCGACTTGACCTTATAATACTAAAAAGCATTTTTCAAACTTAGAATTTTACGGACATTAATTATAAACACAATTACCAAGGTTTATTAGTTTTTTCCTAATTTTAACTTGACAATTCAATCATATGTATGGCATAGAATAAGATTTTTTTTCTTAGAGGTTAAGTTACCAATTTGTAAAATTAAGAAAAGAAAATTGGGCAAAAAGCGATCGTTTCAAATGATCTGATGATATCAATGAAAATTAAATCCTAAATTAGATTGTGATAAAGAGCTCTATGTGGTTTTAAACATTACTTTACGGTTTTTTTTTTCGACATAACCTCAGATTACAAAAAAGCATTTCTTGAACTTGAATTTTCACTTTGATTGCTTATTAACACATTCACGATGATTGATTTTTATTTTAAATCTCAATTTGACTACACAGTCATAATAATGGCATAAAATAAAATTTTTTTATTTTAGAGGTTAGCTTATTAATTTGCAAAATTAAAAAATGAAAATAAGGCAAGAAGTAATCGTTTAGAATAATTTGAAGGTTACTATAAAAAAAATCCAAAATTAGTTTATAATAAAAAGCTGTAGGTAGTTTTGAACATTTTTTTACAGCTTTTTTATTCGACTTATGTTTGAGGTTATCCTTAAAATAATGAAAAGAATTTTACAAACTTAGATCTTCACTGACATTGCTCACGAACACAATTACCGTGATTTGTTAATTTTTCTAAATTTGATCTTGACAATACAGTAATAATTATAGCGCAAAATAAAATTTTTCTACTTTAGAGGTTAGGTGACCGATTTGTAAAATTAAAAAAAAAAATTAGGGCTAAGAGCGTTCGTTGCAAAATAATGGAAGATAACACAAAAATAAAAATATAAAATTGGGTTGTCAGAAAGTGCTGTAGGTGGTTTTGAACATGATTCCACAGTGTTTTATTAACAAAATTTTAAAATACTTATAAGCATTTTTCAAACATAAAGTTCTACTGACATTGCTTATAAACACATTCACCATAATCAATTAATTTTTTCTAAATTACAACATGACAAGACAGTCATAATTATGAGACAGAATAAAAATTTTTTACTTAAGAGGTGAGGTAACCAATTTGTAAAATAAAAAAAAAGGAAATCAAGCAAAGAGCAATCGGTGCAAAATGATGAACGATAACAGCAACAAAAGAAATCTAAAATTAGCCTATAATAAACAGCTGTAGGTGGTTTTGAACATTTTTGTACAGTTTTGTACTCGACATAACCTCAAAATACTGAAAAGCATCTTTGAAACTAAGATTATCACTGACATCGCTTATAAATACATTTACCATGGTTAATGAATTTTTTCTTAATTTTAACTTTACAATACAGTCATAATTATGGCATTAAATAAGATTTCTTTACTCTAGAGGTTCAGTTACAAATTTGTAAAATAAAAAAGAAAATGAAGCGGAAAGCAATTGTGGCGTATCTTCAGAAGATTTCAATAAAAAAAGACTTTAAAATTGGCTTATAATAAAGGGCAGTGGGTGGTTTTAAACATTTTTTGACCGTTTTCCGATGTAACATACACTTAAAACACTAAAGAGCATTGTTTAAGCTAAGAATTTTGTTGAAATTGCTTATGGAGACATTCGTTATGGTGAATTCATTTTTTCTCATTTGTAACCCGACAATACAGTCATAACTAAAGCATAGAATAAAATTTTTCTACTTTCAAGGTAAGGTTACCAATTTATAAATTTAGTAACAAATAAAAAAAAGCGATTGTTGCAACTTATGTAAAGATTTTAATAAAAAAAAAAAAAAAAATTGGTTAACAATAAAGGGCTGTGGGTGGTTTTAAACATTATTTTACGGTTTTCTTATTTAACATAACCTCGAAATACTTAGAAGCATTTTTTTAACCTAGATTCTACTGACTTTGCTTTTAAACACATTAGGCATGGTTTATTTATTTTCTGTAAATTTTAACTTGACAATTTTAATAATTACAGTTTTAATTATAGTATTAAATGATATTTTTCTACTTAAGACGTAAGGTTACCAATTTTTAAATTGAAAAAAAATAAAATTTGCTAAAGAGCGATCGACAAAGATCATCTGAAGATTACTATAAAAAAAAAAATCTGAAATTGGTTAAAAATGAAGGGCTGTAGGTAGTTTTTAACATTTTTTAACAGTTTTTTTTTTTACTCAACCTCATAATACTAAAAAGCGGTTTTTAAACTTAGAATTTGACTGACATTGGTAATAAACACAATAACCAAGGTTCGTTAGTTTTTTCTTAATTTTAACTTGACAATTAAGTCATATGTATGGCATATAATGAGAAATTTCTTCTTTATAGATTAGGTTACCAATTTGTAGAATTGAAAAAAGAAAATAAGGCAGACAACGATAGTTGTAAATCATCTAGAGATTACAATAAAAAAGACCCAAAATTAGTTTAGTATAGAGGGCTGTAGGTAGTTTTAAATATTTTTTTACGGTTTATTTGTTTGACATAACCTAAACTACTTCAAAGCATTCTCAAAACTGAGAATTGCACTGACATTGCTAATAAACACATTCACCATAGTCAATTAATTTTTCTCAATTTAAACACAACAAGACAGTCATAATTATAGCACTGAATAAAAATTTTCTACTTTAGAGGTAAGGTAAGCGATTTATGAAATTATAACAAGAAAATCAAGGATAGAGCAATCGTTGCAAAATGATGCAAGATAACAATAAAAAAAAAATCTAAAATTGGTTTATTATAAACGGCTAAAAATAGTTATGAACATTTTTTTACAGTTTTTATACTCGACATAACCTTAAAATACTAAAAAGCATTTTTCAATCTTAAAATTTGGCTGACATTGCTTGGAAACACAATTACCAAGGTTAATAAATTTTTTCTTTATTTTAACTAGACAATACAGTTTAATGTATGGCATGTAATCAAATTTTTTCACTTAGAGGTTAAGTTACCAATTTGTAAAATTAAAAAAAGAAGATCGGGCAAAGAGCGATCGTTTCAAATTATTTGGAGATTAAAGTAAAAATAAAATCTAGAATTGGATTATAATAAAGGGCTCTAGGTGGCTTTGAACAATATTTTACGGTTTTTTTTTCAACACAACCTCAGATTACTAAAAAGCATTTCTTAAACTTCGATATTAACTCTAATTGCTTATTAACACATTCACGATGGTTAATGAATTCTTTTTTAACCTAATGCAACAATACAGTCATAAATATGGCATAAAATAAGATTTCTTTACTTGAAGGGTTAGCTTATTAATTAGTAAAATTGGAAAAAAAAGTAAAGCAAGGCATGATCATTTTAAATCATATGAAGATTACTATAAGAAAAATTTTCAATTAGTTTATAATAAAGAGCTGTAGGTGGTTTTGAACATTTTTTTACTGTTTTTTTATTTAACATAATCTTAAAATACTGAGAAGAATTTTGCAAACTTAGATTTTTACTGACATTGCTCACGAAAACATCGACCATAGTTAATTTATTTTTTTATATTTAAACTTGAAAATACAGTTATAAGTATAGCGCAGACTGAGATTTCTCCACTTCAGAGGTGAGGTTATCAATTTATACCATAAAAAAAAGAAAATTGGGCAAAGAGCGATAAGTGCAAATCATTTAAAGATTTTAATAAAAGAAGAAATATGAAATTTGTTTATAATAGAAGGCTGTAGGTGATTTAAGACAATATTTTACAGTTTTTTCATTGCACACATCCTTAAAATACTGAAAAGCCTTTTTAAACTCAGATTGTAACTGACATTACTTATAAACACATTTATCATGCTTAATTAATTTTTTATAAATTCTATCTTCACATAACAGTCATAACTATGGCGCAGAATAGCATTCCTTTGATTTTAAGGTTAGGTTAAGGACTTGTAAAATTGAGAAAAAAAAATCAGGCAAAAACCGATCGTTGCAGAATAATGGAAGATGACAGTAAAAAAAAAATCCAAAATCAGTTTATAACAAAGGGCTGTAGGTGGTTTAAAACACTATTATATATTTTTTTTTCGACATTACCTTAAAATACTTAAAAGCATTATTTGAACTTTGATTTTTACTGATTTTGTTTCTAAAAACATTACCCATGGTTGGCTCATTTTATCTAAATTTCGACTCAACGATACAGTTATATTTATAAAATGAAATTAAATTTTTCTACGTTAGAGATGATGTTGCCAATTTTTAAATTAATTAAATTAAATCAGTTAAAAAGCGATCGATAAAAATCAATTACAGATTAATATAAAAAAAAAATTAAAAATTGGTTAAAAATAAAGAGCTGTAGGTGGTCTTAAACATTTTTTGACGATTTTTTTTTTGTCATAACCTCATAATACTTAAAAGCATTTTTAAATTTTAAAATTTGACTGAAATTGCTTATAAACACATTTACCATGGTTAATTTCTTTTTTTCTAGATTTTAACTAGAAAATACAGTCATATTTATGGCACAGAACAAGATTTGACTACTTAAAAGGTTAAGTTACCAATTTGAAAAATTTACAAAAGAAGTTAGGCAGAAAGCAATTGTTGCATATCACTTAAAGATTACAAAAAAAAGTCTAAAATTAGATAAGAATAGAGAGCTGTAGGTTGTTAAACACTTTTTTCATGGTTTTTTTATTCGACATAACCGCAAAATACTAAAAAGAGTTTTTCAAACTTAGATTTATACTGACTCTGCTTATAAACACATTCACTATGCTTATTTAATTTTTTCTGAATTTTAACTCGACAGAACAGTTATAGATATGGCTGAAAATAAGATTTTTCTACTTGAATGGTTAGGTTACCAATTTGTTAAATTAAAAAAAAAAAAAAAAACGGACAACAAGCAATCAATGCAAATCATTTAAAAATTATGATAAAATAAAAATCTGAAATTGGTTTATGATAGAGGGCTGTAGGATATTTTAAACATTATTCTACGTTTTTTTTATTCTACATAACCTTAAAATATTTAAAAGCCTTTATTAAACTTGGAATTCTCTTAACACAGCTTATGAACACATAAACCGTGGTTAATTAATTTTTTTTAATTTTTTTTTTGACATTACAGTCATATCTCTGACAAAAAATGAAATTCTTCTACTCAAGAGGTAAGGTTACCAATTTATAAAATTAAAAAAAAATCGGCACAAAGCAATCATTGCAATTTATTTTGGAATAACAATATAAAAAAAATTCTAAAATTAACTTATAATATAATAATGGGCTGTAGGTGGTTTTAAACATTTTTTGAGTTTTTTTTTTTCGATATACTTTCATAATACTAAAAAGAATTTTTTCAACTTAGAATTTGACTGACATTTATAATAAACAGATTTACCATGGTAAATTAATTTTTTCTCAATTTTAACTCGACAATACAGTCATGTGTATAGCATAGAAGGGGATTTTGCTTCTTTAGAGGTAAGGTTACCAAAAAATAAAATTAAATAAAAAAATCAGGCAAAAAACGATTGTTGCAAATTATCTGAAATTAACAATAAAAAAAAAGCTGGAATTAGTTTATCTAGTTTATCAAAAAGGTCTGTAGGTGAATTTAAACATTTTTTTGAGGTTTTTTCAGTCTACATATCCTTAAAATACTAAAAAACATATTTCAAACTTTAAATATTACTAACATTGCTTATTGACACATTTACCATGTTTCATTGATTTTTTCCAAATTCTTACTTGACATTGCAGTCATTATTATGGCACGTAATTGGATTTTTCTACTTAAGAGGTTAGGTTACTAAATTGTAGAATTAAAAAAAGAAAATAAGGCATAGAGCAATTGTTGCGAATATTCTAGAGATTTCAATAACAAAAGAATTCAAAATTGGTTCGTAATAAAGGGCTGTCGGTAGTTTTGAACATTCCTTGACGGTTTTTCTATTTGACAATCCTTAGGATACTGAGAAAAATTTTCTAGACTAAGAATTTTACTGAAATTGCTGAAGAAAACATTTATTACAATTAATTAATCTTGTCTAAATTTCAACTCGACAAAACAGTCATGATTATGGCATAGAATAAGATCTCTCTACTTTAGAGGTATGGTTAGCAATTCATGAATTTAAAAAAAAAATTGGAAAAAAGCAATCGTTGCACTTCATCTAAAGATTTTTATAAAAAGAAAATCTAATATTAGTTCATAATAAAGGGCTGTAGGAGGTTTTAAAAATTTTTTGAGGGTTTTTTTTTTCGTTGTACTTTTCTATTACTAAAAAGCATTTTTTAAACTTAGAATTTCACTGACATTGCTCACAAACCCATTTACCATGGTTAATTAATTTTTTCAAAAGTTTAACTCAACAATATAGTTATAGTTATGGCACAGAACAAGATTTCACTACTTTAGAGGTTAGGTTACCAAATTAAAAAATTAAAAAAAAATTTAGGCAGAGAGCAATCGTTGCTTATCATCTGAAGATAACAATACAAAAACGTCCAAAATTGGTTCATTATAGAGAGCTGTAGGTAGTTTGACACTTATTTTTATGGTTTTTTTATTCGACAAACGTTAAAATACTGAGAAGCAATTTTCAAACTTAGAATTTCACTGACGTTGCTTATTAACACATTCACTATGCTTATTTAATTTTTTCTAAATTTTAACTCGACAGTACAGTCATAGATATGGCTAAAAATAAGGTTTTTCTACTTTAAAGGTTAGGTTATCAAATTGTGAGATTAAAAAAAAGATTTAGGCAACAAACGATCGATGCAAATTATTTAAAAATTATCATTGAAATAAAAATTTGAAATTTGTTTATAACAAAATGCTGTAGATGATTTTGATTATTATTCTACAATTTTTTCATTCCATATAACCTTAAAATACTTAAAAGCCTTTCTGAAACTTAAAATCCTTCTGACACTGCTTATAAACACATTTAATATGGTTAATTAATTTTTTTTAGTTTTTTCTAGACATTACAGTCATATCTACGACAAAAAATGAGATTTTTCTTCTCAAGAGGTTAGGTTACTAATTTATAAAAGTGAAAAAAAGATCAGTTAAAAGGCGATGATTGCAATTAATCTTAAAATAACAATATAAAAAAAATCTAAAATTAGTTTATAATAAAGGGCTGTAGGTGGTAATAAAAATTTTTTGACGGTTTTTTTTTTCGTTGTACTTTTATATTACTAAAAAGCATTTTTTTAACTTAAAATTTGACTGACATTGCTTACAAACCAATTTACCATGTATAATTAATTTTTTTTTAAGTTTAACTTAACAATACAGTCATAGTTATGGCACAAAACAAGATTTCACTACTTTAGAGGTAAGGTTACCAATTTGAAAAATTAAAAAAAAAGGGTAGGCAGAAAGCAATCGTTGCTAATCATCTGAAGGTTACAATAAAGAAACATCCAAAATCAGTTTATTATAGAGAGTTGTTGGTAGTTTGACACTTTTTTTTATGGTTTTTTCATTCGACAAACCTCAAAATACTGAGAAGCAATTTCCCAACTTAGAATTGCACTGAAGTTACCTATAAACACATTTACCATGCTTATTTAGTTTTTTTCTAAATTTTAACTTAACAGTCCAGTCATAGATATGGCTGAAAATAAGATTTTTACACTTGCAAGGTTAGGTTACAAATTAGTTAAATTAAAGAAAAAAATCGGGCAACAAGCGATCGACGCAAATCATTTAAAAATTATAATAGAAAAAAAATCCGAATTTGGTTCATAAAAGAGGGCTGTAGATGGTTTTGAAACATTAATCTACAATTTTTTAATTCTACATAACCTTAAAATACTTTAGAACCTTTAATAAACTTAAAATTCACTCAACACTGCTTATGAACACATTAACCATGGTTGATTAATTTTAACAAAATTTTTTCTTAACATTACATTCATATATATGGCAAAAATTTAAATTTTTTTACTTAAGAGGTTAGGTTACCAATTTATATAATTAAAAAAAAAAAGTTTGGCGTAGAGCGATCGTAGCAATTTTTCTTAGAATAACAATATAAAAAAAAAACATAAAATTGGCTTATAATAAAGGGCTCTAGGTGGTTTTAAACATTTTTCGACTTTTTTTTTCAATGTACTTTTATAATACTAAAAAACATTATTTAAGCCTAGAATTCAACTGACATTGCTTATAAACACATCAACCATAGTCAATTAATTTTTTCTTAATTTAAACTTGACAGTACAGTCATGTGTATGGCATAGAATGAGATTCTGCTTCTTAAGAGGTAAAGTTACCGATTAATAAAATTGAGAAAGAAAATTAGAAAAAAAGCGATTGTTGCAATTCATCTGCAATTGACAATAAAAAAAAAAAACTGAAATTTATTTTTCAGAAAGGGCTGTAGGTGGTTTTCAACTTTTTTTTGAGGTTTTTTTAGTCCACACAAGCTTAAAATACTAAGAAGCATTTTTTAGACTAAGAATTTTATTGAAATTGCTGGAGAAGACATTTATTATGATAAATTAATTTTCTTTGAATTTTAACTCGACAATACAGTCATAATTATGGCATAGAATAAGATTTTTTTTACTTTAGAGGTGAGGTTAGCAATTTATAAATTAAAAAAAAATAAATGGAAAAAATTAATTGTTGCAATTTATCTAAAGATTTTTATGGCAAAAAAAATTAAAAATTGGTTGATTGTAAAGGGCTGTAGATGTTTGCAAACATTTTTTCACGGTTTTTTTATTCGACATAACCTTTAATTGCTAAAAAGCATTTTTTAGACTTAAATTTTACTTACATTGCTTATAAAGACATTCACCATAGTTATATAATTTTTTTTAAATTTTAACGCGTTAATACAGTCATGATTATGTCAAGAAATAAAATTTTTCTACTTTAGAGGTTAGGTTACCAATTTGTATCTTAAGAAAAAAAGAAATCAGGCGAAGAGCAATCAATGCAAATAATTAAACAATTGTTATAGAAAAAAAAAACCAAAATTGGTTTATAAAAGAGGGCTGTAGGTCGTTTTGAACATCATTTTACGGTTTTTTTCTTCAAAACAACCTTAAAATACTCGAAAGAATTTAGTAAACTTAGATTTTCACTGACATTGCTAATAAACACATTTACTATGGTTGATTAATTTTCCCTAAATTCTATCTTGACAATACAGTCATAATTATAGCGCAAAATGGGTTTCCTTTTATTAAGAGGTTAGGTTAAGAACTTGTAAGATTAAAAAAAAAAAATCAGGCAACAACTGATTGTTGCAGAATACAAGAAAATTATATATTTTTCTACGTTAGAGATGATGTTGCCAATTTTTAAATTAATTAAATTAAATCAGTTAAAAAGCGATCGATAAAAATCAATTACAGATTAATATAAAAAAAAAATTTTAAATTTTTTTGTAACAAAGGGCTGTGGGTGGTTTTTAACATTTTTTGACGGTATTTCTATTCGACATAATCTTAAAATACTAAAAAACAATTTTTTTAAATAAGAATTTTACTACAATTGCTTATGAAGACATTTACCATGGTTAATTTATTTTATCTAAATTATAACTCGTCATTACAGTCAGAATTGTGGAATAGAATAAAGTTTTTTTACTTTGGAGGTATAGTTATCAATTTATAAGATTTGAAGAGAATCAGAATAAAGCGATTGCTGCAATTCATTTAAAGATTGTTATGAAAGAAAAATCGCAAATTAATTCATAGTAAGGGGCTGTAGGTTTTTTTGAAAATTTTTCGACGGTTTTTTTAATCGACATAACCTCAAAATACTATGAAGCATTTTTTGCAATTAAAATATCTTTGTCGATGCTGATCAACACATTCATCATAATTAAATAATTTTTTCTAAATATTATTTTGTCAATACAGTCATAATTATGTTATATAATAGAAATTATTCACTTCAGAGGTTAGGTTACCTATTTGTAACATTAAAAAATTAATTGAGACAAAGAGGAATTGATGCAAATCATTTGAAAATTATAATAGAAAACAAAATCCGGAATTGGTTTATAATAAAGGGCTGTAGGTAGGTGGTTTTTAAAATTATTCTACGGTTTTATCTTCCACATTACCTTAAAATGCTTAAAATCATTCTTAAAACAAAGATCTCTTTCTACATCGCTTATAAACACATTCACCATGGTTAAATAATTGTTTCTGTATTTAAACTTGACAGTACAGTCGTAATTATAGCACAGGATTAGATTATTTTACCTTGGAGGTTAGGTTATTAATTTAAAACTTAAAAAAAAATCATGCTAAGTGCGATCGATGCGAATTATTAAAAGATTAACATAGAAAAAAAGAAGCGTAGATTGTTTATAATAAAGAGCTGTAGGTTGTTTCAAACATCATATTACAGTTTTTTTATTCCAGATAACCTTAAAATACTAGAAAGCATGTTTTAAAGTCACAATTTTCTTGACACTGCTTACTTACACAGTAACCATGGTTAATTTTTTTTTTTAAACCTTATCTTGACATTACAGTCATAATTATCGCACAAAATAAGATCTTTTCACTTTAGAAGTTGGGTTACCAGTTTATAAAATTTAAAAAAAAAATAAGGCAAAAAGCGATCATTAAAATTTATCTAAAGATAACAATATAAAAAAAAATCTGAAATTGGTTTATAATAAAGGGCTGTAGGTGGTTTTAAACATTATCGTATCTTCTTTTTCTTTGACATAACCTCATAATACTGAAAGAAATTTTTAAAACTCAGATTTTGACTGACTTTGTTTGTAAAACCCATAAACTATGGTTGAATAATTTTTCTCTAGATTTTAACTTGACAATACAGTTAGCATTATAAAAAAATTTATGAGATTTTTCTTCTTTAGAGGTGGTGTTACCAATTTTTAAATTAAAATAAAAAACAAAATCAGTTAATAAGCAATTAAAGAAAATTATGTTAATATTTGAATAAAGAGAAAAATTCAAAATTGGTTTAAAATAAAGGACTGTAGGTGGTTTTAAACATTTTTGACGGTTTTTTTTCGACTCCACCACATGATACCTAAAAGCATTTTTCAAACTGAGAGCTTAACTAACATTGCTTATAAAGACACTTTCCATGGTTAATTAATTTTTTCGAAATTTTTTCTTAACAATACAGTCAGAATTATGGCATAAAATAAAATTTTTTCAGTTTAGAGCTTAGATTACCAATTTATAAAATCAAAAAAAAAAAATAAAGCGAAGAGCAATCGTTGCAACACTTCTAAAAATTACAATAAAAAGTGAAATTCAAAATTAGTTAATAATAAAAGGCTGTAGGTAGTTTGGATTATTTTTTTACGGTTTTTTTTTTTGACATATCCTTAAAATACTGAAAAAAAATTTTTAAACTTAGATTGTCACTGACATTGCTCACAAACACATTGAACATAGTTAATTGATTTATTCTAAATTTTAAATTAATAATACAGTTAAAATTATGGCACAGAATTAGATTTTCCTACTTTAAAGGTTAGATTACTAATCAGTAAAATTCAAAGAAAAAATTGGGCAAAGAGCGATCGATAAAAATCATTAAAAAATTATAATCCACAAAAAAAAATCCAAAATTGGTTTATAATAGACGGCTGTTGGTGGGTTTAAAAATTATATCATGGTTTTTATATCCCACATATCCTTTAAATACTAAAAAGCTTTTTCTAAACCTTAATTCTTACTAACATTGCATATAGAAACATTGTTTATGGTCAATTTATTTATCTAAATTTTATCTTAACAATACAGTTTCTATTATGGCAAAAAATAAGATTTTTTTACGTTAGAGGTTAGGCTACCAATTTATAGGATTAAAAAAAAAAAATCAAGTGAAGAGCAATCGTTGCGACTTTTCAAAAAATTACAATAAGAAAAAAAATCTCAAATTGGTTTATAATAAAAGGCTGTAGATAATTCCAATTATTTTTTTATGGTTTTTTTTTTCGACATAACTTTAAAATACTAAAAAGCATTTTTAATACTTAGATTGTCACTAACATCGCTCATAAACACATTAACCATGGTTAATTAATTTTTTTATAATTTTAACTCTACAATACGGTCATAATTATGGCATTAATTAAGATTTTTTTACTCTAGAGGTTTGGTTACCAATTTGTAGAATAAAAAAGAAAATGAAGCAAAGAGCAATTGTTGCGTATCTTCTAAGTATTTCAATAGTAAAAGACTTTAAAATTGGTTCATAAGAAAAGGGCTGTGGGTGGTTTTGAACATTTTTTGACGGATTTTCGATTCGACATAACCTTAAGATACTAAAGAGCATTTTTTAGCCAAAGAATTTTTCTGAAATTGCTTATGAAGACATGCATCATGGTTAATTAATTTTTTCTAAATTTTAACTCGACAGTTCAGTTATATCTTAAGCATAGGATAAAATGTTTTTACTTTCGAGGTAAGGTTACTAATTTATGAAATTCAAAACAAATAAAAAAAAAGTGATTGTTGCAACTTATCTAAATATTTTAATAAAAAAAAAAAAAAAACTAAAAATTTGTTAATGATAAAGGGCTGTAGGTAGTTTTAAACATTATTTAACGGTTTTCTTATGTAACATAACCTCGAAATACTTAAAAGCATTTTTTTAACCTAGATTTTTACTGACTTTGCTTATAAACTCATTAGTTATGGTTTATTGATTTTCTGTAAATTTTAACTTGACAATTTTAATTATAACAGTTTTAATGAGAGCATAAAACAATATTTTTCTACTTAAGACGTAAGGTTACCAATTTTTAATTAAAAAAAAAAATAAAATTTGCTAAAGAGCAATCGATAAAGATCATCTGAAGATGACTATAAAAAAAAAAATCTGAAATTGGTTAAAAATAAAGAGCTTTAGATAATTTTAAACATTTTTTGACGGTTTTTTTTTGACTTAACCTCATAATACTAAAAAGCATTTTTCAAACCTATAATTTTACTGACATTGGTTATAAACAAAATAACCAAGGTTCGTTGGTTTTTTTCTAATTTTAACTTGACAATTGAGTCATATGTATGGCATATAATGAGATATTTCTTCTTAATAGGTTAGGTTACCAATTTGTAGAATTGAAGAGAGAAAATAAGGCAGAAAGCGATCGCTGCAAATCATCAAGAGATGACAATGAAGAAGACCTAAAATAAGTTGAGTATAGAGGGCTGTAGAAAGTTTCGAATATTCTTTTACGGTTTATTTATTTGACATAACCTAAAAATACTTAAAAGCATTCTCAAAATTTAGAATTGCACTGTCATTGCTAATAAACACATTTACCATGGTCAATTAATTTTTCTAAATTTCAACATAACAAGACAGTCATAATTATGGCACTGAATAAAAATTTTCTACTTTAGAGGTGAGGTAACCGATTTGTAAAATTGAGAAAAGAAAATCAAGCAAAGAGCAATCGTGGCAAAATGATGAAAGATAAAAAGAAAAAAAATCCAAAATCGATTCATAATAAACGGCTAAAGGTAGTTATGAACATTTTTTTACAGTTTTTTTTTTCGACATAACCTTGAAATACTAAAAAGCATTTTTCAATTTTAGAATTTGACTGACATTGCTTAGAAACACAATTACCAAGGTCAACTAGTTTCTTCTTATATTTAACTTGACAATACAGTCATAGTTATGGCACAGAACGAGATTTCACTACTTCGGAGGTTAGGTTACCAATTTGAAAAATTAATAAAAAAGTCAGGCAGAGAAAAATGGTTGCTAATTATCTGAAAATTACAATAAAAAAACATCTAAAATTAGTTCATTATCGAAAGTTGTAGGTAGTTTGACACTTTTTTTTATGGTTTTTTTATTCGACAAACCTCAAAATACTGAGAAGCAATTTTCTAACTTAGAATTTTAACGACGTTGCCTATTAACATATTTACCATGCTTATTTAGTTTTTTCTAAATTTTTACTTGGCAGTACAGTCATAGATATGGCTAAAAATGAGATTTTTCTACTTAGAATGTTAGGTTACCGATTTGATAAATTAAAAAATAAATCGGGCAACAAGCGATTGATGCAAATCATTTAAATATTATGATAGAAAAAAAATCCGAATTTGGTTCATAAAAGAGGGCTGTAGATGGTTTTTAACATTAATCTACAATTTTTTTATTCCATATAAGCTTAAAATACTTCAGAACCTTTATTGAACTTGAAAATACCTTGACACTGCTCCTGAACACATTAACCATGGTTGAATAATTTTAATAAAATTTATTCTTGACAATACAGTTATATATATGGCAAAAATTTAAATTTTTAAAACTTAAGAGGTAAGGTTACTAATTTAAAAAATTGAAAAAAAAAAAATTTGGCATTAAGCGATCGTTGCAATTTTTCTTAGAATAACAATATCAAATAAAATCTAAAATTAGTTTATAATAAAGGGCTGTAGGTGGTTTTGAACATTTTTAAAATTTTTTTTTTCGATGTACTTTCATAATACTAAAAAGCATTGTTTACACCTAGAATTTAACTGTCATTGCTTATGAACACATTTACCATAGTCAGTTAATTTTTTCTAAAATTAAACTTGACAGTACAGTCATGTGTATTGCATAGAATAAGATTTTGCTACTTAAGAGATAAAGTTACCAATTAATAAAATTGGGAATTGAGAAGAAACTGAGAAGCATTTTTTAGACTAAGATATTTACTGAAATTGCTGGAGAAGACATTTATTATGATAAATTAATTTTATCTGAATTTTAACTCGACAATACAGTCATAATTATGGCAAAGAATAATATTTTTTTACTTCAGAGGTGAGGTTAGCAATTTATAAATTTGAAAAAAATAAATGGAAAAAATTAACTGTTGTAATTCATCTAAAGATTTTTATGGCAAAGAAAATTGAAAAATAGTTGATTGTTAAGGGCTGTAGATGTTTCCAAACATTTTTTCACGGCTTTTTTATTTGACATAACCTTTAATTACTTAAAAGCATTTTTTAAACTTAAACTTTACTGACATTGCTTATGAACACATTCATCATGGTTATATAATTTTTTCTAAATTTTAACGCGTCAATACAGTCATGATTATGTCAAGAAATAGTATTTTTCTACTTTAGAGGTTAGGTTACCAATTTGTAATAACAAAAAAAAAAATCAGGCGAAGGGCAAGTAATGCAAATAATTAAAAAATTGTTACAGAAAAAAAAAACCGAAATTGGTTTATAAAAGAGGGCTGTAGATCGTTTTGAACTTCATTTTACGGTTTTTTTCTTCGACACAACCTCAAAATACTGAGACATACAATACTCAAAAGAATTTTGTAAACTTAGATTTTCACGAAAATTGCTAATAAACACATTGACTACGGTTAACTAATTTTCCCTAAATTTTCTCTTGAAAATACACTCATAATTAAAGCGCAAAATGGGATTTCTTTTATTCAGAGGTTAGGTTATAAACTTGTAAAATTTAAAAAAAAAAATCAGGCAACAACCGATTGTTACAGAATAAGAAAAAATTACAGTAAAAAAAAATATTGAAATTTGTTTGTAACAACGGGCTGTGGGTGGTTTTAAACATTTTTCGACGGTTTTTTTATTTAAAATAATCTTAAAATACTGAAAAGCAATTTTTGTAAAAAGAATTTTACTTAAATTGCTTATAAAGACATTTACCATGGTCAATTTATTCTATCTACATTATAACTTGTCATTACAGTCAGAATTATGGCATAGAATAAAATTTTTTAACTTTGAGGAATAGTTATTAATTTATTAGATTTAAAAAAAATCAGGATTAAGCGATTGTTGCAATTAATCTAAAGATTGTTATGAAAAAAAAATCACAAATTAAATTAAAGTAAAGGGCTGTAGGTTTTTTTGAACATTTTTTGACGGTTTCTTTAATCGACATAACCTCGAAATACTAAAAAGCATTTTTTGCAATTAAAATTTTTCTGTCGATGCATATAAACACATTTACCATACTCAAATGATTTTTTCTAATTATTAATTTGTCTATACAGTCATAATTATGTCACATAATATGAATTATTTAATTCAGACGTTAGGTTACCAATTTGTAACATTAAAAAATTATTTCAGACAAAGAGGGATTAATGCAAATCATATGAAAATTATAATAGAAAAAAAAATCCGGAATTGGTTTATAATAAAGGGCTGTAGGTAGGTGGTTTTTAAAATTATTCTACAGTTTTATCTTCCACATTACCTTAAAATGCTTAAAATCATTCTTAAAACAAAGATCTCTTTCTACATCGCTTATAAACACATTCACCATGGTTAAATAATTGTTTCTGTATTTTAACTTGACAGAACAGTCGTAATTATGGCACAGGATTAGATAATTTCACCTTGGAGGTTAGGTTATTAATTTAAAACATTATAAAAAAAAATCATGCTAAGAGCGATCGATGCGAATTATTAAAAGATTAACATAGGAAAAAAGAAGCGTAATTTGTTTATAATAAAGAGCTGTAGGATGTTTCAAACATCATATTACAGTTTTTTTATTCCAGATAACCTTAAAATACTAGAAAGCATGTTTTAAAGTCGCAATTTTCTTGACACTGCTTACTTACACAGTAACCATGATTAATTTTTTTTTTTTAACTTTATCTTGACATTACAGTCATAATTATCGCACAAAATAAGATTTTTTCACTTTAGAAGTTAGGTTACCAGTTTATAAAATTTAAAAAAAAAATAAGGCAAAAAGCGATCATTAAAATTTATCTAAAGATAACAATATAAAAAAAAATCTGAAATTGGTTTATAATAAAGGGCTGTAGGTGGTTTTAAACATTATCGTATCTTCTTTATCTTTGACATAACCTCATAATACTGAAAGAAATTTTTAAAACTCAGATTTTGACTGACTTTGCTTGTAAACCCATAAACTATGGTTATATAATTTTTTTCTAGATTTTAACTTGACAATACAGTTAGCATTATAAAAAAATTTATGAGATTTTTCTTCTTTAGAGGTGGTGTTACCAATTTTTAAATTAAAATAAAAAACAAAATCAGTTAATAAGCAATTAATGAAAATTATGTTAATATTTGAATGAAGAGAAAAATCTAAAATTGGTTGAAAACAAAGAACTGTAGGTGGTTTTAAACATTTTTGACGGTTTTTTTTCGACTCCAATCATGATACATAATTCCATTTCTCAAACTCAGAACTCATCTGACATTGATTATAAACACTTTTTCCATGGTTAATTAATTTTTTTGAAATTTTTACTTAACAATACAGTCATATATATGGCATAAAATAAAATTTTTTTACTTTAGAGCTTAGGTTACCAATTGATAGAATCAAAAAAAGGAAATAAAGCGAAGAGCAATCGTTGCAACACTTCTAAAAATTACAATAAAAAGTAAAATTCAGAATAAGTTAATATTAAAAGGCTGTAGGTAGTTTGGATTATTTTTTTACGGTTTTTTTTTTCGACATATCCTTAAAATACTAAAAAAAAATTTTTAACTTAGATTTTTACTGACATTACTCATAAACACATTGACCATGGTTAATTATTTGTTTCTAAGTTTTAACTTGACAATACAGTTATAATTATGGCACAGAATAAGATTTTCCTACTTTCGAGGTAAGACTACTGATCAGTAAAATTAAAAAAAAAAATTGGGCAAAAAGCGATTGATAAAAATCATTTAAAAATTATAATACACAAAAAAAAAATTTTAAATTGATTTATAAAAGAGGGCTGTAGGTGGGTTCAAAAATTGTATTATGGTTTTCATATTTCACATATCCTTCGAATACTAAAAAGCATTTTCTAAACCTCAATTCTTACTAACATTTCGTATAAAAATATTAACTATGGTTAATTTATTTATCTAAATTTTAATCCAACAATACAGTCTTTATTATGGCAAAGAATAAGATTTTTTTACTTTAGAGGTTAGGTTACCAAATTGTAGGATTAAAAAAAAAAAACTAAGTGGAGAGCAATCGTTGCGACTTTTTAAAAAATAACAATAAAAAGTAAAATCCAAAATTGGTTCATAATAAAAGGCTGTAGATAATTTCAATAATTTTTTTATGGTTTTTTTTTCGACATAACTTCAAAATACTGAAAAGCATTTTTAAAACTCAGATTATCACTGACATTGCTCATAAACACATTTACCATGGTTAATTAATTTTTTTAAAATTTTAACTTTACAATACGGTCATAGTTATGGCATTAAATAAGATTTTTTTACTCAAGAGGTTCGGTTACCAATTTGTAGAATAAAAAAGAAAATGAAGCAAAGAGCAATTGTTGCGTATCTTATGAATATTCCAATAGAGAAAGATTTTGAAATTGGTTTATAATAAAGGGCTGCGGGTGGTTTTGAACATTTTTTGCCGGACTTCTGATTCGACTTAACCTTAAGATACTTAAGAGCATTTTTAAAGCCAAAGAATTTTGCTCAAATTGCTTATAAAAACATGCATCATGGAAAATTTATTTTCTCTAAATTTTAACCCGACAATACAGTTATATGTTAAGCATAAGATAAAATATTTTTACTTTTGAGCTAAGGTTAACAATTTATGAAATTAAAAACAAATAAAAAAAAAGCGATTGTTGCAACATTAATAAAAATTTTAATAAAAAAAAAAAAAAACTGAAAATTGGTTAATTATGAAGGGCTGTTGGTTGTTTTCAACATTATTATAAGTTTTCTTATTTAACATAACCTCAAAATACTTAAAAGCATTTTTTTAACCCAGATTTGTACTGACTTTGCTTATAAACACATTAGTTATTGTTTATTGATTTTCTGTAAATTGTAACTTGACAATTTTAATTATTACAGTTTTGATTATAGCATAAAATGAAATTTTTTTTCTTAAGACGTTAGGTTACCAATTTTTACTTAAAAAAAAAATAAAATTTGCAAAACAGCAATTAATAAAGATTATCTAAAGATTACTATAAAAAAAACAAATCTGAAATTGGTTAAAAATAAAGGGCTGTAGGGAGTTTTGAACATTTTTTGACGGCTTTTTTTTTACCTAAACTCATTATACAAAAAAGCATTTTTCAAACCTATAATTTTACTGACATTAGTTATAAACACAATAACCAAGGTTCATTAGTTTTTCTTTAATGTTAACTTGACAATTAAGTCATATGTATGGCATGTAATAAAATATTTTTTCTTTATAGATTAGGTTACCAATTTGTAGAATTAAACAGAGGTAATGAGGCAGAAAGCGATTGCTGCAAATCATCAAGAGATTACAATGAAGAAGACCTAAAATTAGTTTAGTATAGAGTGCTGTAGGGAGTTTCGAATATTCTTTTACGGTTTATTTATTTGACATAACCTAAAAATACATAAAAGCATTCTCAAAACTAAGAATTGCATTGACATTGCTAATAAACACATTCACCATGGTCAATTAATTTTTTTAAATTTCAACATAACAAGACAGTCATAATTATGGCACTGAATGAAAATTTTCTACTTTAGAGGTGAGGTAACCGATTTGTGAAATTGAAAAAAGAAAATCAAGCATAGAGCAATCGTTGCAAAATAATGAAAGATAACAAGAAAAAAAAATCCAAAATCGATTTATAATAAACGGCTTAAGGTAGTTATAAACATTTTTTTACAGTTTTTTTTTTCGACATAACCTTAAAATACTAAGAAGCATTTTTCAATTTGAGAATTTGACTGACATTGCTTAGAAACACAATTACCAAGGTCAATTAGTTTTTTCTTAATTTTAACTTGACAATACAGTTATAGTTATGGCACAGAACGAGATTTCACTACTTCAGAGGTTAGGTTACCAATTTAAAAAATTTAAAAAAAGTTAGGCAGAGAGCAATCGTTGCTAATCATCTAAAAATTACAATTGATAAACACATTGACCATGGTTGATTGATTTATTCTAAATTTTAACTTTACAATACAGTTATAATTATGGCACAGAATGGAATTTTTTTTCTTTAAAGGTCAGATTACTAATCAGTAAAATTAAAAAAAAAAATTGGGCAAAGAGCGATCGATGAAAATCATTTAAAAATTATAATACACAAAAAAAAATCCAAAATTGGTTTATAATAGAAGGCTGTAGGTGGTTTTAAAAATTTTTTGAGGTTTTCTTATTTGACATGACTTTAAAATACTAAAAAAAATTTTTCAAATCAGATTTTTTCTGCCATTGCTCATAAACACATTAACCATGGTTGATAAATTTTCACTAAATTTTACCTTATCAATACAGTCGTAATTATGGCCTAAGATAAAGTCTTTTTATTTTAGAGGTTAGGTTAATTATTTGTAGGATTGAAAGAAAAAAATTAAGAAAAAAGCAATTGTTGCATATCTTCCGAAGATTACAGAAAGAAAACAATTTGAAATTGGTTTATAATAAAGTGCTAGAGGTAGTTTTAAACATTTTTGACAATTTTTTTTTTTTAATAATTCCATAATACTTAATAGCATTTTTTAAGCTCAGATTTTGACTGACATTGTTTATGTACACATTTACCATGGTTAATTAATATTCTTTGAATTTTCATTTGACAATACAGTCCTTTTTAAGGCTTAGAATAAAAATTCCTCACTTGAGAGGTTTGATTACTAATTTAAAAATTACAATAAAAAAAAAATTCAAAACTTAGTTTATAATAAAGGGCTGTAGGTAATTTAAAACAATTTTTTACGGTTTTCTTATTCGACATAACCTCAAAAGACTCAAAAGGAATTTTTTTGTCTAAGAATTCTACTAAAATTTCTTATAAAGACATTTACTATGGTTGATTAATTTTTTTTAATTTTTAACTTGATAATACAGTCATAATTACGGCATACAATAGAATTTTTTCATTTTAGAGGCTAGCTTATTAATTTGTAAAATTGGAAAATAAAAATAAGACAAAAAGTAATCGTTTAAAATCTTTTGAAGGTGACTATAAAAAAAATCCAAAATTTGTTTATAATAAAGATCTGTAGGTAGTTTTAAACATATTTTTACCACTTTTTTATTTTACTTATGTTTGAGGTTATCCTTAAAATACTGAAAAGAATTTTGCAAACTTAGATTTTCACTGACATTGCTTACGAACACATTCCTCATGGTTAAATAATTTTTCTAAATTTAATCTTGACAATACACAAATAATTATAGCGCAGAATGGGATTTCTTTACTTTAGAGGTTAGGTGACCAATTTTTGAAATTGAAAAAAAAAAATTTGGGCTAAGCGCGTTCGTTGCAAAATAATTAAAGATTACACTAAAAAAAAAATATAAAATTGTGTTCTAATAAAGTGCTGTTGGTAGTTTTAAACATAATTAAACAGTGTTCTATTGACATAAGTTTGAAATACTTATAGGCATTTTTCAAACATAGAGTTTAACTAACATTGCTTATGAACACATTCACCATAATCAATAAATTTTTTCCAAATTTCAACATGACAAGACAGTCATAATTATGAGACAGAATCAAAAAAATTTTTACTTAAGAGGTGAATTAACTAATTTGTAAAATAGAAAAAAAGGATATCAAGCAAAAAGCAATCGTTGCAAAATGATAAACGATAACAAAAAAAAAAAATCTGAAATTAACTTATTATAAACAGCTGTAGGTGGTTTTGAACATTTTTTTACAGTTTTTTTACTCGACATAACCTTAAAATACTAAAAAGCATTTTTAAAACTTAGATTATTACTGACATCGCTTATAAACACTTTCACCATGGTTAATTAATTTTTTCTGAATTTAAAATTTACAATACAGTCATAATTTTGGCATTAAATAAGATTTTTTTACATTAGAGGTTCGGTTATTAATTTGTAGAGTAAAAAAGCAAATGAAGCGATGAGCAATTGTTGCGTATCTTCTGAAGATTTCAAGAAAAAAAGACTTTAAAATTGGCATATAATAAAGGGCTGCGGGTGGTTTTGAACATTTTTTGACGGTTTTCTGATTCAACATAACCTTAAAATACTAAAGAGCATTTTTTAGACTAAGAATTTTGCTGAAATTGCTTATAAAGACATTCATCATGGTTAATTCATTTTCTCTAAATTTTAACCCAACAATACAGTCGTAACAAAAGCATAAAATAAAATCTTTTTACTTTCGAGGCAAGGTTACCAATTTATGAAATTGAAAACAAACTGAAAAAAGCGATTGTTGCAACTTATCTGAAGATTTAAATAAAAAAAAAAACTAAAAATTGGCTTATAATGAAGGGCTGTAGGTAGCTTTAAACATTATTTAACGGTTTTTTCATTCAACATAACCTCGAAATACTTAAAAGCATTTTTTAAACCTAGATTTTTACTTACTTTGCTTATAAACACATTAGCCAGGGTTTATTAATTTTCTGTAAATTGTAACTCAACAATTTAGTTATTACAGTTTCAATTATGGCATGACATGATATTTTTCGACTTAAGACGTAAGGTTACCAATTTTTAATTAAAAAAAATAAAATTTGCTAAAGAGCGATCGATAAAGATCATCTGAAGATTACAAAAAAAAAAAAGTCTTGAATTGGTTAAAAATAAAGGGCTGTAGGTAGTTATAAACACTTTTTGACAGCTTTTTTTTGACTCAACCTTATAATACTAAAAAGCAGTTTTCAAACTTAGAATTTTACTGACATTCGTTATAAACACAATAACCAAGGTTTATTAGTCTTTTCTTAACTTTAACTTGACAATTAAGTCATATGTATGGCAAATAATGAGATACGTCTTCTTTGGAGGTTAGGTTACAAATTTGTAGAATTGAAAAAAGAAAATAAGGCAGACAACGATCGTTGTGAATTATCTATGGATAACAATAAAAAAGACCCAAAATTAGTTAGTATACAGGGCTGTAAATAGTTTTGAATATTTTTTTACTGTTCATTTATTTAATATAACCGAAAAATACTTAAAAGCATTCTCAAAATTATAAATCGCACTAACATTGCTAATGAACACATTCACCATGGTCAATTAATTTTTCTGAATTTCAATATAACAAGACAGTCATACTTATGGCACTGAATAAAAATTTTCTACTTTAGAGGTGAGGTGACCGATTTGCAAAATTAAAAAAAAAAAATCAAGCAAAGAGCAATCGTTGCAAAATGATGAAAGATAACAAAAAAAAAAATTCAAAATGAGTTTATAATAAACGGCTAAAGTTAGTAATAAAAATTTTTTAAAGTTTTTTTACTCGACTGGCATTGATTAGAAACACAATTACCAAGGTTAATAAGTCTTTCCCTAATTTTAACTTGACAATACAGTCATATGTATGGCATGTAACCAGATATTTTAACTTAGAGGTTACCAATTTGTAAAATTAGGAAAAGAAGATCGGGCAAAGAGCGATTGTTTCAAATTGTTCGAAGATTAAAATAGAAATAAAATCTAGAATTGGATTATGATAAATGGGTCTAGGTGGCTTTAAACAATATTTTACGGTTTTTTCTTTTAACATAACCTAAGATTACTAAAAAGCATTTTTTAAAATTAGATATTAACTTTAATTGCTTATTAACACATTCACGATGGTTAATTAATTCTTTTTTAACCTAATTCGACAATAGAGTTATGAATATGGCATTAAATAAGATTTTTTTACTTGAGAGGTTAGCTTATTAATTAGTAAAATTGGAAAAAAAATAAAGCAATGCGTGATTATTATAAATCATCTGAAGATAACTGTAAAAAAAATTCTTAGATAGTTCATAATAAAGAGCTGTAGGTGGCTTTGAACATTGTTTACTGTTTTTTTATTCGACATAACCTTAAAATACTGAAAAAAATTTTTCAAACTTAGATTTTCACTGACATTGTTCACGAAAACATTGACCATGGTTCATTCATTTTTCTATATTTGAACTTGAAAATACAGTTATGAGTATAGCGCAGAATGAGATTTCTCCACTATAGAGGTTAGGTTATCAATTTATACTATAAAAAAATAGAAATTGGGCAAAGAGGAATAAATGCAAATCATTTAAAAATTTTAATAGAAAAAAATATGAAATTTGTTTATAATAGAAGGCTGTAGGTGGTTTTGAACAATATTTTACGGTTTTTCTATTGCACACATCCTTAAAAGAGTAAAAAGCCTTTCTTGAACTCAGATTGTCACTGACATTGCTTATAGACACATTTATCATGCTTAATTAATTTTTTCTAAGTTCTATCTTGACATTATAGTCACAACTATGGCGCAGAAGAAAATTCCTTTAATTTAGAAGTTAGGTTAAGAACTTGTAAAATTAAGAAAAAAAATTAGGCAAAAACCGATCGTTGCAGGATAATAAAAGATGACAGTAAAAAAAGAAAATCTAAAAATAGTTCATAACAGAGGGCTGAAGGTGGTTTAAAACACGATTTTATGGTTTTTTTTCGACGTAACCTCAATATACTTAAAAGCATTTTTTAAACTTGGATTTTTACTGATTTTGCCTTTAAAAACATTACCCATGGCTTATTAATTTTTTCTAAATTTCAACTCAACGATACAGTTATAATTATAAAATGAAATAAAATCTTTCTACTTTAGAGGTGAGGTTACCAATTTTTAAATTAATTAAATTAAATCAGTTAAAAAGTGATCGATAATAATCATCTACAGATTAATATGAAAGAAAAATTAAAAATTGGTTTGAAATAAAAAGCTGTAAGTGGTTTTAAAAATTTTTGACGGTTTTATTTCGACGTAACCTCATAATACTTAAAAGCATTTTTGAGTTTTAAAATTTGACTGACATTGCTTATAAACACATTCACTATGGTTAATTAATTTTTTCTAGATTTTAACTATACAATACAGTAATATTTATGGCAAAGAACGAGATTTTAATACTTAAGAGGTTTACTTGATGACTTTCACTTAAAAAATTTAAAAAAAAAAGTTAGGCAGAGAGCGATCGTTGCATATCATTTGGAGATTACAATAAAAAACATCCAAAATTGGTTCATCATAGAGAACTGTAGGTAGTTAAACACTATTTTTAATGGTTTTTCCATTCAACATAACCGCAAAATACTAAAAAGAATTTTTCAAACTTAGATTTTTACTGACTTTGCTTATAAACACATTTACCATGCTTATTTGAAATTTTCTAAATTTTAACTTAACAGAACAGTGATAGATATGGCTGAAAATGAGATTATTCTACTTGAAAGGTTAGGTTACCAATTTGTTAAATTGAAAAAAAAAAAGATCGGGCAACAAGCGATCGATGCAAATCATTTAAAAATGATAGTAAACAAAAAATCCGAATTTGGTTCATAATAAAGGGCTGTAGATAGTTTTAAACATTAATCTACAATTTTTGTATTCCACATAACCTTAAAATCCTTTAAAGCCTTTATCAAACTTAAAATTTCCTTGACACTGCTTATGAACACATTAACCATGGTTGATTAATTTTATTAAACATTTTTCTTGACATTACAGTCATATATATGGCAAAAATCAAAATTTTTCCACTTAAGAGGTTAGGTTACCAATTTATAAGATTTAAAAAAAAGATTTGGCATAAAGCGATCATTGCAATTTTTCTTAGAATAACAATATAAAGAAAAATCTAAAATTTGTTTATAATAAAGGGCTGTAGGTGGTTTCACACATTGTTTGACTTTTTTTTTTTTATTGTTCTTTCATAATACTAAAAAGCAATTTTTTAACATAGAATTTAGCTGACATTGCTGATAAACACATTTACTAACGTCAATTAATTTTTTTTTAATTTAAACTTGACAGTACAGCCATGTGTATGGCATAGAATGGGATTTTGCTACTTTAGAGGTAAAGTTACTAATTAATAATATTAAGAAAGAAAATCAGGTAAAAAGCGATTGTTGCAATTCATCTGCAATTTACAATAAAAAAAAAAACTGGAATTTATTTTTTATGAAGGGCTGTGTGGTTTTAAATTTTTTCTTGAGAATCTTTCAGTCCACACAAGCTAAAAATACTAAGAAGCACTTTTTAGACAAAGACTTTCACTGAAATTGCTGAAGAAGACATTAATTATAATGAATTAATTTTTTCTGAATTTTAACTCGACAATACAGTAATAATTATGGCATAGAGTAAGATTTTTCTACTTTAGAGGTATGGTTAGCAATTTATTATTAAAAAAAAAAAAAAAAAATAGAAAAAAGCAATTGTTGCAATTCATCCAAAGATTTTGATAAAAAAATTCAAAAATTGGTTTATTGTTAGGGGCTGTAAATAGTTTTAAACATTTTTTCACGGTTTTATTTTTTGACATAATCTTTAAATACTAAAGAGCATTTTTTAGACTTCAACTTTACTGATATCGCTAATGAACACATTCACCATGGTCAATAAAATTTTTTTAAATTTTAACTCGACGGTACAGTCATAATTATGGCACAGACAGTGATTCTTCTACTTTAGAGGTGAGGTAACGAATTTGTAAAATTGAAAAAAAAAGATCGGGCAGAAGGCAATTGTTGCAAATCATCTGAAAATTACAGAAAAGATTATTCCAAAATTGTTTTATAATAGAGGGCTGTGGGTGGTTTAGAACATATTTTTAGGGTTATTTTATCATACATAACCATAAAATACTGAAAAACGTTTTTCAAACTTAGAATCTCACTGACATTGCTCATAATCACTTTTATAATAAGTGATACAATCATAATTATGGCACAAAATGAGAATTTTTTATTTAAGGGGTTTGGTTACTAATTTGAAGAATTAAAAAAAGGAAATTGAGCATAAAGCGACCGTGGCAAATTATATAAAAATCGCAATGAAAAAAAAATCCAAAATTTTGCTTATAATAAAGGGCTGTAGTTGATTTAGAACCTTTTTTTACGGTTTTTTATTCGACATAACCCAAAAAGACTAAAAGAAACTTTTCGGACGAATAATTTTACTGAAATTTTTTATGAAGACATTTACGATGGTTAATTAATTTTTTATAATTTTCAACTTGACAATAAAGTTACAATTGTGTCATAAAATGGTATTCTGCTACTTTCAAAGTAAGGTTACTAATTTATAAAATTAAGAAAAAAAATCAGGCAAAAAGTGATTGTTGCAATTTATTTGAAGATGACAATAAAAAAAAAATCTAAGATTGGTGGATAATAAGGGGCTAGAGGTGGTTTTAAAAATTTTTTTACAGTTTTCTTATTTGACATAAACTTAAAATACTAAAAAAAATTTTTTGAATTTAGAATTTTACTGTCATTGCTCATAAACACCTTAACCATGGTTAATTAATTTTCTTTAAATTTTAACTTAACAATACAGTTATAATTATAGCATAAAATAAAATTTATGTATTTTAGAGGTTAGGTTACCAATTAATAAAATTAAAAAAATGGAATAATGCGAAGAGCCATCGTTGCGACTCTTTTAATTATAACAATAAAAATTAAAATTTAAAATGGTTAATAATAAAAGGCTGTAGGTGGTTTTGATTATTTTTTTACGTTTTTATTATTCCAAAAAACCTTAAAATACTAAAAGCATTTTCTAAACGTTGGTTTTTACTGACATTGCTTATATACACATTATGGTTAATTAATTTTTTCTAAATTCAAACCTAACAATACAGTCATTATTATGTTGAAAAATGGAATTTTTTTACTTTAGAGGTCAGGTTACTGATTTGTAGAATAAAAAAAAAAATTTAGCTAAGAAAAATTGTTGCATTTCTTCTGAAGATTGTAATAAAAGAAAAATTTCAAATTGGTTCATAATAAAGGGCTGTAGGTGGCTTTCAACATTTTTTGATTTTTTTTTCATTCGCCATAACCTAAAAATACTGAAAGGCACTTTTCAGAACTAGAATTCTACTGACATTGCTCATAAACACATTTACTATCGTTATATAATTTCTTCTAAATTTTAAATTGACAATACAGTCATAACTGTAGAACAGAATGGGATTTTCTTACTTTAGAGAATAGGTAACCAATTTGTAAATTTAAAAAAAAATTGGGCGGAGGGCGATCGTTGCAAATTATCTGAGGATTACAAGAAAAAAAAATCCAAAATTGGTTCATAATAGAGGGCTAAATGTGGTTTTTAATATTTTTGATGGTTTTTTTTTTTGACATAACCTTATAATACTTAATAGCATTTTTCAAACTTAGAGTTTAACTGTCATTGCTTATAATCACATTCACTATGGTGATTTAATTTTCTTTAAATTTTAACTTGACAATACAGTTATAATTAAGGCTTGAAATACAAATTTTTTACTTGAGGGGTTTGGTTACTCATTTAAAAAATGAAAAATAGGAAATTGGGCCGAAAGCGATCGTTACTTATCATATAAAAATGACAATGAAAAAAAAATCCAAAATTCGGTTAATAATAAAGGGCTGTAGGTAATTTTAAACATTTTTTAACGGTTTTTTCATTAGACATAACCTCAAAAGACTAAAAGAAACTTCTTCGTTTAAGAATTTTACTAAATAATTTTTAAGAAGACATTCACTATAGTTGATCAATTTTTTATAATTTTCAACTTGACAATACAGTTGTAATTATGTCATAAAATGGTATTTTGCTACTTTAAAAGTAAGGTTGCCAATTTATAAAATTAAGAGAAAAAATTAGGAAAAAAGCGATTGTTGCAATTCATTTGAAGATGACAATAAACAAAAAATCCGAGATTGGTCTATAATAAAGGGCTAGAGGTGGTTTTAAAAATTTTTTGAGGTTTTCTTTTTTAACATAACCTTAAAATACTGAAAAAAAATTTTTAAATCAAGATTCTTACTGCCATTGCTCATAAACACATTAACCATGGTTGATAAATTTTCACTAAATTTTACCTTAACAATACAGTTATAATTATGGCCTAAAATAAAGTCTTTTTATTTTAGAGGTTAGGTTAATAATTTTTAGGATTAGAATGGTATTTTGCTACTTTAAAAGTAAGGTTACTAATTTATAAAATTAAAAAAAAAAATCGGGCGAAAAGCGATCGCTGCAATTCATTTGAAAATTACAATAAAAAAAAAATCCAAGATTTGTCTAGAATGAAGGGCTAGAGGTTGTTTGAAACATTTTTTTACGGTTTTTTTATTTGACATAACCTTAAAATACTTATAAAAAAATTTTTTTTATTTAGATTTTTACTTACACTGCTTACAAACACATTAAGCATGGTTAATTAATTTTCTCTAAATTTTAACTTTACAATACAGTCTTAATTATGGCATAAAATAGAATCTACTTATGTAAGAGGTTAGGTTACCGATTCATAAAATTAGAAAAAAGAATTAATGCAAAAAGCCATTGTTGCGACTCTTCTAAATATTACAATGAAAAGTGAAATTTATAATTAGTTAATAATAAAAGGCTAAAGGTAGTTTTGATTCTTTTTTTACGTTTTCTTCTTTCCACATAACCTTGAAATACTAAAATGCATCTTCTGAACGTCAATCTTTACTAACATTCCTTGAAAACATATTAACTATGGTTGATTAAATTTTTTTTTTTTTAATAAAACCTAACAATACAGTTGTTATTATGGCAAAAAAAGTAATTTTCTGACTTTAGAGGTCAAGTTACTAAATTGTAAAATTAAAAATAGAAAATTGAGCAAAGAGCAATTGTTGCATATTTTCTGAAGATTTCAAAAAAAAAAGAATTTGAAATTGGGTTATAATAAAGGGCTGTAGGTGGTTTTTAACATTTTTTGAAATTTTTTTTATTCGACATCACCCAAAAATATTGAAAAGCACTTTCCAGAACTAAAATTCTACTGACATTGCTTATGAACACATTTACTATCGTTATATAATTTTTTCTAAATTTTAACTTAACAAAACAGTCAAAACTATGGCACAGAATAGTATTTTTTTACTTTAGAGGTTAGGTTACCAATTTGTAGAATTGAAAAAAAAAAATTGAGTGGAGGGCGATCGTTGCAAATTATCTGAAGATAACGATAAAAAAAAATCCAAAATTGGTTTAGTACAAAGGGCTGTAGGTGATTTTGAACATTACTTTACGGTTTTTAATTCGACATAACCTTAAAAAACTTGTAAGCATTTCTTATACTAAGAATTTAACTGAAATTGCTTGGTAACACATTCACCACAGTTAATTAACTTTCTCTAAATTATAACTTGACAGTACAGTCATAATTATTGCAGAGTATATAATTTTCCTATTTTAGAGGTTAGGTTACCAATTTGTAAAATTATAAAAAAAAATGCGCAAAGAGCGATCGATGCAAATAATCTAAAAATTATAATACAAAAACAAAGAAATTAAAAAATAGTTTAAAATAAAGGGCTGTCTTTGGTTTTAAACATTTTTAACGGTTTTTTTTCTCGACATAACCTCATAATACTTAATAGCATTTTTTAAATTCAGAATTTGACTGACATTGCTTATAAACACATTTACCATGGTTCATTAGTTTTTTTTTAATTTTAACATGACAATGCAGTCATAATTATGGCAAATGATGAAAATTTTTTAATTAAGGGGTTTGGTTACTAATTTAAAGAATTGAAAAAAGAAAATTGGGCAGGAAACGATCGTTGCAAATCATATAAGAATCGTAATAAAAAAAAAAAAACTAAAATTTGGTTTATAATGAAGGCCTGTAGGTAATTTTTAACATTTTTTTACGGATTTTTTATTTGACATAACCTTAAAAGACTAAAAGAAATTTTTTGGCCTTAGTATTTTACTAAAATTTTTTTTAAAAACATTCACTGTGGTTAATTGATTTTTCTAATTTTTAACATGATAATACAGTCATAATTATAGCACAGAATAGTATTTTGCTACTTTAAAAGTAAGGTTACCAATTAAAAAAATTTAGAAAAAAAAATTCAGCAAGAAGCTATTGTTGCAATTTAATTGAAGATTACAAAAAAATGAGAAAAAATTGGTTTACAAAAAGCGCTAGAGGTGGTTCTTAACATTTTTTTACGGTTTTTTCATTTGACATAACTTCAAAATACTGGAACGCATTTTTCAGAACGAAATTCTACTGACATTGCTTATGAACACATTTACAGTAGTTTAATAATTTTTTTTAAATTTCAACTTAACAATACAGTCATAATTATAGCATTAAATACGATTTTCTACTTTAGAGGTTAGGTTTCTAATTTGTAGAATTAAAACAAAAAAAATAAGGCGGAAAGCAATGGTTGCGATTCTTCTGAATATAACAATCAGAAGTAAAATCCGAAATTAGTTTGTAATAAAAGACTAAAGGTGGTTTTAATTATTGTTTACGGTTTTTTGATTCGACACAACCCTAAAAACTTAAAAGCGGTTTTAAGACTAAGAATTTTTATAAAATTGCTTGTTAACACATTCACCACCGTTAAATATTTTTTTCTAAATTTTAACTTGATAGTACAGTCATAACTAGAGTACAGTATATAATTTTTCTACTTTAAAAGTTAGGTTACCAATGTGTATTATTAAAAAGAAAAATAAGCAAAGGGCAATCGATGCAAATAATTTGAAAGTTATCATGAAACAAAAAAAAAATTTCAAATGGCTTATAATAGAGGGCTGTGGGCGGTTTTAAACATTTTTAACGGTTTTTTTTTTACATAATCTTATAATACTAAACAGCATTTTTCAAGCTTAGTATTCGACTGACATTGCTTATAAATACATTAACCATGGTTAATTGATTTTTTCTAAAATTTAACTTAACAATACAGTCATAATCATGGCATAAAATGAGATTTATTTACTTTAGAGGTTAGGTTGCTAATTTGTAGAATTGAAAGAAGAAAATTAAGCGAAAAGCAGTCATTGCATATTTTCTGGAGATTTCAACAAGAAAAAAATCCAAAATTGGTTTATAATAAAGGGCCGAGGTGGTTTTAAACATTTTTTCACGGTTTTCTTATTTGACATAACCTTTAGATACTAAAAAAAATTTTTTGAGCTGAGATTTTTACTGACATTGCTCATGAACACATTAACTATGGTTAATCGATGCTCTCTTAATTTTAACTTAACAATACAGTCATGATTATGGCATAAAATCGAATTTTTCTTAATTAGAGGTTAGGTTACCAATTCATATAATTAAAAAAAGGAAATTAAGCGAAAAGCAATAGTTGCGACTCTTTTTAATATAACAAAAAAAAGTAAAATCCAAAATTGGTTAATAATAAAAGGCTGTAAGTAGTTTTGATTATTTTTTTACGGTTTTCTTATTCGAGGAAACTTAAAAATACTATAAAGCATTTTTTAGAATTAAATTCTACTGACATTGCTTATAAACACTTTTGCTATAGTTATATAATTTTCTCTAAATTTTAACTTGACAATACAGTTATAATTATAGCACAGAATAGAATTTTTCTACTACAGAGGTTAGGTTACCAATTTGTAGAATTAAAAAAAAAAAATTTGGCAGAAAGTGATTGTTTTAAATCATTCAAAAATAACGAAAAAAAACTTCGAAATTGGTTTATTATAGAGGGCTGTAGGTGGTTTTATAATTATTTTACGGTTTTTTTATTAGACATAACCTTAAAATACTAAAAAGCATTTTTAAAACTCACAATTCCGCTATTATTGCTTATGAACTCATTGACCATGGTCAATAAAATTTTTCTAAATTTTAACTCGACAGTACAGCCAGAATTATGGCACAGCCTGGGATTCTTCTACTTCGGAAGTTAGGTTACGAATTTGCAAAATAAAAAAAAAAAAATTTGTGCAGAGGGAAATTGTTGCAAATCATTTGAAGACTACAATGAATAAAAATTCAGAATTGGTTTATAATGGAGGGCTGTAGGTGGTTTTAAACATTTTTGACGGGTTTTTTTTTTTGACATAACTCCATAATACTTAATAGCAATTTTTAAATTAAGATTTCGACTGACATTGCTTGTTAACACATTTACCATGGTAAATTCATTTTCTTTGAATTTTAACTAGACGATACAGTCATAATTAAGGCTTTAAATAAAAATTTCTTACTTAAGGAATTTGGTTACTAATTTGAAGAATTATATAAAGGAAATTAGGCAGAACGCGATCGTTGCTAATCATATGAAAATTTCAATAAGCAAAAAATCCAAAATTTGGTTTATAATAAAGGGCTGTAGGTGATTTTAAACATTTTCTTACGGTTTTTTTATTCGACATAACTTTAAACTACTGAAAAGCATTTTTAAAACTTAGAATTTTGCTGACGTTGCTTATGAATACATTTACCATAGTTAATTAATTTTTTTTAAATTTCAACTTGTCAATACCGTCATAACTATTGCACAAAATGGGATTTCTTTACTTTAGTGGTTAGGTTACGAATTTGTAGAATTGAAAAAAAAATTCGGGTGGAGGGCAATCGCTGCAAATTATCTAAAGATTACAATAAAAAAAAATCCAAAATTAGTTTATAATAGAGGGCTAAAGGTGGTTTTAAACATTAGTTTATGGTTTTTTGATTAGACATAACCTCAAAAAACTTATAAGCATTTCTTAGACTAAGAATTTCTCTGAAATTGCTTGGTAACACATTTACCACAGTTAATTAATTTTCTCAAAAATTTAACTTGATAGTACAGTCATAATTATGGCACAGTATATAATTTTTCTATTTTAGAGGTTAGGTTACCAATTCGTAAAATTAAAAAAATAAACGCGCAAAGAGCGATCTATGCAAATAATTTGAAAATTATAATACAAAAACAAAGAAATCTGAAATCGGTTTATAATAAAGGGCTGTAGGTGGTTTTAAACATTTTTAACGGTTTTTTTTCGACATAACCTCATAATACTTAATAGCATTTTTTAAACTTAGAATTCGACTGACATTGCTTATAAACACATTTACCATGGTTAATTAGTTTTTTTTTTAATTTAAACTTGACAATACAGTCATTATTATGGCCCATATCAAATAATTTTTTACTTGAGGGGTTTGGTTAGAATTTCAAAGAATTAAAAAGATAAAATTGGGAAGCAAACGATCGTTGCAAATCATATGAAAATAACAATAAAAATATTTAAAATTTAGTTTGTAATAAAGGCCTGTAGGTGATTTTTAACATTTTTTCACGGTTTTTTTAATTGACATAACCTTAAAAGACTAAAAGTAATTTTTTGGCCTTGTTATTTTACGGAAATTCCTTATGGAAACATTTACTATGGTCAAATAATTCTTTATAATTTTTAACTTGACAATACAGTCATAATTATGGCAAACAATGGTATTTTGCTACTTTATAAGTAAGGTTACTAACGATCTTAAAAATCTAAAAACGCAACAATACTTAGAAATAATTATGTAATACAAAAAAAAGAGAAAAAAAGAAATTTCTTTTTTTTTTATTTAGAACATCTTTCTTTCATTTTTATATATCAGAAATGTTCTCCAGTTATATTATAATTATAATCATGACAACGACGAGTGCTGACGTAATACCTGAATTTTATCAATTAAACTTCAACTCAGAAATTGCTTTCAAACAAATACAAGATATGAGAATGATAAGCAGATTTTGATCCATAGTGTCTCACATGGACACTAAACATATTAAAGAAGTTCATTACGACCTCACCGACATTTTAACTAATCTTAACACTACCCTTCTGTAAAGAAACATCCTTAATGTTACCTTGTCTTACACAATAGAATAATTAGCAATCAAGACTAAGAAATTAGGTAACCTCAATTCTATATTCTATAGATTATTTATATCGTACAAAGTTGACAATACCACAATTTCCGAAGATATTAGAATTTTTCAGACATGTGTTTAGCACCCAACAGCAAACTGTCGCTAAACGCGAATAATGCACCTATTACATAGACAATGAAATTAACCAAAACGAGAAAGTAGCCACTGAGCGACTAAAAAACTTACAAGCAAACCTTACTGAATTTAAAAAGAGCGCCAGTACACCCACTAAAGCACGAGCGCAAGCAGATGACTTGTTACTTAAAACCTATTACATCTTCGTCATCGTTAGAAATCTCATAGAAAAATTACCAACTCAATGCAACAAAATAAGTTTATATTTTCAGTACGACTAATACAATATGTTAGTTATTTTATAAACACCATTTCTCGACAAAAAATGCCATCCCAGTCGAAGCAATAAATACTCAACTTTTATATAAATATAGTCAACTTTGATTTCAGGTAATCAACAGCGAAATCATGATATAATTAATATTTCCTCTAGTACAAATGATGACTTCCAAACAATTTAAATACGAGGTGTGATCAAAAAGTAAGGTGACTTTTTATTTTTATAAAAAATTATTTATTTATTTATCTAAAACTATGCTATTTTGGGTATTACTTTAAGCTCCTCCAGCGATGTAGCCTTAATTTCCTCAATCGTGGGAAATCTTCGTCCTTTCATGAGCTTTTTCAGTTTCGGGAAGAGGAAAAAGTCGCTGGAGGCCAAGTCTGGTGAATATGGTGTCTGAGGTAAAATGGAAGTACTGTTTTTGGCCAAAAAATTACGAACTTATAACGACTTGTGCGCAGGTGCATTATCATGGTGTTCGCGGATACACGTCTCATACCCAAAACATCCGCTTAATTGATGCCAATAAGCCAAACGATATGTCAAGATCATCAGCTATTTCTCTCATCGTGATTCGACGATATTTTAGCACCATTTCTTTCACTTTCTGAACATTTTCGTCGATGCTTGACATGCTGAGTCGTCCAGAGCGAGGTTCATCATTAATATTTTCTCGGTCCTCTTGGAATAACTTATACCACTTATAAACATTTTTTTTGCTCATAGTTGACTTACCGTAGGCCACTCTTAACATTTCAAGAGTTTTTAAACACTTAATACCATTTTTTACACAAAAATTAATACAAACTCTTTTGCTCCATTATTTTTAACAAAAATGAATCGCCGAGTACGCAAACGAGAATCTAACCTTTAAGTCTCTCACATAAAAACAACACATGCTATATAGTTAAAACTATAAACATACGATCGTGACTAGTGTACCAACATAATAAAAAAAAATTTTCAACTTAGAGTGTAAAGAGCGCGCACAATTCAAAAATTCACCTTTCTTTTTGTATGTATAGTATTTTGTACTTGCTTCGCAGTTTTTCTATTTAATGTTTTAGTAACAAATGAGATGGCTTCGACGTTTGGATGCAGTTATTCGGGTGGCATAAGACCCCTATGTCACAATTTAGGACTTTCGTCTGTTAAATTTTGGAAAAATAGGGGTTTGATGTCAGTTGTCATAGTGCTCAAGCCACCTTTTGAATAAAAAAATTTGTCACATGTGTATGTGGGCAGTGCCCGTACTGGTATTGCAAGCCGTAAATTAGGTACACTTTCGATTTTCCGTTCCGGTATGATTGCTTATTTTAGTGTTTCTAGGTTAAAGCTCATTATTCTTCAACTAAAAGTTGGAAGTAACCTATACACAAATTATTTCACCACCTTGAGTCACAGGTTTTTTTGCAGCGTTTGTTCTTAAATTGGGGGAAAGTATGGGCACGAACATACAACATTGTTAATCTGCTGTACAATCGTTGTACTTATCCACCACAGTCATCAGTTTAGTGTCTTGCTACCTTATTATTTTGAGTTTTACTTATAAGCAAGTCTGCGTTATTAATGCTGTAGTATCTATTTAACACCTTTCTACTAATCTCTTCAACTGTTCGAAATTGCGTTAACTTTGGAGCAAAATGTTCTGCAGCTATTTCTTTCAGTCTATTTCCAAGGGCGCCTAAAAAAATTAGCGTGTCAGACGGTAAGAACGAAGTTATCCTATGTTTGCAGAAATCACATGTATACTGTAAAATATAAGGTTCGTATATACATGTGAGCTTAATACTAATTTTTTTCGTGGATTACGGCAGTATTTTTATGTCTCCCCTGCACATTTTTTATGTATGACAGGCTCCAAAAAATTTTTAAATACTTTTTTTAATTATTGTTGGGCCAAAAACAAGAAGTATCAATTTACTACATATTTGTATTAATTTTGCAAATATGCTATAGTTTTTACAAAAATTTTCTACTTTGATTTTATAAAGAAGTATAAAAAATGTTAAAATTTGAGGTTTTGTCTGGCTGGTAACTGCGAGTAAAAAGGATCGCAATCGAATGGTTAAGTACAGCTCGTGAGTCGTCTCTTTTGAAAATTGCTCATCGTAGAGGTAGTAAAGCCGTTAGTGGTTGCCTCGCAAATATGCATTATCTCGTACCAGGAAATTTCGATTTGACTTGAATTATTCTTTTGTAATACCATGTCGTTTAGAAACTGAGATCCCGTTAAATGTTGCGTTGTGCTTCTATTTTGTTTTATGTTTTTCTTTCTTAAATTAAATTGCATTCAAAGACATGTTAAATAGTTTGATATTAAAGTATAAGTGCTGGATGGTGTGAGATTACTTGTTAATTGATGATGAAACGAGATATCTAGTTCATGGACAAAAAATGAAATAGTTTTGTAAATAAGAAATAATTGTATTGCGATCACAATTCCATGATTAGATTTAGTTGCATATTTCTACTTATAATTGAAGTTTGGGCGATTTCTTATAATAGCTGATCATTCCTCAACAAGCGAAATTAGAAATGCGAGGATATCCGTACTTTTTTTTCTATTATTGTTTCGTTATGTACTTAATAATCCTATATAGGTTGAGTCTTTTTTTACTGTCTTATTTAGAAAAATGTGCAAGCTCATATCATAGCATATTTAAAATAATATTGCAAAAAACAACTATTAAGTAACGAGTTGTCGTAGTGAGATCTATAATTTTTTTTTTATTTTGTAATTAGAAACAATTTGTTTTCAACGTCTTGTCTTTTTTCAGAAAAGTAATTCCTTTTCTTATTATTTTTAGAGATACTACTAGAAGTATATATATATATATATATATATATATATATATATATATATATATATATATATATATATATATATATATATATACATATATATATATATATATATATATATATATATATATATATATATATATATATATATATATATATATATATATATATATATATATTGTGACGTGGTAAACCGACGTCACGGTAGGAAGGTATGTCGTAGTAGCAGACAAGAGGAGAGGCGGCACTATGCACACCAACACTACCCCACCCACTGCCCTTGTACCGACCTATCCCTTCACTTATCCCTACTATAGGCAGCACTGCCAGCCCTTGAATGTGTGCAGCGGCGGGTGTGTATGCGCACCGACGCATGCACAGGCAGGTAGCTACAGTATCAGGGAGCACGAATCGACATAGGGTGACAAGAAAGGCCCTCTCCGTCTTGTCTGCAACATTATATAGTCCTACGGGTGTATGTGCGAGATACTACTGTGTGTTGTACCGAGCGGCCACCGGAGACGCACAACAACGGCTACCTATTGGCTACTCGGACTGCCACTACGACCTTTACAGACACGCTGTCAAGGACTGCTAGGTTCGAGTGCCAACCCCTGCTCGTCGGACCTCCCAGTGCCCGAGGATAGTACTACAGAGAGACCTCTGCTGTAGCAAAAGAATGGTAGGCCTGTTTTCTATTTATCCCATACCTACCGTAGACAAGCATTGTGCCGAGGAGCCACTGCTGAACCTGCACCTGCAGGGCTGATGTTGTATAGAGTCAGGCCAAGTCAGATAGTCGGGTAGAGTAAACATTGTATAGAAATACTAATAAGTTTTGAGTTATTAACAAATGCAAGTAAATGCTTTGATGTGTACTGATGGCCAGCTACCTCTCCTATCCGCTTAGCCCTATAGTAAGTCATAATAAAGATTAATTTTATATGTGCCGTGTCTTGCTGCTGACTGCAAGGTGAGCAAGGCATGACACATCACATGGCGCTCGACTAGTTGTACAGGCAATTGCTCGGCGCAGTGCTTTAAGTGGCCATTTTGTGTGCGCGCCGTATGCCTAGGCAGGTAGGTTAGCTTACGTGCACTGCCTGGCCTCTGTGATTATTTCACATGTATGTATAGGGGATATGATCGCCTGCTGTATCGCTACATGAATCCTGATGGCAAGCTGTGTTTATAATATAAAATATGCAATTGTGATGCACAGTGTGTCATATTTCAATATCTATTGTATTTGAAAATTTTATTGTCTGTTGGTCATTTGTTTTTCCACTACCGTTTTTCCCTTGCTTGCGCGCAATAAAATAATAATAAAGTATCTTCCTTTTATTTTGAGGCGTGATCTTGTACGGTATTAATAGTCATAACTTAATGTAAATGGTGTATAGGGTATAGTTTTTAAGACACGAAGTAAAAGTTACAGTGTTTACATTCGTATAGCAAATTGCTAGTACGAGAATACGGTATTTTGAAAAACTTGTTTGAATAGAGCCCTACAGTACAAACAAAGTGCTAGAAACGTACAGTATACTCTTTATCGTCCGGCTTTATAGAAGGTAACTTCTAGTACAACGTACACATAAACATGACGGTTTCACTAGAGGACTTGGAATTTTTCTTTAGTGCAAGCGTGACCGGGGGGGGGGGGACGAACTGCAGGCATTAAGCCATGAGACGATAACAAGAGTCATCGCAGATATTATTGAACAATTCACGGACGGGAAAATATTTCAATATTTAATATTATTAGGATTGACAAGGAATGGGACCGTAACAGAAGTTAGGGATCGGTTGCAGCGTTTTTTAAATAGAAAATACATCGGTCCAACAGTTAAGACATGGAACAGAGACATAGACGAAATTACGCAAATAGATCGAAATAATTCGGCCATGGAGCTTTCAGACACAGCAGAGAGGCCGAAGCGCCGCGAAACCAGATTCATACCTAACGAATCATCGACGACGAACACTAGCGTGGCAGATGGCGATTTCGCCAACACCTCGACAGCCACACCTCGGCAATTCCGTGAAGTTGTAAGCGAGCAAGTGCGTCGTGGTCTCGATAACGCAAAAGCAGTAGACAATCAAGATGAAATGGAATCGGTAGTGCGCAATGCACAAACGTTGACGCACACATACGAGGAATCGCAATCCTACAAAAGGTCATACGAATGGCCAAAAGAAGATGCAACTCGAAATCTCACGAATATACCGTCCAATGTGTTGGCTGCAAATCCGTTACTTAACTCTGGGGCAAACTTGGCACCCACGATGGGGGCAAGTGGGGCTCCTAGAGAAAATATAGGGGCAGAAGTAGGACGGGATGACGGGGAAACTTGGGCACTCAGTAACAATGGCCACCAAAGAAATTTTGGAGCCACGAACAGGGTAAATAGCGATGCGAGCGGACGTCGGGTAACATGTTTAAACGAAAATTCTACAAATGACCATCCAGAAGCCCCACCAACTGGTATGTACGGTTATAACACACAACCGGGATACCACGACACACTCCACCATGTACAAGGAGGAGGTGGGCATAATCCCGTGGTGGCATGCCAAATGCCTTACATACCTCAGTAAAGCTCGAATATACCCCAAGCGCACTCAACTATTCATCCGTATAATCCTGGCATGACACTTCAACAAAACGTACCCCTGCACTCACTAAGACATTATGTGAGTATACAACTACCAACAACGGACAGCATCAGCCAACCACGGTTGGATATACACAGCCACAACACGCGTAACTTCCCTGCGTACGAACAACGATCCAACCCAGGAACCCAAAATACTTACCGTTCGGTCCCGAGTAGCGATTTCGTACAAAGGGGGGAGAAGGGTTTCCATACGAATGCTATACATGGACCACAGGGGTTGCCAGGAGCAAACGCACAAATGTCAACACACCAACGTGAATCACAAATTAGGTGCGAAAGATACACGCTAGACCTTTTGGCTCGCTGGAATGTGGAATTTCGTGGACGTGCTAAAGACGACCCGGAAGATTTTTTGACGCGATTGTGGGAATGCGTGACAACATACAACCCATTGTTAGAGGAACTGTTAAGAGTGTTACCAGCAGTGTTTGACGCGGAAACCAATAATTGGTTCTGGCGAGAAAAATACCACTGGCATACGATAGGCGAATTTATCACTGCTTTCCAGTTGCAGTATGGAATATACGACTTACAGGGTAGGGTACACAAAGAAGCGGAGAAATGCACGCAGGCACCGCATGAAGATATTGCCAGTTATTTGTCAAATCTGTGAACCCTAATGGATACATTTTACCACCCCTGCCGCTCTACGAACAAATTATTCGGGCTTACAGGAACCTTCACCCATACTATCGTGGTAGGATTCCTAGAGCGCAAATAGGCAGCTTTAACAACTTTCTGCTGTTGGGTAAGAATGTTGAATTAACCCAACAGCAAGACAAAGAATATCGGCCACCTCCACCACCAGAGGACTGTTTGTTTCCGGAGACATCATTCGTTTCCCGAAAACAATCGACGTCGAAGAAAGTTGCTGCAGTAGAATACACCTCTTGCGCTGGGGATAGCACAGAACTGCAGCTAATAAAAACGTTAACCACCACAACGGCCACTACAGAAGTCGAAGAGGATAAAACGACGAAGCAGCATAAAACCGTGCAACAGCAACTTGAAGAAATGCTAGCTTCGTTGAAAGATTTGATGCTAGCAGAAAGGCGCCAAAATGCACAAGCATCAGCCTCCAAAGAAAAAAAATCATCCGTCCATAACACGAAAAATACGAGTGAAAATGCAGCTACAGAAAATAAAGACCGTTCATGTTTTATTTGCCAAAATGTTGGACACTGGCTTAATGATTGTTTCTACCGGGAATATTGTATCAAATGCGGCAAGATAGGGGACAAGCGTTATAAGTGCCCTAAATGTAAATACGGAGAGGCCGGAAAACGCCAGAGGAGGGGGGCAATAGGAGTCGGTGCCACCTCAGTGGAACAAACCGAGACTCCATACAAACTAGTGGCAACAGTAATAAACATCGATGAAAAAAAGGAACGACAAAAACTCTTTAAAATTTGTTCAACAATTAGACTTGCAATACTGCCATTTTTAACATGGCTAGTAGATAAACTAGGCGGGGCACAAATATGTAGTAGACGGCGAGTGTGTTTGCTGGGAAATTTTTTAAAGGTGGCTCTGTCAAACTTTCAAAATCATTGGATAGGTGCTATCACCGCCTTAATACGCTGGACAACCGAAGTGATGAAAAAAACCAGTTCCATAACCAACTATGTGCACAATAAGGGCCTAGGTGCTGGTGAAGATGAAAGAAACACCCATTGCCGAAGCAACGGACGGAAGAAACGGCCAGAGCGAAGTTTTCTACCGTCCACCGATGACATAGTGTCCACCACGGGTCGGGGACTTGGGTGGGGGACACATGGAACTGGAAAAGTGATAGAGGTTTTGGCATTGGCTGAAGACCCACGTCACTATTTACCACTTGATGTCGCAGGTATTAGAACACAGGCACTCGTGGATAAAGGTGCGGTACATTGTTATTCAGGAAAAGGAGTAATTAAGCGGCTGAAAAATTTCCAACCCTGTCGTGCTACGATTTCTGTTGCCAACGGAAAGATACTGCCTGTTCAAGGAACCATAGATGTTCCGATAACCATCGAGCAAACGACCAAGACACTGACATTGGGATTAGTGGACGAATTGGAGTACGAAGCCATTTTTGGGATAGATTTTCTGAAAAGGTTCCAAGTTATCGTAGATTACGGTAAGGATGTATAGTGTACTCCCACAAGTCCATGGCACACGTTCAAGGGCAAGGAGAGCGATCAGGAACGCTCAACAGCAGTCGCTGCTACGGGAGGATTGATAACGATGACTTCTTCCGAGGAACAAGAGTTAGTCAAAATCCTTGATGAACTGATCGTTCCTCACCCGGAAAAGCTTAGCATTACCACCGTAGCAAAACATAGCATAGACGTCCAAGGCCACCCCCCAATTAAACAACGTCCCTGACGGTACGCGCCTGAAGTCCTACAGATTGCATACGATGAGATAGATCGTCTGTTGCATGAGAAAATCATCGAGGAATCCGAAAGCGCGTGGTGTAGCTGTCCACTTCTAGCACCAAAAGCCAATGGGAAATTTCGATTTTGTATAGATTACCGGAAATTGAACGAAATTACGCGAAAAAATGCTTATCCCATGCGACTCATGGACGATATTTTGGACAAACTGCGCCGAGCCAGGTTCATATTAAAAATCGACCTTAGTGAGGCCTATCATCAAATTCTTTTAGATGAAAATAGCAAGGAATACACAGCCTTTGCTGTACCTGGTAGAGGGTTGTATCAATATGTGCGCATGCCTTACGGACTGACCAACGCCCCAGCAACATTCCAAATCATCATGGATCAGATTATTAAACCAGAGTGGGAACCTTACGTTTACACGTACATGGGCGATATAATAATTGTCATCGAAACGTTCGAAGAACACCTTAAGTTGTTAAAAAATGTTTTGAGGGTACTTAAGGAGGCAAACCTCTTGATTAACTGCGAAAAATCAGAATTCGGATGTGGAGAAGTTAAGTATCTTAAATACGTGGTGGACGGAAAAGGACTTAGGACAGATGTTGACAAAGTACTGCCGATCTTAGAATACCCTGCACCCACCACCCTCAAACTACTTAATAGATTCATAGGATTGATTGGATGGTATTTCAGGTTCATCCCCGATCTCGCTGAAAAGAAATCGCCCCTAACGAAACTAATGTCCAAAGACATAGAATGGCAATGGACTGAGGAGCAGCAGTCAGCCTTTGAGAGCCTCAAGCAAGCCCTGACCAAAGTCCCTGTCCTATCGAGGCCTGACTTTACGCAACCGTTCGTCCTACAAACAGACGCCAATGACTACGCTGTGGCCACAGTGTTAACCCAAACCCTTGAAGGTGAAGAACACCCGATATGTTATGTTAGCCGCACACTTAGCAAGCCGGAGCGTAACTACACCGTGACTGAGAAGGAATGTTTGGCTGTGCTGTGGGCTGTAGATCGATTAAGGGGATATCTGCAGGGGGAACGGGTAACAGTTATTACTGACCACAACAGCCTGTTATGGCTCAATAGATTGAAGGACCCAGTAGGAAGACTGGCTCGGGGAACACTGCGTTGCAGGCACACGATTTCGAGTTTGTCCATAGGAAAGGAAAACTACATCAAGTTCTGGATGCCCTATCCCGTGCCCAAGAAAATTCAGTCGCAGTAATCACGCCCAATATTGAGCAAGTACGCGATGAATGGTTTTTGAAGCGAGTAAAGGGGGTGCAGGCGGCTCCATGGCAATTTGCAAATTGGAAATATAAGAACAGAGCCCTTTTCTTCCACAAACCAAGCCCTATCGTTAGCTCGACGATGGAGGACCTCGATGAACGGAAAATCGTCCTACCAAATGAACACCGAGTCAAGGCACTGCACGATGTGTGGAGTGGGTGTGGAGAAAACTTATGCTCGCCTCGCCAATAATTATTATTGGCCCGGGTACTTCCAAGATGTAGTCCAATATGTCCGGAAATGTCAAGAGTGCCAACAGCAAAAAATCCTACAGAAATCTCCCGCCGGTTTTATGGGGGAACGAATTACTGAACAACCATGGATGGCCATAGCAATGGATATCGCAGGGCCAAAACCTCCATCGAAAAATGGACACAAATACATACTGATTATTCAAGACCTATTTACTAAGTACGTCAAGTTCAAAGCACTCCGACAAGCAGACGGTAAAAGCATCCGAAAAGTAGTAGAGGAACTAGTATTAGGCCGATGGGGAAAGCCAAAATACATCTTAACTGACAACGGTACAAAGTTTGTCAACAGTGAACTAAAGGAAATGTGCAAAATTTATGGCATCGAACACTTGACCATTCCACCATACTACGCACAAGCTTATCCGGCAGAGCGCGTGATTCGCACTTTAAACCCGATGATAAACTCGTTCCTAGATAAGGATCACCAGTTGTGGGATGCACACTTGCAGGAGTTTGCATTCGCAATAAATACGATGGAGCAAGCATCCACGAAATTGACTCCAGCGTTCCTGAACTTTGGTCAGAATCCAACACCAACAGCACTTTTGAACCGTGACACGCTGGCGGCGCCGTTAGATCTGACGGATACAATATTATGGGCAAATAGAAGTAGCCACCTAGACATGATTAGGGATTTGGTAGTGAAGCACCTCGAATCAGCGCGAGAGAAGCAGGCGAAATATTACAATTGGGGGCGAAGGGCAGAATCGGTTGTGTTGGGAGACAGTGTGATGCGGAGGAATCACGAACTATCCTTAGGAACCCAAACATTTGCTGCGAAAATCGCGCCGAAATTTGTAGGTCCATGTATAGTAACTGAATTGCTCTTGGACGTAGTAGTCGAAGTGAGGGACAACGTGACAGGAAAATTTGTAAAAAACTCATTTTAATGACCTCAAACGGTACACCCCCCCCCCCAAGCCAGTTGGCTGACAATGAATCTAAAGTGAGCTATATCCCTTCAGATACCAATCATGAGAGGGCAAAGAATCCTGCGCCAACCAACCGGGCGCAAGGCTTGGGCAGACGCGTCGAGGCGAGGACGGGATCCCTGGCTGGACGACCTATATCGTGAGCCAAGCAAAGAGGAGCGGAGACGACCAGGCGTGGTCACCCACTAAGTACGATTGACCATCCAATCAAGGCCACCAGCGAGGAGGAGACCGCAGCCCAGGGTACTGACCAAAGCCGACGGCCAGTTACGAGGTCTCAGGGCCGAGGGGCCACCCACACCAAGGGAGATCAGTAAGCCTCCAGCACCAGTGAGGGAGGCGGATTTGGTTCCTTACCCCCCCCCCCCTAGGGTATAACTTGCCACCACTGATCCCGACCCAGGTGCCCACAAGAACCACGGCACGCCAGATCCATCCCGACCCGGAAGCGGTGGGCTAACTGAACCCCAAGATGTTGGACCAGCTCCTGGAGATCGCCAGCACCCTGGCGGAGAAACCTTGGTCAGTGGGTAACATGGAGAGAATCCAGTTGGTGCTCAGGCAAATCCACCTGGCACAGCGAGGATACGTGCCCCTGACGGCATCGGCGCCGTCCTGCTCACTCTGACGAGCAGTACCACCATCCCTTCAGGTGATTTCAGAAACGGAGGGAATTTCACGGCTCCTGGACTTGCAGGTGGCATGGCCAAGGGGAGTGCCTGGACCCCCACCGTTCATGCTAGAAGCTGACCTTCTGACAGAGGAACCGGTGCGGATTCTGGAAGCCATTTCGGCTCCTAATCAGGGATGTTGGGAGTGCGGGGATCTGGGACATCACTATGTGCAGTGTCCGACGCGCGATCCAGTGAAAAGGTTTTGCCACAAATGCGGCAAAAAGGGCGTGAGTGTCGCGAACTGCCCACATTGTTGTGATCTCTGGGCAGCGGAAGGGCGAGCCTGTTTGGCAAGGCAGGCAAGCACCAACACGCCACACTAGGAAGTGTAATTATCCCTACAGTTAGAAATTTCTTTTTTTTTTTTTTTTCCTATCCCTCTTTATTTTTCTTCATATTTTTTCTTATTCTTTTTGTTTTCTCTTACCAATCCCAAATGGAGGACTTATTTTTTTATTATACCTACGAACTTCTGTCATTTTCTATTATTATGTATTTTTTTTTCATCCTCGATATTGTATAAAAATTTTGTAACAAATATAATCCTTTGACCGGAAGATGAACGCTTTACAATTTATTTACCCACACAAAGAAAAAAGTAAAGAAACGAATGACTAACTAAAAACGAGCAGATAATTAACTAGCGCATCAGGCAGATCCATATATTTATTCTAATTACGGGGGGACGGTGGCATACGATTTTTTTCCCATACACGTCAATAAAACACTTTACTGTTTCCTTCCATCCCGTCTATTCCCTATCCCAATTTCTTGCTGCAGCTTGGTGAATTTCTTCGTCTTGTAACCAGCCAAGGTGTTGGCTGAGTTTGAGCACGGGGAGGTACCCAAGGGCAGGTAAGTAAAATTGTAAAGTGCGAATAGCACTATCGCATTTATGGGGGTAGCAGGGAAGAGCCCTTACGGATCTGACCAATCAAAAAGGACGAAGTCATTTTTTTTGTCGTTCCGTAACATTAAAAATTTACTTATTTACGTAATGTGCTATTTCTAAAAAAAAAAGAGTCTATTTGTTTAAGTTGTGCATTTTTTAATTCATTGCCACTGTCAATTTTTTTTTGTTGTGTTCGATAATACGACATTCCTTGATATCAGGCATCGTATGTTACTTTTAAGTTTATTGTAAGCACAAGCAAGTGCACCTGCGTATAAGACTATCCGACAGTAGGAAAGCGGTAACGACTAGTGCTTTACACTGACACCGCACACAGCACCGTGACAATACACCGCTTATTACACTGACAAGGCCGCCAATGTAGGCCGACCAGTATTTCCTGCCAAATCCTGAAGAAGTAGATGATCTGCGATACTAATACGCAAACAGATACTCTACACCAATTTACACACCCGTTCTCACAGAGTATTTAGCGTCAACAATTGCTCACCCCTTAGGATTAGCGGAAAAATCAGGGTGAAGCCAAGGTTTGTGAAACGGGGTTTGTAACGTGGTAAACCGACGTCACGGTAGAAAGGTATGTCGTAGTAGCAGACAAGAGAAGAGGCAGAACTATGCACACCAACACTACCCCACCCACGGCCCTTGAACCGACCTATCCCTTCACTTATCCCTACTATAGGCAGCACTGCCAGCCCTTGACTGTGTACAGCGGCGGGTGGGTATGCGCACCGACGCACACACAGGCAGGTAGCTACAGTATCAGGGGGCACGAATCGGCATAGGGTGACAAGAAAGGCACTCTCCGTCTTGTCTGCTTCCCGTAGGCACGTATAATCCGAGGGCTCCGCAACATTATATAGTCCTACGGGTGTATGTGCGAGATACGACTGTGTGCTGTACCGAGCGGCCACCGGAGACGCACAACAACGGCTACCTGTTGGCTACCCGGACTGCCACTACGACCTTTACAGACACGCTGTCAAGGACTGCTGGATTCGAGTGCCAACCCCTGCTCGTCGGACCTCCCGGTGCCCGAGGATAGTGCTACAGAGAGACCCCTGCTGTAGCAAAAGAACGGTAGGCCTGTTTCCTATTCATCCCGTCCCTACCGTAGACAAGCATTGTACCAAGCAGCAACTGCCGAACCCGCACCTGCAGGGCTAAGGTTGTATAGAGTCAGGCCAAGTCAGACAGTAGGGCAGAGTAAACGTTGTATAGAAATACTTTTAAGTTCTGATTTATTAATAAATTCAAATAAATGCTTAGATGTATACTGATTGCCAGCTACCTCTCCTATATGCTTAGCCCTATAGTAAGTCATGATAAAGAATAATTTTATATGTGCCGTGTCTTGCTGCTGACTGCAAGGTGAGCAAAGCATGACACATCACAATATATACATACACACATGTATTGGAATTTGAAGGCGAACGACGTGCCTTGAGTGCTACTGAGCTGCAATATACATGTATGTATGTAGGTACGTTTCTACAGTTTGGTTCTCTAATTTAGGTGCACCTGAAGAAATTCTCACTTTAAAAAGTTGATCACTTTCGAGAACGATCAAGTCACGTGTAGTGTGTAGCTTAGACTCGAAAGTGCTTACAAAAGTAAGTCCCTTTGCTTGTTACACTTCCAGCAAGTGCGTGAAAGTATATGTGAATTGCGTAATAATGTTTACGCAGCAAAGTAAGGGTGCTAACACACATACACACATTCAGTTTCCTTAAAAATTTTCTTGTTGGTCGCTTGGTATGCACGTACACTTTTGCTCTCTAGATTTTTTTATTAATTTTAATATTCAAACTTGCCACCAATTTTCTACTGGTTTCTTATTATGTTTCAGAGTTGTTCATTATGTGCCCACTTTTCCGTTTGGAAGATTCATGTTCCCTTAAGTGTCGCAAAATTCGTCCCTGGGCTTTCTGCTTGTCGGCGATGAATATCGAATGATCCCTGTAGCTACTGATGTGTCTACTTTTTCTGCACGTTTTAGCTTGACTTTTATTGTCAAAAACAGGCCTATAACTTTTGCTTTAGTTTCCGCGTCGAGGGTGTCAAAAGGTATATCATACCTTTTTAGTTCTATATCTGATTCCACTACTTTTTGTCTTGTATTTATTTGTTCTGCACTATTATCTATATTACCAGAGTGCGCGGTGGCTGAGTCGGCTAGGTCGTGGATTGACACGCGGGCAACCGTTGTTCAATTCCCGGCCAGTGCGACTTTCAGGCAAGTACCTCTGTGTCTTTCACATGTGCTTTTTCACCACGCAATGCTCCTCGAGGAGGGTGTAGGCGACCTCCTCGCAGCATAATTGCCTAATTTCCCCCTACCCCCCTCCCAGTAATGGGAGGCCTCCCATCCCTTTTTCCTTCCTCCTCCAAAGTGCTAAGTGCCCATAGAAGTGCCCTTATTAAAGGGGCTGGACGTAGAGCAATATGATATAGAAAAAAAAAAAAAATCTATATTACCAATCTCCGTTTTATAGTCATTTGTTACTTTCCTACTATTTACAACGTTTTAGTGAGTACCCCTAGAAAGTGGCCTGTTTGCTGTATGCATAGCTTGGGGTTTCTCAAATGTCTTTGTTTTACTTATACAACACACTCAGGTTCTATTTGAAAAACTCACCATCCCCCGAGTCAGTGTATATATATAAGACACAACTCGTCAACCCAAGCCCCACTCTGCCCATAATTGGTTGAGGTTTTTCGGGATGTGTGACCAGTCAAAATTTAGCTTTTTTCCTCTTATTTTAAATGTCATGTTGCATTTTTTTATCATATATAATGACCGACCAATATGGCGTCTCTAACGGGTAAGGCATCTTGAAAAATAATAAATCTTTTTTTTAATTTATCATTTAGTACGATACATAAGTTCCTAATTCAGTAATGAGAATCAGATATCTGCTTTTTCATAACATCTTCTAAACCATTGCCGTAAAAAAACAAGAAATAACATAACCATAACAATCCCCACGATCCCGTATCTCAAGCTTGTAAACTGAATACCTTTTTAGAACCAAAGTCTGTGAACTTGGAAATACTAAAGGCATGAGCTTATCAACTTTCTAGACTCTTTATTTAGCACAAAGCTCACGAGAATACTTAAGATAACCTCAAACATATCCATAACCTCGTAATGCAAACTTCTGAACCCAATAGCTTTTTAGAATCAAAGTATGCGAACTTGGAAATACTTGAGACATGAGCTCATCAACTTTCTGAACTCTTAATACAACACCATGCTCACGAGAATACCAAATATAACCTCGAAAATATCCAGAATGAACCCATAAACTCGCAACAGGTTGATTCAACAAGCAAGTAGGAGGTCCAGTTACCCTACTTGTGTGTAGTTTAACTGAAAAATTAGTAAGTAAAATCTCTGAGTTTTAGTAATAAACTCCTAAGCCTGCGATCAATGTATATCACAGGCAAGTAAACCCAGTTACCCTACTTGTGCATGATTTAACTAAAATATTAGCTAGCAAAATCTTAAGATTTCAAAACAACGAGCTCCTATACGTTTTCCTAGAACCTTGAGCCAGTCCCACGTTTACGAAAACACTTCACATAACCTAGTAGCTTAGCTTAACTGTCGCTTTTAATGAATGTTTAAACTTACTTGAAAGTAAAACGTAGTAGGTAGAAAATAGATGCTGTAATTAAAAAAAAAAGCCACCATAAAGAGCAGTCTGTTCATTTTGCAATTTATAGTAAAATTATCCTTGTCTTACATTAAATATTATTCTGTATAGTATGAGATGAATAAGATAATAAAAAAATGTATTCAAACAAAAAATTTCAAAATTTCAACACTACTATGTATCTAAAAATTTTTATTTACATTGACTTACTCTAACAAGTTTTTGTAATGGATTAATAAAACAATATTATTTGTCATATTCATTTTAATGTTACTATCAAAGAGTTTTTTCACATGCCAAAAATTAGATAATCTTAGAATTAAATTATTCTCAGGTTAACACAGTCATTATTTTTAATCGTAACAAAAGCTTTTTTAGGTTTTTTCTTCCTCTTTATATTTACTTACACGTACTTTACACAGTTTATAATTTCAATCGGTATTTCACAATACTCATGGGTTCCACAGCACCAGAGTATCTCATCACCTCAAGAAATTTCTACGAAAAATGCATGTCCTAACGATATTATAGGTATTTTTAGCGACGTAGAAAATTTTTTATTGGAGTATTTTTTCTTTTTTTGGTACTCCTTTTTATGGTTAAGGTAAAAATTAATAGAATTAAATTTATTTTTGGCCCAATTATAAAAAGATTCTGACGTCAAGATGGCATTACAGGGCTTTGCTTCGAGGCTGGCTCTTGTAGCCTCACGTTTTAATACATCACCAACGCCATCGCAAGAACCGTTTGTTAACGCTATATTCAGAAGTGCCAAACTCTCTAGTGGGTTTCTTAACTGACCAGCAATCAGGAGCAATCGTAAGGATCATTATTCGTTATGAATCACAAGCAGGTAAACTTGAAAATAGAGACTTTAATCTATTTAACATTTTTTCTAATTCTTCCCTTCGGGAAAGATGTATCTTTTTGTTAATGGGAAAGTTATCCTCTTGATCTACAATATCTGACTGTGAGAGGTTTGAGTCGTTAAGAAAATCTGGTTGTTAAACCTCTTCATTATTGTCGTTCGGACAATACTTCCTACATTGAGAACAAACTTTGTCGACGCTAGAACATTGCGGAAATCTTTCTAACATAGTTCTGGTAATTGGACGCAAAGCTTTACCAACATGACCGGGAAAATTGTAGGGGTCACACAATCTATGTGATGGCATGACTATAAAAAATAAATATCAATAGTTATGTCTCATCTGATTAAAGAAAGAAAATAAATTAAAGATTAAAAAGATTCTTGACGTACGTTAAATCGAGCTTAACTTCAAATGTTCTATTAAAATATTACATTTCTAAAGTCTTTTACACACACAAAGAAAGAAATGCTTTTAATGGTTTCAATAAAGGTTGTCTTGAGCAGTAAAAAAGTAAATATCAAAGTAGTTACACGAACATGCTCATGGCCATTAAGGTGTAAAAACGAAACAGCAAGGTGAAAGGACAAGATATTAGGATAAGAAGATGAAACAAAGGTGAGAGAACGAAACATTAAGGACTGTAGCATAAAACCCAGATGAAAACTACAACATAGAGTTAAAACGAACTCGAAAGTATAACTATTTACAAATGACACAATTAAAAAGCTGCCAACTGGCTAGTATACAAAAAGAAAGAATTGTGCCAAAAACAGAAATATAATACAGGATACAAGATATGTACAAAGTAGTACACTGGTTTGTAATTCATGGTTGGGTCGCTAATTGCAGTACGTAGTTCATACCTATTTTATAGGTATTTTTTAGGTATAAGCCTGTGAAGCCAGGGGCTATTACACAATGTTTCTGTGCAGTGCGTTATCCCATGTGCTATGTATATCAGTATAGCCTTATCAAAGTGTACCAAAAGCAGAGAATATGGAATGGGGCGTTCTATATTCCCTGCCTAGAGCTTCCTGTTTTAGAACCTTGGTGTTTCATGTTACAGATAATGTAACTTGTATTCGAGTTAAGTGCTGTGGCCCTAATAAAGCTTAACATTCAAGTAGTTGCTAGGACATATTAAAAGAAATCCAAGTAATAGAAAGGAATGAAAAATAATTGCTGTAACAATTAAGGGCAAAAATGGTTATCACAGAAATATACCTAAGTCTTACACAAATTTAATAAAAAAACCTAATTGATACTTAAAATAAGATAGACGAACCCATAAAAAATGAATATTTTTTTAATTCTTAACGCCAGGAATTATTAAGATTATGTGTGAATCATTTTCAATTCAGTAGACCTTCGTTATGGAGTCGTAGAGATTTTCAAAGCTATGTTAGGTATTCTTGTAAACGTAGGACTGGCTCAAGATTCTGGGAAAACGTAAAGGAGCTCGTCGTTTTGAAATCTAAAGATTTTGCTAGCTAGTTTCTCAGTTGAACTACGCACGACTGGGGTAAGTGGACTTACTCACCTGTGGTATGCACTGATCGTAGGCTTAGGATTTTATTGTTAAAAAACTTAAAGAGTTTACTAACTAATGTTTCAGTCGAACTATGCACGAGTCGGGTGACTGGGTACCTTGAAATATGAACCTGTGGCGATCTTAGGAGTTCATTGTAGATATTTTTGAGGTTATGTTGAATATTCTCGTGAGCATAATGTTAGATTGAAAGTTTAAAAGTTAATGAGCTTAAGCTCATGTCTTAAGTATTTCCAAGTTCACAGACTTTGATTCTAAATAGCTATTGGGTTCAGAAGTTTGCATTACAAGGTTATGGGTATGTTTGAGGTTATTTTAAGTATTCTCGTGAGCTTTGTGTTAAATAAAGAGTCTAGAAAGTAAATGAGCTTATGCCTTTAACATTTCCAAGTCCGCAGACTTTTGTTCTAAAAAGGTATTCAGTTTACAAGTTTGAGATACGGGATCGTGGGGATTGTTATGGTTATGTTATTTTTTGTTTTTTTACGGCAATGGTTAAGGAGATGTTATGAAAAGGAAGATATCTGATTCTAATTACTGAATTATGAACTTATATATCGTACTCAATGATTAATTAAAAAAAAAATTCTCATTTTTTAAGACGCTTCACCAGTTGAAGGTGCCACATTGGTTGGTCAGTAAATATGATAAAAAAATGCCACATGACATTTAGAACTAGAGAAAAAAAGCCAAATTTTGACTGGTCACACATCCCAAAAGACGTAAACCAATTATGGGCAGAGGGGGGCTTGGGTTGATGCGTTTTGTCATATATATATATATATATATACTAGTGGAGCTCACGCCCCCCTGCGCACACTACGCGCCAACCCCCCAACTTCCGAATATTGTGCATCAATACAAAGCAGTATTTATACAAAGTACAATTAGTAGTTACGTAGATGCTAGATATGTAAGTCCAATGGAAGCAGCTTGGAGACTTCAAGAATATCCAATTTGTGGTAGAAGTCATACAGTTGTAAATCTAGCTGTTCATCTTGAAAATAAACAAAAACTCATATTTGAAGAAAATAATATCAAAAATGTAATAAAAAATTATCAAACACCCCTTACAGCTTGGTTTGAATTAAATAAAGTAGATGATTTTGCAAAATCGCTAAAATATGTTAACATTCCAGAACATTACATTTTTGACAATAAACTTAAAATTTGGAAAAAAATGAAAGTAACACTGAAAAATATTGCTATAGGTGAATTAAACATAGTATCTCCAAAAGATCATGAACGCTTTTTTTTAAAACTTATTTTAAATAAATTACATGGGGCTACATCGTTTCAAGACGTTAAGAAACATAATGGAATAACATATAAAAATTTCAGGGATACTGCAATTGCAATGGGTTTAATAGAACATGATTCTGAAATCGACAATATTTTTAAAAAGCCATAACTGTTATGTTTCCATACCAGTTAAGACAATTTTTTGCTTGGTTTTTGATTTCAGAAAACATTCAAGGAGATAAAATGTGGAATAAATATAAAAAATATTTTACGAAAGACTTCGTTAATGATAATAATAATTGTGCTCTTCTACATATTAATCAAATTTTGGTATCGGAAGGTAAATTATGTGAGTCTTTTAGTTTACCGACACCAACCATTAGCGACTATATAAATAATTGCAATATTGAGGAAATATCTTTCAGTAAAAAATTGTTCGATATAATGTACACAAATTTAAATAAAGATCAAAGTAAAATTTTTAAAACTGTTTGTGAACAAGATGAAAAAGTATATTTCATAGATGGTCCTGGTGGATCCGGAAAAACCTACTTATATAAGACACTCATTTAGTACTTTGTTTCTAGAGGTAAAAATATTTTGTCAATGGCTTGGACAGAAATTGCATCTGTATTACTACCAAAAGGTATGACCAGTCGTAGAACTTTTCGTTTACCTCTAGACTTAGATAATATTTAAAGTGTATTTTTAGAATTCGAAAGTGAAAAAAAAAATTAAGGGAAGTTGATTTAATAATATGGGACGAGGCTTCTATGATTCTGAAAAAAGCTCTAGAAATCGTTGATAGAACATTGAGAGACTTGTGTAATACAAAACTTTGCTTTGGTGATAAATTAATAGTATTAGGAGGAGATCTTCGACACATCCTTCCAGTTAAAAAAAACGGTAACAAAACTATAATAATAGAAGAAACTATTAAATCATCGATTTTATGGAACTTCTTTAAAATTTTAAGATAACAAAATAATATCCGTTCTAGTAATATCGAATTTTTAATATTATTGTTAAGAATTGGAGAAGGGGACATAGAAACATTTAACATTTCTAAATCCTAGATAACAGATGATGTCTGTACCAAAATATTTTGTAATTACAGCAACTGTTTTGACAATAACGTGATCCTAACTTCACATAATGAATACGTTTTTTTTTTGAACAATAAGATTTTAAGTAAAATACATGGGGAAACTAAAACTTATTACAGCATCGATACTGCAACATATAAAGGTGTTGATAAATCAGATGATAATATTTATATAAATTTTTCCGTAGAAATGTTAAACAACATCCGTGAAGGCTTGTCACCTCATGAACTTAAATTAAAAATAGGTAAAATAGTAATGTTAATTCGAAATTTGAGTATATCAGACGGATTATGTACCGGTACACGATTGCGAATTACTAAATTACTGAAGTATAACGTAGAAGGCGAAATAGTAACGGGAGAAAAAATGGGTAATAAAGTTTTCATTTCAAGAATTACATTAAAAACTGGAAATACTTTATCATTACCTTTTATTTTATATAGAAAACAATTCCCATTAGTTGTAGCATTTGCTATGACTATAAATAAGTCTCAAGGTCAAAGTTTTGATAATGTGGGATTATACTTAAAAAAACCATTATTTTCTCATGGTCAATTATACGTGGCTTTATCAAGATGCAAAAATAAAAATGGAATTTTTGTTCAGGTCGATAGAGAAAACAGTTTAGAGATTAAAAATATAGTTTGGAAAGAAATTTTTAAATATAATAATGTATCTAATATTTATAATATGATTTAATTATTATTTTTTTATGTATAGGTAAAATTTATTAATTAATAATACATATCATGAATGTGTATCGTGTTCATCTATTGTACCAATTTCAGCATTAATTTAAAACAAAATAGAAATGGACGTAAGTCTTCGTGGTTTCATCAGGTTTTATAAGATTACTCATAAAGTGATGCGAAACTTTCATTGTTTGTATTAATGATACTCAAAATTTAACTTAAGTTTACGTACGTAAAAAAAAGAATTGTGTAATAAAGGACTATATAAGTGATGATGATATAATAATTGTGCGCACCAATATATGTGTATGTATTATTTGGTTTCAAAATATTGTTATCTCCATACAAATTGGTTTTTAAACGTACTTAGTTGTATTAATTATGGTGTTTTGCGCAACAACCCCCTATGAATTAATTTATGACTTTTAATTTCTTCTTGACGATGAAATAAATCATGGCAATAAGACAGTTTTGTCCAAAGATAGGTAAAGACGGTATGATCACGGTCAGGTTCCAAAAAAGTGGTGTGGGGAGGCGGTATGGGCCATGAAAAAATTCGTGGGGGTCAGTGGAAGGGCCATAGGGGGTAGGTGGGAGAATGTGGGATGTTTTAAGAAAAAATACTATACAATATTTCCATGTGATTTGGTAGGAATGTGGTAATAGACTTTAACACATTGACAGGGCTGGCAAAATGCAACGTTACAGAATGCTAACAAAAAAAGTCAGCCCACCAAAAACTTTATGCTTACAAAGAAACCAAGGGATCCAGTAGATCGAAATACAATTGATTGTATTTAAGTTTAGCTGATTATAGTCTTGTGCAGTAATCTGTAACTATTTGATTAAATATTAAAACATACATTGTTATTATCCCATGAAGCCATACGTGGTTTAACCCCCTGGCTTGAATAAAGACTTATACCATACTTCTATACTATTCATATAATATTTTGTGGGGGGTCAGTGGGGGGGCGGTGGGAGCCATGAAAAAATGTGTGGGGGGCTGTGGGGGGTCGGTGGGGGGGGCTGTGGGGGGTTTTGAGAAAAACTACAATATGTCAAAATAAGCAAGAAAATAACGGATTTTTATCTTATTTTGTGGGGGGTTGGTGGGGGGGCGGTGGGGGGTTTGTGTGGAATGCCCCACTGAGTTAACTATATAATATAGGAAGATATACATATATATATATAAATATACATATAGTCAGTATATACGTATTATACATTGTTGTAAGACCAAATTATGTCTTCAAACCTCTCGCCACTTTTTTGACCCTGATAATTTTTCGGTTCACCCTAGGCTTCCAACAATTATTTAATTAATCTTATATTTATGTTTTGTTGTATGTATTTAGTCTCACACATATTTAATTTTTATACACACATAAGTTAGAATAAGTATAATAATCACAAGCACATATAATAAAAAAATAATCTCACTGGAAACTACAAGACTATGACTTTTGTGTATATCCTAATGATATACCAGATAACTTACCAACTCATACGTATTTAAATAAATCATCACAGCACACTGATCTTATAATATTTTCTTTATTATTTACATTAGGAGATGTAGGATGGAGTACATGCAATGGATAAAGTTTTTGAACAATAGCAGACAATCTAATGTTGCTTTATTAATACTTACATCTAACTTTTTGTGGACCAAATATGTGAACGAAGTCATCCCGTATTTAATTTATGAGTACATATTGAAAACAAACAAGAAATAGTTTTTAGAAAAAAATAACATGATTAAAGCTATAGAAAACTTTGAAACAGCATTAACGGCTTGGTATAAATTGAATAAAATAGGAAGTTTCGCAGAAAAAATTAGATACGTAAGTATTTCAGAATATTACTGTTTTAATTTGACGATAAAACTTGAATTAGAACAGAAAGAGTTAGGCGTAATTAAACAATGAGGCGATTATATGTAGTGCTACCTAAGGACTGTAACAGTTTTTTTTTCTACATTCATTTAAAAGCAAGCAAGTAAAGCTGAGATTTTTAGAAATTCTAAAGACAGTCGATAACAAATATTGCAATATGTTTAGAGATACTGCTATTGCTTCAGGTTTACTTGAACACGACTCTAAAATATATAAAAATTTTTAAGAAGTTTGTAGTGTTATGCTGCTATGTAAACTAAAAAAGTTTTTTGCATGGTTTTTAAGATCTAAAGATAGTTGTAGTAAGACTCGTTGGGAATCATTCTAAAAATTTTTTACCGAAGATTTAAAAGACGTGAAATAAAGTAATGCTTTGTTGCATTTAAATTGAATCGTTAAATTTTAAGGAAAATCATGTAAAGATTGAGGATTACCAGAAACAAATCAAACAATAAACTCTGAAAATATGAAGGACAATAAAACTGTAATTGATTGAAAAACAAATTTTAAGTATTTATTTGTGAATCCAAACAATGATCAAAGAACCTGGTGTGGATCCCGTGACCCCTGGCAGAAGTAACACTTCCAACTAAAATATTATTAAACTTGGTATAACAGACACTGAGAAAATTACATTACACTCAATTTCAATAGATATTTGAGAATCTCCCATCAAAAAAGTAAAAATTATTTTTTAATGCGTGTATAAAGTACACATACTGATACGTATTAGTTGTGTACACATTATTCATGAATTCCTAATACTTCCATGTTTGCTATAATGTATGTATTAATACTTGTACAAACTGATGGTAATGTAATGCAGATTAAAAAACAAGATCTTCCCCATACTGCCCCGAAAAGATACTTTCGTCTAGTTACGCGAAACTCAAATTTCTGCTATTTAGAATAACTATTCGGGCATTTAATGTGGCATCATACATGTTCAATCAATTTTTGTTGGAATTATTGTATTGGACGAGTTAAATTTTTTTTAAAATTTTGGCTAGTATAATAGTAAAATAATTCACTCTATCTTCTCAAGATAAAAAAAAACAATAGACACATAGCTATTTTCCATTGTAAAGTTGAAATTTTTCATTCAACTCGTTTTATATAATTATTGACTAATTCATACTAAAATTAATTGTGCTTATAACTTATTTCTGCTAATCTCGAAATTATTAATAGGAATATAGGTTGTGGTCACGTGACAACTATTTTATAATACATAATAGACAATCGAAAATAAATCTATTGATTTTATAGAATATGTAGGATGTAGCTTTGTCTTTAAGATATAACTCATTATTTTTAGAACTATTCTGATTGTTTGTATGAATCCGTGTAACATATATTTTTGCACCTCAATAATTATTTTCTATACGTAAAACTATCTTTGGCCTATTTGGCTTTCCTTTCCAAATACGACTATTTTTCTAAATTTAAGAGGTTATGTTTTGCCAAAAATGCTTCAAAAATCTTGCGAATAGACATATTAATTTCTGAAACACAACACAGAAAGAACATACTTTTTTAATAGTTCTTTTCAAGATACAGTCAAAAAAAGTAATTGAGGTTATGTAAGTGCATATTTCAACGTCTTTGTATTTGTGCACCTCGATAATGTAGTTTTTTTATAGAAAACCCTTAAAAATGGTTATTATTATGTAATTTTGCTTCCTTTTCAAGATACAGCGTTTTTTCGTGTGTTCACAGATTAGGTTGTCATATTGTAGTTATTTAATACTTTTTGCACGTTTTTTACATGCATGTATGCATATAACTACATGTATAATGACCAGAATTTGCAACGCATTTTTATGTATACAATATACATAAGTATACTTTGCCTCTAGTATATAGGTAAGCTGTTTTTCTCTTCCTTCATCTTTCCTCAATACCTATGCCCTATACCTGAGGTTGAGCCAAAGTGCATCTTGGTTAAGTCGAAGCAGACACACATACATACCTATAATAGATATAATAATAATATGTCTATATAAATAGGTATAGCAATTGCCTGAGGGAAAAGGAGCACGTGGTGTACGTGTGAGAGAGAGAGAGACGGAGCAAGAGGAAGTGTGTTGGAGAGCTGAGTAAGGAGAAAGCTTGGGCCACAGGGTTGGTGGCTTCGTTTTCTCGTAATGCATTCTTCCTCATGCAGCTGTTCACGGCCCACTTTAAGAAGTTTCACTTCAAAAAAAACTTTTAATGAAATCGTTAGTAGTGATACAAAATTACACTTTGTTAATGGTCCAGGAGGTTCTGAAAAAACATTTTTAGTATAAGACATTAGTTTTTTTTTTTTTGCTTAAAAAGTGAAAGGTTATCTTTAGGGCTTGCATGGAAATTGCTTTAATTTTATTACCTAAAGAAATGACAACTCAGAACATTTTGATTCCTAAAAAGCTTTGGAAATAGTGTATGAAACTTTAAAAGGCTTATGTGATAACCATATTTCATTTGGTACAGAATTATTTATTTTAGACAATTACTTTTAGTGATAAAGCATGGGTGTAATAGTTCTATAATTCGTAAAACTGTAAAGTATTTTATCTGAGGGAAATAATTTAAAAATATGAAATTGAAAAGTACTATGCAGTGTTCAGATTTAAAATTTTTATCATTGTTAACGGACATTGGAAATGAAACAATGAAGTCTTTTGAAATTCTACAGGGATGGAAGACTGATGACGTTTGTAAACAAATTTATGGAGATGGTAAGAATAGCTGCCTGAACAAAGTTTTTCAAACAACCGGTAACGAACTTTTCTACATTTCAAATGATAAAATTTTGAATTTCATTAAAGGAAAAAAACTTAATTATTATAGCCTTGATTATGCAAAATATGAAAGTAGTGATCGCACTGATGAAAATATAATCATAAACTTTTATATAGTAACTCTGTAATATACATGAAAAATTACCGCCACGTATTTTCAATTTAAAAGTAGATGCTATTGTTATGTTGATAAGAAGCTTCAGTCTATTCGATGGATTGTGCAATGGCACTAGATCACGTATAACATAACTATTAAAATATAATTTTGAAACAGAATTAATAACTGGTTAAAAATAGTTTTAGCTTTTTTTATAACAATCAATAAATAAGAAGGTCAAAGTTTTAATAAATTAGGATTGTACTTCAAAAGTCCTTTGTTTTCTTATGGTCAACTATACGTACTGGTATAAAGATGTAAGAATCTCGAGAATCTGTTTATACAAAATAATTAAGTGAACGAAGCAAACATTTACAACATTTTATAATAAAAAATTGTTTATCGTTAACAATTTTATCATTTGTTTGTCAAAGTTTATCCCTTAAAATTTCTCTTAAAAATTGAGTTTTTGAAATGTATAAAATGCATCTTGAAAATTTGACTTTTAAAAAGTGAAAACGTAAGAAAAAACTTGTATATTAAGTCCCTGTATTTTAAATTGTTACATTTAGGAAAAAGAAAGGCTCACATAACAAATTTTTTCATGCTATTGTAACTTTGACATTTATCTTAAGAACTTTGAATTTTGTTAAAAGAACAATTTTACAGAATTAAAGAACAGGACAGTCTTAAATTTCGTACAAGAAACTCTGTTATTGCAAAACTCGTCGTATATTGTCAAACGCCGATTTTATAGTCACAAAAATTTTGGACTTCCGTTTTTTGGAAAAAATACTATATTGCTGCTATGTAATAATGATATGAAATGTTGACTAATTTATTATATAATAAAATATAGTAATATTAGGTTATATGTTGTATGTATTTTTTAAATAGACTGGAATATGAGAAACATCATAAGGAAACGTAAACAAACTGAGTAACACCTAATTATTTATCTAACAAATCCATTGTTTTGTAGATAATTAATCAAAATCATATGCAGTTACTAAATTTTCGAGTTTTCGATTTAATGTTTTTAGTGTAACTTTACATTGACTAAGCCACTCCCATGAGCAATTTTGTAGAGTTACTTTAACAAGTAAAAAAGTTCGTCGTTGGCTTCAGAAAAGTGTGACACGCACATCATTACAAAGTCGATGTTAAGTAATAACATATCTCATAAACTTTTAAATCTCATGAAATTTTGATCGCTTTTGAGTGTATTTGGTGTGAAAAAAATGATTAATCATACTAATGTCATAAAGCAAAAAGTCGCTACAACTGTTGTAATCGCTAACAACGAGAACTCCTTAACAGACCTGGCTAAAATCTTACATACCAATTCTTGACATCGTCTTAATGATTTTAGTACAGCTTCGATCCTTAAAATATCAATAAACTAGCAGCCCCCCGTCTCGGCTTCGCCCGAGACTTACTAAATATTACACCGTAGTGTGTTGACACGTAATGTGAAACATTTTTAGTTAGAAAATTTTACACATATTCCCGATACATCTCAGAACAAAAATCTTCTTATTAAAAACATATTTTTTTGGAATCCATATAGTTTATTTGGTCAAATAATAAGGTGTGCAAATTCAAAAAAATAATTATGCTGAAAAGTACTGTGCGTTCTTTATGCCATAAAATAATCGATGGCTATAAGAAGTTGTTGATTTGGTTTCTTCTGTGCAATTCACGAAAAGGGCTATTTTTTAAAGCTGTTAAGATTTAAAACCCCCAAAAAATTTATATTTAAAAAAAATTGTTTTTTCTCATATCTCACAATTTTATTACCAGAGCAACAAAGTCCTGGACCTTAAACCCAACATTTTTATTGCCACAGAAACACAAATACATTTTCTACTCATTAAAAAATCTGAAGTAGGATCTTTAAAGATTTCAAAGATTGCTGTGAGGGTACAATGAAAAGCTGATCTCTCACGTAATGGACTCTTAAGTTGACGATTTTGACGCTGCTGTTTTAATCTCGATAAATTTTCTGCGTCAGTTTCTTGACGCCTCAAATTGTATTCATTAGATACATTTGAGGTTTTCTTTCCAATATACCCTTTTGCGACTATTGGTTTGCTTACGACTTTTATGACCCCTAAAGGCTATTTTCAGTCAACTTTGTTAATTTTAATACATTTGTTGGCAAGGTAGTTCGACGTCCGATGGCCCTAAAAAAGACCGGTGAGCTTCTTAAGTTAACTCTTTATTGACTGCAGTTAACAGCAATTGTGACTGCCTGGATACCTCAGGGTGATCTTCTCTGGCTTACTGTTGAAGACCCAGACTGATTGGGAGAAAAATTACAAAGTCCGAAGCTTTGGGGCTAGTTGTAGTGCTCTTTCCCAACGTCTCCCGGTATAACTTTAAAGACGTTGGTGTCTAAAGCACCTTTTTTATTTTGCAGATTTAGTTGTTTTGGTGATCTTAGATGGGGAGATTGGTTAGTGATACTTGTCCAGTGGAGGCTGTCCCGTTGGCTCAAGTTTTTTTTCCTTTATAGCTGTTATAGGTTTGCCCAGCGCAGACCTTGGAGAGGATCAGTGATTCCTGGTTGAATGCTTAGAGTCGAGAGGGTAATATAGAGTCGTCGGTCACCGGGTTTCCCAGCCCTGCGAAGAACAACTCCGCAGGTGACGTCTGCCAGTGAATAGCTGACTTGGTTTAATAGTGCCCGTCTTTAGTTAATATAATCTTTTAGTTGACGAATCGCTTCCGGAAATGGTAATAAAAATGTATTTGTTGGCAAGGTAGTTTACACTAAGGTGACCCCTAAAAAGAACCGATGAAATTGATGGTTAAGTAGGGAACGTAAATACTTATAATGGCCCTAAAAAGCGCCAGTGGTGAAACTTCCAGGCTATTCTTTATTATTATTCCTGATGATGAAGAGCTGGCTACGGGTTGCTTGATTCTTACCCTGGGAGTCTCGATGTACGGAGACTGTGATGGAGGGAGGTACGCCGCTGACCAAAGAATATTTCGTCTCGGGTCGTTTCCCAGATAACCAACTGCTCATCGTTAGACGGAAACATGTGGGTAAGCGCGTTGGGGACGCGACGACCAAGAAGGTAGCCGTTGTGGCTGCCCGTGCCCCTCAGAGCTGTTTTCCCTTGCTAATATTTGTAGCCACAAATTCTCTAACTGCACCAGGTGAGATGGTGGGACTGCCATACAACTATGAAGAGTTGGTACAGATTGTGCTCTGGCTAGATATGTCTCCTGGTATTCTGGCAGAGTCGGCATCGGTTAGAATTAATTTATTTTTCTTTGATCGCACTCGTCAAGATTCAGGGAGAAGGGACACTTGGGTTTCTTCCCCCATGGAAAAGAGTGTCGTCCGTAACCGGGATACCCAGCTGCAGGACTATCAACAGCATTCTCTGAACAGCTTGATGAGCTGCCGAAGCTCGACTGTACAACTAACGATACGCTCCGGCCTATTATAACCACACTTATTTAATTTTGTTGCAGGTAGCTTCGATTTTATGTCGACGCCGCCTAGCGGATTTTACTGAACTAAAGTGGAAAGCTGGCGTATTTTTGCAAAACTTTGAGCTCATTTATTGCTATTGTTATTAAATTTTTTAAGATAAAAATATACTAAAACCATCTAGGAAGTATCATGAATCAGTGTGCAAAATTTTAGCAAAATCGGTTCAGTAGTTTTCGCGGTTAGCGATTACAACGGTTTTAGCGACTTTGCTTTATATATTAGTAAGATGAAGCAATAAATAAGGTTCAAATCTGTTAAAAATAAGCTACCTGATATAGAAGTAAGGATATAAATAAGAAAATAGCTTCTTATTATAACTCTGATAATAGTAATTACCTACATTTTTTTGATTATCAAATAGGTGGAATGATATGTATTTTTATTCTGTGGTATGAAAAATAAAGAGATTGAGCTCCAGGAACTTTTTGCTCTGGTAATTAGTAATAGTAATATTAAACATACTGCATGGATTTCAAGCATAAATATAATATTTTTAATGAAACGTTTCTTGTTCTGAAACGTATGAAGCGTAGATGTTAAATTTTCAACTAAAAACGTTTTACATTACGTGTCAACACATTACAGTGTTCCATTTAGTAAGTCTCAGGTGCAGTCAAGACAGGGGGGCTGCTAGTAAAATTATAAATACTGTATGATACGTAATCGCTGTGTTTGTTGTTTAATTTTTTTAATTGATATGTCAGTAAAACTTAATAATGTGTTTTTTATAAGAATATATGTTTGTAATTTCTTTTTGAATGGCTGTTATGAAGGAACGCCCTGCACAATTTAATCTTAACACCTTTACAACGATTCATTTTTCGCATGTTTGTATACTAAGCAGAATCAGTAATAAAGCTATATTTTTTAATTTTCCTACTCCAAAAAAAAACTTACCGACCAGCCAATGCAGGTAACGAATCTATACTTAGTGCAAAACTGGGTACCATCATTCCCTTATTTTTGACAGGGGTTATTGGATAATTGGGTTATTTATTCGAATTTTCTACCACACAGGTCACGTGCTATCGGCTCAGGCTATACTTCCAGCATACGGTAAATATAATTTATTGTCAACATCTTTCATTGTTAATAGATAGGCCTGTACAGAAAGTTTAAAATTAATTTAAATGGTTCTTCTTAATGTTTAGATAAGATCATGAGCTACAACGCCCTGAAAAGTTTTTTTTTTATAAATGCAACATAATTGATGGAAAATTGGGTTACAGAGTGCATATAAAAAAGTTAAGTTAACTGAGTCAAAAACACTATTGTAAAAGGCTGATTACAAATTATAAGGTACAGAACCGTTTATCATTCTTCATTCAAACCAACAAAAGATTAACACAACCTCTATCAATACAACGGCACACCTACGAGGACCTACATAACCTCTATAAGTACAGCAGCCCACTTAAATTTAAAAACGTTGTCTTATTCTTTACAAAATTGTTAAAATTAAGAATGTTACGTAAGTAACTAATGAAGTTGTTTATCTGAAAAAATAGTTAATTTTTTTATTATCACACGTTACCTTAAAACAAGAATTATCAATTTTATCCTTCATTCCCGCTACAAAATGTTTTATAAAAATGCATTTATTAAAAGACGTTAACTAATGTTACATGGAAAAATAATGGCTTGGGGTGCACGTAAGTTAATAAGAACGTTTAATATTCGATAATCCATTATAATTTATATTGGTAAAGAACAAGTGTATTATTGACTGACTCATCCAAACTCTCACGAATGACTCCTTTTAACTCGCTCAACCGACTCCTCTTAACGGTCTTGACTGACTTCCTTGCTTGGCATTCTTTGACTACCCTCATCTGCTCTATGCTTAAGGGCTTAAAACAAAAAGGGGTGCAGGGATGCATAGCTATATGCTACCGTAAATATGCTTATGTGCTACCGGACGTATTAAGTCTGAGACCGTAAAGCCGTCGTCCTCAACGGCGATCACTTTTGCCTTTTTATACATTTAGAAAATACATTTAGAAAAAAGGGTGGGTTATATTACCTATAATATCTGTTTCTTCTTCACGGAGAATTATTGTCCTTGTAAATCACCGTTTTTAAACTAGCGTCATCTTAAATGTACATGTTCTACTTGTATAGTCCGATGAACGACATCTAAATTTTAAGTACACATAAAAAACATGTATATACGATGTACAGGAACAGTGATCCAATGAGCTTACATCTAAAATCTCGATGTACGCCGCCAGATGCACCTTAAGTCTCATTGTATGTATATCTACACCCAAGTTGTACATGTGTACATACATGCTTCTACTTAGAATAGTCTCTTTGTCTTCTTGCTATCAATAAAAAATATACAGAATATTTGTTTATTCAAGATAATTTTATATATGTTGTACTAAATTCAATATATATGTATATCATTAATGTTATAATTTTTATTTGATTTATCATTATTTTTTGTATTGTTTCAGCTTATTAAATCGTCATTTCAACTATTCTTAAGCGTAAAATTAGATGATAATAAAAGGAATGTTTTTTTTTTAATAAACAATTATTTAACACTTTTTTATTATTATAAATCTGATACAGTAATAAAACATACCAACTTATTAAATGCAGTATCGCGTAGCAATATAAGTAACACCATTATCGCTGATTAATAAGCACGGACATAATGACGCTAAATTAGAACAACTAATTGATTTAATAATAGTATCCAAGTCTACAATATAAGAAAATAAATGAAAACTAAAGCTTATTATTTTATAAGATTTGTAAGTAAATTTAATATTACCATCTATGACAAAAACATTTTCAATCCTACAAAAGAAAGGAGTATTTTCTCCGAATCTCACAACAATAACTGTTCCTGTTTTGTAAACAAAATTATCAAGAGTAATAATATTTTAAAATTATTACTCTTTTAACAGTTCCTGCTATTCCTACCAGGAAATTAAAAATGAATTAAGTTATTTGACACATTAGCTCCACAATTAAATTCTTTATTACTATACTTACAGTTGAATAAATGCATTTGCCTTAGCAAGTATCGCATTGCAATCGTTTTTAAAATATTAATTTTGGAAGATGAATTAGGAGCAATTTTTTTTATCTCTTGATGTTTGGATTCCATTCGATCGTTTGATATCTTTATCACAGGCCCGTTTTGTTCATTGAATCTCACATAGTGTAGTAGCATATGAAATTTTCGTCTTAAATATCCAAAATACCGTAAATTAAGAATAAGTAGTTCTGTACTGTACGCGCGTAACTGTTCACGATCACCCTCAATAATTACAAGTGATTTAACAACACTGATAATATTACGGAGGCATATGTGAATTTCCCAAAGGGACTGATTTCTAGAAACCTTAGTACCTACAATACATCCAAAGTAACGAGAAAAAAATAAGGATTCAGCAGCTGACATTTTTAATTTGCCATTTTTTTAACGTATTCTAAATCGTGAAGAGGCGATCGGTGAGCAGATTTAAAATCAAAATCTAGTGAACCTAATCTTTGATTCACATATCTTATATCTAAAATACCTTCTTTTATCATTAATAATAGTAAATCCGTCATCACGTAATTAGCAATTCCTTCGGAAAGATCGTGCATGACGTCGGACGTCATACAGCTAATAACGTGATAGTCCTGCAAAACGTTAAAGACACAGGCTTTTTTCATACCCGTAGACGAAGTATCAATGTTCACAAAACCTTTTTCATATTTTTCGTCTGTTCTCAGAAGTTTTTCTTTTTCTTGTACCTGGGTCTTACTTGCATCTACATGTACGTAGCAGACACGACACAATCTGGTGTTAGAGAATGACTTTCCAAAACCGAAGATGCCATTAAGGCCTACGTTATCACCTGTGATGAGGCTTGTAATTAAAAAAATTTTTACAGTATCATTATTATTCACTTTAATTTTCATTCCGTTGGTCCTTAATTTATCAAGATCTTTTATCAAGGGTCCAAAAATTTTTTGATTCCCGTATTTTTTCCTATCTTTGGTATAAAAGATATCGGTAAAAACTATGATCTCTAATTTTGAGGAATAATTTGGCATCAAAAAAAGGTGCTGTATCATATACACAGCCAATTCAATTGTTTCCTGCATGCGAACTATTGGCATTGCCAAGCTTACTAACATCGTAATACACTATAAAAGGTAGGGCAAAGCTGTTTTTGTTAAAATTTTGTATAATTTTCTTTCATGATGTTCCATTAGCATAATTCGTTAAAACGTTTGTCTCTTCTTCTACCGCTTTTTTATAATTAAATTGCTTTAAACGTGCCATCTATCTCTAATATTTTCCTTCATGACGATTCTATGGATATAATAACTAACAACTGGTTTTTCGTGCAAAAAAATATCGATCTTTTGTCTTTTTATTCACGTAGTTTTAGCAATAGAATTTTCTTCTGGATCTGCAAGTAGTCTTAGGGTTTTGTACCAATTGAGTCTTTTAGTTTCACTGCTATGGTTTATAAAAGGATTTTTAAATTTCTGAAAAGTTTCACTTATTTCCCCAGAAACTTCTTCAGATACAGTATTATGTAAATTCCCGTTTATAAATTTTAGTAACAAGGGATTGTACGTGTCTCTTATAAAAACTCGCATTCAATTTAAAATATACTGTACATTTGCTTGTGAACAAGATAAATTATGGTACAATTCATTAGTCCAATTAATAATGGGAGCATCAATATCCATTTGTTTTTGTTGAATGTAACTTTGTGTTAAAAATTAGTAATAAAACGATTGAAAAATGTTAAATTGAATATTAATGACTAAGCAAAATACGTTCAGTTGTCGAAAAATTTGAGATATATTTACACATTAATGTTTTTGAAAGAAATGTCTTTATACGCATTGAAACATACAATCTTTTTAAGTGTATTTAACACACATTTAACCATTTATAAGTTATTGTTCTTAAATTACATAGCTTAATTTTTTTTCGTACTTTACATGAACACTCCAAATATAACGATATTTATCACAATAATTATATATGAAATACTTTTGGAACATGAAACACGCTCATGTTTAATAACAATAAAAATAATTAAGAAAACTGTGTTTTCTCAGACTTTAAATCTGAGACATTTATACACTAGGAACTATGGAACTATGTACTTTAATTTTGCCCAACTCAACAGATAAGTTAGTAACAGCACTAAGGCCAATCATTTTTTTCCCTATTTAAATTGTATAAGTGGTACTGGTAAAACGACCACAAATGACCGCAGGCGTAAGAGTAGTCTAATTTTAAAGAAAAAAATAGCAGAAAACATAATTCAATTGCCTTAAAGGCGTCTAAAAAATTATATATACAATTATTCAAAATAACGTGATAACAAGTATATGAACCTAGCGCTTCACAATAGACTACGTATGGCTGATAGAGGAGACCAAGATTTAGATATCTCTTTTTTGTATCTGTCACTAACTTCTTCAAATCTTGATGTGACTGAAAATTGAAAAATTCCTTATCATGCGCGTGTACAACTGCATAAGTTCTTAAAGTGCGTATTGTACAGTAAAGAGTATAATTAAATTGTAGTTAAAAAAAATGATATCAAATTATAAAATATATGAAAGTTTCGATGGAATCGTTATTACTTATTTACGTTTAAAGTTTTATAGAAAATTGTCCTAAGATTACTGGTTTTTACCGTTATATGCGAAATGTACGATCTCACTATCTCTGTTGTTGTTGGCTTCCATTTCACTCTAGTACTTTTTCCTTTAAAAAAGTACTCGAGTAAACTAGGTATGAGTAATGTTGCCAACTCTAGTACTAAAATGGTACATAAACCTGGTTTAGGATCTTTTGCAATTGTCACCTTATGGGCTATAAAAATCAGAAGCGAGTTAAAAAATAGGTGTATTTGAAAAGTCGTTCAGATAATGTGTGGAATTATACTATGTACTTACAAGAAGTAGAAGGAAAATATTTCTTGCTTACAGTATCAAAATTGGAATAATCTAGGGAAATTAATATCGAAGAGTCATTGTCATTAACTGAAATTATGTCAACGGTTTTTTTTCTTTATTTTGGAGCTGGCTCACTGCTAGCCTAAAACTATTTTTTTAAATGCTGTACACTTTAATGCGTAAGCTCTAAAAAATCTGATTTTACTCTTCCAAATTTTAATTTACAATCAATGTTGACCTGAAAAAAATTATTCGACGCATTTCGGAAATGTCTAAAGATATCTTTTAAAGTACCAGCAATATTATTATGTAGACTGAAAGTACGTTTAGTGTTATGACTTTCCTCTGTTAATTTAAAAAAGTAATTATCTTAAAGTACGTCTTCTTAAAACTGCAGAGTTCAAATTTATTTAGATTTACAGAGTAATTTCCAGTAAATGGAACAAACGACTTGGTTTTTATAGTATAGCGATAATTCATAAATTGCAGACTGACACACAAGCTATACAAAAACGTATTTTCTATAAGACTTTATGAAATACAATAACTTACAAGCTCTGATCCTAAAGAGGTTTGAAAAATTAAAAATTCTTCAAGAATTTTCTTAAGGTTTTTATAAATGCAATCTTTTTCGTATCGTAAAATAAAGGTTTTAACCCATTTTAAAAATATTTCTTCTGTCTTTCTTTTACTAAAATAATCAGTTACCAACGATTGTAAACCATTGACGTTGACTTTCTTATTTTAATCTGTGAATATTTAACACGTATGCAGCATTGATATGTCTATGTATAAAATAATGGTTATTAAATATATTGTACACTTCAGGTACTCCACGTGATCAGAGACGAAAACTTTTACTCACATGGCTAGTTTCTTGATTATGAAACGTAACAATAGAAGAATTATTTAAAAATAGATATTTCTTAAACAAAATATTTTTCCAATTATTATCCGTATGCGTTAATTTTTTTCTAAAATCAAGACATTGTTAGCTCGATTTCCGGATATGAAAAAACAAAAATCTTCAAGTGTCACTGTCACTGAAGAGTTTGGTGCTGGTAAAAAAATCTAAAAAATTCACTTAAACTTCTCACATGGAGTACTACCCATTCCCAAAATGAAAAAATTGTTTGAGTCTGATAACGTGAAATACTTTATATATATTACACACGTCTTTTACCTTGATTAGAAACGTTCGGTTGTCAAGTGTTTTTCAATGTTAATAGTCCAATTGTATGTCCGATCAATGTTCGAAATTTATAACATTCATTTAATAGTTCGCCACTTGCATTTCGACGCTCTCGGCGATTGTGAATTTTAAAAGTCTGAGATGGTTCGTAATACAAACTTATCTTTTCAGTAGAAAATATTTCTAAGTTATTTTCACTTATAAGAATAAATCTCCTACTATCAATTCTACAGTAAAAGAATTTATGTTAATGATTCTACATTTTCTGATTTTATGACACTTACATTTTTTAATTTTAATATGTTGGTGTTTGTTTAGTTAAAACGTTTTTAATGAAAACGATTTGAATAATGTTGCATGGTACACGTTTATTACTAAAGGGAGTTTGAAAGTACAGAAGAATAAAAATATTTATACATGTATATAAATATATATATATATTTATATATTGATCATGGGAACAGAGGACAACTACTAATTATTTTGCAACCTAGGATAGGAATTAACTTTGAGCCTATAGGGCTAGAAGGATCATTTTCGCCCGTGCCACTGACAAACTATTTTTTTTTCAATTATTAATTTAGTTTTTTTAGTTTTAAGGTATGATAATTTAAACATTTTACTTATATGGCGTAGATGTGTTATGTACTATTTTTTTATTGCAAATGATATTATCTCAGATAAAAGCACCCTCAGCACTTTTCCAGTCTCTACGTAATGATATAAAATTAGTTATCCCTCATGGTTATCATTATTGACAAGAAGTTGAAACAGTTCTTTGCTTTTTACCGCTGAAAAAATATGCATACTATTGATAACTACTTTCTTATAAGACAAAAATTAATAATCTCCAGTTGAAAATCAGCATTTATGAAGTACCAGTAAAAATGTATCAGGAGATTTTAGAAAAAATTTAATACAATTACAAATTTTTACTTAATAAAAAATATTCCTCAACTTTTTCAATTTTTGAATTTTATCCCTATACGCGTCACTTTCTGAATCATCTTGCTCTCTATCCGTTTTCAAATCGATGATTTGATCCTCCGAATTTTTAATTGAGGCTTCATTTGAATCTAGAACATCATGGACTGGTAAAACATTTTCATTTCAAGATTCTTTAGTATGTGTAATGGAATCGACTGTATCAACACTGTTTCTCCATTAATTTCAAAAATCATAGCTGGAGTCTCTTTTAAGCTAATCTGTTTTGAATCAGTATTTGAACATGCTAAACTGATTGACTCAGTCTCATTTTCAAAATCTTTTTTACAGAATACTTTTTTGAAACATTCCAATTTTTCTTTGATGTCGTCTCTTTTTTATAATTACTGGGAAGAAATGATAGAATTTCACTATTTCGTATTAACTGGAGATATTCTTCAGCTATGTTAACAACTAAAATAAAATAAAAACATTTGTGCACACAATTTCATCATAAAAAAAAGAAATGAAAAATTCGTAATCAATGCATTGTCAATGTCAAAAAATCGAACTGTACTGTCTAAACGTTGGACTAAAATACAATTTATTTATGAAAAAATAGTCCCACATGAGGTAGAACTATCATGGTTTAAGCATATCTTGTGAGTATCACTTAGTTGATGCATACCGCTAGTATATGCTTCGTTATTGCTGATAAGTGCTGCACATAACAATCCTTTCTCTTAATCTTAAATATTTTGAAATCTCTTATCCGTGTACCTTGATGACAATGTATCAAATGACAGTTCTTATGACACTTATATTACATACAGGTATGAATGAGTTTTTTTATGTTTTGTGCATGGTGCACAATTGAGTGTAACTATGCACTATTTTTCTTTATGTATTGCGTGAAACGACAGTTATAAGACTGAAAATAAATTGCAAAATATTCACCTCAATGAAGTATGGGTGTATGTACAGTATTCAGTGGAGCATAGATACACAGAATTTTTATATGAGTATACAACAGACTGTTTGATTTTCCCTGAAAAACACTCAATGAGGTCTTCACATTTCTAATCGCGAAGAATAGTTTGAACAAACGAGTCGTCCATTACATCTGCTAAAGTCCTGCTTATTAAAATTTCCCCTGGAGTACGACGCAAATATCTAAAAAAAATGAATCAATGACAGCACTTCGGTATGGCAACATAGATTTAGAGAGTAGCTGGACGTATACTGGCAACTATAGAGAAAGCTATAAAAACAGCCACCAGCGTAGACAACAAAATAGGCTTGCGTAACAAGGGACAAGGACCGTACAATTTTTAAGCAACACGGGAAAGTTACCACAGAGAAAAAAAGTCTTCTGAAAAAGGTGCGTTGGCAATCAATAATGCACCAATAAAAAGCACAGACGTAGAGAGTGGGTTTGATAAAGACAATAAATGGTGTTTGTATTGTAGATGACACTACAAACTCTCAAATAAGGAATGCAAGCAGCTGTATAAAGATCCACTAACTAAAAAATCACCACAGCCTAAAAACCCTCCAACATACAAAGCAACATGCAAAGAATCTGTATGGGGAAGCAAGAGCAGAATTGCGTAAAACAACTCAGTGGTGATAATAATTCTCATCAGCATTAACAAAAAATATGAGAAATAAATATAATACTACAAATGGAGGTAATGCTTATAGAGAACACTTTTAATATAAAATGGGTTATTACAAGCAGTGCTAACAACGAGGCAGCAAGGCCACCACAAATTTCAGGAAGGTTTCGCAAGCCGAAACAATAAACAGAAGAAATTTATACTCCAATGAAGCTCGATGCGCTCCCCAATTATCGAGCGTTAAGCAATACGCGACAAAATTATAAAGGCGCTAAGTGGTAAAGGAAAAGAAGGCACATGTACAGATAACAAATTGCACGGAGGTGCATATACATGGTAAGTAGAGACAGAGAAGCTTAATAACAGTACACGGAGCTTAGCATAGTCTATAAGAGAGCTTATTAGTTAGTCATGTGAAGTCAATGTTCAGGTAAGATAACTACTGTGGGTACATTAAACAAACAAAAGTAGAATTTTTTGATTACACCGACAATAATGAACCCTTTAAAGTAAATAGTAATAGCTAATTGTGACACGCCACAATTATCAAATAGGGCAACGACACAAGTGTGGAAGAAAAATGTCGTTAGCCAGCAAAACCCTCAGAGAGCACAGAAAAAATATTTGCTTCAACATCAGAGGCAGACAAAAAGCTGAATGTACACGATTTGTTGGAGGAAAGATCAGACGATGATCTTTGAAGTGATAATCAAGGTAAGAAGGCAAGATAAAGAGGGAAGGCCAGGAATGAGAATTGACGTTTGGGAGACCAACCAAAACATGCCTAAGGAAAAAGCGTCACCTAAGGGTATGGAAAAAACAGATCCAACGTTTTGTAAAATTGATAAGCGAGATCAGTTTGAAAAACCGGAGGATCAAACAGTAAAGGAGCCCAACTTATCATCAGACAAAACTGCGCTGACAGATAAGTGGCGAGAGTTTCTCAACGAAAATGCAAGAAGAGAAAGAAGTAAATGATTTCAAGCTCATACAATACTTTTTAAAGTGCCAGGACTATTTCATAGCCTAATACTTTTATTTAATTTTAACCTCTTGACTGACGATCTAAAAGAGATATTTAAAAATTCAGATTATCTGCAAAGGTTTAGAGAGCCAGAAAAAACAAAGAATATACTAAACACGCCTTAAGAATATGGTGAGAGAAGTTTATATGCATTATTTTTCAAGGATTTAAGAAAAACGTATGTGTACACTTTAAATTAAGCCGAGAAATTTATATTAAAATGCACTATATTGAAACGGACAAAGAAGAAGTCGGCACGAATAACGTCTAGATAGTAATAACGAGAACTTTTATAACATGACCCTAATGCGAAATTCTAACACTGAATCGAAAAGTGATTCACATAACGAAAAGCGCATAAGGCCTCCACCTAAACCATTACTACCACTAGATTTTTAAAGCAGCTGCAAGCCATTTACTAACAAGAATACAACGACAGTTATTATGATAATATTAATAATAATAATAATAATAATAATAAGAAAAAGAAGAAGAAAAAAAATAACAACAATAATAATCCCTGAGCTGAGGACATCAGCCTATGGGGTACATGCTTTCCGGGTGAAGGATAGAGGCGAGCTCTCTGCAGGTGTATGGCTTCGAGGCACTGCGGTGGTCGAAGCTTGTACCTGTGGGTGGTTGGAACGAAATAGAATAGTTGTCGTGGACCAAAATGCCGAGGAGAAAAAAATCTAGGTTTTGTTTCTGAATGAAACCAAACCTGGGTGACGCTAATAAAAACAACGTACCCCTGGTGGTTACCTCTCAGAGGAGGTCCGCCACCAGTTCTGACCTGGTGAAAGCCCAGGTGACTAGTGTTAGCCTCACGGATTCTGGAGGGGGGGGGGCCCAAAGGGGTCCAGTACAAAAGTGCTATGCCTCTTAACATCTGAAAGCAAATGACAACTGGTGGTTGGTTAAACGATTGGACCAACGAACCACAGGATATAAAAAAGAATAGCTGGCATGAACATCAGCTGACACTGGCTAAATCAACGGTAGTTGCTCACCTACAGAAAACCTTGAACGATATAGAAAAGGAGGAGGAAAAAGTATTAGGTAAGATGATAGACGTCTTACAAAGTATTAAAAAGCAATTGATGGGCAGCCAAACGTCAGCAGCACAGTCAAGGAAGCCAGAGTTCACCTGGTAGAAATCTGTGCGATCTTAAAGGACCTTAAAGGCCACCGCCAGAGGACTGTGGGAAAGATGTAAGTGTGAAGGAGATCTCTGCCAGCTCGTGTAATTAAACATCCTCCGAAAAAGAGAGGTAGAGACGATGGTGCTACCGAGGATCGAAGCGTATAAAAAAAAAAGCAAGAATGACGATGACAACGACGAACTGTAGAGGGAAGTCGTAAACAAAAGAAAGCAGGCACTTGCGAACCGCAATGAGCAAGTGGCTGCTAAAAAGAAGCCGGTAGGTAGCACACCGACTCTAATCAAAGGTAAGCCAGGAAAGAAAATAGAAAAGCGGAGAAAGACAGAGGAAAGAAACAAGACCACTCTCGTAAAACCAGCAGAACAAAAGTCATACGCGGAAGTACTGGAAGCATTCCATAACGTGGTCGACCCAAGAGACTGTGGCGAGGAAGTTACCAGAATACGCAGCACAAAGGCTGGTTGTGTTCTAGTGGAGCTTGCCAAAAGCACCAAAGATAAGGAGAAGTTGACGCAGGCCATCTCACTGGATATCGGTACCACAAGAAAGGTACAATCAAGGAAATCTATAGTTACCTCGGAGGAACTAGACTTAAAGACAGTCGCTGATTAAGAGGAAGTTTTAGCAGCCATCTTAGAGGTTACTGAGACCAGAGAAGACGCAGGTGAATTTAAAGTGGCTATGCTACTGCCAAATTGATGCAGGAAAGAATGGCGCTGGCCAAAATGGTCGAGGCTGGCGCTTCGTCCCTGTTGAGAAAAGGAACGATAGCAGAGGGTTGGATCCAGTGCCGACTAAGCCGCAGGATTATCGTTCAGTGATGCTACAGGTGCCTGGGATATGAGCACACAAGATACGACTGTAGAAGCCTGGACCGATCAGGCCTCTGCTGAAGATGCGGTAAAGACAAACACAGAGCTATGGACCGTAAGGCCGAACCACGATGTGTCCTATGCAGTGAATCTGCGCATGGAGGAGAGAGCACTAATTATGTGCCTGGATCTGGAGCGTGCAGGGCCTTTAGAGAGGTCCTGGACAGAATAAAAACCTGACATGATGCCCAGAGTTCTCTAAAGAAACATGAACAGGGCAATTGACGCAGATGCCCTCCTGCCACAAATATTATGCGAAAGAAGGGTAGACGTAGCGCTTATGAGCGAGCAGTACAGGAACTTTAAGCCACCTAAGTGGCATAGCAATGCAACAAAGACGTCGGCCATTTAAGTTCCTTGACCAGACAAAATCCGCCAAAATGCAAGTGGATCAGGAAGACATATTGTCTGGTTGAAAAGTGGAGGCATCACTCATGTCAGCTACTACTTTTTACCAAACACTAGTATCAAAGAATACAGGAAAAGTATGAATTACCTCGAAGATACCATCAAGGATGATATGGAAGGTAACCTATTGGTCACTGGAGACTTTAATGAAAGAGCAGTAGAAAGGAGAATGCCTGGAACGAACTCCAAGGGCTGGGCAGTCCTAGATATGGTGGCAAGGCTAGGACTGGTCATTGTAAACGAAGGAAGGACCACGACTTTCCGAAGGCCAGGATTTGGCGAATTAATACGAGACATTACACTGGCTTCAGAGAGCCTGGCGCTGAGAGTGGAGGAATTTTAGGTAATTGAGGACGAAAACAGTAGCAATCACCAATACATCGTCTTCGAAATCACCGATACAATAGACAGAAGAGGCATAGCACGGTAAAAAGGATGGAATGTTAAAAATCTGGACACAGAACGACTAGCAGAAAAAGTTGAGAATGGCATCGCTGCTATTCAAAGCGATGACCCAGAGCTAAACACAGAAGAAAAACAGAAGCTTACCAAAGAAACCATGCAACTCCTAAAAACCGCATGCGAGGCTTTCATGTCCAGGACAAAAAGATGGAACGGCAAACGCTCAACTTACTGGTGGAACAAGGAAATTGCGGAATTGAGGTGCCAATGTCTCAAACACAGACGCCTCTAGCAGACCAGAGGCCAGACAAAGGTACTCTGAGTACTAGCTTTTAAGAAATACGATGTGAGCTGCTATTAAGAACAGCAAAAAGCAGCAGCCAGCAGTGCTGGTTGGTGTGTGGGATGGGCTTAAGCGCGTGTAGACTTCCTTAAACAGCTTCGCTCTATTATTTTTCTACCCATGAGCAGCTGTGGACTGGCGGCCCATGCTTTCGGGTCCTTTGCTTCCGCTGCCCTTTTTTTTCCAGGCTGGGCTTCTGGGGTGAGGTCGCGGGGTGGTTGGTGTGCAGTATGGAGGCTCGCATAAGTGCTTGAATGCAGGCAGGCACTAAAAACCACTTCGCTATATTACCGTCATCCCGATGAGTGGCTGTACCTCAAAGGCCAAGGTCTCGGCCCCTCGGGCTCTGCGGTGTGTGCGCTCCTCGCGCCTTTGTTGGGGGTTGCCGAGTTTGAGCTCACGCTGGGGAGCATCTGCCTATTATTTTGCTTCATCTATCCAAGTAAGCTGAGAAAAGCAGCTTAGATGCATGATGAAAACTAGAAAATATCCTAGATGATGCAAATTTACAAGACAAGTTGGTAACGCAACACTAAAGGAAGCCCGAACCAGGGGCTAAGCCTCGGTGGCCCCGCCTTGAAGTGTAAATGCGAGAGCAGATTCCGAGCCGGGTGTACAAGGAGAAAGGTCTTGCCAGCTTGGTGGGTATGGTCATAACAAGTCCCACACAGGGGAGAATTGGTACAACCTTCTATCGTGCATAAAGCCATTCTGGACGACCTCGAAAAAAAAACAATAAACAACAACAACAACAACAATAATAAAAATCATAATAATAATAAAAATAAAAATAATAATATTAATACTAATAATAATAATAATAATAATAATATTAATAATAGTAATACTAATAATAATAATAATATTAATAATAGTAGAAATAATAATAATAGTTATAATAATAATGATAATGATAATAATAATGACATCAATAATCGTTATAATAATAATAATTATAATAATAATTATAAAACTAGTACTAATGATAATAACAATAGTAATAGTAATAATGATAACTATAACAATAATGATAATAACTATAATAAAATCAATGGTAATTATAATAATAAAATAAATAATAATAATGTAACATTCCATGTCATATACTTTACATTTATAACTTCAAAACACAGAGTCTTGTTCCTAAACTATAAAAAGCAAGAGCTCAGCGATCTTAAACCATCAAGTGGTATACCTGATTGTGCAATCTCGTGACATATAACTTACTTTTTTTGAGACAAGCTACCGACGCAGGACTTAAACTACGCGTGCAACCTCGAATAAAATTACAAAACGCTTATCTTTTAAATTTAATTCGCACAAGTACACCAAATAATGTGATTGATCAACAATTTCAACATATTTTACTGCGGATGTACACAAAAAATATCATACACAATTTCAACAGTAACTTGTACTGAATGTGAAATCCGAGAAATCAGCAGTTTCAACCATGAATTACTGTGAAATTATTGCACCACAACTGTGCTCGTGTCAGTCGAGGGTAATTAAACTCTGATTGGTTGTTCGGATCAGCAACTTAATGTGTCCTCCTTAAACGCAAGACTATACAAAATCCTTGCACATAACAATATTCGCCTTTTCTCTTTAGTCAAGTGCTTCAAAATAACTATAAAGGTTAAAGAGAAAGTTCTGTTACGTCTTTTGAGCAGATTTAAGGCTTTCTTCAGTGATTAAGATACTTAGTAAAAGCGTGCATTTCAAGCTAATGTCAGACTTAGTTCGGTGACTAAGCTGTGTAAGAAAGGCTCAAGCAAATTCGGCTACTGTAAAATGACATTGAAAGTGACATTGTAGAATAAATATACGTGCTCCGCTCTGTACTTATTATAATATTAATAATAAAAACGATAATAATAATAATAATAATAATAATAATAATAATAATAATAATAATAATAATGATAAAAATAATAATAATAAGAATAATGATGATGATGATAATGACGATGATGATAATAATGATGATAATAGTAATAATAATAATAATAACAATAATAATAGTAATAATGATATTAGTAATGATAAATATCATGATGATGATGATGCTAATGATAATGATAATAATAGTAATATTAATCGTTATAATAATAATTACAACAATAATAGTAGTTATTATAATAACAGTATTAATAATTGTAATAATAATAATAATAATAATAACTAGAGTTATTATTATTATAGTAATTATTATTATTACATTAACAAGATTATTAATAATAATAATTGATATAATAACAGTAATAATAACTACAATAATAAAAGTGACTTGACCAATGCAGAATATGAGAAAAACAAGTCCAGTTTACCAATAAAGTATTTGTAAAGAAAGATATTGATACACAAAAACATACGTGTAAAAATGTATAGGAAAGAGCATCATTATCATTCATTTATTTACAGCCCTTGGAACAAAGAAAAATGAAGACACATATATGTACACTAGTCAAGATGAGAAATTATAACAATAACTATAAATTATAACGAACTATATAAAAATGAAATGTAAAGCATCCAAAATGAGCGCATGGCATTCTTTAACGAAAAATGTAACAGAAGGAATCGAAAATAATCAAAATCATGATAAAAATTATGTCACAATAATAATAACAATGGAAAAAAAATAAATAAATAGGTAGCGTTACAAAAAAAAAAAGAGGTACTACAATTAATAAAAAATCATATTACACGTATTAACATGCCAACAATTGGGCTGCAAGAATGAAACATGCAGAGTTCAATAGATAAAAAAAAATTAATTAAAATGCCGAGAGAAATCTGAAAAGGGAATCAATTAGATTTTAGGTAACGCAATTTTATGGTCATTATTGCTTGACATTGTGATCTTTTAAAACACATCTGCAGTGCTTAAAGATTACTTTTCCTCCATTGAAGATAACCTAAAAATTCCCCACTACCTCCAGCAATTCCACAAAGATCCTTCTGGCATGGCCATCAAGCAATCAAAAGTGATTCTCGTAACCTGACAGAGTCCCATGAACTACCCAGTGAATTGCCTTAGCTGACGCTAGTATCCGGCAGAATACAAGACAAGCAACGTATTGGAATTAACAAAAAAAACTGACGTAACAGATTACCTGGACGTTAGAGTAGCGTTAGAGAATTGATCGGCAACACTGCTCAGAATATCACTACAAGTTTTTACTGAAATGAGCCTGCCCAACACCTCAGGGCGGGGAACATATTATTTGAGCCTAAGCTTTTGCTGAATAGCTCGAGATTTACACTGCGCACGTAGGTGGGACGCGGGGTTAAAAGGGTAATTCAGCTTAACGACGGGGCTTACTTAAAAAGTGGTACGATTGCTTTCACGCGACTAAGACTGACTGCTGTGCAATATTCCGATGCACATGCTTGCGGTTTTCTCTTGCCAAGAGCGGTGTATACCTCGTTCACGATCTAAAAACTGTTAACACTGTCACGAGTAAGGATATCGTACATAATTTGACCTTGACACACTAATATCACGGTGGGTATTTGCCTTAATTCGATCGTTCGTTGTTATTCTGATGGTATTATTACCGCAGAGAGCAACGGATTGTGCATGGCTAACTTGCTATTACCGGTGACCGACGGGTGCCAATACTGTGGCGAGTAATGGCGTTCACGAAAAATACTTTATACTTCCCGGTGATCCACGGGTACCAATACTATAGCGAGTAATGGTGTTTGCGCAAACAAAGCACTTTATAATTCCCGGTGATCCACGGGTCCTCATACGGCGTTCGCGCAAACAAACACTTTATACTTCCGGTGATCCGCGGGTATTAATATGGTATTCGCGCAAACAAAACACTTTATACTTCCCGGTGATCCATGGGTACCAATACTATGGTGAATAATGGTATTCACGCAGAAGGAAACACTTGATCAGAAAAAAGAATCTTTAGAAATATGATACTTGGTCACTTACTTTTATTTAAACGTGAAAGTCACTACAGGCGTTGAACCAGCGTAGACAGAAGCCGCGCTCGAAGAAGATCAAGTGGCAGTAGAGACGGACTCTGGTAACCAGTTGATCGTTCGAGGGTGGTAACGAAATTCAACTGTGTCCTCGCTTCGTAGTAGACTGGGTTGTAGCAGAGTCGGGCTCTCACTACTCAGTCTACTTTGAAGGGTATCGTCGAATTTCGTGTGCCAAACTGAATTGCTTTACCTCGCTTCGCAGTAGACTGGGTTGTAGCAGAGGCGGACTCTTACTACTCAGTCCACTTTGAAGGGCTATCGTCGAGTCAAGTCGAGTCGAGTCGAACTCCGAACTACGAACTGCAAACTGATTTTCCTCTAGGCCTACGGGCCTTTTTATTGCGAGAAGCGGACCTTGGTCACGCGCTGGCTCGAAAAACGCGGGAAAACTTGCCGGGGGAAAATTTTGAAGAAAAGACAACAGCCGAAAATCTAATTGGCTAGAACTGCTCCAGTTTAGCCACTCAGATATTGGCACATCCCACATCTGGCTTGTTCTCCTCTGTGCGTCAAGAGAAGGGAAGGTGATTCACTTACTCATGTCCTTTCTTTCTCTTTTACATCAAAAGTTGACAGAATTTCAATATATTTTACACTAAAACCATGCAAAAAGATTAATTAATTGAAACGGTAACATTACATTATTAACTACTTAAAAAATATTTTTAATTTGTTAATCATTTTCTACGAATCTAATAGTAATAGCTGTTTCCTTAAATGTATCACAAACAATATTATTAGAAGTTTTCCAATCAAAAAATTATATTATACCTCTAATTTTATTAAGTAAAATTTTTAAGTAAAACCTTTCTTGGTCTTTTGGAGATCCAATATTTATTCTACCAATGGCAATGAAACAATAAAATTGTTATTGTCGATTACACGTTAATTTGATATAATAATAGCACCACATTCTGGTATTAAAGGTTTACTATAAATATGTATGATAGTGTTTATCATTATTTTGTATAAAATACTCCTATTTATTTGGTAAACCTTAAGCATTTAGAATTTAATACGAATGCTTATAATTTTTTGTAAAAGGATTATTATTTCGTATCTTGGTTTGACTTTTTATATTTTCTTTAACCTAATTTTTATTTGTTTTTTAATCTTTTTTTAATTGCAACCAAGTCATTATGAATATACAACTGAATTTTATGTGGTTCTCGATTTTAGTATAAAATACTGTTCACAACAATATAACAGGCCTGTTCTGAAAATCTTAAGTTATCAATAGATTTTTTTGCGTACGTACGATATTTGCATGAAACATTGTAAAACAAAAAACGTAATTATAATATTTTATTAAATATTTTAAGCTTGCGTCATATTAAAAGGACTTAACAGCAGTGGACCTATTTTTCCATTTAAAGAACAATTAAGTTTTTAACGCTCATTTTTCTATAAAGAAGCTAAACAATAACGACATGATTCCTTTTTATCGCCAAAGTAGGAGACATGTACATCAGGAGATAGTTTTTTTCTTGTTGTAATTGATATCGCCAACAGGATCTTGATTCAATTCTAAAGAAAAGTATTATCACTCTAATTTATAGATTCTCTTTAATTGATAAAAATATACTGATTGTTAATAATTTAAAATTTTATTTTATATTTTGATTACAGTTGCTTTTGGGATTATAAAGACTGTTATCTAAGTCTCTAAAAAATAATACTATTCATTGAAAGTTCTTGCATGTCTTTTTTTTTTTAAATTATATAACTGTTTATTTAATAATGTATAACTTTTGTGTAATTACTTTAAATTTTAGCAAGACTTTTTTATTCAATTTCTCATCTATAAGATCTAAATTCATTCATGGAGTCCTTACATGTTTTACCATCACTAATATTTGTATGAAAAGAAATAAAAACAAGTAAATCGGATAGAATTATTGATGATATAAGCAACAAGCATTTTTTCTGACCAGCAAATTTCTGCAATAAAGCCAAAATTGTTTAGTAAGTTTATTAGCTTATTAGACAGGAAGTGGTAAAGTGCATAAGAAAATAAAAATACATTTTTAAAAAATTGTTACAAATTTGTGCAGATTTCATTGTACAGTTACCTTTACATTAAAATACCAATTTTCAGCCTAATGATAATGTATCATCTAAAAAGAAAACTACGCAATCATGAAACAGAAGTTACCCGCATTTGAGGTATGGAAAAAGGTGCATAATGACTGAAAAATATAGAGCGCAAGAACTTACTTTTAATTATAGTGTTGGAGAGTTTTTAGGTGCAATAAAATTGAAAAATTCTCTTAGTAAAGACAACTTAATTATTAGCTTATACGAAAACATCTAGAGTGTGAAAGACATAAATGCTGTAGTAGCAATGGCTACCAATTTAGGACTCACCTTATAAAAATGTTTATGGTTAAACATGTATAAAAAACAATAAAGTAATACTTATTACCTACCTTATGACAAAGTTGTTAAAAAGAAAGCTAAGTGTTATCCAGAGCACATGAAATCTTTTAAGTATGGTATGAAAGTACACTTGATTCATCTCTTAGAATACTGCCAAATGCATTTGTTCTAGTGTTAGTGATAATAAAATTTAAGGTATTCAAAATAAAAGCTTGATTTTTAAACTCGAACTGCAGATCAAAAGGGTCTTGGTGAGCACAATCTTTGTCAGCACTGCTGCGGTACTATTGCAAGTTGAGAAAGAGCTTGACACGCGAGCTCATACACACATCAAGAGAGAATATCTTTTAGCTGTTGCTGATGTAGGCCGTGAGACTCATGGCGTGCACACTCAACGAAAGTATCGCTGTTACTACTAATAACAGTCAAATGAGCCTTGATGCACGCCACTACCCATAAAGACACCTGCTGCTGTTGTCCTAGGAGAACTTCGAAGCACAAGTATGCTACGTGTGGCTTATCCAAAGCCTATATTACAACATGCGGTTTTCTAAAGCACAACAACTCCTCTAGATACACACAACCACTCAATCTTTTTTTCTGTAAATAGTGTCGCAAAAATGGAATTTCACCGCATTCTTTGACAGAGACGTCTGATTTTTGCGCAAGCCAACTACTTGTCTCTCTATCAGGCAACGGCATTAACACCTTTGCACATGTCCACAGCTGCCTAAACAACCAAACTTCCGCTTCTCTGCAAGTCCTAACAATGTCGTCTACATTTTTTAAACCATATTCGACGACGTTGCTACCCCTAAAGGTTGAAATGTCATTACATTTTACTGCCAAATAAATTTTAGTAATCATTATTATTTTAAGTTTCTTATAAAATAGTTACGTTTACCCTTTTTGTAGGTTTCATTGCATAATAGTATATATATCTCTTTTAAAATCTCTGCTATCCTTTAGTTTCTGGCTGTTACTTTGAGAAGCATGATAGAGGCTTTATACTAAAATCAAACTAAGCTTCACTCTAAAATTAGTAATTGTTACGAGCATTTAAGAAAGTCAAAAATTAAGGATATGACTCGAAGAAGGGTGGAGATTTTAATGAAAGCTTTAGATAGACATTTAGAATGATTTAATTACAATTACGAGAGTATTATAAAACTTGACAAATAGGATAATCAACATTTATGTTTTATGGCAAAGTTATACGAAAAGGTTAAGGGACTGCATTATATAATGAAAGGCGAATTTTCTGAGTTTATTAGGAACCTGCCCACTTATCTTTCTATCGATAATAGAGATCTGACAAATCTTATAGGTCAATCCTCTACTAGCTCTTCTCTTTCGCGCATAGAGCTTCCTAAGTTTTCAGGCCAGTACTTATATTAGAGGAATTCCGAGACATCTTTCAATCCTTAGGACACTGTAAGACTGACAGGGACGATATAATTAAGTCTTACAAACTACGTATATACCTCCGTGGTAAAGCTTTAAACAGAATCAAGTCCAAACCTTTCATCAATTAACAGTATAGTATAGCTTGGCAAGCTTTAGTTAGCAATAGCGACAGTCACCGTCGTATTGTTAATTGTCCCTGTAGAGTATGTTAGCTCACAAACCTATAAAATCTGAGTCTGTTAGTAAATTAAAACGTTTTGCTGAGGAAATACAAGGTCCTATGAAATCTTATCAAGTGTTTAGTCAAGAGTTAGGATTAGGAAATCTATTTATGGCTGTCATCGTTAGAAAATTCGATGAAGAAACAAATAATGATTGGCAGAAATTCCTAGGTAGTACGGCTTAGCCTTCCACCTTAGAATAATTAAAGACATTGCTTTCGTCACAAATTATTACCTTGGAAGCTTACAAAAACTTTAACACCATCTGTAAATAGCAATTCAATTAGTCTGCTTGCAAATAAGTAACACAAGTCTCTCATCAATCCAACCAAGAAGAGAAAGGCAATTTTGATAAATCTAGAACTCAAACTAGAACATTGGTCGAATCGCCAACTAGTTGCATTGAATAGTAGTGATCATTCTCTCAATAAATATGATCATTCTAAAACTTATGCAGTAAAATCCATATAATATTTAATTGTCAAGGGAAAGTTATGTTTTAATGGTTTTGAAAAACATCAAATAAGAGATTGCAAATCTGAATTTAATTATTTGTCTTGCACAGTTTGACATCATACTTTTTTGCACATTTCAAAGACTAATTTAAGCCATGATTTTGAAGATACTGGTAATAAGACGACTAATTCTAAGTCTTTAAATCGTTAGGCTATTTCTCATCACGTAACGTACCCTATTCAGCGAGGATTAAGAATTTTTGTAGCAACCGTTCAAGTTTGGATGATTGGACCAATTGTTATTAGAATGTTAGTTGAGGTCTCATTGAACAATTTTTTTAGTATTTGATTATCTCAGAATCTCTGAATTATTAACTAAGGTTAAATTTTTGGAAGGCTAGTTTACCTATCAGATTCACTGGGGACTCTTTGGTAGTAATAGTTGGAGGTATAGTTGACTTCGAAATTCAAAGATAAGTTTTTACATTTAGAGGGGCAAGAGTTGGCCGATCCACAATTTTCCAGCACTAATAACATCGACACAATATTTGGAGCTTACATCAATGCTAGAATAGTGGAAGGTGAAGTCCGTAAGGGCACTTCTAAAGAGCCCATTACTACTTGCGCTTGTTTTGCTTGGCTAATTTCAGAGGTTATAGGTTCAAGCAGCAATTTCTTTGCTAAGAAACTATTCTTGCTTGCTCTAAAGAGTTGCAATTAATCTCTTTGTTGCAACGGTTTTAAGAAGTCAAGGAGTTGGTTTGGTGCCCCAAATCTTATTAACTCCAGATAGAGTAGCTTTTGAGCATCATATTCAAACTCCTCACTTCCAAGATCAAACAGAATGTTATGTGGTTCAATTGCTATTCAAACTACATTTTTCTGTCTTTCCGAAGGATCGTGAGAGTTTCTAAATTTTATCTATGACCATAATGAAGAGTCATGAACAAAAGTTTCAGACTAATTATTTTTTTTTTATTTTTAAGTAGCGTTTTCACCATAGTACAACGCACGTAAAGAAGATATTCCATCAAACCTTCTTGCATGAGGAGGATTAAAAGTATCAGTGTATATTTTAAAGGCTCGAGCCTAATGATTCTGTGAAAATTTAGTTTTTTTATACATTACTTATGGGTTAGCAAGCCGCTTGGGTTATTAGTAACTATTTTGAGGAAGTTAAGGTTACAACAATAAGGAAGAATTTCCTTTAGCCCATTTGTCTACAGAAATGATATTATCTCGGGTTGCCACTGTTTAAAAGAAGCTCAGGAAAAACGTGACCAATTACGTAAAGTTTTGTCCTCAGGTAGATTTTACTTGCTTTAATGGTCTGTTAACAGTTCAATATCATTAAAGGATTTTCCATCTTATCAGGTTAGCTGCCTGTCGTCTGTTTTTTAAAAAAGAATGTTTCTTCTGCTCAAATTTCAGGTTAAGTATGGATTCCATCAGAAGACGTGTTTTATCATCGAATTGCTCTGCAACCCACCACTCAAGGAATGTGGTCTAAGAAATCTGCCCTTTCTTTTATTGCTCGTTTATATGATCATAAGGTTGGCTTGCGTCAGTCAAAGCTGATGTTAAGATCTTGTTACAATCTTTATAGTTGTGAAAAATAAACTGGGATTATTCAATTTGTAAGGATACGCTTAGCTCTTGGACTAAACGGTTATTTGAAATTAATGAATTACATAATTGGGAAATTCCTCGTTGAAATTCTTTTTCTCCCGGAGTACAGCTGGTAGAGTTGCATGGCCTTGCAGACGCTTCGAAATCCGCGTATGCTGCAGTAATGTATACTTAAGAAGTTCATGTAAATAAGGCTCATGTAACTCTTCAGTTATCAACAACAAAGATAGCCTCTATTAAAACCTTAAGTATACCTAAACTTGAGCTCTGTGCAGCCAATCTTCTGTCTAAACTTGTTGACCACTTTACTAAAGGTATTGGTCAACGTGTTCATGCCTTACATTTGTGGTCTGATTCTGAAGATGTGTTATACTATCTCAGTTCCTATCCCTCCACATGGCCTACTTTTGTTGTGAATCGCTGTAGCAATATCAATCAGCTGGGGCCAAGAGCCATTTGGCACCATTTCTTAGGTGAGTTGAGTCCAGCTGATATAACCCTAGAGGTTTTACCTTTTAAGTTGGCCAAGAAATATTTGTGGATGGATGGTCCTGGTGTTCATTAATTGCTTGAACCACAATATTCAATATTTGACTTAGACGAGTCCTACAAACTACAAGAACTGGAAATTAGCCCCATGAGCTACCACCAAAATCCAGCCGAAGAAACCTATAAATTCTGTTTTAGATACATAACTCTCGGAAAGCTCTTAAAAGGTAACTTTCTATTTACGTAGATTCTTTTATAAATTGTTTTGTCGTATTATTTCTAAGGGGTCAAAACTACCACTTTTTACCTATTAGCTTTAGTTTTTAGTTATTGGGTTGTTAAATACGTTAATTAGAATAAAAAATACTGAACTTTTAATGATCTACTTACATTAAAAAAATGCATTGTAAGCCGAAATTAGAATTATTAACTTCGTCAGTAATTTTAAACCAAAGAGCTTCAACGGCATATTCTGGTTCTTATTACTGAAGCTGCCAGTAATTGTAAAATAAAATTATTACCTCCCAAGTCTTTAATACGGCCTCTCAAGCCCTTTACTGTACATAATTGAGTAAGAGTAGGAGGTCATTTGGTTAATTCTCTTTAGGAGTTTTTAACTTAACACCCATCATTTATTGCTAGCTTCTGATGATCACTTTTAATGCTTAGTATAAAACAAGCTTCCTTTCTCACAACACACGGAGGTCCTTAACTCACTCTGAGTATATGTTACCTCGAACTTTGGATCAACTGAGGTTGCCAGAGCGTTCCTCCTGTCACTACCAAGTGTGTGACTTGTAAACGATACTCAGCCCTACACAGAGAGTTGGTTTCCTGTAAGTATACAGTGAACGAAATTCGTACACCTACAGATGGCGTGCCGTCCTCACGAAATAGAGTGAATGTCCAGCGTACATTGAGATTTCTCGTGCATGCGCCCTACTACTGCGCGCTCGTATGTGTTCACTGAGATTCCTCATGCATGCACCCTACTACTGCGCGCTCGTCCATGTTCACTCGGATTTTTCGTGCCAACGACTGTATTCACTGATATTTCTCGTGCACGCAGTGAAATACTGTTGGCACGTATCATCGTTTTTTGTGAATCTTACGTATCTCGTATTTTCATTCGTTTGCATTATAAAATATAAAAAAATCATGGGCTATTGTTACGAATAAAATTCATAAAAATGCAATCACAAAAATTTATTTAAAAATACAAAATTATACGTTAACTTATTTTATTAATTACCACTTACATGTTAATACATATACTTCCACTTATATTTTAATAAACATATTTATAGTGTAAAATATACCATAATTTATTCGATATAAAAATAATACAAGTTTTAGATTAAATAAATTGTTTTATAAACGATGTCTAGTAGTTACGTATGTGCGGTTATTTTTATGTACTACTGCGCAAGGATATCTGTGCGGTAATTGCTGATAAGTTACACATTTTATCTCATAATCAATGAAAACACTGTAAGCAAAATAATGCTTATCAAAACCAATAACTTTAAATGGCAAATATTCAAAAAACAATTTCCCATCGTTCAATATAATATTTTTAATTTCTCCGAACTCTGGATTATTTTCTCCGATCCTGGCAACAACAACTATTCCAGGTTTATAAGTAACGTCATTGATTGTGACATTGCTGAGAAATCGCTTATTTTCAGACTGTAGATTAGGAACATCTTTACAATTACGTAAATCTTTGCCATAATTAACAAAAATTTCTTTATATTGAGTAAATGATGTATTCATTAATTGTAATTGTATTCTCGTTCCTATTGTCACTAGAATATTTTTCCAAGATTGTTGAGCATTAATAATTTTTTTAATTTGAATGTGTTTTGATTCGAATCTTAAGCCTGAAATATTTACTAATGGACCAAGTTCACGAAGTAGTCTAGCATAATGCACCAACATATGAAATTTAGGTTTCAGTTCTCCAAATAATTGTAAATATAATTTGTGGTGCTCATGTATATATATCTCTAATTGTAAAATATCACACTCTGAGATAATGGGTGATGTTAAAATATTAATTATATTTCTTAGCAAAATATAAAGTTTCCATTCGAGACAATCTTTTGGAACTTTTTCACCCACGATCAATCCAAAGTTCCGAGCAAAAAAAAGCGACTCTGACGAAGACATTTTCAGTTCTTTATTCTTTTTAACATACTCAATGTTGATTGCTAAGGGTACATTCGGCGATTCGTGACCAAAGTTAAGTTCACTCAACATTTTATTGAGGAAGTCAATAGTAAAAAAACCCTTACTAATAAAAACCAAAATGATATTTGCCATTACATAACTAATAATATCTTCGAAAAGATCATGCATTATATCCCCATACTTGTTTGTGATAACGTGATAGTCGGGAATATCATTAAATATACAAGGTTCTTTCAAACCTGTTGCTACAGTATCAATTTTTTCTAAATCAACTTTATATTTCTCTTTCGTTCTCAGCAATGGTTCGGACTCTTTTGTGAGAGACTTACTTTGAATACTGTCTGCATAGCAAATCCTGCAAAACCTGGTTGATGTGAAAGATTCTACAAAACCAAGAATAGAATTCAGTCCCAGGTTGTCACCCAGAACTAAACTTAAAACAAAATAAATTTTGTAACTTATCCCATTAACTGTAATAGACAAGCCAGTATTTCGAAGTTTTTGTAAATCTTTTAATAATTCATTGAAACACAATTTATTACCACACTGTTTACGATCTTTTGAATAAAATAAATCTGTTACTATGATACTGTCAAGCTTCGAAGAGAAATTTGGAGGCAAGGATAAAATTTGTGCATAAGTTGCACCAACCTTATTTTTTCCTGAATGCGATCCTAACGGATTGCCAGTCTCAACGTCATCAAAAAAAATACCTAGTGGTAAAACTATGCCACTTTTATCGAAATTATTTCTCTGATGCTTCCACAATTCGCCTTGTGTAAAATTAAGCATGACATTTTTATTAAGTTTCAGATCATCCATATATTTCATCATAGCTATAAAAAGCCCATCCATTTCAAGCATTTTTTTTAAAGAACTATCTAAAGGGATATGCACAGAACTAATAGATTTTTCAGATAAGAACATTTTACTACTTTCAAATTTTAACTCTGGAGTCTTGAGTAAAATGTTATGTTGCGGTTCAGTATAAAGACCCATTTGTTTATACAATGTTAGCCTTTTGCATTCAGTTGAATGATTTTCAAAAATGTCGCTTAATTTATTGAGTTGGTTTCTAATTTCAACAATGACTTGATCATCGACGACATTCATTAGAACGGAGCTCAGCGCATTAATGATCGCTTGATTGTAATTAATTTTAATGAAATTTTGCATGCAAGTTAATACAAATTGGACATTAGATCGTGATAATGATAGGTCATTGTACATTGTACAAATCAGCCTAACAATTTCTTTTTCGAGATCCATAATTATTTATTATTGCAGAAACAAGATTACTAAAATTTTATTAATCTTTTGTGATTAAGCAGAATCAATTATATTTTATGGAAATAAGTTGAATCCGAACGTATTTGTCGATATTTTTATTTTCACTGAATTTATCTAACTCAACAGCTAATATTTCTATACACGTCATGCCAATAATTTTTTTTAATGAATCGTTATTATACACATAATGTAAAATAAATGACCAAAGATGTGGACACGCATAGGGATAGTCTAACCTTAAAGAAACAATTATGTGTAAACAGCAATCAATAGTATCAGTCAGAGAATTAAAATCATACTGTAAATCATTACAAACTACGTGAAAACACGTCAAAGAGTCGATTGAACCACAGAAAATGACGTATGGCTGGTAATCAAGACCATGAGATTCCATAAAATCTTTTTTTTCTCTTTTTAAATTATTGATATCATCGTGAACCTATAAAAAAAAATATGCATGTAACACTATGTGATGTTTAACGCTTTTAATAAATATTTGGTAATATTGTTGATGGATACAATATAATTTTTATAAAAAATATATTAATTTTTAATATGCTTAGAAGTGATGTAATAATACATTGTTTACATACCTTTATGTGGCAGATAAAAGCTTGAGATACTTCTGTAGGTGTAGGCTTCCAATCAGTAATTTTTTTTAATTTGCCTTTAGTTTTATAAATGACAATACTTGGAAGGCTTAAAAGTGCTAACGCCTTTACTGTAATGTAAAAATAAAATTATACAGGTAAAATAAATTTACATGATTTATCGTTTGCTGTTACAGTACTCACAAATATAAATGATAAGATAAAATAAAAATAAAGATATATATTATAAGTTACTTACAGTTAGCATCTATAGAGGAGTTATTCATCAATTCCAAAATATTGTTAATGTCGGCATAGTTCAATGGTACACATACACTTGTGGACGTGCTTTTGATTTCATTACAAACTTCGTCTTGTTCTTTTTTTTGCGTTTTTTTAATGGTTCGCTTTTTTTATCAATCTTTGATTTCAAATAAGCTATTATTTTTTTGGTAACTGTTTCCCAATCAGGAGTAATCCTCACCTTGTCTAGTCTATCAAAATCTAGTTTCAGCTAAAAAATAATGTCATATTTTGTTAAATTCTTTTTACATTTTATTACTGTTATTATATTTCTAAATTAGGCATTGATTGCACCACAATTTTATGTACTTACAAGTTTTGGACCTAGATTTGTTTTCAAAATTGGAAATGTACTTAAAATATCAGATGCGTTCTTACAGGTAGAATTTTTTCCATGACGAAGATCGAAGGATGAAATCCAGTTTTCATGTATATTTTTTTGCGTTTCTGTGTTTAAAATATCTTTGTTGTTTATTTTCAAACAAGACAAGTCCACGGGATGTTCTTTTCTTTCCAAAATATATCATAAATTGTTTAAATTGAAATTTTTAATTGAAATAAGGAACATATTTATTACCTTTATTTATTTTACTGATCGAACTGTTGGCACTTTTAACAGTCAGTAATCCAGCTTCATGGCCAAGAAACTTCCGGTAAGAGTTGTAGGCTTTATGTAAAAAGCCATCTGCATTCTGCCTTTTTCTCAATCCATTCTCATGTATAACACTTGATGCCGAATAATAGAGTTTTTTCTTTTCGGTTGGAAATAATTCTTGAATATCTTCTGATAAATTTTCAAACTCTTTACTTGTTATTCTGTAAATATTAATTCTATTGTCATTAAAATATTTTTTATAAATTAATTTACTAGCGATTTTTTAATATTTAGATTTTTTCTATTTATTTGCATTTACATGACAAACGGTATATCACAGATATGTAATCAGAATAATCATACTGTATACATAATTTACAACGTTGTGAAAAGTACATTAATGCTCTAAAAGTACCAAATTCACAAACAAATAAAAATATGTGAAAAAGATCTTACGTATATGGCCTAATAGTTTTCAACGAATCTTTCATTTTTGACGAAATAATAATTTTGCATAGAATATTCCGCATCACATCTTGAGTTTGATAATAATGGAATAAAATTATTTGACCCTTATGATCTGGCGTTGTATGCAACAATTTGTACAAATCTTTATTTTTCACGACTAAAAAAAAAATTACGAAGCGCGATTTTTATAGTGAATTAACTTAAAAAAAAAAAAAAAAAAAAAAAAAAAAAAAAAAAAAAAAAAAAAAAAAAATTTGTAAGATAATAGTGTAGCAATTTATATTAATTATTAAAAATAGAGTTACGAGGACTGTAATATTTCTCATAATTCTTGAATATCTCTATTTTATTTGCGCAAGCTTGACTTTCCGTATCAACATTATCGTATTGATTTTCATTAAAAAAATCTGAATTCGATGTGGTTGTATCATACTCTATAGAAGATTTATTTTCTGATTCATTAACAACGGATAGTGAGTTATTAGAAATCGATGAGATGGATTTTTCAGTCACATCGTCTGTTAATAATTGCTGGTCAATGGGCATCTGAGTACTGTCAACATCAATGACAATCAATTGGTCATTTTCAGCAATTATTGGTTGACAAGCAACTGTTTTAAATATTTCGAAATTACTTATGAATGCTTGTTTTTTTTCGTAGCCAGGTGGTAAGAATTTTTGGATTTCATCTGAGGAGTATGAACGAAATTTCTGTTCTTGAATGCCATATACTAAAAAAAATGATAGTGTGATAGAATTGGATAATTATTTACAGTAAGGTTTGTTGAAGCCAACTGCTATTTTTTTTCAAATTAATTGGAGTATTAAAAAAATACTGTAAATTCATAAACATATAACGGTTTTTAAATTATACACTAAAATAAATTAAAGAGTAAAAAACATACAAGCCCGGAGAGACGCAGAAACACATGAATATTTACTGTAACATGTAACGGTCATTTAAGACATCATGATAATGTGCCTGATCAAAAACTGTTTTGGATACAAGAATCAGTATATCTAATTACTGATACGTAAGGTACGAGAGCCATTGCGTTTGGTATTTACTTATATGAGGCCTGTAAGCATGTAAGCATGCTGTTGGCTATATTTTATAGGACTTAATTTTTTTTTATATAAATTATTTCGTGCGTGCTATGCAAACAGCATGTACAGCGCACGGTTGGCATCGACTGGGTGCACGATAGGGTGTACCTATTTATACACTACCTATACACTACCTCGTATCAAATATTAACTTGTACATTAGATGCTCTTTAGACGAGGTTATAAAATCATGCAGGGACTTATTGCAAACACACTTATTAAGAGGGTGTAAAAAAGGATGACGTACGTAACGTACGCGAAAATCAATAACCCATCAATATCGCGTACGTTTTTGCGCACGCGACGACGTCTCTTTATACACCATGGTTTATTTTTATCAAACACTACATAGTTTACCTTGAAAAACTGGAATTAACTCTGGAAACTTCCAGTTCGACAGAACCTCTTGCACGAATGGATCGCACATGGTAACAACAAACTATTCGGTGTTATAAACTTGAACAAAAACATTCATATATAATCTTAATGTGTTATGATCGACTGTAAACTCATAAATAACTATTCGGGCTCACTACTTCACTGACTACTTCACTGCGTGCACGAGAAATCTCAGTGAACACAGTCGTTGGCACGAAAAATCCAAGTGAACATAGACGAGCGCGCAGTAGTAGGGTGCATGCATGAGGAATCTTAGTGAACACAGACGAGCGCGCAGTAGTAGGGTGCATGCACGAGAAATCTCAATGTACGCTGGACATTCACTCTATTTCGTGAGGACGGCACGCCATCTGTAGGTGTACGAATTTCGTTCACTGTATACTTACAGGAAACCAACTCTCTGTGTACCATTGACTTAACCCATGGTAGACTTTTCTAGTGTTTGCGCTCAACCTTCGTATGCTTTCCAATAGACCGAAGTTAACTACGTGGGTCGTTCCCTCGTCAGACTGTTTGAAATAAAAGGAAGGGGTGCCTGTAATGGTTACGTAATGATATTCACATGAATAAGCGCTCGAGTTATCTCTTTGGAGATAGTAGATGACTATAGTACGGAGTGTTCTAATGCAACATTTTAACGATTTACGTCTCGACCGGGTCACTGCTCCGACTTATACATTATATCTAATTTTGTTGGGGCAGATTCTTAAATTTGTCGAAGGTGGGCTGAACTTTGCAAGTCTCCTACGGTGACTGAAAGGTCACTAAATTTTGAGACCCATTGGCACTTGAACCCTTCTGTCGTCCTTTGGTGGTGTTTGGAAAATTATATTATAGTCAGTAAAGTACTATCTTAGACGAGTTGTGAGTGCTCAGGTTCTTACCTTTGTTAAATAATCTATTAAGTTTTGTCGAGTAGAGGTTTGTTTGAACTCTCGGCCCATATACTCCATTAGTGAGGACCCACCAGACCTCAAACTTTTGACTCCGGCCTATTTCATTCTCTTAAAATCTGTTTCCCTCTTAACGCAAAGTGATTACTTAGATACTAAAATTTGTTTATCAATAATAAGCATGCTTATTTTTACTGGCAGAGACTTGCATGTTTGAAATCTCCTTTAGCATTCCCTTAATGATCTTTTGTATTTTTTTATACAAGTTAACACGACTTGTTAACAAAGCATAAAATAAATTAGTTAAATATCAAGTTTTCCTATTAACAGAGACTTATAGGTCTCCTTAATTAATATATAATGAGTAAATGTAGGTTTTTGTGTTATGTTTGATCCTTACTTATTATAATAATTTTAACTTTTTAAATTACAAAAAAAATTATCTACGATTGTTTAATCTTAATGCTAGTACTATTATAAATTGTTTGTAAAATGTTTACCAATAAATAAATTTTATGTGTTTTGGAATATTACTAAGGTTAAGATCGTACAATTTTTTTGAATAATGTGACACTACAAAGAGACTTTGCATTATTTCAGGGTTGTTTTTTTCCTCTCTATTTGAAGAGCCAACCATTGCTATGGCATACCTTGTTCCTTTCGACTACCTTTTAATGATTACCATGGGATCATTCATTAAATTAAGGTAACATATAACATCTGTTTATAAATATTTGTTATCATTAAGTTCTCTGATAAATAAAAATTAAGGGAAACATTAATGCATTGCTTACTATTAACAATTATCATGTGCAAAAAGTCCATAATTGTAAGTATTTTTAAGCAATTCATTTTCTTACTGGTGCTTTGTAAAAATAAATACTTAGTTATCCTTATAGGTAAAAAAAATTAACATATACTTTAGACTAAACCTGGTTACGGCATGAAACTAAAGCTACTTTACGTTAATATTAAGGATTATAAATTGCACATTAGTTTTTTTTTAATTTTTCTATTGGTTTTTTTTATTCTTCAAACATGGAAAATATTTCTTGTCACTTGATAATTAGAACATGTTAGTGATTCATGTAAAACTATTATTCTTTATCTACTTTGCTATCGTCTAGGGTATGATTTAAGTAATTATTGAAATCATTACTCTATTTTAATATTTATCGGTTGATATGGATCTAATTTGTTTACATCTCACGTATTTTTCTTTAATACTTAACGATTTATAGTACTACCTACCACTCGCTAGGTAGTAAAAACTAGGAAAATATTGCAAGTGATAAGTTGCCTTAAATATGTAAGAAATCTGCGCAACGACTCCAAGGCATCCACCAAGATCATTCGATTTAAGCCTGTGCAAAAAGTCTAAGTCTATTAAGCCTATGTTAAGACTAAGTTCTTGCTCTCTCGACACCTAAGCAACGGTGGTAGCAAGATCCCTTTCTTAATGCAATAAACAATAACATTTATTTTCACATAAGTACCTCAGTGATCTTTTTTTTTTTCACCAACTCTCACCAACCATTATCTACACTCCTTGGCGCCTTTGCCTAATGACTAAGAAAATCCGACAAGTACCATGGCTATGGGCTCTTCTTGACTGCTGCAAATCATCGACCAACAATTAATCAGCAGCACTAGTGCCAGCAATGACATTGGAATCTAGCAGAAACCCTACCTCACCACGCCTAGAGTTTCTAGCACAGGGTTCTTACCGTTGCTTGATCTCAACAGCTGATCTGACACCCTCGATGACGACTCTTGCCACGCACAACCCTCTCTCTTAGTTGTAATCTCCCTATCCCAACAAGCAGGTTTCAACACGTTTTTTTGAATTGTTATATCATTTTAATTGCTTTGATAGTATCAGAAATATATACTGGAATTATTATGTTCCATGAAACACTGAGTTAAAAAATTTAATATGAGAAACTAAACCTTGACGTATTCAATTAAAAGTTGCTTCGTTTTTTAGACTTAAATGATGATTACTTTGTTTTAAAAAGGTTTTGTTTTTCTGAAAAGTAATTGTGTAAAATTATTAAAACCCCCTTTTTCTGTAAACAATACGGGATTTTAAGGTACGTAAGCACATACAAATGACTTCGCATAAAAATTTCAAAGAATAATGGTAAACAACTGTATATTGGGGCTGTTACATAAGGGGAGGATGCAGTGGGATTTTGCGACAGTACTGAGTTTTTACATGCTTTAGTTTTAAGAAAATGTAGAACAATGTATTGTAATTATTTTTTAACATTTAAGAAACAAATCAATTAATAAAAAAAACATATTAATTATTATTAAATAAACGAGAAATTACAAATTAAATTGTTCAGTTTTATCTCTTCAACAAGTGCTAGAACTTTTACGGTTTCAGTGCATTTTTGAATGCAGCGAATTTTTTTGTTTTATTGGAAATAGCACTAACGTACAATGTATTAACCCAATAAAGAGTAATTCGAAAAATGTATATAGTGTTCATAAATAAATTTTAATTAATTTTTTAAAATAATCTTGCACCAGTGGTATTTAAGGTGTCCAAGTATGTACCACTCACTTTACGTGTTGGTAATAACGAGACAAAAATTCTCTTTGCCATCCAAGTGCACTCAACTACAGCTAAATTTGTGTACATCTGCTTTGTTAATTTAAGTTATATGTATTTCTTCTGCCATATTGGTAAAAATTATATTGTTTTTTTGAGAGCAGTGCTACTAAAATAAATTATGTAAATAAAATGTGATGCAATTTTCACTGATTTAGTTAACTATCAAGTATTTGTATGTATAATCTAAGAATTAACATGCAATAGACATTGTTGTATTTGTATACAAGGTAAATTTTATTATTTCCAAATTCTTTCTTTGATTTTTTCTTTGATCCTCAATGAAGCAACAACGAAAAAGGCAAGATCAACAAACAAAAAAAGGAATAAATATCTCAAAAAGCTTTGAATGCTGTATGGAGAAGTAAATGTATCAAAGAAGCTACTGTATTGTTTAAAGTACCAAAGAGCACTTTTTACGCTGAATCGCAGCATACATTATTATTGCAAGAAAAAAAAAGGTTCTAGCACACAATTTTCACATCACAACAAAAAACTTAAATTAAAAACTAGATAAAAACTTGCCGTAAAATGGCTTTTTAGTTTCTAAAGACCAGTTGTTGTCATCACTAAGAACTGCTGAAAAGCTTTAAAAACATTTTAATAACCGTACATAAATTTGAATTTTACAGCTTTCCATTCAGAATTCCGATTTTATTATCATGCAATATCTAGTCATTGCTGTGTGGGTAAACAATCTACTATTGTTTTTTCTCAATTCCATACTACGGTCCATTATACACCTATACTTGACAAAAGAGCTTGACTCTTGTGCTCAACAATTTAAAGGTCTTATTAAATTGATTGTTGCATGTGAATTTCTTCTATCTGTTGACTCTATTGATAATATTAACTGTTAAGAAATGGTCTCTATAGCCACGTGTTAAAGTTAGGTCCTTATATTAGTACAAATCTTGTAATAAATATATTTATTCTACTGCTTAAATGTACTTTACGGCAATTGTAAGATAACATATTTAAACGATTATATCGAATATATAGTTAAAAACACGCATGTATAATGAGTATGTCTAAATATTGTAGCTCGACCTGATGAGACCAGTGGACTTTGGTGACCGTTGTCCATCATACAAACACCATGATCAACATCAAGTGATTTAAGCTTCATTTCACCCTATAAGATTAACAAAGTCTAAGAAATTTATCCATTCCTAAAGTCTTGTAGAAGAAGTTATCCCTTAGTTACAGCAGGCCAGGCAAAAAATGGTATCGTTTTTTTGTGAATGGATACACAAACTTGATTAAGTTTATTAAAAATCTGACCACAAGTAGAGCAACATTAGGTGACAAAGATATAAGAGCCTGATTTGCAGAAGTTCAAAGGAATCTCTATGCAAAGAATTTAAGGGTGATACAATCTAATCAAATTTTTAACTTGGATAAGAGCTCATTTATGCTGGTTCTGGACAATTACACTTATTAAATAAAAAAATTAAGCTTATTTGATTATATCCTAATGCCACTCATATTCTAGAACCACTCAATGTTGCTCTTTTTTACACACTTAAATATAATTGTAGGCGTGTTGTAGGGTAGTTAAGAATTGTTAATTATGTGTTTGATGTGTAAAAGTCAATGTTTTCCATCATAAAAGATTCTGCTCCGAAATACTGCGACTATTCTGAAGGCTTGCTTGAAAAAAAAGCTTGGCAAAATGTGGCTTGCACCCTTTTTACATTATTTCAGTCAATTTTAATTTCTTGAAGAGAGGATCCTAAGGAAAAAAAAGACAAATATGTATAAATACAAACATTTAAAGGTGGTATCATGGTTCCATATAAATAAAAATTAATTTTACTCCATGTTATATACTTGCATACTAATCTATCACACAAATGGCTCAGGATATTAAAAAAAAGAGGGCTTCTAAGAGGTTTCTTATACGATACAAAGAAGAATTTTTTGAATTGTTCGAAGTTTCTTCTTTACTACACATACTTTGTATTCAACATGAAATACTTTTAACAGATTAATGACTGTCCTATAGCTGGTTGTTGTAGTCCAACATTATCAGATATAGCCTGAAGTTTCCTAGAAGATAAGGTGTTAACAGAATTATCGGAGTCAAAAGTGGTTTGTAGAGTATGTGTAGCTAACTGCTTTTTAACTGAAAAAAAAAGATAATTATAGTATATCTAGAAAATCAAATTTCAATTAGAAATATATCTAGTGTACGGTTGACATCAAAGTAGACAATTTTTTACTATTTCTTGATATAAAAATAAGTATAATTGAAAACAATTTTTGTTTAATTCATTGGTACAATGAGAGCTCCTCCTCAGGCATGATATTTGATTTTTTTACATAATAATATCTATGATGAAAAAAGCAATAATAACAGGTTCGATTGGCGAATATTAAAAGTTGTATAACAATAGATTAAGATCAAGAATTTAATTATTGTTGAAAAGGCACTTCAAAATAAGAGTTAAAAAAGAATTGAGTATAAAATAGGACTAAAAAATCTGGCACTGTACCTTAAAATAAAGTAACTGTTTATAAACTGAAGATTATTATTCTGTAAATTATAACTATAAGTAATTTGTTTAGAAAACTTCTGCATAATCTGGATTTTTTCGTAAATTTTAATAACTCTAATAAATTAAATATCATAAAAATTGACAATAATACAATTTAAACTGATAAAAAAGATCTCTGTTATATGTTGTTTTTTGCAAAGATTTTGAATACTGCTATGTTGGACAATTTTGTAGACAGTTATTAGTTAGAAAAAAAGGAAGTATCGAGATCATTGACGTCCAATAAGTTGGAAAAGCTGTGCTATGTTAAATTAGCCTTTCAGACAAATCGTTAAAATCAGAGAGGTTTAAATGCTAGCGAGTTTGATCATTGCAATATAAGAAATGTGAAACTGTATTTAAATTCACAGTATTATCTTTATGAAAATTCTAATATTTATATAACAAACAATTATTTTGCATTGTTATGTGACATGTATGAAAACCATCAGAATTCATACTATGGCAAAGATCGTGCATCATTGTTAAGTGAATATTAATGTTAACATGCTATACCTTTGATAGTCCTTGAATGCTCTAAAACAAAACGAGTCATTAAAGAATGCTTCCATAGATGTGAGATAAGGATTTAAATATCACGACAATTTCCTTAGTAACACATCAATTTACTGCTTAATTCGACACGATTGTATCGTACAGTATAGTCCAATGAGTGTAGATGTCAAAAAACTTATGTGAGGCTGTAAAACCCGATGCATAACACTACAAGCATCCTTTATCTGTAAACCACCATGGAAAAAGGTCAGAGAAGTTTGACCAGAGGAGAAAAAGAGAACAAGTGAAGACAAGGAGAATGAAAAAGTTAGAGAAGAGACACGCTGGAGAACAAAAAAAAAAAATCTGAGCAAAAATCAAAAGATCGTTAATGTTGTAAGATCCTCTAAAATAAGAATTTCAACTTGCTGATAAAGATATTTATTGATCAACGTATGTCATAAGCCTACCATTAGCAAATTTACTACTGATGTTAAATATTAGAAACTCTTAACCAAGGGTTATAATGTCAGAAATAAGAGATCTTGGTTTAAAAATCTAACAGAAAATATCTAAACTAATAAGTCATTATTCCATAAACAAGAAATTTATAAGAGATTTAAAAAATAATTTAAGGTTTTTACATGAAAAAAGATAAAATGAGGTATGATATAAACATGCAAGGTTTTAAAAAGGCTAACAATAATAACGTGCTTAAGGAATTAGTTATTTCTTCGCTTGATTTAAACTGTGCTGAAGTACAAACATATCTTTTCAAAGTTTTGCTTAGCATAAATTATTATAGAAGAACAAAGACCAAAAGTTGTATCTTAAACTTAGCTATTGTAGACTAGCCTAGAATTCAGGTAATTCAAAGTACATTGAAATTGAGAATATTCTATGAGAGAACCTTAATGATGCTACTAAAATTTTTCTTAATGGAGAGCTAAGACAAAAGCGGCTTAAAAGATTTTAATTTAAAGTCAGTGATATGACAGATTATTCTTTGTTTGAGCTTCCAAAATAGGTTACCACTTGTCCTTATTATTATGGTGCTTACAAATCCAAGTGCACTCTTCATAATGTCAAACGCATGAAAAAGTTCTACTTACGTACGGAATGGGAAGATAATAGCAGTAAAAATAAGGAACTATACGCATATCAGTTTATGCACAATGTATAAATAATTTATGAATAGTGTATAAAAAGTTACGAATATTGTGATAACTACTTTGTAAATATTATTTTTAAATTGTAATTTAAAATAAATATTGAAAAAATAACAAGAAAAAAAATGTTTTAAGATTTGTTAGGAAGTGTGAAAAAGTAATTTATTGTACCTAATCCGTAAAAGCGTATGGTGGGAGTTACTATCTTGAATTTTTTCATCTCTAATGTAAGAAATGAAAATAAGAGACACATACGCGCATCAGACTTAGTATGTTAACGAGGATGTAGAAGTGTGCATATATTATCTGTGAAAGGTAACACTTATTCGTCATACCTCACAGACATAAGTATGGTTGAGACTCTCATCCATGAATATAAGACAACGCTCTTTCCTACAAGCTTACCAGAGAGAAGAAAGCACAATTCCTAGCGGTTCGTTTAAATCGTGGCTATCTGTGAATGGTCACCCACATAAGCAGGAGGAAGACGGGTGCTGGATTCGGCTTGTGCTGGTGTTGGCCTAGCTTATCTACTATAATTTAAATTCTATCTTAAGGACATTACCCGTAAATTTTATCAAGAGGTGAGTAGAAATGTTGTGATTCCAGAGTTCCCCTTTGTTTTATCTTTTCATCAGCAATTTTTCACGATATGAATGATTTCTTGCTAATAGCTTTTTTTAGTCGTTGAATCGAAAAAAATGGTATTATCAAATTTTGAAGACAAAGAGACCTTTACTGAGAACAAATCTGTGCAATTGCAGTGCCACACCCAGCGTGTCAGCTGTACTAATGTAACAGAGCAGACGGAGCGCAGAACCTGTGTGACCAGAGTATCTGACCTAAGCAAAAGATGCACAGGTCTGGCGGTACGTGTTTTGCACCGTGAGCGCCAAAGAGCAGTTGCACAGATTACAAAGGCACCTGGTTAGTTGAGTTAACAAGAGTTAGTCTCATGGATTGTATATCAAAGGACACTATGATATAAAACTTACATATAAAAGGATTATTAATATCAAGAAGTATTTAATTACAAGTATTTTATTCAAAATTTAATATACATACTACGGAAATTCGTAGATTAACACATCAAATCTGCAACGTTGGGAATATATTGTATTTAAAAATTCTTTACGAAACAAACTCTTTTACAGACTTTTGTTAGATATCGCCAACATAAGCAATGTTATTTATAAATAGTGCCGAGAAACAATTCTATTAAAATTTTTTTTTTCAATACATGTCATGGAAGCAATGAACGGAAGTTCTGTTGCAGCGGTAGAGGTATCGTTTTTCTGATCACGTTTAATAACGTATGAATAAATGTGGTCATCAAGAAATATCTCATCATAACTCTCAACTAAAAAAAAAATTTTTTTACTATTTTCATTTTCTTAGTCTGGAAATTTAGTTTATTACTTGGCTGTGAATCTTTTTTAATGCCAACTATTTTCCAAATTGAATATTATCTTTCATCTTAATAACAACAAAAGCTCCTAGTCTGTACGTAATTCCATAAAAAGTAACCATGTTATACGATTTTAGGACATGCAGATGAAATTTTGCGAGATCCCAAAATTATATCGTGTTCTAGTTCCAACGAATCTGCTGTCTGGCACATTCGTAACATTTGCTTAATTGCAATAAATTTTAACAAGTTTACTTTTGATACTGTAGCTAAAGCATTACTCTTTATCTCCTTATGCTTAGATTTATGTCGCACACTCATATAATGAATGGGAGGTCGGAATTTAAGTAATAGTGTTGCATAGTGCGTTAAGAAATGGAATTTCGGCTTTAGCAAACCTACTAACTTAATATACAATTCGTTTATATCTTTAATTGATTATGATACTGTTAACACCATATTTTTTGTCAATCCAGGAGACATAAGAATATCAATGACTGTTCTTAATGATAAAAATAAAATCCAGTGATCATCGTCACGGGGTACTAGATCACCAATCATAACTCCCAGATATTAAACTAGACACAGCATTTCTGCTGCAGAAATTTTAAAATTAAGTTTATTTTTTAATCCGTTTTTGGTGATGAGAGGTGGTTTATTTGTTTTTTCTGGGCCATAATTAAAGTCTTCAATAAATTGATTCAACACATTAAAAAAAAAAATTCTTTCACATAAACGCAATCATAAAGAACCGCCTTTACAACGTTACTACAAACACCTTCAAGGACATCGTGCATACAATCAATTATAGGATTTTGAATAACATTAAATTAAAACAGCAGTTTTCTTTAACGCCAGTCTCGTGCACATCAATCAAACATTCGGAAATCTTTATCGTCGTTTCTTTTGTTCTGATTTGAGATTACTGTTCGACACAAGTTTTAGAGCATTCCTCATTTGTCATCCTACAAATTCTACAAAATACGTTGGCCTTAAACGACTTTACAAACCCACATATGCTACTCATGGCCAAGCTATCACCAATTAGAAGTATTAGCTGAAATTTGACAATTTTTGGAATATTATTAACAATAGTTATCATACCTTCACTCTAAAGGTAATTTAGTTCATTGATAATTTTATAGAAAATAAGCTCATTGATAGTTTTTTTCATATTTTTTGCACGTACGATTATTGAGAAGAGGATACTATCTAAATGCGAAGCAATACTTAGAAGTAGACAGGCAATTCAAGCATATACGACACCAAATTTATTGGTGCCGGCATGAGAGCCTAAGGCAGGCTTCGATTTTATCATAATAAAGATACAGTGGAAGAACGTATTCATCTTTTTCTTTTTTTATTGACAATTCGACCGAAGCAACTCTCTGAATAATATTAAAAATAACTGTATCTTCTGCAGATGATAATTTTATGTAATTAACTATTTTTTCAAACATAAAAGGAATTTCCAAAAATAAATTTAATGTGTGCTTTAATGGTATTCGCACGGCATGTATCGCTTCTTCCGCAAACATGGAGTGATTTTCAACAAATTTCTCGACACAATTTTTCCCGATTTCAAATTCCTGTGGCTCTTGATAACCTTTACTTTCAAGTACATTTAATCTTCAATATGACGTTGAAAATTCATTGAATACTTTACTATGTGATCTGAATGAGTCGTTTATTCAAATAAGAATTTTCTCTTTATTGTCATTTAAAGAAATGATTTTACAAATTTCGTCTTTTAAAATAGCAAGTAAGACATTTTCTATGAATGCATTTAAAAAATCTATAATAGTTTGAACGATATTTTGGGGAAATTTGGGCTCTCCATATAGCATTTATTTAAAAGTAATAATATAATTTGTCATTTTATTTGATTCCGTTTTTATGTTAATTTAAATATCAACAAATTTACGTGTTCAACTTAGTTAAGATTTTATATTTTAATTATATTATCATTACAATTAGAAATTGCTGAATAAGCTCTTAAATTAAATAATACTCAAAGCAATTTCAGTAAATACACTTATAATGAACTTTTTGGGTCAATGTTATGTTCTAGGATCCTCCAATTTTTCTACAAAATTATCGACTTTTTTATACTCCTTGACAATTCATGCTTTACAGACGTCAGCTGGTATTTTGTATACGTGCTTTTGTATTAATAACCAAGCAAAGTCACAAATAAATGACCATGTGTAAAAAGCCGTCCATACTTTAAAGCACGATTCTACTGCTTCTATAGGGTACTATACTCGTAATGCTCGTTTTTTACTACTATGTATGCTTTGATAATATTCTCTATTGTGCCACAGAAAACTAAGTATGGAAGCACAGGCAGTCCAAGTTCTTCTAGTCGATTTTAAAATTGAACTTTAGTTGAATGTAGCTTATTCTCGCTCTATATGAAAAGAAAGTAATAATAGCATAATTTATAAATTACTTAAGTAACATGTAAGACGATTGTATAAAAATGATTATTGTGGACAGTATATTGTACAGTTGACACATAAAACTTGAAGAGTTTTTAGAACGAAGTTCTTTATGTCGCGTTACTCGGGGGGCTGGAATTTTAAAACCGACAGATTTTTTTTTTTGAAACGAAAGTGGTTTACTCTTCCTCTCAAGTTTCCCCCCTTACCCCGTATCCCTCATGGACTGTTCTCTATACACTTCCCCTCTCACCACTATTTATGTATAGCTGCCAACCGTGCCGCGTTACTCTTCTGCACACATTTTCCAATCAAGAGATTTAAACCCTCGACCTCCTGCAAATCAGTCCATTACCTTACCCACTCTGCTACGAGCACTGCCGACTATGGGAACTCGGTTTCTTGTACTTATGGTGTGGTTCGTAACTATAACATTCCATTTTTAAATGTATTCACTGATAACACATTCAATTATGTATTTGTTTTATAAATTGTGTATTTGTTTTCTAAATAATACATCTAAAACAAAAAAAAAAAAAAAAAAATTTAATTAGCATCAATATGGTTATGTAGATTAAACATAATAAGGCGCGTTATAACGCATTATATATTTGTATTTTATGCATTTGATGCATAAAATACCGACCAATTTTTATTAAACCTGAGGTTTTTTTTGGCATTACAGTAATGCTACTAATTACTGTTATAAATAAATTTTTTTATAAATAAATAAATTATTAAAATAATGGAAATACAAAAGAATAAAAAAAAAAGTAATGAAATTAAATATGAAAAAAAAAGAATGATAGATGAAAAAAAAGGGAACAAAAAAAAATAAATATAAAAATAAAAAAGAAATTAAATGAAGGAAAAACAAAAAAATGGAAAGAAATGTAATTAAATGAAATATGAAAAAAAATAAAACGAGAAATGGAAAAAAAATAAAACAAGAAATAGAGAAAAAAAAAAAAAAAATGTAATAAAATAAAATATGAAAAAAAAAACAAGAAATAAAAAAAAATAAAACAAGAAATAAAGAAGAAAAAAAAATAAAATAAAAAAAAAAAAAACCAGGGGGGATTAATGGGTCATGGGACCCACGGTAAGAACGAAGTTCTTTAAACATGAGATGAGTATAGACACAATTTCTTAGGTAACAAGGGGGTCGCCAGACCCACAGGAAGAACGAAGCTCTGTAAACGTTAGTACTGCATTCATGTTATTTACTAAAACAAAAACTTGAAAAACGAATTAAAAAAAAATAAAAAAAATATTTTACTACTCACGAAGGTTGAACTTCATGAGTACTGTATTTATGCACGACGTTTTCACTAAGTTCAACCATCGTGAGTAGTAAAATATTTTTTTTTTTTTTTGTGACGATGTACAATCTTGCCCAATTTTCAACGTATTCGTCATCAATTGTTGTAAAACTACTGTTAAACAGTTTAATTTTATCTACTGGATCTGCAAATGAGTTATAAAATTTTTTTTCTTATCATGGGCGCAAAGTCTTTACACCCTCGGGACTCAGTTTGCGTCCTTAAATCTCTTTTTGCTCATATGAGTAGCGGGCGCAAAGTGTGACTACGAGCCCGAAGTACGACTTTACGTTCTCGGAAAGAAAAACGACGTTCGCACCTGGGGCACAAAGTAACGTACTAAAATTCCGTCTTTCGGACAAGACTTTTTTACTTCGTGCCCAAAGTACGAATTACTAGTATCTTTGTTGGGACCACCCTGGTAGGATACACATAAGTGAAAGAGACTTTTTTTTTAGTGAGGCCACAAAAGCTACTAAAAAATGTCTACAGTAGATAAAATACTATTTTTTTAACAAAATGAAAATGTCAAGATATAATACGTAAATTATGTTGTCTGTAAGCAAAATTTTGTGAAAAAAAAACAAACATAAATTACATCTTCATCATTGCTAATTAATTCAAGTAAAACTTCATAAATTGTATGTAATAAAAATAACTGACCATTATCAATGATTTTTCTTTTTATTCCCGTTTTGGGACCAGTATCGCGACCTGCCGCTCTAGCTTCTGCTCTTATTTTCCTGAATTGGTAATATAGAGCTCCGGTAGCTATTTTCGGACCAGTAGAGTCTCTGGAACTCTCCGAGTACCAAAAACTCTCAATTTCAGTTGGAAATAGCTCTACGATGCTTTTGGCCAAAACTTTCAACTGTGCATCGTCAATTCTGAAAAGTTAAATGTATTATTTGTATTTATTTAATTTTACACTTGTAATTATGTAAATTACTTTTATTTTTATTATATTACTATCCGTCGTACAGTCATAACAGCGAACATGAATTGTGTATACTCATGTCAGTCATTTGCACGAGACTACACATTATAAAAAACTATTTACTAGTAGGTCTAGATTTGCTTAACTACAAAGCTTTTGACTACTTTTGTAACGTTACATTTTAGTTAATAATTTATGAATATTGCCATTTTACACTGTTGCGCCTCATAAGATGATACAGTATTGCATGCTTTAAACGTATTAATTCTTATTTATTAAATGTTTTTTTTTTAAATAGTACACATTTATATTGAGAATATTTTAACGCAAAAAAAATTCATAAAAAATTTTTTCAATAATGTAGTATTTGCATTAAAAAAAAAGAATTAATTGTGATGCGTTAAAAAACGATAATAAATATTACTTGTATCCATTAATAAAAAACTCATTCTTGATAACTAACTCTGCCACTAAATTTCTGTTAAAAGTTTCTTTGGCAGGCTTATCAGAATTATTTTCTTTCGCTTTCTTAAACCTCATCTCGTCATTTTTAAAACATTCCAACATTAAGGCTGCGTATACATGGAGTCTTGAACATCCAGGACCAGCCCATGTGCCCTTGTGAGTGCGAGAAAGAGAGTAATATGTTCTTGCTTCTCACTCGCACTCACACGGGCTTATGGGCTGGTCCTGGAAGTTCAAGACTCCATGTATACGCAGCCTTACACTCCGTCATAAGTTTTTCTTAAGACCTGAAATATGTAGTTTGATAATAACTGACTATTATCTTCACTTACAAAATCACGGACATACTTTTTCTTACAAAAATTTAAAAAAAAAATCGGTATTGCAGCTTTTGCCACAAAGAAATTAATGTAAATATGCGTTGAGTTATACGTAAATAGTGAGAAACTCTCATATAAAAAAAAGTGAAGTGATAAATATCTGAATAAATTAACAATATGACAAACCTGGCTGCACAACATGAATATCATTTGAATTATTCTCCTTGACTAAAGGACTCAAAGGGTCGTCAATTGTCTCAACTTCAGAGTAGTGTTGCGAAGTTGGAATAGGCATCTTCTTTAAAGGGAGAGCTTGCGTACTTTCAAAGATATGAATTATTCTCGATGGGTCGATCAATATTAAATTATGTCCTGATTGAGAGAACATAGCCCTACCATTAGTTGCATTATGGTTTACTACAGATAATAACTGTGGTGAAAATACACCAGAAGTGTCAAGTCCTCGTTTTATCGTGGGTGGGACTTGTGTGTGCAAAGTTTGCCTAACTTGAGGTATTGTATTTTGCGAATCCGAAGTCATCTGTGATAAAATTATGTGAAATAATTTTAAAAAACAAAAATAAAATTTGAGTGTGGGTATAATCAGTAAGGATCTGTGTAAAATTAAACAAAAGTCAATTTTTCAAATGTCTAAGTTTGTGATGTTAAATGACAGTAATGTATTTAGTGTCATCCCTGAAAAGCTTTTTTAATACACTTGTTACTGTTGGCTTTGAAAATGTTGATATTCTTTTTCGAAATGTGAACTTTACTATTTTATTACTTTTTATAAAATGCTAAGAAACATAGTTAAAGTACAAAATTAATTATTTACATTGCATCCAAAGCGAATACATCAGAAGTATGTAAAGCCTTATCCGAAGAGGTGTAATAATTTTAAAAGTTCAAAACGACCAGATATTTATAAACAGTAGACAATTCTTTTTACACACACACATTTATATACGAAACTAGTAAAATTTTATGAAATTACTTTCCACACTTACACAATCACAGAATACAATTTTATAATGCAAACTTGAAGATTAGTCAAACTTGAAATTCAAATAAGCGGTGTTTCACCGCGATAACTAATTTTTCCTCCTAACTATAATTTGCTTCTAAAACCGTGGTATTTATTTAGATAATGATAAAACAAGCAACTTTTCTTTCTTGGATTTTTTACCAGGAAGCTTAGAAAAAAAGTTATGATGAAAACTCACTGTTTGCTTTGAATGTTTTGCTTCGACCAAAGTATACAAGTTCATGATTCAGATGTTACTTATTTCTTAGGCTTGTGTCAGACAAATCACATGAAATCAAAACTTTTCGCACACTAGTTTTGGCAAAGAATATATATTTTCACTATTTTGTATGATGTACTATAATAAATGCAATACTAGTTAATATAATAGCTTAATAAGTATAACTACAATTGATTTCACTTCAATGTTGATTCATCAATACTAGTTTTCCTTCAAGACAAGTATACATGTACTATAGATGAATCTGTTCACCTACCATGGAAAAATTGTATTTAACTTAGCATACTCAAAGCATGGCAATAGGAATGTAACGTATAATTTTATAAATACTGTTTCATACATGAGATTAAATGGTTTCCCCAATAGTTCATTGAGAATTCTTACCAAACTTTAAACTTTAAATGAATCAGACTAACCACATATGAGCAAAGTCACCGACAAACTTGTTTTAAAAAAGAATATCAACTTTTTAAACTTCACATGATACATAGTGAAGGTATAAGTACTATTTTTATGCAATTTTTCAACTGCACAAGAAAAGACTGAATTTGGCATATAATAATAAAGTCATGGCTTCAAAAATACACTATTAAAAACGTTGAATTAGACAAAAAAATTTTGTTATAAAATCCATCTTAAGGCACACTCAATTATATTTTGTACATTAACAACAAAGGCAATTTAAGTAAGGTTATGTACATGTGTCACCAGATGCAAAAGTTACATAATATTTTATTGGTCATTCTCAATTTTTACATTATTTTATTTTGCTTACCTTTTGAAGTTTAAATAATTCGAAGCCTGCTGAATAGACACACCAGATAACATCACATTAAGAAGTTTTTCAAGAAAGATGTTTGATTTAAAAACTGTTGCATTTTTGTATACATATCACGCGTACATATTATAGGTATATATATGTGTATATATATATATATATATATATATATATATATATATATATATATGTATGTAATTTGCGTAGGCATAAGTAGGTGGCGGTGTGTACCGTCTACTGTGAGGGTTGATACACCGCGCATGGCCATAAGGCTGATGCGACCGACCACTCGTGGGAGAGATTCTGGACCACGGCGGTCTTAAATTCGTTAACATAAACTGTGGCCCTTAGAAAAAGCCATAATAGGTGCTCAGTGCAATCCACACATTTATAGAGCGCGTTCGCTACCATTTGTGGTTGCTCCGACTAACCAAATTTTTTTCAGTGTAGTACGTGAATTTACTATCGATTCAGTTATTTCCTTATTTTATTTTCAATATAGTAACATATGATTTCTCGGATGACTTAAGAATTTTTTATACAATTATTATATCAATTGTACATTTTCCAAAAAAATTATTTATACACTACCTTGAAAAGTTTTATAAAATTTTGAGTGATTTCTCGCTTAGAGATGGTAACATTTCCCACATTTCTAACTTTTATAACCTTTGTCACAGGTATCCGTAAAGGGATGAGAAACAGGGCTCTAATGTTTATTGTTTCTGGAATAAGGTGCATAATAAATTCAGAAACAAAAAAAAACGCGTTGTTTATATATAAAATTCAATCATTTTATATACTAACTCTCTATATTTAAAATAATAATGACGGTAATAAGAATTATTTAAAAACATTACATTACTAATACAATTGCAATACTACCTCCAGTCTCCCCTGTTTGAGGATTTTGCAGCTGAAACTCTTTTACATCTTTCCTTCGAGAAACTTTAGCTAAAGACACAGTTTTTGCTGCTGTTGTTGACCATTCTGTTTCAAAGGCAGACTCAGCTGCCTTAGCAACTTTATCAGATATTTTATCAACTACTTTCAGAGAATCAATAATAAATGTAAAGTCTATGTGTAGCTGTAAGTAATTTGTATCGTATATTAACAATTTTTATAAGATATGGCTAAAATAATTGAAAAAATGTGCACGTAAAATACAGCATTACGAGTGCCACTGCGTGTGGCCGTATTAAACAGTTAAAGGTGGTAAGGTGACTTTATTAGTTAATGATCGTTTTGACACCTGTTTGGAATATTATTATTTTCATGCGTTGGCCAAGAGAATCTTTCCAAGTACTGTAGATTGTAGCTATATCATGAGTTTTTTCATCAAAACTTAATAATGACGACAAAGTATTTTGATCCTCCACTAAAACAATTTTTTTATTCTTTTATTTTTACGTAATATTAAAAATTGTAATTCGTGATAAACGTAACACTGATTTCAATATTTTTCACTGTTCACATAATTTACGTTATTTCAGGTGTTCAACGGTAAAAGTATACTACTTTGTATTAATCAAACTTAAATTAATTTTAAGATCTTGCTATCAATAACACAATTTTTTCAATTAATACCTGTATTGACGTAATGATTTTTGTCCACTTTGTCCGTATCTTTGATTCAGTAAGCCCGCTCATCTTAATTGAATTCGTTGTCTCTTGTAAAATTCATACAGAGATCCCGATGCTGTGACCTCATTTCCGAGCACGCCCCTGTGGTAAGGAGTATACCAATGTTTGATTTTTACTGTCGTAAATACTTCTGACAATTGGTTTGCAAATTTTAACAAATGCTTCTGCTTTTAATCTACAAAAGTAAAGTATACAGATAAAAAGATTTCATAAATGTTGATAGAAAAATATCTTGCGACATAGTTACCAGTGATCACGTGAGATCCTTTGACAATAAACAAATTAATCACAAGTCTAACACCTACATACATGCATGTAACTTCTTTAGTATCATTAATATTATTATTTCTTATTGTTGTTATAATAATAAAATATTCTTATCACTATTATTATAATTATTATTATCATAATTATTACTACTACTATTATTATTATTATTGTGATTATTATTATTATGATTAATATAAATATTATTACTATTATCATTACTATTATTATTATTATTATTATCATTATCATTATTATTATGATTAATATTAATATTATTACTATTATTGTTATTATTATTATTATTATTATCATTATTATTATTATTATTATAATTATTATTATTTTAAGTTAATAATTTGCGTTTAATTTTGCAGGACAAATTTGACATCGACTGACTTGAATCCTATATGACATTTGCAATGAACTACCTATTTTTCTTACTAAGTGCATCATGACATAATGCATACAAGAATCATAGTTTCAAGATCATAAACTTACGAGTAATCAAAAGAATTTTCTGACAAAAGCTTTTTAATAATGTAATGTTTTAACTCTCGTTTCTCCAGTTATTTTTCTTTCTTATAAATTCCAAGGATTATTTGACCATCAAAACCATTTACTAACGCGTAGTACAAAGGATTTTTTCTACTCGAGCGGTTCTAAAAATTGTTAAGTAATGAAAGTTGCCGTATAACTTCATAAAAGAAAATGCTTACGTTGTCAAAGCAAAATCATAAAAGCCTCATATCATGTAACCTGACGAATTATTATGCTGCATCTCTTTTGCAGTCACAACATCCACACATTCCTTATCATACAAGAAATTTTCTGATTCTAAGTTTAGTCTTTTTCTTTTATTTTTTGGCGACAATTTAGGCTCATTACTGTTCAGAGAGGCATTCTTATATGACGTATTATGTGTGAGATCTATCAAATTAGTATCAATTGCATCATAATCAATATTTTCAACTTCTTCAACATTAATAGCATACGCAGATGGTGAGAATTCTGAATCACTATTGCTACAAAAGTAGCGAGCATTCAAACTAACAAGCTCTTTCGTGTTGGCAACTGATTTAGGATATAACAATTTTTCTTTTGGTGATGCAGTCATGAATCTTGCAAAAATTGTTTAATTATCTCTAAAGACTTTTAAAAGTGACTCGTCATCGAGTTTAAAGAGATCTTCCTTGGTTAAGTCTAAAGAACAGATGCTAGTAGAAATGTTAAGACAATATTAAAAGGTTTAAACTATTGAGACTGCTAGTTCTGTAGACATGATTTTCTTTTGCAATAACATTGTATTAGCTTAATATTACGAATTGCTTAGATAAACAAATTAATTTTACAGTTGTTATAAAAAGAAGTTAAAATTATCTAGGGGAATTAAAAATCATTCCTCAAAACAGATAAGAGAATTTTTTAATTTTTTTGTTTGTAACTTTCGGGAAATATGATTACTTTCCACTTTTTTTAATATACATAGCAAAAAAAAGTGATTCATGCAAACATTAGGCATGAATGGTTTCGGTGGCATTAATAACTAATTGTTACTTTACTTGTTAAGGTAAGTTTCCCGATAAGTGTTTAAAATAAAATTCTGCAAACGATAGTAAAAAACTGACAAAATTAAGAACCTAACTGTATGTGGCAGATATGATTTTAATGCAATCCAGTAAAAAAATTATAGCAATAAATGACAAAGACAGTTTTCGAGGTCATCGGTTGATAATTTCCTAATTACTTGTTATCCTCCAAAAACAACTAAGCTCTAGAATTGTAATAAAAACATTAAAAAATCTAAAAGTGCTCAGTTGTATGTGTTGTTACGAGGTGCTGCCGATGCGAAGTAGCGAGGCGGAACTGACAACCTCGACCGGGCCTGTGTTGCCCAGGTACCCCCAGCGACACCTTCGATAAAACTTTATACGCGGGTCTCGCTCTCCGAGACCACGCAGGTAACGGGTATCGCGGTGACCTTGTACGTCATCGCCTCTCGCGACGACTTAAATACGACAATGGGAATCGGGCACACACAAAAGGAATCACTCGCGATCAAGTTTAAAATAAAAAGATATATTCAATTAATTTAAAGGGATAACACTTCGTGTTCGCGGGTGTCAGTGTAGTTCTCGCACGTCGAGCGCGCTGGCTCGGCGTGCTCGCGGCGTGAAAACGCGAACTGGGCAGACCTACGCGGGCTAATCGAGGGTCACTGCCCTTTACAACAGACTGCCTGTTGGCAGGTTCTTACGTGGGGCAGGGAGGTCGCTCCTCGTAGATTCCTTGGGTAGGCGGAACTAGGCTCTGATGGTGTGAGTTCGCAAAGGCCAGTAGGCGTCCCTACTGGCTGCGTGTGGAGGTCAAGGTCGTCAGGCCTGGCCTTGGTCCAACCTTGTCGACGGGTTCAGGATCCTGGTCACGGCACCAACACTTTCCGTGACGTCGACTTAACTCCAAACGCGCTTACTCCAACTTGAACTTCACGCACCAAAACAACAGGAAAACAAAAAGAGACGGCAACGAAGGAAAAACTCGCTTCACGCGCGTTCGCTGGCCCAAGCTAATCTGCCGCTTTCTCGGCCCTTTCTCCCGTTCCCCTACTTTCCCTTCCCGCTTTCCCACTTCAGCCCTTTAACGCTCTTTCCCCCTTTCCCTGCTTCCCTACCTGTCCCAGCCTACTAATGTGGCCTAACGGTGGGGCACTGTTACAGTGTGTAAGTATAAAACAAAGTAAAAAGTTAAGTAAACTATCTTTTTGAGGCATTTCGAGCCCTCTATTTTGAAATTACAGTGAAATTTTTTATTTATTTTGGGATAATCAAAAGAAGCTCTTTAAATATATGTAAATGTCTCTTTTAAAAGACAAAACTGTACATTGCATTATAAGGTTTAATTTTTCATAGCCTTCAGAATATACACAACAATTAAAAATTATCATACAGCTAGATTTTAAATTTAGTTAAGTACTCTACAAGATAATACAGAATTTAGTAGTGCACATCTATATGTGCATGTAGGTAAAATGAAATGAAAAAATTGAGTTACATCGATTGTTAAGGCACCTGAAGGCCTCTATTTCCTGTCATGCAGTGATATAAAATTTATTTTATAGTGATAGACAGGAAACACTTGAAATTTATGCCAAGGATTCTTTTCTTTACCTTATATGACATTAAGCTTAGACAACATTCAATTTTAACATTACGATTTTACATCCCTTTCGTAAGAGTCAGAGATTTTTGTACCTGATGAGGGCCGGGACGTTGTCCAAACGGCTGAAACGTCGTTTTGTTTTTTAATAAATTCAAAATATGACAGTACCACCATTGGACGTTGTTTTTAATTAATTTAATTTTAAGGTAGGATCTTCAAATAATACTTTTTGGATATAACAACAAGAAATTACCAACAAATGGCCTCGAAAACAATATCTTATTTTCATGTAATGCTGAATGACTGCCAACTGCATTCAATATACATACACACATGTATAAGCTATTTAAATCACACGCATGGGTAAGCTAAAGTATTTAATTAATATATTCCTAGTTTTTAACAAGTAATAACATTCAAATTTCCAGGATCTCATGTGCTTCTTGACAAATGTGTAAATAAGGGGTCTGCATTGATCAAATATTTATCATACATGTGTTGTGTGGAATAAAAACAAACAGACATTACATGTAACCTAATCTACCTTCAAATTTTCGTTTAACTTCTTGGGAAAATCCGTATTTTTGAAAAAACTGATCCATAGCCGTAGCTCTTATCACTATCTTTTAGATTAACAAAAATTTATCGTAATAAGTTAACTGCAAGAAAAATGCATCAGTGCATGCACGTAATGCGAGAGCAAGACTTGTTATGCACAGCTATACACAAGAGCAGCCAATGTATGCCGGTCGAGCTGTTAGTAGTTGCGCAGTATAACTGGCGCACTTATTACACCGTCAAGGAGACATAACTACACCGACCTGTGTAAAATCTATGCAGGTGACTGTGAGCACTGAGCTCACTAGTGTTATGTGCAGTGCATACACTCACAAATGCAATAGATGTACAGATTTGTTCTCAATGTAGATATACGGGTTTTGTCTAGGATTATCATCGATAAACATGGCTTTTATATGGAACAAGTAATTACTAAACTTTTTAACATGTAAATTTCCGACAAAACTTCAGGTGCTTTGCGGGTCGGTTCAAATAATTCCTAAGGGTCTGGGATTTTTTGTACAGGAGTTCTTAGGTATATAAAAAAGATTAACTCCAAGCATTTATTAAAATATTCAAAAGAGATTTAATGTTAAAGATTACTTACAGACTACAAAAACATACGAGTATTACTTGATAAAATTTTAAGTCAGAGCCAGATTGATGCTAAGTAATTTTTATTAAGATATTCTTTATTATAGTAAGTAGTATTTTATCAAATCTTTTTATTCTACAGTATAATTATAATAAAAAATATCTTTATAATGTATACGTTAATGTCGTTCTCATTTTATTATTTACTGACATGTTTAAAAAAGGTATTTAAAAAAAAAGGAAAGGATCACTGAAGAAAGGGGTGTTGTACGTTCGAAAAAAGAAAAAAATATATGACATATACCATTATCGTTTAAAATTTTATTTGTCATTCTTTTAATATTACTACAAAAAAAGGTCAGTAAAAGATTCTTTTGTCATGGTGTTATACTACACATGCTTTTTTCAGATTACTTCTACCTACAAATGTTTCGTTACATTCATCACACGGGTTCTTTTTTCCTTACACATACTCATTTGGAGCTTGAAGTTTTCATTTCTTCTAAATAATTTAGTACAGGTTTCAGATAAATATTGTATATGTGGTGCATAAGACTCTATATAGGATTGTAATTGTTGAACGGTTTTAAAAGTCTTTTCACAAATAACTCATACATCCTGTCTCTTATTAGTATGAGTGGGTGCATAAAGATTCGAGTGATTATCATTTTATCACATACAGAATAATCAAATAGTTTTGTATTGCTGTTACTTAAAATGTACATTTAAATTCTTCTTCTATGAACAATTTCTATTACAAAATCTGTTGCTGTCAGACTTCTCGTTACTATGAACTCGATTGTTAATTAAAAGCTGGTTCTTGTGCTGGAAAGTTCGATTTCATTCCAAGATCTGTAACATCGCTGGTGTTTTGAATACTTAACCTAAAAAGATACTGAAAAATTATTGCTGCACAAGGTATTATACTCTTAGTTTAAGGTAACGTTGTTTACTAACTTGAATATTGAACTTTTTCATTAATTTATACAAGTAAACTCACTAATTATATTGAATCTAGTGTATTCTACAAATATTGCCTATACCTGACTTATTTATGATTAATATCACATCATTTAGCTTGTGTTGTATATTATATTTAAGAAAAAAATGGTTGCAATAAGTGAAACCACATAAAAATTTTCACATGAATTACTTCAGTATCCATGTGTTTACTACTCCATTCATGTTAAGGTGAGTTATCTATAGGAACGTTAAGAATGCTAAAAAGTAAAATTTAGGTTCATTATGACGCACCTCGTTGTCATAGAGTACGGAAATGTAGATGGATTGCTCTGTCATTTCAATAGTCCTGAGTAGTTGGCCCGTGATCCGTGACTTTGTTAGGTACTTATGACGTAAGTGCATTTACATGACTGGCACTTTCGCCAAGACATCGTTATATTATATCAAATAAAAGTTATTTTTTAGTGATGACTACATTTTCTTCGTTACTAAGTCCAAATTCATTCCATACTTTCCAATTAACATTAGTCAGCTTGTCAGATGAAATATAAAAATAGGTATAGCTAATACTTGCTGTTTGCTTGACGTGCTCCGTTAATTTTTTTTTTTTCGGTCATTCTAACGTCAATTTATTTATGTTTTAAATGATTTGTTTTAAAAAATTCACTCCAACGTCTTGTTATAAGTTTCAGTTCCAAAAATAACCATATAAAAATGGAATAGTAATTTCTAGAAGTACAACTATTCCTGTCAAATCTAAGGCTTTATTATTTACAAATAGCGTACTGAGCTTCGTGATTAGCAGTGCCACCTGAGATGTGCTTGTAGTCAAAATTGTAATGTATTGTTCAAATAGTCTTGTTTTTAAGTCTGAATAAATACAATAACTCGCCGTGTTATAAGCTTTTGCGTATGAAACCATACATTTAATCACTAACAATGGTATTGATTCATCAAAATATATTTAACTGTCCATTACACGTTTAGATAATCAAATTATGACAAATATAAGAGTGCACGACAACACGGATACAGAAAAAGTAACAGTTAATAATAACAACAGCTTTTATGGTGTACGTTAAAATTATCTTTTTTATATCTTTATTTATGTGTTAACTTAAATAAAAAGGTATGTGGATACTATTTTATAGGGGCTTCTGCAAGAAGAGCCCGTAGAGAAAACTTTGGCATTATTTAATGACTCAAAAGGCTCGAATAAGCAATACGAAGAGAGTATAATTGGTTATAATGAAGCTTAACTTTACTTCAAATATTTGTTAAATTTTTTGTAGTATTTGCATAGAGTACCACTGATAGTCTTTTATCTTTTAATGATATTCTCAAAGTTATTGACAAAATATTCTCGCTGGGTTAGATTAAGGATCATTAGGTCCCTAACGATCCCATTTGTTGTTATTTCATTTGCTACTGTTACATCGTTAAGGGCCTTAACACGATTTTTAATGTTAGATTTAAGTGACGTTTTTTCAAAATGCTTCTTTACATTTATGAGCGTGATTCTGACTTCTCTTGCATTTGTCATTTTAGCTCCTCCTACGGTTCTCTTTTCATGTAGTGCATCAACAACCTCTGTGTTGCATACAGTTTCTGTTATTTACACAAAAGCAAGATTATCTAAGTACTTAAATGGGTGGCCCTCAATCTTGTTAAGTTTTTGTAGTCAGGGTGAATCATCTGCTTCCTTTGGTACCCACGATATAAAATTGGTTGGTAACCTCATCCTTCATACTCCATACTTGTTCTTCGATGGTGGAATCGGATGGATGTGAGACCGTCTTATTCTCCAATCTTTCGTTTTCTCTGTCCGCTTCACGAAGCACTTTATTTAAATCATTGTCTTTCTTCTCGTCCTTGTCTACTTCAACGTGGTCAAAGCCACTTTTGACTTCTGTCACTGGTCGTATATTTTCTACGTTTAGCTCTTTCATGTGCTCGTCTGGGCTTGCTTCTTCTTTACTCGGTTCTCGCTCCACTCCTATTTACTTCTCAACAACTTTGCCCCACTTTCCCCAGTATAACTTCTCATTTTCTTTTCTACTTTCCTGGTCTTCCTCACTCTCACTTTCGTAATTTTCTACCGGCCCTTTTTCTGACTCGTGAGTAGGGTTTACTCTGTGAGAGACTTGTATAAGATGAGTATGGTGAGCGTTCTTCCCACCACCCTTTACATGTAAGTGATGAGACTCCTTATCATTTGTTGCAATGTAATGTGCGTAAATATAACCCTCATGAGTCAGTGCCAAGTGAGCACAAACATTTTCCTTGAATTTTAAGAAAAATAGACATGTGCAGCTATCATTTCTGTATACTGCCTGCAATCTGAATATTTCTGTTGCTTCGTTTGACTCTCTGCATTTAGGTAAAAAATTTACATTGGAAAGCATTGCTTGCAGCTCACTGGTCGATAGATCAAGACCTAACTAAAATAAAAGGCTGTGGAGCAGGTAAAATTTGCAGGTAGGTCGGATGGTATTTTTGACATTTCGACCAGGATACTACCAGGTTATTAGCATTGACAAGCTTCCCTTTGCGTTTTGTCTCTTACGCTTCAACCATCTATCTGGTAACATGGCAGTCTCCGATGATGTACAGGATCTATTTCTTGCTTGATTTTCGTATTAATCTGACTTGTTTTTTTCGTTTTGGCTGTGTATGATGTCATCTATTTTTTTTCTTGTTTGTGGTGTCACATCTTCTACGGGTTTGGTTTTGTTGGGTTTCCATACGTCAATCGTCATTGCTAGCCTGTCTTCTATGACTTTTGATATCGATCATAACTTGGGCCTGAAGTTAATCGGATTCACCTTCTAGTAGATCATGTATACCCAGTCTTTTTTGTGCTTTCACGTCCACTGAAGGGTTAGTACTCTTATCCATGTATTCTTTTCTTTCCTCACCATCTTACTGTTTTTCGTTGATAACTTCTGAATATGCCCCTGTGTTTGCATTTTTCGGTGTGTCGCAATTCATAAATATTACTTTCTTTGACAGTTTAGTTCTTTGTTGTGTGATTGAGAAATATGGTTTTGATCTGCGTTGAATAATAAGCTGTTGTTTACATGCTTTGCGTAATTTAACTCATCTCTACAGTATTGCAGGAGTACTAGTAGCCTTTATCCCCCTTCGAAAGCCTGGCTTTTTTTTTATGTAGCCCTACTTTCCATGTGTTGGCCCATGTGAACTATATGTAGGCTTTTCTTTCTTTGTGATATTTGGTGCCACTACGACATTCTCGTCTCTTGACACCTGCTGACCGTGTGATTCTTCCCTTTCTGGCACCTCTGATTTCGAATTAGCATCTCACTGCAAGACTATGTAATCATGTTTACTGTCCCGTTTATCTCTGGGTCGTTTTTTTTTTTTCCTTGTCGTTGTCAGATGTTTCTGGGCTTGTACATTCAATTCTCACTTTTTTAAGTTTTTCTTGAATTATTTTTTTTATTGCTTGAACTTTGACAACTTAAGCTAATGGTCTATTGCTGTTGCCTTCCCCTGAGTTTTCCTGTGGATCGACTAGTTTATATAGCTCTTGCCTAGGACGCTCTGGGTTTGTTTCACCTTTGTGTATTATTGGGTTTCGTGAAATAGCGTCGGGTAGCCTATTAGTTATACCCGGACGATGTATAACCTCAAATTCATAGCCTGGAAGTTCTGAATCATGCCTGTTGTACCGGATGTCTGGTTTCCTTGATAAGTGGAAGTGTTTCAGAGGTTTGTGATCCGTCATCACTGTAAACTTACGTACATATAAATACGGTCCTAATTACTCCTTAGCAAGTAAAATTACCAGCAGTTCCTTATCATACGTTACATAACAAAGCTCGCTCCCTTTTAAACAACCCGTTCCTCACCTCATTAAAACGCAGTGCTCACTTTCAGGAGACTTGATAGGGGTTGAGCGATTCGTGCATAATTATTCATAAATCGGATATAGTAGCCTACAAACCCTAGAAATGGTTTTACCTTTTACAGTTACTTTTTACAGTTTCAACGATTATACGTTTGTTGGTGGAGGGTAATTTTTTACCACTTTTAGTTTTTTTTTTATCATTTTTTGCCTATGGCTTACAATGTGACCCAGCACTTTCATTTTTTTTTTTTTATAAACTAACATTTGTCAAATTATCCGTAAGATTGGCAGCTACTAGCCGTTTCAATACATTTAGAAATGGTCTTTGGTATCCCTTAAGGTTGGGGCTTAAGGTTGAGGGTTAATACCATTATGTCGTCTAAATACACTTCTTTTTTATTGCATTGTTATTCTGGAACTACTAATGCTATTGCACTTAGAAATGTTTTTGGCGAGTTCTCAAACCCAATTGGCAACCTTTTGAATTAACAGTGCCTGTCTGGGCCCAAAAATACCGTGTTACGTACATAATTTTCAAGCTCTTTAACTTGAAAAAATACCGACTTTAGGTTTACTACCGTGATATAACGTGCTGACGCTAGGTTCTCTAGGATTTCATTCTAAAACGGTAGTGGGTGACTTGAACCCACTGTCACTTTTTTTAGTGTCCAGAAATTTGTGACTACCCTTACCATTTTCTTATTGTTGAACCCTGGTTTTTTTGCTACTATCTAAGTGCTCAAGCTGTATGGGAGTACAAAAGATTTCACTAACCCTTTTCTCCAAGCTTTTAACACTGTCCCCTTCAACGTTTTCTGAGTGCTTCCGATAAATTTCTTCGTGCTGTAGCAGCTTCACTTCTAGAACAGGCACATATTTTATCTCGTCACTCATATTACTACATTGTTTAATTCTTTCCCCTTATTATTTCTAGCAATAAGGTTTCCAAACAATATTTTTATCTTTATCCCTTAGAGGAGTAATCAGCTTATTTCTAATCAATTTCTAATCTTTATTATTAACGCATAAATTATTTGTTTCGATCTTGCAGGTATTTTACAACGCTTCGGCTTTGACAGTTCTACTCCCTCTAATCCAATCATATCTTTGGTGGTGCTTTATGGCCCTGGTATCGCTTCAAGGTATCCTACCTTATGATTTTTGCATATCACTTGGGAAGTCACGGGGGATGACATGTAGTGTAAGCTTTCGTCTGTCCAGTTAAGCTTGTCCTGTACCTAATGTTTTGCGTACTCTATAAGTCACGCCTATAATAGCTCCTTAACACCCACTAATTATAAGCATGTCTGTGTTAAGAAAATTTTTCTTCATACTTGAAATCTTTGCACTTGTATGCGCATGAAAAGTTACCGTTCCATTTCTTACTTGTGGGTTTCCTAACTGGACCGATGGTGGCCTATGCCTTGTTTTTGAAGAATTAATAGTTATTTTTGGAAACTGCCTTGTATCTTTGTCACACTCTTGAAGCTGGAGTTCGTTGTTCTCTACAAGTGTGTCTGGCACCTTTGCCCGATTACTATTTTTCCGGGCTCTTCTGACTTTTTTTGTCTGTTTGAGGCTCCATTCTGTAGGAGTGCCCTCGTACTTTGCTGTAGTAAGTTCTATTTATACCTGCGCTGCTCAAGTAGTCGGTTTGTTATGGTGCGTTTTCACCTTAACTTTTTTTGCTCCAGTGTCTGCGGCCTCTCTCTTACACATTTTTTCTCGTCGGACACGCTTCTCTCTAGCTCTCTCTCTAGTTTACGTTTGACTTTTAGGAACCATGCCGAACATCCTATAAGTTTAAAGCCATGGGTACGTCTTTGTTGTTGTGTGGTGGCGTATGCGCTGTTCTCCAGTTCTGGGGAGCCCTTGTCCTGTGGTTTCCTGTTTATAACGAGATTCTTACTAAAGCTTTCCCTACTATCTTGATTCTTACAGTCATTTCCGTGACGGTAAAATCTACTTTTATTTTTATTATTATTGTTTGAGTCTCCATTATAGCAGTTGCCGTAATAAGTATTATCCCTGAAGTTGTGTATATTATTTATACCTTTCATTTTATTTATTTCTTCTGTTATAAGGCTCCGTTGGGCCATTGTTATAGCGCCAGTTATAAGTATTGTTATAATTGTTATTATTTATATAAAAATTATTATTTTAACTCCCATAATAATCAGCACTTCTAATGGTATAGGTATTATTTACGGGCTTATTATGTCCCTCAGTTCACTGTCTCTCCTTTTCTCCCTGTTTTGCTCACGTGGGTAGTTGTTTTTTGCATAGTGTCCTGGTCTTTGACAATAATTATAATTTCCCTTTGGTTCCCTTCCGTTCTCTTTAAAAGCCTTTCTGTCGTTTATCACCACTAGTAGCTCTTCGCATTCCTCGACTGCATGCCCGGTTCGGCCGTCACAGTACATATACAGCGTTTTTCGTTTGCTGCTGCTGCTTCTTTTACCCCACGAATGATTTTTACTGTGTTCTCTTTTCTTCTTGCCAGATTTACTTGTGACCTCCTCTCGGTTGTTGGCTTATTGTATGCGGGCAGTGCACTTACTGGTATTGTGTGCCATAGGTTAAGGTCGCTCTATATTTTAAGTGCTTCTATAATTGCTTTCCAGAGGGTCCTTGAATTAAAACTTGTATTTTTTGCACCTGAATGTTGGATGTGTAATCCATACATGAATCGTTTAACTGTCTATGCGTCTACACTTTCCTCTAGAAGTTGCTTTTGATAGGGAGTAAGCTAAGATTGGAATCGTGCAATATCGTCAGCCTGTCATACAGGCGTTACACCCTCTTACCGTAGCTCTCTATTGACTTCTAATCCTGTTGCCTTATCATCGTTAATTGTTCTATAAACATGTCAGTATTGCTTATACTTCCATATCTGTTTGAAATTTCTCAAAAAATTCTTGGACTATAAAAAATTAAGCTGATCTGGGCGTGAAATGCTTAGCTGCTATTTCTTTTATTCTGTTTAAAATGGTACCGAAAAAACGTAATTTATTTATTGCACTCACCATTTGAGCAGTCATCCTTACCATCCTTTCAAGTAATGGCAAATTAATTAGGTCCTTATCGAAGAACAGAATGTTGTTCGTCATATGGCTGAGAGTTGGCAGAATGTTTTGCTGAGATCTTTGCAGTCTGCATAGGTGGTTATAATTGTGTGTTGTTTTTGTATTTTTTATACATAGGGCCGTAGTTGGTACTATATTATTGAGTAGTCTATCCCTTTTTGCATGAGAAATGGATCAATTCGTGTAATTATTAGTTAGCGGTGGTATCGTTGCTACAAACGCGTCTTGCTTTATTCTTTGACGTTCATCGATCGTATTTTTTATTCTGTCACATAGTTAATAATTATCTGCAACTTCTACTTCATGGCTTTTTAACTCTTTATAGTTATTGTTTAGTGTAGTGGCAGTCAGGCATTTCGATATTCCTGGCATGTTTCTTTGCGTAGGCAGTAAGTTTGCTCCTTCTTTTCGATCTCTATTTATTCCTGCATCTCCTGTGGTACTTACCCCGAAGACTGGCTTGCTGAGACTACTTTGTTCTCTTTGTCGGGATTTTTTTCTCTTTGAGTATCGCAAAAGTTGGCCCTGGGCTCTCTGCTTATCAGCGGCAGATATTAAATGATTCGTGTAGCCACGTTATGGAATGTGTTTGCTCTCTTTGCATGTTAAAACATGCAGAGAAAGTTTTAGCCTCATCTTCATGGTCAAGAACAGGCCCATTACCTTCGCTTTTGTTTCCTTGTCTAGGGCAAAAAAATCTCGAATTCTTTCGGTTCTTTTTCTAATTTTAGTATTTGTTTCTTGTATTTATTTGTTTTTCCTTATTAACTGTGTTGTCTATCTTCGTTTTTTTGTCATTTATTTCTTCCCTACTATTCGTAACATTATAGTTAATTCCCCCGAAGAGTAGCATGTCTGCTGCGTTTAAAGCTTAGGTTTTTTCATATGTCTTTGTTTTACTCACATGACTTAGTTGGGCCCTAGTTAAAAAGTTTAGCTCGCCCCGAGTCAGTATACATCCATATGTTGTAAAGTGTGCACGCGTGGTCTTACTGTATAAAAAAGATAATGCTTAGGGAACCTCTTACCAGCCCTCTAGCGAGCTATGATATATGTTATGTCTTTATCCTGATGTTTGATCCCTTTCACTAGCTATTCCAGCTAAAAAAGAGCAAACGGTAAAAAGTGTTTTCCTACTTCCAGTGCTCGAGCCAACTTATGACATTTATTCTGTCTAGTAAGACAGTGCTGTCTCCCCCCTCAAGTCTTTGCTGTTTTGTATTTTCGACTGACTCCTTGAATTTTTGCGTAAGAAGTTTCAAGGGGTGTTTGTCATTCCCGACCATGGGTATGCGAGCTACGGTACTAGTTAGAGAGAAATCCACGTAGATAAAGAAGCAATTACGATGTGTGACCCGAATCAACCACTCAGAATTTTTTTTTATTTCTTAGTTATTCCTCGATTGGCATCTGACTGTATTTTTGGGATCGACAGTCAAAAGATCATGAGACTAATAATGGATATTGGAAAGAGAACGATGTATTTTTGGACAGATAAATTAACTATATCTTTTGGGTGTTAAACCAGTAGTATCAAAGGTTAGAGTATAATAGTCTAAGAAATTGCATTCACGCATTCAGGACCCGTGAAGGTATGTCACGTTGGGGTGGAAGCGTCGGTTTTGTTGGATCATGATATTGACGAACAAATTGACAGTCATCTGGAAGTTTTCGCTAATTAAAGGCATTTAATACGTTCCTTAATTTTCCAATTCTGACCAATATTTCGCAAGACACCCACGTGTCTTAGTTGATACGAGCATGGATTAATTTTGAAAAAAAATGATTCTTATTCTTACAAGAAATACCCTATTCCTGTGAATTTACGTCACCAAATTGACACTAAAATCAAATGGACGCTTGTGTTAAACATCATTGAAGGTCTAATACCCCATGTATAAATCCACTAAGACCGGTCATGAAGGGCAACAGCAGTGTAAGGCTTTGCCTGAATGCAAGTTAATTAAACAAAAGGCTCAAAGATGAACATGAAGGTGCATAAGTCGTCAATGATCGGTTTCGTCGTTATCAAAACATCGTGGTCATCTTGAAAATTGATTGAACAGAAAGTTTTTAGCAGGTGCCTTACGAATGTGAATTGTAAAAATTTACCAATTTCTTTCATCGTGGACATACCTATCAGTATTGTCAAGTTCCATTTGGACTGAGAATTAGTGGAGCGTATTAGTGCGTGTAGCCAAAAAAATCCTCCATTAAGTGATGGGATTCATCCATGATTTTGTTGATGATTGAATTTGCTTATCGCACACTTTTACTGATCACCTTAAACATTTAGAAAAATTTTTTCAGCTTTGATATGAGGAAGGCGTAACAGTCAACTTCTGGAAAATCATTTTTGCTGTCGGAAAATTCGTTTTTTGGGACCCATTTTGACAAAAGACGAGGTGCGAGTTGATCCAGACAAGGTCCGTGCTATCCATGAATTTCTACATCCTATTAACATTAAACAGCTGTAGGCCGTTCTGGGTTTTATCAGTTTTTGTTCAAACTGCTCTATAAAACTCACTGAAACCGTTCAGCCTTTGCTCTTTCTCCTGTGAACAGATATCAAATGGTATTGGGGTGAGAAATAAAATGACACGTACATAAAAGTTAAAGAGTTGTTTTTTGATCAGACGATGTTGGTTCATCCGAAACCTAATCTTCCTTTTGTTTTGTATACGAATGCCAGCAGTATTGATCTGGGTGCCCTTCTCTGCCAAGAGGATGACTCTAGGCATGAGCGTGTAGTTTATATGGCAAACTGTACGTTAAACGGGGGGGGGGGTCAATTATTTTACAACGGAATTGAAATTGCTCGCTGTTGTGTGGGCCTTGCAAAAATTTCGTTTATTTAAATTGGGCACACACATCGTTGTAAGAAATGATCACCACGCTTTGTCTTATCTTTTTTCGTACCAAACTTTGAGTGGTTATCTTAAACGATGGATGTTAGCAATTCATATTTATAACATTGAAAATATCTATATAAACAGGTTAGATAATAAGTCCACAGATGCTCTGAGCCGATATTCTTGTTTGCCTGACGTAGATTAAAATAAAGAATGATCGATTTTCACACTTTTAAGCAGAAATCTTAATAAGCGTTTGTTAAAGAATTTTCAGAATCTGGATATAATTCTATGGGATGCAATTTACATTAAAAAATAGATATTGGGACTAACAGAACTTAGGATTGAGCCAGTGTTTTCCTCCATTCGACAACCCAAAAGCAATACGGTGGAACGGGTTATGAAAGAGCTTGGTCGGTTTTCAAGAATCTCGTCATCGGTAATCGCATGATTCGCATCGCAGTGGATGGGCAAAACATGTTCCTATAATTAAGGAGTTTATGAACAAAACATATCACGAGACTATAGAATGCACACCAGTTGAAATTCATTTAAATGAAAACTGACGTGCCTTTGGACTCAATGAAAGTAGTAGTCTTCAAGCTTATAATTTAAATAGTCTTGGTCTTGCCAAAACTTCTAACTTTTCTGTCGTAGATACAGGAATAACAGCTAAATTTTTATCTTTGTATAGAGATCAATTTTTTATTACGATGATTATAAACAATGCCACTTATAAGCTTACAGATCTGGGTACTCTAAAAATAAAAGGTATTTACCATGGAACTAAGTGGCGACCGTTCATCCAGCAAAATGAGGGTCAAATAAAAGAAGTGCTGGAGGCCTTACAAAAAGCTAAAACGCATGCAAATGCAGGTCAGGCGTATCTGGGAGAGACTACTCGTGCTGTAAGCACACGTCGCTATCGATCCACCTGTTCAAAAATACACAGGATCCAGACCAGAACAGGATGATGATATTCTGTTGATCAAATTTGATGAGTCCTGGAATGAGATCAATGAAAACAAATTCAATTTATAATTTCAATTTTCTGCTCAGTTTCACCATTACTTTACACTTTCTGTCTTAATGTCATCCTTATAATTTGAATTTCCTTGTTTCTCAGTTTCGTCTTTATTTTTTTACAGTCCTAAGTAGAGGATAAGAACGCTAGTTAGTTAGATCTAGTAAAGGATAAAGCATGCTAGTTGACCGGTCCAACGCCTTCTGAGATATAAGGCAAGGTGTCAAGCTATGAAGATCAGACGATCTACGTATAAGGCAACTTGGCGTAAGAGCCTAAGTCTAAAGAGTGGGAACGCCGACTGTATGAACTGCATTATGGGCAATCCCGTCTGAAGACTAATCAGCCTCTTCATAATGAAATTGAAACACAGACAGACTAGTCAGTGGTTCAAGATGCTTATAATGACCGTCAGGTTCAAGAGCAGAAAAGATGTTGAAAAAAGTGACTAAGGCGGATGTCTCTGGACCAGCGTGTTGAAGTATAACTGTAACAACTTATCAATAAGTATACCGTAAAAAATATTTTGACAGTATGGTTAAGATTTATCTGTATGTTTTTCAGTGAGACACCGCATTAGAAGAGAAATAATACTAGAAGTGATGGAAGATACTCACTTGAATAAGGTATAAAAAAGTTGTTGGTTCGATAATCTCTCTTTGAATAGCTAGAGCCTGAATAAGTCCATAATAAAATGGATTAAAAATTGAGCAAACCAAACGCTACATTTACTTGTTTTCAAAAAATCATGATCATGAAAATTGTTGATAAACCAATTTAAGAAAAATCTTGTCAAAAAAAAAAATTAAATTTCTAATTATTTTTTAAAATATGAATAAAATAGATACTTAGACATAAAACATAAACACCAAAAGTGGAAAAATTAGCCCTGCCAGGGCTAAAACATTGCTCATTTAAGGTATTTCAAAATATGAATGATTACCTCAGACTTATGTCAGTATTGCAACGAATGTTCAATAAAATATAATGTTAATATTATGAAGTATAACATTAACACATTTTTATTCACGAACTCTGAGCTTTGAGACATAGGCTGACATACTATAGACTTGTGTCAGGGCAATCTTGAAAGTGGCATGGCACAGATACGAAGGAAAATTTATCAGAAAGTTAACCCTGCCATCCACTTAGCAGTGCAATAAGTTTTTAAACTAACGTGTCGTTACAAGCTGATTAGTCGTGGGAGCCATTCGTAAGCGATAGTGGGGGAAGTCGTAAGAAAAACATGATTGGTGATTAATTTGACAACATGAGCTGAGTCGTCATGTTTGTAAACTTCGATATGGATGTCAGCACATTGGTCGTATGAGTAATAATCGTTGTTAGCATGCTATTTTGCGTTACAAAGAGTAGTTGTCTGGTTATCAAGATCGTATGGGTAGTATTTAGTTCTACAAGAGATAACCACAACATTTGAATTAAGTGACACAATATGTATTTAATTATGGTTATAGTCAGCGTGATATGTTATTAAGCTCGCATTTTATCGTTATTTTTAGAAACTCACGAAATCGCACTATAATGCATATTTCAACACAAGTGTGTCCTAAGAATCGTTAGTTCTTGCCAGAAGCGTATTAAAACGTTCCGTTGCAACCAGTTTGTCTCTATTTCTTGAACCTTAAGCCAAATAAATTAGAAAACTGTTGATTTCAAACCTGTATTTATCTGAATGAGGAGTGCCTGTACGTATATTTGACTAGTAAACAAATTAAAGGCAGCAACACGGTGAATTACGTTCTAATTATACTGTAATTATAGCGTTAAAATAACGATTATGGTTTGGTCCAAAACATGTCACTATTTAGAAAGCTCTGTGTCATTTCGACGCTTAACAACAAAAAATTCTGTTATGTAAAGCTGATACAATGGTGATCAAGTTAGTTTGTAACGGCACGTTTAACATTCACAAAGAAAATGTTCCAAAAATAGCGGCGCACAAGGATGCTTGTGCAGACACCCCAACGTTCTCAAAAATTTACGAATGCAAAAATTCATTTATAGAAAAAAACCATTGCTTAACAGAAAAGAAGTTTATTACCTGCTGTGTTACACCTGCCCCCTGAAATATTGTTGTCAATGCTGGCACAAAAATGCAGGAAGCAGGAAAATAATTTTTCTACCTCGAGAAAGACTGGACAACCTGCAAAGTGCAATTCTCAACGATAGTTTTAAATCCGTAAGAACGACGAATATCATAATAAGTTAGCTTGATAAAGAAATAAGTAAAATATTGAGTTAACTATGTACTAACAAAGTGAAAAAAATGTGAATAAATATTTAAACAAGATATACACCTCAGAAAATAGGTTATAAGACAAAAAGACATGCCAACATAATCGCAAGGAATGGCAAGACATCACAAGACAACGTTTCTTCGGACAATAACGTCAACAAGGATGAAGAGATGCTTCAAGAGATGAGTCAACATTGTGCTAAGGTGATCAAAAGTGTACAGAAAAAGTGTTGTCAAAAAGCTGCAGTTATGTTACGACGATTCCGTTATTATGGCAACATTAAGTAAGCTAACTTACGCCGTCATTATAAGTAGCGCTAGAATGCCACAGTATTGTCAATCTGATGAGCGATGCCTTAAGAGACAAAAAAAGTGCAGACCAGGGGGGCGTAATAAGTTTGCATAGATGCTTTGCATGGCTAATATTTTACAAAAAACCAAGGCGATGAAAAAGAATTAAGACTCAAAGCTGAAAAAAAAAAAATAGTTTTCTTGACATTTTACTTGACTTGCTACTGTTTAAGGTGCATGTACATGGATACAAATATTTCTGTCCTTAATCGAAGCTATAAAAGCATCTTGAGCTCAGTTACATAGGCATCAATCTTTTGGGTAAAACATGTCATTAGCACGATCTAGCCAATGCTACGAAGAAGATCGGCAAACTTCCAAAAGCTGTAAGCACTCGAGTAATTTTTTTTGCTCAAGCTTGTTAAAGAAGCACCGTTGGATGAGCAGGCAGCTATTATTCAAAAGCCTCAATTTATTGACAGCATACTGTAAGGAATAGTAAAATTGCATTAGATGCATTCTTTTAATGCATAAAAAAACAATTGGATCCAAATTTATGAAGAAGAAAAAAAAGAAATCAAGCATAGTGACTTTGCAAGATGACGTGCAAGCACGCACGAACGTAAATCAACGATATGGCATAAATATTTATAAGAATCCAAAGAACTGCATTGAAGATTCAGTTCATATTAATTAGACAGAAAGTGTCATCGATAGAGATAATGAAAAGTGGTTAACTTTTGAGCTGTTTAAAATTACACGTATTCCTTGGACGCTATAAAGCCTAGTATAATTCCTGAAAGATTTGGCTGATGAAGACATAAGCGGGTTTTTCTTCAGGGAAAAGTAAAGCATATTGCAAGAATAATTAAACGAGAATATTCAAGCTTCTTCAATGTTGATATGAAATTAAATAGTTAAAGAAATGGACGTTCAAAAAAATAGTTAATTAGCTAGAAAAGGTATACTATAATATTTCATTTCTGGACTAAAAAATGAAAAGATTTAAAATAAAGAATTAATTGATCGTTAAATTTCCTAAAAACGGCAGGATATAGTCTTAATCTTTTGATACTTTTACGCACTGTATGATTATATTGTCTTGATAAATCAGTTTGTAGCTATAGTATTTTTAAGTAGAACTTTTTATGTCAAACCGTAAACTGCCATGTTAGAAGAAATACGCTAGAAAAAAGCGTAGCCACCCACTCTGCGGCCCAGACCCTCTCCTCGATCATCTCTCTTATACACTTCCTCCTACTCCGTCTTTTTCTTTTGCAGCGTGCGACACTCTACTGTCTGCCGTTTTGTCTCTCTTTTCCTAGTATGTATGCCGCATGCTCTCTTTTCCTTAAGCTGGCACTTTACCTATATATATACAAACAAATGAAATAGGTACATTAGTATGTACGTTTCTACACTACGACTGAGCATAAAATCAATTCGCTTGCTTAAGCTAAGGTAAAGGTATGTAGAAATAAAAAAAAAAAAAGAACAACAGCTTTACCTACAAAAAAGGCAACGTATATGTATTTATTTTGTGTAACTATATATGTGAAACGTTCCACGTCAACCGGGCCACCACTGGGAACAAAAATTGTAAAGCTTTGAAAAATCATGCAAGGGCTTCAAATGTTTGTATTAAGAACCTTCTTTAAATGTCAAGTGGCATATTGATAAATTCAATATGGCTGGTCCAATATGGCAGCCAGAAGCCGTAGAAGAATCATGGGTCCAGCAAAAAAAGGTTGTAAAAACTAAAATTCGCAACGGACCAGGTAGTTTGATTGCCAAAATTGTACCTGATATATGCCCCTAAAAAACTTGTGTGGTTGGTAGACAGAATCCAAAATGGTGGATTTAATATGAAGGTCCAACATCCAATATGGTTACCGAATTTTTAAAAATCAATCGATTTACACCAAATTCGGTAAACGGGTGTTTCATAGGTCCCTGATTATGAATTTAAAGTCAGATTTGCCAAATTCAAAATGGCCTATTCAAGATGGCAGATGAAATTTTCGAAAATCAACCAATTTTTACAAAATTTGGTATAAGGGTGATTTTGACACCGTTGATTACGAACCATAGGACAGACTTCTAAAAGTAAAGATGGTGGGCTCTATATTACAAAAATTTTATAACTTAGTCCATAATATTTAATTGGTCACATTAAATTTTTCCAACTGCCATGTGGATCTTTAAAACTCATGTGTTTCAAAATATTTTGAGCTCTTGCACGATTTTTTTTAAACATGTCAATTTGTTTCCACTGGGCCAACTCTGGGACTGATAATTGTAAAGCTTTAAAAAGTCGAGCAAGGGCTTTAAATGCTTGTTTTAGAATGCTCATTCAAATTTTAAATGATGTTTCAAGAATTTTTCAAATGGTACGTTGCAAATATTTAGAAATATGTGATATTTTTTAATATCTAAACATGAAAGTGTTTTAGAATGACATTTGGCTTTTACATAATAATGTGATTTTCTAAATAGCTGTTAAAATTGTCAGTACTAAATTATCGTATCTTAAGAGAAATGGTACAAAAGAATGAATGATAAATGATAATAAGTATTACAAGCCATATTATTTGTTTGAGGATTGAACATTTAAAGCTCTGATTTAACGTAAGTTTTTTCACAAATAATATTTTGTTTAACTAATATGTAATGAATTCAGTAAATTAGATTGCCATCATCGAGACCTAACATGAATTGTTGTATTGTTTTTTATAACAATGAATAATATTGTTTAATAGTTATAGGGCTCACAGCATCAGGATATCTTTTAACTACTAATAATTTTTCTGCGTTCATGGAAAATGCGTGACCTTTATGGATATTCATGACAGGTGGAGCACTGAAAAATTGACTTGAAAGGTGCGTTTGCGTTTCTTTTTTTTTTTTGGAAATTTTTACTATAACACATTATTGTCATGTAAAAAGAGTTTCTTTTTCCCCATGTATACAGAGTGCAGGTGTCAAGATGGCTCCATTTGGCTTAGCCTGAAGACTTGCTTTTGTGGCTTCCCTTTTGAATATAGCACCTAAGCCATCACAAACATACTTTCCATGAGCGTTGGCATTACAGTGCCACTCAGCCAAAATAGAAAAATCTTCATAATGATGAACTAAATTACACACTTAAAAGTGGTTTTTAAAGTGTTGTTCAGCTCTATCAAAAACGTATATTAATTTTGTCACATTTGGATATGTTTTTAATTTGTGGTAGCTTTTCAAAACAAACATTTGAAGCCCTTGCTCGATTTTTAAAAGCATTACAATTATCACTTCCAGAGTTGGCCCGGTGGAAGCAAATTAACATATTAAAAAAAATTGTGCGAGGGCTCAAAATATTTTTAAACACATGAGCTTTGAAAATCCACATGGCACTTTAAAAAATTTAATGTGACCGATCAAATATTATGGACTGAGTTATTAAATTTTTGTAATATAGAGTTCACCATCTTTACTTTTAGAAGTATGTCCTTTGGTTCGTAATCAACGGTGTCAAAATCACCCTTATACCAAATTTTGTAAAAATCGGTTGATTTTTGAGAATTTCGTTTGCCATCTTGAATTGGCCATTTTTAATTTGGCAAATCTGACCTTAAATTCGTAATCAGTGACCTATGAAACACCCGTTTACCGAATTTGGTGTAATCGATTGTTGTTTAAAAATTTGGCAACCATTTTGGATGTGGGACCCTCATATTGAATCTGCCATTTTTTATTTTGTGCACCAACCACACAAGTTTTTCAGGGACATTTATCAGGTACAATTCTGGCCATCAAACTACCTGGTCCGTTGCGAATTTTAATTTTTACAACCTTTTTTGGCTGGACCCATGATTCTTCTACGGCTTCTGGCCGCCATATTGGACCAGCCAAATTGAATTTATCAATATGCCACTTGACATTTAAAGAAGGTTCTCAATACAAACATTTGAAGCCCTTGCACGATTTTTTAAAGCTTTACAATTTTTGCTCTCAGCGTTGGCCCGGTTGATGCTGAACGTCCCATATATATATATCACTACTATTTGTCCTTTGCTTTCACCTATAATGATTTCAGCTTCACTATTGAACTTAAATAAGTTTGTTATGTGAAACCAAGATTTATTACATAATTTGCTTATTATACTCAAGTTCTTTATCAACATTACTACTTTTTCTTTTTTTAATTGTATTTCATAAGGTGATAAGCCTTAAGAGTTGAACTTGGAAGATGATTTTTACATTTTTGTCTTACTTGTCTGTTTCTTTTGCTGTTAAATAATCATTACTGCAGGAGGAGAAAGCAGTTTCTTTCATACCGTTTCGCATTTTATTGTTAAATGATTACGTATATCAGTTATGTGATATTAAAATAACTTGGTTTATAAAATAAATATTTGTTTTTTAAAATTTCTGCCGCAAAAGCCTTTTTTTTTAATGAAATTGTAATGTAGGCTAGTATATTTTACCGTCTCTTATACAAATAAATAGGGAATTATTTGTACAGTGATTATTAACTTTTTTTTAAATTTCAAAATGTACAAATGTTTATGCATTAATAATACTTTGTTGTTGTCTTGTTATTTGAACAATCGCTAATCAAAGGTTATTCTCGAAACCTGGCAAAAAATGTCTGAAATCTCTACTTATTACTATTCTTCCTTTAAAAATTAGGACTGTTATCACAAATACTTGAGCATTTAATCTACTATTTTTAAAGCTTTCTTTAAAATTATTGCAACCTCCTCCTTTATTATAATATCTAATTTTCTTAACTCTTTTGTCAAATTTACGTTCTAAGAATTCTTTTTCAATGTTATTTAGATCTTAGCATAGTCTAAAAATTCTGTGACTTCTCATATCTCCTAGTAAAGAAATAGTAGAAATTTTGCAATGACCCCTCACAATTCTTAGAAAAATTCTGAAGTCGCCCACAAACTACAATAATTTTTTAAGAATGCTACCCCACTGCCTAGCCCAATTATTAATACAACCTATCCATAGGCCCCTCACTTTCTACATAATGAGATAATATTATTTCTTACTTCAATTGATTCTTTTTTCTTAATAAACTTCTGATGTTGTACACAATGGGTAAGAACCTGCGTTGAGAAAATTTGTTACGCTTCTTCGTTATCCCACGAAAATGATCATGTACAATTCACATAAATGAAATGTTTAGCGAATTTTCACACCACGTATGAGATTTTGCTAAAGGTGTGCTGGTTACTTTTTATAAAAATCTCATAAGTATATTAATTGTTTTTTTAAGAAAGAGTTACTCTCTTACATGATTTAATTATACTAATGCAATGAACAATTTAAAATCTACTTTAATATCTTAATCATAGTTTTTGCCTTACCGTGTACTGAATTATTACACTTTCTTTGTTTTTTCCAAGTATTTCATGTTCTAGAATAAAGACATCAGTTTTTATCTACTCAATTATGAGTCTGTAATTTTTACTATGGTAAGGAAATTTTTTGGTTTCAATTTTAATCTAAATAATATTCTTAAAAAATCTCGAACATAAAGTTATTCAGTAAATTTTGTTTATTAAGTACAATTAATTTGAATTAAAAAAATGCCGCACATGCATATTTTCTATTTCTAAAATCTATTTCCAGTATTTGAAGTTTTTCTTGAAATAAAAACTTACTTTCCAATTGTTTCATTAGTTATCATTTCTGCTTTAAAGCTACTCGTCTATATATTTTTGTTCAAAAATATTTGTTATCTTATGCCATTACGTAAATCGTTAGCAACTCTTTAATTTCTAACCAGCATAACGATTTATCTTTCTTTTAATTTAGCATATAAGGTAGAAAAACTTCACGAATATTATTTAAAACTTTATCTTAAAACTTGATGTAAAAATCGTTGTCAGACTTCTTAAGTTCTGTACAAGTTCCCTGATATATGCTATAGTAAGCTTGGATTCCTCCTAGGAAGTGATTTAAAACTATAAGATTTTTAAATAACGTGTATTTATTATTTAAAGAAAGTACAACATTCTTTATTGTACAATTTTTATTTTCACAACAATTTTATTTTATTTTAGAAACTTGACAAGCGTATATCATCAGTTTACCATATTTTATGAATTTTCAGTGATTTTATTTTTTCTCCTTTGATTTCTAACAATAATAATAAAACATTGTTAGTCATTACATTAAGTATGAGTGCCTTATTTTCTGTTATTAAAATGTGACCAAAGAAACGATGACTTAACACTTTTGGATATAGTCATACTGTTATTACACTTTTAAAAAACTATCAAAGTTTAACGAAAATCTTCACTTATGATAAATACATTGTTTCCAAAATATATGTCTGTACTATATACATCTAGCAAAGTTCTATCAATTTGTTCTTATGATTTTCTTGGGATCATTGAAGCCTTATTTCAAACTTTTCAATTTACTTTTTCTCAGCTTTTTTCTTTTTAATTATGATTTAAAAAATCAGCTGTCAACATTATTCAAATGTAATGGTAAACAGAAAGTTTCGTGACTATTCATTACCTCAGGACGTTATATTAAGGCTAGACGAGTACACACCATCGATAAAACTTTTTTACTAAGAGAAAAAAAGCAATAAATTAAGGTTTTGTATAGGAATGTTTTTTTAGAATCACCAGGACCATAAATGAAGATAATATTACTTTTTTCTATACATTTTGTTCTAAAAATCTTATTTAATATAGATTTAATTTACCGTAGACATAAAACAGTTTCGTACGAAATGCAATTTTCTTAAAATTATGATTATAATTACAGGAATCGTTGAACTGAACGATTCACTAGCCTTATCTTCCTGCTTAAAAGTTTTATTTATGTATACAAGAACATAATTATGCTTATCCTTTATACTTGATGAAAATTTAATAAACTTGTGTATATTACGTGTTTGTAACGTTGAGCTTATCCACTCGAGACCAAGGACCCAGCTTTCTAATAGTGTGATCCATGTATCGTGTTGTTCGTGTTGTATGTGTGAGGAGATACATTTAGAAGGAAAAGGGCGAGTCCTATTTCCTACTCCCTGTTTCTCCCACTTATGTCTTACGCTGTGTTGTAAGTGTCTATATGCATGTTTATGTATGCACTCTTCTCTCGTACCATTGTATAACTTAAATAAGTTCTGATGCTCTTCTTATCACAGAAAGTCTTTTTTGACATATATTTTTTCTTTTATTCGTTTTACATACGAAAGGTGGTTCTTTCATGACTCCCGAGTCAAAGGTGTGACAGTCAAATTAATATTTATGAATGCTGCTTAAATTGTAAGCGATTATTTGTTAATATTGATTGTTGAGGCAAATTAAGTACTGATTCAAAATTTTAGATCATAATATACGATATAAAAGTTCGTAGGAGTAATTATCTAAAATTTGCGCTTAACCTTATTAAATTATCGTGTGGTTCGTAACTATAACATTTCACTTTTAAATGTATTCACTGACAATACATTTAATTATGAATTTGTTTTATAAATTGTGTATTTGTTTTCTAAATAATACATCTAAAAAAAAAAAAAAAAAAAAAAAAAATTTAATTAGCATAAATATGGTTATGTAAATTAAATATAATAAGGCGCGTTATTACGCATTAAATATTTGTATTTTCATTAAACCTGAGGTTTTTTTGGCATTACAGTAATGCTCATAATTTCTGTTATAAATGAAAAAAAGTAATGAAATTAAATATGGAAAAAAAAGAATGATATATGAAAAAAAAGGGAATGAAAAAAAAAAGATTAAATATGAAAATAAGAAAGAAATTAAATAAAGGAAATACAAAAAATGAATAAAATGTAATAAAATGAAATATGAAAAAAAATAAAGCAAGAAATAAAAAAAAAATTAATTAAACAAGAAATAAAGAAAAAAAAAAATAAATGAATAAAAAAAAAAAACAACAACAAACCAGGGGGGATAAATGGGTCATGGGACCCAGTACTCACGAAGTTCAACCATCGTGAGTACTGAACTATTTTTTTTATTCTTTATTTTTATTCGTTTTTCAAGTTTTTGTTTAGTGAACTACATGAATGCAGTATTAACGTTTATAGAGCTTTGTTCTTTCAATGGGTCTGGCGACCCCCTTGTTACCTGAGAAATTGTGTTTTTATACTCGTCATGTTCAAAGAACTTCGTTCTTACCGTGGGTCCCATGACCCATTAATCCCCCCTGGTTTGTTGTTTTTTTTTTTTATTCATTTATTTTTTTTTTTTACTTTATTTCTTGTTTTATTAATTTTTTTTTTTATTTCTTGCTTTATTTTTTTTCATATTTCATTTTATTACATTTTATTCATTTTTTTGTATTTCCTTTATTTAATTTCTTTCTTATTTTCATATTTAATCTTTTTTTTTTCATTCCCTTTTTTTTCATATATCATTCTTTTTTTTTCATATTTAATTTCATTACTTTTTTTCATTTATAACAGTAATTATTAGCATTACTGTAATGCCAAAAAAACCTCAGGTTTAATGAAAATACAAATATTTAATGCGTAATAACGCGTCTTATTATATTTAATTTACATAACCATATTTATGCTAATTTAATTTTTTTTTTTTTTTTTTTTTTAGATGTATTATTTAGAAAACAAATACACAATTTATAAAACAAATTCATAATTGAATGTATTGTCAGTGAATACATTTAAAAGTGGAATGTTATAGTTACGAACCACACGATAAGTACAAGAAACCAAATTTCTATAGTCGGCAGCGCTCGTAGCAGAGTGAGGAAGGTACAGGACTCATATGCAGAAGGTCGAGGGTTCAAATCTTTCTGGAAAATGTTTTTTTTTTTTTTTTTTTTTTTTTTTTTAGAATTGTAAAAGAAGAAAAAATTCAAAGTGAAAGAAAAATTACTGTGGGGAAATAAAATTAAAATTTGTTAAAAAATTAATTGCTTGGGAGTGTGAGGGGGAATGGTGGGTAAAGGTGTGCAGAAGAGTAACACGGCACGTTCGACAGATATAGATATATAATGAGGAGAGGGGAAGTGTGTAGAGAACACTTGGTGAGGGGGGACGGGGTGAGGGGAAAAACTTGAGAGGAAAAGATTTCTGATTCAAAAAAAAAAAAATCTGTCGGTTTTAAAATTCCAGCCCCCCGAGTAACGCGACATAAAGAACTTCGTTCTAAAAAAACACAAGCATACATTTTTGTTTCCTATGTTGAAAGCATAGGTTAGCATTCACCGCTGATATTATAAGGTTAAATATTAAGGATAAATCTTTTGATTAAGCCCGTAAACAATTTCAAGATAGCAGTATGTTGGGGATTGCATATGCTTTATTGCGTAAGTTTTTTACTTAATTACATTTAATAAATAAATTGCTAGGCTACAATTTTCAGTAAAAAAATGCTCAGATGCCATAACAGCTTATGCTTAGAATTTAATTCTCATTTATCACGTTCTTGCATTTATATTCATCAGTCAATTTTAAAATCTTAAGGTGTAGTGTATTGTAATTTAATAAATGATCCCTCAAGATTCCATGCAGTTCTGTTTATAATTATTTCATGAAAGAACCACCTTAAGGGCATTAAACCTAATTATAAATAAAACGTATACAATATTGTAAACGCAGTTGTAATACATAGTTCCTGGCAAACTAATAATTTAACTGATACATATTCTTATTTTGTATACACGTATAGGTATTGTGCAACTGATGACCATATACAAAAATTTTATGATGATTTCTTCTTACGTATTTCTTTTTGAACAATGAGATTGGTATTATTCTTTCCTTGGTTGAACAATTTGTTTTAAAGATTTATCTATTTTTTGTTATACAAATTCTTTTTTTCTACTATTATTACTATACTTATTTTAAGTATTATTTTTACTATTATAATAATTATTATTATAATAAAAAATATTATTATTCTAGTCATTATTATTACTAGAGGTATTACTATTTTTGTTCTAACTATTATTAACAGTTTTATTTTCTTCTTTCTATCAAGTTTACCTTACCAAACATAGTATTTTGGACACCACAAGAAAATCTTTTCTCTTACTTTTTATTTTATTTATTTATTTAATAAGTATATGTATTTCATTAAAAAAGTACAGATCTCTCGTTGTGTGGAAATAAGATTATAACTTATGCTTCAGCGTTAAGTTTTAGTAATTAATTTAACTTACGTGTTTTTCTTTATACTTTTAATCTTCCTTGTTAGTTGCCGTAACCTGGCTGATGTTTTCGTAGTTAATTGCTTTGCATTTAGATGATAATTGGCTGCAGCCTCATAGAATTCATTATACTTTTATTCTTTGTGACATTGTTTTGCTTCCTTTACCTGTAACCATCCGAGCCAAATTCAGTATTAAGGGATCCTCCATTTTAAGAATCGGAAGGGTCCTGCTGATGTGCCTTGTGCTATTTCTGCCACTATCAATACGTACTATTTTAAATTAAAAGATTTTTTCTCTGTTTAATCTATCTCTTGAACGCCTTGGATATTCTCTGTTAGTTTTGTACCCATCGTTAACTTATCCTCAGGTACGTGCTCTTTAATATAGAGATCTTGTAACCAGTCTTTTTCTATAAACTTTCTTATTAGACTGAGCATACCATCTCTTTTACCCTTCGTATTCCTTATATTACTCTTTTTAACTGCAAATTCAGTCCCTCTGAGTTATCTTCCTTACTCTTAATCGGGTCCCAATCTGGTTTCTGATATTTAAGCTGTGCAGTTATAATCTTACTAGGTCTTTTTTCCAGTTCAGCAATAATTTTTTAGGGCGCCAAAATATGCAATAAGCTTATCTTTAAATACCCTCATCGACTTTTTAGCTGTTGCCCATTATACAGGTACTTTTACGATGTATTTTATCAGCTCGTCTTTAATTGATAAAATATGCGTATTTCTGTGGTTAGATGGCTTATTCATAAGTCTGTAAAAATCTATGGATATGTTTTGAAACAGTTGGTTTTATGCATTAGGAATAATCATTGGCTGTTTGGATTTGCCCTTTACGAATTGCTTTCCCTGGCATGGGTCACATCTGAGGACGAACGTCCTTACCCCTTGCCTCATGTTTCTTTAACAAAAACCCTGTGAAATTCTATTATTTATCTTAATGATTTCTTTATGGCGTCCCACTGCAGACTCATGATATTTCTTGATAACGTTAAATCGTTGGTCTGCCACTGGTACAACTGGTGTATTTGTGTAGAGCATGCATATAATGTTTATATCTTCGAAAAGTTTTTTAGAACGAAGTTCTTTATGTCGCGTTACTCGGGGGGCTGGAATTTTAAAACCGACAGATTTTTTTTTTTTTTAATCAGAAATCTTTTCCTCTCAAGTTTTTCCCCTCACCCCGTCCCCCCTTACCAAGTGTTCTCTACACACTTCCCCTCTCCTCACTATATATCTGTCAACCGTGCCGTGTTACTCTTCAGCACACCTTTACCCACCATTCCACCTCACACTCCCAAGCAATTAATTTTTTAACAAATTTTAATTTTATTTTGCCACAGTCATTTTTCTTTCACTTTGAATTTTTTCTTCTTTTACAATTCTAAAAAAAAAAAAAAAAAAAAAAAAAAAAAAATTTAATTAGCATAAATATGGTTATGTAAATTAAATATAATAAGGCGCGTTATAACGCATTAAATATTTGTATTTTCATTAAACCTGGAGTTTTTTTGGCATTACAATAATGCTAATAATTACTGTTATAAATAAAAAAAAGTAATGAAATTCAATATGAAAAAAAAAAAACGAAATATGAAAAAATAAAATATGAAAAAAAAATAATAATGAAATTAAATGAAATTTGAACAAATAAAATAATATATTAAAAAATAATGAAATAAAATATGAAAAAAGAAATGAAATATGAAAAAAGAAATGAAATAAAGGAAATACAAAAGAATGAATATAAATAGAAAAGTATAAAAAAAAGAAATAAAGGAAATACAAAAGAATGAATATAAATAGAAAAATATAAAAAAAAGAAATAAAGGAAATACAAAAGAATGAAAAAAAAGTAATGAAATTAAATATGAAAAAAAAAGAATGATATATGAAAAAAAAGGGAATGAAAAAAAAAAAATTAAATATGAAAATAAGAAAGAAATTGAATAAAGGAAATACAAAAAAATGAAAAAAATGTAATAAAATGAAATATGAAAAAAATAAAACAAGAAATAAAAAAAAAAATTAATAAAACAAGAAATAAAGAAAAAAAAATAATAATAAAATAAAAAAAAAAAACAACAAAAAACCAGGGGGGATAAATGGGTCATGGGACCCACGGTAAGAACGAAGTTCTTTGAACATGACGAGTATAAAAACACAATTTCTCAGGTAACAAGGGGGTCGCCAGACCCATTGAAAGAACGAAGCTCTATAAACGTTAATACTGCATTCATGTAGTTCACTAAACAAAAACTTAAAAAACGAATAAAAAAAAAAAAATAAAAATAATAGTTCAGTACTCACGATGGTTGAACTTCGTGAGAACGTCGTGCATTTATACAGTACTCACGAAGTTCAACCATCGTGAGTACTGAACTATTATTTTTATTTTTTTTTTTTTTATTCGTTTTTTAAGTTTTTGTTTAGTGAACTACATGAATGCAGTATTAACGTTTATAGAGCTTCGTTCTTTCAATGGGTCTGGCGACCCCCTTGTTACCTGAGAAATTGTGTTTTTATACTCGTCATGTTCAAAGAACTTCGTTCTTACCGTGGGTCCCATGACCCATTTATCCCCCCTGGTTTTTTGTTGTTTTTTTTTTTTATTTTATTATTATTTTTTTTTCTTTATTTCTTGTTTTATTAATTTTTTTTTTATTGTTTAATTACGTACGTCTACTTATTTATATACAAAATTGCAAGGTCCTTAACTATTCTTGTATTTTTTATCCGGTTACTCATTACAAGTCCTCTGAAAGACTTCAGACAAGTCTTAATGTTTGACCTTAGTGCATCATCCTTTAAATGTATCTTTACATGCATACGTATTACTAATAATTCTTTTTTTTTGAAAATAAAAGTTTTCCCAACTGCTCTCTCTCTACTATTCATAAGAGTTAGGTAAATATTACCTTGTCTATAGAGTGCATTAATTGTTTCTGTATTTGAAATACTTCCTGACACTGTTCAGAAAACCAAACCATCCCAACATTTAATATGATAATCTTCGATTTTCTTAATATTCTGGACCTAAGGAGAGTCTGAACTATCGCTTGGATTTCACGGTGGCTCATTACACAGTAGTTGGGTTCTGCATACTCTATATTAATCCAGTATGCTTGAATCTCTAAGATAATTCTCCTTTTTTGAGTCAGCCTCACTTACTTCTATTAGGGCTGTGTTCAGTCTCCTACTCGCTCCCTCTTTATTCAACAACAATTCCTATGTACTAATCCTTGTGCACCTTCTCCCTTGTGTAGACTTTTCGTTTTTGAGTGGAGTTTTTGCTGCTTAATTTTAACTCTTCCTTTTCGTATTTATTACTACATCTCTCATTGTTACTCACACGACTCCCATCAATACCACTCGATTGATGACTTTCATTCTCACTCTTCTTTTTATGATTTTCTTCATTGTTCTGTTTATTTGTAACGTCCAAATTTTTTCCAATAGCCAAGTCCCTCTCACTATTAGCCTCGTCATCCGTCGTTAGGTGAAAACTCCCGTTGTCTTGCAGTAACGCTTTATAATGATCGTTTTCAAGGTTGCATCTGTATCCTTTGCATCTTTAAACTTGTTTTTCTATTTCGAATTCAGAAGCGTTCTCCTCAGTTTGTTTTGTGACATATTCAGACCATATAAAAGTATGAGGCATGGAAAGACACAGTTTTCATACGGGGGTACATCAATTAATGTTAGCCTTTTATGTGGCTCCACGCAATAATGCTCACACTTACAAATGTTTCTATTTTTCTCCTCGTTCATTTTGATCAGTGCTGCATTGTTTTCTCATAAATCATCTTTTAGACACGAATTATCTTGACTAAATTCTGCATCCCTGTTTTCTTGATAATTTTTCTAATCGATTGTATTACTTAATTTTTCTACGATGTAAAAGTCATTATTATCTTCTCATGAATTTATACCCAGTCCATGGTTTCCTTTAACTTCTCATTTTCTGGCGTTGATTAAAAGTTTTGCTCGTAATCCACCGGCAACAAGATCTAGTAAGTCGTAAAGATGTGCGTTATGTTGGCTTGTATGGCTTACTCATTTAGTATTACTAAATCTTTTAGTACCGTTGGTGAGCTGCTGCACTGTAGGCTCATTCGGTGGTGGTGGTTTTCCCTCGCTTTTTGTTTTCTTTGATCTCTCCTGTGCTTAATTAGCTCTCTCCAATAGTTTGACTTCCCTGATTTCGAAGATACCGTTTCGAGGGATCTCGGTATTTTCCACTACCTCGTTTGCTTCCGTAAGCTCTCAGATATTTTTTAAATCTCCTTTACTTTTCTCTTTCTTTGCCACCTCGGTCACTAAGATTGCTTGTATAAGCTGGTAACTCCAATTATCAAGTCCTGGACTGTTATTTTCTGATTAACTATTTGTTATCACTGGTGTCCCACAGTAAAAGCCAACAATATCTTTCGACAGACTCTTGTTGCGCTCTATAATAGAAAATGGTACTTGTTTTCTTGTGAGTATATTCAACTAACGCTTACGATTTTTCTGTCTTTTTGATACAACCCTCATTTTTGTCGATTGCTTGTAGATTATCAATTTTATTCCATGTTGTATTTGATCTTGTCTTTGTTTAAGGGTTAACTTATTGTTCACTGGCCCCTGTGACATAATTCCATGAAGTGCTTCCGATTCTGTTTCTATTTTTAAATCACCGGTTATAACATTCTTTCTTGGGTGACTTCATTTACTCACTGTTTTCCTCTTTTTGCTTATGTTTTTCGTTTCTTTCTACTTTTTCTTTAAATTTGAAATCCGCTATGCCGTCAGCTTAACCATCTTTTTTAATGTTGTGTTTGTTTTTTTTCCATTAATCAATATTTCTTGTCTCCCACTGTACTTTCTTGTCTAAATCTTCTAAATCACGGTAAATAATTTTTCCTTTTTTAGTATTTTTCTGATTACGCTATTAATTGGTCACTTGTGTATCAAAACTGCGCACCAGAGGTCAATCACTGTCGGCTAGTCCTGCTTTCTCCTGTTTGTCTACCAGCTGCTACAATTCTTGATATGATCGTTTGTTGGTTATTTCATCCTTTTTTTTTACTGGATTTTGACAGAGTGCGTCTAAAACTTTGTTAAAAATGGGTGGCCAATATACTATGGCCAAATTCAGGTTTCGTAGTTCTACTTTTAGCCTGTGAAACTGTATGTTGGGTTTCTTCGAAGCATGGTAGCGTTTCAAAGGCTCATGATCTGTACTGGCCGTAAATTTTGACCCAAATGAATGCGGCCTAAACTGTTATTTTGGGAAGACTATGGCTTACAGTTCTTTATTATAGGTGGAGGAGCCTAGCTCACTTCCTCAGTGGCAACGTGAGGCGTATTGGCACGGTCTATCTTTTACAATTTCTCCTTGGCACAGTATCGCCTGTATCGAATAATGGAAGGCGTCTGTTGTTATTCTAAACAATTTTTTTTAATCAGATACTGAAATTAGGGTTTCTTTACATAATGAGTTGACAAGTTAATTTAACAAGAGCTCCTGCTGCTATTCCTACTTAAACTTTTTTTTTTTTTTTTTTTCAAGAGCTGGGAAAGTGGCTGCGCAATTTTTGCGTGATTTCTAATAAATCGTTTATAATATCAAACAAGTTGGAATAATTGTTTCACTTTTTTTACATTCGTGGCCATAGCTTTATCTGCTTAGTTGTTCTCCTCACCATTGGGCGCACTTACTATTTAGTTGCTTATTTGGTGATGCTCAACGCTAGGAAACCGCATCAGGCATCGTTAGAGTTTAAATACCTGTTGACTCATCCTTGTGTTTTGTGACTTATTTTTGAAATACGTAGTCTATTAAGATCGTTGTTGACCCTAGTTATTTAATCCATTCGATAATAATGTTGCCCCTTATAATAATCACCCACGTTTGTACTAATACTTCTGTTCGTGTTATTAAAATTTTTATTCGCCTCTGTTGGCCTATCATAGCTTTCTATATAACCACTTTGTGGTGGCTGACTGATGAATAGATTGTTATTGTTCGTGTTGTTATCATAGATATTATAATAACATTTTTTAATATTACTCTAGTTATTATGAGAGCATCTGTTATCGCCACGCTCTTTTTTATTTTGCTGCTAAGAATACTTACTTACTTATTATTGCTATTAAAGTTGAGACCATTTGGTAGCAGAACATAAAGTAAGTTATTACACGCACCTCCACTTTTTTCTCGACTCTAGGAGAGTTTTCGCACGGCTTGTCAAGTAATTTTTTTGAATTCATTGCTTTTAAAGTAAGCGCATCTTTATACAACTTTTTGCATTTCGTAGTACTATATTTATAGTGTCCTCTACAATATAGACACCATATATTATCTTTGTCAAACCCACTTGCTTCGGGTTCTGTGTCTATACTCTCTACTGGTGCATCATCTGTTGTTACTATACCTATCTTTGTACATCTGTTCCTAGAATAATTATTATTTATAAAAAGTGTTCTGTATAGTTGCTGTATTGGCGTTTACTTAGCACATCATTTATGCTAACAGTCACTTTAATTGCATTTTCCAACGTTGTTGTTTTAAGTTTCAACACATTCCAGCTGTATGGCATCTTTAGGCCACATACAAATTGATTTACTGCTCTATTATCAGCAGTTTCTTTTACTGCAATTTTTCAAACCTAATATAAATGTGGGATAGCATCGTGCAACATCATAATCCTATTATGCAACCGCTGTGTATGACCGCAGTACTGGTTAATTGTCTCGTTGACTTGCTGAGTAGAAAGTTTAAATTGGCGATTAGTGTATCGGTGCCTTGCAAATGACTTCCAAATCATCGTGATAGTGTGAGCAAAAACTAATTAACCGTGTTGAAGAGAGAGAGAGAGACGTATGCAAAACTGATTAGCCATTATATCTTTTAACCTATTAGCCAATGTTCCTATAAAATGTTTTTTATATTGTAGAGCAATTGTGGATTTTGCCGTTCTTACTAATAAATCGAATAGCAGTAATTGTATGGGGTCCCTATTAAACGTTGGTATCTCGCTCGCTGCACTGTTAAGATGGTTGAGCACGTTAAAATAAGACCCCTGGGATGTTTGTGACTCATACTTCCATTGGTTTGATCACAGATCAGAGTGTATCCCCGGTTATTCGCCAACATTGTGAGACTTATTCTTCAAGCCTTGGAGTTCGCTTGTTTAGTTTTTTTCTGCTTATACGAAGGCAAGTCAAATGATTTAAGAGATTGTTCTAATTTATGTTGGGTACATTTTGAGTTCGACTATTTTATGTCACATCTGGACCGAATTGAATATCTTGATTGTAGTATGGGGGTTAGGAAAATTCGTCTCCTGCAGAGTTCTGTATGTGTAAAAACATTTTATTCTTTTCTTTCAGCTTTCTTAAGTAAGCTTTGAATGGGTCCTTACGGTTCACACTCTCCGTTATCAGACCATTTCGCTTTATTCCTAACAAGCATTTTTTGTAAGATTTCTTCGTGTTTCTGCTCTGTTGCATTTACCCTTCTAGGAATATTTGTCCCCGCTCGTTGTTTTAATGAATATCTTGCTTATTGCCTTACATGCACCTTACTATGTACTACTATTCTAGTTGTTTTGTAACTTTTATATCTAGTTTGCTGACTTAGAATCCCCCCCCCCAAGATTATGGGATTTTTCTGTAGTTGTTCCCCCATTGGCACAAATTCCAATTTAGCTCGAAAATTTTTTCTTTTGGTGGCTTCATTTACTCTCATTGTATTTTGTGGTGACTTTTCAGTTTCGTGAAAATTTTGGCTTTTACATGTTTAAAAATTTTAATTATAAGTAACCGAAGTTTCTTATCGGCTTCTTCCCACAAAGCATATAACTGTGAGTCATGCTGAAAGTTTGGTGTGTAAAATCATCTCGTTTATATCAATTTTCCCACTGTTTACTTTTTTCATTTAATACTTCATCGTACGCATACGATGATTCGCTCTCCTTTTTTGCTCAACTATTAGTTGCAAACACATTTACTGGAGAGTTCCTTAAAAAAATAACGCTTATCCTCTGATGTATCGCTTATAAGTTCCTTTGGCTTTGGTTGCACCTTGTTTTACTCTTACTTATCGTGTCCTAATTAATTTTAACAAAGCTTACGATTATGTTTCATGTAGCAATCAGTTTATCAGCCTGCTCGCAAAATGATACAGAAATTCAACACATCGCAAGTAGAAAACTTTTGAGCATGACAACCTTACCTCGATTTATACATATGTGTATGTTTAACCCTAGGGAAAATACTAATATAATTAATAGTAAATGAAAAGCACCTACCTGGTGTCTCCTGCTAGTATGATGACTATCAATGTTACTCTCCACATCCTTGCTCACCGCTGCTGCTACTTAATTTTGGCCGTCTTCTTCAGATGACATCAACCCCTGGTGATATTCCTTACCCTTTGGTCCATACTTTGTAAAGGTTAGTCCACTTCTTAAGAGGGTATGCTGTAACTGTGATGACTGTCATCTCCTTCTAAGATCATTATTCTGACATATCTCGTTGCACGATACCATGTGTGTTTCCTGAAAATTGTGTACGCGTTTGCCCAACAAGGAAAAAAGACAAAAAAACAATCATTCATTTACTATACGAAAATTTCTGACACCAAAACTGTTACGTAGGGTTTTGTGGCCTTGGGGTACTAACAAAATAACACAAGAATCCAGTACTTTATCAATATCAAAAAAAGAAAAGAGGCATGGTGAGCTTAACCGTTCAAGGCCAAGGACTTACCCTTTGCTCTCAAAAGACTCTCTTGCTTTTTACTCTAAGCTGTTATCTCTTTATTTTCTCTGCTTTTTTATTCCTTACAACCCAAACAAGAAGGGGCATATAGGCGCATAGCTATGTGCTAACATACGTAATACAGGCAACAAATTTTAAAGAATTTATATGCTGCCAGGACATACTAGCTTCCAAAAATGTGCCATTCCTTTTTAAATTAAAAGTAAGTGATTCTATTGCTTAAAAATTAGATTCAAGATAAAATTTGTTGGTCTTTTGGTTTTCCTTGGGGGCTCGCGCCTGTAGGTTGCAGGAGGGATAAGTCCCACTAGTATATGTTTATATTTATTCAGCAGAACATTTTAATAAAAATATATGAAATATAGTTTATCTACATACTTTTAATGTATTTTATATCATAAATAAACAAATAAGCCTTTAATTAAAACTGTGTTATTTTGTTTTGAATGTATTAAGCGATTTAAAAAGGCATGTATAAATTTTTAAATATAAATATCATACTATTTTTACTTATGTCACGTCCCTTTACTTCTGTCATGTTTCTACTATGCATGCTTTAAATAAGTCATGTGTGTTAATGTACATACGTTTATAAGTTAATTTGTTTTCATAATTTATACACAAATTTAATGCACTTTAACTTATAAAAATATTAACATTTTAGCTGTCGTATTAGAAACCTTTTTTGTTCTCAATTTTAGTTGCCACAACCGCTCAGCATACTAGTCTTTCGTATGGACCTCTTGCAAAGTTCCGCTCAGACAATTGAGTCATCCATCCTATTAGATTTTATTTACAGGGCACAGCAACTGTCTTAAGCACACCTTAGCTATTATCAAGTTCAATGAAAAGTTATTTTCTAATTATGAATCTTAACTAGCTATACCGACCTTTTTACAACTGACAGTGACTTTTACACGATGAGGGGGCCAGGCGTTGGCTTTCCTTCAAAAAGGAAGCCAATTAATTTCAAAAATCGCATGAGTGGTTCTTTGGCGTCCTGGGTTCTCATTTTATCGAAAAGCCCGAAAAAAATATTTCTCTGGTTGTACATGATAAGTATGAAACAGTATTAAGGACACCCTATGGACATTACTTGAACAGACAGATGCCCAAAGGTTTGAAAAATGCACCTGTCACGTTCTAACAGCTAATGGATCTCATATTAAGAGGCTTAATAAGTATTGAAATATTAGTGTATTAAGATGATATAATTATTTACGCAAAAGATTAAGTAGATCATGATCGTCAAGTTAGGTTACTTTTCAACCGATTAAGATAAGTGAATATGGTTCTCTAGCCAGATACAGTTAAATTTTTGCGGAAAGTAGTAATATTTCTTGGGCATATAGTAAGTCAACGAGGAATTGAATAAGATTCTACAAAAATACAGGCCGTTAAAGATCTTTTCCAACTAAAAACTATGGAAAATAGAAGGCAATTTTTACGACTAGCAGGAAACTATATACACTTCATTGAGAATTTTATAATAATAGCTTAGCCATAATAAGATTTTAAAAAAAATGAATAAAAGTTTGAATGGATTAAAGTGCAAGATAAGAGCTTACAAATACTAAAACACCATCTACGTCAAGAGCCTACTTTACAATTTTCTGACTACAGTAAATTATTTAAGTTTACAACAGATGTATCTGACTATGCTATTAGAGCGGTATTAAGTCAAGAAAAAGATAGGTTCGACCATCCTGTCGCTTATCTTCCAGGATCTCTAAATATAGCCAAAATAATTTATTCTACGACTGAAAAGGAATGCTCAGCTGCACTATACGCAACGCATCATTTTTCCGTATTGATTAGAAATTAAGTTCGTTCTCGTAGCCGATTATGAGCCATTGAATTGGATGCATACAAGAAAAGATACGGGTCAGCGTTTTATGCGCTGAATATTTAAATTCACTGATTATGAATACACTTTTAAATGCAAGCCAACAAAACTAGATACCAATGCTGACACATTATCTAGAAACCCAGTAGGATTATTTCTCCATGCATACAACATAGGAACAATTCCTCGTAAACCACAGACATCGTCTACATCTCGACCAAGTATATTAAGAAATGTCACTAAAAATACATCAAAATATTCTGGCTCGCTTAAAATTAATTCTTTAAAATCAGTAGCCTCAACATCCCACGTTGGCGGTACGAATACAGAAACCACCAAAACAAAACTTTAAAAAAAAAGGAAATGATACAATTACCAGCCAGATATATAACTCATCTTGGTGCATCATTCAAGACAAGTATGTTTTCCAAAAAGTATCCAAGTGATACAGCAGAATCCTTAGAAAAAGATACACAAACACCAGTGTATGACTCTAGACGTAGTGTATTACGACAAGAATTAACTGAAACAGAAGCAGACCTCAATACAGATATTGCCGGAGACTTAGACGCAACAAATACTAAGATCTCTGTTACAGCCATTTTACTTCATGAAGGTTCAAACGACGACATTTGTGAAGACCAACCTAAAACTACGACAAATAGTACTAATAAAGTTTTTTATTAAAAAAAAAATTTAGCAAAAATATTGAACTAAAGTCTTCAAAAATATTTAGACAAGTCTAACAACGATAATTAACCTAAGCAAGCTGACACGGATTTCTTATCAGTCACGAGGTTTTTTGATAGAGATAAATCTAATCCTGAAATTCAGGACATATTAATCAAAATAGACACCTATGATCCTAATAATTTTAATTATTCTGTATTAAGTAAAAAAATTGCAGATTTATCAAGATGTTCAATTGACTTCAAACCCCTGTTTAAAGAAAACGAAATTTAAAGAAAGTATATGATGAGGGAAAAATTATTCATTACCTCGTGTATTCAAGAAAATAAAGTCTGAAGTTCTAGTACATTGACGCACACGAATATTTCTATTATCACAAAAACAGACGGTCTAAAGAACGAGACTTGGGACAAATAACAGAAGGAACCTTAGATATCTTGAATGAAAACAACAAACCATAAAACTGCTGTGCAAATGAATCAATGAATCGAAGTGTTGCACCTAATTTCATGTTACTATGGGACTTATACCCTTTCTTAATAATCAATTGAAACGAACAACAGTGCGAAAAGGTGTATGTAAGTCTTAGTAATAGTAGCCGTAGTACTGACAATTATAAGAACGTCAATAAAGCCAAGCTAATAAACTACTTCACTACCACCAGATATTGTCTTACGTACAAAAGGGACAATGTAGTTCATTTTACTAGCAAAGATTGTCAACTAGTCACATCTGTCTCAAGACTGTTAAAATTAATAGGTGCACTGGACTTTAGTGACTTTAAATTAAAGGAATCAAAAATTGGCCATATTAATATCACCTTATGGAGGACATTAAATACTGTTAATCTTTATTAATAAAACACTTACTGATTTGTTAACCTTAGAATGTCTAACAAAAGCTCTTAAATTATTGAAAAAATATTGTTGAGACGAAATCTTAAAAGTTTCCAAATTTCAAAACAGGAAGATCTTACAGACAAATTAGAATCTGAATTGATAACAGAAGTGTTATTAACTTCTTTTGATAAAACACCCACACAAATTACTATCTGTTAAAGTAAGGTTGATTTTCTAAAATTTTGAGAACGTAATAAAATAATACAAACACTACATGATAGCCCTGTTGGAGAACATAGGGAAATTAACCAAACTTACCGGAAAATAAGAGAACGATTGTATTGGCCTGAAATGAGAAATGATATTCTTAATTATGTTTGTAAATGCAGAAAATGTCAAGAGAAAAAAGTTGAACGAATGGAAACAAGAAAACCATTGGTGCTTACAGATACACCTATTAAGGCCTTTGTTAAGTTTCCATTGATACCATCGGTAAATTAAGAATAACACCAAATGGTAACTACCATTTGCTAATCGTGCAGTGTAATCTGACTTAGTACAGTATATTAGTCCCTGTACCTGACCTAAAACCAAGCACGCTTGCCGATGCGCTTGTACAAAATCTAATTTTAGTTTACAGTGAACCTAAAGCAATTTTATTAGACAGACATGCTACGTTTATGTCTAATTTATTGGAACAACTCATAAGAACCCTAAGGACCAGTCATCTATCTACATCAGCATATCATCCTCAAGCAGACGGATCTCTACAGCAAAGTCATGCCCTATCTGACTTTATAAAAACTTACTCTGAAACTTGTGATGACTGGGACAACTTAGCAAAATTTGCAGCTTTCACGTATAATACGAGTATACATGCAACAACGAATTTTACGCTCTATAAACTAGTATTTGGGAGAGTAGCAAGCTTGCCCTTAGAGATACTTTAAGATGAAAGGTTACGAACCTATTCATTGTATTTACAAGATTTTATTAATCAACTACAAAAAATGCAAACTGTGGTAGAAAATCTACAAATAAAGATGAAAGTACAAGCAAAAACAAAATATGATAAAAAATTAAGGCCTCTAAATGTTAAACCAGAAGATTACGTTTGGATGAAAAAGGAAGTGGTTTCCCATAAGTTTTATAGTTTTTGTAATAAACCCCTAAAGGTTCAAACAGTTTTAGAGTAAAATTATATGTTACTTGAAAAAACAAATGGTCAAATCATACGGTAACATACTGATAAATCAAAGCTAGTTTTCCAATAATAATAAGCATAAGCAGATGAAAAATTAAATGTACAAAATATAATAAATTCAATGGAGAAAATACGAACCTAAAGACTGGAGGAAAAACAAACTCCTCCTTCCATTTTAATACGTTATGCCATTTAAACTATTATTATTATAATTATAATAGCAATACTTGTCAGCAAAGCAAGAAGCTTTTTCAAGACTATGAAACGTAGTGTCTTGAAAAAATTTATAAAACTTACCATCAATCCACTGAACGCAGAACCCTGAGTAACCATAAAAAAGAACTCAAAGAACACGAACCAACTTAACTCCAGGTTAAAATTTAAAAAAAAACAAAAAATACCTAAATTATTTAAAACTAGACACATAATGAAAACGCAAAGTTTGATACTCCCACGCCATGCACCCCAAAAGTTGGAATTGAACTTATAAATTAATAGTAGTTTGATACTGTTTTTCTTCCAGGCTGCATAATAAATCCTGACTGCAAAATAATAATAAAGACTAGAGTCAACGTAAACTATCCTTTGTATAAATTAATTAAACAATTAGAAAATAAAGAAAGCATCAGGGAAATGCACATACTTCCGGATTTACATATTTATTTCCACAGAACTATAACCGCCAAATATAATAGCGATTCATTTACTAAAAGGACTAATTAAACATAAAATAAAGAAAGAAAAATTCAGATACTTTCTTCTTCTAAGATAAGATCCATTATTTGTCAAGCAAAAAAGATTTCTTCACCATCATCGTCAAAAAGCAACAATGAAGTACAAAATATTAATTCGAAAAGAGATATGTGTCTTTTGCCGTTGAACATAGAAGAAACAGAATGGGAAAGAGATTTCTTTAACCATTTCTCTTAATTGAGAATCCTAGAATATTGTTTTGTCGTTAGAGATTGGTGAGGGAGATTATCCCAAGAATAAGTAAAATAAATGGATTCTAAGAAAGCTATTTTAGCATTGCAGAATGATGAACCCAAGTACCACACGAAATATGCCAAACCAATTAAAAGGAGTACAAAGCACAAGTTGAACAAGAAGTTAGCTTACTCTTTATGTCAACAACAAGACAAAAAAATTCTACACAAATATAGAGCTGTTAGTGGATGTACAAACATCTCCCTAACATAATGTTTTCATCCTAATGTGTCTTTAGTAGAGACCTAGGTACCTATCCTTTTTTTACTTATAGGCACTGTATATAATAAATTCAAAATCTACCAAAAACAAATGAGCAGATAATTTAACCGTTTAGTAATGAATAAAGCTCAAATTCGTTAAAACATTATTTAGTATCTGCTTAGTTAGTATCTCGTTAGACTTGAGCGTAACCAAATGTATTATCACGGTTGTACCCTATTACAATATGGTGGGATATGAACACGGTGAGAAAGTACTCGAGTAGTCGAGTAGGAAAATAGATATCATTAAATAATACCAATAGATAATTGGTTTATATGTATGTTATATTAGTAAAAAAATTACAATGTAGAAAACAATGAAATTCAGTGATTGTTTAAGAATTTTACAAGTATTGAAACAAATAATGAATATTGATTATCATTATATTATCACTTACTTGTTTTTCTCAATTTTTCTGTTACTTCATTACACTTTACTTAATTTCTTAACTTTATTGACGCTGAAGTTATAGTAACTTTTTCAAAAGCATCTTATCCTACGATGATGAGTCGAACTAACTTTAAATATTTATAGTTCTTATACTTCTTTGTTACGTGTCTAAAGGCCGTGAAAATAAGATAACAACCTTGTCATATTTGCCCGTTTGTTACATCAACACTAGTATTTGATCTCACGTTTCTTCCTACGATCCTATATGCAGCAATACGATAATCCAAATTGGCATTTTGGCCTGTAGATAATTGTGTAAGTATGCAATATATTAATGCTGCCCCTTTATCTACACCTCCATTTTTATATTGAAAACGTGCTTGAACTTTGGCAACTGTATGAGTCACACTCACTGCCCACTCTGTGTTTCTTGATTTTGGTCATTTTGTACTCTTTTTTTTGCATCTTATGTTTCTGATTTAGATCTTTCTTCCTATTTCTATTTTGCACCTTTTAGACGCATGTTTTTCTCGATTTTGTCTACCTGCCTTATGCTTATGTTATTGTTCCTTGACATCATAATTGTCATAATAAATCCCTGTTATTCTGTATGGGCCTTGACATTAATTATCATGTTTTTCTTTCAATGGTTCTTTCATAACGTAGAGCATTTCTTATTTAATAAAATTTGGTATAAAACTACCTATTATGTTGGTTTTCTGATCTATACTTGCTATGCACTTGTTTTAACGCTGCTATTGTTCATATTCGTGTGAGGTTGTCGGTGATCTGTTCACAGTATTTACCATACATTTAGCCCGTTTCTATTCTTTAAAAACTTTAGAAAACATAAGGTCTCTGCCTAAAGAGTAACTTATACAGCGGGTATCCTGTGCTTTTATAATTTAATGATTTAATGTATTATATGCGAGCGTGATTAACGGTATAAGATCGTCCCATTTATCGTTTCAATCCATATACGTTTTTGAATATTCACACTAAATATGGTGCATTCTTTCCATTGCTCCATTACTTTATGAGTAAATTGCTGTGCTGCCAATTTTATTGATCTTAAATAGTCTTGCCAATTCTTCTTTCAATTTATTCATAGAGTGCATTCCCCTGTCCAACAATAATTTTTTCAGGGTGCCAAAATATGCCATAAATTTATCTATTGCTGCACTCACCGTCTTTTGAGCTGTTGTGCGTTGTAGAGGTGTTAATACGATGTATTTTGTCAGCCACTCTTGAATTTACAAAATATGCGTGTTTCTGTGGTCAGATGGCCGTAAAGATCCATAGACATGTTGTCAAATCGCCTGCTCGGTGCATTGGTCATAACTATTGCCTGTTTGAATTTGACGCGAACGAGCATCTTTGTCTGACATTAGTCGCATCCAAGAAGGACCTGCCTGACATCTGGCCTTATGTTTTTCCAATAGAAATCTTTGAAGATTTTATTGTACATCTTAATGATATCTCTATAGCCTTTCTTTGCACACTAACGATATTTCTTAATAAATACAAACCGTTGGTATGTCAATGGTGCTACAAGTATATTTGTGTACAGTGTCTGTAGAACTCTTATATGTTGAGGAGTTTTTTTTAATTTTTCAATGAGATACGTCCATTGAAATAGACTTAAAATTAAAAGGTCCTTAACTATTCTAACATTTTACATACAATTACTCATTATCAGCATTTGGTGAGATTCCAAGCAAGGTTTAATATCTCATCTTACTGCATTATCCTCAGAGTGCTCTTTTACGTTTATGCGTATAACTTATACTTTTTTCTTTTTGGAAATCAAAGCATTTCCAACTGCTTTTTTTTGTTATTCATGATTACGGAGTCAATATAATTTTTAGTCGTAAAGCGCATCAGTGATTTCTATATCTGGGACATTTTGATGCTGTGTACAGATGACTTAATTATCTAAACGTCTGAAGGGAGGATCTTTGACTTTATGTACTTTCTGGAACAAATAGGGATCAGAGCCATTGTTCGTCCAAATTTTTTCCAGTGGCTGGGCAGCCCTTTCCAACATTTGCTTTGTGGTCTATCGTTAGGTGATAACTTTTGACTTATTTCAGTAGGGACTGAGAATAATTGTTTTTTACATACATATGTTTGAATGTTTTATATTTCTTCCCCATAATATGTTGATACATAATTTTTTATCCTGATAGTTGAAAATGGATGCATAAGTCTACTACGTATATTTGGGAGAGTACAAATATACCCCTCTCGTTGACGTACGCGTGACCTTATTTTAAGATATTATCAATACTTTCCAGATTTTTGTCCTTGTCTTTCCAGGAAAAATTAGAATAGTTTTTATAAACCTTTTTCTGACATGTTCAGACGATATAGAAGTATAAGGCGGTAAAAGAGACTGCTTATGTCCAGGGGTATATACATTACGATGACTTTTTATGTGGCTCCATGCAATTGTTTTTACGCTCACAAGTCATAACATTTTTTTTTTTGTTTATTTTGAACAGTGTTACAACAGTTTTTCTTAAATCATTCGTCGGAAGCAAATTATTCCTAATAAATTTTTTAACTTTATTTTATTTTTTTAGTTTTTCTTATCTAATGGATTTTTTAATGTTTTATTGCGTACGAACCGTCTTTCTCTTCATATAAATCTTTTACTAATCCCTGTTTTCCTTAAGATTCTCGTTTTTTTAACATCGATTGAAACTTTTTCTTAAAATCGGCAAGACTATGTAGCAAGTCACAAGAGTGCTTGTCATGTCGGCTTGTACTGCTTACACATTAAGTATTATTATGTCTATTAGTTACAGCAGGGAATGGCCTATTCATTGTATGCTTATTTCACGCTGACGCTTTTTTGCCCTCTTTCTTCTGTGATTTGTTTCGTTCTTGATCGGCTCTCTTCGATACTTTGACGTCCCTAACTTTTAAAACACCGTTTATAGATAGCTTGGTAACCCATGCTCTTTTATTTTCTTTTATTAGTTTTTAAATATTCTGATTTCTTGTCTACCTTTCTTTTTCTTTGCTACTTTGGCCACTAAGCTTACTTGTACCAGATGCAAAGTTTTCAATGATAATGTCCTTTGACGAACTCTGGTTTAATTCTGTAATAGAGATCCGTACATGCTTTTTTATAGTTATATTTTACTGAAGCTTAAGAGCTTTTATTCCTTTAGCACAACCTCATTATTCTCAATCACTGATGTATTTGTTGATTTCATTCCATGCTGCAGTCGGTCCCCCCTTTGTATTAGGCGTATCTGTCGTTTACTGGCTCCTGTTAAATAACTTCGTCTGTAACTTACGTATCTGCTTTTAAGTTCTAGTTGCTAACTTTTATCCTTTTTACAAGGCAACTTAATTTTTCTACTGTTTTTCTTGTTTGGCTAATCTTTTTGTTTATTTTTACTTTTTCATAAGATTCAGAACTTCCTTCACCGTTCGTCTAAGCGTTTTTTCTCATACAGCGTTTATTTTCATTTAGTCAATCAAAATATTGTTTTTTTTTTCTGTACTATTTTATCTGAATCTTTTAAATCGAGGTAAATAATTTCTGTTTTTTGGTATTCCTCCAAATACGCTGTTGACAAGTCACTCGTGTTTTAAAGATGCACGCTGCAGGTCTATTGATATCGGCAAGTCCTTCTTTCTCCTATTCATCGGCTAGCTAGTACAATTCCTCCAGTGACATCGCGGTATGTATTTCTTTGTTCTATTACTAGATTTTGAGAGAGTGCATCTGGCACTTTATTCAAAATGCCTAGTTGATATAATATATCCAACTCGTAGCCTTGTAGTTCTACCTTCAGCCCTTTTAAACTGTATGTTGGATTTTTCTGAAGTATGATAGTGTTCTAACAACTTGTGATCCATACTGACCGTATTTTTTGTTTAAACAGTTATGACTTGAGCTGTTCTTTCGTAAATACTATAGCTAATGATTCTTCATCATAGGTGAGATAGCGCAGCTTACTTCCTCGGAGGCAATGTGAGGCGTACTTGAACGGTCCAACCCTTCCAATTTTTCTTCGGCTTTGTATTGCCCATATTGCATAATTGTAAAAGTCTGTTACTACAACATACGGCTTTTCTCAATCTGCTGCTGCGAGTATGGGTTCTTGAAATAATAAATTAATAAGTTTATTTACTGCAATTTTCTGATGTTTTTTCCATTTGAACTCAGTCCTTTCTTCAAGGGCTTAGAGAGTGGCTAAGTGATATTGTTTAACGTTTAACAAATCCTCTGTTATGTCTATTAAATCTAAGAAATTAATTTATTTTCTTTGCGTTTGAGCCCCTTGAACATTTTGTTGCAGCTTTTCTGTTTTTGGGGTCGACTTTAATTTGGCCATTTTCCACGATATGCCTCAACCCCTGCTTTTCATTTTTCCTGCTGTTATACTAACCATAATAACGATTTTGAAGCCACTGACTAATAAAAAGATCATTATTACTACTATTGTTATAATAGTTATTGTAAGGACAACTGTTTAAACCATGCTCGTAGTTTCTTTGCAGTTAGTTGTAATCATTAGCATTATTAAAGTTTGGTCTATTTTGGCCCATAGCATAAAATAAATAATTAAATGGAAGTCTATTTTTGCCTTTCCTTTTGACAGATTTTGACGCACAGTTCATCAGGTGGTTTATGGGGGCTTCTTATTATTTTACTTTGCACATCTTTCCACATTTTTTTGCATTTACTTGTAATATTCACTTAATTGTAACATGTTTGTTGTATTCTCTACAATACAAACACCATTTATTCTCCTTATCTTATTTACTCTATGCGTTATCTATATTTGCACTCTCTACTATTGTATCATTAGTTGCTACTATACCTATCATTGTACCCTTGTATCCTTATTTTGTCAACTATCTATTAATTGCAAGTGTGGTCGTTTGAGAGTTTATTGAAAAAAAAAACAGTTTTCTGCCCTATCTTATTTCTTGTTCTTTGGCCGCACCTAGTTTTGTTCTTACTAAACATGTTCTAATTATTTTCCGCAAGGTCCAAAGTTATGTTTTAAAAAAACTTTCGAACACAACCAACTACTTAAGTTCAATTTCTGTATCCACTTTACCTTAAAAACATAATTCATGTATTCAAAGGTAAACAATACTTTGACCTAGGGTCTCCCGCTAGTATTACGACTATCACTATAACCTCCTGCACCCTAGTTGTCCACCACTGTTTCTCGATTTAGAACGTCCCTTTAAGATAATGTTAATTTCCTAATAATTTTTCCTGATAATTTTTCCTGTCCTCTAGTTCCTACTTCGTAAAGGTTATTTTTTTCCTTGGCAATCACGGTATAACAATGATGATGGTTATATTCTCTTTGTATGATCCTTTACATCTTGTGACACGATGCCATGTGTGTTTCTCGAAAATCACGCTCACACGTTCGCCTGACCGAAAAAAAAGAAAACCAGAAAAAAATGTACATGTATTACACAAGAACCATCCCACTTCTAACACAAAAACTAGTACGTGCTATTGTATGGTCTCAGAAGGTTTACAAAGTAACAACAAGAATACATATACTATTTTTTTAAATCGTGAAATAAATTTATTTACTTTCCATTAAAAATAATTAACTTTAAAAAAAGTTTTCATGATTTAATTTTTCGGTATATCATGCCTTTACTATGGAATCTATTTGTCATTTCTTATCCAAACAATATTGGCACGAAAAATTTAAGATACATTTTTATCAATTTCACTTTTTTTATTATGCAGAAGCGATGATCCACCATACCTATGCTGTTAAGATTCTTTTTTAAGTTGACATGTTCACGTACTTATGATTTGTATCGAAATGTTCTACTACATCTATTTTTTCAATAAATTATTGGCTTTAAAAAGTAACAAAATTAGTCTTAAAATTGAAAGTCTTATGTTTCTAGGTAGCATTATTTTTAAAAAAATATTTGGAATATTTTACATAAAATTGGGCAAAAATTTAATTTCATTGGCACAAGTATGTTTAATATTTAAGTTCTTACGTCTTATAATTTATAGACTTGCAAAGTGATGAGATCTGTTTTCAATTGACAAGTTTCTATGTTTTAGTGTGGCATAACATTTAAAAGTATATTGGCAAAATTTTATACTCGTTTGTGCGAGTATAATACTATTTTATCAAATGAAGCTTTAACATCATTATTGGAAATCGTTTTGTGTGAATAATTTACGTTGTGTTTGAAACATCACAATTAAATATTTATTACCTAGTGGATTATTGAAAAAATATTAAGCACTATATTCAAAAATTGCAGACAATCATTACATGAAATAAACCAAAGGATATGCAGTATCATTATTATATAATTACTACATAACTTGCCAGGCCCTTTTTTTTAGTATTATTAGTAAATTTTACAAATAATATGTTGAGTCATAAACTCTTTTCTTATAAAAATCGTGATGTGTCATATAAACATGATACATAGAGTCTTGTTTTTAATAAAGCTAAATCTGTTACACATATGTTACTTGAAATTTTGGTTTTACCTTAAAGTCGTTGTGCTGATGAATTCTTACTATATACAACAACATTTACAAAATTTTTTCTTCTTCTCTGTCCTTTAAAATTCACTTACTTGTTTTTAATAATTAGTTATAATTAATAGGTTTGTAATCTTATGGTTCAAGCAAATGGAACAATTAAAATCCAGAAATAACCTAAATTATATTCATCTCTTGTAAGTATTCATAAAGAACGTGTAATTAAAAAAACATTTTCGTTGTTGCTATAAAAAAAAAAATTTTACGATTAGTTATGGAACTAACATTGATTTAAACATTATATCGTATTTTTATATCTCAATAAATTAAAAATATTAAGTATCCTACATTCCAAGCCCCTAAGTATATTGTACAGAGTTGGAAGATCATTACAAAACAGTTTACAAAAAAACAGTTCGTAATTGATATTTTTTCTTCAAATATAAGTTCCGTTGGACTTACTTCGTTAGACTAATATTTACGGGCCATAGATAACTAAAAAAAAGGGCCGGGCAAGTTATGTAGTAATTATATAATAATGTTACTGCATATCCTTTGGTTTATTTTATGTAATGATTGTCTGCAATTTTAGTATATAGTGCTTAATATTTTTTAAACAATCCACTAGGTAATAAATATTTAATTGTGATATTTTAAACACAACGTAAATTTTTCACACAAAACAATTTCCAATAATGATGTTAAAGCTTTATTTGATAAAATAGTATTATACTCGTACAAACGAGTATAAAATTTTGCCAATATACTTTTAAACGTTATGCCACACTAAAACATAAAAACTTGTCAATTAAAAACAGATCTCATCACTTTGCAAGTCTATAAATTATAAAACGTAAGAATTTAAATATCAAACATACTTGTGCAAATGAAATTAAATTCGTTGCCCAATTTTATGTAAAATATTCCAAATATTTTTTAAAAAATAATGCTACCTAGAAACATAAGACTTTTAATTTTTAGACTAATTTTGTTACTTTTTAAAGCCAATAATTTATTAAAAAAATATATGTAGTAGAATATTTAGATACAAATCATAAGTACGTGAACATGCCAACTTAAAAAAGAATTTTAACAGCATAGGTATGGTAGATCATCGCTTCTGCATAATAAAAAAAGTAAAATTGATAAAAATGTATCTTAACTTTTTCGTGCCAATATTGTTTGGATAAGAAATGACAAATAGATTCCATGGTAATGGCATGATATACCGAAAAATTAAATCATGAAAACTTTTTTTAAAGTTAATTTTTCTTAATGGAAAGTGAATAAATTTATTTCACGATTAAAAAAGTAGTATATGTATCTAATTTTAACACATCAAACTTGCCTAACCTTTTACTTTTGTTATAAGGTGGTTTTTATGGGGATATTACAACTTTTCTAGAGAATTTTCATACTACTAACTGTATATTATATTCAATTAGTTTTTTATCGAAACTTGTTCTAAAACTGCAATGTATATATTTTTAGCACCTTTCGGCCAGCACTTTTTTGTCACTGTTTAATCATTTACATGGAACCATCGATTGTTTTGTCTCAGTACGTTAGTATAATGTCCCTCTGACATATAACTATAGTAGAAAATTTTATTTGAAACTTTGTGTTTTTTACCATTAATCGTAATTTTGGACGTAGGTATGGCATTAATCTTAAAATTAGATATTTTAGTAATACTTCCACTGGAATCATCAATTAAAAATTTAGTTATAAGCATAGTATTACGAGTTTTAATATCTACTTTTTCAATTTTTTTGACTGACAGCCATTAGTACAGAAGTCATCGATTTCATACGAATTTCCGATATTATAATATAATAATATTATATTATAATATTATAGATTATAATCTCCTGCAATGTACATGATCGTAAATGTTGTGGAACTAAAAGCTGCAGTATATAATTAGATGTATCTTCTTGCATTTACTTATTACAGTTATAGACAGGAGATCTTATAATCTCGGTAACCTCATGTTTAAGAGCATTTTGTAATATAAGTGATTGACTACAAAGTTGTTTTATAAACTCTATCGCATCTTGTTGTACCCGTGATGTAAAATGCTTGCCAGCGAACTTTCTCAATGATAAAATATCAACGTTATTTTTTAAAATATATTGTTTAAAAACCGTTTTCACAATACCGTTATGACTATGCTCTAATAAGATCCTTTTTACCGTAGCTGAATAAAATAAGCTTTGTAAACTAGCATTAGCATAACATGAAACAGAATCTGTGTTTGGTAACCTATACATATTCTAACTACTCTCAAACATAGAATTAATATTATTTTCTGAATCTGCTGTAATTGTATTTTTATCTACAGCCCATTTGTTATCGTAAACTTTTAAGTTCTGAATTTTTCTGCGATCTGGAGGGATGCCAAAACTATTAAGATCTGGGCGATATTTTGTTCGCAACCTATTGTATTCAAGTATAGCTGATACGTTTGCAACACAACATAAGAACCAAAATTTATGAGGTGCTTTTTTGTATAATTTCTCCATCAGAATTTGTCATAAAACCTAATCGAATACGGGATAAGATTTCAGAACACAGTTTATCATTTTTTTGACGCATATTTATTGTTAATTCATCGTAGTCAAATAATTCTCATAAATTAAATGAACACATAGATTTAATGTACTTATCGATTTGCTTTTTATTCATTTAAACTTCTCAAAATCTTTAAAACAAACACAAAATCTTCACGAACTGGAGGGAGCTGAAGTAAATCTCCGAATACAAGTACATTTATTTTCCCAAACCATCCGTCTTCAATGTCAGATGTGTCAAATATTTCTGTCAATCGCAAATGAATGTACATAAAAGTAACATTGGAAACCATTGATATTTCATCAATTATGATTAGATCAACATTTTCCAAAGTTTGTCTGATTTGTTTTATTGCAGCCTTGGATAACTGTTTGAATTTCGCAGTACCACCATGTTTTACCGGGAGTTGCAGTAGTCTATGAATTGTAAGTCCTTTAATATTATACGCCGCGATTCCGGTAGAAGCTGTAACGGCTGTATCTTTGCCACGGAATAATTTATTCCAGGTAACTAGATTTTCAATAACAAAACTTTTTCCTGTACCCTCAGGACCACTCACAAACATTCGCAAAACTTTATCATTAAATTCAAGAGTAGAAGTAATTTTTTTGAAGACTCTTAGCTGGTCTACGTTACACTTTCTAATTGAATTTTGTAACTCTTCATAATTAGTAACTGCAATTTTACCAACTGCTACAAAATTATTCATAGCGTTTTCCACTTCAATAGGTACACACCCTTCTGGAATGTCGACAGAATCTGTTGACGGATCTGCTTCACTATTTTCTATTTGATTTTAAACTAACTTATTCATGTTATGCATAGCCTCTTGTATAGTTGCACATTTATCATGATATTTCATAGCATTTGATAAGGAGTCTTATTTTTTTCTGAATGCTTGTATGAAAGATTCTTCAGAATTTTTTTATTCATCTGTATCTCTTCACGGTTGAAACAATAATAAAAGTGAGAAGTAGTACTTCTCTAGTTCATTTACAGGATTAAACTGATAGTGATTTATCAAATAAGCTTTTTTGCGTTTTTTGCAGTATAAATCATCCGACAATTTATAATATTCAATTTTACGTTTTGGTTTTTCTTTCGATATATCAAAGTGCCTGGCAAAGTCATACAAACATAGAGATTCCAATTCCTTAGGTCTATTGGGATAATGATTGTCAATTAATGTTTCATAAAATATATCGGTTGACTCTTCTAGAAGATTTTTAATTACATTAAATGGTTTTATTTTTCGATTGCGTATCATAGTAACGTTTAACCATTTGATCACTGTATCACGATCAGTAGCATGTAAATAATGTCCTAAAAGTGTATCAGCTGCTTTAATTGCTCCACATTCTCTGTGATGCAAAGCACGCAAAGAAAATGACCAAAGCATACTGTATAATGACTTGTTTGATTTAATATCTAAAATATCTCAGTTACTTTTTTCACCTTTCGTTCCGTATTTGCAAACATACTTGGTTAATAAATAAGACGATTCTCCAATAAACTGAGCATCGTTATTTCCTTCCCAAATTGATAGAAGAGCAGGCATATAGTCATCAACGAATTGTTCATCTTCAGTACGTGGTAAATCATAAACTTTACTTTTATTTTTCAACTTATTTCTATTGGCAATAGCAACAGATACGTCTCTTAAAATAAGTTTATTAGTTACTGGCCACGAAAATTCAAACCGACAGGCACTTTTGAATGCAGTTTTCGTTGTTTTTTTTTGCGCATACAGTAACTATTGTGTTTATGTTTCTGATACGCGAGGATACGTCGATGAAGTTCTGGTGAAAGAATTTTATCGGGCGTATGACATAATATATTTCAGAATGAATTCTTGTACCTCTTCATTAGAATTTTTACCATAAATTGGAGCATCTTTAATCCAAAACAAACAGTGATAGTGAGGTAAACCTCTACCTTGATATTCCCGTACATAATAATAGTGAGTAATTCTACCTATAGGGTTTGACGATGATGTTATATAAGCCAGCACAGCTTTAAACTTATTTTCAAAATAACTTGCTGTTGACACAGGATCAGCTGCTATCAATTGACTGATTGATCGGTTATCGTTCCACTCATTTACTTTATTTATGTATTCTGCCAATTCCGACCATATTCATTCTCCAGGACTTAAGGTCACAAAAAAAGTGGCAGGTCCGTACTCACGCATCATACAATGTAAATCATTACGAACTTTTTTCCAATAAGGTTCAGTACCAGGCAAACGATAAAATATTGTGTTAAGATTAGCATCAATTTTTTTATCGTTCAGCATTTGTAAAAAATCTTTTGCAGAGTGATTGTAACGTAGATCGACTATATTGAGAGTATGAAACATTCCAGCTTTTATCCGTCTCATATTATTGTTAAATAGTAAATAAAAAAGATATTGATGGTTTAATCTAAATTGTGAATGTTTAGATGATAATCGACTTTTGATGTAATCAAAATCTCTCAATTTTTGATTTCTTTCAGTATATTGACCCCATTACCCATATGGATATAAATCTGGAAAACATTTCAAGTCTAAATCTTTAGCCCTGTTATCCAACGCAGTTGCATGAACCTGCAATATTTGATATAAAGTAGCGTCAGATTCATTTTTCTTTTTATCATGTAAAGGATAAATTGTATACAGTTCATAGTATGGATCAGACTGAGATTTTTGAGGTAGCAATGGTTGCATGTTTTTATCAAAATTTTGATTATCCTTAACTGAATAGGTTTCTCTGCACTCAACTTCCAAATTAATATTATCGAATAGTTTATTTGGAGTAGATGGAAGTCTAAGGTTTTTATAAATAGGATAATTTTTTTTAATCAGCACAAAGCTCTGAATATTTTATTTACATCAACATAATCTTGCCAAATTTTTTTGGCCTTTGATGTGTAAGTTCGAACTAAAATAAACAATTCATGATGAATATTAAGTGGATCAGTATCAGGGCATAATTTTTTCAAAGTTTGTTCGATAGGTAATGGTAGGTGAAATGTTGTACCAACAACTTTTTCAAGTTTAACGTAATAAGGTAAGTTCTTATTCATAACAGTTTCCATTGTTTTATGGTCTGAAAAGCTTTTGCTCGTTGTATCAAAATTTTTTCCAACATATTAAAACTTTGAATTTCTTCAGGAACTTCTTTAACGAAAAGATTATTTAACAAGCAGTTTAATGGCATAATGTCATTTTTTACTTTTGAGAAACAAGTCCTACAAATGAAACTTTCAGAAAGTGTTGTAGCTTCGTGGGATTCTTTTATTTGTTGTAGAATAGTGTATTTTGAACTAAGCAGTAATTCAAACACAATATTGGGGGTAATATCATCAAATGATTGAACATCTCTGTTACAAAACAATCTTTCACATGATACACAGGGGACCGATGGTGGATCTGTAACAATCGCTGTGTACTTCTTAATACCAATAAGAAACTTTTCTCTTAGTTCTGACTCATTTATGCTTGCTTCTAGAACATTCTTATGACTTATGATAGGAATACCCAAATGTTTAGATTGTTGAGCAATATTATTCAGAAATTCAATATCTGCATTGCTACATGTATATTACTGATTATACTTTGTAATCGTTTTAATTCATAGATTAACCGTTTAATAGTTCGTAAGTAAGGATAGTGTAAAGATAAAACTTGTATTTTCAAGAATTTTGAAGTACATAATAAAGGATTAACATAACAGGCATGAGGATAACCAATTTTATTAGGATCGTATACTAAAGCTGAGCAGAAATCAATTCTCGATAAAAATTTACGTGCACTCTGAAAGTCGAGATTCAGAATTTCTCAAAATAAATGTTTGATGTCCTTTACAACATCAACATCGACCGTCTTGCAATAATTATTACATATCCACGTTTTTGTTTTACTATTTTCTTCAGTAATTTGTAATATATTTGTGGATTGACCCCTCTCATTTATAATAACTTTATCAATAAAACCATTATAAAAATCATAAGTAATATCTGAAAAGAATTGTTCCGAAGAAGAAGTATGTTTGGGTATACCACATACCAGCTGTCAATGCACATTGCTTATTGTTTTTAATCGATATATCACCTAAACGAGTTAAAGATAATTCAACTTTTTTTCGCAGATTGTTTAACAACCTCTTTAAATCCGTAATCTAATTGTCTGTAACATAAATGGCAGATGAAACTATACCTTCAGCTTCCATACTGAAATCTGCTAATAAAGAACATGTCAACTTTAACATAATATTCTTAACATATGTTTCTTTGTCTTGAAGTAAAGCTGTAGTACTTTTTTCTTATTAATGTACTATTTAACTATTATTTTTGCTGTATCAATTTTACTTCTTTCTATAAATTTTGTTTTATTGTTTTCGTAATATCTTTTTTTCATAGACAATATTTTATTGCGATTACATAAATAATACCTTTGCAAAATTTCTTTAATTTTTTGTTTATTACGTGACTTACAACTCTTTGTTTGTTTTAAAACTTTACTCCTATTAGCTTTGTAGTATTTTTTATTTTTGTTCTTTTGCTTTAGTTTATTAATTCTAAAAGAGGATTTTTCCTCGTACGAAGTCGATCTAAAAGAGGATTTTTCCTCATATGAAGTCGATATTGTATTTGTCAAATCCTTATTTTGTTCCATATCCATTTCTATTGGATCTTCCCTCGATTTATGTTATTTACTTGACTTGATTTTTTTATTTTGACAGGCATAACTATTGAATACGTTTTCATTGAGCTTTCTTTTATTAAACTGCTGATGTGAATTATTTACCGTTGTTTGTTGCATGCATTAAAAATCAATTAAAGTCTTTGTTGTAGTGCTTTTTATATTTGTATTAATTCACTTATTAGTATTTAAAGTATCAGCTGAAGAGGACTTGTTATTAACATTTTTGCATTTCTTCAGCTTTCGTTTTTGTCTTCGTGCTTGTAAATTTTTTTTTATTTATTATAGTGATAAAAGGTAGCTTGCAATAAATTTCTGCGGTCCTGTAAACTTTTCTTATTTGTATGAAGGTCTTTCGAACCAACAACCATGTTTGATTTGTTATTAGTACATTTTTTTTCGTTTGAAAAATTTACATCGAATTGTGAACTATTCAATCGATTTGAATGGGCATTGTAACACGGAAAATTTTTTATCAAACCTTTGTCAAACATTTCAAGCAAGTGTTGACGCATTTCATCTTTTTTATATTTAATCTCATTGGGTCAGTATCCAAATAAAACGGATGTACTGAAAGCAATAGCAAATACTGCACAATCACTTCCATTTGTTTGCATCTGAACTGTAGGAAACACAATAGGAGTTAGAGGCTCTTGTAAACAATATGGATGTAGTTTTATCAAAAAGTCATTAAAATCTTTATGAAGTACTTTTGTATTCAATGAATCATATACATATAAAGTCTGAGTGTCATAAAAAGTACATATCCAATGGCCAATCGGTTCTCCTCGTTTTAATAAAATTTGTATGTGTCAAATATTTTTTTCAACAGCAACTATTTTTGATGTGTCTTGTGAATATAATGTAGAGCAGGGCTTGTACCATAAAACAGTATGTAAGATTTGGTTGAAATAATCAATATGTAAATCACCAAGACATTCATTGTTCAATATATTATTTCTGTCATGCAATGCTCTGGGCTGTTCTGTAATAGATATAGGAGTGATATCACAAGGATAATGTTCTATTATTTAATTGACGAGCATTTTTGTTAGGTGAGATCGCATACTGTCTAATTTATATGTTAGTTTATGTGGCTTCAGTCCACAGTATAATGAAATTGCAAATCCTACAGCAAAACACCACAATCTATTGTGTTTAATTGACTTTGAACGTCAGGAAAACTAATATGTTTATTTTCGTGAAAGTAATATGGATGAATAATTCTTAGAACTTTTTTAAAGTCTTCATGTAGTTCCTTACTGTTTAAGGAGTCAAATATGTATACACACTCAGTATCATAGTAAGATGTTACCCAATGCCCAATATCATTAGGATCGCCACTTTCTGGTGATGAATATAAAATCTGAATATGCTTCTTAGGCTTCGGCACTTCTGACAATAGATTTAGCAGTATTTCCCATGTAAAAAATGGCCTATACTCTGTATGCAATGCTAATAATTTGTTGAAATAATCAATTATGTCATCTTCTAAGTAAAACTTTTCAACAATTTTTTGTCTGTTTTCACTAAAATCTTCAATATTAAATATATCCATGACTAAGGCTTAATATTTAAAAAATATACTTTGAATTTCTTTAATTTTGACTCAAATTTATAATGTTACTTACTTTTGAATAATCAAATACAAAGTTCCGTATTACAAATTAGTGCGATTATTTGTAGTAGACTGATTAAGTCCCGTATCGCAATCTATGAGAGTAGCATTTAGCAGACAAATCAAGACATGTAACGCAGACGAAATAAGTTGGTCTTAGCAAATTAGTAGAGTCGCGTATCGCAGACTGGTTAAGTCGCTCGTGGCGGATTAATAGAGTCGCGTAGCGCAGACTAGTTAAGTCGCTCTTAGCAGACTAATAGAGTCACGTAGCGCAGACTGGTTGAGTTGTTTTTAACAAGATGACAATCAAGAAAATAAAAAATAAAAAGTTTATAAATAGATGTATACTTACCAACTTACCTATCTCCCTGTAATGAGTTTAAAAATTGATGATAAATACCCTTGAATATTAAAAAATAATTATTTTACACAAAAAAACTGTAAGTGTTACAATGTGCTATTAAGTATTACCTTTATTTATAGCGAATACTTATCAACTTATATTTGCCACTGCTTAAAACGTAATTGTTAGAGTATCTAAAAAACCTTTCTATAAATGTTGAGTATCTTGATACACGCACTAAATTTAAAAATGGTAAGTCTGTAGAAGAAAAGTAGCATATATTTAATTATTTTTGCACTATAATTTTACTTGTATGTTTATTTGCGTTAAGACAGGCGTAATCTTACAATAAATTTTGCATACTTTCAATTTGGCTAAACATTTTTTACGTAAAAAAGCCATATGATGAAGATAGCTACAAGTTGAAAACATTTGTTTTCATTTCTGGCTTGACTTTAATCACAACTATGCACTAGAAAAATTCTGTTGATAAGACACTATTAAAAATAGATCAATATTAATACTGATTCATAATACTTATGTGTGAATAAAAAAATACGCCAGAAATAAAAAAAATATTTTTCCATTTGTGCCTACCGTCAATATGGGGAAAGTGGTGCCCTCCATGACTCATACAGTAAAATATGTTCTATATGAGCCTTTACAGCTAAATGCGATAAGAGTGAGGAATAAGCAAAACAAGCAGAATAAGGCTGCATTTACATGTGGAGGAAATAGCCAGTGAAATATCGCAGCGTCCGAGACAAAAGTTTCCTGACTACCAATTTTATTTGTTATAAATCAAGAGCCGAGGCCCGAGGGTGCTCGAAAATGTTAACCAGCTGCCACTCTCACCAGAATTAGGAAACCTCATGATTCGTGAAGGTCCGAAATATTTCTATCATGTTTCATCCTAGTGAAGAGTTATGTGGTAATTAAAGTAGTGCCATGTGGTAGATTTTTCAAACCAGCCGAAACCTAATCCAACAGATAGAAAATAAAAAGTTTCTTAATATGATACCGTAATCAGCAAGATTAGAATTTATTTTCTACTCGAAATTCAACCTTACAAAAAAGAATCTATGGTCGTTTTTGGAGCAAAAGATAAATTTCAATTTTGACGCAAATGGCACTTTCTTCTACAACTTTTTATATTCCATCCATTGGTCAAATTTGCGGCTAGTTTATAAAATCAACTACACAGCACTATTTACCATATAACTTCTCACCAGAATAAAATATGACAGATTGTATTTTTGTATCTTATACATATTTCTTCATTTAACTCTTATTCGATTCGTATAAATAAGTTTTTTGCTATTTCGAGAAAAAAATAAGAAATAGGATGTCGTATAAAAATTTTTCTTATAACTTAATCATAATTCTTTAAATTTATTTTAAATTTTAGCGATAGCTTATTTCGTGTCGTTTTAATTGTTAAAAAGTTTACTCAGCTGATAACAAATCTGCACTTTAGGCACGTGCCTGCGATTTTTAGCTTTTGGAACGTTCCAAAAGCATCGATTCAGGCGCGCACGCGCACCCTGCCTTTTGGAATACCCTCTATAAGCTTATAGTCCAGGTGCATGAAAGGTGCTATCCTCGTTTGCCCCCAAAGCCCATGTTAAATTTTAAGAGGCTTGTTTCTGCCGTCAGATGGCGGTAAATATGCCTAGGTAAGATTTACTACGGCTTTAACTTTACTGTAGCTAGAAGCACGCTAAATCAGATTGTATTAATTCTCAGCGTATAAATACTGATGTAAAAAACTAATGTTTAATACCACATGGCTGTATATTAACTTTTATGCCAATAAAAATACACTATCATCATTTTCAAAAAACTATATCTATATATTGACTGCAAATATTTTGCTCATTGCATGGTTATGCCATAGACTACAAGAGTACTTTTTTGCATACCATCATCTTTCTTTATCGCACCGTGACCGTTGCTTAACATGTGAAACACGTAAATACGCGTACATCAAAACAAGTCCAAACGCGAGTGGTGACTTAAAACTGGGAAAAACAATGTTTTCTCTTTTCTAGATAGATCTCAGTTGTGGAATGATGCCTGACGATAATTTAAGTAAAAAAAATATTCTTAAATGAGGATAAATATTTTTAGCTTATCAATCTTAGTGATGTGTAGCTACAGTTTCATTTCATATATTTAGTTTGAAGTTTATTTCAGTCAAGTATGCCAAATTTAGAAATTGTATTAGATGTTAAAATTTTCACGTGAATTACACAAACAAGTTTTCCATTTTCATTCAGTTATAAACATTTTTACATTTCTCTATCAAGTTTTAATTACTCTCCTTTCTAAGACATTATATAGTTTTTGTATGGCTTTCGTTGTAAATTTTATTTAATGATGATAACCGTTATCTCGATCTCCATATCTGTCAAGATTATAGAGAACATATATTGAGTTGAAATAAATATTCGTATTATTTTAATGTGTTGAAGATGAATTGAATGAAAATTCAAATATTAATTCTCACCATGTTTTATTTTAGTTTGATAACCTATTAGAAGAGATGGATATTGAAATGCACGAAGATGGGTTTTGTAAGAAATTTGCTAACTGTATACAGTAGTATATTATCGCTTGTGTACACTCTAAGGAACAGTTCATGACTTGTAGTTATTTTGGTTGTAGATAGTGCTAATGCGGGTGCACGTTTTGATGTGGCTGCTGAGGTACCTGCTGGTTTAGCTTCTAGAGCACGTGCTGGTGCTGCTGCTGGGGTACCTGGTGGTGTGGTTGCTGAAGTAACTGTTGGATTGGTATCTAGTGCCGCTATTAGAGCAGCTACTGGTACTGCTGCTGGGGTACTTGCTGGTATTGCTGCTCGAGCACCTTTTGGTTTGGCTTTTAGAACACGTGCTGGTTCTGCTGCTAGAGTTCCTGCCAGGGCACCTGTTAGAGCTTCTGCCGGGGCACCTGCTGGAGCTTCTGCCGGGGCACCTGCTGGAGCACCTGCTGCTGATGGTGCAGATATGCCTGCTGGCAATGCTGGCGCTAGTGCTGGCGACAATGCAGGTAATAAGTAAAAAAACTTTATATATATATTATACAGTAACAGAGCATACACATAATTACTAAAAAACTTCTTCATATACTGCAGGACGAAGACCAAGAGGAACAGCTGCTGGCAGAGCACGAGGCCAACGACGTCAAAATGTGTTTAACAATACTTTGAGATCATATGCTCAATTCATTGGTGAATTGGTATCCACGGCTCGTCGGGATGCCAATCAAAGGCGTGCAAACCAGCAAAAATATCGTAAACATCCTCGTAATCAAGTTGATAGACGTTAACTAAAGTTATTTTAAAGTGCTACATACATTATAGCCCTTGTTATATTATGTTTTTTTGTGTATTTAATTTATTTTTGTAAAAAATTGTTTGCTAGTGATTCGCTATCTTAAAAAGTAAATTATTTCTAATATTCAACGTTTTGAAACCAATGTTTGTTGTAACAATTTAAAAAGGTCTGTATATTTCTATGTATTTCAGTGTAATGTAGAAGTAAACGATGTAAATAAGATTTTTCACTATAAAAATATTGACTTAATTAAAAAAAAAAATTTGTTTTGATTATTTTCTTATGTATACGTGTTACATAACTATTAAAAAAGTTGCAGCTTTCAAAAATGAAACTTCATAGAAAATGAAAAAGTTTGTATTACAATCCTTTTATTGAGTATAACAAAAACAAAATTTAAAAATTTGGTTTGTAAAATAATAATTTTATTAAAAACATCAATATTACTTGTTTAAAAATATATGTTGCGCCGTACCCATACTCCTCACATTGAAAATTTTTTAATACATTAATTTCTAGTGCTTAGTGACCAACACAACATTTACTTCTGACTATTTAATTAAATATTTAGTTGCTCTTTAATCTCCTTAGGAAAAAGAATGTCTCAAATACTTATTCTCTTCTATACATTTTCTAGAGTGGTTAGAGAAAAACACATGGAAATTTTAGTATTGTAACTTTGATATATAGCTTCTGACAACTTGTATGAAAAATAAAATGTGCCATAACTTTTTTCCCATCCACTCTAGAATAAATACATTAAAAAACGTTTTTTAAGTATAAAATATCTCACAACAAGAATTAAAACTGAGAATCTCATAAAAAGTCTGAAAAAATGCCATATCAAGTGATCAGCACTAAAAGTTGAAATATTGAATTTCCCAATGTGGAAAATATTAATACAGATTAAACAGTCTAAGACATGTTATGCGATAAGCAATAAGTAAAGGGACTTGATATGGCTCTTTGTTTTTCATACACCATACTTAAAAATCTATCGTATCTTGTAAGCTTTAATGCAATTCCTTCGAAGCACTCTATCGTCACCAATGTATATAACTACTATGTATACTTGAAATAACAAAATCTCTTGAATAACACTTAACAGCAAATCATGTGCATACACTTACAGTAAATAATAAAATAACTTGATAGTCTGTATGTATTATGAGTCTATTGGTTAACTTGATAGACCACTGCACTGTCAAATCTAACAATTCACTTAATGATCAGTTTTAGAATTTAGCTACTAAATTGTTTGAAGATTCTTTGCTAAAATGGTGTTAACTAGTTTCTGACAATTTGTATTTTCATTAATTAACCAAAGCTTGATTTTCCCTTTAAGAACTTTGTTTCTGTCCACATAAAGATTTGATGCCTCACTTTATTGTCTTAACAATGTAAAAAAAAAGCTTTGGTGCGGGGTTTGTTATAGTATGGATATTACCTGAAATATTGTAAACAAAGCATCATATTTCTTTTAAACATGATAACATATCATGCATATTAAAGTAACACTTATCTGATAAGACAAAAAAGGCATGAATGAAACATGCACATTCTTTAAAAATACATTAGATTCTTAAAAGTGTATTTTTTAGACTTGATATTTTAATCTTGAAATATTACAACATGACTAAAAACTCAAGTTTTTTCAACTAGTTTAAAAAACAATAGATAGGATTTTCTACTAAATTCTATGGTATTGTATACATTCTATAATTTTGATACATTTATCATATCAGAAATAAAACATACTTTGCAGCTATAAACTCAAGATAGTAGAGTAACCCCAAACGACAATAAAATACTTAGCAGACGGTTTTGGCTTCCATACGCCATAAACGGTAGAAATTATAAATATATAAAAGACATATTTATCAAGTATGCTATACATAGCACATAATTGCAGCCAACATTACATACTGTTGGCAGCATTTGATGTTTTAAAGAGCAGGCCTATCTGTAGTAGTACAGGCCTGCACCTATATTCACGATAAGACCACTTTTTTTGGAAGGCTGAACCAGGAGAAATCTCGAATCTTGATTTGAGCATTTTGAGACATTCATTTTTGGTTTTCTATCTTCAAACAACTTTAGGTGAAAAACTTTTCGATAAAGCTGTAGAATAAGATTAAAGAAGCTAATTTAACCCAAAATACATGGGGCATACCGACAAAAATACTTATTTTTCGGTATTTTAAAATTCGAGTATGCAAATCTGAAGTAAATAGTAGCGCGGTTGCCGAGGCGTCGTCTGCTTTCTCAAATAGCGCGGTCGCCAAGGCGTCGTCTGCTTTTTCAAACTTGTCTCGTCGCGCTCCCGCACGACTTGATTTTAGATTAAGTCACTTACTATGTCAAAAACAAGAGAAGATGTGCGTTGTGTGTAACCATCCAAAGCTAATGATTCTCTCCTAACTATTTATTAACCGACTTCTTGCTTGGTTATCCCTGACTACCCCCAACTCTCAGCTTTTATCTCCTTATCTTTCTTGTTTTTTCATCTTTTAGGGCTTAAACTAAAATTATTACCTTAAAAATAAGACTTAAGGTTACATACAAAACTTCACCCTATTTGGACCATAACTATTTGAGTTCATTGAAATACTTAATGACATGCATATACACTTCTACACATACACTATGTGACCAACTAAGATCATCTTTATACTAGGTTGAAAATTTGTCTTTAACTAAAAATTGACGATTTATGAGTGGTTACACTTTTTTCTCTAACAAATTAGTAAGGCACTCCCACACATTGATCCTACCTATAAGGTAAGTATACTAAAGAATTACTATTATGGCAATATTTTAAGCGAATGACAGTTAATAAAATTTATCAATAAAGTGATAATTATTAGTTTTAATTTAAAACAAACTTTCTTATAGAGTTCAATTTTAAGAATGACCAAAGACAACTATTAAAACTTATAAAACATTCTTAAGAAAATTACAGCAAGGTGAAGTAATTAGGTTTCATCCAATTTAATGAAAGGAAAACATTGAAAATACGGTATTAAAGAATTTTGTAATGCATAACTTATAATGATCATGATAACAATAATACGTTTATAGTAAGTAAAATTAAAAAAAACTGAGAAAAATACTTTCCGACAAAGTTTTCAACTTAAAGTTACATTCTGTTCGTAGGCAGTTACCGCGCAAAACCCCCACTAGAAAATTAAAATACATATAGAGATATGTGTGTTAAATAAGCTGTACTTACAGGGTGAGAAATCTTTAGTTGGCGCAAAGCCCTACTTTGTGCCCTTATCACAACTAAATGTGCACAGTATAAGTTTATTTATAGTAGTGAGTCCGCAGAAAATTTTGGTACATAAAATATTAGACTTACATTGATAAATACGCAGTCTAAAAGCCGTTATAATTAAAGTCATCTTGAGTGGCAAGATGAACTTTCTGGTACATTATTATATTTTGAACAAGAAAGCACAAGAAAATTGGGTGCGAATAACTTTTTCCGGTTTATAACTATTTGAGCCCGGTCTTTTACCGATGCAAAACGCATATAGTGGTTGATGCTTGGAGCCCCCCACTCCAAGTGAAATTGCATGAAACACATCGACTAATCAACAAATATCCCGTGTTTATCCGTGTACTTGCTCAAACTCTCTACTAGAAACTCTCTAGGTCTCAGCACGAAACGCTCTCATCGTGTTGTCAATGTAGGTCTGTGGTTACCTGGTAGCACTCGTTACTTTGCGTCAGTACATTAAGCAAACTAAAAATTACCTCTGTATAATATCAAGGAAGACCATTGTTTCCCTGGCGCTTGCTCTACTTTACCTCGGCAAACCGAGCCCTATCTCTGTACAACAAAGGGTGACCATTTCAATTCTGGCAGCCAAGTCGGATGAACGTGTATCAACTGGTATCGGCGTTGGTTAAGCTTTTTTCGACAAGTCTTGAACTCAGTTCCCTTAATAACCTCTATCCTAGCTTGACAGGCACAACCAAACTAAGTTTTTAGTTTTGTATACCAAGATATGTAAATTTTGTAATATTAGATAACATTTTGCGGTCAAAATAATAAGCTGGGGTGAAATCAAGTAGAAATATCCTCTTACCTATCCTTCTTATATAGTAAGATGAATGCTTTAACTGCCAAATATTTATAAAAAAATTTTTGTGTCTCTTAAGCGGAGATATAAATATTTTAGGTTACCATCAATCTCTCTTGTAGTTGCTGAGTAGTACAGGTATGCAAGTGCATTTGATGTAAGATAAGCTACTCTTATTTTCGTAGATGTAGTACGTGGCAATTAGCAATACAATCATTGGCTTAGATTACGTCACTACAATTAAAATGAGTACATGTGCAAGTAACTAGATGCACGTTTACAAGTATCATGAAAGTGTTTCCAAATACTTGTGAAATTATTTTTATTTTTGTTTCAGGCTATTGTGCAAAGTAGTTTTGGAAAGATCATATTAATTAACTTTATTAAATATAGTGATCCAGGAGTACAGTGAAGTTTATGTAGGCTCGACAGAGCTTGGTAATTGTGTTATATATTTATTAAATAATGCAAGTCATAATATGCTGACAAATTAAATATCTTGTAAAAATACAGAAAAAAAAGCAAGTATCAATAACAGAAATTCGCTTATTTGTTTTGTGGCACTGAAACAACTCTGTAAGCTCTACTTTAATTAAATTTTTCCATTGAACTAAAAAAATTAGATTAATCATTTAAACATTAAAATACAAAAAAAGTTTATAACTTAAAGACCACACTGATACAAAAAGCTTTCAAACTTTAGCTTCACGCATACGAATATTTAAAAACAACAATCAATTTTTCCTCGAAGTTAACGTATTGAAATGTTGACTGAAGTTCTTAACATCAAGTTCTCCACATTTTTTACAGTGAGTTGAGATTTTTCTGATGACAAATTAATTTGGTTAATAACTTTGGGTATAGGTCATCTACTTCTTCACTCTCGATAAGAGTTCAACTAATAGGCCCTTGTTTCCCTTAGATTAATTTTGTCAGTTGATTTTTAAGCCCACCAGTAGAGATATTACGGTGTCCACGAAACTCTCACCTTATATTATTATAAACCCCTATGTGTTGATTATAATTGGCGGCTACCGCAGAACTGACGTACAACCTTTGGCCCCTCGTAAGTTGTTAAAATTGCATTGCTGCAAATGTATGATTTGCAGCCAGTACTTGATTTGCAGCTAACGTTTAGGTTGCAGGCAAGGCAAAAGAATTGTGCTAAAGATATGCTGAGTAGGTCTCCGTTTGGACAGTAAGCTTCTCATCATTCCCATTACCTACCAAGATTCACTAATTGTGAAACCCTTAATGAGATGATAAAAAATAGTTTTCCTACCTTGAGTGCAGTGCTTCACACGTTTGGGCGCACTGTGTGCCTATGCAAGTAATGTTTGCCTTTATACTACGTATACCAACTTGTCTAAACGTACCTCTAAAGCTATGATCTTCATTTTCAGGATGGAATTTTATTTTATTTTTTTTCTTCTTTCTTTTGTGTGGCAGGTTATTTCGCGTCTTTTATAATAATACAATTCAAAACAAAGTAATAAATACGATACACAAAAAATTCTCATAATTTAAAAAGAAAAAAATGGATATGAACATTTTAACTGACCTGCTACTTCTACAGTTCTTTTTTTTAGTTTGATATACTTTCTGTTTTAATCGGAAATCTTGACTTACTTGTAAAATAGCGTTCTTACCATTTATAATTTGGGAGAGCCCAGGTATAGAGCAGTTTTGTTGATTCAGATCACAGAATTATAAGCTCTTGAAAAGATAAATCTATAAGAGCAGATAGAAAAGTACATAAGAATGCCATATTCTCTTGCTGTACTTCTTTGTAGGTTTTAGTTGGGAGTTCCAAATACTTCGTACTTAGTTTTTTTTCGAGAGCACTTAAATGTCTGTTTTCAAGTTCAAACAGCTTTGCTCTGCCTACAGAGTAGCTTGCATTAGCAGCAATGGTTTGTAAGTGTAATGAAGATAATGCTAAACATTCTTTACAAGTTACTGAAGCGACAGGAAACACCCTACGGCTCGTCAATGTTGTCAATACTCGAATGACCTTTAATATTTTTATCAGGTAGGAATTGTATGGAATTGTAAGGAATTGGAATGGTATGGAATTGTAAGGACATTAAATAGGCAAATTTACTCGTGTACGTGTCAGCAAGTCCGTCCTCTGATGAGTGAAATCTCTTTATCTCTTTTTCTAGCTAAGAATAAAGCATTTTGGTTGAATAATGACACTTATTTTGCACGGTCAACTCTGAAAAAAGGCATAGGAAAAAATTGTAACATTAATAAAATTTTAAGCACTGTAACCTCTAAATATCACCTGAGCCACTAGATTTTGGATTCTCACGCTGGAAATTTTTGTTTGATACTCGTTTGTGACCGCTTTTCTACAAATCTTGTTACCTTCCAGTTTATTAATTAAGATTTATCAAAATTATTATTCCACGTGGAAAACAAAAATTATGGCAGTGCAGTTACGAAAAGTCTTTTGTTTGGGCAAAAATATTGAGCTAATAGATTGAAAATTTAACTTGTCAAACGCTGGTTCATTATTCTTATAATTTTAAATACATAAAAATTGAAATACAAAAATATTTAAGCACATGTTAGGAAGTATTTTCAAATACAGTTTTTTTCAAATACAATGATCTAATCTTTGTATGCACATATGTGTGATGAATATCGTTTATTATATTCGTCTAATTCTGTTCAATGTTGTTTGATACGTACCGAATTTTTAAAATTAAAAAATAAGAAGAGAAACCTTTAAATCACACAGCAGTTCATCCAAATATTTAATAAGTGTATAACCCAATTAAGTACTAACTTTAATTTTTTTTATTAGTACACTATGTTAAATGCAAGTTTCTGGTCAATTTTTTACTGTATGGCTCTTTGAACAAAAATCATAATGATTCTTTCAGTTGAAATTTTTGAAAAAGATGTGCAACTTGCCATTTAATAAATTTTTTTTTTCCTTATTTTATTCTTGCCATGCATATGTATGAGATTTTATTTGATTAAGGCAATTTAAATTTTAACATTTACATGATATCTTTAACGATAATCCTTAGTTGGTGATTTTCAGTTTTATTGCATTCGTCCGCTTCTTGATACCCTAGAAAGTGCAAACCATGTACAAAGTATCAGTCTTATACATTAAAAATAAATGTCATGTTTGTGCTCTCGAGATCAAATAGGAGTTCAATTACTTTACTAATTTTTTAATAAAAATATTGCATTCTTACATCTTTAAGTGACTAATACTTATTTTAGAGAAAGTATAGTTAATTCATTTATCAAACAAAAACATTTACTACGTCTCAGCTTTTCACTGTTTACACTTGAGTTGTGACATTATCAACAAAAAAAATTCATATTCTTTATTTTACTTGGTTGGATATATGAGTTGCTCTTGCTTTACTTACGAAAGGACAGCTGATTTTTTTTTAAATACACTTACTTTATGCTTTATATTACGTCCGGTTTACTGTATTGTTACAAGCTTATGAAACAAATAGTTGGGGCTTGAGTAAGTACTAAGAAAGTGAGCACTATTGAACATGTACATGTAAGTATATATAACTATATGGTAATCATTGACATCTTTTCACACCAGAATACACTAAGATTTAAAAAAATTAGGTACTTACATGAAGATAATCCTATTTAATTGGAAAGTCACCAGTCTTTTAAAATTTGTTGGACAAAGTCATCCATTTTTCTTGCACCTAATTATTAGTTCTCCAGGTTAAAGATGTGACAGCAGCGGTTTTTTTATATCAATAAATATTAACTCACTTCTTTCGCAGATACTCAAAACAAACTGTCAGATAACTATAATGTAAACTGTTTTAACTTTATTAAAAACTTATTTTGTATTGAAAGGATGCACCAGCTAGTTTAATAATATATGTGATTGCATCATACGAAAAGGTATTAAGTATTATTATATAAAAATTACGTCGGTATTAACAACCAAGACTCACATTCATACATGTGCCTAATTATCTCCCTATATTATACATTTATTTATGTGGGGCATTCCACATATCCGCTCCACAGATCCCCCACAGCCCTGCCCCACCTAGCCACCCACGTATAAGCTAAAATTCGACCGTTTTTATGGTTAATATGTAATTTTCTAACTTTTTCCTTCGACCCCCACAGCCCCTCTACAGCCCTCACAGCCCCCGAACCATTTCGCCTGTCCCCCCACAGCCCCCACACTATTTATCTTGTCTCCATACGGCCCTCCCACACTAATTTTTTTATAATCTCAAAATTTTCCTACTAAGTAGAAACTATCTCTTATTCCAATATATTTAATAAAACGTAGTTTGCCAATTAACATTTTTCATCTATTTTCCACACCGCTGAGGAGGCAAATAGATGGACCTAATACATATTGATGAAATATAGTGTTCAAGCTTAAACCTATATTAATATAGATAAATAATATATCATAATATAATTTTAATCAAAATGTCTTAATTTATCAATAAGTAAAAAGTTCTCGATGCATTAAACTTTTTTTGTGTTACTATTATTTTAAAACAATGTAACATGCATTATTTCTTACAAGTACATATATGACATGATACAGTTACATATACAAATCTAAACGTTACATTATTATTAAATAATAATAACCGTAAAAGTATAGCCTTATTTAAAGAGATTAAGTAAATAACCTATTATATTCAGTTCTATCATAATCACCAAAAAACAGAACTCCCCGTACCCAATTTTAAATTAGGAAAATAATTGACAATATTTACAAATATTATTAATTCATACATTCATTGTATACATTAATAATTTATACGTTTGCTTTTGCGTATACTTTTACGTTCATAATTATACATTCATCTTCTTGTACTTATGTTACGCGATGCTTACTTGGTTATTTTCCAACTTTTTTGATTACTATTACTTGAAAACTATGTGGTGAAAAATTTTTTTTAAAATGTACGTGTTTTTTTACCACCTAGAGTAGTTTTTAGTAGTTTTTTAATTATTTAAAAATATGCAGTTACACTTTTTAAAATAATGGGGCTATGTTGTGCTTGCACTATTTCTCCAATACTAAAAGGATCACTTTTTGACAAGGATATTTCAATAAAGACGTGGTAAATCAGTCTAAAATTTTTTACACATATTTCTCGACACTTATATTAGTTTTACTAAAACTTTTGTACCTTTTTAGATACTTTTGATTAAGGAAAGGACTACCTTAGTCTTGTTTTCCAGTAGAGAAAAAATTGGTCATTTCTTTTTAGAATTTCTCATGGAAATAATATGACTTTGGTGAAATTGAATAAAATCCGGTACATCAGACAGATTTAGTAAGCTTTTGTTTTTAAAAAAAAAAAAAAACTTTTAAAAAAACATTAGATTAAGTTAAAAGAAGAAATATTAGTTGTAATGCCAGGTACTACACTTATTTTTTAGCATGAAACAGTTGCTTAAATGTCAGTTTTACTTATACGTTTTTTCTGATATAAAAATTCTAAAAGTTCATGAAACAAAAGATACATTGGAAAGTTTTAAATGTGATGTTTGTAGAATAATTACAGAAACAAGACATAAAAAAAAACATAAATTTGGAAAAAAAATACAATATCATATTTGTCAGAAAAAACTTAAAAGAAATACAAATTTAAGAAGACACGTTAACACACATGACCTACATAATGAAAATATTTGCATTAAATGCGGAAAAAAGTTATGTATGAATGATTCACTAAGACAGCATGTTAAGACATATCATAAAAAAATAAGTAAAAATTAAACGTTAAAATTTCATCAAAAATTCATAAATCCTACAATCGTGATATATAATTATATAGAAGATAAGCTAGAAAACGAAGTATGGAAGTACATGCCTAGTAAAGTAAGCGCAGCCTTTTGGAAAATGGTTAAGAAAGTATTGGAAGAAGGATAATTACCAGAGCAATGGAAACTAGGAGTGATATGCCTAATTTAAAAAAAAGGTTATAAAGATAAGTTAGAAAATTATAAAGGAGTTACACTAACGTGCACAGCATATAAAATTTATGCAAGTTTGTTGAATGAGATGCTAAAGGAGGAAATTAAAGGTAAATAAGCAGTAAGTCAGTTTGGATTTAGAGAAAAGAGAGAAGTAATATAAGCTATATATTATACACACTGAAATACATTGTGGATGAAAAATGAAGCAAAGCAAGAAAAAAAATATTTGCCTGTTTTATAGATTTGAAAGAAGCATTTGATAGAGTGGATAGGCAAATAGGATTATGGATGTGTATAAAGAAACTAGGAATGTAGTTAAAGTAGGTGAGGAGGAATCCAAGAAATTCTTGACAGAGTACAGTGTGAGGCAAGGATGTCCACTGAGCCCGAGGTTGTTTAATATATATCTAGCGGACTTGAAAGAGGAATTAAAGAGTGGGCAAGTGGGAAGATGAAGAGTTAGTAACGAAAAAATATGGAGTGTGTCTTACGCGGATAATATAGTATTAATAGCAGATAGAAAAGAAGAATTTATAGAGATGCTAAAGAGATTTAAGAGGAACATCTATGAAAAGAAAATGATTTTAAGTAAGAAAAAAATTAAAATTTTAGAATTTAAAAAAAAAAAGGGAAACAATAGCAGATAGAAGTGGGGGAGTAAGGAATTAAAAAAAGTAGATGAAATTGCGTATTTGGGATGTATACTACAGAAAAATGAAATGAATGATAGACATATAAAAGAAAGGGAGAGGAAAGCAGTGATTGCCATAAAAAAAAAATGGAACGTAGGTGAAAGAATATTTAAGAATAGCTACAAAAAAAGAAGAAAATTACTTACAGCACTAGTGAAAAGTATAGATTTGTTTGGTGTGGAAGGTGTACAAAGAAGATATATGAAATGGATATTGGGACTAGATAGCAATACGCAAAGTTATGTAGTGGAGGAGGAGTGTAGATTAAAAAAGATAAGTACAAAGGCACTCAGAACAGCGTTAAAATTTAAAGAGAAAATTAGGAATTCAGACATAAAATGAGTTAAGAAATGTACAAGAGAAAAAGATAAGGACAAAGAAAGATGAAAAATAGGAAAAGAATTTTAAAAAATAGTGAAAATGCTACGTAAAGAAAATATAAAAGAATGTTTATATAAAATATGAAAGAAAGATGTATGAAAGGGGTGAAATTTAAAGAAGAAGTAAGAGAAAAAGTATGAAAAAGCAAGGAAAGGAAAGAAAAAGAGAAGAGAACGGAAAAGATTGAGAATTCTTGGTACAACAAGGTGTATAAAGATATAAGAACAGAGAAAGAATCAGGATGTTCGAAAAAGGATATGCTGTTAAAGGATAGGATACTAGTAGCAAGATTAAGGTACGAAAACGAATGTAGGGGTAAAGAGTAAAGGAAAGGAGGATAAGAAGTGCAGATCATGCGAAGAAGAAGAAGAAGATTATAGACACATATTAAAGAATTGTAGGGATATAGGAAATAAGAAAAAAATAGAGAAAATAATAACGAATGATGCAAAAGAGATAGAGTCACTAAGAGAAGTTGTCCGAAAAAGAAAGGAAAAAAAAATTTAACTGAAATACAAAGAAAACTGAAAAAAGTTTGAAGTTGAGAAGAGAAATAGACGAATGGCAAGACAAGGAAGAAGGGAAGAAAAAGAGAGTACAGTGAAGAAAAAAGAATTAAAAAAATCAAAAGTACAAATTAAAGCAAGAAGAAAAATATTCGAATTTCTAAATCTAAAAATTTTTTTTTTTTATTTTTTGATTTTTTTTTTTAATTTTTGAGAGTTATAAATTGATCTTGTTTGTTTTCTATAAATGATTGTATAATATTAAGGTAAAGTAAAATTTAAAGTTTATGCAAATAGAAATTAAGATAATAGGATAATATAGGAATTATTAAATTATTATGTAAAAAGGAGGTTAAATGTGTAACGGAACCCCTCCGAATCCGAACGGGGTGAAGTATGAAATAAATAAATAAGCAATCGTGATGTATATTTATTTCATTTATTTAGAAATTTGGATCAAAGTATTATTGAAGAAATATGATATTTTAAAATTTTTTAATGATAAAACTATAGAAAGTACAAAAAAAAACCTTAAAAAAAGTATTTAACGATAAGTCACCTCTTGATAAACGTATATGTAGATGTATATATATAGTGCATCATGTATATACTAGTGGGGCTTTGCCCCCCTGCGCGCTTGGCACGCTAACCCCCTACAGTTCCAACTTAAAAGGAGAGTCCTTAAATTTTATCTGTTAGTGGGAAGAGGTTGGTGCCCAGAATTTTGTGAGGAAGAAGAGTTTTTGATTAACATCGTTAAGCATTAGTTATATATTTATCAGTAAATTTCCATACCACCCAGAAGGTTCTATTGTGGTACGTTAAAAGTTTTTTTGAAACTCTCTGTTGTGTTTAGGGAAAAAAGGTACATATAAGCTTTGATAGTTTTGACAACTTTTATTTAACTTGAATATGATTGAAAAAAAACAGTCCTTTTATTTTTATATCGAATGTTGATACTACCATAAATTAACAAGTAATTTTTAAAAAAAAAAATAGCATTATATGTTACGTTATTCTTTGATTCTATAAAAAACACTTATAGAGCAGTAAAGCTTTTGATGAATTAGATAAGCTAAATTATAACTTTTGTTTTTTTTTAAATAGTCAGAGAATATAATTTTTACTCTAAAATAGCTATATAAATATTCACCCCCCTGCGCGCACCACGTGCTCCAACCCCCAGTGTCCAAGTTTAAAAATTTTTTCCGTCAACCTTTAATTCCTTGAAATTCATCTGTATTACTTATATGTCATTTTTTTTCAAATAGTGAAAAACAGCAAATGTAAGAAGTTATTTACTTTATTATTTCTTACTATGTACAAAGATAAATTTGGGAAATCTTTGCACATATTACATTATCATTTATAAATTTTAAAAAATATTATAAAATTTTCTAGTCGTTTCATTTTTCTTTAAAAACGCATTCGTAAAAATTCTGAAATAAATAAAATAATAATATAATACCTTGTTTATTAATATTATAAGATTAGATCAAATTTTAGCATTTAAATTTTACTTAGTTTCAGGCAACAGGTAAGAGACAGATAGGTTCTTTTAATTAAGATATTATGTATGAATATCTATAAAGAATATTGATTTATCTAAAACATGTACAAATTTATAATATACACAAAACAAGTATACATGTGTATTGTTATAGATATTATCAGAATTTACGATACGGTGCGGGGAAGTCTATCTGTTTGTTGTTATAATAGAGCTTCATTTGATAGGTTATTCACTTAACCTCTTAAATTAGGTGGTACTTTCACGGTTATTATTATTTATTAATCATGTAACGTTCTAGTTTATCTATGTAGTTGTATAATATAATATATGTACGTATAGGAATAAGCGAATGTTACATTGTTTTAAACTAATAGCAGCACAAAAAAAGTTAAATGCACCGAGAATCTTATACCTAATAATGAGTTTTAACAATTTGGTAATCATTATATTATGAATTTAAATAAATTACTTTTTAACAGTATTACATAATGAATATGGATTTTATGTTTTATTTATTTGTTTAAAATGTATCTATTTGCCTCCTTGGCGGCGTAGAAAAAATAGATGGAAATTAAAAACTAAGATAAATTAAAATTTATTGTTAATAGGGGTAATTTTGTTAATAGGGTTAACGGTGTGGGGGACCTGTAAAGGGACTGTAAGGGGTCTGTAGAGGGACAGACAAAACTGTGCGGGGCTGTGGAGGGGCTTCGGGGGGGCGGTGGAGGGTCTAAGGAAAAAGTTAGAAAATGTTAAATTAACGATGAAAACGTTCGAATTTTAGCTTATTTGTGGGGGGCTGTTGGGAGTGTGTAGGGGGTTTGTGGGGGGCTGTGAAGGGTCTGTGAGGGGGCTGTGGGAGGGATATGTCAAATGCCCCACACAAATTACTATGAAATATAGATATATATATATATATATATATATATATATATATATAAGATGCACTGCACCGATTGCGCGAATTGTAAGTAGACGCACGTAGTACACAAATTATTAAGACTTACTGTGGTACCGGAAAATTCTGTACCACTGTCTCTAAAATTTATGTGCTAGCATTAGTATGAGATAGACTCATTAGATGTTTTTAATATAATCTAGGACAGTCTTGGAAAATATGTGACTAGTTGTATAAAGTAAAGAGGTGGTATAGTATTTTTTTATCCTAATCGTTTCAGTTACAACTTCAAATATACATAGTTATATTGTCATTCCTTCGTGTTGCTTCCGTCACTCACACGCATCCCTTTAAACCTACATGTACATCCTTTTTCTTCCTAGTCCTCTACTACTTTCCACTTTCCCCCTCTGTCCCTATCTCACTGTCGTTGTTCTCCCAATGTCTCTCAATCTGGTGTCGCTCTTCCTAACCCACGTTTTTACCCTACCCTTTTCCTACGTCTGTTTCAGCTACCTTTCTATACCTGGGTCCTCTTTACGTGCTTCTGATGTCCCTTTACTACGTTGTCTCCTTATGCACTATGATATTACTACCCTATTCTCATGTTCTCTCACTCAAAATTCTGTTAATAGATAACGAAACTCGTCCCTTTATCCTACATTTTGATTTTACACATCTCTTTCTCTCTTTCTCTCACGCAAACTATACGTCTCTTTTTCCTTGCTTACTTACACACCCTCGACAAAACGCACAAAAACTAGGAGTCTTGGACTTCCGACCATGCACTCGTGACTCTCGTACCTTCATTACTTCCTCTCTCTTTCTCTCCTTCTGGTACACAGATATATACACAATCTGCTTTTATCCCTATCCTTTACTTTTGACCTGTGTCTGGGATTCTACTGGCAATCATTAGCCAATAAATGATGCAGGAAGAGAGGGGGGGAAACACACTTCCTTTCAATTCTTCCAAGTCCTTGATAACGACGTGTTGAACATCCTACGGGTTCTTGGGATGCCTAGTGGTCCTTGGAGCTTTGTATGGTTCACCAGATTGCTCTCTTCAGCTAATACTAAATTTTATTTTACTCTCTTTTTCTTTATCAACTCGACTCCAGAAAAGAACGCGCACCAGAAAGAAAAAAAAGTAGCACTTGCGAAGTTTTTTTTTTTTCTCAAAACTCTCTTTTCTTCTTTCTACTACTATTAAAGCTCTCTCTCTCTCTCTCTTTAAGTTTGTACGTACGGAATGGCTCTTGAATTAAGGCTTAATCAGTAGGCCTCTTGCCTTTTTTGCAACCACAGCCGCTAACTCTACGGTCTCTTTCCCTCTCTCAATCTTTCATTATCAGTTGCTGCCAGAACAAAGTTACACGCACGTCCATTTGTACTCTCTAGTCGCTGCTACTACCGTTTCCTGGCTTCCACGTTCTTATGTGTTGTCTTTCTTTCCTCGTTACCCAGGAAATGGTAAACAAAAAAATTATTTTACGAATGCGAGCATTTGTGTGTGTGACTTTCATCGTCATACACATTGCGTCCGTGAAAGCAATGCAAGCATGGATGTCAGACTGGTTTGAGACTTATGAACACCATTGATTTTATTTTATATTAATTAAATTTGACTTCATTTTATTTCCTATTCTTGGTTTTAATTTAGTTTCACACTTCACTGCACTATCCTACATTAATTTAAATATTAAGTCCCGTCAACAGTTGTTATCTATTATATAGTCCTGAATAATCACTAGGGCAGAAGAAAAATAATAAAAAATATCACTTTTGGCGAACCTAGTACCTGCGTTCCTTGTTTAGATAAGGAACGCAGGTATTAGGTTTTTTTGAAGGTGTTACAAGTCGCTGCTGCTGCAGAGCACTTTGACAAGACAACCACCTATAACTTGGTATTTTCAATACGTTACTTAAACAGCTTAAAACTACTAACCGTTGCTAATATTATATGATATACTAATAACATACATACATAAAACAAGCCTAAGGTTTATAAAAAAGATTGTAAAAAGTGAGGCTGAAGTCGTCTATTGTCTAATTTGAAAATAAATTCTTATTGTTTTTTTTTCAAAGCCATAATACATTTTTATTAATAGTACTATAGGTTAAAAAAGTTGGTTGCGTATAATAGCAACTATTTATTACGTAATCTTATCTAAGAACTTTAAAGGATATAATGACAGTTACTTAAGTATTTTTTTAAGTATCATGATTAAGGTTGTATGTGCTCTATAACTTAAGCAAATATTATTGTACCAACTTGTACATTTGTGATGCTTCCTGAAGTGTTGTACCTAAGTACCATTTTGTTTTTTCTTTACAGTAGCTTGCCAGTCTATATTCAATGGATCAAATACCTTTCCTGGCTACTACATTCCACAGAAGCACTTACTATCATACAATGGCGTGATGTTCAAAATATTTGTAGGTATTCATAAGCATTTACTCTCTTTTATTGTAACCTTGATTGAGCATTTATCTTTTTTTATTATTAAATACAGTCCATTTTCATCTTTTTCTATAAGCCTTTAAAAAACAATACAATTTTCAAATTCTTACTAATAGTCTCCAAACTGTCATTTATACACTAATACTCAACTAGATTTTCTGTCTCAAGCAGAAATTCCTGGAAAATTCAGGTGATATATATTTTTTTTTAAACTTTACCGTTTATGCCCTAGAGCCTGATAAATTGGATACTTAGAAGTCTTATTAAATCAAAAAACATTGTAAATATCCAGAGAAACAACTTGAGCCAAGTGATTATTGTTTATCTCCTTAGAATCGTACTCTGAATGGATTAGTTCTTAAAAAAAGAAGCTTAGTTTTCCTCTTACGTACCTAACTTATTAAGGGCTATCTTTTTTTTAACTATTTCTTCACAAACATGTCTAATAATACAGTAATGTTTGTATCATTAATACAAAATGTAAAGAAGGAAAACGCCAAACGATGTAAGAAATTTTGTTAGGATTTTGTAGTAAGTCATGTGTTAGATCTCCGGTTGATACAGACAAATCATATAATGAGTAAAAACGCTATTTTATTTTTCAAATTAATACCAATGTATCATGTAAATACACAAACTCAAACGACGAGTTATGTTTATACGTCACTTATATACCCGTGTGCGTATGAGTTTTAAGGCAAATATTTCATGATATGCTGACATATAGTACAACCAGCCTTGTTGTGAGGATGTATGTTTTAAAAATGTTCGTTACATGTATAAATGCTTAAATTTTATTGTACGTATAAATTTATACACATATATAAACTTGCTATGTAATATATGAGTTTTTTGCACAGTTATTGTTTATTTCTTATAATATATACCAATTTAAAAGTTAAAATAAGCGAATTATATTATTATATTCAGAATTAGTTGTAAGATCCCCAAAAGCCCTAATTGCCAAATTTGCAAACTTCTTTGTCACACTTCTACTTGTATTTGATGTTTCTTTTATTCCTAATGGAAGCTTGCATTACCACTGATTCAAAAATTTTAATCGCAGTTATCAGAAAAATGTGATTGATACTATCGTATTATTATTTCGTAATACATAAAATCATAACCTAAAGCATTAACGTAAAAGCATACTGTTTTGCTGTCAACGCAGTGTGCAACAATATCGCACATTGGTTGACCTAATTCAATAAAAGTCCTCTTTTACTCTCTCTGACACTATAAAAATGCACCATCAAAAAACAAATTGTTTTTTTACGTGTATTACCTGTCCTCTAACGTACAATTCAGGAAAACGGCTATTATTTAAAGCTGTTAAGATTTTAAGCCCCCAAAAAATTTATATTAAAAAAAAATATTTTTTCTCATATCTCACAACTTTATTACCTGGGTCCGTACCATATAACTATTTTTCTGTATATCGGCCTATGTTATAACATAGGCCCGCGAAGCTAAAAAAAATTATATGGTACGGCTCCAGAGCAACAAAGTCCTGGACCTTAAACCCTACATTTTTATTGCCACAAAAACACAAATACATTTTTTACTCATTAAAAAATCTAAAGTAGGATCTTTAAAGATTTCAGAGATTGCTGTGAGGGTACAATGAAAAGCTGATCTCTCACGTAATAGACTCTTTAGTTGTCGATTTTGACGCTGCTGTTTCAATCTCGATAAATTTTCTGCGTCAGTTTCTTGACGCCTAAGTAAAATTGTAATTATTAGATACACTTGAAGTTTTTCTTTCAATTCACCCTCTTGCGACTTTTGGCTTGCTTAAAATTTGTGTGACCCCTAAAGGCTGTTTTCTGTCAACTTTGTTTGGTTCTAATATATTTGTTGGCAAGGTAGTTCGACGTCTGATGGTCCTAAAAAAAAACGGTGAGCTTCTTAACTCTTTCTTGACTGCAGTTAACAGCAATTGTGACTGTCTGGATACCTCAGGGTGATCTTCTCTGGCTTGCTGTTGAAGATCCAGACTGATTGGGAGAAAAATTACAAAGTCCAAAGCTTTGGGGTTAGTTGTAGTGCTCTTTCCCAACGTCTCCCAGTATAACGTCGAAGATGTTGGTGTCTAAAGCACCTTTTTTATTTGCAGATTCAGTTGTTTTGGTGATCTTAGATGGGGAGATTGGTTAGTGATACTTGTCCAGTGGAGGCTGTTCCGTTGGCTCAAGTTTTTTTTCCTTCATAGCTGTTATAGGTTCGCCCAACGCAGACCTTAGAAAGGATCAGTGATTCCTGGTTGAATGCTTAGAGTCGAGAGGGTAGTATAGGGTCATCGGTCACCGGGTTTTTCAGCCTTGCGAAGAACAACTCCGCAGGTGACGTCTGCTAGTGAATGGCTGACTTGGTTTAATAGTGCCCATCTTTAGTTAATATACTCTTTTAGTCGACAAATCGCTTCCGGAAATGGTAATAAAAATGTAGTTGTTGGCAAGGTAGCTTACACTTAGGTGGATCTTAAAAAAAACCGATGAAATTGATGGTTAAGTAGGTAACGTAAATACTTGTAATGGCCCTAAAAAGCGCCAGTGGTGAAACTTTCAGGCTATTCTTATTCCTGATGATGAAGAGCTGGCTACGGTTGCTTGATTCTAACCCTGGGAGTCTCGATGTACGGAGACTGTGATGGAGGGAGGTACGCCGCTGACCAAAGAATATCTTGTCTCGGGTCGTTCCCCGGATAACCAACTGCTCATCGTTAGACGGGAACATGTGGGTAAGCGCGTTGGGGATGCAACGACCAAGAAGGTAGCCGTTGTGGCTGCCCATGCCCCTCAGAGCTGTTTTCCCTTGCTTACATTTGCAGCCACAAATTTTCTAACTGCACCAGATGGGATGGTGGAACTACCACACAACTCTGATGAGTTAAAGCAGATTGTGCTCAGGCTAGATATGTCTCCTGGTATTGTGGCAGAGACGGCATTGGTTGGAATTAATTTTTTTTAATTGACCGCACTCGTTGAGATTCAGGGTGAATGGACACCTAGGTCCCTTCCCCCTTAGAGAAGAGTGTCGTCCGTAACCGGGATACCCAGCTGCAAGACTATCATCAGCATTCTCTATACAGCTCGTTGAATTGCTGAAACTTGACTAGAACACTATGGAGACGCTCCAGCCTATTATAACCACACTTATTTAATTATGTTGCAGGTAGCTTCGACTTTATTTCGACGCCACCTAGCGGATTTTACTGAACTAAAGTGAAAAGCTAGCATATTTTTGCAAAACTTTGAGCTTATTTATTGCTATTGTTATTAAATTTTTAAAGATAAAAACTATACTAAAACCATCTAGGAAGTATCATCAATCAGTGTGCAAAATTTCAACAAAATCGGCTCATTAGTTTTCGCGGTTAGCGATTACAACGGTTTTAGCGCTTTTGCTTTATATATTAGTAAGATAACTATGACAAATTTTAAAATCCTTGTTTATTTGTAAATAAGGAGATTTTTTTAGTTAAGCTATGCGTATTAGCATGCAATACTACCATCCTTAAGATTAAAGAGTAAGCCAGAATACTTTTTTTATTCTTAAAGTTATATATTGTGGGTACTATGCACGCAACTAAGAATAATTATGTGAGCAGTAGATAACCATGTCAACGCCATCGCATGCCAAATCCAGCACATGTCGCCAATCTTGCCAATGTACGCTGCCATACGCAGAAAGCCACAGCTCTGCACAAATTTCTAAAAGTTTTTCAGAGCTCCCTTCTGTTTGGTGAGTCTGTAGGATAGAGTGTTGTTCTATAAGTATGGAAGAATGTTTTAGCTATACGCTATTATCTGTTAGGTATGACGAATAAGTGTTACTTCTGTAAAAAAAATTTTTGTACTTTTCTACATTTTTGTCTACATACAGATATTTATACTTTCGCAAGATGCACAAATGTTCTTTCCTTATGTTATAGTTCTGTGTACAGTACTTAAGTGTAAAGTCTTATGTATATATAAGGTTAGAAGAGGTGACTTATACGAACAATCATATGTACGGAGGAGGTAACTATGCGAACAAATTAGGAATTTTCCTGGCGTCTGGATTATTCTACCGTGTTATTATCATATGTGTTTAAAGCACGTAGAGTATACATGAGTCACTTTTTCTAAACATATATGTATAGTGGAGCTTTGCCCCCTTTTGCGCTTTGTGCGCCAACCTTCTATCAGTAAATTTAAATCCTTTTAAGGCTTTGATGTAGACAGCCAAAGATTTTCAATTAAAAAAAAGTTCTTTTAAATTAATTCATACAGGTACTTATCATTCTTGGCACGTAAACAAATTTTGTTTAATTCAAAATTCTTTCTCTCTTATCTCTCTCTCTCCCGTTTTTTTTCTCTCTTTGTCTCTCTCTCTTTCTCTCTACTTACTGATGATGATTCAGTGACAACTTGGTGCTATTTCTGCTGCAGCTAATGACACTGCTTTCTGCTTTCTCTGACAACGTGGTGCTCTCTTTTGCTGGCAATGGTGACGAGCTGCTCTCTGCTATTCTCAATGCAGGCGTGCTGCTCTTTCTGCTGCAGCTAATGATGCCACTCTCTGCTTTTAATGATGACGTAGTGCTTTTTCTGTTTCAGCTGATGACGGTGCTCTCTGCACTAGAAAATGACGTAATTCTCTTTTGTTAGTACTTTTATTAGTATGATTATAATTATTTTTTTTGTGTTATTTTATTTTTGAAAGTTGTTTTGTCCGTTAAGATTTTTTTTCATTTCATCTTTTTTTGTCTTCTACTCATCTCCTTGACAACATAAGAAGAATCTATCTTGTTTTATTATTATTATTACATATATGTCATTTTTAAAGTGTTTATCTATTTAACACAGTATTCAACAAATAAAAATTATATTAACCGTTTTTTTACGTATTTACTTCTTAACTTCTTTGCCTGTTTATTTATTTATTTTTTTTTTTTTCGTTGAATGTATATTTTTGTCGAGAAGGAAATATTGTTATTATTATAATAATTTTTTTTTCTCAACTTTACTTATGCTAAGGTATTAAGGTCCTACAATTACTTCAACTAAAGAATATTTGTTTCTTAGAGTCATTGTGTGTTACTCTTGGTCGACTGATCTTTCTGTCACCACTTACCTCATTCTGAGATAAGTGTTGGTTGCAGAACCATAGGGTTCACTGTATTCTCGTTTCTTACTGCGTTGTTCCTGCTTCTTCTTCCAGCAAACATTCTAGACATTTTTAGTATTATTGGGGCCTGTTTTGCAACCCTTTTACTCATATTTTTGCTTTACATATGTTAAGTTCTTGTATTTCTATCGCTAAATTCTCACAACTCGTGACCGTTTAGTATTTTACTAAGCTTCAGTTTACTAAGCTTTCTCGTGACCCATTATTGTAACCTTATTATTTATGTTACTTACTTGAGTGAACGATAAAGGATTGCTGAGTTGCTTGAGTGGTTAAATATTATTTGTTTTTTTTTGTTGTCGATGAATATGTACAGTACTCTTATATCTTTAATAATTTTACATTCCAAATCTCGTAATCAATGCTGACTATCTCGTACGGTTCCTTGTATTTATTATCAAATTTCCCTTTGGATGGCTTCTTTAGTACATAGACCATTTACTCTTCAAAAAAAAATTGTGTTCAGCGTCCTGTCTATTAGTACGTCTGGTGCCTTATTAGTTATTTCTGGTCTATCAACATCATTAACTACATATCCCTTTAATTCAGCTGTTAGTCTGCTAAATCTAATATCCGGTTTCTTTGATAAAAGAAAATGTTTAAGAGGTTCATGGTCCGTAATCATCATGAATCTTTGGGCAAATAGGTAAAGTCAAAACTGTTCTTTCGTGTATACTACTGTGAACAACTCTTTATTATATGTAGGATTTTTAAGTTTGCCGCCCTTTACGCATTCACAGGCATACTTGCATGGATTGTGTTTCCCTATTTTCCTCTGACTCAATATTGTTTCAATATTATAGTCCGATGCATCCGTTGTCACGACAAATAGTTTTTACAGGTCAGGTGTTTAAAGTATAAGCTTTCTACTAAGTGCGTCTACGAGCGTTTTGAATGCTTGTTTGTACTGTTTTTCCCATTTAAACCCCGTACTTTTCTTTGAAAGCATAGACAGTGGTGAAGTAATTTTTGCATAACCCTTTATAAGTCTCTCGTAATATCCAATGAACCTAACAAATTGTATGATTTCCTTTGCATTGGCAGACTTTTGAAATTTTCTTGCAGCTTCGACCTTCTTTAGATACACTTTTATTTCAGAACTTCCTACAATATGGCTTAACACTTCTGCCTTACGTCTTAAGAATCGACGCTTCTTTGGCTCAATTGTAAGGTTTGCTTTTGATAATCGCTCTCACAATTTAACAAAGCATTTGCGATGCTCCTTGAGATTCAACAAGAACACTTTCAAATCGTCTAGATATACCTCTACCTCGTGGCCCTGTTAGTGCTAGTATGATTGCTCATAAAAACGTGTTTGGAGAGTCCGTGTCACCCATAAGAATGCCTTTGTACTGTTAGTGCACATTCGGTTCCAAAAACGTTGTTCTATAGGCATGGTCTTTATGTATTTCCATGAGTTGCCTGAAATCCGTTACTGCCCACCAGCATTTTCCGCCGTCTGGTCTTACATTTCTTGGTACCATCTTCATGTTCAAGCTACGTGGCGATTCTGAAGGCTCTATTATGCCTAGTTAAAGTAACTCCTTAATCTCATCTTCGTTTGCTCTCTCACAGCTGGCTGATATCTGTACCACTTCATTACTATAGGCTTATTTGTAGTCATCTTTATCCTATGTTTTGAAAGATTTTTTGCTTTTAGTTTTTTCCTATTAAGTCCAAAAACAAAAAGGTCAACTTGTATAAGCCCTTTCACATGTTTCTTCTCTTTTTCATTGTATCCCGATGTATCAACTAACTCCATTGTTTTGTGGACTCAAGCTTTACTGTTGCTTAAGCTGACTATTTTAATATTTTTCTTCGGTATTTCTAATACTTCTACATCATCTTCATTCACGTCAGATGAATCAACCTTCCTTAGAATTTCATACTCTAGCAAGTCTACTACTAAGACTGACACATTTATCGTTTTGTCAAATATGTTAACCATTAATATGTCAAAATTACCAAACAAAATGTCCTCTCCAAGTTTCTGTAGTAGGACTCAGCTTAGTTCAATTTATCTGTGCGACTTTTTCATATACGCATATATGAATTGCCTTGTTTTTGGCACAATTTTAAATTTTTTCTCATTCTTGTTACGAAACTCTAATGCAATTTCAATAAAGTATATTGCTTGCGTCATTTATTAAGATGTTATACAACCTACAAATATCCCTTCCTACCATGTCTTTCACCTCTATGGGAAAGTCATGGGGGACTGCATGTAGGATACACATAAAATCTTCTAGGGGGTATCTTATAGATCCCAAAGTTCAGTGATCTCCGTGCATTACGTCTTTAATTTTTAATATTTACCTACCTTTTGACGCTACTCCCACATCAAACTAATTTCCCCTGATTATTAGAATTTTCGTGCCCGTATCGGCATAAAATGTCGCACCTTCGTTAATATAAGGGCTTTTCAGAATTACTGTAGGTGGTGTGTATCCTGTCTTAGATAAATTTGTTTTTACCTGGCAAAATGTCTGCTGCTCATGTTTCTCCTTAGCCTTAGAATTTTCTTGTCACTCTCACGTTGTTTTATTATAGCCTTTTTGCTGCGTTCAGGCTCTATAAATAATTTCTTCTTATATGCTGTGCGATATTACAAGAAGCGTGAGTTGTTTCCTTTGCTTCCCAATCAAGCATCCATCAATTTTTTGTTGTCAGCAACTGCCCCATCTGTACAAATTGTGGCATTTGTCTTCGACACCCCATGCTTAGTATTATCCACACCCTTCTTGAATACTCTTTAATTTTTCTCGCAATTTCCTTCATTTATTGCGCTGTTATATTTGATGATTAGGGAGCAAGTTAAACATTCTGCGAGTTTGAATGCTCATAATTGGAGCCAGCCCATTTAGTATCTTGCTTACTTTTAAAATTCTCTCCATAATATTTGTTAAATTTTATCTTATAAAAGCTGAGATCTTCTTTCTTGTCTTGATTGTCATTTCCCTTGGCGTTATGATCATAATTATAGTTTGTATAACTATTCTTTGTATAACCATCCCTTCCACAAGCGCTTCTATTATACTGTCTCCTGTTTTTACTAAAATTTTTATAGTAATTGGCTCTTTGGCGGTTCTTATTACGACAGTTATAACCTTCATTGTTATGTCTACCTTTGTTGGCTACTTTTTCTATTTTCTCAGGCAGTTTCAGGTTTTCTATTTGCCCATTTTTAGCGTCATGCCATAATTGTTCGCACCCACTAGTAGAATGTATACTAAACTCTCGGCAACATATATAAGCACTAATATTTATTTTTGCGACTCTCACTTCGTTGGTCTGCATCCACTTTTTCTACAGGTGATTCGCTATTGACAAAGCGTATTATCACGGTTTGTTGTCTTCTGATATCATACCCATAATACTTTCTTTCATCATTGCCCATTTTTTTCTTGAGCAGGCTGGTTTCGTTGTCTATAGTTATAGCTGCTTTAATGGCTTCTCTTTTTATTCTTGGCTGACGACCTGCTACTTTCCAGCTAAAAGGAGTACTTAATCCATAAATAAGATGTCTAACCACCTCTTGATCTGATTTAATTTTCGCAATCTTTTTCTTTGCCTAGCATATAGTAGCTTGCTTCATACGACATGACAATGCCATTATAAAGCCGTTGGACACATTCACAATAATTTATAACTAATTTATAATTACCTCAAGTTATTCTTTTAAGTTGAGACAATTAGTTGCCTATTTCTCCTGAATTGCTGGATCTTATGAAAAAGGCTGACAAGAATTCATCGATAGAATTAAATAAAGATAAACGTATGCCAAACGAATATGCCACTAACCCTCTTAACCTGCTTCTTAAATTTTCAATAAAATATTTGTGGTATTTGTAGAAGACCGTTGACTTTGTTACATTAATGATTTGTTTAAACATCAAAAAATGTTTACGATCTTTGTTTAATCTAGGTATGCCGTTTACTGCTTTGTTTAGATAGCCTAATGTATTAAAATTCGAGCCTGAAGATAACAGTACATCTGTTTGTTACTGAATACTAGCAGAAAATTGCCTAGTTTCACTTTAAGGGTTATCTTGTATGTTTCCGTGTTCCTCTCAAAAAATTTTGACTGATTATTTATCTATCGGCAAATAAGTTGGTCGGTAAAGGTATTCTCAATTTGTGCACATATTATAATAATTTTCTTTGCATTCAACCCTAAGTCTATATATTTTATTGTTTGATGTATAGTAGTTAAAATTTTTGTTACTTAGGTGCTGAGGTGACCAGTTGCAAAAAAGGACAAAAGGTTGTTCAACATATGCATTTTCTTGTTCTAGCTTTTTGGTATACTTTTCCTGTTAACTTGTTCTTTCCAGCCCTTACATATCAACTGGATCACGTCTCCTGTCTACCACTATTGTTTCTTTTATCACATTCTCCTTTAATTCTCATTTTTCTGGTCCAGTATGCAACACCTTTCCCATCCCTTTTGTGGTACGTAGCAGTGAAGTCGTGTTGTTATCGAGCTCCTGAATTATCTGCCTCTGCATTTTTCTAACACCTACAGTTAAAGTTTTTTTTATACGTAAGCCTCTGCCGGAGCTCAGGTGGGCCTCACACCCTGCTATTCTGGTGTACCTGGCCTCCTGGTGTCCAGTGTATCACGTTTTCATGCTGTCATACTTAATCTGCAAGTACCTGCTGGAGTCCAGTGTCTGCTTCAGCTTGGTCGGGGGCTAGTCGTCGATTGGTGGCTTGCCTACCTTACCATCGGCCATTTGCTGATTGCTGAGCCGTGCGTGCGATGACGTGGGTATTCTCCGCTCGTGTCGTCTGCTGCAGTGTTTTGACAGCTGAGAACTACTGGTAATGCCGAGTGATGATAGGGACGATGAGAGTGACGATGACTCTGAGCCCCACTTCACCTCATCGACCACTTGCCGATGTGGCCCAGCTCCTGGAGGAGATAAGGCAGTATCGCGCCAAGCTTATTAGTGCTTATGACGGTGAGAATATTTCAGCTAGGCAGCAGGCAATCTTCGATGCTGCGGGTGCATTTTACGATGCTATTACTCGTATGTCTAATGCGTATCTTGCGCTGCTCACGGCGGATGACGCTGCAGTGTCATGTAAGTCTGCATTAGAGCATGCTTGCCGTTTGGTAACTCAGGCTGCCTCTGTCATGTCAGTATCCGCGGGTGGTTTGGGAGCTGCTGCTACGTCACCCACTTAAGCAAGTATTATATCGCGTGGTGCTTTTGCACTGGCCTCAACGGCACCCTTCTGTAGTGTCTCACTGCCACGTGCAAAGCCTATACTTATAAAGCTGAGTAGGCGTATTGTTATGGGCCTACTGAAGATACAACGTTTAAATTTAAGAACTCGAGAGATGCTAGCGAGGCTGTAACAAGGGTGGTGAGTCCTGTGGCGCTTGATTTTAATGCTTGCGTGGTGCCTCGACCTGCTCAAATGGTGATACTCGAGGGCTCTGCTATGGATAATTCATTTGTCGATAGGTGTCCAGCGCTTGTGCAGGCGGGTTTCAAATTAATGCCAGGTGTTAAGTTACTTCCGCGTATCATTATACACGACATGCCGGTGAATTTTGATAAGTCTGATATTGTAAAGTGTGTTAGTAAGCCAAACCTACAGGAAAAGTCGGATGACAGTGTGAAAGCCGTTCTTCTCTATCCAAGGAGCGTGAAAAAACATAGAAGCTGTGTTATTAAGGTTTCTCCAGCTAGCCGTATTCGTCTTCTTGAACTGAGTCACGTATTGGTTGGAACCATTGCTGAGTACATGATCACGTATCCCTTTATCAATGTTTTGATTGTTGGGGTTTTGGGCACATTACCGCAGGCTGTGATAAGCATAGGTGCTGCGAATATTGTAATGGAGAGCACTTGGGTCGTTAATGCCCAGTAAAGGATCGGAAGGGGCGTAAATGTGTCAATTGCGTGCAATAAAAGAGTGCAAATGTGTCTCACGCTGCGTTAGATAAAGCGGTGTGTCCAATTTTGCTGAGAATAATTGATCGTATTTGTTCAACTGATTATGGCTCTTAATTAAACCTTTTAAAAATGGCACACTATAATGCGCAATCAATAAAAACACATTTTCATGAAATTCGATCACTTATTCTCGACAACAACCTGCATGTGCTTACCATCAGCGAGTCATAGCTGAAGCGGGATAAGCACTTTGCACAGATTGAGATTCCTTGTTATTCTCTGGTTCGCCATAATAGAGTTATTAAAGGGGGGGTTGAGGCGTCACTACGTATATAAACAACTCTGTTACCTATCGCGTAGTTACCCATTCAGGGAGCCGCTTATTATTTACGGCCTGAATTCATGATATTGGAGCTTACCATCTAGCGCAAAAAGCTTCTGTGTACTTTCGTTTACAGCCCTTCTAAATGTGGCTTCTAGTCGGATGTTCAGGAGATGATCCTCAATTGCCCAGAGCATTTTAATTTTTCTCTGCTACTGGGTGACCTCAGCGTTGATTGGAAAGTGGAATCAACACCACAAAGAATACTCAATGATTCTTTTACTACATTAGGCCTCTCCATGGTACCTTCTTATCCGACATATCGCACTAGCATATCTGTAACTACTATTAACTACATATGCATTGTTGACCCAAGTTTAATCAGAGTATGTGGTCAGTTTAATGCGAAAGCGATTTCCAAGCACAGTGAGCTTACTGTTCAGATCCGATGCAGACTTCCAGAGAGTATTAGTCGCCCTACTTCTACTCACTAATTTAAAGTTTTTAACCAGGAACGTTTCAGCCGTGATCTTCAGGCAACTGATTGGCATTACATAACCAGCTTACAAGATATTGATTATAAGGTACACTTCTTTACTCACTCTCTTTTAGATTTATTTAATGAGCACGCTCCTTTGCAAACCTTCATTCACCACCAGCGCCCGCGTGTTTGGATGTCAGATGTGATAAGGTCACTCATTCGGGCCCGCAATAATGCTTGGAGAGTGTTTCGAAGATCTCGAAGCAAGGCCAATCTCTTGGCATTCTGGCAACTACGAAACAGGGTGAAAACTGTTTCGCGAAATGCACTTCATGATTACAACAAGCAACGATTTGAGTCGTGTAAATGCCCGGCGCAAATGTGGATTTGTCTTCGTGATATCGGTGCTGCTTCTGGGCCGGCTGCTGTGCCAGCTGCTTTGGTGGACGGGAGTGCTCTGAATCGACACTTTGTTGGTGCTGCTATGTCCGCAGCATTCTCGGCCTTGGCTCCTTCGTGTGCCCCTTTGCCGTTTGAGTCGCGCTTCTTCTTTGGTCACGTTAGTGAACGTGACGTACATTGAGATCATTAGAACTTGCTATGCACACAATTTTTCCTGTTATCATACACATTTTTGATTGTTCTTTGCAGTCAGGCAGATTTTCGTCAGCTTGGAAAAAAGCACTGGTCATACCGATGCCTAAGCAACGGCCCCCTACTGATCCCTGTCACTTTTGCCCCATAAGCATCCTGTGTGCCATATCTAACCTGCTTGAATTTGTGGCCCTAAAGCAGATGCTAGCTTTTGTTGAGTCTACTACTGCTCTCTGCCTTAATTAATTAGGCTTTTGTTGACACCACAGCATGCACACTGCCTTAATAAATGTTGTCAACGACATAAGAATGGCAATAGACGAGGGTAAAGTTACTCTACTAGTGGCTGTTGATTTCCAGCAAGCTTTTAACGAGGTTAATATTGAACTTTTGATACGTAAGTGGCTTGCATTTGGCTTTTCAGACTTTGCTTGCTCCTGGGTTGAGTCATTTATGTCTGGGCGGTCGCAGGCTGTTAGGTTATCGGATGGGTCTGTGTTGGATTGGCTTGATCGTATTTCAGGCGTGCTGCACGGAAGTTTGTGCGGACCGCTTTTATTCTCCCTATTGATCAATGACTTGCCATCGGCTTTGGAGTTGTGTAGCTGCCTTTTATATGCAAACGATTTTGTTTTGAAGTACTCAGGCTCTGTGAGCCAGATCAAAGCGATAGTGAGGGTCGTTGCCTTAGATTTGGACCGTGTTTCGCATTGGACTATTGATAGTTATTTTACGGCAAACGGCAGGAAGGCTCTTGTGGCGTGGTTCAGCTCGCATGGTTATATGGTCAAGATCCGTGGTTTGTTTGACCGTGCCCCCACTCTTAATAAAGTGCAGATAGAGCTCACTGAGTTTTTAAAGCTACTTGGGGCTACTCTTGACAGCGCTCTGTCTTGGGGACCCTTTGCAATTAAGACTTCACGTAAGAGCTATGCGGGCATCTCACGTCTTCAAAGGTGCCGGGAGTCCTTACCACGTTCGATTCGCTTGATGCTAGTCAGCACACTGATCCCCTCGTGCTTTCTGTAAGTATTATTCTGGAATTGCATTGGATATGTCTGGTATGTTGTGCACGAAACTTGCTCGCTATAAGAACGAGTGGATCATAATACTTTTATTTATCGGTCTCCAGCGATCCTCCCTTTCCATTAATGCAGAGTTTACCTGGCTATATGCTTGTTTGTTTCGGTGCTTAAGCGTAGTTAACCTTCGTACCTCTCAAATAGATTAGTGTTTCGATCCCATGATGCATATGGTAAGCGTCATTGCTCAGAGTTTGATCTGAGAATAGCCCGCGCATCTACTTCATGCTGTCAGAGTGCGTTTCATGTTGCCATTTCACGTATTTGGAATGAGTTACTGCCTGGTTTACGATCAAGCTACGATGTTCCTAGTTTTCGTAGCTGGCTCCATAACCACTTTTTTTGGGTACTTTTTATGCAGGGATAGGCTCGGACAAGAGTGAGGTGCATTTGTCACTTTTTTTGTCATCGTACATTTTTATTTATATTTTTGTTTTGTTTTTTTTTGTTTTTACTTTATTTTACTTAGATGAAGCTAAACAATATTTGTGAGACATTATTTGTAAGACTACAGCTGTCACAAGAGCTTAGTCATGTTATGGCAACTAAATCTTGCCCCAGCGCTATAGGACCTTGAGTCCCTTGTCAATACTAAACACTCAACCTTTATTTCTGCTGTTTAATTTGTTGTCTCTGCTAATTTTGTAGTATGATTTTTTCTAAAAGAAATTTTTGGTCTTATGTTTTTATATATCCTGAGCATAAGGACTTGATTTTTCTTATCCATCTTTTCCCAGAGTGCATATGATTTGGTGTCACGTTCGAGCCTACACATCTTTGTATCTAAATCTTCCTATGTCATAAAAAAAATATCGTGTAAGCCAGACAGAAAAAAGGTTCCTGTTTTATTTTCTATTTTGTACTTTTACTTTATTAGCTATAAAAACGAGCGGTACAAGCTGTATTTAGTTTAATTGTTATTACTTTTTTTTTGTACGTTGTTTCCTTTGCGAAACAACCCCAAGAGACGATATTTAATAAAATGAAAAGGATCATTTCTTACTTTAAGGCCAAGGACGAAATCATGAGCATCAATATAACACCAGTCATCCTCTCCATAGTGGGTCCTTTTAAAAATGGTTGTTGACCCCTGTTCTCCCTTACTTGCCAGTGGATACAGGTGATCGCCTTAAATTTTCTACACCTGTTATTGCACTGCACTATGTGTGCTTCCCCATGGAAGCCCGAAAATTCTAAAGTATCACGGGTACATATCAAAGAACAGAGAATTTATTTTTGCAACAGAGCCTACCTCACATTTACCACTGAAACTGTTACGTGGAATCTCAAAGGCTCGGGGTGCTCAATAATAACAGGGCAGTTAAACTCAGTCAATTACTTTACTGCTATAGTGCCTGGAAAAAAGCCGCTGTATGGTATAAAGTTAGTTTTTGCAACTATTCGCTATCAAGTATTCACTTTCTACAGCCCTGCGGCCACTGCTGCGAGCCTTTTTTTGCTCTTTTCTTTCTACTCGTCCTCCTTTTTACTTATAGCTGAGGCCCATCCCACGCAGTATCTTCCATACTGTATTTGAGAACATGTGATACGATTACTTTGTTGCATTTTTTTATAATTTTTAGCTCCTTTTTCATCAATGATTCAGATCATCTATGATTAAACAGGAAAAAAAATATTGAAGGTTGGTATTCTATACGTTTTTGTTAACTCTTAACTGATCAATATTAAGTCCAACCAAATTGTCCAAGATATCTTACGCACCTCTGTATAAAATATTATTTACCTCTGCTGCAGCTCATCTCTTAATACAGCCAATACCTTAACAGGAACCATACATTTCAGAAACAATCCCAACTCTACCACTTCTACAAGAGATATTAAGTTTTACATCACTGCAAAAAGGTTATAAAACTTAAAATATCAGATTTCTAGATGAATTGTTTTTCTGTAATGATTAGAATACTTATATAGCTTTTTCCAGTGTAAGAATGGTGCTGTGAGGTAGAAAAACCACACTTATGAAATGGGCATGGAGCGACAGCCTTCTATACCTAATCCAGTTACTACATTAGTGAAATATGGAAAGAAAGAAAATATAAAATTAATTACTTGTATATTTCATATGTCCATACTTTGTATTGTATTATTGACACTTTTGTAATATTACTAAAAGAACATAAAGAAAGAAACTTAAGAGAATGACTAATCAGCGTTTGTTTATCATGGGTCATGGCACTGGTTGGAGCGCTTCGTACCACTTTTTTATTACATAAATAGTCAAAAAAAGTCTTTTTATTTACTACTTACGATAATAACTAATAAACAAAATTAATATTAAAATATAAAAAATAGATCGCTAAGATATATGGTATTGTTTAGAACTTACTCGACATAAATGTATTGTACAGTTATTAGAAAAAGAAAGAATAATAGGAGCTTCATCCAACGCCCTTGCATCTAAGCAACAACCTCATATCATTTTATCTTTAGAACTTCTCGTTCTGTAATTAAACTATTAATTAAGAAAGAGTAAATTACAAAATCATTAATAAAAATCAGTATTTTTCTTTTATTCAAAAAAGTGGCAGTAATCGCTAGCGCAGAAGCCAGTTTTACAGTGTGTATGAATTTGTTTTGGCAAATACTAAACTTACTTAGTAAATAGTTGGAATAAAAAGTTCTATTGGGAAGTGTGACTCCATAAATTTCAGTTTCTTGTTTTATACTAGAATCATATTGTTAAGGGTTGATGTCCACAATGAAACACCACTTAGTTTTCTCGGGAGAAACTTTTTACTTACGTATAAATCAATATTTTGTTCCATCTTGAAGACCTTCTCAAGACTGTTAACACATTGACACATATATAAGCTTATGATACATAAAATACAATTAACAAAAAGTAAAGATATAATAACGTGCAGTACCTCTCTTTTCTTACGCAAAAACCTCACGCACTATAAACCAATAATTATATTTTATAGAGAAACCACGTAACAAACACATGGGGAAGCTCTTTACGATAATCTGCTAAAGGTAAACTGTTTACACTAACGGACATACGAGCAATGAGTTTACAAGATACGAGGTCTACATGTACATGTATACATTGAGAGGCTCAATTTGATTATTTAGCTATTAAGAAAACTGTGTACAAGGGTGTCTACACAAATATAGTTGTAAGGAGTTTATAAGTACAAGTTTATATGTTTGTGTTAGTTAAATTTGAGATATTGTTATTTGGTGGCTTTTTTTCGAAATAAAATATGGTATATTTATATGTATTAGATAATTTATCTAAATCATTTTTTCTATTGATGTTATGGTCAAAGTGAAGAATGTTTAACGTTTCTACAATTTCTCTATGTAATTGGTTTTGTTCAGTGCCTATTATTTTAATACTTTTGTTATTTTTGTTAATATTTAAGTCATAATTATGGTTACATTTTTTTGGATGTAGAAAAAAAACTGATTTGTCATAAACAGTTTCATACAATTTATGGTTAAGACTAAAGTTGACAACTTCTTACCACTTTTAGACATGTTAATAATTAGACATAAAAACAAAGGTAACTCCCTTGATTAGCACTAAAAGCCTAGCAGTGCTAATCGTGCTTTAAATTACTATACACACCACCCTACGTTAATAAAACATGGCGTTGTTATAAATATGATCAAAAGAATTTTTTAACTCTATGATAGTAAATTTAGAACTAAAAATATTATGTATGTGCGATGTGTGTTGTCTGAAAACTGTTACCCAGAAGACTTTGTTACAAGAATAAAAGAAAATAGAGTAAAAAAATTCTATTATAACAATATGAATTACCTAACTACTATTCTGGAACCCAAAAATCACTTATAATGATACCCTTCCATCCAATATTGTTTCTAAATGGAATAATTTCTTAAAATTCTAAGATTTTAGGGTTATAAGCAGTATTGATAAAAAATTAGTTTTAATTATAAGATTAGGAAAAGATACCTTGAAAAGTTAACAAAAAACTCACGTCGTATACTCCATTAAATGTCAAATACGTAATAAATTCGACGTACGCCAAAGTTCACAAAAACTTACTACTAGGTAAAAATATACCATATCTTATTTCGAAAAAAAGCCACCAAATAATAATATTTCAAGTTTAAACTAACGCAAACATATTAACTTGTACTTATAAGCTCCTTACAACTATATTTATGTACACACCCTTGTACACAGTTTTCTTCATAGCTAAATAATCAAATTCAACCTCTCAATGTATACATGTACATGTAGACCTCGTATCTTGTAAGCTCATTGCTCATATGTCCGTTAGTGTAAACAGTTTACTTTCAGCAGATTATCGTAAAAAGCTTCCCCATGTATTTGTTACGTGGTTTCTCTATTAAATATAATTATTGGTCTATAGTGCGTCAGGTTTTTGCGTGAAAAAAGGGGGGTACTGCACGTCATTATATTTTTACCCTTAGTTAATTGTATTTTATGTATTATATTCTAATATATGTGTGAATGTGTTGACTGTTTTGAAAAGGTCTCCATCATGAGAAAAAATATTGACTTATATTTAAATAAAAAGTTTTTCTCAAGAAAATCAAGTAATGTTTTATTGTGGAAGTCAACCCTAAACAAAAATTTTTTTGTCAATAGTTAAGCTTGTTATTGAAAAACACTAAGTCTCATCAATATTGTACATTTCTCTAATTTGAGATTTGATTAATGTTTATAAAATGTAACGTTCATTATCTCAGAACCATGATAACCCATTATGAATGTATAGTTACTTATAGTATGAAATTGCTTTACGCCCCTTTTTTCTCCAACCTTTTTGTAAATATTTCCTTATTATTTTTTGTAAGGTTTTGTAGGGTGAAAAGAACCTTATTTTAAGAATCAGAAGCCTTAAAATCAGATGCTTATGAAATTCAATGATAATAGAAATTTAACCAAAGATTAGTCTGACGTTTATCAGGTAACAGCTGTGACTACTCCAAAAGAGCTTGAATCTAATAAAATATTGGTGGAGCACCCATGTAAGCTATTATAATTTCTACTGCTTCTAGAATAAAGATATAAAAAGATTTTTTGAAGCTCCTCAGGTCAACAATGTAGACAATTTCGCTCTTTGTATTGTAGACTGGTTAGCACTTTAGCTGCTCTTTCTCCAAAACACTTTTTAAGTTTGACGACTTACTGACAAATAACCTCTCTGTAGCTTGCAACTTGCAGATATAGAGGTTCTGCCATGGTTTTCTCACTTTATCTAAGGATTCCACAGTTTTCCTAACCTAACGAGAGCAAAAATTTCCCTTTCATGTACTTCTGTTAAAGCTAAAATAAGATGTCTTTGAGCAGAAGAGCAGTCATTCTTGGTTTGGTGTTAGTAAAAAGCATGTCAACGAGAATTATCATCGAAACAAGGATGTACAATAATGTATGGATACTTAATTAGTTATGTAATTTACTTCATTGTAAGTGTAAGTGAAAGGTTATTTACCTTCGCCACTAGCGTTGGGTATGAGGGAATAAATATAGATTCACTCAATCAGTTTTTGTCATTTTATGAAGAGAAGGAAAAAAAATAGAAAAAAACAGTGTCCCTGCTATTTATACCTATTCCTACCAACTGATTCGTCAAGATTTAAGTCAACGCAAAATGAGATCTAAATCTAAATCATTTATACAATCTTTCTAAAATCTTCATCACCACATCTACCAAGCCATCTGTCTTAGAGTTGTGAGTAACTAGCCACGGTCGCTTGTTAAAGGATGAAGAATTAGAATTCTTAGAAAGAACTTAAATAAAGACACAGCGGAGAATAAATCTTTGATTATTTTGTCTATAGTTTTCTATGGTTTTCAAGTGTTATAACAAAATTAAAAAAAAAAAAAAAAAAAAAAAAAAAAGAGAGAGAACAGTTTATCAAGAAGTTGTGTTGTATGTTAGCTAAACACAAAAAAGACACTGTTTGAGGCTTTCTTCCAGTTTTTCTATATATTCTCCAGTGTATAATTGTCTTACACAAGTAAAAGCTTATTCAGAACTACGTATATTAGAATAATGTAATAAATCTAATCATTCTATGTTAAAACTTGTAAGACTAGGAGTTGTTTCAGCTAAATCAAGGTTCAGAAATACCACGGCAGACTTTCTATACATTAAACTGGCTGTGAAAACGTTGCTGCAGTAGTTAGATTATGCAGCAAGTATAGATACAGATGATTCAGGCTAACGTAGATGGCTGCAATTATTGTAAAAGGCGATTGCTATGCTACAAATTATTTTGTCAAAATTAAGCAGAGCCAATAGGCAATCGTGTTTAGTGCTGACAGCTAATTGAGTTACAATTAAAAATCAGCTTACAATATTTTTATATAAAACTGGAGGAGAGTTGAGAGCATAATGAGATGTATCAGTATTAATTAACAATGTTTTGTAGTGAAATGATGTGCTGGCCTCAGATAAACGTATAACATTAGGTTTTACTATGGATCTTAAACATCTTGTCATTCAATCATATTTAAATAGTGCAAGATTTTCATTTTAAAATAAAAGAATATGGCATTTCTTTAAGAACAGTGCATTAAATATGATTGCTGAGTTCTCAAGTATTTACTTATGTGATACATCAAGATGCCTTTAAACAATGAGATCAAAAGCTCTAATACTAAAAATGCTGTAATTCTTAAACAAACATTACAGCAATAGATAGAAGAGTTCAAAGAAAAATATTTAGGCTAATCATTGGAACAGGTTCAACGTATAATCATAAATATTAGTAAGTTTAATCTGATAAAAAGAAGTTTATATATTGAATTTCCGCTTGTTCTTCAGAGTAAGAGGGCTTTTGTTTATGTTAAAACCAATGATAATTAGTGTTTAGTATGGACAGTATTGTCTTTGTCAAGCAAAAGCACACAGTGGATGTATCAATCAGTATATGCAATATTTAAAAGAACTCAACTTCAGTGGTATAAAGTTTTGACTATCATTAAGAAATATAGAACATTTTAAAAAACAGAACCCTATCTCTGTAAACCTATACATCTCCCAGAAAGTTAACAGTAATAACAACGCTGTTTAATGCCTAATAACGTCGGTAAAGAAAGAAAAGCATGCCCAGTTATAACTTGTTTAGAATTACTGTACTGATGAAAATAAGAAATAAATCAAAGACCATGATAAAAATGCTAGTAAAATAAGTGTTCCACAACTTGATATCCACTATGTGTGGATTGAAAATGTGTAACGTTCACTTAGAAGTCAGTTTAAAAGTAATAAACGCAAGTGCTTCATTTGTGATTGATGTATGAATTTCTTTGACACTTATTATCAACTTTAAAAACATGAAAACAATTGTGTTGTGGTTAATGAGTACAGTCAAATTTTCAACTACAGATTTAAGTGTGCTTCTTCTCAATAGCTTCAATTTAAAAAAAAGTCTTCTTCTGTTACATATACCAACCATAAGTGCCTTTCAAAATCACTTGAGAATGCTGATGGAAAATTGAAATACAACTAAGCTTACACTATCAGATATTATATTCAGGGCAGTTTTGACGGTGCACGCTTAATTTATTATAGCAACGGACAAAAGGACGATATAAACAGAGCTTGGACTCTTGCACAGTGGCTTATGTAAAAATTTGAAGCTGAAGTAGATGAACAAGATGAACTACATAAGGAACCAAGGCCCGTAAATTTTGCGAATAAAAAAATATTAAGCTTTACATTTACTAAATCGTGTCATATTTGGAGAAATTTATTCAGAAAAAAGTATAAGTAATTACTTTCATTTAATGGAAAGTTTTAAAGGAGACGCTTATATAGAATAAATCATTAACTATTTTGTTAGGAAAAAAGTCATTTTTTCAAAAAAATCCCGTTAAAGCCACGTATTGCTAGTAATACTTATTTAATGAAGTTATTATAAATGCTAGATACTATTAATTATACCTTACGATGATTAAGATTTTGGTTTGTTTTAAAAAATTGACTATGCCAGGTAAAATCGTATCACCAACAATATGAACCTTTCAGCAAAAAAGTTATCAAAGTTGGAGAGGGATAGGTGATATATAGTGACGAAGCTCAGGAAGATTAACAACTGGTTCGTATAAAACGTCATCATCACCATCGATGGTAAACTTTAAGGCTTCGCTCACGATCGCGTTTCCAAAGCCATCATAATAAATTACGAAAAGCTGATTAAACGAATGCTATCTTAATAGCTTATCATGGCAATAATAATTTGAAATTAGAGGGTCTTTTATATAAGTTTTTATAAAGGAATGTATGCAGAGAGATATGTATAGATACATATATCTTACGAGTAATAAAAAGAGAAAAAGTAGATTCTTAGAGAAAAAATAAAAAAAGATAAGAAGTTTTCCACGATAAGATTATTTGTTAGAAGTCTTTTCATTTCCTCTTTCTTTTTCATGTTTTTTTATACAATATAACATTCATTAGTTTCACTTGTATGAGAATCATAAAATCCTTTCCATACAACAAACATTACATTACTGCATTTTTTTAGAACTTTCTCTACAAAATACATATAATTATATTTAGCCCTTAAAAGTTCTTGCTTCTAAGCCCTGAAACACTACTTGAACTTTATTATGTTATAATTAATGAATAGTTCAATTGAATCTTAATATTTTAGTAGTTATAAGAATCCCTGTAGACTAATTTACTAAATAATAACTAATAACCTTTATTATTCAATAACTAATAGCATTTTTTTGACAGTATTGTTCACTTTGCTTATACACTTTATTATTGAATTAAAATTTAAGATTTTTCTTTCTGACTCACCTTAATAGCTGTAGAGTTTTGAAAACTTAGCTTTCGTTATCACTATAATATCTACTAATTTTATAGCGGTTGAACGATGCTCTTGATTGTTACAGGCTGTTCTTAAATCGATTTAAGTTCAATTAAGTTCGTATTGGAACAGAATTCAGGCCACATTTTATTTTCTAATGTGCGATCTTATCTTAAACATATTTATGCTTTATGGATACTGAAAGTCAGATAAAGAATAATATTGTCTATATATTCATTTGATGGGCAGCTTTGAAGTAGAAATATTATCAAAAAAATCATCATACATGGAATACCTCTTTTTTCTCTCATTCTTTCTTAAACTCATAATTTGTTGTAGAAGATCAATAATCAGTCTTAAAGTTGCTTTCAAAACTGTTTGAACCTCATCTTTTCCAAATTTAAATAACCCATATTAATTTTTAATGCCTCCTATTACCTTCACCAGCTGAAAAAGACTGTTCTTTTTTTTTGTACATGTTGACGCATTAACATCTCATAGAAGGCTGATTAGTTTGCGTTATATACATACTATATTTATAGCGAAACTGTTAAAATCTTGCCAAGCATAGATCTTAAAGTTGACTATAGGACAAATCAGAGTTAACAAGGTTATCGTGCACATGTATTTAATAAACTACGTCTTGACAAAATTAAGCTAACAGGTTAACGCTACCTCTGACGAGGCGCTTTGAAACTTGTGCATATACAAGAATAAAAGAAATAACTATAATATTCTACCATGTAGAAAAAACTTTTTAGTTTAAAGTTTTACTTTACTCCGTTTTTTGTGTACGATATCATCAAAAACTATGACGAAGTTTTGTTAAGCATCGTTTGGAGACGCTCCCACTTTATGCTTACTAAAGAAAAAGTATTTCTTATTATAATTAGGCTCTAAGAGCTCTATTGAGAATATTGATCTTGGGTTGTTAGGTGATTTATAGTACAGATAGATTTTTTTTAAGATTCTAGGCATTAGAATGTACAATTAGTGATAATAAACTGATTTTCTTACCACAACGAAATAGACCACTGAAAATAGCTTGAATACTATCAGGTAGTAAATCACTTTATTCATTAAGCCATTTTTCCTATTTACAACATAAAATTTAGAAACCTGTAATCTTAGAGATTGCTCTTTAAATTTTATATCCATATTGTACTACGGTTCAAATACAACTGTTGTCTGGTCCGTAAAAATACTACTAATATGATCTTATGGTTGCACATTCTTAAACTTTAAGACTATAAATATTACGATTGCCTTTTCTTGAGCTTAGTCGTGATCCAACCTCTGAAGAGTTATGATCATGCAAAAAAGGAGATAGACTAGGCCGATACAAGCACACGCCAAATCCAGCACACGTCCCCCTCCCTGCCCACGTGCACGACTGTGCGCGGACAGCTACGACTCTGCACGAAGCGCTAGGAGTTGTGCACAGCTTCCTTCTCTCTGGTTTGCCTGTAGGAGAGCGTGTTGTTTTGTATGTATATGGATGAGAGCCCCAACCACACGCTTATATCTGTGAGGTGTGAGGTGTGACAAATAAGTGTTACCTTTTAAAGGTAATACGTGTACACATATACATGTTTATCTACATACATAAATAAATACTTACGTACGATGCGTGTATGTATACATTTTTATAAAGATTTTTAATTTAAAATGTATAATGTATGATGAGAGTGGGTAGGACAAAGAGTGGATTCTTATTTTTTAGGAAAATAATAGTAAATCTTAAAACATTTATTCTTATTTTTTAGAAAATTAATTTTGAATTACAATTTACAAAGTACGAATTACATAATTCTTAAATATTTATGTATACAGCTCTTTATTATCATCACTTTCATCTTCCCATTCTGTATATAAGTAGAACTTTTTCATGCGTTTGACATTGTGAAGAGCACACATGGTTTTGTAAGCTCTATTATGATGAGGGCAACTGGTAACCTGTTTTGGAAGCTCAAACAAAGGATAATCTGTCATATCAGTGACTTTAAATCCAAATCTTTCAAGCCACTTTTGTTTTAGTTCTGCATTCACAAAAATTTTGGTGGCATCTTTAAGATTCTCTCGTAGAATATTCCCAATCTCAGTGTACTTTATATTGCCTGTATTCCAGGCTAGTCCATGATAGTTATGTTTAAGATATGAATTTTGATCTTGATATTTCTTTGATGATTTACGCCACGCAAAGGGTGCTTTGAAAAGATACAGTTGTACTTCAGCATCGTTCGGATGGAGCGGTAGAATAGCTAATTCTTTAAGCACGTAATCATTGCCAGGCTTTTTAAAGCCTTGCATGTCTACGATGTATTCCATTTTATCCTTTTTTCTACATAAAAATCTCAAATTATAGTTTGAATCGTTCATAATTTTCACGTTTAGGAAATGATGATTTATTAGTTGAGAACTTTTCTGTTAAATTTTTCAGCCAAGATTTTTTATTTCTGTCATCATAATCATGCTTGGTTGAAAGTTTTTGATATTTGACATCAGTAGTGAATTTGCTAATGGTTGGCTTATGAGACATGTTGATCAATAAATATCTTTTTGAGCAAGTTGATTTTTTTATTTTTAAAGGATTTTACAACATTTAAGATCTTTTGATTTTTGCCTAGTTTCTTTTTCTTTCCATTCCTCAGCGTGTCTTTTCTCAAATTTTTTCCACTCTTCTTGCCTTCGCCTATTCTCTTCTTTTTCTCTAGTCCAACTGCTCTGACCTTTTTCCATGACGGTTAACAGATTAATAAAGTTTGTAGTGTCATGCATCGGGTTTTATTGCCTCACATAAGTTTTTTGACATCCCCACTCATGGGACTGTAATGAATGATACGATCATGTAAAATTAGGCAGTAAGCTGATGTGTTATTAGGAAAATTGTCGTGAGATTCGAATTCTAATCGCACATCTACGGGAGCATTCTGTAACGACTCATTTTGTTTAGAACAGTCAAGGACAATCAAATGTACAGCATGTTGAAATTGATATTTGCCTAACAAAGGTGCACGATCTTTACCATAATATGAATTTTGAAAGTTTGCATACATGTCATATAACAATGCAAAATGATTGCTTTTGATATTGATATTGAGATCCCCATAAGGATAATATTGTGAATTTAAATACAGTTTTACATTTCTTATATTACAATGATCAAACTGGGTAGCATTAATACCTCTCTGATTTTTACGATTTGTCTGAAAGGCTAGTAAAACATAGCGTAGCTTTTCCAACTGATTGGACGTCTTGACCGTCCATATATGTTTCGATGTAGTAGGTAAAAGTGGATATTCATAAAGTTCCCAAGTTCGATAGCTCATAGATACAAATTTATCATTTTGCAAATAATTAAGTAGACAAATTTTATGTGCATCTGACATTACAACGTGAGGCATAAGCCATTCTAGTTTTAATATTAATATCTTGAAGTCTTCCCAAGTTGCCACTCCATTAGATTCTGCAGCAGGAATTTCACTTTGTAAAACTGCATTCAAATCATTTCTAGATCTTGCGAGTATAAGTTCATGCTTTACATTAACAACTATTTTACGATAGTCTTCAGCAAAACCAAGAATCATACTGAGAGGAATCAAAAGATCAAAGTAGGCATTATTATTTGTTAGATTAAGTTCATTTAAAGTACCAAGCCAACCAGCATTTTCAGTTAATACGTCTTGATCAGGATTGAGCGTTAGCCAGTTTTTAATGAGAGTTGTCGAACCTACATTTTTACACTTATCTATCTCTATAGCGTTAATCTCATATCTTATTTCTTTAAATAGATAAAGGATAGCATTGTTTACTAATTTAGTATTTGCAGCCGTCGTAGTACCATCTGCTTCGACTACCCTTCCATAAATATGTAAGGAACTGCAGGATGGTAGCAGGCATAGGTCTTGATGTTGAATTGATATACGAATTTCATCACTATTATTATATGTTGATGATGCATATGGTTGATGAGCATGAATTTCATAGTCTGCGATAGACTCATCAAACGCAACGGGGGACTTAATGCTTAAAATGTCATCCATCTTCAAGGTAACAATTTGAACGTTAGTTTACACCTTTTATTTTTAAGCCAAGACTTTTAAGAAACTGTATGTTTTGATTGGTCAATTTTTGATGCTTTAGTTGTCCTTTCTGACGTCTCGACGATTTAAAAGCTTGCCGTTGACTGAGCGCAGAAGTACATGTCAAGCTGTTTCTATACTTTTTGTGATTATAAATGATACCCATTACGATGAAGGTTTAATGTGCAATCTTATCGTGATGATTTCTGTACGAAAATTGATTAAATTACCATCTTGATCAACTACGCGTAGTTGTAAGTGATCTATGACTCGTCCAATGACAGGTAAGTAGATTATTTGTGATGGAACCTCAATAATTTTATATCCTGGTGCTACTGCAGGAAAAAATTCATGAATTGTATGAACTTTTTTTCCGTTTATATAAGCTTCACTAGTGATGCTGCACTCAACTCGTAATGCGTTAATCTTGAGAATGGATACAGGTAAATCGGAGTCATGAGTTAAGTTATCTTGTAGTAATCATTCAGTAAAACCTAGTAGTCGCCCTATAGAATCTTTTGGTCTTAAATCAATAGTATGACTACACCTAACAACACTACGAAGCGTATTATTATTTGACTTGATACTGATACTTATATCTTTCGGTTGTAACACATTGACTAAAAATGACTGAATATCTTCAATTTCATAACTGCCAGTTGGAATAACTACCACTTGATCACCCACGTAAAATTTATTGTTATTTACGTCAATATTAGAAATTGAATTGAACGTTAGGAGTTCTACTAAACCAAGAACATATTTGTGTTTTGGTGATAATTCAATAGGTGGAAAATATTGCGCCTCTAGGGTAGAAGAAGTACAAGACAAACTAAGTGTTAGTGTTTCTTCCATGACTGTCAATGTAAAACTGAGATTTTTTTTACTATTTTAAGTGCTTATATATGTTTCGACAAAAACTTTAAGCACAAATGACCGCAGTTGTAAGAGTTAAATTTTTGATATCATTTGTGATTATACTGAACTGTATCAACACCCCAATACAACATTAAATCAATAGGTGGCTGCAAATCTCCAAAACTGTCATAATAACCAACATTCTGGCCATATTTTCGATACGCCACCCAGTGAGTTCCAGGTCCATTCTTGTCGTCAAGATTTACTATAGCAGTTTCACAATACCATGGCCCATCACTGGGTAAGTCATTTTGCATAAAAACTCCACGAAAAAAAGAAATTTTTAAACTCTTAGAGAATTTTATTAAATCTTTATTTGTTAAAGCTCTAAAGGGTAATTTTACTTTTTTAGAATTTTTTTTTTTTTTTTCAGACCTATACTAAATGGTTTTAAATATACTCCCAATCCAGTTTTGTAAGGCTTAAGATAGAGACCTTTTCCTAACGCAATAGCTTCCATAGTTTTATTATGTCTTTGATTTTCTTCTAGTTTTTTTTTTGCAGACCTAGCTGCGTAAACGCTCTTCATAATCCCTGCAATACCATTTGCCAAAGCGCCAGTTGCACTCAAGCTAGCAAATAAAGAAATCAGAGGTAAAGCTCCACCAATTCGAGCAGGAACGCGTAAAATACGAGGAATTTTAATACTTTTCTTACCACCACACATTTTAACTGCATTGCGAGCACCTTTTAAAGCACTACTGATTACTTTACGAGCATTTTCGCTCTTAGTATTTATTTGATGCGAGGCAGCCTTAATAACTGTGTTCATAGTAGTTTTTAGTTTCTTTTTTATACAGCATTTCTTTTTTGAACCTCTTTTCTTTTTCTTTTTCTGTTCCAAACCCATACCTAATTTACTCTTAAGCTTCATTGCACCTGTTACCAGAACAGCAGCTGTTTTTTCACCAATACTCGAATCTGAAGCCTTAACTCTATGCCAAGCTCGATCAGCTAAAATTCTATCTGCTTTGTTTCTAGTCTCAAGATCGTATCGATTTTTTTAATAAGCTACATCATGCTCTTTGCAAGCCGTATCCAGAGGATTTACTCCAAGATCACCTCTAGCAAGGCTTTCCGTAAGTTCAGTACCGGGACCACAGTACTGATAACTTGGTAAATAAATTTCTACAGGTAAAGAATTTATGATTTTATTTACAAGACCATATCCTCACTTACAATGAATGATCATTTTACCTTAAATGTTGGGTTGTGACTGAGTATTGCGAAAAAAATATGTATACTTATACTCATCAGATCAGTTGCAATGTAGCTATGGTATAACATAAAAAATGCAAGAGTATAAAGGGCAGTATCATTTTATCTCACAGTTCAGTTGTAACTGTTACGTTATACAGCACAGACATCAAATTTAAAGAACAGTCTGTAACATTGCAAGTTCCAAATTTTGATGCTATTGTAAAACAAGAAAAGCGTGTAAATCGACATGGTGAGCTCCTTCCAGATAGTATTCGTGCTGTTTTTTGTGGTCCATCTAACTGTGGTAAAATCAATAGCTTATTAGCATTAATAGTACATCCTAACGGACTGAAATTTCAAAATATATACGTATATTTAAAGTCATTGAATCAACCCAAATACAAATTTTTAAAAGAGCTATTAGAACCTATAGATAGTGTGAAGTACTTACCTTTCAGTGAACGCGAAGCAGTAGTCTCACCAGGTGATGCCTTACCAAATTCTATTATTATTTTCGATGATATAGCTTGTGAAAAACAAGATAATGTGAAAGCCTTTTTCTGCATGGGAAGACATAAAAATGTAGACTGTTTCTATCTTTGTCAGTCATGTGCTCAAGTACCAAAACATCTTGTGAGAGACAACGTAAATTTTTTAGCTTCAATTCGTCAGGATAAAGTTAATTTAAGACATGTGTATAATGATCATGTAAATTCAGATATGCCTTATACTAAATTTAAAGAGTTATGCTCTAGCTGTTGGAATGATGATCGGTATGGATTTGTTGTTATCAACAAGGATGTACAGATAAAAAATGGTCGATATGAAAAAGGTTTTGACAATTTTGCTTTAAATATAAGAGATACGTAGCAAAAATTTGTAGTCCAACCAAAGCCATTAAAGCATCAACATGTATGAAGGAGAAAAAAACGTACTTAACAAATTAGTAAAGGCAATAGAGGCCGTGAAAAAAAGGTACAGACAGTTAAAGTTAGAAAAAGATGAAGTTGAAAAAGTCCTAAGCGAAACTTTTAAACCAATAACAGAACCTATACAGGAAATTTTTACTACAACCAAAAAAAATAAAAGAAATTCATCTGTAATTAATAACTACTTAAATAACGATAAAAATAAAGATGATACGAAAGCAAAAACTAAAGAACCACCCAACAATGATAATAGCATGGTGTTCGAGTCTGCTGCCAGTGAAAGTGATGATAATATGAATGAAGATACTGATAAAATGAATGAAACTATTCAATATATGTCTAATTATGTTGAAATCAATGAAAACTTATCGAGGAACTCATATTTGCAAATGCTTGATAATGATCAAAAAAAGTTATTGGATTTGATGTATGGGGTACGAAAAGAAAATAGAACATAAAAACTTGGGAATTTACCAATATATTTTGATAATAATAAAATTACAATGGACAAACTCGAATTTCCAATGACTGACGGATTAATGGAGCTACTCATAAAAATAAAAAAATAAAACAAGAAATAAAGAAAAAAATAAATAAAAAAAAATTAAAAAAAAAAAACAAACCAGGGGGAATGAATGGGTCATGGGACCCACGGTAAGATCGAAGTTCTTTAAACTTGAGATGAGTATACTCACAATTTCTTAGGTAACAAGGGGGTCACCAGACCCACAGGAAGAACGAAGCTCTGTAAACGTTAGTGCTGCATTCCTGTTGTTTACTAAAACAAAAACTTGAAAAACGAATAAAAAAAAAAAAAAAAATATTTTACTACTCATGATGGTTGAACTTCGTAAGTACTGTATTTATGCACGACGTTCTCACGAAGTTCAACCATCGTGAGTAGTAAAATATTTTTTTTTTTTTTTTTATTCGTTTTTCAAGTTTTTATTTTAGTAAACAACAGGAATGCAGTACTAACGTTTACAGAGCTTCGTTCTTCCTGTGGGTCTGGCGACCCCCTTGTTACCTAAGAAATTGTGTCTATACTCATCTCATGTTTAAAGAACTCTTCGTTCTTACCGGGGGTCCCATGACCCATTCATCCCCCCTGGTTTGTTTTTTTTTTTTAATTTTTTTTTTTCTTTATTTCTTGTTTCATTTTTTTTGATATTTCATTTAATTACATTTTTTTTTATTATTTTGTATTTCCTTTATTTAATTTCTTTCTTATTTATATTTAATCTTTTTTTTTCCTTCCCTTTTTTTTATGTATCATTCCTTTTTTTTTATATTTAATTTCATTACTTTTTTTTTCATTCTTTTGTATTTCCTTCATTTTCATAATTTATTTATTTATAAAATAATTTATTTATAATAGTTATTAGTAGCATTACTGTAATGCCAAAAAAAACCTCAAGTGTAATAAAAATCGATCGGTATTTTATGCATCAAATGCATAAAATACAAATATTTAATGCGTAATAATGCGCCTTATTATGTTTAATCTACATAACCATATTTATGCTAATTAAATTTTTTTTTTTTAGATGTATTATTTACAAAACAAATACACAATTTATAAAACAAATACATAATTGAATGTATTATCAGTGAATACATTTAAAATGGAATGTTACAGTTACGAACCACACCATGAGTACAAGAAACCAAGTCACTATAGTCGGCAGCGCTCGTAGCAGAGTGGGTAAGGTACAAGACTCACATGCAGAAGGTCGAGGGTTCAAATCTCTTTATTGGAAAATTTTTTTTTTTTTTTTTTTTTTTTTTTTTTTTTTTTTTTTTCCTAGAATTGTAAAAGAAAAAAATTTAAAGTGAAATAAAAATTATTGTGGGAAAATAAAATTGCTTAGGAGTGCGAGGGGGAGTGGTGGGTAAAGGTGTGTAGAAGAGTAACACGGCACGGTTGGCAGATATACATATATAGTGGGGAGAGGGAAAGTGTATGGAGAACAGTTGGTGGAGGGGACGGGGTGAGGGGGGAAACTTAAGAGGAAGAGACTCTGGGTAAACGAATTTCGTTTCAAAAAAAAAAAAAATCTGTCGGTTTTAAAATTCCAGCCCCCCGAGTAACGCGACATAAAGAACTTCGTTCTAAAACGCCCGAATACAAATCTTTCAACGGAAGAGGATACATCGCATAAGAGGATGCATATCGCAAAAATATTATATGCTTTCAAAAATTCCGAGTGTTCATAGAAGAGGATTTGATAAAAATGAACCTCTTAGGCAACATAACAGTCATAAATTTAATAAAATTATTGCTCCTATATTCGATTGCGTTCCAAGTAAAACTGGAGGATCATTAATTCCACAATACAAAATCGCCCGAAAAACACAGCATGTTGATTACGTGCACTGGGACAATCCCAACGAACTTGTGGATCGTTTACGATTACTCACAGCTGAAAGATCGGCACAAAATCCAAGTCATGACAATGAAATAATATCAATTATTGAAGAGCTACGTGAGGCAGGGTATATTAAGGTGAGCAGTCATTTTGTTTCAGTATCGCAATGAGTGTTGATGTATTTGGTCGTAAACTAGGTAGGAGTAAAGGCGGTACCCAAGGTCCTCCTGGGGTCGGATACAAACTTTCTGAAGATGGACAGTATGACTTGGATAATAAAAGATTGTGCAATGTTGCAGCACCGAAACAACCTCGAGATGCTGTATATCGTGCTTTCTTAACTGAAAAAATTATAAGTATTGAAAAAGAAATAGATAGCATTCGAATTTTCATAGACAATTTACAAAAAAAATTCCCATTTATTTAAGCTGATTCAACAAAAATAAATTTAGACATTTAACACATGGAACGAGTTGTCGAGGAACTTCACAAGGCAGCAAGACGAAATTATCCTTGTCGAAAATTTGACATGCGTGGCTTAGATGAGACTTGGCAAGCGGACCTTGTCGAGATGCAGCCTTATGCTAGTAAAAACAAAGGTTATAGGTATATACTTACTGTGATAGATGTTTTTTTAAAGTATGCATGGGCTGCACCGATAAAGAAAAAAACAGGTAAAATAGTGTCAACAGCGATGCAGTCTATATTAAAGGACGGAAGGGTGCCAGTAAACTTGCAAACTGACCATGGCAAGGAATTCTACAATTTTAAGTTTCAAAATCTAATGCAAAAATATAAAATAAACTTATACTCAACCTACAGCAACCTCAAAGCATCTATATGCGAACGATTCAATCGTACTTTGAAAGACCTTATGTTGAAACAATTTAGCTTACAAGGCAATTACAAATGGTTCCATGTCTTACAAACGTTGATCGAATTATATAATAATAGAAAACATCAAACAATTGGTGTGAAACCAAAAGATGTTACTACTAATAACGAAATTCAAGTCCTGACAAAATTTAAAAAAAGATGCATACTTAGCAGCAAACCAAAACCAAAATTCAAAGTTGGTGATAAAGTACGCGTGAGCAAAATAAAACAAGTATTTGAAAAAGGCTATACTCCTAATTGGTCAACAGAATTATTTACAATCACTAATGTAGCAGGAACAAATCCAACTACGTATCGTCTCAAAGATTATCGAGATCAATCTATCTTCGGAGGCTTTTATGAGCAGGAACCGGGTGAAAAAAATTCTTCGAAGACGTGGACAGCAAGTTTTTGTAAAGTGGTTGAGTTTCAACAACACTTACAAGTTGGATTGATAAGCGTAAATTATGAAAAAATCTTTTTTTCATGACAAGTAAAAAATATTTTTTGTATAATTGATCAAATAAACTATTAAAATAAAACTTTTTCAATTTTTAAAAAAATATGTTAAGAAAATTTTGTTCAATATGATGTATTAAATTGAATATTATATTAAGAAAAAAATCGTTATAACTGTAACAGGAAGTGTTTTCGAGAAATAAATACTTCAAATTTGAGAGGAATTGTCATTTTATTTACTTATGCTTATAAGAAAATACAATATGTTTCCCATTGTACGTTAAATATAATCCAAACTTATTAATAGCATCCAGCGGTTCGTTATAAAAATCATTATTATCATACAGAGCTATGCATATTTTAAACGGTAAAAATATTTGAAAATCGTTAGCCAACTCAGCTACTACTGTTGACCCAAATCTAGTGTTGACCTTCCTCAGTTTGGTCACCATATATTTTTTGTATGGAATCATGTCGGAAATTTTCTTATTCGGCAGAAAACCTTTGTTAGCGATGTTATTGAGTTGTGCAAGATCCATCTGCAACATTTTTTTTTTTTTTTTTTTTTTTTTTCTTTTTTCTTTTTTCTTTTTAAAGAAAAAAAATTGAAAAAATCATGCTAACCTGTGTGAAGTCTAGGCTTTTTACTCGGTGTAACCTTGTCAGAAATGACTACTGATGGCGATAGGGGCTCTTGTTGTCTTTTCAGTCCAGTCCTATTTGAACCTCTGGCTTGTAGTATAATGAGCTCTGCTGACTGTGACACTTCCTTATATGGAGCTAGCCCCTCCACTGTGGCTTGCCCCTCCACTGCAACTTCCTCCTCTATTTTGGATGGCTTTAGATGAGCAGTCTTCTCTTTTCCTGTTTCTTTATTCTGATTTGCTGTTTCGATCCCTACTTCTTCATTTTCGATCAGATTAGCTGTCTTTCCCCCTTCTAGCTCTTTACCTTGGTCTACTAATCCCCTCTCCACTATGCTGTAATGACCCCATGGTAGGGTGTCAGTAGAACCAGATTCAAAATAGCGTTTGTCATCATGCGCACTGAGCGCAATTTTTGTTTCTTTTTCAGTAAAGAGCTGATGATGTTATGACCTGATACTTTTTTGCTCTCGAGTCATACTACGGCTTTCTTCAATGGCTTTTGGTCTTGAATCCTTACACTATACATTTTGCTCCTCAATCCTACAAATTCCAACATGTCTTTTCCATTGCACTCATCCTTCATAAGGCCAAAAATTTTTTTATTACTACGAGGCATGTTAAAATCATTATTGATAGGATAGTCCCATGTGTTGAATTCTATAATATTCTCACGCATCACATTGTAGATATTGTTATTTGATATTTCATACAGAAGACTGTCGGTGTCTGTGTATAAAAGTTTGCAGTGATCTGCCATTTGACTTTTCATAAAGTCATAATGAAACTGATATACAAGTTTCTTAGATAGGTCCAAGACACTCAATCCAACATACATTGGCTTGTTGATGGTGATTTCAGTGCGTAATAATTGTATAGCCACTAACTGCTTATCAAATATGTCACAGCAGAGGAAATTTGGTCGAGCGATATAACTCTCTGCACCGTAACGTCCTTCTCATTTGTTAATAAGCTTGACATCAATACGTTTACGCTCATTCTCCATCGTTTTTCCATACACAGCATTATTGAATAATTTATATAACATTTTCTCTAAGTCATTCGTTGCATTCTTACGCTTTTCACTGTTAAAGTCTATATATTCCTTTAACCACGGACTTTGGTTGAACTGTAAAACTCTATGAACTTTTTTCATGAGAAGACCATGGCTAACGGCTTGTTTGAGCGCGCGATAGAGGATTACATATCGTTGTTTATCGTATAGTGTAGTCATTAATTTTTTTTGCTTGGACGCTGGAGGTGCGATGTGCTCAGCACAGAAAGGTAGATCCTTACGGGCATCGTGAAGAGTCTTAGGATATTCAAGGTCCACTTCAAGTATGTAACCTATTCCTCCATTATCTGCCACGTTCAAAATACCAACTTGACTGACATTTTTAATCCATTTAAAGCCTTCATAAGGCAATGGTTTGGTCATAGCCCATCCATACAAATTATTAACATCATAATACACCAAATATTTATCACTTTTATTAGCTTCATAGACTTCTTTCATGTACGAATTGTTGGCCTTGGCATACCGATTGCAACATTGGCTTATACCACCACGAATTCCACGCTCGATGAACATAACCATATCTATGTCAGTCAACAGTTCCAATTTTACCTGTAATTATAATTTTATTCATATAAATTACATATGTGTAACGATCTTAATACTTTGCACATATTACTCACATTCGTAAATTTCAACATCGCGTCCCATGTTAGGCCAGGCGTTGTGAAATAATGAGCTGAATCTAAATGATATGCCTCAAGACAATTATTTCTAAGATTTTCAAATATTTCAACTAGTAACAATACATCTTTCTTTAAATATAAGTCGGAATACTGCCCAAGTGTTTGTATGTTGATAGTATTCCAAATATTTATAGCATGTTCAAATTCTTCATCACTGATATGGGCTTCGAGTAAGCTGCTGTAGAAACTTTCTTTTGATGGCAGCCTACGTTCCTTAAGTTTTTAAAAAGAAGATGTATAATCGTAAGGGTACACACCTTTTTTTTTAAATAAATTTATTTGATCTGCAGTGTAATGATCATCATTTGAAAATACTGTTTCCAATATTTTTAATTCCTTTAAATAAGATAACAATTTATCAAGAGATGAAGTCATAAACTTAAAGAAATCAATAAATCGAAGACTGACATCAGTCCCTTCCACATATTTTGTAAATGAAATGTATTTTTTTTTGTTTGTGGTAGAAGTTGGATTCTTCCCGAGAAGCATGTAGCAAGTTCTTTTACAAATAAATGTGAATCATATCCGCTCAAGTTGTGACAAATTACGGGTATCATTCTTGAGTCTTGATAATTAAGATTGCATTTGTTATGAGCGGGACCACGGTATCTAAAATAAAAAATATTGTACGCTTCATGATATAATATGTTAAAAAAAGTACACTTACTTTCCAGTGAGATGACAGTGATCTCTAACTCTTATATCATCCAAGCTAAATGGTTGGTTGCATATGTGACACAAAGAAGCTTCATTATATTTAAACTGTTCTTCAAGTGTTAAATTTGTCATTTTTTTAGGATTTTTGTATAATTCTTCTAGTCTTAGAGCAAGAAGATACAGAGAACGTGCAAACCACTTAGCAGGTGTTTCATCATCGTTTTCGTCACTTTTTCTATAACTCTTATATTCTGATTTTCTATCGTCGTAAGAGCACTTAACAAAATAACCAATACTGAATGCTCTATGACTTTGATAAGCACGACTGCTCTTCGTAGGTTCTAGCAAACACTCAAAGTCTGCATATACAACGAAAGGTACTTTGTTTTTATACGTAAAATTTTTGAATTGTAGCATATCATCTTTCTGATTTCTATTGGGCAGTATAATTTTGCACTTATTTTGAATTTTGCAATCGACTTCATGCTTTTCTAACTTTTGTTTTGACGAAAAATAGTGAAAGCAACGATCACATATATGTACTACATGTCCATGTTTAGATAATTGTTTACATACCAAGTGGGATACATTTTTTATCCAAACGTAATGATATTTGTATTCTTCGTTTAAATGATTAATACCTTCATTCATATAATCATCTTTTTCATGATCTACATAGAAGCTTTCAAAAAGTAAAAGATTCACATGGACTTCTTTTTTATTTATTGTTAAGTGACTGGGAAAAACATTGTATACATCATTCCTCTTTTTTAAAAAATGAAAATTCACCGATACTTTGTTTTGGTTTTCGAATTTTCTAATTTGCTATGGGTTAACAGGAAAATCAATTCCATCAAAGTTTCACTTGTTTTCGTACTGAACATAGTTTGAGACCCGATTTGGATTACTTTTTGTTGGATGTATTGCTGACATAATAGCCCATTTAAAACACTGAACGTCTCTGTTCACTACATTTACACAAGCATTTTTGTTTTTTATGTAACCTGGCAAATCTATAAAAGAACTACCTCGCATAGGATTCAGTTTATTAATATTCACAACTAAATTCAAAATTGAAAGCAAAGACCAGCCTGATTCTTTGTCACTAAAATCATCCATATTTTTTTCTATTCTTTGTTGTATATTCACATCAAACCACTCATTCAAGTCTGTTGTCTGGAATATAGCTTGTGATTTTGTGTTAAAGTATTTTAAATCTACATTTTCAAAATTATCTTCAACTATTACATATTCAGCTGCCAACACTGTATTTACTTTTAACGCTTCATATTCACTAAGAGATCGATGGATCTGTTTTACAAACTCATGTTTAGCGTCTTTTAAAAACTTTTTTAGATCTAGGTGTTTTAAATTTACGATCAAAGCTGTCGTAATGCGTTTTTAAAATAAACTATTAACGTCATTTAAATTTACTGATCTATCATCCTGAAGAACGGAAGCTGCTGTCACTTCTATTATATCTTCATCTTGAATGCTTATTGTAGGGCCCGTTTCTGTCACACCTTTACCTTGGACCTTCATTGCAAGGCCTGCTTTTTGTATACTTTCTGGTATAAAAATTGCAGGTTCATTTTCGAATGCCTTGACTGCTGCTGTCACTTCTTGCTCACTGTCTGCCACAAAAACTTGAGGTTCATCTATAAATATTCCCTCCGCCTCTACTATTTCCAAATGGTCATAAAGAAATTGTACGGTAGTTTTGAGTAAAGCCACAGCTGCCTGAAATTTTTGTTTTTCAGAGGTTGTTAACTTGCAACTCTTACTAAAAGTATCAGCATCATTCAGTGTTACAAGACTACAATCTAACATTCTTTGAATTTGAGCAGCATTGACTTGACTTTAAACAACTTGTTAGTATGATTGCCACAGGCAGGTAGCCGAATCCTTGAAATGCTGTACAGTAGCCATGACTTCTTGCAGAAGGAAGCTTAGTAATCGAGTCACTGGGTTAAAATAAACTGCTCTGTCAACGTAAACTCCTTTAAATACCTTCAGAGTTTAGCAAAAAGCATATTTAAATAGGGGTGGGAAGCACGTGTGTATGTGTGTGAATGAGAGAAAGAGATGACTTGGGGTGGTGGTAAATACCTTACAAGAAGTCAGTATTACAGGTATGATAATATTATAGTTATTAGAAAGGTATTAACATTAAACAAGGAGTTAATTAATAATTGCTGTAAAACTTTAATTTTAAAAGTTTTTTTTCTTATCTAAAAAGAAGTTTAACATTATGTAACAACAAAAGACTGAATATTAAAAAAAATTAAATAATATTTATGACATATAATAATACAGTTATATTCTTACAAAACTACAAATATAATTTTCATTATTCAACAACTATAACTTTTTTTTTAAATTTATATTTTTTTCTTCATTCTCTTCATTTTCTCTTTTTCTTTTCTTTTCTTTTGATTCAATCGCTTTTTTTCAGCTGGACAGCTTGACGCTTCTCTTTTTCTTCTAATTTTTTTTTATTATTTTAGATTATTTTCAACCGAACTTTCATCATTTTTATAATTTCACCTGCCCTTATTTTTAACTCCTGCTGCTTTAGCAAGATGTGGACTCTCATATTCAGTTCTTTTTTATCATCTTCTGTCCATTCCTCAATATTCTCTGGCAGCGGTTGAATTGACAATGGTGACTGCAGCTGCTGCTGCTGCTGCTAATGCGATGATGTTGGTGGTAGTGTTGGTGATAGTGGTAGTGGCGGTGATTCTTTAAATGGTGATGGTAGAGTCGGAGCTGGTGGTAATGGTGGTGTAGATGATGGAAAAGGTGGTGGTGGTTGCTTGTACAGCTCCATCCACTCGCTCCATGATATAGGAGATGGTAGCGGTATATCCTTTACTTCTATTGTAGGTGGCATTAAAAAGACATCTTCTTTTATTGCTGGCACTTCTAATTTTTCTTTTGGTTGTGTTTGATTTTGATGAGGTAATTCATCGTCGTTGTCATCGTCCTCTTCATCAAAGAGCCACCATAAAGAACCATCTGATTGAATTAGTGAAACTGGTGGTGGTAGCGGGATGAAATTTTTACACACTTGGTCGAAGACATCGTTAAATAATACTGGCATCTGCTCTGTAAAAAAATTTTTAGTTTAAAAGTGATGTGACATTATAAGCAAGTAAAATTGGAAAAACTAAAAAAATTTCAAAATACCTTTTTCTATTTTTTTTGTTCCTTTTTCTTCTACTGATCGATATTTAGACCATGATGTTGAATTTTTTCCTGAATGTTAAGTCGATACTGTCTTGACCATCATAATGCTGTAAAAAAAAAAAATAGGAATACGTGAATGAACACTGCATTACGTATTATTTAAAGAACAAAAACTCTTTTTTTTCTATCTAAAAAATGGTTGAAATTTATAATATGAAGATCACGACCGCAGTAGAAAGTGAAAACATTCTTTCACAATACGTCGTAGAAAGAAAAAATAAAACCAATCATTGTAATACAGATAACTTACCTTTGCTGCTGGATGGGTCTCGTGGAATACTTCAGTCCTTGTAACTTTATTGTACACTGCTTGCTGCTGCTTATCGTCCTAGCTATTTTCTTCCAAATGCTGGTGTAGGTACAGAAATTGAGTCAAGCAAAAACAAACAAAAATAATTTAAGTTTGCAAAATAAAAAAAAAAAATTTTTAGGCAGTGTGAATAAAACATATGTAGTAGATGTAATGAATTATGTGAAAGAAAAAGTAATTTTCACTTTGACAATAAAAAATAAGTAAACGGTGAATGTGTCAGAAAAAATATTTTCACTCGGAAAATTTTTTCTTAGAAATATAGTTTTAGTTTAGCGCGCATAAGAAAAAGTAAAACATAATTTATGAAAAGCAGTTGGTATCAAACCTATATAGATTGATATAATAAACTATAAGAAAAAATATTTTTAGTTTGAAAAAAATTTTAGTAGCTACAGTAAAATGTGTCAGGAAAAATATCTCCACTACGAAAAGTTTTAGTCAAGCAAAGATGAAATAATTTTAGAAGTTCAGATTTGGTTAACTTTATAAGAGAAAAATATTTTAGGATTTTAAAATCGAAGCACTCTCACCTTTGTTGCGTTAAATCGCGTACAAGAAAAGTAAAAATGATTTATGAAAGGCAGCTTGTATCAAACGTATGTAGATAGATATAATAAACTATGAAAAAAAATATGTTTAGTTTAAAAAAAATTTTTTAGTAGCTTAGATTTGAAGTAAAATGTGTCAGAAAAAAATTATAAAAAATATTTTCTTTACAAAAAATTTTTCAGCAAGATAGTTTCAGTCAAGCGAGTTTTGAAAAAAAGTAGAAACAACTTTAGAAATACATTCAAATAAAACGTCTAATGACAGTTGGTACATAATTAAAAACAACCTCCACTGGTGGTACTGTCATTTTTTGAATTTATTAAAAAACAAAATGACGTTTCGGCCGTTTGGACAACGTCCCGGTCCTCATCAGGTACAAAAATCTATGAGTAACAAAATTCTTTGCAATACAAATTTAAGTAAAATATAATAAACGCAAATAAAGTTACATGTATAACATATCTCTGACTCTTACAAAAGGGATGTAAAATCGTAATGTAGTCAGAGTTTCAAGCTAAGTGGCTTTTATGCCCTGCACATACACAAATAACATAGTACACGCACGTAATACAATCGAATAAGAATCGCAAGCAGTTCCTTAAGACGCACATAAACAGTTCATGTTTTCCTGATACTATGAATTAAAGGGGTCCTCGAATCATGTACATAAAGTTAGTCACCTTTCGTAATTGACGTAACGAGAGACCTATAACAATCTTTCAATTTTTCTGTATCTTGTTGTCTATTAATATTATTATTAAAGTAATGTATATTTAACATTTCGGAAAAAAGGCGCTTTTTGTAATTTTGTTCTATATCTAAAATTTTAATATTATCAAAATTAAAATTATGTGTAAATTCAATGCTATGTTGTGATAGTACCGATGTATTTTTTTTTTTCTCGATGTCTCTTTTGTGTCCTGTCATTCTTAACTTTACAGCGCTCAATGTTTGACCAACGTAACAGCAGTTGCAATTCGCACATGGTATGTGGTAAACGACATTTTTTTTATCGAGTGGGTCAGTTACATATTTTCCAAGTGAAAAGTTCGATTTTAATTTATTGTTTAAACTGTATACAAGACCAAGGTGAAGCTTCTTACAATAATATTTTACATGACTATGCAAGTGGGGAATATACGGTATTGATAAGATTAATTTATAATTATTTTTATTTCTGTTGCTATTGTCGATCATATTCATGTTTTTCAAGGTATTTAATCTTTTATTCACAAATTTGTCAATAAATCTTTGAGGATAGTTGTTAGCTAATAAAAATTTATTAATCAATTTTAAATTATAATTATGAAATTGTGTGTCTGCTTATTTATTAGAAAAGTCTACTAGTGTGTAAATGATACCTAATTTATGTTGTATTGGATGGTGGGAAAAAAAATTCAAGTATCGGCCTGAGTGTGTAGGTTTTTGGTACCAATTAGTTAGTACTGTGTTATTTTTTTGAATAATAATCTCCAAATCTAAGAAACTGATGCTGTTGTTATTGTTCCATGTCTCAACAGTGAATTGTAATTCAGGACAATAGCTATTAAAAATGTTTTTGGTATAGTTGATATATTTAGTAGGCACGCATATGAGGATATCATCCACATACCGTACGTACAATGGAACATCAAAACATAACTTATTTAAACATGAAATTTCGAGTAAACGCATTACGAGATCACACATTACTGGACTACAGGGACTGCCCATTGGAGATCTAAAACCTTGTTTGTAAAATTTTTTGTTAAATTGAAAAAAAGTTGAATTCAAAACCAATGACACTCCTGCGCAAAATTCATTTAAAGAAACATTGATCTTATTATTCAAGAATTTCCAAAAATGTTTTATTGCAGTTGTGATTAAGTTTTCACTAGTATTAGTGAATAAATTAACTACATTTAGATTAATAAGAGTGTAACCAGATGAAATGATAACTTCTTTTAATTTATTTTTTAATTCATAGCTATTTTTCATGTGTGATTTTGCCAGTGGAATATTCTTAATCAAAAAATCAGAAAGAAATTTAGAAAAACTATATGTAGGTGAATTCAATGTCGAGACAATGATACGGGTAGGAAAGTCTTCTTTGTGTATTTTTATCAGTCCATAGCATTTAGATAAGTCTTTTTTATGAATATCTTTATTAAATTGACTTAATTCATCAAATTCATCAAAAACACCGTATTCATCCCACTTGCTTACAAAATTCTTAGTATCTTTTATTAATTGGTATAAAGGATTTTTTTCTAGTTGTAAATAATATTTATCATTACTTAACAATTCTTCTACTTTATTAATGTAAGTTTTTTTTTCAATGACAACAGTGACATTACCTTTGTCTGCTTTAGTAATTAAAATGTGTTTATTATTTTTAAAGAAGGCTCGTGTTCGCTTTTAATTGTCTTGGAGAACTCCATCATTTAAAGAAAGACGAGTGAATACATTATGTTTATTGTTATTGATAATGTTGAGAAGTTCCTTTCTAACAGTCTCAAATTCTTCAGAATATTTAAGTGAAAGATGATTAACTTTATATACATGATTCGAGGACCCCTTTCATTCATAGTATTAGGAAAACATGAATTGTTTATGTGCGTCTCAAGGAACTGCTTGCGATTCTTATTCGATTGTATTACGTGCGTGTACTATGTCATTTGTGTATGTGCAGGGTATAAAAGCCACTTAGCTTGAAACTCTGACTACATTACGATTTAACATCCCTTTTGTAAGAGTCAGATGTATGTTATACATGTAACTTAATTTGCGTTTATTATATTTTACTTAAATTTGTATTGCAAAGAATTTTGTTACTCATTGATTTTTGTACCTGATGAGGACCGGGACGTTGTCCAAACGGCCGAAACGTCGTTTTGTTTTTTAATAAATTCAAAATATGACAGTACCACCTTTGGACGTTGTTTTTAATTATTCATCAACTGTCATTGGACGTTTTATTTAAATATTTTTGGACGCTGGTGGAAGCTGTACGTCCATTCAATCTATATCTGCATCTACACTACGCTACTATGAAGAATACCAGACTGGAACAACTACTTACCATCCTTACGAGTAGAAAGTTCGAATCTCTTTCAAGGGTGCTGGACTCCATAAGTACACGCTTTGGTAGAAATGTAAGTTTTACTTTTTATAAGCTTAGTTGTGTTCAGAGGGAATTGAAGAGCAGTGAGTTGAAGTGAAACTTTTTAATTAAATGTAGGACTTATGGCGTTTTCCCAAAATATATTACACAAAGTACTAACAAGCTTAAATATATTACCTTTTTTAACTTCCGATTGAACATAAAACATAAATCAACGACATCAAAATTACATAAATCAATTTTGAATAATGAAATTTTGGACTCTTACACAAAAACTAATTATTTAAGAAATAAAATTCAACTAATACGAAATAAGATTTTGAGTAATGGCTGTAAATCTGTTATAATAAATTTATTTATTGATTATTACGAATTAAAATTGAATAGCATTTTTCGCGAATATCGTTGTAAGTTGGATAGGAAGTTTGATGCCCTTTTGTCACACGAAGAATCCGAGCGCGAAGGGGTATACGATACACTTCCAGCTACAAGTGTCAGTGACCCTGGCCTGGTTCGGTGCCCTGAAATTGTCAACATTGAAGGCACAAGTGAAATAAAGTAAAACTGAGTATGTAACTTCTCTAATACACCGCTGCCAGATTATGTATCAAGCATATTAGAATTAGGCGATAAATTTAATTTTGTTTCTAATATTAATAAATCTGATTATTTTCATCTTTTTAAGAATGTTGAACGATCACTTAAATATTCTGGAGAATTTAAGACTGTTAGAAAGGTACTTCTCAACATTATCAATAACCATAAACATAATGTATCTACTCGTCTTTCTTTAAATGATGGAGTTCTCCAGGACAATTTAAAGCAAACACGAGCCTTCCTTAAAAAAAATTAACACATTTTAATTACTAAAGCAGACAAAGATAATGTCACTGTTGTCATTGAAAAAGAAACTTACATTAATAAAGTAGAAAAATTGTTAAGTGATGATAAATATTATTTACAACTAGAAAGAAATCCTTTATACCAATTAATAAAAAATACTAAGAATTTTGTAAGCAAGTGGGATAAATACGGTGTTTTTGATACATTTGATGAATTAAGTCAATTTGATAAAGATATTTATAAAAAAAAATTATCTAAATGCTATGGACTGATAAAAATACACGAAAAAGACTTTACTACCCGTATCATTGTCTCAACATTGAATTCACCTACATATAGTTTTTCTAAATTTCTTTCTGATTTTTTGATTAAGAATATTCCGCTGGCAAAATCACACATAAAAAATAGCTATGAATTAAAAAACAAATTAAAAGAAGTTATCATTCCACCTGGTTACACTCTTATTAATCTAAATGTAGTTAATTTATTCACTAATACTAGTGAAAACTTAATCACAACTGCAATAAAACATTTTTGGAAATTCTTGAATAATAAGATCAATGTTTCTTTAAATGAATTTTGCGCAGGAGTGTCATTGGTTTTAAATTCAACTTTTTTTCAATTTAACAAAAAATTTTACAAACAAGTTTTTGGATCTCTAATGGGCAGTCCCTGTAGTCCAGTAATGTGTGATCTCGTAATGCGTTTACTTGAAATTTCATGTTTCGATAAGTTATGTTTTGATGTTCCATTGTACGTACGGTATGTGGATGATATCCTCATATGCGTGCCTACTAAATATATCAACTATACCAAAAACATTTTTAATAGCTATTGTCCTGAATTACAATTCACTGTTGAGACATGGAACAATAACAACAGCATCAGTTTCTTAGATTTGGAGATTATTATTCAAAAAAATAACACTGTACTAACTAATTGGTACCAAAAACCTACACACTCAGGCCGATACTTGAATTTTTTTTCCCACCATCCAATACAACATAAAATAGGTATCATTTACACACTAGTAGACTTTTTTAATAAATAAGCAGACACATAATTTCATAATAATAATTTAAAATTGATTAATAAATTTTTATTCGCTAACAACTTTCCTTAAAGATTTATTGACAATTTTATAAATAAACGATTAAATACCTTGAAAAACATAAATATGATTGATAATAGCAACAGAAATAAAAATAATTATAAATTAATCTTATCATTACCGTATATTCCCCACTTGCATAGTCATATTAAATATTACTGTAAGAAGCTTCACCTTGGTCTTGTAGACAGTTTAAACAATAAATTAAAATCGAACTTTTCACTTGGAAAAGATGTAACTGAGCCACTCAATAAAAAAAATGTCGTTCACTACATACCATGTGCGAATTGCAACTGCTGTTATGTTGGTCAAACATCAAGAGCTGTAAAGTTAAGAATGACAGAACACAAAAGAGACATCGAGAAAAAAAAAGAATACATCGGTACTATCACAACATAGCATTTAACTTACACATAATTTTAATTTTGATAATATTAAAATTTTAGACATCGAACAAAATTATAAAAAGCGCCTTTTTTCCACAATGTTAAATATACATTACTTTAATAATAATATTAATAGACAACAAGATACAGAAAAATTGAAAGATTGTTATAGGTCTCTCGTTATGTCAATTAAGAAAGGTGACTAACTTTATATACATGATTCGAGGACCCCTTTCATTCACTGTATTAGGAAAACATGAACTATTTATGTGCGTCTCAAGGAACTGCTTGCGATTCTTATTCGATTGTATTACGTGCGTGTATTATGTCATTTGTGTATGTGCAGGGTATAAAAGCCATTTAGCTTGAGACTCTGACTACATTACAATTTTATATCCCTTTCGTAAGAGTCAGAGGTATGTTATACGTGTAACTTAATTTGCGTTTATTATATTTTACTTAAATTTGTATTGCAAAGAATTTTATTACTCATAGATTTTTGTACCTGATGAGGGCCGGGACGTTGTGCAAACGGCCGAAACGTCGTTTTGTTTTTTAATAAATTCAAAATATGACAGTACCACCATTGGACGTTGTTTTTAAATGTTTACATAATATTTAAATTGAGCTCCTTGTTTGCTCTTTTCCTCTTTCAGACTTGTTGCTTCCTTGAATGCTGTTGTAGAAGTGGGCAAATTTATTTTGCCACTTGAAGAAAATCAAGTGCATGACTAACTTGCGTACATACACATGTATGTATTAGATGGGGGAGGGGGGGTGTATTTTGGATGTGCCATTTCCCCTACTTATGAATTTTCGCACAATGATGGTCCAATGGCTACAAAACGCAGTTTTCCCCTACTCATGAATTTTTCCATGTATAACGCTGTTTACATTTGAAGAAGAGTGATAGATACAGTCATAATTGTCTTCTGGTCTAATACAATTTTCCCTTACTTATGGATTTCTGCTCACTGATGGTCCAATAGATAAAAGACGCAGTTTTCCCCTTCTTACGAATTTCTATATGTATAACGCTATTTGCATTTCAAGAAGAGAGATAGTAGCAGACATAATTGTATCCTTTTCTAATACTAAAATTTTTTGGCGTAGCTGTTTGACTGCCTATTTAAACGAGGTGTTAGTCCCTCAGAAATTCATTCATTTATCGACATGGATTCTCGCCAAGTATCTTTTACACCGACGGAGCATTTGAAAATGGAAGTCTGCAAGCAGTTGTTTGAGTCTTCACCAACCACCAACTCTCAGGATGCAGGACAAGTCGTCGCTGACCATCAATAGCTGCTGCAACCATATAACTCTCAGGATGCAGGGCCGCTCATCGCTGATCGCGCTTTTCCATCGCTGCCAGTTGAAGAAGAGCTGGGTGAATTAGTTGAATATTTACAAAGTGATGACCGCAATGACGATAATTTGTCATGGCAGAGATTGGCCGCTCACCCAATATCACCGTTATTATTCGATGGACCCTTTCCACCGATAACATCAATTAGTCTTACTCCTTCTTTCACAATGGAGTTAGATGAGCAGCGTGAAATCGCTAGACGTCAGACATCACCGCCACCTCCTGAACTGTCGCCCATAATTGACCTCACGTGGTCACCAGTATCAAAGGCAATGTTGTCAAATGTTGACCCTATACCACCGGTAATACTAAATACACGTTTGCCGTTGATATCACCATCAAGCCCAACTCCTTCATTTACGGAGGAGTTCGAAAATAAGCATACTAGTCATTGGGCGACATCACCGTCACCGCGACCTGCATCACCACCAATAATTGATCTTACATGGTCACCCGTCAAACAATTGGTGATGTCCGAGGCAGCGTTGCCAATAGTAGGCCCGAATAGTGATGTACTGCAGCCTCTGGATTTATCAACTAAAAACCTCAGTCAGCAGGATAATATGCCATCACTACCACCCCCACCGCCACCATTTGAACTTAAAAACTCGACAACCGTCAGCAAAAAAAGGAAGAGGAAGAGTACCATCAATGGAGGGAAGAAGAAAAAAAAAGTATGTCGAAGTATTATATAAAAAAGGAATGTCAAAGTATTATATACAAACTAAATTCTATTAAAATGTTGTAAGACAAATATTTTTATTACTTAAAAAATAAATGATAAAAAAGTTAAATAAAATTTGTTTTTAACGAAACTTATCACCTTATAATTTCAAAATTCCATCCTTGTCCCATTCGTGTTCGTATCTATTCAGATAAACCCTGTTTTAGTAATAAGTATTGGTTGTACTGCATGCGAAAGAGCGTATGGCTGAGACACTTCGGTCATAAATGAAAGATAGTTCTGGCTGCTAATGTATCCTACAGGTAAGTGTATCGTTGGATCTCTTAGTCATACGTAGAAAGGTAATAATAATACAAGATAACTCCTACTGCTGATTTTACCTGTGCGTGAACAGTCCACCAATAAAACACATTATACATAGTCTGGTAGTCAAATTCAAACGAAGGACCTGTCGATACACAAACAAGATGATTCCTACTGCTGTTATTTTGCTGATTTCATTCCTGCTGTGCATAAACAGTCCACCCATAAAAAAATCTATACATAGTCAAATTGAAACCAAGGACCACTCCATCTAAATATACTGTGCTACATCATTAACTCTAATTCTACCCTATTACCTACCCATCATACATTGTAAATTAAAAATCTTTACAAAAATATATACATACACGCATCGTACGTAAGTATTTATCTATGTATGTAGATAAACATGTATATGTGAACACGTATTACCTTGGAAAGGTAACACTTATTTGTCACACCTCACACCTCACAGATATAAGCGTGTGGTTGGGGCTCTCATCCATATACATACAAAACAACACGCTCTCCTACAGGCAAACCAGAGAGAAAGAAGCTGTGCACAACCCCTAGCGCTTCGTGCAGAGTCGTAGTTGTCCACACACAGTCATGCACGTGGGCAGGGAGGGGGACGTGTGCTGGATTCGGCGTGTGCTCGTATCGGCCTAGTCTATCTACTCAAAAAAAACGTGGTCTTCTAAATAAGATTATTAATACTTTACCAGTAAAAACTTCACATAGCAAGCTATTAGTTCTGCGCTACAGATAATAAACTTGTTATGTGTCTTGACAGAAGTCATCTAGGTAAGAATTCACAAGACAAAGCATGCAAACAGCACAATATAGTTTATTCTTCAAATGGAAAAAAAAGTAAAACTAGAAACTCAGCAGATAGAGTCTTAGTCATGGAAGCTTGGCAAAGAGTCAAAGCTAAAAATTATATTGTAGAAGAAAAAGCAGCCACTCTAACTATTACAAGTACTATGAGGTTTGAAAGTAAATTCGGTATGAATGTGAAACGTAAAAAAAAATTGCGCACTGCCTTACGTACTGTCATGGAAAGCTGCATCACAGAAATTAAATACCAAAAGCAAAGATACACACTAGGCAATTGCCTTGGCTTCAAAGAGGGCATGTAGTGCAGTTAAAAAAGCAGGTGGTGAAAAATGTGTTAAAATAAAACGTATCTTACCTGTCCATGCTTGAACTGGCGGTGCCCTACCTTTAATGCCCTTATTTACTGACTTAAGTTCGACCGATGGTGCATGGTGTAGCTAAAATATAAAAAAGTAAAAGTGCAAGTAAAGCTGCTAAGCAGCAGTTTTAGAAAAGTCAAAGACACAACAAAACTATAGAAGCTACTACGCTTGAAAAGGTCTTAAACTTTAACTAAATAGAACTGGAAGAAGTGTCTACTAGAAGCCATATTCTAAAGAGGTTTAAAAAAGTAAATCAATAAAACAAAATTTTCTGGCTGAGCTCTTATTAACGTTGTCTTGCATAAATATGCTGAAAAACAAGATATCTGTGATTTTCGTGCAGTATTTATGCGAAACACCTGCGAATGAGCCTGATATCGAGAAACTGCTATTGTTAATCTTAACGATAAGAGTGGACCTAAAATGCATTAGGCACTTACTTTAAAGATCTGCAGCCAACTTTAGATTGAATATATGTTACTTCGTAGTTGACAAGGTTTAGATATATCAATAATGTTAAGACTTTGATTCTTTCAATTGTCTTAATTTGTGCTTGCAATTCTTATCTTGAAGATTGTTTAAATATATAGTAAGTTGTATCATAATCAGAAATTATTCATTCTTTTTTTAGCAATCATAAAAAAAAACATATTCACTTAGTCTGTCTAGTACTTCTTCTGAATTTGGACCACAGTATTTTATGCCTATTGAATAATCCTAAAAACAAATTTTTAATTTAATGACATTTCATTCTTACATTAAGTTTGACTTTAAATATTGATGTTGGTAATATTAAGTGTTATGTAGGTGACTAAAGCGTCAGCTGTTTAACAGGCAGCTACGAAATTTTTAGATATCAAGTAGTTTTTAGTGGACGTATAATATAATAGCCTATTGATTCAGCCTTAAAATGAGACACAACAATTATACACTACTTACTGTCACAGCATGTAATCATAGTATTAATTCTAGCGTAAAATGTTCTATAGAAAGGTTCCTAGAATTGACTGATTAAATTTAAAAGCTCACATGACTTACAATCCACACTTACCTATGCCTATTCTAAAAATATGGGCATAACAAGTTAAGTGCAACATTTTTCATAGAGCCTATATAAGAAAAAGGGTTTATAAATTTTATGAATTTCTTATAGCAAGTTCTCCAGAAGACAGAATTGCTGAAGTTTCTGTATAAGCGATTCATCAACTAATTGTTGGGCACACTATCGATCTTATACAATAATGTATAGTAAACCAAGACGATAAAAAAGTCAATTTTCGTAAAAAAGTCATAACGACAAGATTGCGCATAAGCCCCTTTCAATGCTAAAAATTATATACAATCGTAAAAGGGATATAAGAATACACCATAATATTCAGTGAACAAAAAGCATCTGAACTATCGTCTTATCAACAGAACGGATAGCTGAAACGTCAAAAGCTAACGTATAACAACAACAAATTTCTAAGAAGTCTACAATATAAAAAAAGCCATGGTAGAAACTAGCTTGTACATTCTTGGTTAGTGCATTAAACATGAAAAAGATCATAAGCAATTTATTAACTGTCACCGTTTACAAGTCCATTGCAAATTATAACATTTATACTCATTAACCATAGGCATTCCAAGATTAGTAGAAAGATTTCTAACTAAAATACTATGGCGTGAGCTGACTTTTCACCACTGTTTCAAACGCTCCCTTCTGGCCAAGTGGCTAAACCAGGTGCATATATTTCTTTTTATTTAAGAAGAAATAAGGGGGTATGCCGATCATGTACCTACAGATTCAAGTAAAAATAAGCATGTAGGCTTATACTTGGGAAACGTGTGAAAAGGTTATACAAAATCTGCACCTTCGAAGAAAGAAGTGAAAATGGTGACTACAGCTTTATAGCTATGACCACGTATAGCATAGTGAAAAAAGGTGATGAGTGCGAAGTGCAACGAGTCTTTTTGCTTTACTTCTTAAATAAGATTTTAGATATTAAGGAAAAACATATTTTCTACAGAGAAAAAAAAAGGTTTGGACATTTAATGTTTGTATTGTAAGAACCTTTTTTTAGATTTTACAATTATTTATACCATATCAAAGCTTAAGAAAGGCTTGCCCCATGATTTTTTAAAAATTTTATCATAACCTTAATACTTGTAATTGTAAGCACAGACTTCCAAGGCATTCACTTTTTAATTCTTCTTGTACTTTAGATTTTCTTATAGTACGGTGTATCAAAGGACGTGTGTTAAAAACATATTTAGCTTAAACTTTTTTTGGAAGGTTAACAGTATGGCTACAACCAGCTTAAATATAATTAATTGTTTTAACTTCTTATAATCGCTATGAACTGTAGGCCAAGCTGTGGAGGTTATAAATAAACATATGTGACTTCAGATCATATGATGTTCAAAGTTTGGACAACTGCAATGGTAACGGCTTACGCCACTGGTGAGATAGTTTTTGGACCTGGGGTTATATTTTAATTGAAGTCAGATTCTTTTTTTTTTATTGCAATTTCTCATTCCCTTTTTAATTCTTGTAATAACTTTAGTATTTATTTATGAATTTCATCAAAATTTTTTTGTCAGGTACGTCAAAATAATTGTATTTTTTAAATTGAGTATATTGAACCTTATAACGTTTTCATTTCTTGTTTCCAAGACTATTCGATCATGTTATAATAATTATTTAATAACATAAATAAAATTTATAAGTTTTGAAACTTTCAAAAAATAATGAACGTCTAGCTTACAAGAAAAAACAGCTGAGGCCTAAAAAAGTTTATTATTGTTTTAATAATACTAATAACAAATGTTACCAGCAAATTTTTACAATAGTATTCTTTTCAATTTAAAAGAAATGCTTAATATTTTTAGACTGTCGGTGCATGAATATTGAAAAAAAGTAAACGTTTTTCATTTCTCTAAGAGAAGGTTTTATTTGAAATGATAGAAAACATCGAAGGTATGGGATAAGTGACCAGGGCACAAAGTTAAATTAGTACTAACACCAGTGAGTATTTAATCTGGAACCTAGTTTTTTTGTTCAAGATATCACAGCCTTTTTACAGTGCCACTCTGTAACCTAAGTATGCAGATATTTATAACGGCCTAATGGTGTTAGCCATAGCAGGAGTGCTGTAGAACTGGCTCAACTGAACTGAGCGCCTCGCCATGAGCCTACACGACTGCCGTGCGCAACGCTGTGAGAAAGGAAAAGGGGGAACTATCTAAAAAGCACTGGCAGCGTTGATAGTAAAACAATTCAGCTTGACTCTCCCTCCGATTGCCACTCTATCAGCTCTGGTCGTCTCGATTTTTCCACTTGTAAACACAAAAGAATCGAATATTAGTACTATCCTTTTAGATACATACTGCTTAATTAACTATCTAACTCAATTGATTTAATCTAAATTTATAGCTTTTGCTCTAAGTGCTCTACGTGCCTCTAATGGTAATGGTAAAGTCATATTATTAGCAACACTTTTTTTTGTGTGTATCCAAAGGAATTCCACCTTTTCTTGATTCACACATGTCTATATTGCTTTACATAGTCCTCATGCATGACTGACATATGAACTTGTAACTTCTGATTTCTTTGTCTTCAGTTGATTTTTTGTTATTTTTGCTAAGTCCTCGTCAAAAGTCTAAAGTTTATGATAACTGTCCCTCATAGTACATTTGATAGCTGACATGTTATCTCACCAAAATGTAACAGGCATTAGATTCCTCCCTAATACGGATCTTATTGACGTGTCTAGTGATGTTAACTCTTGACCATCATCGCTTATCGCCAAGTATTTGGCTTGGCAAGAAGACAGTGTGACATATGCCTGCTTATGTGACATATGACTTCTTCATGCAATTGTAACTCTGAATAGCCTAGTTATGTAGCCTGTCGTGGAGGTAGAGTCTTCACAATCCTAAACTATTGCATCTATAGATTCCTCTGGTATTTTTAGCTTTGCCTCAAAAAGTTATGCTTATACTTGAACTTCCTCTTAAATATCTTAAAATTCTCTTTAGCTGTAGCCAATCCCCTTCTGATGATCTTGGTTGATTTTATGATAAATAGTTCACTGCAAAAGCTATGTCTGGTTGTGTAGCATTAGCTTAATACATTCAACTTTTTATATAGCCTGTCTATATGGAACTCTTCTGATTTTACCTTGAACTGTGGTACTATTCAATTCTGTTTCTTCCAGTTTATATCTCTTAGATCTGTTACTCACTTGTCTAGTCACTATACTTGAATTCTGTAGTTCACACTCTTTCATATTAAGTATCTCTAAGATACTCTGTATATATACACTCTGATGCAATATCAGTGTTTTGTCAGTTCTATTTCTCTCTATACTTACGCCAAGAAAAACTTTGGATTTTCTCAAGTTTTTCATGTCAAACAATTTTCTCAAACTCATCATAATTTTATCTATTTCATCTTTAGCATTCCGTGCTATCAGTAAATAATCCACCCAAAGTACTAAAAACATTAGTTTTTTTTTTCTTCAAGGAAAGAAACTTGGTTGCTACAGATCCGTGCCAGAAGGATTTTTCAAAACTATCTGGGGGTAGTGGGGTGTTTTTAGGTTATCTCCGAGAAAGAAAGGGGTGGTCTTTGAATGCCGCAAATGTGATTGCTTTATAGAATCACAGTGTCCAGCGATAACAACAATAACTTTGTGTAACTTAAAATCTGATCTACATCCTTTTTAGACTTCTCTCTGCCTTACGATTTGTTTTTTTTCTTTTCATCTATTCAACTCTGCATGTTTTATGCTTACAGCCCAATTTTTTTCATGTTTATACGTGTTGTATAATTTTAAAATACTGTAGTGCCTCGCTTTAGTGTTGGTAACACTACCTTGTTATTATATTTTTGTCATTGTTATTATTATCGTATTATTATTATTATTGTTATTATTATTATTATTATATATTTTTTTGTTACATTTTTTGTTAGAGAATGCCACGTGCGCATCTTGTTTGTTTTACGTTTTGTTCCCATACTGTTCGGACGTTATTGTTATGACTTCCCTTCTTTACCAGTATGCATATATGTGTTTCCATTTTTCTCTGGTCCTAACGTTATTGTTTATATTTATGTTTCCGTCAATGTATATTTTTCATTTCCGCGACGCGTCTGGGGGCCGCAACTTTATAAAAAAGTAACCCTTTCCTCTACATATTTGTTCACATATGTTTCTGTGTATCCTGTCTTTTCATACAATACTATATAGGTATACTAGCTTTGTTTTCTCATATTCCATATTGCTTCTGTCATTATTATTATTACTATTTTTTTCTGAGGTCATCCAGAATGCCTTTATGCACGATAAAAGGGTGTACGAACCCCCCCCTGTATGGGACTCGTTATGACCATACCTACTAGACTGGCAAGACCTTTCTCCTGGGACACCTGGCTTGGAATCTGTTCTCGCATTTACACTTCAAGCCGGGACCACGAAGGCTTAGTTCCTTGTTTGGGCTTTCTTTAGTGTTTCGTTACCGACTTGTCTTGTAACTTTTGCGTCCTCTAGGATATTTTCTAGTTTCCGTCATGCATCTGAGCTGCTCTTCTCTATTTATTTGGAGGGATGAAGCAAAATAACAGGCAGATGCTTCCCAGCGCAAGCCCAAACCCGGCTACCCCCAACAATGGCAAAAGGACCGCACCCACCGCAGAGCCCGAGGGGCAGAGACTCGGGCCACCGAGGTACAGCCACTCATCAGTAGGACGGTGATATAGCGGAGCGGTTCTCAGGAGCTTGCCCGCATTTAAGCACCAACGCAAGCCCCCATACTATACAAAAGGACCCGTCATTAAATGTTGACTAGTGTTATACTGATGTTCAAATAATTAATCATATAATTTGTTTGGCAAGGTTTGTACCAAATCAAATGTATTTAATAGGTACGACGTATTTAAAAAAAAAGCACAGAAAAGTAAGTATAATCACTGATTACTTAAATTTTTGAAGATAGTCACCTAAAAAGCTCTAAGCTTTTAGATAACATTTAATCAAATTCTATGTCATAGAAGAATCTATACCCCTAGTGAATTCCATAACACGAATAGTAAAAAGCGCATTTTACGTAACTTTAAAAAGAAAAAATTTACAAATGTTAAAGCAATGGAACAGATAAGCCGCAAGGTTTATACAAATACACGTAAATGTCATATATATAGTACGAGGTATAAAAAGTACCCGCATGAAAATTGAATTTTACCACAGGACAGGTTCTGTCCATCTAGACCTACCTGATCTGACTGTGCAGTTTCTCTACAGGCTGTCAAGCAAAAGCAGGAAAATTTCTATACATATTTATAAATACTGGACTCTGTAAGTGTAGTGTTAATGGCATGTGGTGCGGGGGGGGGACCTACTAAGTATAACTGATGAAAGCAAAAAATTATACTAACTATATATCATTCCCTTACTGTGGTCTGTTTTAAGACCTAGAGAATATTAGACCTAAGAAGAAAGTTTTCTATAATAATTATAAAGATAAAATTGCATATTAATTGATATTGATTTATTCAATTATTTTTATTTTTTTCAATTTAACTAAGAAAAATTAATTGTTAAAACATTTTAGTATTTTCAAAAATATTAAAGTTGTTTTACATTTTGTCAATCCTTACGCGAGTTAACTGAACTAGAGCTACGCCTTATGGAAACAATTTTCTCTTGCCACAGCAAAGTAAGGAATGATGCATGTAACGGATTTGATAAGCCTTTTATTCACGTTTTAGAGATGCTGGAAATCTATCAGAAAGAGTAAAAGACTACTAGAGGATGGGAAAGTCTACGTGTAGGGGTAGAAGGTGTAAGTGGGAAGTAAATAGGATGTCAGCTGAGTAACTGAACCTTCCTGACCAATTATTAAGTCGTGTACGTCACGTACGTACGAGATAACGACCAAATCATCTAGCTATTTTAAAATTACTATTTATAGGTAGTGAATATAAAAGTTATAGGAAACTGAAAAAGTATAAAAAAGCGTAAATTGAAGAAGTTTCCTAAACCTGGAGAGCTCAGTTGACCACGAGCTGGATAAAAAATCAGACCTCCATGGTCACGGACTTATATCGTTGACAAAGAAGGTTGAAAAGGTCTACGAATATTTGTAGCACAAAAGAGCTTGTTATTTTAACTCTTATAAAAGTGCTAAATCGATGATGTTCTACTTTAGTTCTTCGTGTATATGTGGCGGTTCCTGCTGGCCTAAGCAAAAAACGAGATTCATGCTAAAAACAGCGTCTTTTTCTCATGCACAGTGGTGAGGCATGCCATCTTCAAAATTGAAGCACTCTATAACAGCCAACTTTGGGTGGCAAGCGCACTGAAGCATTTCTACACAAACTGATCTCAACGTATTAACAACGGCAAGCTCCTGTACGCTACTTATAACCTTTAATTAACCTTGTGATGTAATAATGTTCTTTCGTATCAATAAATCTGAATTTCTTTTGTACCCGTTGTCTTAATAATGTGTGTGCCTACTTTGCACCTTTATGATCCTCGAGCCCAATGTTAGCTTATCGTGTGAGTTCCTAAAGTAGCGATTCTGCCATGATACTAGTCAAAGTGAGCACTGCAGTGACAGTGCATAGTAAAAAGTTTGGTGATCTGAACAAACTCTGTTTGTATGTAAGTAGATGAATGGCACCTTGTTTCTATATTTTTTTTAATTCGTTCATAACGAATGTAGTATGAATTTAGCAATATTTTAACCCCCTTTTTTTTCAACTTCACAGGTAAACAAACTCCGTCTTTAGTTAAAAAGCCAAGTTGTAGCTAGATTTAATGCATTATCGTTTAACGTAAGCTTATATGAATTCAAATTTGCTCATAGCATTTTTTAATAATTTGAAACATCTATAAGCTTTCTTACCGTAACATTTAATAAGAAAACTAATACGAGTGAGTCAGGAAATATAGGAATATAGATCTAATTAGATACGTAATAATTGAGAAACAGGTATACGTCGAAATTAATTCACTATACCATACTATTAGTTTGTTCTTACCGTACCTTGTTAAATTAATCATTTTTTTTACTTAAGCGCTCAATCATATCAAAAGTAAATTCTTTGCATTAGCCTTTCCTAAAATTATATTGCGTGCAAGCAACACATTTGACAATAGTGCTAAGCTATAGGACATTTCCATACGTAAGGCAAGAATAAAAGAAAAAAACATCCTAACGATGATAACGATGTAATAATTTATTCGAATTTCTTTTTATTCTCATGGCTACGTAATACTTGTACTACAAATACATGTTAACAATTGTACAGCAGATTTTTGTCACATTTTAATAAAATATACCATTATCAGTTACTAATAATGTCAAAATATTCCTAATAGTAAGAAAGATATTATTGTTTTAATTATTTATATGTTTAAGAGTGTCAATAAGTTTCGTATAATAATCTAGTTGAAAAAAAATGGTAGAACTGTGTATGTTTAATCAGAAAAATAAACCAAAAAAATATTACAGACAAATTTTAAGTATTAAGACACCAATTACATTTTTCAAGTTAAACACAAAAAATAAACTATTTTTTTTGTGATACTTGGTAGTAAGGCTAATAAATACATTTCATAATTACTAAATGTCCAAATAGAGAATAAAGGCGTACTGCTTTTTTTTAATAATGCTCCCTAAAACTTTTAATACGATTATTTCTACATTTTAGGCCTTTTCTAAAAAAACGCCAATCAGCATATCGAATTTTTTGCAGTATTTAATAGACTTGTACTCGTACGTAGTATGTGAATAGATGTAGGCAAGAAGTACGATGAGTACATCCTGACTAGGTAAGATTAGATCAAACTCAATCTTCATAACAAAAAACATAGAGGTATTTATGAAATGAAAAAAATTTCAGATTTCAACAATTTACATACTTTAAATTTAATTTTTATAATATGCAGAAAAAGTTTCGTTTAAAAGTTATTTTATATTAATAAAAGTCTACGAACTTTTAATTTATCTTTTAAAATCGTTTGTTAATGAGATTGAAGAAAGAAAGTAAAAATTTGCAGAAAACAAGTTATAAACTTACGTTTTCTTATAATAGATTCTTTACTCTCAATATATTATTATTTTCTGACTCAGATATTATTTGACACTAAAAAGTTTAAGACAATTTTAACAAAATTATTTTATTTTTTATTACATGACGTTTTTTGTGAGGTACGCACTAATGAGTCTTTGTAAATATAGGTCGTAATACCCGTAACAGCACTTATCTTATGCGAGTTGTAAAAAAAGTTAAGCGCTGTGTTGCGATCATTTGTAAATTTATAATTTTGTTGTAGACCATCCACGAGCATTTTTAACTTCTTTCATAATTAAAAAATTTTTTTTTCTTCTTTGACAGCCGCTTTTTTATCAACCAAACTAATGTTTATTCTGTGTTATATGTTGAGAAAAAAAATCATTAAAAATTTAGTTACAATTTTATAATGGCAAGAAGAAATAATAACAACAAACTTGTTATTTTTTAATCCCAAGTTAGTATAAAACGTGCAAGACACACTTCATACTGAAGATCTTTGCATGTAGTACTTTTTAAAATATTTTGTATCTTACACCTTCAAACAATTGCTCATGAGGCTTCATTAAAGTTATCATAACTTTTTCTTTATCGTTCCCAACATTTTAAAATCAATGTTAAATATGTAGAAAAGGGGCTCTACCTGAAAACATTGAAAAAAAATTTTTTTTCTGGTCAGATGATTCTATGATGTGAAAATAAGAAGTTCTAGAAGAGGAAAGGATGTAATAGTGAAAATTATCCACCTAATACATGAAGCAATGTCGCAAAAACTGTTGTAATCAATAACCACAAAAACTACTCAACCGATTTAATTAAAATTTTGCATACTGCTTTCTGACACTTCCTAGATGGTTTCTGTATATTTTTTATTTTTAAATAGTTAACAACAAAAGCAATAGATAAGCTTTCAGTTTTGCAAGAATACCCTACATTTTCACTTTAGTTCAGTAGGATCCATTAGGTGGTGTTAAAGAAAAATCGATGTGAGGTAAAATATTGGACCACCACTTAGGTCCAACGTGTTTTGTCCCAGAGCTGTTGGTGTACTCAACAGTAAGGTATACCCAACAGCTCCTGCCTAACACACCTACTTGGGGAGCTCACACTAAACAGGAACATCCTTATATACTAACTGATGGATAATCCTGCCACTTGCAGATAAGCACAAGGGAGAGGTAACACACCCAGCTTACAGTTAGCAAAGTATCATTTAGTGATATCAGAGTCCCCCACATTGATGCTACATAAAATGAAAGTAATTTAGTCTGGTTTTAATATTCCTAGACAATTGTTACGTACCATAGTTGTTCACAGATGCCCACCAAGAATGAAGTTCTAAGTTGTACAGCTGGGTATCCGGGCTACCTACTTAATTATTTTTCCCTTGATAAGTGACTTATGTCCAATTCTATTCCAAACACTCAAACATTTCCACACATCAAAGAAACCGGACTTAAGATTCACAAGAATAAAGGCAGAACTCCGTGGGTATGAGTTCGATATTATTTATAAACCTGGACATAAAAATAAAGCACCGGATGCTCTTTCTCGCAATCCAGTACTCAAAGAAGGGAAAGAAACCCCAAAATTACCACGCCGGGAGCTATACTAGCTTGCGGAAAAACAAGAAAGTGACAATCACGAAGACATGAATGAACCACCGGTACAAATATATATAATGCGTACAAAGAGACAGAGGAATCTAATACGAAAGAGCAGGAAAGTAAAAATCGAAACGTCCGACTCAGACGAGCCAGACGAGAAGGCAAAAGAAGCCCAGAAAACTTGGAGAAAGCGAACAGATATTAAATACCCACAACAGCAGTGGTACAGACACAGGATCAGAACAGGAAATGACGGAAGAACTAAAGATAAGGCAGATAAAAACACCCTTACAGTGGTAAACGATAAAGAAAAAATTCTGTCGCAAAGATCAGCGGACGATAAACTGGCGTACATGTGCAAAGAGAAGAACATGAAAAAAGGGGTCAAAACGACGAGCACACCATTTATCAACAAGGGTGTAACAGAGAAAAGACAACACAGAACCTGTAAACGACAGTTAGATACTCTACACAGAAAAATTGCAGATTTTTCTAACATCGCCGAGCAACCGTACAACTCAAAGGAAATTATTATCGCGCATTGTGATACACTGGCAGCAACGCAGAGGGATACCAAGCAAGAAAAACATTGGGGTTATCAACTAGCACGGAATAGCGAAGCAGCAGAAAGAGCGGAAAAAGAGAGAGAGTGGAAAGCTAGGAAAGCAATAGGTAAAACAGCAGCAAAAAAAAACACCTGACAGAGACAAAGAAAGTGAAGGGAAATCGGGAAATAAAGGAGGGGTATATGACCAAAGAGAGAGTTGAGACGAAGGTACACAGCAAGTAAATGAGTGAGGGACGGGAATGACCAAACAAAGCCGAACGGCAGCGAACGAACACGAGAGCCAATAATCGCCAGATACACAGGTACCCAACGGCGGCAACGATAAGTATAATAATAACAAAGATCAAATTACCAAATTAAGGTCAATATTTAATAAATCAACCAATCGATTACCAGCAAAGGTCTCAATCGACGTTGAGAAGAAAGACATCAAAGGAAAAGAGAGCATAATAATCGATGTATGGGAAAGCGATAACACACCAATCGCAATTAACTAGGTAGAGGATGCAAAGATTCGAGCATCGGGGACCCAATGCACAGAACCTCACAGACAGCTAATAATGATCGATGTCCCTAGAGATGGAAGTTGTCTGTTCCATTGCCTAAAACTTCTGTACGGGTTGACAGAATCAACAGATGAGCTCAGAGAAATTCTCCGTGGGTCAGAATGGATAAATAAATGTAAGGACCCAAAAGGAGCAAAACAAATATTAAATAACAGCCATGAATTCGGCGACGGAGAGTGTACTTTTATAATTTTACAAGAATATTAAGCAAGAATATGTATACACCTACAAGTATCATCAGATAAAATAGTATACCAACAATTCATGGGGGCGAAAGACGCAGAATTTAAACTCATGCATCTCGGAAACCAACACTATAAAGCCCTCGTAGAAGAAACTAGCGGCGATTACTCACCCAAATATACTAATGAGAATCAAACCGACGAGTCCGATACCCAGGAAGCTCGAGAAAACCCAGAAGAAAATTTGGAAGGAGATAGCTACGATTAAACCGTAAACAAACAAGACGAAGAGAACGATGAAGAGGACGCATGGGATACTGAGAGCGAGGAAAAGAGTGAGAGGGAGGAAGAAGGAGAGGGGGCAGATGAAGAACGCAGCATGCCCCCACTTCAACCTCCACCACCACTAAACACTAATACTAAACGAGACTCTCTCTCACTAGATAGCGACCGGGGCCTAAACAAAGCGCTGATAGAGGAAAGTGATGAGAGCTGCAGCGAGGAAAAGAAAATCGTGGATAAGATGGGCATAATGAAAAAATATAGGGTATGTAGAACACGATTACCACGCAACATACCTGCATGGATCCCGCAGGATGGCTCAGAACCCACCCCGTTTCAAAAAATGAAAATGGTCAAAGATCACCCATTCAGGTATGTCGACAACCTCGCATTCGTTACAATAACGGACAAGGTTTCGGGCACAGAGACCATCGACGCATTGTACGAGTGGAGCTATATAAACCCAGCAGTCATGAATAACGAGACAAAAGCAGTAGGTGACGTCATGCTATCCAAAATAAGAAAAGTATGCGTTATTCAGATGTACGCAAAAACTCACTTTGAAGATACAGCACTGAAATCCGACATAAAGAAATGCGTAACGGCCCTTAGATCGCTAGTAATGGTAAACAAACTAAAAATAATTGGGCTAGTAAGAGATCAAGCGATACTGAATCCTAATCAATGGACGACATGGTCGAACAATTTGAAGAAATCCTCAAAGACATAAAAATGAGCGCTACTTTATATACAAGCACATTAGTGGTACAGCCAGTAGATCAAAGGTATAAGCTAATAAAAAAATATCATGAATCGGCTGTAGGTGGGCATCGTGGTATTAACAAATCATATAGCAAAAAAGCAAAGGATTTCTATTGGCGAAATATGAGACCAGACGTAAGACAGTACATACTCGGCTGCCTGTCATGCCAAACAAAAAAGTTAGTGCGAATAAAAACAAAACAAGCCATGATAATTACGGACACTCCGAGTAGACCATTCGAAAAGATATCGATAGATTTCTACGGACCGATAAACAAACAATTGGCACACAACAATATACACATCTTATCAATACAGGACTGTCTAACCAAATACATAGTGCTATTCCCGTACAGAAAGCAAAAGCAGAGGAAACAGTAAGAGCCCTAACGGAAAAATTCATAGCGTTCTTTGGAGCTCTAGAAAAATATTTATTGGATAGGGGGACACACTTCATGAGCAAAACCATGGAGAAATTCGTGAAACTATTTAAAGTTAACAAAATTTGGAGCACAGCTTACCACCCCTTGTGCAATGGCGCAATCGAACGGATGCACCACGTCTTGACGGAATATTTGAAAGCATACGTCAGCCAGACTGAAAAATGGGATGAAGTGTTACCACTGTGTGCACTGGCATATAACACATCAGAGCATGAGAGCACAGGATACTACCCATACGAACTAGTATTCGGCCAACGTGCAAAACTTCCCTCAAGCTTTCAACAGCCAGAAAAAGGACATACGTATACGGCACTGCTAGAACAAATAACAGAGAACCTTACACAACTATGAACGCTAGCAGCGATGACACAGACACAAAATAAGTACAAATCAAAATACTACTACGACAAAACACTCAATACAAAGTTCTTCATGGAAGGGAAAATGGTATATGTATTAAAAGAACCGTCCAAAGGGAGATACGACAACCAATTTAAGGGGCCATATGAGATAACAGGTATAGATTACAAAAACAACAATATAAAATTACAAAGGGACAACGAAGTACGCGTAGCACATGTGGACAAAATTAAAAAAGCATGCATATTGAAATCCCCAAATATACCGCAAAACGGGGGGAAAAAAAAAACAATATAAAACAGAATAACCACGCGCTTCTTGCTCGCGACCCTTGACCCTTAGACGGGCCAAAGAAAAAAAAACACACACAGAGAAATAACACAATTACATACGAAAACTCGCACACCCCCCTACGAAATCAAAATTAATAGGAACAGGCAGTAGTCACTAAAAATAAACCCTTTTCCCCTTCTCTCTTTCGTGGCCCCCGGACGCACCACGAAGAAAAGCATACCAAAGGCCAACGCACACACACGTATACAATTACACGAAAAAACGAGGATCTAAAATTAATAAAAATAAAGCAAACAGGCGTGCAAAAGGCTACCTTAACCGAACCGGTACAATAAATATGAGAAGTAAGTATCAAGGAAAGAAAGACAAAGCAAAAATCGATAGAAAAAAAAAAATAACAACTTTATTTTTATATTTAACATAACTGAGCAATCACTCTGGCCAAAGCAGGCGCCCTCGTTGTTGGTAAGGCGAAAGGGCATCAAACTGAACACAACACTAACCAAAACAAAAAAAAAAGGTACCTCCGCACATAAGAAAAACGGCCGTTTGAGTTTAAGGGCCGCTCCAGCAAAAGATCGACCAGGATAAATAGAACAAATTAAAAGAAACCCCGGAATTCTGGTAGAAGACTTAGGCTCAATCCAACCGATTGCAACGACATGGAGGGTACTATGGTACGTAGACTGGGCCCAATTAGCGGAAGAGACTCGTACATTCCTTAAAGCAAGCAGGCAAATGAGATGGAAGTGCAGGGTAACCACAAGGAAGCAGGAGGAGTGCGAAGGGTGGATAGAACACACAGTAAACAAGGTATCGGTAGCAATACAAAGAATGGAAATAGCATACAGGGCAGTGGTAGGACAAAATTTTGGAGATAACCAAACTGGAATACAAAAAAAAAAAAAAAAAAAAATAAATAAATAAATAAAATAAGATAAACATGTAGAATAGAGTTGAAGAACATATCAACTGAAGAACGTACCAATGGTTTTGAAAGGCGCTTATTTCGAGTTCGACAAACAAGTTATGTTACATTGTCACATAATTATATAAATAAAGTAATTCATTAAATCAATTGTAAATGAATTATGTAAGATCATTATATAGATATATTTCGAGTTTCATATCATTTTAGTGGTTTTTAAGGGCACTTATTTTAGATTTGATCAACAAATTATGGCACAATGTCATTGAGTAATTGTATAAAAATAAAACGAAAATTGCATTAATGAGCTATAAAATCGCAAAAAAATGAGTGAAAAAGAAAAATTATTTAAAAAATTAATGAAATAAAATATGAAAATAAAATAAAATAAAATTGCAAAAGAAATGAATAAGTACAATAGAATGAAAAAAAATAAAATAAAAAAGGGAATGAAAAAAAAAAGATTAAATACGAAAATAAAAAAAGAAATTAAATAAAGAAAATACAAAGAAATTGAATAAAGGAAACACAAAAAAATAAAAAAAATGTAATAAAATGAAATATGAAAAAAAAAAACGAGAAATAAAAAAAAAAAAAAAAAACAAGAAACAAAGAAAAAAATTAAACAAGAAATTGAAAAAAAAAAAAAAGGAAAAAATTATAAAGGAAATTAAAACAATAAACCAGGGGGTGTTAATGGGTCATGGGACCCACGGCAAGAACGAAGTTCTTTAAACATGAGATGAGTATAGACACAATTTCTCAGGTAACAAGGGGATCGCCAGACCCACAGGAAGAACAAAGCTCTGTAAACATTAGTACTGCATTCATGTTGTTTACTAAAACAAAAACTTGAAAAACGAATAAAAAATAAAAAAAAATAGGTAGTTTAGTACTCATGATGGTTTAACTTCGTGAGAACGTCGTGCATAAATACAGTACTTACGAAGTTTAACCATCGTGAGTACTTAACTACTTATTTTTTTTTTTTTTTCATTCGTTTTTCAAGTTTTTGTTTTAGTAAACAACATGAATGCAGTACTAACGTTTACAGAGCTTCGTTCTTCCTATGGGTCTGGCGACCTCCTAGTTACCTGAGAAATTGTGTCTATACTCATCTTATGTTTAAAGAACTTCGTTCCTACCGTGGGTCCCATGACCCATTAATACCCCCTGGTTTGTTGTTTTAATTTCCTTCATAATTTTTTCCTTTTTTTTTTTTCATTTCTCGTTTTTTTTTTCATATTTCATTTTATTACATTTTTTTCATTTTTTTGTATTTCCTTAATTTAATTTCTTTTTTATTTTCATATTTAATCTTTTTTTTTTCATTCCCTTTCTTATTTCATTTTTTTTCATTTTATTGTATTTATTTATTTCTTTTGCAATTTTATTTCATTTTATTTTTATATTTCATTTCATTAATTTTTTAAAAAATTTTTCTTTTTCACTTTTTTTTTTGCGATTTTATAGCTCATTAATGCAATTTTTGTTTTATTTTTATATTATTACTCAATGACATTGTGCCATTATTTGTTTATCAAATTTAAAATACTTGCCCTTAAAAACCATTAAAATGATATGAAACTCGAAATATATTAATATAATGATCTTACTTAATTCATTTATAATTGATTTAATGAATTACTTTATTTACGTAAATATGTGATAACGTAACATAATTTCTTGTTGAATTTAAAATAAGTGCCTTTGAAAACCATTAATACGTCCTTGAATTGATACGTTCTTTAACTCTATTCTACATGTTTATTTTATTTCATTCAATTTTTTTTTTTTTTTTTTTTGTTTTTTTTGTTTTTTTCATCTAGATGTAATATTTCGAAATTAAACTCACAACTTATAAGACAAATACATAATTAAATAAATTATTAGTGAATTCAGTGAACAGGTCAGAGTCACAACATTCGGCGATCACGACAAAGTTCTACAAGTGATAGAAAAACTAGCGAATAAAACGGGAAAAATAACGGAAGAGGACTGAAAATGTTCACAGACCTTATAAATAGGTACGATAGAACATCAAAAAGGATAAGAGAAACCGAGAAACTGTCCGACGAACTAGTGGTGAGATTTGAAACAGCGACGGATATAGTATACCTAGCAAGCCGAGGCACTTTACACCTACAAGAGACAGCCTTAAAGGCATTATTATAAGTAAAAATACTAGCTAAACAATTCAGACCGGAACTCAGGTTCCCAGGGCAAACTAATACAACAGAGGAAGAAGTAGCAGAGGTTTCGGAAATAGCGACAATAGAATTAAACAAAATAATTTTATACTACATTGAATCACCGCTAGTGACCATGGAGAAATTAGAATTTTTCAGAATATCACCACTACCAGTGGTACAAGAGGGAATGAATATAACAGATGTCGTTGCATACCTGCAACCAACCTATGAATATATAGCAGCCAGCACGAGTGAAAAAAGGCTTACACCAGTATCAAAGGAGACAGCCAAACGATGCAAAAAGCTAAGAAAAATAAAAATATGTACGAATGTAGAATTAACACAGGAGGTAGAGGAGAATTACCCCTGCAAGGTACGATTGATACTTGAGGAAACCATAAAAAAACCAGAGGGTTGCCCAATAATACTAGCTAAGCTAAAAGGAACGTACTGGACACGCCTACATGCGCGAAATCAGCATGCTTTCAGCACAACAAGGAAAGAGAAAGTACATATACAATGTGAACATACGGAACACAGTAATAAAAAGAGACGAGCTACAAAAACTAGGGGGTCAGGAACACGGACCCAAGGACATAATCAAGACGGGCACGAAATTGACAGATTCAATACAACGCAACGCAAACGCGAACTGACATACGTAAAAGGAGAACTGACCGAATGGAAAGAGTACGCATGGATGATAGCGGAAATATTGCTGGAAACGGCCACAGGATCATTCGGAGTTCTAAAGTGGGGAGGCCCAGTAGCACTGAAGGTGGCAAGAATGCTTATGGACGGACAAAACAGAAACAACACTACAGGGAACGGGATGACAGCAAACCCGAAAGCAATGAGACGAATAACAATACATACACAGGGCGACCAAACACGAAAGAGCCAACGAAAAAATAGGGACCAATAAAGAAATCACTACCACTCCTTAATTAAGAATCGAGACATAACAACAAAAAACAGACAACGGTGACACACACAAAAAATATCAAAATAAAACTGATTATCAGGGAGAACAAGAGCAAAGAAAAAAAACAAATTATACAAAAAGCAAATATACAGATATATATATATATATATATATATATATATATATATATATATATATATATATATATATATTATTAACAACAAGTACAGACTCGTAACAGGACTTGCAAAACATACAAATCACTTGGGGTTATACCAAGGCCCCAGCCACAGCGCAACAGATAACGGACGGTAAATCAGACAACAAACAGGGAATGACATCATCTAACAACGAATGGGTTAACTTAACACACTACAAAAAAAAATAAAGTCTAAATAGGCCATAGAAATGGAATTATACTTACAACAGTAGGAATAAGCATATTATAAATTATAACGTTAACGATAATATAGTAATAATAATAGTGACAAGAATAGTAATGATAATCAGACAAGAGTGATGTAGAATTTAATAATAGTAAATCGAGCATAAACATATAGTATAGTGTTAAAAGACGGGATACGCCGGAACAAACGAGTAAAAATTATAGGAAAAATGTTATTCTTCTTCTATTCGTGGCCCTTGGACGAGCCGCGAGAGGAAGCAACAAATTACATAAAGAGAAAATATAAAATAATTAAAAACTACGTAACCAACGGACATTCAGACAATTAACACCCCTGTTTCTAAAGGAATACTATCGATAAAATACGAAAAAAAAAAACTTTTTCTCGTTGTGACCTTCGGACGCACGCGCAAAGTAAAGGCAAAGAAAAAATAAGAAAAAGAAGAGTATACTTATGTGAAATTTTTGGCTGTACAACATCCAACTTACAGAAAAATAAGTAATAGGATAAAAGATAAAGTTATTGTATTTTTCAACCCTTGAAAAGGACAGGCATTGTCAGAAATAAAAATCCAATAAGAAATATTGTTTATAATAAGAATATTATATGTTAATACTCGGAACCATAGAAAAAAAAGAATAAGAATAATAATAAATAAGTAAATAATGATCATTATTATTGTTTCTATAAGAGAAAAAACAATCAAAAGAAAAAAATTATTAAAATTACAAAAAAAAGGGGGGATTTAATAACAAAATATTAACAAGTACAATTACGATTAAATGTGACGCACTTCAGAATAGTGTTATTAGTAGATTTTTAAGGACGTGAGACATGCAAAAATTCAACAACAAAAAAAAATCTTATTTTCAAATTATTTTAATTTTAATTCTTAAGAAATACAGCTGCAATTGAAAAATTTTTACCGATGGCACACTCAGCTATAATCCGTCAGGTACTCTATTCATATCCAATCCTGATATCCCTTACCTACTATCAAAATCAACGGTTATCAGAGGATGACAACAACTACTGAAAATTCTGGAAATTCGGTTACATAACAAGACTGAAATAAAACTGAACAAGGGAAATAGTCACACACATTTAGTTTGGAAGCCATATAAATTAGAATTTCCGCCACTGTACAAGGGATCAAAATCACAATTAAATCTGAAACAGCATTTCACCATGACAATAACAGTAGCATCTACATGCATAGTCATACAACATAGCAGAGCCTACAGGCGATAGTTCTCAACAAAACAAAGCAAAAAAACATATACATACATAACATTTGTGCATACCTACGTGTTATACGGGAAAAACCCTATAATACGAGTCATTAGTCTCATAAACGAAGCCAAAACATCCTAAGCAGACACCTGTGATAAAAATTCTTCGAAATCCACAGTAAACATAAAATACAAATTGCCAGAACAATGGAGCAACCCTGCTACAGAAATACTACACAATACTATTAGCGAATGCTAGTACTACCAGGACAGAAGAGATACACACCAGAAAAAAAAACCACTCGATTATGACAACGTAAAGAGACGGCAAAAACCCTCGTATTGTCTCACAAGAGCATGTGTCTAGTTAAAAAAAAAATAACCAAACAGTTGCGAATCATAGAGAAATGAAAAACATAAAAACCAACAAATTACTGCCAAAATACCAACGAACTTTCTATAAAATTCCCTTCCAACAACGTACATGGTCATTAATCAGAGAAAAAAACAAACATGTAATATAGCTGAGAAATATTTTAAAAATTGACATGGGACGAAAAGAAAAAAAAAATATTTCTTGTATGATCAAATCGCGTATGCAATAACACATTCTTTAGAGTCTACCAATGTAAGCAAAAAAAAAAAAAAAAAAAAAAAAGCAATGTTATATTTAATAAGAAAATTAGTACAAGCATTTTGTACACAAAAAAAGAGTTGTTACAGAAAAACAAAAATTTAACATGAGGCCAGAAAAATAGAATGTGTAGAAGGGGTGCTAAGCAAATAAGTACCTAATGGCAAAATCTATTAGAATGTAATAAATATTGAACTGATCATTCTTACCCTGTTACGTTGGGTGCAAAGATTCAGCATATTGACTCAACTTGCCTTCTCTTTCTTATCACAATAGTCGAAGTTTAAGTGCCGTTTCCACAGAGGGCCCCGCTACTAACTTGTTATAGAATGATTTCAGGTAACAAGCGAAAGAATACCAGTCGGAGAGCCAACGAAACGTCACTGAACAATAGTTTGGCATTGAAACAAGCAATAATACTACAGGAAGGTATCAAAACAAATCGAAGTGGCGTACTGATACAAGGGCAATAATTGTCCAAGCAACCAAAACGAAGAAAAAATTTACTAATAATAAATTTAATAAATGCAGTAAGACCTTGACCCTCGACATCCTTGACACAAAAAAAAAAAAAAAAAAAAAAAAAAACTGAAACTTACAATCATATCAATTTTCCATCCAATTCAAGTATAAACTGTTTAATAGCCCTGTATAGTGCATATGTAGATAAATAATAAGCAAGAAAACTGTTATTAAGCGATTATATAATATAAGTAACTGAGCGAATTCTAAAATAAATTTTTTGTACAAGGGAAGCGTGCTAACAATAAACAAAAATGTATACACATTTTAATGTGTATTTTTACAGCGAATTAAACCTGTATTTTTACAGCGAATTAAACCAGTAGAGGAAATAGGGATACAGCGCTTTAAACCACCCTCTTTCCTCTAACCAGAAAATGCTATACAACACAAACAACATAACACAGACATACACATCAAAAAGAAGATCGCCGCCAAGAATATCGGCGTCGTGGCCTCAGACGTGTTACGTACGATAGCATATAGCTTTGCGTGCGTGCGCCTCTGCTGGCTTGGGCCTGAAAGGTAGGGTAATAGAGAGGAGAGGTGATAGGAAAGGGAGAGAGAAGGGACAGGGAGATCAGCTAGAAACGCGAGAGGGTAAGGACGAAGTCTGCGAGACGAGAAAACACGCACAACTTCCCTCAATGATAAGTAACTCTAATAAAGTATAAGTAACAACAAGTCACGCTTCTATTTATTCCCACACCAAGAATCCCACGTAACAACTCCTTCAGATCAGTATTTACTATTTTTAAAATTTTCTTTGCCTTTTGTCTATTATTCTTAAACGGTAAATGGTGTATAATTTTTTTCATACAAATAGCGCATTTCATATAAACGCTCTTAATTTCTTTTGATAGACCTTTGACTAATTTATTCTTACATTAATTCTTTAAATATTTTAAAAATATATGCCCTCAAATACGATGCCATGTTTTCTTTGAAGTAATTTTATCATTACTCTTGGTACTCGTATGATTAACAGTAATCTTATAATCATTTTAAAACTCACTTTGCATTCTTTACAATTTATCTGTTTAAAACGCGATAGCTAAAGGCACACCCTCAGTGTTATAAATTTTTGCCGTATTATTTTGAGCAACAAGCTTATTTTTATCCATGAATCTTGATAAACTTATTATATTTTCTTTCATTTCTTTAACATAGCAGAAATTAGACATTCTAATTCCCACTAATCTATCGTACACTTTAGAGTATCTCGAAATTCCCCCTATTATAGTCACTTTTAAACTTCTACCATCTTCTAAATTTAGGTCAGCTAGATTTTACTGATATAAAACATTATGAAAAACATCATCTTGATTTATTACATGATTAGTACAACCACTGTCTAAAAGCCAGTCAATACGTTTACCTTGCGTTTCGCTATGCATCGCAGTAGACTTGACGATCTTTGCAGAAAAGGTGCTGAACAAGCTGTTGCCTTGCTGCTACGCTTCTTGTTGTGACACGTGGCCTCTGTCATGTTGTCTACGTCTCTGCTTCTACCTCTGCCTCTCGATGCTCCTTGCTACGTGTTATTTCCACGAATTACTTGGCGTCCACCCCCTATATGCTCGGCCTCCATAGCCAGCATTGTTTACATTCGGACAGTCTTTTTTTAAATTTCCGATTTTACCGCAGCCATAGCACGTTTTTCCTCGTTTCCCGTCATCTTTCGACTTCAACATAAAAGCATTTGATTTTACACTTGCACTAGCACTTTTACAGCACTTACATTTATTTTCCATCTCTAACATTTCAATTGTATCAATCACATAATTAGCTGTTTAATCTTTCGATTTTAACGTTGTCTACTAAATCACTTATATAACTATAGAATTTTGGTAATATTTCTAATAAATAGTTTAATTCTCCTTTTCTCTCACTTTTTCACTAGCTGCTTTCAACTCGTTTACAAATTCTTCAAATTCACCAGTAAAAACTAACGATTCTTGAAAATCTTTCAATTTTATTATCTCTAGCATATTATCTTTAAATTTTTTAATACTTTTAAATACATAGCAACAAACTTTTTCATTTTCTAAAATACCGAATACAAATCACTGACAAATTCCAGCTGCTTATTCAAAATAGCAATGTAAATATGATGCATGGCCTTCAAGTCACTTTCAACTTCTTCGTCTTTTTTGTTCGTCGATACTCTTTTTCTTCCGATTACTGTTGCACATTTTCTTAACTTTTAAAACATAGTGATTATTTTTCCAGTGTGCAAGATCTTGACAAACAAACACAGGTTTTTAAATTTCTGCCATTTTGAAATTGCTGATTTGCTCATTTGAATTCGGTTCTTCTTTCTCCTTAAAAATACAATTTTTCAAAGCGAGTGTGTCTTGATCACGCTAACAACAACTTTTCCTTGACTTCTCAGTGTTGGATTGATACTTTTTTCATACGTAATTAACTGCATATAATCTTTAAAATTCATCAAATTTAACGGGACACAAGAATAATAACGGTACACACTCACAAGAACTTTTTCTCGATTTTCCAATGTTGATTGGCACTTTTATTACATGTAACCTCGCTCTGTTACCATGTTATCATCTTGAAGAATTTTTTCCGAGGATCGGGAATAAGCACGGACTGTTAAATGGAAAAACACGTTTTTTATAAAAGAGAAAAATACAACTTATACAAAAAGTGCCAAGCCAGCCAATCTTACATGTACACAATTGCATGCTTTGATGGACAGACGAGATCTATCTGCCTGCTTGCTTCGTCAGAGCATCACGCATCCGCGACACTGTTGGCCTGTACTCGTCTAGAGATGTCGCTACTAATACATTTTTCTTACATTAGTTTAATATGTTTATTGCCTCCAGTATAAATGTATAACATTCCTAATATAAAGCATTTCAAGTCTTTCTTCCCATTTGACTTCTTGCGACTTAAGGATTAGTTAAAACTTTTTTGAGCATTAAGGGCTGTTTTTTGCTAACTTTGTTAAGTTGTTATATGTATATTTGTTGGCAAGGTAGATTGATGTTCAATGTTCCCAAAAAAAAATTAGTTACCTAAACTTTTTGTTTGTTTAAGGTTCCAACAAACATGATCGCCAGGATACCTCAGGATAATCTTCTTTGGCCTGTTGTTGTAGAACCATACTAATAAAAAAAACAAAATCTGAAGAGTTAGAGCTAGTAGTGAAGCTTCTTCGCATTGCTTCCTAGTGTTGTATCGCAGATGTTAGTGTCTAAAGCACCAATGTATTTTTCAGAGCTTAGTCGTTTCGGTAATCTCAAGTGGGGAGGTTAGTTCGTGAAACTTGCCCATTAAAAACTGTTCCGTTAGCTCAAGTTTACTTTTCTTTATAGCTGTTACAAGGTCCTTAGTGTAACAGCTATACATTTTGTGGTGACATTTCTATGTTGTCGATTCTTGAAATATCGTCCTCGTTCATTTATGTGTAAATATGTAAAAGTACGATGTATGACACAAATATTTTAAGTGCATGCAGACATTATAAAACTGAGGTGTATGTAACGATTATATTGCGTGTATACATTTCTAACCATGACGTCACAATACGTATACCAAAGTTTCCAGTAAATGCTCTTGCATTTATCAAAATTTTTAGTGTACACTGAAACTTACACTGAAGTTGTTAGTGTACGCTTCAGTGTACATCTAGAATTTTAAGATCATGTAAGATGAACGCTGTATTTATGTTGGTAATGACTTGCAACATTTATTACGCTTTACATGCACGTGCTAAATGCTATTTTTCATAAAAAAGCCGACGAAATAAGGTCATGAGCAGGCATTTTTACGTAGGTTTTTATGATACACTTAACTTTGTTAGAAGTAAAAAAAAAAGTAATTTCTTTAGTTGAAAAGGGGAAGGAAATACTAATCATTTTATTCTTAACATTAGTTTGCCTACTAAAAGGAGTTAAAAAATCCAGTAATATGGTTATCAATATTTTATTGTGTCTCCTAATTTAATAAGTTTAAAGTAAGTAGCTATAATATAATTGTCGCACTTCTAGTTACGTACAGTAAAGTTGCAACGAAAGAGTCAGCCATTATTTTATCTTTACGCTCTTAAGCTTTCTTTTTACTAAAACAGCTGTACACAAGCGAAGGAAAAAAAAAAGTGCACTGGTGCTCAAACTCACGACCACGTTATACATGCCACACGACCTGTTATGTGTCAACTTATAAACACCTACACAGCACCTTAAGTTTCATCAAGATTTTTTATGCACCCTTCGTCGTACATCGAGAATTTTATTGCACGATATGCTTACACGCAAAGTAAGAGTGCACACACACCTCAGTTTTTTATTCTCAGTTTACGTTAAAAATGACATGTGATACATTATACTTCATTGTTTGTACCTGCTTATTAACGATGCTCTTTCATTTTCATCTTGGTTTTCAATGCTTGGATGTAAGAACAGTAATTATTTAGGACAAAATTCCTCCGTATAGGTTCGCCTACCGTAGACCTCAGAAAGGATCGACAATTCCGGGCTCAATGCTTAGAGTTAAGAGGGTAACATAAGGTCATCAGTGGCGTGAGTTCCCAGGCTCACGACAAATAGCTCCGCTCGTGAGGTCTGCTAGTGAATGACTGACTCAATTTAATAGTAACCAGCTTTATATAGTATGTTATTTAACGAATTGTTGCCAAGAATGATGGTAGAAATGTATTTTTTAGCAAGGTAGTTAAATGTTAGATGGCCTTTAAAAGAATTAATGAGATTGATAGTTAAGGTAGTTCACTCGGCCCAGTGGTACTCCACTCAATGAAATGGCATACAGATTATGCTGTCTTGTACCCGTACAAGAATTAGTTGATAACCACTGTGCTCTTATTTTGTTCACTTGTTGCGCAAAATGACAAAATCAGAGTTCTATGCATCTGTCAGCATAACGCTCTATAGCAACTGTAGCCTCTCTCTCGCGTGGCTCAGCAAAAAACTACGTGATTTGGATTAAAATATCTCTTAATCTAGTACCGATTGCTGTATTTAACAAAATCTTATCCTAATTCTTGTTTTCTAAAATGTTACTAATTAGTTTCTTAAATTTCTAGAAGAGATACTTTTTATATAGTTAGATAAAAAATTAGTTCTTAAGTGTGTTTCCCGTATACTCGTGTGTCAAAAGTGTCAACTTTGAACTCGAATATCTTGAAAACGAGTACCGCTTGCTACCTAAACAAAAATTTTACAATATCCGTTGAATTCTTAACTAAAACATACTTAAAAAAATTAAGTCTAGATGAAAATCATTTTTTCGAGTGACCTACTTTAAGTAAAAAGCGTTAATACTGATGATGTCTTTAAAAATGGTCAGTGGTGATACTTATCGTTACGCTTATCGTTAGTTGAGAAAGTGAGCCTAGAAAATATCTTCTCTATGGGTATGTCGTTAGGAAAAATCAATCGTGGCTGCCCAAAACCCTCAAGGGTCTTTTCCTTGACTTTCTGTTGTACCAAAATCTGCTCTGGTAACACTTAATCGGTTGAAAGAATCGGTTAAAATCCTTACTTGCTAAAGCAAATTGTGCTCAGGCTTTACGTCTTCTGGTATTACGCTGGAGACGTTAGCGATCGGAGAGCCTATTTATTAGTGGCACTAGTTAATCTTAGTGGTTTGGAATGAAGTCCAATATAAGTTGCTGGTGCCGTCGAACAGTGTCGTCGATAGCCAGCTGCACGACTCCAGGTTTATGCTTCATAGATTGCCAGTAAACGACTATAATTTTTGGCCATTTGCTCAGGGATATTATAACCAGATTTACTTAATTTTATTGTCGATAGCTTTGATATTACTTTTACGCTACTTATCAGATCCTACTAAACTACAGAGAAAATCTATCATATTGTTGTTAATCTTTAAGCTTATTTACGGCTTTAAATTTTCTCAAGATAAAAACTATACTGTATATTTTCTATTTAATCAGAAATATACGTATAAAAAATTATTATGGTGTGCCTAAAATGCATATGTTTATGTGTACGTGCATGCGTGAGTGTGTGTTTATTTGTGTGTGTACGTGTGTGTGTCCAGTGAGGTTAATTCTTTTTTGACGTAATATGCTATGTGAAGAGCATCATTTTTGTAATTATCAGTACATACTAATATAAAAATGCTATTTAAGTGTATTCTAACGTACTCATATATTTCATATTTTTAGCTGTCTGTTCTTTTGGGATGAATGCGGTCAGTAAATATTGGTACCACTCCACTTAATCATTCGACACAATCACTTGACTGTGTTATTCTGTCCTTGTGTACTATACACTGTTAGGTCTTTTTAAAGTAGTTATTTAATCAGTAATCGTTTTCAGGACTTATTTTGAGACGGTATGACATTTTTTTATCATTTACTGATAATCTTATCATAAAGCCCATAGCAGCAAGAAATAGTTTTGAAAAAAATAACGCTTAATTTCACTTTCCGGGCTCTTTATGCGTGTATATCATTAATCTTATAATAATGCGTAACCTCTTATTTTTAACATGGCTGATTATGGGGCGTTGTTGTCCGAAGAATTTATATGTTTTCTGTTAGTAGATGTGTGTAACTGTGCTTCTTTCGTTCCCATTTGTGTGTAAATGAAGCTTTTTGGTTACAGTGTGTATTGCTGGTCAACACCAACATGAGAGCCAGTTGGTACCCTCGGCTACTGCTCCCAGAAACTATTGATAGAGTACACCGATATATGCTCACTAGATTTAACCTTAGAGGCTAAACGTCACGTGTGGCAGTAACATTTTTTTTACTGTAGGCTCAATGATGACATTTTTCAGTACACTAGAAAAGATACCTAATTTATACAAAGCTTTACACACATTTAATAAAAAAAAAAGAGTTTTGGAAAGCAGAGTTTGAGCAAATATCATTCAAATTATATGTGAAGCTGTATTCTTTGTTATCTATATTAGATGGCTCATGCAAATCCCTTTAGTTCAGAGCAGACAGACCTTCAATAACAGCATCTTATAATGTGTATTTCTTCGTCTCTACAGCGACTTACCATTGGAGAGGAAATACCGTAATTATTTACTCTCGTACGTCTCTACTCGATGATTCGCGCTCTCGACTCTCCCTTCACTGGATCTATCTGAAAAGGGGATTCGCGTCTGGGTCAAATAAACAACATAGAGTGACTTTGACTTTACTTCACGTATTTATTATAATAACTAAGACATCTCTCTTTGGTCCCCATTATACTTCCGTAATCCCTCTATCGCAACCACGACGCCAGTTGTGCGCTCAGAGACACGATGTTCGCTTAGGCACACCCACACACACGCACTCTTACACTCTATTTCTTCCACGCGACTCTCGGTTGGAGCCAGGCCTCCTCAACGCGGCTGGCACACACACACACCCTCCCTTGGCCCGATCTCTAGCCCGTGGAATAGGTCACCGTCATGGCCCGTAAAGGCTACGGTGACGTCCCCCAAGAGGTGCCTTCGGCGTTTGCTTCCCGTCTATGCCCCCACCTGTACCCTCTCTCCTCTCTCTCTCTCTCTCTCACTCTCACTCGGTTCCTGTCCCTCCCTCACACACTTGTCCGACGCATCCATCCTCACGTCTCGACGGATGACCAACCGTGGCACGAAAAAATCACTGCCCAATGCCCCGATCCTTCCGCTCCTGCTCTCACGTCTATCGCTGTAGCTGACAATCTCACCCGTGTCTCCTCTTAACCTACACACTATACCTTGGCGTATCCCGTGCTTCCTTACTGTAAGACAAGTCTACCATGAACGTCGAGGGTTGCAGTCTGGGAAGTCGATGCTGCATGATACCTGGGCCTCTCTCGCCTGCTGTCCCGTACCCCTTCTTCCTAGGGCTCGGCTCGGATCGTCACGGGAGGACGCTTCGTCTCAAGATGGCCGCCGTTCAGGGACGGATGGGTTGGGATCAGGCTTATTTTTCCGGATCTTTCTTCCCGCTCACTCTCTCACTCGCTCTCTCTCTCTCTCTCGCACTTAATACTCGCTTACTCTCTGCTCTCTGGTTCCATGTTCTCTCTCCTACACTTTGCGCTCGGTGGTCTCAAACCCACTAAACTCATCAATCGCGTCAGTCCCCAACTCGTCGCTTGGTAGGTCAACTAGTTATCTTTTGACCCAACTACTCTGTCCCTACCTTATCCACCGATCTCTCTCACTCGTGTCGCCGCCGCGGCACTGACAAAAATCTCCATACGCACTCTTTATACTACCTTGACCCATTGGACCTTCGCGTCTCGTCCTTTCTTCTCCTGGGGAAAAATTCTCTACCATAGAGAACACGGAAAAGGCTACGGATATACATCAGCAAAATTATTTAGCTTCAGAGCAGGGGCGTCGACTGTGGCGTGGCAAACAAAATTGCGAAGCAAATTTTGTCACGTCACAATCTGTATGAAAGTGTCCAGACATATGGCATTATATAGTTCTGGTAAGTGTTGGAGAAGCAGAGATCTTCAAGTTGATTATGGTAAAATCATTTTTACTGGTAATCTGTTGTGGTTAGAATTATTCTTAATTCGTGACAAGACAATTGTCACTCAAACGAATGTAGTCAACTGTGGAGTCAGACGTAGTACAGTGGTAAGTGAAGCCAAAGCCAAAAAAGATTCTATTTAAGACGAAGGATAACAAACGTTACGTTAAAATGCCTAGGTTGATGGTCTTGAAGATCAAGTCTATGTTGGAATCTTCTGAGGGCACAGTTGCAATTAACGATGGCAGACTTAACTTTAATCTTTGAACCATCTTCTGGTAGACTGTAGACAACAGCACACAGAGTAGAATATCTGTAACTTTTCAATTTAGCTAGTAAATATGATATAGGGCCTATCATATGCTTGTCAGATAAAGGGTGAGAGAAAAAGAGATTGGTTAATTAAGAGAGAGAAAGAAAGAGAGAGACAGAGAGAAAGAGAAAGAGAGAAAGAGAGAGAGAGACAGAGAGAAAGAGAGAGAGAGAGCATAAATCTGTTACTGCAATACGCTGTACAACTCTTGCTGTTAAAAGTGTATATAGTAGTGGGGGGACAAACAGGAACGGAAGGGACTTGAAATGTGTCTAGCTTTCCTTACTTTTGTCAAGTGAGGGACCTATGGCATTAGAAGCTTTGCTAGAAAAATCTCCTGTGCCAATACAAATGGTCTTTTAAGTAAATATAATTAAATTATTTACATTATCAAATGATTATTTTGAAAATTATTGATTATATTAAATCACAGTGTTTCAAATACTTAAACGAAACTAAAAATACTTATCTTAAAATGAACATTGCTGTTTAGAAGTTATTAAATTGTTTGTAAATAAGATGATGTTTGCTTTAAATGTTTCTTTAATCATTAACTATATCTTGATACATTATTTGTGTACACTAAGAAAAACGTTAAAATGTTTGTAAGAATTTGTAACTAGTAAATTTTTTTTGTTTAATTGGTTTTATATAATTGTTTTGTTAAATACATTAAATTATACTTGATAAGTAGCACCACAAATCTAAAGTAAAAAAAAAATTATACTTCAAATATAGTTTTTTCGTCATAGTTTTAATAGTGTTGACAATCTCTAATAGCAATTTTATCAGTCAATAAACATAATTACTTAATTATAATATTACTAAGCTTACGCTTAAGTATCAGTAGTGTTTTAAAATTAATTATAGCATAACTAGTTTAAGGTAATAAGGTGGGTAGCCTCTTAGCTTATATCGAGTATTAAGTCATGATCTAAAAGATTCTGCTTGTCTTAAATTATTTCTTCGTTAATTAGTAAAAAGTAACCAATCCTGCAGCTAAGATGAATGTCAGGTGACGGATCGTTTTAGTAATAGTGTCTACACAGGCTTAGTATAGGGATTCTATAGTAGCTTAGGTATAGTTTCTTACGTTGCATAACATAGCCCTTTAAGTCAGCTCTCAGCTGTCTGCATTCTGCAGAGTACATATATATAGGTATAACTACAGCTGAGCAATGTTGCTACATTCTTGAACTTAGGAGCGTACCGTAAGCAGTTCATCAATTAGGGCACCATAAAACTTTTTTGTTTTTTTATAGTAACTCACTAAAATAACAGATAAAATATAGAATATGGCTGATAACAGTCTCTACGATAATTTTATACCGTATTTTAAAGAAAATAATGATTAATTTTTAGTCTCCCCATTTTGATACGGCCTTAAGGTGGCTCCAGTGGCCTCAATGTTAAAATTATAAATAACCCAACCGAGGTTAATAAAATTGAATTATATTCTTTGAATTCCCATCTTTCTATTCGTAAAAAAAAAAATTAAGGTTGACGATGAAAATTGTAAGAAATCATGCTTACAAAATCGTAGTTTTCAGACGGGTTGGATAGGAAATGCAAGCTTACGCGATGTACAACCTACTGCTGCACTTATGTAAATAACCCGTAAGGTGTAAGAAACATACTATCTTGTATATATTATTACGCAGTTTTCGATGACATGAGAAAAGTGTCTTGTTATCGAACAAAATCTTTAAATAATCAGAGACTAAATATACAGTTGCGAGTTCAAGTCAGCTCTCAGCTGTCTGCATTCTGCAGAGTACATATATATAGGTATAACTACTCTTGAACTTAGGAGCGTACCGTAACAGTTCATCAATTAGGGCACCATAAAACTTTTTTGTTTTTTTATATTAACTCACTAAAGTTACAGATAAAATGTAGAATATGGCTTACAACAGTCTCTACGATAATTTTATACCATATTTTAAAGAAAATAATGATTAATTTTTAGTCTCCCCATTTTGATACGGCACTAGGCGCTGGAGCCACCTTAAGAAAACATCAATTCATGTTTATAGTTTTTTTAAGATCAATAACTTTCAGGTTGTTTCTTAATTATAAAACGAACTAGATTACTTGAATCATATCTTTATTGTTGAGCTTGACTGCTTTTACCTTACAGAAACATAATTGTTTACCCTATAAGAACTTTAAATGTAGGTTTTCTTACACTTTAAGCCCAAAAAAATAAAAATAGACGCTAGAAAGAAGAATTCCTTGATATCACTCTTTTTAAAATAGTAAAATCGTAAAATTACTGTTTATAAATGGTAGTTCTAAAGATTTACTCTTTTCAAAAAAGTAATATTTAAGTTTTGTTGTTTCAAAAAAAGTAAAAAGCCAAAATGACTCTTTTTCAAAAGAGCAAACTTAAATATCCTCTTTAAAAACGAGTAAAAAGCCAACATCACTCTTTTTGAAAGAGCAAGCCTAAATGTCCTCTTTTGACAAAAGTAAGAAGCTAGAATTTCTTTTTTTATAAGAGTGAACTTAAATTTTTTCTTTTTAAAACAATAGATCTCGAACACAACTCTTTTTAAAAAATGTCACTAGTAATATTTATTTTATTAGAACTTACCGTTTTGAAGAATCAAGTACGCTATATTTTTAAAAACCGTAAAAAGAAAGAAAAAGTATGCAAAATACATTTTAAGGTAAAAGCATATTATGCCTGCTTGTGTATCATTAACCTCGCAAGTACCTATACAGACCAAGACTTTTTTATTTAATAGTTAGTATTTATGCAGTATTTTTTGTAGCAATTCTGGCTATTGAAGTGGCAGCTGGTTAAGATTTTCGACCACTCTCAGATATCCCTTCATGGTTTCATATATTTTTATTATAAATTTTCACTTTTAAAAAAGAAATTTTCTTTTCTTACTTTTTTAAAAGATTAAGAACCCTGTAGTCACTTTTTTCAATAAGGGAAAGTAGAAACACTTTTGTTTTTCAATAAAAAATGTATAGAGAAAACAGCCAGAATCCCTACAAAAAGTATTGCATAAATACCACTTGTTTGAAAAAAGGTCTTGATCCATACAGGTATTTGCGAAGTTATGGATACACGAGCAGTCATATTTCGCTTGTACTTTAAGAAGTCTTTTGTATACAAACTCGTATTTTTTTCTGTTAAAAATGTATAGCGTTGTTGATTCTTCAAAAGGGCAAATTTTTATTAAATATAGATTTTCAGTTTCCTCTTTTAAAAAGAGTTGTATTCAAAAGTTACTGTTTTTAAAAGAGCAAATTCAAGTTTCCTTTTTTGAAAAAAGCCATTTATTTGGGCTTGTTATTCTTTTTGGAAGAGTAACTTTAAGTTTTTAATTTTTGTGTTTTTAATCCATATAGCAGCTTAGAAGGGAAAATTTGTTTTTTTATACCTCATTATGCATTATGAATTTTATGATGACTTTTCGTGGTTTGACGAGAACTGGTTTTTTGCATTTACATGGATCAAAAATTCGTTTTTCGAAGTTTACTATGATCTTATTTAATGATGAATAAGAGTTTGACTTATTTTCCAATCTTATAAGAAAAAATATAAACAGTATTTATTTTTTAATTTGGAGCCTTTTGGTAACTTATTTTGACTAATTTTTATTAAAAAACAAAAACAAAATTTTAAGGATAAAAGGTATATTTCTAAAATGAATTAACATATTTAATACATTGAAAGCTAGAAATCATTTTTACCATGCCCTTTACTGTCAAAAAAAATAAATAAACGAAAGTCTTACACTTTATAAAAGTAGTTTTAATACAGTAAATGCTTTGTATTACTAAAAAAAAATTTTTTTTTTAAATATAGAAGGAATGTTTAACACAGTGTTTAATGAATAAAATAACATTTTAAGAAAAAGTGTGTGTCAGTGTGAGTGTATGTGTGCAGGTAATCAGTCAGATCTCAGGATTCCTACCACCACTTCAATAAATGAGGGCTCCAAACTTTTATTTTTTATTTTTTTATAGCTGCTTAAAAGAAAGAACTAAAATTTACACCTTAAATTAGAAACTGAAGCGTTTTTCTGAAGTTGAAAGCACAACTTATTTTTCTTGGTTTTTAAAATACTTACAATGTTATTTTCAGGCTGTTTCTTAATATAGTTCTTTCAGAGATTGTATTTCTGTAAGTGTTAGAGGCTTTCAAATACGGCTTTGCTGTCTGCATTATGTCATGTAAGTTTTTAATTCTATGGGTCGTGGATTACATTTCCAGTGAATGCAATTTTTTTCAGAAACTGTTTTGATCGGAAAAAACTCCCATATAACCCCGGCTTCTGGAGGACAAGTTTTTTCGTAGAATTTTCCTTCAGAGTAATTTTAGGGTTTTTTCCTTGCCTTACAGGTCTTCAGATCTGGGTGAATGCGAAACCGTGTTAGGGCTATAGATAGAGGTTACTGAGTCCGATGCGCAAGGCAGGAAAGGCAACACAGTGGCAAGTGGACCCGGTGAACCATCAGTGCAGAGAGTATCAGCTTAACTGGCAGAGTGTTTCACGGGAGATACTCATACTGTGCCCATGGATTCAGTATTATATCAGTAAAGGAGATTGAAAATGGCTTAAGCAATACATTTCCACACATAGGTGGTAAGTGGTTGGCCCCAGCGACTAGGCCAGGAAGCTGTCGCGGTATTCGAGTAAAAAAAAACAAAGAAAAAAGCATTTAATATTTTCATGATATTTACACTGCTTGTTTACTTGTATAGTTTCTTCTAAGTAAATATAAGCATAGTTATTAAGTATTAATTATTGTCAATGTTCGTTTGCAGTATTTATTAGTTCATCAATGTCGTATTTTAATTAAGAAAAGGCGTATCATCACACTGAATACATAGGAAGCCTGGGTGAAGACCGCATCACGACTGAAGGATCGAAAAAGGGTTGGTTAAGGGCGCTATTCCTCTCCTCAGCAACTCAGAGGGTTGATAAGATGAGAGCCATGGAGTGTACGAGCATACAGGTTTGTATACAGGCGTTGGGTCAAGATGCGTTTCTTCTTTTTCGTTCCATTTTAATTGACAAGCGTCGTTGTCAAGACAACGACACGACTCTTTTACTTTGTTTTTTCTTTGGCTGTAAAACAAACGTCAGTTTGCGATTATCGTCTGTAAAAACCAATTCAACTGAACTGTAAAATGAATTGAATCCCTAAACCTCGTTCATGTTTTTATCAAAAAAAAAGTTGATAACACTTTTGGCGACCGTGACAGGACTCATTTCATAAGTTATATTTTTGTTTTCGTAATTTGGTAATGATGAAGAGAATTCCCGGCCCACTCGAAGGCGGACCACCAGCGAGTCATTTTCGTCTCGACGAAGATCAAGAACCCCTGTATCGACCTCCAATGGATGTTGAAGAACCTGTGTTGCGTCCTTTCGGTTTTTTACGACGACCTTATGACAAAAATCAAGATGCTGATGCTGCTCTTCTAGAGAAAGCGAATCTACAACGTCGCGACCCAAAGGAGGATGAAAGAGAATAAGAGATTGAGGCTCCTCTGGCAGTTTGCGATCAACGTCATGCTGCTGCCCCACCAGTCCCAGAGCTTGCGCCTGCGCCTCGCGTGGTAGCTCGCCATCGAGTGCCACCACGTCAACGTCGTGCTGCTGCCCCACTGGCCCCAGAGCTTGCGCCTGCAGCTCCCGTGGTAGCTCGCGATCGAGCGCCGCCTTGTCAACGTCGTGCTGCTGTCCCACAGGCCCTAGAGCTTGTGCCTGCGGCTCCTGTGGTAGCTCGTCATCGAGCATTGCCTTGTCAACGTCGTGCTGCTGCCCCGCTGGCCCCAGAGCTTGCGTCTGCGGCTCCCATGGTAGGTCGCAATCGAGTGCCGCCTCGTCAACGACGTGTCGCTACCCCGCCAGTTCCAGAACTTGCGTCTGCGGCTCCCATGGTAGGTCGCAATCGAGCGCCGCCTCGTCAACGACGTGTCGCTACCCCGCCAGTTCCAGAGTTTGCGCCTGTAGCTTCCATGGTATCTCGCAACCGAGCGCCACCTCGTCAACGTCATGCTGCTGCCCCGCTGACCCCAAGCTTGCGCCCGTGGCTCACCTTCCAGTTCTCCAACATCATAACCTCTTAGAAAAAGAGGGTTTCTCAAACATGTCTTCGGAAGAAGAGTGTATGAGTAAAATAGAAACATCCCCCTTCGATTCAGGTAGCGAATTTAGTGAAATTGACTAACAAAATTTAAATGCGAATTTTAACCATTGTTAACATAGTACGCGTAAAGCACCTGAATCGGAGGATTTCATAAATAGTTTAACAAATGCGATTGAAACAACTTTAAACACTATCAGAGAGTTTAGCTTGTCCTCCAATAATTTAATGCTTATGAACAGAATGCCGTCAAAATCCTTGCCTTTATTTTCTGGTGATCCACTTGATTAGATAAAATTAAAAAAAGCTTACCAATTGTCAACAGAACAAGGCCATTAAAGTGATCAAGAAAATGTAATCAGGCTTTCAGAATCTTTAAAGTGAGATGCTCGTGAAGCAAGCAGTACGCTTTTTGTTGCCGGGACAAGTGCTAATGAAATAATGAAAAAATTGGAAATGAAATTTGGAAATATTAAATTTAGTTTAAGCAAAGTTATAAACGATGTTTGAAATTTACCAAGAATTGATTCGCGCAAAAGTAATTTAGTAGATATTGCTACCCACTTACAAAATTCCGTATCTGCAATTAAATCTATCAACAGCGTTGGTTACTTGCATAGTCCAGAATTACCGTTTGACATGATAAAAGAAATGCCTGAATTATTGATAAATAATTATATTTACTACGCCGCTTTCAAAGATAATGAAATGCCTGAGTTAGAAAAAATATCTGGGTTTTTATTTAACAAAGCAGAAATGGCAATATCCGCAGGAGTACTTTCATTTTCTTTGGATGAGTCTTCAAAAATATCTGAGCGTTCGAACCGTAGTAATAAAAACGAAAGAAATGTGTTTTTGGCAAGCATAACTAGACAAGGAAGAAACAAAGATAAGAAGTACGGGAGTTAAAGCAGTGTGTTTGAATTGTGATAATAATGATCATACAATTGTCGATTGTAGGGAATTTTATAAATTACGAATGGCTAAGCGTTGGAAGTTAGCTAAATCAAAAAAGTTATGCTGCAATTGCCTAAAAATGGGTCATCTTCGTGAAAATTGTAAACTATACTCATGTAAAAAATGTGGACGAAGGCGTCATGAGCTTTTGCATCAAACACAAAGAGAATCTTCCCATAAAATTTTTCAGCCCAACACAGAGGCATCATCAAATCAAATCAAGATAAAATGACTAGACTCAAAAAATTTAAAAACCGTTTTTTAAGAACGAAATTTTTATTCCCAAGTCTTCCTCAAAGTTATTCCGTTGTATATCGAGGGTTTTAGGAAATCAAAGAGAATAACTGTTTTTCTTGATGACGGCTCTTCAACTTCTACTATTCGGTCAGACATTAAAGATGAAATTGGAGGTAAGGTCTCAGGCATTAATTTGACTATAAATAGTCTCGGTGGTCTTACTTTATCAAACAAAAAAGTCGATCTTCTTTTAAAACGTGAAAACGCAACTTTTCAGATAAATAACGTCTTAATTGTTGATAGTCTCCCTTTAACATCTTAAATCATAAACGAACACGTTATACGACAATGTGAAAAAACGACTGAGATTCTTATGAAACCGTTTAATGAAACTCCGGCAGTGCTTATTGGTCAAGATCACATAGACCTTATTTTGTCGCGAGAAATCCGAGAAATACAAAGTAATACTTTTTTCGTGACTCAATGCTTACTTGGTTGGTCGATTCATGGTTATTATAATCCCAATTTTATAGAACACAGTAAAAATCTCAAGTTAATTATGTTGAAACAGCAATTGATTGTTTTTCACCCCTGAATAGTTCTTCTCCAGGTGAAATTTCGAGCGATACCGATTTTCATTGTAAATTTGATGAGCTGAATAAACTTGTGAGATTTTACTTCGGTTTTGACTCTTTGGGGATGAGCGATGATTTATCAGTGAAAATTGAGGACGAGAGAGCTTTGAAAATTTTGAATGAAACAAGTATTTTGGAAAACAGACGATAAAATTTTTTCTTCCGGCAAAAAAACTGCACTTCCTAGACCGACTTTACTGGAAAGAAAGCTTGACAAAGATAAAACTTATTCAAATTTATACTATATAGAAAAGTCGCAACTTTTTGAAAATAAGCTTGCAATTAAAGATAATGAATGTCCTTTAATTATAGAATTCGTTATTTACCTCATTTTGGGGTTCAAAATGTCAATAAACCAGGAAAAGTCCGCTTAGTTTTTAATGCTGCTGCTAAATCAGAATCAAAAAGCTTTAACAATCTGTTATTAGCTGGTCCCGATTTATTCAAACCGCTTCCAGGCATTATCATGCGATTTCGTCAATTTTCTTTCTTAGTAAAGTCAGACATACGTGACATGTTTTTAAAAATTCAAATCAGAAAGGAAGACCGTAACACTCAACGTTTTCTGTGGAGGGAAAAGATAGATCCAATCCACTACAGGAATCTCTAATGAGTTCTTTATTATTCGGGGCTGAGTCATCTCCTTGTACTGCATTATTTATTAAGGATAAAAATGCAGACTTGTTCAAATTACAATTTCCAAGAAGTTGACAAAGTTTAATACGAAATTGTTATATGGATGATTTTTCGGACAGCTGTGAGTCACGCGAAGAAGCTCGTGATCGTATTCAAGAAATCATTGAAATTAACTAACACGCGAGCTGGGAAATGCTTAGCTGGTCCAGTAATAATTCATCCTTATTAACAAATATACAAAAAAATTGAAGACTCATCTCAACTTTTTAGAATAGATTCCCCTGAAAATGGAGGAGAAAAGATTTTAGGCTTACGATGGTTTAATGAATCAGATGAACTTGGTTTTAATGTAAACTTGAATAAAATCGGCAATGAATTAATTAATGAAACTAAAATACCAACAAAAAAAAATTTTTAAGCGTTCTAATGTCAATTTTCGACCCTTCAGGCTTTCTGACCCCTTCCACCTTCCACTCTCCAATCTTGATACAAAGTGTGTGTTCAAGTGGCGTTAAATGGGATGAAAAGATATATAATAAGGAATTTTCTAAATGGAAGGAATGGCTAAATTACCTAAAATTTGCGAAAATGTGTCAATTGAATAGATGCTATCAATTAAGTGAATTCCAAATTATAGAAGCCGAATTACATATTTTTTGCGACGCCAGTTCAAAAGCTCACGCAATCGTTGCTTATTAGCGTTTTTTACTCAGAGAGAATTTGTTTCACACTAGTATTGTTGTGGCCAAAAGTCACGTAGCAACAATTAAACCAACTACGATTCCGTGATTAGAACTCCAAGCTGCTCTTTTGGCCACCCAACTCGCGAAATTAATTGTAAAAGAACACGATTATAAATTAACGCGATCTGTATTTTGGTCAGATTCTGCTACGGTGCTTTCTTGGATTAAAAAAGAGCCAAGAGACTTTAAAATGTTCGTAGCAAATCGTTTTATTTAGATACGAGAAAATTCAAAAGGAAGCGAATGGTGTTGGATTCTTTCGAAGGAAAATCCCGTCGATAAGGGAAGTCGATTTGCATCTGGAACCTTGAATAAAAATAGCCGTTGGTTTATAGGACCAGCATTTTTTAGAGAAAAAGAATCGCAATGGCCAGTTCAAAACATTGTCAATTACAGTAAAGTAAAGTACGATAATAAATTAAAAAAGGAAATTTTCTGTTCTAGTGTCGTTCAGGTTAGTGTCATTGATTTCAATCGATTTTCGAAATTTCTTCGTCTTATTTTTGCATTAGTACAAGTATATACAGCTATAGATAAATGGAAAAAAATCAAATTCGTTATCAATTACAAGATTTAAAGCAGAAAAATATTGCATTGAAAACTCTCAACAAATATCTTTTTTTAACGAATACATTGCTTTAACTAACAAAAAAGAAATTTCAAAAAACAGCCCACTTTGGAGTTTAGAACCCTTTATTGATAACAAAGGACTCATGAGAATCAGTGGAAGATTAGTTAATTTTAAAAGTATTGAGGATGAATCTTTTTATTAATCAATTATTTTACATGCAAAAGAAGCCTTTGTTAAACTTGTAATTAAATATTACCATGAAAAATATTTTCATGGCAGCAATGACACTGTTTTGAACGAGCTAAAATAGACCTTTCGGATATTATGGCTTAGACACGCGTTGAAAAGCTTAGTTTTTAATTGCGTAAAATGCAAATTACTAAAAGCAAAACCAGAAAATCCAAAAATGGCTCCACCTCCACCTGCTAGACTAGCGTATAAAATGAGGCCATTTTCGCATTGTGGGGTGGATTATTTTGGCCCGCTTCTAGTTAATATCGGTCGACGACGTGAAAGAAGGTGGGGAGTTTTATTAACTTGCATGTCAACAAGAGCCATACGTATAGAGGTTGCGCATAGTTTAAATACTGATTCAGCTATACTGACTTTCAAAAGATTCATTGCCCGAAGAGGTACTCCTTTAGTTATTTATTCGGATAATGGAACAAATTTTAAAGGTATGTGTAATGAACTAAGGGAAACTATAAAAGCTTGAGCTCAAAAAATAAAAAGTTCGAAGAATTCGCAGCGTGCAATAAAATTTATTGGAGTTTCAATCCCCCCTCTGCTCCTTACATCGGAGGAGCATGAAGGCGCTTAATAAGATCCGTAAAAGTTGCGATTTCTGCATCAGTGCAAGAGCAAGTTCTGAGAGACGAAACTTTATTGACAATTTTTGCTGAAATTGAACATGCAGTGAATTCTCACCCTTTAACTCACGTATCCTTGGATCCACGAGACAATGAAGCCTTGACCCCAAATCATTTTTTAATTAGAACATCATCTAGCATAATTAAATTTGATTCGAATAAAGTAATGAATTGTTGTTCAAGAAAACAATAGAAAATTTGTGAAATGACGACTCAATTGTTTTGAAAGCGATGGCTACGTGAGTACCTTCCTTCATTGATTCCAAGAAAAAAAGTGGAATGGAAAAGAAGCCCCTCTAAAGAAAGGAGATATTGTCTTAATTTTAGATGATAAAGTAGAACGGAATTAATGGAGAAGGGGACTAATTACGCGAGTTTTCCCTGGTTCTGATAATCAAGTTCGTACGGCAGAAGTTAAAACTATGTTTGGAAAATTCTTAAGACTGGCAAGAAAGCTAATCAAATTTGCGAATGAACAAAATTAACCTTTGTTTGGTGGGAGAATGTAGTTATTAAGTATTTATTGTTGTTAGTGCTTGTTTGCTGCATTTATTAGTTCATAAATGTGTATTTTAATTACAAAATGGCGTATCATCACACGGGATACATAGGAAGCCCGTGTAAAGACCGCATCACGACTGATCGAATAACGGTTGGTCAGGGATGCTTTTCCTCTCCTCAGCAACTCAGAGGGTTAATAAGAGGAGAGCCACGAAGTTGACAGGCATATAGATTTGTACACAGAAGTTTGGTCAAGATGCGTTTCTTCTTTTTCGTTCCATTTTAATTGACAAGCGTCGCTGTCAAGACAACGACACGACTCTTTTACTTTGTTTTTTCTTTGTCTGTTAAACGAACGTCAGTTTGTGATTATCCATCAGCCTGTAAAAACCGATTCAACTGAATTGTAAGATAAATCAAATCTTTTAACCTCGTTCTTTTTTTTATAAAAAAGGAGTTGATAACAATAAGAGTGTATTTATAAATGTTACTACAGCAACAAGAACTAGTAATTATAGGAGTAGTCGTATTCTAATCTTACATACACAAATTGCTACGTTTTCTTGCTTAAATTTCGATAAGTTACTTGTTAATTTGGATTCTGACGCTTTAAGTTAATCTCTTTTTTTTTTTTTTTTTTTTTTTTCATTTTTTGCGCTTTGATGTTTTTCTTTACGTTTTACTTTATTTTTTTTTTGTGAAGACAAAAATTTTTTTTTTAATTTTTTGTATATGAGTACAAAATAAATGTCGTTATTTTTAGTAATATTATCACCATACGCATAAGCATTTATGAATCCTAATATTTCATGTACTGTATCACAAAAAACTACCAAGATTTAAGCTGTGAGTACCCTATATCATAGTTAACCTCTTAGAAAGTTTAGTTGCTTAGACAAACCTTATTTACACTGCTTTATACGTAATTCAATACCCACTGCTAAATCCCGACGTATTTTTTCTTAATAAAGCATGACATACTGTGTAATTTTTTTGACTTTTTTATCTTACTAATATATAAAGCAAAGTCGCTAAAACCGTTGTAATCGCTAACCACGAAAACTACTGAACCGATTTTGCTGAAATTTTGCACACTGATTCATGATACTCCCTAGATGGTTTTAGTAAAGTTTTTATCATAAAAAATTTAATAACAATAGCAATAATTGAGCTCAAAGTTTTGCAAAAATACGCCAGCTTTTCACTTTAGTTCAGTGAAATCCGCTAGGTGGCGTCGACATAAAATCGAGGCTACCTGAAACAGAATTAAAAAAGTGTGGTTATAATAAGCCGGAGCGTCTCGATATCCATGCAGATGTACTCAGGCAGTTCAACGAACTGTACAGGGCATGCTGATGAAAGTCTTGCAGCTGGGTATCCCGGTTACGGACGACACTCTTCTGTAAGGGGGAAGGGACCTGTCCATTCACCCTGAATCTCGACGAGTGCGATCAAAAAAAAAATTAATTTCAACCGATGATGTCTCTGGCATAATACCAGGAGATATATCTAGCCGGAGCACAATCTGCACCAACTCTTCAGAGTTGTGTGGCAGTCCCACCATCCCACCTGGTGCAGTAGGAGAATTTTTGACTACAAATGTAAGCCAGGGAAAAACAGCTCCGAGGGGCACGGCAAGCCACAACGGCTACCTTCTTGGTCGTCGCGTCCCCAACGTTACGTATTTACGTTCCCTACTTAACCATCAATTTCATCGGTTCTTTTAAGGATCCACCTAAGTGTAAACTACCATGCCAACAAATACATTTTTACTACCATTTCCGGAAGCGATTCGTCGACTAAAAGACTATATTAACTAAAGACGGGCACTATTAAACAAAGTCAGTCATTCACTGTCAGACGTCACAAGCGGAGTTGTTCGCCGCAAGGCTGGGAACCCCAGTGACCGTCGATCCTATATTACCCTCTCGACTCTAAACATTCAACCAGGAATCACTGATCCTCTCCAAGGTCTGCGCTGGGAAAACCTACAAGAGCTATCAAGGAAAAAAAACTTGAGCCAACGGGACAGCCTCCACTGGACGAGTATCACTAACCAAACTCCCCGTCTAAGATCACCAAAACAACTGAATCTGCAAATGAAAAAGGTGCTTTAGACACCAACGTCTTCGACGTTATACCAGGAGACGTTGGGAAAGAGCACTACAACTAGCCCCAAAGCTTCGGACTTTGTAATTTTTCTTCCGAAGAAAGAGTTCGGGAGAAGCTCACTGGTCTTTTTTAGGGCCATCGAACGTTGAACTACCTTGCCAACAAATATAGTAGAACTTAACAAAGTTGACAGAAAACAGCTTTTAGTGGTTACAAAAATTTTAAGCATGCCAAAAGTCGCAAGAGGACGGATTGGAAGAAAAACTTCAAGTGTATCTAATAAATACAATTTTACTTAGGCGTCAAGAAACTGACGCAGAAAATTTATCGAGATTAAAACAGCAGCGTCAAAATCGACAACTAAAGAGTCCATTACGTGAGAGATCAGCTTTTTATTGTACCCTCACAGCAATCTCTGAAATCTTTAAAGATCCTACTTCAGATTTTTTAATGAGTAGAAAATGTATTTGTGTTTTTGTGGCAATAAAAATGTAGGGTTTAGGGTCCAGGACTTTTTTGCTCTGGTAATAAAGTTGTGAGATATGAGAAAAAAAAATTTTTTTTAATATATATTTTTTGGGGGTTTGAAATCTTAACAGCTTTAAAAAATAGCCCTTTTCGTGAATTACACGGGAGAAACTGTAAATCAACGGCTTCTTATGGCCACCGATTATTTTATAGCATAAAGAACGCACGTTACTTTTCAGCATAATTATTTTTTTGAATTTTTACACCTTATTGTTTGACCAAATAAACTATATTGATTCCCAGAAATTATGTTTTTATAAGAAGATTTTTGTTCTGAGATGTATTAGGAATATATGTAAAATTTCTAACTGAAAATGTTTCACATTACATGTCAACACACTACAGTGTTTTATTTAGTAAGTCTCGGGCAAAGCCGAGACGGGGGGCTGCTAGTATGTTATAGTTGTAAGTCAAACAATGATGAACGTATGGCTATTGCTATTATATATCATGATTTTTGAGAACTTACCATGTATTTTTCACACATTCACTTACTAGCATTTTAACTATACTCTCATTATTGATTGAATGCTTGACCACGCTCTCTGCACATTGGGAAGGAAACTCTAATAAATTCTGTAGAAGTATAAGAGCTCATTTTTTATAAAAACAAAACTAACTTTTTTTCTTAATTTGCTTGTTAGAAATTTTTTCTTACAAGAAAACTACTAAAAAAAACGGGATAAAGTAAGTTGCAGTATAAACTGTTTATTAGTATTTACGTGAGATTTTTGTAATAAAAAAAAGATTTTTAACATAACATGCCAAACAAAAATATTTTTAAACACTTTGATATTATTAAAGTTGCAACTGGTCATAACTGTCATAAGCCATCAAATTATAATCCATTAATAACATATGTTATACTATCGAGATTAAATAGTATTGTTACTTTTTAAGTTATTTCTTTTAAGTATTATTGTACAAATATTGCATGCTTGAAAAAAAAAATTTTTATTTCAGCGTGTTCTACCAACGAGTCAGATTATCCATGCATTACAGATGGCGCTCACGTTTTGCAACAGTATGACTTCGCCGAAGACGATATTTATAAAAATATTTGTATAATGATACTACTGTACCTGATATTTAATATTCTAGGACTAATTTTTTTGTTCAGAAAGCTTAATAAATAAATATTATAACAAGCTTTGTACCTACTATAATGTTATTTAAACAATATTATTGCCAAAAAGTCGTAGTTGTTACAACAGAACCTAACTTACATGATCTTATACTTAAAAAGCAGGTTTCTTTAATAATGTTAAGTACACGGAAGATTGTTGTTACCAGAAAAACAGGTTCTATATGTTAGTACAAGTATTTTCGATACTCTGTACAAGAAAAATGTGTACTGGTACAGGTATATTTGGTACGGTAGTATACTTTAAAGTACCTTATTAAGTATAGATAAACCTTATACTTAGTACGTCAAAATCCGATACGTGGTGCAGGTTTTTCCTGTACCAGTACAGAAAGTTAGTCGGCCAGTGGGAGCATTCAGAATGTCAGTATATATATATATATATATATATACATACGTAGCTGTAAAAGTTCAAGAGGTTAGGATTTCAGTATATCCACCACAACACAATATAAAGTTCAATACATTAATACGAATATAACAAGATGTAATAATAAGTGCAGTAGGCACTTGTAGTCACTTTCCTGTTGCGTATAATATTATAATAATTGGTTTTCACTCGCAAAGAACAATTTACATATTGAGCCAACGTAACAATGACAATCCCATACATGTATGCAAGTATATATATATACACATACATATCTCCACTGTATATTATAAGCGCACGTACTATGCACGGTGGACGGTACAGTAGAAAGCCATTCGCAGTATACAAATTTAATAGACTATCTATGGTACAGAAAAATCCTGTACCAAAGCTGTTGAAAAACTTGTACTAGTATAGTTATAAAACCGACTAGTCACAGGTTTTTCGGTGATCCAGATAAGTATGTCAAAATTTTAGACTGGTTGCAGAAATCTCAAGACCTGTACGTTATTTTTCTATGCACATTACTTTTGGTATAGCTTATTCTGGTAACAACAATCTTCCGAGTAAAGAAGAAAAAAATAATTTTCCTGACCAAAGATCCATTTTTTTAATGATGTCCTCATAAATTATTTATATTATCAAGTAATAAAGTAAAACATTATCAAAACAATCCATTTTGAACATTATAGTTTTATATTTTTACTAAACATTGCAAACATAGTTACATATTTAAAGAAGTACAGCTCTATGCCTATAATCAAGCATTGATCCCCTACAAAATGACACAAATACTTTTACTTTTTTGCTTACATAATTTGTCTTATGATTATTTAAAAGTATAACACAATCATCTATTAAAAAATAAGATGAATTATTCCACGGAAATTTTTTTTCATCATCGTTAGAGCAAAAGGCATTCTTAAAAACTTTCCATGCGAAAAAAAACTTTTTTCTAGGTTTTGATATTTCACGTCTGTGAAATTTCTCTCATTACAATTCTGGAGGTCTACTCATCTATAGTTGTTTTCACAATATCTTCTGTAGTATACTGCTGTTCAAGCAAACAATAGCATGGCAAGAGCGTCAGCTCTATTTATTTTACTTTTAACAGGTCATGAAAAGAGATCTTCTGTAGGGCAGTGACGTAAAAAAAATTGAAATCGTTGTTACGTTAAAGAGGTGGTGTGTCCTGCTTCTTTTTGTTAAATGTTGTTTTTAGCCTTTGCCCTAGAACCTACGAATACTTTTAATGAACGACCAATACAACAACATACTCGGTAGAAAGATTTTTTTTTAAGTTACGTCCACAATAACGTTTCTGTGTATGACAAATTTGTAGTGTAGAATAATCCACAAAAATATCTGTAAATTATAATAACTACAATTAAGGTTTTCAAGTAGAAATTATCTGAACGACGAATTTGAGTTTTATTATAGTTTAAACTGACTCTATCTTACTTTAGTTATTTTACAATTTGGTCCCTGACTGGTGGAAGACGTTTGTGGTGTAAAGGTAAAGGTTTTTGTGCACTTGTTTAGGTATTGTTAATAAAGTAAGGTACTACTGCTGATGTTCATATTTTTAAGCAAGAGCTGAAAACAATCCCTGCTCAAGCAAGCAAGTCCATTTCTAAGAAAAATACGTTCTGTATGTGGGTAAGGCATCTGAAAACTAACAATAACCGGCATAAATAGGGTATCCAAATTGTTTTGCATGGTAATACAGTAAACAAAAAGTTGCATACTTAACAAAAGAAAACTAAATGTTCAAAACGAGGCACTAAGCGGTGGGTAAGACGACAAGTCCAAATACAATTGATAACAATATAGGATTCATAAAAGGCTGACTATGGCATTAAAAATAATTGAAAATCACTCTGCTGCTGCGTAATTCAAAGGGTCAATGTGAAAATTCGTGTGAATTTCGATGAAAAGTTGAAAAAATAATTTTTTGCGTAACAACGTCAGGGCAAAAACTTCAAACCTCCCGCTGGTTTGGAGGGCATTAGCAGGGCATAGAAAAGTCCATTCATAAGGTATAATCATTTTTTACCAATATTTTGGAAAGACTTTTACTTAGCTAAGGCACAGATTCATTCTTGCGCACAATTTACTGATACAAAGTCTCGTGAGGGCGATGAAAGTTTGCTGGATGATAATAAGAAATAGATTAGTGCAGATAAATATTTTTTGAAAGGCATGTACAAATATGAAATTAGTTACATAACTTTTTGTCAGCTGCCAAGATATATTCGCAAAATCTTAGCTATCGTTAATTGTGGCGATATGTGATGTATCATTTACACTCTTAGAAGTTTGCTAAAGGTCAGGAAAGAGGAGATAGTAGAAATTGGAGATCAAATCAAGGATGTGGTTGTGGAAAGTTTTATGCGGGAGTTCGGGGGAATCGTTTTGGTGAGAGTTAACATACCGAGCGAATACAGAGAGATGGGTAAATGATAACGAGTTCAGGAGCCTATAGCATTTGACAATAAGTCACCTTCTCGAATTAAAGGGATAATACAAAAATACTATGACGCTCGTTATTTCTGACTACAGGTTTGGTGCAGGGAAACTGGAAAACTCCGCTTAATTAAGAATCACATGAGTATACCACTTTTGTGCATGACGGCAAACTAAATCTTCTTAAGTTTATTCTATTTACATTAAAGACGATGAAGGTGGAATCTTTGCGATCACTTAGTATGGCACTGGGAAAAGAGCTTTTGAATATACTTGATACTTCCGAAAGACACGAAGTACATAGTTGGCTTAATTACGGGATAAGTTCCGTTAAAATAACTCTTTTAAAAATATTCAAATTTTATTATTTAGAAAAAAATAAATAAATGTATTTATGCAAATCATTATCTAACAGCCTCATCTTTTAAAGACTATTAACATCCTCAATAAATATACGTGTACACAAAAATAATGTTAATTAAGGTAAGAAGTCGACCAAGGTCAATTAAGTACTTGAAAAATTTTTTTCTAAGTTTTTACTTTTAATGCTTCTCTGTTAAAACTGTTCCAAACATATTTGTTGAGGTCTATAAAAAATAATAATATACGTATAATAACAATTAGGATACAATCTTTTTTCTTTGGTAGCATCAAACTATTAATGTAAAGAAAATAATAAAATGCAAGACAATAAAGTAATTCTTAAAAAATCTTGAATAGAATAACATATATTTGAGACGTGCACAAAAAAAGGAAAAAAAATATAAAATATAATTAATCGTATGTTATTGTACAGATAATTATGATTTTTCGTATACATCTGTGAATAAAAAGGTCTTTTTTGTCTTCTAACATTCTTTAGTTGTCTAGATTGGTTGATTTTCTTTTTTCTTTTATTGCCCTATGGTTAATTCCTTTAGTATTTTAAGATTTTATGTCACGCCAGTTCTAAGGCATAGTACAGATTGTGCCTTGAAACTCATGCCAATTGTATTTCACAATGCTGACACCATCTTTGCAAACGCAAGAAAGTTTTCTGCATATTTTATTGTGTCTAGTGTAGAAGGATTTAATATTCACCTTATATAAAACATTCTCACACAAAAAATAAATTGTTGTTTCCAATTTGGAACGACTTTTATTTTCTGAATATCATTTTTAAAAATTTTAAGTCCATCAAGGGCTTTTATACTTGACTCCTTATTACAGTAAGCAGTGAGCACCATAAACATAATATTACCGTTACTCTGTTTATGATGTAATAAATAGTATCTGATGTCATTTAACGGGCCAAACCTTATTATGACCTTGTCCACTCCTTGGATAACATCATTGACTGGCATTATTGCCATTAATTTATCATAAAGGTCGTTAGATTTTTGAATCAGTAGCATTAATTTATTTTCGTTCTCAATATTTTTGCAAGTATTTATACTCTTTAATTTGTGTATTCCTAAATCTTTCGGCTACAAAGTCCAGCAGTATTCGATTGTACGTCATACGTCTTCTACCTACTCAGAATTTTCATACTGTATAACAATGGGAAGAACTTTTTCCCGTTTCTATTTTTTGGTTCAGAAATGGATATCCTTCATTTGGTATGTGTGTTAAAATATTTTATCAATTTAATAGATGCTAGAGCTTTTTTACGTTCACACTTCTTTCCATAGTATTTTGATCTTACAAGTTGTAGTATTGAAGCAGCTTCTTCTTTGGCCATCTGCAGGGGTTTCTACAGTTGTGGTCAGCCAAGTACTCTTATCAAGTACGAGAGTTTTTATATTGATTAGCTTTGTAATGTTAGCACTATTTTTGGTCTCTTGTAGTACACTAAACATTGCCTCGTAACCCAAGTAATTCATAGCACAGGGCTCCTCTTGTATAGACTGGACTACTCCAAATCTTTTAATAATCTTCTTTTGGATAAGTCAGCTATAGCTTTCTGAAACAGCATCCATCAGCCATTATGTTGACGTTTTTTGACTCTCAATTATCCATGATAAATGTATGTCTGTAAGTGTCATTGGAGACTAAGAATATATGTGTGTGTACGTGTTTAACTCTAAGATTATGCTGTTAATGTTTATTTTGCATATGCATGTTACTAAATAAACGTCATGCTTAGGTTCGTGCATAGAAATACTCAGTTATTGCATCTGAAGATTTTATAATTTACACTGCAATACAAATAATTTTAGTGTTAACTATTGATCTGAATGTTCAAATAATTGTAATAAAATGTTCTTTTTAAATTCATTAAATCATGATACGTGTCTTCCAATACATGATGGTAATAATTGCACTACATAATAATTTGCTTATTATTTTTATAAAGCTTAAAACTTAAACCGTAAGATTGAGGGATATATCTTGTTGATGTCCAATATAACTTGTTTAATAATAGGACTCCATTATTCGGTTCATTTCCTGCACTAGCTGATTTTCTTTGGTGAATCGATGGTAATCAAAAGTTAGCATTTTTTCTTATGATTATGTATATCGTTGTGTTCTGCACGTACTGTTATATTTTTGATAAGTCACTATCATAAATAATTGCTAACAAAAAAGAATAATTTTAGTTTACGTTTGTACTTTGCCCATTTTTTAATGGGTCTGGCATATTTTGTATGACATTTAGGTTTATCATTCTGCAACACTAAAAAAGCGATTTCAGGATTCATATATTGTATACATATTCTTGGAATCGTCTTTCTGGATAAGAATTTACAGTATAGTAATATTCCAAAGTTCTGAGCCGAAAAAAATGGCTTAAAAAGTCTCTTTCCTACATTTTTTCTGTAACCCATAATAGAAAGCACCTAAGTCGTCTTAGTTCAGTAGTTCGTATATCGTTATTTTCACGTTCTGCTGATATTGTTACGTACGATAGCATATAGCTATGCGTGCGTGTGCCTCTGCTGGCTTGGGTCTGAAAGGTAGGGGAATAGAGATGAGAGGTGATAGGAAAGGGAGAGAGAAGGGACGGGGAGATCAGCGAGAGACGCGAGAGGGTAAAAGAGAGTCCACGAGACGAGAATACACGCACAACTTCCCTCAATGATAAGTAACTCTAACAAAGTATAAGTAACAACAAGTCACGCTTCTATTTACTCCCGCACCGAGAATCCCACGTAACAGCTGGTGTCAGAAGTGGGATACAGATAAAATTTTTTACGGTCTGTAGCATGCGCGGAAATCACTTAGTCTCACGAAACGAAAAAAAAAATTTTTTTTATCATTTTTATTTTTCTCGACTTAATTGACGTAATCAATGAAAGAAATAAAAAGAATATATCGCTCGTCACAAAGAGAAAAAAACGCGTCAAAAGTGCCAGACGACAAATTCAGCGTATCAAGTAAGTGCCGCAACATAAGACAAATTAAAAAAGTAGAGGAGATCAGGAATTTATAATCGGAAAAATCTTCGATACTTCAAGGATACCAGACAAGAAAAAACTGCATATCAAGCCAGTGGACTAATAAACCAGGATACTAGAGGCAGCTACCGTTCACTAAACTCAGAAAAATACAGACAAAGAAAAGGAACCACAGTACGCAAAGCCCAGACTACAGCCACAGAGGGAACATGGGATACACGGCACAGGAGAAGGGAAAAAAAGCGAAGGCAGAAGCTGAGCAACTTCCGAAAGGATCAAGACGGGGATTCATAAGTATGCACGGGATTATCGTTATGCTGACTATGGACACGGCAATCTGGTAAGTGAATTTTCATTACTCGTATTTACTATACTCATAACCCCCGAGGGAAATACGCACCTAAAAGGATAAATCTTATACATCGATATTATTTCTGAATCGCAATATCCAAAGGCCTTAGTGGCAACCCATACTTGCATGCACAAGCATACAACCGATACAAACGACAAACACCGAATACAAAATTTTTTAAAGTAGTTCATAAATACAAGGAGTAGCTAACCGAAAACAAAAACGAAAAAAAAGACAATCGACTAACACTCAAAAGAGTGCACGTATCTATCAGGCTAACTCAAAATACCCAGAAACGACAGCGTTTTACGATTAGAAAAATATATGTATACGGATTAAAAAAGCAGAAGACGAACTACGGAAAAAGGGACTAAACAGCAACACTATAAGTGATGCAGAAACAAATGATACACTGGGAAGGGAAGTACAGGAAGTCGTGAGGTGTACAGACATACACAAAAACAGGAACTATTGACACAGATGACGAAGTAATACAAATTAACGTAGAAGATGATCCGGAATCATGGACAGAGTGGCAGAAGGCCAGCAAAAAACAGGATCTTTTTATGATGAAAATGTTAAGGAAATTAACGCTAAGCATAAAACGCGCACAGTTATTTCATATACAAGACATAAGCGATAATAAGACTAATGCGCCATCCAACACAAAAACACATAGACCCCCCATATTGGAAAAATTAACTTCATATACCGAACGTGAAAATCCGACAACTGACATGAATCGACGAGTCACTAATCCACATAGCGATAAAATACAAGCCAAACACGACACAAATCTACACGATATAATAAGAGAGGCAGCGGCACAAGCGGTGCAACAATATACAAATCGAATACTTACACCTACACAACCAAAACATCAATTATCACAACAGACGTACGGAGAAGTTACACGGCGTCAAATACAAATGCAAGCCCCAGTAGCTCAAGATGAGCAAGAAATCGGGAATATGGCATCACCCACAATACAAACCACGACAATAATTATTATTATAGACAGAACACAGTGGCACCACTTTATTTTGCAGGAGAAGACAAGTAAGGTAGGGCAAATAGAAATTACTTAAACGCCCAAGACCGATTTACAGTGCCCCCACATTACACAGGAAACCCTAATTACGAACGCCCAATTAAGAACACTCTGGCATCACTAAGTCACCTAGCAGCAAACATAGCGATTTTTGGCAGCGATTCCATTAAACTAACCCTTTTCAAACAAATGGTAAGAGTGGTATCGTGGACGGTAAGCCCCGTGTACGAAAAATTTTTTATAGGCTCACTAGCGAATAAGCTGAAAGAAGCAGCCGCCAAATTTATACCGCGCCTGGTACAGTTCTCATCTGTAGATGAATTCTTAGTAGAATTGAAAAATAGGTATAGCAGCATCGGAAGCGTTGACACGTTATTAGCAAAATTAAAAGTAGTGAAACAGTACAGAGTGGAATTAGTGGAGGAATACAGCAGGCGTGTTCAAAAATTATACGATAAAATAATAACCCTATACGATTCGGACACAACACTATCACCCGGGCAACGACACGCATTAAAGGAGAGCGCTGAAAAAGAAGCTATAAAGCACTATACGTACGGGATACAATCACCTTACAACTACAGGGTAACATGCCTTAACCCAAAAACGTTAGGCGAAGCTATAGTAGCCGCGTTGAAAATGGAAAGCGACTCAAGCCTACGAGAAATAATGCCGGCACGAATCGAGGCCCAAATTTACCGAGCAAGAGCAGAAACAAGAGATACGGACGATCGTGCGAGCAGCCATGAGCAGGCAGAAGTACGCGACTCAACAGATAAAAATAAAATAACAGGGGACTATCAATATTGCTCATATTGCAATGAATACGGGGAGCATGCTACAAAAGTATGTATGATATTAGTAGCAGACGCAGCGAATAAGAGAATTCAGAACCCAGACATAAAAGCAAATGATCCACCAGTACAGATATTACAAGATAAACAAAACGTAAGGGATAAAAATTGCGCTTACTGCAAACGCAGGGGGCACTTAACAAGCGAATGCCGCACACTAGTAAAAGACGCAGAGAATGGGAGAATAAATCGGAGCGACGGACGCAAACAATTTAACAATAATAACAGGGAAAATACGGAAGGAAATTACCGGAAAAATTATAATTACCCCCCTAATACGTATAGCCAAAACTATAACAACGATTATAGAAGGACTCCTATAACAATACAGGCTACAACAGATATAATAACTACAACAGAGACACTAATTACCCAAGAAATAATAATAACAATTACAACAACCAGTACGGTAACTACAATAATTATAGAGGAAATTATAATTATAACAGAAATTATAATAGGGATGAAAATTATAACGACAGAGATCCTCCGAATGGAACAAATGATGCACCTAATGAAAAAATATCCACGCATAGCACGGAACATTTAAATTCGCAGGACGCTCGTCGTGCTCCCCAAGCGCCGAGCAGACCCCAAGAATAGAGAAGGAGATAGAGCATAAAAACGAAACGGAGTCAGCTGAATAAGAGGAGCAAGCAGAGTCAAATAAAATACGCATTGAAGGTAAAGATAGCGAGACATTACGCAAAAAAAAGTATACGAGAAATAAAACAATTAAAGTATCGCTAGAAACAGACTCCGAACAGGCTTCTCAAACGGCTGAGAATGCTCACAATGAAAAAAGAATTGAAACAGAATTTATAACTAGTAGCCCTTTAGCTGGTAAAGAAAAAATCCATGAAAGCATGAACCTACCTCTCCGCAAGGTAAATATATCGAGTACTGGAAGCACACCACCATCAGTAATATTAAACAGCAATCAGCTGCAATCTTATAGCGCAAAATTTTAAGCGGATACTGGTGCCGAAGTATCAATTATAAAAGAATGCTGTTTCACTACAGACACGCACATAGAGAACAGAGAAAAAGTCCTAACAACTGGCGTCACACACGGAGCGCGCTGCACGTTAGGGACGACTAAAATACCTCTCAATGGTATAATAATAAATCTGCACGTAGTCCCCGATACCTTTCAGACAGAAATGGAAGGCATTATTGGCTGGGACGCTTTTAAGTTGTATAATGGCCTCATAAGCGCGAGAGGAAATTATTTAGAATTAAAAGGCATCAGAATCTCATTACAAAAACCAAAATGTTTTAAAATCCCCAAAAAATCGAGGAAAATAATATTTGCGCGTATAAAAGATGAGAGCAGCCACGTACAGTCGCTGGGCATTTTATAGGAGAAAATAAAATTTTAAAGATATATGCGGAAATTATAAACATAACAGACAAACAAATTGACGTGCCAGTACCAGAAGTAAATGTTTTCGAATGTGAAACCAGACAAAGGGTGAAACCATTCAGCATCGCTGGGGACGACGCTGAAGGGTTAAACGAAGCCATGATTGGGCTTTTTAACACTAAAAATTCAGACGGAAAGGTGAAAAATAATGAAATTATAAAAGAAAGAAATGCCGTAAGCGGTAAAAATAATAATGATAAAAAGAACATCAAAAATTTCAAAGAAATTAAGAAATTAGATATAGCGGCTCGAGTAAGCAAAATAATGGAAATCGTCGATACATCTGGCTGCAAAATGGGAGGATTAAACCACATCCGGAGCCTCATAGAGTACAATCCGTTCGTGTTTGGCCTCGACGGCGAGCCACTAAAGGCTACAAACTTACTTAAGCATCGAACAACAACGGCAACAGAGAAGCCAATAGTCGCCAAAAGGGTACGCTATCCAATAAAACTAAAGGAACAGATGCAAGTAGAAATAGATAAACTACTGCAGCAACAAATAATTGAGCCATCGACATCCCCATATAACTCAAATATGTGGATTATCCCGAAAAACGTGGGACCAAACGAAGAAAAACGCTGGAGGGTCGTAACAGATTTCCGGCTATTGAACGAAATAACAGTCGGTACGTGCTATCCACTGCCATTCCAGAATGAAATTTTGGAAAATTTAGCTGCTGTAAAATATATAACCGTGGTAGATCTGAAGAGCGGGTATTTCCAAGTAGAGATTCACGAGGAGGACGCTCATAAAACTGCGTTCTCAGGACCAAACGGACATTACTAATATAAACGAATCCCGATGGGATGCATAGACTCGCCAAGTACATTCATGCAAGTAATAACACTGGCACTAGCAGGCTTACAAGGACGCGAGATAGAGGTATATATATATGGATGACATCAGAGTATTTGCAGAAAACTTGAAACAACACGAGGTAGGATTCAAAAAGCTCTTAAAACAGCTAGCCAAAGCAAACCTCACAATAGAGCCAAGAAAATGCCAATTCCTTAGAAAAGAAGTGAAAGTGCTCGGTCATATTGTAGGCAACGGCTAGATCAAAACAAATCCAGAAAAAATTGAAGCGGTGAAAAGTTTTCCTGAACCAACAAAAGCGAGGAAAATGAAATAATTTTTCGGGTTGGCGGGGTACTATTGACGCTTCATTAAGGATTACGCAAAAGCAGCCCAACCTCTCTCAAAGCTTACAAGAAAAACGGCCGAATTTAAATGGGAAGAGGAACCAGAACATGCATTTACAAAACTTAAAAACGCTCTGTGCAGTGAGCCAGTCCTGAAAGCTCCAGAAATGAACGAACCCTGTATCGTAACAACCGACGCATCTGACTACGCCATCGGAGCGATTTAAAGCCAGGGAGAGATAGGCAAAAATTATTCTTGCAAATATGCTCCAAATGCTTATAGGGTTGTAAATTACGATATCCGTTATCCGACAAGGAATTATTGGCAATAATTCCGCCAAAGAGCAGTTCAGGCCATATTTGTTCAGTCGTATATTTACAGTCATCACTGACCATGAACCACTCAAACATTTCCACACATCAAAGAAACCGGACTTAAGATTCACAAGATTAAAGGCAGAAGTTTGTGAATATGAGTTCGATATTGTTTATAGACCCGGGCAGAAAAATAAAGCACCTGATGCTCTCTTCCACAATCCAGTACTGAAAGAAGGGGAAGAAAACCCAGAACTACCACGCCTATACGAGCTTGTAGAAGAACAGGAAAGGGACAATCACGAAGACATAAATGCACCACCAGCTGGAATATACAAAATGCGTACAAAGAGACAGAGGAATCTAATACGAAAGAACATGAAAGTAAAAATCGAAACGTTATCTGAAACTCAGATGTGCCAGACGAGAAGGCAATTAAAAAGAAGCCCAAAAAACTTAGAGGAAGCAAACAGGTATCAAGTACCCGCAGCTGCAGTAGTAGAGACACAGGATGAGAACGGGAAATGACGAAAAAACTAAAGATAAGAAAAATGAAAACACCCTTACAGCGGTAAACGACAAAGAAAAAATGTTGTCGCAAGGACCAGTGGACGATAAACTGGCGTACATGTGCAAAAAGCATAACATGAAAAAAGGGGGGAGAATGGCGAGCACACCATTTATCAACGAGGGCGTAACAGAGAAAACACAACACAGAACCCGTAAACGACAGTTAGATACTCTACATAGAAAAATCACAGATTTTTCTAACACCGCCGAGCAACCGCATAACTCAAAGAAAATTATTATCGCGTATTGTGATACACTGGCAACGACGCAGACGAAATCTGAGCAAGAAAAATTTTGGGGTTACCAACTAGCGCGGAATAGCGAAGCAGCAGAAAGAGCGGAGAAAGACAGTGAGCGGAAAGCTAGGAAGGCGATAGGGGAAATGGCAGCAACAAAAACACCTGACAGAGATAAAAGAAGTGAGGAGAAATCGGAAAATAAAAGAGGGGTACATGACTAGAGAGAAAGTAGAGTCAAAGGTAGACAACAAACAGATAAGCGGGGGACGGAAATGACCGAACAAAGCCGTTCGGCACCGAACGAACATGAGAGCCAACAACCGCCAGATACACAAGAACCTAACGACGGAAACAATAAATATAATAATAACAAAGGCCAAATTACCAATTTAAAGTCAACATTTAATGAATCAACCAATCAATTTCAAGAAAAAGTCTAAATTGACGTTGAGAAGAAAGACATCAAAGGAAAAAAGAGCTTAAGAATCGATGTATGGGAAAGCGATAACACACCAATCGCAATTAACTAGGTAGAGGATGCAAAGATTCGAGCATCGGGGACCCAATGCACAGAACCTCACAGACAGCTAATAATGATCGATGTCCCTAAAGATGGAAGTTGACTGTTCCATTGCCTGAAACTTTTGTATGGATTGACAAAATCAACAGATAAGCTCAGAGAAATTCTCCACTTGTCAGAATGAATAAACAAATGTAAGGACCTAAAAGGAGCCACACAAATTTTAAGCAACAGCTATGAATTCAGCAACGGAGAGCGTGCTTTTATATTTTACGAGCATATGAAGCAAACATATGTATACACCTACAAGTATCATCCGATAAAATAGTATACCAACAATTTATTGGGGGGAAAGACGCAGAATTTAAACACATGCATCTCGGAAACGAGCACTATCAAGACCTCGTAAAAGAAACTAGTGGCGATTACTCACCCAAATATACTAATGAGAATCAAAACGACGAGTCCGATACCCAGGAAACTCGAGGTAACACAGAAGAAAATTTTGAAGGAGATGGCTACGACCAAACCGTAAACAAACAAGACGAATAGAATGATGGAGAGGACGCATGCGATACGGAGAGCGAGGAAAAGAGTGAAAGAGAGGAAGAAAAAGTGTGGGAGCTTAACAAAAAGTGCATAAGGCCCTTACTTAAACCACCACCCCTACCAGACCCTTAAAGTGACTGTACGCCATTAACTAAAAAGAGTGCAACGATGATAGTTGTAACAATATTGATAATGTCAATAATAATAATAATAGTAATATAATAATGATAATACTGACAGTAGCATAATAGAGTATAAGAGTTATAAAGATAGCATACCGATTGGGTATATCGTATAGGAAGACAGGATAGACAGAAACATTCGTGCATAAATATATATATACGAAAAAGCGTAACTTTCTATTAATTCGTGGCCCTCGGACAAGCCGCGAGTAAACAAAAAATTATACGAAGAGACGATATGAAATAACTAATAACTACGTAACAAACAGACATTCAGACAATTAACGCCTCCCTTTCCTAAAGGAAAATATTGATAAAATACAAAAAACAAGAAACATTTTCTCGTTGTAACCTTCGGACGCACGTGCAAAATAAAGGCGAAGAAAAAAAATAAGAAAGAGAAGAGTTATGTAAAATTTTTTTAGTTGTACAACATCCAACTTACAGGAAAATGGGTAATAGGATAAAAGATATAGTTATATTATTTTGCAACCCTTAAAAAGAAAAGACATTGTCAAAAAAAAAAAAAAAGAAAAAACCAATAAGAAATATTGTTTATGATAAGAATATTATATGATTATACTCAAAACTATAGAAAAATATGATAAGAATAATAATAAACTAGTACAAAACAATAATTATTGTTGTTTTCTATAAGAGAAAAAACAATCAAAAGAAAAACATTATTAACATTACAAAAAAAAGGGGCATTTAATATAAAAATATTATCAAGTACAATTACGATTAAATGTGACACACTTTAGAATAGTGTTATTAGTAAATTTTAAAGGACGTGAGACATGCAAAAATTCAACAACAACAAAAATCTCATTTTCAAATTATTTTGATTTTAATTATTAAGAAATACAGCTGCAATTAAAAAATGTCTACCAATCGCGCACTCAGCTATAATTTGTCAAGTACTTTATTCATGGTCAACCTACTCTCCTTACCTTCTATCGAAATCAATGGTTATCAGAGGATGACAACAACTACTGGAAATTCTGAAGATTCGTTCCATAACAAGACTAAAATAAAACCGAACAAGGAAAATACTTACACCCATTTGGTTTAGAAGCCACATAAAATAAGGCTTCCTCCACTGTATAAGGGATCAAAATCAAAATTAAATCTGAGACACCATTTCACCATGACAATGACAATAGCATCTACATGCATAGGAACACAACATAGCAGAGCCTATAGGGGATAGTTCTCAACAAAACAAAATAAGGAAAAAAACATATACATACACTACATATGTACATACATACGTATTTATATAGGAAAAACCCTATAATACGAGTCATCAGTCTCATAAACAAAGCCGGAACATCCTTAGCAAACACCTGTAATAAAATTCCTCAAAATCCACAGTGGACATAAAACATAAGTTGCCAGAACAATGGAGAAACCCTGCTACTGAAACACGACACCATATTATTGGTGAGTGCTAGCACTACCACTAGCACTACCACGGCAGAAGAGATACACGCCAAAAAAAAAAAACAAAAAAAAAAAAAACATTTCGACTATGACAACGTAATGGAAAGTCAAAAACTCTCGTATTGTCTGACAAGAGTATGTATCCAGTGAAAAAAAAATTCAAACATTTGCGAAACATAGAGAAATAAAAAACATAAAAATCAACAAGTTACCCAGTTACCCCTAAAATACCAACGAATTTCCTATAAAATTCCTTCCAACAACGTACATGGTCATCAATAGGGAAAAAAAATAAATATGTATTATAGCTGAGAAATATTTTAAATTGACATCGGACGAAAAAAAAAACCACTTTTCATATATGATTAAATCGCGTATGCAATCAACACATCCTTCAGAGTCTACTAATGTAAGCAAAAAAAAAAAAAAAAAAAAACGTTACATTTAATAAGAAAATTAGTACAAGCATTTTGTCCACAAAAAAAAAGTTGTTACAAAAAAATAAGAATTTAACTTTTTAAGCAAATAAGTACCTAATAATAAAATCTATTAGCATATAGTAAATATTAAACAAATCATTTTTACCCTGTTACGTTAGGTGCAAAGATTCAGCATATTGACTCAACTTGCCTTCTCTTTCTGATCACAATAGTCAAATTTAAGTGCCATTCCCACGGGGGGCCTCGCTACTAACTTGATATAGAGTGATTTCAGGTAACAAGCTAAAGAAAACCAGTCGGAGAGCCAACGAAACGTTACTAAACAATAGTTTGGCATTGAAACCAGCAATAATACTACAGGAAGGTATCAAGACAAATCTAAGTGGCGTACTGATACAAGGGCAATAATTGTCCGAACAACCAAAATGAAGAAAAAATTAATTAATAGTAAATTTAATGAACGCAGTAAGACCTTGACTCTTGACATCCTTGACATAAAAAAAAAAAAAAAAAAAAAATGCAAAACTGACAATTATATTAATTTTTATCTAATGCGAGAACAAACTGTTTAATAACCCTGTATAGTGCATATGTAATTAATCATAAGCAAGAAAACTGTAATCAAGCGATTATATGATATGAGTAACTAAGCAAATTCTAGAATGAATTCTTTGTACACGGGATGCGTGCAAACAATAAACAAAAAATGTACACACATAAAATACAGCGAATTAAACCAGTAGAGGAAATAGAGATAGAGCGCTTCAAACCACCCTGTTTCCTCTAACTGGAAAATGCTATACAACACAAACAACATAACACAGACATACACATCAAAAAGAAAATCGCCGCCAAGGACGTTGGCGTCGCGGCCTCGGACGTGTTACGTACGATAGCATATAGCTATGCGTGCGTGCGCTTCTGCTGGCTTGGGTCTGAAAGATAGGGGAATAATAGAGATGAGAGGTGATAGGAAAGGGAGAGAGAAGGGACGGGGAGATCAGTGAGAGACTCGAAAGGGTAAGGGAGAGTCCGCAAGACGAGAATACACGCACAACTTCCCCCAATGATAAGTAACTTTAACAAAGTATAAGTAACAACAAGTTACGCTTGTATTTACTCCCACACCGAGAATCCCACGTAAGAATATTTATAAAGAAGCATTTTCTGCTTGACCAATGTTTCATTTGATCTAAAAAGTAAAATGTCTCTAAATTTTCCTTTTTTTTACTAAGTATTTCATCAGGTTCTCTAAAGAATTAAGTTATTAACGTTTCATCATAGCAACAGTCACAGTTTTCAGTTCATGACTGGGTGACTTTGCACGTATGTGCATTTCTTATTGTTTTTCTCTCGTTTTGTGATTGTTAAATAGTTATTTAACAAGTATTTAACCCTTCGTAAAGGGTGATCTATGTTAATTTTAGTCTTTATTGTTATTCTAATGATAAAGCTAGAATTTTTCACTAGGCCTAAAACGAAGATCAGTATGAAATTACGATTTATCTTTGGGTTTATTTCTTACTTTTGTGGTGCATAGCGTGAGAGTATCAACCTTTTAATTTCCTGATATATAAAGTTTTGTATGGCTTACATTAGTAGGTTTCGTCTTAATTTTGACGTGAGGGTCAAATAAATTGAGTTTTTTTGGTATTTTTTTTATTATTACTCAGGATTCTGTGCTCAGTGGATTGACAGTGCGATTTATAAAAAGTTCTGAAAGATTATATTTCATAATATTTTTTAATAATCTTCTTGCTTTGTTTAAAATCATTGCAATTTTAATCACAATAATATTTTTAATTTCTGTAACGACATAACGTACTAATATAAAAAAGAAAGTTTGTTATTTCTCCATCTAGTGAATTCATGCTTCCTTCATTTAGTTTAATTTGTTTTGTACATTTAGTTCTTATTCTCTTAGTACTTGTTCATGAAAATTAAGTTCTCTTCTCAATGTTACAGCATCATGGAAGGCGTTGGTGTCTCTTAAGGGGTTATTCCATACAATCTAGTTTGGGCTCACTTCTGCCTGCTAAGTATATTGTATCTGAGTTATGATCTTATGTCTACTAGTAAAGGTTAGTTTGTGTATTTTTTCTGTACACCCCTCATTTATCTGTAAAAAACTTATACCTCTTACTTTTTCTTGTCAATCATATTATAAGGACAGATATTGCCTTATTTTTCTTTATTAGATTTTAATAATAACCATGAATTATTAGTTAGCAAGTAAATCTTTCAACTTTCCTTTTTCTGTAAAAATGTATTTGTATCGTCATCATTTTCATCGTTAACATTATCATAGTATTATTATAAATAAATTTATTTTTTTTTGTCACACTCATTATTATCCTTATTTGTATTATTATTATAACAATTGTTATCATCATTATAACTATCCTTATCATTATCATCGTAACAAACGTCATGATCAATCATCATCATTATCATCGTCATCATCCTCATCATCATCGTCATGATCATCTTCATCACAATATCATGATCACCGATATAATTAACAACTTTATCATCTTCATTATCATCATTCTTATCAGCATCATAATAATCTTTATCATTTAATCATTAACAAAAACATCAGCATCACTATTATCATCTTTTTTTATTTATCGTTATAATCATTATCAGTATCATCAATGAAGACATTATTACCATCAATATTACAAGTATGATTTTCACCGTCATTATTAACATTTTCATCATTATCATAATCATCATCAGTACTATTATGTACATTCTTATCGACGTGAATATTCATAACATGATCATTTATATCGTTAACATATTAATTACAAATTTTATCACCATTATTATTACTATTAATATCATAGTCATCATTATTATGACTAACATCATGCAATTATCATCAACATGACCATTTTCGTCATCATTCTAAACATTAACATGATTGTAGTGTTACTATTATTGTTATTATTATCTTAATCAACGTTATTATCATGATTATCTTTTTTATTATCGTTATGCCCGTTATCCAAATTATAATGATCATTATTAGCATTATCATCTTCATAATAATTATCATTATCATCATCATCATCATCATCATCATTATTGTCTACGTCGATTACATAAGCTTTTATATGATTGGAATCGTTATTATATATTTATTGATAACAGTATCATTGAAGTAGCCATAATTATAATAAATACCAAGACTATCGTAATTTCAACTTTAATAATCATCATCATTGCTAACATAATTCTCTGTATCGTTATGATTGTTATTATTATTTTAATCATCATCATCAATATTATCGATATTACGGTTATTATTATTATGACAGTCATTTCAAGACCATTACCATAATAATTATTATCATTATTAACAACGTTAACATGATTGTAGTGTTGTTATCATCGTTATTACAAGTATTACAATAATAGAAATCATAATCATCAATATAATCATCATCACCATTTCCATTAGCATCATAATTATCATTATATTCATCAAATAATCGACATCGCCAGCATCACCATCATTATCATCATCATCATGATAATCATAATCATTATTTTCATCCTTATTACCATCAACATAATCATCATCATTATATTAATCATCATCATCATCATCATCATCATCATCATCATCATCATCATCATCATCAACATCATTATCATCATTATTGTGATTATCATCATCATCATCATTATTCCAATCATCTTAATCATCATCATTATTATCATTGTTGTAATCATCATTAACATCATCATCAACGTCTATATCCACATCAACGACAACACTGCAAAAATGACCTTTAATATCAGTATGATTGTGATTATAGTTTTTCGGATCATCATTATTTCTATTCATCTAACCGTCATCATAAAAATGACTATCATTTTAAGATCATTATTATCTGACCGTTATCAATATTATACTTAGAGTTATCATGATTGTAGTATTATCATTATTGTTTTTACTTTTTTTATTACTGCGTTAATCAGTATTATCTTCATTATAAATTTGAAAAGCGTTATTGTTATAATAATAATTATACTGATCATCATTATTATTATGATTATTATTATTAAAATTATTGTCATCATCATTATTATTATCATCATCATCTTTATCATCATTAACATCATTATCATCATGATCATTATCATCATTATCAACATGATAATCATTATTACCATAATCATAATTATTATCATCGTCAAAATAATCATCGATATATTTTTTATTATCATTATCAGATTATAAACAGAATTATTGTAATCCTCATTATTTATATCTAAACTGTCTTTGATAATATTATAATTATTTTGTTATTATCGGAATTATCATCCTTATTATCATTATAACCGTTATAATTACTATCATTATTTTAACCATCATCATCATCATCATCATCATCATCATCATCATCATCACTTTTAAGATTAAAATTATTATAATCTTTATTGTCAACATTATTATCTTCATCATGACCATTAATAATATTATCATCATAAATATGATCATTATTATCATTTCTATAATCGTCATTATCATCATTATCATTATAAGCATCATTATCATCACCATGATCATCATAATCATTATTCTTATAATTATTATTATAATCGTGATCATTATTATTCTTTTCGTTGTAATCATCATCTTTATTATAATAAAAATTTTCTTCGCCATTATCATCATTATCATCATCATAATTATTATTATCATCGTCAGTAATATCGTAACCATCATCATTATTAAGTTCTAAGTGATTATCTTCATAATGAACATCTTTATTATCATCATCATTATAATTATCATGATCATTCTTGATATAATCATCATCATTATTATCTTCGTAAATGACAATATTTTCCGTTATATAACATATATTTATATATATTTACTATATATTAACATTAACACTGTCATTATCTTTATTATTATCTTTATCATCATTATTTTCAAAATCAAGATAATTGTCAACATTATTGTCGTTATTATTATTATCATTAAAATGCCTATTATCATCTTGAACATTACCATCATTATTATAATCATTAACATCTTCATTATAATTATTAATATCCTCATCATCATAAAAATTTTCAATACTTTGTTTTCCAATATTGTATTATTTTTTATAAGTATCATTACCATCATTATTATCGTTATTTTTATTATTAGAATCTCATTTTCAAAATCATCATCATTATCATAATCGGTATCATCATCATTATCACAAAAATTGTTATTATTTCTATTATTCTTCTCACTATTGTTGTCCTTTTTTTTTTAATATTATTTATGTCATCACTATGATTGTCAATATCATTTTTATGATTGTTATAATAATTTTCGTTTTGTTATCGTAAGAATGGACGCTGAATTTTCCAACATAATAATTGTGATTATAATTTTTATTATCAATACCATTTTCACCCTCATCACTTTAATTCACATAATGACCATTATTATAATTATTGTTTTCATTATTAACATTATAATCATTAAAAACATTATTATCATAATTATAATCATCATCATGACCATTATCATGTTCATTATCGTCATTATCATCATAATTACTATTGCTATCACCGTTATCATAATAATTATCATCACCATTACCATTATCACAATGATCATTTTTATTTTTGTTATCAATATTGTTATCATCTTCGTTATTCTATTCATTAACATAATGACAATCATTACAATTTTTATAATTATAATCATTATTAATAACAGTAAAAACGAAATTATCATTATTATTAGGATAATTATTATCATTATTAGCAAAAACATCATTGTCATTATTATCATTACTATTTTTATTATTATTAGTATCAATTACATTATTATTATTTATTTCATAATCTTTATGAACATTAATTGTATGATCATTATCAAAATTATCATAAACTTTATTAATATCATCATGATTCCCATTATTATTCACATTATCATTATTATATCGTAATTATTATTTTTAATATTGTCTTCATTATTATTTTAACTATGATTATCATTATTATTATTACTATCATTCTTATTATTATTATCTTCATCAACATGATCTTTACCATTACCATTATTCACATTTTCATTACAATTATCAATAATTTCATGTTTACTATCATCATAATCTAAAATATTATACTTATTATAATTATCTTTGTCATTATTATCTTTATTATCACTATTATTATTATAAACATCCCGAGCTGGAAATGAATTAGGGATTTGATCAGTCCCTGATCATGCTATCCTTCTTAGTGATCAGGTCCTGATCACGCTTGTAACGCTTATCTGACCAGGTACTGGTCAGACAGCATGATTTTATCCTTACTTATTCTGACCGCACATGCGCATTGCGTGATCGATGAATCTTTGTCATCTAAGTTATAACCATCCAATTTAAATTTCCATATGATTTTCATTTTCTTATCTTTGTTATAAATGTAAGTAATTGTATGTATAATTGCTTGTCGGAATTTGAGAATGCAAATTAGAGTTTATTTGTGAATCGCTACTATCAGAACTTTGAGACTCACCAATACTTTTTTCTGTTTCAAACGTGTTTTTGTTTGAATTATCACTAGTATAAGAACATTCTTTAGATTTGGTTTTTTCTAAATATCTGTCCGGGTTAACTTCAAAGTTACATTGGGTCTCATGAGATGGATAAAAATATTTATTTTTATTTTCATAGCTGCCTTTAAAATACGTATTTTTGTAATTGTTATTGGTGACCTGTGATGTTTTAACGGTTGTAAACGTAGTTGCATTTTGTGCATTAAGAGTACCTGATTTGTTTGTTTTGATGTTTTTTTTAAAATTATCACTGTCACTGCTATCACTACATGAACCAAATTTTTGAGTCAACCTATACTTACGGACTCTATATTTGGTAAACAAAGCCTTTTTTTTTTGCTGTCCATTTTATAGAAATTGTAGTCAACTTGATAATTCTTTTTTTATTTATATTATAGTTATTTTGGTTTGCTATTAATCATATATTTATAAAAATTTGACTTATTTTGGAGCAGTACCTTGGCTTTCTGCTAGACACATGTAAGTATGTGCACACACCCACACACACACACACACACATATATATATATACAGAGCAGACGCTATAAGGATGAAATCCTGCTAACTGACCAGTACCTGATTAAATAAGCGTAACAAGCGTGACCAGGACCTGATCACGATGACTAATCAGGCCCTGATTTAAAATAAGGATGTCCTAGTCTCGTTTCTGCTCGGGATCGAAAACATGATCGTAGTATTGTCATTATCATTTTTGTTATTATTATACTAATTGACATCAAAGTTATTATTATAATCATTATCATTATCATACTTGTAATAATAATTATATTTATTATCAACATTATTGTCAATATTATCATTTTAAACATCATATTTGTCTTTATTGTTATGATATGTTATATAATCGAAATCATTATTATTATTAACTTTATCATAATTATAATCCATATTATCTCTATCATCATCGAGATTATCATTATTATCAATATTATAACCATCATTATCGTCATCTTTATTATTATTATAATCATCATCATCATCATCATCATTATTATTATAATTATTGTTATCGTTATGTTCATCATTACTAACATCATTATCATCATCATGATTATTATAATTGTCATCATTATCATAATAAGTCTTGTTAGTCCTATTAAAATGATATTTATTATTACTATCTTTAATGTTATTCTTATCAGTATTATCATTTTAATTATCATTATCATTATCACTATTATAATAATCTTTATTATTAATAATTATCATCATTATCATCATTTTCATCATCATTATTGTTTACGTCGATTACATAAGTTTCTATATAATTAGAATCGTTATGATATATTTATATATAACAGTATCATTAAAGTAGCCATAATTATTATAAATATCAAGACTATCATCATTTTTACTTTAATTATCATCATTATAGCTAACGTAATCCTCTGTATCGTTATTGTTGTTATTATTATTTAATTAATCATCATCAATATTATCGATATTACGGTTATCATTATTATGACACTCATTTCGAGACTATAACAATAATTATTATTATCATCATCATCAACAACGTTAACATGATTGTAGTTTTATTATCATCGTTATTACAAGTATCACAATTATAGAAATCATAATCATCATTAATATCACCATCATTAACATTATCATTAGCATTATAATCATCATTATCTTCATCATGTAATCGACATCGCCAGTATCACTATCATTATCATCATCATTATGGTAATCATAATCATTATTTCCATCCTTAAAATCAAAAACATAATCATCATCATTATGTAAATCATCATCATCATCATCATAATCATCATCATGATCTTCATCATTATCATTGTTGTAATCATTATTATCATCATTATCAACGTCTATATCCACATCGACGACAACACTGCTGAAACAACCTTTAATATCATTGTCATTGTGATTATAGTTTTAATGATCATCATTATTTTTATCCATCTAACCGCCATTATAAGTATGACTATCATTCTAAGATCGTCATTAGTTTGACCATTATCGATATTATCCTTAGAGTTATCATGATTGTGGTATTATCAATATTGTTATTACTTTTTTTATCTCTGCGTTAATCAGTATTATCATTATTATAAATTTTAAAAGCGTTATTGTTATAATCATTTTTATTATCATCATTATTATGATCATTCTTATCATTATCGTCATCATCATTATCATTATCATCATCATCATCTTTATCATCATTAACATCATTATCATCATGATCATCATCATCATTATCAACATAATAATCATTATTACCATAATCATAATTATTATCATCGTCAATATCATTATTATTATATTTATTATTATCATTATCAGATTATGAACAGAATTATTGTAATCCTCATTATCTATATCCACACTGTCTTTGATAATATTATAATTATTTTGTTATTATCAGAATTATCATTCCTATTTTCATTATGACCATTATAATTACTGTCATTATTATAACTATCATAATTATCATCATTATCATCATCGTCATTAACAACACTCTTAAGATTAAAATTAATATGATCTTTATTGTCAACATTATTATCTTCATTATGATCATTAATAATATCATCATCATCAATATAATCATTTTCATTTCCATAATCGTCTTTATCATCATTATCTTCATCATTATTATTATCATCAACGTCAGTAATATCGTAATTATCATCATAATAATGATCATAATCATAATCCTAATAAGGATCTTAGTAATCTTCACAATAAACATCTTTATCATCATCATCATTATAATTACCATGATCATCCTTGATATCACCATGATCATTATCTTCGTAAATAACAATATTTGCCGTTGTATAACATAAATTTATATATATTTACTATATACTAACATTAATACTGTCATTATCTGTATTATTATCTTTATCATTATTATTTCCTAAATTATGAGGAACGTAAACATTATTGTCGTTATTATTATTTTTATTACAATGACTATTATCATCATGATCATCATCATCATTACCATAATTATAAACATCTTCATTATAATCATTAATATTTTCATCACCATAGAAATTATCAATACTTTTTTTTCCAATATTGTAACATTTTTTATACGTATCATTATCATTACCATTATTCTTGTAGTTATTTTAATACTAAGAATCTCATTTTCAAAATCATCATCATTATCATAACCAGTATCATCATCATTATCATAAAAATTGTTATTATTTTTATTATTCTTCTCACTATCATTGTCCCTTTTTTTTAAATATTACTTATGTCATCGCTATGATTGTCAGTATCATTTTTATTATTCTTACAATAATTTTTTTTTGTTATCGTTAGAATAAACGCTGAATTTTCCAATATAATAATTGTGATCATAATTTTTATTATCAATAACATTGTCACTCTCATCACTTTAATTAACATCATTATGATTATTGTTAATTATTATTATGATTATTGTTCATCATTATGGTAATTTACATTATTATATTTATTGTTTTCGTTATTAACATTATAATTATTAACAACATTATTATCATAATTATAATCATCATGACCATTATCATGTTCATTGTCGTCATATCATCATAATTACCATTGCTATCACCGTTATCATGATAATTATCATCACCATTACCATTGTCATAATGATCATTTCTATTTTTGTTATCAATATTGTTATCATTTTTGTTATTTCATTCATTAACATAATGACAATCATAATAATTTTCATAATTATAATTATTATTAATGACATTGTAAACGAAATCATCATTTTTATTAGGATTATTATTATCATTATTATCAAAAACATCATTGTCATGATTATCATCAATATTATAATTATAATTCTTATTATTATTGTTATTATTATTATTATTATTATTATTATTATTATTATTATTTTTATTATTATTATTATAAATGTCATAATACCTATGAACATTGAGTGTATGATTATTATTAACTTTATCATGAACTGTATTGATATTATCATAATGATTCCCATTATCATTCACATTATCATTATTTTCGTAATTCTTATTTTTACTCTTATTTTTATTACTATTTCAACTTTAATATTTACTATTATTACTATCATCCTTATTATTATCTTTATGAACATGATCTTTATCATAACCATTACTCACACTTTTATTACAATTATCAATAATTTTATGTTTACTATCATTGTTATATAAATATTATACTTATTATAATTATCTTAGTCATTATTATCTTTATTATCACTATTATTATTTTAAACATCGTAAACATGATCGTAGTATTGTCATTGTGTTTATTGCTATCACTATACTAGTTAACATCATCATTATTATTAGAATCATTATTATTATTATAATTCTTGTAATTATAATTATCTTTATCATCAACAACATTATCAATATCATCATTTTTAACATCATATTTGTCATTATCGTTATGATATCTTATATGATCAAAATCATTATCATTATACACATTATTATAATTATAATCCATATTATCGTTATCATTATCGTAAAGTATTATTTTTATCAATATTACGACCATCATAATCATCATCATCTTTATCATTAATATTATCATCATGTTTATTAATAAAATGTAAATTAATTATTAAAAATGACGAAAATAAAAATAAGTAAGAATCAAATGATTGATTTAAAAAATAATTTATTAAAATTTTTATATTTATTTGATTAAATATGTAAATAGACAAAATAAAACAGAATAAATTTAATTCCATTACTATCTATGTATGAAAAGATGATTTGGAAAAAATAATTGAAAAATTGGAAAAAAAAATTATAAGAATAAAAAAATACTAATAGTATTTAAAAATTTTATGGAAAGCCTAAATAAAGGATTATTTTGATACAATAACATATCTTATCATCAATAAAATAATTTTATCATTAATTAAAACCAAAATAGACGTAAATTATTGTAAACAATTTTATTTAAATTTATTTTATAATTGATAATGTAGCTGATTAAGGCAAATTAATTGTAAATTTATAGATAAATCTTATTTTATTTTTATTTTATATAAAATTGTTTAATACATATAAATTTTTAAAATTAAAAAAAATAATTTATTTTTTTATATATATTGATTTAGATTTTAAGATATTTAACTTTTTGATTTATCATATAAGTTGTCAATTATTTATATCTTTAAATCTAAATTATTAAAAAATAATTTATTTAAATTTGCGATTTATTATTTTAGAAAATTATGAGATAGTCTAGTAAATAAATGATATTTATTTAAATTTTAAGTCTAAATTAAAATCTCATTATTTAGATTTACTTATTTATTTAATTTAAAATAAAGCCCCTTCAATTCATCCTATATATTGTCTTAAAATAAAGTTAAAAGAAATAAAATTAACTTATAATATTAAATAATAATATTAAAAAAAATTGATGAACAAGAATGGTAAGACAATCGCAATTTCAATTTCAAAAATTAAAAAAATAATTGAAATTAAATAAAATTGTAAGGAAAATGGTAATCGATTAGTAGAAATTGAGTCAAATCCACATTTAAACCTTGATATTTTTTCACATTCTTTAAATATTTTTTTTGATAAAATAAAATTTGATCCTAATATTAATATAATAATTATTATAATTAAAAGTGAAAATTAAATTATTTTTATTATTACTAACAACAAAATTTTAACTTTTTAATCAGAAATTGAAAATACTTTATTATATTATGTAAATAAACTTAGTAAGATTAAAAATAAACTAAAATGTATGAAAACAATCAAACTACATCAACAAAATGTCAGTACCAAACAGCAGCTTCAAATCTAAAATGATGAATTCTTGAAAAATTTTTAATGTTTATTAAAATAAAATTAATTAATAAGAAAATTTTCCTAATTAATACATGAAATCCATGTAATTCTGCAGATATATAAAAAATTGGTCTATAAACTGAATCATTAAAAGTAAAATAAGCAGATACATATTATTTTAATTAAAATAAAAAGAAAATTACTCCTAATTAAATAGTAAAGATAAATCCTAATTTTATTTGTTTAAAATTTATAATAATTAATGAATTATAACACCATGTAATAGAAATTCCTGAGGATAAAGGAATTATTGTGTTTTAAAAAGAATTTCTATAAGGATTAAATATTATAATATTTTTAGGAGGTCAATTTTTTCTAATTTTAATTCTTGGGGATAAAAATATATAAAAATAACATCAAAAAATTCTAAAAAAAAAGAAAATTTCAGAAATAATAAACAAAATTATCTCTAATTTTAATCCTCTTTATACTTCAAATGTATGATATCCTTGATATATTCTTTCTCGAACTACATCCCGTCATCATTGATATGAAATAACAATAGATGAAACTAGCCTTAGAAAAGATAATTTATATTCCATGAAATTAAACCAATAAACATATCAAATTTATAAATTAAAAATTCAAAATGATTTTAAAATAGGTCAAGGCCTTAAAGTTACTAAGTGAAAAGGTTGAAATAATGTTTTTTTTATAATTTGATTCTCTTCTATATAGAACTCCTAATACTGAAAATACGTAAGCTTGAATTATTGGAACACCTAATTCTAAAATAATTAATAATCTTTGTCCTATTATTATATAATAATTAATAATATTATTCCTAAAGGAGAACTTGTTGAAGAAATCAAAGTTATTAATAAATGTTCAGCAATTACATTAGCTGATCATCTAACTCTTAATGTTCCAAATCAAATAATATTTCTTAAAGATTCTACAACTACTATGAAAGGTATTAAAATACTTAAGTCCCTTGAAAAACTAAATAAATAAATATATGATTAGTATTCCTTATTTATCCAAATAATATAAAACAATCCAATATGCACGTGTATCAACATCCATTCCAATAGCAAATATATGGTGAGCTCAAACAATAAAACCCAACAATCCAATAGAAATTATGGCATAAATTATTTTTTTAATTCTAAACACTTTTTTTAAATTCTTTTATTACCAATTATATGAGAAATTAAACCAAATCCTGGAATAATTAAAATATTAACTTCTGAATTACCAAAAATCAGAATTAATGTTGATTTAATACTGGATCTCCCTATCCTACTGGATCAAAAAATGAAGTATTAATATTTTGATGAAATAATAATATAGTAATTGCTTCTGCTTAAACATGAAGAAATAATAATAATAAGATTGCTGTTAATAGTATTGCTCAAGCAAATAAAGGCAGAATTTCTAATTTTTAAATTTTTATATTAAAAATCGTTAATATAAAATTTATAGATCCTATAAGTAATTAAGCTCCTGCAATATGTAGAGAAAAAATCGATAAATCTACTGATGGGCCTAAGTGAGATAAATTAAAAGATAAAAGAGGGTAAACAGTTCAACCTGTTTCCGTTCCAGATCTTATAAATATCCTAGATATCAATAAAACAATACTTAAAGGTAATAATCAAAATCTTATATTATTTATTCGAGGAAAAGCTATATCAGAAATTGATAGTAATATGATGATCGTCCTGAAGTTCATAAAAATATTGATGCTGATAATAATGATTATTATAGTGACGATAATCACTACAACGATGTCAATGATTATGTTGATGATGATGATTATCATGACGACAATGATAATGATAACGATGATGATGATAGTAATTATGATCATAGTCAAGATGATTATGATGATCATAATGACGAAGGTAAAGATGATACTCATAATGATTATTATAATGACAATCATGAAAACATTAAAGGTGATAATGATGATAATTATTGCCATGATTATGATCATCACGTCCCTATAACCGTCACCATCGTTATAATTACCATTATCATCATAATCACATTATTACAATTATCACTATCGTCATTGTCATTATTTCCATCGTACACATAATTATCATCACCGTTATTATTATCACTATTACAATCATCATCATATCGTCATCATCATCGTCATCACCAAAAAATCGTCAAAATTATCATCATCATCATCATCATTATCATCATCATAATCATCATCTTATCATCATCAACATTACTGCTTAGATCAATATTATTTCAATTCTTATCGACTTCACCCTTGTAATTATTACCATTACCATAACTATCATAAATATTAGTTACGTTTTTATCGTTGCTATTATTGTCAGTTTTATCAACTTTGTTATTAACATTCTGAACAACATCCAAGAAATTGTCACTATTATCATCATCATTAATATAACTGCTACGATCATGATGATCTTTATCATTATTTCTGCCACGATAGTGATCATCGCGTCGCCTACGCAGACACTTTTCTCGTAAAAATCATTATCATTATTATTATCAAGATCTCGTTGTCGACAATATCATTATCATAATCATCTTTATTATCATCATCATGAAAATCAAAAGTATCTTTGTCATCATCATCATTATATTTATTATAAAAATTATCATCATCGTTATTGTCATCATCTTTATTATTACCCCCCCATCATTAACTTCATTATCATTACAGCTACAACGATTATTAAGTTTTAATCGACGTAGCACTCGTCATAATTACTATGATTATCATCATCATCATCATTATTATCATTTTCACCAGCATCATCATTATTATCATCATTATGATCATTATTAACATCATCAACATTATTATGATCTTTAAAACAATGATTATTATTATCAGCATAATTATTATCAAACATCATCATCATTACCAAAATCATCATAATTATCATCATCATTACCATTATTATCAATATTATCATTGTAGTAAGCACTATTATCATTATCACAATCATCACTATTGCCTTTACCCTTGTCATAATAATCATTGTGATCATCATAATGATCACATGATAATTATGATAATAACTATGATGGTTGTAATAATGATAATGTTGATAAAACTGTAATAATAAGATAATGATCGTCCTGACGTTCATAGGAATATTGACGCTGATAATAATGATTATTATGGTAATGATAATCATTATAATGACATTATTGATTATGTTGATGATGATGATTATCATGACGACAGTAATAATGATAACGATGATGATGATAGTAATTATGATCATAGTGAAGATGATTATGATGATCATAATGACGAAGGTGAAGATGATACTGATAATGACGAAGGTAAAGATGATACTGATAATGATTATTATACTGACAATCATAAAAACATTGAAGTTGATAATAATGATAATAATAAGGACGATAAAAATTATAGTAATATTAATAATGATGATAATTATGATAATGGCGATGACGATGATGATAATAATGATGATAATTACGATAATAAAGATGATTATGATGATAATGATGGTGGTTGTGATAATAAAGATAATGACCGTATTGATAATAATGAAATAATTAATCGCTATAATGATAATAATGATGATGACAATAATGGAGAAAATGATAATAATAATGATTAATGACAATAATGATGAAGTTAATGTTCAAGATGACGAGGGAGATATTGAAGATTATCATTGTTATCATCATTCTCATTATTATCATCGTCATCTCTATTGACATTGTCATTATTATTATCGTTACCATCATTATCATTATCATCATCATCATCATTATCATCTTCATTATTATCGACATTGTTATTATTACCATCGTCATCATTATTATCATCGTCATAATTTCCACGATCATACTTATCGCGTCTTTATCACCGTCACTCTTGTCATAGTTACCATTATCATCATTATCATAATAATTGTTATTATTATTATCATTATAATTAGCATCATCATCCTTATTACTATTTCTAGTAATGATACTGATAATCTACTATTATTACTATGATTATCATCGTTATTATTAATATTGCCACGACCCTTATTATCGTTCCCCTATTATCGTCACTTTAGTCATAATAACTAACATCATCACCATCATCATGGTAACATACTCATTATCATTATTTTAACTATCATCTTTATCATTAATATCATGAATAGTAAAAATATCCTTGTCCTTATTATCATTGTCATCATCAGCAACATCTTTATCATTATTATGATCGTTGTCACCTTATTATCACCTACGTTATTATCATCATTATCATCATTTTTGACATTATCATTATAATAAGCAACATTATTATGATCACTATCAACTACATCAATATCATTAATTCTGCTACGATTATAATCATCGCGACTTTGTCACAGTCTTTTTCGTCTTAATAACCATAATAAGCTTCATTACAATGATTATTGTCATCGTTATTATAATTATTATTGTCATCTTTATCATCATTGTCATCATAATCATCTTCATCATCATCATTATCATTATAATCATTATCATGATCACGATTACTACTATCATTTTCATCATTATGCTTATCATCTTCATTATTACCACCATCATCTTTATCTTCATCATCATGATCATAATTGCCACGATCATGATCATTACGTCCCTGCCACCGTCACTTTTGTCATAATTACCATCAACAGCGCCATTATCAACATCATCATTATCATCGTCATCATTACCGACTTTGTCGTTATTATCATCATCTTCTACATTATCATCATAATCTTCATTATTGCCACGATCACGATCATCACGTCCCTATTATCGTCACTCTCGTCATAATTACCATCAGAATCATCATTATCACATTTTCATTATTATCATTATCGTCATTGTAATTATAACTATCGTGTTTATAATTATTATCACCATTATTATTATTACTATCACAAACATCTTTTTAACGATCATGACTGCTAGGATCACGATTATTGTGCCCCTATCACTGTATCTTTTGTCATTATAAGCATTGTCATTATAATTATTATAATGATCGTTATCGTCATCAAAATTATTCTTGTCATCTTTATTATTATCATCATGATTAGAAACATCTTTGTTGTGATTATCATTGTTATTATTATTTTCATCTATATTATCATTATCGTCGTCATCTTTATCATCACCCTCATCAAATCATCTTGATTATTTATATTTTTGACACTATCATTATAAATAGCATTATTATAGTGATAACCATCAAAAACATTATCATCATCATTTCTGCAACGATTGTAATTATCGCGTCTTAATCATTGTCACTCTTGTCATAATAACCACCATCATCATCATTGTCACAACCACTATCATCATCATTGTCATTATTATTGTTATTATAAATACCCTTATTATTATCATCATCATCATCATAATTGTTATCATGAATACCATTATTATTATCATCATCATTATCGTTATTAGAATTGTTATCATCAACATCACCACCATCATTATTATTCTTATCATCATCATTATTATTGACATTATTATTATTATAATGTAGTCATCGTAATCGTTATTATCATCATCATCATCATTATCATCATCATCATCATTGTCATAGTCAAATGTTTTTAGATAAAATCCTTTCCCGACGGTAACTACATGTGAAAATTTGATACAGATACATTAATGACATACCTTGTAAAAGAAATGAACCATATTTTGTAGGGAACACCTCACAATCTCTTCGTTTACTAACTATTTTCAGATAGAATCCTTTCCAAACGGTAACTACCTGTGAATATTTTATACGGACACATTGATGTCATACCTTGTAAGAGGAATGATCACTATGTTGCAGTATATACTTCTCACAATTTTTTCGTACATCTAAAAATCAATCCAAAAATATTTATTAAACGAATAGATTTTGAGATGTATACTACAAAATATTGATCGTTTCTTTTAAAAGGTATGTTCTCAATGTATCTGTATCAAATATTTACAGGTAGTTACCGTTTTGGAATGATTTTATCTATAAATATTTAGTAAACGAAGAAATTGTGAGATGTATACTACAAAATATTGATTATTCCTCGTTCAAGGTATGTCCTCAACGTATCCGTATAAGATTTTTATGGGTAGTTACCGTTGGGAAAGGATTCTTTCTTGAAGTATTTATTAAACAAAGAAGTTGTAAGATGTATTCTGCAAAATATTGATCATTTCTCTTACAAGGTATGTCATCAATGTAATTAATTTTTTTTAATTTTTATAATCATAATAAAAATTTATTCAATTATTTCATTACTTTAGTTTATAATTTAAGTCATCAAATTCAAATTTAATAAGTAAATTTCAAACTTTAAAGGTTTTAAGTTTAATTCAACTTAAAATTTTTACGTTATTTTATGAATAAGAATAAATAACGATAAACATAAAAATCTGAAATTCAAGTTATTATTCTTGAATATTTCAAAATTTATAAATTTAAAGCTAAAATTTATTAAGTATAAATATATTATAGATAAATAATAAATAATTTGCTTGTATAAAAATAAATAAAGTAATAAATTGTTTATTATAAATATTAGTGAACAAATTAATTCTACATCAAAATTATTAATTATAAATATCTAATTATTATCCTTATTATTGAAAATAATATTTATTTATTAATAAAATGTAAATTAATTATTAAAAATGACGAAAATAAAAATAAGTAAGAATCAAATGATTGATTTAAAAAATAATTTATTAAAATTATTATATTTATTTGATTAAATATGTAAATAGACAAAATAAAACAGAATAAATTTAATTCCATTACTATCCATGTATGAAAAGATGATTTGGAAAAAAAAATTAAAAAATTGGAAAAAAAATTTTAATAATAAAAAAATACTAATAGTATTAAAAAATTCAATGGAAAGCCTAAATGAAGGATTATTTTGATTCAATACCATATCTTATTATTAATAAAATAATTTTGTCATTAATTAAAAACAAAATAGACGTAAATTATTGTAAACAATTTTATTTAAATTTATTTTATAATTGATAATGTAGCTAATTAAATCAAATAAATTGTAAATTTATAGATGAATCTAATTTTATTACTATTTTATATAAAATTGTTTTATACATATAAATTTTAAAAATTTAAGAAAATAATTTATTTTATTATATACATTGATTTAGATTTTAAGATATTTAAATTTTTGATTTATCATATAAGTTGTCAAGTATTTATATCTTTAAATCTAAATTTATTTATTATTATATTTATTTATTATTTTAAATAAATTATCAGATAGTCTAGTGAATAAATAATATTTATTTAAATTTTAAGTCTAAATTAATATCTCATTATTAAGATTTACTTATTTATTTAATGTAAAATAAAGCCCCTTTAATTCAACTTTTATATGGTCTTAAAATAAAGATAAAAAAAATAAAATTAACTAATAATATTAAATAAAAATAATTCAAAAAATTCATGAACAAGAATGGTGAGACAATAGCAATTTCAATATCAAAAATAAAAAAAATAATTAAAATTAAATAAAATCGTAAAGAAAATGGTAATCGATTAGTAGAAATTGAGTCAAATCCACATTGATATTTTTTCACATTCTTCAAATATTTTTTTTGATGAAATAAAATTTGATCTCAATATTAATATAATATTTACTATAATTTAAAGTGAAAATAAAATCATTTTTATTATTATTGACAGTTAAATTTTAACTTCTGAATTGGAAATTATACATACTTAATCATATTATGTAAATTAACTTAGTAAGACTAAAAATAAACTAAAATGTATGAAAACAATTAAACTACATCAACAAAATGTCAGTACCAAGCAGCAGCTTTAAATCTAAAATGATGAATTCTTGAAAAATTTTTAAAGTTAATTCGAATAAAATTGATTAATAAGAAAATTTTTTCAATTAATACATGAAATCCATGCAATTCTGCAGATATATGAAAAATTAATCTATAATCTGAATCATTAAAAGTAAAATAAGCAGATACATATTATTTTGATTAAAATAAAGAGAAAATTAGTCCTTATAAAATAGTAATGATTAATCCTAATTTTCTTTGTTTAAAATTTTTAATAATTGATAAATGATGACACCATGTAATAGAAATTTCTGAGGATAAAAGAATTATTGTGTTTTAAAAAGAATTTCTATAAGGATTAAATATTATAATATTTTTAGGAGGTCAATTTTTGTCTAATTTTAATTCTTGGGGATAAAAATATATGAAAATCACATCAAAAAATTCTAATAAAAAAGAAAATTTCAGAAATAATAAATAAAATTATCTCTAATTTTAATCCTCGTAATACTTTAAATGTATGATATCCTTGATATATTCTTTCTCGAACTACTTTCCGGCATCATTGATATAAAATAACAGTAGATATAACTAGACTTAGAAAATTTAATTTATATTTTATTAAATTAAACCAATAAACATATCAAATTCATGAATTTAAAATTAAAAATGATATTAAAATAGGTCAAGGCCTTAAAGTTACTAAGTGAAAAGGTTAAAATAATGTTTTTTTTATAATTTAATTTTCTTCTATATAGAACTCCTAATACTGAAAATACGTAAGCTTGAATTATTGGAACACTTAATTCTCAAATAATTAATAATCTTTGTCCTATTATTATATAATAATTATTAATATTATTCCCAAAGAAGAACTTGTTGAAGAAATCAAAGTTATTAATAAATGCCCAGCAATTACATAAGCTCATCTTCTAACTCTTAATGTTCCAAATCGAATAATATTTCTTAAAGATTCTACAACTACTATAAAAGGTATTAAAATACTTGGAGTCCCTTGAGAAACTAAGTAAATAAATATATGATAAGTATTTCTTATTCATCCAAATAATATAAAACAATCCAATATTCACGTGTATCAACATCTATTTCAATAGTAAATATACGGTGAGCTCAAACAATAAAACCCAACAATCGAATAGAAATTATAGCATAAATTATTTTTTCAATTCCAAACACTTTTTTTAAATTCTTTTATTACATATTATAAGAGAAATTAAACCAAATCCTAGAAAAATTTAAACATAAGCTTCTGGATGACCAAAAAATCAGAATAAATGTTGATTTAATACTAGATCTCCCTTTTCTACTGGATCAAAAAATAAAGTATTAATATTTCGATGAAATAATAATATAGTAATTGCTCCTGCTAAAACAGGAAGAGATAATAATAATAAGATTGCTGTTCATAATATTGCTCAAGCAAATAAAGGCAGAATTTCTAATTTAAAAATTTTTATATTAAAAATTGTTGATATAAAATTAATAAATCCTATAACAGATTAAGCTCCTGCAATATGTAAAGAAAAAATTGATAAATCTACTGATGGGCCCATATGAGATAAATTAAAAGATCAAAGAGGGTCAACAGTCCAACCTGTTCCTGTTCCAGATCTAATAAATATCCTAGATATTAATAATATAATACTTGGAGGTAATAATCAAAATCTAATATTATTTATTCGGGGAAAAGCTATATCAGAAATTCCTATGATTATAGAAATTAAATAATTTCCAAATCCTTTTATAATAACAGGTATAACAATAAAAATTATAATAAATGCATGTGACTAAAGAATAATGAATTAAATTATTACCAATCAAAGATCCAGGATTTTCTAGTTCTAATGAACTAAAATTCCTAATCTTAATCCTGCAATTCCAGATCATATTTCAAAATTAAAATATATTATTCCAATATTTTTATGATTAGTAGAAGAAATTTATGTTTTCATAAATTAATATAGTTTACAATTCTAAGACATTATATTTTTAATATAAAAATAGAAATAATTTTTATAAATATTAAAAAATATAAATATTTTATTTATATTTTTATTATTTAATTTTAAGATTCACAATTTAAATTTAAATTATGACTTTAAATAAAATAAATATTCTGATTATTATTATTTAATTAATTATTAAACTATTTAAATAAATTTTAAAATTTGTTATTTTTAAAATTTTAATAATTAAATTTTAAAAATTAAAATTAATTATTCCTTTATTAATAAAAAATAGGATTCATTTATTATTTTTGATAAAAAAAAATTTAAATAAAAATTTAAATAATATAAAAAATATATTTAAAAAAAAAAAAATATTATAAAATTTTTTTTTTAATATGTTTAAATCTAAATAAAGTTAATCTTAAGATAAAATGAAATCAAACATAAAAATAAAATTTACATTTTTTCAAATTTTAATCAAAAAATTTCTTGTATATTTATAAAAATTATTTTAAAAAAATATTTTTTGAATATAATTTAATTAATTGTTTAAATTATTGTAGAAAAATTTATTTTTTTATCTTTACAATTAAAATAATTAAAAAAATTTATTTTTTATTCATTAAATAATAAAGAAACTAGAAAGAATATATCACTGTTTATATTGTCCTAATAATAAACATAGAGTATAAAATCAAAAGAAAAAATAATCTATTAAAATTTTTTTTTAAATTAAATTTTAAGAACAAAACCCAAATAAAAATGGTATTCCACATAAAGAAAAATTAGAAATTATTATGATTATTATAGTTATAGGTATTAAATTTATCAAATTTTATATAAAACAAATTTCTTAATAATTATTTATCGAATAAATAATATTTGCAAAGCACATAAATACTATTGATTTGAATATTGCATAAATAATTAAATGAAAATAAGCTAAAAGATTAAATTTTATCCCATAAATTACTAATATTAATCCTAATTGGGACAATGTAGAATAAGCAATAATTTTTTTTTGATCATACTTAAAATTTGATGATAACCCAGCTATTAATATAGGAATCATTTTAGTGATAATAATATAAAATAATATTTTATTTTTATATATTAAATAATAAAATCGAATTAAAATATAAATTCCTGCTGTTACTGAAGTAGATAAATAAACTAATGATAATACTGGAGTTATGGCAGCTAAAGCAGCTAAAAGTCAAGAGGAAAATTAAAATTGAGCTCTTTTAGTAAAAGCTCTGATTATTACTAAAATTAGTAATATTTTATTATTAAAATTAAAATTTATAAGAAATTATATTTAGCCAAATAGTTATTAATAATATAGAAATAATAAAAAAAATTACTGAATGGAAAAATTAAGTATTATATAAATTATGATTTATATATTTACAACAATAAAATATAATTATTCAAAAAATTAAAAATACAGTAAATAAAAAAAAAAAGTAATGCAATCTAAATAAATTGATATATTTATTAATAAAGAATTTATAATTATTTAATTTCATTTAATAAACAAAGTTAATTTCACAAATATAAATATATAACTAACAATAAATAATAATTATCTTATTATTAAAAAATACATACCACCTAAATAATATTAAATAATGTATTAAATACAAAATCTGTAGGTTTGATTTCACGAATCGATATTTTTAAATGAATTATTTAAATGAATAAAAAAAATGGTTTTTAAGATCAATAAATTTAAAGGTAAAAAATAAAAAATTAATATTAAGTATTGAACTATGTTGTTGGAATTGAATTTTATTAACTCATTATTTCATATCCTATAAAAACAATATGAGAATAAATCAACGTTGTAACATGCTTTAAAAAATCTTTGTACAATTAAAATTAATATTATTATTTCTTCTTATCTTAAAATAATTGTAGAGATTATAATTTATTTTAATAAATTTAAAGAAATTAGGGAAGCTAAATTGTTTATACATGATGAAAATCAAAATATTATTACTGATGGTATAAAATATACTATTTCTTTATTTAATATTCAATTTCGTCTCTTAGATCGTAAATAAGAATAATCAACTAAAACAAATTATTATAATGAACATAATCCATGAGCAATTATTATTATTAATTCACCATAATACCCTCAAATTTTTATTGAAAATAGTTCAATTAATATTATTCTTACATAAACGACAGATGGATCAGCAACAATAATTTCTATATCATAATGTCAAAGGCATAAAAATCTTACAATTATTATTCTAAAAAATCTTAAAACTATGATTTAATCATCAAAAATTAAAAAATTAATATTTATTATTGTTATTATTCGATATAATCCATAACCTTTAAATTTTAATATAATTCTTGCTAAAATGATTAACCCAATTACAGGAGCTTCTACATGAGTTTTAGGTAATCAGTTGTGAAATAAAAATATAGGTTATTTTACTTAAAATGCTCTAAATATTAAAAAATAAAAAAAAACTTCAAAATTTAATAAGAAAAATAATTTCTGGAAATGTAAAAAATCTCATTAAATTGAATATTCATAAAAAAAAAATAATAAAATTAATAAAGGAAGAGAAAAAAAAATTGTGTAAAGTTATATATATAAAGATGCTTTTAATCGTTTAGGTTAATATCTTCATCCTATAATTAAAAAAACGTAGAAACAACACTAAACTCAAATAAAAAATAAAATATAAATAAATTAATAAATATAAATTTTATTATTGGATATAGTATTCGAATAATTTATAGAAATAAATAAATTGATAGATTAAAATTTTATTTTCTTACTATAGTTACTAACCTTAATAATAATAATGTTAACGTTATTATTATAAATCTAATTTTATCAATTATAAAATTAGAAGAAATTGTTATAAAATAGTTATTATAATTAAATAATAAAAAATTAATAAATAAAAACATAAAAATTGAGATTTTTGAGAATAAATATGTATTATTTAAAAAAAAAATTATAAGTTGAAATTAATATAGTTAAATAAATTAAAAATTTTACTGTCAATTTATTCATAAAAATTTAAATCTATCTCTTTATTCATTTTAAATCAACAATAAGAATAAAGGTAACCCTACAACTCTTTCACAAACAACAAAAATTTAATGATATAATATTAAATGTAAATGATTTATTGTATTAACTACTCGTATTAAAAATATTAATCCTTATATTAAAAATTTTTACCTTATTAAATTTATTATAAAATTTTTGTACAAACAAAAATATAAAAATAATTAAATAATAAATATAAAAACATAAATAATCGTTAAAAAAAATAATTCGAAAAAAATTAAATTTATTATTACTTCTAAAAATTAATATTTTAAGATGAAACTATTTTCGAATAATTATTCATTTAAATAAAATATCATTTTTGTAAATTAAACTTATATATTTCAATTTTACATAATCAAATAACAATAAAATTTTTAATTAATATATTTATCATAAATTTGTTTTTAATACCTTTAATTTTATTTAATATTAATTCGATACCTTCTTATTATAAAATATTTTATTCCATTAACTTAGGATCAATTTTTTTAATTTATAATATAATATGTTTATTTAATTTATTAATTTTCAATAGAAATAATCGATAATCACATATTAGATGATTTATTATTGTAAAAGGGATGATAATTTCATCTTTATATTTTACTAGATTAATCAATTATATAATTACTTTAATAAAAAAAATATTAAAAAAAAATCTTATTCCTTGATTGATCATTATATTTTTATTTTTTATTATCATATTATTAAATATTGATAAATCTTTAATTTGATATAATAATTTCAATGATATTTCTAGAATAATAATATTAGAGAAATTAAATTTAATTGACATAAATTTAACAATGTATATATATATATATATACTATTAATTTGAATTTATCAATTTCTATTATTTATATTTTAATTGTTTTAAGATTAATTGTGAAATTAATTATTCTGAATAAATTGACTTTTCAAAAAATAAATTAATGTAAAAATCAATTTAAAATCAAATGTATTATTAGAAATTATTAATTTCACAATTGTAATTTTACCTACTCTTTCTAATATTTCTATTACATGAAATTTTGGTTTATTGTTAGGAATTTGCTCGATTATTCAATGAGTTACAGGGTTACTTATATCTTTTCATTATTGTCCAAATATTAATTTAGCCTTTTATATAATTATTTATATTATACAAGATGTAAATTATGGATGATTTTTTCAATTATGCTATATCGATGAAGCTTTAATATTTTTAATTTGCTTATTTATTTGTATTGGGTGTGGAATTCATTATGATTCATTTTTTTTAATCAAACTTAAAATTCAGGAATTTTAATTTTTTTAATTACTATTACAACTTCTTTTTTAGGTTATGTTTTACCTTGAGGTCAAATATCTTTTTGGGGGGCAACACTTATTACAAATTTACTTTCTGCTATTCCTTATATTGAAAATTCTTTAGTCCTATGATTATAAGGAGGGTTTTCAATTAATAATGCTACATTAAATCGACTTTAACCATTACATTTCATCATACCATTTGTAGTATTAGCTTTAGTAATTCTTTATTTATTATTTTTACATGAGGCTGGTTCTTCTAATCCTTGAGGATCAAACAGAAATTTTTATAAAATTCCTTTTATTCCTTATTTTTTAGTTAAAGATATTAAAGGATTTATATTATTTTTTATTATTGTTGTATTTATTTGTTTAGTATTACCTTACGGTTTATCAGACCCAGAAAATTATAATAAAGCTAATCCTATAATTACTCCTGTTCACATTCAACCTGATTGATATTTTTTATTTGCTTATGCAATTCTTTGTTCTATTTCTAATAAATTAGGAGGAGTTATTATTATTTTAGCCTTATTATTATTAATTTTAATTCTCTTAATCATGCCATTTAATTTTCAATATAAAATAAAATCTTTTGAATTTAATTTTTTAAATCAAATTTTATTTCGAAATTTTATTAGATTATTTATTATTTTAACTTGAATTGAAGTTCGTCCTGTTGAAAATCCTTATATTTTTGATGGACAAATTTTATCAATTTTTTACTTTTTATATTTTTTATATATTTTTATGTTTCTAAAAATTCTAATTAATATTTCAATAAAAAATTATTCAGTTTTTTGAACTAAATGTTTATAATTCCATATGTAAGAAATTAATTTTTCTTATAATTTAAAATTTAAATTGATAAAATTAATATTAAATAATTTAATCTTACAGGTAAGTAACTCATTCAGGTTAAATATATTAAATTATCATATCGAAACCGAGGTAATGTACCTCTAGTTCAAATTACTAAAAATAAAATAATCAAATATATTAAATAAAATTTTACTTCAAATAAGTTTCCCCCTATAAGTACTAATATAATTAATATTATCATAAATATAATTATCCCATATTTTGCAATGAAAATTAATGCAAATTTTCCTTTTATATACCTAATATTTTCGAAAAAATAAAATTAATTATTTAATTTTAATTAACCCTAATACAAAAGGTTAAAAATAACTGATCAATAATTTGTTTAATCGAATAAATTTTCTTTTTCAATACTTAAAAAAATAAATTATTCAATTTAAAAAAAAAAAAATATATACATGTATTATTTATTTAAAAAAAAATTAAAATTAAAATCCTTCTTATTAGTAGAAATTATTATTTTAAAATCATAAACTAAAATAATTATTATTAGCAAAATAAATGTTATAAATTTAACTATATTTCAAAAACTAAATACACTTTCCAGTATATTCACTTTTTTTCGACTAATTTTGAATAATTTTCAGAAGTGACAGGCAATTTACAAATTATAACGTACATATTCCAAATTAAATTCAAAAAAAATAATTTTGTTTTTACTCATAAATCCAATTTCAAAATAATAATTCTAATAATTTAAATAAATTAAATTTATTTTAATTTTTTTATATTATTATATTTAATCACATATTGACTTATAATTTCATTTTTTAAATATTTTAATTATTGAATTTAAAAAAAATAATTTCATTAGAAACATACATAAATTTAATAATATAAGTTTATTTTATCAAGGAATATCAAATTTAACAACGAAATCTGCTAATAAATTGAAATACCGTTATAATTTTTAATTTTCATTTCTTTTTAATTATTGATGTATATAATTGTTTTTAAATAAAATAGTAGGGTATCTAATCCTAGTTTTTAATAAATATCTATAATTATCTTAATTTAATTTAATAAAAAAAATTTTTATTAAAAATTCAAAATATATCTTTAAATTTTTATTAAAATTATTTATATTAATTAATATAATCAATATTGATCAATATTCATAAATTTATTCATGTGAATTTATTTATTTATATGCTTTGTATAACCGCAAATGCTAGCACAAAGTCATTTTATATGATTCTTATAACTATTAATTAATTTGTTAATAATTAATAATTTTATGTATAAAATTGATAAAAAATATTTAAATTTATTCATATTATTAAAATCTATATAAAAACAGATTAAAAATAACAAATTTTTAACTTAATTAAAATTTAGAAAATTTAAATTTAATAATTTTCTTATTTATGTAAAAAAAAATTTTTTAATAAACTAAAATTTTTTTTTAAAAAAAAAAGGCATTTATTTGTTAAATATGAATTTAAGGACTTGAAATAAGTCTATTTCTTAAAATTTTAATATAATTTCATTGATGGTAAAATTCAATAATTCAAAAAATATTTTTAGATAGAATGCTTCCCCAACGGTAACTACCTGTAAATATTTTAGATGGATACATTAATGTCATAGCTTGTAAGAGGAATGATCAATATTTTGTAGTATACATCTCACAATTTCTTCGTATAATAAATATTTTTAGATACAATCCTTCCCCAACGGTAACTACCTGTGAATATTCTATACAAATACATTGATGTCATACCTTGTAAGAAGAATGATCAATATTTTGTAGTATACATTTCACAATTTCTTCGTTTAATAAATATTTTTAGATAGAATCCTTCCCCAACGGTAACTACCTGTGAATATTTTAAATGGATACATTGATGTCATACCTTGTAAGAGGAATGATCAATATTTTGTAGTAAACATCTCACAATTTCTTTGTTTAATAATTATTTGTAGATAAAATTCTTCCCGAACGGTAACTACCTGTGAATATTTTAAATGGATACATTGATGTCATACCTTGTTCTTACAAAGGAATGATCAATATTTTGTAGTAAACATCTCACAATTTCTTCGTTTGATGAATATTTTAAGATAGAATTCTTTCCCAACGGTAACTACCTGTTAATATTTTATATGGATACATTGATATCATACCTTGTAAGAGGAATGATCAATATTTTGTAGTAAACATCTCACAATTTCTTCGTTTAAGAAACATTTTTAGATACAATCCTTCCCCAACGGTAACTACCTGTGAATATTCTATACAAATACATTAATGTCATACCTTGTAAGAAGAATGATCAATATTTTGTAGTATACATTTCACAATTTCTTCGTTTAATAAATATTTTTAGATAGAATCCTTCCCCAACGGTAACTACCTGTGAATATTTTAAATGGATACATTGATGTCATACCTTGTAAGAGGCATAACCAATATATTCATACGATATAAATATTGATCATTATCAATATTTTGTAGTATACATCTCACAAGTTCCTCATTTTATGAATTATGATGATGATGATGATAATGATGATGGTGTCGATGGTTATAATGATAATGATTATAAAGATAATGATAATTAGAGTGATAACGATAATCACGAAGATGACAATAATGTTATTAATGATAATGATAATAATAATAAGAATGTCAATCATGATTTAGTTGATAATGATGATAATGGTAGTTATGACCAGGCTGCCGGTATAAAAAACGTGATTATCCTGATTGTTTTAAGATGATGATAATGATGATGATTATGATGAAGACGGTGATAGGGATAATGATGATGATTTTGATTATAAATATAATGTCCATAATGATCATCTTGATAATGATTATGATGATGGTGATAATGATGATGAAGATGATAATGATGATGATGATACTAATAATTATGATAATAATGATACTTCTGATGATGTTACCAATAATGGCTTCTTTTGGATGTCAGTGATTATTATTCTAATTAAATTGATCAAAAAACACACAGCAATTGTTATTCTTTATGATATTAATGACGATTGCGATAATGATAGAATTGATGACGATGTCAACGTTGATAGAGGCGCGATGATAATGATCGTGGCAGTAATGATGATAATTATAATGATGAGAGTGATAATGATGATGTTGATGATAATAATGATGATGAAAATAAAAGAAATCGTGATGATGATGATGATGGTGATGATGATGATGATGGTAGTAATATTCGTGATGATTATAATGATAATAATGATAATGGTAAGTATGACAAGGGTGACATTATTAGGGATTTTATGATAATAATCGTAGCAGTAATGATGATGATGATGATAATGATGGTGATGATGATGATGTAAATGATGATGATGATAATGATAATGATGATTATGATGTAAAGATACTCACGAGGATTAAAATGACCATGTCCATTATGGTGATGATGGTAAAATAATGCAAATAATGATGGTAATTATGCTGAGGGCGACGTCAAAAAGGACTTAATAATAATAAATGTAGCAGTTATAATGATGATAATAATGATTATGATGATGATGGTTATGATGGTTATGATGATTATGAAGATGATGATAATGATAATAATAATTATGACGATGGTGATATGATGAAGATAATGACAATAAGGATAAACGTGATGTTCATGATAATAGTACAGAAGATAAAAATATTAAAAATAATGATAAGAATCATGACAATAATGTTAATAAATCATAAATAAAACATCAGTTGATGATAATAATAATAATATAAATAATGATTGACGTAGTGACGTAGTTGATTATGCGTACGGTGATTATGACAATGTCAATGTCAATAATAATAATAAAGCTAATCCTATAATTACTCCTGTTCACATTCAACCTGATTGATATTTTTTATTTGCTTATGCAATTCTTTGTTCTATTTCTAATAAATTAGGAGGAGTTATTATTATTTTAGCCTTATTATTATTAATTTTAATTCTCTTAATCATGCCATTTAATTTTCAATATAAAATAAAATCTTTTGAATTTAATTTTTTAAATCAAATTTTATTTCGAAATTTTATTAGATTATTTATTATTTTAACTTGAATTGAAGTTCGTCCTGTTGAAAATCCTTATATTTTTGATGGACAAATTTTATCAATTTTTTACTTTTTATATTTTTTATATATTTTTATGTTTCTAAAAATTCTAATTAATATTTCAATAAAAAATTATTCAGTTTTTTGAACTAAATGTTTATAATTCCATATGTAAGAAATTAATTTTTCTTATAATTTAAAATTTAAATTGATAAAATTAATATTAAATAATTTAATCTTACAGGTAAGTAACTCATTCAGGTTAAATATATTAAATTATCATATCGAAACCGAGGTAATGTACCTCTAGTTCAAATTACTAAAAATAAAATAATCAAATATATTAAATAAAATTTTACTTCAAATAAGTTTCCCCCTATAAGTACTAATATAATTAATATTATCATAAATATAATTATCCCATATTTTGCAATGAAAATTAATGCAAATTTTCCTTTTATATACCTAATATTTTCGAAAAAATAAAATTAATTATTTAATTTTAATTAACCCTAATACAAAAGGTTAAAAATAACTGATCAATAATTTGTTTAATCGAATAAATTTTCTTTTTCAATACTTAAAAAAATAAATTATTCAATTTAAAAAAAAAAAAATATATACATGTATTATTTATTTAAAAAAAAATTAAAATTAAAATCCTTCTTATTAGTAGAAATTATTATTTTAAAATCATAAACTAAAATAATTATTATTAGCAAAATAAATGTTATAAATTTAACTATATTTCAAAAACTAAATACACTTTCCAGTATATTCACTTTTTTTCGACTAATTTTGAATAATTTTCAGAAGTGACAGGCAATTTACAAATTATAACGTACATATTCCAAATTAAATTCAAAAAAAATAATTTTGTTTTTACTCATAAATCCAATTTCAAAATAATAATTCTAATAATTTAAATAAATTAAATTTATTTTAATTTTTTTATATTATTATATTTAATCACATATTGACTTATAATTTCATTTTTTAAATATTTTAATTATTGAATTTAAAAAAAATAATTTCATTAGAAACATACATAAATTTAATAATATAAGTTTATTTTATCAAGGAATATCAAATTTAACAACGAAATCTGCTAATAAATTGAAATACCGTTATAATTTTTAATTTTCATTTCTTTTTAATTATTGATGTATATAATTGTTTTTAAATAAAATAGTAGGGTATCTAATCCTAGTTTTTAATAAATATCTATAATTATCTTAATTTAATTTAATAAAAAAAATTTTTATTAAAAATTCAAAATATATCTTTAAATTTTTATTAAAATTATTTATATTAATTAATATGATCAATATTGATCAATATTCATAAATTTATTCATGTGAATTTATTTATTTATATGCTTTGTATAACCGCAAATGCTAGCACAAAGTCATTTTATATGATTCTTATAACTATTAATTAATTTGTTAATAATTAATAATTTTATGTATAAAATTGATAAAAAATATTTAAATTTATTCATATTATTAAAATCTATATAAAAACAGATTAAAAATAACAAATTTTTAACTTAATTAAAATTTAGAAAATTTAAATTTAATAATTTTCTTATTTATGTAAAAAAAAATTTTTTAATAAACTAAAATTTTTTTTTAAAAAAAAAAGGCATTTATTTGTTAAATATGAATTTAAGGACTTGAAATAAGTCTATTTCTTAAAATTTTAATATAATTTCATTGATGGTAAAATTCAATAATTCAAAAAATATTTTTAGATAGAATGCTTCCCCAACGGTAACTACCTGTAAATATTTTAGATGGATACATTAATGTCATAGCTTGTAAGAGGAATGATCAATATTTTGTAGTATACATCTCACAATTTCTTCGTATAATAAATATTTTTAGATACAATCCTTCCCCAACGGTAACTACCTGTGAATATTCTATACAAATACATTGATGTCATACCTTGTAAGAAGAATGATCAATATTTTGTAGTATACATTTCACAATTTCTTCGTTTAATAAATATTTTTAGATAGAATCCTTCCCCAACGGTAACTACCTGTGAATATTTTAAATGGATACATTGATGTCATACCTTGTAAGAGGAATGATCAATATTTTGTAGTAAACATCTCACAATTTCTTTGTTTAATAATTATTTGTAGATAAAATTCTTCCCGAACGGTAACTACCTGTGAATATTTTAAATGGATACATTGATGTCATACCTTGTTCTTACAAAGGAATGATCAATATTTTGTAGTAAACATCTCACAATTTCTTCGTTTGATGAATATTTTAAGATAGAATTCTTTCCCAACGGTAACTACCTGTTAATATTTTATATGGATACATTGATATCATACCTTGTAAGAGGAATGATCAATATTTTGTAGTAAACATCTCACAATTTCTTCGTTTAAGAAACATTTTTAGATACAATCCTTCCCCAACGGTAACTACCTGTGAATATTCTATACAAATACATTAATGTCATACCTTGTAAGAAGAATGATCAATATTTTGTAGTATACATTTCACAATTTCTTCGTTTAATAAATATTTTTAGATAGAATCCTTCCCCAACGGTAACTACCTGTGAATATTTTAAATGGATACATTGATGTCATACCTTGTAAGAGGCATAACCAATATATTCATACGATATAAATATTGATCATTATCAATATTTTGTAGTATACATCTCACAAGTTCCTCATTTTATGAATTATGATGATGATGATGATAATGATGATGGTGTCGATGGTTATAATGATAATGATTATAAAGATAATGATAATTAGAGTGATAACGATAATCACGAAGATGACAATAATGTTATTAATGATAATGATAATAATAATAAGAATGTCAATCATGATTTAGTTGATAATGATGATAATGGTAGTTATGACCAGGCTGCCGGTATAAAAAACGTGATTATCCTGATTGTTTTAAGATGATGATAATGATGATGATTATGATGAAGACGGTGATAGGGATAATGATGATGATTTTGATTATAAATATAATGTCCATAATGATCATCTTGATAATGATTATGATGATGGTGATAATGATGATGAAGATGATAATGATGATGATGATACTAATAATTATGATAATAATGATACTTCTGATGATGTTACCAATAATGGCTTCTTTTGGATGTCAGTGATTATTATTCTAATTAAATTGATCAAAAAACACACAGCAATTGTTATTCTTTATGATATTAATGACGATTGCGATAATGATAGAATTGATGACGATGTCAACGTTGATAGAGGCGCGATGATAATGATCGTGGCAGTAATGATGATAATTATAATGATGAGAGTGATAATGATGATGTTGATGATAATAATGATGATGAAAATAAAAGAAATCGTGATGATGATGATGATGGTGATGATGATGATGATGGTAGTAATATTCGTGATGATTATAATGATAATAATGATAATGGTAAGTATGACAAGGGTGACATTATTAGGGATTTTATGATAATAATCGTAGCAGTAATGATGATGATGATGATAATGATGGTGATGATGATGATGTAAATGATGATGATGATAATGATAATGATGATTATGATGTAAAGATACTCACGAGGATTAAAATGACCATGTCCATTATGGTGATGATGGTAAAATAATGCAAATAATGATGGTAATTATGCTGAGGGCGACGTCAAAAAGGACTTAATAATAATAAATGTAGCAGTTATAATGATGATAATAATGATTATGATGATGATGGTTATGATGGTTATGATGATTATGAAGATGATGATAATGATAATAATAATTATGACGATGGTGATATGATGAAGATAATGACAATAAGGATAAACGTGATGTTCATGATAATAGTACAGAAGATAAAAATATTAAAAATAATGATAAGAATCATGACAATAATGTTAATAAATCATAAATAAAACATCAGTTGATGATAATAATAATAATATAAATAATGATTGACGTAGTGACGTAGTTGATTATGCGTACGGTGATTATGACAATGTCAATGTCAATAATAATAAAAATGATTATAGTGATGTTTGTTATTATTACGAGGGTGAAAGTAATAGGAGACAGGAGAATCATGATCGTGGCAATAGTGATGGTGATGATAATGATGATAATGAAAGTGATGATGATGGTGCTATTTATTATGATAAAAGTAAATAATGATGCTGCTGATGATGATGATGATGATGGTATTGTGATGATGATGATGATAATAATGATAATATTGATAATGATGATCGTTTTAATCATGATAATGACAGTAATGCAGACGAAAATAATGATTATGACAATAATTGTAATGATAGTAATACTCCTAATGATGTTATCTATAATGATTTTAATGTATGTCAGAGATTTTGATAGTAATCGTAGTAATAATAAAGATAATCATTAAACTCACTTTAATTGTTATTTCAATGATAATTATGATAAGTGTGATGAGGATGGTAATTATAAGAAGGTTAACGGTAATAAGGGCGTGACGATAATGATTGTGGCTATAGTTGTAATTCTAATAATAATGATAATGTTAATGACGTTAAGAACAATTATGACATTTATGACGATGATAATAATGATAATAATGATAGTAATGATAAAAATGACATTGTTAACGGAAATAAAAATAATGATAATGATGATGGTAACTATGACAAGGTCAACAGTCATAAAAACGAGATGATGATGATCGTGTGAATAATGATGTTGATGATAGTGATAACGATGATAATGACGATAGTAAATTTAACGATGTTGATGGTAAAGATAATGATATTGACCATAAGAATAATTGTGATGTTTATGAGAATGCTGAGAATGACGAAAATAATAATAATAATAATAATAATGATGGTGGTAATAATGATCATAATGATGACGATGTTGATGAAGAAAATGATGATGATGTTTATTATAAAGATAATAATGCTAAAAATGCCTATGTCAATAATTATAGGTATAATGATAATAATAATGGTAGTTATGACCAAGGGTGCCGGTAATAAAATCACAATAATCATAATTGTGGCATAATGATGATGATGACGGTGCAAGTGGTAATAATAATGATGATGATAATAGTTATAATGTCGATAATGATGATCTTGATGATGTTAATTATGATAATGTTAATTATGATGATGATGATGATGATAATTACGACGATGACGATGATAATAATTATGATAATAATAATACTTCGGATGATGTTACCCATAGTGACTTACATGGATGTCAGTGATTATTATCCTAATTGTAGTATTAATTAAGTTGATCATAAGACACACGGCAATTGTTATTATAATAATAATAATAATGATTGTCAACGTTAATAGGAGCGCAATGATAATAATCGTGGCGATAATGATGATGATAATAATGATAAGAGTGGTAATGATGAGAGTGATGATGATGAGAGTGATAATAATAAAATTAATAATTATAATGATGATACGAATTATAGAGATCGTGATAATGATAATGATTATGATAGTTATGATGATGATAATGATGAAAATGATAATAAAAATGGTGATATTCATTGTAATAATGACGATATTGAAATCATGATGACGATAATTATGATGATAATAATGCTGATTAAGATTATAAAAATAATGATAATAATAATATCATCAATGTCAATAATAATAATGATGATAATGGAAATGTCAATATTGATAATAATTATACCGATGATGGTGTTAATGATGATAGTGATAATAATGATGATGATAATGGTAATTATGTTAACGATGATTATGACGATGATATTGTAAATGATAATAATAATGATTTTTATGATAATCATGATGATAACGATACTGATGAAAATTTTGTTTTTGATAATAATAATGATAAATATGATAATAATGATGATATAAATAATAATGATAATGACATTGATCATGTTGATATTAATAATAATATTCATAATAATAATGACGATATTGAAAATCATGATGACGATAAAAATGATGATAATAACACTGATAATGATTATGATGATGATGAGAATGTTAATGATATTAATAATAATAACAATGTCAATAATAATGATGATGATAACGGAGATGTCAATAGTGATAATAATTATACTGATGATGGTGTTGATGATGATAATAATTATGATGATGATGATCATGATAATGATGTTACTGATGATAATAATGATGATATTGTTAATAATAATAATAATGATGGAGTTTATAAAAATGATAATAATGATAAAGATGATAACGATGTTGATCAATATTATAATGATGGTAATAATGATGTTATTAATAATCATGATTATAACGATACTGATGAAAATGTTGATATTGATAATAATAATAATAAATATGATAAAAATTACGATATGAATAATCATGATAATGACACTGATTATGTTGATAATAATAATAATATTTATAAAATAACGACGATATTAAAAATCATGATGACGATAATAATAATAATAATGATAATGATGATGATTATAATGATGATAATAAAGTTAATTATAGTTATAATAATAACAATGTCAATAATAATAATGATGATGATGATAATGATGTTAAAAGTTATTATGATGACGAGATTGACAATGATGGTGATACAATAATGATAATTATAATAATGTCGACAATGATGAAGATATTAAAAATAATGACGATGATGATGACGATTATGATAACAATGATAACGATAGTTATAATGACTATAATAATAATCATAATGTATTTGATAATGATGATGATAATCATAATAAGAATGATAATAATAATAATGAAAATGTCGACACTGATGATAATGACCATGATGATAATAATAATGGTAATATTTATAATGATAATGACGATATTAAAAATAACGATGACGATAATAATGATGATGATAATGATGATGATAATACTAATAATGATATTGATGATGATAATAATAATAATAATGATGATAATAATAATGATATTCATAATAATATTAACGATTTTGAAAATCATGATGACGATAATAATGATTATGATAATGCTGATTCAGATTATAAGAATAATGATGATAATAATAATATTAACAATGTCAAAAATAATAATGATGATAATGACAATGTCGATATTGATAATAATTATACCAATGATGTTGTTGATGATTAATAATAATAATTAAAATGATAAAGATAACGACAATGTCAATGAATATTAGAATGATGATAGTAATAATGTTAATGATGATTATAATGATAATGATAGTCATGAAAATTTTCATATTGAAAATAATAATGATAAATATGATAATAATGACGATTGTAGTAATGATGATGATGATCAGGATGATGTTGATAATAATAATAATAATAATAGTAATAATGTTGATAATAGTTAAAATAATGAGACTTATATTAAATTGACTCTATTGTAAATATTGACGATGATAAAAATGATATTGCTGATAACAATATTGATGATGATAATCATCATAATGTTGATAATGATAATAATTATAATGATAATGATAATAATAATAAGGACGACGATGATGATCATTATAAGATTTAAGATGATAATAGAAATATTAAAAAAGGTGATAATGATAATGATGATCACGGTCACGATTATGATGACGATGATGATGGTGATCATAATGATAACAACGATGTCGATAACGATAATGATTATGATGATGATGTTAATGATAATAAAAATAATGATGATGATGATGATGATCTTTATGATGATAATGATGATGATATCGTTAACGATAATAATAATAATATAGTAAATGTTAATGCTAATAACGATAATGACGATGATGATGTCTATAATGACAATGATGATGATAATAATGATGATGATAATGATAAAAATAATGAAAATAATAATAATAACAATAATGATGATAATAATGATAATATTTATGATAATAATCACCATATCAAAAATCATGATAACAGTTATATCGATAATGATAATGTTAATGATGATGATAATGATATTAATTATGATGACAATGAAAACGGCAATATCGATAATAATAAAAATGAAGATGATAATAATGTTAATAATGATAATGATGATAATGATAAATCAGATTCGATTATTATAATCAGAATAATGATAATAATGACGGAAACAATAATAACGAAAATGATAATACTGATAACGATGATAATAATGATATTAATAAAAATAATAACAATAATTATGATAATATTGACGTTGTGTATAATGATGATACTGGTGATAAGATGATGATGATGATGATGATGTAGATAAAGATGATGATGTTAATAATGATAATGATTATAATGATGATAGTCATAACGATAATGACAATATAAATAATTATAATAATGATAATAAAAAAAATAAAAAAATAAAGATAATAATGATATTGATAAAAATAATAATAATAATCATGACAATATCGACGCTATGTATGATTATGATGGTGATGATGATGATAATGATGACGAAGATGATAATAATAATTATAATAATTATGATGATAATAATGATGTTAATGGTGATAATAATGATGATAATTATATTGATAATGATAATAATTATAATTATGATGATTATGACGATAATGATAATGATAATAATAATAGTAGTAGTGAGTGGTTGTATCAAAAGTACCGCCATTTATACGTATGCGCCTATAGATACAATGATTAAAGTGTATCGACGTTCACTAGTATTCCTATCGGACGTATTGAAATTAAAAAAATAATGATAATAATATAATGACGATGTCGATAATAGTAATTATAATATAAATAATAAGAAAGATTATAGTAATAAAAATGTTGATAATATCGCTAATGAATACAATAATACTGATAATATTAATGACATTATTCAGAATGATAATGATGCTTATGATAATGATGATAATGATAATAATGATAAAGATAATGACAATGTCGATAATGATGATAATGACGATGATGATCATGAAAATGATGAAGATAATGAAGATAATAATGGTTATATTCGTTATAAAAATGACGATATTGAATATCATGATGAAGATTATAATTATGATACTAATAATGTTAATGATAATAATAATAACAATGTTAATAATAATGATGATGATAAAGATAATGACAATGTCAATAATGAAGATAGTTATAATGAATGTCGTTAATGATGATAATGATACTGATGTTGATGATAATGATGAAATTAATGATGATAAAATCGATGATATTGTAAATAATAATAATGTTCTATAAAAAATAATAGTAATTAAAAATGATAATGATGATGACGATGTCGATAAAACATTATCGACATACTTATTTTTATCAACATTATCATTATCATTATTATCATTATTAACAAAAATGGCAATAATGATAATGATAATGTTAATAAAAATGACGATGTCGATAATAATAATGATGATGATGTTGATGTTTACGATTATAATGATAACTATGATAATGATGAGATACATAATGACGATGTCGATAGTTATAATGATAATAATAATAATAGTGTTGATAATAATAATGATAATGTTAATATAAATAATAATAATAATAAAAATGATGATAATAGTTATAATAATAATAATAATAAAGATAATAAAGATGTCGATGATGATGATAATGATAATAATGACGACAATGATAATTATGATAATGATTATAAATATTATGAAATAAATAATAATTATAACGATAATAATAATGATGATAATAATAATGATAACTTTAATAATAATGACGATAACAATAATAACAAAAATGATAATCTTGATAATGATAATGACAATAATGGTAATGATGATAATGATGATGTTGATAATGATAATGGAGATGATAATAATAATAATGATGATGCAAATGTTAATCAAAATCATAATAGCGATGATAACGATGTCGATAATAATAATAATGATGATGATAATGATAATAATAATGTTAGTTAAGATAATAATGATGATTTTAGTAATAATGATAAATGTGATGATGATTATAAAGATAATGATGATGACAATGATCATAATGACAATGTTGATAGTGATAATGATTATGATGATAATGTTGTTACGGATTAAATAATAATGATGATGATGATGATGATGATGAGGATAATAATATTGGTAAAAATAATAACATTAATTATGATAATATTGACGTTATGTATAATGACAGAGGTGGTGATAAGATGATGATGATAATGATGTAGTTGATGATGATGATGTTAACAATGATTATGATGATAATGATGATGATTATAATGATGATAGTCATAAAGATATTGACAACATTAAAATTAATAATAATGAGAATAAAAATAATAATAATAATAAAAATAATGGATATAATAATAAAAATTATGATGATAATGATAGAAAAAATAATTATGATGTAAATGTTAATGATATTGATACTGACGATCTTAATAATAACGAAAATGATGATCTTAATGATAATAGTGATATTCATAAAGATGATAATGATAATAAGGAAAATAATAATAATGATATTAATAAAAATAATAACAATAATAATCATAATATCGATGCTATGTATGATTATGATGGTAATGATGATGATAATGATAATAAAGAAGATGATGATAATAATTATAATGATTATGATGATGATAATAATGATAATAATAATGACAATAATGACGGTAATGTTATTGATGATAATAGGACTGATGAAAATAATGATAATAATAATAATAAAAGTAATTTTTATAATAAATATGACGATAACAATTATACTTATTATGATAATGATAATGGTAACGATAATAATGATGTAAACGGTGTTAATGATGATGATAATACTATTAATAATGATAATAATTATACTTATAATGATTATGACGATAATGATAATGATAATAATAAAAGTAATAGTTAGTGTGTGTATGAAAAGTACCGCCATCTTTACATATACGCCTATAGATACAATGATTAAGGTGTATTGACGTTTGCTTATATACCTATTAAACGTATTTGAATTTTAATTTACTGACAAGCAATAGAGTCAAATTCCTTTAAAATCGAGTTTAGGTGTAGGACAGCTTCAGAATTGAAAACGAGAACTTATCTAAACTCTCGGTGCGAGTAAATGCACAGCTCCTCGGTAGCTCAAGTGGTAAATCAACTGTCTAGTAAACAGAAGGTTGTGTTAACAATTCGCACCAGGAGAGAATTTTTTCTCGTTCTTAATTATTTCTCCAAAGAAAAATTTCTTAAAAAAAAATTATGTGGATTTGTATTATCAGTATTTTTTATACATCATATATTAAAAAAGAGCATCTATGGACGGTAAGAGAGAGTGCTTGTATGAAAAGTACCGCCATTTATACATATGCACCTATAGACGGCATGTTTAAAGTCTATCAAAGTTCGCTTGTATACCTATTGGACGTATTTGAATGATAATAATAATAATAATAATAATAATGACGATGTCGATAATAGTAATTATAATAATAATAATAAAGATAAAAGAGATAGAAATGTTGATAATAGTGCTGATAAATAAAATAATACTCATGATATTAAAGACACTATTTAGAATGATGATGATGCTTAAGAAGATGATGATAATGATGATGATGATAACGATAATAAAAATGTTAATAATGTTAATAATAACGATGATGATAATAAAGATCTTGAAGATGATCATGATAATAATACTTATATTCGTAATAATAATGACGATATTAAACATCATGATGACGATAATAATTATGATAATAATGATAATGATGATGATACTGATAATGATAATGATGATGATGATGATAATAATGATGATAATAATAATAATAATGATATTCATGATAATAATGACGATATTAAATAATGATAATAATAATAACAATGTTAATAAATATGATCAAGATAAAGATAACGACAATGGCAATAATGATGATAGTTGTAATAATGATGTCGTTAATGATGATAATGATACTGATGATTATGATAATGATGAAGTTAAAAATGATAATAATGATGATAATGATCATAATGACAATGTCGATAATAATAATGTTTATAATGCTAATGACGATGTCAATAATAATAATAATGATAATGATACTGATGATGTTAATGATTATGACGGTGTCAATAATAATAATGGTAATAATAATCATGATTACAGTCATATTAATGATAATGATGATAATAATAACGTTAACAGTATTTATAATGACGATGATGACACTAATGATAAAATGATAATGATGATTATAATAATAATGATAATGATGACGATATTAATAATATTAATAATAATTATGATAATTAGAATAACAATGATGACGATAATTATAATGTTTTTAATAATGATGATGATAATGATGATGATAATGATGATGATAATGATGATGATAATGATGATGATAATGATAATGATAATAATAATAATAAAAAGGATAATCATGATTTTGATGACGATGACGATTATGATGACGATGATGATAATAATCATGATGTGTACGATAGTAATGATGGTAATAATGATGTTGTTAAAAATAATTAATATGGTATTGATGATAATGAGATTATAATAATAATTATAATAATAATAACGATATAAATAATAATGATGATGATGATTATGATAATGATATTAAAGATGATAATGATAATGACGATGATGATAATGGTAATAATGGTGATGTAAATAATGGTGATGACATGATATTAATAATATTTATGGTGATAGTGACGATGACAATAATAATGATGACGATGATAATGATGATAATGATGATGTTACTCATAATAATAATGATGATGATAATAATAATGATAATGATAATGATGATGAAAATAATAACCACACAGATAATATTAATAATGACGATGTCAATAATAAAAAATATGACGATAGTAATGATGTTAATAACGATAATCATAATAATAGTGAAAATGACGTTGATAATGTAGATGATAATAAGAATGATAATAATATTAATGATAATAATAATGACGATGTGAATAATGATGATGATAAAGATGATGATAATCATAATAATGATAATAATAATGATAATAATGATGATGATGATAATTTCAATGATAATCATGATGTTGGTTATGCTGATAATAAAAATGATGATGATAATAATAATGATCAGGATAATAATAATCTTGACTATGACAATGTCAATTATGATGATTATGACGACAATGTCGATAATTATTATGACAATAATAATAATTATAATAATAATGTTACTAATGATAATGATAATAATGTTAATGATGATGATAATGATGATGATACTGACAATAATGATAATGATAATGATGATAATAAGAATGACAATGTCGACAATGGTAGTAAAGACGATGAAGATAATAATTACAATTGAGTTAATAATTATAATAATAGTAATGATTATAATAATAATCATAATGTTGATAAGAATTATAATGTAGATTATGATTATGATAATGATGATGATAATATTAATGATGATAATAATAATGTTGATGATAAGAATGATGATGATGATAATAATCATGGTGATCATTATAATAATAAAAATGATGATGTAAATGTTAATGATTATGATGATGTTAATGATGATGATAATTATTATAATGGTGATGATGATAATGATGATGATAATTATTATGATAATGATAATGATAATAATGATGATGATAATGATTGTCATAATAATGATGACGATAATAATATTAATGATGATAATGATAATCGTGATAATAATATTAATAATGATAATAATGATAATGAATTATAATGATTATCATGATCATAATAATGATGATGATGATGTTGATACTGACAATGATGATAATGATAATGATGATGATAATAATGACAATGTCAACAATCGTAGCAAAGACGATGAAAATAACTATTATAATTTAGTTAATAATTATGATAATAGTGATGATTATAATAATAATCATAATGTTGATGAGAATTATAATGTAAATGATGATTATAATAATGATAATGATAATATTGATGATGATAATAATGATGATGATGAGGATGATGATGATGATAATAATTATGATGATCATTATAATAATAATAATGATGATAAAAGTGTTAATGATTATGACGATGATAATGATGATGATAATTATTATAATGATGATGATAATGATGATGATAATTATTATGATGGTGATAATGATAATAATGATGATGATAATGATAGTCATAATGATAATGACGATAATAATATTAAAAATGATAATAATAATCATGATAATAATATTAATAATGATAATAATAATAAAGATGATGATTATTATGATGATAATGATGATGACGATGATGTTGATGATGGATATGATAATCATAATAATAATAATTAAGATGATAATCGTGATATAACTAATAATGATAATAATGGTGATTACAATGATAATAATAATAACGATTATGAAGATGATTATAATAATGATGTTGATGATAATATTAAAGATAATGATAATAATGATAAAAAAATAATAATAATGATAATAACAATGTCAATTATAATAGTGATGCTGATGTTTATGTTGATAAAGATAGCAACGATAATGATAATAATGATGCTAATGAATAATATGATACTGATGTTAATAATAATAATCATAACAATAATGACGATATTATTAATCATGATAATAATAATATTAATTATAATAATGTTAATGATAATGATAATAAAACTTCTACCAATAATAATGATAATAACAATGTCAATGATGCTGATGATTATGACGATGATAATAATAATAATAATGATGATAATTATGATGACGATGTCGATAGTAATAATAATAATAATGATAATGATAATAATTGTGATGTTGATATTGATGTTAATGAGCATAATGATTATCATGATAATGATAATAATTATAATAATCATGATAATAATACTAATATCGGTTTTTAATGATAATGATAATGATAATATTAATGATAATGATAATATGAATGATGATAATAATAATAATAATTATAATGATGACCGTAAAAATAATAATAAAAATAATAATAATAGGAGCGCAATGATAATAATCGTGGCGATAATGATGATGATAATAATGATAAGAGTGGTAATGATAAGATTGATGATGATGAGAGTGATAATAATAAAATTAATAATTATAATGATGATACAAATTATAGAGATCGTGATAATGATAATGATTATGATAGTTATGATGATGATAATGAAGAAAATGATAATAAAAATGGTGATATTCATTGTAATAATGACGATATTGAAATCATGATGACGATAATTATGATGATAATAATGCTGATTAAGATTATAAAAATAATGATAATAATAATATCATTAATGTCAATAATAATAATGATGATAATGGAAATGTCAATATTGATAATAATTATACCGATGATGGTGTTCATGATGATAGTGATAATAATAATGATGATAATGGTAATTATGTTAACGATGATTATGACGATGATATTGTAAATGATAATAATAATGATGTTTATGATAATCATGATGATAACGATACTGATGAAAATGTTGATATTGATAATAATAATAATAAATATGATAAAAATTACGATATGAATAATCATGATAATGACACTGATTATGTTGATAATAATAATAATATTTATAAAATAACGACGATATTAAAAATCATGATGACGATAATAATAATAATAATAATTATGATGATGATGATAATGATGACGAGATTGACAATGATGGTGATATAATAATGATAATTATAATAATGTCGACAATGATGAAGATATTAAAAATAATGACGATGATGATGACGATTATGATAACAATGATAACGATAGTTATAATGACTATAATAATAATCATAATGTATTTGATAATGATGATGATAATCATAATAAGAATGATAATAATGATAATGAAAATGTCGACACTGATGATAATGACCATGATGATAATAATAATGGTAATATTTATAATGATAATGACGATATTAAAAATAACGATGACGATAATAATGATGATGATAATGATGATGATAATACTAATAATGATAATGATGATGATAATAATAATAATAATGATGATAATAATAATGATATTTATAATAATAATGACGATTTTGAAAATCATGATGACGATAATAATGATTATGATAATGCTGATTCAGATTATAAGAATAATGATGATAATAATATTAACAATGTCAAAAATAATAATGATGATAATGACAATGTTGATATTGATAATAATTATACCAATGATGTTGTTGATGATTAATAATAATAATTAAAATGATAAAGATGAAGACAATGTCAATGAATATTAGAATGATGATAGTAATAATGTTAATGATGATTATAATGATAATGATAGTCATGAAAATTTTCATATTGAAAATAATAATGATAAATATGATAATAATGACGATTGTAGTAATGATGATGATGATCAGGATGATGTTGATAATAATAATAATAATAATAGTAATAATGTTGATAATAGTTAAAATAATGAGACTTATATTAAATTGACTCTATTGTAAGAATTGACGATGATAAAAATAATATTGCTGATAACAATAATGATGATGATAATCATCATAATGTTAATGATGATAATAATAATAATGATAATGATGATAATAATAAGGACGACGATGATGATCATTATAAGATTTAAGATGATAATAGAAATATTAAAAAAGGTGATAATGATAATGATGATCACGGTCACGATTATGATGACGATGATGATGGTGATCATAATGATAACAACGATGTCGATAACGATAATGATTATGATGATGATGTTGTTAATGATAATAAAAATAATGATGATGATGATGATGATGTTTATGATGATAATGATGATGATATCGTTAACGATAATAATAGTGATATAGTAAATGTTAATGCTAATAACGATAATGACGATGATGATGTCTATAATGACAATGATGATGATAATAATGATGATGATAATGATAAAAATAATGATAATAGTAATAATAACAATAATGATGATAATAATGATAATGTTTATGATAATAATCACCATATCAAAAATCATGATAACAGTTATATCGATAATGATAATGTTAATGATGATGATAATGATATTGATTATGATGACAATGAAAACGGCGATATCGATAATAATGAAAATGAAGATGATAATAATGTTAATAATGATAATGATGATAATGATAAATCAGATTCGATTATTATAATCAGAATAATGATAATAATGACGGGAACAATAATAACGAAAATGATAATACTGATAACGATGATGATAATAATGATATTAATAAAAATAATAACAATAATTATGATAATATTGACGTTGTGTATAATGATGATACTGGTGATAAGATGATGATGATGATGATGATGTAGATAAAGATGATGATGTTAATAATGATAATGATTATAATGATGATAGTCATAACGATAATGACAATATAAATAATTATAATAATGATAATAAAAAAAATAAAAAAATAAAGATATATAATGATATTGATAAAAATAATAATAATAATCATGACAATATCGACGCTATGTATGATTATGATGGTGATGATGATGATAATGATGACGAAGATGATAATAATAATGATAATAATTATGATGATAATAATGATGTTAATGGTGATAATAATGATGATAATCATATTGATAATGATAATAATTATAATTATGATGATTATGACGATAATGATAATGATAATAATAATAGTAGTAGAGAGTGTTTGTATCAAAAGTACCGCCATTTATACGTATGCGCCTATAGATACAATGATTAAAGTGTATCGACGTTCACTAGTATTCCTATCGGACGTATTGAAATCATAAAAATAATGATAATAATATAATGACGATGTCGATAATAGTAATTATGATATAAATAATAAGAAAGATTATAGTAATAAAAATGTTGATAATAATGCTAATGAATACAATAATACTCATAATATTAATGACATTATTCAGAATGATAATGATGCTTATGATAATGATGATAATGATAATAATGATAAAGATAATCACAATGTCGATAATGATGATAATGACGATGATGATCATGAAAATGATGAAGATAATGAAGATAATAATGGTTATATTCGTTATAAAAATGACGATATTGAATATCATGATGAAGATTATAATTATGATACTAATAATGTTAATGATAATAATAATAACAATGTTAATAATAATGATGATGATAAAGATAATGACAATGTCAATAATAAAGATAGTTATAATGAATGTCGTTAATGATGATAATGATACTGATGTTGATGATAATGATGAAATTAATGATGATAAAATCGATGATATTGTGAATAATAATAATGTGCTATAAAAAATAATAGTAATTAAAAATGATAATGATGATGACGATGTCGATAAAACATTATCGACATACTTATTTTTATCAACATTATCATTATCATTATTATCATTATTAACAAAAATGGCAATAATGATAATGATAATGTTAATAAAAATGACGATGTCGATAATAATAATGATGATGATGTTGATGTTTACGATTATAATGATAACTATGATAATGATGAGATACATAATGACGATGTCGATAGTTATAATGATAATAATAATGATAGTGTTGATAATAATAATGATAATGTTAATATAAATAATAATAATAATAAAAATGATGATAATAGTTATAATAATAATAATAATAAAGATAATAAAAATGTCGATGATGATAATAATGATAATAATGACGACAATGATAATTATGATAATGATTATAAATATTATGAAATAAATAATAATTATAACGATAATAATAATGATGATAATAATAATGATAACTTTAATAATAATGACGATAACAATAATAACAAAAATGATAATCTTGATAATGATAATGACAATAATGGTAATGATGATAATGATGATGTTGATAATGATAATGGAGATGATAATAATAATAATAAAGATGCAAATGTTAATCAAAATCATACTAGCGATGATAACGATGTCGATAATAATAATAATGATGATGATAATGATAATTATAATGTTAGTTAAGATAATAATGATGATTTTAGTAATAATGATGAATATGATGATGATCATAATGATAATGATGATGACAATGATCATAATGACAATGTTGATAGTGAGTATGATTATGATGATAATGTTGTTACGGATTAAATAATAATGATGATGATGATGATGATGATGAGGATAATAATATTGGTAAAAATAATAACATTAATTATGATAATATTGACGTTATGTATAATGACAAAGGTGGTGATAAGATGATGATGATAATGATGTAGTTGATGATGATGATGTTTATAATGATTATGATGATAATGATGATGATTATAATGATGATAGTCATAAAGATATTGACAACATTAAAATTAATAATAATGAAAATAAAAATAATAATAATAATAAAAATAATAGATATAATAATAAAAATTATGATGATAATGATAGAAAAAATAATTATGATGTTAATGTTAATGATAATGATACTGACGATCTTAATAATAACGAAAATGATGATCTTAATGATAATAGCGATATTCATAAAGATGATAAAGATAATAAGGAAAATAATAATAATGATATTAATAAAAATAATAACAATAATAATCATAATATCGCTGCTATGTATGATTATGATGGTAATGATGATGATAATGATATCGAAGATGATGATGATAATAATTATAATGATTATGATGATGATAATAATGATAATAATAATGACAATAATGACGGTAATGTTATTGATGATAATAGGACTGATAAAAATAATGATAATAATAATAATAAAAGTAATTTTTATGATAAATATGACGATAACAATAATACTTATTATGATAATGATAATGATAACGATAATAATGATGTAAACGGTGTTAATGATGATGATAATACTATTGATAATGATAATAATTATACTTATAATGATTATGACGATAATGATAATGATAATAATAAAAGTAATAGTGAGTGTTTGTATGAAAAGTACCGCTATCTTTACATATACGCCTATAAATACAATGATTAAAGTGTATTGACGTTTGCTTATATACCTATCAAACGTATTTGAATTTTAATTTACTGACAAGCAATAGAGTCAAATTCCTTTAAAATCGAGTTTAGGTGTAGGACAGCTTCAGAATTGAAAACGAGAACTTATCTAAACTCTCGGTGCGAGTAAATGCACAGCTCCTTGGTAGCTCAAGTGGTAAATCAACTGTCTAGTAAACAGAAGGTTGTGTTAACAATTCGCACCAGGAGAGAATTTTTTCTCGTTCTTAATTATTTCTCCAAAGAAAAATTTCTTTAAAAAAAATTATGTGGATTTGTATTATCAGTATTTTTTATACATCATATATTAAAAAAGAGCATCTATGGACGAAAAGAGAGAGTGCTTGTATGAAAAGTACCGCCATTTATACATATGCACCTATAGACGGCATGTTTAAAGTCTATCAAAGTTCGCTTGTATACCTATTGGACGTATTTGAATGATAATAATAATAATAATAATGATAATGACGATGTCGATAATAGTAATTATAATAATAATTATAATAATAGTAATAAAGATAAAAGAGATAGAAATGTTGATAATAGTGCTGATAAATATAATAATACTCATGATATTAACGACACTATTTAGAATGATGATGATGCTTAAGAAGATGATGATAATGATGATGATGATAACGATAAAGAAAATGTTAATAATGTTAATAATAACGATGATGATAATAAAGATGATGAAGATGATGATGATAATAATAGTTATATTCGTAATAATAATGACGATATTAAACATCATGATGACGATAATAATTATGATAATAATGATAATGATGATGATACTGATAATGATAATGATGATGATGATGATAATAATGATGATAATAATAATAATAATGATATTCATGATAATAATGACGATATTAAATAATTATAATAATAATAACAATGTTAATAAATATGATCAAGATAAAGATAACGACAATGGCAATAATGATGATAGTTGTAATAATGATGTCGTTAATGATGATAATGATACTGATGATTATGATAATGATGAAGTTAAAAATGATAATAATGATGATAATGATCATAATGACAATGTCGATAATAATAATGTTTATAATGCTAATGACGATGTCAATAATAATAATAATGATAATGATACTGATGATGTTAATGATTATGACGGTGTCAATAATAATAATGGTAATAATAATCATGATTATAGTCATATTAATGATAATGATAATAATAATAACGTTAACAGTATTTATAATGACGATGATGACACTAATGATAATATGATAATGATGATTATAATAATAATGATAATGATGACGATATTAATAATATTAATAATAATTATGATAATTAGAATAACAATGATGACGATAATTATAATGTTTTTAATAATGATGATGATAATGATGATGATAATGATGATGATAATGATGATGATAATGATGATGATAATGATAATGATAATAATAATAATAAAAAGGATAATCATGATTTTGATGACGATGACGATTATGATGACGATGATAATAATAATCATGATGTGTACGATAGTAATGATGGTAATAATGATGTTGTTAAAAATAATTAATATGGTATTGATGATAATGAGATTATAATAATAATTATAATAATAATAACGATATAAATAATAATGATGATGATGATTATGATAATGATATTAAAGATGATAATGATAATGACGATGATGATAATGGTAATAATGGTGATGTTGATAATGGTGACGACATGATAATAATAATATTTATGGTGATAGTGACGATGACAATAATAATGATGACGATGATAATGATGATAATGATGATGTTACTCATAATAATAATGATGATGATAATAATAATGATAATGATAATGATGATGAAAATAATAACAACACAGATAATATTAATAATGACGATGTCAATAATAAAAAATATGACGATAGTAATGATATTAATAACGATAATCATAATAAAAATGAAAATGACGTTGATAATGTAGATGATAATAAGAATGATAATAATATTAATGATAATAATAATGACGATGTCAATAATGATGATGATAAAGATGATGATAATCATAATAATGATAATAATAATGATAATAATGATGATGATGATAATTTTAATGATAATCATGATGTTGGTTAAGCTGATAATAAATATGATGATGATAATAATAATGATCAGGATAATAATAATCTTGATTTTGACAATGTCGATTATGATGATTATGACGACAATGTCGATAATTATTATGAAAATAATAATAATTATAATAATAATGTTACTAATGATAATGATAATAATGTTAATGATGATGATAATGATGATGATACTGACAATGATGATAATGATAATGATGATAATGAGAATGACAATGTCGACAATGGTAGTAAAAACGATGAAGATAATAATTATAATTGAGTTAATAATTATAATAATAGTAATGATTATAATAATAATCATAATAATGATAAGAATTATAATGTAAATGATGATTATGATAATGATGATGATAATATTAATGATGATAATAATAATGATAATGATAAGAATGATGATGATAATAATAATCACGATGATCATTATAATAATAAAAATGATGATGTGAATGTTAATGATTATGATGATGTTAATGATGATGATAATTATTATAATGGTGATGATAATAATGATGATGATAATAATGATGATGATAATTATTATGATGATGATAATGATAATAATGATGATGATAATGATTGTCATGATAATGATGACGATAATAATATTAATGATGATAATGATAATCGTGATAATATTTATAATGATAATAATGATAATGAATTATAATGATTATCATGATCATAATAATGATGATGATGATGTTGACACTGACAATGATGATAATGATAATGATGATGATAATAATGACAATGTCAACAATCGTAGCGAAGACGATAAAAATAATTATTATAATTTAGTTAATAATTATAATAATAGTGATGATTATAATGATTATTATGATGATGAGGATGATGATGATGATAATAATTATGATGATCATTATAATAATAATAATGATGATAAAAGTGTTAATGATTATGATGATGATAATGATGATGATAATTATCATAATGATGATGATAATGATGATGATAATTATTATGATGGTGATAATGATAATAATGATAATGATAATGATAGTCATAATGATAATGACGATAATAATATTAATAATGATAATAATAATCATGATAATAATATTGATAATGATAATAATAATAAAGATGATGATTATTATGATGATAATGATGATGACGATGATATTGATGATGGATATGATACTCATAATAATAATAATTAAGATGATAATCGTGATATAACTAATAATGATAATAATGGTGATTACAATGATAATAATAATAACGATTATGAAGATGATTATAATAATGATGTTGATGATAATATTAAAGATAATAATAATAATAATAAAAAAATAATAATAATGATAATAACAATGTCAATTATAATAGTGATGCTGATGTTTATGTTGATAAAGATAGCAACGATAATGATAATAATGATGCTAATGAATATCATGATACTGATGGTAATAAAATAATCATAACAATAATGACGATATTATTAATCATGATAATAATAATATTAATTATAATAATGTTAATGATAATGATAATAAAACTTCTACCAATAATAATGATAATAACAATGTCAATGATGCTGATGATTATGACGATGATAATAATAATAATAATGATGATAATTATGATGACGATGTCGATAGTAATAATAATAATAATGATAATGATAATAATTGTGATGTTGATATTGATGTTAATGAGCATAATGATTATTATGATAATGATAATAATTATAATAATCATGATAATAATACTAATATCGGTTTTTAATGATAATGATAATGATAATATTAATGATAATGATAATAAGAATAATGATAATAATAATAATAATTATAATGATGACCGTAAAAATAATAATTTTGATTATAATACCAATACCGTTAAAGATAATGATGATGTCGATAACAATATCAATAATGGTGATGATAATAATTATAGTTATAATGATGATGATGTTGAAAACAAAAATAATAATTTTAATGATGCTAATGACTATGATAATGATGATGAAGTTATTGACGATGTCAATAATAATGATAATAATAATAATAATGACAATGATAATAATGGTGATAATCATAATAATGATGTTTTTGATGATGATAATGATAATGATAACGATGATACTAAAGCTGATTATAATAATAATGATAATAGTAATGATAATCAGTATAATAATGACGACAAAAAGAATCAAAATGACATCTATGATAATGACTAGATTGTTGATGATGATAATAATAATGATGATAATGATGTTAACGATAATGACAATAACAATTATGATTATGGTTATAATGATGATGATGTTCATGATGATACTAATGATGATGATAATGATGCTGATGATAATAATACTGATAATAACAATAATACTTACGATATTATAATATTAACAATAAAAATGCTGATGATAATGCCAATAACGCTAATAATAATAATGATGATGATGATAATAGTGATGTTGTTATTGTTTCTGATGATAATGATTATGATAAAAATAATGATGATAATATTTTTAATAATGATAATAATAATGATAATGAAAATAACAATAACAACGAAAATGTTAATAATTTCGATAATATTTATGGTAATAATGATGATATTAATGATGATTATGATTATAATGTTGATGATAATAATATTAATAATTTTAATAATAATAATGATGATCAGGATAATGATTATTATAATAGTCATTATGATAGTGACGATGATGATAATAATGATTACACAGATCATGACGATGTTGATAATGATGATAACGATAATAATAGTGACAATATAATACTAATGATAATCAAATGATAATGATAATGATAATAACAATAATAATGACGATGATAATAATGATAGTGATAATAATAATGATGATTATAAAGATGATAGTAATTTTGTAAATAATGACGATAATATAAAAATAAAAATAATAATAATAATAATGATAATGATCATGATATTAATGGCGATAACGATTAAGATGACAAAGATAATAATGATAATAATAAAGAAAATAATAATAATAATAAAGAAAAAAATATTGATGATCATAATAACTATGATGATGATAATAATAATAATAATGTTAATGAGGATGATAAAAATAATAATGATAATAATAAAAAGAAATATTCTGATTATGAAGCCGATAACGAATATAAAGATGATAATGATAAAAATAATGATAATGATGATGATTTTAATAATGAAAATAATAAGGTTAAAAATGATAGTAATTATGATGTTCATAATGATATTGATAATTTTAATGACAATGATGATAATGACAATGTTAATAACGATATTAATGACGTTGATGACAATAATGATAATATGATGATGATAATTATAATAATGATGATAATGATGACGATATCAATAATAATGATAATGATAATAATAATTAGAATAACAATGATGACGATAATTATAATGTTTTTAATAATGATGATGATAATGATGATGATAATGATGATGATAATGATGATGATAATGATGATGATAATGATGATAATAATGATGATGATAATGATGATGATAATGATGATGATAATGATGATGATAATGATGATTATGATGATGATTATAATAATAAAGATAACGATGATAATAATAATAATAAACATGATAATAATAGCAATATTGATACTGGTGATTATGAAGATGCTTATGATGATGATGATAATGACGATTATGATAATGATAATAATAATAATAAAAAGGATATACATAATTTTCATGACGATAACGATTATGATGACGATGATGATAATAAATATGATGGTTACGATCGTAATGATGGCAAAAATGATGTTGTTAAAAATAGTTAATATGGTATTGATGATAATGAGATTATAATAATAATTATAATAATAATAACGATATAAATAATGATGATGATGATGATTATGATGATGATATTAAAGATGATAATGATGATGACGATGATGTTAATGGTAATAATGGTGATGTTGATAATGGTGATGACATGATAATAATAATATTTATGGTGAGAGTGACGATGACAATAATAATGATGACGACGAAAATGATGATACTGATGATGTTACTCATGATAGTAATGATGATGATAATAATGATGATGATGATAATAATGATAAAAATAATATCAATACAGATAATATTAATAATGACGATGTCAATAATAAAAAATATGACGATAGCAATAATGTTAATGACGATTATCATAATAATGATGAAAATGACGTTGATAATAATGATGATGATAAGAATGATAATAATAATAATGATAATAATAATGACGATGTCGATGATGATGATGATGAAGATGATGATAATCATAATGATGATGATAATAATGATAATAATGATGATGATGATAATTTCAATGATAATCATGATGTTGATTATGCTGATAATAAAAATTATAATGATAATAATAATGATTAGGATAATAATAATCTTGATTTTGACAATGTCAAATATGATGATTATGACGACAATGTCAATAATTATTATGACAATAATAATAATTATAATAATAATGTTACTAATAATAATGATGATAATGTTAATAATGATGATAATGATGATGATACTGACAATAATTATAATGATAATGATGATGATAAGAATGACAATGTCGACAATGGTAGTAAAGACACTGAAGATGATAATTATGATTGAGTTAATAATTATAATAATAGTAATGATTATAATAATAATCATAATGTTGATAAGAATTATAATGTAAATGATGATCATGATAATGATGATGATAATATTGATGATGATTATAATAATGATGATGATAAGAATGATGATGATAATAATAATCATAATGATCATTATGATAATAAAATTGATAATGAAAATGTTAATAATTATGATGATGTTAATGATGATGATAATTATTATAAAGGTGATGATGATAATGATGCTGATAATTATTATGATGATGATAATGATAATAATGAAGATGATAATGATTGTCATGACAATAATGACGATGATAATATTAATGATGATAATGATAATCATGATAATAATATTAATAATGATAATCATGATAATAAAAATGATTATCATGATGATAATAATGATGATGATGATGTTGATACTGACATCGATGATAATGATAATGATGATGATAATAATGACAATGTTAACAATGGTAGTAAAAACGATGAAAATAATAATTATAATTGAGTTAATAATTATAATAATAGTGATGATTATAATGATAATTATAATGTTGATGAGAATTATAATGTAAATGATGATTATAATAATGATAATAATAATATTGATGATGATAATAATAATGATGAAGATAAGGATGATAGTGATGATAATAATTATGATGATCATTATGATAATAATAATGATGATAAAAGCGTTAATGATTATAATGATGATAATGATGATGATAATTATTATAATAATGAAGATGATAATGATGATGATAATGATAACTATAATGATAATAATGATAGTCATAATAATAATGACGATAATAATATTAATAATGATAATGATAATCATGATAATAATATTGATAATGATAATAATGATAATGATGATGATTATTATGATGATAATGATGATAATGATGATGTTGATGATGGATATGATAATCATAATGATAATAATAAAGATGATAATCGTGATATAACTAATAATGATAATGATAATAATGGTGATTACAATGATAATAATAATGACAATGATGAAGATGATTATAATAATGATGTTGATTATGATATTAAAGATAATAATAATCATGATAAAAAAATAATAATAATGATAATAACAATGTCAATTATGATAGTGATGCTGATGTTTATGTTGATAAAGATAGCAACGATAATGATAATATTACTGCTAATGAATATTATGATACTGATGGTAATAATGATAATCATAACAATAATGACGATATTAATAATCATGATAATGATAATATTAATGATAATAATGTTAATGATATTGATAATAAAACTCCTACTAATAATAATGATAATAACAATGTCAAAATGCTGATGAGTATGACGATGATAATTAAAATAATAATGATGATAATTATGATGACGATGTCGATAGTAATAATAATAATAATGATAATGATAATAATTATGATGATGATATTAATGTTGATGACCATAATAATTATTATGATAATAATAATAATTATAATAATTATGATAATAATACTGATATCGGTTTTGATGATAATGATAATAGTAATATTGATGATGATGATAATAAGAATGATGAAAATGATAATAATAATTATAATGATGACAGTAAAAATAATAATTCTGATTTTAATACCAATACCGTTAAAGATAATGATGATGTCGATAACGATATCAATAATCGTGATGATAATAATTATAATTATGATGATGATGATGTTGAAAATAATAAGAATAATTCAATGATTTTAATGATTATGATAATGATGATGAAGTTATTGACGATGTCAATAATAATGATAATAATAATAATAATGACAATGATAATAATGGTGATGATCATAATAATGATGTTCATGATGATGATAATGATAATGATAACGATGATACTAAAGCTAATATTAATAATAATGACAATGGTAATGATAATCATGATAATAATGACGACAATAAGAATCAAGATGACAATTATGATAATGACTAGATTGATGATGATGATAATAATAATGATGATAATGATGATAACGATAATGACGATAACAATAATGATTATGGTTATAATGATAATGATGTTCATGATGATACTTATGATGATGATAATGATGCTGATGATAATAATACTGATAATAACAATAATACATTCGATATCATAATATCAACAATAAAAATGCTGATGATAATGCCAATAACAATAATAATAATAATAATAATAATGATAATAGTGATGTTGTTATTGTTTCGGATGATAATGATGATAATAAAAATAATGATGATAATATTTTTAATAATGATAATAATAATGAAAATGAAAATAACAATAATGACGATGATTTTATATTTTCCATAATATTTATGGTAATAATAATGATAATAATGATGATTATGATTATAATGTTGATGACAATGTCGATAATAATATTAATAATTTTAATGATAATAATGATGATCAGGATAATGATAATTATAATAGTCATTATGATAGTGACGATGATGATAATAATGATGATATAGATCATGTCGATGTCGATAATGATGATAACGGTAATAATAGTGACAATGATAATAATAATAATTATCAAATGATAATGAGAATGATAATAACAATAATAATGACGATGATAATAATGATAGTGATAATAATAATGATGATTATAAAGATGATAGTAATTTTGTTAATAATGACGATGATATAAAAATAAAAATAATAATAATAATAATGATAATGATCATGATAATAATGGCGATAACGATTAAGATGACAAAGATAATAATGATAATAATCAAGAGGATAATAATAATAATAAAGAAAAAAATGTTGATGATCATAATAACTATGATGATGATAATAATAATAATAATGTTAATGAAGATGATAAAAATAATAATGATAATAATAAAAAGAAATATCCTGATTATAAAGCCGATAACAAATATGGAGATGATAATGATAAAAATAATGATAATGATGATGATTTTAATAATGAAAATAATAAGGATAAAAATGATAGTAATTTTGGTGTTCACAATGATATTGATAATTTTAATGACAATAATGATAATGACAATGTCAATAACGATATTAATGAAGTTGATGACAATAATGATAATATGATGATGATGATTATAATAATGATGATAATGATGACGATATCAATAATAATGATATGGATAATGATAATTAGAATAACAATGATGACGATAATTGAAATGTTTTTAATAATGATGATGATAATGTTGATGATAATGATGATGATAATGATGATAATAATGATGATGATAATAATGATCATGATGATGATTATAATAATAAAGATGACGATGATAATAATAATAATAAACATGATAATAATAGCAATATTGATAATGGTAATTATAAAGATGCTAATGATAATGATGATAATGACGATTATAATAATGATAATAATAATAATAAAATGGATAATCATGATTTTAATGACGATAACGATTACCATGACGATGATAATAATAACCATAATGGTTACGATAGTAATGATGGTAATAATTATGATGTTAAAAATAATAAATGTGGTATTGATGATAATGAGATCATAATAATAATTATAATAATAATAACGATATTAATAATGATGATGATGATGATGATTATGATGATGATATGAAAGATGATAATGATGATGACGATAATGATAATGGTAATTATGGTGATGTTGATAATAGTGATTACATAATAATAATAATATTTATCGTGATAGTGACAAAGACAATAATAATAATGACGATGATAATGATGATGATGATGATGTTACTCATAATAATAATAATGATGATAATAATAATGATAATGATAATGATGATGAGAATAATAACAATACAGATAATATTAATAATGACGATGTTAATAATAATAAATATGACGATAGTGATGATGTGAATGACGATAATCATAATAATGATGAAAATAACGTTTATAATGATAATGATGATAAGAATGATAATGATAATAATGATAATAATAATGACTATGTCAATAATGATAATGATGAACATGTTGATAATCATAATAATGATGATAATGATGATAATAATAATGATGATGATAATTACAATGATAATCATGATGTTGTTTATGCTGATAATAAAAATGATAATGATAATGATAATGATCAGACTAATAATAATCTTGATTTTGACAATGTTGATTATGATGATAATGACAACAATGTCGATAATTATTATGACAATAATAATAACAATAATAATAATAATGTTACTAATGATAATAATAATAATGTTAATGATGATGATAATGATAATGCTACTGACAATGATAATAATGATGATGATGATATTGATGTTAATGAGCATAATGATTATTATGATAATGATAATAATTATAATAATCATGATAATGATACTGATATCGGTTTTGATAATAATAATAATGATAATAATAATGATGATAATAATAATAAGAATGATTATAATTATAATAATAATGGTAACAATAATAATAATGATAATACTAATAATAATAATTATAATAATGATAGTAATAATAATAATCCTGATTATAATACCGATACCTTTAAAGATAATGATAATGTCGATAACGATATCAATAATGGTGATAATAATAATTATGATTATGATAATGATGATGTTAAAAATAATAAGAATAATTTTAATGATGCTAATAATTATGATAATGATGATGAAGTTAATGACGATGTCAATAATAATAATAATAATACTAATAATGACAATGATAATAATAATGAGAATGATACGATTATACTAACGCTGATTATAATAATAATGATAATAATAATGATAATCATGATAATAATGACGACAATAAGAATTAAGATGACAATTATGATAATGACTAGATTGTTGATGATGATAATAATAATAATAAAAACGATGATAACGATAATGACGATAACAATAATGATTATGGTTATGATGATAATGATGTTCATGATGATACTAATGATGATGATAATGATGCTGATGATAATAATTCTAACAATAACGATAATACTTACTATGTCATAATAATAATAATAAAAATGCTGATGATAATGCCAATAACGCTAGTAATAATGATGATAATAATGATAATATTGATGTTGTTATTGTTTCTGATGATAATGATGATAATGAAAATAATGATGATAATATTGTTGAAAATGATAATAATAATGATAATTTAAATAACAATAATGATGATAGGGTTAATAATGTCGATAATAATTATGGTAATAATGATGATATTAATGATAATTATGATTATAATGTTAATGACAATGTCGATAATGATATTAATAATTTTAATGATAATAATGATGATTAGGATAATGATAATTATAAAAGTCATTATGATAGTGACGATGATGATAATAATGATAATATAGATCATGACGATGTCGATAATGATGATAACGGTGATAATAGTAACAATGATAATAGTGATAATAATTAAATGATAATGATGATGAGAATAATAATAATAATGACGATGATAATAATGAAAGTGATAATAATGATGATGATTATAAAGATGATAGTTATTTCGTTAATAATGACGATGATATAAAAATAAAAATAATAATAATAATATTGATAATGATCATGATAATAATGGCGATAACGATTAAGATGACAAAGATAATAATGATAATAATAAAAAGGATAAAAATAATAATAATGTTAATGATGATGATAAAAATAATAATGATGATATTAAAAAAAATATCCTGATTATGATGCCGATAACGAACATGAAGATGATAATGATAAAAATAATGATAATGATGATGATTTTAATAATGAAAATGATAAGGATAAAAATGATAGAAATTTTGATGTTCATAATGATATTGATAATTTCAATGACGATAATGATAATGACAATGTCAATAAAGATTTTAATGATGATAATAATGATGATGACAATGACGATAATAATAAAAATGATTATAATGATGATGATAGTTGTAAAAATAATAATAATGATGATGATGATAGTAATAAGGATGATAATAATAATGATAATTATGATAATAATGCTTATAATAATGATGATAATGATGATGGAGATGTTGATGACGATGATAATAATATTAATGATTACAATAATAATAATAATAATAATAATAATGATAATAATTATGATGATCTTAATGATAATGGTGATATCGGTAATAATAATTATGATGATGATGATGATAACAATAATCAGAGTGCTGATAATAATGATTATGGTGATGATAATTGTGATTTATAATATTAATAATGATAATGATAATAACGATTATGATTATAATGTTAGTAATGATAATAATGATTATACTTAAAACAATGAGAATAATAATGATAGTGATGATGACAATGTCGATAGTAATAATGATGATAATGATGATGATGGTGGTAATGATGTAATGGTCATGATAAAAATTATAATAATAACAACGTTGATAATAGTAATAATAACTGATATAATAATAATATTAAAAACGCTGTCAATAATGAAGTTGATGATGATAATGATAATAATGACAATGATTATGATGATCATGATATTAACAATGATAATAATTATAATAATTATTACGAAGAAACTGATGATAATGATTAGAACAAGGATACTAATATTAATCATAATGATAATGCCATTAACGATAAAGATGATAATAATAAAATATCATAATATAATAATAAAAATGATAATAATTATGATGTTAATGATGATAATGATAGTAATAAAAATGATAGTAACGATTTTAATAATCATAATGATAATGATAATTATTATAAAAGTAATAATTTTGTCGATAATGATAATGATGTCAACAATAATATCGATAATAATGATGATGATAATGTTTATGATCACAATAGTAATGATAATAATAACGATAATGTTAATAATGATGAATGATTAAGATGTAATGATGATAATAATATTACTGACAATGGTAATGACGATTTAAATAGTGATCTTGATAATGATAATGATGATTTTAATGATGCCGATAATGATGATGACAAAAATAATCATGATAATGACAATGATGGCGACAATGATGATGATGATAATAATAATAATAATGACTTTATTAATAATGTTGAGAACGACGATAATAAAAATAATAATAATAACAATGGTAATGATAATGAAAATGACAATAACGATAATTATAATAATGTCGATAATGGTAATGAAGATAATGATTAGAATAATGCTAATAATAATGTTGAGGATAATAATAATGATAAAGAGTAAAATAATAATAATGATAATATTAAATATTATGATAATGCCGATAACAATATTGTTGTTGAGGATAATAATGATGATGATAATAATGATAATGTTAATGTTAATGATAATAATAATAATAATAATAATAATAATAATAATAGTGATATGATGAAAATAATAATAATGATTTTAATAATAAAAATAATATTTATAATCATAACAAGGCAGATAATTGTGATGATAATGATGATAATAATGATGATAATGATAGTAATAATAATAATAATGACGATTACTATGATAATAGTGATAATAATGATGATAATTATAAAGATAATGACAATTTTCATTATGATAACACTGATGATAATGATAATAATAGAAATGAAAATAATTATGATGGAAATAAGGAGAACGATAACAATGACGACGATAATGACGATTATAATAATGACGATAATGAAGATCATTACATTGTTAATGATGATGGTAATAATAATGATAATGGTGATAATGATAATGACGATGTCGATAATGATAATGGTGATGATGATAATAGCGTTTATGATGATACTAATAATAATGATAATAATAATTATGATGATAATAATACTGATATGAATAATAATAATACTTACGATGTCATTATAGTAATGATGATAATGATGCTGATAATAATTACAATGATAATAATGATGATGATGAAGATGTTAATAATGAAAATCATGATAATTATTAAAATAATGATTATAATTATTATAGCAATCATAATTATCATGCCTATAACGCTTATAATAATGAAGATGATAATGTTGATGTAGTTAAAAAACAACAATGATAGTAATTGTAAAAATGGTTATGATAATGTTAATATTGATGATCGAGATAATAATAATGATAATAATAATAATGACAATGTCGATTATAATGATGTTCATGACGACAATGATGGTAATGTTAATAATAATGATGATAATTATAATGATAATTATGATGATAATGATTATAATAATGATAATAATAATGATGGAGATGTTGATGACGATATTCATAATAATAATAATTATAATAATAATAATAATGATGATAATGATGATGATGTCAATGATAATGGTGATATCGGTAATGATAATTATGATGATGATAATAATTATGGTGATAATAATTGTGATTTATAATGATAAGAATTATAATGATAATAATGATTACGATTATTATGTTGATAACAATAATAATGATAATACTTAAAACTTTGATAATAATAATGATAGTGATGATGACGATGTCGATAGTAGTAATGATGATAATGATAATGATGATGGTTATGATAATAATGGTCATGATAAAAATGATAATAATAACAATGTTGATAATAATAATAACTGTTATGATAATAATAATAAAACAGCTGTCAATAATAAAGTTAATGATGATAATGATAATAATGACAATGATTATGATGTTTATGACGTTAACAATAATAAGAAAGATAGTAATTATAACAAAGATACTGATGATAATGATTAAAACAACGATAATAATAATATTTATCATTATAATAATGCGAACAACAATAAAGATGATGACGATAATGATGAAAATGATAATCATTATGATGTTAATTGAAGATAATGATAGTAATAACAATGATAAGAACGATTTTAATGATGATAATATTAATGATAATTATAATAAAAGTAATAATATTGTCGATAATAATAATGATTTCAACAATAATATCGATGATAATGATGATAATAATGTATATGATTACAATAATAATGATAATAATGATGATAATGTTAATTATGGTGAATGATGAAGATGCAATGATGATAATAATATTAATGACAATGGTAATGACGATCTGAATAGTGACTTTGATAATGATAATGATGATTTTAATAATGCTGATAATGATGATGACAAGAATAATCATGATAATGATAATGATAGCCACAATGATGATGATCATGATGATTATAATAATAATAATGACTATATTAAAAATGTTAATAACAATGATGATAGAAATAATAATAATAATAATAATGGTGATGATGATGATAATGATACTAATAAAAATGATAATAACAATATCAATAATGATGTCGATGATGGTAATGGAGATAATAATTATGATATTAAGTATAATAATGTTAATGTTGCTAATAATGATAAAGATTTAAATGATAATGATGATAATAATGATAATATTAAGTATTATTAAAATGCCAACAACAATATTGTTGATGACGATAATAATAATGATGATAATGATGATAATGTTAATAATAATAATAATAAAAGTGATATATTAAAAATAATGATAATGATTTTAATTATAAAAATAATGATTATAATAATAACAAGGCCAATAATTATGATAATAATAATAATAATAATGATGATAATGATTATAATAATGATAATAATAATGATAATGATGATAATAATGATAATAATGATGATAATTATGATGATAATGATGAAAATAATGATAAGAATAATAATAATGACGATAACTATAATAATAGTGATAATAATGATGATAATTATAGAAATAATGATAATTTTAATACTGATAACAGTGATGATAATGATAACAATACAAATAGAAATAATTATGATGATGATGACGATAACGATAAAAATAACGACGATAATGACGATTATGATAATGATGACGAGAATGACGATAATGATGATGATGATAATTTCGATGATAGTTACGATATTAATGATGATTATTATCATGTTTTATAATGATTATAATGATGATAATAAAGATAAAAATAATAATCATAATGATGATAACACTGATAATAATAATGATTTTAATAATAATAACAATGTAAATAATAATGTCGATAATGATAATGATGATAATAATAATGATTTTAATAATAATAACAATGTAAATAATAATGTCGATAATGATAATGATGATAATAATAATGATAATGATGTTAATAATGAAAATGACGACTATAATTATAATGATACTGATAATTATGATGATAATGCTAATAACGATCATGATGATGACAATGGCTATGATAATAATAATGATGATGATTTTAATAATAAAAATGAAAATAATGATGACAATGATAATGATGTTAATAATTATAATGATCATAATAATTAAAATAGTGATAATGATGATGTCGATGACGATTATGATAAAAATGTATATGACAATGTCAATAATGATTATGATGATAATCATAATAATGATGATGATAATAATTATGCTAATGATAATAATAATAATGATAAATATGTTAATAATGATAATGATAATGATGATAAAAATAATGAAAAAAATCATAATGATGGTTATAAAGATAATGATAATAATGAAAATGATAATAACGAAGTTTATAATGATGTTAAAAATGATAATAATTATGATAACTATGATGCTGATGTTGATGATGATGATAATGATAATTATGATTATGTTAATGATGATAATAGTAATAATGATAATGATAATAAAGATGATGACAATGTCAATAATGATACTGATGATGATAATTATAATAATAATGATAATGATAATTATAATGTTAATGATAATAATAATGATAATTATGATAACAATAATGACGATTCTTATAATGAGGGATATAATAATTATAATAATTATGATAATAAAAATACTAATAATTATAATAAAAATAATGATGATAATGATAATGATGACGGTAATAATGATGATGATGATAATGTTAATGAATATAATGATGATGATTATGTCAATAATGATAATGATGATAATGATAAAAATAATAAAAATAATAATAATGATGTTTCTTAATATAATAATAATGATAAGAATGATAATAGCGAAGTTAATAATAATGTCGATAATGATTATAATAATGATGTTAATAATGCTGATGATGATAATGTTGATAATAATAATTATGATAATGTTTATGATGATAATAATAATAATTATACTGATAACAAAGATAATGACGATGTTAATAATGATACTGATAACAATGATTATAATAAAAATGATAATAATCATAAAAATGTTAATGATAATTGTAAGGTACTGAAATAAATTATGAGCGACTCTACCCGTGTGCGTCTGGTGATGGGGGCGTGTCCTTTTGCGTTCGTTGCCCCTTCGAAACAGCGAAAGCGTCAAGGTTTCTTGTGAGGACCGAATTCAAAAATCGATCTAATTGCTCGGGAACTACCACCTGGGCTAGACCTGTCTTTGCTGACTCACGAGACCGGTCGCCCGTCGACGTCTGGCAACAAAAAAACAAAAACTAGCCGCAAACCAGCACTCATATCTGGTCAGGAGGTTGAGACCAGGTTCAAAAGGCCCTGGGGCTTGGCTCTAAAGTTCGGGAAGGTCGGTTTACGTGCCATGATGGCAGAAGCAGTCCTGTGACCACGACAGCGTCTTCCGCATCAGTTCCCGAGCAGCAGCCATCAAGTCCGCAAGAAGGCGTCAAGCTAAGTACTTGTAATATAGCGGGAAAAAGATCAATCTTGCGAGTTTTTTTAATTGAATTTTTTTAACCTAAGTACTTATGACATAGTGGGGCAATTCTAAATGTATTTTTTGTAATATTGCGCAATGTATAATTTGGTTATATCTAGATAAATTTTTGTTTATATTATTTGGTACCCGCATGCATGAGTAGACCTTCCGCCTGACCTGGTGAGCGTTCCACTCTAGTGACGTGGAGCTGTGTTTTTATATATAAATAACTTTACATTGGCGCCCGACGAAATTGGCTTTTCGAATAACACGTAGTGCGTTGAGGGCATTGCTCATGCATGGGTGATAAATTATATACAACGAGAAGTGGCAGACAAGTGCGAAAGCGTACGAATAGCTCAAGTACAGGACAAACCGGGCGACCTAGGGTCTTTAAGAAAAAACAAAAAGCTAATACGATTGTAATGTTAGGAAGAGAAGACGAGATGGCCGAGCAGGCGATGAATAGACAACGAGACTGGCTGAACAACCAGTGTGAGGAAATTCAGCAGCTTCGTAACCACTTGACCTCTGAAATTCAAAAAATCGAGCAGATGCGACACGCCATGGCGGAAAGACAACAACCCGAAATCCAACAACTACAAACGCAACTACAAAATTAAAACGCTGAGATCCAAAGAATGCGACAGGCTATGAACGCGGTACAGCAAAATCCAGGTAATCTGCGAGATCAAGTAGCTGAAATCTGTAATTTCATAACCAATACCCAAAATCCTAATATCGATGTAAAAGCACTCGAATTTTGCGATGAAAATATAACTTATCCGTTAGAGTTTTTAGAAGAGGTTGAAAAGTTCTGTTCAATTTGAAACTTTAGGGAAGAAAGAAAATTGAATGTTATTAATGTTATGTTGCGTGGTAAGGCTAAGATTTGGTATGATATGCAAGATCCGTTTGAAAGTTATGCGAGGTTCCGGGAAAGTTTCGAAAACCACTTTTATAACATGGCAATACAAGTAATTATGAAAAGAAAATGGACGAGTAAAAGATTTTTAGACCAAAGTGCAAATCAAAATTCAAGTTCATTTTATTACCAACAAATAAAAGAGGCGGCATATTTGCGACCAGTCATGTCCGAGTTCGAAAAAATTTTTTCAATAATCGAGCAGATGCCCGAGAGTGTTCGGAAACATCTAGCTTCGGTTGATTATAACAATTCGAATTGTATAGCACAAACTTTGATGAATCTCGACATTATTGAGTCCAGCAAAGGTAGATTAAGTGTACGCAAACAATATAATCATCAACAAGATCACGGAACCCGAGAAAGCTTAAATATACGGCAGTTACACACCGGCGATAGGTACGGCTACATAAGTCATCATGATACATACGGACAAGAACGTTGTTCAAATGTAAACAACCCAAATTATAACACTGCACACCCACATAGATTAAATAACGAACACGGCAACGTACAAAATCCGAATCAGGTACCCCATGTTATGATGCCAGACACGCTCTTCCCACCTCCTAACTATCCAAGTCATAATAATCAGAACAATCGCAACAACGAGAATTTAAACTCCCGATAGTTGCGTTGAAATGTGGTCCCACGACGCGTCCGTTTGACTATAGGTGGACCGATGAAAAAGCGCATGATGTAATGAGGGACGATTGCTCAATGTCTGAAAGTCAAAGTGGTTGTAGTAAAATAGCTCCATCTCCGCATATTTTATGTAAAGTTGAAAATAAATATCTTTGGGCATTGATCGACTCAGGGAGCCAAATAAGCGTGATTTCGTACGAATGTTATAAAAAAATAAGTAAGGAGGGAAAATTTCTTGAGTTACTGGTTTCTAACGTAATGGTGTCTACAGCTATTGGTAGTAAAACAACGTGCGTAAAAAGTCAAATATTTATCGAAATGACCATCAACAATACAAAATTTGAATTTGTATTTTTAATTATTCCCTTTTCAAGCAGTGATATAATTCTGGGTAATGACTTTCATTTGAGAAGTGGAATGATAATCGATTATTGGCGCAGAAATATCTATCTTAAAGACCAAGTAGTTCCGATCGCGCTGACGTTGTTCGAGTCGGATGGAGCGGAGAGGCTGCTTCTCTCGAGAAGTGACGGCATAACGCACGTATTTTTAATAAAAAGAAGCGAGATTTCAGATCACAAACATTATGAAATAATTAGTAAAGTGAAACAACTCGATGGCGATTCGGACAATGAAAATAATTTTAAAAACAATGATAAAAATAAAGTGAATAATGTCAATTGTAATGTTTGTGACAATGAAGTAATCTCTAAATTTGAAAACGGAATTTTTGAGAATAACCCGAAGTTACAAAAGGTTCGAGTGAATACGCAAAGTTGTGATGTAAACAAAAAGAAAGAGGGAGAGGTAAGCCTGTCCGAAACGTTCGACGCGATCGTGATGAATATCTCAACGTTTAGTAATGATCAAAAGGAGATATTTCATAGTATGCTGCGACAATTCAAAAATCTGTTTTCTGATAAGCCAGGTTGTGCAAAGGGATACATTCATAGAATAAAATTGACAACTAGAAACCCAGTTTTCAATAGGACTTATCCGGTGCCCTTTTTGATTCGTAACGACGTCAAGAAGTGTATCATGGAAATGCTAGATGCTGGGGTAATAGAACGTGCAACAAGTCCGTATTGTAACCCACTTAGGATCGTTCGAAAAAATGATGGGGGTATTAAAGTGTGCCTGGTCGCGAGGTTTTTAAATAAGTATGTTGAAGACGATCGTGAATCTCCACCGATTATCTCTGACCTCATGCAAAAATTTCATCAATGTGAGTTTTTTTCGAAAATAGATTTGACGAAGGGGTACTGGCAAATACCGTAACATGAAGAATCGCGCCCCTTAACTGCATTCCTTTTTAATACGACTATGTATCAATTTGTCCGGGTCCCGTTCGGACTGAAAACGGCAGGCAGTGCTTTTATTCGCGTTTTAACATATGCTCTTGAGTCTAAGGTGGCCATTGTTGACGTCTTTAAAATGTATCCTGAATGTCGAGAGAACGAAAGGGGAGGGTTTAAAAAGGATCGTAATTATGAAATTGATAATAATAGCAAATCGTCAAACTATATTGACGATTCCGTGGTCAGCACCCGAACGTTTGTTGAACATATTAGAGTACTTCAAGTAATTTTTTCCAAGCTACTGGCCAATAACTTTACTTTAAGAATTAATAAATGTGAATTTCTTAAAGAAAAGTTATTATTTTTGGGTTTTATTTTGACAAAGGAGGGTTTTGCTCCCAACCCGGAGTGAATTAAAACAATCACAGAGTTTGAATGCCCTTAGAACGAAAGACAATTACAACAGTTGCTAGGGTTTTGTAATTACGATCGCCGGTTCGTATGTCAATACAATAATTATGTAACTCCTTTCCAAAATTTACTAAAAAGTGGCGCGAATTAGTGTTGGATGGAAGCGCACGCAAAGGCTTTTAATGATTTAAAAAATTGTTTCGTACGAACAGTATGCTTGTCGCATGTATTGCCAGGGATCCCATTCAAGGTACAGACGGATGCGAGTAGCCGAGGAATAGGGGGAGTATTGTATCAGCTCGATGACGAATTCCACCATCGAATAATATCTTTAGCAAGCCAGTGCCTGATTCCCGCCGAAACACGATATATGACAACAGAGCTTGAGCTGCTGGCAATCGTTTATTGCATCACAAAGTTTCGCGAATACTTAATTGGGGAGCATTTTAAAATCATAACGGATCATAAGGGGTTAACATTTTTTAATTCAACGGTATTTCATGGCTCGAGGCTAATTAGATGGAGTTCAATTCTGCAGCAGTATTCGTTTTCGGTATCGTACTGCCAAGGCCCCGATAACAGAGTAGAAGACTTCTTGAGTAGAAATCCGGGTGGTAAATTTTATGTAGAGACGCAAAGCAAGCTACTGGTCTCATCTTTGCATCAATTGTGCAGCCCGGAATATAAGTCGGGGGATACAGAAGAAAGCGCGTTGCTAATAATGGCCTTATTCGAACAACAAATGCCTTTAAAAATTATTGTTAAGAACAACGCGCAGGAACAAATATTGGATTTTTTTTGTAAAAATATTTTTGAACAAGTAAAAAATAACAAGGAGATTAAAAATAAGTTTCAAGTTTATTATGATATTCTATTTCATAAAAATGACAGTAGCGATCAATGGCGAATCGTAGTGCCAAAAAGAATACAATATTTATTGATAGATCAGACTTACGGCAAGTTGGGCCATCCGGGTGTGTATAAAACGTTGACTTTCATTAAACGGTTTCATTATTGGAAACGCATGGCGGTGCATGTTAAGCAGAGAATCACCTGCTGTGATCTTTGTCAACGCACCAAGTACCTGTCGATCGCGATGGAGGTCTAATGGCAATTGGTTGAATCGGAGGCGCCTGGTGACTTGGTCACGGTTGATTTCTATGGCCCCCTTCCCCGCGGTCGAGGGGGAGTAGAATACCTTTTTGTGGTTCTCGACGCGTTCTCGAAATTGGTGCGTCTGTACCTTTAAAAAAAAGCCACCACGCAAATCGCGTTCAAAAGAATAATAACTGAGTACATACCAGAGTGCGGAAAGCCTAAGAAAATATTGAGTGACAACGGGAGTCAATTTACGTCTGCAGCCTGAAAAAAACCAATTAGAACGGGAGGGGATAAAAGTAATATACAGCTTTATGAGGCACCCACAATCTTATCCTGCAGAAAGAGTAATGCGAGAAATAGGGTGGCTGTTCAGAGCTTTTTGTGAGAAAAAACATACAAGCTGGGCTCAGTATGTAGGGAAGATTCAAGAAATGCTTAAAATCACAACGCATTTTAGTACTCGGTGTACGCCTATTGAATTGCACTTTGGTAAATCTGCGGATGATGAGATTTTAAAAATAGTAAAATTTCCGGAGCGTCGCTAAATTAACCATAAACAGATGTTGATTTTTGCACGAAACAATATTGAAAAAAATTTTGAAAGTCGAGTAAAAGATCAGAAAGGATCTAAAGTAAAACTAAAAATGAGAGACTTGGTGTTACTGCGGGTTAGACATCTATCAAACGCATTGGACAAAGTAACAAAAAAGTTTTTCCACCTCTTCGAAAGACCCTACGAAAATTTTAAAGGTCCTTGGTAAAAACGCATTTATCTTAACAGAGAAGAACGACGAAAATGAAGAGATTGGAATTTACAATCGTGCGAATTTGCGCAGGTATTATGAAGCATTAGAGGACGATGTAAAAGATTAAATGCAGTGTAAATAGAGATGTATATATGTACAGATTAGTTATAAGAAACTTAGTTATATATCAGTTTTAACAAAGAAGCGTTTAAATCTATGTGTAAAGCGTCAAGTACAGTTTAATGTGTAATTTTGCCAGAGAAGAATTTGTATACAAAGTTGCGAATATTTACAATCGTGCGAATTTGCGCAGGTATTATGAAGCAACAGAGGACGATGTAAAAGATTGAATGCAGTGTAAATAGAGATGTATATATGTACAGATTAGTTATAAGAAACTTAGTTATATTTCAGTTTTAACAAAGAAGCGTTCAAATCCATGTGTAAAGCGTCAAGTTCAGTTTAATGTGTAATTTTGCGAGGAAAGAGTTTGTATACAAAGTTGCGAATGTCTGTTTCAAGGTTAAAATCAAAATTGCACAGAAGTTTATACAAGAGCGTGGGCTGTTGTTTTTTTTTTGTTTTTAAAGAGTGCGAATTATTGTAATAAGCGGTCGTCCGTATTACGATATGGCAAATAGTATGATATTTTTACGATAATCAAAGCGAAGATGTAGTGATTAAAGCGAAATGTTAGCGTGTAGGTGAGGAGCAAGCGTGTGCCCGTGTAGTAATCAATGATGTCGGGGTTTCGTGCAGTAATTTTTTGTAATTTTGTCAGTTGTTTCTAAGAACTGACAAAACGGGGGACTAGTTGTAAGGTACCGAAATAAATTATGAGCGACTCTACGCGTGTGAGTCTGGTGATGGGGGCGTAGCCTCTTGCGTTGCCCCTTCTGAACAGCGAAAGCGTCGAGGTTACTTGCGAGGAACGAATTCAAAAATCGACCTAATTGCTCGGGAACTACCGCATGGGCTAGACCTCTCTTGGCTGACTCACGAGACCGGTCGCCCGTCGACGTCTGGCAACAAAAAAACAAAAACTAGCCGCAAACCAGCACCCATATCTGGTCAGGAGGTTGAGACCAGGTTTAAAAGGCCCTGGAGCTTGGCTCTGAAGATCGGGAAGGTCGGCTCACGTGCCATGATGGCCGAAGCAGTCCTGTAACCACGACAGCGTCTTCCGCATCAGTTTCCGAGCAGGAGCCATCACGTCCGCAAGAAGGCGTCAAGCTAAGTACTTGTAATATCGCGGGGAAAAGATCAATCTTGCGAGTTTTCCTAATTGAATTCTATTAACCTAAGTACTAATAATATAGCGGGGAAATTCTAAATGTATTTTTTGTAATATTGCGCAATATATAATTTGGTTATATCTAGATAAATTTTTGTTTATATTATTTGGTACCCGCATGCATAAGTAGACCTTCCGCAATAATAATAATTATGTTAATGATGATTATAATAATGATAATAATAATAATGATAATAACAATTACAATAATAATGTCGATAATAACAATAATGTTAATGAAAATGATGCTGATAATCATAATGTTGTTAATGATAATAACGATGATGATTATAATGATAATAATAATAATAATAATCATGATGATATCACCGATAACGATAATAATAATAATGAGGATAATGATGATAATGATGATGATGATGATAATGATAATTGTAATGATATATATAATAATAATAACGATTATGATATCTATGCTGATAATTTTAATATAGTCGATAATAATGTTAATGATGATGATATTAATGATGATATTAATGTTGATAATTATTATGATGAAGATAATTATAATAATCATGATGTTTATGCTGATAACGATCATGATGATGACGTTGATAATGATGATGACGTTAATGATAATGATAATGATAATGATGGTGATTATAATAATAATAATGATTATAATAATGATGACAATGTCGATAATGATACTGCTAATGATGATTATAATGATGATGATTATAATGATGATGATGATTATGATGATGATGTTGAGGATGATAATAATAATAATAATAATAGAAATGACAATCCTGATAATGACGGTGATAATAATCATAATAATTATGATAATGATAATAATGATGATAATAATAAAAATGACAATGATAATGATGATGATGAAAATAATAAAGATAATGATGATAACGTTGATGTTGATAATGATGCTTATAATGATGATGATAATGTTAATTATAATAATTAAAATGATAATTATAATAATGATTAAAACGATGTCAATAATAATGTTGATGATGATGATGATGATAATGATTACAATAATGATGTTGTTAATGATGATTATGATAAAAATAATTATGATTATGATAATGATAATAACAATAATAACGATAATCATAATAACGATGTCGATTATAATTAAATCATAATAAAAATTAAAACAACAAACAAGGGGTTATTTTAATGGGTCATAAAACCAACTTTAAAAACGAAGTTTTTTAAACATGTGTTGAGTATAGTCACAATTTTTCAGGTAACAAGGTGTTTGCCAGACCCACAGAAAGAAAAAAGCTTCGTTTACGTTAGTACTGCATTCATGTTGGCAACTGAAACAAAAACTTGAGAAACGAATAAAAATAAAATAAAAAACATAATTTAGTACTCACGATGCTTGAACTCCGTTAGAACGTCGTGCACAAATACAGTACTCACGAAGTCTAATCATCGTGAGTACTCAACAATTTTTTTTTTTTTTCTATTTGTATTTCAAGTTTTTATCTTAGTAAACAACACAAACGCAGTACTATCGTTTACAGAGTTTCGTTCTTCCTTGGGGTCTGGCGACCCCTTGTTATCTAAGAAATTGTGTCTATACTTATCTCATGTTTTAAGAACTTCGCTTTTACCACGGGTCCTATGATTATCATTAATTTTATTAATAATTTTTTAGTTCGTTTATTTTTTTTTTTTATTTCTTGTCTAATTTTTGAGTTTATTTCTTGATTAATTTTTGTTCATTTGTGTCTTTTTTTCTAATTTATTGTTTTAGTTTTATTTTTATATGTTGTTGTATTTTTTTTTTTTTTTATTTCTTGATTAATTTTTTTTATATTCTATTTTATAAAATTTTTTTTTGTATTTGTTTTTTCTTTATTTTGTTCCCTTTATATTTTCATATTTGATCTTTTTTTTTATTTTTTTTTTTATTTTATTTTTTTTTATTCTATTGTCTTTATTTATGTTTTCTGTAATTTTATTTTATGTGACATTTTAATTTTATTCTATTAATTTAAAAAAAAAATTCTTTGTCACTTATTCTTTTGCGATTTCATAGCCCATTAATACAATTTTTGTTTTATTTTTATGTAATTACTCAATGACATTATTCCACTGTTTAATTATTAAATTAAGAATAAGTGCTCATACAATCCATTAAAATGATATGAAACTTAAAATATTTTTATATAATAATCGTACAGACTACATTTATGTTTGATATAATGAATTACACTATTTACGTAGTTATGTGATAAAGTAACACAATTTTTTGTTGAATTTAAAATGAGCGCCTTCGAAAACCATTAATACGTTCTTAAATTAATACGTTTTTCAACTCTATTCTACATGTTTATTCTATTTCATTCAATTTTTTTTTTTTTTTTTTTTTTTTTTTTTTTTTTTTATCTAGATGTATTATTTCGAAGTTAAATTCACAATTTATAAGACAAATACATAATTAAATAAATTATCAGCAAATTCATTTATAAATAAAATGTTATAGTTACAAAACACACTATAAGTACAAGAAACCGAGTTTCTATAGTCGGCAGCGCTCGTAGCAGAGTGGGTAAGAAACTGGACTCATATGCAGAAGGTCAAGGGCTTAAATTTCTTTATTGAAAAATGTTTTTTTTTGTTTTTTTTTTTAAATTGTAAGAGAAAAAATTCAAAGGAAAATATAAATAATTGTGGGAAAATAAAATTGCTTTAGAGTGTGAGGAAAAATAGTAAATAAAGGTGTGCAGAAGAGTAACACGGCACTTTTTACAGATTCTTATATATAGTGGGTAGAGAGGGAGTTTATGAAGAACAGTAGGTAAGGGGGCAGAGTAATTAGAAAATCTTGAAAGGAAGAGTAAACCACTTTCGTTACGAAAAAAAAAATCTGTCAGTTTTAAAATTCCAGCCCCCCGAGTAACGCAACATAAAGAACTTCGTTCAAATAAAAAAGATAATGATAATGTTAATTATGATAATAATAATAATGATAATGACAATATTATTAATAATAATAGTAATAATGATAATGATAATAATGATTATGATGATAATGAAGATGTTGATGACGATGATAATGATAAAAATAATGATAATAGTGATAGTAAGAAAGATGATGTCGATAACAATGGTGATAATGATGATGATAAATATAATAATAATAACAATAATTATAAATAAAATAATGATAGTAATGATGATGATAATGGTGATAATTATGATTATAATGTAGATGATGAAAATGATATTAATAATGATGATTATTATGTTAATGATGATAATAATGATTATACAAAAAATTATGATGATAATGATGATTATGATGATGACGATGTCCATAATAATAATGATAATAATAATAATAATTAAAATAATGATGTTAATGTTATCGGTAATATGAATTATGATGGAAATAATAATGAAAATAATGTTGATAAAGATAATAATAATAAGAACTACACGATTATAAAGGCGATGTTAATAATAATAATAATAATAATGATGATGATGATAATAATGATAAAAATAATAATAATAATAATAATGATGATAATGATTACGTTTATAATAATAGTATTAATGATGATATTAATAATACTGATAATGATGACAATGATAATAATCATTATAATATGAATAATTATAAAGACGATGTCGATAGTAAGAATCATAATGAGAATAAAAATAATAGTGGTGATAATGATAATGATGATTATGATGATGATGATAATAATCATATCAATGAAGATAATGACGATAACGATAATGATTATGATAATGATGATAAAGATAATATAAGTTAAAATGATAATGATTATGTTAATAATAATAATAATGATAATAATAATGACGATGATAATAATGACGGAAATAATAATAATGATAGTAATTATAATAATGATATTAATGATAATGATAATATTAATAATTATCATGATAATAGTAATTAGGAAAATAATAATAATAATTATAATGATTATAATATCGTTACTATAATTATTAACGTTATCAACAATAATTTCGTCTATTGTGATAATAATGATAATATTGATTTAGATGATGATAATAATGATAATGATGGTGAAAATGATATTGATTATAATAATACTGATCATGATAATGATGATTATAATAATAATAATAATTATAATAATTATTGTAATATCGTTATTATAATTGGTATTGTTATCAACAATAATCATGTCTATTATGATAATAATGACAATGATAATGAGTATAATGATAACGTTGTTGATAATAATAATGATGATAATTATCATAATGGGAATAATAATAATAATCATGATAATACTGCCGATAACGATAATGATGATGACGATTATTACGATGATAATGATGATGATAATGATGATGTTATCAATGATACTGATAAAAATGAAAATTATAATAACAATAATGTTGATAATGATAATGATAATGATAGGTATTATAATTATAATGATAATAGTAAAAATTATAATAGTAACAATGTTGATAATGATAATGATAACAATAGTTATGATGATAATGATAACAATGTCAATCAAAGAATGATTATAGTGACGATGATAATATTAATGATAATAATAATGATAAAAAAGATGATTGTGATGTTAATGATGATAATAAAAATGATAAAAATAATGATAGTGATAATGATGATACAAATGACGATGTCGATAATGATAATGATGATGATGATGATGATGATAATAATGGAGATGATACTCATGGAAATGATGACGTTATTAAAAATGATGATCATGCTTATGACAATGATCCAAACGGTGATGATAATAATAATGATATTGATACTGATGATAATAATAATAATAATCATGATAATAATGTTGATAACGATAATAATTATGATGCTGATGATGATAATGATGATTTTGTTAATATTGATAATGATGATGATAAAAAAAAAGGATGATAATGTTAATGAAAATAATACTAATAATAATAATAATAAGGATAATAATAATGACAATGTCGATAATAATAATTATAATAACGATAATAATAATAGTGGTTATAATGATGATAATAATTATGATGAAGTTAATTATAATAATAATTTTAATGATAATGACAATAACGTTAATGATGATAATAATAACGACAGTGTCAATAATAATAGTACTGCTAATATAAATGATAAAAGTAATTATAAAAACAATATAAATGATAATTATAATAATGATAATGATAGGATTAATGATAATTATGAAAATAAAAGAGAAAATAATATCGATAATAATAATAATATCAATAAATATGATGATTATAATGACAATAATGATAATAATAATAAAAATGATAATAATGATAATGATAATAATAATAAAAATAATAATAATAATAATTATAATAATGAGAATAATAACGATAATTATTATACTAGTCATAATAATGATGATAATAATAAAAATAATTATGAAAATAAAAATGATGATAAAAATGATAATGATAATAACGATACTAATAGTGACGATTACTATGTTGATAATGATAATAATAATATTGATAAGAAAAATTATACTGACTATGATGATTATGATAATAATAATGATTAAGATAAAGAAAAAATGATAAAAACGTAGGTGATCATGATAATGATGAGGATAATAATGATAATAATAATGATAATTATGATAATAACGATGGTGATGGTAACAGTAATTAAGGTGATAATAATTATAATGTTAATGATGATAATGATGATGATAATTATGATAATGATGATGAAAATAATAATGGTAATAATAATTATAACTTTAATAAAAATGCTGATAACGATAATAATAATGATGATAATAGAAATGTTGATTATAATGATGATAATAATGAAAAGACAATCATAATAACGATTTTTATAATAATCATTAAGATGAGGTTGATAATGTTAATAATAATAATAATATTAATATGAATAACTATGTAAATGCTGATAACGTTGTGGATCATGATAATAAGAATGATGATGTTTATAATAATAAAAAAAATAATGATAAAAATAATAATAATAATAGTAATAATTGTGATTATAATAATAGTAATACGGATAATAATAATGACGATGTGAAAATTAATAATTATGATAACGATGATAATAATAACAAAAATGATAGTAAAGATGATAATTATAATGACGATTATAATAATAATCATGATAATACTGACGATAACGATATTGATGATGACAATGATAATAATGATAAAGACAATGTCGATGATAATGATAATGATGAAAATAATAATAAAAGCAATAACAATGATAATAATGATGATAATAATACTAATAATTATGATAAAAATAATGACAATTGTAATAGATATAAAGATGGAGATCATGATGTTAATAATATTAATAGTAATGAAAAAAATCATGATGTTAATAATGATGATAATTATAATGATGAAAATGATGATAATAATGATGATGATGATGATAATTAGAATGTTGATAATAATAATGAAGTTTATAATCATAATGATTATGATAAAAATAATGTTAATAATGATAATGATAATAACGATAATTATATAAATAAGGATGATGATGATAAAAATAAAAACAATAATAATAATGATATTAATTAGTATAGTAATAATAATAATAATAATGATTAGTATATTGTTTTGATTATTATAATTGTTATTGTCAATAATAATGTCTATTATGATAATGATAATAATAATTACAATTTTAATGATTGTAATGATAATGGTAATGATGATAATAAAAATGTTAATTATTATAATAAAAATAATAATAATAATTATGACAGTGCTAATAACGATAATGATAATAACAATAATCATAATTATAATAATACTGATAATGTTTATGGTAATACTAATAATAATAAAAATAATGATTATAATGATGTTGATAATGATGATAATGATAATATTGATAGAAATATTATCCATTATTACAATAATTATGACAAAGATAATGATTATTATAAAAGTCATAATATTAATTATAATTATGACGATAATAATGATGACGATATCGATAATAATAATGACGATGTCAAAAATAATAATACTGATGACAATGATAATAATAGTAGTAATAAAAATAATAAATATTATAATAATAATGATAATAACAATAATTATAATGACAATGACAATAACAGTAATGATGATTTTGTTTATAATGATAATGTAATAACGATGATTATAATAATGGTGCGAATGAAAATAAAGATAATAATAACAATGATGACGATAATAATGATAAAAATGATGATTATAATAATCATAATAATAACGATAATTATAATAATTATGTTAATATTGATAATGATGATGATGAAAATAATGATAATAATGTTGATGATAATGATGTTAATAATAATACTAATAAAAATAATACTGATAATGACTTTGATAAAGATAATCATAATGATAATTTTGATAATGATTAGAACAGTGTTGATATTTATGATGATGATGATGATAACGATAATAACAATAGAAGCAATAATAATTATAATGACGATGTCAATTATAATAATGATAATAATAATGATAATAATAGTGATAATGATGATGTTAATGATGATAATATTGATAGTAATTTAAATGTTAAAAGAAATTATAATTATCATGGTAATGATGCTAATAACAAAAATAATAATGACGTTGATAATAATAATGATGAGGATAATGAAGATGTTTATAATAACATTAATAATAATTATGATAAAAATGATGATGATAATTATGAGAATTATAATAAAAATGAATATAAGAAGGAGAATGAAAGTCAAAATGATGATATAAATAATAAAAATAGTGTTGATGATTATAATAATAATTATTATAAGAATGATAATGATAATAATCATGATGATAATGACGATAACGATAATGATAATGAAAATTATGATAAGATGATGACAATGTCGATAATGATAATAATAATTATAACGATATTAAGAATGATAATCTCATTGTTAATGATTATCATAATGATGATAATAATTATGATAATAATGATGATGGATATGTTAATAATAATAATGATAATAATAATAATGATATTAATTATGATCGTGATGATGATAATATAAATACTAATAATAATAATGATAATAATAATAAAAATGAGAATAATCATAATAAAAATGCCAATGTAGATTAAAAAATACTAATGATGATGATAATGGTAATAATAAGAATGATGATAATAATAAAAATAATAATGATAATGCCAATAACGATAATAATAATAACGTTGATAATAATAATGATAATGATGATGATATTAAAGATAATTAAGATACTAATAATGATAATAATACTGATGATGATGATGATAATGATAATGATAATAATGATGGTAATAATAATGATAATCATAATTAAAATAATAATAACGATGTTAATAATGATGACGATGATAAAAATAATAATAATAATAAAAATGATAAAGATAATTATAATGAGGCTAATAATAATAATAATGAAATCGATGATGATAGTAATAATAATGATAGAAATAACTTTAATGACAATTTTGATAATAAGAATAATGATGACGACGATGATATTAGTGGTGACAATGATAATTATGATTATAATAATAATAATAATTATAACAATCATGATGATTATGACAATAACGATAATAATAAAATAAATCGTAATAATGATGATAACGATGTCAATAATAATAATGATAAATATAATGATAATAATAGTAGTAATTATAATGATAATAATGATAATAATGATAATGATAATGATGATCATAATGATAATGACGACAATGATAATAATAATTATAATGATGTCAATAGTAATGGTGATAATGATAATGATAATAATAATGATGGTGATAATGACAATAATGATAAGAATAATGATGATTATGATGACAATGATTATTATAATGATGGTAATGATAATTATATTTATGACGACATGAATAATGATAATAATAATGAAGAAAATAATAATAATAATAAAAATAATAATAATGATAATAACAATGTCAAAATAGATAAAAATGATAATTAAAATGTTGATAGTAATGACAATAATAAAAAAGATGATGATAATAATGTTAATGATGATAATAGTTATGATAAGTATTACGGTGAAATTATTAATGATTATTACAATAATAATGCCGATATTAATCATTATAGTGAAGATGATAATAATAATGATAATAATTATGATGTTGATAATAAAAATAATAATAATAAAAACGACAACGATACTGATGTTGATAGTGATAATGATAACAATAATAATGATAATAATAATGACGATGACAATAATAATAATAATTATATTGATAATAATAATAGAAATAATAACGATAATGATGATTGTGATAATGATGATAATTATAATGATAATGATAATGATTATGATACTGATTGTGATACTGATAATAATGAAAATAATAATAACAATAGTTATTGTAATAAGAATAGTAATAATGATGATTGAACTAATGATTATAATAATGATCATAATACAAATGATGATGATAATACTAATGATGATGATAATAGGTGATAGTACAGATAATTATAATAACAATTTTGATAATAATGGAGATACTGTTAATTTTAATTATACTAATATTGATAATGATAAGAATAATCAAAGTAATGATGATAATAATATAGACGATAATGTCAACAATAATGGTTATAAAGATAATAAGGATTGTAGTGATGATAATAATGATGATCATGATAATAATGATAATAATGATAAAAGTAATGAGAATCATGATAATGATGATGATATTAAAGACAATGATAATAATGATTATGATAATAATAATCTGTTAATAATGATCATAATAATTATAATAAGAATAATTAAAATAATGACGATAATAATAGAAATTATAATATTAATGATAATTATGATGATAATAATGATAATTATGATAATGATGATAATGATCATAATGATAATATCGTTGGTAAGGGTTATTTTAATGACGATGTCGATAATAATAGTGATAATAACGATTATAATAATAAAAGTAATGATTACGATTATAACAATCATGATAATAATGACAATGTCGATAATGATAATAATAATACTAATGATGATAAAAGTGATAATAATGATAATGATGAAAATGATGATGATAATGATGATGATGATAATAGTGTTATAAAAGATAATAATGAAAATAATGATAATGATCATAATAATATTAATAATAATAATGATTATGATAATAATGACTATAAAGATGATAATTATAATAATAATATCGATAATAATGATGATAAAACTAATGATGATAAATATGATAATAATAATTTAAAATAATGATTATAATGACGATGTTTGTAATGATTAAGTTAATGATGATATTAATGATGATGATAAAAATAGAAATAATTATTATGTTCATGATATAAATTATAATAGTTATTATAATGATAATGATGATGACTAATGATAATGATAATTATAATGACAATGTCAATAATACTGGTAATAATAATAATGATTATAATTACGATTATTATAATGATGATAATAATAATGATAATGATGCTAATGATGATTCTGATGATATCGATGATAATGATGATAATTATAATGATAATAATGATGATGATAAATCTAATAATGATAATAATATTGATGACGACAAAAATAATAAATATCTCAATAATGATATTGGCGATCGTAAAAATGATGATGATAATAACGATAATAACGATGTCAAAAATAATGTAGATAATTGTTATAGTACTGATGAAGATGACAATAATAATAATGATAATGTTGACAATGATAATAATGATGATGATGATAAAGTTAATTATAACAATGTCAATGAAAATTATAATAATAAAATTGATAATAATAATTTAGATGATAATGCTGAAAACGATAATGATAATGATAATGTCAATAGTAATAATGATGATAATGATAATGATTATTATGATGATAATGATAATAATGTTAATGAAAGTAATGATTATCATGATAATTATGATAGTAATGACGATAACGATAATGATGACGATGTTAATAATAATAATAATGATGATGATATTAATTAAAATAACGATGATTATAATAAAATTAATGATAATTAAAATAAAGATAATGATGATAATGATAAAAGTAATAATGATGAAAATAAAAATGATGATGATATTGACGATGACAATAATAATAATAATGCTAATGATGATAATAATGTTAATAATGACAATGATAATGATAGAAATGATTATAATGATGATATTTAAGATAATAATAATAACAATAATATCAATGATAATAATCAAGTAAACAAAAATAATGATGTTAATGATGATTATAATAATGAAGATAAATATAATGATAAAAATAATAAAATTTGATGATGATGATGATAATAAAAATAATAATAATGATGATGATCATGATAAAAATGATGATAATAATGATGATGATAATTATGTTCTAATGATAATAATAATGACAACAGAAATAAAGTTGACAATAAAAATGATAATGATGATCATAATAATCATAATAATAAAAATAATAATAACGATGTCAATAATGATGTCGATGATAATGATAATGAAAATAATCATGATAATGACAATAATGGCAATAATTATGATAACAATAATGATGTGAAAAATAATAATGATGATGACGATAAAAATGATAATGATGATAATAATGATTAGAGTAATAATGATAGTAATAATTATAATAAGAATAATAATAATAATGATGATGATGGTAATAATGACTATGTTATTGATACTTATAATAATAATAAAAATGATGTTAATAATCATGTCAATAATGATGATATTAATGATGATGATGATGATGACGATGATGTTGACAATAATAATGATGAGAATAATGATGTTAATGAAGATAAAGGTGATAAAGATCGGAAAAATAAATTTAACAATAAATATTATTATAAAAATGCCAAAAACTTCAATAATCATAACAATGTTTATAATGATGATAATTATGATGATGATGTTATTGATGATAATAATGATGATGAAAATAACGATAACAATAATGTTAATAATGATAGTTATCATAATAATAATTATAATAATAATAATAACAATGTCGATAGTAATAATGATAATAATGATGATGATAATGATGATAGAGATGTCGATGAAAATATTGATGATGGTAATAATGATGTTGTTTTTTATAATAATGATGATAATGGTGATGATAATAATAAAGATAATAATAAAAATGATGATACTAACAATAATAATTATGATAAGGATAATGTTAATGATTGTAATAATAATAATGATAATAACAATAATGTTTATAATGATGATGATAAGAATGTTAATGATGATAATAATTATAATTATTATTATAATAATGATGATAATGATAATGATAAGAATGAGAATGTTTATGATAATGCTAATGATGATAATTTTGATGATAATGATGTCAATAATGATAATAATGATGATGTTTATTATAATAATAATGGTAATAAAAATAATCTAGATGATAATGCTGATAACGATAATATCAATGACAATAATAATGATATTGATGATAATAAGGATTTTAATGATAGTTATAATAATGATGCTAAAAATAGTGATAAAGATGTTAATAATGATAATGGTAATAATAAAAATGATAATACAAATGATGTTGATAATTATAATGGTAATAATATATATGATAGTAATAGTAATACGGTCGAAGATGATTATCATACTAAAAATGATGTTAATGATAATAATATTGATAATAATTATAAAAATGATAATAACAATGTCGATAATAATTATGATCTCGATAATAATGATGTTTATGATTATAATAATAAAAATGATAATGATGATTATGTTGATAATGATGATGACAATGATAACGATGATGATGATGTTACTAAAGATAATGATAGTAATAGTTATAACGAGGATAATAATAATATTAATAAAGATGATATCGCCGATAATAATAATGATGATGACGATAATAATGATGATGATAATGATAATGATGATAATGATGATAATAGTAATGATGAAAGTGTTGATAATAACGTTGTTAATAAGAATAATAATGATAATTATTATAATAATGATAATAATAATAATGTTAATGATAATAACAATGATGTAAATGATGATAATAATAACAATGACAATAATAAGAATGACTATTGCGAAAGTGAAAGTTATAATAAAAATGATAATAACAATGATAATAATAATGATGACGACAAAAATGATGATGATAATAATAATGACGATAATGACGATAATGACAATAAAGATAATGTCGATGATAGTAACGATATTAATGATGATTGTTGTTATATTAATAACAATGTAAATAATAATGTCGATGATGATAATGATAATAATAATAATGATGATGATGTTAATGATAAGAATTACGATAATATTTAAAATGATGATGATGATAATTATGATGATATTGCTAATAACGATTATGATGAAGACAATGACTATGATAATAATAATAATTATAATTTTAATAATAAAAATGATAATAATAATGACAATGATAATGATGTTAATAATGATAATGATCATGAAAAATTAAAATAGTGATAATGACGATGTCGATAATAATTATGATGAAAATGATGATGACAATGTTAATAATGATCATAATGATAATCTTAATAATTATGATGATGATAATTATGCTAATGATGTTAATGTTAATGATAATTATGTTAATAATGATAATAATAATGATGATTAAAATAATCAAAATAATCATAATGATGTTCTAAAAGATAATGATAATGATTAAAATGATAATAACGAAGTTAATAATGATGTTGATAATGATAATAATTATGATAACAATGATGCTGATGATGATAATGTTAATAATAATAATTATGATTATGTTAATGACGATAATAATAATAATGATAATAATAATAAAGATGATGACGATGTTGATAATAATACTGATGATGATGATTATAATAATAACGATAATGATAATGAGAATGTTAATAATAATAATAATGATAATTATGATAACAATAATGACGATTCTAATAATGACGGTTATGATAATAATAATAATTATGCTTATGAAAATACTATTAATTATGGTAAAAATGATGATAATAATGATGATGATAACGATAATAGTGATGATGATGATAATGTTGATGATAATAATGATGATGATGATTATGTTAATAATGATAATGATAATGATGATAAAAATAATGAAAATAATAATACCGATGTTTTTTAATATAATAATAATAATTAAAATGATAATAACGAAGTTAATAATAATGTCGATAATGATTATAATGATGATGACAATGATGCTGATGATGATAAAGTTGATAATAATAATTATTAAAATGTATATGATGATAATAATAATAATTATAATGATAATAAAGATGATGACGATGTCGATAATGATACTGATAATAATGATTATAATAAAAATGATAATGATAATCATAATGTTAATGATAACTGTAAGGTACCGAAATAAATTATGAGCGACTCTACGCGTGTGAGTCGAGTGATGAGGGCGTGTCCTCTTGCGTTGCCCCTTTTAAACAGCTAAAGCGTCGAGGTTTCTTGCGAGGAACGTATTAAAAAATCGACCTTATTGCTCGGGAACTACCGCCTGGGCTAGACCTCTCTTTGCTGACTCACGAGACCGGTCGCCCGTCGACGTCTGGCAACAAAAAAACAAAAACTAGCCGCAAACCAGCACCCATATCCGGTCAGGAGGTTGACACTAGGTTTAAAAGGCCCTGGCGCTTGGCTCTGAAGATCGGGTAGGTCGGCTCACGTGCCATGATGGCAGAAGCAGTCCTGTGACCGCGACAGCATCTTCCGCATCAGTTTTCGAGCAGGAGCCATCACGTTCGCAAGAAGGCGTCAAGCTAAGTACTTGTAATATAGCGGGGAAAAGATCAATCTTGCGAGTTTTCCTAATTGAATTCTATTAACCTAAGTATTTATAATATAGCGGGGCAATTCTAAATGTATTTTTTGTAATATTGCGCAATACATAATTTGGTTATATCTAGATAAATTTTTGTTTATATTATTTGGTACCCGCATGCATGAGTAGACCTTCCACCTGACCTGGTGAGCGTTCCCCTCTAGTGACGTGGAGCTGTGTTTTTATATATAAATAACTTTACATTGGCGCCCGACGAAATTGGCTTTTCGAATATTACGTAGTGCGTTAAGGGCATTGCTTATGCATGGGTGAAAAATTATATACAACGAGAAGTGGCAGACAAGTGCGAAAGCGTACGAATAGCTCAAGTACAGAAAAAACCGAGCAACCTAGGGTCTTTAAGAAAAAACAAAAAGCTAATACGATTGTAATGTTAGGAAGAGAAGACGAGATGGCTGAGCAGGTGTTGAATAGACAACTAAACTGGCTGAACAACCAGCGTGAGGAAATTCAGCAGCTTCGTAACCACTTGACCGCTCAAATTCAAGAAATCGAGCGGATGCGACATGCCATGGCGGAAAGACAACAACCCGAAATCCAACAACTACAAACGCAACTACAAAATCAAAACGCTGAGACCCAAAGAATGCGACAGGATATGAACGCGGTACAGCAAAATCCAGGTAGCCCGTGAGATCAAGTAGCTGAAATCTGTAATTTCATAAGCAATACCCAAAATCTTAATATCGATGTAAAAGCACTCGAATTTTGCGATGAAAATATAACTTATCCGTTAGAGTTTTTAGAAGAGGTTGAAAAGTTCTGTTCAATTTGAAACTTTAGGGAAGAAAGAAAATTGAATGTTATTAATGTTATGTTGCGTGGTAAGGCTAAGATTTGGTATGATATGCAAGATCCGTTTGAAAGTTATGCGAGGTTCCGGGAAAGTTTCGAAAACCACTTTTATAACATGGCAATACAAGTAATTATGAAAAGAAAATGGACGAGTAAAAGATTTTTAGACCAAAGTGCAAATCAAAATTCAAGTTCATTTTATTACCAACAAATAAAAGAGGCGGCATATTTGCGACCAGTCATGTCCGAGTTCGAAAAAATTTTTTCAATAATCGAGCAGATGCCCGAGAGTGTTCGGAAACATCTAGCTTCGGTTGATTATAACAATTCGAATTGTATAGCACAAACTTTGATGAATCTCGACATTATTGAGTCCAGCAAAGGTAGAATAAGTGTACGCAAACAATATAATCATCAACAAGATCACGGAACCCGAGAAAGCTTAAATATACGGCAGTTACACACCGGCGATAGGTACGGCTACATAAGTCATCATGATACATACGGACAAGAACGTTGTTCAAATGTAAACAACCCAAATTATAACACTGCACACCCACATAGATTAAATAACGAACACGGCAACGTACAAAATCCGAATCAGGTACCCCATGTTATGATGCCAGACACGCTCTTCCCACCTCCTAACTATCCAAGTCATAATAATCAGAACAATCGCAACAACGAGAATTTAAACTCCCGATAGTTGCGTTGAAATGTGGTCCCACGACGCGTCCGTTTGACTATAGGTGGACCGATGAAAAAGCGCATGATGTAATGAGGGACGATTGCTCAATGTCTGAAAGTCAAAGTGGTTGTAGTAAAATAGCTCCATCTCCGCATATTTTATGTAAAGTTGAAAATAAATATCTTTGGGCATTGATCGACTCAGGGAGCCAAATAAGCGTGATTTCGTACGAATGTTATAAAAAAATAAGTAAGGAGGGAAAATTTCTTGAGTTACTGGTTTCTAACGTAATGGTGTCTACAGCTATTGGTACTAAAACAACGTGTGTAAAAAGTCAAATATTTATCGAAATGACCATCAACAATACAAAATTTAAATTTGTATTTTCAATTATTCCCTTTTTAAGCAGTGATATAATTCTGGGTAATGACTTTCATTTGAGAAGTGGAATGATAATCGATTATTGGCGCAGAAATATCTATCATAAAGACCAAGTAGTTCCGATCGCGCTGACGTTGTTCGAGTCGGATGGAGTGGAGAGGCTGCTTCTCTCAAAAAGTGACGGTATAACGCACGTATTTTTAATGAAAAGAAGCGAGATTTTGGATCACAAACATTATGTAATAATTAGGAAAGTGAAACAACTCGATGGCGATTTGGACAATAAAAATTATTTTAAAAACAATGATAAAAATAAAGTGAATAATGTCAATTGTAATGTTTGTGACAATGAAGTAATATCTGAATTTGAAAACGAAATTTTGGAGAATAACACATAGTTACAAAAGGTTCGAGTGGATACGCAAAGTTGTGATGTAAGCAAACAGAAAGAGGGAGAGGTAAGCCTGTCGGAAACGTTCAACGCGATCGTTATGAATATCTCAACGTTAAGTAAAATATCAAAAGGAGATATTTCATAGTATGCTGCGACGATTCGAAAATCTGTTTTCTGAAATGCTAGATGCTGGGGTAACAGAACGTGCAACTAGTCCGTATCGTAACCCACTTAGGATCGTTCGAAAAAATGATGGGGGTATTAGAGTGTGCCTGGACGCGAGGTTTTTAAATAAGTATGTTGAAGACGATCGTGAATCTCCACCCATTATCTCTGACCTCATGCAAAAATTTTATCAATGTGAGTTTTTTTCGAAAATAGATTTGACGAAGGCGTACTGGCAAATACCGTTACATGAAGAATCGCGCCCCTTAACTGCATTCCTTTTTAATACGACTATGTATCAATTTGTCCGGGTCCCGTTCGGACTGAAAACGGCAGGCAGTGCTTTTATTCGCGTTTTAACATCTGCTTTTGAGTCTAAGGTGGCCATTGTTGACGTCTTTAAAATGTATCCTGAATGTCGAGAGAACGAGAGGGAAGGGTTCAAAAAGGATCAAGAGTATGAAATTGATATTAATAGCAAATCGTCAAACTATATTGACGATTCCGTGGTCGGCACCCGAACGTTTGTTGAACATTTTAATGTACTTTAAGTAATTTTTTCCAAGCTACTGGCCAATAACTTTACTTTAAGAATTAATAAATTTGAATTTTTCAAAGAAAAGCTAATATTTTTGGGTTTTATTTTGACCAAGGAGGGTTTTGCTTCCAACCCGAAGCGAATTAAAACAATCACAGAGTTCGAACGCCCTCAGAACAAAAGACAATTACAACAGTTGCTAGGGTTTTGTAATTACTATCGCCAGTTTGTATGTCAATACAATAATTATGTAACTCCTTTCCAAAATTAACTAAAAAGTGACGCGAATTGGTGTTGGACTGAAGCGCATGCAAAGGCCTTTAATGGTTTAAAAAATTGTTTCGTACAAACAGTATGCTTGTCGCATGTATTGCCGGGGATCCCATTTAAGGTACAGACGGATGCGAGTAGCTGAGGAATAGGGGGAGTATTGTATCAGCTCGATGACAAATCCAACCATCGGATAATATCTTTAGCAAGCCGGTGTCTGATTCCCGCCGAAACACGATATATGACAACAGAGCTTGAGCTGCTCGCAATCGTTTATTGCATCACAAAGTTTCGCGAATACTTAATTGGGGAGCATTTTAAAATCATAACGGATCATAAGGGGTTAACATTTTTTAATTCAACGGTATTTCATGGCTCGAGGCTAATTAGATGGAGTTCAATTCTGCAGCAGTATTCGTTTTCGGTATCGTACTGCCAAGGCCCCGATAACAGAGTCGAAGACTTCTTGAGTAGAAATCCGGGTGGTAAATTTTATGTAGAGACGCAAAGCAAGCTACTGGTCTCATCTTTGCATCAATTGTGCAGCCCGGAATATAAGTCGGGGGATACAGAAGAAAGCGCGTTGCTAATAATGGCCTTATTCGAACAACAAATGCCTTTAAAAATTATTGTTAAGAACATCGCGCAGGAACAAATATTGGATTTTTTTTGTAAAAATATTTTTGAACAAGTAAAAATAACAAGGAGATTAAAAATAAGTTTCAAGTTTATTATGATATTCTATTTCATAAAAATGACAGTAGCGATCAATGGCGAATCGTAGTGCCAAAAAGAATACAATATTTATTGATAGATCAGACTTACGGCAAGTTGGGCCATCCGGGTGTGTATAAAACGTTGACTTTCATTAAACGGTTTCATTATTGGAAACGCATGGCGGTGCATGTTAAGCAGAGAATCACCTGCTGTGATCTTTGTCAACGCACCAAGTACCTGTCGATCGCGATGGAGGGCTCATGGCAGGTGGTTGAATCGGAGGCGCCTGGTGACTTGGTCACGGTTGATTTCTATGGCCCCCTTCCTCGCGGTCGAGGGGGAGTAGAATACCTTTTTGTGGTTCTCGACGCGTTCTCGAAATTGGTGCGTCTGTACCCTTTTAAAAAAGCTACCACGCAAATTGCGTTAAAAAGAATAATAACTGAGTACATACCAGAGTGCGGAAAGCCTAAGAAAATATTGAGTGACAACGGGAGTCAATTTACGTCTGCAGCCTGGTAAAACCAATTAAAACGGGAGGGGATAAGAGTAACATACAGCTCTATTAGGCACCCACAATCTTATCCTAAAGAAAGAGTAATGCGAGAAATAGGGCGGCTGTTCAGAGCCTTTTGTGAGAAAAAACATACAAGCTGGGCTCAGTATGTAGGGAAGATTCAAGAAATGCTTAATATCACAACGCATTTTAGTACTCGGTGTACGCCTATTGAATTGCACTTTGGTAAATCTGCGGATGATGAGATTTTAAAAATAGTAAAATTTTCGGAGCGTCGCCAAATTAACCATAAACAGATGTTGATTTTTGCACGAAACAATATTGAAAAAAATTTTGAAAGTCGAGTAAAAGATCAGGAAGGATCTAAAGTAGAACTAAAAATGGGAGACTTGGTGTTACTGCGGGTTAGACATCTATTAAACGCATTGGACAAAGTAACAAAAAAGTTTTTCCACCTCTTTGAAGAACCCTACGAAATTTCGAAGGTCCTTGGTAAATACGCATTTATCTTAACAGAGAAGAACCACGAAAATAAAGAGATGGGAATTTACAATCGTGCGAATTTGCGCAGGTATTATGAAGCAACAGAGGACGATGTAAAAGATTAAATGCAGTGTAGATAGAGATGTATATATGTACAGATTAGTTATAAGGAACTTAGTTATATTTTAGTTTTAACAAAGAAGCGTTCAAATCTATGTGTAAAGCGTCAAGTACAGTTCAATGTATAATTTTGCGAGGGAAGAATTTGTATACAAAGTTGCAAATATTTACAATCGTGCGAATTTGCGCAGGTATTATGAAGCAACAAAATACGATGTAAAAGATTAAATGCAGTGTAAATAGAGATGTATATATGTACAGATTAGTTATAAGGAACTTAGTTATATTTCAGTTCTAACAAAGAAGCGTTCAAATCTATGTGTAAAGCGTCAAGTACAGTTTAATGTGTAATTTTGCGAGGAAAGAATTTGTATACAAAGTTGTAAATGTCTGTTTCAAGGTTAAAATTAAAAATGCGCAGAAGCTTATATAAGAGCGTGTGCTGTTGTTTTTTTTTGTTATTAAAGAGTGCGAATAATTGTAATAAGCGGTCGTCCGTATTACGATATGGCAAATAGTATGATGTTTTTACGATAATCAAAGCGTTGATGTAGTGATTAAAGCGAAATGCTAGCGTGTAGGTGAGGAGCAAGCGTGTGCCCGTGTAGTTATCAATGATGTCTGGGTTTCGGGCAGTAATTTTTTGTAATTTTGTCAGTTGGTTCTAAGAACTGACAAAAAGGGGGAGTAGTTGTAAGGTACCGAATGATTTATGAGCGACTCTACCCGTGTGAGTATGGTGATGGGGGCGTGGCCTCTTGCGTTGCCCCTCCTAAACAGCAAAAGCGTTTAGGTTTCTTGCGAGGAACGAATTCAAAAATTGACCTTATTGCTCGGGAACTGCCGCCTGGGTTAGACCTCTCTTGGCTGACTCACGAGACCGGTCGCCCGTCGACGTCTGGCAACAAAAAAACAAAAACTAGCCGCAAACCAGCACCCATATCCGGTCAGGAGGTTTAGACCAGGTTTAAAAGGCCCTGGCGCTTGGCTCTGAAGATCGGGAAGGTCGGCTAACGTGCCATGATGGCAGAAACAGTCCTGTGACCGCGACAGCATCTTCCGCATCAGTTTTCGAGCAGGAGCCATCACGTTAGCAAGAAGGCGTCAAGCTAAGTACTTGTAATATAGCGGGGAAAAGATCAATCTCGCGAGTTTTCCTAATTGAATTCTATTAACCTAAGTACTTATAATATAGCGGGGCAATTCCAAATGTATTTTTTGTAATATTGCGCAATATATAATTTGGTTATATCTAGATAAATTTTTGTTTATATTATTTGGTACCCGCATGCATGAGTAGACCTTCCGCCTGACCTGGTGAGCGTTCCACTCTAGTGACGTGGAGCTGTGTTTTTATATATAAATGACTTTACATAATAATAATGATAATAATGATAACAATAAAGACGATTTTAATAATGATGCTGATGGTAGTAATAATAATTATAATAATGATAATCATAATAATTATGATAATGATAATAATGATGATGATAATAAAAATGACAATGATAATGATGATGATGAAGATAATAAAGATAATGATGATAACTTTGATGATGATAATGATGCTTATAATGATGATGATTATGTTAATAATGATAATAATAATGATTATGGTAATAATTATTAAAACGATGTCAATAATAATGTTTATGATGATGATGATGATAATGATAACAATAATGATGTTGTTAATGATGATTATGATAAAAATAATGATGATAATGATAATGATGATAACAATAATAATGATAATCATAATAACGATGTCGATAATAAATTAATTATAATAGAAATTAAAACAACAAACAAGGGGTTATTTAAATGGGTCACAAAACCAACGTTAAAAACGAAGTTTTTTAAACATAAGTTGAGTATAGTCACAATTTTTCAGGTAACAAGGGGTTTGCCAGACCCACCGGGAGAAAGAAGCTCTGTTAACGTTAGTACTGCATTTATGTTGGCAACTGAAACAAAAACTTGAGAAACGAATGAAAAAAAAAAATAAAAAAAATAAATAAGTACTCGCAATGCTTGAACTTCGTGAGAACGTCGTGCACAAATACAGTACTCACGAAGTCTAATCATCGTGAGTATTTAACTATTTTATTTTTTTTATTTTATTTGATTTTCAAGTTTTTATTTTACTAAACAACACAAATGCAGTACCATCGTTTACAGAGTTTCGTTCTTCCTTGGGGTCTGGCAGCCCCTTGTTGTCTGAGAAATTGTGTCTATACTTATCTCATGTTTTAAGAACTTTGTTTTTACCGCGGGTCCTATAATTATCATTAATTTCATTAATAATTTCTTAGTTCGTTTATTTTTTAATTTTTTTTATTTTTTGTCTTTTTTTTTGTGTTTATTTCTTGTTTAATTTTTGTTTTTTTGTGTCTTTTCTTTCTTATTTATTGTTTTATTTTATTTTTATATGTTGTTGTATTCTTTTTTTTTATTTTTTGATTTATTTTTTTTTATATTTTACTTTATAACTTTTTTTTTGTATTTGTTTTTTCTTTATTTCATTTCTTTTATATCTTCATTCTTGATCTTTTTTTTTCCATTCTCTTTTATATTTAATTTTTTTTATTCTATTGTCTTTATTTATGTTTTCTGTAATTTTATTTTATGTTACATTTTAATTTTATTTTATCAATTTAAAAAAAAATTTCTTTTTGACTTATTCTTTTGCGATTTTATAGCCCATTAATACAATTTTTGATTTATTTTTATGTCATTACTTGATGACATTATTCCACTATTTAATTATTGAATTAAAAATAAGTGCCCATACAATCCTTAAAAATAATATGAAACTTGAAATATTTTTAAATACTAATCGTTTATAATTCATTAATGTTTGATTTAATGAATTACTTTATTTACGTAATTATGTGATAACGTAACATTATTTCTTTGTTTAATTTGAAATAAGCGCCTTCGAAAACCATTGATATGTTCTTGAATTAATACGTTCTTCAACACTATTCTACATGTGAATTTTATTTCTTTCAATTTTTTTTTTTTTTTTTTTTTTTTTTTTTTTTTTTTTTTTTTTTTTTTTTATCTAGATGTATTATTTTGAAAACAAATATACAATTTATAAGACAAATACATAATTAAATAAATTATCAGTGAATACATTTATAAATCAAATGTTATAGTTACAAAACACACTATAAGTACAAGAAACCAAGTTTCTATAGTCGGCAGCGCTCGTAGCAGAGTGGGTAAGAAACTGGACTTATATGCAGGAGGTTAAGGGTTCAAATCTCTTTATTGAAAAATGTCTTTTATTGTTTTTATTTTAGAATAGTAAAAGAAAAAATGCAAAGGAAGATATAAATAATTGTGGAAAAACAAAATTGCTTTAGAGTGTGAGGAAAAATAGTAAATAAAGGTGTGCAGATGAGTAACACGGCACGGTTTACAGATTAAAATATATTGTTAGTAGAGTGGGTAGAGAGGAAGTGTATTAAGAACAGTAGTTAAGGGGGCAGAGTAATTGGAAAATCTTCAAAGGAAAAGTAAACCACTTTTGTTTCGAAAAAAAAAAATCTGTCAGTTTTAAAATTCCAGCCCCCCGAGTAACTTAACATAAAGAACTTCGTTCAAATTAAATAGATAATGATAATGTTCATGATGATAATGATAATAATGATAATGACAATATTATTGATAATTATAACAATAATAATAATAATAATAATAATAATAATGATTATGATGATGATGAAGATGTTGATGACGATGATGATAATAAAAATAATGATAATAATGAAAGTAACAAAGATGATGTCAATAACAATGCTGATAATGATGATGATAATCATGATAATAATAATGATAATTATAATTAAAATAATAATAGTAATAATGATGATGATGGTGATAATTATAATTAAAATAATAATAGTAATAATGATGATGATGGTGATAATTATAATAATAATGTAGATGATAAAAATGATATTAATAATAATGATTATTATGTTAATGATGAAAATAATGATTATACTAAAAATTATAATGTTAATGATGACAATGATGATGATGATGTCAATAATAATAATAATGATAATAATAATAATGTAAATTATAATAATGATATTGATGTTAATGATAATGCGGATTATGATGAAAATAATAATAAAAATGATGTTAATAATAAATAATGATAATAATAACTGAACGATTATAAAGACGATGTCAATAATGATAATAATGATAATAATGATGATAATGATGATAAAAATCATAATTATAATAATAATAATAATAATAATAATAATAATGACAATGTCGATAAGGATAATATTAATAATGATGATAATGATTATGTTTATAATGATAGTATTAATGATGATAAAAATGCTACTGATAATGATGATAAAGATAATAACAATTATAATATAAATAATTATTTTGACGATGTCGATAATTATAATTATAATGACGAAGAAGATGATAGTAGTGATAATGATAATGATAATTATGGTGATGATGATAATAATTATATTAATGATCACAAAGACGATAACGATAATGATTATGATGATCATAATAATAATAATATAAGTCATAATAATAATGATTATGGTAATAATAATGATGATAATAATAATAATAATAATAATGACGATAATGATAATGACAGAAATAAAAATGATCATAATAATCATAATAATGATAAAAATGATGATGATATAAAATTATAATAATCATGATAATAATAATTATGATAATTATGATAATAATTATAATTATTATAATATCGTTACTATACTTATTATCGTTATCAACAATAATTTTGTCTGTTGTGATAATTATGATAATATTGATATAGATGATGATAATAATGATAATGATGGTGAAAATTATATTGTTTATAATAATAATGATCATGATAATGATGATTATCATAAAAATAATAATGATAATTTTTATAATATCGTTATTATAATTAGTATTGCTATCAACAATAATTACGTCTATTATGATAATAATGACAATAACAATGAGTATAATGATAACGTTAATAATAATAATGATAATGATTATTATAATAATGAAAGAAATAATAATAATTATGATAATAATGCCAATAACGATAACGATGATGACGATAATCATGATAATGATAATGATGATAATGATGTTGATATTGATGATAATGATTAAGATTAAAATAAGAATAATAATGATGTTGATAATGATAATGATAACGATGGTTAAGATAATGATGATAACAATGTCAATAAAAAGAATGACATTAATGATGACAATAATGATAGTGATAATGATGATGAGGATAATAATGATGATGATGGATAATGATAATAATAATGGTAATAATGATAACGATTATAATGATGATTATTTTAATATTGATAATGATGATGATAAAAAAAATAATAATGATAATGATAATGATAATAATGATAATCATTATGATAATAAGGATAATAATAATGACGATGTCGATAGTACTAATCATAATGACGATGATCATAATAGTGGTCATAAAAATGATGATGATTATGATGATGATAAATATAATAATAATTATGATAATAATAACGATAACGTTAATGACGATAATAATGATAATCATGATAATAATGACGAAAACAATATTAATGATGACAATGATGATAATAATAAAGACAATGTCGATGATAATGATAATGATGAAAATAATGATAAAAGTAATGATAATGATAATAATGATGATAATAATACTAATGATAATGATTAAAATAATGACGATTGTGATGGAAATAAAGATGGAGATAATGATGTTGATAATATTGATAATAATAAAAAAAACATAATGTTAATGATGATGATAATTATAATGATAAAAATGATGATGATAATGATAATAATAATAATAAGAATAACAAAAATAATAATGAAGTTGATAATAATAATATTGTTGATGATTAAAATAATGTTAATAATGATTATGATGGTATCGATAATGATATTAATAAGGATAGTGATAATAATAATAAAAATAATAATCATAATGATAATTATTACTATAGGTATGATGATAATAATGATATTGATTCTAATATTGTTCTATTCATTATAATTGTTGTTGTCAATAATGATGTCTATTATGATATTGATAATAATAATTACAATTTTAATGATTATAAAGATGATGGTAATGATGATAATAAAAATGTTAATTATAATGATATAAATAATAATAATCATTATGAAGATAGTGCCAATAACGATCATGATAATAACAATGATCATAATAATGATAATAGTGATAATGTTAATGGTGATAATAATATTAATAAAAATAATGATTATAATGATGGTTATAATGATGATAATGATGATATTGATAATAATGTTATCTACTATAATAATAATGATGACAAAGATGATAACGATCATGATGATTATGATGATAGTAATGATATTGATGATAATTATGATGATAATAATGATGACGATTTCGATAATAATAATACTAATGACAATAATAATAATAGTAGTGATAATAATAATAAATATTATAATAATGATGATAATAACAAAAATTATAATGACAATCACAATAACAATAACGATGATGGTGTTCATAATGATAATGTGATAACGATAATTGTAATGATGGTGACAATAAAAATAAAGATAATAATAACGATGATGACGATAAAGATAATAGTAATGATGATAATAATGATAATAATAATAACGATGATTATAATGATTATTTTAATATTGATATCGATGATAATTATAAAAATAATGATGATAATGTTAATGATAATGATAATGATAATAATAATAATAACAAAAATAATACTAATTACGATTTTGATAAAGATAATGATAATGATGATTATTATTATGATTAGAACAGTGTTAATATTCATGATGACGGTGATAGTAACGATAATGATGATAGAAATAATAATAACCATAATGACGATGTCAATTATAATAATGATAATAATAATGATAATAATAGTGATAATGATGATGATAATGATAATTATAATAAAAATGTTAATGATAATAATAATGATATTTATAATGATGATAATGTCGATAATGATAATGATGATAATGATGATGTTAATGATGTTCATAATAATTAAAATGATAATAATTTTAATGTTAAAAATGATTATAATTATCATGGTAATGATGCTTGTAACAAAAATAATAATAATGTTGATAATAATAATGATAAGGATAATAAAAATGTTCATTATAATATTAATAATAATTATAATAAAAATAATGATAATAACGATGATGATAAATATGAAAATAGGAATAAACATGAATGTAAGAAGGATAATGATAGTCAAAATGATGATATGAATAATAATAATAGTGTAAATGATTATGACGATGGTTATCATTAAAATCATAATGATAATAATTATAATAATAATGACGATAACGATAATCATGATGATGATGATGATAAGAATAATGACAACGTCAATAATGATATTTATTATGAATATCATGATAATAATAAAAGTAGTAATAATAATGATAACAAAGAAACTTGTGATGACAATAATAATGATAATCATATCAATTATAATAATAATAACGATAATAATGATGACGTTGTCAATAATGATCTTAATAATAAGGATGGAGACGACGATGATGATGATAACAATAATGTCGATGATAATAATGATGATAATGAAAACAATAATAATATCGATGTCATAAATGATAACGATAATGATAATAATAATGACAATAATAATAATGATAAGGATAATTATAATTGATTTAATGATGATGATAATAATATCAATGATGATATAATAATAATATTAATTATAATAGTAATGACGATTACGATAATAATATTGAAAATCATGTCAATGATGATTACAATGTCAATAATGATAATAATAATTATAACGATGATAGGAGTAATATTCATATTGTTAATAATTATCATAATGATGATGGTTATTATAATGATAATAATGATGGATATGTTAATGATAATAATAATAAAAATAATAATGATTATGTTAATGATGATTGTAATGATGACAATATAAATACTGATGATAATGACGATAATGATAATAAAAATATTAATGATAAGGATGATGATAAGGATAATGATAATAAGAATAATCATAATAATAATGGCGATGTGGATCATATAAATAACAATGATCATGATAATGGTAATAATAATAATGATGATAATGATAAAAATAATAATGATAATGCCAATAACGATCATAATAATAACGTTATTAATAATAATAACAATGATGTTTATGTTAAAGATAATAAGGATAATAATGATGATAATAATAATTTTAATGATGATGATAATGATAATGATATTGATAATGATGATAATAGTGATAATAATAAAAAAATAATTATAACAATATCAATAATGATGACGATGATAATAATAAAAATGATAATAAAAATTAGGAATAAAATTATAATTAGGCTAATGATAATAATAATGATATCGATGATGCTAGTGATAATAGTGATAATATTAATCATAATGACAATTTTGATAATGATAATAATGATGACGATATTAATATAAGTAATGACAATGATAATCATGATTATGATAATAATTAAAATTATTACAATCATCATGATTATGACAATAACGATAATAATAAAATAAATCATAATAATGATGATGACGATGTCGATAATAATGATAGTAAATATAATGATAATAATAGTAATAATTATGATGATAATAATGATGATGATGATAATGATAATGACGACAATTATAATAATTATTATGAAGATGTCGATAGTAATGGTGATACTGATAATGATAATAAAAATGATGGTGATAATAACAATAATAATAAAAATAATGATGATTATGATGACAATGATTATTGTAATGATAATAATAATAAAGATAATGATAATAATGATTATGATAATTATGGTAATGATGATTATAATACAAACGACATAAAAAATAATTATTATAATGAAGATAGTGATAATAATAATAATAAAAATAATAATAATGATAATAACAATGTCAATATAGATGAAAATGTTAATTATAATATTGATAGTTATGACAATAATTATAATGATGATGATAATAATGTTAATGATTATAATAATAATGATAAATATAACGGTAGAATTAATAATAAGTATTATAATGATAATGTCAATATTTATCACTATCGTAAAGATGATAATAATGATGATAATGAATAAAGTGTTAAGAATAAAAATAATAATATTAAAAACGACGACGATACCGATGTTGATAGTGATAATGATAACAATAATTATGATAATAATAATGACGATGACGATAATATTAATAATTATATTAATAATAATAATAAAAATAATATTGATAATGATGATTGTGATGATGATAATAATGTTAATAATAAAGATATCGTTGGTAATGGTTATAATAATGTCGATGTCGATAATGATAATAATAATAATGATTATAATAATAAAAGTAATGATTACGATAATAATGATTTAAATAATAATGACAGTGTCGATATTGATAATAATAATACTAATGATAATAATAGTAAAAATAATGATAATGATAAAAATGATAATAATAATGATGATGATGATACTAGTGTTATTAAAGATAATAATAAAGATAATTATAATAATCATAGTGATAATAATGATGACAATGATTAAAATGATAATGACTATAAAAATGATAATTATGATGATGATATCACTAATAATGATGATAAAACTAATGATGATAATGATGATAATGATGATATTAAATATTATAATGATTATAATGATAATGTTAACAATGATTAAGTAAATGATAATATCGATAATGATAATAAAAATAAAAATAATTATTATAATTGATAGTAATCATAATTATAATAAAGATGATAAATGATAATGATAATTATAATGACAATGGTAATAATACTGGTAATAATAATGATGATAATCATAATAATAATGATAATAATTATGATTTTCGAAATGACGATAATAATAATGATAATAATGCTAATAATGATTTCGATAATAATGATAATAACGATAATAACGATGTTAAAAATAATGTTGACAATTATGATAGTACTGATGATGATGACAAAAAAAATAATGATAAGGTTGACAATGATAATCATGATGATTATTATGAAGTTTATGATAACAATGGTAATGAAAATTATAATAATAAAATTAATCATAATAATTTGGATGATATTGCTGAAAACGATAATGATGATAATGTCAATAATGATAATGCTAATGATGATAATGATTATGATGATGATGATGATGATGTCGATAATAATACTAATGATAATGATGATAATGATGATGTTAATAAAAATAATAATGATAATCATAAAAATAAAGATGATAATGATGATAATGAAAATGATGATGATGATAATGATGATGATAATTATGTTCTCATGATAATGATGATGACAACAGTAATAAAGTTGACAATAATAATGAAAATGATGATTATGATAATCATAAGAATAAAAATAATAATAACGATGTTAATAATGATGTCGATGATGATGATAATGATGATGATCATGATAATGATGATAATGACAATAATAATGATAACAATAATGATGTTAAGAATTATAATGATGATAATGATAATAATGATAATGTTGATAATAATTATAAGAGTAATAATGATAACAATGATGATGATAACAATAATAATAATTATAATAATGATGGTAATCAGGACTATGTTATCGATAATAATAATAAAAATAAAAATGATGTTAATAATAATGTCAATAATGATGATAACAATGATGATGATGATAATAATGACGATAATGATGACAATAATAATGATAATAAAAACAATGTTAATAAAGACAATGGTGATCACAAAATAAATTTAGCAATAAATAATATGTAAAAATGCCAAAAACGTTAATAATTATGACGAAGTTCATGATGATGATAATTATAATGATAATGTTATCCATGACAATAATGAGGATAATAATAATGTTCATAATAATAGTGATCATAATAATGATTATAGTAATTATCATAACAATATCAATAGTTATAATGATAATAACGATGATAGTTATGATTATGGAGATGTCAATAAAAATATTAATGATGATAATAATAATTATGTTTTTTAAGATAATGATGATAATGATGTAAATATAAATTATAATGATGATAATGACAATAATGATAATAACAATAATAATGATGTTAAAACTAATGTCGATAATTATGGTTATGATGATAATGTTGTTAATGATGATAATGATCATGATAATAATGATGATAGTGATGATAATCATTATGTTAATAATTAGAAAAATAATAACGACAAAAATAATAATAATATTGATGATGATAATGGTAACAGTTGAAAGAGTCATAATAATCTTGATAATAACGATGTCAATAATAATGTTTATGATTATGATAATGTCAATAATAGTATTACTAACGATCAAAATGATGATAAAAATAATGATAATAATATAGATAATAATAACAATAATCATAATATTGACGATGTTAACCATGTTGATGATAAAAATCATGATAATTGAGATGATGATAATAATGATGATAAATATGATAATAATAATAATAACAATAATAATAATAATGAAAATAATAATAATGATATTGATAATAATAATGATGATGATAATAATAATAATAATTATGATACTTATGATTATGTTATTAATGATAATGCTAATAATAATAGAAATAATAATAAAAAAAGTAATATCAATAATGCTAATAAGAATAATGAAAATAATGAAAACGATAAAAATAATGACAATGATGATAATGATGGTGATAATGATGATGATAACTATAATAAGCATAATAATAATAATAATGATAATAATAATAGTGTTAAAAACGATAATGATAATTATATAATAGACGATAATGATAATAATGGTAAAAATAATGGTGATAATGGTTATAATAATAAAAATGATGATGATAATAATAGTTATAATAAAGATAATAATGATAAGAATTGTAATAATAATGACCATGTTGACAATAAAGATAATAAAAATGATGATAATTAAGATAAGGGTTATAATAATGATAAAAATAATAGTTTTTATGATTATTATAATGATGGTAATAAGAATGATTATGATAATGATAATAACAATTATGACGATCTCGATAATGATAATGTTAATGATACTGATGATGATGTTTATAATGATAATGTAGATGATGATTAAAATAATAATAGTATCAAAGATAATATTTATAATGATAATAATAATAATAATAATAATTATAATAATAATGCCGATAACGATAATGATGATCACAATATTAATAATAATAATAATGATAATGATGATATTGATCTTAATGTTTATGATAATAACGATGATCATAATAATATCGATAATAATAATGATGATGATATTAATGATGTTAAAGATAATAATAATGATAATAATAATAATGATAATGATAATAATAACAACGAAAATGACGATATCGATAATGATAATGTTAATGATGATGACAATGATGATAATCATAGTGATAATAATAGTAATGATGATACTTATAATTATAATGAGAATTAATATAACAATAATAATAATAAATATGATAATGATAAATTTTACAGTGTTAGTAATAAGGAAAATGATAATAAAAATAATAATTATAATGAGAATAATAATTGAAATTATAATGATAATTATAATAATAATAAGAGTAATTAAAATAAAGACGACGTTGATAATAATGATGATAATAATAATGATAACAATGATAATGATGATGATGATGATGATGTTAATAATAATAGTAATAATAACAAAGTCAATAATAATGTTAATAATAATGACGAAGATGCTGATAATAATAATAATGTTGATAATAATAATAATGATAATGATAAAAATATTAAAGATAATGTTAATTATGATGATAATGATAATGATAATGATAATAATAATTAGATAACGATGTCGATAATAGTAACGATAACAACGATATTAATAATAATAGTAATGATAATGATCATGATTATGATGATTTTTAAAATAATATTTATAATGGAAACGACGATAAAGATAATAATGTTGATAATGATAATAACGAAACACGAAAACAATAATGATGACGATAATGATGATAGTAATAATAATGACGATAATGATGATAATGATATTGATTATGTTGTCGATAATAATGATGATGATTATAAAGATAATAATGATAAATATGATGATGATAATAACGATATTGGTCATAATGATATTAATAATAATAAAAATAATAATAATAATAATGATTATGATAATAATGATAATAATAATATTAATTATAATAATAACAACGATATTAAAAATTATAATAACGATTATCTTGATATTTATAATAAAAATAACGATATAAAGAATCATGATAACAATAATAATTATGACGATTATGATAATTATAATTAAAATGTTAATAATAAAAATAATATTAATTATAATGATATGATTAAAATAATAAAAATAATGACAATAATAACGATATTAAAATAATAATAATAATAATATTAATAATCATGATGATCATGCCGATAACGATAGTAAAAAGAAAGATAATAATAATGTTAATGATGATGATAATGATGATGTCAATAATAATAATAATAATAATAATAGAAATGATGATAATAATAATAACAACAATATATATAATAATGATAATAATGATAATAATTTTGTCGATGTTGGTAGTGATGATAATAAAAATAATAATAATGATGGTAATAATAATGATGATAACAAAGATAATAATAATAATAATGGTTATGATGTTGATAACGATAATTATGCTGATGATTATAACACTAATAATCATAATAATCATGATGAAAATGCCGATAACGATAATGATGATGCCGATGATAATGATAAAAATGATAATAATAAAGTTTAGGATGATGATAATTATGATAGAATTAATGATAAAAATAATGTTAATAGCAATAATGATAATGATAATTGTAAAGATTATTGAAACAATGTCAATAATGATAATGATAATGAAGATGATAATGTTAATGACGATAATGATAATGATGATGATAATGTTGATAATCATAATACTGATAATGATGATAATTAAAAATAAAAAAGATAATGATGATGAAAATGTCGAAAATAATTTAAGAATTATGATGATAATAAAGATGATGATGTTAATAATAAAGAGGATGATGATGATTAGAATAAAGATATTTATGATAATGATAATAATAATGATAATAATGATAATAATAAAGATAAAAATAATCATAATAATAATAATGATAATAGTGTTGATGAAGATAATGATAATAACGATGACAATCATAGTAGTAATAGTGATAGAGATACTTATGATCATGATAATAATAAGAAGAATTATAATGATAATGCTAACAATAATGTAGATGACGATATAATAATGAAAATGATAATGATAAAGTTAATGATAATGATAGTAATAATAGAAGTTAAAATGAAAGTGATGTTGTTAACAATAATGATAATGATGATTTAAATCGTAATTATAACAATGTTGGTGACGATAATGATGGTGCCGATATTAATGATAAAAATAATAATAATAAATTTGAGGATGATAATAATTATGATAAAATTAATGATGAAAATAATGTTGATAATAATAATGATAATGATGATAATAATGTTAATGATCATAATACTGATAATGATGATAATTAAAACAAAAAAAAGATAATGATGATGACAATGTTGAAAATGGTTTGATAAATATGATGATAGTAAAGATGATGATGGTAATGATGAAGATTATGATGATGTTAAAAATAAAAATAATAATGATGATGGTAATAATAATAATGATAATAAAAATAATGATAATAATGATAACTATCTCAATAATGATAATAGTAATAACGTTGACAATCATAGTGGTAATAATAATAAAGATAGTTATGATTATAATGATAATGAGAATAAATATGATTATAATGATAATGAGAATAAATATGATAATAATAAAGATAACAATGAAAATAAGGATGACGATGATAATAATGATAATAATAATAATTAAGTTAATGATGACGATAATCATAATAGAATTTATTATAAAAATAATGTTCATAACAATAATGATAATGTTTATTGCGATAATAATTATAAAAATGTCAATAATTATGATGATGATGTCGACAATGATAATGATGATGACGATGACAACAATAGTAGTATTAATAACAATGATAATTATGATGATAATGATAATGATAATATAAAGAATAATAATGAAGATAATAATGAAAAATTATGATGATTATAATGATGATTACAATAATAATAATGGTAATGATATAAAGAAATACGATGTCGATAATAATAATCATGACGAAGTTGATGTTTATGGCGATAAAAATAGTAATGATTAAAATGGAGTCAAAAATACTTATGATATTAATAATAATAGTTATAATAATTATAATGATAATGAAGATAACAATGATAATAATGATGATGATAATGTTAATGTGGATAATAATATAATTAAAAATGATAAAGATTATGACGATAATGTTAATGATAATAATAATAGTAATAATTATGGTTATTATGATAATGACAATTTTAATCATGATAATAATGACGACGATGATGACGATAATGATAGTATAAATTATCTTGATTATGATGATGATAATTATAATAATAATCATGATGATAATGATAATAATAAGAATAATAATAATAATAATGAGAATACTGATAATAATGATAATGATTATACTAATGATGATGACGATGTTTATAATGACGATAAAAATAGTAAAGATAAAAGAGATAATAATAATACTGATGATCATAATGATGATAATAATAATGATATAGTTGATAATAATGTTAATGATAAAAATGATGATAATCATAGAAATAAATATGATAATGATAATAATAATAAGATAATGGTAATAATATTAATAATAATAATAATAACAATTATAACGATGTCGATATTGATAATGATGATGACGATGACAATAATAGTGGTAATAATGATAATTATGACAATGTCAAAAATAAGCATGTCAATTATAATTATAATGAAAATAATGATAGTTATAATAAAAATAATAATTATGTTAAAATTTATATATATTATAATATTATTAATGATAATAATAATGAAAATAATGATGACGATTTAGATAATGATAATGATAGAGACTATGACAGTAAGAGTGTGAAAAAAATAATGATAGTTATTATTATAATGATAATAGCAAAAATTATGATAATAATAACAATAACGATAAAAATAATGATAATAACGATGACGATGTCAATAATGATAACAATAATGATAATTATTTTAAAAGAGGTGATATTAATGATAATGATACTGCTAGCTATAAAGATAATTAGAGTGACGTTGTAGATAATAATAATAATAATGATAATGACGATAATAATAATAGAATTGATAATAATAACGATGAGTATGATAATGATAATGATAATTATAATCATAATAAAAATAAAGATAACAATAATAATGATGATGATAATAATGATAGTAATGATTATTTCGATAATAATAATAACGATAATAATGATGATAATAGTAATAATAGTAATAATTGTGATAACGATTATCATAAGAATAATGATAACGATGTTAATAACGATGTCTATAATGATGATGATGATAATAATGAAAATGATAATGATAATAATCATGATGATGATAATGATAATAATAATATTAATAATAATGATGAGAATAATAATAATAATGATTTTGGTGATAATGATAATAATAATAATAATAATAATAGTGATGATGACAATGTTAATAATGATAATAATGATAATGACGATGAATGTTAATACTAATTTTGATCATGATGATAAAAATAATGTTAGTAAAGATGATGATGATAGTGAAAATTATAATAATAATAATAATAATAATAATAGTAATAATAATAATAATAATAATGACGATGTCTAAAATTGTAATAATGATAACAATGATAATAATAATAGTAATAATAATGTTAATTATTACGATAATTATAACCATGATAATTATGATGATAATAATGATGATGATATAAATAATGATAATGAAGATAATAATAAAAATTTTGATGATAATAATGATAATAATAATAACAAAAATAATTATAATTATAGTGATAAAAAAGATAATACTAAGAATTTAAATGATAATGATAATTTCAATGATAATAATAATAATAATGATAATGATGATGTCCATAATTGAATTGATAATGACGATGATGATTATAATAGTGATAATAATGATAATTTCAATGATAATAATAACAATTATATTTGTAATGACAATGACCACAACGATAATAATGATGACGATGAAAATAATTATGTTGATGATGTTATCATAATAATGAGATTGATAATAAAAATAGTAATGACAGTGATTATAATAATGATAATGATAACAATAGTAAAGATGAAAATAATGCCGATATCAATAGGAATAATCATGACGATAATGATGTTTATGACGATAATAATACTAACAAAAATGACGTTAAGAATGATTATATTGTTGATAATAATAATTATAATAAAAATTATAATAATAATGATGTTGATAATAATAACAATGACGACGATGATGATTATAATTTAAATAATGATCATCATGATTTTAATGATTATTAAAAAAGTAATCATGATGGAAATCACAATAACGATAATAATGTTGGTAATAATAATAATGATACACGAAGACGATAATGATGACGATAATAATGATAATAATGATAATGACGATAATGATGATATTGATGATGATTATGTTGTCGGTAATAATGATGATAATAAAAAAGATAATAATGATTAATAATATAATAATAATAACGATTTTGTTAATAATAATAATAATAATAATAATAATAATGATAATGATTATAATGATAATAATAATAATAATGGTATCAATAATAATAATAACGATATTGAAAATAATAAATAGAATAATACTGACATTCATGATAATAATAACAATATTGAAAATTTTGATGACGATAATAATAATAAAAATTAAGTAAATAATAAAAATTATCATAATGATAATAATTATACTATAATGATGATGATAATAATAAAAATTATAATTAAATTAATAATGATGACGATACTTATAATGATTATCCTATAAATAATAAAAAAAACGATGTTAATAATGGAGTATATAATGATGATAATAATGATGATGTTAACAATGATAATGATAATGATACTTATGATAGTACTGATAATAATTATGAAGATGATTATAATGATAATAAGAGTAATAATTATAATAAGAGTTCCGATAACGATAAAAATTATGACAATAATAATGATAATGATGATGATGATGTTAATAATATTGATAATAATGATAACGATAGTAATGATGACGATGATAATGATGATGATAATGATGGAGGTAATAATGATGATATATATAATAGATATTATAATAATAGAAATGTTGTTAACGACTGTGATAATAATGATCAAGATTGTAATTATAATGGTGTCAATGACACTAACAATAATGATGATAATGATGTTAATAATGATAAAAATGACTATAATGATGATTATGATAATAATAACAATAATAATAATACTGATGTTAATCATAACGATGAAGATGATAATAATAATGACGATATTGTAAATGATAATGATAATCATGATAATTATGATAATATTGATAAAAAAATGATAATCATCTTAAACATAATAATGATAATATAATGATAATTATAATGATTAAGATAATAATAATAATAATGATAACAATGTCGATTATTAAAATGATAATGACAATGACATTAAAAGTTGTCATGAAAATAATAATAATTATGATTATGATAATAATAAGAATAATAATAATGATAATGAGAATACTGATAATAATGATAATGATTATACTAATGATGATGACGATGTTTATAATGACAATAAAAATAGTGATGATAAAAGAGATAATAATGGTAATGATAATCATGATGATGATAATGAAAATGATATTGTTGATAATAATGTTAATGATAAAAATGATGATAATCATAGAAATAAAGATGATAATAATAATGATAATAAGGTAATGGTAATAATAATAATAATAATAATAATAATAATAATAACAATTATAACGATGTCGATATTAATAATGATGATAACGATGACAATAATAGTGGTAATAATGATAATGATATTTATGATAATAATGACAATGAAAACAATTATAATAATAACGACGATAACAATAAAAATGATAATGATAATAATAATTAAGATGATAATGTTGACAGTGATGATAATGATAATAATAATAATAATAGTGATAATAAAGATAAATATAACGATAATAATAAGAATGTTAATAATGATGTTTATGACAAGAATCATGATAATTAAAGAAATACTGATGACAATAATAAGGATAATACTGATGATGAAAAGAATAACGATGATAATACTGATAATAAAAATAATGATATTAATAATATTGAAAATGGCTATAATGATAATGACGTTATCGATAATTATAATAATGATAAAAATGACATCAATAGTGGTCATAATGATAATAGTAATTATAATTATGATAATAATAAAAATGATCATAATGAAAATGACAAGAACAATAATAATGATAATGATAATAATAATAATAATGAGAATGTTGATAACGATAAAGATAATAATGATAATAATAGGAATAATGATAATAATGATGATAATGACAATGAAAATGATAATGATATTGTTAATAGCAATGTTAATAATAAAAATGATGATAATCAATAAAATTAAAATAATAATGATGATAATAATAAGGTAATAATAATAATAATATAATGATAACAAAAACAACGATGTCGATATTCATATTGATGATGACGATGACATTAACAGTGGTAAAAATAATAATGATAGTTATGATAATGATGATAATAAGAATGATTATGATAATAATGACAATACCAATAAAAATAATGATAATGATAATAAGGTTAATGATAATGCCAAAAGTGATAATAATGATAATAATTATAAGTATAATAAAGATAAAGATAATGATAATAATGATAATGGTAATAATAATGTTAATGATAAAAATAATTTTAATTATAAAAATAATGATAATAATAATAATTATATAACTGATAATAAAAATAATGATGATGATAATACTGATAATAAAAATAATGATAATAATAATAATAAAAATGATTATCATGATAATGACGATGTTTATAATGATAATGATGATAACAATGACAATAATAGTGGTTATTATAATAATGATAGTTATAATGATAATGATAATAAATATAATCATGATGATAAAGACGATAACGATAAGAATGATGACCATGAAAATGATGAAATAATGATGATGATGTTAATAATGATAATAAAGATGACAATGAAGATGATGATGATAATCATGATGATAATAATAATGATAATAATAATTAAAGTAAAGATAAATACGATGTCGATAATATCAATCATAACGATTATAATGTTTATGATGATAATGAAAATAATCATAATAATGATGTTGAGAATAATTATAATGTTAATAACAATAAGTTTAAAAATTATAATAATAATGATGTTGTCAATAATGATAATGATAATAATGAAGTTAATGTTAATAATAATAGTAGTGATAGTGGTAATAAGCATAATGACAATGGTGTATATGATAATAATGATAATTATGATAATTAAAACAAAAAATCAATAATGATGATAAAAATGTCAAAAATAGTTATGATAATAATGATGATAACAAAGATGATGATGTTAATGATAAAAATGATGATAATCATTAAAAAGAAGATAATAAGGATTATGATTAAAAGTAATGATGATGATAATAATAATAATAATAATAATATTATTATTCACGATGTCGATAATGATAATAATAATAACGATGGCAATTATAGTGGTAATAATGATGAAAATAATTATAATTACGATGATAATAAGAATAATTATCATAAAAACGAGAACGATAAAAATATTGATGACAATGATAATGATGATAATAATGATTATAAAGTTTATAATGATAAAAATAATAAAAAAATTAATAATGGTAATAATGTTAATAAGAGTAATGATCATGATTATTGTGATAATAATTATAACAATGTCGATATTGATGATGATAATAATGTTATCAATAATGATAATAATGATAACGATAATAATGATGACAATGATAAAAATGATGATGATAATAATGAAGTTAATGATGATGATAATTATGATAAAATTTATGATAATAGTAATGTTTTAATGATAAAGATAATAATGATTGAGATTGTTATTATAACGATGTCGATGACGATAATAATAATAATGATGATATTGTGAATGATGATAAAGATAATGATAATGATAATCACGATGTAAATAATAATAATGATAAAAGTGATGTTAATTATAACTATAAAGATAATAATAATGATACCGGTGTTGGAAATGATAAGGATAATTATGATAAGTATGATAATAATGATGTTAATAATAAAAATGATAATCATCATTAAAATAATGATGATAATGTTGATGATAATTATAATGATAACGATAATGTTAACAATGAAAATTATAATAAGAATGTCGATAATGATAATTATAATAACGATGACAATCATAGTAGTAATAATTGTGAAGAAAGTTATGATTATAATGATAATGAGAATAATTATGATGATAATGATGATAACGATAAAAATAATGAAATTAATAATAATAATAATAATGATGATGATAATGTTAATGATGAAAATGATTATAAGGATAAAAATGATAATCAAAATAAGATGATATTAATAATGATAATATTGATAACAATAATAACGATGTTGATAATGAAAATGATGATGACGATAGAAATAAAAGTGGTTATTGTGATAATGATAGTTATACTGATGTATAATATTTATATTAAAAAGGACGATGTCAATAATGATAATGATAATAATGATGATAATGTTAATGATGATAGTGATAATAATGATGGAAATAAAGATGATAATGTTGATAACGATAATAATAATAATCATAATGTAATAATAATGATGACGATGTTGTTTATGATAATAATGATAATAATGATAATTATGATAATTGTAACGATAACGAATATAATAACGATAATAATAATACTTCTAATGTTGATAAAAATGATGATGATGATAAATATGATAATAATAATGATATTGATAGTAATATTAATGATAATAATAATAGTAATATTAAAAATAATAATGATAATGATAAAAATAATAATAATTTTGATAATAATGATAAAATTGATAGTAATAATACTTATAATTATGTTATTAATGATAATGTTAATAATAATAAAAATAATAATGAGAAAAGTAATATTAATGATGCTTATAAGAATAATGAAAATCATAAAAACGATAAAAATAATGACAATGATAATAAAGATAGTGAAAATGATGATGATAACTATACTAATGATGATAATAATAATGATGAAAACAATCATAATAATGATATAATAGACGATAATGGTAATGATAATGATGATAAAAATAATGGTGATAATGGTGATAATGATAAAAATGATGATAATAGAAGTAGTTATAATATAGATAATAATAATAATAATTGGAATGATAATGACTATGTCGACAATAAAGATGATAAAAATGATGATGATCAAAATAATGATTTTAATGATGATGAAGATAATAATGTTGATAATGATAATAATGATAATAATAAAAATGATAATAATAATGATGATAACAATGATGACAATCTCGATAATGATAATGTTAATGATACTGATGATGATATTCATGATAATAATGTAGGTAATGATTAAAATGATAATAATATCAAAGATAATGATAATAATGATGATAATAATAATAAAAATTATGATGACAATGCCGATAACGATAATAATAATAATTATTGTGTTAATAATTATAACAATGTCGATAATGATAATAATAATGATAATTATAATCTTAATAATAATAATAATAATGATAATGATAATAATTATGGTAATAATAATAATAATTATAATAATGATAACAATGATAATAAAGATGTTAATTATGATGATAATTATAATAATAATGATAATAATAATCACGATTACGATAAGAATAATGATAAGGATAATAAAAATGTTAATAGTATTAATAATAATAATAATAATAATAATAATGATAATAATAACAATAATAATAAAGATAATTATATTATTAATGATTATCATAATAATAATAACAATATCAAATTTCATGATAATAATAAGAATAGTCATAATGATAATGTTAATCAAAATAACAATTATAATCATAATAACAGAAATATTAAAAACATTGTCAATATTAATGTTGATAATTATAAAGATGATGATGATAATAATAATGATTATGATATTGATGATATTAATCTTGATGATAATAATGATAACGATAATCGTAAAAATATCGATAATAATAATGATGATGATGATAATGATGTTCATGATAATAATAATAATAATAATGATAATGATAATGATAATGATAACAACAAAAATGACGATATTAATAATGCTTATGTCAATGATGATAAGGATGATGTTTAAGATGATAATGATAATGATATTAAAAATTATAATATTAAAGATGATGGTGATAATAATAATCAAAATTATAATGATACTGACGATGTTGATAATGACAGTTATAATGATAATGACAAAGATAATAACCATAGTAATAATAATAATAATAATGATAATAATAATTATAATGATAATTATTACAACATTGATAATGATTATTATAATAATGATATTAACAACAATGTTAATGATGAAGATAATAATAGTAATCATAATAAAAGTAATAATAATAATGATAATAATTATAATGAGAATGATAATGATAGTAATAATAAAAATATTTAAAATAAAGACGATGTCGATAATTATGATGATAACAATAAAGATAATAATGATGATGAAAATCATAATGATGATTAAGTAAGTAATAATAAAAAAAATTAAAGAATAAATGATGATAATAATTTTAAAGAGAGTAATGATCATGATTCTTGTGAGAATAATTATAAAAATGTCGATATTGATGATGATAATGATGTTAGTAATAATGATGATAATGATAACGAAAATGAGGATGACGATGATAATAATGATAATTAAAATGATAAAGTTAATGACAATGATAATTATAATAGGAATGATGATGATATTGATGTTTAAACGATTAAGATAATGATAATTGAGATTGTTATAATAACGATGTCGATGACGATAATGATAATGATGATGATAATGTTAATGATGATACTGATAATGATAATAATAATTATGATAATAATAATAATAATGATAATAGTGATGGTAATTACAACGATAACAATGACAATGATGATGAGGATGTTTAAAATAATAAGGATAATTATAATAGTTATGATAATGATGAGGTTAATAATAAAAACGATGATCATCATAAAAATTAATATGATAATGTTGATGATAATAATAATAAAAATAATAATGATGACAATGAAAATTAATAATAACAATGTCGATAAGGATAATCATAATAACGATGACAATCATAGAAGTAATAATTAAGAAGAAAGTTATGATTATGATGATAATAAGAATAATTATAATGATAATGACGATAACGATAAAAATAATGATGACGATAATAATGACAATAATAATGATGATAATGTTAATGATAAAAATGATAATAAGGATAAAAATGATGATAAAAATAAGATAATAATAATAATAATAATCATAATAATAATAATAATAATAATAATAATAATAATAATAACGATGTCGATTATGAGAATGATAAGGACGATGTTAATAATAGTAGTAACAATAATGATAATAAATATGAGATTGATAATACTAAAAATAATAATAATAATAAAAACAATAACAATAAAATTGATAATGATAATAGAAATGATAATGATAATGTCGATTGTGATGATGATGATAATGATAATGATAATAGTGATAATATTAACTATGATAATGATGATAATTAGAATGTTGATTATGATGTTAATGATAAAAATGATAATGATACTACAAAAAATAATGATAATGATAATGATAATACTGATAAATAAAATAATGATAAACGTGATTATGAAGATAATTATAATAATAATGACGTTTTCGATAATGATAATGATCATGACGATAAAAATAAAAGTGGTTATTATGATAATAACAGTTATACTGATGATGATGATAAGATTGTTTATGATAATAAAGATGATAACGATAATCATTGTGACAATAAAAATGATGTTATGATGATGATGTAAATGATAATAATGAAACTGATATTTAAAATAATGATAATTATAATAATGACAATAATAATGATGATGATAATAATGTTGATAACGTTAATAAAAATGATTATTGTGATAATAATTATAATAATGTTGATAATAATAATTATGATGATAATAATAATCTTAATAATAATAATGATAATGATAATAATAATGATAATGTTCATAATAATAATAATCATAATAATGATAACAATGATGATAAAGATGTTGATTAGGATAATAATAATAATAATTATGATTATAATGATGACGATAGGAATTATAATGAGGATAATAGAAATTTCAATAATGATAATTATAATAATGATAATATTAATGATAATGACAATAATAATAAAGATAATAATATTATTAATGATCATCATAATTATAATAACGATATTAAATATTATGATAATGATAAAAATAATCATCATAATAATGACAATTATAATAATAATTGAAATCCTAATAATAAAAATGATGAAAACAATGTTAATATTGATAATGATAATGATATTAATGATGATGATAATAATAATGATAATAATAATGATATTAATCTTAAAGATACTGATGATAACGATGATCGTAAAAATATCGATAGTAAAAATAATAATAATAATAATGATATGAATGATAATAATAATGATAATAATGATAATGATAATAATAATAATAATGATAATTAATAGAACAATAATAATGATAATTATAATAATGATAATAACAACAATGTTAATAATTAAGTTAATAAAAGTTATCATAATAAAAGTGACAATAATAAAAATAATAATTACAATGAGAATGATAATGATAATTATAATGATAATGATAATAATAATAATAAGAAAAATTAAAATAAAGATGATGTCGATAATAATGTATGATAATAATAATGATGATAATGATAATAATGATGATGATGATGTCGATAGTGATAATAATAGTTATAATAATTATAAAAGTGATTATAATGATAATGATGATGACAATGACAATAATAGTAGTAATAATGATGATGATAATTATGATGATGTTGATAATAAAAATAATTTTGTTGATAAAGGCGATTACGATAATAATGATGTCGATAGTAATAATTATGATGACGAGGTCAATAATGATAACAATAATAAAAATGATAATAATAGTGATAAGAAAATAATAATAGTAATAGAAATAATAATAATCATAATGACAATTTAAATGATGATAATAATGATAATGATGATGATGTTAATAATAAAATTATTGATAGTGATAAAAATAATGATAATGATAATGATGATAATAAAAATAAAAATTATAATTATTATAATAAAAATCATGTCAATAATTAAATTAATATTGACGATGATGATAATAATGTTAATAATAATAATAATGATAACTATAAAAATATTAACAATAATGGTGTTTATGATAAAAATGATAATAATAATATTAAAATTAATAAAGATAGCGATGTCGATAATAATAACGATGATGACGACATTGATGATGATGGTAATAATTATGATCATAATTATGATGATTATCTAAATAATAATTATGATGGAAACGACGATAACGATAATTTTGTTGATAATGATAATAATGAAACACGAAAACGATAATGATGACGGTAATTATGATAATAATGATAATGACGATAATAATGAAAATGATGATAATAATAATGAAAACAATATGGATTGTTATGTTTATATTGATAATAATATTGACGATGTTGATAGTGATGACAATATAAATAATAATAATTAAGATGATAATGATAATGATGATAACAAAGATAATAAAAATAATGGTTATGATATTGATAACGATAATTATGATGATTATAATAATAAAAATCATAATAATCATGATGAAAATGCCAATAACGATAATAATGATGCCGATGATAATGATAGAAATGATAATGATAAAGTTAAGGATGATGATAATTGGGATAAAATTAATGATGAAAATAATGTTAATAACGATGATGTTAATGATAATTGTAAAAATAATTTAAACAATGTCAATAATGATAATGATGATGATAATGATAACGTTAATAATAATAATGATAATAATAATGATGACGATAATGTTAATAATCATAATACTGATAATAATGATAATTAAAAAAAAAAAAAAGATAATGATGATGACAATGTCGAAAATGATTTGATAATTATTATAATAATAAAGAGAATGATGTAAATGATAAAAATAATGATGATGATTAAAACAAAAAAAAAGATAATGATGATGACAATGTCGAAAATGATTTGATAATTATGATAATTATAAAGAGGATGACGTGAATGATAAAAATAATAATGATGACTAAAATAAAGATAATAATGATTATGATAATAATAATGATAATAATAATAAAGATAATAAAAATGAAAATTATGATAATAATGATAACGATGTCGATAATGATAATGATAATAACGATGACAATCATAGTAGTAATAATAATAAAGATAGTTATGATTATGATGATATAAGAATAACTATAATGTTAATAAAGATAACGATGAAAATAATGATGACGATAATAATGATGATAATCATGATAATTAAGTTAATGATACTGATGATAATAATAAAAGTAATTATGAAAATAATGTTAATAACAATATTGATAATGATTATTGCGATAGTAATTTTAACAATGTCGATAGTGATGATGATGATGATGATAATAATAATAATGATGATAAAGATAACGATAATGATGATGACGATGATAATGATTATAATGATAATGATGGGGTTAATAATAATGATAATAATAAAAATGATGATGATAGTAATGTTTTTACGATAATGATAGTGATGATTCAGAATATAATTATAATGATGTCGATGATGATAATGTTAATAATGAAAGTAATAATAATAGTAATAATAATAATGACGATGTCGATAATGATGATGATAATGTTAATGATGATACTGATAATGATAATAATAATTATGATAATAATAATAATAATGATAATAGTGATGGTAATTACAACGATAACAATGACAATGATGATGAGGATGTTTAAAATAATAAGGATAATTATAATAGTTATGATAATGATGAGGTTAATAATAAAAACGATGATCATCATAAAAATTAATATGATAATGTTGATGATAATAATAATAAAAATAATAATGATGACAATGAAAATTAATAATAACAATGTCGATAAGGATAATCATAATAACGATGACAATCATAGAAGTAATAATTAAGAAGAAAGTTATGATTATGATGATAATAAGAATAATTATAATGATAATGACGATAACGATAAAAATAATGATGACGATAATAATGACAATAATAATGATGATAATGTTAATGATAAAAATGATAATAAGGATAAAAATGATGATAAAAATAAGATAATAATAATAATAATAATCATAATAATAATAATAATAATAATAATAATAATAATAATAATAACGATGTCGATTATGAGAATGATAAGGACGATGTTAATAATAGTAGTAACAATAATGATAATAAATATGAGATTGATAATACTCAAAATAATAATAATAATAAAAACAATAACAATAAAATTGATAATGATAATAGAAATGATAATGATAATGTCGATTGTGATGATGATGATAATGATAATGATAATAGTGATAATATTAACTATGATAATGATGATAATTAGAATGTTGATTATGATGTTAATGATAAAAATGATAATGATACTACAAAAAATAATGATAATGATAATGATAATACTGATAAATAAAATAATGATAAACGTGATTATGAAGATAATTATAATAATAATGACGTTTTCGATAATGATAATGATCATGACGATAAAAATAAAAGTGGTTATTATGATAATAACAGTTATACTGATGATGATGATAAGATTGTTTATGATAATAAAGATGATAACGATAATCATTGTGACAATAAAAATGATGTTATGATGATGATGTAAATGATAATAATGAAACTGATATTTAAAATAATGATAATTATAATAATGACAATAATAATGATGATGATAATAATGTTGATAACGTTAATAAAAATGATTATTGTGATAATAATTATAATAATGTTGATAATAATAATTATGATGATAATAATAATCTTAATAATAATAATGATAATGATAATAATAATGATAATGTTCATAATAATAATAATCATAATAATGATAACAATGATGATAAAGATGTTGATTAGGATAATAATAATAATAATTATGATTATAATGATGACGATAGGAATTATAATGAGGATAATAGAAATTTCAATAATGATAATTATAATAATGATAATATTAATGATAATGACAATAATAATAAAGATAATAATATTATTAATGATCATCATAATTATAATAACGATATTAAATATTATGATAATGATAAAAATAATCATCATAATAATGACAATTATAATAATAATTGAAATCCTAATAATAAAAATGATGAAAACAATGATAATATTGATAATGATAATGATATTAATGATGATGATAATAATAATGATAATAATAATGATATTAATCTTAAAGATACTGATGATAACGATGATCGTAAAAATATCGATAGTAAAAATAATAATAATAATAATGATATGAATGATAATAATAATGATAATAATGATAATGATAATAATAATAATAATGATAATTAATAGAACAATAATAATGATAATTATAATAATGATAATAACAACAATGTTAATAATTAAGTTAATAAAAGTTATCATAATAAAAGTGACAATAATAAAAATAATAATTACAATGAGAATGATAATGATAATTATAATGATAATGATAATAATAATAATAAGAAAAATTAAAATAAAGATGATGTCGATAATAATGTATGATAATAATAATGATGATAATGATAATAATGATGATGATGATGTCGATAGTGATAATAATAGTTATAATAATTATAAAAGTGATTATAATGATAATGATGATGACAATGACAATAATAGTAGTAATAATGATGATGATAATTATGATGATGTTGATAATAAAAATAATTTTGTTGATAAAGGCGATTACGATAATAATGATGTCGATAGTAATAATTATGATGACGAGGTCAATAATGATAACAATAATAAAAATGATAATAATAGTGATAAGAAAATAATAATAGTAATAGAAATAATAATAATCATAATGACAATTTAAATGATGATAATAATGATAATGATGATGATGTTAATAATAAAATTATTGATAGTGATAAAAATAATGATAATGATAATGATGATAATAAAAATAAAAATTATAATTATTATAATAAAAATCATGTCAATAATTAAATTAATATTGACGATGATGATAATAATGTTAATAATAATAATAATGATAACTATAAAAATATTAACAATAATGGTGTTTATGATAAAAATGATAATAATAATATTAAAATTAATAAAGATAGCGATGTCGATAATAATAACGATGATGACGACATTGATGATGATGGTAATAATTATGATCATAATTATGATGATTATCTAAATAATAATTATGATGGAAACGACGATAACGATAATTTTGTTGATAATGATAATAATGAAACACGAAAACGATAATGATGACGGTAATTATGATAATAATGATAATGACGATAATAATGAAAATGATGATAATAATAATGAAAACAATATGGATTGTTATGTTTATATTGATAATAATATTGACGATGTTGATTGTGATGACAATATAAATAATAATAATTAAGATGATAATGATAATGATGATAACAAAGATAATAAAAATAATGGTTATGATATTGATAACGATAATTATGATGATTATAATAATAAAAATCATAATAATCATGATGAAAATGCCAATAACGATAATAATGATGCCGATGATAATGATAGAAATGATAATGATAAAGTTAAGGATGATGATAATTGGGATAAAATTAATGATGAAAATAATGTTAATAACGATGATGTTAATGATAATTGTAAAAATAATTTAAACAATGTCAATAATGATAATGATGATGATAATGATAACGTTAATAATAATAATGATAATAATAATGATGACGATAATGTTAATAATCATAATACTGATAATAATGATAATTAAAAAAAAAAAAAAGATAATGATGATGACAATGTCGAAAATGATTTGATAATTATTATAATAATAAAGAGAATGATGTAAATGATAAAAATAATGATGATGATTAAAACAAAAAAAAAGATAATGATGATGACAATGTCGAAAATGATTTGATAATTATGATAATTATAAAGAGGATGACGTGAATGATAAAAATAATAATGATGACTAAAATAAAGATAATAATGATTATGATAATAATAATGATAATAATAATAAAGATAATAAAAATGAAAATTATGATAATAATGATAACGATGTCGATAATGATAATGATAATAACGATGACAATCATAGTAGTAATAATAATAAAGATAGTTATGATTATGATGATATAAGAATAACTATAATGTTAATAAAGATAACGATGAAAATAATGATGACGATAATAATGATGATAATCATGATAATTAAGTTAATGATACTGATGATAATAATAAAAGTAATTATGAAAATAATGTTAATAACAATATTGATAATGATTATTGCGATAGTAATTTTAACAATGTCGATAGTGATGATGATGATGATGATAATAATAATAATGATGATAAAGATAACGATAATGATGATGACGATGATAATGATTATAATGATAATGATGGGGTTAATAATAATGATAATAATAAAAATGATGATGATAGTAATGTTTTTACGATAATGATAGTGATGATTCAGAATATAATTATAATGATGTCGATGATGATAATGTTAATAATGAAAGTAATAATAATAGTAATAATAATAATGACGATGTCGATAATGATGATGATAATGACGATGACACTAATAGTAGTAATAATGATACTGATAATTATGATAATGATGATAGAAAGAATAATTATGATAATAAAGTCCATAACGATAAAAATGATGTCGATGATGATAATGATGATTACGAAGTCGATAATAATGATTATAATAATGAAAATAATAATAATAGTAGTGATAAAAGGAAGAATAATAAGAATAAAACTAATGATAATGATAAACGACGATTTTAATTAGGACAATGATAATAATAATGATTATCTTAATGATCAAACTTATATTGGTAATAAAATTAATAATAAAGATAATAATAATTATAAGAATGATAATAATAATAATGATGACGATGTCAATAATGATAATCATGATGACGATGACATTAATAGTGGTCATAATGAAAATAAAAGTTAGAATTATGATGGTAATAAACATAATTATGATGATAATGACTATAACGATAAAAATAATAGTGATGATTATTATAATAATGATGATAATGACGACGATCTCGATAATAATCATGATGATGAGAATAATGATAATAGTGATGATAATATGAATAATGGTAACGTTGATGCTGATAATAATAATGAACATGATGATGATGACGATAACAATAACAATGTTCATGGCGATAATAATGATGATAATGATGTTGATTATGATGATAATGATAATAATGATAATTATTATAATGATGACGATGATAATGATAATGCTAATAATGATAATTATGTTGATAACGAGAATGATCATGATAATGGTAATGATAATATAACATTGTCGATAATGATAATAATGATAATGATAATATTTTTAAAGATTATAATAATGATGATCATGATGATGATGATGATGATAATGTTAATAATAATAATCATAATAATTATTATGATGATAATGTTAACAAAAATAATAATAATTATTATGATAATAATAACAAAAAAGATAGTTATGATGATAACGATGTTAATAATGATCATGATTATTATGATAATACTAAAGATGATGATAATTATAATAAAAATGATGATTATAATAAACATAATAATAATAATAATAATAATAATGATGATAATGATGATAGTAAAAATAATAATAATAAAGATAATAATAATGACAATGTCGATAATGATAATGATGATATCAATGACAATAATAGTAGTAATAATGATAATTATAATTATGATGATAATGATAATAAAAATAATTGTGATTATAAAGAAGATAACGATAATAAAGATGTTGATGATGATAATGATAACGACAAACTTGATAACGATAATGATTATAAGAATAATAATAATAGTAATAAAAAAAAGAATAATAAGAATAAAAATGATAATAATGATAATGACGATTTCAATAATTAAAATAATAATAATGATAATAATGTTAAAGATAAAACTTATAATGGTAATAAAATTGATAATATAAATAATAATAATTATAAGAATAATAATAATAATAATGATGACGATGTCGATAATAATAATTATGATGACGATGACAATGATAGTCGTAATAATGATAATGAAAGTTATCATTATAATGGTAATAAAAATAATTATAAAAATAATGGCTGTAACGATAAAAGTGATTATGATGATAATAATAATATTAAAGATAATGACGATGACGATGTTGATAATAATAATAATGATGATGATAATGATAATAGTGATGTTAATGATGATAATAATAATGATGATAATAATGATAATCATGAAGATAATGGCAATAAAAATAATTAAAATCATAATAATAATGATAATGCCGATAACGTTAATGATAGTAATAATAACAGTGACAATTATAGTGGTAATAAAAATAAAGATAGTTATGAATATGATGATAATGAAAATAATTATGACGATGATAATAATGACAATGATGATAATAAAGTTAATAATGATGAAAATAATGATAGAATCAGTAATGTTATAAATGTTTGATAACAAAAATGATAATGATTATTGTGATAATAATCATAACAATGCCGATAATAATGATGATGTTAATAATAATAGTGATAATGATAATAATAATGATGATGACGATGACAACAATAGTAGTAATAATAACGATAATAATTATGATAATGATAATCATAAAAAAAATCATGATAATAAAGACGATTACGATAAAAATGATGATGATCATGATAATAATGATAAATAAAATGATAATGATAATAATAATAATAATGATAATAATAGTATTAAAAACGATTACGATAAGATTAAAAATGATCATAATGATAATGACGATTTTAATAATGATAATGATGATAATGATGATGCTGGTAATGATGAAACTAATGATGGTAATAAAATTAATGATAGAGATAATGATAATTATAAAAAAAATAATAATCATAATAATGACGATGTCGACAATGATAATAATGATGACAATAACAATAATCGTGGTAAATAATAATAAAAGTTATAATTATAATGGTTATAAAAACAATTATGATAATAATGACTATAACAATAAAAATGATAATGATAATGATAATGATAATAAAGGTAATGACGATGACGATGTCGATAATAATAATGACGATGATAATAATAATAAAAGTGTTGATAATGATGATAATGATAATAATGAGGATAATAATTATAATTATGATAATGAAGGCAATAACGATGATGATAATCATAAAAATAATGATAATGAGGATGTCGATAATGATGATTATTAATATGATCATAATTCTAATGATATGAATAGTAAAAATGATTATGATACTGATAATAATAATAATAATGATGATAACGATGACGACAATGATGGTTATAATGATAATAAAGATAATGACAATAATGATAATGACGATGACGATAATAGTAATAATAAGGATAATAATAATGTTAATGATTATAATGATAATAATAATAAATATGATGATAATAATAATAAATATGTTAATAATAATAGTAAATATGATGTAAATAACAATAATAATAATAATTATAATAATGATAATAATAGTAATAATAATTAAAATAATAATAGTAATTATGATAATCATAACAACGACGATGACGTCATTGATAATAAATTATTTGATAATGATGATGATGATGTTATTGATAATAATGATAATGAGGATGATGATTATAATAATAAAATAATGATGATAATAAAGATGATTATGTTTATGTTAATGATGATGATGTTGACGAAAATAATGATGATAATGATAATGATAATGATTATGATAATAATAATGATAAAAATAATAATAACAATATTAATTAATATTGTTAATAATGTTTATGATGATGTTAATATTGACTATGATAATGATGATGATGATGTTAATGATAATCATAATAATAACAATGTTAATGATGATGGTTATGATAATAATGATAATTATAATAAAAATAATGACAATAATAATAATCATGGTGATAATGACGATTACGATAGTAATGATAAAAATAATAATAATAATAATGACGATAACGATAATTATTATAATTATAATAAAAATAATGATAATTGTGATAGTAATAATGATGATAATGACACTGATAATAACAATGACGATAATTATGTTGATAATATGATAGTAATAATAATGATGATAATAAAGATTATTATGTTTATGTTAATGATGATGATGTTGACGAAAATAATGATGATAATGATAATGATAATGATAATGATAATAATAATGATAGAAATAATAATAACAATGTTAATTAATATTGTTAATAATGTTTATGATGATGTTAATATTGACTATGATAGTGATGATAATGATGTTAATGATAATCATGATAATAACAATGTTAATGATGATGGTTATGATAATAATGATAATGATAATGAAAATAATGACAATAATAATAATCATGGTGATAATGACGATTACGATAGTAATGATAAGAATGATAATAATAATAATGACGATAACGATAATTATGATAATCATAATAAAAATAATGATAATTGTGATAATAATAATGATGATAATGACAATGATAATAACAATGACGATAATTATGTTGATGATAATAATAGTAGTAATAATGTAGATATCAATAATAATAATAATGATAATAATGATGATAATTGTGACGATAATGATAATGGTAGTGATGATGTTGATAATAATTATAATAACTATGATAACGAATATGATGATGAAAAAAATAATAATAATGATTATAATGATAAAAATGATGATCATGATTATGATTATAATAATAATGATGATAACGATGCTGATAATGTAAATGATAATAATAGTGATAATAATAATGATAATAACAATAATATAGATGATTACAATGATGACGATAATCATAATGGTAATGTCAATGATAATACTGATGATAATATTAAAGAAGACGATAATGATGATTATAATAATAATGATTATAAGAGTGACGATGTTTATAATAATTAAGATAATAATGATGACGATGATAAAAATAGTGGTTAGAATAATGATGATTATTTTAATGATAAAGATGTTAATGATGATAATGATAATAATAAAAATGACGATGATAATAATGTTAATAATGATAATAACAAAGTCGATAGTAATAATAAAAATAAAAATAAAATTGTTAATAATGATAATAATAATAATAATGATGATAATGCCGATGAAGATATCAATAATGACTTTAAAAATAATAATAGTGATGATAATGATAAAGATGTTTATAATTATAATGATGATAATAAAAATAATGATAATAATGACGTTGATCATGATAATAATAATAATAATAATAATAAAAAAGATAATGATAATGATAATAATAATGATGTTAATAATAAAAATGATAATAATAATAAAAATAATAATAATAAGAATAATATTAAAGATAATAATAGAAATAATAATGACGATTTCGATAGTGATAATGATAATGACTATGACAATATTAGTGTTAATAATGATAATGATAGTCATTATTATAATGATAATAAGAATAATTATGATAATAATGACAGAAATGATAAAAATGATGATAATGACGATAACGATGTTAGTAGAGACAATAATAAAACTAATAATAATATTAGAGGTGATATTGATGATAATGATACTGCTTACAACAATGATGACGATATCGATTATAATTACGTCGAGAATGATGTTTATTATATTTATAATGATAATAATGATAATGATAAAAAAGATAAAGATATTAAATATGATGATGATTATAATAATATTAATAATGATAATAAGAATGACGTTGTAGATAATGATAATAATAATGATAAAGTTGATAATAATGATGATGATTATGATAATGATAATGATAATAATAATCATAATAAAAATGAAGATAACAATAATAATGATAATGATAATAATGATAGTGATCATAATGTCGATAGTAATAATAATAATAATAATGATGAGAATAATGGTAATAGTGATAATGGTGATAGTAGTGATAACGATAATTATAATAATAATAATAACGATGTTAATAACAATGTTTATGATGATAATGATGATAATGATCATAGTGAAAATGACGATGATTTTAATAATAATTCTGATGATGATAAAACTAATGATGATAATGATTATGATGATAATGATAAAAATAGAAATAATAATAAAAATAATAATAATAATAATAATATTAATAATAACGATGTCTAGTATTGTAATGATTATAACAATGATAATAATAATTGTAATAATAATGATAATCATTATGATATTAATAACAATGATAATTATGATGACATTGACGATAATGATCAAAATGACGACGATGAAAATGATGATAATGATGATGATAATATTAATAATGATAATAATGATAATGATGAAAATTATAATAATAATAATGATGATAATAATAATGATAATAATGATAAGAACAAATACAATGTTGACAATTATAATTATGACGATGCTGATGTTTATGGCGATAAAAATGATAGCAATTAAAATGACTTAAAAAATAATTATGATATTGATAGTAATATTTATTATAATGATAATGATTATGAAGATGTTAATAATTATAATGATGATGATAATAAGAATGGTTTTAATAATATTAATAAAAATGATAAAGATAATGACGATTATGTTGATAAATATAATAATGATGATAATAATGGTAATTATGATAATAACGATTTTGATAATGATAATGATAACAACGATAATGACGATATTGGTAGTAAAAATTATTCTTATTATGTTGATGATAATTATAATAATAGTTATAATGATGATGACAATAACGATAATAATGTTAATGACGATAATTATAATGATAATGTCAATTATGATGATAGTGTTGATATTGATAATTATGATAATAATGACGATAACGATAATAATGACGATGATAATAATAACAATGATAATGATAATGATGTTGATAATAATAATAATAATAATGGTAATAATTATTATTACAATGTCGATAATGATAATGATAATCATGATTATAATGTTAATGAAGATAATGATAATGATCATGATGATGATAATGATAATAGTAATGATTAAAATGATAATAACTATGATGATAATGATGTTAATGATAATAATAATAATAATGATAGTTATGATAACAAAAAAGATAGTAATAATGATTACTATGTTCAAAATTATCATGATAAATATGATGATACAAAAGATAATGATGTTAATGATCAAAATGATTATGATAATAAACATGATGATGATTATAATAACAACTATGGTGATGATAAAAATAGTGATAATAATAATAATAATAATGACGATGTCGATAATATTAATTATCATGACGATGACAATAATAGAAGTAATAATGATAATGATAATTATGATGATGATGATAATGAGAATAATAATAATGATAAACACGATAACAATAATAATGATGTTGATTAAAATAATGATGATAACGAATAAAATAATGATAATAATAGTAAAAAAAAAGATAATAATAAGAATGAAAATAATGATAATGTTAATGACAAATTTAATAATAATAATTATGATAATGTTAATAATTAAACTAATGATGGTAATAAAAATAATAATAAAAATAATAATAATGATTATAATAATAATTAAAATAATAATGATAATGATGATGTCCATAATTGAATTGATAATAACGATGATGATAATAATAGTAATAATAATAATGATTTTGACGATAATAATAACAATAATAATCATATTGACAATGACCATAACGATAATAATGACAACGATGAAAATGATTATGATAATGTTGCTATCATAATAATGAGATTGATAATGAAAATAGTGATGACAGTGGTTATAATGACGATAATGACAATAGTAAGGAAAATGATAATAATAACGATGTCGATAGTAATAATTATGACGATAGTGATGTTTATGACAAAAAGGAATAATAATGATAAAAATAACGTTAAGAATAATTATATTAATTAGAATAATAATTATAATGATAACGATGTCGATAATAATAACGATGACGACGATGATGATTGTAATTTAAATAATGATCATTATGATTACGACGATAATCAAAATAATAATCATGATGGAAACGACAATAACAATAATAATGTTGTGTATGATGCAAATAATACACGAAGACGATAATAATGACGATAATAATAATAATAATGATAATGACGATAATGATAATATTAAAGATGATTATGTTGTCGGTAATAATAATGATGATAAATAAGAAAATAATGATAAATATTATGATAATCATAACAATAATGGTCATAATAATATTATTAATAATAATAATAATGATATTGATTATGATTATTATAATAATAATAATAGTATCAATAATAATAACGATATTAGAAATAATAAAGACAATAATATTGATATTCATAATAATAACTACGATATTAATAATTATAATGACGATATTAATGATAATGATTATGTTAATAATGAAAATAATCATTATGACAATAATTATACTGATAATAATGATGATGATAATAATAAAGAAAAAAATAATTATAGTAATGTTGTTAACGCTTATAATAATGATGATTAAGATTGTAATTATAATGGTGGGGATGACAGTAACAATGATGATGATTGAAATGTTAATAATGATTATAATAATGATAATGATGATTATGATAATAATGATAATAATGATACTAATGTTTATCATAACGATAAGAATAATAATAATCATAACAATGTTGACAATGATAAATGATAATTATGATAATTATGATGATGATGATGTTGATAGTAAAAATAATAATCATCATAAACATATTGATGATAATATTGATGATGATAATTAAGATTAAAATAATAATAATAATAATAACGATAATAATAATGACAATGTCGATTATTAAGATGATAATGACGATGACATAAATAGTTGTCATAATAATAATAATAATTATGATTATGATGATAATAAGAATAATCATTATGATAATGAGGATAACGATAATAATGATAATGATAATACTAATGATGATGACAGTGTTAATTATGATGATAAAACTAATGATGATAATAGGGATAATAATGATGATGATGATAATAATGATAATGATGATAATAATATTGTTAATATTAATGGTCATGATGAAAATGATGATAATCATTAAAATAAAGATACTAATAATAATAATTATGAAATAATAATGATAATAATAATAATAACAATTATAACAATGTAGAAAATGATAATGGTGCTGATTATAACAATAATAGTGGTTATAATGATAATGATAGTTATAATAATAATGATAATAAAAATAATTATAATAATAATGACGATAACAATGAAAACGATAATAATGATAATAATGATAATGATAATGTCATTAGTAATAATAATAATAATAATAATAATAATATTTAAAATTAAGATAAAGATAACAATAATTATAAAAACATTAATAATGATGTTAGTTACAGAAATTATGATAATTATAAAAATAATGATGATAATAATTATAATAATACTGATCATGAAAATAATAATGATGACAATACTGATAATAAAAATAATAATAATAATAATAATGGAAATGGCTATAATGATAATGACTATGTCGATAATGATAATAATGATGACCATGACACTAATAGTGGTCATAATGATAATAATAATAATAATAATAATAATGATGATAATAAGAATCATCACAATGATAATGACAATAAAGATAATAATGATAAAGATAATAATAAATATGATGACGATGTTGATAATGATGATGATAATTATGATGATAATCAGGATAATAATAATAATGATGATAATAATAATGATGATGATAATAATATTGTTGATAGTAATGTTCATGATAAAAATGATAATAATCATAAAAATTAAGATGATAATAATAATAATAATAAATTAATAATAATAATAATTAAATAATAACAATTATAACGATGTCGATATTGATAATAATGATAACGATGACAATAACTGTGGTAAAAATAATGATGATAATTATGATAATAATAATAATTATAATAATTATCATTATAATGACGAAAACAATGAAAAGGATAATGATGATAGAAATGATAATGATAATGTCGACAATGATAATAAAAGTAAAAATGACAATAAAAGTTATAATAAAGATAAAGACAATGATAATAATGATAAAGTTAATAATAATATTAATAATAAAAATAATGATGATTATAAAAATAAAGATGATAATAATAATGATAATACTAATAATAAAAATAGTGATGATGATAATACTGATAATGAAAATAATAATAATAAAGATAATAAAAATAATTATAATGATAATGACGATGTCGATAATGATAATAAAAATGACAATAACATTAAAATTGGTCACAATGATAATAATAATTACGATTATGCTGATAATAAGAAAAATCATCATGATAATGACAATAACGATAATAATGATTATGATTATAATGATGATGATGATCATAATATTGTTAATAATAATGTTTATAATAAGAATTATGATAATGATAAAAATGAAGATGATAATGATTATAATATTAAGATAATTATGATAATAATAACAATTATAACGATGTCAATATTGATAATGATGATAACGATAACAATAATAGTAGTAATAATAATTATGATTGTTATAATAATGATGATAATAAAAATAAAAATATGATAATAATGACGATAACGAAAAAAATTATGATTATGATAATAATGTTAATGATGATTTCAATAGTGATAATAATGATAATAATAATGATAATAGTGATAATAAAAATAAAGATTATAATAATAATGATAATGGTTTTACTTATATTAATAATAAAAAGGACGATAATTATGAAAATAACGATAATTTTAATGATGATAACACTGATAATAATAATAATAATGATAAAGATTAACTTAATAATAGTTATAATGATAATGATAGTTATAATGATGATGATGTATATAATCATGATAATAAAGACGATAACAATAATAATGAAGACGATAAAAATAATGTAATGATGATGATGTCAAAAATGACAATAAAGGTGACAATAAAGATAATAATGATAGTTATAATGATAATGATAATAATAATAATAGAATAAAGATAAATACGATGTCGATAATATCAATTATGACAATAATAAAGTTTATGATAATAATTATAATAATCATAATAGTGATGTTGAGAATAATTGAAATGTTAATAATAATAAGTATAGAAATAATAATAATAATGACTATGTCGATAATGATAATGATACTAATGATGATAATGTTAATAATAATAGTGATGATAGTGGTAATAATGATAATGACGATGTTGTATAGAAATATAATGATAATAATGATAATTATAACAATGATAACGATAACGATTATAATAACGATAATAATAATAATAATAATATTGACGATGTTGATAATGATGATGAAAAAAAAAAAATAATGATTAAGATAATAATGATAATGATGATAGCAAAAAAAATAATAATTATGGTTATAATGTTGATAACGATATTTATGATAATGATTATAATAATAATACTCATATTAATTATGATAAAAATGCCGATAACGATAATGATGATGACGATAATAATAAAAAAAATGATAATAATAAAGTTAATGATGATGATAATAATGATAATTATAACAAAAAAATAAATAATGATGATAAAAATGTCGAAAATTATTATAATAATTATGATGATAATAAAGATAATGATGGTAATGATAAGAATGATGATAATGATGAAAATAAAGATAATAAGGATGATAATAAAAATAATAATGATGAAAATAATAATAATAATAATAATAATAATAATAATAATAACGATCTCAATAATGATAATGAAAATAACAATGGAAATTATAGTGGTAATAATGATGATAAAAATTATGATTATGATTAAAATAAGAATTATTATGATGATTATGACGATAACGATGAAAATATTGATGACAATGAAAATGATGATAATGATGATGATAAAGTTAATGATAATGATAATAATGATGTTACATATGATAATTATAATGATGATAATGATAATGTTAATAACGATCATGATGATGATATTGAAAATAATGACGATAATGTTGATAATAATGATAATGATAATCATAATAATGACGATGTCGATAACAATAATAGAAATGACGATGATGATGAAAATGATAATAATGATATTTATAATGATAATAAAATTGATACGAATAATGATGATGAAAATCAAAATAATAATGACAATGAAAATCATGATGAAAATAATAATTATAATAAAAATAATTATAATGATTATAACTTTGACAATAATAATGTTAATAATGATGATGATAACGATAATGATAACAATGATATAATATTGATAACAATGATTTTAATGATGATAGTTATAATGATAATATTGGTAACAATTGTGATAATGATAATAATGATGATGACTATGATAATAATTATAATAACGATAATATTTCAATGACTTGGATGTTGATGATAACAATAATAATATGATAATTAAGACGATAACGATTATTATGATAATAATTATAAGGATCATGATGGTAACAACAATGATAACTATGGTGATGATGAAAATGTTTATGATAATAATAATGATAATGACGATGATAACAATTATTAAAGTGATAGTCATAAAAACTAAATTCATAATAATGATTACGATGATAATAATAATAAAAATAATTGTAATAAGATTGATAATGATATCAAAAATAATGATAAGAACGACGTCGACAATAATAACGATCTTGACGATTATAATAACAGTGGTGATAATGATGATGATGATTATAATAATGATGATAATAAGAGCAATCACAACAATAATGACGGTAACGATTATGATAATGATGATGATGATAATGTTAATGGCGATGTTGATAGTTATAATAATGATAATAATAATGATTATAGTTATTTCAATGATGATGATGATGATCATAATTATGATGATAATGATAATGACAATAATGAATATAATGATGATAAATATAACGACGATAATGAAAATAATGATGTTGATGAAAATGATGATTATAATGACGATAAAAAAATAATTGCTAGTTTGTATAATGTGGCCAAGGATATGATAGTGATAATATCGATGATTATGTAAATTATGATAATTATAATGATGATGATAATGTTGATAATGATGGTGTCGCCAATGACTGTGATAATAATTATTACGATTAAGACGATAATGATGATACTTAAAATGATGATGATAACAATTTTGATGCCAATCATAATGATTATAATGATTATGAAAATAATTATGATGATGACAATGATGATGATTATGTTGACTGTGATAATAATGATAAGGATAATCATTATATAGTTGATTATGATGATGATGATAATGATGATGGCATATCCGATAATGCTAATGATAATAGTAATAGTAATAATAATGTTAATTAAAATAATAGTTTTAATGACAATAACCATAATAATCTTTATTTTGATTAATGACGTCGATGATAATAATAGTGATGATGACGATGATAATAATAGTGGTAATAACGATGATGATAATTATGATGATGATGGTGATGACGATGATGATAATGACGACGGTAATGATGATTATGATGTTGATGATTATGATTTTAATGTTAATGATGATAATGATGATAATGATAAAATTGATGATGATGATAATGATTATTTTAATAAAGATAGGCACTATAAGGATAGCAATGATGATAAGGTTAATGGTGAAAGAATTGAGTATATATTAGCAATGAAGTGACTATTGGTTGTTATAATATCGATCTGATTAATAATGTTATTGATTATAATAATAATGTATATGATGATGATAACGACGATAAAAATGAAGATAATAATGATGATGATGATTATAACGATGATGATGATGATGATAATAATAATGATGATGATAATTATGATGATAATGATGATAATGATGATTATGGTGATATTGATGATGATGATTATGATGATGTTGACGATAATAATGATTATAATGACACTGATTAAAAAGATTTCTATGTTGTTAATGACGTCAATGATGATTAGAGGAATATTAATAATGATGATGCTTATTATAATGATGATAATGATAATAATAGTGTTAAAAATATCACTGTTGATAATAATGATAATGATAATAATGACGATTGTTATGATGAAAATAGTGACGATGATAGAGACGCAATGATTATGATTAAGGCAAAAATAATAATGATTATAATAATGATAGAACTACTACTGAATTTATTAATCTCGATGATAATAGTACTAATAATAGTCATAACGATAATAATTCTAACAATGTTAATGACATTCGTGATTGCTAGTATAATAATGACGTTGATAATAATGATGGTGATCTGCATAATGATGATAATGATGATGATAATGCTAAAAATGTCACTGTTGATAACAATAATAATAATAATAATGATGATAATTATTATGACAATGGTGACGATGATAAAGACGCGATAATCATAATCAAGGCAAAAATAATAATGATAATAATGATGATACAACTATTACTGAAATTATTAATCTCGATAATAATAGTACTGATAATACATAACGATGATAATATGAATTATGTTAATGATATTAATAATTGCTAGTTTAATAATGATGTTAATAAGAATAATGGTTATTCAAATAATAATAATAACAATGATCATAATCTGGATAATCATAACGATAACAATAATGATAATGATAATGACGATTATGAGGGTGATGATGATAATGATAATGATAATGATGATGATGATAATAATGATAATAATAATGATGATGATTATGATGATGATAATGATGCAGATTACGATGATAATTGTTTCAATGATAATGATAATAATGATGATGATAATAATAATGATGATAATTATAATAACGATAAAAAGTATAATGATGGTAATGAAAATAGTGATTATAATGACTTAAATAACAATGATTGCTATTTTGTATAATGACGTCGATGATAATGATAGTGTTAATATTGATGATTATAATAATAATGATGATGTTAATAATAATAGTGTCGATGATGTTCATGATTTTAATGATAATGATGATAATAAAGAAAATTGTGATGATGATTTTAATAATGATAATAATGATGATTATGTTAAAGGTAATAATAATAATAATGAAAATGACGATGGTTTTTTTTGATGATGATGATGACCACAATAATAATTATTATGTTGATGTAAATAATGGTTATAATAACTATAATAATTATGATTGCTATTCTGTAAAATGACGTCAATGAAAATGATAGTGATAATATTAATGATGATGCTGAGTATGATAATTAAAATGATGATGATGATAATTATGATGATGATGATGCTTATTTTAATGATGATAATGATGATAATAGTGTTAAAACTGTCACTTTTGATAATAATGATAATGATAATAATGACGATTGTTATCATGACAATGGTAACGATGATAGAGACGCGATGATTATAATGAAGGCAAAAATAATAATGATGATAATAATGATAGAACTATTACTGAATTTATTGATCTCGATGATAATAGTTCTAATAATAGTCATAACGATAATAATTCTAATAATGTTAATGATATTAATGATTGCTAGTAAAAGAATGACGTTGATAATAATGATGGTGATCTAAATAATGATGATAATAATGATTATAATGGGGATAATCATAACGATGTTAAAAATAATAAAGATGATGATGATGATGATGATAATGATAATGACGATTATGAAGATGATGATGATAATGATGATGATAATGATAATGATGATGATAATGATGCGAATACGATGATAATTGTATATAAATATATCATCAATATTAATAGTTATGATGATAATGATGATAATAATAATGATGATGATAATAATAATGACGATAATAAGTATAATGATGTTAATGTAAATGATGATAATGATGACTTTAATCAAAATGATTGCTATTTCGTATAATGACGTCGACGATAGTGATAGTGTTAATATTGATAATTATAATAATAATGATGATGTTAATAGTAATGGTGTCGATGATGTTCATGATTTTGATGATAATGATGATGATGAAGAAGATTATGATGATGATTATAATAATGATAATAATGATGATTATGTTAAAAGTAATAATAATAATAATGAAAATTACGATGGTTTTTTTGATGATGATGATGACTACAATAATAATTATGATGTTGATAAAAATAATGGTTATAATAACAATAATAATTATGATTGCTATTCTGTAAAATGACGTCAATAAGAATAATAGTGATAATATTAATGATGATGCTTAGTATGATAATTATAATGATGATGATAATTATGATGATGATGATGCTTATTATAATGATGAAAATGATGATAATAGTGTTAAAACTGTCACTTTTAATAATAATGATAATGATAATAATGACGATTGTTATCATGACAATGGTAACGATGATAGAGACGCGATGATTATAATGAAGGCAAAAATAATAATGATGATAATAATGATAGAACTATTACTGAATTTATTGATCTCGATGATAATAGTTCTAATAATAGTCATAACGATAATAATTCTAATAATGTTAATGATATTCATGATTGCTAGTATAAGAATGACGTTGATTATGATAATAATATTAATAACAATTGTGACAATGATAATAATGATGATGACTATGATTAAAATTATAATGACGATAGTATTTCGATGACTTGGATGTTGATGATAACAAAAATAATATGATGATTAGGACGATAAAAATTCTTATGATAATAATTATAAGGATTATGATGGTAACAACAATGATAACTATGGTGATGATGACAATGTTTATGATTATAATAATGATAATGACGATAATAACAATAATTGAAGTGAAAGTCATAAAAACTAAATTATTAATAATGATTACGATAGTAATAATAATAATAATAATTGAAATGAGATTGATAATGATATCAATAATAATAAGAAGAACGATGTTGACAATGATAATGATCTTGACCTTAATAATAATAGTGGTGATAATGATGATGATTATAATATTGATGATAATAAGCGCAATCATGATAATAATGACGGTTACGATAATAATGATGATGATGATGATAATGTTAATGGCGATGTTGATAATGATGATAATGATCATAATAATGATAATAGTTATTTTAATGATAACGATGATGATGATGAAAATTATGATGATAATGATGATGACAATAATGATGATAATGATGATAATTATAACGACGATAATGAAATTAAAAATGTTGATAAAAATAATGATTTTAATGACGATAGAAAAATAATTGCTCGTTTGTATGATGTAGCCAAGGATATTATAGTGATAAGATTGATGATGAGGTTAATTATGATAATTCTGATGATGATTATGATGTTGATAATAATGGTGTCGATGATGTTTATAACTGTAATAATAATTATTACGATTAAGACGATGATGATGATAATTATAATGATGATGATAACAATTATAATGCCAATCATAATGATTATAATGATTATGATAATAATAATGATGATGACAATGATGATGATTATGTTGACTGTGATAATAATGATAAGGATAATCATTATATAGTTGATTATGATGATGATGATAAAGATGATGGCAATTCTGATAATGCTAATGAAAATAATCATAGTAATAATAATGTTAATTAAAATGGTTATTTTAATGACAATGATAATAATATTCTTTATTTCAATTAATGACGTCGATGATAATAATAGTGATAATGACGATGATAATAATAGTGGTAATGACGATGATGATGATTCTGATGATTAGGGTGATGACGATTATGATAATGATGACGGTGATGATAATTATGATGTTGATAATAATGATTTTAATCCTAATGATGATGATGATGATGATGATGAAAATGATGATAATGATAATGATTATTTAAATATAGATAGGCACTATGAGGATAGCGATAATGATAAGGACAATGGTGGAAGAATTAAGTATATGTTAGCAATTAAGTGACTATTGGTTGTGATAATATCGATCTGATTGATAATGTTGATGATTATAATTATGATGTATATGATGATGATAACGATAATAAAAATAAAGATAATGATGATGATGATGATAATTATAATTATGATGATAATGATAATAATGATGATAATGGTAATATTTATGATGATGATGAGGTTGACGATAATAATGATTATAATGACAATGATTAAAAAGATTTTTATGTTGTTAATGACGTCGAAGATAATTAGAGAAATATTAATAATGATGATGCTTATTTTAATGATAATAATGATGATAATAGTGTTAAAAATGTCACTGTTGATAATAATGATAATGATAATAATGACGATTGTTATCATGACAATGGTAAAGATGATAGAGACGCGATGATTATGATCAAGGCATAAATAATAATGATGATAATGATGATAGAACTATTACTGAATTCATTGATGTCGATTAAAATAGTACTAATAATAGTCATAACGATAATAGTTCTAATAATGTTAATGACATTCATAATTGCTGGTATAATAATGACGTTGATAATAATAATGGTAAACTGAATAATAATGATAGTGATGATGATAATGCTAAAAATGTCACTATAATAACAATAATAATGATGATAATGATGATTGTTATTATGACAATCGTGACGATGATAGAGACGCGATGATTATTATGAAGGCAAAAATAATAATGATGATAATGATGATACAACTCTTACTAAAATTATTGATCTTGATAATGAGATTACTGATAATAGTCATAATAATTATAATATAAATAATGTTAATGATATTAATGATTGCTAGTTAAAAAATGACGTTGATAAAAATAATGGTTATCTAAATAATAATGATAATAATGATGATAATCTGGATAATCATAACGATGATAATAATGATAATGAAGATGATAATGATGATAATGATAATGACGATTATCAGGGTGATGATGATAATAATAATGATAATGATAATCATGATGATAATGATAATGATAATGACAATGATAATGAGAATGATAATGATGCAGGTTACGATGATAATGGTATTAAAAATGATGATAATAATGATGATAATAATAATGATGATTATAATTATAATAACAATATTAAGTTTAATGATGTTAATGAAAATGGTGATTATAATGACTTTGATGAAAATGATTGCTATTTTGTATAATGACGTCGACGATAATGAGAGTGTTAATATTGATGATTAAAATAATAATGATGATGTTAATAATGATAGTGTCGATGATGTTGATGATTGTAATGATAATGATGATGATGAAGAATATTATAATGATGATTATAATAATGATAATAATGATGATTATGTTGATGGTAATCATAATAATAATGATAAAGACGATGGTTTTTTTTGATAATGATGATGACCATAATGATATTCATGATGTTGATGAAAATAATGGTTAAAATAACGATGAAAATTATGATTGCTATTTTGTAAAATGACGTCAATGAGAATGATAGTGATAATATTGGTGATAATGCTTAGTATGATAATTATAATGAAAATGATGATAATTACGATGATGATGATGCTTATGATAATAATGATGATAATGTTGATAATTAATTTAATGGTGATCATGACGATGACTATGATGAGGATGATGATTATAATGATAATAATAATGATAAAAATAATGATAATGATGATAATGATAATTTTAATAAAGATAGGAACTATGAGGATAGCGATGATGACAAGGACAATGTTTTTAAGAATTAAGTATATGTCAGCAAAGAAGTTACTATTGGTTGTGATAATATCGATCTAGATGATAATGATGGTGATTATAATAATAATGTATATGATGATGATAACGTTGATGAAAATAAAAATGATGATAATGATAAAAATAATGATGATGAAGATGATAATATTGATGATAATGATTATGATGATAATAATGATAATAATGATCATGGTGATATTGATAATGTTAATGATGATGTTGACAATAATTATGATTATGATGACGATGATTAAAAAGATTTCTATGTTGTAAATGATGTCAATGATAATTAAAGCAATATTAATGATGATAATGCTTATTATAATGATGATAATGATGAAGATAATGTTAAAAATGTCACTGTTGATAATAATGATAATGAAAATATTGACGATTGTTATTATGACAATGGTGACGATGATAAAGACGCGATGATTATGATCAAGGCAAAAATAATAATGATAATAATGATGATAGAAGTATTACTGAATTTATTGATTTCGATGATAAAAGTACTGATAATAGTTATAACGATAATCATTCTAAAATTGTTAATAATATTCATGATGGCTAGTTTAATAATAACGTTGATAATCATGATGGTGATCTGAATAATGATGAAAATAATGGGGATAATCATAACGATGATAATAATGATAATGTTGTTGATAATAATGATGATATTAATAATGACGATTATGATGATGATGATAATAATGATGATGATAATGATAATGATAAAGATAATGATGATGATAATGATAATGATGATGATAATGATGCAGATTACGATGATAATGGTATTAATGATGATGATGATGATAATAATAATGATGATGATAATTATAATAACGATAATAAGTATAATAATGTTAATGAAAATGGTGATTATAATGTTTTTGTTGAAAATGATTGCTATTTTGTATAATGACGTCGACGATAATGATGGTTTTGATATTGATAATGATAATAATGATGATGATGTTAATAAGAATGGTGTTAATGATGTTCATAATTTTGATGATAATGATGATGATGGAGAAGATTATAATGATGATTCTAATAATGATAATAATGATGATTATGTTGATGGTAATCACGCTAATGATGATAATGACGATGGTTTTTTCTGATGATGATGATGACCATAATGATAATTATGATGTTAATGAAAATAATGGTTATAATAACGATGATGATTATGATTGCTATTTTGTAAAATGACGTCAATGAGAATGATAGTGATAAGATTGGTAATGATGCTTAGTATGATAATTATAATGAAAATGATAATAATTATGATGATGATGATGCTTATGATAATAATGATGATAATGTTGATAATGAATTTAATGGTGATCATGACGATGACTATGATGAGGATGACGATTATAATGATAATAATAATGATGAAAATAATGATAATGATGATAATGATAATTTTAATAAAGATAGGAACTATGAGGATAGCGATGATGACAAGGACAATGTTTTTAAGAATTAAGTATATGTCAGCAAAGAAGTTACTATTGGTTGTGATAATATCGATCTAGATGATAATGATGGTGATTATAATAATAATGTATATGATGATGATAACGTTGATGAAAATAAAAATGATGATGATGATAAAAATAATGATGATGAAGATGATAATATTGATGATAATGATTATGATGATAATAATGATAATAATGATCATGGTGATATTGATAATGTTAATGATGATGTTGACAATAATTATGATTATAATGACGATGATTAAAAAGATTTCTATGTTGTAAATGATGTCAATGATAATTAAAGCAATATTAATGATGATAATGCTTATTATAATGATGATAATGATGAAGATAATGTTAAAAATGTCACTGTTGATAATAATGATAATGAAAATATTGACGATTGTTATTATGACAATGGTGACGATGATAAAGACGCGATGATTATGATCAAGGCAAAAATAATAATGATAATAATGATGATAGAAGTATTACTGAATTTATTGATTTCGATGATAAAAGTACTGATAATAGTTATAACGATAATCATTCTAAAATTGTTAATAATATTCATGATGGCTAGTTTAATAATAACGTTGATAATCATGATGGTGATCTGAATAATGATGAAAATAATGGGGATAATCATAACGATGATAATAATGATAATGTTGTTGATAATAATGATGATATTAATAATGACGATTATGATGATGATGATAATAATGATGATGATAATGATAATGATAAAGATAATGATGATGATAATGATAATGATGATGATAATGATGCAGATTACGATGATAATGGTATTAATGATGATGATGATGATAATAATAATGATGATGATAATTATAATAACGATAATAAGTATAATAATGTTAATGAAAATGGTGATTATAATGTTTTTGTTGAAAATGATTGCTATTTTGTATAATGACGTCGACGATAATGATGGTTTTGATATTGATAATGATAATAATGATGATGATGTTAATAAGAATGGTGTTAATGATGTTCATAATTTTGATGATAATGATGATGATGGAGAAGATTATAATGATGATTCTAATAATGATAATAATGATGATTATGTTGATGGTAATCACGCTAATGATGATAATGACGATGGTTTTTTCTGATGATGATGATGACCATAATGATAATTATGATGTTAATGAAAATAATGGTTATAATAACGATGATGATTATGATTGCTATTTTGTAAAATGACGTCAATGAGAATGATAGTGATAAGATTGGTGATGATGCTTAGTATGATAATTATAATGAAAATGATGATAATTATGATGATGATGATGCTTATGATAATAATGATGATAATGTTGATAATGAATTTAATGGTGATCATGACGATGACTATGATGAGGATGACGATTATAATGATAATAATAATGATGAAAATAATGATAATGATGATAATGATAATTTTAATAAAGATAGGAACTATGAGGATAGCGATGATGACAAGGACAATGTTTTTAAGAATTAAGTATATGTCAGCAAAGAAGTTACTATTGGTTGTGATAATATCGATCTAGATGATAACGATAATGATTATAATAATGATGTATATGATGATAATAACGATGATAAAGATGAAGATGATGATGATAATAATAATAATAATGATGATGATGATGATGATAACAATGATGATGATGATTATGATAATTATGATGATAATGATGATCATGGGGATATTGATGATGATGTTAATGTTGATGTTGACGATAATAATGATTATAATAACGATCATTAAAAAGATTTCTATGTTGCTAATGACGTCGATGATAATTATAGTAATATTAATGATGATGATGCTTATTATAATGATAATAATGATGATAATAGTGTTAAAACTGTCACTTTTGATAATAATGATAATGATACTAATGACGATTGTTATCATGACAATGGTGACGATGATAGAGACGCGATGAAGGCAAAAATAATAATGATGATAATAATGATAGAACTAGTACTGAATTTATTGATCTCGATGATAATAGTTCTAATTATAGTCATAACGATAATAATTCTAATAATGTTAATGATATTCATGATTGCTAGTAAAAGAATGACGTTGATAATAATGATGGTGATCTGAATAATGATGATAATAATGATGATAATGGGGATAATCATAACGATGTTAAAAATGATAAAGATGATGATGATGATGATGATAATGATAATGACGATTATGAAGGTGATGATGATAATGATGATGATAATGATAATGATGATGATAATGATGCGAATACGATGATAATTGTATATAAATATATCATTAATATTAATAATTATGATGATAATGATGATAATAATAATGATGATGATAATAATAATGACGATAATAAGTATAATGTTGTTAATGTAAATGGTGATTATGATGACTTTGATAAAAATGATTGCTATTTTGTATAATGACGTCGACAATAATGATAGTGATAATATTGATGATGATGCTTATTTCTATGATCATAATTATGATGATGATGTTAATAATAATGGTGTTAATGATGTTTATGATTTTGATGATAATGATGACGATGAAGACGATTTTGATGATGATGATAATGATGATAATAATGATGTGTTACGTAGGATTCTAAATGTTAGGGCTGCTTAATAATAACGCGGAAGTTAAACTTTATCAATAACTTTATTGCTATATTCCTTGAGGGAAGGCGCTTTGTGGTCCCGCGTGACTTATCGCGACTATCCTTCTTCTAGTCTTGACGTTTAAGAGCCCTGTGGCCACTGCTGCGAGCCTTTTTATGCTCTTTTTTTCCCCACTTGTGCTTTTTCCTAATACTAATAGCTGAGGCGCATTCTACGTAGTATGTTCCATACATACTGTACGTGACACGTCTGAGGCCGCTTCGTTTTCGCCCTCGACAACGTTCTTTTCTGTACCACTTCGGGAATGATTGTTTAATTAGTGTCTGTATCATGTTGTTCGTGTTGTAATGTATACTTATTATATAAGAAAAATTAATGAGGTGTTCCTATGACCATCCTTGTTAATTTCTCTTTTACAGGCTTTGATTAGTTTTCCGCAAGTTTATAATTGTGTTATTACATATATTGTTCGTGTTTGCGCTTTTCCCTCTTACATAATAAATTGATAAATTTGCCCTTGCGGGTCTTACTTTCATTGATGATTATTCAATTACGATTTATTGCTTATTACCTAATTTAATATTTACTTTTTCACTTACATATTTTTTTTCCTGAGTTGTTTCATACATATTTATTTTCCTCGTTATGATTATTGTTTTCCTTCTTTCGGTTTTATTTTACTTACAACTTTCGTTTTGTGTATTCATTTTCTTTTTTCTTACTTCCTTTTTTTTTTGTGTTATACTATATTGATTACATTTAACGCAGCGTCTTCCACACAATATGACAAAAATCTTCTTATTTTTTTACTTTATTATCATCATTATTACTAACGTATTCTTTTTTTTTTTTTTTTTTTTTTTTACTAGACATCGTCAATGCTTAGGTCTTAAGGCTCTACTTGTAACTTAGCTCAAGTTTGTTTGTTTCGTATGGTAACTGTTTGTTACTGCCCGTTGGTTGATCTTCTTGTCGCCACTCACCCCGTACTTGGATAAGTATTGGCTGTAGTGCCATAGAATTCCCCGGATTTTTATTTCTTGCGACGTTGTTTCTGGTTCTTCTTCCTGCAAACATTCTAGATAAGTTTAGTATAAGTGGGGCCCCCCATTTTAAAATCCCGACCGATCCTGCAGCCGTCCCCAACGCTATTTTAGCTGCTAACCATGCGTGTTCTTTCTAGTCAAAAAATTCCTTTTTTGCCTGCACTAATTCATGTATACGTTGTTCTATGTCTATAAGTTTTGTACCTGTCGTCAACCTATCCTCCGGTCCATGTTCTTGCTTACCAAGCTCCTGTAACCCATCCCTCTCTACCACCATCTTTATTTGTTCCAATATCTCATCTACTTTTACCCCTTTTATTTTCCGTGCTATTTCTTTCAGATTCAAATTTGAGCTCTTAAACTTAAATATCTGGTTCTCGCCCTCCTCCTGACTCGGGTCCAATCTCGTCTCCGATGTTTGGGCTGTGCAATCTTTCGCTAGGTCTATTACTCCTGCCTTCATTACTTTAAATGTCTTGTGCTTGGTGTGATCGCATTGTACGTGTATCTTTTCCTCTTCTGTGGTGCTGAACGCATGTTGATTCTTCGCGTGAAGACGTGTCCAATATGTGCCCTTTAATTTTGCTAGTACTATCGGGCACTCTTCCGGATTCTTCACAGTTTTTTCTAGTATCAGCCGTATCTCACAAGGGTGGTCCTCCTCCACTTTCTGTTTCGGCTCCATTCGTGTACACACACTTACTTTTTTCAACTTCTTGCATTGTTCCACTGTCTCCCGCACTACTGGTGCAAATCTTTTTTCGCTCGTGCTTCCCACAATGTACTCATATGTTGGTTGGAGATAAGCGACGACGTTCGTCATATTTAATCCTTCCTGTTCTACCGGCAACGGTGATATTCTTAGAAGGTCTAGACTCTCTCTTGTTACCAGCGGTATTTCGATATAATAGATAATTTTTTTATCAAGCGCTATCGTTGCTATCTTTGATATTTCTGCTATATCTTCCCCCGTCGTGTTTCTTTCTCCCGGAAATCTAAGGTCCGGTCTAAATTGTTCTGCTAATATTTCTGCTTCTGCTATCACATCTAGCGCTGCTTCCAGCAGGTGTGACACGCCTCGACTCGCTAAATATATGATATCCGTCGCTGGTCGCTGTCTTAAATTTAGCTACGAGTTCTTTGGTCAATTTTTCGATTCTTTCTACTATTCCTGATACTCTGTCGTATCCGTCTATAAGTTCCGTGAAAACTTTTAATCCTTCTTCTGTTACCTTTCCTGCTTCGTCTTCAAATCTCTTTGTAGCTTGGAGAACCTGCTCGTGATTACCGAACGTTGAAATCCTCATTTGTTCTTTTAAGTACCTTGTGGTGTCAGTCGTGTGCGTCAGGTTTGACTTCACTAGATCCTGTATTTTCTCCTTATCTGCCTCTGCTATTTGTCCCTGGAGTGTCTGTACCGTTTTGATCTGGTTATCATCGACTTTTTGGCCTACTACTGCCCTGTACGCCGTTTCCATTCTTTGTAAGGCTCCTGGGACTCTTTTAGTAGCCCGTTCTACCTGTTTTTAACATTCATCCCTCTTCCTTATAGTTACCCTACATTTCCATTTTGTTTGTCGGCTTGCTTGTAGAAATGCCTCTGTCTGTTGGGCCATTTGATTCCAATCTACATACCATATTATTTTCCATGTTGACGCGACTGATTGAATTGGACCCAGATTCTCTACTAGTATCCCCGGATTTCTTTCGATTTGCTCTATCTCCCCCGGTTGTCCTCCTACCAGCGTGGTTTCACCCCTAAAACATAAAATAGTTATCCTTTTTCCCGTTCTCACTCCCATTTATCGTAAGCTCCTAGGTCCCTAGGTTACCCTTGATTAAGGAAACAGAGAACAACTACGAGAGAGAGAGAAAAATTCTACATTCCTTCTTATTTTATTCTTATTTCTTTATTTTTATTTTATTTTAACGTTCTGTGTAAATACAAATGTCACTGCCATACAATTCGTTACACATATTTTCCTAATAATTATTAAATGCAATCTAGTATTAGGGCTTGACTGGTTACTACGGTAAGTAGCGAGTGTGGCTCCGTCTTTACATTCAGGGTGTATCGTTGCATATAATATTAATGTTATACTTACGTACATCTATATTTGTTGACACATGTATGTGTATGCTATAAACATAAGGTACATAATAGTCTTATTCCTTACTAGGCTACGTTACACGCATTCATTGCTTCGGTTACTTTTCAGCGGAGGCGAGTGTGGATATGAGAGGGAAAAGAAAAAAGGGAAAAATTTTATTGCTCTATATTATAAACTTCTGTTTTCCAACTTTGTATGCTACGTTATTCTTATTTCTTCCTTATTTCCCTTTTTCTTCAAGTGACTCATTTAAGGTGGGAAGGGATTAACATAGGTGTATGAATCTGCGTTTGCTTTTCCAACGTCGCTGCTGAGTCAGTGTATTCTACGTCTCCTTACGTGCACGATCTTTGCAGTTAACTTCGACAGTCATGGCCGAATTAGCCAATTTTTTGATCGACTTCTTGGATTTGTCTGGTTGCCTTTAGGTGACTCGCGATCCACGCGCTTCGTTGTCGCCAGTGGCGGTGCGTGTGTGTTACTATTGGGGGCTGTTCTCCACGAGGAAGCCGCGTGCGCCGTGCCAGATTGCCAAAGCGTAAGTATGAAAGCAAAGTTTTTTTTTTTTTTTTTTTTTTTTTTTTTTTTTTTAAGTGTTTCCTTTATTGGGTTGTAGGTTACGCGTCTTTATGCGTGCCGGGATGTCCCCGCTGTAGGACGGCCCCCTGGGCAAAGCATTGTTGTGCTCAGCGGGCCGACCGCGCTAGCGCCAATATATTGTGGGCAGCATGGTTCGGTAAGTGCTCTTGGCCTTCGTCATATTTTTTATTCTTATGGCTTCTTTATTTTTCCTAATGCACCCAAGGTGGCCATCATGTCTTCTGGCGTAGTCTCAATAAGCTTGACGTGGATGAATTAAAAACGAGACCAGTGGCTGTTCAAAAGCTCGAGGCGCGCCTCCACTGATCCGTCTGTCCATTGACTCGTTGGTATACCCGTTACCTTGGCTGCGAAGCTGGTTAGTATACCTTTTATAGAGTACCTTAGCAAGGGCTTTTTGGGTTTCGGGCGAGGCGGTTCCATTTCTCTTCGTCCTGTAACAGAGCAAGGACTTAGTTCAACGCCTAACCTATAAGCGGAACTTGAATGTTTGATCAGCGGAAGATTATAATTCATGAGCTTGGGAGCCTGTGTCAACGTCTAATAGTTGCACGGGTACGGTTTGATTGCATCCATAGCCTTACATGAGCTGGCGAGATAAAGAAAATACAGGGAATGCAAGCACGTGTACCTGGCGTAGTGCGGCGTCATGTCTGCAGCTTCTACCCAAGGGCACGTCATGCATCTGCCTCCCAGGGCGTGGGCTAGGCGGTGACTATACCCAGGTACCAGAGGAATGCTCCTTAGGCATATACGTGCACGTCACTATGTGTACGCAAGGAGAAACCCTCGCTCGCAGCAAAAGTAGTTTAGTGCACAGCTACACAACCGCGTTCACATTCCTCGATCCACGTGAGTGCGATGGCATTTTAACCTTACTGTATGTCCAGGACCAGCTCCTGTATTTCTATAATTATTAAGTCGGTGGTATACTTACATGTTAAATATGCAGATCTGGCTCGAAAGACCAATGTAGGTTTTGTAACAAGGTCTTTATTGTCGAATAGTACAATGCTAAGTTAAGAGGAGCACATACGTTTACACGAGGGCCAGAAGCCAAAAAAGACTAAACCTCAGATCACAAACTGTCGATTTCTCCAACCATCTCTCCTCTTCTCCCACCTTGTTCACTACTCACAGTTGTCCGATTGATGGTCCCGAGGTATGAGCAAAGGGGTTGAGGAATCTACCAAAAATAATGATGATGATGATGTTGATGATGATAAAGATAAACATGATAATAATGATGCTAATGCTACAGATATTTATGCTGACAATGATGATAATAATGATAATGATGATAATGATGCCAATAATTATAATAATGATAACTACGATAATAATAAAGAGGATAGTGATAATTTTGATTAACGTAAATGAAAATGACACTGATAAGGGTATAAACGATGATGTTGATGACGATGACAATAATAATAATGATGATACTGATTATGATGATGATATAAATAATGATGCTAATGCTAAAGATGATAATGATGATAATGATAATAATAATGATGATAATGGTGATGATGATTACTACGATGGTAGTAATTTTAATAGAAACGTTGAAGATAACAATGGTGATGATAATGATAATGATCATGAGAATTATGATGATGATGATGCTTATAATGTTACTGATAATGATTTCTACGTATGTCAGTGATTATGATACTGCTTGTAGAGATAGTTAAGATGACCATAATGATTAGAATAATTGTTATTATGATGTTAATAACAATTATGATGATAATAATAACAATGATGGTGATAACGTTAGTGGTATGAATAATAATGATAATGACAAAGATGATAAAAACCACAGTCATTATAATTTTAGAGTATGTCATTTGTATTGGTACTAATTGAAGTAATAATGATAATAACCATGATAATAACAATAATAATAAGGAAGTGAATGATTTTAATTTTAATAAAGATTGTGATGATAATGATTATAATAATTATATTTATGATAGTAATAATAATAATGTGATGATGATAATAATGATGACGTAGATGATAATAATAAAAATGATAATGACAACAACGATGATTATGATGATGATGGCGATGATAATGACAATAATAATGTATTAAAAGTATGTCCGTATTGATGTTACTTATCATAGAAATAACGACAATAACCCTCATAATTACGAGAATGATGATGATAATGCTGATGATAATGAGAATACTAAGAATAATGATACTCATTATAAATTCAATGTATGTCAGTATTATTGTTACTAATAAAAGTAATAACGATAATAAATCTGATAATTACGATAATAGTTATAATAATGCGGATGATAATAATAATGCTAATGATAATAATAATAATAATGATGATGATAATGCTAACGCTAATAATAATGATGCTTATAATAATGATAATAATGATGATGATTATAATAATAATAATAATGACGATATTGGTGACAGTAATGATAAGGATGATGCTAATCATGATGATGATTATAATAATGCTGTGGATAATAATGTTGCTGATGATAATGAGAATGATGATGATGATGATAATGATCATGATGGTGATAAATCTCATAAAAGTTAATAACATGATTACTTTATTTCAATTTTAAGTATCGTACATATTATATTAATTTAATTATTGTAATCACCATTATTCATCACAAATTTACTACTGTTACTATTATAAGTCACTTCATGACTAACAAACAGTGAAACCATTATTAGTATCATTTATATCATCATTATTATTATTGTCATTATAGTTGACGTTAACACTATTGCCATAATTCCTTAATATTTTTACTATTAGTAACATTATCATTAACATTCAATAAATTTTTTATTATTATTAATACAATTATTTTTATTATTATTATCATTATTATTATCATGACTAATAACATTATTATCATTATAATTATTAATATTATTATTATTATTATTATTTTAACTATTATTATCATCATTATTATACACATCATTATTATTATTATGATTATCGACAATATTAATAATATCACACACACTATCGTCATCATTATTATTATTATTATAATCATTACTAAAATTATAATTATTACCATCATTATCATTATCATATTTATCAGTATCATTAATATTATGATTATTATTATTATTTTCATCATCATCATTATTATTATAATTACTATTGTTATCATCACCATTATCATCATCATCATAATCATCATCATCATCATTACTATCAGCATCAATATCATTATTTTCAACATCATATCAACAGCATTTTTATCCATCATTGACGTCGTTTTTACTATTACCATCATCATAATTATTATTATTGATATTAAAATTATTACCATTACTACTAACAGTTGCTTTGTTACCAACGAACATTAAAATCGTTTTTAATATAATTGTTATTTTTATCATTTTTACTGTCATTATCATAAACGTTTCAATCATAATCATTATTATTGTCATCATTAGTATTTTATTTATCATTATTATAATTATTATTGACCCTATTATAATAACTGTAATCAGTAACATTTACTTTTCCTTAAATATGAGACAATGCTGTGATGATCATCATTATCATCTTTATCGTTAATATTATTACCATTATTATCATTTTTTTTATCATTAATATTATCCTTAACATACAATAGATTTTTTTTTATTACTAACTTTTTTATTTTTATCGTCATCATTATCATTATTATTATTACTTATAGCATTATCATCATCATTATCATCTTTATCATTATCATTATCATTAACATCATCATCATAAGTATCATGATCATCATCATCGTCATTATTATTATCATAATCATCAGAGTTATTATCGTTGTTGCTACCATCAGTAGAATAACTACCAACATTCATTAAAATAGTAAAAAAAATTATCATAATTACCATTACATCATGATCAACATCATCACTTATATTATAATCATGATCTTAATTAGTATTATTATCTTAATGATTATTGTCATAATCATCACTCTTATCTTTATCATAATTATTGTTATTAATATCATTCTTATCGTCATTATAATTATCTTTATAAGTATGATCATCGCTTTTATTATCATCATTATAATAGTTTTAATTATTATTACAATTACAATCATTATTGTCTTTATTATTATCATTATTATCTTTATGATCATAATCATCATTACATTATTATCATCATCAATATTATCATCGTTATTATATTTATTATAATTATTATTATTATTATTATTATTATTATTATTATTATTATTATTATTATCATCATTATTATGTTAATCTTTATAATCTGAATCATTTTTATCGATATTATTATTATTATTATTATTATTATTGTTATTATTATTATTATGAGTAACATAATCGTCATCGTCATAATTATTACTATCCCTATTATTATTCTTATTATCATCATTATTATTCTTATTATTATTATTATTATCATAATCATCATTATCATTATTATTTACATTATTATCATTATTTTTATCATTGATATTATTATTGTCCTAATGTTTACTATTGTCATTATCATTATTATTATTGTAATCATTCTTATTACTTTTATTAATATTATTATTATTACCATCATTATCCTTAACATCATCATTATCATCATCATAATTATCATTATCATCGTCATCAGTATCAAGTTAAAGTTTTAAAACTAGAACAGCCAACAACACTGTTACTAGATAATTAGTCTGCTATTCGCCTGCTCAAAAACACACATAGAGAAAAAATCTCCAAGGGTAAAAAACACGTTGAAATATAGAGAAGATCCATTCAACAACATATTAGATCTACAGTTGAACTGCAACATATCGAGAGTGCTGACTAATTCGCCAACATTATGACAAAGCCATTACCCAAAGTGCTATTTATAACCTTGCAGAAAAAATTTTTTTGAAGGAGTGTTGATTAAAATCAATATTTTTATTATTTAAAATCAGCACGTAATTTTAAATTTAAAATTAACATGCGCAGTATACAAGTACATTGAACATATCCTTATCTGACAACTTATACAGTCTAGTGTTTTTGTATGAGAAAGCATGGAAGCCAAGTGCAACTAGTTAGTAATTAATCTTGTGATTATTAATTAATTCATTGCTTCTATCAGTTGAATTAGTCGAAGTAGTTGTCAGCTAGTGCTATGGAAGGAAAAAAATAATATAATTTATTATTATCGTTTATCACTTCTGTATGCCAGAAACATATGCCTAACTATTATATTTATGTTGCAGGCATCTTTCCTTGTAATTAATTAAATAAATTGTTCTTATTACTTTACATATATATTTATTTGACTTGGCCACCCGTCTGTCAATATGATCATCTTCATCTTTATAATTATTATTATCATCCTTATCAGAAATATTATCACCACTATCTCTATTATTATTACAATGATAATGATCATCATCATCATTATCATAGTAATCATCAACATTATTATCACCATCATCATTATCATCATTATCATTGTCATCATCATCATACTCATCATCATCATTATCATCATCATCATCATCATCATCATCAACATCATCATTATCAACATCATCATCATAATCATCATCATTATCATTATCATCATCATTACATCATTAAAAGCTTTTATCATCAATATCATTAGTATTACCACCATGAACATCATTTTAGCATTATTATTAGAATTATTAATATAATACTAATAATACCTATGTGATTTTAGTTATTATGATTATTATTACTGTCCTTACCAATACAATTATTTTCGTCAGCATCAACATAAACTACATTACCATCAGTCTTATCGGCATCGTCTTTGACATTTTTATCCATACCGACATCATTATTGCATCAATACTAGCTTTTTAGTAACAACTATTGTTGTTTTTTTATCGTCATTGCACTTCAAAAACTATCATTATTATTTTCGAATTAATCGTTGTCGGTACAATTAGCATTTCCATAAATATCATCGTTATTACTATTATTATTATCATTATTATTATTATTACTTATATTATAAACATTATTAGCATAACTATACAAAATTGACATTATCATCATTATAATTATAATTATTTTCATTATAATCACCATTATTATTATAAATATATTTTTTTATTATCCTTATTATAATCATTGTCGTAGTCAATATAGTTATCATTACTATAATAATCGTTAATTTTATTCTTATAAGTCATTATTACTATCGTCATTATAATAATCATTTCCATTACCATCATCAACTTATTATCTTATGCATTATTATTATCCTTATCATCAATAGAGTCATCATTATATTTATCACTATTAGATTTGTTATTACCATCCTTACAAGTATTATCATCGTTGTCATAATTATTCTTATTATCATCATTATTGACATCATTATAAATAACATTGTTATTATTATTGTTATCATAATGTTTGTTATTATCATTATAATTCTTTTCATATTATCATAATCATTATTTTTATTATGTAAATAAGCACTTTATTGTTACTTGCATTATAGTTGTGAGTTTTGTCATCATTATTATGTTAATAATTACTATCATTATTAACATTATTTATTTAGCAATTGTCTTAAGAATTATTAATGATACAATTCCTAATAATATTATTATCATTATTGCTATCATAATCATTATAGTTACAATTATGGACAGGATCATCCCCATCATCACTATTATTATTTTTTTCATAATCAACATTTTGATTTTCAATATCGTTATAATGGTTATTATTTTGATTACTCATTATTATAATAATTATTATTATCATTATAATTATTGTAATTATTGTTATTATCAATATTATAATAACTGATATCATCTTCATTAACATAAAAGTTTTTATCGTCATTATCTTTATCATTATTATTATAATTTCTATAATTATTGTTATTATAATTGATAAAAGCATCATCATCATTATTTTAACTATTATTTATATTATAATAATGATTTTTTGTGATCAGTACTATCGTTATTGTTACCTTCATTTTATTCGGCATCTGTTATGACTATTCTCATCATCATTGTCATGATTATAAGAGTTATTATTATTGGATTATAAACTTTATAGTGATATCGTCGTTATTCCTATTTCTACATTATTATTATTATTATTATTCTTATCATTATCATTATTCTTAGTATTATTATTATTATTTTTCAACTATCATTATAATAATTATTATTATAATCTTTAACATAGTTATTATTCACATTATGATTATTATCATTGTTACTATTATGATTATTAGTATCGTTATTATTATTATTACTTTCATTAGTAATGCTAGCTTTATTATCATTACCAGCATCAGTATAATTATTAACATTAGCACAACTGCCATTAGCATCATCATCATCATTGCCTTTATTTTTATAAATATTATTAACATCTTTTGTATTAGGATTGTCAGTATTATTATCATTGTCATTATTATGATTATTATTATTGTATTTACTATTTTTATTATCATCATCATAATTCTATCATTATTATATTTAACTTTTTTCTTATTATTCTTATCGTTACGTCTGCATTATCAGTATTATCATTCTTGTTCCTAACAGTATAATTATTTACATAACTGTCAGTATTATTTGCGACATAATCATATTTTAATAAGAAATTTTTTTTTCAATACTGAGATCATTATTATTAGCATCTTTAAAACTATTACATTATTATTATTAATATTATTACCATTACGATAGCTATTATCCTTATCTTCATCGTCATCAACGATTGTTTATTTATAATTATTACTATTATTGGAATAATCATTACTATTATAACCATTATTATTATAAACAGCATTGTTTTAATTTACACACAAATTATTATTAGCATAATTATTATCATTTATATTAATTTTATTACCCTCATAATTATCACCGTCCTTTTTATTATGATTATCATAATTATTGTTACTATTATCATTATCATTGTCTTAATAATTACTTGTACCAATTACATTATTATTATTATTATCATTAACTTTATTTGTAATATCATTATTGTTACATGAAAATTATAATCATTATTGTACTTTTAATTACCGTTGTTAATCCCATCCTAATCATCACCAGTATCGGCATTATTTGCATTTTTTTTTTACCACGATTATTAATGCTATTGCTAATAATATTATTACTATCATTACTACATTTATTAAAATTATTATTTTTATCATTATTACTTTAAGCAAGGTGATTAGTATTATTATCATTATTATTATCATCCTCACCTTTGTTATCAATGTCATATTACTACTATCATAACCACCATCTTTGTATTATCATCGATATTATTAATTGCACTAATATTGTCATAATCACTTCAATCATTATTAGTATACTATTTCGATCATTATTGTTACGATCTCTCTTATCATTTTTATTATTATTATCATTATTTCTATTAACGTAAATTAAAATGCGTGATTTTCTTTCATCTATTGTTATCATTATTATTATTGTCATTACTACTATAATTATTTTTATTATTATTGTCATTATAATTATTATCGTATTACTCGTTATTATCCTTTCAAGCAAATCCCTCATCATTTGAATTATCATCGTCATTGAAACTACAAGTGCATTTATCATTGCTACCGTCAATTTTCCTATTAATGTTTTATTAGTATCACAATTACTATTATTATCAACGTTATCATTTCCGTTATTTGCATTATTATTATCATCTTAAATACAAATGTCATCTTTGGCATTCTTAGCACTATCAATATTTATATTATTATCATTATCATTGTTATAATATAACATGTTTAACGATTACTCGTATGATTATTACTATAATAATTATTATTAATATCATTACTGTTATTATTATCATTATTATATCTATTACTATTGTTGCTATTTTCGTCATTTTTTCTATTGTCATTTTTATTATATTTATTTTTATTATTTTTGTTCCCATCATCGACATTGCATTATTATTGTTATTGTTATAATTTTTATCATTTTCATCTTTATCATGCTTTACACCATCTTAAATGTAATAACGATTATTATAAGTAGTGTAATAATTATGATTATAGTAAAAATCGTCATTGTCATTTGCATCACCGTCATTAATTTCATTATCATTAATATCGTTATCTTACTAATATATAAAGCAAGAACGCTAAAACCGTTGTAATCGCTAACCGTGAAAACTACTAAACCGATTTTGTTCAAATTTTGCACACTGATTTATGAGACTTCCTAGATGGTTTTAGTATAGTTTTTATAGTAAAAAATATAATTACAATAGCAATAAATGAGCTCAAAGTTTTGCAAAAATACGCCAGCTTTTCACTTTAGTTCAGTAAAATCCGCTAGGTGGCGTCGACATAAAGTCAAGGCTACCTGCAACAGATTTAAATATGTGTGGTTATAATAGGCCGGAGCGTCTCGATAGTGATGTAGTCGAGCTTCGGCAGTTCAACGAGCTGCATAGAGAATGCTGATGACAGTCTTGCAGCTGGGTATCCCGGTTACGGACGACACTCTTATCCAAGGGGGAAGGGACCTAGGTGTCCATTCACCCTGAATCTCGACGAGTGCGATCAAAAAAAAAAAATTATTCCAACCGATGCCGTCTCTGCCACAATACCAGGAGACATATCTAGCCAGAGCCCAATCTGCTCCTACTCATCAGGGTTGTGTTATAGTCCCACCATCCTACCTGGTACTGTTAGAGAATTTGTGGCTACAAATGTAAGCCAGGGAAAACAGCTCTGAGGGGCACGGGGAGCCACAACGGCTACCTTCTTGGTCGTCGCGTCCCCAACGCGCTTACCCACATGTTCCCGTCTAACGATGAGCGGTTGGTTATCCGGGGAACGACCCGAGACGAGATATTCTTTGGTCAGCGGCGTACCTCCTTCCATCACAGTCTCCGTACATCGAGACTTCCAGGGTAAGAATCAAGCAACCCGTAGCCAGCTCTTCATCATCAGGAATAATAATAAAGAATAGCCAGGAAGTTTTACCACTGGCGCTTTTTAGGGCCATTATAAGTATTGGCGTTCCCTACTTAACCATCAATTTCATCGGTTCTTCTTAGGATCCACCTAATTGTAAACTACCTTGCCAACAAATACATTTTTATTATCATTTCCGGAAGCGATTTGTCGACTAAAAGACTATATTAACTAAAGTCGGGCACTATTAAACCAAGTCAGCTATTCACTGGCAGACGTCACCTGCGGAGTTGTTCTTCGCAAGGCTGGAAAACCTGGTGACCGACGACCCTATATTACCCTCTCGACTCTAAGCATTTAACCAGAAATCACTGATCCTCTCCAAGGTCTGCGCTGGGCAAACCTATAACAGCTATTAAGAAAAAAAAACTTGAGCCAACGGGACAGCCTCCACTGGACAAGTATCACTAACCAATCTCCACATCTAAAATTACCAAAACAACTGAATCTGCAAAATAAAAAAGGTGCACAAGTATCACTAACCAATCTCCCCATCTAAGATCACCAAAACAACTGAATCTGCAAAATAAAAAAGGTGCTTTAGACACCAATGTCTTCAACCTTATACCAGGAGACGTTGGAAAAGAGCACTACAATTAGCCCCAAAGCTTCGGAGATTGTAATTTTTCTCCCGAGTAGTCTGGGTTTTCAACATCAGGCCAGAGAAGATCACCTTGAGGTAGCCAGGCAGTCACAATTGCTGTTAACTAAAGACTGAAAGAGTTTACTTAATAAGCTCACCGGTCTTTTTTAGGGCCATCGGACGTCGAATTACGTTGCCAACAAATATGTTAGAACTTAACAAAATTAACAGAATACAGCTTTTAGGGGTCACAAAAATTTTAAGCATGCCAAAAGTTGCAAGAGGGTGAATTGGAAGAAAAACTTTAAATGTATCTAATAAATACAATTTTGCTTAGGCGTCAAGAAACTGACGCAGAAAATTTATCGAGATTGAAACAGCAGCGTCAAAATCGACAGAGTCCATTACGTGAGAGATAAGCTTTTCATTGTACCCTCACAGCAATCTCTGAAATCTTTAAAGATCCTACTTCAGATTTTTAAATAAGTAGAAAATGTTTTTGTGTTTTTGTGGCAATAAAAATGTAGGGTTTAAGGTCCAGAACTTTGTTGCTCTGGTAATAAAGTTGTGAGATATGAGAAAACAAAATTTTTTTAATATAAATTTTTTGGGGGTTTAAAATCTTAACAGCTTTAAAAAATAGCCCTTTTCGTGAATTATACGGGATAAACTGTTAATCAACGGCTTTTTATTTTATGACAACTATATGGATTCCGAAAAAATATGTTTTTAATAAGAAAATTTTTGTTCTGAGATGTGTCAGGAATATGTGTATAATTTCTAACTAAAAACGTTTCACATTTTATGTCAACACACTACGGTGTTTTATTTAGTAATTCTCGGGTGAAGCCGAGACGGGGGGCTGCTAGTTTTTATAATAATCATACTTGCATTATTAATATTAGAAGCTGTAAGACTATGACAATTGTTATAAGTATCCTAAATATAGTAATAATTAATATTATCATCATTATCATGATTATCATAATCACTTTTGTCATTATAATCATTATCATCAACATCACTACAATCGTTTTGCTTATAATCGTTTCGTTCTCATCACTGTTTACCTTGTAATTCAGATTATTCCTATGATTAGCATTGTAATTATCGTCATTATTATTATTCTTGTTATAAATGTTTCTGTATGTATTGTAATTGATATTATTATGATTATAGCTGTTTATATCATTATCATCACCAATCATAATCATAACTATCGTTGCTATAATCACATCTTCGTCAAAACTATTGTCATATTTGTCAACATTGTAGTATCAAAACTGTTATAAAAGGCATTGTTATTGTTATTGTTATAATTATTGCATTTCTATAACTAATATTATTATAATTATCATTAATATAGTCATCGTAAATGAAATTTTTATCGTCTACGTTAATAATTTTATTATTATCATTAATTATATAATCATTTGAATCATAATTATTACTATTATAATGATTATCTTTATTATCTCGAAAAATATTATGAGCATGATTATTATTAACAGAGTCTTTGTAATTAATATTTTCGTCTCTGTTGCCATCATGCTTAACATTATTAAGTTGAAGATGATAATAATACGATCGTTACTTCGATATTTATGACGTTAGTAGTAAAAAATTATAACGATTACACTGATTCTAGCGTTTATGAGAAGAATATAGACACATTATTTTATGAAGATGATAATAATAATAAACTGATGATGATAATGACAACAGAAATAACAATCAAAATGCTGAAAATAACGATAAGGGGAACATTGATGATTATGATGATGATGATGATGATGATGATGATGATGATGATGATGATGATGATGATGATGATGATGATGATGATGATGATGATGATGATGATGATGATGATGATGATGATGATGATGATGATGATATGATGATGATGATGATGATGATGATGATGATAATGATGATGATGATGATGATGATGATGATAATAGTGACAACAGTTTTTCTGATGATATTTATAATAATAATAATGATAATGATGATATTTCCAATAACGCTTATTATACTAATGATAATTATGATAGTGTATAATTAATTATGATGGTGGTGATGATGATAACACCAATGCTTATGGTAATAACAATCATGACGTTTAAGATAATAATTATGATAATGATGATGATAGTGATGATAATAATTATGATAATGATGATAATAGTGATGATAATGATTATGATAATAATACTAAAGATAATTAGAAAATAATAACAATAATGATGATAATGATTTCTACTATGCTAATCATTATAATAATGATGATGATGATAGCGGTAAAAATAAGATCGACGATGATGACCATTGTAATGATTAAGCTGATGATGGTGATAGTAATGACAATTATTATAATAATGATGAAAATGTCAAAGGTAATGTTAAAAGTAATAATCATTTTCATGATACTAACGTCGATAATTATAATTATTATAGTAATAATGCTGGTTATGACGATGATGATAATAATAATATTTGACATGATGATGATAATTTATAAATGATAATAGTTACAATAGTTATGAGAATAATCATAACGTTAAGAAAATAATGATAAAAACCATGACCAAAGCAATGACAATCACGATAGTGTTGATAATAAAGACAATGATATTTACTATGGTGATAGTGTTGATTATGATGATAATGACAGTAGTCACAATAAGAATGATGACGATCATAATGATGATACGGATTATGATATTGGTGATAGTAATAATGATCAAGGATACTACAATATTAAAAATGATAGTAAAAATAATAATTATAATAATAAGGATGAAGATATTGAGAAATCTGACAATGAAAATGATAATAATGATAACGATATTGGCAATAATTATGACAATAATAATAATTGTTATCGTGACGTTCATCATGATAATAAAAAGGATAATTATTATCATTTTATGTTGACGATAATGACAACAATAATACAATAATTATGACGATTACCATAAAAAAGACTTAGATGAATATTATATGATACAGTGTTAATAATAATAATAATAATAATGCATTGATATACATGATGATAATGGTAACAATGACAAGACCAACAATCATCGTAATAATAATTGTTATGTTAATGATGATAATGTTAATGATAATGATGACAATGATGATGATAATGATAACGATGATGATTATAATGTTGATGAAGTTCACAATAGTAATGATGACAATTAAAATAAAAATGCTGGTAACAGTGATTATAAAAATCATAAATAGATTAATAATAAAATTAAAGATAATGGCTATGGTGATTATGAAAATAATAATTGTGATGATCATAATTTCAATTATAAAAGCAATAGTTTTGATAATAGTGCAATGATGATATAATGCCGATAATAATGATATTTAAGATAATTAGAAAATGGTAATGAAAGATGTAATGATAATTATTACAATAATCATGCAATATTGACGATTGCTAAAGTAATTATCATTAAAAATTTAATCACTATGATTTAATTATTATGAGAATAATGACAGTCATCATAATACTGATGATCACAATGATGTTGATAGAAATATTAATAATAAAAAGTATTGTGATAATGAAGTTGATGATGGCTATCAAGATGAAAATAATCTTAATAAGGATTATAGTTATGATAATGACAAAGACAAAAATGATAAAATCAACGCAATTACGATAATATTGTTAATATTTAATTGATAATGATGACGATCATAATGATAATGATGATGATAATTATAATAATAATTTTGACTATAATTGTAATCATCTAGATGATGTTATTTATGTTTATCATAATACTAATGACAATAACAATGATATTAACAATGGTAATGATGATGTTAATGACAATAAAGATGATAATATTGATAAAGTTGATAATGATAATACCAATGCTGCTCAAATTTCGATGATTATGAAGGTTTGACTAACACATGCTTTGTAAGTGACATGAGTCACGATAACGTTAATAAATTTCAGCTTAACCAAGATAATAAAACTCCAGTGATGTTTGTTTTCGCAAATAATAATAAGAATCATAATGATTTTTATAATAACGATTAGAGTAATAATACCAATAATAGTGACAACATAAAAAAGATGACAGAGCACCTTTATATACCCACTTCTTACAATGTACACAGTGTTTTGACTTTGAATGTGTGACAATTCTCTATTAGAAAAAAAATTAATGTAAGTGAGAATTTTCAAAAAAGATTTTTATTACATCCATCGATAGTAATATTAATAGACAATTAGACTCAAAAAACTAAGCAATAAACATAAAATTTTTTTGATAGGTACTGTCTCTATGTTTTTTTGGCCTATGTTTCTTTTCTATCTTATGTATTGCTCACGATTTGCACATGTTGTGTTGATGACTATTTTTAAAAAAGAATTTCGTACTGTTGTTTGAACATAATTTTGAAGAAAAATTTTTTAATACTATTTTATACCTTATAATTCAGTTTTAATGTATAAATTATAGGAAATAAATTAACTTTCTGATCGATGTGCCATGCTAGTACCTACATGATTATTCCAATAGCATAGTTACTATTATCTATGTTTTGTATTTGTAATTCTTAATGTTTATATGTATGTTCCTTATTTTGAAGTAAAATGGCAAAGTTAAATTGTTGAATGGCAAAATATTTATTTATAAAAGTTTTGCTTAGTAAATAGTCATGCTTTAACAGGGTAGTGTTCTTCTATGAGTTGATCATATTCAATTAAGACAAAGGAGCAAGCGATATGGTGCAATTACATTTCTTTATTTAATTCTCTTACTAACAGTGCATGACACCGATCGTCATCATAAAAGTAAAAAAGTATGAATCAGAATGCTTTTTTTTGGTCTTTCTTGGACATCGTGTCATCTGATGTACTTAGAGAGCCACTCTAGCCATGATACACCTCTGTCTCGTGTTATGGCATAGATCTCGGGAATGAGAAGTTTAATTTAGAGATAATTGTAGAGGCTATGGCTGCCATGGTTGCTACGAGCCCGCGTTGGAAGGCTTTCTTGGTGGCCATGAGCTAGCGTCACATGACATCCTCGTGTGAGAGAATGCTGTAGAGGTCAAGGCTGACGTAGTTGCGTTGAGTCCATGTCGCATGCCATATTTTTGTTAGAGCAAGCTGCTAAAGTTATGTACTGTCACGACCGTTGATTGCCCACACTCCGTGCCCCTTGTATTAGTGTGCACTATGAAGGTTAAGGACTCTTGTAGCCACTCTAAACTAGCATTAATTCTGGCGCACACTAAACACGTTAACTGTATTTTTCGGTCACACTCTCTATTTGATTTTCAGGGAAGATGACGCTGGACAAATTTGCTAGCAACACGTGATGCAGCGAGCTTTGGGTGAGGTCATCGTTTTCGTGGGTAGTTCTCATTATTTAGGGTGCCCCCCGGAGTCTTGGCCTAATTAAAGTTCAGCTTATGATTTTCCCTGAGTGTTGGCGCGATTTTCAGGTCAACTATGTAGTCCTGCTAGAAGTGGCCACGACCACTACGGCAACTGTTGCAGGCAATGCTATAGCTGAGACTCACTGTATTATTGCACAGATTTTTATGCATGACTATCGCAGTCATCTCAGTCAATACCGTCTGGTGATGATTCAGCTATTCTCACTGATCTCACGCATTGTCATGGACCAAGACTGCCGTCCTTTGGTATTCTTCAGTTCTGTGACCAACAAGAGAATTGGGAGTCTTTGCGCGATTTGTTCGAAGCTGTAGTCCATAATGAGCCACTACTAACTGATGTTAAACGCCTTTACTACTTGGAATTATTCATGTAAGGGCCTGTGCAGTAACATACAGAGCTTGAGTATGGTCGCCAAGAAAAATGTCGTATTTTGTGAGCGGCTTTGCTTTAACTACTTAAAACTAGAGCATTCCGTCAAGATCCATCAGTCAGGATCTATCTGGCCAGGCACTCTGACACTCGTTAAGCTCTGTCCTTACTTGTTTAGCCTTAAGAGAGAAGGTGACTTTTGTCTGGTGTCGTGAACTTGTCTCTAAAATATAGCGTTTGTTAAAGCTAGAAGACGCTTCCCAAGCATGCCGTCAGATACCTAGTGAGCTCGACGGCAAATGGACATTCTCCGAGCGCCAGTAGTATGAGGATTTTTGCTTCTTTGTACGGCTTTCCTCAAAGTAGCATGCCCTTAATCTTGTTGATGATAGCTTACAGAGTGCCGAGACATCCTAAAAGTCGTTACAAGCTTGTTTCCGTTGGAACATGGACATGGCTGTTGAGTACTCTTCTGTCAGGAAAGAATACGTTGCACTGGGCTACATGAGGCTGTTCCCTACTGCACTGGTCTCTGCTTCGATCGAATCTGTGTATAACATTTCTCAGCATGGTATTCTGCTACCAGGAGATAAGAAGTCTAAGCAGCGCATTGTTTTAAACGTCTCACACGCAATCTTAAGTGGCTACAGCCTTAACAACGTCTTGCATGCCAGGTCAATCAATGCTCCATGCCTCCTTGCCGATGGTCCTGCTACGCTAACGCCAGAATCGTTTCACGTTCTGCACCGACGTTCAGATGATGCCTTACCAGATCTAAATACCCCAGAAAGACGTTGACCTGCAAGAAATCGTGTGGACTCCAGCATATCACCTATGCACTATCAGCTGCTCAACATTACCTTTGGTGTCTCTTGAGTGCCTTACTTGTCACTATGGGTCATCCAGCAGTTGTGCGAGGATAAGGGACATCGTTGGCCTAAGGTTGCGACTGTTGCCATGCAAGACTGCTATGTGGACGATGTCCTTTCTGGCACTAAAAGTTTTAATGCCGCACGCGAGTTTTGGGATCAGCTCATCTCCCACCTGCACTTGAGAAAATTTCCTTTGAAAAAGTGGGTCATGAATGTCTCCAAGCATTGCGTCAGAACGCTACGGCAGAACTTGGTCGTTGGAGACGTCGTCACCATCCCCGATCCTACTATTTTTCCATCACTGGCCATTGAACCCTGGGACAGATTCTTTGCATACACCCATGCCCACACAGGCTCATCTGAGATACTGTTGTCAAAACTACAACTGGCGAGTATCCTCGTGCTGTCACGAAGCTCGACTCTCTGCCAGTTAAGACCACTAGTGAGTACCCATTTTTACTAGTCCTGGATGCTTCAATCATTTCACCTACGGGTAGGACTGCTGCTTTATTTCTAGAACAAGAGTGTTGAAACTTTGACTGGCACTTTAAATAGGCATATACTATACTTTCACTAGAGCCAGCTTTTCTGACTGCAATCGTTATTGACGTGTTTTATTATAGATTCTCTTATTTTTGGACAAGCCTTCTTAACACCTTTATATGGCTCTTACGTTTTGAGCTCTGCTGTTTTAGCCTTGTCGTCTTATATTTTAAGTAGCCTTTACAATACTAATGGTAATTATTAAGGTGTTTGGTGTATTATTAGTCAAAGTTAAAATATAAAATACAACTTTTAGTTAACTGCAAATTGTTTCCACATTAAGTAACACTTTGAATTATTAATTGTACAGTAGGCAGGCTTCCCCGCAAAATTTTAAAATTCCTAAATATCGAAGAGATGAAAAATCTTTTTTTTTTATATAAAAACAGACAATTAATACAACAATAAGAAGCAAAGAAGCAATAAAAAATTTGAAGAACAAAAAACAGCTTACTTATTGATGTTACGTCGAGCATTGTTGTTATTATTTTTTTCTCAAGTGGTTAATAATCTTTTTTTTTCTTCAATAAAAACTTATTTTCCATCATTTAGGAGGTTAGACTGGAAAAAAATCACTCATGGTTTAAGTTTAATGAAAATTTATACTAAATAAAATAATAAAATGGTGATTTTTCGCTTTTTGGCATAATAATACAAAATTTTGAGGTTATACTGACAAACGGTAAACACAAAAGTTGCTGATCTTTTAATTATCTACAACTTTTACTATCAAGTTTTTTTAATACGAGGTACAGATACCATTTTATATTTAAAAAACAGTTTTTTTTAACATCACGTGATACATAAATTGAAATTCTAACAATAACAATTAAAAAGTCTTCATATTCGAAAAACATGATTTTCACGTAAAATTTTATACAGAATACAATGGTAATAATAGAAACTCGATTCATTTTGGTGATAATTGTGAAAAATCGATAAAAATAATTAAATTGTTAATAAAAGTATTAATTTGTTGGTAATTTTTTTTTCTTAAAGTTTAACTCTTTAACTACAAAAGTGCCATCGGTAAAAATTTTGTAGCTCTTAAGGATTTAGAGCTATACATTGTTTGAAATGAGCCTCCAACCCGATTATGAAATTTGTTATAACTTATAAAATCAAAAATAGGCGATAAAAAAAAAATTTTTCGGACACAGATCTCTTATTTTTTAATACAGAAACTGTAAAAAAATTTTTAGCTACATCAGAGAGATCAAAACCTGTTCGATTTGTGAAAGGATTATTATTATATATAACCGATATAAAATAAAAAAATAAAGCCCAGCAAGTTTTGTTATAGGTGTGTGTAATGAGGCTACTGCATATACTTTTATTCACCATACGTTTTTTATCAGCTAGCATAAAATACTAAAACAGTTTATATCATTAGCATTTCTCCATATTTTGAAATATCGACAGTTAATACAAAAAGCCATTGTATAACATTTAGAAAAAAAATGGTTATTTTATATTCTGAGTGTAAAAATAATTTGCTATCAACTGTATGATGTATTGTATGTTATTACAATTATTCAGCTTAGGTATGGTAACAATTTCCTCCGAAAGGTGACATACGTGCAGAGAGGAAAAATGTACAATTAAATAAACAAATAATATCAAATTTTTGGACGTTATACTTCTATAGGCACGTTCTGCCCGACGGACTAAATCAATAAATCAACGATTTCAGATTGGTGACCTTGAGAAAAAGTGTAACGGATGTGATTTTGCTTTTATTTTCCCCCTTTGCCCCTTCTTCTTGACGTACTTCTGGTCCCCAGTACTACACCACACGTCATATCATCACACCACATAAAATTATTCTACCACACCAGACTACACAGTTTGAATTTTTCTTATTTTTTCTTTTAACCAACTTCTAAAAAAAAAAGAAAAAAAACCAGTCTTCAAATATACGATGTAGGGAATCCGATGACTTCATTCCATTGTACAGTTCATAACATATTTTTAAAGTCAATTTTTATTTTCATTTGGTTTAGTAATATATTATAGAAACAAGTAATTTATTTAATAAAATACATTTTTTATTACCCGTTTTTTCAAAAATTTGGAAATTAGTATGTATTAGCAGAGCAGCTTCTATATGTATCAAAGAATATTTATTTACTAATCAAAAATTTTTTTGTTTTAAAATAAGTAAATAATTGTTAATGCAATTTTTAACACTTTTTCATATTTTTAACATTGAAAAAAAAAATTTTTTGTACTGTATGATTAAAATAATTGATTTTTATTGCATTTTCTCCTGTAACACAATTTTAATAGGTGGAAGAAGCGCAAATATATGCAGCAACGCTGGAAATCACTTTTCTTATATAGATTAGCTTACGATTAGCTTACATACTCACTTTTACACATACTTGACCTCTTATATTGTGTGTTATTAAACAAAAACAAAATATATAGATCTATTTGAAAATAAAACAGCTCTATCTTAAAGGAACTTTCATAAAAACAAAAATTAGGGGGCTTGTACAAATCTTATAAATGTAATTTTTAGTTATTTTTCCATAGTGTTACATGTTCAATTGCAAATTTTTAAAATTAAACCTGTGAAAGAGGGTACAGTTTGATAATCTGCAATTTTTTTCGGTACTTTTTATGGTATTTAGAGTATTTTTTTGATGCTTACATAATATCTGTCAAAAGAACCTATTTGTAATGAGCTTTCTGAAGGGACATTATTTATGTTGTATTGTACCAAAACATATTACTTATAACGTTGCAGTTATAAAATATTAGAATATTTATTGAAACCGCACTTAACTAACGTAAGTATACTTATTCCAATGATAATTGCACCATTTTCGTACACAATATCATTTCATGGAAAGTATACTTCTATTTATAACTATACTATCTGCCACATAATTTTATAGAAGTATAATTTCTTACTTAGGTACCCAAGCACCCACTGTCCACTGGTTTTTATTAAACTATATAACCACTACAAATTTGTCATTGATTACTATTCGTAAGAATAAAACCATTTATGCAACTCAATTGTAACACTAACAAGTATTTATTATCTTCTGCCAAAAGATCATTTTTATGGAGATGTCACATTTTTCAGAGCAAAAAAGTAATTTGAAATATGCAGTGTATATAAGTAAGTTACATTTTTCTTTTACATTTGCCTAAAAGTAATTATATACGCTAAAATAAAATATATGGTATGGAAACTTTTGTAAATACGACTCGAATTGTTTGAATTACTTCAAATACAATACATGTAAAAAGGTTTTAGGGCAGAATTATGCCAGATATTTAGTTATTGATTAAATAATGCATGTCTACGGGATTTTTCTTTAAGGTTGGCTTATAATATTTTTTAGGAGCGTTTTATTGCAGCATTAGCTAAAATAATTTGTCCGTTATTTTATTAGTAACCAATTAGTGCTGGGTAAGTTATCTAAGACCTATTTTTTGTGTAGTTATAGTGCAAAAAAGTCCGAAAATTCCAATTAAAAACTTTGATTTCATGGATCAGCTTATTTTAGTTCTTATAGTTTTGAGTTTTGCAACATTAAAAAATTTTTATTTTTTTAAATTAAAATTCCCTTAAACTGAAAAAACAATGCCTTTGCTGTTTCTCAACCATATTCAACAATTTATGTTACTTAAAAAATGACATTAGAAAACGATAATCAAGTTAAACATTTATTAAGCTCCCTCGATTCTTACGTTGTAGCTAGATGAAACTTTTGAAATAAATGTATTGACGCTGTTTTAATTTTTGTACATTAAATCTCAGTATGAAACAACATAAAACTTGGCATTTTTAAATTAATTTAATGACCTTGCGAGTCAGATGTTGTATTATTTAAAACTTTCTTCTTTTATTGCGGATATTCACAGTTGATACAAATAGTTGTTGTATAACATTAAAAAAAAGCACATTGTGATCTTACAATCTCAATATGTAAACGATTTGCAATCAATAAAATAATGTGTTTTATACTATGACAAGTATTTTTGCTTAAGTACCGTTATAACTCTTATCAAAAAAGGACAGGAAATCGCAAATTTTTATTGACAAATATTATAAAACTAGCAGCCCCCCGTCTCGGCTTCGCCCGAGACTTACTAAATAAAACACTGTAGTGTGTTGACATGTAATGTAAAACATTTTTAGTTAGAAACTTTACACAAATTCCTGATACATCTCAGAACAAAAATCTTCTTATAAAAATATAATTTTTGGGAATCCATATAGTTTGTTTGGTCAAACAATAAGGTGTAAAAATTCAAAAAAATAATTATGCTGAAAAATACCGTGCGTTCTTTATGCCGTATAATAATCGGTGGCCATAAGAAGCCGTTGATTTACAGTTTCTCCCGTGTAATTTATGAAAAGGGCTATTTTTTAAAGCTGTTAAGATTTTAAACCCCCAAAAAATATATATTAAAAAAATTTTTTCTTCTCATATCTCACAACTTTATTACCAGAGCAACAAAGTCCTGGACCTTAAACCCTACATTTTTATTGCCACAAAAACACAAATACGTTTTTTCTACTTATTAAAAAATCTGAAGTAGGATCTTTAAAGATTTCAGAGATTGCTGTGAGGGTACAATGAAAAGCTGATCTTTCACGTAATGGACTCTTTAGTTGTCGATTTTGACACTGCTGTTTTAATCTCGATAAATTTTCTGCGTCAGTTTCTTGACGCCTAAGTAAAATTGTATTTATTAGATACACTTGAAGTTTTTCTTCCAATTCACCCTCTTGCGACTTTTGGCATGCTTAAAGTTTTTGTGACCCCTAAAAGCTGTTTTCTGTCAACTTTGTTAAGTTCTACTATATTTGTTGGCAAGGTAGTTCGACGTCCGATGGCCCTAAAAAAGACCGCTGAGCTTCTTAAGTTAACTCTTTCTTCGGAAGAAAAATTACAAAGTCCGAAGCTTTGGGGCTAGTTGTAGTGCTCTTTCCCAACGTCTCCCGGTATAATGTCGAAGACGTTGGTGTCTAAAGCACCTTTTTTATTTGCAGATTCAGTTGTTTTGGTGATCTTAGACGGGGAGATTGGTTAGTGATACTCGTCCAGTGGAGGCTGTCCCGTTGGCTCAAGTTTTTTTTCCTTTATAGCTGTTATAGGTTGGCCCAGCGCAGACCTTGGAGAAGATCAGTGAGTCCTGGTTAAATGCTTAGAGTCGAGAGGCTAATATAGGGTCGACGGTCACTGGGGTTCCCAGCCTTGCGGTGAACAACTCCGTTTGTGACGTCTGACAGTGAATGACTGACTTTGTTTAATAGTGCCCGTCTTTAGTTAATATAGTCTTTTAGTCGATAAATCGCTTCCGGAAATAGAAATAAAAATGTATTTGTTGGCAAGGTAGTTTACACTTGGGTGGCCCCTAAAAAGAACCGATAAAATTGATGGTTAAGTATAGGGAACGTAAATACTTATAATGGCGCTAAAAAGCGCCAGTGGTAAAACTTCCAGGCTATTCTTTATTATTATTCCTGATGATGAAGAGCTGGCTACGGGTTGCTTGATTCTTACCCTGGGAGTCTCGATGTACGGAGACTGTGATGGAGGGAGGTACGCCGCTGACCAAAGAATATCTCGTCTCGGGTCGTTCCCCGGATAACCAACCGCTTATCGTTAGACGGGAACATGTGGGTAAGCGCGTTGGGGACGCGACGACCAAGAAGGTAGCCGTTGTGGCTGCCCGTGCCCTTTAGAGCTGTTTTTCCCTGGCTTACATTTGTAGTCAAAAATTCTCTTATTGCACCAGATGGGATGGTGGGACTGCCACACAACTCTGAAGAGTTGGTGCAGATTGTGCTCTGGCTAGATATGTCTCCTGGTATTCTGGCAGAGACGGCATCGGTTGGAATTAATTTATTTTTCTTTGATCGCACTCGTCGAGATTCAGGGTGAATGGACACCTACGTCCGTTCCCCCTTACAGAAGAGTGTCGTCCGTAACCGGGATACCCAGCTGCAAGACTTTTATCAGTATGCTCTCTACAGTTCGTTGATCTGCCTGAGTACATCTGCATGGATATCGTGACGCTCCGGCTTATTATAACCACACTTATTTAATTCTGTTGCAGGTAGCCTCGATTTTATGTCGACGCCACCTAGCGGATTTTACTGAACTTAAGTGAAAAGCTGGCGTATTTTTGCAAAACTTTGAGCTCATTTATTGCTATTGTTATTAAATGTTTTATGATAAAAACTTTACTAAAACCATCTAGGGAGTATCATGAATCAGTGTGCAAATTTTCAGCAAAATCGGTTCAGTAGTTTTCGCAGTTAGCGATTACAACGGTTTTAGCGACTTTGCTTTATATATTAGTAAGATTGAGTTGTTATTGCTTTTTAAAGCGTTTTTAATTAGAGCTCTGATAAAGTCAAGAATATTAATCCAGTGTTAAGTTGAGTTAGTTTCAAGTAATTTTTGTAGACATCGACTAGGACAAATTTTTTTCATTCAAAGCCTAAACCTCAATCACTTGTATTTTTTGATGGATTATAGATTTATAACGTAATTAGTACTTGAACTAAAGCTTTTTAAAGCACTGTAAGTGCCTTTATTAAGAATTATTAGAGCTTGTGTACAGGAGTGCCTTGTTGCCTTTAACTCAGTTAAAGTAGTTTGTATTACAGCTGCAACACCAGGACTGCTTACTCACCTACAATGCTTAGACTGATATTTTCAAGCTGCCCTTGCTTCTTTAACATATATAACGTAGAAAATGTTCACTGAAATGATCCAAGTGGTACTTTTTTCAAATTTTATTACCTTACATATACTCCAAAATTAAAAACCAAGCAAAAAATTTCTGAAAGTGGTTAAGTAACATGACAGTTATAGCTTCTAAAATGTACTATCAATTTGTTAATTATAATCAATTAATTCCATAGCTTAAAAATACTATTAAAAATTCAATTAATTTATTCTTTGTTTCTTGTGGGGGGTTAGTACACGAAGTGTACAGGGGGGTCGAGTCCCACTTGTATAAAAATTTTCGTTATTTTTCTCTTAACCTAGTGCATTTTTTGACGACAAAGTATATCACCAATCTACAAGGCTTTTTGAATTTTCCTACTTTATTTCTTAAAATTTTATTATTATTAACTGTTGTTGAAACAGCCAAACTATTCAATATATATGGTGAGGACAGGGTATGCCGGGAGATGCTAAGAAAGAACAATAGGCTATATTTAAGGAAATATATATTCTTTACATTTATAGAACTTAGGCTTAACAATGTTAGTTAGCACTGAGCTAACACGCAGATTCCGGCATACAAATGAACAACACACCAAGACACTCAGACTCAGCTCTCGAATCACACACGACGAGCACACCACGCTGTTGCGTACAGTTATAGGTTATTCACGTGAACACGCGACGTTATGATTATACACACTGGACGCGAAAGCGGCACACACGCTAAAAGGGTACACGCACACCCCGGAGTAGTACACGATTGATACGATGCCCGTGGACGTGTTACACATACGCAGAAACGGATACACAACAAAGCAACGCACCAAACCACGCTGATACGTTGACGCGAATCTCTATGCTCAATGCCGCGTACAAGCATCCATATTACCTACGAACGCTCAGGAAGCTATCGAGGCGGAACAAATTCGCAAACGCGCTCACGCTTTGATACAATTGACCATACGGCGACAAATACCTGCGGCGTCGAGGGTTCACGGCTCCGAGGAAGATCTCCGAAGGAGAACGGTAGGAATCGACCAGAGAACAGCTCAGCAGTCGACCAGAGAAAAGCTCCCAGTGAGTGTGGACGAGAACAGCCCGTCTAGGCAGATGGAGATCAGCCCCAGGTTAGCAGCAGTGCAGTGAGTGTACGCAGATGGAGGTCAGCTCCAGGGTTAGCAGCAATGCAGTGGGTCTTTTTCGCTCAGGTTAGAGGACAGCTCTGTGATCAGCGGGAGAGACCTACCCAGGGCTAGAGTAGTATAGCAACTGCCGCTTTTCGGTAGACGCGCGCCGTTTCTCGCTTCTCCTTTCTTCTACCGCTCTCTCTGTCTCTCTCTTCTACTTCCCTCGCATCACAACTCACTCCCCACCCTTTTCTTTAACCTACTAGTCAACGCTGAACATTAACGATGAAAAAAAGGACGCTCAACCTGCAGTTTATAACTTTGATTTAATTACTGAAGGCGTGCATTTAGATTTGTATGCCAAAGAAATTTGTCTATCAGCAGATTAGCTTATTGTTTGACTTAATATCGCATTATCTAGTACAGTCCATTCAGTGGGATTAATAAGAAAAAATTATTTAGATTGTAGTGGGGTAAGAATCTTTTAATTCTTTCATTCAATATGTGTTATTGTATCAATGAAGAAGTATGGAGCAGATTCATAATTTTTTATCATTATTAATAGACTTACATAAACAATGTTCCTATATTTGTCAATGATTATCCTTATGTTATCCAAGCAATCCCAATTGTAAGTCATATAGAAGTTAAATTTACATAATGATAGTTAATACTAGTGCTGATGTTTTTCTCACCCCTTGTTATTCATATTTGATTATATTTAATTAAATAAACATAGCTTATTGTTATTCGTTCTTAGAGTGAATAAAAAAAAAGGAAAACACAAAAAAATTATAAGTTTTATTTATTTTGTTATGTTTTAAAAAGAGGTCGTATTGTTACTAAGATCAGAAGAAAATTCATGACACTTTAGTAATATAGTAAATAATGACAGGGCAACTGAAAGACCTTGAACTTTGGAAGAACTTTTAACTAAAATTTTTCTGTAAAATTTATATTTTACATGATTATTAGTCTTATAACTTATGATATACAATTTATGTATAATAAATGTTCTTCTCCATTATAAAATCACTTTACTCTATAGTAGTAGTAGTTATCTATCTAAGAAAAATAAATTCGTGAGCAAAGTAAAGTGTGTACACTTTAAAAAACATAAAAATCAGACCAGATTAGAGTCTACTCAATTAAAAATACTATAGTCAGTTTCCACATCCAGATTAAATATATGTCCTGAGCATTTAAATCACCCAAACAATATAATTTTTTTGCTGGATTTGGAAAAATCCTGAACTCATCTTTTTTTACTGTCCAAAAGGCGTAGGAAGAGATTTGCATAAAATTTTAATTTTGATTTATACCAATACAGATTAAAAATTTTAGAGAGCTCAGGAAAACTGTGATTCGATGTAACTATTGTCCGTAGAACCCTAGACAAAAAAAACAGAAATGAAAATTTTTTACGAATACACGCTTACTTTAAACAAGAAGTACTCGAATATCTTATATCGGAACCACTCATAGAAGAGCAGGCAAGGGACTTGGATGGGATTTAGAAGGTCGGAGATTCGAATCCAGTTGAAAGTTCTTTTTTTCTTTTTATTAGAGGACTGGTTAAAAGAATACAAAATAAAAATAAAAAAAATTAAAACGTAATGTGGTACGGTATAATGTGAAAGGGTCTGTTGTGGAGCGGTATAGTGAGAGAAGTGGGGTGAAAGAGGAGTAACATGCAAAATCGACTTTCGTTACACATTTTCTCAAGGTCATAAATCTTAAATCGTTGGTTTACTCTCACGCATAAAGCGTCTATAGAAGTATAAGTTTAAAAAACACTTATCCTAATGGTTTGAGAGCTGTAAAAAAAGTTTTGTCTTGATCGTAGAAACAAGCAACATAATTTTTTAGTCTTTAGACTTGAAACTAGCCTTACTACGGACCCGAAGGGTAGGGCAGTAGAGAAAAAAAGTGGTAGGAAAGGGAGAGTGAAGAGGCAGAGTAAAAGGTAGATTAGCGAGAGACGAGAGAGCGAAAGGACCAAGTCCGCAAGACTAGAATACACGTGCAACTTTCTTTAACTTTAAGTAATTCTAATAAAGCATAAGTTAACAGAAAGTCACACTTTTATTTATTCCCGGATCGAGAGACCCACGTAACAGCTGGTGTCAGAAGTGGAATACAAATAAAATTTTTTGTGGTGTATCTCTTCATGGAAACCACTGTGTGCTGCGAAACAAAATTTTTTTTCGATTTATCAACGTAATTAAGTTAAAACAAGAAAAAAAAGAAAATGTTGCTCTTAAAAAAGTGTCATAAGTGCCAGATGCCAAACTCAGCGTGTCAGGCACAAAAACATAAGGAAACTTAAAAAAGCGAAAGAGCAGTAAAAGGATTATTGCATATTGAACCAGTGAAACAACATACCATAACACTAGAGGAAACTGTCAAACACCGAATCTAGGAAAATATGGACAGAAAGCCAACATAATACGCCAAAGCTGGACAGTAGCCACAGACGGGACACGACATATACTACAAAAATAAGAGAAACAATAAAGAAAAGCAGTGACAGGTCAACTCCCAGACGGATACATAGGATCATCAGCATACTGAGCATTGTAACAGTGATCTAGTAAGTAAATTTTATAGTGGTTTTTATATACTAAACTCATAACCCCCGAGGGACATACGCACTCAGAGAGATAGTTTTTATACATCGATATTATTACGAAATTAAAAACTTTAACAACATTGGTAGTGACTCATAATTGCATATACGAACATATTCTTAATGTACAAGCGACAAACATCCCACAGAAGGAAATTTTTTTTGTAAATTAATTAATAAACAAACAAAAGGAGTAGTTAACCGAAAGCGAGGAAACAGAAAAGGCTATTGACTAACGCTAATTAAAGTGCGCATATCTATCAAGCGAACCCAAAGTACACAATAATGGAGGTGTGCTACGAGTAAACACTATATTCGAATATACGAATGTATGAAAAAAATACATACGGATTGACAAGACTAACTAGGAACAAAAAAAAAAAAAAAATGGAACCGAACAGAATGAGTATCGAAGAAGTGAACAAAATATGAGACCGAGAAAGCGATAGGAACACGAACATATACAAAATAAGTCGGGATGACATAGACGACGACGTAATACATATCAGTTTAGAACATGATATGGAATCATGGACAGAATGGCAGAAAGTGGGTAAGAAAAAGAGGGTGTTCGTAATAAAGATGATGAAAAAACTCACACCAAACAAAGTAAGACAGAAAACGAATCCATGAAGACAGGGAGCCCTCATGTACGTAGTACAGCGAGAAATTTCTCCTCCCGCAGAACATGGAGTAATCTCCAAAACAGATTACACAGTAGTCCCATTGACCTGATATAACATAACTAGTGCTATAAACGACTTGACAACGATGGCAACCTGCGAAGAAGCACAGGGTCGATTAAATAATAGGGCACAACTTCCGTTCACTTAAAATAATGATACAACATATAAGGATGGAAATTTCATTGAAAATCATGACACACATAATAGAACAGATACACATGGCTTTGTAGATACACATTATACATATCAAACATGCGATTGGTACGAAATAATGCAAAATCACTCCCTAGAGCTGACAGAGCAAGCATTACAGCAAACTCCAACACGCGAGTTACAAAACTTCCTAGCCACATTGAGTAATCTTACCAACAACATTCCAATACTCAATGGTGACCCAGTAAAACTCCCATTATTTAAAAAAGTGACTAGAACAGTGGCCTTGACAGTAGGAACACTATATGAACGATTCCTCATAGAAATTCGAGAAAACAGATTACGAAGCTGGGCAAATGAGCTCGTTTTCCTATTGGTACAATTTTTGACAGTAGATAAATTTTTGACAGAATTAATAAGCAGGTATACTTGCACCAACAACGTCACGACCTTATTGGCAAAACTTAGAATCATGTCACAACAAAAAAATGAGCCAGTGGAATCGTACTGTGACCGAATCCAAGCAATACACGGTTAAATAACAACCCTATATGACGTTAGCCCAATTTACTCACAAACACAAAAGATGTTGCTAAACAAGTTGCAGGGGAAAAGTCAGTAAGGCAATTTCTCTACGGGCAACAGGCTCCACAAAACTATCAGGTAACATGCCGCAACCCACCGACACTAGGCGAAGCAATAGTAATTGCACTCAAAAAAGACAGCAAAATAAATTAACGCTGCGATGTACTAACGTTGTGCAATGCGTGCATTAGAATGACGCCAGTAGGGACAGAAAAAACAGAAAAAAGTGCATACATATACGACCAAGTGGAAGTAGCAAACATGCTGAAATAGTAACCAAGCGAGACGAACTATAACCCATAAACTGTGACCTCTGGGCATTATGCAACGGGCACGACCATGTGATAAGACAGTGCAAAATATTCCAGCTAAATATGAAAGCCAAAAAGACACCAAGCTCAGATGAAAGTCAACATGTTACAGTCACAAGGAACGACACTCAAAAAAATTTGACAGTAGCTAATAATAACGGGAGTCCGATCTGTAGTTGTGCGTACAGTGAATGAGAGGGACACAGCATAAGTGAGAGCCAGACGTTGGTGAGAAACGCCGAAAAAATGGAAAATAATTTAGTGTGACTCGAGGGACTGATTCAAAATTTAGATTAGAGAATAAAACTTTTAGGACTAGCAAAATTTGCGTGGGGACAATTAGAACAGTCAAAATTAGAACAGCAGAAACGGTGGATTCGATAATTTTTCTTATAATTGCAACGATTAGTAGTAACGATAATAAGTGCAACAACAGACCTAATGACGGCTATAATGGAAATATTTACAGTAAATACAACAATAACAGGCCTAGTGACGGTAACAACAGAAATAATTACGAAATTACGATAACTACAATAATGACAAGAATAGAAATAATTATGACAATTGCTATGATAATAACAACCATTACAACCAAGGTTATAACGGGGAAAACGATAGAACTAGCAACAATTATAATAATAATAATAATAATAATAATAATAATAACACAAATAACGAAAATTAGTTCAATTAGAAGAACCAAAGCTACAAAAGAAGTGATGGAGGATTTGGTGGGAATAATTATAATAACTATAAAAATAATGGAAACAATCAGAGCAATTGTGGCAACAATGTAGGTGTCGATCAATTTAATAGAAACAATTATAGTAATAATAACAATAATAATAATAGCAATAATAAGAACCGCAATGAAAATTTTAATCATCAAAACTGGGGGCCTCAGTACGGAATAAATAATCAGCTTATGAATGAAACTAAAAACCCGCATACAAGGCCCTTAAACTTGCAGGGCACTCACTGTGCTATCCAAACGCTAAGTAAGACACAGAAGTAAGAAAAAAAAAAACAAGTATGTCCAAGAAAGAAATAGAGACAAAAAAAAATTTGGATTATAATAAATAGATATCTCACAGAAGACACGCTCATAAATGTGAATTGCAGAGATGGAGTTCTAATAACAGGCGTGACATAGGGCGCACGCTGTACTTTAGAAACAATTGAAACACCTCTAAACGGTATAAGGGTAACTCTGCATGTAGTCCCTGATAACTTTCTGATTGAAGTGGAAGCACAATTAGCTAGGACACGTTGAAATTGTATGACGGCCTCATAAGCGCCAGAAGTAAGGTACTATTATGAAATGGCACTAAGAATCTGCTGTACGAATGGGAATTCTTTTGAGATTTCAGCAAAAACGAGAAAAATAATATTTGCAAGCGTAAAATAAGCAAAGGAGAATTGTAAAGTTAGCTGGGTTTCCTTACGGAATATAGAAAAAGGAACCTGATCAGAAAGCTTAAGAGGGCATCGTGTTAGGCCTGCATTTGTTACCCAGTTACCTATGTAGGTCCAACCAGGACAAATACATAGAGATAGATGGCGCAGTGTAATGAGAGATTACATGGGGAGTTTATTAGCATCCCAATGAACCTTTAAGGGACAGGGTAAAAAAAGTAAAGAGGGATTTGAAAATAACATTTAATAATTATGGTAGGTGACACATATAAGTCTTATTTGTAATGACATTCATAAGCATCATTTATTTGCATATCACACTTATTATTAAAAACTCCTTCTTTATTGATTATCCTATGCTTTAAAATTCTATATATTCACGAACTGTTTTCAAATTTAACTATAATAAACGCTTCTCTTTGTCACCTTAAGTAATTCATAAAAATAATCAAACTTGAGTGAGCTTTCCTATTTAATACTTAATATGAGTAACTACTGCCCTACTTTTTTAAATCACGCAAGGAATCTGCACAGTTATACAACTGCAATATATTGTCAAATACCACTATATCCATATTTGATACAATATACATTTCTACATAATATAGTCGTAAGAGTGACAACGAGGTCTTGCTTCCCTCGCTTCCCATCACCACCACCCCCGCTCGCCCAACGCTCCTACCCAAATAAGATGGTTTTTTTTTCATTTTATTGCATTTTTCGAGTAATCCTACTTTTTTCTAGCTCCCCCCCCCACCACCCCTACGCACCCCTCCAGCTCCCCCATACTCCACCCCCACCTCCCCCAGTTTTTCCATATATAATGTTAATAAATTTGTAAAGCCTTATATATTAACTGTTTCAAATGGTATTACTTTCACATATACTTTTATTTGACAATAACAAAAAATTTCGTTACAATTAACTCACTTACGATGTTTATTTTAATATTATTCTCTAAAATGTCTTTTTAGGTGCTCTGCTCTTACATAACTTTTTCCACAATTTCAACAAAAATTTTTTTGAACGTTCTTTTCATGACTTTTTAAATGTCTCTGTAAGTGATTATTTTTTTTGAAACATTTTCCGCATTTAGTACACTTAAAATTTTTCTACATGTTTTGGCATTTCTTTGTGTGACGCAAATAGTTTTTCTTCTCTAATATTACAATGCTACATAGATCACATACAACAAATTTTTGTAAACTTTTTCGTGCAATGATTGACACTCTTGATTTTAAAATTTTGAGTTACATTTGTCACACTAATAAAATTTTGCATCCATGATAGTGTATCTGAAAACATATTACATAAAACAGATTGTTTATGATTTCAAAAATCTGGGTACTAGACGGTACTGAAGCTAGTTTTTTAATGAAAGAAAATATTTGCAAGAAAGTATAAGAACCGTAATTAACTATGGAATAGTTTTTTTAGTACTCTAAAATTTCATTCCAAACGATATTTTCAATTTCAAATTTGTCTTCTGATTCAATTTGGGTAAAAATTTTTTTGGGTTTCCACATCTAGAAAATGCAACATATAATTGCCCACGAGAAAAAAATGGTTTCTAAAGGTATAGTCCTAAGGCATCAAAACTTTGACTTTGAGATTTATTGATAGTCATAGAAAAAGCTAAGGTAAATAAAAACTGTTTTCTGTACAAATATAAATGGTAGCGAAAAAGAATTGTTTGTATTAAGTATTATTCTTGGAATAAAGACTTTACTTCCTTTTTTTTACCTGTAATTATTTCAGCTTCGATGTTGTACTTCAATAATTTTGTAATTCGAAAGCTGGTACCATTGCAAAGTCCTTCAGATACGTTTAAGTTTCGTTATAACATAACAATAACGTTAGTTTTTAAATTCAATTCGTGTGCAGTAAGACCTTCTTTAATACTATTTAAATATTCTGTAGGGAAAAAAATATAAATATTATCGTCAGATATATTTACTTCTTTTTGAGTTGCTTTATCAATACTGTTACGTACGATATGCTAGGCATATCATACTGACTCACCCTAGTAACGACAAGCCTACGCTAGTAAAGGACACCAATAGAGGAAACGAGCTTAAATAAGGCCCTGCGAGACACGAATCGGGGCACTCGAGCGTCTTTTAGGTAAGAGACCGAATGATAAGTTGAAAACACCGTGCGAAACACACACGCCTCTGCCTCTAAGAAGCCAATAAATAATTGACCAACGAGTTGAGTTCTTTTCGTGACACACCTCCTTATCAGCTTCTTTATCCTACGTAACAGTTTTGGTGCTAAGTGTGGGGTACGGTAAGAGTCGGAATTTTTTTTCTCGCTTACTTAACTTGTTTAAAAAAAAAATTCTGCCAAGAAGCACACATTGTGCAGTGCCACGAAAATCGTACTTGAGTGCCGGAACGGACCCAAACAGGACAGAGGTAAATGGGTAGCTGTTCATACGAGCGATTCTCAACATTAACGATCGGGAAGTCTACAAACAGAAGGTCAAAGCAACTTCGGGAAAGACCAGCAAGAAGGTAGCAATTTATTGCAGTCACATCCGTATTCCTGACGCTCAACGCCAAAAAGGGGAGTAGTAACCAGGGAAGGATGATATTCAGCACAATTATTTTGGCAATGGGAGTACTGTTGACTTGGTAAGTGAGTTGTTTAAATTTTTATATCGTTTTTTTTATTTTCCCTGATCCCGGGACAAAATAAACATAAAACTTTGCGTAACAAACATAAAACAAAGAGTGGGCTCGCACATATATAGGAAATATTCGAAAATAATTATATAATAACAATAACCCGCACCTATATAGATTAATATTTTCAATACCATAATTTTTATTAACAAAAACAGACTACAGATATTCCCAAAAGAATATTTTGTCCTCTTTATCACTAAACAAAGAGAGAGTTCAAAATTAAAAGAAACCGAATAAAAGACACACGCCGCTCCTTTGCTTTCTTGCCTTGCCTCTTACTATTCTCTTTACGCGATTATTATTAAGCTACTCTATACGTAATTAAACGTCGCCTCATAATTAGGAAAATACATAAACTTTGCATTAATCAAAAAAAAAATACGTTTCGTGACACGTACATACAAAAGGAGGGAAAAAGTAGGAAAAAAATGATTCATCTTGGTGGCATTACCCATGAGTCAGGAAGCAAAAACGAAGGCCTAGATAACACGATAATTGACACGTGCATGCAAGACCCTAGTAATAAAAAGCAAAAGAAAAATATGGCGGAACAGATGTTAGAATAAGAACTCGAACCAGAAGGGTGCGAGAAACTAGACGCCCTCGATGAAGGAACGAAGGCAATAGTAATGGGCCTGTTTTCGAAAATTAGTGCAAAGCTAAAGAAGACAGAGGAAGTGGGCGTGCCATTCACATTGACGGCAGGGCCCATCCGAAATTCGTCACCGACAAATAGGGACTTCGACTTCATACAACGCGACGTAGGAGTAAGCATAGGACCTGCAAATGAAGAAGTGAGTCTTATCTCCGGCGAACGGGCCATTGGGGGCAATATAAGAAGGGCCGAAGAAACACGCGGAGCTTAAATGGATAGGGTAGACACCCTACCAATACAATGGGGCATGCCAGGGAAACCAGAATGGCCGAATCCCGGCGCATCACAGTACGAAAGCGATGAGTCAAGGAAAATCGGGGCAAGTGACTTACACAACCAACAGCTATGGGATGGAATAAAGGATGCAAGCGAAGAACTCGAAAAAATGATGAAAGCCGCGTGTATGGCAATAATACCACCACCAACTAATTATGATACAGATCGAATCAAGTTTAACGCAAATAAGGATAGACGACGGGGTGACATAATACCAACCATGACCCTATACGTAAAAAAGGAACAAGAGACACGCAATTACGACCACCTACGCAGACCGCAGTATGTGCAACGCAACATTCTGTCCATGCTCAGCAATATGATAAACAACATCTCGTTTTTCGATGGTGACCCGATAAACTTACCACTGTGCGAAAGAATGGTGCGTATGGTTGCACGTACAATAGGCCCGGAAAACGAACTATTTTTTGTGGGCACCCTCGCAAATAGGCTAAAAGGGAAAGTGGCGGAGCATTTTGCCCTGAGACTGACGCAGTTTACTACAGTCGAAGAGTTCATCAAAGAGCTCTCAAACAGATACTGCAGTATTAATAATGCAGACTCGCTCATGGCAAAATTAAAAATAATAACCCAGCAAGATAGTGAAGCAATAGATGACTACGGGGAACGAGTACATCAATTATACAATATATTAACAATTTTGTACGATTCAAACCCATACTTTCCCCCAATTTAAAAACAGGCAATGAAGGCAAACCTAGAATCCAAGGCGGTTAAACAGTTTATTTACGGATTACTTCCAACTTTTAGTTGAAGAATGGCAAGGTTTAACCTGGATACTCTAGGGGAAGCAATAATACAGGCGTTGAAAATTGAAAGTGACCTTAGTTTACGGCACGCAATACCGGTAAGCGCACTGTCAACATGCGATAGGACAACAACAGAGTGGGGACCACTCGTAAACCTTGCAAGAAAAGAAGAAAAAACAGCAGAAAACTCTAAGGGAGTACAAGGAACAGCAGCAGTACAAGAAAAACGCTGTATATATTGCGACGGTCAAACCGGGCATTCAGTTAAGGAATGCCGAAAGCTACTAGCGGTGATAAGTGATAGAAAAACTTCGGAAGAAAATGGTAGGGAACTGAGGGGAAATGGTAATTATTGTCAAAAACCGGGACACTATGCGAGAGACTGCCGCTCGCGCAAGAAAGACAGGGAAGAAGAAGAGAGACAGCGTAATGAGAGGCGTAACCAACCCACAGATAATACTCCTACTGACAGTAATGCCTATAACTACAGGGGTAGGAACGATAACTATAACCACAATAATTATTATAATAATTACGACAGGGGTTATAACAATGGCCCAATAGAGCCATACAATAGTAACAACAATTACAATTACAGGTATAACGATTACAACTCCAGAGGTTATAATTATTACGACAACCGTGGCAACGGTGACGCGTACAATAATTATAGCAGGGGCACATCCAACCGCTATGGTAACGGCTACAGAAATCAGGATAGCCGGGATGGCTATAATAGGGATCTAGTTAGGCACGGGTCGCCACGAGAGGGGCCCACAGCAGCAAAACAGCGGCGCATACACTCCGGATAACAGGAGAGACCCTTCCGTAGCTTTAAACTCGCAAGATGTTCGGCGTGGTCCCCAAGCGTCGAGCATCAAATAGAGAAAGAGATAGAGAAAAGTGTGTCCGGTGAGGAAAAATGTGTGAGAGAGAGGCCGCAAAAGGCGGAAAAAGAGATAGTAGAGAAGAAGACGCACAACGACAGTCCAAGTACTTACACAGTGCAAGAAAAAATAGAAAGTAATACGGCACAGCAGGATACCACTCCGATAAAACGGAGCGGTAAGCGCACAAGAAAAGGCAGGAGAGCCCGCAAGATAAGTAATCGGACAAAGGCGCTGGACACACATATAGATAATGATGAACCCAAGCTTTCAGAGCGCGACGAAGAAATAGAGCAGCTTTCTAAGATAACTATAAAACTCGCGAGAACAGGGCATAGGCCACCATTGGTCCAGTTACAGGGACCACAGTTAAAGAATGGAAAGGCGACTTTTTATGCGGATACAGGCGCAGAGATTTCGATTGTAAAGGTTAATTTTCTAAGCACAGATATGCTAATAGACAGTAGGTATCGAGTAGCTATTATCGGCGTGACTCACGGAGCACGCAAAACGTTGGGCACAGTACAGGCCCAGTTGCACGGATTAGAGTGTACATTACATGTAGTCCCCCATGACTTCCCAATTGACGCGGAAGGAATCATAGGGTGGGATATTTTTAAGCGATACCGGGGCCAGATAAGCACCGCCGAGAATACGATTGAATTGGATAGCGTAGTGATACCACTGGTAAGGCCGGAGTGTTTTAAAATACCTGCGAGATCGAGGCAAATGATTTATGCGCGAATAAGAAAAAGCAAAAACAATTCAGAAAATGGCTGGATACTCCTCCAAGAAATAAAGGAAGGAATACCGTTCGGGAACTTTATAGCCAGGAATGTTAATGGTAAAATAGTCGCAGAGTGCATTAATACAAGTAACGAAAAAAAATATGTGCCTGTTCCGTAAGTAGAGCTGCTAGAATATGAGGAAATTTACCGGAAGCACGCAGAAAATGTCGAAGGGGACGACGTCGGAAGCTTGGGGGAAGCAATGATAAGATTATTTAATAAAGAAAAAAAAGATGACAAAAAAAAAATTAAAATTTTTACAAAAAACGGAGGGGAGCTAGAGAAACAAAAACGGGTAGATAAAATAATGCAACTCGTAGACACAGCTGGTTGCAACAAGGAAGAAAAAGAGCACGTGAGAAAACTAATCAAGTCAAACCCTTACGTATTTGGCCTCGACGGGGAACCCCTCAAGGCAACACACCTGCTGAAGCATCGGATTATTACATCAGATAAACCTATTGTGACGAAAAGATTCAGATACCCTCCGGCAATAAGGGATCAAATAAAAATTGAAATAAAAAAATGCTGGAGCAAGGAATAATTGGACCCTCCACTTCCCCCTATAGCTCAAACACTTGGATAGTGGCTAAGCAACCAGGGCCGAACAATGAAAAAAGGGTAAGGGTAGTCACAGATTTCCGACTACTTAACGAGGTTACAGCGGGCTCATGTTAGCCGCTACCGTTTCAGAGCAATATCTTGGAAAACCTAGCCTCAGCACGGTACATCACGGAAGTGGACCTCAAATCAGCATTCTTTCAGGTAGAAATACACAAAGACGACGCACACAAGACGGCATTTTTAGACCCAGACGGGCATTACCAATACAAGAGAATGCCATAGGGGTGCAAGGACTCGCCAAACACTTTTCTGAGGGCGATTGCACTAGCACTCGCAGGGTTACAAGGCCATGAAATTGAAGTGTATCTTGACGATATAATGGTCTTTGCCCCCGATCTAGAAGAACACGGAAAACGGTTTACGAAATTGCTAAAACGGCTTGCAGCCGCAAATCTCACGATCGAGCCCAAGAAATGTCAATTCTTGAAAAGAGAGACGAAAGTGCTCAGTCATATTGTAGGCAATGGGCAGATAATGACTGACCTAAAGAAACTTGAAGTGGCCAGAAATTACCTTCGACCGACAAACGCAAAGAAAATAAGACAATTTTCAGGATTCGTAGGCTACTACAGGCGGTTCATCAGAAACTATGCACAAATCGCCCAACCTCTTTCAAGACTTTTAAAAGCGGACACCGCATTTAAATGGGGAGAGGAGGAGGAACAGGCGTTCAATACCCTCGTGGATACACTGTGCAGTGAACCTGTACTTATCGCACTGGATGTAGAAAAACCCTTTATCGTTACAACGGACGCATCAGATTACGCAATCGGAGCGATCCTTAGTCAGGGAGAAATCGGAAAAGATAGACCGTGCGAGTACGCGTCCCGCTGCCTTAAAGGGAGCGAACTCCGCTACCCGACATACGATAAGGAATTTTTGGCAATCGTATTTGCAAAAGAGCAATTTAGACCATATCTACATGGACGCAAGTTTAGGGTGATCACAGACCACGAGCCGCTTTAACATTTTCACTCATCTAAGAAACCAGACATTCGTTTCAACAGGCTCAAAGCGGAGCTGAGAGGATATGAGTTTGAAGTTATATACCATCTGGGCATGAACAACAAACCACCCGACGCATTATCGCGTAACCCAATACTACAGGAAAGAGAAAAGAATCCTGAACGGCCACGCCAAGAGCTACATTAACTGGCAGACGAACAAGAGAAAGAAGGACTGGCTGTTATCGATGGACCTCCGGCACGCATCTTTAAGACACGGGCGACCCGTAATAAGCGCATTCAAGGGAGCACAAAAAAAAAGGAAAATTACCTATGCGGATTCAGAAGATTCAGATAAAAAAGTACAGAAAAAGAAACAAAATTTCGGTGGATGGTATGGGAATATGCGCAACATGAGAACAGACGGCCAAGCCGACGGCAACGGAGACTCCAAATTCGAGGGAAAAGTGGAAATAAACGAAAAAATTTAGCAAGATGAGAAAAACCGGGAAAAAACGAGGTCGCCCAAGTAAGAACATTATATTTAGCGATTTAAAAACGGAAACAGACACGGAAGCAACAGACAAAATTATTTCGCAAAGGCCGATAAACGACAAATTAGCCTATATAAGAGGGGAGGACCGAATGCAACAAGGAATAAAATCGACGAGCACACCAGCAATCGAGAAAAACAAAATTGGACCAAAAGAACGGAAAACTCGTTAGCGTCAATTAGACACACTTACCAGGAAGCAAGCACTATTTAACGAAAGTCCATCAGGAGATATTATTATTGCAAACTGTGGGACACCAATAATAACAAATGATGATTCAGAAGACCAGAGTCCAAAACTTGATGATTGGGGTCGGCAGCTGATACAAGCAAGCCTAGCAGCCGAAGCGGCGGAGAAAAAGAGAGGCAAAGAAGATGCAAGCGATATCCGGAAGCTGACGGAAACAGACGAAACAGCAGAAAAGACCGAGATCACGGAGAAAGGCGTTTTTGAAAGCAGGAAGGTCGAAGTGATGGAGAGAGCCGACCAAGCACAAAGCGAACCAAAGGAAAAAGAGAGCGAAGAGGAGCTAGCACGGGACGAGCATACGATGAATAGACCGCTCACCGACAGCACCAACATATATAATAATACTGAACGAGTAAACGGCGTGATCCGACATGACACACACCTTTACGACCTAATATACGGCCTTGGTGACGGATTTCGGGCAAAAGTCCTAATTGACGTTAAAAAACAAGCGGTTGAAGGTAAAGAAGGATTAAGAAAAGACCTATGAAAAGATGAAAATGACAGAGTAGAAAAATGAGAAAGTTCAATGGACAGTAAAAACCAAAAAGGAAATGAGAACATGAAAATTAGGGACGATTCGCCACCAACAAATGAGTTAAGGAAAAATTATGGAACATTGGTTAAAATGAGCAAAGGAGAAGATAAGGAGACTCGTGAATGCGGAGATTCTTGCGCCGAGCCAAATAAAAGGCTCACGTTAGTCGATGTACCCCGGGACGGAAGCTGTCTCTTTCATTGCCTCATACTTTTATACGGATTGGAAATGTCACAGGACAGACTGAGAAAAACGCTCCTTAGCTCGGAATAGATAAATAAATGTAAAGACCCAGAGGGCACAAAAAATATCTTAAAGGAGAGCCACGCGTTTGGGGACGGGGAATGCGCCTTTGTATTTTCTCAAATACATAAAGTAAACATATGCATCCACTTTCAATTATCAAGAGAAAGAACAATCTTTCAACATTTTATCGGGAAAAAAGGGGAAACATTTAAACACATACGCCTCAAAAATGACAATTATCAGGCTTTGATAGAATACGATGGAGGCAGCCATCTGACAACAGACCACGAAGAAAAAAGTGAAAAGGGCTCAGCTGGTGGGAAAGATTTGAACGATGCTAGAGTCAGCACTAGTGAGCAGGGCAATAGCGAAGAAGGACACGAAACAGGAGATAGTGATATAAGACGTATGAGCAACAGGGAGAGCTCCAATCATGAGTCAGGAAAAGGAGAGAGACAGACGAGCAGTGACAATTTCGCACAAAAAGAGGGAGAGAGCGCAACAGAGAAGGTGCACGAGGACAGGGATACACCACCACCCGACTCTCCACTACCACCTGATTCCGACAGCACATCAACAATAGCCTCGGAAAACAAAGAAGAGAGCAGGGGACTCAACCAAGCTCTAGTCAAGGGAAGCGAAAGCGATCCTAAGGAGGGGAGTGATCTCTAGAACTTAAGCACGCTAGATAAATATAGGGTATGCAGAACCCGACTACCGCGTGATAAGCCACCATGGGTCCTAGGCGATGGATCAAACCCCCCTCCGTTTCAAAAAGTAAAGAAAGTAGAAGATCACCCCTTCAGATACCTAGACAATCTAGCCTTCTGTACAGTGGTGGAAAACGTCTCGGATACAGAGACAATTGACGCGCTCTACAAGTGGGGATACATTGATCCAATAATGATGAATCACGAAATGAGGGCGGTCGGAAATGCCATGCTTTTTAGAAAAAGGAAAGTATCGGTCATGCGCATGTACGTGAAAAAACACTTCGATGACAGGGCGTTAAGGACAGATATCAAGATATGCTTAAAATCACTCCAGGGATTAGTGAAAAGCAATAGTTTAAAAAACATTGGAATAATAAGGGACCTTGCGATTCTAGACATAAACCAACGGATGTATTCGATCGAGCAGCTAGAGGAAATTTTCAAGGAAATGAATATTATAATTACTTTGTACACAAACACGCTTGTTGTGCCACTGGTAGATCAACGATTCAAAGTTATTAAAGAGTACCATGAGTCAACGGTGGGAGGACATAGAGGGATCAACAAAACTTATAATAGGATAGCAAAGGATTTTTACTGGAGAAACATGAGACCTGAAGTTAGGCAATTTGTGGCGGGATGCGAATCGTGCCAAACAAAAAAACTGGTAAGAGTAAAAACCAAACAGGCGATGCTTATTACTGTCACACCGAGCAGACCATTTGAGAAAATTTCAATAGATTTTTATGGACCAATAAATAAGCCTTCAGACCATGGTAATACGCATATATTGTCAATCCAGGACTCGCTGACAAAATACATAGTATTAGCGCCAGTACATTGAGCAACGGCGCAAGAGACGGTTAAAGCTCTCTTAAACTACTTTATGGCATATTTTGGAGCCCCAGAAAAATTATTATCAGACAGGGGGACACACTTTATGAACAGAACAATGGAAGAGTTCGCAAGATTGTTCAAAATCGATAAAATCGGCAGCACAGCATTCCACCCACAGAGTAATGGAGCAATAGAAAGGATGCACCATGTGCTATGCGAGTATCTCAAGGCGTACGTTGACAAAAACGAAAAATGGGATAAATTAATATCTTTATGCATGCTCGCATATAATACATCCGAGCATGAGAGCATGGGGTACACTCCGTACGAGTTACTCTTCGGACAGAAGAGCACGTATCCCCTCGAGCTTTAAACGGGTAGAAACAGATCAAACGTATAGCAAATACTTTGAGCAAATCACAGATACCCTCACACAAATGCGAACAATAGCAGTGCTGAAACAGGTACAAAGCAAGTATAGATCCAAATATTACTACGACAGGAAACTTAACACCAAATTTTTTATGGAAGGAGAAATGGCGTACATATTAAGAGCCGTCGAAAGGAAAATATGATTGCCAGTATGAAGGCCCATACGAAATAACAGGGATTAATTATAAGAGTCATGATGTAAAGTTGCAGAGGAATGATGAAGTAAGAGTGGTGCATGTCGACAAAATCAAGAAAGCATGCGTCTTAAAAATTCAACACGAGGATAATAAGGAGAGAGTCTGAATCAGAGAGATATGGTGCGAGAAAAAAAGGAAGTAAAGAAAACCATGCGGGCTCAACAGTAAACGTGACTCACGCAGTCGCCGAAGCCCATATGCATGTTCAACACAGGGATATAGCTTCAGGGTCGGGACTCAATCGATGCAGGCTCACGTGGGTACCTACAGGCAAATACACAATTTTAGGGTTGGGGCATCAGCATGTATAAAATAGTTAGTGGAAACCAACAGTCAAAATAATTAAAGTTCGCCAAAATTTTCGCCGCCTCCGGACGGGCCACAAAATATTTTTTTTCCTTCTCTTCCTCTTCCCTTTTTTTTCTCTTCCTCTTTAATACACGAAACAAGAAATTAGAATTTTTCGTTACCGAGTTTAACGCTTACTGATTATACAAAACTCTAACGACAACGGGAGAGTTACGCGTGTGGTTTTCTCTCAAAACGCGTTGTATATATCTATGTATATATATATATGTATATACATGCGTGTGTGTGTATGTGTGTATTTACATATATATATGGATGCGTGTGTACGCGATGCAAAAAAAAAACCCACAAGTGCGGAATATGAAAGGGAAATAATAAAAGGATGAAAACACTATATTTGAAAAATTATATTTTTTTTTATTTTTCCTCATTTAAACTAATAAGAGCCACAGCCCTTACAACAACCAGACGAGTGGCTCACTCCCTCCTTTTTTCGCCGTCGCCCACGACCCAAACCACTCCTTCGAGAAGTCCCGTTAGAACCCTTCCCCAGCTGCAGCGTTTGCAACCGCTGAAGGCAGTCGACGGAGCTGGGCTGAGAACCAGTGGTAGCAGCGATCAGCGTGGAAGGGACGAGGCATCCGCTGGCAGAACATTTTACCTACTAGCAAAAAAAAAAGAAAAAGACGAATTAAATAAAGAAATAAATAAACAAATTGAAATAAGGAACAATAATTAAAAAAAAAAAGAAAGATACCTGGATAACCGGTCGAAGATCGAGAGGATAGTTGGCAGCGCCTTCCAGGGTGACGTCCACCACTAGCACCAGGATGGTACCGTGACAGCTACAGCCGACGGCCAGAGAGTAGGAAGCCCCCCCCCCACCAAGGTGGGGCAGTGCAGCCACAACACTTTCCCAGTTAAATAGGGGACGGGCGCCTTCTCCTCCTCCCGCACAATCACGAGGAATGGAGTCATTTGAAGGAAATGGAAATAAGGGAAAAGAAGAATAATGTAGCATACAGTGTCGGGAAACGGAGGTTTATAATATAGAACACTAAAATTTTCGCCTTCTTTCTTCTCCCTCTCATATCCACACGCACCTCCGCTGAAAATTAACCGAATGAGTGAATGCGTGTAACGTAGCCTAGTATGTACAAACTTGTAATACACTTAGAGGAAAGGGCATAAGAAATGAAGTGACGAAAGACACGAAAATTAAACGGCATAAGATAAAGCTCAGCAAGGGAAAGTCGCACCTAAACATATGCATGAGCAAACGTAATAGCATGTATATATACGTACCAATATATAAATTAAGTAATTACTTAAGAGCGCATAGGGAAATCCACATGTAAAGGGAAAACCACACTCGCAGCTTAAAGCAAATACGCGAACGCGAGTTATTAAGAAGTCCTAATCACTAAATATAGGAACAAATCACCCGGGTGTATAAGCATGTATCCACATGTGAAAGAAAATTTCTATAAAGAGAAGGAACGCAAGAATCATATAGAAAAGTATCCATTTTTTTGTTGTTGTTTTGTTTTAGGGCAAAGGCCGCACAGGGCAATAAACAACTAGGGAACGTAGAATTAATTAAGAAAAATCCGGGGATAATTGTAGAAAACCTGGGCCCAATCCAATCAGCCACATCAACGTGGAAAGTCATATGGTACGTAGATTGGAGCCAGCTAATTGTAGAATCGGAACAATTTTTACGGGCGCAGACGCAAGCAAACTGGAAGTGCACGGTAACATTAAGAAAGAAAAGAGAATGCATGAGACACATAAGTCGGGTCACGTACGAGGTTCTACAAACGAAAGAAAAAGCGCAAGAGGCATACAGAGCGGTAGTGGGCCAAGAAATTCTTAGTCAAACCGCAGCTGTGCAAGTAATTAAGGGGCAATTAACAGTAGCGCAAAAAGAAAGAATACTAAAATTGATAGCCTCAAAACCAAGTACCACAATCAACATAAATAAATATTTAGTGGAACAAATAACAGTTACATCGCACGGTAATTATAAAAAAGAGCTACAAAATATTAAAAAATTTGAAGAAAAATTGGGAAAAATAACGGAAGAAGGTTTAAAAATATTTGCAGACCTGATAACAGGAGAAGACAAAGTATCAAATATGGTAAAGGAATTTCAACAAATAGCCAACGAACTGTCAGGAAAATTAAGGAAAACGGCCGATTTAATATATTTGGCAAGTCGGAGCGTGATACACCTACCGAAGGAAGCATCGATAGCTATATTAGAGGCTAAAATATTAGCAGGACAGCTAAGGCCAGACCTCAAACTCCCAGGAGAGAATAATGCAACAACAAGGGAAAATATCGGAGAAGCGTTGGAGATATCAACCGTAGCATTTAATGGGAAAATAGTATATTACATAGAAATACCCTTGGTAACAAGAGAGAATTTTGATCTTCTCAGAATATTACCGCTACCAGTAGAATAGGAAGGGTTCAATATAACAAACATCGTAGCATATCTACAACCAACACACGAGTACGTGGCAGTCAGCATGAGCGCGAAAAGGTTCGCACCAATATCACAGCGAACGGTAGAAAAATGCAAGAAAATAGGACGAACACGCATTTGTATACTGATGAAATCAGCACATGAGATAGAAGAAGACCATCCTTGCGAAACAAGAAATGAAAAAAAAATAAATAAAACAAGAAATAAAGAAAAAAAAAAAAAAAAAAACAACAAACCAGGGGGGATGAATGGGTCATGGGACCCACGGTAAGAACGAAGTTCTTTAAACATGAGATGAGTGTAAAGCACAATTTCTCAGGTAACAAGGGGGTCGCCAGACCCGTAGAAAGAACGAAGCTCTATAAACGTTAGTACTGCATTCATGTAGTTCACTAAACAAAAACTTGAAAAACGAATAAAAAATAAAAATAAAAAAAATAGTTCAGTACTCACGATGGTTGAACTTATTTATGCACGACGTTCTCACGAAGTTTAACCATCATGAGTACTAAACTCTTTTTTTTATTTTTTTTTATTTTTTTATTTTTGTCATTTTCTTTGAAAACAGACTAAAAACAATACCTGTACAGGCCATTGTAAGAATTTTTTTTTAATTGCTATGGAACGATAAATAATTTATTTCTATAGAAAAGTTTTTCCAGATTCACCTGGACCACCGATGAAAAATTTTTTTTTCAAATTTTGTTATTTTTTGAAAAATAGTAGTAATAGTAATTATTTTCTTTCACAGATCTATCTTTAACTTCAAATTCAGACTTCAAGTCTTATATCGATGTAAAAGAAAGAAATTTTTTTCGTTGCCAATTGGGAGTGTAATTAACGCAGAGGAAGTCTGAGCCAGCAGAACAATAGGGATTCCAACTAGCGTGGAATAGTGAGGCAGTGAAAAGAGCAGAAAAAGAGAGAGAGCGAAAAGCTAGGGAGGCAATAGGGGAAATGGCAGCAGCAGTAGTACCTGGAGAAGACGAAGAAGATACGAGAAAATTGGAAGATAAAGGTTGGTACATGAACAAAGAGAGAGCAGAGCCAAAGACCGAAACAGATAGATAAAACCGGACCAAGCCGAATGGCATCGAACGAACATACGACTCATGACCACCAGATACAAAATCAGCCATGGCGAAAGCAACGATTATAATTATAACACAGGTCCAATTACAAGTTTAAAATCAATACTCAATGAATTAACTAATCTATTTCAAGCAAAGGTCTTTATCGACGTTGAAGAGAAAGACATTAGGGGGAAAGGAGGCATAAGAATTGATGTATAGGAAAGCAATGATACACCGATTGCGATGAACGACGAAGAAGATGCAAAGACTCGAGTATCGGGGACTCAATGCCCAGAACATTGACTTATACTCCTGTATTGGTTGGCAGAATCAACAGACAAACTTAAAAAAGTACTTCGTAAGTCAAAATAAATAAATAAATGTAAAGACCCGAAGAAAATAAAAATAACACCTTATAACAGCCATACATTTTGTGACGGGAAATGTGTTTTCATATTTTCACAACAGTATGAAACAAACGTATGCATGCACCTGTATCACCCGATAAGATAGTATACCAGCCATTCATGGGAAAGAAAAGACGCGAAATTCAAGCATATTTATCTTAAAAGCCAACACTACCAAGCCCTTGTAGAGGAAATCAGTAGCGACGCCTCACCTAAAAATAGTAATGAAAATCAAGACGACGATCCCGATAACCAGGAACCTCGAGATAACACAAAAAAAAATCTTAAAGGAGATAGCAACGACCATTCCGTAAACAAACAAGACGAAGAGAATGGTGAAAAGAACGCATGGGATATGGAAAGTTGTGAAGAAAGCAAGAGAGAGAGAGAGCAAGTGAGAAGGCTGATGAAGCGCATCATACCCTGCCCTAAATCTCTACCACCACTGAACACTAACACTGAACACGACTCTGTCTCGCCAGGTAGTGACCAGGGCCTAAACAAAGCTTCAATAAAAGAAAGATATGATAGTTCTGGCAAGGAGAGAAAAATTTTCGACAAAGCAGGCACAATAGAAAAGTACAAAGTATACAGGACACGATTGCCACGTACCTCCATAGGCCCCACAAGGCAACGCAGACTTCACCTTGTTTCCAAAAATGAAGAAAGTGGAAGACTCCTCGTTCAGGTATATCGACAACCTGGCATTCTTTACAATAACAGACGATATTCCGGGCACAGAGACCATTGACGCGCTGTATAAGTGAGGCTATATAAACCCAGTAGTCATGAATAAAGAGACAAAGGCAGTTGGTAACGTCATGCTATCCAAAATAAGGAAAGTATGCGTTATTCGGATGTACGCGAAAACTCCCTTTAAGGAATTCGGTACTGAGATCCGACTGAAAGAAATTCGTGATAGCCCTTAGATAACTAGTAATGGTGAACAAATTAAATACAATAGAATTAATAAGAAATTTAGCGATACTTAATCTTAACCAATGATCATACGTAGTCAAACAATTTGAGAAAATCCTTAATGTAATAAAAAAAGTGCTACGTTATAACTGAATACAGTGGTAGTGCCACCAGTAGACCAAAGATATAAACTAATAAAGAAATATCACGAATCAGCAGTAAAAGAACACCAGGGTATTGATAAATCGTATACCAAAATAGCAGAAGACTTCTATTGGCGAAATATAACGCCAGACGTAAGATAGTACGTACTCGGCTGCTCATCATGTGAAACAAAAAAGCTAGTGCAAGTGAAAACAAAATAGGCCGTTGTGATCAAATGTTCAGAAGCAGACCATTTGAAAAGATATCGATATACTTCTATGGACCAATAAAGAAACCATCAGCTAACAGCAATACACACATTTTATCAGTATAAGATTGGCTAACTAAATATACAGTGCTGGACCCCATCCAGAAAGTGACGGCAGAGGAAACAGTAAAAACCCTAACAGACAAATTTATATTATACTTTGAAGCCCCAGAAAAACTATTATCTAATAGGAGGACACACTTCATGAACAAAACCATGAAGGAATTCACCAAGCTACTTAAAGTCGACAAAATCGGAAGCACAGCTTATCACTTGCAAAGCAACGGTATGATCGAGCGTATGCACCACGACCTGGCAGAATACTCGAAAGCATACGTTAGCCAAACCGAAAAATAGAGCGAGACACTACCACTGTGTGGACTGGCATACAATACATCAGAGCGCGACAGCTCAGGCTACTTCCCACACAAGCTTGTATTCGTCCAATGTGCAAAACTTCCGTTAAGCTTTCAACAGCCAGAAAAGGGGCATAAGATCAAGGAAAAAGATCTTCCCCTAGGCATAGACCTAGAGCAATCGAAAGTGATTCTCGTGCCCTGATGGAAGCCCTCGGAACGTGCATAAGCTCGCTTAGCAGACGCTAGTATCCGGGAAAAGACAAAATAAGCAACGCATTAAGATTAAAAAAAAACGTACGTAACAGATTAACCGAACGCTAGGGTGGCGGCGTTGGAGAAATAACCAGCAATGCTGCCAAAAAATACACCAATAACTCTAGCTAAAATGAACCCACCTAGCACCTCATGGCGTGAAACACACCAAAGATCCAAAAAAGTATGGTGGCGGCAAATCACAAGGATGATGCAAAAAAAATAAAATAAAATGAAGGTGGGAAAAGTGGTCGAGTAGTCATCCAATACCCCACGGCAAACATAGTGGCTATGGCACGTAAAATAAAGCGTATGAATCGACGATAAGCTACAATACAAGCTAGCGAAAAGGTGAGAACCTTTTAGAAAGAGAAGAAAGTGGAAAATCATAATTGCAGCGAATAGGCACCATCGCCGTCGGATCATCGAAATCAACAAGACTCTTTCACAGTTCCCTTTTCATGTATGACACACAAGAACGGAAGAAAGGGAGCGAGATAATTTTACAAACAGGAAACTAGACTAGGCCATAAAAAATAGCCTTAATAAAGTGAGCCTCTAGCAAAAGATTGTTTATCTTTCAGTATTCACCTCCGTTAAAATGTAACAATAATTAAATATATTGATAATGTGTACTTACTTGAGTATCAAAGAGAGTGAGAAAATAAAAAAGAAAAAAAAAGTAAATAAGAAAAAAAATAACAAATTAGAAAAAAAAACAAATTAGGAAAAAAAACAATAACGAAAAAAAAAAAAAAAGAAGTAAGCCTGCGGCAACAAAGAAGCATAGCCGTAATAGAATAGCGAGAAATAGATACATGTTGACTGCATAGCATTTGCCGTGACATAAGATGAAAAATAGACATCTGTAAAAAGAGTTCCAAACTCACAGTTGAGAATATGCACAGGGTTTTCGAATGGTGCAATACATTGGGTCGCATCATATACGAGCAAACCACATTTCAGGTACATATATGTACATGAGCGTAGATGTCAAGAGAGAGAAAGTTAGATAGAACTTAAATGAAGACGACGCATAGTCATGCGGCTAATCGCTCTTCTTTCTCGCCCCTCACTTTCTCTACTGTGGTTCTTAAAAGACTTTGAAAACAAAAACTTACCTGCAGGAACAGAGTAGGATATATAAAATAAGAAAATGTTATGGATGTGCTTAGTACCAAACATATGAATACGAGATAGCACAAATAAGAAAAAAGCTATCAGACTGGAAAGATTACGTGTGGATGGTGGTGAGAATATTATTAGGAGCTGCTGCAAGATAGTTCGGGTTTTAAAAATTGGGAAGGGTCACATGTGTATAGATTGTACACAGGTAATGACTGGCATAATAGACAATGAACGGTAAGTGAGGCAACATCAGAGAACGTTATCACTCTGCGACTGATAGGTTAACTTGAAATATCATCACAATAATAAGAAGCAAGAGTGAGATAACTATAGTAATAAGATTATACTTAAGGTCGCATTAATATGTATAGTTAATAACAACAATAGTTATAAGAATAATAATAAAAATTATAATAAATTAGGAAGAACACAATAGACCTTGACCAGCGCATATTCAACAACAATTATATTACACTTATTGGTCATAATTGCTTATATTTTAACTACAATAATACATTAAATACTCAGAAAGTAAGCGGAATAATGGATTTTTTTTTGTAACTTCAATATCAAAGAAAATGTATTCTTATTATCGAATTACTTTTGAAGCACCATGTACCGTAAAATATCGATAGTTATAATAAGCAAAAAAAAAAAAAAAGAAAACAAAAAGTAATAAGTCTTGTAAGTCATAAAAATAACACTAGAAATAACTATAGCGATGATTAAATTTGTAGTAGCATAAGCAAAAAAAAAAAAGAAATGGACACCAGTAACGATGTTAGAAAATAATGAAGCAGTAAGCCCTCGACCCTCAACATCCTTGACTACGAAACAAAAAAACCAGGAGGTATAAATGGGTTACGGGATCCATGGTAAAAACAAATTTTTTCAACATGAGATGAGTGCAGAAAAATAAAACAACATTAGACATGTGTCAAAAAGCATCATAAAGTAAAGAAACACAATTTAAAAAGAAGCTCTATAAGAATAAGTACGACATTTATGTAGTTTAGTAGAACAAAAAAAAAATATATTTATCTAGGTGTATATATATATATATATATATATATATATATATATATATATATATATATATAAGTGGATCTGGGATCTCATACTTTTTTATTTTTTAATTTATTTTTTGAATATTTCTCTTCATATCAAAAGCGAAATAGTACATTACGATACTAGTGCGACAATCACCTGACCTCTCGCACGTGTGGTGTACACAACTTTTCGACACATCGTGCACAGAGAACGAGATTATTAGCCATCTAATGTAGCTCTGCAAAGATCTGGACGTACACACGTACTTGCACGAGTGGACAGCAAAAAGTGTGAGTTGCGTGTGTAGATCGAGGTCCTTAGAACCACAACAGATGGCTCATAATCGAGGTCCCCGCGCAGTGCGTGTCGAAAATCATTAGAGGACCATGTTTTATTTTATTTTCTTCAGAGAAGTCTTATAACGAAATTGACATTAACCAAAGTCTTTTGTGCGCTCTATTTATTTGTAGTAGGTAAAAAACAAAGGAAAAAATTTTTTTTTAAAGTATATTAATTTATGTTCTTATTTCTTGCAATCGAAAATGCACTGTATTGTTTCTATGGCAACGTCGTGTGAGAAAAACTTGGTTAAAAAACTATTATTCAGATTGTTAACTTTTACTAACGTACAAAATGGTTAATTTTAAGGTAACTTGGCTTGGACAGCACGCTATAACATTAATTAAGCTACGAAGGCAGTATTAAAAAAGTTATTAAATGTTGTTGCACAGAAAACTTTGAAGATGAGTCAAACTTATGTCAAATATCAGCTGAGACATGCTGACAATATTATCAGATAGCGTTTGTTGCAAAACAAAAACAAAAAAACACAAAATCAAAAATTCCCGCACGGAAAACTTTAATTTTAAACCATAAGCCGATCTTATTACACGGTTTGACAATGGGTCTTGATTCAAGCTCATCAACTATATCAGCTAGGCACTGCTTAAAGTCTTATTTGACAGTGTTTCTTACAAGAATACACGCTATCAAAGATATCCGTGTGGTAAGCCTTGACTTTAAACCACGAGTCGACCTTATTACAGTGCTTATCACAAAGTTACGAACTATCAAAGATCATTGCCGTGGAAACTTTGACAATAGGCTTTGAGTAAAGCTCTGGAACAATATCAGCTGGGCGGTGCTAAAAGTTTCATTTGACAGTGTTTCTTACAAAAATATACGCTATCAAAGATCACCACGCGGGAATCATTGGCTTTAAGTTTCCGAGTCAAACTTACAGGGGTCTGAGCTTAGGTATTGCTGAAAATCAGTAAGAACTGGTTTTATCAGACTGTGATTCCTGCAAAAAAAAACTATTAAACATCCCTTCGTGGGAATCTTTGACTTTTGACCACGAGTCAAGCTAATTAAAGATATTAGCTAGGCATAGCTAAAAATCTGCACCAACAGATTTTATCTGTCAGTAACTACGGCAAAGTTATGCGATGTTAAAGATCCCCGTAAAGGAAACTTTGACAATGGCCCTCGAGCGATGCTAAAAAAACATATTTTATCTGACAACTTTTTCTGCAAAAAAGGAAAAGTATGAAAAAAGTTATGAAACGTTGCTGCACAGGAAATTTTGACGATGAGTCAAGCTTATTGCAGATATCAGCTGAAAAATGCTGACAATATTATCAGACATCGTTTCTCGCAAAAAAAAAATACGCTATCAAAGATCCCTGCGCAGGGAACCTTGACTCCTTTTTTTTTTTTTTAATAAAGCTTATCAAACATATGAGCTGGGCACTGCTTAAAATCTTATTTGACAGTATGTTTTCTCAAAAAGTACGTTATCAAGAATACCCACACGAAAAACTGTGACAACGGGAATTTTGTAAACTTACACGTTAAAAACTTGGGTAAATCGTTGGATAATTTTTTATTACCGTAATGAAATTCCCACATTAAAAACAGAGACCTTGGCTCACACGTTGGTATACTGAACAACGCTGCCTCTCAAACTAACCTTTTCCAAAATTGGTGACTTAAATAATTATTTCCTTTAAAACTGTCCATTTTCGGGTCTTGCGCCCATGGTAACTTTTGTTTAGGAAAGAATAAGGGTCTTGAGAAAAAAATTATCTTCAATATACAATAAGCAAGTTGGTTACTTATTTTCCCTTCCACTTAGAGTCATTATTCGAGGAGTATGAATTTCCAGCCCTAGGAAAACTTATCAATGGCTGTTTGCCATATCCATTCCACAGCTTTAGTATTAACTCTTCATGTACCATAAGAAATATCCAAGCAATAAAAGATTGGATGCTGCAGGATAATGTTTGAAATGTAATGTACAAAGCAGTTTTTTATAATCAAAATATACTAATATTTAGGGTGCTAACGTACTACTGCACCTGTAGTTTCAATAAATAATTTTTTACTTTAATTTTCTACTGAAAATTTCTTTATCCCAAAATCTTGTATACAACATAAGCATAAGCATAAGAATAAACAGCTTATACCAAAAAAACTTCCCGTAACTAAAGCATCACAAGCAGAGAGAGCTCTGCATTTAAGTTGCTTGTAGTATAAAAATAATGCAGCACACGTGGATAAAGAAAAGCTGTGCAAGAGAAAGCTCCGTCTCCCAAAAAAAAACTATAGCAGCACGCTGATTATATCAAGTAGAGCGCGCAGATAAAAAAAGCTGTGCAAGAGGGAACTCAAACTTCCTCAAAACTCATATAGCACGCGCAAAGAGAGAAGTACAACTGCAGGAAAGGAGAGGTGTATCGGAGTTACCATGGCAATTGCGACACAGGTCTGTTTGAGTAGCCCTTGTTTATCTTCTAAGGTTATTATTGGATCGTATATTTTCTGAACGTAGCTATTGTATTTTTAAACTGATTCATTATTGCATGATTTTAGTACTTTTAGTTTGGTTAGTAATGTAAGTACACGACCGATACTGCTATTTATATATTTTAGTTCTACTAAAAATTGGTCTATTTATAAGAACAGCACTAAGCATAATATGACCTTGGTTACCTTTTCTTTTAACTTATTATCTAGTAAGCTGATAAAAAGATTTTCCTATAAAGGGCTTCTAGCTCAACATATCATTCTTACTTCTTTTAAGAAAGAGATAAATGAATAGAATCGCCATCAAATATTAGTACGTTTGTAGTCTGAGTGAATTAGTGAAAATGATGTATTCTGTAGTAGACGTTTATGATAAAATATTCCTGTATAATGTAAAAGTCACGTGCTTTAGTCTAAGACACTTAAATAACTTTTATTTGCCCAGCCTGATTAAAATTCTTTTGAAAAATGAGGCAGCGTTGTAGTTTTCTGTCTACAGTTATTATTGTCATACCTTGTATTGCCAATAACTCTATTCCTCCTGATAACTTGCTCTATTTAAGCTACTGGAACTCACGTTGGGTTTTAATGCAACGTAGTTTTCCCGTAGGTTTGTTGTACCAATAAGTATCTCAATTGTATTAGTGTAAGTGTTTAATTTGTGTTGTGTTTTACAGCCTATGTATCTGCTTCTCTTATTACATTGTAGAATTTTGTCTACTGTTTTAGTTGCACTATGTCGTTAAACTGATAAGAAAAGGATAAACTGATGTTCATCGTACTTCTCTTGTGGTCAGTAGCAGAAGCGAATTTCCCTCAATGATAGCTATCTATGTATTTTTTTGGGGTAACGCATCAGCCTTAATTTCGTTTACGCTTTGCCTATAAGAAAATTTCTCGCTTATCATATTTTATGTTAATTTTTTTATAAAAATCATATTTTCTCCTAAGAAGTTCTTATTTTGTGTCAGTCTTCTTTCATTAAGGTCACGGCTTTCGCTCATGCTAAGGCGTTATTTGTATTACTTTAGTTTCTGTTATATCACTTACATGTTTTTTAAAAATCTTTTTAGTTACATAGTTCTTACAAGTATGCGCTTTATGCTCCGCTTTTAATACATTTTTTTATTATGTTTCTTAGTAAAACAGGTGCTTCTAAAAAATATTCTGCGGATTTTTGATTGTAAGAAGGAAATGGACGATCTCTTTCCTTTGAAGTTTCACTCACTCTTTCCCTTTGAGCTAACTCTGATTTTTTTGATATCTTAGTTGGTTTTAGTTTCGGTTTTGCATAAGATCAGCGTAGATTTTATGCTTTCTACTTGGTTTGCCTCATTATAACTGATTTTTTTAATGAATTGCGCTTATTATTGATGAGGTTATATTAAACGTGCCGTTATAAGTGTGCTGTCATAATTGGTAATTTACGGTGTATAATTGATAAGAACTAAATTTGTCAATCTTATGAACTAAAAAGGGTCTTTTCTCTAAGCCAATTAAAAAAGTCCTCCTTTTTTTCATTTTACCTGGAAATGGGAGTGTTAAGATAAAATGAATATTGTAGACTCTGTAAAAGAGCGTAGACTAGAAGCCCCTGCGAAAGTAAGCATACCTCACTTAATCAGCTGATAAAAAGCACAGCTCAAGTTCAGGTGAAAAAGAGCACTGTTCACATGGACTGATAAGAAAAATCAGTGCCCTTATTATCAGCTAAAAATAACCACAGCTAATGAGCTTAGATAAGAACAAAGATAGCTCGTCGCATTTAGGCAAAAAGAAGCATAAATCAAAAAGGAGCCTGAATAATTAGACCCAGATAAAAACAAGCCCAGCTTCCGTGTTCAGGTGAAAACGATTACGGCTTTTTACATTACATGCCAGCACGCATACATAACTATGATGGCAGATTATTTTAATTATTTTTTAGTACTGCAATATACTTATACGTAGGAAAGATAAGGACTTTTAAAGCAAAAATGAACGTTTGAAAATAACTTGCTACTTTATTATTTGGCTAAACACGCAATCTACTTCACCAGCCATCGCAGGACAGCTGTCAGCCTTTGATCGTCTATTACTCAAAAACGTACTGGTAAATGACTTTTAATATTTTAACTGCTTCGCAAACACTGCTAAACACAAATACATTTGCTGTCTACACCCTGCACGCTGCATCCAAAATCTTGCGTGCTAAAATCACGTCGAAGAGCCATGACGTAACAATTGGGGGCTCGTCCTAAACAAAACCATTACCTTTTACATATTTACAATGAACAACCGCAACGCTGACGTACTCAGAATTTTACTTACTCACATTGGCAGAATTAAACCTACTTTTACTACAACGAGACAACTGACTCCTTCAGATTGTTTGACTTATTAATAAATTAAACAAAAAGACTGACCTGACAGTATCTATTTCGCGAATACTTCCATAACCAAGAAATTACTTGCATCCTTATCGGGAATAATAGACACGGAAATCGTCACAAGTGTTTGTCAATACAAATTTATATTTTAAAAGACTTACATACTCAAAATATAAATCCTTCGAAAGTAATAACTGTCGTTCAGCAAAAAAAAGCCGACTTAAACCGAGGAATGAGTAAACATGTAACGAATGACATGAAAAATACCGAAGATCATTTAAAACTAGACCTCAATACCCCAGTTAATCCATACATGAGAGCATCAGAGTTCACCAACCCTAATAAAACAAATCACAAATCTCGTTTCTTACTAAGCAATAATACAAATAAATTAACTAAAAACAGAATCACTCACACTTCAAGCACTGGCACACTTCCCAAAATTATGGAAACACCCAAAAATCATAACTCCAAAAATTTTACTTACAATAATCACTCCAGTTTATTTAAAAAGCCTTCATAGAGCACTTCCTTCCAAACTATAAATAGCTTGTATAACATAAAAAATCAAACTCTGGCACTTATTCGCAATTTTTTTATAAAAAATGCAACCAAAATGATACATATATACAACGGGTGAAACATTCCACTCTCCACTCTTTTAGACGGCTGCAGAGAATCAAGCCATATAATTACAAAAATAGACAAGTCTGTTTTAGTAAAATTTCTTTAAATTCGATTTTTGGAAGAAACATTACTCTCCACCAAAAAAAATGATTTTTGATATCATCGAGAAACTAGAAATTTTTTTTTTTTTAACTTTCAGATCCACAAAAATATGGCATTAAATAATGAGAAAAATAGCAGCGTTAAAATAAAAAAAATAAAAAAACGTTATCTCTTTTTTTTATACAGTTAAAGACACCACCTGAAAGTTAATTTACGTCACTCTCCGCAACAATCGAGTACATCGGGAGCTCTATACACAACCAAAACAGGATAAAACCACATAAATTACAAGAGATCTACACTGGGTTATAAAAGCATGTTTGGGCCACGTAAATAACCTTGAAACAAACAGAACTATTTAATTTATTAAAATTGAATGAGACTTACCACTACGAACCAAAATTTTAACAATAAACAGTAAAAATCATAACTAATAGACAAAGTCAAGATGTACTAATAAACTCAATGCAAACTCAAGAAAAATGAAAAATTAGTTAAAGACGAGGGTACACCGCAGCCAATTACTGGTATCGCTATAATAACAGCAAAGCTGAGAGACACCAAGCCATGCCCATGTAAAATGCTACACGATCTACAACCAAATGTCGTCAAAGCCACTCCCTTACACCATTATTCACACAGTCCCTAAAAAACGGTGTGTCATAAAGTCAACCATCACATAATAATTTTGCACCTTCGTACTATACTAACAATAATGCATCAAACCAATACACCCAGCAATAAACTTACAACTTAATGAATGATGATCGAAACAATTAAAAAGCTGGAAACTATTGCAAAAAAAAGGTCACTGAAAAAGTGAATGTAAAACAAAGGCTGACAATGACAAAATTAAGCTAGAGCCGATGGCATATGACTCAGGTTTCGTCTAAAGGAAAAGTTCGGGAGAAGCCAGAAATGTAACACTAACATCTTCCTAGAATAGACAGAAGTTAACAAAACCTTTTTACTAAATATGGAAACTGAAACAACTTTTGTAAGAATTAAGTTCAGTAAGATCAATCAACTCTTGTTGTTTATTTTCAACACTGGTATGAAGGCATTACTCTTAAAGAATCCGTGATTTCACCTAATTTTTCAATATAACATTTTGCACCGAAAAGGCATAACGAACGGAGAAATTAGAATCCAAGGGCACATCACTCTAAGCGTTTATGAATGCTTCTTTGAATTTTTCATAAAAACGGATAATTCCCTCATAGAAACATACGGCCCAATAGGATACTAGATGCTTTGTACTTATCGGGCACAAATTTATTACTATGAAAATAACTTGAAAATAAGAAATTACGTTATACCTATCGAAGCCAGAACAAATAACACAAGAGATTTTTAAAAACAGCGAGAAATTTCGATCGCACGCACTATTCCATAACTTTTCACACGTTAAAGAAACAGAGCTCTCTCACTCAGAACTTTCGAAAACTGCACAATCTGATCTTACTAGTACCCAAGAAACAAGAAATCCCAAATCATCAAAGATCTCCAAGATCCGAAATCATGAAATTAAAAATGACGCTCCAAAAGCCAAAATCCGAAATTATGAAATACGAAACACAATTCCAAAAACTGAAGTTTAAGATTCTGAAATAATAAATAATACTTAAAAATTTAAAATCCGAAATCATGAAATAAAAAGTAACATTATAATCACTAAAATCCGAAATCAAGAAATAAATAACTATTCTACGAACACTGAAATCTGAAATGAGGATACAAAAACTTCTGTGATAATCTTGAAAATCAGAAATTCGTAGAATCAGGACTCATGCAACCACGACACAATAACTTATAACTTCAAACTCAACAACAAATAAGTATCCTTTTTCAAAAATCGAGAAAATTCTAACCTCAAAAGATAATATTGTGGAACTGCCAATAATTGCAAAAGCATCAAAGCTGAAAATCATCATGACAATATATACGCACAACATCGGGATGCAAACGAAGACGAGTTGGAAAACGAACTTCTTGAAAGCCTCAAAAGCTTAGAAAAATTACTTATATACAAAAGTAAAGGCTGTGACCTCATTCAATATTTGAACCTACCTCAAAAACATCTCAGCACTAAATACCAAGAAGGACTACAAATATCGCAAAAACAGATAGGCACATATTAAAAAAAACAAGAACCTCAGAAAATCGTACAAGCGAAAGAACGCACCAACAATAGTATAAAAAATCTCAAATTACAAATAAAAGGAAAATATGCTTTAAACATAAAAAATAAAAAAGGCTTAAACACATCATTTAACTTGAGCTTAACTACATGTGAGCAAAATATTTTAAGTTTATTACGTTTCAAGCACATTGATCACAGCAAGCTAACAACCATAAAAAAAGATAACAGTAGACTATGCAGACAGGCTTTACTCGAAGGTGAAAGCTTATCTGCTATGAAACTTATAAAGCTTTACATCCCAATAGTAACGAGAACCCCCTTAAAATTATTCTTTTCCAGAAATCTCCTGTCTTACGAGAGGAAATAAACAGACGAGTCAAAGAAATGCTTATGAAGTCTTCCTTAAGCGCTTACGCGGTGCCTGTTTTCTGCATGCCAAAAAAGCCGGGATCTGATAGACAAAAAAAGTACAGAATCGTTACGGTCTTCAAAAAATTCAATGACATAATACCAAACTCCAATCATCTTGTACCCAAGTACCCAACATAGCAGTTGTTGAAGACAAAATCGGCGTATCTAAATAAAAAAAAGATTTATAAAAAGTGCACCAATATTTTAAGCACTCATGGTTGCCCTCATTTCAAACATTAAAAAAGCAGTTTATTTCTTTAACAATGTATACATTTACTTCCAAAAAATTTGATGAACACAGTTAAATTATCATATAATTTTACGAGCAACTGAAACATGCCAATTTACAGCCAGAAAAATGTTAACTTTTAGAACAAGAAATAAATTATCTTGGTCACACAGCTAGTAAACAAGGGCTGAAACCCAACCCAAAAAAAATAGAAGCAATTAAAGAACCTCCTTGACCAAAAAATCAAAAAAGCGTCTGACAATTCTTAAGATTAGTAGTCTACTACCATTGATTTATAAGAAACTTTGCAGAAATAGACAAATCATTAAATACGTTACTAAAAAAGGACAAAAAGTTCTCGTGGAACAAAGAAACTCAAGCAGCATTCGAAATACTGAGGAATAAGGTATTATTACCTACCATTTTAATCAACCCTGATTGTAAAAAATTGTTTATACTCACATCAGATGAATCAGGCTACACTATATGAAAGGTACTCTCACAAGAAGGAATTGGAAAAGATAGGCCCATCGCTTTTATATCTCGCACCTTGAGCAACTGAAGTACCTTCTTAAACGAAGCTCTAGCATTATTTTACTGCAAAAAACAATTTAGAGTATGCCTGTATGAAAAAAAGATTGATTTTTAATTTAATATAATATAAACCATTCTTCCAGAACGTTTACGCAGCCACATTATCTAGAAGCACAATCGACTTTCATATACTTTAACTCACCTGCACTAAAGAGCCTTAACTGGTGCCAAATACAATATGAGAAGAAACCCAGCAATACGGTACAACGACACGCCAAAGAAGAAGCCCTATCAGCTGTAGCTTCTAAAAAACAAAGACTCAGCAACAGCCAGAATAAAGGCCATGCACCCAGCTTAATAAATTTTGAAAACACTGAGCAAGAGCAGGCAGGCTCCTTCGTAGAAGCAGGGCAAACCGAGGGAAACTTGCCAAGCACACTTCGTATAACCAATAAAAGTCAACAGCAAGACCCGCATAACAGCGAAGAAAATTTCTTCCAAACCCTACCCTTTTGCGAAACATACAGTCTAGGAGAGCATGAAAAAAATTATACATAATAATAGTCAACTCATCCTTATCACGCAAAAAAACTAGATGATTCTTTGTACGAAAAAAATCTATAATAAAAAGGATAGGTGATTACGTTTACTTTACCGACAACCTCGGTCAACCATTGAATGGCGGAGCTCAAGATATCCGTACAATAAACAAATTACTCCGCTTGAAAAATTGGCACACCTAAATTAATTAAACCCATCCCCAATTTTTACATAATTTTACCCACAAGAGGTCAAGCCAAAGAAAGCATAACAAACATAACAACAGTTCTAAATTAGTCATTTATTAACTTAAACGAAATATGATTAGAAAAAAATTTATCAACAGTCAGCATCGCTAGAATCACCAAAGTAGAAAATATCATGTTTCAAAAAATATAACAGATGTTACAAAACCACCTTACACAAACCAAAATACGAATTAGTTAAGAAATAATACAACATCTATCTACCGCCACACAAAAGGTGTAACATTTTAAAAGAATTGCAAGACTCCACTATAGAAGGACACAAAGTGGTACTTAACACTTACAATAAACTAAAGCACAAATATTTTTGGGAATATCAGAAAAAATACATCCAACGATACATACAAAAATGCCTCAAATACCAACTGAAAAAAAAGTATGTGTGAAAACTAAACTAAAATTAATTACTACAGACACATTTACCAAACCCTTTTCCAATCTCGCTCTAGAGATAGTAGGTCCATTACCATTGAAAAATCGAACTATTCTATCATTAGCAGACGCTTTCGTTCAGAAATTCATTTGTATTTACAGAGAGCTCCAGCAGCCATTCTGACAGATCAAGGCACTAACTTTCTTCGTAAATTAATCAAGGGAGTAGCTAGTCAATTTAGAATCAAGCAACTTAAAACAACAGCGTTTTACCTCAAATTAAACAGTTTCCTTAAGAGATAACATTATACTTTTGTTGAATACCTCAGAATATTTATTACGAGAGAAGAACAGAGGAAAGAATGGGTAAAATAAGTGACATTTTATTTAAATACTATTAAACACAAAAGCACACAACACACACCTTTCGAATTAGTTTTTCAAAAAATAGCATGAATACCTTGTAGTGAGCCCCTCGAAGTAGATGATTCATTACCCACATACGCACAAAACATGACAGATCGACGCTCTGGACGAAGACTATGCCTAGATTGGCCCTGGACAAAAACTATGCCCTTTTGACGTTCCGGGCGAAGATTATGCCCTTTTTTTCTAGTCCAGACGAAAATCATACCCTTTTTTCGGTTACAGACGAAGACTTTAGTTTTTTTGAGCCCGGACAAAGACTATGCCCTTTTCTCGCGTCTGGACGAAGGCTATGACTTTTTTTCTAGTCTGGACGAAAAACTATGTCAATTTCTCTGAGTCTGGACTAAAACTATGCCCGTGTCTGGACAAAAACTGAGTTAAAAAACATTAAAGTATTTTTTACTGACCCTTCTTGTGTTGTACGTCTCCTAAAATGAATAAAAACCCTCCAGATTTGCTGATTCATGATTTTGGCGGCTAACAGCCACTAGTACGCTGGAAGAAGCTCACGAAAACGAAGCTACCAAAAACGATTTAATGTTTTATATTAAGGTTTCCTGATACTTGTATCCAAGTATCTACAGATACCTTTATAAAAAAACAACACTTATTCATTTTTCTCAGCAGGTCTAGTGGCTTTAGTATTTAGAGTTTATACAATTGTATGAAAAAAAAAATGAGCTTATTTAAAAGATTTCGTAAAGTGAATACATAAGAACTGTAGGCATAAGCCACTGTACTAATATGTTTAACTATTTATTCAACAACAAACATAAATGTAGTGTGAGCTTTAATTAATTTTACTCTATCCGGGGTCCAGAAAAGGTCAGTATCTTAGTCCAGACTCGGAAAAAATTAAAATCTTCTCCCGGATTAGAAAAAAGGGCATAGTTTTCGTCCAGACTATAAATAAAAAAAACATAGTCTTCGCCTTGACGCAATAGAAGGGCATAATCTTCGTCCAAGATCCCAAATGGGCACAGTTCTCATCTGGACTAGACAAAAGAGTATAGTTTTCGTCTTAACTCCGAAAAAGGGCATAGTCTTTCTCCAGAATCCCAGAAGAACATAGTTTTCGTTTGGACTAGAGTAAAAGACATAGTTTTTGTCTACACTTAGAAAAAAGGCATATTTTTTGTCCAAGCTTTGAAGTAGGGCATAGTCTTTGTCCAGGGCATTGAGATATAGTCACTTAACTAAATACTTTGTATGAGACTGCTCAAGAAAAATTCATTACAGTTAAAAAAAAGCAAAAAAAAATATACGATATAAAATCAAATTCTAAATTAATTAAAAAAGGAGACAATACATGACTCCTACAGGGCTCCAAAAGTAATAAATTTAACCATTTTTATTAAGGACCTACTTAGTGCTTGACACATGGGAAATCAGAAACGTAAAAAATTAAGATCAAGAAACACATAGCAAAAGTGTACACAGTAACCTCTGACGCCACTCATACAGTTTTCATAACCTCTTTAGAAATAAACATACATAAATAATAATAATAATTGTAATAATAATAAAAAGAATGCACACATACTTACCCACGCATACGCCACCTGCAGATACGTATACCTTTTTTGCTTGCTCAACGCTTGTGTATGTTATCGTTGTCGTATTTGTTTGATGTGCTGCAAAGATCATGCTAAGCCATAAATCAATAATATTAATCACAAAAAATAAGTCAAAAATTAAGTATTTTGTGAATGAAAAAAAACTCCAGCTATTGATCTTTTAAAAAATCGTCAACCGCGCCAAAGCAATCGTTGGATATGACTTCGGCCAATCTCTCACTAATTTCACAAATTTCTCTCTCGTCAATATAGGAAAATGTGCTATTCATAAATTGATTATAAATTCAACTAGAGTGCACCTGTCACTCATCCAGTTAAATGACTGTCTCCACACGTGTTATTTATTGCAAAATCAAGCTTAAGAGAGCAATACAACATTGCGGCATGTGGTCGCATAATTTAGTAGTAAAAAATGGGAAAACGGAATACCTCAGAGAAATAACACGAGACGAATGCAAAGTGACGCACTTACCCAGAAATATACCACTGTATGACAACATAATTAAAGACATTTCCATCAACAAAAAAAAAACATTTTGTAAAATTATCAGGCTCCGTAGGCTCTAACAGAGCCTTTAAAAACGCAGGATCATATACATACGCATATCGGGAATATGAAAAAGTATTTGTATCGAGTTACGCCACTATCACCATAGAAGTGCGTTACAATGCCATACATTTAGACTATAACAAAATAATACTTGAATCTGGAACGTCATGTACCTTCGTGGATGATCACTTCATGTACAGCGTTTATGAATACGCATTTTGGAATGTTAGCCTTATAAGCAGAATTTTCCCGCAAAAGAAGGCGTTGATATTATTAACAAAGATCTATTTACATGTGGAAATTCTAAATTCATTTTTATCAAAAAACACTTTAGAAAACAAATGAAAGAACTATACAGAGACGTACTGCTGTAATAATGTGAACTAGAAAGAAGAGAAAGCGCACTCAATATTGCCACCATTTCACAAGATAGTTTTGCTTGTCAACTTATTTCTGGTCCAGGTTACATAACCTAGCAATTGGTCCTGAATTTTTCACACTGAAAGCTGCTTTGCTTTTCTCAGTTCCAATCAAAGTAAAGAAAGTATAAGTAGTCACGTCTGGTGGTTTTGTACCTCAGTTGAAGAAGGGAATTAGAAACGGTATATAAGCCTAAATCCAGCGAATTTTTTTTGTTTTATTCTCAAGGCTCTCAAACTAACATTGTTATCTCAACTACCTTCAAAAAAAGTAAGCTGAGATAATGGCACCAACCAAACACAAAGAATTCACTTTGACTCTGGGAGACATGCTATTCATCAGCCTGGGGCTGCTAGCATATTGGATAGTCGCTAGCATAACGAAAATAAGAGCCATGAACGTCAGCCTCAACAAGGGTGAGAAACTTCGCAAGGGAAGAATCGGGACGAATGAACTCCAAAAAAGGTGGGAAAAACACGATAGTAAAAAGATCCTGTAGGCACTAAACAGCAGTTTGGCCCACATTCATCACCAACAGCAAAAACTGCCCCTAGAACGTTACAAAAATAAAATTTATTTTATAGTGAATGAAATTCTGTGGGAGAAAGAGTTCTTTCGCGACACCATCCAGAAAACCAGTCGAAGTTAGCCCTTGCGTTAGCTGAGGCAATGTAATGCGAACTAAGCTACTGGCTCACGCATCGCAAGATAACACCACTATCGGGACTCCCGAGTAACAACGCTTACGAGCTCCTTTGCTGACAACAGGACAGTCTCGCTAACTCTTCCAATTTCAGCAACTGTCAAGATTGCAGAAAGGGATTGACAGTCTGGTGATCCAGCCCACAATGTTACCATTGCTACATTAATTACAGATAAGAGAATGTGCAAGTAATGGGCATTTTAAATTGCACTTAAGAAGAACATATAAAAAAATTATCGACCCAGAAATACTGTTGGAGTTGTAGAAGTCTCATGGAGCTTAGTGAGGTTATCCTCTCTCCACCCAAATTGAATGACAAAGAAGAATAATATGTACCTTCTTCTTTCTTTTTTACAGAGAACGAAATAAAATGTAAATAAACATACATATGTTTATCCAGAGGGTACTTTTTCAGACAATCATAGTTATGTTAGGAAAATTATAGAAACAAAAGTGTAATTATGCGGACCTCCGCATAATTCTACCATGTTACTGATATATATTCTAGAATTATGTGAAGTCTATAGAAGTCACTTTCTTTAAACATATATATATCCCTTTACTATACAGTTGTATTGACAAAAGTGAGTCTCTTTTATCTACCTACTGTTACATTGATAGACCCATGGACTGTAATACATACTCTAAGCGTTGGGTATTTGTTTGGAAGATACGCAAAAACCACCGCTAAAGAGATACGAAAAGTTGGAACGACCCATAATCACTCGTCGCATACCAACACATACGCAACCATCCTCACACATTTGCAAGCACGAAACCAACCATCGCCCAAAAGCTAGAAGCGGGAAAAATTTCGTTTGAAACAGCTCTCTACATCTCTGGTAGGAGGCACGTATGTGCATCAGGCAGTACTTGCACACTATACTCAAATAGCTTTATCGAAGATATGGTGAGAAATTTATTACTAGACAATTCCAAATTCATTTCCGAAATCACCATTAAAGACCAAGCAACGTGAGTTTTCAAGGCTTCCTTTAGAAACTCAAACAATAGCATTTAGAATTGTGAAGTAAAAAACTTCATCGAACATTCTGAATGGGATCAAGTCAAAACCCGTGAACGAGAGCAAGCTGTGATCATCATAGCTGGTATAACATTCGCCGACCTTTTAGAGCAATTTCCATTAGCAAAAAAAGATTACGAGCGTCATGTAAATCCTCAGCGATGCAAAATTTGTCTGCTAGACATTAAACCCTGGAAAGATTTCTGTGCATGCATCGTGCATCATTTCCGAGGTAATGGAGGTGACACCATTGCAAGATGCCAGTTCGAGTGCCCCAACTCAGTACACTACTGGAACACACATAGTGATGCTCGCCGTCACTGTGAGTCAACTTTGAATAAATTGAACTTGAGCGTCGTAGCCCAGCGATAACCACCTTTCTTTTCTCCTGACATCTCATCTGAATGTCATCATTACTGCCTCATTACTCCATTAACCTAATATCATTGTCATCTACTGTAAAAATATTGTAAAGAAATTGTACCAAAGTACTGACAACAGAAATTAAGCGCATTTCCGATAGATAACCAAATCTATTGCTTAACTGTTATTCTTAAACACTGTTGTAATTAGTTAGTTCGAAAAGAAAAAAAAATTTATAATAAATAAAAAAATCATAACAAGTAAAAAAATAAGTTTATTAAAAAAAAAAAAAAAAATCCTAAGCCACCGCACTTCATGAGTACGTTACGTACCGTATCATGAAAAAGTAAAATAATTATTAGCTATTGTAATATGTTTTACTTATATGTAAGGATAACACTTCTTTGTATTCAAATCAAATAAAGCATATATGTGTGAAACGCAGGCCTGCTTTACCAGGCATAAGCTTGCCCGGTGAGTAAAAACTTAGGGAAGGCGCATCACGTCTAGTGACGTCTACCCACAGTCGGTATCCCACATAATTTTGATATGTGACATATATATAATTTTGACATCCAGATAATCGAATTTACCTCCACTCCTTGAGTAACCATTAATTCTACCCCTAATTATCGATTAAATTTAGAGTTAAAACAGAACTGCACCCTGGGAGCTCGCTCTCTGTACTGGAGAAGTAGCTGACCAGTAGACTAGTAGCAGGTAATATCTAAAGTATGTTGTATCAGTAAACGTTTATCTAATTGTTTGAAGTATATCTACAATATTTGTGATTAAATAAGACAAGTTTCATTAACTATTTAAGTAAACTTTTCATTTCTTATAATATATTACTGGCTCAACACTCATTCTTCACTGGCTATCACAGGAGAGCTGTTGGCCTCTGATTATCTATTACTTAAAACGTACTGGTAAATGACTTAATATTTTAACTACTTTGCAAACACTGCAGAACACAAGCACATTTACTGTCCACGTACTGCACCCTGCATTTTAATACTTGCATGCTAAAGTTGCGTTGAAGAGCCATGCCGTAATACTAGCAAGGGCCGATAAATAAAGAATGTTGCAGAACGCTAGCGTATCAAATTGTTATTATAATTTAATCTTTCATAGTTTTAAATCTGAACAAGAAGATTAATATTATCGTTTGAAAGCTAGTTTCACGCACACATCTCGCAAACATTTACTCAAGAAATGTTTCACTTTAATTTACTTAAAATGCAGAAATCGATCTAAAAATTTAGGTAACTTGAGCAAAATTTTTGACTCCAAAATCCATTTAACAAGAGTTAATAAGGAATCTTAAAAAAATACCTTTACTCCCATTCATCAACCTTACTTTTAACGTAATATTCGAGGAAGCATTATAATATAATTTCTATTTATTTATAGTTGACGAGACAGTTATGACATAGGATTTCAATACCACTTACAATACAGGCCAGTACTTATTTTATCCCATATAAATTATGTTTTGAGAATTTTGGAATTGTGCATACGTTTAATTAAAAAAAATTTCTAATTTAATTAAGTTGAAAAGAATATTTCTGCATTTTTTGTGTATAAAACCTTGGTTCAAAAACTTTGAATCTAGCGAATGTTTGTTCCGAAAAAGATTCCCTTAATACTAATAGATCACATAATTTGTTACTTAAGTCTCAGTCCCCACACAATAAACTGTGCTATAAAAACGTAATGATGTGTTGATTAAATTTTTTTTTGAGTTGCTTCATTTTCTATCTTACAACAAAGTGTTAGTATTACATTTAAGTGTATTGCTAGTTAACATGGCAGATGAAACTGCATATATTCAAATCTCACTCAAATAACAGTGTAATGCATAGAAGCAGCATAACACTCTACTTTTCTTATTAGCTTAGCTTGGAAGAGCAATCATGATGAACTAGAAGCGTAACAGTTTGTAAGTTTTATTTATTTATACAATGTGCTCCTAGGTGAGAAGCATTGGCAATTAGAAAAGCCAACTGGCTTGTAGTATTATTGGAAAATAAAATATGCTTTCAGACATGCAAGCATTGGTGATTAAAAACTCAACTGTTTCGTAGTATTATTTATGAATAGAATCGGCTCTTAGGCAAGCAAGCATCAGCAGTTAGATACCGAAGAACTCTTTAGTATTGTTGATACATAAAGTTTTCTCTTCATCAAGCAAGCTTTGGTGATTAAAATATCAAACTGTTCTGGAGTATGGTTTACATATAAAGAGTCCCTAAAAGTTAAAAGCATCGGTGAATAAAGAAGTCAACTTTTTTCTAGTACTATTTAATACTTAAAAGGTCCCTTAAGCAAATTAGCATCACTGATTAAAATCAACCAGCTTTCAATATTATTCATTATTAAAATTTGCCTTTAGCAGAGCCAGCATTAGCCATTTAGAGTCAAACAGTTTTTAGTATTACCAGAAATTATTTGTTTGTAAAATCTGCCCTTTAGTCGGAATCATTAGAAGAAAAATCCAATTTATTGTAGCATTATAAATGAATAAAGTGGAACCTTGGGCAAGTAAATATAAAAGATTAGAAGCTTAATAGTTCTTTTAGTATTGGTTATCAATGAAATATGCTCCTGGCCAATCAAGCATTACTCATTAACAACCAAGCTGTTTCTCAGTATCATTTGATATTAAAACGCACCCTTAGGCAACAAAAGCATTAACTTTTATCAACCCAACATTTTAAATGCATTATTACATAATGCAATGTGCTCTTTAGCAACAAATTGAGCAATCTCACTATTTTTAAGTACAGTTAATTTACGAAATAAATCCTCGTGCAAGCAACCATCAGCGATAAGCAACCTAACCAGTTAAGTTGGAGATAATGGCTTACCTAAAGTCACATTCTATTATCAAATAATACTGTAACCAATTCAGTTTTTTATCGTTGATACTTGCTCTCCTAATGGCATGTTTTATAAACAAATGATATTAGAAAACAGCTCAATTTCGAATCACCAATGCTTCCTTAGCTAAGAGAACAAATAACAAATAGTCCTAAGAAAATTTGACTTGTCAATTACCAAGGCTCAGTGATGTGAAGGCGTGATGAGGTGAGTTTAACAAAGTAGATAAATTCTAAGTGACTGTGTTACTATTTACTTACTATTTGCATACTTAAATTTGCAAACATCAAAAAATTAGAATCTTCACTGGGATGTTTTACGTATTTTTTTAAATTTAGTTTTTTTAGCAACATTTTACAGCTTTACTGAGAAATGTAAGTCACTAAGTCATTATAACAACAAAAACGAGGTATGTGTATCTCAAACTAAAATGCTTTAAACAAGTTTTGTTTGTGGCTCAGTGTTCAAAAAATGGTCGTATCCTTAAGAGAGCAACATGCCTAATTTTTCCAGCATGGTCTGGATAGAAATGTTCTTAAAACAAAGCAGTGCTACCAAGACCTAAGTTGCTCAATAGTACAGCGCTTGCTTTCTGACAATCCTGCCTAGAGGGCTTGAGTTTGAGACCTTAATTTGAATAAGCTTGTGGTGTTTCTCAAACGACCTAATTACTAAGGTATCATATAAATATATATGTAAGCAACTTGTATGATACCTGTTACCATGGCATGCAGATTTGCAGATAATAGTTAAAAATAACGATGCCTCAAAAGAAGGAAGTGGATGGATTATTCTTTCATAGAAACATTAACGTATAAAAAAGACTTACAACAAACAATGGAATATTTATGGCAAATTAAGGTCGTATACGTACGTATGTACCTACAGTCATTCAACAAAAACAGACAAGACATGGAATTGCTGAACTAGAATATTTAGTCGGTGGAAAATTTTATACATGTATAAAAATATAAACATCTCAATCACGTCAAACCCTATTATCTTAATTCTAAATTCCATGTGCCTAAAACGTAATCATTTTAACTTAAGTATAAAAATAAGAATTTGTAATGAATACATTTATTATTTGCAGTAAATTGTATGATTTTGCAGCAACAGAGTCAAAATATTACTTGTATTATTTTTCCAATCTTTGAAGACGAATAAAACGCTCAAAGAGTTTGATTTTTATAATAAATATGATTTAAAGATATAGAGTTATTAATAAACTAAGGTAAATTATATTTTTCTAATGAACGCTAAGTACTTCTTACAAAAATTTTAGTAGTGACTAATCGTACACAATTAATTAATTTTTTGAGTTGAAGTAAAATAAGAAATTTTTCGATAAAAGCAATAAATAAAATAACTTGGCCCTTGCTTTAATGGTTTTCGTGCATATTTTTGTTATAAAAAATTACACATTGTTAGAACTATTAAACTACAAAATAACTGTTATTTAAAATGTATACTTTTTTTAAATTTATAAAAAAAATTTAAAATAAAGAATAGCCTGTTGAATAAGTGACACATTTAAAATTTTCAAAGCGTATAATTACCAAGTATCTTATCTCAAAGTTTTTTTGGAAAAAGTTACTTAATTCATTTATTTAACTTAAAAAAAATTTGCTGAGAACTGTACGACAAAGAAGTAAGATAAAAGTAAGAAAGAAGAAAAAGCATCACAGATCAAAAAATCCTAAGACTATTTTTATCCATTTTGTTTGGAACACTTACAAACAATCTATAAAAATTAATCTATGCACACACTGATGTATTCAAAGCATCTTTATACGAGAAACTTAAAGTAAAAGTTTAGTACATTTAAGGTCATCGTAGTATGTTGTCGAAATTTTATATCTATCCAGTACTTCTCAATATAAGCGATATCTAATGTATTTGAGGTCTAAAGAAAAATACTTAAAAAATAGTGTTTTTTAAAAAAGTAACAACATTTTCATGAAAGCACTTGTTAACAAAACTAAAGGTCAGGTGAGTTAAATAAGTTAAGTTTATACTCGTACGGAATTCCAAGACTTTGATACACTGGCAAAAATAAGTATTCTTTCTAATAAATGTAAATCCTTGGAAAAATCTGAGGTCAAAATATAAAAACAATAAAATTTTTTCTTGTCTTAAAACGTATATTTTGTACAAAACTGACGGTATAATACTGTCTAGTATTTATATTTAAATAAAATCCATTTAAGTAACACAGACTTCTGACTTATTCATAAATAATACTCAGAAGAGTTGACTTGCTAATTAGTGACGTTTGCTTGCCCAAACAAATTTTCTTGATATATTAACTACACTAATAATTTTTGCTTGCCTAAGGGCACACTTAATTGATATATATTTTTGAAAATAGTTTTTTTTTGGCCAATGCTTGCTGGCTAAAGGGCATATTTCCTTAATAAATTATCATAAAAAAAACTGTTGAGTCTTAAATCACTGATGTTTGTTTTCCTAAGAGCACATTTTGTAAATCAATCACATGAAAAAAAGGTAGGACTGCTTAATACTGATGCTTGCTTGCCTAAGAAAATACTTATTGTTAGATTAATGCGTGTACTATAACTGTATGATTTAAACTGGCACTAAAAATCTAAAGTTAATATTATCTTGACTGTATAGTTTTATAGTGTACACAAATCTAAATGTTAGAGCTCAAGAAAGTATCATTTTTTCGTCATGCAAATACATATCAGGAAATAAATGGAGTGGGAAAATTTAATTTTTAAATTGTACTAAAAATAGTTAACTTGGCAGTTGCCAATACTTGCTGATTCAAAAAAAGTTTTGTTAATTAGCTATACTGAAACACAGGTTGGCTTAGAAACGCTAATAACCACTTGCCTTAGGACATATTTGATAAATAAATAATACTTGTACAATGAAACACAGTTTAGCTTCTTATCGTAGATGTTTGCTCACCTTAAGAAAAATTTAATTAATAATAAATACTTCAAAATAGTTGGGTTACTAATTAGCACACTTTTTCCATAAATAATAGTGAGCATTCAAAAGTCTTCTAATAGTTTACACAAAACATATTTGTCATTACGATTTTGTCATTACTATAAGTATTATCATCATATTATTGTTTCCATTCTTATCAGTATCATTATAAGATTTTTTTTTAATTTTATCTTTTCATGTCATTTTGTTATCAGTTAAGTTATTATATAGTTTTAAACTTTTATTTTCATTGTGATACTACTATAAATAGTAGTCCATAAATGTCATAATTATAGTAACTTTTTCATTTTTACCAACATCATTATTATTACAATTACTATAATTATTTTCAGTATTATTACTACTGTGAGAATAACTATCATTATAATGATTAAGATGACTCTTATAATTATTATTAGTCTTATTATTATTTATAATTTGAAGTAGTGTTGTTATTAAGCAAGATATATCTATATTTATAGCGATTTAGGGCTATTACTATTTCTATTCACTATTGGAACTATTTAGATGCCATACCGGTATCATAAGTGATCAGAATTAAACGTTAAATGTAGCATATAGGGATAACATTTTTTTAACAAGAATTACTAAAGTTAGCTAAGCCTGGTGAAAGTAGGTATTTCAAGGAAAAATTAATGTATGACTATAATAAATTCTTTTCAACGTTTATCTAATTTTAATAACTTTAAAAAATAATCTACTAATCAATTGAAGCTAACTGTATTTTACTCACTACATATTTGCTATTTATTTATGGCACAAGACTTGCAGAAAAATAAGAAGTTACCACTCTTATAATACAGGCCATTTTATTTACTCTCGTACTATTTTTGTGACCAGATAAGTAATTTATTCAATTAAAAATTATTATTAAGTTAACGGCAATAATTGATGAAATGTCTTAAATAAACTGTAAATAACCCTTGATAGCTTTTTTTTACATGCACAAATAAAACTCATGTCATGGACCCGCAATTTTTTTTTATCCAAATACGTGAGCTGTGCTCCTTTTCCTCTTGAACTAATGATTCATTGTTGTTCTCTTCTGAGCTCTTAAGCTATCTTTTTTTTTTAATGACACGGATCGATATACTTTTAAATTATAACTAATGTTCGATACTTTTTTCCATTAAAATATACATAGCTTAATAACTATGTTCATATATTAATAAATAGCTTTCTACGCAATCCTTAACCATAAAGTTTTAGGTGCGTTGATTTTGTTATTATTATTATTACTATTATTATTATTGTTATTATTTTTACTTTCATTATTGTTGTTATTGTTAGTTTTGTCATTATTATTTCTATTATTTTTATCATTGTGACTAAATGATTGTTTTTATCATTATTATTATAACTATTATTATTAATATTATCATTATGATTATTAGTATTATAATTATAAATAATATTATCATACTAATAATAATTCTTATTACTTTTATTTATGAATATGTAAAAATTATTAAAATATATAATACTTAAAAAAAACTGAAACTTTATGTAACGTAAAACTTGATACTTTTTGGTAACATAATAATTGAAGGGTTATTTGGTTGAGGAAAATGAGGAGACTACTCAAATGATTTCAGAATAATAAAATACGTTTATAAGACTGACTTGGTTAAACTAAAAGACGACTGACTACAACGGACTTTTCAGAACATACAGACTTATTTTTTGGGGAGAGTGAAGTATAGCACGTACACTTTACTAGGGTCAAATAAAAACTAAGGCACACCTTACTGGCACTGTTGATACCTCTACTTAAACACACACACACACACAATCACATATGCATATAGCCTATCAATACAGTCGTGCACTTTAGTAGTCCCGCTTAACTTAAGGTAGCTAATGCACTATAATAGTACAAAAAAAGGCATATTCTTATGTCACATACTTGGATTAGTTTAATTTTCAATTTTCCATGGCACTGAAATCAAGGTTCAAATAGGCCATGGATCACAGTCATCCGGCGAATACCTTACTTTTTATCTGAAACACAATGTGTCATGCTAATAATTTATTTTGGTTACGGACTTCATTAAAAATATGATTTCTGAATTTTTCGGGAGCTCGATAGGCAAGGGCTTTGTAAAAATGTCTGCCGTTTGTTCTTTGGTGCTCAGCCACCTTACATTTACTCTGCCATTAGTGACACATTCCAATGTTCATGAATTTCTGTCGTATGTCTCAATTTCCCACTGCCACTTCCATTAGAATCTAGTTCCGCTGCCTTGTTATCGCACCATAGGTCAGCCTGACATGTTGACAACGCTACGTAGGTCTACTTGTGGCTTCTCTAAGCAACATAATCTCCTAGGAGTTTGATAACGTATCCATTCATTATCAGAGAACCTTCGTAATCACCTAAGCTAGCATTTTAAAATGCTTTCAAGTTATTCTGCCTTCCTAAGTACCTCAGACCAAGAGACTAAGTACCAGCCAGATATCTAAATACTCTTTTAACCATGTTCCTGTCTTTAACAGTCGGATTTATCTGATGTGAACTTAGTATATTCACTGCACAGATAATGTCAGAAAGCAACGAAATACGCAACTAATACGCAAGCAAGACGTCTTACGTTTGAGTCGAAATAAAAAATTTTATATCATTATCTTAAAAATTGTTTAATAGATGATAAATTCATTAAATGCTAAACCTCTTATTTTATTTTATAAAAGGTAATCAGCCGAAAATACCCTTAATAGCTTTTTTTTACATGCACAAATAAAACTCATGTCATGGACCCGCAATTTTTTTTTATCCAAATACGTTAGCTGTGCTCCTTTTCCTCTTGAACTAATGATTCATTGTTGTTCTCTTCTGAGCTCTTAAGCTATCTTTTTTTTTTGATGACACGGATCGATATACTTTTAAATTATAACTAATGTTCAAAACTTTTTTCCATTAAAATATACATAGCTTAATAACTATGTTCATATATTAATAAATAGCTTTCTACGCAATCCTTAACCATAAAGTTTTAGGTGCGTTGATTTTGTTATTATTATTATTACTATTATTATTATTGTTATTATTTTTACTTTCATTATTGTTGTTATTGTTAGTTTTATCATTATTATTTCTATTATTTTTATCATTGTGACTAAATGATTGTTTTTATCATTATTATTATAACTATTATTATTAATATTATCATTATGATTATTAGTATTATAATTATAAATATTATTATCATACTAATAATAATTCTTATTACTATTATTTATAAATATGTGGAAATTATTGAAATATATAATTCTTAAAAAAAACTGAAACTTTATGTAACGTAAAACTTGATACTTTTTGGTAACATAATAATTGAAGGGTTATTTGGTTGAGGAAAATGAGGAGACTACTAAAATGATTTCAAAATGATAAAATACGTTTATAAGACTGACTTGGTTAAACTAAAAGACGACTGACTACAACGGACTTTTCAGAACATACAGACTTATTTTTTGGGGAGAGTGAAGTATAGCACGTACACTTTATTAGGGTCAAATAAAAACTAAGGCACACCTTACTGGCACTGTTGATACCTCTACTTAAACACACACACACACACAATTACATATGCATATAGCCTATCAATACAGTCGTGCACTTTAGTAGTCCCGCTTAACTTAAGGTAGCTAATAAACTGTAATAGTACAAAAAAAGGTATATTCTTATGTCACATACTTGGATTAGTTTAATTTTCAATTTTCCATGGCACTGAAATCAAGGTTCAAATAGGCCATGGATCACAGTCATCCGGCGAATACCTTACTTTTTATCTGAAACACAATGTGTCATGCTAATAATTTATTTTGGTTACGGACTTCATTAAAAATATAATTTCTGAATTTTTCGGGAGCTCGATAGGCAAGGGCTTTGTAAAAATGTCTGCCGTTTGTTCTTTGGTGCTCAGCCACCTTACATTTACTCTGCCATTAGTGACACATTCCAATGTTCATGAATTTTTGTCGTATGTCTCAATTTCCCACTGCCACTTCTTTTTGAATCTAGTTCCGCTGCCTTGTTATCGCACCAAAGGTCAGCCTGACATGTTGACAACGCTACGTAGGTCTACTTGTGGCTTCTCTAAGCAACATAATCTCCTAGGAGTTTGATAACGTATCCATTCATCATCAGAGAACCTTCGTAATCACCTAAGCTAGCATTTTAAAATGCTTTCAAGTTATTCTGCCTTCCTAAGTACCTCAGACCAAGAGACTAAGTACCAGCCAGATATCTAAATACTATTTTAACCATGTTCCTGTCTTTAACAGTCGGATTTATCTGATGTGAACTTAGTATATTCACTGCACAGATAATGTCAGAAAGCAACGAAATACGCAACTAATACGCAAGCAAGACGTCTTACGTTTGAGTCGAAATAAAAAATTTAATATTATAATCTTAAAAATTGTTTAATAGATGATAAATTCATTAAATGCTTAACCTCTTATTTCATTATATAAAAGGTAATCAGCCGTAAATAACCCTTAATAGCTTTTTTTTACATGCACAAATAAAACTCATGTCATGGACCCACAATTTTTTTTTATCCAAATACGTGAGCTGTGATCCTTTTCCTCTTGAACTAATGATTCATTAATGTTCTTTTCTGAGCTCTTAAGCTATCTTTTTTTTTTAATGACACGGATCGATATACTTTTAAATTATAACTAATGTTCAAAACTTTTTTCCATTAAAATATACATAGCTTAATAACTATGTTCATATATTAATAAATAGCTTTCTACGCAATCCTTAACCATAAAGTTTTAGGTGCGTTGATTATGTTATTATTAATATTACTATTTTGATTATTGTTATTATTTCTACTTTCATTATTGTTGTTATTGTTAGTTTTATCATTATTATTTCTATTATTTTTATCATTGTGACTAAATGATTGTTTTTATCATTATTATTATAACTATTATTATTAATATTATCATTATGATTATTAGTATTATAATTATAAATATTATCATCATACTAATAATAATTCTTATTACTATTATTCATAAATATGTGAAAATTATTAAAATATATAATACTTAAAAAAAACTGAAACTTTATGTAACGTAAAACTTGATACTTTTTAATAACATAATAATTAAAGGGTTATTTGGTTGAGGAAAATGAAGAGACTACTAAAATGATTTCAAAATGATAAAATACGTTTATAAGACCGACTTGGTTAAACTAAAAGACGACTGACTACAACGGACTTTTCAGAACATACAGACTTATTTTTTGGGGAGAGTGAAGTATAGCACGTACACTTCACTAGGGTCAAATAAAAACTAAGGCACACCTGACTGGCACTGTTGATACCTCTACTGAAACACACACACACACACAATCACATATGCATATAGCCTATCAATACAGTCGTGCACTTTAGTAGTCCCGCTTAACTTAAGGTAGCTAATAAACTATAATAGTACAAAAAAAGGCATATTCTTATGTCACATACTTGGATTAGTTTAATTTTCAATTTTCCATGGCACTGAAATCAAGGTTTAAATAGGCCATGGATCACAGTCATCTGGCGAATACCTTACTTTTTATCTAAAACACAATGTGTCATGCTAATAATTTATTTTGGTTACGGACTTCATTAAAAATATGATTTCTGAATTTTTCGGGAGCTCGATAGGCAAGGGCTTTGTAAAAATGTCTGCCGTTTGTTCTTTGGTGCTCAGCCACCTTACATTTACTCTGCCATTAGTGACACATTCCAATGTTCATGAATTTCTGTCGTATGTCTCAATTTCCCACTGCCACTTCTTTTTGAATTTAGTTCCGCTGCCTTGTTATCGCACCATAGGTCAGCCTGACATGTTGACAACGCTACGTAGGTCTACTTGTGGCTTCTCTAAGCAACATAATCTCCTAGGAGTTTGATAACGTATCCATTCATCATCAGAGAACCTTCGTAATCACCTAAGCTAGCATTTTAAAATGCTTTCAAGTTATTCTGCCTTCCTTAGTACCTCAGACCAAGAGACTAAGTACCAGCTAGATATCTAAATACTCTTTTAACCATGTTCCTGTCTTTAACAGTCGGATTTATCTGATGTAAACGTAGTATATTTACTGCACAGATAATGTCAAAAAGCAACGAAATACGCAACTAATACGCAAGCAAGACGTCTTACGTTTGAGTCGAAATAAAAAATTTTATATCATAATCTTAAAAATTGTTTAATAGATGATAAATTCATTAAATGCTAAACCTCTTATTTCATTTCATAAAAGGTAATCAGCCGTAAATAACCCTTAATAGCTTTTTTTTACATGCACAAATAAAACTCATGTCATGGACCCGCAATTTTTTTTTATCCAAATACGTGAGCTGTGCACCTTTTCCTCTTGAACTAATGATTCATTGTTGTTCTCTTCTGAGCTCTTAAGCTATCTTTTTTTTTTAATGACACGGATCGATATACTTTTAAATTATAACTCATGTTCAAAACTTTTTTCCATTAAAATATACATAGCTTAATAACTATGTTCATATATTAATAAATAGCTTTCTACGCAATCCTTAACCATAAAGTTTTAGGTGCGTTGATTTTGTTATTATTATTATTATTATTATTATTATTATTATTATTATTATTATTGTTATTATTTTTTCTTTCATTATTGTTGTTATTGTTAGTTTTATCATTATTATTTGTATTATTTTTATCATTGTGACTAAATGATTGTTTTTATCATTATTATTATAACTATTATTATTAATATTATCATTATGATTATTAGTATTATAATTATAAATATTATTATCATACTAATAATAATTTTTATTACTATTATTTATAAATATGTGAAAATTATTAAAATATATAATACTTAAAAAAAACTGAAACTTTATGTAACGTAAAACTTGATACTTTTTGGTAACATAATAATTGAAGGGTTATTTGGTTGAGGAAAATGAGGAGACTACTGAAATGATTTTAGAATGATAAAATACGTTTATAAGACTGACTTGGTTAAACTAAAAGACGACTGACTACAACGGACTTTTCAGAACATACAGACTTATTTTTTGGGAAGAGTGAAGTATAGCACGTACACTTTACTAGGGTCAAATAAAAACTAAGGCACGCCTGACTGGCACTGTTGATACCTCTACTTTAACACACACACACACACAATCACATATGCATATAGCCTATCAATACAGTCGTGCACTTTAGTAGTCCCGCTTAACTTAAGGTAGCTAATAAACTATAATAGTACAAAAAAAGGCATATTCTTATGTCATATACTTGGATTAGTTTAATTTTCAATTTCCCATGGCACTGAAATCAAGGTTCAAATAGGCCATGGATCACAGTCATCCGGCGAATACCTTACTTTTTATCTGAAACACAATGTGTCATGCTAATAATTTATTTTGGTTACGGACTTCATTAAAAATATGATTTCTGAATTTTTCGGGAGCTCAATAGGCAAGGGCTTTGTAAAAATGTCTGCCGTTTGTTCTTTGGTGCTCAGCCACCTTACATTTACTCTGCCATTAGTGACACATTCCAATGTTCATGAATTTCTGTCGTATGTCTCAATTTCCCACTGCCACTTCTTTTTGAATCTAGTTCCGCTGCCTTGTTATCGCACCATAGGTCAGCCTGACATGTTGACAATGCTACGTAGGTCTACTTGTGGCTTCTCTAAGCAACATAATCTCCTAGGAGTTTGATAACGTATCCATTCATTATCAGAGAACCTTCGTAATCACCTAAGCTAGCATTTTAAAATGCTTTCAAGTTATTCTGCCTTCCTAAGTACCTCAGACCAAGAGACTAAGTACCAGCCAGATATCTAAATACTCTTTTAACCATGTTCCTGTCTTTAACAGTCGGATTTATCTGATGTGAACTTAGTATATTCACTGCACAGATAATTTCAGAAAGCAACGAAATACGCAACTAATACGCAAGCAAGACGTCTTACGTTTGAGTCGAAATAAAAAATTTTATATCATAATCTTAAAAATTGTTTAATAGATGATAAATTCATTAAATGCTTAACCTCTTATTCCATTTTATAAAAGGTAATCAGCCGTAAATAACCCTTAATAGCTTTTTTTTACATGCACAAATAAAACTCATGTCATGGACCCGCAATTTTTTTTTATCCAAATACGTGAGCTGTGCTCCTTTTCCTCTTGAAATAATGATTCATTGTTGTTCTCTTCTGAGCTCTTAAGCTATCTTTTTTTTTTAATGACACGGATCGATATACTTTTAAATTATAACTAATGTTCAAAACTTTTTTCCATTAAAATATACATAGCTTAATAACTATGTTCATATATTAATAAATAGCTTTCTACGCAATCCTTAACCATAAAGTTTTAGGTGCGTTGATTTTGTTATTATTAATATTACTATTATTATTATTGTTATTATTTTCACTTTCATTATTGTTGTTATTGTTAGTTTTATCATTATTATTTCTATTATTTTTATCATTGTGACTAAATGATTGTTTTTATCATTATTATTATAACTATTATTATTAATATTATCATTATGATTATTAGTATTATAATTATAAATATTATTATCATACTAATAATAATTCTTATTACTATTATTTATAAATATGTGGAAATTATTAAAATATATAATACTTAAAAAAAACTGAATCTTCATGTAACGTAAAACTTGATACTTTTTGGTAACATAATAATTGAAGGGTTATTTGGTTGAGGAAAATGAGGAGACTACTGAAATGATTTCAGAATGATAAAATACGTTTATAAGACTGACTTGGTTAAACTAAAAGATGACTGACTACAACGGACTTTTCAGAACATACAGACTTATTTTTTGGGGAGAGTGAAGTATAGCACGTACACTTTACTAGGGTCAAATAAAAACTAAGGCACACCTTACTGGCACTGTTGATACCTCTACTTAAACACTCACACACACACAATTACATATGCATATAGCCTATCAATACAGTCGTGCACTTTAGTAGTCCCGCTTAACTTAAGGTAGCTAATAAACTATAATAGTACAAAAAAAGGTATATTCTTATGTCACATACTTGGATTAGTTTAATTTTCAATTTTCCATGGCACTGAAATCAAGGTTCAAATAGGCCATGGATCACAGTCATCCGGCGAATACCTTACTTTTTATCTGAAACACAATGTGTCATGCTAATAATTTATTTTGGTTACGGACTTCATTAAAAATATAATTTCTGAATTTTTCGGGAGCTCGATAGGCAAGTGCTTTGTAAAAATGTCTGCCGTTTGTTCTTTGGTGCTCAGCCACCTTACATTTACTCTGCCATTAGTGACACATTCCAATGTTCATGAATTTCTGTCGTATGTCTCAATTTCCCACTGCCACTTCTTTTTGAATCTAGTTCCGCTGCCTTGTTATCGCACCAAAGGTCAGCCTGACATGTTGACAACGCTACGTAGGTCTACTTGTGGCTTCTCTAAGCAACATAATCTCCTAGGAGTTTGATAACATATCCATTCATCATCAGAGAACCTTCGTAATCACCTAAGCTAGCATTTTAAAATGCTTTCATGTTATTCTGCCTTCCTAAGTACCTCAGACCAAGAGACTAAGTACCAGCCAGATATCTAAATACTCTTTTAACCATGTTTCTGTCTTTAACAGTCGGATTTATCTGATGTGAACTTAGTATATTCACTGCACAGATAATGTCAGAAAGCAACGAAATACGCTACTAATACGCAAGCAAGACGTCTTACGTTTGAGTCGAAATAAAAAATTTTATATCATAATCTTAAAAATTGTTTAATAGATGATAAATTTATTAAACGCTAAACCTCTTATTTCATTTTATAAAAGGTAATCAGCCGTAAATAACCCTTAATAGCTTTTTTTTACATGCACAAATAAAACTCATGTCATGGACCCGCAATTTTTTTTTATCCGAATACGTGAGCCGTGCTCCTTTTCCTCTTGAAATAATGATTCATTGTTGTTCTCTTCTGAGCTCTTAAGCTATCTTTTTTTTTTAATGACACGGATCGATATACTTTTAAATTATAACTAATGTTCAAAACTTTTTTCCATTAAAATATACATAGCTTAATAACTATGTTCATATATTAATAAATAGCTTTCTACGCAATCCTTAACTATAAAGTTTTAGGTGCGTTGATTTTGTTATTATTATTATCACTATTATTATTATTGTTATTATTTTTACTTTCATTATTGTTGTTATTGTTAGTTTTATCATTATTATTTCTATTTATTTTATCATTGTGACTAAATGATTGTTTTTATCATTATTATTATAACTATTATTATTAATATTATCATTATAATTATTAGTATTATAATTATAAATATTATTATCATACTAATAATAATTCTTATTACTATTATTTATAAATATGTGAAAATTATTAAAATATATAATACTTAAAAAAAACTGAAACTTTATGTAACGTAAAACTTGATACTTTTTGGTAACATAATAATTGAAGGGTTATTTGGTTGAGGAAAATGAGGAGACTACTGAAATGATTTTAGAATGATAAAATACGTTTATAAGACTGACTTGGTTAAACTAAAAGACGACTGACTACAACGGACTTTTCAGAACATACAGACTTATTTTTTGGGGAGAGTGAAGTATAGCACGTACACTTTACTAGGGTCAAATAAAAACTAAGGCACGCCTGACTGGCACTGTTGATACCTCTACTTAAACACACACACACACACAATCACATATGCATATAGCCTATCAATACAGTCGTGCACTTTAGTAGTCCCGCTTAACTTAAGGTAGCTAATAAACTATAATAGTACAAAAAAAGGCATATTCTTATGTCATATACTTGGATTAGTTTAATTTTCAATTTTCCATGGCACTGAAATCAAGGTTCAAATAGGCCATGGATCACAGTCATCCGGCGAATACCTTACTTTTTATCTGAAACACAATGTGTCATGCTAATAATTTATTTTGGTTACGGACTTCATTAAAAATATGATTTCTGAATTTTTCGGGAGCTCAATAGGCAAGGGCTTTGTAAAAATGTCTGCCGTTTGTTCTTTGGTGCTCAGCCACCTTACATTTACTCTGCCATTAGTGACACATTCCAATGTTCATGAATTTCTGTCGTATGTCTCAATTTTCCACTGCCACTTCTTTTTGAATCTAGTTCCGCTGCCTTGTTATCGCACCATAGGTCAGCCTGACATGTTGACAATGCTACGTAGGTCTACTTGTGGCTTCTCTAAGCAACATAATCTCCTAGGAGTTTGATAACGTATCCATTCATCATCAGAGAACCTTCGTAATCACCTAAGCTAGCATTTTAAAATGCTTTAAAGTTATTCTGCCTTCCTAAGTACCTTAGACCAAGAGACTAAGTACCAGCCAGATATCTAAATACTCTTTTAACCATGTTCCTGTCTTTAACAGTCGGATTTATCTGATGTGAACTTAGTATATTCACTGCACAGATAATGTCAGAAAGCAACGAAATACGCAACTAATACGCAAGCAAGACGTCTTACGTTTGAGTCGAAATAAAAAATTTTATATCATAATCTTAAAAATTGTTTAATAGATGATAAATTCATTAAATGTTAAACCTCCTATTTCATTTTATAAAAGGTAATCGGCCGTAAATAACCCTTAATAGCTTTTTTTTACATGCACAAATAAAACTCATGTCATGGACCCGCAATTTTTTTTTATCCAAATACGTGAGCTGTGCTCCTTTTCCTCTTGAACTAATGATTCATTGTTGTTCTCTTCTGAGCTCTTAAGCTATCTTTTTTTTTTAATGACACGGATCGATATAACTTTAAATTATAACTAATGTTCAAAACTTTTTTCCATTAAAATATACATAGCTTAATAACTATGTTCATATATTAATAAATAGCTTTCTACGCAATCCTTAACCATAAAGTTTTAGGTGCGTTGATTTTGTTATTATTATTATTACTATTATTATTATTGTTATTATTTTTACTTTCATTATTGTTGTTATTGTTAGTTTTATCATTATTATTTCTATTATTTTTATCATTGTGACTAAATGATTGTTTTTATCATTATTATTATAACTATTATTATTAATTTTATCATTATGATTATTAGTATTATAATTATAAATATTATTATCATACTAATAATAATTCTTATTACTATTATTTATAAATATGTGAAAATTATTAAAATATATAATACTTAAAAAAAACTGAAACTTTATGTAACGTAAGACTTGATACTTTTTGGTAACATAATAATTGAAGGGTTATTTGGTTGAGGAAAATGAGGAGACTACTGAAATGATTTTAGAATGATAAAATACGTTTATAAGACTGACTTGGTTAAACTAAAAGACGACTGACTACAACGGACTTTTCAGAACATACAGACTTATTTTTTGGGGAGAGTGAATTATAGCACGTACACTTTACTAGGGTCAAATAAAAACTAAGGCACACCTGACTGGCACTGTTGATACCTCTACTTAAACACACACACACACACAATCACATATGCATATAGCCTATCAATACAGTCGTGCACTTTAGTAGTCCCGCTTAACTTAAGGTAGCTAATAAACTATAATAGTACAAAAAAAGGGATATTCTTATGTCACATACTTGGATTAGTTTAATTTTCAATTTTCCATGGCACTGAAATCAAGGTTCAAATAGGCCATGGATCACAGTCATCCGGCGAATACCTTACTTTTTATCTGAAACACAATGTGTCATGCTAATAATTTATTTTGGTTACGGACTTCATTAAAAATATGATTTCTGAATTTTTCGGGAGCTCGATAGGCAAGGGCTTTGTAAAAATGTCTGCTGTTTGTTCTTTGGTGCTCAGCCACCTTACATTTACTCTGCCATTAGTGACACATTCCAATGTTCATGAATTTCTGTCGTATGTCTCAATTTCCCACTGCCACTTCTTTTTGAATCTAGTTCCGCTGCCTTGTTATCGCACCATAGGTCAGCCTGACATGTTGACAACGCTACGTAGGTCTACTTGTGGCTTCTCTAAGCAACATAATCTCCTAGGAGTTTGATAACGTATCCATTCATAATCAGAGAACCTTCGTAATCACCTAAGCTAGCATTTTAAAATGCTTTCAAGTTATTTAGCCTTCCTAAGTACCTCAGACCAAGAGACTAAGTACCAGCCAGATATCTAAATACTCTTTTAACCTAGTTCCTGTCTTTAACAGTCGGATTTATCTGATGTGAACTTAGTATATTCACTGCACAGATAATGTCAGAAAGCAACGAAATACGCAACTAATACGCAAGCAAGACGTCTTACGTTTGAGTCGAAATAAAAAATTTTATATCATAATCTTAAAAATTGTTTAATAGATGATAAATTCATTAAATGCTAAACCTCCTATTTCATTTTATTAAAGGTAATCAGCCGCAAGTGATCTGTTGCCATAGTGAATGCTTGTGATGCAACAACGAGTTTACTATGAACTAGAACAAATAATTAAAAATTGTCTGATGTTGGTGTTCCACCTAACTATTTGATTGTTAATGTAAGGGATGGTTAGTGTTTTTTGAATTTCTAAACAATCTGCTTATTTTCAACGTTGATATGCTCATTAGTATGCACTTTTGTAAAGACGCCATTATGACGAATCCTTTTGTTAAAGATACGTACAACACCAAAATCCTTCTTTCAAGTGGCCCACTAGAATCTCTACCTTTTTTGCCCAGTGACTGATTGAGGGTTAGTTCTTACTGCCAATAATTATTCTTGTTGCCTCGTCTTTCACTTGATATCTTTGTGAGTCTGATTAATTTTTCTTTAACAAAAGCATTAAGACCAACTGTTTTATTCTCTGCTTTAAACGTTTTCTGAACCCAGTAGCAGTACTAGAAAGATTAATCTTCACATGTCGTCCGGATAATGCGTCTGCATTTTCGTAAAGCAAGTCCACTCCATAAATGTATGGATTGCACTTAGCATCAATTGTGGCTAGCTGCAAAGGTCGCAGATAAGGTGTAAGAATTTAAAACCACCGTGGTCCAGAATCTCTCCCACAAATAGTTGGTTGCGTCAGCCTTAAAAACATGCACTGTGTATTAATTCTTACAGTTCACATCACTACTTACACACCACTATTTACTAATTGTATGTACCGTCACAAATTGTATATTGAACCTACACTATATGCACGTAATATGTATATGTCCATTGACATGACAAACATTATATGTGCCACGTAGAACAGTTTCTGAATAAACTACCTTTTTAGAAAACTTGTGTGTGTAAGGTTATCTGGTGTCTTTATTAAACAGGCTTTGAATTTTCAAAACTTAAAAATTGCATGAAAATGTGCTTAAAACTTTACTATGTATCATGTTAAGTTCACAATGTTTATATTCTTATCAAAAACAAAAGTATCCACAACTTCACATTTATGTGATAAGTCTGATTGATTTTAAGTTTGGTAAGACGTCTTAGTAAAAACTTGAGAAAACAACATTATCTTATGTACCAAATAGTATTTACTTAGTTATAAGTTAAACTCATGATGACATGTTTTGCGTGTTCTAAGTTGAATACAATACTTTCATGGTAAGTAAACGTATTTATCTTTAGTACATGGTGTTGTCTTGAAGAAGAATTAGTTTTAATAAATCAACATTTAAGTACAATAAATTAAAGTTATATTTATTAATCTACTATTTTTACTAGTATTATTTTTGGTACAGTATATTGCACAAAAACTAAAAATATACATTATTTACCAAAACTAGCTTGTCATAAGTCTTGACTCTATGTGGTTTCTCTGACAAAGGCCTAAAAACACATTACTTTTTAAACATGTGTTCACATATTTTGTTTGAAGTAAAGAATTCAAAATTAATAATAAGTTTTCATCAAATCTGTTTTTCTTAATTCCGCTCGTAAAAACTTCAAGAAAAAAAAGTTATGTATTCTTATCAAGTAACGAAATAACCAAAGTTCAGGAAGTAAATAACAATTAGGAGGAAAAATAATTTCTGGCAAGAAAACACCAGTAATTCAAATTTCAAGTTTGACTTATTTTCAAGCTTTCTTAGTAAAACTTTATTTTCTGAATGTGTGACTATAGAGAGTGATTCATAACCTTATACCAGCTTTTTTCTCAATAAACACATGAAAAAAAGTTTGTCTACGGTTAATAAATATCTGGTCGTTTTATACTCCCAAAATTATAACACCTTTTAGTAGAAAATTTTAAATGTTTTTTAATTTGCTTACTTAGGGCGTAATGTATAACTTTACGTCCTAAGTATATAACATTGTACTTCAACTATGTTTCTCAGGATTTCTAAAAAAGTAACAGCGTAGATTAACAGGATATCCACTATAGTAATGTTGGCAATAGGATTCTCAAGAACTGAGGGTATTAAGCATTACCATTTGTATCAGCACTAAACACGCTTTATACCGCAAGTTTTGCTTAATTTTATGTAAAATAATAACACAAAGATCAGAAAACTACACAGAGATGATCGAGGTTTAAGATATTATAGCTGATATATGAGTACGAAAGAAAGAGAGAGCGTGATAATGTTATCTCTCTTGCACTCACGTATCATCGACAATATTATAAAACTCGATGAATGCTGAAAGAAAATAAATAAGTTGTCAACTTTTGTGACTCATCACATATCACGATCATACCTGATCTGTCATTAAAAAAAATACATATGTGGCATAACTATTAAAAATCGTATCGAAATAACAATTATACGCCTAATGTTCTGATTATACCACTAGTAATGATTAATTCTTATGATTCTACATTATTGTATTATGTTAAATTAACACGGTATTTTCTAAGTATATATTTTATTACGTTTAAACCAATTCTTATGAAATACAAAAAAATGGAAATTTATTAAAGAATTTTCATTAGCAATGAATACAAAATTAACTTGTATTTCTCTATTAAATACACTCACTATAGTTTGTATCTTATCACTGGAATAACGAGTAAACTAACTTTAATGTTAGTGTGTGTGAGCTCCCGCAAATACATTGAAAAAAAAAATTTTTAGATACGGGTTTTCCAATGACATACCTAAATTGTTGAAAATTTGATGAGTTCTTCCTGAAACACGTTTACTCAAAATTAGCGATTCTAAGAAAATTCTGTTACTAGAAAAACTCTATATATGGTGTCATTACTGCATAAATGACATAAAGCAAGTAAATAACAAAATAATTTTTTAATAAGAAAAGACTTATTTAATTCCATATCACTATGTATGTATCAAAAGCCAGAAACTACCAGCTATTGGAACCAATTTTACGAATAACTTATAAGAATAATTAAAAAACCAAGACAGTTATGAATTAGAAAAAACGTTCTTAAGAATTCAACACCAAGATTAATAGTAATCAATGAAATTCTTACTTTTAAATGAGGGCAAGTGTGACAAAACTGTATTTTATTGATGGTTCAGAAGGTTCTTTAAAAAACCTTTTAGTGCAAATTATTTATTGATTATTTTTCGTAAATAAAAAAAGTTAATTATATTGCTTTGCCTTGAGAAGTTCTGATTTCATAATCCAAAGAAGAAATGAGTCATTAATAATTTCGATGACCATTAGATAATACAAACATGGGAAGTTCTCATTTAGAATGTAAATTTGGATGAAGAAAGTTACGTGAAATACAAGTACGTATTTAAAATGAAGTTTTTATAATTCCTAAAAAAGCCTTAGGAATATTTGACAAAACATTAAAAGACTGAAGTAATAATGACTTGCTATTTAGTAGTAAAACAATCATCCAAGGAGGCAATTTAAGGCAAGGATTTCCAGTAGTCAAGCATGCGTGTAAAACCTTCATGGTTAGCAAAACTATATCCATAATACATTACACTTATTTTTATAAAAAATTTAAATATTTAAAAATAATATGTGTTATGTACATAAATGATTAGCTTTTTTGTCCATTAAAATTAGCAATGGAACAATAAAGTCATTTGATTCTTTAATGACTGTAACAAGATAATTTTTACAACTGACAATAAATGACTTTCCATCTTAAACAACAAATTTTTAGTTTAATTTAAGAAATTTAGCATGTGTCTTACAGTCTTAATTACGCAAAATATGATGGTAGTGATCACACAGACAACGATTTTAATATAAATACTCCTATTAAAACTCTCAATAACATACATAAAAACTCTCAATGATATACACGAAAGCTTACAACCACACATATGAAATGTAAAAGTATATGCTATTGTTTGTTAATAGGAAACTTGAGTACAGTTAATTGCTTGTGAATTGTAATAAGCCTTTGAAAGAATAAATAATTAAAATATAAGGCTAGAGCAAAAATAATAACTAGAGAAAAAAAAAAAAATCAAGTTATATTAAATACGAATAATAGATGATGTTTACTGATTATATTATAAAGAAAAAATTTTTTAATGGTTTTAGCTTTTTCTTTGTAAATTAATAAATTTTAGAGCCAAAATTTAAACAAACTATGATATCATTATAAAAATATCATTATTTTTCAACGGTCAACTTTATTCATTACTTTTAAAATTCAAGAACCCAAATAATAAAAACAATCAACCATAAAAAATGTAGAAAAAAAAAACATTTTTATGTTCAAAAATTAAATAGTTTGATTTTTTAGTAAATTGTCACATACAACTCTCATACTACTATAATTGTTTTTTTTTTCTTGATGTCCATTAGATCAACCTTCCGTCCACTAACTTAAAAAGCATGTATGAGATCAGACACTATTTGGTGTGTGTACGAAAGCCCGTATGGCTCACCTCTATCGTGGTACGAGTACTGTCTCTTTTCTCTCTACTCGTAGAACAAGAGCAGTTGTTCTTCTCTCCACTCATTGTACGAGTGCTATTTCTATACTCCTCTTTTTAACAAAGTTCTAGTCTATACTAGTGGTGTTTATTTTATGACCTTACGGATTCAAAAGCAGAACATTTTTTGTTTCCTATACCACGTGTTAACTACAAAATATTTATAACAATTGCTGACTCTAATAGTACAGTGAAAATATGCTTTGAATAATGCGTTATTGCCCATGCAAAAGTTGCAAACGTACTCTCCCAACGCGACAAGTTTAACTTGTAAAAAGAGCGGCAAAAGTATAGGTCTTCTGGTGGATTTTGAGTACATTTTTATAGTAAAAGATGTGGAAGAGTTACTTTACCCATTAATAAAAAGTTAGTGCTACCAAACATATAACACAGGTATATAAACATGTTCTGCAATATTAAGTCTAATGTGGTGTAATTTATTTTCAGAAAACATAGCTATGACTGGAACAACTTCAAAAAGGGTGACAGAAATCGCTGCTTTGGTAAATAATCAGTAATCTTCTGAAATAGAAAGTTCATCAAAAAAAAAAAATGAAGCAAACAATGGAAGTTAACTCTGGTTGGAAACGTAAGTATCAATATATAAATAAATTCATTTAAATGAGGTATCCCCTTGGTTGAGCTAAGAAGTTTTTCTTAGAAGTTGGAAAAAACTACGAACTAGAAAATTTTAAATAACATTTAGTTAATGAAATGGAAAAAGAGAGTAACAAAAGTTACTTTAAAAATTTCATTATTGATATTGAGTTTTTTAATAACACGCTATACTCAAGTTTTACAAATGCAAGAGAAAAATCTTGTGACTTCTGGAGATTTGCTAGAAATGTCCTAAAACATTCAAATGGTGTACTTTAACTTTATCTTTTTACAACCAAACCTCTTGTTTTGTCTGAAGAAAATATTAAAAAATAAAAATGCTTACCAAGAAAATCATGAAGCCTTGAATATTATCTTGACTGTCTCTCAAAGTCAGTAGATAATACCTCGCATCAAAAAAAATGATCAGCAGAAAAAAGACTATAGATGAATCTGTCAATCAAGTCACTGAGAATGCTAAGATTCCAGGTGATTGCGGTTTGACTAATTTAAGAAAAAAATTAGTAGATACAAAGCTTCTGTTCCAGTCATTTACCAGAGCAAGTCTTCGAAATATTCAGTAAGGATGTTGGGCGAGGAGGTTTTGGGATTATTAATATAGGATATTGGTCATACTTGAGTAGCTGTAAAAAAAAATACAAATTTCATCTGATACTAAATATCAAATTCGTGAAACTTTTTAGACATTTTTAGACATTTAGACATGTTAAGATATCCGTATATCATTTCTTTGATGGTTGTTGGTGTTGACATATTTTGTTTTTACCTCATTACAGAATACTTTAAAAGTGAGACATTAAGTGGCAGTCTTATTGAATCTAAAAGTTATATATATCTTACTAATATATAAAGCAGAAGCGCTAAAACTGTTGTAATCGCTAACCGCGAAAACTACTGAACCGATTTCGTTGAAATTTTGCACACTGATTCATGATACTTCCTAGATGGTTTTAGCATAGTTTTTATCTTAAAAAATTTAATAACAATAGCAATAAATGAGCTCAAAGTTTTGCAAAAATATGCCAGCTTTTCTCTTTAGTTCAGTAAAATCTGCTAGGTGGCGTCGACATACAATCAAAGCTACCTGCAACATAATTAAATAAGTGTGGTTATAATAGGCTGGAGCGTCTCCATAGTGTTGTAGTCGAGTTTCGGCAACTCAACGAGCTGCATAGAGAATGCTTATGATAGTCTTGCAGCTGGGTATCCCGATTACGGACGACACTTTTCTCTAAGGGGGAAGGGACCTAGGTGTCTATTTACCCTGAAACTCGATTAGTGCGATCCAAAAAAAAGCTAATTCCAACCGATTCCATCTCTGCCACAATACCAGGAGACATATGTAGCCAGAGCACAATCTGGTTCAACTCATCAGAGTTGTGAGGGAGTCCCACCATCCTACCTAGTGCAGTTAGAGAATTTGTGGCTACAAATGTAAGCAAGGAAAAACAGTTCTAAGTTCTGAGGGGCATGGGCAGCCACAACAGCTACCTTCTTGGTCGTCGCGTCCCCAATGCGCTTACCCACATGTTCCCATCTAACGATGAGCGGTTGGTTATCCGGGGAACGACCCGAAGACGAGATACTCTTTGGTCAGCAGCGTACCTTCCTCCATTACAGTCTCCGTACATCGAGACTCCCAGGGTAAGAATGAAGCAACCGTAGCCAGCTCTTCATCATCAGGAATAAGAATAGCCTGGAAGTCTCACCACTGGCGCTTTTTAGCGCCATTATAAGTATTTACGTCCCCTACTTAACCATTACTTTCATCGGTTCTTTTTAGGATCCACCTAAGTGTAAACTACCTTGCCAACAAATAAATTTTTATTACCATTTCCGGAAGCGATTCGTCGACTAAAAGACTGTATTAACTAAAGACGGGCACTATTAAACCAAGTCAGCCATTCACTAGCAGATGTCACCTGCGGAGTTGTTCTTCGCAAGGCTGGAAAACCCGGTGACCGACGACCCTATACTACCCTCTCGACTCTAAGCATTCAACCAGGAATCACTGATCCTCTCCAATGTCTGCGTTGGACAAACCTATAACAGCTATGAAGGAAAAAAAACTTAAGCCAACGGAATAGCCTCCCCTGGACAAGTATCACTAACCAATCTCCCCATCTAAGATCATCAAAACAACTGAATCTGTAAATAAAAAAGGTGCTTTAGACACCAACGTCTTCGACGTTATACCAGGAGACGTTGGGAAAGAGCACTACAACTAGCCCCAAAGCTTCGGACTTTGTAATTTTTCTCCCAATCAGTCTGGGTCTTCAACAGCAAGCCAGAGAAGATCACCCTGAGGTATCCAGGCAGTCACAATTTCTGTTAACTGCAGTCAAGAAAGAGTTAACTTAAAAAGCTCACCGGTCTTTTTTAGGGCCATCGGACGTCGAACTGCCTTGCCAACAAATATATTAGAACTCAACAAAGTTGACAGAAAACACACTTTAGTGGTCACACAAATTTTAAGCATGCCAAAAGTCGCAAGAGGGTTAATCGGAAGAAAAACTTCAAGTGTGTCTAATAAATACAATTTTACTTAGGCGTCACGAAACTGACGCAGAAAATTTATCGAGATTAAAACAGCAGCGTCAAAATCGACAACTGAAGAGTCCATTACGTGAGAGATCAGCTTTTCATTGTACCCTTACAGCAATCTCTGAAATCTTTAAAGATCATACTCCAGATTTTTTAATGAGTAGAAAATGTATTTGTATTTTTGTGGCAATAAAACTGTAGAGTTTAAGGTCCAGGACTTTGTTGCTCTGGTAATAAAGTTGTGATATATGAGAAAAAAAGTTTTTTTTTAATATAAATTTTTTGAGGGTTTAAAATCTTAACAGCTTTAAAAAATAGCCGTTTTCGTGAATTACACGGGAGAAACTGTAAATCAACGGCTTCTTATAGCCACCGATTATTTTATGGCATAAATAACGCACGGTACTTTTCAGCTTAATAATTTTTTTGAGTTTTTACACCTTATTATTTAACCAAATAAACTACATGGATTCCGAAAAAATATGTTTTTAATAAGAAGATTTTTGTTCTGAGATGTATCAGGAACATGTGTAAAATTTCTAACTGAAAATGTTTCACATTACATGTCAACACACTACGGTGTTTTATTTAGTCAGTCTCGGGCGAAGCCGAGACGGGGGGCTGCTAGTATATATATATATATATATATATATATATCCTTATCAATGGTGACTTATGTGGATATTATTATGTAAAAAAAGGTTATTATAAGGACAAAATCGTACATATGCGGACTGTCCTCATGACTTTTAATATTATTAGTATATATTCTAAAAGCCCGTAAAGTCTTCAGAAGTAACTTGACATAAAGATGTGTGTGTGTACGCGCACGCACGCGTGTGTGTGTGTGTGTAAAGATCAGCTCCATAGCACTAGCACTACTTTTCTAGGTTAATCTCCACAAAGTGGTAAATTTAAAAGATAGGAAGAGAAGTCTCGTCACTCTCAGCGTCACCAGCTTACAATGTATACATGCACGTATATTATGTGTGTGTAACTTGTTTGCAGAACTATGGATGCAACCATAAAAGTGTGCATATAAAATGAGTGTGTGTGTGCGTGTGTGTCTACCTCTTATTTTTACTATAAAAGTATGCACTTGCTTGCCTGCGTGCATGTGTGTATATGATATTGTAGTTCAAATAATTATTATATTTACTAGTTAATAAAAATATTTTAACAAAGTAAATTAACACATAATTTTTTTTTTGTATAGCTAATCGGTGTAGATAGCCAGTATCGGTTAAGCAAGTTTCTATAATATTGTATAACCTCTAAATATTACAAAATACGCCATATCTTTAAAAGGAAGCAAGATAGAGCAAAAATAACTAGTTTAACTGGGTTCCTAAAGGTAAGAAAAACATCGTGGCACACAAAAGAAAAGGTGTTGAATTATGTAAAAACGTGACGTTTATTTTGAGAATTTTTATTATTTCTCTACAAAATTAAGGTGAAAAATTATTAGAAATATGTTGGACATATTTTTTATTTGTTGCCCAACAATAACCTTGAAAATTATTTAAAAAAATTCCTGAGCCTCTCATAAGTAACAAATGTACAAGAAAGACCTTATTGAACTGCCGTAACCAGAAAAAAAAACATATTCAACTCACATGTATTAACGAACTTTGTATTTTACAGTATACATGTAATTTCCACACACATGCGAGAACTTTGTTTTTACTATGGTACTTCAAGTCTCATACGCTGGTTTTTTCTTTTGCAAGTTTTTCTTTGTGATTGACATGATTTCTTGGCTCCAGAATATTTATCACATAGTATGCAAAAAGTTTAGCTCAAAGTTTACAGAGGTTAGGGGATCCCATTCAGTGACGCTTGAAATCATTTTTTTTAAATATATGTATGGACATACAAGCTTTTTGAAAATACTTGTCCCCATTTTCCTTGCATTATTAAACAAAAAAAAAAAACCAAAAAAAAATACAGATCAATTTGACAACACAACAGATTTTTTTAAAAGTAATCTTTTATAGAAACAAAAATGGGGAGGTATAAGGTCTCATTAATGAAATTGTAAGTGATATTTTATTAGGTTTCATGTTAAATTACAGTTCCTTAAGGTAAACGTATTATAAAGGGAACAGTTAAACAATGTGCAATTGTTTCCAATATTGCTCAAGTTATTTTAAGTATACTTGTAATGCTTGAATGAGAGATTTCAAAATAACCTATGTGTTATGAACGTTTAGAAGATTCACTCACTGGCATGTACTACAATGCTATTGAAAGAAGTGGTACTACAAGAAAGTTTGTTTTAATTCTTGAGACATAATTATATTTTAAGTATTAAATATGAAATACAAATAGGTGTGTAAGCATGACATTAGTGATTTTATCAGTGTAGGTGGTAGGAAATTGTATTTAAATTATCGAAAGTGTCATGCCTAGTGACATCTACCCACTTTCTGTACCAAAAACTATATGGTATTCGTCACCTAGCTACCACCCCCATAAATCGATACCAACGCACGCTCGGTGCATCGTGTGCTCACCAGCCATTGCTGCTATCTAAATCCACCCCCGTAAAATGCAACAACTGGCTTATGCCTGCAGCTGCACCTTTTTTCCAAGAATATGTTAATAAAATTTACCTCCACTCATTGACTCACCACTGGTCTTACGCCTGATTATCAATTCAGTTGAGGGTTTACATAGAACCGCGCCCTGGGAGATCATCCACTTTTCTTTAGAATCCATCGACTAACAAACAAGTAGCTGGTATTAACTACAGTAAGCTATGTTATTAAACTTTCGATTGTCTAAATTTTTATTATTATATTTGTAATTTAATAAAGCAAGTCTTGCTGACAATTAAGTTGAGATTTTCCTTTTTTAATATTACATTACCGGCTTACCAAGCAATTTACTTCACTGGCCAACCCAGGAGAGCTGTAAGCTGCCAATTATCCATTACTCGTATAAGTACTGGTAAATAACTTTATACTTCAATTTAATTACAAACACTGCTGAACACAAACGCATTTGCTGTCCATGCACTGCACGCTGCATTAACAGATTTGCCCACTCAAAATATAAATCCCTTAAAAATAATAACTGCCATTCAGGAAGAAAAAGCCATCGACGACTTTGTCCAAGAAATAAGTAAACTTTCAACGAATGACACGAAAATTACTGAAGATTTTTCAAAAGAAGATTAGACCTCAATGATCTTCTTTATCTATACATGAGAGCATCACAGTTCACCAACCCTAATGGAGCAAATCACGAATCTCGATTATTACTAGGCAAAAACACAACCTAACTTACTTGAAATGAAATCACTAATACATCAAGCACCGGCACACTTCCTAAGATTACAGAAACAGCCGAAAAGCATAAGTCCAACAATTTTACTCACAATAATTACTTTAGTTTTTTTAAAAAGCCTTTATTAAGGACCCCTTTTCGAACTATAAATAGCTTGTATAACATAAATAATTCAACTCTGGCACCTATTTGCAATTATTCTATAAAAGACACAGTCGGAATGACACCTGTAAGCGGGTCAAACATCCCACTCTCCACCTTTTTAGATGGCTGCAGAGAAGCATGCCACTTTATTTTCAAAATAAACAAACCCAATCTTGCAAAATAAATCAAAATGGGACTTTCAAGAGAACCATTACACTCCATCAAAAATAAAATTTCTGACACCATCGAAGAAATAGCAATATTTTTTACAAACATTTTTGGATCTGCTAAAATATGACATCAAACAATCAGCAAACTAGCGGCATTAAAACAGAAAGAACTAAAAAGTATTCTCTTCTTTATTAATAGAATTTAAGGCTCCGCCCAAGAATTAATTAAAGCAACTCTCCACGACGTTCAAGTACATCAGAAATTCTACGTACAACTAGAACAGGATAAAGTTAAATATTCCATAAGAAGGTTGCACAAGGAAATAAAAGCACGTATGGGCCACGCAAACAACCTAGAATCTGCCACAACCCAAGCGATAGAAATCGAAAAATACTTCACGTGTTAAGAACCCGAATATTTACAAAAAACTTAAGAAATCAAAACTAATAAAAAATCTCAAGAAGCAGAAATAAAGTGAATCCAAACTCCAAAAAAATGTCAAATTTGAGAAAGATGAGGGCTTGCAACAGGCTATTGCTGGTATCACTATAATACAAGCTAAGTTGACTCTGACCAAGCTACGCCCATATATAATGCTACACCATTTACCACCGACTGTCATCCTAGCCACTTCTCCATACCGTTACGCACTCAGTCCCCAAAAAAGAGCGAGTCATGGAGTCAACCATCACATAATGATCCAATACCTACATATAAATCCAACAATTATGTACCTAAACAATACTCACAGCAACAAACTTTGAACTTAATTAATTATGATCGAAGCAATAAAAAACGAACAACTATTGCAAAAAATTAGGTCAGTGGAAAAGTAAATGTAAAAAAAGCCTAAAACAATAAAATCAAACAAAAAGCATCAGGAACTGACTCAGGTTTCTTTCAGAGGGGAAACTTTGAAGAAATCAGCAATGTAATACTAACATCTTTCCAAAATGAAAAAAAATTCACAAAACCATCTTACAAACTAAAACCTGACGTGACCCAAAAAGAATAGAAGCAGTGACCAAAAAATCAAAAAAACGTCTGACAAGTTTCAGAATTAGTAGGCTACCACCGTCCATTTATAAAAAATTTTTCTAAAATAGCAGAACCCTTAAACATGCTATTGAAAAAGGATCAGGAGTTCTTGTGGAACGGAGAAACTCAAACAGCATTTAAAATCCTGAGAGAAAACATATGCTCTCCTCTAATTTTAATCAACCCCAAATTTCGAAAAACATTTGTACTTACAACAAATGCTTTGGGCTATGCTATAGAAGGCGTGCTCTCACAAGGAAAAATTAGGTAAGATAAGCCCATCACTTTCATATCCCGCACCTTGTCCTAAAGTGAAAGCAACTACTGTACATTCTCCAAAGGAGCTCTAGCTCCAATTTATTGCATAGCGAAACTTAGAGTATATCTTTACGGAAGAAAATTCGTATTAGTGACCGATCATCGATCTCTTGTATGGCTCAATTCGATAAAAGACCCATGTACTCAGGTCACACACTGGCAGCTTAAACTCGCCAATTTTTAAATTGATATAATATACAAACAAGGCTTTTAGAACATTAACGCAGACGCATTTTCTAGGATCCCAATGGTAGCCTACATACTTTCAGTCATCTGCACAGAAGAAGAGCCGCAACAGCTGCTAAATACCGTATCACAAGAAATCCAGCAATACGGCATAACGCCAAAGGGCAGGTAAAAGCAACAGCTCTTACTACAAAAAAGCCCTATCAGTTTTAGCTCCCAAAAAACGAAAACTCGACAACAATAACAATAAGGACCATGCAGCTGGCTCAGCTATTTTCAAAATAGAGGAGGCGGTCTCTTTCATAGAAGTAAGGCAAACCGAAGAAAACTCGCCAAGCACCCATCACAAAACTAATAAAAGTCAACAGCGAGACCCTAATAACCGCAAAGAAAATTATTTTCCAAACCCTACCCTTATGCAAAGCATCCATTGTCGGAGTACACTAATAAAAAAATACGCAGAATAACAATAACAACAATAATAGCCCATCCCCCCTTATCGCACAAAAAATTATTAAGAATTATTTTTTTAAGGGAAAAGATCTATATAAGAAAAGACAATAACGTTTAATTCACCGACAACCTCAGCCAACCATTAGATGATGAAGCACAAGATGTCTGTACAATGAACAAATTACCTGCCTTGAAAAAAATTAACAATCGGTACACCTAATTTAACTAAACACAACACTCATTTTCACATAGTTTTACCTATAGGAGGCCAAAATAAACAAAGAATAACAAACTCATTAACAGTATTAAATAAGTCACGTATTGACTCAAATGAAATATTGATAGAAAAATATTTATCGACAATTAGTATCGCTAGAACCACCAAATTAAAAAATATCAAGTTCCAAAAAAAATGTTACAAAAACATATTACACAAACCAAAACAACAATTTTGCCTGGGAATAATACAGCATTTATTGCCACAGGAAAGACAACATTATTAAGGAAATGCAAAACTCCGCTATAAGAGGGCATAAAGGTATAAATAAAGCTTACAACAAACTAAAACACAAATATTTTTGGGGACATCAGTAGAAAGACATCTAATCATGCATACAAAAATGCGTTGAATATCAACAAAAAAAACTAGTCAGTGTTAAAACCAAACAAAAATTAATTATCACCGACACACCTACGAAACCTTTTGCTACACTCGCTCTAGATGTCACTATGTACTGCGTCCGTTACCAGCGACTCAGCAAAATAACGAGTATATTTTAACGATGCAGTGCTTATTTTTAAAATATACTATAGGAGTCACATTAAAAGATCAAACAACTACATCAGTAGCAGATGCTTTCGATAAGAAATCCATTCGTATTTACGAAACTTCAGCAGCTATAGAAACGGATCAAGGCACTAACTTTCTAAGTTAATTAATTAAGAGAGTAGCTAGTCGATTTAAAATCAAGCCCCTTTAAACAACAGCGTTCCATCCCTAATCGAACGGTTCCCTTGAAATATTACATCACACTCTTACTAAATACATTAAAAAATCCGTATTTTTTGGCACTATGCACACACGTACTTAAAGACTACCGTACAAAACTAGGAAGCGATGCAGTACTCCCCGTAATGTTTAATTTTGGATGACGATGGTACAAGATGTTACCACAGGTTTCAACCCAAGATGATCCACAGTTAGTAATTGTAAGACCAGACACCAAACAAACTTGAAAATGCTCCAGTCCCCTCGACTTAGCAGAAAGCGGTATTTATTTTTACAACGACATAGAAAAATTGAGAACCTACATCACATTTTATTACAAATGCTAAGTGGTACTTAATTAAGCAAGTATAACAGGAAAAGCAGGACTTTCATTGCACAACAATTTTTACTCTTACTCATCTTTGACGAAAACACTTTACTAACACTTGCGGAAAATAGTTGGAATAAAATGTGGCAAAAACTCATTACTTTAGGCTCAGCAAGGGCCACTTTCAATACTTTACTAATAATTTTTCGGACCATTAAATTTACTCTTGGCATTTTAGAACCTTTCTAGAGTTTACTCACGAACCTGATGCTACATCTGGCCAGATCACCGCCCGACAATTTTCATAGGCTCTATTGCAACCACCGCACCTTCAAAAACCAAAACATTCTTATATATACCCTATAATACGTTAACCCTGAACTTCATCTTTAACCATCCATACTAAAAACTCAGAAACACAAGTTTAAAAAAGAAGAAGAAACCTTTCTACGTAGAACAAGAAATAAGTAAATCTCTTAACTAAGTCCAAAAACGAAAATTTTTTAACCATTTGATCGATGTCAATGATGCAATAACTTGGACAAAACAAGGTAGAAATGAATTAACGACTAATTACTCTTACGAAAATGAACGTGTCTTACAGTTGTATATTAGAGCGGATGAAAAAGCGCAACACAGCTACCCAGAGATAATACGAATACCCCAAGAGCGTGGGAAGCTAGCCATAGCTTGTTTTATGAAAGGGCTTAAAGCTCTAGTAGGTTGCTACATGTGCCCACCCGCGTACTACGCAACTCTCAAAAAGTGCTGCCAACACGCCAAACGAGTCAACAATTACTTAAGAGATTTTAAAAACCTAAAAATGCAGCAATACTTAGATGTAACTATGTAATACAAAACAAAAGAGAAAAAAAAAATTTTTTTTTTTTCACTCAAAACGTCTTTATTTCGTTTTCAGATATCAGAAATGTTCTGCAGTTATATTATTATTACAATCATTACAACAACGAGTGCCGAAGTAATATCTGAATTCCATTAATCAAATTTTAACCCATGGATCGCTTATGATCGAATACAAGATGTATATGGATAATAAGCGAATTTTATTATATAGTTTCTTACATGGACATTAAACATCTTAAAGAAGCTCATTATGACCTGACCGACATTTTTACTAATCTTAACACCACCCTTCTGGAAAGAAACTTCCACATTAACTCCTTGTCTTACACAATACGAAAATTATCAAAATTCAAGAACTAGGCAACCTTAATTCTAAGTTCTACAGATTATTAACATCGTACAAAGCTAACAATGCCACAACTTGCTCTGAAGAAATTGAAATTTCCAAACATGTGTAAAGTACTCAGCAGCAAACCATTGCTTAATGCAAAAAAAGCACCTTTTATATAGACAATATAATAAACCAATACGAGAAAGCAGCTACGGAGTGACTTAAAAATTCACAAGCTAATCTTACTGAATTTAAAAAGAGCGTCAGCACACTCACTTAGGTACAAGCTCAAGCAGACGTCTTGTAACTTGACACCTATCACGTCTTTGTCGTCTTTAAGAATCTCATAGAACCATTACCACTCAATGCAGCAGAAAAATTTTATATTTCCAATAAGACTCTCATAGTATGTAAGTTATTTTATAAACACCATTTCTTAACAAAAAATGCTGATTCCAGTCGAAGCAATAAGTATTCAATCTTTAAATAAACACAGTCAATTTCGATGTTAGATAATCAGCAGCGAAATCATAATATAATAAACATTTTTGATCATGCAAATGACGACTTTCAAACTTTACAAATGCGTATCATGGTCAGTATTTCAAAAAACAAATAGCTGCCATAGCACGATCGCAGCTCGCGTAAATACCCACAGCAGATTATTTAACGCTAACAGATAGTCACCGTTAATATTATTTTATTGAACAGTCAGAGCAAAGTACATGTCTCTTTATCGACGTGTACTAATACCAATCACTATCACGTGACATAAAACCGTCCTCTTGCCAAATAAAAATATTCCGTAACTCTAAAAATATCAATTTCTATAGGTATAATATACAAGTATTTAACACCAAGCCATGTAATATTATCGAAACAAACAACCCTTCTCAGTGGCTTCTTTCAACAGAAAATAAACACAATATCACTGTTCCGTATAAAAATAAATATCACCCGCCAGCAGTTGGATATGGCATCATAAAAGCAGGCTTCGAATGTACCATAAAATACGTAGAAAAACACTTCGGGTCTGGAACCAATGGATATGTAAACAGCAATAGGATCATCCCGCCCCATACTCTTACGATATATGAACCTGAAAAAATTTTAAACTATACTTGTACATATTCGCCACAACAACAAATGTACCTTGCAGATAATTCAAAAACCCTGATGAACGTCGTTATAGCCACAGTAATAATCCTGATAAGCTTGATACTAGCCCTATCGATCCTCATTATATGTTATGTAGTTCTCACAAAAAGGACTTTTAAGAAACTTATAACTAAACTAGACCAAACCAGTATGAGCCATACAACCATCGGTAGCATCGACCCCGATTTTTGCTGCGACTTCAAAGGCCCAATATGCACTCCAGAAAGCAACGCAAGCCCGGAAACCAGAAGAACAGAGCATATTTATAATGTTTTAAACTTTTCCCCTGTAAGAGTTGCACACAGAATAGGATCTCTATATAGTGATGGGAAACAAATCATATTTATAGAAGCAGGCACGAAAAAGTCTGTACACTATTCAAGCGCACACAAGGACAATTAAATAACCTTATAACGATAACGTCGATTTATCCCATTATGACGCCCACTTGAGCAGCCAAAATCACTCAAATCATCCTGAGAAGGTGAGAGCAGTATAAAGCATATATCATCAGGCTTTTTTTTACAGTGACCTAGCAACTGGTCCCGAATTTTCCGTACTCGAGACTGTTTTCCTTTTTTTAGCTCCAATCGAAGTTAAGAAAGCATAGATAGTCGAGCCCGATTCTTGCGTACCACACTTGAAGAAGAGTGTTGGAAACAGTATATAAGCTCAAGCACAGCGCATTCTTTTTACTTTATTTTCGAGCACTTGCACTAATATTTTTGTCCTAACTACCTCTAAGGAAAGAAAGCTGAGAAAATGGCACCAACCGAACACGGAGAGTTCACTGTGACTCCAGAAGGCATGGTATTCATTGGCCTGGGGCTGCTAGCCTACAGGGTAGTCACCCGCATGACGCAATCAAGTACCAAGAAAATTAATCTTTATTAGAGCGAGAAAGTTCGCACAACAAAAATGAAACACGCCTGTTCAAGAAAACCAAGAAAGGAAAAAAATCAAGGTGAAGAGCTCTTCTGGGCACTGAAATACGGTTTAGGCCGCTATCATCGCGAAGAACAACAACAGCCGCAAGAAAGCTTTAAAAACAAAATTCATGTTATCGTGATCGAAATTTTGTAGAAAAAATAGTTTTTCCACGACATCATCAAGGAAACCAGCTAAGACCTTGCAATAGCCAAAGCAATGTGGTAGGGACTTCAGGTTCATGCATCACGAGATATCACCACTATCCCGACATCTGAGGAATGATGCTTACGAGCTCCTTTTGCTGACAACAAGTGGCCGCTGAAGATCGTGGCACCATATTAACTATACGTTTAAAGATATTTAAACAAGGTAGATCTTTGAATGCACCAAAGAAGACCACGTAAGGGAACTGGCGAGCCAACAATACTGTTGGAGCTGCGGAGAACCTCCGGAGCTAAGTGCCACCATCATCGATCCACCCGAATCAGAGGATCTATTTTGATATCATTTTGACTAATTTTTTGTTTCATTTCTCTACGTTTTCAAACAAAAACGGCAATCATGATAATTTCTTATTACTGTAGCTATTTGTATGCATGTAAAAGATTGGATTAATTTAAATTAAATTTATTATGATAGTATAGTTTAAATTGCCTTATTTGCTTAAAAATGTACACAGATTAAAGAAAATTTTTATCAAAATTATGTAGGATTTTTCTATACCTGAATGTTAAACTGGGCAGCCCCTGACCACCAGACTGCGGAAGCTCCTTTTTTTAAATCAATTTTTAAAATTTTTTGCTGAGTTTAATGATACGGCATTGCAGAATATTGTAAAGTAACTCTCTCAAATAGAAGTTTGTTTAAAAAATTGGTCTACGTCGGCCCAAAACTTCTTTATAGATATTTTTTTAGTTAAGTTTCTCAAACAGTATAAAATGGATCTTGTTAAAATATTCTATATGTATGGTGGCCTATGAAACGCCAACGTAAAATTTTATTTACAATCTTATTATTTTACAAAACAGATCTCAAAAGTGCAGTTCACGATTACATGTTTTTTTAGGCCACGAATTAGCTAAAAAAAAGGTAACCAAGAAATAACTTAATGTAATTTATTAGGGCTTCTTGTAATGGCTCGCGAGTCTAAGTAATATTGTAAGCGAAAAATTTGTAGTCTTTAATACTTTTAATAATAAGAAGTGAACTTGCAGTAACATAAAACAAAAAATTGTATTAACACGATTACAACTAAAATACAAGGAAATCGTTTAATTGAAAATGATTTTTTTCCAATGTTTTCAAGTACAAATTAAACTTTTATGTATTTCATTTGTTACTTTATTCTTATTATTACATCTTTATAGTAGTAGACAAAGTCTGCCATGGAAAACACAAGTTTTGTTAAATTGTTACGTCAACGCAACGAACTATTTAAGTCTAAGCAGGCACTTAATAACTCAGGACTCACACTCAGCACGTTATTAAGACACAGGGATAAAGAATAGTTGAACCTACGCGTTAGCGTATTCAAAAAGTGGGGGTACGAATGTTTTTAAGTGAGAGAAATTGAGTGGCAAAGACTCAAAGCAGTGATTGTGGTGTATTCTTATGCACTAACTTGTGACATACCAAGGAGTTGTGAACATTACCTGGAGTGATGCATTAAAGATCTTCTGTTCATGATCTAGAAACTTTCAGTACTGTTACGAGTAAGGGTATTGTTCTAGATCTTACATAATTTGAAAATTGTGCTGTAATGCACGACCAGTCTAGAGGCCACCAATACCTTTACGAGTAATGGTGTTTGTTCTTGATCTTACGCTGAGAACAATGGATTATTCATTTTCATTGTTTGGAGAATACCAATACTGTTGTGAGTAATGGCGTACATGTTTGACTCTAAGCCCGCACCAGAAAAAAAAGAAGAAGAATAAAATTAGAAGAATGGCTTAAGTTTTCAGTACTTACTTTCATTTGATTAAAAAAAAAAAATTGTACACGTAACAAACCAGGGCGAGATGGCAAAAATCGGTATTTTAAACCGTGTATATCAGTTATGTATACACCAGTATCCTGTATAGTACTATACTGATGTACTAGCATTTTCGTTATTACACTTACAATGTGTGGTACTCTAATTTTTATTTTTATTACTTTATTTATATTATTTGTCAAATTATTTTTATTACTGACAGTAATATAATAGTATTGTTGCTTAAAGTTGCTTTAAGGGTCTGGTGGTGGTCGTGGTTCAGGGGGGCATATTTTTCTCCCTATGAATATGTTTTTGTACGAAACTTCTCTCGTTTAATTCAACTTTCTTGTTACTCAAAAAGTTATTATTTTTTTTTCTTTGCATTAATTATTTTCTTACTTATAGATCCACTCTGTGCCATCTCCTTGTATAGTATTAAATGATGATATAATAACAGCGATTAAAAAGGGTTAAAAATAAACATAAAGCAACAAAACTTAAGAGACAAGCAAGAATAATTAATTTCGGCTACTTCCCTTATTACAAGTAAAGAAACGGAGTGTGCCCAGGATAAAATTGACCAACAAAAACTTTATTACGAATACATCGCAGGCCAGCCTGAAAACTCAAATACACCTCAATATGAAAAATTTTGAGTTATTGAAGCTAATATGCGCTTTCGAGATAAATATAAAAGATTGATTTTATCAGAGAGGGGTGATAATTTGATGAAGCCCAATGACAATTCAACTAATAAAAATAGCGTGTACCGTGAAAATAATAAATTAGACGACTAAAATACACTCCAACCCCTTGCAGTAAATCGTAGTAAGAACATTTCTAGTGTGAAACAATGATGCTTCAATAAGAAGCAAAAAAAGCACTAGTAAGTTAACTAAATATACGATTAAAGCTCAAGCACATTGAATAGAAGTATTTAATTTAATTAATACTAATTTAACTACAGGATACTTAACAAGAGTTGACGTGGGATGTTAGGACGCGTATGTTTGAGAAAGAACAGTAAAAAAAGAGAAAGGTCAATATAACATAAGCGTGATAAACGCTAACGGGAATAATGTTATAATTGAAATAGATCTAAAAAGAATTTTACCCTTAGAATACATTGCACGTGAATTTGACCCTAATACTAGTAGCTCTTTCCCGCTTCTCGAGGGTGGTCCTTAATTATTAGTTTAATACTTTAATTCAAGTTATAATAATTTTTGGTAAACTCATTGTAATTCATTGTAAAACTTAATATGAAAAACAAGTATACAAGATACTTTGGAATATTTCATTAACAACAACCAAATAAAATAATAATATTAAACAAAGTGGTACTGAAAAATCATCATAAATGTAAAGAAAAGGTACGTTGGCATATATATTTTACAACGCCTAACAAATTTTTTTTTCTCTTTTTAATAAACAAATGAATAGTTAGACAGTCTGCTAGTATCACAACCCGTCTAAAAGTGTGGAACCCAAATCCACAAATATCCAGGTTATACCAGATGATGAAGATGAATAATAACGATAAATCATTTAACAATAACTGTAGAAAAGCGGAATTTTTTAAAAATAACTTATCGTAATCAGTTAACTTTATCATCCCGTAAAAATAGATGTTTGTGGATTTGGGTTACACACTTCCTGATGGGCTGCAAAACTAGCAGACTATCTAACTATTCATTCGTCTATTGGAGAAAAAAATAGAGTATTAGGCTGTGTAGAGTACATGTGTCAACATACCTTTTCTTTTTGCAGATTAGTTAAAATATGATTCTTTAATACGATTACTTTTGATATTATTAGTTTTATTTGACTTTAACTAATGAAATATCCTGCATTATCTTGAATACTTGCGTTTTTTCTTTTGTCTTACAATAAATTACTATGAATTAACCAGACAATTACTACAACATACATTTAAATATTGAATTAATAATTAAGGACCACACTCAATAAGCGGTGTAAAGCTACTTACTAGAATGTCTTGTGAAGAAAGGTGCTTTGCACAAGGCTTTAGCTAAATCTTTTTTGTCTTACATGCGATGGGGGTGGCTCTTAGAGACTTTACATGAAAAGGATGGTTTGATTTTATTTTTTTATTTTTCACCTTTGTTGTTCATCGTTTTTCCCCTGATGTGATCTTATTTGCGTTACCTCTTAACGTTGGCTTGCGTGAACGATTCAAATAAGTGTTATGCTCTGTCCTACAACACAGATCAAGGTGCTAGTAATATTTGACGAGGCTGATATTTTCAATACAAATATTGTATTCCATTTTAAATTTAATTTAGATATAACACAATATAGCACGCAATTGTAAATCACACTTGTACCCATGATTTCCAAGTAGCATACGTATTGTTTTGCCTTATTCTTGGTTTCGTATCCGTTCATTCGACAATACTAGACTTAATGATTTTAAAATTCGAAATACACCCTGATACCCGCTTACCTGGCGCAGAAGGTTCCGTTATCAAGAAGGTGGACCTTCCAGGATGAGGCCCTCCCATTGCACTACGGTTGGGTTGACCCCTGCGAAAATTCCTAATGTGGATATCTCGGGCGTATTATTTTTGGTATTTTAAGTCAATACGTGGTAAATTTTATTTATAAATCCTTCCCATCATCTCTTATGATTTAGAGTTTTGTATAACTAATATCACTGAGTGAGCCAAAAGTTATGAGATATTTTATTTACTCCTCAGTCATAATTACGACTGGCACTTTTAATATAAGGCTCGGTGGTACTTCACTAGTCCAGCTGCTTAAAGTGTCCACTACTAGTAAAATATTTGTTGTAGTTGTGGTTGTTATAGTTTTGGCGACGGTATAAGGCTCCTTTTGCTAAGTTGTAATGAAAAAGCAACTATCTTTTGCACTGCCTCAACTTTATATTCCATACTATATTCAGTATGAACAGGTACAATGTTTTTTCCATATCCAGGTTTGTTGAAAAAAAAGTGTTTTGTAAACTGTACGGCTATTCGGAGTACTTAGTTAGGTATTTAGCATTATAAGGTTTTTCTATTAGGAGTAAAATTTCCTTATTCGTACGTTTTACTTATGCAACGTAAGAATATATGCTTCTTTATATTTATCACATGCTTTAACAACAATATTTTAATCTTATCTTGACTGCCATGGTCTAGATGCAGGTGGCTGTCACCTACTTGACGTATGTTTTGTCCTAGTCATATTGCTGAATCTTTTATTCGGAAACGCTTCAGGAGATTCTAATATTGGCATTTTCTCTTATTTGATATCAACCAGTATCAATTAGGGATCTGTTACCAATTATAAAGCTGCATCGGTAGCCACTGATGGTAAGTATATGGCCTCGTAGCATGTGTATGGGGCAACATAGGGCTGCTCTTGTAATGTTTAAATCGTACTGTATTAATGTAGCAACTGTCTTAGTTCTAGTTTGTTTATAAGGATATTGTTTAAAGGGTTTAATGAACGTCCACTGGCCATGGTATCCATTATCTTGGCCGTTTTATGTAATCTGTGAGTGTAAGTATGGTAAGTGTTATAAAAATTATAAATTAATCCTTTGTATGTATAAGTACTGTTGTGGTGTATTTCGTGCTGTTAATAATGGTACTGATTGGTATATCATGTGTGGAATGTAACTATGAAAATAAAATTATATTTACGGAACGGTTAAATAACAGTCAGGAAATACATGGATGAATACAATTATTCCTCATTATACTATGTCAAAATATTTGCGCATTAATGATACAACGGAATAAATAATCGTACTAGATATTACGGTTTCAAAATAAATATAAGGATAGTTTTACAATATCGTAACATGGAACTGTAATCAAATAAAATGTTTTTTAGTCATAAAGGAAAAAGGTTTGATTTATTTCTATTCCACTTTTTTTTTTGATAAAACTAGACAATAAAAAATAACAATCTAGACGATTAGAAAAAATTAAACCTTAATAATTAACTAAGTATAACTTTGCTCATTGGTTTAACAAAGCTATAAATCAATATCTCAAAACAAAGTTCTACATCTTCTAGAAGTAGAATGTATCTAGTTTAATAGTAGGTTCAAATTATAAAGTTCATTTTCTCCTACTGTTGGTTATATCTCGTAAATGGATGACTTCGGCTATGGTTGGCTGTATTCCTGAAGTTTGTATACATTATTGTCTTCTACATGTAATTACATGTCTTTAATATGTCATAAACTTAACTTTTTGTTGACATAAAGAATGAGTCAATTTCTTGTTCAGTTTGTTTAGAACTCCTTTTAGTTGGTTAGGTGTAACTCATGCGATACTTGGGCTTATTGTTCTGCAACGCTAGAATAGCACTTTCAGGATCCCTGTATTTAACATATCCTTCAGATAACTTTTCCTGCCAATTTAAAACGGTACAACAATATTCTAGGGTATTTATTTGAGAAGCGGCTGAAGAAATCTTTTTTCCCTTCCGATTCTTTTCATCCCACGGTAAAAGATGCATAAGTCTTTTTGGATTGATGTAAGGTATATCATTATTGCTCTTAGCTGATGTTAGTTCAGAAATCTTTCGGGTTTGAGAAATAGTAGGTTTTATCTTAAAAGTAAAAAATGTCTGAGCTTTCTTTTCAATTTTAATTGTTTCATAAGATTTTTTATTCAATGAATCACTTGTGTAAATGTCAGTTATAGTTTGACATTTATAACTACGTTAATTCAGAAGTATGTGCATTTTTTAAATATTCTCTTCATTCTCCAATCGTTAAATAACTTTATGTTGAGCATGATTTTCGTTAACTCTCATTCATAACTGTTATGTTATTGTCAGAGTTCACCATGCAGCCTGGAAGGAGAATAGTATCGAATTACTGTTGACTCGTGAGTCCATTTCCAATTTTTTGATTGTACAGCGTGGGAGTATCAAACTTCGTGTCTCTATTAAAGGCCTTGTTTTAGATGATACATATATTTTTTGGTTTTCTTTAGTTTTAATATAAAGTTTAGTTGGTTCATGTTTCTTTGGTTTTTGTTTCACGGTTACTCGGAGTTCTGCGTTCAGTAGATTAATGGTGCGTTTCATAAATTTCTTTGAGACACCATGTTCCATATTATTTTTGAAACAGCTTCTAGCTTTGCTGATAAGTACTATTGTAATGATAATAGCGATAACAGCTTTTATGACGTTACGTATTAAAATAACAATAGAAGTTTATTTTTACTCTAAATTTCTGGTTTGTACTTACTCCATTCAATTGATTATAGTTTGTACATTTAATTCCTAATCTGTCCATGATCGTTCATTAAAGTTAAGTTTTCAAATTGATTCTATAGTGTCTTGGCAGACATAAGTGTAAAGGTTCATGTTATATATGTAATGTTAAGTTCACTTCTAATTAATATGTACATTGTATCTGACTGATGGTCCTATGTTTACTCAGTGAGGTTAGTTTGTGTGTTTTTGACATACACCCATTATTCATTCATAAAAGACCTATTACCTTTTATTCTTTCTTGTTAATCCATTTTGTTAGGGCAACTAATACACAATTGTTATTCTTAAAATGTTAAGAATAACCATGAATTATCAGCTGGTAGGGTAATCCGTTGGCTTTCTGTCTTTGGTGTAAATATAATTTCAAAGTATTCAACTACGTTTTTTCCAGGTCATAATAGCAATAGAATTTCACATTTTTCGTAGAACAGAGTTTTTTAAATAGTTTTATAGCTGAGCATGTATAACTATATTCTGTTTCATCACATTTGTTTCATTGAACTTCGCTTAGTTGTCAATACAAATCATGGTTTGCTGCGACTGCTAGTAAGGGTACAGGTTAAGGGACTATGACTGGACGTAATCTTTAAAGATTATCGTCTATAGGATGCTTAATCTACGAGTAACAAATGTTATGTTTCCATGATGCACAACATCTCATTTGCTCGGAATGCTTAGTTCGCCCACATAAAGATTGTTGATTGGTGCTACAAACTCTTAATTTTCCGCCTTTTTCCAATCCTGGGCAATGGGTTTAAATTAATTTGGAGAAAAAAGCTTTGGATGTAATTGACCTCTTTGTAAATTATGCAAGATGTCAATTAGAGTTCCATGGGAACGACTAATAGAATTAAGTGTTGCCTCAGTTTTTCTGAGGTAAGTTGATAAATATATCAGATATCTGTCGCAAGTAAATTCTTGTCCTGGAGTCAATATATGAGCAACATGTTTTAAAATATGCTCTTGGCGCTTTGTAGTGTTGTATAGTTCTGTCAATGCAGCTGCAAAAATATGGCTGTTTTGTTCGTACTATTTAATATATTCCTTTTGATCGGTGTGCCAATTGTTGACAATAGTGTTTATAACGTTGATATTGTCTTCTGTGGCTTAGCCAAGAAGTCCAGCAGCAATACTTTCAATAGTTCGCAAAAAGGGTCAGTCTGTTTGATCGTAAGCTAGGAGGTTGAACAATGTTATCTTCTGCATAGGTTCTCACAGTGTTAAATAGCGTTGCTGTACGATTTTTAATCGCATCACCTTTAAATTTTACAGGTCATTTTCCACATAGTAAGTACAATGAGGATAACCAATATGTTTAATTTAACATTGAAAAGATTTATTTAATTCTTAAGTAGGTGTGTGTTTCAGTATAAATCTATTGATAACTATCTTACAGTCAGCTCTATTGATTTCTGTAATACTGATTCGTTTATAGAATATACCAAGGTTCGTTTTTAGTCGTTCTATGTTGTAGTGGCCATGATAAGAATGGCTAAAATATGTGCAACCTTCAAACTCTATTGTCTTTGAAAGGGCCAATATGATATAAGGATAGACAGTTGTGGACCTATTTGTAAGACTTAAAAACTCTTATTGAGTGACTCAAAAAACTACAAATTGTCGCAAGAGATTAACGAATGAAAATAAAAATACAAGCAAAAACAAAATACGATGAAAAAGTAAAGAATCTCAATTTTTAACCAGGAGATGACCTTTTAGTGAAGAAAAAAGTACGTTTCTATAAATAAGATCGCTACTATCGTGAAACCTTAGAAAAAAGCAGTTTCAGAGAAAACTAATGTATTACATAAGGAAAATGATGTTAAAATTATAGGACAACACACAGATAAAAAAACTGGTTTCCCAATGATAAAGTCTTTGTAAAAATCATGTTCAACATATTTTCCAGAGAAAAAAAACATCGATGCGGATTTTATTGGCCATCCTAATGACAATAGTAAACTTACCTGTACTATATCAATCCTCAACAGACACAAACGTCCTCCATGATGCTATAAAATCAATTTGAGAACTAAACTTTAATGAACAAGCATGCAAACGCAAAAAATTAAACGTACAAAATATAATAAATCACATTAAGATAATGTTAACCTAAAAACTAGACAAAAAAAGTTCTTTTTCTATTTCAATGCACAACGTCAGTTAAGCTTTTACTACTTTAATTATAATAGCAATACTTATCGACAAAGCGAAAAGATGTTTTAAAAAGACTATGAAACGTGGTGTCTCAGGAAAATTTATAAAATGCACCTACAATCCACTTTGTGCAGAACCCCAAGCAACCATAAAATAAGAACCAAAAGAACACGAACAAACTGAACTGTATATCAAAATTAAAAAGAACCAAAAAAAAAATTAAATCCTTCAAAACTAGACCTATAAGAAAGACACGGAGCTTGATACTCCCATGCCATACACTCCAAAAATTGTAAATGGACTCAGAAATAATTAGTAAATGGACTCAGAAAATTTACATACTTGCGGATTAACATAGTTACACACATCGAACTATAACCAACATCCACACAAAAAATTCAATTAATACTAATGAAACACTAAAAATAGGAGAGAAAGTTCGGACATCTTTTACTTTTGAGGTAAAGTCCACTTTTTTTTCACCACAAAGCCAACATGATTTCTCAACCAACATTAAAAGGGAAAAAGATTTCTTTAACTATTTTTCTTAAATTAGTACCCTAGAATATGGTTAAGTTAATGAAAATTGGTGGGGAAGATTATCCAAAGAATATGTTAAATACATGGATCATGAAAGCGCTATTCTAGTGTTGCAGAACGAGGAATCTAAGTATCACACAAGTTATGCTCAGTCAACTAAAGGGAGCATGAAACACAAAATAAACAAAAAATTGACTAATCCTTCATGTTAACAAGAAGTTGAGTTGATGACATATCAAAGACATTTAATGACATGTAAACGACAACATTGTATACAAATTTCGGAAACAATGCCAACTGTTGATACATAATTGTTCCAAACTTCTTTCTATCCTTCTAAGATTGGATACGAAAAGCCAATCGCAGAGAAAATAAGAATATAACCTTAGAACATTAGAAAATATTTTATTGCTTTGGATTTCAAGAAAACTAGTTCTGGGTTGTACCACGATTGATGTGAAATATTAGTTAAAACTATCGAAATTCGTCCGTTATTTCTGTAGTTTATAATAATACTTTCAATAGGGCAAGTCTCACAACGCTTTGATTTTATTTTAACAAGTTTTTAGTCTGTTAATAGTTAAATAAAATGTAAAAATTATTTTGAAAAGAATTCAAAATACATAACGGAGGTCATAAGCTATTATGTATAAATACAATTCTTAAGTGAAAATGTAGGCGTTGCCACTAAAATAAAGTATTAAATACCCAAAATACATGTTCTGCAGCAACAGGACAACACTATAAAAACAACTTTCCAAAGATGGTTCTTCTAATTATTATTTATATACTGAAATGACCTGATCGATCACACAAAAATGTTGCAATACAATCTAAAATTACTAATTCTTTTTTTTAAAGAAAAAAAGTCTATGGCTTGCACAAGTATATACTTTCAGCAACATTTAAAAAATTGGACTATAATAAAAGTTATTGTTTGTTTCAGATTTCATTACAAGTGTAAATGTTTCAAAAGTATCAAAATAGATAAAATTAGATGTTAGTTTAATAACATGGACAAGGATTATATCATTGTACAAAGAAGTTCTGAAAATATAAGACAAAATGTAAAACGTTTCGCAATCTATTGATGTAAGAAATTTTTGTAACAAAAAAAAATATTTATAAAAGGTAAAGGTAACTGTTGATTACTTCTTTTATTAAAAATAAATTTTGAAAGCAGAATTATAAAAAAACTTTTATATAACTATGTCGTTCAGTTATTTCTGTGTTTCAGAATCAAATTCTTGTATTTGCTTAAAAAATAAGCTAATTAAAAAAATAGTTTTGTACAACAAAAGCTTAAACACCAAATAAAAAAAAATTAGTTTAACTATCGTGAGTACTAAAACAAATTCTTTTTTATTTTTTTAATCGTTTTTTAAGTTTTTCTTGTACTAAACTACATGAACGCAGTACTTATTCTTGTTGAGCTTCGTTTTTTCTATGGGTCTCATGACCCCCTTGTTAGCTAAGAAATTGTGTTTCTTTATTTTATAATGTTTTTCAACACACATCTCATGCTTTATTTATTTTCGGCACTCCTCTCATGCTTAAAAAATTTCGTTTTCACCGTGGATTTCGTGATCCATTTATATCCTCTGATTCTTTTTTTCTAATTTTTTTTTATTTTTAAAAATTCTTTTCATTTAATTTTATTTTTTTATTTTTTATTTTTTAACATTTTTTTTATTACATCTAATAATCAAACCAATGGCCATTGCTGTTGCATATAATTTTTTATTATATCCTCTGACGACGTTTCTCTCCTCTTTGGGTAGGAGCCTTTTCAAGTCCTAATTTTATAAAATATACACGAAATAAATTAACTTGAGGTAACAATACATCCACGTTATTACATCTAATAACATTTTAAAAACTAAGAACAATAATAAACAATCTTAAATACAGTTAAAAATTAGAAACTTACAAAAAGATTTTTTGTGTTCAAAGATTCATTATTTTTTAAATATTTTTTGAGATCATTTCGTTAATTCCTTTAACTTCGTCGATTTTTGTTTGGAAGGACTTAAACGCGTTTCAACTAAATTGAAAGAACAAACTGATTCATAAGCTATTGATATAGTTATTGCTTACACGTAAAAACTAAACATTAAAACGCACTTTGCACCTACAAAAATTACTATAACACGTTGCAACACGAGAAAATTTAACCTCAGAATAGAATACACATGCTTTCTCCGTATCACTTAAAATCGCTTCTCCTTACAAAGACGACTGTCTGATAGGGGGGGAATGTCTTAAGGGGGTAGTGTCACAATGCATAGTCAATGTGTGTTCTGAAATACATTATGTCTTCCATAACAGACAAGTGAAAATAAATGTGGCAACACCGCACGAGGCAAAAACCCTCTATACATTCATACGTATGTACAGAGATACGTTCAACGGTAATATTGTACGTCAACATTCAGTTGGTGGTGAAATATTCGTTACAACATCTTCACGGATCTTTAAACACGAACTTTTAATTTATTATAACTTAACAATGGTAAAGCTATGGGTGCTCTTCTTAAAATCTGGCGAATACATTTGAAACATGCTATCTTACACTACACTATAATTTCAGCTAAACCTGGGACTTTTTTTATTCACAATATGTAAAATACTCTTTTTCGATAAAAGTACGTGTGAAATAGATAATTTATTCTTCGAAAACGGTGAAGCTAGGATGTCTAAAATTTCAATATGTTATTCTGCATATAATTGTTAGCTTATACAAATATTTTCAAAGTATTTCTAAGCTTTTGAATTTTGTGAAACTATCCCCTTAAGAAGCCTGTTGCGGCCGTAATTCATAATTGATGACAGCCGGCACCACCATGTGAGAGCCAAAAAGAACTTTAAGTAGCCATTCGAAAACAATTTAAAACAAATTTGATGTAGAATTTTATATATACATACATATATATATATATATATATATATATATATATATATATATATATACATATAAATGAAAAAAACTGTTTGTATAATTATATATTGATATTTTCCCCTTAATTGCTAATCAAATTTAAAATAAGCACTCTTAAAAACCATTTTCATTATATGTTTCAGTACAGTATATATGTATACATATATACATCTCTTTGTTATATAACTGTATTAACTAAAGTGAGTCTCAGCTCCCCCCACTCCCTCCCACTCCTCCCCGCAGCTCCCCCTCGATTCACATAGTTATTTGTTTGTTTTAAAGTTATTTTGGATTAAATTATATTTAAGTAACCTTTCCCTTCCGCTCCTCCTCAGCCCCCCCCCTCAAGTCTTACTCGCTACTTCTCTACCTCCCCCTGTAACGAAGAATGCACAGCTGTTTTCAAATTAAAAATGAAATGCCATGTAGAGAGTAAGACCCCAGGGGTCAAGAGTCGCTCTCTAAATTTAATTAAGAAACGATTTTTGAGTATTTAAAACAAGATAGTATAAAACGAAAGAAGCTTATTGCAGGAAAAAACCTTTCGGCAAAAAACCTGATTTATTATGTTAAAGGGTTGTACATTAGTAAATTATGGATGAGAATAACAAAATATATTCAAGTAAATTAATATTTTTGTAAGCTTGTGGTGTTTAAAATAATAATTGTACCTTGTCAGGAACTATGGTTGCAATGAATCTGTCGCTTAGATTCATTTAACGTGAACAAGATTGCGAGCTAGGAGCTCGGTTTTTTCGGGTCTGCTGGCCAGGCAGGACCACTTTTTTCGTTGCCACGAAATATTGTTAATACCTTGCTGGGAGACGATGTTTGGTCACAATTGACGCAAGCTTGTAGTCGATCTTAATTTTCTTTATTAGGGTTTAACACAAAGATTAAAGCGACGTGCGATCAGAGAGAAAGTTTCGTGAGGAGTGAAGTTGTATGCGCAAAAAGCTAGAGATTTTTTCATATACTCCGATCGTCTTTTCTTTACATTCTTTTGTCAATTTGCGCGCACGAATCTTACAACTTTTATCGAACACCGAAATTCGTATTTTTTAAAAGAATGAACTACACAACACCACCCCAAAAAATACTTATTTATTGAATATTTACCATCATAAATGTTAAAAAATATATGTAATTCAGTACCCAAGTCATACCTCGTTCTTAAGGTTTTCCAAGCCACTGATCATAGGTCTCCCTCTGTCTATTCACTTCCCCTTACTGACTATATTATGTCTCTAAAGTACTATTATTCGTTTAACCTAATTAAGCTTTTATATTTCCAATCTTTTTCTGGTCCATGTGTACTTTACCCAAATATAAAATTCTTGATTACCTGAGGACTCAATTTACAAAAAGACCAAATTCAGAAAAAGGTATAATTAAATAGACAAACACAATTAAGCTTTTAAAACACTATTTTATTCTGTTAGCTATAACGTGGATTTTTCCTTCCCCAAGGTGACTTACCGTGGGAGAGAAAATACCGTTATTATTCTCTCTCGTACGTCTCTGCTCTGAAACACTCTCCTTCTTCGCCCCTTCACTGGACCTGTCTCAAAAGGGGATTCGCGTCTGGGCAAATGAACACAAGGCAATGTTGACTTTATTTTTATAGATTTATTTAAAATAACCACAACCGCTATCTACAATCACTTCTCGTACCTCCTCTCGGTCCCGATGCTATAGCGCAGGCCCTCGATCGCCACCACACGCCAGAGGTGCGCTCGGAGAGCCACGCTAGTCCGCTCACACGCACACACACTTACGCGCCTTCACACCCCCCTTTCCCTCTCACACTACTCTCGGTCTGGGACCAGGTCTCCTCGGCGTGGTAGCCTGTCCGTACCTATACACCCCCACACTCACACTCTGCGTACCCTATAGGTCCCGGGCGTGGATTGCCGTCACGACCGGAGACGATCACAAACACGCCTTACCACTCACGGCGTCCCGACGCCGGCTCTCGAACCGTCCCGCCCTTACACCACGACTACGCGACTACTCACTCGCTCTCGGTCTCACGCGCCCTTTTCTTCCTCTCTCTCTCTCTCTCTCTCTCTCTCTCTCTCTCTCGTCTATCGCTATAGCCGACGATCTCACCCGCGTCCCCGCGTAACCCACACACTGTACCTTGGCGAATCCCGTGCTTCCTTACAGTAAGACCAGTCCACCATGAGCGTCGAGGGTCGCAGTCCAGGAAGTCGACGCTGTGTGATACCTGGGCCTCTCTTGCTTGCTGTCCGGTACACCTCTCACCTCGGGCTCGGCTCGGGTCGTCACAGGAGGACGCTTCGTCTCAAGATGGCCGCCGTTCAGGGTCGGATGGGTCGGGATCAGGCTTATTTTTCCGGGTCCTTCTTCCCGCTCACTCTCTCACTCGCTCTCTTTCTCTCACACACTTAATACTCGCTGTACACGCAGCTCTCTTGCTCCACGTACTCTCTCCTACCTTCGCGCTCGGTGGTCTCACACCCACTGAACTCATCAGTCGCGTTTCGCGTTCGTCCCCAACTCGTCGCTCGGTAGGTCAACTGACTATCCTTTGACCTACCTACCCAGTCCCTACCTTATCCACCGATCTCTCTCATTCGTGTCGCCGCCGCGGCACTCACAAAAATCTCCATACGCACTCTTCATACTACCTTGACCCATTGGCCCTTCGCGCCTTGTCCTTTCTTCTCCTTATGGAAAATTCGCTTGTCACAGAGTACACGGAAAAGGCTGTGTACATCAGCATGGTTATCTAGCTTCAGAGCAGGGGCGTCAACTGTGGCGTGGCAAACAAAATTGCGAAGCAAATTTTGCCACGTCACAAACTCTCCCCCCCTAGGCTTAGACATCCTCTGGATGTTCTAACGCCTACATAGTATCATTGACGCCCCTGCTTCCTTAGCACATAGTTTACAATTAAGCATAAATAGATAAGATCATACCTTGTCACCCGTTACTTACGTGAGGCCTTAACCTCTGACTGCAGCGGTCACTCTGGGGTCTTCCTCGATCTTCTGAACCTCAGGTCGTTGCTGGAGGTACGAATGGTCCTGTACCTACTTCCCCCTGTCGTCCGGATTCCTGCCCATCGTCTGGTCCCAACTTCTTCCGCTCTCTTTCCGCCTGTGTCCCTCTCTCCCCCCCTAGATTCCACTAGTTTCCCTGTTCCCTCAGCTCTTCGAATAGGTTTCAGTTTATACTTAATAGATAGTCTGGAGTCTCAGGCCTGGAATTCACAACCCTCCTTGATGGTGGGATAGTTCCTCTTCTGGCACACTTCTCATTCTTTCCCCCAGACGTACCCTACCGGAAGGTGGTTGGGTCTTCACCTCGCACACCACGCCAATTCGTTTCTCAATGCCTCTCGTATGTGTTTGCACCTGGGGCAATTAGCGATCGTCACCCCCACCGTTCCACAGGAGATACAAGAACGACCAGTGGAGTTCTGTCTACTGGGGCATTCCCGTGCTATATGTCCCTTTTGACCGCAGGCAAAGCATAGTGTATCAGGACACTCGGACATCCGATGCCCTACGGTTTGGCACTTGAAGCAGGCACCTTGAAAAATGTCTTCGGTAACTCCTCCTCCACACTTCCCTAGCTGAGGCTTGGTGTTCTCTTGGGTAGTAGAGGCTATATTGCTTTGTCCCGGTCGCTGCCTCCATGCCAGGTTACCCGTCCACTCCTTCCCCTTTCCTCCTGATATCCCATTTGTCCCACCTATCCTTTGCGTAGCAACCGCAGAAGTCAGGGTTACCCCGGTCGCTTCTGTAGCCGTTTCAGAATTAGGTACTTGAGTATCTCTTCGCACCTCTCCGCTCGACTTTGTCGTATTCTGTTTATTCTTCTTCCCTGGAGTCGCCTCCGCGTTGCCAGTGACCGTTCCCTTTACCTCATGTATTTCCGATACCCTGGTCTGCGTTCGCTCTGCTACGTACGCTGCTCCGGTCACATGCATAGCGCTGGCGGCAGGAGGGGGGACATATCTGTCGTTTAAGTTCTTCTGCCTTTCCCATCGTTGTCCATACTCTTGAATATCCTCGAGCGTGCTGATCACCTTATCTTGCATCGCCCGTCGGTATTCGGGGAGTAGATTTCGGTATGCTCGATCTGCCTGTTCTTGGATGGACGGGGGACGTCTGAATTTGGAGACAATATATTGAAAATTGGCCAAAAACACCGATACTGTCTCCCCTTTTCCTTGAGTCCGAGCATACAGGTCTTGTCTCAAATCCTCCTCCTCAAACTCTCCTCCAAACTGCAGGGCAAACGCCCTCTCGAACTCCTTCCAGGTCATCAGGGACTCTCTCTTGACCCGAAACCAGCGCGTGGCATGGTCGGAGAAAACGCTAGGTAGTGCTCCTAAGATGTGTTCATCCATTAGGTCCGAGCTACCTCTAAAGTCATTGAGGTTATCTAAAAACGTCGCAGGGTCACTACCCTTGGCTCCCGAAAATTTGAATCCCCAGTCTCTCAGTTGTTTTACGGCCGAAGTCACATTAGAGCGGGGTTCAGTTCTCAGGTGTTCTGTTCTCCGAGGTTGATGTCTCAGGACACCTGGGGACCTACCCCTCGGTGTCGGATGTCTACCTACTGGTTCTCTCTCTCTCCTTCCCGCTCTGGAATCCGTGGGAATCTCATCTTTCCTTCTTCCTCTGCTTCTCTTCCTTTCTGTCACCACTCTTGGGACCCCACTTACTCGTTCGGGGTCGCTCTCACTTTCAGTAAGCAGGTATCTCCGTCGCCATTCGGCTGCGCGTCGGATGTCCCGTTGGTCTCCACCTTTACCTTGGGTCTTGGGGAGAAGGCGTTCTCCATACCCCGGGGTCTCTGACGCCCGTTGTTCCCTTTGATCGGTTGCTCTATCCCGTAGATATGAAGTTCTGGGAGGAGGAGTTTTTGGGGTCCGAAACCCTGTACCCATTTTCTCCTCCCTGCCAAACGGCTGGTCCCGCTTATGCTCCTCTCTCCTTGATGCCGCAGAGATCCTATCCATCCAGGGCATGCCCATGTGTTGGGTCTCATCACTTGGTTGGACCTCCCCGCTGTATCCTTCAGAGTCGCGATTGAGCTCGTCCCTCTGAGGTGGCCTTTCTTCGCCTTCGCGTCTTCTCAGGAATCTTGTGTCATCCCTTTCACTCGTTACAGGGGGCCGCTGGCCTTTCGGGAACCGATTAGCCGCGCTCAATCCCTGTCTCCCATTATCTCTGTCCCGCGTCTCTACGAACTCTTGCTTATAATCTTCCCAGCTGTTTGCAGTTCTATATTTGGTCCCACCGGTTCGGTCTCCTTCGTTATACCTTTCGTCTGATCCTTCTTTCCCACTCCGGTAGGTCTCACCTGACTTCCAACCCGGCTCCTCGGGGCCACTGGCATCAGACCGACCGCGCATATCCACCTCTGGGCCCTCGCTATCCTCTGTCATGGGCCTCGGCGGTGTCCGAGATTCCAATCCACGCCAGTATTTTTGGGATTGGTCCTTCATCCACGGAGGGGCCGGTACGTTACTCAATACCTTAGGGGTGGCCGCCGGCGTGGAGTGGTCTCCCTTCGCCATGATACCTTGGTACGTGAACGGCATTGGTATCCCTGTGCGTGGTTGTGACAGATGCAGGCCCGTGTTTGTCGTGGCCGTGACGGTCGTCGTTGTGGAGGCCGTAGCAACGGAGACGGGCACCGAAGCTCCGTTGAGTCCGCCGGCTCCCACCTGCGTCGAGGCCCTCGTGTGTCTTACCCGGGGCTCGGGGGCGGAAACGTTCCAAATCCCGATGTCCTCGTTAGTTGGGGAATATGATGTTCCCCTCCACCCACACGAAGGTTCGCCTGTGGTGCGGGCCAATCTCTCTAGTCCCCCCCCTTCTTGAGTCACTTCTCTTCCACGTCTCGGAGGGGTAGTCCCCCTAAAATCTCTCTCCATTCGTCCCTTATCACTCTCTCTATCCGAATACTGGCTCCCCTTACTTCTTCGCTCTATGAGTCGATCCTCCTCCTCGTTCAACAACTCTTCATCTGAAAGAGCAAGGCTCTCCCGTAACGCTGCTTGCAGTGTTGATTCAGCTCGGTCGTCTGCATAAACCGGAATTTCGGTGTTTTCGGGTTGCATTTCTATCAAGCAGAAACGCAACAACCGATCCCGAATCACTTCTTCCTCCCCCCTAGTACTCAGACTTCTCGCCTGAAGTTCTTCTTCCACTTCTCTTGCCGATAATTTATTTACCGACCTCTTTACGGCTCGGTACTCTCGTTCCAATTTCCCTAAGCGCATGGCCTCCTCACTCACTTGCGGCCTCATGTTCCAAGCTGTTGTCCCAAATTGTCCCCACTCGTTTATTACCACCACTTAGGCACTGACACGGTGTATTGCACTCGTCTTCACGATGTTCTAACCCACTCGACTCACACTATACCGTCGATGTCCTCACTTACGGGAATTTGTCCCACGGTATCTGACGAAGATAATTTAGCCCCCCAAAAAAAAAATAAAATAAAGTTATAGAAAGTCCCAAAATACTTTGTAGTAAGTAAGTTCACCTTTCAAGTAAAATTATAGTGAAGCTAGTAAAAGTCCCCAAAATACTACAAAGCTTACAAAAGATACTTTAGTTCGTCAGAAAATAATTTCTAATGTGTCGACGTACGTCTTGTTTACCAGCTACCAGACACGGGGCTGCTAGTATATATATACAGCGCCACGTCGTGTCGAGCTATAAACCGCCGTTGACCTTAGTTTGTTTGATTAACACTACTGGGACCCCCTGGATACTTAATAACGGAGATCTTGCTATCCCGCTATTCTTATTCACAGGTTCCAATAGCTGTAGCTTTTCACAAATTTCTATTAACCTCAAAACGGCTGACAACAATGACGCAATTTGCCTATACTCGTACTCTATTTACGCTACACTAGTTTTCACTTGCCAGACGCGCTCTCCCCACAAGGGATGCCATTTATAACGTGGATTTTTCCTTCCCCAAGGTGACTTACCGTGGGAGAGAAAATACCGTTATTATTCTCTCTCGTACGTCTCTGCTCTGAAACACTCTCCTTCTTCGCCCCTTCACTGGACCTGTCTCAAAAGGGGATTCACGTCTGGGCAAATGAACACAAGGCAATGTTGACTTTATTTTTATAGATTTATTTAAAATAACCACAACCGCTATCTACAATCACTTCTCGTACCTCCTCTCGGTCCCGATGCTATAGCGCAGGCCCTCGATCGCCACCACACGCCAGAGGTGCGCTCGGAGAGCCACGCTAGTCCGCTCACACGCACACACACTTACGCGCCTTCACACCCCCCTTTCCCTCTCACACTACTCTCGGTCTGGGACCAGGTCTCCTCGGCGTGGTAGCCTGTCCGTACCTATACACCCCCACACTCACACTCTGCGTACCCTATAGGTCCCGGGCGTGGATTGCCGTCACGACCGGAGACGATCACAAACACGCCTTACCACTCACGGCGTCCCGACGCCGGCTCTCGAACCGTCCCGCCCTTACACCACGACTACGCGACTACTCACTCGCTCTCGGTCTCACGCGCCCTTTTCTTCCTCTCTCTCTCTCTCTCTCTCTCTCTCTCTCTCTCTCTCTCTCTCTCTCGTCTATCGCTATAGCCGACGATCTCACCCGCGTCCCCGCGTAACCCACACACTGTACCTTGGCGAATCCCGTGCTTCCTTACAGTAAGACCAGTCCACCATGAGCGTCGAGGGTCGCAGTCCAGGAAGTCGACGCTGTGTGATACCTGGGCCTCTCTTGCTTGCTGTCCGGTACACCTCTCACCTCGGGCTCGGCTCGGGTCGTCACAGGAGGACGCTTCGTCTCAAGATGGCCGCCGTTCAGGGTCGGATGGGTCGGGATCAGGCTTATTTTTCCGGGTCCTTCTTCCCGCTCACTCTCTCACTCGCTCTCTTTCTCTCACACACTTAATACTCGCTGTACACGCAGCTCTCTTGCTCCACGTACTCTCTCCTACCTTCGCGCTCGGTGGTCTCACACCCACTGAACTCATCAGTCGCGTTTCGCGTTCGTCCCCAACTCGTCGCTCGGTAGGTCAACTGACTATCCTTTGACCTACCTACCCAGTCCCTACCTTATCCACCGATCTCTCTCATTCGTGTCGCCGCCGCGGCACTCACAAAAATCTCCATACGCACTCTTCATACTACCTTGACCCATTGGCCCTTCGCGCCTTGTCCTTTCTTCTCCTTATGGAAAATTCGCTTGTCACAGAGTACACGGAAAAGGCTGTGTACATCAGCATGGTTATCTAGCTTCAGAGCAGGGGCGTCAACTGTGGCGTGGCAAACAAAATTGCGAAGCAAATTTTGCCACGTCACATAGCTTAATGTTGTGACATTTCATGAGTCATTTTAACCCATCTGATTTTTTAAAACCCCTTCCACATTTTTCACATATTTCTTTTTTATGGTTTTTATGATATGATATACGTCTGTTCCAATGTGACAATCTTCAAAGTTACATATTTTTAAATTACTGAAGAATTACTTGCTAAACAATACTTTTAATTTCTGATTCATTTTCAGATTCAATTAAAATAAAATTTCTCTTTGAATTCTAACGTCTTCATAAAGTAACATATAATTATTCCGTACGAGAATATGGATTTTTTAATATACAATCCTAAGGAATTAAAACTCTGTCCTTGTAATTAATTAATAAACATAGAACATGCTAATACAAAGGGAAACTATTTTCTATAGAAGATAAAAGGTAATGATGATGAGGTTCCAGTATTCAATGTTATTTTAGGAATATAAGCTTTTCTTTCTTTTTTTCTCATCTTATTATTTCTGCTCCCGTATTACCCTTAGATAATTTTGTTATTTTTAATCTTGTGCCTCTACAGAGACCGTCTGATATACTTACAAGTCTTATTAACATTAGTATAGCATTTATTTTTATTTTTTATTCGTGTTGTTGAAGACCTTCTCTGATATTATTTAAAAATTCTAACGGAAAATTAATATTTATGTTATCATATGTCTCATCAACTTCTTTTTGAGTTACGCATCCTGCTGTTGTCAACTATTTATGAGCTTGTATTAATAAATACACGAGTAATGTCGTTATTTTGTCTACCCAATCTGTGTGTGGGGGGGTTAGCGCGCGGAGTGTGCAGGGGGCCGTTAGCCCTACTTGTAAATATATGGGTATGTGGGTGTGTGTGTAAAAATAAGGAATTATTTACGATATTGTCTAATGATGTCTTGCCATAATTTGCTAATCAAATTCGAAATAAGCACCCTCAAAAACCATCAAACGCATTCGTAACTCGATCCATACATATGTAATGATTTTACGTAAATGATTGATTAATTTTTTAATTATATATTGTACAACTATTTAAGATTTTGACAAAATTTGTTTATCAAGTTTAAAATAATTGTCCTTAAAAACCATTTAAGCAATATTTAACTCAATATATACATAGATAATGATCTAACGTACTTACTTGTTATTAATTTAAAAAATTGTTATATTCGTATGATTATGTGACATTTAAACATAACTTTTTTGGCCAATTCAAAATAAGTGCCCTTGAAAATTATTGATACGTTTTGCAACTCTATTGTACATGTTTATTTTCATAATCTATTGATTCTTTAAATGAATTACTTATAACAGTAGTTATTAGCATGATTCTATTGCAAAAAAAAGCTTAAGTTTAAAAACAAACTGGTTGGTATTTTATGCATTAAACCTTATCCAATTTGATCTGCAAAACCATATTTATACTTAATAAATTTTTTGTTCTTTAATTTATTACTTTAAAGAGGTATTCATCATTTGTAAGGTCAATTAAACAATTTTATAATTTAAAACTGAGTTTCTAGTAGCATACTTTATCTAGGCAGTAAGAATAACATTAGTTGTAACACTTCGAGAGCTCTGTGGTTAAAACGCTTGGCTATCAATTAAAAAGTCGTATAATATATCCTGGTATCTATTTTTTTTAGGAGCAAGAAACTGTCGGTGAACAAATTCAATTTCATAAAAATTTGTCGTTTTTGAAATTCCCAGCCCCCCAAGCACGGGACATTAAGAACTTTGTTCTAAAAATTTTCGTTTTTAATGAGATATGATAGATAAACCATAGTTTTTGTAAAAAGTCTTACCTATCAAATAAGGCATTAAATCTCTAAAATAAATGAACTTCTAAAAAAAAAAAAAGAAAATTATTATAACGTGTATTCTTCCTTCATATTTTGACGCTCTAAGAACAATATTAGGGATTTAATATCGTAAGAAATATGTACCGAAGTACAAACTCCATTTTTATCGAAAACTTACATAAATAATTTTTAAAGATCTTAATATACATAACAAAAATCATTAACTTTTTTTATACTTTTTAAAAATTTTTTTTTTACAACCGTTACTAAAAAAATAATTCAAAAATTTTACTCTAACAGAATAATAAAACTTCAGTTATAGGCGGACCAACATGATACATCGAGCCTTAAAATTCTGGCAAAATGCATAGCTTAAAGAATATATTGATCTCAATAGAATTAAGAGAAAAAAGGCTAAGAATAAGTTTAAAAAAACGCTTTTTAAACTATTCAATAATGCTATTTTTGGAAAAACGATGGAAAATGAGAGAAAGCGTATCGATGTCAAACTTCTTAACTATTGGGATGAACGATATGGTGCGGCATCGTACATTGCAAAGCCGAATTTTTACAGCTGTGATATTTTTGATGAAAATTTTGTAGCCATACAGCTACAACGTGCAGAAGTGATGATGAAAAAGCCAGAGCTTAGTGTCTCAGATTTATCTAAGACACTTGTGTATCGTTTTCACTACGATTATATTCTCTCCAAATTCAAAAATTATTGTCAACTCTTATACACTGATACGAAAGTCAGATGTATGAGGTAATAATTTATGACATTTAATACATGATAAAATTGGATATTAATGAATTTGACACATCAGATTATCCGAAAAATAATAAATTTATAATGCTGATAAAAAATAAAAAAATCGTTGGGCTCATGAAAGATGAGTGCAATGGAAATACCATATTGAAATTTGTTGGGCTCAAAAGTAAAATGTATAGTGTTCTTCTTGAAAATGAAAATGTGATTAAAAAAGCAAAGGGTGTTAAGAGTAACGTCGTAAAAGCAACTATCGATTTCAACGACTATACTGAGTGCCTACGTGACCAAATTATAAACAATAATCAAGAGCAAATTAATATAAGATTACGTCATCATAAGCTCTACACTGAGAGGCAAAATAAAATTGCTCTTAGTTTCCAAGATGATAAACGATATATTTTATCAAACACGACAGATACGCTGCCTTGGGGACATTATAGGATTAAAATAACAGAAGAACAAAGAGCTGGAGAGTGTGTAGAAAATCATAGCAGACCAGCAGCCAATAAAAAAGCAGCCAATGTAGAGGAGGAGATTGCTCCAGTAGTGGAAGAGTCCCTACATCATCGGAAAGCAGCTCAGGTAAACAACACGCTTTCAAAAAAACAGGTTTGAAGTTGAAAAATTTCTACAGAGATAAGCAGATCTATTTGGAACAGCAAAGCTCAGAAATTAAAGTTTGTAACGTGTTTTCTTATTCATTCATATATATTTTTTTTTACTATTTATAAAACTCATATGGTTTTCTTATGTTTCAGATGGCTCATTTAGCAGCACTTAATCAAAGAAGATCAACGTAATGGTCAAGAGGCAAAGTCATGTAGTGTCAAAGCTGAGAAAAGCTAGCACTTAATCTATCGCTGAACTAGACGACCACTTCCAAATATTTTTACCTAATCAAGTATCTGAGTAACTTGTGAGTAACTAACTATCATTTAATAGATTGTTGAAATCTAATTATAGAAAGAAGCCGTCAGTTTGCTATAATGGTGATAGTGTTGAATTTTTTAACCAATAAATAGTTAATTTTACAAATACAAGTAAAAGAAGGTTATTTTTGTAGAACTAGTTTAATGCAGGAAAAAATAAATGATACAATCTATTACATGTTTAGAGTTCTTATTTGTGTCGATGAATCTTGTGTAAGATACAACATTAGCATGTATTGTAAAAAAATTTTATTCGCACACAATTGATAACATTAAAGAACCACAACAAATTTTATACAAATTTTCTTACAACGTCTGAATTTTAATAATTTTTAACGTACATATTTCTTTAATTCTTTGTTATTATCAATTCAAATGTTATGGGTATTGTCAAAGCCCAACCACTTGACAAATATTTGATTTCCTCGTCGACGAAGAATTTTTTCAACGAAATAAGTATCAGAATACTTGGTTTTCTGCAGTTCCTGCTCGTAGAAGCCTCCAGAAATAGGCTGATTTTGGTAATCTTTTAAATGGTAAGTTCGTGAATTGGTTAGAGCTTCTCATGCTATAGCGAGTACCTCAGTCGACCAGTTTGGTGTGTATCCTTTTCCAAATACTTGCTTAGTATTACTTATTCGCACTTTATCTCCCACTTAAAATTTCGGTTGTTTTCTCATCCCCATTGTTCTTGATAAAATTTTTTCCAGAATTTCATTTCCAGTAGCAGCTGACACATCCTTTGGTTTCATAGCTATTGTGCGATGTTTCCGATTATTATAGGCCGTCAATAACTTAGATGAGATGTCAATCCACTTATATCTGCCACGCAAGCTGAAATTTTTTCACATATCATGCTTTAGTGTACAATTTAATGGCTCACATATAGACACTTTAAGGTTACTATAAGTCGAGTACAAGTTGATTTTGTTCTTTTGCATGAGACTTTAAAAATTTACATTGTGAAACTCTTTGCCATGATCTGCTTGCAAATTAGTTGTAACTCTTCCCTCTGGTAATATTGACTTCATAGCTGCAGTCACCTCTTTAGCGGTCTTCTTCTTTACGGGCATAGCCCATGAATACTTGGCATCTTTAACTGTAAGCAAATACCTATAACCTTTATTTTCATGAGCATAAGGTATCATCTCCACAAGATCAGCTTGCCATGTTCCATCCAAGAATCGAATATCAAACTTTCGGCAAAGGTAGTTGCATCTCGCAGCTTTATAAAGCTCTTCCACTACTGCTTCCATCTCTCTTAACTGTCTTCTGGAGTTATACTAGATATATGTGCTACAAACTTATTAACTGTATTCATTTCACGCTGCAAATTTAGTATTGTTTGTGAGAATACATCACTGAAATTGCTCAATAGTAGATTTATTTTCTCTTGTTCATCCAAAATAAATTTTTTTTCTTTCTGTGAAGTAGTGAGATTTACAGGATCATGAGGTTAAATAGCTGGTGCAACATCGCACAACCTTTTATTTTCCAAGTCAAATTGACCATCCATGGTAAGATTTCATCCAATTCCTCGAGGACCTCGACTAGCACCTTCCGACTTAGCTGATCCACATCCGAAAACGTCGATGCTCATTTTGACACTGAAGTAGAATTGATAACAATGCTTAATATATGATATTAGCTTTACGATGCTCCTCAACGATTGAATTCATTTCATTAGGGTGACTAGGATTACCAGCTGATTTTTCTGCCACAAGTAATTTTAGCCAATTGATTAGCTCGTTAGGGTCATCCCAATAAACGTAATCCATTTGCACGTTCAGCCTAGCAATTTTAATTGTATGGATGAATCGTCTCATATGTGTCAAATTTTCTTTTATGCGCACTCGACGTTTCCAAGATTTGTTTGTATTTAAGTATGGATTTATAGGTTCAATTTTATCGATGTCACGCGCTAAATCATCATCGTCACTTTTTTTAAGAACGGTATCATAGTCTTTGATAGTATCATTCGACGAAAAAGTATCTTCTTCATCATCACTGTTACTATAAGCTGATCGGAACATTGATGCGTCGGTATTATTAATTTTTGACTTAAAAGGCTGAAAGCATTTTTCACGTTAAGATTAAGAGCTAAGGGGAACGTTTTTGACTTTCTTTGTGTTATCCATAATTTTAGGAAGTGGATCAGTAATAGGCTTGAAAGTCTCTTCAATCTTCTTTTCAAAATTTTCTCTTCCTGACTTTAACAATCGATGCTTACATTGAACAGCTTCTCTAGCTTTTTCAACTTGCCAAAGAACGTCTTTTTTCTTACAAAAAGTGTCCATGTTGATCGCTTGATGGTTAACAAGAAACTAATACGCACTTAATAAGCATAAGTAATATTCATAGCAAAAGAATCGAATCCTCTTCTATATCTACCATTATTAACATGTCTTTCCATGTCTATTACGACAAATCCATGTTTTCCAACTCTCCAACAGTTTTCTTAAAATTTTTTCAATTCATTGTACGTCATATCAGTATTAAAATGATAATTATAGATGTGCTTCAAATTCATATTATTTTGTCGAAATATTACTAAAAGGTTTAAATGATCTCTGACTAAGTGCTTTGGAACTTGAGCATAGGATTGGCATAGATAAAAGCAGTCAACGCTTTTGTGACGTCCCATGCAGAAAAAGGCTTTCACATTATCTTGTTTTTCACAGGCAATGTCGTCAAATATCATTATAAAGTAAAGTAGTGCCTTATCCGGAGATATGAGTAATTCATGATCGCTGTTTAAAAAATACTTTACACCATCTATGGGCTACAACAGTTGTTCTAGAAACTTATACTTTGGCTGATTCAGCGACTTTGAGTATAGATAAACATTCTTAAATCTCAATCCGTTGGAATGAGTAATTTAGGCCAGCAAGCTGTTTGGTTTTCCACAGTTTGATGGACCACAAAGAACAGGTCTTATAGTATCGAGTAGCAAATTACCATGGCAGTGGATTTTCTTATTTTGCCTAACAATTCCGTCGAAATTCACAACAGCAAGTTTAATATTCTGATCTTATGTACTTTATATAAAATAAAGCCGAAGAAAACTACTTTGAAAAGCTTGATTCAAAGTGCCTTAAATTCCACGATTCCTAATCGTAGTACTCGAAAAGCTATAAGTTCGGCGTTAAAGGAAGCGCAGGATGTTGTGAAAAAAGCTGGTGGTAGGAAAAATATTGTAATACCTCGAGTATTGCCTATCCCGCAGAAAACTGGAGGATTCCTACCATACCTTATTCCTGCATTTGCTGGCCTAAGTGCTATAGGCACTATCACGAATGGTGCAACTGGAGTTGTCAAGGCTATAAATGATGCTAAAGTTGCTCGAAAAAAGCTAGAGAAGAGTGAGAGGCATAATAAAAAAATGGAAGCACTCTTACTAGGAAAGGGGCTGTTTTAAAGACCATATAAGAATAGCTTAGGTCTACATTTAAGGCTTAAAAAAGGCTTAAAAGATGAAAAAAAAAAAAAATCCTACGTAAAACTGCCTTACCGATCTCTCACAGACTATGATTTCATTAAGTATGCAAAAAGTTGGAAAATCCCACATTTTTGTTGAGTTTTTATAAGAAATGCTTTCTCAGCCGATGGCCAACGTTTTTAGAACGAAATTCTTTATGTCGCGTTACTCGGGGGGCTGGAATTTTAAAACCGACAGATTTTTTTTTTTTGAATCAGAAATCTTTTTTCCTCTCAAGTTTTTCCCCTCACCCCGTCCCCCCTCACCAAGTGTTCTCTACACACTTCCCCTCTCCCCACTATATATCTATATCTGCCAACCGTGCCCTCTTACTCTTCTCCACACCTTTACCCACCGTTCCCCTTCCCACTACCAAGCACCGAATATTCAAACAAATTTCAATTTTTTTCAAACAATAATTTTTTTTTTTGGACTTTGAATTTTTTCCTCTACAATTCTAAAAAAAAAAAAAAAAAAAAAAAAAACATTTTCCAGCAAAGAGATTTGAACCCTCGACCTTCTGCACATGAGTCCAGTACCTTACCCACTCTGCTACGAGCGCTGCCGACTGAGAAACTCGGTTTCTTGTACTTATCGTGTGGTTCGTAACTATAATATTTCATTCAAAAAAAAAAAAAAAAAAAAAAAAAAAAAAAAAAAAAAAAAAAAAAAAAAAAAAAAAAATAAAAATTAAAACAAGAAACAAAAAAAAATAATACAAGAAATTAAAAACAAAACCAGGGGGTATAAATGGGTCATGGGACTCACGGTAAGGACGAAGTTCTTTAAACATGACATGAGTATAAAAACACAATTTCTCAGGTAACAAGGGGGTCACCAGACCCGTAGAAAGAACGAAGCTCTATAAACGTTAGTACTGCATTCATGTAGTTCACTAAACAAAAACTTAAAAAACGAATTAAAGAAAAAAATTAGAAAAATAGTTCAGTACTCACGATGGTTGAACTTCGTGAGAACGGCGTGCATAAATACAGTACTCACGAAGTTTAACCATCGTGAGTACTGAACTATTTTTTTAATTTTTTTCTTTAATTCGTTTTTTAAGTTTTTGTTTAGTGAACTACATGAATGCAGTACTAACGTTTATAGAGCTTCGTTCTTTCTACGGGTCTGGTGACCCCCTTGTTACCTGAGAAATTGTGTTTTTATACTCATGTCATGTTTAAAGAACTTCGTTCTTACCGTGGGTCCCATGACCCATTTATACCCCCTGGTTTTGTTTTTAATTTCTTGTATTATTTTTTTTTGTTTCTTGTTTTAATTTTTATTTTTTTTTTTTTTTTTTTTTTAAATCAGCAGGAGTCAATCTCGATGATAAGGATGGTCCTGGTACTCACTGGGTTCCCTATAGAAAGCGAGGCAATAACGTGACGTATTTCAACAGTTTTGGTGACCTACAGCCACCAATTAATCTAGTGCTATATCTTGGTGTTAGATGTGTCAAATATAATGATGGAAGGTTACAAGAGTTTGGTACATACAACTGCGGCCATCTTTGCTTAAGCTTTATTTGTAAAAAACTCCATTATCAGCCAACATTAATGCATCCCAATACTCAAGTAACATTAGTCATTGACAAACCGTCATGGAGGAATCATTGACATTAAGTTTATCAGGAACATTATCTATTCCTGAAGCACAATATTCTTCACCTATCGACTTGTCACCATCACAAAACTACGTTATTGGTCTGGTAGAACTCTTAACTTTCAATTCAATTCTAAATATCAACGAAGGTAATAATAAATTTTACGTAGGCAATCATGTGGCTGTTTTTTTAACTGGCAGCTACATAATTCAAGATATTGAGTCATTTCTCATCGATGTGTTACAACCCATCGATATAGCTATTAGCATTAAATCAAACAATAATACTCTCCACAGTGTAATAACTTATAGTCATATTGTTGACTTCAGTCCGAAAGATTCTATAGGCCGTCATTTAGGATTTACTGAACGAATTCTTAGAAATACCGGTACTTACATTTCAGATTTACCTGTTGCTATTCTCAAGGTTAACACGTTAAGAGTTAAGTGTAATATTACTACTGGAGCCTACATAAACGGAGAAAAAGCTCATTTTATTCACGAGTTTTTTCCTGCTGTACCATCGGGATACAAGATTGCCGAAGTTCCATCGCAGATTATTTATTTACCCGTTGCTGTTAAAATTATAAATCATTTCCGAATACGCATTGTTGATCAGGAAGGACACTCGATTAATTTTCGTGGAGAAGTTATAAGTACAAGACTACGATTGAAACAACTTAACTGAAATGGGTATAGTTTAAAACAATAGTAAAGTTAGATGAAGCTATAAAAACAAATTAACGAGAGTGAGGACGGATAGTTATCCACGAGACAACAAAATTGGACGAAGCTATAAGAATAAACCAAAATGGATAAGATGGATCAGTCGTCGACGAACGCCCAAAGCGTTAACACGTCACAACGTGCAGTTTTTATGAAACTTAGGCCTAAAAGTAAAAGTTCTTGGTGGCAAATAACTTGTGATTTTTTTGCTGCCTGCGAACGAGAAAAAGTCATGATGGAAGAGATTCTTAAGATTCAGTCAGTTGTCGTGTTGGATGAGTCAGTTGCACACTACAAAATTCATGCACATCAACCCCACATTGCATCAGCATTTAATAGCAGTAATGAAATTCACATCTCAATTCAACATCAAGATTTATGTCTTTTACTCTCTCAAAGTTCCCTACGTATTTCTGAACGTGTAACAACTGGAGATAATAAATTAATAAAACAAAACTAGAAAATAACGCTATCTGCCATCGGCTTATAGAAATACAATGTGAACTAAATAGTATGGAAATTGATAAGTGTAAAAATGTTGGATTGACAACTTTAATGAAAGGATGGATATCTTTTTCTCCCAGTCAGAGTTTAATGCTTAAAAATGCTGGTTGGATAGACATTGAAGAGAAAAAATCTATTATCAATGAACATTGTTATTTTTAAGTGTCAATACCTTTGAGTATAATATTTGGTTTTTCAGAGGACTATTGTAAAGTTGCGATTAATGAAAAACATAAAAAAATTCTTACAAGATCAAGAAATGATGTTAGCACCGTTATACAAGTAGCTAAGAATCAAAATTTCGAAAAGTATAAGCTTACATTGACTAAGATTAAGTGGCTTGTGCCTTACATTACTGCATCAGATAGACGAAAAATTTATTTGCTTGATACTATTGCAAAAACAAGCCTATTTCTATAAGTTTCCGCAATTAGGAGTTGTATGAGTACCATCTATTACCAAAAACTTCTAGACATGTTTGGACTGTTAAAACGTCCAATCAGTTGAAAAAGCCTTGTTTTGTTATTTTGGGCTTTCAGAAAATAGCGAAAAAATTATCCTGCTTTTAATGCCAGTCTCTTTGATCTTTGTAATATCAGCAATGTAAAGCTTTTCTCAAACTCATAGTACTATCCTGATGGAAATCGTAATCTTGATATTCATAAAAATCAGTTTTTAACATTATATGATATGTATAAGAATTTTTAAGCCATCTATTATGGGAAAGAACCAGAACCTATGCTAAATAAAAAAGATTTCATCACACACGCGCCTCCTATTGTAATTGACTGCTCTAAGCAGAATGAAGCTTTAAAAAGCGCGCCAGTAGACGTGCGCTTGGAGTTTGAAGCACGAGAGAATTTCTCGGAAAATGTATCTGCTTACTGTCTCATTCTACACGATCGCATCGTAGAGTACAATTCCATTTGTGGTGACGTAAGAAAACTTGTTTAACCACGTTTATGAAATTTAAAAAAAAAAGAAAAAAAATACTAGCAGTGAAGTCAGTCTTTATCATGATAGAGTGCATGGTAGATATGCAGGGCTTTAAGATGCTTGGCAATGATTATGTGCTTAAAGAGTTGGTGATTCTTTCACTCCATGAAGATGATGAGCCTCAAGTATTTCTCTTCAAGCCGCCTTCCTTGGTGCAAACTAAATGATAAATACAAATGTGAAAATTTATGGCTTGAGATATTCTGTCATGGATTAGAATGGCAATTAGGTGTTATCGACTACACAGAAATTGGTAATGTTCTTCGGGACAATTTAAAAGATGTTAAGAAGATTTTTGTGATTGGAGAAGTAAAGAAAAAGTGGCTCGAAAGGTTTAATTTTCAAGTTAATGATATGTTTAATTATCCAGAGTTTGAACTCCTGATATTAGTTACTGCATGTCCTCACCATAATGTTGCGTATAGATCTACGTGTGCCACCCACAAAGTCCAACGAATAAAAAAATTCTACTTTCTAAAAAATCTCAAACTTAAATTCATAAGCTGGCTGAATTCCTTGGGAAGGTACTGCGTCAAGTAAGCCAACGTTGGTCGCAGTTAAATGGGATACACGATCCGCTTTTCCGAATTAAATTTTCTCTCCAACAACTTAATACACCCGCTCTTGAAGAACAAAAAAAAACAACGATTACTCTGGGACTCCAAAACAATGAGTGGAGGAAGAAAATAAAAAAAACATCTGCTGATAAGAAATACACGCTCATGCTTGATCATTTTTTTCTCGCGCTGTATGTTGGGCTTGTCACCTACACACCTTTCAGACCCATCCTGAAGACGTCGGAGCTTGATTCGCGGTCAGAAAAAAAGGAAGCCGTCAGTATTATCTGACGTCACAGCATCCAGAAGAGGCTCCTTCCCCTGACGTTATCGCCCTAGTAGTCCTCACCACCCACCGCCCCGACTACCTATCCAATACCGCCCGTGCCTCTCCTCCCACCACCCGATCAAACTCTTCCCCCACCACCACCACTCTTCCATCCACAGCCCAACTATAGCTAGAGCCTCTCCCCCACCACCACCTCAGGGGGGAGCTGGGGGGTACCATAACCGCTAAGGCTTACATACTTGTAAGCGCAAATCTTAACCTTTATTATTTATATTATTTGTAAAATTCATTATTTTCGGCATGACTAATTATTAAATAATCAAGTAAGACATAAGTTGTTTGTTGATTATATTCCTTTTCTTAATTAAAATACTCTTATTACTAAGTTATACAGAGTGTTCTGATTTTAAGCCCGGAAAACTATACCACGAGATAAAGCTCATCAAAAGCTCTCGAAAAGTTTTTTACAAAATTTGGATTTGATGGATAATTAACGAGAAATTGTTGATTTAATAATCGATCAATTCCTCTAATCACAGAGCACTTAGCCTCAGAAGGCGGGGCCTAAGCATTGTGGAGGGGCGACTATGCATAGCTGAACTCTTTTACGAAGAAGGAGGTAATAGGTGTGCCAGGAGACAAAGTTACCGACTGCAGAGATTTAATCAGTTACCGTACCAGCGTAAAATTCAAATAGCAAGGCCGAAGTATTTTGACCGGAGATCTGATGTTTAAAAAATAATTACGCACGTCCAATACGCTTATTCAGTGCATATTTTTTTCTCAGTAAATTTCACAGAAAAGCAATTCAATTTAAATTTTTTTGAACTTGCATCGCCTGATAAAAAAACCAGATTGCGAGAGGGTCTCATGCGTTGAGCTCAAATATTCGGTAAAACTCTTGATCTTTTAACGTTGAACTACTTCGAGATAAAATTTAAATTTTTTGTATACTGTAGAAGAAGCTCATTTTACGCATTCATTAGGTCAAATTTTCTTATTTCATCAAACTTTTTAGTTTGATTTACAAAAAAAAAAAAAAAAAAAGAAATAATAAATAAATTACGAGTAGGCAAGACATGTGCGTTTAGGGGGCACACCTCTCTAACGTGTAAGATTTTACTAAAAAAGGATCAGTATTTGATGCACACGAAGCTTTATCGTCTGAGAAATAACAACTACATCTAGAAACTAGGGAAAATCTCACGCTTCCAGCGCGATGGCTCAGCGCAAATCAGAATGCTTATTCTTCCATCTACGTGTTGCGTGTTAATAGATCTGGAACCTCTTGATCCCTGGAGTACCACATAACTATTTAAAAAAAAGCAAGAAAATTCCGCGCATCGAACTTTTTCATTAATTAAAAATCTTTTAAATCTAGAGCTTTGATTATCTAATTTTAAAACATAACTATTTTTCTGCCCTTCAACGTTATAAGCACTAAAATTTCAAGTAGGCGGAAAGGTCCAACATAATAATAGTGATTGACTAGCAGAAGCCCCAATTTTTATTTTTGTTTCCTTTTTTTTTTTTTTACATCTATGGAAAAAAATTTACAAAATTTTAAATCTACTTCAAGATACGAAAAAAAGTGTAAAGAAAGAAGAAGCCCATTTCACGCTATTAGTTGGTCGAATTTTATGCATTTTTTCAAACTTTATCGTCTTAAAAAAAAATAGGTATTTCATCCATATAAGGCTTTATCGTCTAAAAAATTACAAGTTAATTAAAAAACGCAAGAAAATCTCATGGGTTAAGCGTGATTGCTCAGCGCCAATGATTATGCTTGTTTTTCAATCTGCGTGTCGATAGGTGTTGAACCTCTTGGTCACTGGAGTACCACATGACTATTTGAAAAAAAAGCAAGAAAATTCCGTACATCAAGCTTTTTCATTATTAAAAAATTTTCTAAATCTAGAGCTTTGATTATCTAATTCAAAAAGTTTAAGTAGGTGGTAAGGTCTAACATGTTGAGAGTATTAACTAGTAGAAGCCCCAATTTTTATTTTTGTTTCCTTTTTTTTTCTTTAGGCCAATTAATATACGAAGGCTCAATGTTAAATTTAACGTTAGTGTTAGCAGAAAACAAAAAGTACGCTGATACAAAAGAAAATGATTCAAGAAACATAGCGTTTTTTTTTCGGTTATCCAGTGGCTAAGTTAACCTAAAAAATTCGTGAAAGTCCGAAAATCACTTTTTTCGCGTTTGACAAAATAGTTGACCTACAATGCCAAAATGTTAAAGGACAAAGTTGTAGATCTTAAAAAAACCTATTGATTGATGCGCGTTGAATATAATTTGAATGCGTACTTGCTGAGGAAACTTGAAAAAACCATCGAAAATCGTCTTTTTTTAATTTGTTATTAACTTTTCTTCTTTTGCGATTATAAAGTTGGTATTTAGTCAAATTATAAGTTTTTGGTTCACAAACCTTTAGTTGTTTTTTTAGCAAAAAATATTAAAAATTTTTCGAAAAATCGCACTTTTTCGAAAAAAATCACCTTTTGTAAAAACTTCAATAGACGTCGGGAAATAATGCTGGAGCGGTTTTTCAAGGCTTAATCTTTTTATCTAGACTTATTCTATCATGCAATGTTTGTAGTAAGTAAAATTTTACAATTTTTGATGCTAAAATCGGACTCCGAAAAAATTACTTTTTTCTTCTATCGGTTTTTGCATTTTTCTCACGTATTTTGATAATTGCACGTATATAACTAACTGCAATGCATTGTACTTATTTTTTTACGAATTAAAAAAAAAAAATTTTTATGATATGACCATGTGGAGCCAAGTTAGTTTTTTTTTTTTTTTAAATCCCTATGCGACGGTGAAACGCGTAGAACTCTGAAACTTGCACACTTTACTAACAAATACTAATTTTGCATTTAAAAAATTATTCGCAATCGTTAACTGTAGTGGAACGATGGGTATAATAACGTTACAGTTGAGTCTTTTTGTGCGTCGCGCATCGACTGCCCACTGGTATGAGGTGTGTTTGGCTGGTTGCTTTTACTCAGGCGCTTGGACAACGCTGTTTGGGGACGTTAAGTGTTGTAAATATTACATTTATTATGGTTACCTGACTTTATTTGTAGATGTTATCACAGGTTTATTAAAAATACGTAATGGGTTAGCGAAAAAAAGCAATATATTTTAATTTTTTTTTTTATTCAACAATACAAATTTTTAAAAAAAAAGTAATACTAATTTATATTATCCGTTCGCACCTTCTTATAGGGTTGCTCATTAATGTCATCAAGCACATCCTCGTTTTCTTCATAATCCATGGTACATTCCAGTACTGGATCATTAAAAGCAGGTATTTGCAAATTGCAAAACATGTCTTCATTAATCGGAAATTGTCCAATACTAACATCACCAATATCCGTATTCTCCACGAAGGACTGCTCATGTGAGATAGCATGATTTACTTCTTCAAAATTTGTGCACTGCGAGTCCTGGCAGTGAGCACATACATTGGAACTCTTCAGACCGTGCTTAAAACAACTACAATTTTTTGTTTTGCAAGTACCTTCGCACTGACTTGCAATTATTTTTAATTTTTCCTCCAGTACTAGGGCTTCGTCGGTATAGTTGGGTAGAATTACGTTGTTTGATAACTTCCATCTCCAAAGGGTTGGTTCTATGTCATTTCCCAACCACTTTTGTAGTTGCAGGTAAACTCGAAATACATGCTGTTTTGCTGCACCTTTGGTGGGCGGTATACTGGGCAACTGAAACGTATTACGAGCGGTGCACTTGCTGAATTGTTGGTAGCGAAGGTCATTCAATAATACATTTGTTCGTTTGTCGTATAGCAAGGCAATTATTTTACATCCATTAGAGCAAATTTGGTCCTTGTCAGCATCAGTGCGATAAAACACATCCATCAGCTGGCAATGCTTAGGTGTATCGTTAAATATTTTTATTAATTTGTTTTTTTTTTTTCTGTACAGACACGATATAGTATCACAACCCGTTATGACGTGTGAAAAAGCTACATAATTTCGCAATTTTGGGTAAATTAGACTGTCATTTATATACCAGCAATCAGGCTTATTGCCTTGGCTCTTTTTTAAAAAGTATATAGTTTTTTCAACAGGCGATTTTTGAGTAAGGAGCACCAATAAATCAATATCTTGACCAACTAAGATGACATTATTTCTACTTGCAGCTAATTGGATTAAAGAATCAACAATGAGCGAATCGGCATCTTCATCTGCTATTTTACAAGTGCATCCTGCTTGCGTGAGACTAACTGTGAAGAAATCAATCAACTGTTATTTATTTTTACAATTCGATAAAAACTTGTCTTAAGAGACTACATTTCTGTACTAATGTACTCCAGAGACTCTCAGTCTGGAACAGCTGCATGAGGAGAGAACATCTTTCTCTCACCACTCCAACTCCATTTTGGAGCCGTATCGGAGCGCCCGAGTAAGAGCAACCAGCCAAACACACCTCATACCAGCGGGCAGTCGATGCCCGACGCGCAAAAAGACTCAACTGTAACGTTATCATACCCATCGTTCGGCAAAAGTTAACGATTGCGAATAATTTTTTTAATGCAAAATGGGTATTTTTTAGTGAAGTGTGCAAGTTTCGGAGTTCCACGCGTTTCACCATCGCATAGGGATTTAAAAAAAAAAAAACCTAACTTGGCTCCACATGGTCGTATCATAAAAATTTTTTTTTTTTAATTCGTAAAAAAATAAGTACAATGCATTGCAGTTAGTGCATATAGTTAGTTAGATACGTGCAATAATTAAAATACGTAAGAAAAATGCAAATAACCGATAGAAAAAAAAGTAATTTTTTCGGAGTCCGATTTCGGCATCAAATATTAAAAAATTTTACTTACTACAAACAGTGCATGATAGAATAAGTCTAGATGAAGATAGTAAGCCTTAAAAAATCGCTTCAGCATTATTTCCTAACGTCTATTAAAGTTTTTACTAAAGGTGTTTTTTTCGAAAAAATGTGATATTTCGAAAAATATTCAATATTTTTCGCTAAAAAAACAACTGAAGGTTTGTTAACCAAAAACTTATAATTTTAATAAATACTTACTTTAAAATTTAAAAAGAAAAAAAGTTATTAACAAATTAAAAAAAGACGATTTTCGATGGTTTTTTCAAGTTTCCTCAGCAAGTACGCATTTAAATTATATCCAACGTGCGTCACTCGGTAGGTTTTCTTAAGATCTACAACTTTGTCATTTAACTCTTCGGCATTGGAGGTCAACTTTTTTTTTAAACGCGAAAAAAGTTATTTTCGGACTTTCACTAATTTTTTAGGTTAACTTAGCCACTGAATAACCGAAAAAAACGCTACGTTTCTTGAATCATTTTCTTTTATATCAACGTATTTTTTGTTTTCTGCTAACACTTACGTCAAATTTAACATTGAGCCTTCGTAGATTAATTGGCCTAAAGAAAAAAAAGGACACAAAAATAAAAATTGGGGCTTCTACTAGTCAATTACTCTCAACATGTTAGACCTTTCCGCATGCTTGATTTTTTAGTGCTTGTGACGTTGGAGGGCATACAAATAGTTATGTTTTTGAATTAGATAATCAAAGATCTAGATTTAGAAGATTTTTGAATAATGAAAAAGCTTGATGCGCGGAATTTTCTTGCTTTTTTTTTTAAAAGTCATGTGGTAATCCAGGGACCAAGAGGTTCCAGACCTATTGACACGAAGATGGAAAAATAAGCATTCTGATTAGCGCTGAGCCATCGTGCTGAAAGCGTGAGATTTTCTCTAGTTTCTAGGTGTAGCTGTTATTTCTCAGACGATAAAGCTTCGTATGGATTAAATACTGATCCTTTTTTCGTAAAATCCTACACGTTAGAGAGGTGTGCCCCATAAATGCACATGTCTTGCTTAATCGTAATTCTTTATTGTTTTTTATTTTTTTCATTTTTGTAAATGAAACTAAAAAGTTTGATTAAATAAAAAAATTTGACCAAGTAAATCCGTAAAATGAGCTTCTTCTACAGTATACAAAAAAGTTAAATTTTATCTCCAAGTAGTTTTACAATAAAAGATCAAGAGTTTTACCGAATATTCGAGCTCAACGCATGAGACCCTCTCACATTCTGTTTTTTTTTATCAGGCGATGCATCTTCAAAAAAATTTCAATTGAATTGTTTATCTGTGAAATTCACCGAAAAAAAAATACTCACTGATTAAGCGTAGTGGACATGCGTAATTATTACTTAAAAATCAGATCTCCGGTTAAAATACTTCGGCCTTGCTATTTGAATTTTGCGTTGGTACGTAACTGATGGTACGGTAACCGATCAAATCTCTGCAGTTGGTAACTTTGTCTCCTGGTTTACCTTTTTCCACCTTCTCCGTGAAAGAGTTCAGCCTTTACAATGCTTAGGCCTCGCCTCTGCGGCTAAGTGCTCTATGATTGGAGGAATCGATTGATGATTAAATTAACAATATCTCGTTAATTATCCATCGAATCCAAATTTTGTAAAAGGCTTTTCGAGAGCTTTTGATGAGCTTTATCTTGTGGTATAGTTCTCCGGACTCAAAATCGGAACGCCCTGTATAAAGTATTTTAAGTTTAAAAGTTTTAAGTGATAGAAATATAAATTTTATTTTGATAAATAAATTATATACCAAAGAAAAATTAAATACATAACAGATGACAAAGACTTCACAAGGACGTAATATAAAGAGACGAATAAAACTCGCTATGACCACATTACAGCAAATAAATTTAAACAGTATGTCAACACCAGCTCGTTGTACGATATACGAACACTTTTCTACACATACCATTCGCTAAAACCTAACACCATAACGCCGAGACAACGATTTAAAAGAAAAGCATACTGTAAGTAAGAGCTTATGAGGCCTTTGGGCCATGGGCAGGTTTCTGACAAATGAAAATTAAACTTATTTGTTTGCAGAACGAAGCGACGAGTTCCGCCCTTCACTTTAAAGTTCGGACGTAACAAATTGGCATTCTTTGCGGGGAACTAAGCTTTTTGTTTCACTTTAAATATGCTTTAACCTAACCCAAGTTTGTTTATCACATTTTTTTTCTTTGTATACAGTTTTCTCTTTTCCTTTCTATTTTCGAAATTTTTTCATAATGGATCATACACTTGAGGATATAAACAAGATAGCTACACGGGTACAGTAACTTAAACAATACTATAGGGCTGGGCAAGCCGAAAAATCGCTTGAATTCCTTGAATAATTACGTAACTTGGCTCTTAATAATTTAGCTTTACGCATTAATCAAGCTGCCCCATATATACCTATATATAGTGGACAAAATACGCTACATGTAGATTTCTTGCAAGATATTAAAAAAGGTTAGGTCCCTTATCTTAAATGTGAAAGAACCTATGTTTTTAAACAGTCATCTCTAGGCTAAAGGGTAGAGCAAGAAGTTGTCTAGACGGATCAACAATAAATACATTAGACGATCTTATAAACCATGTAAAGGCACACTTTGCTTCTTCTAAAACTTACGCTCAATACATCACTGATACCAATCATTCTCAGATGAAGCAGGGAGAAGAAGAAAGGAAGAAAAAACTGTTCTTGATTTTCACGAACGAATCTTCTAACTTATTAACCAAGGCGCTACAGCAGCAAAATTAAAAGCCGCCTCTAAAAATATTCCTAAAAATCAACAGCCTGATTCAAAATTGTATCTAGAAATGGCTGGTCATGAAGCATTTACGCAAGGCTAACCCGATGGATTCAAGGCCAACATGGACAGCTGGTTCCTGACGAATAAAAACTAAATTTGTTTGTTTGTAGAACGAATCTACGAGTTCCACCCTTTACTTTGAAGTTTAGACATAACAATGTCACGTAACCTGTGTACAAGTAATTTTACAACTAATGGTAAGTATCGAAAAATGTCCACTAATGATGATAATGATAGAAATAAGAAATCTGGGCTAAAAAACTTTGTCGATAAATATTTAACCCACAAAGTATTTTGTCCTAAAAATGAAGGTTACGAAAAAGTAAAAAAACAATAACATTAAATATCATGATAGGGTAATTCTTTTCCAAATTAAACGGATTTTGAACTTCAACTCTCTGATTTGGCTAAAAACTTTTTTCTAGTTTCTATGTTGAGAAATGGGATACATTTACAAGGAACTGTTTTTTTATCGCCTATTCTCGATTTTATAAGTTATAACAAATTTCACAATAGTTGTTAAAGACTTGTTTGAAACGTAAAAATCTAAATATGGAGACTTTTCAATTGATATTGTTAAATTAATAATTTATGCTGCGCGTAATGGTTAAAAAACTGTTTTCTGAGTATTAAAAGATATCTGTACCTCGAGTCAAAAAAAATTAAATGTTAAAGTTTTAGATGATTAAATGATCTACGACTTTTGTATTTTTCATTTGTTAGTATAACCTTACAATTTTGTATTATAATGCAAAAAGCGAGAAATCACCATTTTATTATTTATTAAAAGTAAATTCTTACTTGTAAAGCGGAGATGAGCAATAAGAACTAAGGAAATGATATTTTATTAAATTGATAAAAATGAGTGATAAAACGCCAAGTAAAGATTAGAATTGCTTAAAATTTTTTTGCAGATTTAATAAAACTTTTATGTACAAGTAAAACTTTTTTTAAAAGCTTATGACAAAGTTATGTTACTTTTTTTTCGTGCAAAGAAACCAGCTTTGCTTTTAATTTTTGACAAGATAGTGGAACCGTGCTATGATATTTTAGCAATCTCTTAATTGTTGTTGCTCTCAAAAATCTCTTTGACACTAATTTTCCTTTTCTTCGTGATCATCATTTGTAGAATAACGACAAGAAATATTTAGACATGATTCTGTGGCCCCATCAAAAAGTTTTCACGGTGTTCAAATAGGATTGCTGGTTCTCTAAGGACTTGCTCTGGCAGCTAGTCATTTTACAGTCCTGCCTATTTGTCACATGGCCCCTTTCCATAAGAAGTGGAAAAAATGCCACTCTGCTGCTATTTTAAAGTCTTCAAAGTGATAAGCAAGATTGATGAAGTTCTTGTAATTCTTAGACTGTCCACGCACCATCAGACATGAATATTATTTTATTAACACATGGTGAATTTATTCATATAAATTTAATTAACTGCTATTGACATAGATGTACAGCATTAGTGTCGTGATGTAGGCATTCAGAATTGCAAACAAAACTTGAAAACTTTAATTTATCTAAGTCACTTCTATAATAAATAAAAAATAGGTGTACGATTGCCTAATCGTTGTTCCAATGTTTACCCTGAACTAAATTTTAAATTTCAAGGAAATGCGTCGTCAACTTTTCTATAACACCACGATCGAAAAATACTCAAAATTTTAAATATTAGGAACGTGGTTGGCCGAAGTATTAAAATTTTTTTGCAATGCGCTTATTATCGAGGACTTGTCGTCATCTACTTTAAGGTCATCTATATTATCTCGGCTAAAATTAAAAATTTTCTTATTAATTACGGACAATATTTGTTTTGATTTTTTTTCCAAATATATTTTCAACGATAATTTTTGTTTTTTGATGGGTGAAGATCTCAAGAAGCCTAATTCTTTGTTAGAAAAATGCACTCGTTTACTTTGGAAAGATAGATTATCTTCTGAAAATCCAGATGTACCGTCACTGCTCCCAACTTCTATATCAGATTTTTCACTTGAAGAGTCCTCCTTTTGTAGTGTCTAAAAAAAAAAAAGATTTAAACATCGACATAATATTCTACAAGAAGTTAGGTGTGTCTAAACTCAATATAATAACCATAATATTGTACGTACCAATTCTGCTAGTTCATTTTCACTCTTTCTTGTATCTTTTTTTCAACTTTGATAACTTCAAGCGGCAAAAAGAACAAATTCTTTGTTGTGATGCATCTGACGAAATTGCCAAGTCCAGTTTCAAAAGATGGTTTTTATTTACTGTCCTCAAATGAGAAGTGTGTGTTGTTAGATGTTTTAAATTAAAAAGATTAAAACATCTGTCTGATCGATAACTAGTATTTTACATATTACGTGCCTCTTTCCGTGGCATTTTTACAAAGTAAAAATTATTTAACTTAAAATTACATCGAGTTAAAATATGTCTTAGTAGAGGACCAAACTAAATGCACAGCTGATCCAAAAGCCAACGAACTTGTAGTACGTGGAATGTACGCGAGCAGAGTGAGTAACACTTTGAATTATAGATCGTACTGTACGCAGGCTTTTCCGCAAAATTTTGGAATTCCGAAAAATCAGGGGGATGAAAAATTTTTTTTATATGTAAAAGCAGACAATCAATAAAACAATAAAAAAACAAAGTAGCAATAAAGAAATTTTAAGAACAAAAAACACTTTTTGTGTTTATGTTACGTCGAGCATTGTTATTATAATTTTTCTCTAGTGCTTAATAATCCTTTTCTTTTCTTTAATAAAAATTCGTTTTTCATTATTTAGGAGATAAGACTGGGAAAAAAATCACTCATAACATAATATAATTGAAAATTTATACTAAATAAAATAAATTTATATGGAGTAAATAAATGATAAAATGGTGATTTCTTGCTTTTTTGCACGATAATACAAAGTTTGGAGGTTATACTGAGAAATGGTAAATGAAAAAGTTGTAGATCTTTCAATTACCTACAACTTTTACTGTTAACTTTTTATATACGAGGTACAGATATCATTTGATACTTAAAAAACAGGTTTTTTTAGTATTATGTGCTACGTAAATGAAGATTTTAACAATAACAATTGAAAAGTCTCCACATTTAAAAAACATGATTTTTACGTAAAATTTGATGCAAAATACGATGGTAACAATAAAAACTTGATTCGTTTCGGGGGCAATGGTCAAAAATCGATTAAAACAATTAAATTGTTGATAACAATATTAATTTATTGATAATGCAAGATTTAGCAAGCATTCATTGCACACTTTTCACGGACTACTTTTGCCCTGAGGGTTCTAAAAATAGAGATATCAGGACTTTACTAACGTTTATGGTATTTTAATACTGTCTTGCTTATTTATCTCCCCTGAATGGTCCTTAAATACAAAAACCTCACAAGCAGTAGTCAATGTGCAACATAAAAAAGTTGTAGCACAAGTTTATAAGACTTGTTATCATACAGACTTGGTGAGAAAGAATTATTCATTGATATTACTATTTGCTTATACAGTCTCAAGATATTTTAATAAGCATTAGTCAGCTTTAACTAAGCAATAATTTTTCTGCGGAATATACAATCATTTCTAGTGATGTCAACTGTCTAACTGTGATCACTTTTTTTAAAGAAATTGCAATTATACAGTTTGGAATTGCAGAGAAGTCATTAAAACTAGCTTTACATAAAGTTATGTAAACATCGGTATCATAGCGCTGTTAATTATAAGTAATTAAGACTCTGTTTTAAATTGCATCATTCGTAAAGTGTAAGTTAGAAGTTTATTTTTAATAAATACATGATAACACTCTTTATCATTGCATTTTATAAACAAATTCAAGAGGCACAAAACCTACTATTTGTTATGCAATAAATTAGCAAAAGTAAGTTTCTTCATGGAAAGAGAAATTTTGTTTCTTCTTGTTACTTAAAAGTATAAAATGTACGTAGATCTAAAACAATATTAATTTTACTTAAGAATTTAGATTATACTGACTGATAAGTAAGAATTTTTGTAATATGAGAGATTACTCCATAGAAATATTTCTCTACAGTGAACAAGAGCTCCAATCTTGTGATATTGGAAAAGAGAGAGATGGAGAAAACTATCAGGATTTAGTTCTCTATCTCTTGCTAATCACTGTAGTTAGCTTAAATGAGCGAGGTCTGTTCAGGATCCGTGCTAGAGCAAATCATGGGACTAAGTTTAGCAAGTACTGGCTCCAACACTTTTACTTACAGTCAGCTGTAACCCTGGTTTACTCTATGCTTATAACTCTATGTTTTATTCAGAGAAATTGTTACTAACGTAAAGTGTGGATTGGCCAGGTTATGAGCTATTTAGTTAACCAAGTAGTAATTAAAAAAAGTCGTGTCTAGAGAGATTAAGGTAGTGTCAGAACTTCTACGTGAGTTGTTGCTATGTTTTCTGTACGACTTCTATCAACATATGGCTCAGCATTGTCACGCTAAAATGTTATTTAGTCTTACTTTTTAGCATACTTGAAATATCAAAGCTCGAATGCTTGACTTAGTTGTATGATTGTTGTTCATAACAATCTGCAGTAACAGTTTCGTTAGAATAAGGTTCTTGTAAAACCATTTACACGAGCTGCATAGCATTAGCTCCTTATTATAAATACTTGGTTTGACTATTGTAGTTAACACGTAGCAAGACTTACTCCAAGACTATCAGCTTTCCAAATTATCGTAGTAGATTTACTTGTCATCTTTTTCCGTTGTTTTATACAAAAACTTTTTATAATTTTGTCTATTGAGCATGTTTTATAACTGATAAAGTGGCGTTTAACAACTCTCACCTGAGTGAATGTGGGAGATTTTTTTTTTATTTTCGAACCATACCCATGTTATAAAAACAATTCAAAATCCTTTGTTCAGTAACTTATAACGTATCAGCAATCTTTTCTCAAGTTTCCTATTTGCCTCACATAGTGATCATGCCATTTAGTGGAATCATTTTTTAAGTTAAAGCCAAAAAGCATAGCTACCTGCATGATTATCACATGCTGCATCATCATCACATAAACTGGCATGCTTAGAATACAGAAATTCCTAGTTGTGTACACTTCAGCACGATGGTTTGTACTTATAATTTAATGAAAATGATAACGCTTTTAGGTGTATGTCGTGAAACAGTATATCAATTTCTTAATCGTATAAGCACAAGTGTGTATAAGTGAGCGAATGTGTAATAAATATCATCTAAAGGATCTGCCATACATTCTCAAGAAATAAAAAAGTTTTGTTTGAAAATGTAAAAAAAGTTTTAAAGCGGAAAATATACAAAAGACCATGCAAGTGCGACAGTGAATGAGGGCACCCGTATCTAATTGATCATTCTATATACTTAAGTTAAAAGGTAAAAGTTAACATAAGCATTCTTTCATCATTGGAAAACTGTTACTACTAAAGATAAGGATCCCAACTTAGTAAATTATCGTTTTGTGTTTAAGTTATATAAGTAATGAAAAATTATTGTTTTACTAAGAAAAAAATGCCTTATTAATGTTACATTACGTCAATAGGGCAAAACAAACATGAGCGCCCGAAGGGCACGATTGCTGTACGTTGGTGCTCGAGTCGCATTAAATGTTTTTCTTACCGCGGGTGTGACGTGTAATTTTGCGCCCATGGGCATACTTTGCACCCGGTAAATTTCTTTGGGCCAGGAGGGTGCAAAAAACTGTTTTGCCCGTAGGCCCAAAGTGATTCTAAGGGTGCAAAGTGTGTCTCGAGGGCGCAAAGCAGCAGTTGCACTTTGGGCTCATGGTAAATAAATTACTGTTGTTTTAAGATTTTTTATGCAAAAATATGTATACATTTAGCAATTTTTTTTTATAATAACAATGTTCAATTTAAAGAAAACTATCACTTTATTGTTATTTAGTGTACACCACTGCTTAAAAATATGCTGACTACTCAAAGGACCCTTTTTTCTATATTTGACGGAAACTTGTTTTCTCTGCATACCTTAGCTTTAATTGTTTTTCTTAGTTAATTTGCAAACTCATAAAAAAACGTAATTCAATCGTATTTACGTGCTATTTGATTTTTTGTCAGATCCTCCTAAAAAAAATTTTTATGCATTATTCAAATCTACAATGAAAAAAATAGTTATATAATACGGTAGATTAAAATATGCTGAAAAACCAGTTTCAGGCGTATATTATATAGAAAAGATTGCAGAGCAACGTATTAATGAATATTGAGTAAAGTTACAAAAAAAGAACTTTAATTAAGTGTCCAGTTAATCGTAAGTTTGTATTGCAAGTATTGCTTGTATTGTATCTTAACAAAGCAATACTTTTCTTATGTTGTTTAGATCTTAAGACTCATATCAATAATTCATTATTTTGGATTTTCAAAACATTGATTACATATTATAATATCAGCTAGTTAAAAGGACTGAGATAAGAAATTTTATGTAGTATGCATATACTAATATGCCTATCGGTATAAAAAATAACGAATTAAAATATTTTTTGATTCATCATTATTATCGTCATCGTCTATCTCGTCATCAATATAATTGTCATCGTCATCGTCACTGTCGTCGTCATTGTGATTGTTGTCTTCGTCATCAGTGGCGTCAGTAGGTAAACTAGGCTGGTACGGGGTTACCTTCCCCCTCCATCAGAGTTTCGTGCTATTGCACACTGCCCCCCTCCTCGTGGAAGCTGGCAGGAGGATGTGGTCATACCCACTGATTCTAGCATAGCCTTAATCGAGCAACCTTATTTTATTTTAAAACATTGGATTGTTAAAAAAATTTGTGTTAATGATTATGTTAATTACTATTAGAAATATTTGACTCAGGAAAATTCAAGTAAGCACGCGCATGTTTACTTGCATTGCTACACTAGCGCGCTATCTCATCGACGACTGTGAGTGCGAGTACACATTTGGAAAATGGTACAGCACTGTCTTACCAATGTGAAGTGTAAATGTCTTACAGATAACTTAAGTATGACTTAAGGATTATCTGATGTTGTTTTGAGGGTGGATTGAAGGTAACTAAAAAATGGCTGTAAAGATAACAAGAAAGTGACTAAAAAAAACCTTAAATATGTCTCTTACATTTATTATACCTATAAGATGAATTAAAGAAGTCTTACGTTATTTAAATGTTTCTTTTGTGGCAAGCTTGATCAGAGCCCCAACAAACCGCTTTTATCCATGAAATCTTAACCATCGAATCTTACCTCTCCAAAAAACGCGTAGCCAAATATTTTAGTACGTAAATTAAAAAAAAACTCGTCATAAATATATAAAATAGATTGATTCAACACTGGTTTGAATGAGCGCGTGCGTTTCAAATAGGTGTGTTACCAACTGTGCAACTGAAGAGATGGTAAGTACCGATATTAGTTTTTGGGGCTGTTTGTAGCACTATATTCTTTTGGTGCTTGTGTACAGTACAGACGCAGCTACTTTCAAATTTACATGCACCTGTGAGTATTGTTACACTGATGAGAGTTGTGAGTGCGCTTATTTGCGTCCCTCCGTTGATGCTCAATGCCTACTGTCTCTTCATTGTTGCCTGAATCCTCATCATCGTGGCACACATAGGTGCTAAACGCAGCTACATACAAGTAAACACGCGTGAGTACTGTCTTTTTATTCACTCGTCCTTGCTCCTTATCTGCTCATCATTGTTGTTACCATGGGATTATTCTTATCATTGCGTATATATAGGTGCTAGACTCAGTTACGTAGGAAACGATAATGAAGAAGAAGCCATCAACAACGACTTCAAAGAAAAAGTCTGCTGGTGTGGTAGTATCAGGTTTGTCTGATCCTATTGCTCTTGGCTCTCTAGAGGATAATTTAAAGCTATCGTCCTTATAAACATCTTCTAACTATTTACCTTAAAAGCAGTAGTGTTAAGTACCAAGTGCTGCTGTATTACCATTATCTGATAAAGCTGTTACACCAACTGAAATAATAGAAAACAGGCAAAACTTAACATCAAATAATTAAGATTTTTTAAATCTTTTAATGTTGAACGAATCTACTCTTGAAAATGAGCAGTAGGCTGACAATAGATCTAAGTACAAAGAGCTGCCCACTCATAGGTCTAACACTTTGCTAGAAGTTTGTATACCCATAGACCATGAAAGGCTTTGTGACCAACATAATCCAAGTGTGACAATTTCGAAAGACCCTAATGAGGTTTTGTTTTATAAGAAGTAGTCAATTATTTACTTATATTTTTTGCAAATTCATCATCAGAAATCATACAAGATCTTTTTATCCAACAGACTAAAGCCCTTCTTTTGCAGTAGCAAGCTCTGTGAGTGAAGCAAAAAAGTTTTCCTGAATAGCAGCAAGCTCTTCCTGTGCAGTAGTAAGCTCTCTCTGTGCAGCAGAAAGATCTTCTTGTGCAGCAGCAGACACAAGCTCTTTCTGTACAAAAGCAGACACAATCTCTCTTAATGCAGTAAGCTCTCCCTGTGCAGATACAAGCTCTTCCTGTGCAGCAACAAGCTCTGCCGGTGCAGCAGCAAGAGACACACATTTTTTCCATGAAGCAATCTTAGCGCAATAACAGTATAACTATTGTTCCTATGTAATATTTGTTACTATCCTCATTAAATCTAAATATTTAATCTTAGGTTATAGAAGTCATATAAGATGGTAGTGATGATAATGAAGGTATCAGTATAAAAAAATTTAACGTTAATCCAATAATGATAGCAGTTACTAATAAAAGAAGTCCTACATTATCTTAGGAATATTACGATGTTCATCCCCGACATCCTGAAATGTTCGAATCTTTAGATTACACGGTAAGAAAAAATTTCCACCTGTTGGATTATCATTTTGTAAGCTTCACTTTGTACCTTGCAGGATAAAAGATCATGTTCTGCCCATACAACTTCCAGTTCTGTAAATGTCATATCTGCTAATGCTAAGATGAGTGTTTATGCTTCTTGTACTTCCACTTCAATTGAGACAACTACTAGCACGACACCTTTGATTATTACTAAAAATGTATTTATTTTGAAAACTTTTTCCGTTGTTGATTATGAAGATCTGCAAGTTTGGAATTACTCTTTAAATAATTATCTAAACCTTCATATATGATGGCATGTATCTGAATAATGGCATATCAAGAGAGCATGTAAGTCTGATATTAAAGAAAATTTAAAAAAACTTAAGCCATTTTTATAGATGCTCAAGATGTCAATCCGTGTATAAGAAAAAAACAAATCCGAATCGTGTGTCTTTTGAAAACTCGAATAAAAAACAATATTTCTACTTTTGTTCCTCATTGTATGAGTGTACTGAAATGAGACTTACTTGCTAACTTTATAAAATTAAATATTGAGTCCTATAAACTTATTTTAATAAAAAACTTCTTTCAATCCTAACATTTTGTTTTTATTTGAAGTATTCAATGAAAAATAAAAAAAAAAATGAAAAACAGATAAGCCAAAATACATTTTACTTACAGGAAGAAGGAATTTCGAGGTGTAAGAATATAGAGAGATGTTGATATATTACCATAAGGTAATTTTCTTATTTTAGCTATATTTACATAAGATCAATTATACAATTTAAAATTTTTTTGCAGATATACATTACCCTGTCCCTCCTTAACTGACCTATGCTTTTTATAAAATATATACTACTTTGTATGCAGATACATTTATTGCATTCATATTTTGGTTGAATACCTTAACGACTATGTAAAAGAAGAAAGTGGTGGAAGCGCCACCCTCCCCATACTAGTGGAGAACAACCATATACTTTCTCCTCTTTTAATCTTTCTTTTTTTAAATTTTAATATAAAATTTTCTCGTATTTATTTTACTAATCATCATTATCAGAGTAGAGTACATTAACCACTGTATCTCTTGAGGTGAGTAGTCATTTCCTTAAGGCAGAGGCATTTTTGACAGCACAAACAGGCTTTGTGCGTAACTGATAAGCAAAGCATGCCTAGTAGTCCTTATTTATTTTACTGACAGTGGGACAACCCAAGTCTTCAGCATTGCAGATGTGTCTAAAACATAGTAGAGTTAATGTTAATTGCAACACTGTAAATTATTGCTTGAAGTACTTACTTCTCTAACAGTACTTCTTTTAACCACCTCTTTTTTTTTAACCCCTTGACGTTAATAATAATGGCGTCTTTCAAGAAATACTTAGCGATAAAAGTAATTCTAGAGAAAAACGTACTTCCTGAGTCCCAAGGTATCCCATGAAAGTATTTTTTAAGCCAAGCATTAACAGTACGTTATTCATGTTAAAGCTTTCACCATTTACATGAGGGGCTGATGTAAAAAATTTCTGGCTGAGCATCAGCCTTTCGTGGTTAAATAACTAGCTCTTTTGGAATAAAAATATTTTTGGACCTACTATAGCCCTGAATGTCAACGATATAGTCCATGATCAGGTAGGTCTGATTTCTTGACTAGCTCGTTGTCAACTGAGCTTGCCAACTTCAGCAAGCTCCTTATATTAACTTCTTCCCAATTTTTTCAACGCCCCTCTAATCATTATCCCTACCACCTACATAGGGTATTGGTAAAAAAAATTAAGGGTTTAGTCATTCTCGAGCGCAAAGTACACGTCTCAAAACTGGTAGATCTAATACTCAGTGGACTTGCTGTCAACTGAGCTCTTTGCCTTCTTTTAAGCTCCTTATATCCTTTCCACTCCCCACTTACACCTCTCCCCACAAAAACAGTATTCCCATCCTCTAGTAGTCTTCCACTCCCTGTAGTTGTCTTCCACTACCTCTCAACGTGCATAAAAGACCCATGGTATCAGCAACGAGTACCATTCCTTACTTAACTATGTCAAGAGCAAGTCGTTCTCGTGAATTTTACCTTGTTACGCTTGCTACTGAGAATCATGTATGCATATTCTTCTTTTTTGTTCTGAATTTTAATTTATTGAATGAAAAATCTTATAATTTTAGAGAAATGGAAGGTAAAGAAAACTTTTCTTATGATGATGTTTCCTGGCTCTACCTTCACTCAAATTTAAGTGTTAGTATATGAAACCTTTTTTTATTAAACTGTTTTTTTTTATTTTTATGATTATTAAGCAATTTCTATAATAATGGAAGAAAAAGATAACTTCTCAGATGACGATGTGCAAATCATTTCCGAGGAAAGTTCCTTCGAAAGAGCTTATACTACGAAAGGAGGAATTTTTAACACCCCTTTCCTGAGGGGATTGTTACAACCACAACCAAAATCACCACCAATATTTTTGCCTCCTGAGGAGGCTTCTATTCACTCTACCCTTATCAGCGTCATCCAAATCAAGTGAAACATTTTTTTTTGATGATAATGATGATGATGATGATGATGACGATGATGATAATGATGATGATGATGATGATGATGATGATGATGACGATGAAGATGATGATGATGATGATGATGATGATGATAATGATGATGATGATGATGTTGATGAGGATGATAATAATGATAATAAAGAGGAAGAAGACTCTGTTGTTAACCTTAAATCTTCTTCTAATTGGTTTTCTATCCTCGATAAAACCGAAGAGGGAGCAGAGTCAGATGAAGAGAGAGAAATGAAAGAAAATAAAAATGAAGAAAATCCCCAAAAGCGTTGTTTCATTATAATTATATGTAAAAAAAAAAAAATAGGTTAATGGGGCAGTCAAAAAAACTGATTGGACGGCACAGCATGGGGAGCAAGGTTTAGAGCCCCCAACCCTTTTTTAAAAACATTTTCTTATGAATCAAGATATACATGCTCTTATTATTATTAGATATTCAGAGCCCCCCCCCCCCCCCGCATCTCTCAACTTAATTATAATTTCAAAGAAAAAATCATGTAGAAGGAGTACCCGCAATTTATTAGAAGTATTTAGAGCTTAGTACTTGAAAAATCTACATCAAAGAGGGCAATGTCAGTACAATACTTCAAGCACACTGGAGACTTGCTAGAGAATGCCCTGAGACAGATTGCTGACGCAGATGATGACGATCTTCCAAGATGGTTGGAGCCTACTAAACAGGCAATTAAAGCTCTCAAGAAATATTTTATCACATCATCATCAATGTTTAGAGGAGAGATGCAATCCTCCCGGTCTATCCTAGCTTTTTTGCTACACACTAAGGACTAGTTAACCAGTTTATGAAGGAAGATCAGAGGAGAATTGCAAGTGTGGCAGGATCTTTCTGAGCAGCTGTAGTGTAGTGATAAAAGTGTGCAAAACAGTACTAGTGATAGTCAATAACAGTCCTAGCGTATAGGACGGTGTGCAAAATGATGCTGATAAGCAAAACAGTATTGGTGAACAAGATGGTAATGATGCGCAAAACAGTACTAGAGTGCAGTAAAATGGTCTACCATCAGCACTCAAGACCTGCATAGCAACTGGTGTGATAATCAATCGTTGACTCGTTAACGTTGCTTCCTACTTAGATGATACCCAAGTTGTTATTGTGTCCAAAGTACAGAATTTTCACATCGATGAAGACAATGAAGAAGATAATAAAGACGTATTAGAACTAAAAACCCACTACGTATAGATTCTAAATTTGTCCAGGCCGGTGGAAAATCAGATATCTAAGAAAAAGGGGAAATGTTGGATTTGTGACGGATGCTCACACTTTTTCTACAGTAAAGATGAGCTCAAAACGCATGACTTGATTGTGTTAATGTAAACAAATGTCAGATAAGGTTTCCAAGTAAAGGAAGCAAGATTCGTAAGTTTAAAAATTTTAATTCTGCTGAAAAAGTCCCTTACGTCATCTATGTGGACTTTGAGTGTTTACTCGGGCATATGAAAAATCACCTTTGTGTACATCAGAAGCATGAAGTCTTTGGTATAGACTATTATGTGAAATGCAGCTTTGAAACTAGCTAATCAGTTAAAAAAAAAAAAAAGATGATATGGAGATTCTAGCAGAGTGATCTTGACTCAAACAAAAGAGAATGAGTTTCTTTGTTGTGGTGATTTATTTGGAAAAAATAAGAAAAAAGTACGAGATCATTGTTATCTGACCGGAAACTTTAAAGGTGTTGCACATAAAAGTTGTAACATCAATTACCAGAATTTAAGATTCATTCCAGTGATATTTCATAATCTGACAGGCTATGACTCACACTTTATTAATAAAGAGCTGGCTACAAGTGAGAACTTCGGAGGACGTGTCAATCTTATAGCTGAGTTCAAAGAGAAATATATGTCATTCACTAAGCATACAAAGGGGAGCGATATCAGTTTTTGCTTTATTGATTCGTTCAGATTTATGCCCTCTCTTGGAAAAAATTGGCATCATATTTGGACAAGTGGGACATTAATAGCAGTAAATTCAAACGCGTATATAGTGAAGAGTAGACAGAACGTTTTTGCGGAGGGTGTGATTCCTTACAATTATGTGAGTTCTTTGCAGAAGCTGAGAGAAAAAGAGCTTCCGTCTAAAGCTGCATTTCACAGCAAGTTGAACGATACGAAAATTTTCGATGCAGATTACGAGCATGCACAGAATGTACAGAAAACATTCTAGATTCAAATGCTTGAAGAGTACTTCGAGTTATACTTGAAGACCGAGTTAGATCCTACACATTATTACACCACGTTCGATCTAACGTGGAACGCCATGCTCAAGCTCGCCCAAAACGAATCAGAGCTGCTCACAGATTTAGATATGCTATTGTTTGTAAAAAAAGGCATCAGAGGAGGTGTGAGCCAGGGCTATAACCATTAAGTCAAAGCCAGCAATGAGTACATGAAGAATAATAATTCTTCAGAAGAAGGCAAATACCTCATGTACTTTGATACAAACAACTTGTATGGACGGGCAATGATGCAGCCACTACCAAAAGGAGACTTCCTATGGGTTGACACACAACTGAACTTCCTTATATGTACCAGATGATGAATATGGCCAAATACTAGAATTAGATCTGGAATATCCAGTTGCTATCCACGATGAACACAAGAATTTACCTCTCTGTCTGCAACATATGGCTACACCTCATTCCAAGCAGCAAAAGCTTATGACGACTTTGTATGATAGAGAGCGATTTCATACACTATAAGGCATTGGAACAGGCTCTCGCATATGTACTGGTGCTCAAAAAAATTCATAGAGTCTTGCCTTTTAGAGAAAGTCCATGGCTAAAACCATACGATGATCTGAATACGGAAAAAAGGAAGCTGGGTAGAAATGAGTTTGAAAAGCTCTTCTTCAACGCTTATTATCAACGCTGTGTATGGTAAGACTACAGAGAATGAGCGAAAGCGAGTAGATGTTAAACTTGATAAAAAGTGGGAAGGACGCTACAGCACAGAAACACTTATAGCCCGACCAAACTTCCACAGTCACTCTATTTTTTCAGAAAATCTCGTGGTTATACAGCTCGCACGTACAGAGATCAGTGTTAAAAAACAAATTCATTTTGGTTTGAATGTGTTAGATGAATTAAATACGCTCATAAATGATTTCCATTACTCGTACATGAAACACCATTTCGATTAGTAGAAATTGCTGTATGCCGACCCTGACAGCTTGATATATGAGATTTCTGGTCAAAATGTCTACGAAATCATGAGAAATGATATCGAGAGATTTGAGAAATCAAATTATTAATCGAACAAATAGTTAGATCTGCCTCTAGTAAATAAGAAAGTCGTTGGGTTGATGAAGGATAAGTGCTGTAGTAACATAATGACGGAATTAATTGGACTCTGAAGCAAGATGTATTGCATCTGAGTACAAAACCAGAAGTTAATTAAGAAGGCAAAGGGTGTCAAAATAGCTGTCATGAAGACCAAAATGTACTTTGATAATTACTGGAACTGTCTTTTTAACAAGTCCACAGTCATATGCAAGAGAAAAAATATCCGCTCCAGACTATACATCGTCTGTAGAGAGCAACAAAACAAAATAATTATTAGTCTACAAGATTATATATATATATATATATCTTATAATATTATATAGTTGTAAGGGCTGGGTTTTCCACACTACTTCCAGCACCCTTTGTAATATGAAGGATAGTTCTACAGATTTGGAGTAGCTCAGTCTATAGTAAATCTATAGGCTATTGTGTACACATACTGTACATAAGCTGAAACTAGCTGTAACTAGCAATCGCAAGCAGCAGCTGCAACAACTTACGGTAAACGAGCTCTAAGCTATATACAGTTATCTATTACTTTTACATCACTCAGAAAGCAAATACATTAATTTGAAATTAATTTTAAATTTATAAATACAAAAAACTTTAAATATAGATATTACTTTGAATAAATACTCATAAGTATTAAATCAGAGGTGCATTAGCTGTTCACCTTAGAAGTAGCAGGTGCTAGTATTCTGACGAGGCGAGCGTTATCATATTCCTTTTATATGCTTTGAAGGAAACTTACACACTTACATTAATTTCTTTGTGTCTCAAAGCAACGGCTAATAAATATGTAGCCCTTTAAGTGTCAGTTTCCCCACTGCCTACTTTTCCACCAGCTTAAGCCTACGAGCCGAGTGCTCTGCTCGAGCTCGGCCTACTCCTTGCTCGGCCGCGAACTAGTACGTAGCTCTTCGCAGCACCAATTCCACGACGCGTCGACGTCGACAAGTAGCACATCTCAAGGCCCTTTCACCATTTTTATCTCGCCTCGTCAAAGTCCACCTGCGACTTCTGTTTCTCCAACAGTCAGGTTTTACTTTTGTATAAGTTTCATTTAATTTAAATTCTTTCTTTTGTTTATTTTCGACAGTCATTATTCAGTTTTAGTAGTCAGATTCAAAGTTTATAATAATTATATCCTTTCAAAGCAATTCTTCAATAGTCTTATTCGCACATTACATATTGTTCACGTGGTTTTACTTTCCTCGTTTAAATATTAAACTCTGCATTACTGTTATTTTACCGTTTTATTTAATAAAATACTCAAGTCTGTTTAAGCACTATTATTACTCGTTTTGTTTTAATTAATTAACTCCTAGAAATCGTTTATCTAATATAATTGTTTATGTATGCACAACAATTTAATATTTGTTATATGACTCATTTGGCATTCTAAACATCATACAAATTTATATCCACGTAATAATATAAGTTTTATTTTTTTTAAAACTCTACGTAAACTCGAGGCTCGAAATTGAAAATAATTACAATTTTTTGAGCGAGTTAAGTAGAAATAAACATTAGCCTTTTTTTTGTTTGTAGAATTTCGTTCTTACATTGAGTTTTAAATCAATACGCGTTATTGCATGACATGATGTGATCACAAATATTTTTTGAAACCCAAGTAGTAAAAAAAAGTAGAAATTATAGTAGTCATCGCCAGTAGCCTTATGAAACCACGAAAAGACAGAACTCCCTGATTTTCGATTTAATAGGAAAAAAAAACCATAAACAAATATACTTTTCAAATAACAGTTTATTTGTCCTGTTATGCATTTGCTTACACTTTTTTTTTTGAACTCGCCTGTCTTAAACCTTCTACTTTTGATGTCAACGAATAAGAAAACAACTATATAACACGTGAAAGTTATTATTTTATACACAACTCTAATTTTCGTAAGATAGGATTTTCAGTACAAAATCTTAAAGTCCAATTTTTTTTAATTATTGTTTTCTAAAATGTTAACGAAGTTATTACAAAATAAGCCAATTTTGCTAAAGAACATTGGAAGAAGGATCTTATTTAGAAAAATGTTATCCATAGTTATCCTCAATCAAAATTTGTACTTTGACGATTGCCAACAAAATCGTAACATAATAAAATATAAACATATTATGCCATATGCTTCTAATAAATAAGATTTAAGTGCATGTGACAACTTGCAATTCATTATTTTTTTTATCTTTTTTTTTTTATAAAGTGTACTTTCTCTAAATTGAAAATTTCTTCTCAAACAACATTTTCTGATTTCAAATTATTTTTACGTTCAATTTGCATAATCATCTCTCCTTTAGCTCTGTATTTTGATAGCGATATGTTAAGTTGTTCATGAGAAAATACAGTTTTTTTTAAAGTACATACTGACTTTACTGTAACTTTTCCCTTGAAAGTTATTAATTGTCACAGTGGATGTCAAAACTCGAGAAAGTTGCTTTCTGTAAAGTATAAAAGGTAACGACGAGGTATTATATTGTTTGTATTATAAGTAAGTTTAAGTAGTTTATCTCCTGTGATAACTTCAGCTTTAACATTATACATAAAAAATTTTCTAGTCTTTGTTTCTGTCCCGTTGCACAAACTGTCTGCTATACACAAACTTCTTATCAACATATTTTTAGCTCTTACTTTCAAATTTATTTCATGTCGTGGGAAAACTTCACGAATATTGTTTGATATTTCAAAAGAAAGATTTATGCAAACGTTATTATCTGATTTATAGACTCCCTTGTACGTTGCATGATTCATGCTACAATATATGGTCATATTACCTTCCATTAGATTAAGAATTTTGCTATCTAAAAAATAGTGTACTTAGTATAAGAGGTTACAATAACACTATTCAATAAAGATTGTTCATTTTTACTAAATATGTAAACATAGATCGTGGACCTCCCATTTTTCGGGAATGATCAGTGATTCTAATTTCCCGTGATCAGTTATTAAAATAAGTCAATGATTAATAAAGTCAACGACAGTTTGAAGCGCAGTAAAATAAAAACGCTTAAAGTTATAGTACTGAGTAAAGGGGTTTCTTTATCGAAACATTACAGCTGTCTAGAACACTCATACAATCTAAGAACCCCACTTGGAATGAAAAGTTTCCATAATTTTTTGAAAAACTGAGTGTAGTTGTAGTTAATACATAAATGGACTGTGAAAGAGTCCAAATTGAAACTATTTTTTTTGCATTATTGTGCTGATAATATATACTCCTAATCTTAGTGATAGAACCAAATTGTTGTAAGTAGCACTGGTAGCTAAGAATCTATAAATACAGATTATTTGACTAGGGTGAATTTTTTGCTTTTATTCTTCTTACAACTAAATTTTTTTTGCAATTTACCTCATAGCGTTGTCAATACATTAGGACTTTTTAAAAATAATTCTGTACGATTAACTTATCTTTCTCTTTTGAAAAAAAAATTTTTCAGGTTAAAAAAAAAAAAACATCTTCCACACATCAAGGAATTGAGCGTTGGTTTAATCAGCATAGTACTATTTGTGAGAAAGTTGATACTAAATGTAAACGTTTGACGTTTATTAGGGAAAAAAAATTTATTGAGAGTTCAACTTCCAACAGGAAAGTGTGACTTCTTCAGAACTTCCACTTGCTTGTTTTATGATAACTTCAATATTGTTAGGATTTACATCTATAACCAAAATCACTTGGTTTTCTTTAGCAAAAATTTTTTATTCAAGTACTAGTCAACATTTCGTCTCGTCATGGAGACCTTCTTGTGTTTGGAGAATTGAATTTTACCTTTGTACATACTTTTTAAAAATATAGAGTATGGTAACGGATGATGTAGTCATTCTGATGTTAACATATTAACGGCTGTATGTGCTATTTTGGCAGGCTGACCATTACACATTACCTTTACATAAGGTTGGATTTTTTATTCATATGTTCTTCATTCTTCTGATATAAATACCACAGTGAACGAAGAAGTCTCTAGATCTCCGGAAAACTACTTGAACTATGTATACCAAAAAAAATGCAAATCAATCTCGGGGTTTTGATCTGAGTTGTTTAGTTTCATTAGCTTTTTTTCGTTGTAAGTAACAATGTACGCTTACATTTTGTTCTTGGATTGAATCAATCGTTGGTGAGTTACCATTATTGTAGAGTTTAAAATGTTATAGAGAAGAATTTACCTACTTGTGCGTTAAGTCGAATGATTACTTCAGGACGTGAGAAAATAAGAATAAAGACTTCAAAAAATGAGATAGTTTAATAATAGATCGAAAAAAGAAGTGCACTTTTAATGAGGTCACTGGCGTTTACGCAACTTAAAGCGTGTCAGTTGATCTTATGCACGACTACTTGAAAGATGTTTGTATATTTGTTATGAACCGACTTTTAAGCCCATTTATTTTTGGGAAACAAATTTTTGTTTAGAGTTATTGAATGTGAAAATAGTGAAATTGAATTGTGGAAAAGCATCTGCTAATAAGCCTAACAAAATTCTTCGTAATCGTTTATAGGAGCAAAACGATCTTAAAATCTCAGCTTCTAAAATATTATAGTTTGTCAGTAAGTCTTAGAATAATATATATTCTACTGTATCGACGATAAACACTGGCCAATTTCAAGGTTTTATCCATTTAATAAAAAGAATAAATTTTTTTAAAAATGTTATGGACCTCTCAAACATAAAATGCATTTTTGAATTTATCATCTAGCAGTTTAACCTTATAATGGTCCTGCTGCATATTTCTGCATGATGCGGCTTAAGTTAGCCCAACAACCAATAAAAACTGTAGCGGAATCTACAAAAAGGTCCAAAAATTTAGTGAGCTCAATAAAAGGGAAAATGTTGTTAAGACTGTTGTATTTTACTCATTTGGGAAAAGTATCAATATTAAAGGGAGAACTAGGTCCCTCTTATTTTGTAAATAAGATAAATGTATATGTTACTGAGAACAAAAATTTTCATATATTTTTTGAACATAGGACTGTTAACAATATTCAGTATGAAGTTAACATGCTTTAAGTCTTAAGCCTTTTAGAACACTATGAAGCTTCATTTGGCAAGACTTTAGAAATCGTTTCAGGATTAAATGATACAATCCTTCGTTTCTGTGTGTACGAAAAACTAGACTTCAATTATTATGTTTAGTATTTGATGTAAGAAATACGGAACAGGAAACCTTACTAAACGTTAATAAGCTGCCCCTTTGTTTCATGATGAAATTCGTTTGAAAGCCAAGAAGAAGCAGCTGATGTTTGTGAGGAGAGATATAATAAATGACCTTAATATCACTCGTTTATTCTATAAAAATTAGTTTTTGTACATATAAAATGAATCCTAATCAGATAAATATAACAAGTAGTAACTAAAAGCTCCTGCAGCATAAAATACAGAACACTACAAAATCGTTTTGAATAAATAAAAATAAAAATCTCTATTAAAAGACACATGGTAAAAGCTAATTAAAAAAATTTTCCACGCTTATTTGCACATAATTTTTATACCATTCAATACACGCTTTCAGTTTGCAGACAGCTTTCAGGCAGCTTTCGCTGACTTATTGTAACTAGTTACAAGTTGCACTATGTATATATATACTTAATAATTCCTTGTATAGTTTATTGTCCAGAGATAATTAATTTGCAACTAGACTAGATACAACGACTTTTTTTTCGCAGAATGGTTTTGGCAGCATCGCAGGAGCGTTTTAACTAAGTGATTCTGCGCATGCGTTAAGTAATCAAAATGATTACTTTAAATAAAAAATGGTTAATTTTAACAAAAAAAATTAATTATCTTCAACATTTCACACTATTGTTAATTATGATAAGTAACTAATATTATATTTTTGCAATGTATAAAATATAGATGTCACGATTTATTACGCTTTAAACTTTTTTTTTTTCATAAGTTGTGTACTTTTTTTTTACTGGGACACCATGACAGCCTACTGGCCTAGTCTCCAGGGCATCCTGGGGCAACCCACCCACCACCTATGTGTGGAGGTGTATTACCGCACCTATTTCCAAACTCTTTTACTTATATCATACCTAATCCATGGGCAAATTGTGAGTATCGCTAGTGAAATACCTTGCCAGTTAAGTTGACACTCTCTGCACCAATGGAGCATTGGACTCACTCGCCACAGTAAAACCTTTCTCTAGAGGGTATTTTATACTTCAGGACGTCTACTTTCTGCCAGATAAGTCAACGCTCTCGGCCAAGGTATCAGATTCAGGCTAATTAGCCTTCTTGGAGAAGCCCCATGTTTCAGGGATCACTTCTCGCCAGTAAGACCAGCGATCCCTGACTGGTGCATCGGATCCGCTAATCCCTACCTATAAGCCCTAACATTGTCTCCCATTTACCCAGGTTCAAAGAGGTTCAAAGAAAGAAAAAAATTCCACGGAAAAACCCACCCCAAAACAGCTGGGGTTACATAGGTACATACTTTTCCCGATGAAAACATGGTTGAAAAACAATATTTCACTTAAATTTTCCGAGTGAAGTACGTGATAATCAATACTGTGAGAAAAACATTGCACGTATAATATACATGGTAAAGTAATAGTCAAGAATTTAAAATTACTCCTACTGCTATTAATTTTCATATTTATTAAAATTCATAATCCCCTTCTAATATTGCCTTATGGAGCCTAAACAGATAATTGTTTACATCATATCATAATTTTATGCCTCAAGCAGTGAGCAGTAAATAGGTGAACAGGTACCCCTTAATTTGGTTCATTGCGTAAGCTGAAGTCACAGGCTCTGCTGACACTAATCAAGCACACGCATAGCGCACGCTCAGATGTGGGTATCTGATGTCACGACTTTCTTACGGTCTGTGTGGTAGATGTTTCTGTTGAGTGTATATACGTTGTATGTGCGCCCATGGTACAGCATGAGATCATAATCCCCAGCAGCTGCTGCTGCTAGAGACTTGGCAACTGATGCCACAGAATAACAAGTAGACTATGAGTGTTCAGAGGCAGTAGAACTCGTGATCTTCTTTAAGTGTAGGAACCGGGAATACATTGACGATGGAGCGTAGCCTTTATTTGCTTGATACTTGGCTTAGAGACAAGCGTACTGTAACTGTGCAGCACAGTATTGTTGGACGATCACAGCGTAGCATCGCATGAAAACCTGTCTAGAGCCTGAATAAAGACTGCAAACTCAGAGCTTGTCTTGGAGACCAATGTACAGCGCATCGCAGCCACATCAGCTGTATCGTGGTGCAGCATCAATGCAAGCGCCTAATACTTTTGGTACAGATTTTCTTACCCCATCTCATACCTAACTGTACTTAACAACTTATTACTGCTTATCAAGTCGTATGAGAGTGCGACAAGGTAAGATTGAAAAAGCAGACGAAGCCTTGGTGACCGTACTACTATTTACTTCAGAATTACATACTTAAACTTTCAAATATTGAAAAGAAAGTATTTTTTTCCGTATGCCTGATGTATTTTGGTTTAATTTAGTCTCTTTAAAACTACTCCACAGTTTAACTATAAAATTTACGTCAAAAAGTCGTTATAACAACGAAAACGAGGCATGTATATCTCAAAAATGCTCAAATTAAGATTGAAATTTCTTCAGTTTTGGTTTCAGCCTCAAAATGTTTTTACTATGAAATTGACTGCAAGCCGAATTTCTCTGATGTATAGTTGGATGTTGTTAAAATTAAGTAGAGCTACTAGCAGTGTAACATTTGCTACAGGTATTCCTTATAATGCCATTGTATAGATAGCATGCAGCATCGGAAGTTCTCAGTGGCTAAGATGGAAGAGCGCTGGCTTTTCACCTGTAGGGCTCGGATTCAAGACACTGCTCCGAGACTTCCTCCCAGGGGCTTGATTGAGGTATAGAAAAGCGAAAGCGCGCGAGATTGTTTTCTCGTGCTTTTAAATGCGAACGAGAAATTGACAGTACATTATTAACCTTTTTTGCTCCTGCTCCAGTGCTCCACGAGTATACATATTAAATACATGTAAGGGCAATGGTCAAGCATAGACACACGTAAATGCACAGCAAAAAATCTCTGGACTTGATCTAAAAAACATTGGGCCTTCCTTCGGAAACATGGTAAGTAGTGCAGCAGACGCTCTGTTTATTCTGCACACAAGCTGAGCGGCAAGGGGCTGCTGTTTAGCCGAAAAAAGTGACATTCCTATGCGTGTGTCAAGGAAAATTTATTTAATTACTTATACATTTTGCAGTATGGATTTTTTAATAATTATTACAGTATTACTTTACAAAAACATCTTTATTAATATCATTTAATGAAGCTTAAGTGTTGGAACATTAAGCTAAACTGTAGTGACAAATATTCAGTTATGATAATATAATGGAAGAACATTAAAATTCCATTAAGTAAGAGATCACGGGCACTCTTGTTTATTCTGTAGTTGCCACACGCGCAATTAACAAAAGGATCCAAGCCTTAAACAGCTCATCAGTAATAAATTACCTTATATTAATTTTTATCAACAACTTGACTCAGTTTAGCCTTACATATAGTCTCTAAGACTTCAGTGATCTTGATCAAATTTGATCATTCGACTTTTCAGAAACTGATTCTGGTTTTTTTTTAAGTCTTTTTATTGATTCCTGTTTTTCGCATTTAAATTTCATATTCTTAGTACTTAGGTACTTTCAACCTTTGTAGCTTATGGTGGACTCAATTCTACGAACATACCCATATTTACATTTTAAAAAATAATTTGTTAAATTATGGTCATTCAAAATTAAAATCTAAGATTAAAATTAAATGATTAGGAATTAAATCGAAGAATGATTGGAATAATGTTAACAAAACGGCTTTAAAATTTGTTTAATTACAATATTAATGGGAAAAAAATTTTTTTACGTATACCTGATTCTGTAAGGTCAACTGTAGCTTCAATAATCTGTTTTGCGTCTTTGGTTACTGATGGAGAAATAGAGGACGTACTTTGAAACTCTGTTATAAAAAAAAATTATAAAATATGTTAAACCGACTGAAATCACGTAGAATATTACCATTGTTTGTTAAATCGATATAGTAAATAAAATCCATATCTTTTTTTTCTGGCTTTGATTCGTCTACGTATATTCCATAAGTAGCTATTCTCGAAAAATCATTTTTTGGCTCACCTGAAAATATGGTTTTAAATAATTCTTATGTGTAAATTTTTAAAATCAAAATTTATTTGTGTGATAATGACTAGATACCATCATCAATCATTTCGATATCACTGCTGACACTTATAGTTTCATAATGTTGTTGATATGAGGAACCTGCGACACAAGGAAAAGTGAATATTTTCATTAAATGTTTAATATCTTAAATACATTTTTGGAATTAAATTAAGGCTACAAAAATGTTTAAAAGTACTAATTCTTTGTAATTAATTCCTTGTTTTAGCTTCAATCATCGTTTAAGTTTTCCTGGAGTCATTTGAGCCATTGATTGTACGCTGATAACAACTTTAACTCCGAGCTGCCACGAAGAAGCATACGTGGATAGAAAAAACAATCATTCTTTGAATGCACAAATAGCACGTATAATATAGATGTATACATCCACAAAAAAAATTTAACATTTTCAAATAACCTTTTTATTTATCACAAAATCAACAAATAATTGTCATAAAATGGTCACCTGTAGGAAATTATTTTACGATTTTAATTGATATGATTTAGTATTGAATATTGTATGTAAGAATATGCAGTGGATCCAGAAACGATCGATATGTTCAGCAACACAGTGTAGTTTGGAACTATATGTATCATCTAAGGGAAAACGTGCAAGAGGGACCCTACTATTTAATAGGTTATTTATATTTTATATATAGTAAAGGAGAGTTTGGAAAAAATTCTATCGTAAGCCCTTCTCTCTTTAAGCCACAGATGTCATGTATTACGTGTATAGAATAGGGGGCTGCGCCTCCTACAACAAACCCAAAAACTAAAGATTTTTACTTCAATTATTTTTCAATGAAGATACAATAGTTATAGATTTGTTATAGCACGCAATATTTTAAATACAATTTACGTATAGATTACTATAATTTCTTATTTAATTTAAAAAATCTTATTTTTTAATTTTTTAACAACTAATGAAGAGGCTTTATCACGTGACCCATTATTTTTATAAGTTAAGATATTAAATATATAAGGTATGTAAGACTAAGTTATCGTCACAAAAACTATGAACATATAAGAACAAAGTGCACGTGTGCTAAGTATACTGGCATGTAAGCGGCAGCGGGATTAGAGCATAGAGAGAACTCTTCTGCGATAGGCCCCGTCTGTCTTTGCCTAGCCAATCACATAGAGAAAAACAGACAGGGCTTTCAGACATAGGCGTCCTCTCAATGGTCTGATTAGTAGCTGCTCTCTCGTGCAATCTATTCTTATATCTCTACACGCAAAGTTACACGTTTTTCCACGTAGCTCTGAGCTGACCAAAATAAGTCAGGACTAACATTCTGGACAATTATAGAATTAAAATTATTTTATTAAGGTGATGGGGGTAACACGTATAATTAATGTGTGAGCATGTGTGCCAAATGTGATCGTGACTTTGGAGATATGTTATTAGCGTAGCCGGTAAAATGTTGTTTTGAGATGATCGGAAGATTCGTTGAAAGCGCACAGTCTTGTACTGGCCTCTCTGGCAGCACGTCATGCCATGGCTTTAATTTGAACTTCTGTTATATAATATATTTCTTAGAATTGTTTATTTATTTAATATCAAAATATTTATTAAACCCACTTTCAGTTACTAAGTATTATCATTTAAAGTAACTGCGCCACGTCCAATAAGTTATAGCAGTGAATTATTACAAATATAGTTTCATAGAGGGTATTTCTATTCATATATTGTCTGTCTTACAATTGAAAGTATAACTTCATACTTGGGTACCCAAGCATCCACTGACTACTGGTTTTTAAATTTTTGTTTTGTTTTACTATTCTTATTACTTACGTACGTATGACTCTTTAGAGGTAATGAACCGTTCTGTATATCCTGTTGCTTATTTAATCTTAAAATCGTCTGTTACACACATAAACTTTAGCTTTTTTTTAATAACTCCGTGTCATATTCAATGGCCATGCTTTTCTCTGATAAAAAGTACTTATATATTTGTCATATAAGTTCTCCCATACATGTATATATTTTTTATATAGATTTTCCTTGGAATTATTTTTCATATTTCTTTTGTAACTTCCCTGGTAGCACAGTTAATGCAATTCTTATGCAATTCTTACGCAAAGTTTTGTTTGGTAAATAAATTGCATAAAACGATGCTTGATCTGCTTCCACAGAATAACATGAATCTGCTGCAAGGTAAAGGTGCAAGACACTTGCCCAAGAAGTGCACAAGATTTGCATTCAGTTACGTGCATTAATTTTTTCACTTTAACGTACTTAACGTACTCGTAAGTGCATCAAACGTGCACAAGAAGTGCAAAGGGGCGCATACGCACGATACTTGCGCAAGAAGTGCGTCAGACTTGCATAAAGTTGCTTGCATTCGTTTTTTCAGTTTGGTGCACTTACAAGTGCATCAGACTTGCACAACAAGTGCGTAAGACTAGCATACAATTATTCACATCAATTTATTGGACTTTAATACACTAGCAAGTGCATCAGACGTGTACAAGAAGAGCAGGGACACACGCTTGGACAATAATTATTTTACATCACTGTCTCCGATTTACATTTTTTATAAATCATTGTTGTAACTAAGTGTTCCATTTTGAAATAATTATTAAAGAATCTTTTTTATTAAAAATATAAGTTACTTTAATTATTAAAAATAATTTTTATAATTATAGTAATAATAATTATTATAATAATAATAATTAAAGCAATAGCAATTTATTAATATAGCACTACAACAGTAGTATAATAACTATAAGATAGCGAAATGACTAAATTTAAATCTACTACATTATAAACTCTCGATATTGCCATCGATACATCGATCCCAACTCTCAATCAAGTGTTCGTTGTTGTTCAACAGAAATCTCAAGATAACTGATGTACTCATGGAAAAAGTATAGCTAGAGTCTAGCTGCTAGACGATAAAAATGGACATGACTTATAAGTACATCGAATTCATGCAAGCCCAAACGTTAGATACTTGTGTACACATGCCTATCTAATTCTGTCATAAGTACATTTTTAAGTTCTTAGGCTGCAGTCACATGGAGCGCAATAGAGCGAACAGGATAGGAAGTTCTCCATAAGTGGCTATGTTAAGTATATTGCGCCGCGCAAGAGGGCTATCCTTCAGCGCAATAAACTTAACACAGCCGCTTATGGAGAAATTCCTTTCCTGCTCGCTCTATTGCGCTCCATGTGAACATTAGCTTAGGGTGCAGTTCCATGGTACAAAATAGAGCTCCGAAATAGACTGTTCGCAATAGAAACAGCCAATCAGAGCTATTGTGGACGTTTCTATTTCGGAGAGGCAAAGTTCACTATGGTCATATGTGCAGGAAAGAACGATACGTAATCCATGTAGGCCAGCGAGTGCGAGTGAGAGGGTCGAATTATCTCTTTTTCACTCGCACTCACGGGCGTAAATAAGTTACGCATCGGTCGTTCCTGCACATGTGACCATAGCGAATTTTGTCTCTCCGAAATAGAATAACATAACCAGCTGATCAACTGTGATTGTTTGTTTTTGTTGGTATGTTTTGGAGCTCAGTGTGAAATGTCTAACATGAAAATTAGTATCCTACAGAAGATTATACTAACTTTGGCAACCATTTATGTAAAACAACATATCTCCTTTCAAAAACTAAAAATCCGTCAAAACATACTGAAGCTGGTTTTAATATTTAACTTTTGGTTTGGTCTCGTTTTCTAAGCAAAGTAACACCTCACATGACCTCAAAGCTTTCTGACAGTTGCATGCCAAAATATAAAAACGTTCGCAAACCGCAACAGCTCGATCGTCCACAATAGCTTGAACGTCCGCAATAGCTCTGATTGGTTGTTTCTAATGCGGATAGTCTATTGCGACGCTCTATTTTGTACCATGGGACTGCAGTGCTCTCGACAGTGGCACCTAAAGAAGCGCCAAGTTCAAATTGGCTACATGAAGCAAGACGTGAAAACCCTGATAATACGACAGTATTTCATACATAACAAATTAATAAATAAACCCAAAGCTATTTAACCCAATAACCCGGTGATCCTAACGGTCGCTTTTTTATTAAAAAAATAAATTAAATAACACAAGCGCCAATTCCCACACGACCCGGGGCGCTTACTGGTTGCTTTATTATTAAATAAAAAAATTTAATAACACAAGCGCTAATTCCCACACGACCTGGGGCGCTTACTGATTGCTTTATTAATAAATAAATTAAATAACACAAGCACCAATCTCCACACGATCCGGGACTCTTACTGGTCACTTTATTATTTAATAAATTAAATAACACAAGCGCCAATCCCCACACGTGAAAAATTGACAGTACTTATCATTAACCTTTCTGGTTCCTGCTCCAGTGCTCCACGAATGTACAAATTAAGAATATGTAAAGGCAATGTATACTTACGTTATGCACAGTAAAAAACTTCTGGACTTAATTTGAAAAACAATCGGCCTACGTACGGGAACATGGTAGTGCAGTGAATACTCTGTATAGCTGAAAAAAGTGACATTCTCATGCGAGTGTCAATCAAAATTTATCGAATCATATATAAATATTGCAGTATTGATTTTTTAATTATTAATTCAGTGTTATTTTAAAAAAAACATCTTTATTATTATCAATCAATGAAGCTTCAATGTTGTTACATTACACTAAACAATAGTGACAAATATTCAGTTACGATAATGGAAGAACATAAAAATTGTATTCAGTAAGCGAGCGTAAGCATTCTTGTTAATTCTGTAGCTATCGCATCCACAATGAACAACAGGATCAAAATCTTGGACAGCTTATCAGTATTAAATTACAGCACTCTTGCTTCGGATCTTAATTGGTAGTGTTAATAATTAGATTTATCGAATATACTGATAAAAAAATAAATCAACGCATACTTTTCTATTTTCCGATGCTTTCATTTCTCTAAGAATATGTATTAGTTATTAATTAGAAAAGTAAATAATTAAGTAAGTTACTAAGTAAATTTTATAATTAATACCTTCTATTAACTTTTATCAGCAACTTGACTCAATTTAGCCTCACATATAGTCTTCAAGACTTCAGTGATTTTGATCAAATTTTGGTTAATTTTTTTTCATTCGTCATTTTTATTTTTATCATTTTTATCATGGGTCACCATGAATGCTTTTCAGTTATCAATCAATTTATTGACAGAAAATGTATTTTGAGAGACGGCATCTACTGCAGTGTTTGTATTATCTATCATTGCTGTTGTTAAATACATTTTCAAATTGAAAATTATCACAAATGAAATTTTAAAGAAGAAAAATTTCCTTACATCTATTTTTAAAGCTCGTGACTGGAGTAGTCTCAGATTTTTTCAAAAATGTTTCATTCAACTTTTCTCAAACTAATTCTTGCTTTTTTGAAGTCTTTTTTATTGGCTCGTCTTTTCCGCATTTGAATTCCACATTTACCAAATTCGTCATTTGCTTAGGCAATCCTAAAATTTTTTTTCGTAAAAATACCCAATAGGTTTGTTTGGGATTTAAATATTTAAAATTCTTTAATCATACCATCTTTCATAAAACTAATGATCGTATTTAAATCTTGATAGGTACTTTCAACCTTTGTAGCTTTTGGTGGACTCAGTTCTACAAACGTACCCATAAATATGTTTTAAAAAATAATTTGTTAAATTATGGCCATACAAAGTTAAATGCTAAGATTCAAATCAAATCAGTAATTAAATTGGAGTTTGATTAAAAAAATATTTAAAAAATGGTTTTACAGTTTATTGAAGTACAATATTAATACAAAAAAATTTTTTTACGTATACGTAGTTCTGTAAGATCAACTGTAGCTCGAAAAATTGGTTTTGCGTCTTCGTTCACTGGTGGAGAGTTAGAGGACGTACTTTTAAATTTTGTAATTAAAAATAAACTATTAAATTTTTTTATCTGACTAAAATATGCGTAGTACATTACCATAATTTGTCAAATCGATATAGTAATTTAAATCAATTCCCGTTCTCTCTGGCTTTGATTCGCTTTTATTTAATTCACTTGTGGCTGTTTTCGAAAAATCAGTTTTTGGCTCATCTGGAAACATGGTTTTAAAAAATTATTATATGTATATTTTTAAAATCAAAAGTTATTTGTGTGACAATGATTAAATACCATTTTCAATTATTTCGATATCACTGCTGTCACTTATAACCTCATAATTCTGTTGATGTGAAGAACCTGCAACACAACAAAAAAGCGAAGGACAGTTAAAACAATATGTTAATAAGAAAAAGAGAATTTACAAATTATACGTTAAAAAGAGTTAAAAAAAAATAGTTTTCGTCGGATAAGTACCATCGTCTCTGGGGCTATTTTGCGGCCCAAGGGATGTAAGGTAGCCCCCGAGCGATGGCGCTTATGTGGTAAATCCTACTTTTCCTACCAAGGGCACACCAGCCTCTCAAAAACGCTCTAGGTATGAAAATGAACTTAAAAATATGACAAATATACGTACTTGGCAAACCCGCTTCTTTGGTTAACTGAAGACCATTGTTGTGAGATCACCCAATGATATTTATTATCTTTTTAATTTGTGGGTTCAAATCGATTTTGCTCTCTACATTATTGCCTGTAGCTGCTTTTTAAGATTGATGTTCTTCATACGCATGACGTGCTTTCGATTTAATGTCCTTCCATGACTGAAAATTAAAAAGTATTTAAATATGTGACTTAGATTGGTACTTTTCTTAGCACACGACAGAGTCGATACTTTTCTTAGCGTTCCGCAGTATTGGAACCTTTTATAGCGCTTTTTAAATTGGTTCTTTTTACCTCCCAAAGAACAATATGTGTTTACTTTTTAGTGTAAATTTTTGAACACCAAGCTTTTTTAATAAAAAAATTAAGATGCATTTGACTGTTTTCCAAGCTGTCCCATCTCTTGATGGACCGTCCATTTCATTCAGGAGATTGGCGAGAAATTCCCATTGCCTACTGAGGTCTTCTTTTCCGTTTGGTCCAACAAACGTATTTCTTGTGAGATTTGAGTGGCTCTCCATATAAGCAAGCAGAGCTTCCTTCTGAGCGGGCGTCATATTTTTTCTAGCCTTCTCAACTTTCCTATATTTTTAATAACTTAGAATATTTTATATTTATATTTATAGTAGTACTGAAATTTTATGTTGTTATATGGTAAATTTTATCAACTTTTTAAAATTTATTCTCCAAAAAATAGATATACACAAACCAAGTAAACATAAAGATTGCACTTACGGACAAGCATTTTTACTATTATTGGAATTCTTTGATACCTTGCCCATGACTTAAACTGTTCAAATTTTTTTTTATTTGTTTGATTGAATCAAAAGCTTTTCGGCACAAACAAGGATGGCGTTTGAGTTTCTGACAAAACAACAAAAGATAACCACCAAAAACTTGAAGTTAGCTGACAAGCTAAGTTGGATGCGTAAATGTTTAGAGTAGACGGTAGCAACATGCGGTGTTCGTTTATTTTTTGTTTTAATAAGTTTTTGGTGATACATTACTTATTGTCAATTCCGGTATTTTGTAGGTTCGTTCTTTAAAAGCTAGTAAATTTAAATCTAAACAACTTGTTTGAGAATGCTCGGAATAGCGGCAGTATTATTAGGCCTAAATAATGAAAGGCAAGAAAGAAGAAAAGCAAGAGAGCAGTTGAAATTGTGGCGTATTTTTTTAAGAGATAGCTCTGATCCATTTAATGTTGGAGATGAGGTGTTAAAAAAAATGTACAGGTAATTTTTTTGTAAAAGTGCATATGGGCCATTCTACACAAAATAGTCTATTGCATGTCCCAGTAAAAATTGAAATATATCTGAATGGAACTATTTATAGGATGAATCCTAGAGTCGCCTTGTTATTTATTCAAATGATCGAAGATTTCCTGCCAGTACATGAATGAGGAATAGATCCTCGATTGCAAGTTTTGGCTGTTTTAAGATTTTTAGCTGAAGGCTCATATCAGGAAGGGGCTGGTTATGATTTACAGCATCCAATGAGCCAACCCACCTTCAGTAAATATTTACATGTCGTAATAACAGCCATCAATAGACTTAAAAATCGATATATTCGTTTTCTTATGACTCACGAGGATCGTGCAAATATACAAGTAGAGTCTGGAATTTTATGTGTTTTATTACAAAATTGTAAAAAAATTAAAATTAAAAAAAAAAGTCTTAGTAATTGATTCCTTTTTTAGTTTTGATCATCGCTTAGGTTTTCCTTGGGTCATTGGAGCTATTGATTGTACTCTGATAAAAATTTTTACACCAAGCGACCACGAAGAAGCATACGTGGATAGAAAAAACAATCATTCTTTGAATGTACAATTGGTACGTATAATTTCGATATCAAAATCCACAAAAAATATATGATTTATATATTATTATTATCTCCAGATATGTAACACAAATTACAGAATATTATCTGTAAGAATATGCAGTGGATCCACAAACGATCGATATGTTTGGCGACGCAGTGTAGTTCGGAACTATATGTATCATCTAAGGGAAAACGTACAAGAGGGACCCTACTGTTTGGTAGGTTATATACATTTTATACATAGTAAAGGAGAGCTTAGAAAAAGTTTTATCGTAAGCCTTTTTCTCTCTAATACATAAGTGTCACATATTACTTGTATTTTAGGGGACTGCGCCTCCTGCAACAACCACAAAAATTCCACTACTTATTTAGCCAATCACACAACTAATAATAAGGCTTCATCACGTGACCCATTATTTTTATAAGTTAAGATATGAAATATATAAGGTATGTAACGTAAGCACAGGGTTATCCACGCAAAAACTATAATCACATAAAGAAAGACAGACGGGGCCGTCAGACGTAGGCGCTCTCTCAATGGTCTTATCATGGCGTAACTGCTCTCTCGTGCTCTCTATTCTTATAATTCTACACACAAAATCACACGTTCTTCTAAGTAGCTTTGAATTGACTAAAGTAAATGAGGACTATTATTTTAGACAAATATAAAATCAAAATTATTTTACTAAGGTGATGGGGGTTACACACCATCTCGGATCTTATTAAACCCGATGCCGGATATTGTACAACGATCTCCTGAAGATAACTTCAATAGATCTTTGCGTGGAGCCAGATGCAAAATAGAGCAGACGTTTGCATTGTTAAAGAATAAGTAGAGATGCTTATATAATGCAAGAGCCTTGCACTATGATCCCCATTTTAGCTCTGAAATTATAAATGCTTGTGTGATATTGCACAACTTCCTGATATCTGAATGGTAAGATTTTTTCATACGTTCACAAAATATAACATAATTAATATGGCTAAGAATAACAAGTTTATACCACCGAAAAAGTTATTATTATGTATTATTAGACTGCCTATACCAAACATAGCTGCTCAAGACATAAATGACAATTTTTATGAACGGAGGCATGTTAAAGCAGATAATGAGTATCAAGTTGGAATGGTGCTACGTCAGAATTGAATAAATAACTATTTTCAATTGCAATAATAAATCATCAACTGTTTTTAATCATTACATTTTTATTTAATTACATAAATTGAACTAAGGGAAGAACTTACAATGTATTAAATTCAAATTTTATTGATTGATAATAATAAAGATGTTTTTTCTAAAATAACACTGAATTAATAATTAAAAAATTAACACTGCAATATGTATCTATGATTCGATAAATTTTGATTGACACTCGCATTAGAATGTCACTTTTTTTCAGCTAAACAGCAGCCCTTTGAGGCTCAGCTTATGCGCAGAATAAACAGAGTATCCACTGCACTGCCATGTTTCCGTACGTAGGCCGATTGTTTTTTAAATCAAGTCCAGAAGTTCTTCGCTGTGCATAATATAAGTATACATTGTCTTTACATATATTTAATTTGTACATTCATTGAGCTCTGGAGCAGGAACCAGGAAACCTGGAGCAGGTAACTCTGTGGTTCTTTTTATTGACCTAATCACTAGAATATCATATTAGTAGGCAATTAGTGATATAATGCCTACCAACCGAAACATGTAGATTTGCAGATAAAAGTAGAGAACAACCATGCCACAGAAGAAAGGGGGGTGGGTGGATGACTCTCTCATAGTAAAATTGTCCAATAGAAACAAAATTACAAATAATGGAATATACATGTGGTGAATCGAAGTCGTGTGAATGTATGTATGTGTGTTCCCACAGCCATAATATGAAGGCAGGCAAGACGTGGCGTTGCGAAGGTAGGAAACTTACTCAGCAGCAAATGTTGAATAAGGACGGAAGTTTCAATACCTTGAATACATCCAAGTCCTATTGTTCTAATCCTGAATTTTGTGCGCTTTAAAAGTGAACACCTTAACTTTGGCATCTAAATTGAAATTTTTAATAAACAAATAAATTATCAGCAATAAATTTTATAATTCCTTAATAGCAGCGGTACGGTATTACTCGTACCGTTTTTCCGGTTTGCGTGGACAAATAATAATCAAACTCTTTCTACGTTTAATTTTTCATAAAAATCAAACTCTTTCTACGTTTTATTTGTCATAAGAATCAAACTTATTCTACGTTTAATTTGTCATAAACATCAAGCTCTTTCTAGGTTTAATGATAAATATCAATTATAAATAATAAATAATTAATAATCAAAGTAAAATCAAAATTTTCCGCCTTAATATTGAGATCCTTACAAGTAACTCGTTAATTAATAAAATTTACAAAAAAACCTCTATTTTACTTTAAAAAAAAAGCATTGCCACTTTACTCTACCGTTCCTCATAATCAATTAGTTCCACATTTGGCCACATAATTTGGAGCTGTAAGAGAAAACTCAGATGACAGACAAATAAAACATAACCTTATTTTAAATTTTTTTTTACCGTGTATCATCTGTCAAAGTCGAGTAATTAATTAATTTACGTATAATTCAATAAGACAGCCACTTACAACAAATCTTAGCCTCATTTAATTTAGCAATTTGCGTAGTCAATAATTATGCACCTATAATGGACTTTTTCAAAAGAAGTGGAAGAAGAAATTGTTTAGTAAAAGCAATTGTTCATGTAACTTGTACATCGCTTCAACTATTTTCGTACGTATTTTCGTAATCAATAACTTTTTATTGTAAGAACAACTTGATTATTAAATAACTATTACTGGACGAGCTTCGATTCTATCAATATATAATTCTGTTTTTTTTTTAATATCATAGTGCTCTATGTCCGCCTCCTTTAATGAGGGCACTACTATGGGCACTTAGCACTTGCAAAAGGGATGAGGAAAGGGATGGGAGGTCTCCCATTACTAGGAGAGGGTAGGGGGAAATGAGGCAATTTTAGTTGCCAAAAGGTCGCTTAAAATCCTCCTCAAGGAGCATTAAGTGGTGGAAAAGCACATGTGAGAGATCACAGAAGTACTTGCCTGACCTGCTACACGTGCCACAACCTAGCTGACTGAGCCACTGCGTGCTCTTATCAATGTATAAAAAAGATACAAGAATGAAAGCTAGTTGAATGAATGACACACTCGGGATTTTGGGTGCGTACAATTACTGAAGTTTTGACTTCAAGAAAACAATTTAATTTATTTAAGTACATTTAACGAAAATTTGCTGAGAATTATTTGATAAAGTTGTTTAATAAAAGAAAGATAAAGAAGAACGTATTATAAGTGATCATTCTGAAACAGTATTTTTGAAAAGTTTTATTTTGGTCGGTAAATTTATAAATTCCTTGAACAAATTAACCTCTGGGCACATCCATATATTTGAAACATCTTATTATGAGCTACTTAAAGTAGAAATTTAGTGAAACTATTGCTGATCGGCATAGCTATTATGTTTTAACTTTGTTCTTATCCAGTGTTTTCTAGTAGAAGCAGTATCAAATGTATTAAAGTTTTTTAATACAAGCATTTAAAAAATAGTATTTTTCTAAAAATTAATAATATCTCCATAATAATACCTTTTGACAAAACAAAAAGGTTAGGTAAGTTTGAAGTGCTGTTGGCTTAACATCTTATTTTAAGGAATTTCCGAAGCCTTTATATACATCTAATAAAAAGTATTATTCCTAATCAATCTGCAGCCTTAAAAAGTTCTGAAATCCAAACATAAAAACGGTAAAGTCTTTTTTTTGCGCAACGTACGATTTGTATGACACTCGTATTATACTGTTAAGTACTGGTACTTTAACAAAATCTAACTAAATAATATTGACTATTGACTGGTACTTCATGCAAACGTCACATTAAATACAATAATGCCTTGCTATTCTAAAAGTATATGACAATATTAGGGCATTACTTTAATCCATTTAAAAAAAGGGTTATATACTGTACCAGTCAAAAGTCAATATTATTTAGTTTAATTTTGTTAAAGTAGGAGTACTAAACAGTGCAATAGGAGTATCATACAAAATGTACGTTGCGCAAAAAAAAGAACTTTACTGTTTTTACGTTTGGCTTTCAGAACTCTTCAATACGACAATATTATTAAGAAGAATACTAGTTATTGGCAGTATATGAAGGCTTCAGAAATTCCTTGCATTAAAATATGAGTTAAACAATACATCAAATTTATCAAACATTTTTGTTGTGTTAAAAGGTATTTTAATAGGAATACAATAATTAGTATACTGTTAACATGCGTATTTACGAGGCATGGTCAATTAGAGTTTAGGAGTGCTATAATGAGGAGTGGGTGACTGAAGTAGAATTTGTTCAACTATCCTAGAATCCAAGAAGTCCTATTAAACGGTATGTTTTATAAAATCAGATTGATTTTTTTTAAATTTGATCAACTGTTTTTTTGCCTAAATATAAAGACGTAACGTCATTTTCCTTGATGCCTTTCCGCCGAACATCTACAAGCGATTAGCAAATATCTAATTGTGAGAGTATTAGGAACTTATCCTTTTAGTTTACCAAAAGTTTGATGAATGTTTATACATAACTTCGTCCTCTTTTCTTGCTACTTTAACAAAAAAAAAGAAATACAGATTTGAATCCAAACAAAGTCTTCGTGAAAAAAGTTCTAAACATCCTAACGGCACGGGATCGATGGTGGTTATTGGAGCCAACAACTTTACCTTTGGTGAAACAGACAACGACAATCGATGCTCCAACCTTAACTACATTAATTCCTAGAACTGTTGATATGAGTAAGGGCTGCACTTAGTGAAATAAAAAAAAAAAAAAATTGGTCGTGGGACCCACGATTGAAGTGAAACTTCAAGTATCAAATATTAAACTTATTTTATACAGAAAATTATATGAGAAGCAATCATATGTGTCATTGCTACGAGTTAAGATAGACCTACAATTTCATAAAAATAGACCGCAAATACGAATTGAGGTTATGTAATCATAACAAATGACACCTCAATTTGTGCGTCTCAATATTTTATTTCCACTTTAGGATACCCGTAAGAAATCGGTATTTTTTGTCCAATTTTGCTTCTCCATCGAGATATGACGATTTCTCTTATTTTATGAGGTTATGTTGTCATGAAAACACTTTAAATTAATTTGTGGCCATCTCTATTAATTTTCAACGTACACTACAATTTTTTCGCAATTTATAACTCATATGTCAGAAAAGTACTACTAAAATACGAATTTAAGGTTATTTAATAACAAATAATACCTCATTACACACACACACACACACACACACACACGCATATATATATATATATATATATATATATATATATATATATATATATATATATATATATATATATATATATATATATATATATATATATATGTAAAAATTTGAGCATGTAGTAGCAAGGGGAGTGAGGCAGAGAAAAAGGCCGTCCCAAGTCCCACTCTACGCGTATATGCACTGCTCTGGTGGCAAGGGGGACGAGGCAGAGAGAGAGAGAGAGAGAGCGGCTGCAGTTGGATTAGTAGGGATGCCTGTTAGTATAGCATGTGGTGGCAAGGGGGACCCGGCAGAGAGAGAGAGCGGCTTGAGTGGTAGGGATCTACTGCTAGTACAGCATAAGGTGGCAAGGGGGACGCGGAGAGAGAGAGAGAGAGCGGCTGGAGTGGTGGGGGGCTCAGAAATTTCGTGTCGCTTGAAAAAATTTACAACGTGCCATAAAAAGTTTCGCTTCAAAAAAAGCAACGCATTTTCTTCTACTATTTGAGGCAGAAAGTGTTAGAGGGTACAATTTCCCTCACGAATTGAAAGGATAAATAAGGAAATTGGTCTAAAGAGCAACAACTAATTGACGCATTTTAGAATTTCAGTGATCACGGTCATCTCCGTGAATATGATTAAACGGTGTTTAAAGGAACGAAGACACCCACCAAAAAAAAATACTGTTTAAATAATAAATAAATTTGTGTTTTTTATTGTATAGATTCGTATAAGACACAAAATTGAGTGTGTGGTATTTTTCCGATGCCATACCAAAACGTGAGACCCCAAACATTAAATAAATTCAAAAAAGTTGTACCCAGTTTATGTTTTGCAATAGTATCCACAATTTGCAAGAATGTTTGAGATACAACCCTCTGAAATGTACTTACGGCACTGAAAATCAGGAGCTAACAAGAAATCAAATAATTCTTGTAGTTAAGCTGAAGATACTTTAAATTTAGTTGCGGCTGAGTTACACCAGAAACTTGCAACGCCATCTTGAAGGTTTGTGAAGGTAGCCTTGCCTTCTTACCCCATGGTCATATCAATAGGCATATCAATCATACTGAAGCATAACTACTCAGGCACTTGAGAATAAAAGTCAACAGATACACTGCCTTGCTTGGTTCCAGGACTCCTTGTGGACAGTTAGATAAATTGTATCTTGTTGCACCAAGACACGCCCTTTCAAAAAAAACTGTGAAGGCTGAACGAGACCAAAAAAATAACATTGAAAAAGCTGTTACCAAATCAAAAAATAAAGCTAACAAACAACGTGTAGATAAAATTTTATTATGTAACTTTTCTAGCGGAAACGCTACAGCTAATGTAAGTAATTTAAAAGACACTTTCCAAAAAAAAGTTAGCTGTAGCCAAAAGGCTATTGAGGGCTACACAAGCTCAGACCAACAATTTTGAGAAGAAAAAAACAATACCGCTCGACTCAGAAAATTCAGTGCCAGCTGACCCAGATAAAGAAATACATGAAGTATAGCACAAGTAACCACCTCAAAATATACCTTAATAGTGGTCTCAGTGTACAATATGAGTAAAATTCTACTCACTTTAATGTGGAAAAGCTGCGATAAGGTGAGAGACACAATAATTGTAGCAGAGTAGGCATATGTTTCCAAACTAGCTTGCTCTTAGTTCGTAGGAAAAGCATTAGTAGTTATACAAAGGTCTAACCTTTCAAAATATACAAGGACTTAAAATCTTATTTATGAGCCTACTAAGACAAGTTATTAACTACTCGGAGAAATAAGCAATAAGTCTGATGAGAAAAAATGAGCTATGCTAGTTTAATCTATGGCAACAGGTATTAGAAGCTAACAGATTGAAAGATGATAAAGAAATTTCTGCCATGTATATTATGTCATTGTAGCAAGAAGCAACATACTGTTTTAGAAACAGACTTAATCCAGAAAATAAAATTAAACTCATCACCATAGACAGTGAGACTGCAGGTTAGGCCAATCCAATAACATGATCAACCGAGTTAAAAACTCTAAACACTACATGGGGATTGTTTGAGTCGGGTTACTTTGTAAATACAAGATTATTTTGTACCAAAGTAATTTGCAGGATACCTAGTCTCAAGGCATTATAAATTGTAAGAAATAATACATAATCATAATTGTCTAATTAATGTTACGCCTGCAGACGTACTCTCATAAAATCCAGCATCTTCCGTGCATTTTAATAGCATTACCAGGTGGGCCGTGGCTCATCTGAATAACAATAGTATTTGCATAGCTGCCAGCTACATGCTGTCAAATCTTCTGAGATAAATGAAAGAGACCGTTGACTTGTCAAAAAAATAAGGTTGTCGATAAAACCCTGTAATTACTGCAGAACCAAACTCTAAGCTACTAAAGCTTGCTGACCAACAAATACAAATACAAATTTTTTGCTGAGGAAGTGAAAACATATTAACGCACACCACAAGCACTACGGTAGTGGATGACTGTTAGATGTATTGTTGGCGCACGTAACTGAATTATTACGCATGCGCAACAGAAAGAAGACGAGACGCTGTGACGCTGCACTTCAGCGTCAAGTAACTTCGGTTTTTGTTCACTCTCGCGCAGTCAGCCAGTCTGTACACACACGCATTCCCTGTCTTTACTTTTCTTTTACGTTTTAGCCTACCTTTTCTGTTCGTTTATCGATTGTACTCAAGATAGTAAAGTGTAAAGATAGTCAAACCTTAAGATAGTATAAATAAACGTTTTTTAAGTTCAATTTGATATTTGAGTGTGTTTTATTCGCCAAGTCACCCGCCTAATCCGAACCTGCTAACAATGACTTTATAGATTTTTTAAATTAGATCACCAATTTAAACTAAAAATTTTTCTCTTGCTGTATGGCTGTATTTCCATCCTAAAACTACATTAACATTACTTGACGGTGTAGCCATCGGGAGAATCATTGTATTTTATAGTTGTATTGTTAGCATTAGCAAGCAAGCTTGACAGTAGTTGCTAAAGGTGCCAATTCTCTAGAGTCCTGGAAAGAGCTTAAGGTCCCTAAGAACTAGTAAACATGTTAAGACCTCCTTTGCAGGGTAAAATTTTTGCAAGCACTAATAAGTGCTTAATCATTTCTCTAGCTAATAGGTACTAAGCGCAGCATGGGCTTAAATTAACCTATACTTATCCTCAAGATCTTATTAACTTAGATACGCCCTAATTAAGCCTTTTATCTAGCCTCAACTAGCGTTTTACTATACGTTGGGCAGCTTTTACTGCCAGCTTTCTACTTATTTTCTGCCATTGGGCAGAGATAACACCGTGCTGGGCTGTGGCTCTCTTTTCTTCAGTAGTTGGAGCTCTTATATTAAAAGCATAACTTAGACATATTTTTTTCTTTGCAGTCACCTGATACTTGTCTGTATCTGAGACCACTGTGACATCTGTTTACTGTGATTTTTCTCCAGATTAGACACCTTACAAAGCTACCTCTTAAAATGCCTACATTTTTGCTTGTCTTGTGATTGCTTCGTTTACCACTGTTAGTACAATCCTGTTTCTTCGGGTATTAGGTTTTAGAAATGCTTATTTAGTCATTGCCTTTTTTATTTAAAAATCCTTACCTAAGCTTCCTCAACTTTTTCCTCTTTAGCAATGGTATTAAGGTCTTAGACGTCTAGTTTAATATTTCTACTGTTAATTCTTTTTTATTTTATACAGCTACTGACTTTTCTACTTGCTAAAAAAATAAAATTGCATCCTTGATACCCTTGACTTCTATAAATACGTCTAACTTTTTTGTAGTAACAACACTTTAAATAGCAACATTAGAATTGTTAGAGTCAAAACTCGTTGTTATCAACTTTAGCGCCTTTTTTAATGTCCTTTTAGCCACCTGTACCATGCTGATGAAAAATTTTTTTTTCTATATTTCCAGAGCTGCAAGGATTATAAATTCTCCCTTTGGACATCACTTAATCTTTTTGGAGAAAAAACAGCTTCTACAACTGTAGGTGCTAATTTTAAGTGTTTTCAGCAGCTTTGATGCCATCCTCGACATCCAATATCGTGTTTCCATACTTATGTAAAAAAACTTAATGTATTTTTGCAATCTTCCATTTAGAAGCTTGAATTTGTTCGATCTCTTGTTTTCGCTTTAATTTTCGCTTTACACCATTTTTTCCGTAATGTAGAGCTCCTCTTGCATCTGGGTTACTATTTTTACTGGTGTTACTGCCAACATTCGAACGACGTGGTTTTCATCTGTGATCCTAAAAAGGCCATGTAATATTTAATAGTTGCCGTTGACCGTAAATAGTGCATTTGTGACCCACCTTTTAATCCGTACGAACTACAGCAATAACCCAGTACAAATCATTATTACCTTTTTTTTAATAAGTATTTAAACAGGGTTAAAACCAGCACAGCAGCCCTTTGCATTATAATAGAAGACCAAATGCCACCGGAAGCACCTCAAAGGTATGTGTTAGTTAAGTGTAAATATCTGAGAAGAATATTATAACAGTCTTTAGATATAACATATTTTAGATATCTGAAGTAAGATTTTTTATTTAGGGTGGGGAGTAGATACCAACCTAATAGCGAGACAAATTATCATTTGTAACTTGGTCTTTGAAAGAAAAGATATAGCGTAAGTGTTGCACAGAATGAATATGATAAGAGATCCAAGGCTAGGTCAGGTAGTATATTGACAAATACTTTTGATCTTCTACTTCCAGAACTTGGTCGTCGTTGAGTGTCAATGTTCAAAATAAGTGTCTTTTTTTTCATTATAAAATACGTTTATTAAATATCACCTTACTGTACAAACAAGGACTTCTTTGTATTGACTTTCATAATTTTTTTTTTTGTAAATGTGCTAAGTAGCATTTTTTAACAACACACAGGTAATACTTACAAAAAGGTTGAAGCTGAAAAAATGATCAACTAACTCAGAAATTTAAAAATCTCTATATGCTGATACAATAATACATTAACTATCACGTTATATGTATAATTCGTCACTCAGTTAGTTTTTCTGTAACTTTAATTTTAGGATTGCACTTAAAGTTATAAATGATTAGGTTTTTTTTGGTATGTAAACAATGTTCTAAAAAAAAATTTAAGAAGTCCTTAAACAGCTTTGTTTGAATTAAATAAAAGAAACACATCTTGTATAACATGGATTTTTCGTATCTTGTGCTGTAAGCATGTCAGATTGAGGATGATGAAAAAAAGTTTTCTTATCAAATATTGGAAAAAAAAACCGCTTGTAAAATTTTTTTATATTCAAGTGTTGTCTGGAGGAAAATTAAAGTCTTCTACTTTATCAATTAGGGTGATATAAATTTTCAGTGTTATAACATTATTTATTTAATAACTTACTACTTAATGAGAAAAAAAAAATTGGCACACTTTTGTGACAGTTCTAAAAAACATTCTAGCCCAGACTTAGCAAGATTCATTAAAAATTTTAGAAAGACGTAAAATAACATGAACTGACACATGATCTAATTTTTTATGTTTTCAGGCTTCATGTATTCCTTAGAACAAAAAGAATATGCGATAACCTCCCTTTTTCAAATAAATTGTATCAACAGAGGATCATAATAGAAATATTATCACTTCCTACTCCACTGACTTTTTCTATAAGTTTACATTAAATTTATTAGCTTCCTACCCCACTGAACTGTGACTAATTACTTTTATTACCTGTAATTTATTTTTTCTGGTCATTTTTGGGCGAACAAAAAATTTGACGTACATTCTTTTAACATCGTAGAACAATTCAAAATTCGTTTTAGTACAATTAATTATACTTAGAGCAAGGCGGGTAAAAAATTAGATCATGCATAGTTTGCTTTACATCTAAATTCACATCTTTCTCATCCAATGTTCAATGAATCTTGCTTAGTCTAGACTTAACTTATTCTTAGAAATGTTAAAAATGTTCGTTAAATTCTATTTTTCTTAGAAAATAACAAGGTACGTAATAAATAATGTTATAACTCTAAAAAATCAGATTGACCCAATTGATAACGTAGAAATTTTTAGTTATCTCCAGACTGCCCCTACAAGATAAAATGCCCTGCCTCTTCATGTAATAACGGTAAGATGGCTTAGTATGAGACTTTAAATCCTAACTTTGTTGAAATGTAAGATGAGTTTTGTCCATGGCATGCATGGAAAGTATTTTTTTTCATTTTCATTTGCGAAATTGCGTCTGACATGGATGTCGTTTTCGAATTATAAGAGATTAAAAAAGTAAAAGAACAATGTATAATATGTTGAAAATATGTACAAGTTTTTTGACCACTACTCATTTAACTGTAAATGTTTTTGAAACAAAATTCACTTTTTTCAGCAAGGAGACCCAAGCAGTATTTATTCACTTATAAATTCAACGTTAAGTTGTGTGAAATAACTTTTTCTGTTAACGAGATGGGCACAAACATAGCTCAAATAACTATTTTTTAATGAATGTTTACCTAAATAATCTGAATATTTAACTTAATTGTTAATAAGCAGTGTTACGTTACCAGAAACGTTCTGTTCAAATCTAAGCTTTCGGATCATAGCCTGGGACATGTACGAGGCGTTTGCAGAGCTGTAGAGCACCGTTACTATTAGTGGATTGCAATAAAACATCTCCTCGTATTGTAGCATGGGATGTTGTTTGGATTTCACTCAGTTTGGCTTGGGAATAGAGAAAATTAAAATTTTCCAAGTAAGTGTTCAATATAAAAGTTGTAGCAATAGAAAAAAAAATTTTCGTAGTTACGATACCTACAATCTAATATTAATATCTTAACACCATAAATAGTAAAAAAATACTTAAATCATCAAAAAACTACGACTCTAGCATCCGCATTATGAACATTACATTTGTAGCTAAAATGTAAGGTAAAAGATTTATCTAATAAGTTTTTTGTATCAATTATATTACTTATATATAAAGCCAAGTCGCTCAAAGCGTTGTGATCGCTAACCGCAAAAACTACTGAACTGATTTTGCTGAAATTTCGCATAATGATTCTTGATAATTCTGAGATGGTTTTTGCACAGTTTTTTTTTGTTCATAATAATAGCGATCAATAAACTCAAAGTTCTGCTAAAATGAGCTAGCTTTGCATTTTAGTTCAGTAGTATCTGCTAGGTGGTATAAACGTAAAATTTAAACCACCTGCAATCAAAGATACTAGAGAGTAGTTGTAACATACCTCATCGAATTGTCGATTATCGTTGTTGTTTATCGGCAGTACACCAAGAACAAAGTTGTTAGTCGTGCAGCTGGGCATCCTAGCTACTAATGACACTCTTATTTCATGGGCCAGCAAAATAAGTAGGTTTTTACGCCAGATCACCAAAATAACTGAGTGCTACAGAAAAATAGGCGTTCAGAACGTTAATGTCTCCAGTGCAACACTAGGAGACGTGACTAGCTAGAGCCCAACCCGCTCCAACACTCCAGACTTTTGTGGCCGATTAACCATCCGTCCTGGTGCCGTCAGAGAATTTTCTATCTCAATTTGAAGCCAGGGAAGACAGCCCTAAAGAGTACGGACAACCACAACCAACGTCACGAACCAACCTCTCCACCTAAGATCACCAAAACAACTAAGTTTGCAAAAAAAGAAAGTGCTTTATTACTAGGAGACGTTAAGAAAAAGTTCTACAACTAGCTCTATAGCTTTAAACGTTATAGTTTTTCTCCCGATCAGTGTGGTGCTACAATAACAGGTCAGACAAGATTATCCTGACGTATAGAGGCAATAACGTTTGCTAGAATCTTCAGTTAAGACAGAGTTTACTTCAGAAGCTCACTCGTCCTTTTAAGGGTCATTGAACCTCGAACTACCTTACCAACAAATATATTACAACTTCATGAAGTTGAAAAAAATAGTCTTTAGAGCTCACGAAAGTCTTAACTATGCTAAAAGTTGAAAGAAGTTGAATTAAAAGAAAAATTTAAAATGCATCTAATAAATTGAATTTTAGGTATCAAGAAAATGCTGCAAACATCTATTGAAACTAAAGCAGCATTAAAATCAATAAGTAAAGAATTTATTTAGTAAGTGATAAGCTTTTTACTATGACCCTTATAGTGATCTCTCGAATCATTCAGATTTTTAAATAAGCTGAATATGTATTCATACCTTTGTCACGATAAGAAATGTGGAGATAAGGCTCCAGGACTTTGTAGCTGTAATAATAAAATTGTGAGGTACCAGAAAAAGAACTTTCTTGGTTACATCATTTCTGTGAGTTTTAAATCTTTACAGCTATATCAGAAATAGATGTGAAATTCTCAACTGAAATAGTTTCTCATTACACGTCAACACACGACGGTGTTCTATTAAGTGAGTCTTGGTCGAAACTAAGACGGGTAGGCTGCTAGTTTTAAATATAACAATTGCATAAGAATTATTTCAAAATACCAAGAAATTACTTAGAAGCATACAATCTTTTTTTAATGATTAACGGAGAAAATATCTGCTATTACTTTTACAGATCTTAGAATAATGAATATTATAACAGCTCTGGTAATAGTTTCAATACATCTTATAATAATTCTGTGATAATAATAAATATTATCACAGAATCTTATAATAGAATCGTACAATAGATTCAATATTCCTATTAGTTGTGAGTGGCATTTCTGTCTAAGGTATTATTTAAGCATGAAGTATGCGAAAAATTGCTTCGAAATGGCCAACAAATGGTTGTGTACAATATTAATTTATCGTTAAACACGTGGTGGCAAAATATTAAAATAACTTGAATATGACATTTAACTATAAGTATAATTTTCAACGTAAATCTAATAGTAACGATTGCACGTTTTACTTTAGAAATCTGTATAGTGATTGTAACTAACACTTAAAACGACACATTTTGTGTAAACTGAGTTATTTGTTTACTTTCGATGAAAAATTACACGGCTACGTCAGATTATATACAACGTTATTACCATTGAGTCAGAATAATTTATGTTAAAAAGAATTTTCAAAATCGGTGACTTTTACTTTCCATAAATTTTGCAGAACAAGTCTTTTTAAAAACCTTTTTGATATTCCCAAGAATTAAAAAAGAAAAATGCTGACACTTGTTTCTTTAATTTCTCATCGCACGGAAAACAGTTAGAAGGCTCTTTTTTATAGTTTTCTGTACTACTAAGACGTAAAATTGACTTTCTACTTACAATAAATTAATAAAAGATTAGTTTATAAAGCTATGGGGGGTTGGATTCTACATTAAAATATAAGTATAAGGTTCTTGATACACTTAATTTTTTTTTGGTAATATGAGTGATCAACTGTATTAAAAATTGTTATTTATCATTTGGCTACGTACAACATGAAACTAATACACTCATTAATGTAAATATAAGTTAATTACACTACAATACAAGCCACAGAAGAATTTCCTCATTAAAAAGCTCACCTTACAGAATGAGTTAAGTAATGGAAGCTATTCTGTCGCTGGAGGCTCTTACCACTTAATGTGGTACTCACGTGTATTTCGTACATCTATACAAAATAATGCTTACACACTCACATAAAAATAGATATACCAAAACGTATAAAGTACTACATGTAATGGAAAGCACCCATGGTTTCAGAATAGCCCTTATTTACGTAATTTTTGTTGTCCTGTTCGATGTAAATGTTAATATCAGAAAAGAAGAGATTGAGGTAGGGTACGCTACTGAGTAGTGATAATCAAGGCCATTAATTTAAGGGCCATGATACGCACTAGTGCACCCGTATTAATTTTGTTGCTAAAAAATGAAAGGAACTGAAGTTTAAAAATAAAAGTTATTATCACGTAGAAAAAGTACAACGATCTTGCGATGAGATTCATGCAATATATGTTAGCTAGGCAGTAAATTTATGTAATGTACTGAAATATCCATTTTCTTATGATTTTCAGCGGAAGCTCACATAAATACTGCAGTTTCATTATGCAACTCATTAAGTTTTCATAAAACTCCAGCCATTTGCCCGTTCAGTGCCTGTCAAATACCTGCTAAGTGCCCGTCAACGACATGGCAAGTATCCACCATTGCGGGCCAAAGGCCAAGCAAGTAATTATCACTTGTCAGTCTTCCGGCTACTAACGACAAGCTTCTTTATTATATGAGTGAATAATATTTAAATCAACCCTTAACCACCAAAATTACCAAGTGCTAGAAAAAAATGGGCCTCCTGAATGCCAAAGTCTCGGGTGTAATACCGAGAGACGTCGTTCAGTCAGAGGGCAATATGCTCAAACACTTCAGGGTTTCATGGCCATTCTTCTAACCGACCCAATGCTACCAGAGCCATTTTTGCTACAACAACAAGCAACGAAAAACTAAAGTTAGAAGTTTTAGCTGCCAGATCATCATAAAATGTCATTAGCCTTCTCTTTAGTGGTTTATCTTAACAGAATAACACAAGAAAAATTATTCTTCAGGCCCACTTCCCATGCAAACGGTGAGTGATGAGTTATCTGGGAAACGACCTGAAAACAAGATATTCTTCAGCCAGTGGCGTACATTCCTCCAGCACGATCTCCGTATACCAAGATTGAAAATGGAAGAGTCGAGCTATCCACAAATAGCTTTCCCTCATTGAGAATAATAATAAGGAATGAATGCAAGTATTATCACTGGCCAATTGCTATAATAAGTTCCTACACTTAGAAAATTACCATGTATCTTATTGGTTCTTCTTACCATCAAACGACCATCACGCTCAACTACGTACGTTGAACACGCGTCAATAACTCTCACAGTGATTTCACATTTATCTGTGATTTAATGAAATAGAGTTATGATGTATTAATAAATATTAAGTGCATACTTTGTATTCAGCGTGTGACTCATTGTGTACTTTTACCCTAAACTCTAAAGTGGTGACCCTGAAGTTGTAACCTGTCCATGGCAGCTCTAGACTACGAGATTGCGTAAGAGCTTCTAGACATTTTCCGGGCTGAGCCAAGAACAGAAAGGTATGAGTGCTTAAAAAGGCATGTGATCGCGCGTTTTGCCGATACCCAGGAAAAGTGCTTTTAAACGATTTTTACTCAGCTGCACCTTAACAGTCGCACTTCATCGTAGCTGTTGTGTCACATGAGTATTAACGGTCTCCTTCACCATATCTTGCTTCGTCGTCACCGGGTTTTGAAGCTGCTTTGTCAGCTCAGGCCATGAATATGGCTGTTTCATGCGCCACCATTACTCAACTCCTGGTGACGATACAAAAGCTATTGCCCACTCTCTCACGGAATGGCTACTTATTCTATCACCACCACTTTGGTATGGAGGCAAGAAAGTGCGAACAAAAGAAGACATCTGCAAAACCGCTGTAGCAACGCCCTTCGGGCTATATGAATTTTTAAGTATGCCTATGGATCTTGAAAATGCCACTCCGATCTTCCAGCGCTTTATGGACTTGCTCTTGCGAGACCTCCGTTTCGCTCATGCTACGTGGACAATATTATTGTTGTATCCAAGAGTCATGAAAAACACTTACAGCACTTAAAAAAGCTCTTTGAGATTCAAGCTACAAGGCTCCACGTGAAACTAGAGAAGTGTAACCTGGGAGAACACAAGTTAATTTTATGGGCTTCTCGCTGTCACCCGAGGGTTTTAAGCTAACAGTGTACAAGATGAACGCCATTGATAACTTCTCGAAGCCAACAACCATTCGAGAACTTTGCAGGTTTCTAGGTATGACGAATTATTATCGACGCTGCACACCCAACATAGCCATCCTACAAGCTCCGCTCAACAACATGCTTGTCGGAGCCCCCAAGAACAAGAAGGCAAAGTTTCTCTTGAACATGGAGGCTGATCAAGCATTTAAAAACTGTAAAAATGCTCTGCGAGATGCCTCCGTATCCCTTAACTGTCTCCATATGCACCACTGGCTCTATCCACTGATACCTCAGACTCAGCCATTGGAGCAGTTCTTGACCATCACATCGACTCTGAGTGGCGCCCGGTGTCTTTTACTCACGAAAACTCACGCCAGCTGAGACCTACTACTGCGCCTACAATAAAGAGTCAAACGCTGTCAAGTGGTAGCGTTGTAGTACCCACACTGAAAAGCCAGCCACTATTGCGTCAAGTCAGACTTTCAGAGGCAGATGTCACGAGTGGAGTTGTTTGTTGCGAGGCTGGTGATCCCGACTACCAACGATCCTTCATTATCCTTTTGACTTCAAGTATTCAATAAGGAGGCACTGATATCCTCCGATATTTGCACTAGGCAAATCTAGCAACTTAGTGGAGAAGCTTTGAAGAAGAAATGAACTTAAGCAAATGGCACAGTTCCCTACAGGTATGCAACCTGGACCAACCTCCTTAACTTAAGTTGCCAAATCGACTGATCACTGTGAAAAAAAACGGTCTTTAGACCATTAATGTGTTTAAAGACGTTAAAAACGAGCATGATTACTAGCTTTTATACTTCATACTATCGTCGTAGATTTTCCCTCGATTATTTTTGTGCTACAAAATGGAAGTCCAGAAAAAAGAAGTCCAGAGAAGATCATCCTCACATATATACGCAGTTAGATTTGCTGGAAACTTTAGTCATAAAAAAGTTTAGCTTACTGGTCTTTTTTAGGGTCATCGAGCATCAAACTACTATTCAATAACGCACGGTACTCTTCAAAATTACAATACTTTTTTAAATTTACTTACAGCATATTATTTAAAAAAACTGACAAAAAAACCAAATCAAAATTACGTCACGAAACGCTAGGGTGCTCTACTCAGTGCGTCTTGGGTGATGACAAGATGAGAGGGCGGTAGTAAATATACTTATCAGGTGCCCGTTAAAAACCTTCCAAGTGCCTATTACCTATACATGCAGTGCCCATAAAGTGACCGATATGTGCTCGTCCAGTACCTGCTCAATGCCCATCAAGTATTTACGAAAAAGTATTAAGTGCCTGCCAAGTGTGGGGACCCGACCCTGCTGCGCAACCGTCGGTAAAAGAGTAGGCTCTTGAGCCTTCCTTCGCTTCTCTTTCTCCAGCGTCTCTGCTCGCCGCGCAGTTCACTGCGCGAGCAGAGAAGTCTCGACCGTCATTGCGAGCACACATTTTGTAGCTTCCTTGAAAAGCCCTTTCTTACCAGTGAATATTAAACCTTTTCTTGTTAATGTTAACAAGCGTTTAATTACTTCACCTTCCTCCTCAACTCCTGGACACGGCAGCCATGAGACTGCCACCTCTAGCCGATTCATAGGCCACATATACATCATATCCCATATTGGTGACCCCGACTGTCTCGAGGAAGAAGAAAGGTATTATCATACTTCCCGGAAGATGTAAGCAGCAAGTTTGTGTTTAGGCAGCCATTATTGTTGCCTATCGAGAGCCAGCTTTCCTGGGGCGCACGCTAACACCTCGTCAATGATTCTCCCGAAATACATCGTCTCGGCCTCTCGACGCCAAAATCACCGAGCCATCCGAGCCCTTCCGGACGCTTCCAGTACAGTGATCTTGACCGTGCAGCATTCTTGCGTGTTTACGCCGGCCAACGGCATTGCCCAGCAACAGCCCATCATCGATGCTGCTCATCATACCAGTTCCAGCTTGCAGTGGCCCTCAGCTCATCGTCTTGCCGCAGCTCCTGCAGGTACTTATGCGTGACCTTGCGAAGTGTGATTTCGCCGGACATTTGCAATTATAATTAAGGTGATTCAATAGTGTTTGCATGCTTTGTTTTTTTTTTTTTTGCGTACCGGCTTGATTACTTGTATATACATATATACTTTTTCTCGCGTTGTTTACAATTACAGCCTTTGCGCGGGCCCACGTGAACTTGCGTATTTTATGTCGTGTCTCGACGCGCGATCGCGTGTATAACTCTCAGCATTTTCTTGGAATCACCTCGTGTTTTGCTTAAAGCCATGCTTGCTCTTGCTTATTTTTATCTCGTTCAACACGATTTTAACATGAGGCTCTACGTATTTTCAGACTTTTAACGTTATTATTTTTCTTTTTAATTGAAATACTCCATTTTTTTTTTTTTTTAACATTTGCAGTCCCACCCTCCCTTTTCCGTGGGGACCTGACCCTGCTGCGCAACCGTCGGTAAAAGAGTAGCTTCAATTTTTTTTCAAAAACCCTTGCAGTCCTACACTCTCGTCGTGCATTTTGCGTTAAAACTTTTTTGTTTTGTTTGTTTACTTGGCTTGTTATATTGAAATTTTTAATCATGTCCGCCGAAGAACTACAAGCATCACTCAAGCGAGCAATGGACAAAATCGCAGAGCTCGAACTACAGGTGCAGGGTAGATCTAACAATTTAAACGCAAGAGGTGACGACAGCGAAAATCCGACACCTCAGGTAGTGGCTGCTGCGAGAGCACCCAAAATAGCGAACTTTATGCGTTCTCACCCTCAGGCGTGGTTTGCTCAAGCCGAAATTACGCTTAGAAATTGCGGTATCATGGTCTCCGCGACCAAAGTGGATTACATTGCCGAAAAATTAGATACGGATTCTATGATGTCCATTCTTGATTTATTAAATTTGCATCCGAGGCCTCCAGATCTTTACGAGCAAATTAAAAAACGCATAATTTCTACTTTTGGGGGCTCGTCGGAACAGCGTCTCCGTCAGCTTTTGCGCAACCAGGTTTCGCTAGAAGGCAAACCGTCCATGATTTTGAGCAGAATGCGTGCCTTGGAGACAGGTTGTGGGGAGGAGGTCCTCAGGATCGTGTTCCTGGAGCAACTTTCTCCCGGTTGTCGCGCAGCCCTTTCGATCCATAATATCACATACCTGACAGCTTTAGCAGAGGCAGCAGACAGGTACTGTGACTCCCTCGCCTCCGAACACACGAATATCTCCGCTGTCAAAACTCATGCCCAAGCCACGACCCGACCCATTAGCCCGGTAGCAAACCCTTCGATTTCGTCCATGGATGATCGATCCTTTCAGCTTTTTGAAAAATTATCAAACAATGTTGATACCTTAAAAAAAAGTGTCGATCTCCTTATGGGTAAAAATTGGATCAGCCCCTCCCGCGGCCGCTCAAAGTCGCGTAATCGTAACGACCACTCTCGCCGCAATAATGACACTAAGTCTGAGTCCAACCCCGGCCCCAAATCTGATGGTCTTTGCTACATCCATCGCAAGTATGGCGCTAGGGCTTTTCGCTGCAAGGGCAACTGCTCTTGGCCTAAGGCACAGGAAAACTAGGTTCTCCCCCTCGCGTGGAAGCTGCGAGCGAGGTTTCTTCTGGAGCAAGACGCTTCCATATCCGCGACATCTCGTCTGGTTTTCTTTTTCTTGTTGACACAGGAGCAGAAATCTCCTTGCTGCCCAAGACTGATCCTTCAGCTAGACCCACTGACTTTAAATTGTTCGCAGCCAATGATTCCGTAATCCACACTTACGGTGAGGTAGACCTGGCGCTTAATCTGCGCTTGAAACGCCGTTTCCCCTGGAAATTCCATCGTGCTGGCGTTCCTAGCCCTATTTTGGGGGCAGACTTCCTGCACTTTTATGGTCTTATCGTTGACGTTCCGCGCCACAGGCTCATTGACCCTCACTCGAACTCCTACTCAATTGGCTGTCTCAGAGAGGCCGACTCGCCCATAGTCAGCCTCTTTTCTTCTAGCTCTCGAATTTCTCAAATTCTTGCTGACTTCCCTGAAGTCACAGGTAAAAAAACCTGCTCAGTTTATTACGGCTAAAGACGTTTTTCATCATATAGAAACTCACGGTCCACCGGTCACCGAACGCACGCGTCGTCTCGATCCCGAAAAATACCAAATAGCCAAAGAGGAATTCGAGCAGCTTGTCAGAAATGGTACTTGCCGCTACTCCAAGAGCCCCTGGGCCAGCCCAATTCCCATGGTGCGTAAGAAGGATGGCTCTTGAAGAATCTGCGGGGACTATCACCGTCTAAACTCTTGCACAGTTCCCGATAAGTTCCCCATACCCTACCTTCACAATTATTCTGTTCTCTTAGAGGGTAAAAAAGTTTTTTCAAAACTTGACCTTTACAGAGCCTATTACCAGATCCCTATCGCGCCTACGGACATTATTAAGACTGCAGTCACGACCCCGTTTGGTTTGTTTGAATATGTTTTCATGCCTTTTGGCCTCCGCAACGCGTCGCAGTCCTTTCAAAGATATATCAATCAGGCTTTGGGTGATCTGAACTTTATTTTTGTTTATCTTGATGACATTTGAGTTTTCTCTTCCTCTCCCGAGGAACACGAGTCTCATCTCAAGACGGTTTTTGAGCGTCTCAAAAAATTCGGCCTCCGCCTTAATCTAGCCAAATGCGAATTTCACAAATCGGAAATCGTTTTTCTTGGCCCCCTCATCGATCAGGATGGCTCAAGGCCGTGCAAAGAGAAAATTCAGGCCATTGCCGATTTCCCCAGATCCAAAACGGTTCTCGAGCTCCGAAGGTTTTTGGGCCTTGTAAATTTTTATTGGCGCAGCCTTCCCAATGCTGCATCTGTTCAGGCTCCTCTCTATGCATTCACGCACGACTCCGAAAAAAACGATCGCCAGCTAATTGATTGGGCGGAAGAATCCATAAAGGCTTTCGAGGACACCAAAAATAGTCTTATTAACGCTTGTCATCTCGTGCATCCCTCTTCCACTGCTCCTACGCGTCTTGTAACCGATGCCTCAGACTTTGCCATGGGTGCAGCCCTCGAGCAGTTGACTGATAGAACTTGGCACCCTTTAGCGTTTTTCTCGCAAAAATTCTCTCCGGCTCAGTGCAAATATAGCGCTTATGATAAAAAACTCACTGCTGTTTACACGTCCATAAAGTACTTTAAATATTTTCTTGAGGGTAGGTGCTTTAAAATCGTCACTGACCATAAACCCCTGATTTATGCTTTCGCGCAAAAGGCTGACAAAGCCTCTCCTCGTCACTGTCGACAGCTGTGCTTCATCTCTCAATATTCCACAGAGATCGAACATTAACCCGGCACAGATAATGTCGCAGCAGACGCTCTCTCTCGCGTCGACATGATTCGCCTACCTACTGATATCGAGATGCCCGAACTTGTTCAGCATCAGCAGCACGACGTCGAGTTAAAGTCACTCCTCGAGTCTTCAGACTGCTCATTAAAACTTAAAAGCATCGAACTAGGTCACGAGCATCTTCGTCTCTTTTGCGACCTCACGGGCAAAATTCTTCGTCCCTACGTTCCAAAAGCTTTACGTAAACGAATTTTTGATCTTTTTCATAGTTCTTCTCACCCTGGCGCTAAAGTTACAGATCAACTGATTCGTCAAAGATACGTTTGGCCCAACATGCACCGAGATATAAAATCTTGGTTTCATGGCTGTCTCGATTGCCAACAATCTAAGGTCTCTCGTCATGTTAAAAACGAACCCAGTCAATTTATAGCTCCGGACGACAGATTTCGTCATGTTCACATAAACATCGTTGGTCCTCTCAAGACCTGTGAGGGTTTCTCGTATCTTTTAACCATCATAGACCGTTTCTCTCGTTGAGTGGAGGCTGTCCCTCTCAAGGACATTCAAGCCTCCACGGTCCTTCGTGCCTTCCAAGAGAAGAAGCAGAAAAGTCTCGACCGTCATTGCGAGCACACATTTTGTAGCTTCCTTGAGAAGCCCTTTCTTACCAGTGAATATTAAACCTTTTCCTGTTAATGTTAACAAGCGTTTAATTACTTCACCTTCCTCCTCAACTCCTGGACACGGCAGCCATGGGACTGCCACCTCTAGCCAATTCATAGGCCACATATACATCATATCCCATACAAGTATTAGTCATGACCCAGAAGCACCTTCCCTTCCTCCAAAAAGCCATAAAGTATCAACAAAGGGCCTGTCAAGTGCTTGCAAAGTGCCCAAGCCCCCCTTTATTATAAGGTATAAAAAAATACATACAAGATAATAAATACAACTCTCGCTCAATTGAATGTAATTAAAGAAACGTCTACATTACCGTTCCATATCGCTTTTTAATCAATCCAGTCACTTTTTCTTGATATGGTGAATATTGTCAGAAGTCCAAAATAGAATAGGCGTGCTAACTTTTGTGTATTGTTTAGAGAAGCATACTACCTGAAATATTTTCAGACTTAAGCTATTTTTTCACCTTACACTAAAGAAATACCCAAATTATTAATTTTTTGCTAGCAAGAAAGATTCTTCTGTGAACCAAGCAAACAAACTCGCTCAAGCAGAAAACCACTTCATTTCTATATCTAGATCTAGCTCATCAAGTATTCACGCCTCTTGCTACATGTGCGTATAGCGAAAAAAGAGCACTTATAAGCGTCTTATCATTATATTATTATTATATTCTCTTAGCTTATGTTTCTAGCAGTTCAACGTATAGTAATAATGATAATATTATCTTAAATGATATTCGATACACTATTTATCTTCATAATGAGTATTATTATCTCCAATACTATAATTGTTATTTTAACAAATGTTATTGTTATTATTGTTGCTATTATCATTATTTTTATTATTGTTGGTATTATTATTAATATAACTATTATAATTATAAATATTTTTGCCATAATTAGTTTAATTACCATCGCTATTATTATAATAATAGTTATCATGTTATTTTTATAATTATAGTAACTATCTTTACTTCTTTTAATAATTTGCGAGACTTTGCCAAAAATCATACTTTTTGCACCTTGGACCAAGTGAGAGGCTTTACGCTAAGAAATATGTCACTCTGGAGTTTAATAACGTGAGCAACGGTTACAGTATTTTATTCAGTGCACTTACTACACTTACGGTACACTGACATAGGCTCATACACGGGCTGTTCCCTAAGGCTTGCCACGTGCATCGTTCTTTTGTAGCATGTGAACAAAATGGTTAGGCTAGATCATGATATCTAAGTCATAGTAAGAATAATCAATTTTTAATAATTCGATAGTCATAGTTATCTTATAGAGCTATGTATTTATTCTACAGAAGAATGATGTGGGCCCAATAATACTAGCTTACTACACTGGAAAGCTTTTATGATGGTGCACAAGCTGGGGTTAATGGATGAAGGGGATGATTGGGGGTTTGCATGCTCGATGGATTTCATATGAGGCATTTGCCATAAAGAATAATGAATATGCACTACACATACAATGCTTTACAAATGCTGGTTCACACAAAGGCAGGGTGGTTTCTTGCAGTAAGACTAAAGGAAAGGGGTGGCTTATGGCTGGTTTAAGTAAAACGTGACCATCTTGGCAACGAAGATATCGATGCGCTGCACTACAACCTGTTCAGTAGTTCCAAGAAGTCTTGAAGCGTGCTTCTGTGTTTATTAGGGAGGACTGGCTGCGTCAACCATTGGTTCCAAATGCTTTTTACCAGTTGATAGTCATTAATTGCGTGGTGCAGTTTATCTCACAAGGGCGTTTTTTGTTGTTAATAGGTTATTGTGCCATGCAAGATAGAAAAAGACTTTTTTACTTGTAAAACCTAAGTTGCAGAAAGTGATTCTGCTAATACAAAATGTTTCAAGGTATTCAAATAAAAACTGCAGCTAAAAATACGTTACCATAACGTTACAAGCTTCTTTGAATATTTTGTATACTATTTTAAAGTCATGTTTAACTTAACCTTAAGCAATAGCAGTCCATCTTAACGTACTGTAATGTATGTTATTGACCGTATGTCACTATTTAAGAGATTTATCTCCAATCACCCAATTTAAAATTTATTTAATAGAAAAAACGCTCTAAATCCTTAGGTTACATTATATTTAGTCGCCCTATTGTAAGGTTACGTCTAAAATTTTTTTTATCAACCCAAGTTTTTACTATCAGATTAAAATTTTTGTGAAGCTATCTTTTTTATTTAATTCAAACCATGATGTCAATGACGTTTCAAACATATCATTTTCTTTAACAATTATTTTTTTTTTATTTTTAAAATAAATGGGTAAATTAAGTACAGAATGACAACGTCCATACAAAGGAAGCTCTTGCAATCGTTGCTTTCATGGGGCTGAAATAGAGGCCATCTACATACTCTTATAATTCATGAAAAATTTCCACGTCGGTTTTTTTATCACTCGTGTCTATTTTCGTCATTTTACGTAATATTCTATCTGCTTCTTTATAAACATAATTAAAAGTATACATTATACTTTACATAAATGCACAATACTCAACATTAATGTGGCAACTATATTTCGTTAATAAAAATGGATTATATGGTGCAAGCATTGAATTATCAACTCAGATTTTTTACTTATTATTTTTAATTCTATGTATGTGATTATCACATCCATTGTCACTTCTTTTGTAATTGGAGTATCCATTTTTTGTAAAAAAAGTATCATAAGTGACCTTTTTGGAAGCTTTTGTGTACAAATTTTTTGATGAGTGGTGAGACATGAAGTATTTTTACTATGAGGCCCATGAAGCATGTGTTTAGTAACTCATCTTTATATTTGTAAGCCAAGTGAAATTTTTGCTAAAACATATTTTTCTATGTCTGTAGTAGTAAATAATTTATTGCAAACGTAAGCAATGATTTTTCCAAAAATTTTGTGCTTAGTAATATCGTCTCAAATTAGTTTTAATTTTGGATAAAATAATCTAATAGTTATGTTCAGTATATTATTCGGAGTGGTACCTTAAGCGCAGCTTTTCAAAGTTTGCTTGATTTATTTTCATTTAGGGTTAAATGTTATGGTGATTAAAAAATTAGGTCTACCAAACTTTGGCATTGTTGCCATTGCATCATGATAATGTTTTTGCATATACATAGTACCACCGATACATATGACGGTAAAATGAACATACTTCCAACTTTATTGTTTTCAAAATTTTGAGAGTTATTAGAGGCACTACGCATTACATGATACATTTAAGCTTTAATAACATTTCATTCTTAGAAATTTTTGGTTATTGTTAAAGAAGTTTATTCGATTGCTTTCCATCATAAAATATGCATGCAAAAAAATTTTTTGCGTTAATTTTCCAGGATAGGGTATGGAACTAAAATTTTACTATTAGGTCGATAAAAAGTTAAATATTAGTAATATTAAAACAACGTAGTTACAACAAAGTAAGATTTTCTGCTCTTGTTAAAACTTTTTTCCATCGTATGTATTCAATACATCTTTGACTGGAAATAATAAAGGAAATACCATTAGATCGACATGCTGTTTTCAGCATACAGCATCCATAATACAACCTATAAAAGTGTTAATCAATCAGATGATAACAGTCATATCAATTTTCCTGTAGATATGATAAACAAAATTTGTGAAGGCTTGCTACCTCATAAGCTTAAATTTAAAGTAGGTTTAATAGTAGCCTTAATTTAAAATTTTTGTATATCAGACGGCTTATACATGTAATGGTACACAATTGCGATTTACTAAACTGTTAAGGTATAAGGTAGAAAGCAAAATAGTTATGTAAGAAAAAACTTGTAATAAAGTTTTTCTTATAAAAATTACATTAGTTACCAAAAATACTTATTGTGACCTTTTATTTAATACGGAAAATAATTCCTATGAGTCGTAGCGTTTTCTATGACTATAAACAAGTCTTACGGTCAAAGTCTTGATAATGTTAGAATAATCTTGAAAAAATCTTTATTTTTTCATGGTCAATCGTACGTGGATTCATCGAGATGCAAGAATCAAAATGAAATTTTCGTTTCAATCGATGGAGAAAACGTCAAAGATATTGAAAATATAGTTTGGAAAAAGACTTTTATTTATAAGTTTTAATGTATGTAATAACTACACGGTTTTGATATTCTTATGTATTTGAACAAAACTTATTACCTTATAATGCATCCTATAAATGTATACTGCGTTCATCTGTTGTATCAACTTGATTATTATTTAAAAACAGAATAGAAATGAGCTAAGTCTTTGTGATTTATTAGGGCTTAATAGTTGATTCATAAAATAAGTTATTTTAATGCAAATCTTTCATGGTTCATTTTAATGATGAAATAAATATAATTTAAATTTATGTATGTAATGCTTGTATTAACGCGTACGCAAAACCATATAATACATACACATTAAAATTGACATTTTACACATAATTAATCGTAAATGCTAACAAAAAAAAAATATTAGCGTACCAAAAACTTTATACTTAGTAATAAATTAAAATACAATTGATAATAATTGGTTTCTTATCGTACTCTTAGTTAGGCAGTAATAAAAGACGTTTGTGAGTCACGAAGCTATTACAGTATAATACAAAAGAAAAAATAATAACTTAAATAAAATAGGAAATAGAGTCTTCTTTCCGAGAATAACTTCAGAAACAGGAAAGAGCTCAACATTACCTCTTATTTTGTATTGTAAAGAATTTTTAATCATTGTGAATTTTGCTATGACAATAAACAAATTTCAATGTCAAAGTTTTGATAATGTAGATTGGTATTTAAAAAAAAATCTTATTTCCTCATGGTCAATTATATGTGGCTTTATTAAGATGCAAAAGCAAAAATCATTTATTTATTTAAGTAGAAAGAAAAATAAATGCAGAAACATAAAATATTGTTTGAAAAGAAATTTTACATAGTTAATTTACTTCACTTTATAATCTTCATAGATATATAATAACTTTTAATGAATCGACAAAATTTATGGCACTAAATAAAAAGTTATTACAATTTATGAATGTCTCATCGTTTAACAATAATACATAACGTGATGTATTTTTTATCTATGACAATATTTTTTTGTCAAAAAAATTAATCTTCAATTTTTTAGAATAAAGAATCTGTAGTTTTTGTAACAAAATTTATTGTGATGTAATAGCTTAGTATTTATATTATTAAAAAGTTATGATTAATTACAATTATTATAAATAAAATGAATGTATAAATTAATAATATTTATAAACATGGTTAGCTTTTTTCCTAATTTTAAAATTGGTACTGGGAGTTATGTATCTTCATAGTTATGATATAGCTGGTTTTAATAGCTTATTTACTAAAGCTCTTTAAGTTAGGCGATAATTCCATAGTTACTATTATTTAATAATCATGTAACGTTTTGATTTGTGTATGTATTTGTATCATGTCATACATGTACATTTAAGAAATAATGAAGAACTCATTGTTCTAAAATAATAGTAACACAAAAAAAGTTTAATGCACCAAGAACTTTATTTTTTTTTGTGATAAATTAAATTTTATGATAATCATACAACAATATATTATGTATTAGTGTTAATAGATAATTTAACATGAGTTAAGTATTTTATCAATACATACAAAGTCCATCTGTTTGCCTCCATGTTGGTGTGGAAAAATAGATTACAACTATTTTTATTAAATGAACTCCTGATAATGGAATATAAAAGCATGGCTGTATTTTATTGTCTAAAACATATTTCCTTCTGACACCCTCCTCAGGAAACTTAATCAAGAACATAGAAGTTTTTGTTACATTGTTACAAAGTTGTTGAATTACAAATTTAATACTTAATACCAAACCATAGAATACCTATGAAAATGCAAAAATGGAAACAAGATACCGCATGGCTAGGAGAATTCTCATAGGTATTCTATGCTTTAGTATTAAGTATTAAATTTGTAATTCAACAACTTTGTAACAATGTATCAACGATTCCTATGTTCTTTATTTAGTTTCCTGAGGAGGGTGTCAGAAGGACACCGAAATATTGGAAATGCTTTTTAGACAATAAAATACAGCCATGCTTTTATATTCAATCATCAGGAGTTCATTTATTTAATTTAAAAGGCAAAAAAGCAAGTGATCGCCGACCTAGTTAATACGATTACAATTATTTTGTTCTACCTTTACCAAGAAAAATGGTGTTGGGGGCTGTGGGGGGACAAGAAAAATGGGGTTGGGGGCTGTGGTGTTATTGGGTGGGCTGTGGTGGGAATGTGGAGGGGTTTCAGAAAAAACGTAAAAATATCAAATTAACGGTTAACACAGTCGAACTTTATCTTATACTGTGAGGGGCGTTGGGGGAACTGTTGTAAAGGATTGTGGGGGGCTGTAGGGGAATATGTGGAATGCCCCATACAAATAATTATTATATGTATACGTGTGTGTGCGTGTGTGTGTTTGAGTGTGGCTCCATCCCTGTGCACTTCTTGTGCCATTCCTAGCAAAATAAGTATTGTATTCTATTTTAGTGGATCTACCGCAGATGCAAGCCAAGTATTTCAAAATCAGGTCTTAAACTTAAAAGCCTGTATTATTAAAATTCTTAGATATAAAAACCACAATCTTTATTATTTTGCTACTATGGCCAACAACAAGAAATGTGCTTTTCTTATTTTATAGTGCTATATGTCTGGTTTCTAGTAAAGGCACTACTCTGGGCACTTAGCACTTGTGAGAAGGTTCAGGGAAAACAAGCAATTTTGCTTCAAGAAGAACACCCATCTTCTTCATGAAGAGTATTGCATGGTGAAAAATCATATAAGTACTAGCCCAAAAAAGTCACACTAGCCGTAAATTGAGCCCTTGTCTCCCACTTGCTAATCCACGACCTTATTAGATAAGCCACCATGCGCTTTCATATGTACAGTTAATGATCTTTGTATACAAGTTTTAAAAAAAATGCAGCTGAAGGGTAGACCAGTAGGAGACTAACACAAAATAATATAATATTTATTTTTTAAATTCATATCTAATTCTCTATAAAAGCTGAAATGAATTTTTAAATAAAATACACGTTCTGTAGTTTTGGCGGATACCCTTCTCTACTGCTCCGTTTAGGTGTGGCTTAGCTTGAACGCCAATATCATAAATATTGATGTTATTGATTAATGGGGAAGTATTATATTAAATTATTATTTATTGACCTCCTTTATCTAAATTGGGCTATATATATTTTCTTTTTCATAGAATGCTTCTTATTTTTAGTTTATTACACAGAAAACTAAGCAAGAGTATTTAAAAACGTTTCAAATAAATGCCAAAGAATACGCAACAACACTGCTGCTTAATACCATTAACAGTGACATTTCTTCGTGTAAAGAACAAAAGCCACGTACTTAGAATATAACTCGAGAATCATCTGTAATTTTTCGTAGCCTCTCTGGCTCCTGCATGCATAACTGTCTTGACCAGTGCCACGCAACAGCTTGCTCACTTTGATAAACTCTTTAAAGCTCCACTTTTTCCAGGGGTCCTGCAAACCATAGTTCTTATGTTGTTTTTTTATATTTAACAGCCATTCTGACAGAAGGTGCATATAACCTTTTTGCATTGCTGTGCTTCTCCTGCAAGTATATGCTATCGTCATTGGCATAGTTAAAAGTAAGTCTCAGATTTAATTGTTACATCAATCATGCAAACAGCAAGGAAGACGTTATTTCACATGGCTTCCAATTGATCCCATCGCAGTTGGAGATGCGAGCCAAGTGAGTAAAGGCCGAGTCACAACCTCGTGATCATGCGTTACCAAGCTCCAAAATCACAAGAACTGCAGCCTAAACCACTATGCTATCGTGGCCGCTCAGTACGCTATAGTACTGCACAAACACATTACGTCCTCTGGTGATTAGTTTTTTGATACTTCTTTATTGTGTAATACACCTATAGACTACTTTTTTTTCTCTGTAACAAGAGTAAAAACGCGTATTCATTAAACTAGAGGTAAGGGGACTTTTTTTTCTTTCCACTGTGACTCTTGCTATTTCCCCATGTGATCGCAACCTTAAATTTGCAGTTTATAGGTTATTCTTGCAGTTGATATTACATCAATGTGATGAAAATATTTTTGTATCATCCAGCTGCGATTAATATACAGATCTAACTAAGACTGAAGGTTACTAAGCATTGTCAACAAAAATATCATTACATATGTAGTATACGTTAGATGCATTTGAATTTTTCTTTTCAACTCGCACTCTTGCCACTTTTGGCATGGTTAAGACTTTCGTGAGACGTAAAAGCTGTTTCTTGTTAACTTTGTTAAGTTCAAATATATTACATGGCGAGGTAGTTTGACGTCCGGTTGCCCTCAAATAGATCAGTGAGCTTCTTAAGTAAACTCTTTCTTGACTAAAGTTTGTAGCAAACGTGACTGTCTCTATACCTCAGAGTAATCTCTCTGGCCTGTTATTGTAGCATCAAACTGATTGGAAGGAAAACAACACTGTCTAAAGCATTGAAGCTGGTTGTAGAGCTCTTCATAGCTGTTAGATTGGCCCACCAAAGAGAATTGGTGATTCCTGGTTAAATGCTGAGAGCCAAGAGGGTAATAAAAGTTCGTCAGACGCTGAAGCTCCCAGCTTTGTGACATCTCCTAGTAACTTGGCTTGTGACATCTCCTAGTAAATGGCTAACTTGCTTATATAGTGGCTGGCTTTATATAGTCTTTTAGTCAACAAATCGTGGCCAAAAAGGCAGTGAAAATGTCTTTATTGGAAAAGTAGTGTAATCTTAGTTGGCTCTTGAAACAACTAAGGAGAATGATAGTTAAGTAGGGAATGTTTATACTTATAATAGCGGTGAAAAAGGCCTGAGGTAAAACTTTAGGCTATTTTTTATTATTATTCTTCATGATAAAGAGATATCTGTGGGTAGCTAGACTTTTAACTTTAGAGTCTCTGTGTATGGAGACCATGGTGGAGAAAGGCTCTCAACAAGGTGAAGAATATCTTGTCTTTGGATCGCTCTCAGGATAACCAACCGCTCATTGTTAGTTGAAAAAATGGGCCTGGAGAATATCTTTTCTGTGGGTAACCATTGGAACGACCACTACGAAGTAGGCCGTTATGGCTGCCCAAACTCCTAAGGGCTTTTTTCCCTGGCTTGCTGTTGTAGCAAAATCCGCATTGGTAGACGGCTTGACGTGTCTGCTGGTATTTTGCTGAAGACCTTAGCATTGGGAGCAATATTCTTTTGCTGACACTTGTCAACCTTAGTGGTTTGTGATGATGAAAGTCACTTGTCTATAAGAGAATCGAGTGACATCAAGGGGAACCGAGTTCTTCATTGACCCCTTGGTAAGAACCTAATCAAGTATCTCTCCGTGATGCTGGACGCTAACGTTGCGGATCTTAACAGTGAAGAGGCTCGCAATAGCGGCAAAACTAGGAGTAACTTCATTCTTCTTAAAGTAATGTTTTAAGAATTGATTATTTAAAGGTAAAGTAAAGCGCTTATCCGTGAGCGAGCTGGCTTAAGAACAAGCATCCTTACCTCAAAAACCTCAGGGGGCCGTCACTTAAAGGGAGTGCATGGGTCTGGCAAGTCCGAGCGACCTCTACCCAGAGGAAATATGCGCTGTTTCCTCTTAATACGGTGACTTGCTCTAGCGCTCACTTACATAAAGGCGCAGGTGTAGGAAGGGTAATTGAGTAGGGATTTAGGGCTTGGCTTGATCGCCCAGCCACAAGGTGGAGTCTCCATAACCTTCCCAGAATTCTAAGCTTACTTGAATGGTGAGAGAATGAATGGCCCACTGGGAGCTCGGGTTGCTAGTCCCAGAGATAATCTCTCACAAATATATATAAATATGAATCCATCCGTGAATGCTGCAGTGTCTGGATGAAGCAAACGAAATCGAAAATCGAAATAGAAAAAAAGTTTAGAACAAATCAAAATAAAAGATCTGTTGAAAGTAATGAACAGTAAAGAGATCCCATTTACTCCAAGCGCTGCAAACTTGAAAACACTATGGGACGGAAAAAGAAACTCTTGACACCTTCAAAAATTTCTTAAGAGCCACCTGTTGATACAGGCTACTCTAATAAAGAAGGGGGAAATAATGGAGGATCAAAAATGCTCATTACAAACCACCTCCATGAGCAGATACGACGCTGGATACTCTCCTAAAGCATTGAAAGCCACACACTCATTGGAAGTGGCTTATTTTCTTTCATGCCTGCTAGTATCTCTGGCACAAATTTGCTTCCTAAGATCAAGATCCTACAACTAAAAGTAGACAGATTAAATAGGATAACTAGAGAGCTGCTCTGGCTGATCTCTGAAAAGAGGTTAGACGTACTTCTTTTTCAAGAAACAGCCAAGAGGAAATTAAATAATTCCTGAAAGTGCACTGGCCTTGGCGCAAACAAGATAATGGCCGCCCACTCTATGGAGCCTTGGGCTGCGATTGTTGTAAGGAATCCGAACTACAGCGTCTTGTACATTCCGCAACTAAGTAATCAATACTGGATTGTAGCGGAAATCATTGCTCCCGGGCTCTCATTTTATGTTATCAGTGGCTATTTTAAATTCAGCGATGATAGAGAGCCCCACATTGCCCACTTGGACAAGGTACTATGAAAGCTTAAGGAAAAGCGTGTAGTAATAGGCACGGATATCAATGCTGAATCATCGTTTTGGAGCCCAAGAGGCACAAACGCAAATGGTGAAACCCTTGAGTAATTATTAGCCACCCACGAACTATCTATCCATAATAAGCCCACTAGACCACCAACTTCAGAGTCAAAAGGACGGAGATCTTGAATTGACGTCACTATGGTTAGCTTGTTGATGAGTCACAGGGTCATTAATTGGAAAGTGCAGAATTCGTGGAAAACTGGAGAGCATAAATCGCTCAGTAAATAAACAATCGCTTTTAAGAGTTCTGACTTATCACCGTAATGAGATCGTTGGCGTATGCAAGAAGTTCTACTTTAGGTTTTTCCTCTAATGTTTCAAGCAGTGAAGTAAAAGCCAAGTGCTAACAGTTCGATGCAAGGACCAAACTCTGGAGGCAGCTTTTCGCTGCTATCTTAGAGGCGTGCTGGTCTGTCCACTCAAGCGAGACTTTACGGTTTTCAAAGTAGCTTTTTATAAACTGGTAGATGCTCTTAGGGCAGTTCCTCTCTTTCAAAGCTGAGAGAACCGCTGAGTGTTGAACGTTATTGAATGCCTCCTAAGGGGGCTCCTTCGCGAAAGTTCCCTAACAGAGATATATTATTTCTTGTTAATAAAAGTCTACTGAATTTAATGGTGGTCTAAATTATATTTTGAATGGGTCAAAATTTTGAGAAATCCGAGCTCAAAGTTGTAACTACTAGCACGTGTTCCTATGGGGCAGCGTGAAAAACAATTTGTTTTCGTTAATAATAAATCTAAATTAAATGTCCCAGCAGACTGAATATATACGTTTTATAGATGAAGTCTACCTCTGTAATATGTTGTATTAAAAATTGTGGATAAAGGACCATTTTAGCGAGATATTTGTGATGGAAATAAATAAATAGTGTCCAGGAGGTCAGGAGGTCACGTGGGTAGCAGACGTACTTGTTCATGACATATATATACCAAATACCTATATATTACATCGCTATACTACACCAACACAGGTGGTCTGGTCTGGTGGTGTACCCTCGTATGCACTAAGAAAAACAATAATTAATTTTTCGTACAAAGTTTAACTGCTCACATATATATCATTTTTCCCACTTCATACGTTATTAAGAATATCATAATGATTTTCAGACACATTTGTTTATTGAAAAACAAAACTTTATTTTTTGTTTGTCTTTGACCTCAGCAGTAGTCGTAGGAGCCCCCTTAATGTCGAACATAATTTCAAACGTGTACTGACTTGACTAATTATTGACCACTTGTCTAAGTTCTTCAATGGCATCTTCCGTTGACTTTCAGGGTGTAAAGCCGTACTGGTGAGTCGAGATACCGTTAAAGCTCAGTATTTCGCAGTTAAGTTGATTGACGATGAGCTTTTCTAAAAGCTTGCCAATCACAGGAAGAAGATTTATTGGGCGATATGAACTGGGGTCTGCGAGATCCTTGTCGAAGCTTTTCAACAAGATCGTTAGCGTTCCCTGCTTCCATACCTAAGAAAAGTATCCACTTCCCAGGCAGGCATTCATTAGGCTCAGGAATCCATGCAAGAGGAGCTTAGTCGCTCTTTTAACGACTTGCACCTCCACTAGATCGGTGCCCGGTGCCTTGACATTCTTTAATTTGTATCCTTTGAAGGGAAATTTGAACTACTGAGAAGAAAAGGTAGGAGCGTATTCCGTTAGTGAAAAAACCTCTGCCTCTCTTATTATGCAACTGAGCTCTTGAGAGTTGTCAGCTTTGTCATCGTTTGGTACGTGAGTGCTTAGTTTGGTCTTAGCTGTATCTATCATTGACAATATATAGTTGTCATTGGTTTTGAGCAAACTAGAAGCTGTGCCAGGCATTTTTCTATTTTTTATGCATTAATAAACGTGACTAAAGATATCCTTGTTTCCCACAATCTTTAAATAGTTTTTCCAACTCTCATTTTTTGCATGGAGTATCATACATTTACATGTATTCAACAAGGCTCTGTATTCATTTACCAAGACAGGGTCATGTTATCGTTTGAGCATCCTGTACGTTTTATTCAGCTTCTTTTTAGCTATTGATAGTTCCTCACTCCACCATGGACTATGACTCCTTGCCCACATGCTTCTATTATTACTTTATTCAGCGTTTAAGCATAGTTTTCAATTTTATCGTCATTATTAAACTCTAGGCTCTAAAGTATCTCATTTGAGAGTCTTAATAGTTAGCTTTCAAATTTTTCCGAGTCCGCCTTACCAAAGTTACACATCGATTTAGTGAAAAACGTTTCACTTTCAAGTTGAGAAACCCCAAAGTCAAATGAAATCGATTTATGCTCTCCAGTTTTCCACGAATTCTGCACTTTCCAATTAATGACCCTGTGACTCATCAACAAGCTAACCATAGTGACGTCAATTCAAGATCTCCGTCCTTTTGACTCTGAAGTTGGTGGTCTAGTGGGCTTATTATGGATAGATAGTTCGTGGGTGGCTAATAATTACTCAAGGGTTTCACCATTTGCGTTTGTGCCTCTTGGGCTCCAAAACGATGATTCAGCATTGATATCCGTGCCTATTACTACACGCTTTTCCTTAAGCTTTCATAGTACCTTGTCCAAGTGGGCAATGTGGGGCTCTCTATCATCGCTGAATTTAAAATAGCCACTGATAACATAAAATGAGAGCCCGGGAGCAATGATTTCCGCTACAATCCAGTATTGATTACTTAGTTGCGGAATGTACAAGACGCTGTAGTTCGGATTCCTTACAACAATCGCAGCCCAAGGCTCCATAGAGTGGGCGGCCATTATCTTGTTTGCGCCAAGGCCAGTGCACTTTCAGGAATTATTTAATTTCCTCTTGGCTGTTTCTTGAAAAAGAAGTACGTCTAACCTCTTTTCAGAGATCAGCCAGAGCAGCTCTCTAGTTATCCTATTTAATCTGTCTACTTTTAGTTGTAGGATCTTGATCTTAGGAAGCAAATTTGTGCCAGAGATACTAGCAGGCATGAAAGAAAATAAGCCACTTCCAATGAGTGTGTGGCTTTCAATGCTTTAGGAGAGTATCCAGCGTCGTATCTGCTCATGGAGGTGGTTTGTAATGAGCATTTTTGATCCTCCATTATTTCCCCCTTCTTTATTAGAGTAGCCTGTATCAACAGGTGGCTCTTAAGAAATTTTTGAAGGTGTCAAGAGTTTCTTTTTCCGTCCCATAGTGTTTTCAAGTTTGCATCGCTTGGAGTAAATGGGATCTCTTTACTGTTTTACAGTAAAATTTTACAGTAAAATTTTACAGGCAAGACAGTGCGTTCTAGTAGGATTGCACACTCATCTTACTTTATAGGTTGTGACACCGTCTTAAATAAAAAGCCTAAATTAACTAAAGGTTAGTAAAAAATTCCATGTATCTTTTTTTGTTAAATTAATGCATACACTGATAATTCCTTAAATGCTTTAAGCTGCACAGTTAATACACTATCAATTAATTTTTTTTATTTTACACAAGCTTTCAAATATTTTGTTTTGTGTTACAGATGAACCTTGATTAATTGAATCGTATTGCTAGTCGTCAATATCTCCCCACTGAAAAACTGAGAGAAGTGAAAGATGATTGCATTTTCATGCTCACAAAACTGAAAAAAGTCAGTACGCAGTACGGACGATGAATTCCAAAGGTTTTTTTCAAAAATGATTGTAGATGCTTTACTAGAAGATGAAAATTATTTAATGAATTTGCAAGGAGATGCGAATAAAATGAGATTATTTATGTGTGTTAAGGGAAGTAAAGTGTTCATGAGCATGATTATGTAATAATTATAGTGTAAAATAAAAAACAAGTTCAAAGTAAATTTGTGTACTTTATTTATTTACGTGTGATACAATAAACACTAATAATTTGAATTCTCTGCAAATTTTTATATCAACATCAAGTTTTGAAAAAACACGTAATATATCTTTTTTATCAATCCAACTATTATGAATATTGTCAAAACCAAACCACTTAACAAGAACGCAATTTTTTCGATAACTTATAATTTTTTCGGCAAGATAAGTATCTGGGTATTTGGTTTTCTGAAGTTCCTGTTCATAGAAACCTCCAGAGATTGGTTGCTCTAAATAATCTTTTAAATGGTAAGTTGGTGGGCTAGTAGAAGCTACTCGTGCTATTGTAAAATTTTAGTAAACCAGTTTGGTGTATATTCTTTTTCAAACATTTGCTTGATATTGCTCACTCGTACTTTATCACCCAACTTAAATTTAGATTTTTTTCTTTCTCACGTTTTTTTAGATCGCTCTTATATAGATGCTTCAAGATTGCTAGAAGTAGAGTACAAATTAATTTTGTACTTTTGCATGAGACGTTGAAAATTCGCATTGTAAAAATCTTTACCACGATCTGTTTGTAAATTAGTTGGAACTCTCCTCTCTGTTAATATTGACTTCATAGCTGCAGTCACATCTTGACCACTTTTATTCTTTAAAGGCACAGCCCATGCAAACTTTGAAAATACATCAATGACTGTAAGCATATATTAATAACCTTTATTTTCTCGAGCATAAGGTATCATCTCTACAAAATCAGCTTGCCATGTTTCATCCAAGCCATGGACATCGAACTCTCGACGGAGATAGTTCCGTCTGGCAGGTTTATGAACTTCTTTCACTACTTTTTCTATCTCTCCTTAATGTCTTCTCGAGTTGTATTATATGTTTGCACCACAATCTTCTTAACTGTGTGTATTTCACGCTGCTAATTTAGTACTGTTTCTGAGAATACATTACTCAAATTGCTTATAGTGGACTTATTTTCTCTTCTTTATCTAAAATGAAAATTTTTTCCTTCTGTAAAGTAGTGATATTTACAGCATAGTAAGGTTTAACAGCTGATGAAACATAGCATAATTTTTTCTTTGTAAATCAAATTGAACATCAGTGGTGAGCTTATACCCCAATCCTCGAGGACCCCGACTACCACTTTTCGACTTAGCTGATCCACGTCCGAATACGTCGATGTTCATTTTGATACTGAAGTCAAATTAATATCCAAGCTCAATATATGATGTTATCTTCACGAAGCTCCTTAACGATTAAATTTATTTCTTTTATACGACTAAGATTACAAGCTGACTTTTCTGCCACGATCGATTGACCAGTTTGTTAGGGTCGTCCCAATAAACGTAGTTTGTTTGCGTGTTGAGCTTAGCAATTTTGAACGAAGGTATGGATCCACCTTTTCACTTTACTTGTGTAAGATTACATAAAGGGGACATAACATTATTAAATTTGTTACTGTTGTATGGGCAAATCGTCTCACTTTTGTCAAATTTTCTTTTATGCGCACTCGAAGTTTCCAAGATTTGTTTGTATTGAGCTAAATTATCTGGTGTCATGTGCTTTTCATCAGGACGTTTTTTTATGAGTAACTTCATTAATCCATCAGTCATTGGGTATCTTAGATCTTTAATGTGAATTTGACTTTATTTAAAATACATGGGTGAATCACCAAATATATATTATCTATCTCTTTCTTCTCTTATCCCGTGAATTCGATCTTATTTTGGCTCATTTCTATCGAGAATTTTTAAGTATGGGTTCATGAATAAATTTCTATCGATAGCATGCGCTGAATCATTATCACTTTTTTTAACAACGGTATCATAGTTTTTGAAAGTATCATCTAACGAAGAAGTATTATCTTCATCATTACTATTACTTTTGGCTGACTGGAACGTTGATGTGTCAATATTGCTAATTTTTGGCTTAAAAGGCTTGAAAGGCTCTCCAGGCGGAGATTCAAAGCTTGGTGAAAGGTTTTTTTCCTTCTTCTGGTTATAGATAATTTTATCAAGCGGATTAGTAATAGACTTGAAAGTCTTCCCTATCTGTTTTTCAAAGTTTTCTCTGCCTGACTTTAATAATCGATGCTTCGTCTAACAGCTTCTCTTGCTTTTTCAACTTGACGAAGAATGTGTTTTTTCTTACAAAAATCATCCATGTTGTCCGCCTAATGGTTAACAATAGACAAAAACGCACTCAATGAGCATGAGTAATATTTATAGCAAAAACGTCAAAACCTCTTCTGTATCTATCATCATCCACATCTCTTTCCTTGTCTATTATAATAAATCCATGTTTTCCAACTCCCCAACAGTTTACGCATAGTTTTTTGAATTCATTATACATGACGTCGGTATTAACATAATCATTATAGATATGCTTCAAATTCATATTATCTTGACGAAATATCGCTAAGAGATTTAAATTATCTCTGACCAAATGCTTTGGAACTTGAGCATATGATGGACAAAGATAGAAGCAATTAATACTTTTGTGACGTCCCATGCAGAAAAAGGCTTTCATATTATCTTGTTTTTTAGAGGCAACGTCGTCGAATATTATTATAAAGTTGGGTAGTGCCTTATCGGGAGATATGACTGATTCATGATAGCTAAATGAAAAATAATTTTCACCATTTATAGGCTCCAACAGTTGTTTTAGAAACTTATGCTTTGGCTGATTCAGCGATTTTTAGTATAGATAAACACTCTCAAATCTTAATCCGTTGGAATAAGTAATTCAAGCAAGTAAACTGTTTGTTATACCACAGTTTGACGGACCACAAAGAATAGCTCTTATACTATCGGGTAGCAGATCACCATGGCGTTTTATTTTCTTATCTTGTTAACGATTTCATCGAAATTCATGACAGCAAGTTTAATATTCTGTTCCGGAAATCTCATGTTTGTTGTATGCTGACTCAATTAAAACTGAAATATAATACTATAAATAATATGCCTTTATACTTTCAAGCTCATGCGTCATCGTATTTTCAAATCTTACTGATCAGTTAGTTGAAATTAATGAAAGGAAGTTTAATATTATGTTCTCCGGGGCTCAAATTGACTGAATACTAACTCAGTTGAAATATGAAACTATAAATAGTGCTCTACTCATATTTTCAAGCTCATTCATGATTAGGCACTTGAAAAGTGATGATCATTCATAATAGCAAAAGGCTGTGGAGTTATGAACACACTTATCAACAAACTGCATGTAGAACTGCACATACCAGGATATTAAAATAACGGACCAGGAACTAAATTAGCCAAGAGATTAGCTCGTAGGGATCCAGGTATCAACCCTTTAGATAAAGCTTGTAAGCAACACGATATAGCCTATTTTCAGAATCGAGAAAACATCACGGCAAGAAACACTGCTGACAAAATTCTTGCTGAACATGCGTGGCAAAGATTCCAAGCCAAAGATGGTAGTTTAGGGGAAGAAGCTGCTGCTTCTACCATCACCAACGCCATGAATCTGAAATCCAAACTTCGCATGGGATCGTTTCGTAATACGAGTTTTAAACAAGTGAGTAAGAATAAAATGAAAAAAAAAAGAAAATCACTTTGAAAAGATTGATTCGAAGTGCCTCAAAGTCTATGGTTCAAAGTACCTGTGCTCGGAAAATTATTAGTTCGGCGTTAAAGGGAGCGTGGGAGGCTGTGAAAAAAGTTGGTGGCAAGAAAAATATTGTAATGCCTCGAGTATTGCCTATACCACGAAAAACTAGTGGCTTTTTACCATATCCTATTCCTGTATTTGCTGGCTAAAGTGCTTTAAGTACTATTACTAATGGTGTAACTGGAGTTATTAAGGCTATTATTAATGCTAAAATCACACGAAAACAGATCGATTAAAGTGAAAGGCATAATAAAGAAATGAAAGCTCTTTTACTTGGAAAGGGACACTGTTTAAAACCATATAAGAACAGCTTAGGACTACATTTAAAGCCTGGAAAAGGCTTGAGAAATAGAAAAAAAAAATTTCGTATGTAAAACTGCCTTACCAAGCTCTCACAGAATATGATCTACTCTAGAACTACTGAACTAGTAAACTAATAAACTAATTTTTATGATCTCATCAAGTATGCAAAAATTTTGAAAATCCCACATTTTCGTGAAGTTTTTATGAGAAATGCTTTGCCAGCCGATGGCCCACGTTTCTTTGAATCAGCAATAGTCGATCTCAATGATAAAGATGGTCCTGGTACTCATTGGGTTGCCTATAGAAAACGAGGCAATAACGTGACGTACTTCGACAGTTCTGGGGACCTGCAGCCACCAATTGATCTAATGCTTTATCTTGGTGTTAATAATATCAAATATAACTATTAGAGGTACCAACATTTTGGTACATACAATTGCAGCCATCTTTGCTTAAGCTTTCTTTGTAAAAAACTATATCGTCAGCCTATATAAATGTATCTCAATACTCAAGTAACATTAGTCATTGAAAAATCGCCATGGCAGAATCATTGACATTAAGTTTATCAGGAACATCATCAATTCATGAAGCGCAATAATTTCCACTTATCGAGTTGTCATCAGCACATAACTACGTTCTTGGTCTAGTAGAACTTCTCAATTTTAATTTTATTCTAAATATTGATGAAGGTAATGATAAATTTTCTGTAGGCGATTAAGAGGTCGTTTTTCCAACCAGCAGCTACAAAATTGAAGATATTCAGTCACTTCTAATTGATGTATTACAACCCAACGATATAGCTATTAGCATCAAACCAAACAATAATACTGTTCGCAGCGTAATAACATGTAGTCATACTATTGATTTCAGACCAAAAGATTCTATAGGCCGTCTTTAAGGCTTTACTAAAAGAGTTCTTAGAGATACCACTACTCATAACTTGGAATTACCTGTTGCTATTCTTAAGGTTATACATTATTCTTAATTAAGGTTATACATTATTCTTAATTAAGGTTATACATTATTATTTTTAAGGTTATACATAAGGTTAATACATTGAAAGTTAAGTGCAATATTACTACCGGAGCATATGTATACGGAGAAAAAGTTCATACCATCCACGAATTTTCTCCAGCCGTACCACCAGGATACAAAATTGTCTAAGTTCCATCGCAAATAATTTATCAACCCAAAGCTGTGAAAATAAAAGATCATCTTCAAGTGCGCACTATTAATCGGGACGGTAACTTAATTAATTTTCGTCATGAAGTTGTAAATACTACTTTTAAAACAACTTGATTAATAAATGGGCATAGTGTACAACAACAACAACAACAAAAAGAAAGTTGGACGAGGTTATGAAAATAAATTAACGAGGGTAAGAATAATTCGTCATTCACGAGCCACCAACATTAGACGAAGCTATAAAACTCAACGAAAATGGATAAGACGGATCAGTTGTCGAAAAATGCCCAAAGCGTTAAAATGTCAAAACGTGCAGTTCTTAAAAAACTTAGGCCTGAAAGTAAGAGCTCCTGGTGGCAAATAACTTGTGCTTTCTTTTGCTGTCTGCATATAAAAAAACGCAAAGATAAAAGAGATTTTCAGCATTTAGTCAGGTGTCGTATTCGATGAGTCGGTTGCACACTACAAAATTCATGCACATCGACCCCACATTGCATCAGCATTTCATAACAGTGATGAGATTTGAATCTTGATTCAACATCAAGATTTATGTCTCTTACCTTCTCAAAGTTTCCTATGTATTGCTGGACGTATAACAAATGTAGAAGTTGGTGCATTGTTAAGAACAACAGTAGTTAACAACGCCATCTGCCATATGTTTGAAGAAATACGATATGAACTAAATGGTATAAGAATTGATAGGTATAAGAATGTTGGATTGACAACTTTAATAAAAGGATGGATATCTTTCGCTCCCAGTCAGAGTGTTATGCTTGAAAATGCTGGTTGGATAGACATTAAGTGAAAAAAATCTATTATCAATGATCATTCATATTTTAAAGTGTCAATATCTTTGAGTATGATATTTGGTTTTGCTGAGGACTATCGAAAAGTTGTGGTTAATGCAAGACATAAAGTAATTCTTATAAGATCAAGAGATGATGTTAGCGCCGTTATACAAGTAGCTAACAATCAAAATTTGAAAAAGTATAAGCTTACATTGACTAAGATTGAGTGGCTTGTACCTTACATAACTGCATCAGATAGACGAAAAATTTGTTTGCTTGATATTATCGCAAAAGACAAGCCTATTTCTATGAGTTTCCGCAATTGGAAGTTGTATGAGTACCATCTATTACCAAAAACTTCTAGACATGTTTGGACTGTCAAAACGTCCAATCAATTGGAAAAGCTTCGTTTTATTATTTTGGGCTTTCAGAAAAAAGCGAAAAAATGATCCTGCTTTTAATACCAGTCTCTTTGATCTTTGTAATATCAGCAATGTAAAGCTTTTCTTAAACTCATAGTACTATCCTGATGGAAATCCTAATCTTGATATCAATAAAAATCAGTTTTCAACATTATATGATATGTATAAGAATTTTTAAGCCACCTACTATGGGAAAGAACCAGAACCTATGCTGAATGAAAAAGATTTTATCACACACATGCCTCCTATTGTAATTGACTGCACTAAGCAGAATAAAGCTTTAAAAAGCGCGCCAGTGGACGTGCGCTTAGAGTTTGAAGCACGAGAGAATTTCTTGGAAAATGTATCTGCTTACTGTCTCATTCTACACGGTCGCATCGTAGAGTACAATTCCATTAGTGGTGACGTAAGAAGACTTGTTTAACCACGTATATAAAATTTAAAAAAAAAGAAAAAAAATACTAGCAGTGAAGTCAGTCTTTATCATGATGGAGTACATGGTAGATATGCAGGGCTTTAGAAAGCCTGGCAACGATCATGTGCTTAAAGAGTTGGCAATTCTTTCACTTTATGGGGATGATGAACCACAAGTATTTCTTTTTAAGCTACCATTTCCTTGGTGCAGACTAAATGATAAATACAAACCCGAGAATCTGTTGCTTGAGCTGGCCTATCATGGATTAGATTGGAAATCAGGTGATATTGACTTTATGGAAATTAATAATGTGCTTCGTAAACATTTTAAAAATACAAAAAAGATTTTTGTAATTGGAGAATTGAAGAAAAAGTGACTTGAAAGGTTTCATTTGCAAGTTATTATGATGACTAATTACCCACCATTTGAGCTTTCAACATTGGCTACTGCATGCCCCCACTGTAATAGTGCATATAGATCCATGTGTGCTGTCTACAATATAAATCGAAAGAAAAAATTCTACATCCGTATGGGGTGGTAAGATGTCTAGGAATAATATCATTCTATAAAACAATGGGCCCTTACAAGAGCATTAATTTTTTTCACATTCATTCAAATTTTAAATAAATATATTCAATTTAAAGATTTTATTATTATTCAAGTAACCTTTTTTTATGATATCCTTACAATTAAAACCTACGAATTATATATTACTATACGCAGAAAATTTATTTAGTGAATAGATGGTAAACAGTTATTAATTTTATCAACAGCAACTTGTTGCAAATGGTAAAACAATCAGAGATCACAGTATCGAGTCAAGCACGTTCATTCTTTCATCTCTTTTGAGTAACGTACGCGTGGTATGGACAACTTCCGTCAACGATAGTGAGTATAAATTAGCAAGTGAGTGGATCACGTCCACACTCATGAGATCAAAAGTATGATATTATATTACACTTAATATCTGCGTTTGTGGCTCGATATTTTTTCCAGCAGAGTCATACGTAAATAGAGCCTTATTTTGCAGCTCATCCATATATCCATTGTGAAGCAAGACGCATCGACTCGAGCACGGTCCGGTGCTAGTAGGTATGCCTGACTGGCTCCGTAGGGGGGTACGAGTGGATCTGGTGCTATTACGTATGCCTGATCGACTCCATAGGGGGATACGAGGCCACAGTGGCTCCGTATCCTAGGTAGATATGAGGCCAGGTGGCCCCATATCCTCCTAGCTATACTACTCACAATATTCCGATACTATATTTTAGTTTTGTGCAAATGGAAAAGTGTTGTTTTATTATTCTTTTTTATCACTATAAGACATAAAAACCAACTACTTTGACTGATCTTATCATTAATAGTGATAATTAATATACCCCTACTTTAGACTATGACCAATTGATAAGCAATCCTAAAAAATAAAAAAAGCTTGTTCTCACGAAGACTTTTTTTTTGTGAAAAATTTTTGTTTAACTTAAAAGAATCTTTGGCAATGCACCCAAGCTACAAAACAATGATCTGATCATGCAATTCCTGGCTACTTGCTCGACTGCTGCCTCACCTATTGCCTTTATCCTCACACCAATACATGTACTCTGCCTACCTGCTGCATGTGGGTGGAGAGCAAGGAGTGGATGTGGCTTGTCTTATTTGTTACCACTGCTCGCAGTAGCCCCTCTTTTTTTCTCACTAACTTTTACAGTGACTTTTAAAAATGCATTTCTTAATTTTTTCGCAGAATTTTTTGAGTGTCAAAAGATAAGTTTAAAATGTTATTAATAAGAAAATTTTCGTGCTACATGCCTGTACTTTTATTTTTTTGGTATGTAATACGGCTTACAATATATTATTAAAATAAGCTTGTAGTTGTATTTTTAATAGTGACTTACCAGTGTTAAAAACTTTTTTATTAATTTTTTTTTCGTAATTAAAGTACTAAATACGTACATATAGTATCAAAAGAGTCACCTTGCTCATCGACTGTCTAATTTAGAAGCCTAGCGAGTAGTCTACACACCATCAGAGATTGTCTTTGTCCACCATAACGCCGGAATATCCTGATGCACAAAATTATGTCTATGTTTACTTAGTTTACGACAAATATTGAGTGTAAACATAAGTTGGTTCTGATATATTTTTCTATACATACATTTTTTTCGATGATTGGGGTGCAGATCATTATTGTGTTAAGTCGTGAGTGTTTGTCTTCGTTGCATTCGTAATAGAGAAAGCTTTGTTTTAGGAGAAAAATTTAGTACCGAGAAAACATGCCAGAAACATGTTTTCTGACATTTCCAACCAAAGTACACGTTCCTACTACAAATATTTGTGTGTGTAAATGTGTATGGGTGCGTATGTAAACGTAATATTTTGGGATTCTCTCAGCCGACGATAATCCAACAAGAGTTATTTTTTCTTTCAAGATCCTTATCAGCGTCAAAAAAACATTCAAGTTTTGTCGTTTCATTTTTTTTACTTTATTGGCTTTTGACAATTAAAATTTTGAATAAATGGATTTTTCTCTCTATGTAATCGTATTGTACAACCACTTTAGTTAGACAATGTCAAAAATTTGGCAAGTTTTCAGTGAAATACGGTTATAAAATTAAAAAAAATGGGGGTTAGTTTGTGTCATGTATACCTGTGTATGAACGTAAGTAGCCCTACCTGATTATTCCCTTGACAGATTTTTATCAAACAACTGTTACTTTCATTATTCACAAGTTGTTATTACCGTTCAAGAAACAAAATTTAGTTAAAAGTAAAATTTTTTTGGCTTACTCTACAGGAAGCTTCGTTTTAGGTAAGAAAATGCTGAGAAGAAAATACAAGAAATATAGTTTTTAAAGCTTACAATAACAATATACAACTGTGGGAGAAACATTTATGTCGGTGTATATATGTTTTTGTGAATATATATGTAATTATTAACATTTCAGGACTTTCTTAGATGATTGTGAAAAAACAAGATTTATTTTCTCCCCACTTAATATTGTTAACACATTTGTAAAAAAAGTACCATTTTGCATTTCTTTTTCAATTCGTTGTAATAGACTTTTAAAAATAGTGTTCTTTTTGAAAAAATTCATTAATAAGTACGGCTGCTCTAGTGAACAAAAGTTCAATTCTTTGTCAGTTCAACATTTCAAAAAATGAATCTTATGACATGTTTGCAGCGAATTTGATTCGTAGTCTAGCAACTGCCTCTGCAGCTCAGAGAGATTTAATGATAAGCTCCATGGGTGCTCTGAGTGTGAAGGAAAAACAGCATCAGTTTAGATCGTGGTAAAAAAGGAGGGTCAGTTACTCGGAGTTGGTTTGGAAAGTTGGGATAGGATTTATGGGTGAATGAGCGGTGGTTAATGAAAGACGGAATAGTGTTGTTCCAAACGGGTTTTATGAGCAGCACCCTTTTTCCCGAAGTGGTAAAAGTAAGTAAGAGTAAGTTTGCAGGGCCTGTAAATAATCATTTAATGATGTACGAGCTAGAAAACTATTAAAAAGAAAAAAAATTTTATTACTGATAAATATGTGCAAGACAAAAGTTTTATATGGAAACCCTTACTTTTTATTTCAGATTTTGAGAAAAGCAAAAAGTTTTACGTTGAGAATGTTACAAAAAAAAATTATTTTACCTCAGGCGTTTTTGAAAGGTTTTTGTACCTTGGTAGGAAAAATAGGATGTGCCACAAAAGCGCAAGTCTGTGCTTTGCACGTCCTTTGGGCCGCAAAATAGCCCCAGAGATGATGGCATTTATCTGATAAAAACTACCATTTCTAACCTTGAGTTCAATGTGCATCTACCATTTTGCACCCTCGGTGTAGTAAACATCGTTTACAACTCAACTACAAACACAAATAAATATGTAAAAAGAAAAGAACTTGTACTTTGTGCCCTATATACAAAATACTGTTTTCCTACCTCAGGCATTTTTTGGGACCCTTGAAGCGTTTATTGCAGCGTTTGCTGTGCCCTCAGTAAAAAGCTTATGATTCGCCAATCATAGTATGATAGAGTAACGTAAGATCCTATGAATATTGAAGAAACTGTTATTAGGATGGTGAATAAAGTTGAAACACTGCATTTCAAACATCGTACCAAATTAAACTAATTTTTTAATAGCGAAGGTCAGACAAGGCCCCAAAAAATAGTAAAACCTACCTACACTGTGCTTGTGCAGTGTTGTGTGTGTGTATGAGTACATGTATATAGGTATAAGCTAGAGATACGTCACGTTTATATCCAGTCGTACTAAATTTTGGTGTGTAAATTAATAACAAAAATATATACTTTGTATCCACAATTTAGTAATATCAATCACAACACCAGCTCATAATTTTCTTAAAATTCGGTATATATATACATGTAACGGCGATTTTTGGCACTTAGCGAAAAAATGGCTAAGACTTTTTAAGCTCTATGTGTCTCTTTTTGTTCATTGTAAAATTATACATTTTTTATATCAACCTTTTTTTGTACAATTCTTTGGTTTTTTTCTTGACATATAACAAATGTTTTGGCAATTTTTGTTATTTAGCTCAGTACTTTGCCTGGAATTTTCAACACTAGGAAAGTAGTTTAATTTGGTATACAGCTCTGAGCATTCTAAGTTTTTTTATTCATAATATCATTATATAATTAACAACAATAGTAACGTTAAAAATGTTGGACCATGTTAGTGAAACTACGAGTCTTCAAAAATATAAAAGACTAGTGTCTGGTTAAGCAAGTAGAGATACAGCTTCATGGACATGGCTCATTGCCGTTTCGCATAGGGTCGATAGTAAGAGAAAAAAAAGGGCGACGTCAAGACTGGTTAGTTAGCCAATTTCCCATAGCCCGTGTAGAATTGTCTATAACTACAAGTATGTTTAGAGCATGTATTTTAATTGTGTTCAATTTTTCGAGTCGTCCAGCCTTAAGCTATTTGGCCTCCACGAAAAAGCCACGTCGAGAAGGAGCGTCATGTACAAGCCATGTCCTTTCTTGCACACTTAGGCTTTGCCGTCAACATAGACCTTTACATGGCCAAATTTCACGTTCCTTCCGTTACTTCTTTCTTCTGCAGCAAAATCAATGAGCTTTTTCCCAACTATACGTTACTTCCTAGTGAGTTCGCCAGAAATTGATAGGGTGATGCCAGTAAGTATTTTCTTCCTGGGCAGAATTAAATGCTTGTCTTCTACTAAAGTGAGTTTAATTATGAGGATGCTGGCACTCTTAAGCCGAATTCATGTAATCTTTGCTATATCAACATTGAGCTCCAGTTTCTGGTGTGTGAGGTTGTGAATCACCTCTGTACAATTGCCTGATCTTGTTTTCAATTCTTAAATAACCAAATTATTTATTATTTCATTCTTTCGACGTGCCTCTTCGTACATTTCAAGGGCTTTCAGGAAGTTGCCTAGGTCAGATTTTTCTGACTCCCATACGGTTTGTCTAATGTTGAGTTACTTGGCTACAACCTTCTGATACCCTACTCTGATAATATCCTGTCTATTTGTAATGTCGGACTTTAATACACGCACACTGGTTAACAAATCGACCAGCTAACTGAAAATACGGTCAAGTTTGTCTTGACCATCAGTTTTCTGTTTTTTAGTTTTTCGTAACTAACGGCTAGTAATCTTGTTGCGTTCCGCATCTTTTTTCTTGATGGCTTTAAAGGCGTTCCTGCTCAGAAAGAAAAATCATGGAGCAAACGCATAGTGGCTGTGAAAATAGCCTTATTCTCATAAACCTATGCGATTGAATCATGATGTTTATGCCTTAAACACTAGGGATAGGCGCAATCATTCCGTGGCGAGTGACTTTAAAAATAGCTTATACGAAGTAATGTGACATCTACATGCAGTCTGTAGCTTGAACGCTAGTACTTTAATAAAGTAAAGGCGTACCTGCTAGCCACGAAGCAAACGCATAAGGGCCACTGGCTTTTTTCAATCAGACTCTTGCGTTTTCTAATGCAGTGTAAAGAGTTTGTGTATAGATATACATGTACAGTTTAGAGACACACATCTATCATAAAAAATCTCCAATATATTACGTCAAATAATCAATAATTATTAAATAAATAAATAATTTTCAAACATCCACTTGTATATAGAATAACTAGAAAACGTGACTGCAATATTTAAGACAGTTATTGCATGGTACAAAAAATGAATAAATACATTTTTTATGTTATTGTTTATTAAACTTATTTTAAATCTTATATATTATATCTAGTTGCGATGAATCTCGTACTATTCTTAAAAATACTGAGACATGGAGCAGTTTTTATAATTTGCGTAACATTAATCGGTAAATATGGTTTATTTTCTTCCAAATTTACTTTATATGCATAAAAACAATTATCAAAATACAACATATGCAATTTTTAAGCTTAGAAATACACATTTCACCCCCAACATAATATGTTATCAATGTACTTGAAAAATCAAAAAGTTGACTAAAAATTGAAATGTTTTTTAATATATAAACTATTACGCGTTTTCAGAGATCTGGTCAATGATATAAGAGTCAATGATACATAGAAAAGGCATTATCTTTATGTACAGGTCCAGGTTCAACATCGACATTACAATTAGTTAGAGACACAAAGGAACTGCATAACATTAACTGATGCCTAATAGCAATTGTTATCGATTAATTAACATAAGTAGTCGTTTCAACAACAATTCGCTCCAACATTTTACTTTTCTTTCGAACTTATTAGCCAAAAAAATGGATAGGTGGTCCGTTAGCCAACAATATTCGCACGTTAGCAAAAAAAATTCATTTTAGACTTTAATTTGTTTGTAAATTAAAAATACGTTTTATTGTGCTTCATAATAAGTTCTTCTATTTAAAATTTGTCCCCTTATCACAATAAAAGATGTCAGTACACCAATCATCTTTCTCAAATGCAGATACAATTTCCAATATTCATTTCCAATCACAATCTCCAATCATCAAATCCAAATATCGACTCAGACATAACATTTCGGCTGCGGATTGCTTAATCTTAAGTGTCTCCTTTTCTTATTTACTTTTAAAATAAGCAAGAAGCTACGGCTTTTTTTCAGCGTTGCTCTGTTGAAAAGTTTCTATACGATGGTTAATTTCTTTCAAGGTCACTATTTTCTTTTGTATACAGCCCTCTAATACCTTACCTATACTAAAACTTGCCACACCCTTTCATTCATCGTGCATCAAATCTACTGTTACATTTTCTGTCATATTCAAATTCTTGATGCAATCGAAGACACAAACTTTTTTCATCCCGATACTTGCTAAATTGTTTTCTTTAATAGCTTTTTTGTATAATTCTATGGGTCTTAAATAATTTTTTTTCCTGTTATTAAAGCTTGACTTTCAATATTTAGGGCAGTGCTTATTCTACAATATTGCTTAGCTAAAAAACTATTTTAAAACCCGCACAAGGTATGGAGGCCTCAATTGTTCACCAAAATCAGGATACATTCAAAATGAATTTTTAATTCCTTCCCGTTCAATGATATAGTAATACCACATTCAGCTAAGTAAATGGTTTCAATAATAATATGTTTAAAAGTAGGTTGATTGCCAGATTCTTTTAAATGCTTGGAATAAAACAAAATTGCCATAAATATATCATTCAATTTTGCACTTCACTCAGGAGGTAAATAAGCGAGGGCTGCATGCACCCCACATTATTTGTGATAGGCTGCTCAACTTTCTCAAGGATTTCTGCACTTAAATTCATCTTCATACGAAAAGAAAGCGTAAACTATTTTATCGTTGCTACAATATTTTTTTATCCACGATTCTATCTGAATAATGTTCGATATTTTTACTTTTCCTCATGATAGTTGGTTCTTATACTTGTTACTACGGTTAAACACGTGTGGAATTTGAAAAAATGCCTCAAAACTGAGACACAATGGTACGTGAGCAGCAGAAACAGATTTTATTTCAATTTTTACTTTACATTGGTACCAATAAATATTACTGATTCGAATTCTTGTGTAGAAAACATTAATAATTATAACAAACATTATAGGCTGATTCGAACAAATTTTCAAAATTTTGATTACGAGGATTTTGATAATTTTTATAGTTACAACGGCATCATGTATGACGAATTTATTATAACATTATCCGTGCTGACATTACTCGACCAAAGTTGCTTATCATCGAATGCCGTCGGAATAATGGCACAATACATTCAATCCATTTGCATCATTTAAAATATGATATGGATTTTTAAATTATTTAGGATAAGTATTCTTGTGCCACTTACGGTGTCAAGTACGTTAACAAACACAATCAAGTTGTAAGTGATTGACAACGACAAATTATTAAAATTGTGGGTGAAAATCCTGTGCTTAATACAATTAAAATTACAAGAAAAAAGAGTCTTGACGCTCTCTATTCTGTTGAAATGTCAGCACAGTAAACTGCTTGGTACTTATTGCCAGAACCAATGTCTAAATCATGTTTAGCCATCGCTTGTACACCTACTGCTTATCCTACAAAACGTATATGAATAAAAAAAACTATGAAAGAACTTAATTAAATGGATGACGATTGTGTCGATATTTGGAAGGTAAATGTGTTTGATGAATACGAAAAAAGACCTGACCGTCTCAAAGACGTTGCGTATGATTTTAAATATCAAAACATTTGTAACGATGGTTAATGTTTCCTTTGACTTTAAAAATCAAAACATAATATATAAATATTTTTTCTACCAGAAATAAAATTAGTAATCATTTAAGGCTTAGTCTCTAGAGACTTTAAAGAGAGCCTTTGAAATTCTTGTACTATCATTACAGTCGTAGCAGCTTATCGTTGGTTATGATAAAGTTTAAACTTAGTCGGATCGTTATCAGATTTTACAATGTACAAGCCTTCAATACTTGTTACACGAGGGAGTGCAATGTAAACGAGTGATTGCGAATGCAATTTCTTATTCTGATAAACAACTTCATTGAACGTTGGACCTTGTAATTTGTAAATTTTTATAGCACGAGCTGCTATTAAGGGTAAATGTTTTCGTTGAACGGTAACTTTATTGTCTCGTGTTAAAGAAATATTCTCTGTTTGTAGTTCGATCGGTATGGCGGATCTATTGATTCCATTTCTTATAGCGAACGAAGCAGCTTTTTTCTGATTTTTTCACCAATTTTAATGTTACCAGAAAGTTCTGACCAAACTCGGCAAACAATATTATCTTTATCGAAGTCTAAATGCACCATCTTATTAACAGCGCCGTTGGCTAAGCCATCAAATACATCAATGTTTGAATTAATGAGATAATACTCATCTTTAACAAAAGTTATAATGTAAGGTAAATCACCTGTATCTGTGACTGACATTTTGTGTATTTTTTGTCTAAAGGCACTTTCCTGCTGAGCATCTTTTGATCCAACAATGACATCATTGGCTGTAGAAATTATTTTGTGTAGTGATTGTTATAAGATTTCATTATTGTAACTGTTGACATCCATATTTGTAGGATATAAACGAACTCCATCAGGGCACAGTCTTTAAACTTCAGCTTTTGTGAATAATCTTGATTTAAGAATATCAAGTTGAACATTTGATAATACTTTACCGCTGCCAATTATTGTTAATATAGAAAAAAACATTTCATAAGTTTGCCTGATTACTTGATTAAGCTGGTAAAGTTTTAATTTTTGCCATAAATAAGACCCAACCCTACAATCTTTAATTGATTCAGAAAAAGGTGTTGATCTTATTGGTGGGAGTTGAAATAAATCGCCAATAAAAGAACGTCAATGTATCCAAAATCATCTTTATAATTTCGAGTAATTTTTTTAAGATGCGTATCAATCTTAACTAAGAATTTTGCACTGACCATGCTTATTTCATCAATGATTAATACTTTCACGTGTTTAAAAATACGTCTGTATAATTTTAAAAGTTCTGGTGATAACGGTGATGAATTTAAAACAGAAATTTTAAAAGTAGTGTAAATGGTTGTACCGTTCATTGCTACAGCCGCTTTATCAGTAGAAGCCCAGGTTATGTAAGCATTGCAATAACCATCGGTGTCAGTGAACCTATTGTATAATTCCCTAATAAGTAAGATGACAAATGTTTTACCACACCAGCAGGACCAGTCAAAAGTATTCGAAAAGGTGACTTATGTTTATTCTTAAGATAATCAATAATAGTATCTAAGAGCTCTCTTTTTCTATATGTTTGCAGATTTCTTTAAATCGTACAACTGTTCAGTATCTATTAAATTCTTTTTTTTTGCTATGACACCAAGTTTATTTAAAGATGCACGTTGCAAATCAGTTTTAACAGCACCTTTAGGATCACAGAACAATCTTTCAAACGGGTCAGGTTCAAATATTATGTTAGCTTGATAACTGCTAGACAATTTCAAGACTTTAGTGTATATCCAAATTAGATTTAAACTCTCTTGTGTGCTCTGAAATTATATCGTCATTGTCTTTATATATTTCAATGAACCTATTTTCAGCTAAAACATCATTCTCTCCACTTTTAAAACGCAAGTGTAACAGTACCATTTCTCGTGCATAATCATTCAAGTCAGACAAATCGTGGTTACGGCACCTAATAACTCTAGACTTTTGCCTTTTAGTGTTTTCTTCTTGATTATTCAAATAGTATTTCGCAAAAAATTGTGTCAATGTAACGTCTTCGAGAGTGTTAAGTCTTTTTTCGTATTAATCAAACACATTTTCTTTCCAAACATTAACACAATTATCATTCATTTTATTAAGTTATTTCATAGTTTTTTTTATTCTTATACGTTCTGTAGGAGAAACAGTAGGTACACAAACGACAGCTAAAGATGATTTAACCATTGGTTTTGGCAATAAGTACCAAGCAGCTTCCTGTGCTGACATTTCAACAGAATAAAAAACGTCAACACTCATTTTTCTTGTTATTTCAACTGTATTAAACTCAGGATTTTCATCCATAATTTTAAATAATTTTAACAATTTGTCGTTGTCAATTGCTTATAACTCGATTGTGTTTGTTAACGTACTTGACAACGTAAGCGGCTGAAGAATACTTGTCTTAAATATTTTAAAAATCCATATTGTATTTTAAATGATGCAAATGTATTAAATGTATTGTGCCATTTTTCCGACGGTGTTCCATGATAAACAACTTTGGTCGAGAAATGTCAGCACGGATAATGTTATAATAATATTTGTCAGACATGATGCCGTTGTGACTATAAAAATAATCAAAATCCTTGTAATCAATATTTTGTAAATTCATTCAAATCAGTCTGTAATGTTTCTTACAATTATTTAAGTTTTTTTCAGAAAAATTCGAATTAGTATCTTTCAACAGTTTTCTTTTTTAGTTGGATCAATTTATTACAACAAGTAAAAGGTGCTTATGCGTTTAAATTTTAATATTTCCAGATGCTCCAGATGCAGCTACTGAAGCTAATTCATGAATCATATTGATCACATCATCGTCAGTTTTTATTAAATTTGCAGGTGCATTATCTAACCACAAAAGAATATGAGCATTAGGACTACCTCGATGTTGAAATTCTATTCTTTGAAAACAATCTATCACCTGATATTTTTCAAATGTACTGTTTGTTTACTTTTGCAAAATGTTCACTAAACAATTTACTAATTTATTAAAATAAATTGCACTAGTAATAGCATTGTCATTGATTAGTTTGGTTTTTCTGACGTAATGTAGCTCTGCAAGAAATTCGTTAGAAACGTCTGTTTCATTATGTTTTAATTCATACAATAATATTAATGAATTGTTTTATCCAACTTCATTTGCACTCATAGTGATGAAAGCTGTTAATGTACCGAATTTTCTATCAATCATAAAAAGATCTCTTCCAACCGTACTTCCCCACTCAAAGTCGCCCAACCCCAACGGCCACTTTTAAGAGCTTAAACATAAAAAATTGTGAGAGAACGATTGAAAACCTGTCGTTCATCTGTTGGGCATAGATTTTGTAGCGATTCCTTTCGTAGTTTCTTATTGGAGCGAGTTTCAATTGGCCTTCTCAAGCATTTCAAAATACTCTACCAAAGATGACAGTAACTTGCAATATAACAAGATTTACAGGTCCAACTGGTCATTATAATTTACGACAAGCTATAAGGAAAAAGCCATCAAGATTAAAGAAAGCAACATACGCAATCTATTATTTTTGCAATTACTAAATATAAACTTAATAAGAATTTTATTATAGTACGGTGCCTTAAAAAGCATATTAAGGTGAAATTAAAAAAAAAAGAAAAAAAACTTATGAATAAAAATATCGTACCTATGTATTAATGATTGCTAAATTCATCATTTAAAACCTCTGTTATAATATTGCAAATCACTTCATTTTCATCACATATCTTAGACTATTTTGAAAAAATGTGGCAAAAGATTGAATAAATGTATTGCTATTATTCCTAAAGGAAAAAATATCTTAATTTTCGTATTGACGTACGTCAGATGAACTAATATCAGTACTTATAGCTATCGTACTGCGTATGATCCCCCTACATAGCAATTATTTTACTGAGGAATCTAAGTAATAAATTAAATAAGAGCGTTTACACTTCTTGATACCAAAATATACTTCATATCACTGCGCTATTACATGCCTGCATGTATAATTGTGATTTGTTGAATATGTATATCATTTTCTTAGATTAAAGTGTACTGACCTACTATGGGTATGTGCACTTTCGTTTCCTTTATTCATTGAATCATTTACATTACAGTGTCTCGTTTTACATGTCGTTACATCATATCATTATTCATTTCTCTAATTTTTTTGCTTGTCAGAAAATACGTGTCTATTCATAAACGCTTGTATCTTTGTACTATATATATATATATATATATATATATATATATAAAACACTTTATTATGTATATATATTATGTATATATTATTATATATGATGTATATATTATGCCATGAGCAAGTATGAGATGTAGCCTTCCTTCTTTCCGAGTGCCTGAGCCGCTCTTGTGATTATAATCGGTCAGTTGAATAGCTTTGAAGCACAACTTTACTTTTAAAAATTATTTTTACATTTTATACTTAAATTATAATATACATATTCTAACAGTTCTTTATTATTATTGGCGAATAATTTTTAAGTAAGGAAAAACTACTGTATACATTGAACTAAGCACATTTTTAAAATTAAATTTAAAATATATCTAATCCCTTATTGCAGAAACATTTCTGATAGCACATGAAGAGTTAATGTTAAAGGCATAGTATTTGCATGGCAAATAGGCTTCTTTAAGTTTTAAAAGCGCTGGGTATCCATACTCCTCAATATTAACGACTCTAAATGTGTAGAAAACATAAATGACTTGCAGCTTTATTATATTATATCACGTGTGCATTTATACATACTTGCATGTTAGTATTTCTTCCAGGTATTCTTTTTTTTCAAGACCCTTGACGAAAACCGTTTCCGCGTCAACAAGTTCAGTGTTAAATATGTAAAGTGTTCTTTCATAGAAAATGCTTCCAACATTTCAGCATATACCATGAAAATTGGATATCAACCAACGATTTTGTTTCTTGTCCACATGTGATAAATGTTTGAAAACTGCTATGAAATCCTTATTTTTCCCAGGTTTGACATATGAAATTTTTTTTTAAAACAATTTATTATTTGTAGTCTTAAGAACCTGTATATCTACAATATACTCCATGACTGGAAGAAAAATATACCTTCTTTAGTTAAGGGTATAAAAACAAATAAATACAGCGTTAAAGTACATTACACTAAATACGCAATGAAGTATCCCGATCCTTTTATGTAAGTTGAGCATAATTCTTTATCTCAATACGTCGGAAATAAATTTTCACAGTATAAATTTTATTGACATGCGTGTTATACTTTGGAAACCTATGGCTATATGCACTTGGTCATAAAATGCAGGTAGCAAGTTTGTCGGACCTTGGGATATAGAATAATAAATTTTAAGACTCCACAATTTTTAAAATGCTGTTATATTTATAATATTTTTTTATTTGAATATGACATATTTTACAATTTATTTACAATATATTTTACAATTTCTTTACAATATTAAAATTTAAGTCATTCTTACTAAAAGATGCGACATACTCTTTTTTTTCATTTTATTTGGAACTTCTTTCTTAGCCCTTTTTCTTTTTAATAAATTCTTAACTTCAACTGTTCGTGGAAATGATTCAATTTTTGGCTGCGGAGAAATAGATATCACCACAACTTCTGGTGAAGAGGACAAATCGATAATTTTTGACGCCTTTGCTGACTGAAGTAATGTGCTCAAGTCCAGAGGTACTCTTCACGGTAAAATACTCCCAATTTCTGTTTCAAGAGAGTAAAAGCTCTCAGTGTACGAAAGAGTTTGAGAGACTGGTGATTCATCACCTGAGGAACATGAATCCTCATAATCTGTTAAACAAAAGTGAAAAGAATAATATTAAAAGAAAAAAAAATAAGAAGAAAAAACGTTTAAGAAGCCTAAAAAGAATCATTAAAAATACACTCACTTTTAAATTTAACATTTTCTAAATTGGCTATGTTAGATCCGGTTTCGGCAGGCTGTAAAACTACAGACAGATCAAGTGGAGCTGTTTGCTCCGTAATATGTTCTGCTTCCGTTGCTGCTCAAAGAGCATTAAAACTCTCCATGTACAAAAGAGTTGGAGAGATCGGTGATTCACAAACTATATCGGTGATTCTTAAACTATACTATTATATTCACTGCCTAAGGAACATGAATCCTTATAATCTGTTAAGCAAAAAGTAAGCAATAATGTTAAAAAGAACGAAAAGAAAAAAAAAAGAAAAAGAAACGATTATAAAAACAAGAGAAAATAATTGAAAGTAATTAAAATCACCTTTAAATATAACATTTTCTAAATTGGCAATAATAGTCTCGGTTTCTGCCAGCTGTAAAACTACTGACAGATCGAGTGGAGCTGTTTGCTCTGTAATATACTCTGCTCCTGTGGCTTCTCGAAGAGCATCAAGAGTCTCAGTGCACGACAGAGTTGGTGAAGAGATTAGTGACTCTCGAACTACATCGATGTCACCAACTGAAAAACACGGTATCGAAATATTATTGGCAAAATAATCTACATAGTGTCAAACAAAAATAAAATTTTTTTTTTTTAATAATGTTAAAAATAATTTAAAAAAAAAAATAAAAAAAAAAGCATTTAAAGAAGAATGGAGAATAATTTAAAAAAATATGAAACTGACCTTCAAATATAAAATTTTTAACGTTGTCATTATTGGTTGCAGTTTCTGCCGACTGTCATACAACCGACAGATCTAGATGAGCTGTTTGCCCTGCAACGCATTCTGCTCGAAGAGCGTCAAAAATCTCCGTGAATGGAGAGATCGATGATTTCCAAACTTCAATAAATTTTAATGATATGAATTTTGATAAAAATAAAAATAAATAAATGAAAATTAAAAACGTTTAAAGAAAGAAAAAACTTACTGATAACTACAGATTTTTCACAATAAGTTAATAAAAGTATTAAATCCACCCAAAAATCGTCGTCTATCAGTTGTTCAGGAAATATTTCATCTAAGTTATTAATAACACTAGGCGGCACCTCGTTTAAAAAATTTTGGAACTCCAAATCCTCTTCAAATTCAATCCCATTTGTCCGATGAACTGGTCGCGTTCTAGCCATTGCAATAATATTGAACTGTATGGTTCAAATTACTATTTTTGAATGATTAAAATTAAAGTGCTACTCTGCTTTTTGTTATTCTTAAGCAACTACTTTGATCCAATAAAAAAAAACTGCGTTAGAAAAGGATGCAAATGCAATACCAAAACAGCAGTTAGAAAAAGATACAAGTGCCTCCACAGTCCCCTCCCTTAAAAAATGTGCAAAGCATGGGAAACTATGTTTTGTACCTATGGTATGCGCAAAAACTCTTTTTCTTGGTCTCATGCATACAAGTCATTTTTTACATGTATGAATTTTCCCTTGTACGATAGGTTTTTCAAATTTTAAAATAGCCAATTAGAAATAACTTACGCTCTCCTTCATCCTTCTACACACATTTTCATGTTCTTTCTGGAGGATTGAAGAGCTGCTCTTAACCTTAATTTTAAATCATAGCTAGTGAATTACGCAAGGAGCCAGCAGCTTGGAGAGTATTAACACGACTAGGAATCATCCTTTAACTAAATAAGGTACTTTTGTTTCACAATTTATCTAGCTTTGCTCTTTCTCACCTTCACCAGTTTTTTAAATTTATTATATCTCATCAATCGCTTTAGCCACAGAAATAATTGGCAAAGTTCTATTTTAACACTCCGTAGGAATGATGTTGAGAGTTCTTTCAATTTTTTCATTAAAATAACACTTTTACCAAACAAATAATGGTAAACATCTGTTCCAACTCTCTCCACAAAAAGTATGTTGAGAGTTCTTAGTTTTCTTTATCTTTATGAAAATTAAGAAAATCTTTTATTAAAATGATGTAGGTTTTCATGATCGTAATATTTTTTTTTTACAGCACAAAAAAATGTTTAAAAAAAAATTATCTGGTGACATCCAAAAGTAGAACAAACGACTTTTTTGTTGTGTGACAGAAATTTTCGCAAGGGAATATAAAGAAAAAGAACAGGCGATTGTAGACCGTGTAGACCCTGTGAGTCCTGAAATATCCACAAAAGAGAATTTCTTAGCAGATGCTGTAGAAGCTGTTTATCATGATCAAGATGCTCCTGCTGCTATGGATCTTTTTGAAGATGTTGTCCAAGAAGCAGTTCCCACAGTAGATCTTTTTTTGAAGAAAAAAAACGTTAGAAAAAAAATCATTATTTTATTTTGAATCCTAATATTTTGTAATATTTCCTTAACAAATATTTTTTTTTTTTTCTTAGAAGAAAACACCCTTACAGCATCTGAAGCTGCATGGGTAGAGAAAGTATTAAGTATTAAGTATTAGCCATTAAAACGCCCTCAACAGCTTTATCATCATTGGTTTCGTGGTGGATAAAGCAAAAGTGAAGTTTTTAAATAAGTTCACAACCAATAAAAGAAGAAGAAGAAGGAGAAGAAGAGAACATCTCGCAACACTGAATCAAACAGTGCTGACAGCAGCAGCAGTAGTAGCTGATTGGAAAAAAATCCCAACACATATACCAAGTATGATGATGAATATGGTAAAAAAAGAAGAAGAAGATATGCTCTGGTTAGTTGAAAAATGGAATATTATAACTATGAAGAGTATAAGAAATTCGTTTTATTTTTCAGTGGACAACCACAGCTTACACCACAGCATAAATCTTCTTTGCTTATTGCAGCACGGGAAGTACCGTTAGACAACGAGTTTCTAACAAACAATCTTCAAGAATAGACCGACAAAAACCGGAATATTTTGACCTTGAGGGTGGAGTCAGCTCTTCAAAATTAAAGGCCGAGGGTAATCTAACGAGAAATGAAAAAGATAATAAGCGAACGGATGAAAAAACGTGAAAGAATTTTATAACAGAAAATCTAGCTTAAAAAAAGAATTGAAGAAGCTAAAAAAAAAAGAGACTATAAAAAAGCAAAAGCCATGAAAATTAGCTTTAGCCGCAAAAAAAAAAGCAAGTCAAAAACAATCTATTAAAGAAAATTATGTCGTTAATTTTGTAAAAAAATAAAATGTTACAAACTAAATTCTTTTATTTAAAAAAAATCACGTCAAAGTCAAAATATTTTTAGTAGAAGTAGGAGTAGAAGGAGTAGTTTTTTTTTTTTTTTTTTTTTTTGTAGAGGGAGAGAAAATGCATTAAGGCACACTGCCAAGACAGCAGTAGTGTGGGACTTGGTGGATTTTTCTTATTAGACCACCCATACCCACTAAGACCAACCCCCCCCCCCATGCCACGTAGCTTTTAATCCACCACGGAACCGTGTTAGCATTACTTCAGGGTGAAGCCACCAGGGAGATCATCGCGTCTCACAGCAGTAACAAGCTAACTCGCCACCATTTACTAGAGGTGCTGATGCTCTTGAGTCCTGAAAAGGACTCGGGGTCGCTTAGGACCAGCACTTTGTCTAGCGCTTCATAGTAGGCCGCCTACTTAGCCAGAACTACTATAAGCTTAATGCTTTCCCTTGCTGATAGGTAAAAAGTACCCAGCGCAGCGTGGGTCCACATAAGCCTGTCTTTCAACTCAAGGCCTTTTTGCCTTATTCTAATCCTGCTTAGGCCTTATTCCTGGCCTCTTTAAGGGCTCTTCTTAATAAAGGGCAGCTCCCGCTGCCTGCTTCGTGCTTGTTGTCCGTTGTTAGGCAAAGGAAGCTCCGTGCTGGGCCTGGACACTCTTTTTTTCGGTGGTTTGAGCTTCTACACCGGAAGCACAGCTAAAATCTGTTTTCGTTCACACAGTTGCCCGAGAAGTGTCCATATCCCAGGCAGTTGTAACATCTTATTACTTCGATTCTTCTTCGAATTCGGCAGCTTACAAAGCCAAATCGTAACCTGCCTTCCTTTTTTACTTGTCTGGTGGATGCTTCGTCCACCTTTATTAAAGCCAGCCTTTGTCCTCTGGCATTTGGCTTTAAGAGAGCAACTTCTGGCTCCTGGCTCTGATGTCCAAAAGTCCTTGCGAAAGCCTCTTTGACCTCATCTTTCTCTACAATAGCATCCAGGTCTCGGACCTCTAATGTCACTTTTCTGTCACTCATTTTGACAGTACCCTTTCCGGCTAGTAACTTTTCAATTTGCAGTGAGAATGCAGTAGCATTCTCTACACCTTTGGGCTTAATAAGTATGTCTCCCTTTTTTGTAGTGACAACACTTTGGACTGCCACTTTAGCCTTATCGGGATCAAAGTTCTCCTTCATAGTCTTCAGAACCGTTGCGAAGGTCTGTCCTTCAGCCATCTTCACTACTACTGTTGTTGTGACGTCCACTTTTTTCTTCCGGCTTGTTTTGTCATTTAGTGAAATTTCTTCTTGTTTGCCACTGCCTGTTTTCTTTTTTTTTTAAGACAAAGTCTGCTGGCGTTTCTCAGTGCTGTCTGATGGGATCCGGTTTCTTTTACTTTGTTCTATTCCCTTTAAGGCGGTGTTCAGGGTTTGTTTCTGTACATGCCGTCAGATATTATCTCGCTTTTTTTCCCTCCATTGCAGGGATTTAAATAACGACTTCCAAGCATTGGTATACAAATCTTTTTCAGTAAGACAGCCTTTTCTAAGCACCTCTGCCTCTTGAAGATGATCAAGCGTCGCTTTAAGCCCATTTTTAACAGCGCTTATTGTGTTGCCGTACTTATCGTTAATCATTTGTAGCTTCTCTATAATGTCATTCGTTGCTCATTGGACCTTATCAGCAACTTGCTGTCACTTTTCTCTGAGCCTAGTGACACTTTCTCCTAAACAGGCAAGCTCTTCCTGGGTCTGGTGGCTAAATACCGACACGTTGCTACCCTCGATGTCGTTAGTGCCCCTACTCTACAGGCTTCCTCTCCATCCTTTGTCTGTAAGAAAGGCCATGGAACATTAAGCAGTCCCTGTTGGCCATAAGACAAGTCTTTGTGGCTTCTCCCCAAAATCCAAGGGGCCTGCGTCAGTCACTTGGGCTTTCAGTTGATCGAAACTGCTGGCAGATTCCTTCAGAGAGGTTACCACCTAGGGTAGGTTTTGCATTGACCTTTTCCATATTGGCATCTTTATCAATATCGTACTGACCCGCAAAGGCCAGCGCTCTCTTTTTTTTTTTAGAAATAAGTATGAGGAAAGAGTTAAAACCAGGGCAGCAGCCCTCTCTGTTACTAGAAAAAACCACTACTTGCTCGGGCCGGCCGGGAGTCGCCACGCTCCCTCAGTCCCACACACGGAGACTGCCCTGGCGTTGAGTAACAAGTGTAAGAATTGTGTTCGTGTGTAATGTATGTATTTGTGGGTACACAACAGTCATTCCAGCGAGACAAGCGGCAGGTGTACAGTTCCGAGACTGCGCAGACAACCCAACAAAATGGTCTGGCGTAAGGCACTATAATGCCGCCGTATAGCCTCCTCAGTGGTTGTGAGCCAAGATAAGTCGGCCCACCACGTCTTTCTTGTTTATGAGGCGTACAGCCATACCAGATGTGCTTACCCAGACTTACCTGGGCCTCATTATCTGGCTTTAACCGCCACCAGGCCTCCAACGCAAGCCCCAAAAAGGACTTACGACCCGCAACCCAGAATGATCTGTAAGTGTCCCTGTGTTTGTTTAGTGAAAGTGTGTGTTGCATGTATCTGTGAATAACGCTTCAACCACCGCTTACTTTTATACACGACGGGTGCTAGTTTTTTTGGCCCACATCAAGCAATGAAGTGCCACCCACGAAAGCAGCAAAAAGCGAAGAACAAGGAGCACAAGCAGAGCCAGACCATGCATCCACATTGATGGAGTCATGAGGCACTACTCCTCCGTCCACATCACCACAGATACTCATGCCAACGCCACACACGCCCCTCGATCCACGCCCCCGACCACCACCACAAGTAGCCACGCAAACTGCCTATCGTCACCACATATTTTAAGAGGATGCCCCTATCCGCCACCCGGGGAAGCGCCTGATATAGAGAAACTAGCGAAAAGCCCACTCGGAAGTGGTAGTAGTAGTAGAAGTAGGAGGAGTAGTAGTATTAGTAGTTCTTTTTTTTTCTAATTTTTTTGTAAAGGGAGGGAAAATGCATTAAGGCACACCGCAGGGACAGCGGAAGTGTGGGACTTAGTGGATTTTTTTTACTAGACCATCCATACCCATTAAGCCCCCCCCTTATGCCACGTGGCTTTCGATCCACCCCAGAACCACTTTAGCATTACTTCAGGGTGGAGCCACCAGGGAGACCATCACGTCTCACAGCATTAACAAGCTGACTTGCCACCATTTGCTAGAGGTGCTGATGATCTTAAATCCTGAAAAGGACTCGGAATCCCTGAGGACCAGCACCTTGTCTAGCGCTTCATAGTAGGCCGCCTACGTAGCCAGCACCACTATAAGCTTTATGCTTTCCCTTGCTGATAGGTTAAAAGTACCCAGCGCAGCGTGGGTCTACATGAGTCTGTCTTTTAACTTAAGGTCTTTTTGCTTTTTTTAATCCTGCTTGGGCTTTATCCCAAGCCTCTTTAAGGGCTTTTCTTAATAGACGGAAGCTTCCACTGCCTGCTTCGTGCTTGTTTTCCGTTGTTGGGCAAAGGAAGCACTGTGCTGGGCCTGGACACTCTTTTTTCCGGTAATTTAAACTCCCGCACCGGAAGCAAAGCTTTGAGATGTTTTCTTGTCTACAATTGCCTGAAACGTGTCCATATTTCAGGCATTTGTATCATCTTGTTACTTCAATTCTTCTTTGTATTCGGCAGCTTACAAAGCCAACTCGTAACCTGCTTTTCTCTTTTTCTTGTTTGGCAGTTGCTTTGTCTACCTTTATTAAAGCCAGACTCTGTTCTCTGGCATTTTGCTTGAAGAGAGCTACTTCTGGCTCCTGGCTCTGATGTCCAAAACTCCTAGCGAATGCCACTTTGACCTTATCTTCCTCTACAATGGCATCCATGTCTCGATACTCTAATGTCACTTTTCTGTCGCTCATTTTGACAGTACGCTGTCTGGCTACAAACTTTCCAACTTGCTGTGAGAATGCAGTAGCATTTTCTACACCTTTGGCCTTAATTAATATGTCTCCTCCTTTTGTAGTGACAACACTTTGGACTGCCACTCTGGCCTTATCGTGGTCAAAGTTCACCTTCATTGTCTTCAGCACCGTTGCAAAGGTCTGTCCTTCAGCTATCTTCACTACTACTGTTGTTGTGGCATCCACTTTTTTTTTCAGCTTGTTTTGTCATTTAGTGAAATTTCGTCTTGTTTGCCACTGCCTGATTTCATTTTTCTTAAAGACATAGTCTGCTGGCGTTTCTCAGGGCTGTCAGATGGGCTCCTTTTTCTTTTGCTTCGTTCTATTTCTTTTAGGGCAGTATTCAGGGTTTTTTTCTGTATATGCCGTCAAAAATTATCTCGCCTTTGTTCCCTCCACTGCAGGGATTCAAATGATAACTTTTAAGAGTTGGTATTCAAATCTTCTTTAGTAAGACAGCCTTTTTTCAGCACATCTGCCTCTTGAAGATGCTTAAGCGCCGCTTTAAGCCCATTTTTAACAGCGTTCGCTGTGTAGCCGTACTTATCGTTAATTATTAGTAGCGTCTCTGTAATGTCTTCCATTGCTAATTAGCCTTTATCAGCAACTTGCTGTCACTTAACTCTGAGCATAGCAACACTTTCTCCTAAAGAGGCAAACTTCTTCCGACTCTGGTTGCTGAATTCTGACACGTTACTGTTCTCGGTGTCGTTAGTGACTATACTCGACAGGCTTCCTCTTCAGCCTTTGTCTGTAATAAAAGGCCATGGAACATTGAGCGGTCCTTGTTGGCCATGAGACACGTCTTTGTGGCCCCCCTAGAATCCGTGGGGCCTGCGTCAGTCACCCGGGCTTTCACCGGATCGGAACTGCCGGCGGATTCCCTCAGAGAGGTTTCCTACTGGGGTACTAGTTTTGCATCGACACTTTTTATTTTGGCATTTTTTTTAATGTCGTACTGACCTGTGAAGTCCAGCATACCCTTTTTTTTTTTAAAATAAGTATTTAAAAGGGTAAAAACCAGAGCAGCAGCCCTCTCTGTTACCAGAGAAAACCGCTACTTGCCCGGGCCAGCTGGGAGTTGCCACTAAACCTCAGTCCCACCCGCGGAGACTGCCTCAGCATTGAGTAACAAGTGTTAGAATGGTGTTTGTCTGTAATATATGTATTTGTTAGTACACAACGGTTATTTCAGTGAGACGAGCGGCAGATGTACGGACCCGAGTGGGGTTTTCGATAGTTTCTACATACCGGGCGCTTTCCCGGGTGGTGGATAGGGGCATCCTCTTGAAATGTGAGGTGACGATGGGCAGCTGGGGTGGCTCTCTGTGGTGGTGGCTTGGGGCGTGCATCAAAAGGCGTGTGTGGCGTTGGCGTGTGTATCTGCGGCGATGTAAACGGGGGACTAGTGCCTAATGCCTCTATCGGTGTAGATGTATCGGCCAGCTCTGCTTGTGCTCCTTGTTCTTTGCTTTGAACTGCTTCCGTGAGTGGCACTCCATTGCTTAATGTGGGCCAACAAAAACTAGCACCCGTTGTATATAGAAGTAAGCGGAGGTTGAAACATTTTTTTTCGGATACATGCATCACACACTCTTACTAAACAAACACAGGGACACTTACGGATTGTTCTGGGTTGTGTGTGGCGGGTCCTTTTCCGGGCTCGCGTTGGGGGCCTGGTGACAAGTGAAGCCGGATAATAAGGCCCGGGTAAGCCTGGGTAACCACATCTGATATAGTTTTACGCCTCATGAACAAAAAAAACGTGGTAGGCTGACTAATCTAGGCTTACTACCACTGCGAAGGCTATATGGCGGCACTTTAGTGCCTTACGCCAGCCCGTTTTGTGGGGTTGTCTGCGCGGTCTCGGGACTGTACACCTGCCGCTCGTCTCAGTAGGATGACACTAGTGCACCAACAAATACATGCATTACACACGAACACCATTTTTACACTTGTTACTCAACACCAGGGCAGTCTCCGTGGTCAAGACTGTGGGGGAGTGGACACTTTCGGCCGGACCGAGCAAGTAGTTGTCTTCTCTGGTAACAGAGAGGGCTGCTGCCCTGGTTTTAACCGTTTTTCAATACTTATTTCTCGAAAAAATGGTTGTGCTGGCCTTTGTGGGTCAGTACGATATTAAAAAAAAAAGCCAATATAAAAAGCGTCAATGCAAAACAAGTACTCTAGGCGGTTACCTCTCTAAGGGAATCCGCCGGCAGTTTTGATTCAGTGAAAGCCCGGGTATCTGACGCAGGCCCCACGGATTCTATAGGGGGCCACAGAGACTTGTCTCATGGCCAACAGGAACTGCTGAATGTTCCATGGCCTTTTCTTACAGACAAAGGACGAAAAGAAAGCCTGTCAAGCATAGGCACTAACGACATCAAGGTTAGCAACGTGTCAGTATTTAGCCACCAGACCCAAGAAGTGCTTGCCTATGTGGAAGAAAGTGTCACTAGGCTCGGAGTGAAGCAAGTTGCTGATGAAGTCCAATTAGCTACGAATGACATAAGAGAGACGCTACAACTGATTAATGATGAGTACGGCAACACAGCGGACGCTGTTAAAAATGGGCTCAAAGTGGCGCTTAAGCATATTCAAGAGGCAGAGGTGCTAAAAAAAGGCTGTCTAATTAAATAAGATTTGTATACTAACGCTTGGAAGTCGTTATTCGAATCCCTGCACCGCAGGAAGAAAAGGCGAGATAATTTCTGATGGCATGTACTCAAACGAACCTTGAATACTACCTTAAAGAAAAGAGAACGAAGTAAGAGAAACAGGAGCCCATCGGACAGCCCTGAGAAACGCCAGCAGGCTATGTTTTAAAAAAAAAAGATAACAGGCAGTGGCAAACAAAAAAAATTTTCACTGAATGACAAAACAAGCCAGAAGAAAAAAGTTGACGCCACAACAACAGTAGTAGTAAAGATGGCTGAAGGACAGACCTTTGCACCAGTGCTGAACACTAAAAAGGCAAACTTTGACCCCGATAAGGCTTAAGTAGCAGTTTAAAGTGTTGTCACTACAAAAAAAAGGAGGCATACTTATTAAAGCCAAAGGTGTAAAAAATGCTACTGCATTCTCACAGCAAATTAAAAATTCGCTTGCCAGACAAGGTAACGTCAAGATGAGCGACAGAAAAGTGACATTATAAGTCCGAGACCTGGATGTTATTGAAGAGGAAAATGAGGTCAAAGAGGCCTTTGCTAGGACTTTTGGACTTCAGAGCCAGGAGCCAGAAGTAGCTCTCTTAATGCCAAATGCCAAAGGACAGAGGCTGGATTCAATAAAGGTGGACAAAGTGTCTGCCAGATAAGTAGAAAAAAAGGCAGGTTACGAGTTAGCTTTGTAAGCTGTCAAATTCGAAGAAAAATTGTAATAACAATATGTTATAAATGCCTAAAATATGGACACTTGTTGGGCAACTGTTAGAACTCAAACAGATCAAAGCTGTGCTTCCGGTGTGGAAGCTTAAACCACCGGAAGAAAGAGTGTCCAGGCTTAGCACGGTGCTCCTTCTGCCCAACAACGGACAACAAGCACAAAGCAGGCAGCAAGGGCTGCCCTTCATTTAGAAGAGCCCTAAAATAGGCCAGGAATAAGGCCTTAGCAGAATCAGAATAAGGGAAAAAGGCCTTGAGTTAAAAGACAGGCTTATGTGGACCCACGCTGCGCTGGGTACTTTTTACCTATCAGCAAGGGAAAGCATTAAGCTTATAGTAGTTCTGGCTAAGTAGGCGGCCTACTATGAAGCGCTAGACAAAGTGCTGGTCCTAAGCGACCCCGATTCCTTTTCAGGACTCAAGAGCATCAGCACCTCTAGCAAATGGTGAGTTAGCTCGTTAATGCTGTGAGATGCGATGGTCTCCCTGGTGGCTCCATCCTAAAGAAATGCTGATGCGATTCCAGGGTGGATCAAAAGCCACGTGGCATGGGGGAGTTATAGTGGGTATTAGTGGTCCAATAAAAAAGAAATCTACCGAGTCTAAAACTACTGCTGTCCCTGTAATGTGCCTTAATGCATTTTTCCTTCCCTAAGAAAAAAAAAAAAAAAAAAGAAAAACAAGGTGTACAGTCCCGAGACCGCGCAGACAACTCAACAAAACAAGATGGCGTAAGGCACTATGGTGCCACCATATAGCCTCCTCAGTGGTTGTGATCCTAGATTAGTCGGCCCACCACGTCTTTTTTTTTATGACGCATACAGCCATATTAGATGATGTTACCCAAACTTACCTGGGCCTCATCATCCGGCTTCACCCGCCGCTGGGCCTCCAACGCAAGCCCGGAAAAGGACCGGCCACACGCAACCCAGAACAATCCATAATAGTCCCTGTGTTTGTTTAGTGAGAGTATGTTATGCATGTATCTGAGAAGAATATTTTAACTGCCGCTTACTTCTATACACGACAGGTGCTAGTTTTTGTTGGCCCGTATCAAGCAACGGAGTGCCACCCACGGCAGCAGCAATAAGCGAAAAACAAGGAGCACAAGCGGAGCCAACCCATGCATCCACACCGATGGAGGCATGGGGCACTAGTCCTCCGTCTACATCGCCGCAGATACACACGCCAACGCCACACACGCCCCCAGATCCACGCCCCTGACCACCACCACAGAGAGCCACCCCAGCTGCCCATCGTCACCTTATATTTTAAGAGGATGCTTCTATCCGTCACCCAGGAAAGCCCCGAGTATGAAGAAACTAGCGAAAACCCTCCTCGAGAGGAGAAGTAGAAGTAGTAGTAGTAGTTGAAGTAGTAGATTTTCTTTTTTTTTTTATTTTTTTGTGAAGGGAGAAGAAATGCATCGAGGCACACCGCAGGGACAGCGGTAGTGTGGGTCTCGGTAAATTTTTTACTAGACCACCCATACTTACTAAACCCCCCCCCCATGCCACGTGGCTTTTGATCCACCCCAGAACCACTTCAGCATTACTTAAGAGTTGAGCCACCAGGGAGACCATCGCGTCTCCTAGCATTAACGAGCTGACTTGCCACCATTTGCTAGAGGTGCTGATGCTCTTAAGTCCTGAAAAGAACTCGGGATCCCTGAGGACCAGCACCTTGTCTAGCGCTTTATAGTAGGCTGCCCACTTAGCCAGCACCACTATAAGCTTAATGCTTTCCCTTGCTTATAGGTAAAAAGTACCCAGCGCAGCGTGGGTCCACATGAGTCTGTCTTTTAACTCAAGGACTTTTTGCCTTATTTTAATCCTGCTTGGGCCTTATCCCAAGCCTCTTTAAGGGCTTTTCTCGATAAACGGAAGCTTTCACTGCCTGCTTCGTGCATGTTTTCCGTTGTTGGGCAAAGGAAGCACTGTGCTGGGCCTGGACACTCTTTTTTCCGGTAATTTAAACTCCCGCACCGGAAGCAAAGCTTTGAGATGTTTTCTTGTCTACAATTGCCTGAAACGTGTCCATATTTCAGGCATTTGTATCATCTTGTTACTTCAATTCTTCTTTGAATTCGGCAGCTTACAAAGCCAACTCGTAACCTGCCTTCCTTTTCTATTTGTCTGGAAGTTGCTCCGTCCACCTTTATTAAAACCAGACTCTGTCCTCTAGCATTTTGCTTTAAGAGAGCTACTTCTGGCTTTTGGCTCTGATGTCCAAAAGTCCTAGCGAATGCCACTTTGACCTTATCTTCCTCTACAATGGCATCCGTGTCTCGATACCCTAATTCACTTTTCTGTCGCTCATTTTAACAGTTCGCTGTCTGGCTACCGACTTTCCAATTTGCTGTTAGAATGCAGTAGCATTTTCTACACCTATGGCCTTAATAAGTATGTCTCCTTCCTTTGTAGTGACAACACTTTGGACTGCCACTTTAGCCTTATCGGGGTCAAAACTCACCTTCATAGTCTTCAGCACCGTTGCAAACGTCTGTCCTTCAGCCATCTCCACTACTACTGTTGTTGTGGCATCTACTTTGTTCTTTCGGCTTGTTTTGTCATTCAGTGGAATTTCTCCTTGTTTGCCACTCCCTGTTTTTTTTTTCACTAAAGACATAGCCTGCTGGCGTTACTCAGGGCTGTCTGAAGGGCTGCTGTTTTTCTTACTTCGTTCTATTTCCTTTGAGGCAGTGTTGAGGGTTCGTTTCTGTACATGCTAACGGAAATTATCTTGCCTTTTTTCCCTCCTCTGCAGGGATTTAAATGACGACTTCTAAGAGTTGGTATACGAATCTTCTTTAATAAGACAGCCTTTTCTTAGTTCGTCTGCCTTTTGAAGATGCTTAAGCGCCACTTTGAGCCCATTTTAAACATCGTTCGCTGTGTTGCCGTACTTATCATGAATCAGTTGTATTGTCTCTGTAATGTTATTTGTTGCTGATTGCACTTTATCAGCAACTTGCAGTCGCTTTACTTTGAGCCTAGTGACACTTTCTTTTAAAAAAGCAAGCTTTTCGCAGGTCTAGTGACTAAATACTGACACGTTGCTAACCTTGGTGTCGTTATTGCCTATACTCGACAGGCATCCTCTTCGTCCTTTGTTCGTAATGAAAGGCCAAGGAACATTGTTTGGTCCCTGTTGGCCATAAGATACGTCTTTGTGGCCCCTTTAGAATCCGTGGGGCCTGCGTCAGTCACCCTGGCTTTCACCGGATCGGAACTGCCGGCAGATCCCCTCAGGGAGGTAACCACCTGGGGTACTTGTTTTGCATTGTTTTTTATATTGCCATCTTTTTTAATATCGTACTGACCCGCAAAGGCCAGCACTATCCTTTTTTTCTAGAAATAAGTATTCGAAAAGGGTCTAAAACCAGGGCAGCAGCCCTCCCTGATACCAGAGAAAACCGCTACTTGCTCGGGCCGGCTGGGAGTTGCCACTTTTCCTCAGTCCTATCCACGAAGACTGCCCTGGCGTTGAGTAACAAGTGTAAGTAGGGTGTTCGTTTGTATTGTTTGTATTTGTCGGTACACAACGGTCATCCCAGCGAGACGAGCCCTAGGTGTACAGTCCCGAGACCGCGCAGACAACCCAACAAAACGGGCTGGCATAAGGCACTAAGGTGTTGCCATATAGCCTTCTCAGTGGTAGTAAGCCTAGATTATTTGGCCCACCACGTATTTTTTGTTTTTGAGGCGTACAGCCATATCAGATGTAGTCACGCAGGCTTACCCGGGCCTCATCATCAGGCTTTACTTGTCACCAGGCCCCCAACGCAAGCCCGAAAAAGGACCCGCCACACGCAACCCAGAACAATCCGTAAGTGTCCCTGTGTTTGTTTAGTAAGAGTGCGTGATGCATGTATCTGAAAAGAATGTTTTAACCACCGCTTACTTCTATACACGACGGGTGCTAGTTTTTGTTGGCCCACATCAAGCAATGGAGTGCCACTCACGGAAGCAGTTCAAAGCGAAGAACAAGGAGCACCAGCAGAGCTGGCCGATGTATCTACACCGATTGAGGCATGAGGCACTAGTCCCCTGTTAATATCGCCGCAGATACACCCGCCAACACCACACACGCCTCCTGATCCTCGCCCCCGACCACCACCACGGAGAGCCAACGCAGCTGCCCATCGTCACCTCATATTTTAAGAGGATGCCCCTATCCGCCACCTAGGGAAGTGCTCGGTATGGAGAAACTAGCGTCAACCCTGACCAGGAGAAGTAGTAGTAGTAGTAGTAGTAGTAGTAGTATTTGTAGTAGTAGTAGTAGTAGAAGCAGTAGTAGTAGAAGTAGTAGTAGTAGTATCTGTAATAGGAGTAGAAGTAGTAGTAGTAGTAGTAGTAGTAGTAGTAGTATCTGTAATAGGAGTAGAAGTAGTAGTAGTAGTAGTAGTAGTAGTAGAAGTAGTAGTAGTAGTAGTAGTAGTAGTAGTAGTAGTAGTAGTAGTAGTAGTAGTAGTAGTAGTAGTAGTAGTAGTAGTAGTAGTAGTAGTAGTAGTAGTAGTAGTAGTAGTAGTAATAGTAGTAGTAGTAGTAGGAAATCCGCTGGCAGTTCCGATCCGGTGAAAGCCCGGTTGACTGTCGCAGGCCCCACGGATTTTTGGGGGGACCACAAAGACGTGTCTCATAGCCAACAGGGACTGCTCAATGTTCCAAGGCCTTTTCTTACAGACAAAGGACGAAGAGAAAGCCTGTCGAGTATAGGCACTAACGACACCAAGGTTAGCAACGTGTCAGTATTTAGCCCCCAGACGCAGGAAGAGCTTGCTTTTTTAGAAGAAAGTGTTACTAGGCTCGGAGTAAAGCGACAGCAAGTTGCTGATAAAGTCCAATCAGCAACGAATGACATTACAGAGACGCTACAACTGATTAATGATAAGTACGGCAACACAGCGAACGCTGTTAAAAATGAGCTCAAAGTGGCGCTTAAGCATCTTCAAGAGGCAGAGGTGTTAAGAAAAGGCTGTCTTATCGAAGAAGATTCGTATACCAACGTTTGAAAGTCATCATTTGAATCCCTGCAGTGAAGGGAAATATGGCGAGATAATTTCCGACGGCATGTATAGAAACGAACTCTGAACACTGCTTTGAAGAAAACAAAACGAAGCAAAAGAAAAAGGAGCCCATCGGACAGCCCTGAGAAACGCCAGCATGCTATGTCTTCGAAGAAAAAGAAAACAGGCAGTGGCAAACAAGAAGAAATTTTACTGATTGACAAAACAAGCCGGAAGAAAAGAGTGGACGCCACACCAACAGTAGTACTGAAGATGGCTGAAGGACAGACCTTTGCAACGGTGCTGAAGACTATGAAGGCAAACATTGACCCCGATAAGGCTAAAGTGGCAGTCCAATTTGTTTTCACTACAAAAAATGGAGACATACTTATTAAAGCCGTAGGTGTAGAGAATGCTACTGCATTTTTACACTTAATTAAAAATTGGTAGCTGGACAGGGTACTGTCAAAATGAGCGACAGAAAAGTGACATTAGAGGTCCGGGACTGTGATGCCATTGTAGTGGAAGATGAGGTCAAAGAGGCTTTCGCTTGGACTTTTGGACATCAGAGCCAGGAGACAGAAGTAGCTCTCTTAAAGCCAAATGCCAGAGGACAGAGGCTGGCTTTTATGAAGGTGGATGAAGCATCTGCCAGACAAGTAGAAAAGGAAGGCAGGTTACGAATTGGCTTTGTAAGCTGCCGAATTCGAAGAAAAATTAAAGTTACAAGACGTTACAAATGCCTGGGATATGGACACATCTTGGCTAACTGTGAGAACGAAAACAGATCTAAGCTGTGCTTCTGGTGTGGAAGCTCAAACCACCGGAAGAAAGAGTGTCCAGGCCCAGCACGGTGCTTCCTTTGCCCAACAACGGACAACAAGCACGAAGCAGGCAGCGAGAGCTGCCCTTCATTCAGAAGAGCCCTGAAAGAGGCTAGGAATAAGGCCTAAGCAGGATCAGAATAAGGCAAAAAGGTTTTGAGATGAACGACAGGCTCATTTGGACCCACGCTGCGCTGGGTACTTTTTACCTATCAGCAAGGGAAAGCACTAAGCTTATAGTGGTGCTGGCTAAGTAGGCGGTCTACTTGAAAGCGCTTGACAAGGTGCTGGTCCTTATTGACCCTGAGTCCTTTTCAGGACTTAAGAGCATCAGCACCTCTAGCAAATGGTAGCGAGTTAGCTTGTTAATGCTGTGAGATGTGATTGTCTCCCTGGTGGCTTTATCCTGAAGTAATGCTTACGCGGTTTCGGGGTGGATCAAAAGCCACGCGGCATGGGGGGGGAGTTTTAGTAGGTATGGGTGGTCTAAATAAAATCCACCGAGTCCCACACTACCACTGTCCCTGTGGTGTGCCTGATTGCATTTCCCCTCCCTCCAAAAAAAAAAAAAAAAAGAAAAGTAGTAGTAGTAGTAGTAGTAGTAGTAGTTGTAGCAGCTGCAGCAGTAATTGTAGAAGTAATTGTAGTACTTGTAGTAGTGACAGTAGGGATAGTACAAATCTTTAAAATTAAGTGAATTTGAATTTTAATTAAAGAGAAAAAAAGGAATCAAATAAAATAAATTTAGTCTAAAACATTGTGAGGAGTTCTGTATTAACAACTGTGTAATCCCTTCTCCTCTTTTTATATGCCTTCTATGTTCTAAAATTTATTTTATAATAAACAGCTCATTTTTATTTATTCTGTGAGCAAGTAAACTTGCAGTTTTGAGTTAGCTATGCCAACAGTACAACATTTTAAAGATGTAGCTCACCAGCTATGGAAAACATAATAGCAAACTATAAATAGACATAATGCTGCTCATATCTAAATTTAGTTAGATAGCAGTCTTGCAGTTCTTAAGAATAGTGATTTTTTTTTTTAGTAAAAAAAAATGACTTATCAACTTCTGAATTGCAAAAATTTTAATCAGCGATAGCTTTACTAAAAACTTTAATACAACTACTTTATGATTGCTTTGAAATAGTGAAAGCAGCAAAAATATGTATTAATGAGTTCAATGTTTTTGTATTAGACGATGATCGTTAAGAAACAGTAAAAACAGTGATCGTAAAGTTGAGGCAGCAGTTGAAAATGAGCCCAAAGTGTTTGTGATAAATTCTTTCATACAAAGTGACAATTCATTAATCAAACAACTTATTTAGACGATTATTTCAATAAGAATGTGCAACAACCAATTAAACAGAGTATGGATGACTTTGAAGATGCTGGTTTTTGGCTGGTTTTTGCGTTCAATATTAAATTTAGTCATTAACATAAATAAATTGAATCCTATGCAAGGTAGTTTATTTAGAGATTTACCAGACTCCTTAAAAAAAAAATGCTTGTGTAAATATTGTGAGCACGGACAATCAATGGTTTAAATGGGCTCTTTTATCAGAATTGCATCCAGTTAATGAAAATGCGAATCTCGTCTTAAATAGTAGAAGATACAAAAAGTAGTTTAATTTTAATAATATTGAGTTCCTGGTTACCCCTGGAAAAAATTCTTAATTTGAAAAACAAAATAATGTTTCGGTTAATTTATATTTTAAAAAAAAGAAAGATAATACTTATAATGTTTGTCCTAGTCATCTGCCAAATGGTTTGTTCATATTTTTTACCTTCTTGCTTTCAAACTGGAAGAATTGTATGAAAATCCTATCAAGATGATTGATTTGACAACAGCAGAAAAGGTCTTGTATGATCAGACTTGTTATGTCATATATGTAACGATCCCTTTAGTTTAGTTGATAAAAAAGTACGAGATCATTGTCATCTGACTGAAGAGTATGCATTTTTTTTTATTTCACTGTAATGATAATTTTTATTTCATATACCAAACGAAAAAATATTTTTCTATTGCAGGTTTCGAGGGTCCGCGCATAGCAAGTGTAATATAAATTATCATGATTCACGAATGATACCGATGATTTTTCATAACTTGAGTGGTAATAGTTTCCATTTGCTTATAAAAAAACTGGTTATTAACTTCCAAAAAAGAGCTTATCTTTTACCACAGACAAAAGAAGTACATTTTCTTTACAAAACATGTTGAAGGAACTGATATTAATCTACGATTTATAAATACCTTCCAAATTATACCTTCGTCTTTAGATAAATGAAAATTATCAAAAGTACATTTTCAAATGATGAAAACTATGATATTATTAAAAAAAATGTATTAAAAAGGAAAGGCATATTGCTGTATGATTATATATCAACGTTTCAAAAACATAAAAACAAAAATACCAATAAAACAAGTTTTTTATAGTAGCTTATACGATGCTTATATGATTGATAAAGAGTATGAGCATGCTAAAAGTATCTGGAATACTTTAACATTTAAATACTTGAGCAGTATTAAGATTTATACTTAAAGACTTATGTGCTATTACTTGCCGAAGTTTTCGAAAAATTTTCGAAACAATTGTCTCGAAGCATACGAGTTAGACGCGGTTTATTATTGTACAACATTTGGTTTTACTTGAAATGCTATGTTGAAGTATACAAAGGTTTGAAGATATTTTTTAAATTGAAATCCATTATAAGATAATTATATTGATAATGTTAATTGATTTAAGGTGAAACTTGAATTGTTAACTAATGTTGACATGCTTGTGTTAATCAAGCGTGGCATACGAGATGGTATCAGTTAAAGTTGTAGCAGGCATCTCATGTATTATGATGTTAATAATTTGTATGGTTTGGCCATTACCCAACCATTGCCTTAAGCTGGTTTCAAATGGATTGAAAATATTAATCCAATAGGTATGTTGAATGTAGAAGATGATGCTAAAATCGGGTATGTACTAGGAGGGGATCTTGCTTACTTCGAAACTCTCCATAACGCACACAAGGATTTGTCATTCTGTGCTAAGCACATTATACCTCCAGGATCCAAACAAAAAAAATTTTTGACTACTCTTTACGACAAAAAAAAAGACGTAATACACTCAACCAAGCTGTGAGTCATGGTCTCCGTATAACAAAAATCTGTAGAGCCATACAGTTCAATCAAAGTTTCTGGTTAAAAATGTATATTGACTTAAACAGTCGAAAACGTCAAAATGCAAAAAATGACTTTGAGAAGATGTTGTACAAATTATTAAATAATGCAGTATATCGAAAAACAATGGAAAATGAGGGCAAGCGAATAAACGTGAAGCTTATCAACAAGTGGGCAGTAAGATTTGGGGCAGAATTATATATTTCAGGTCTCAATTCTAATTAATGTGACATATTTGACGAGCAGCTTGTTTCTATACAAATAATGTGCACTAATATTTTTATTAAGTAACCAATAAACATACGATTAAGTGTCTTAAACCTATCCAAAACACTTGTGTATCTATTTCCTTTTAATTATATGAGAAATAACGTTATGGATCAGTGCAAACTGTTGTATACCGACACTGATAGTCTTATGTATAAAATAACGAATAAAAATGTCCATGATATAATGCGTGAAATTATCAGAGAATTTGACTCGTAGGACTATCCTATCAACAATGACTTTTATATGCCTCGTGAAAACAAAAAAGTTGTTGGTCTTATGAAAGATAAATGCAATGGTGAAATGATGTTGCAATTTGTAGGATTGCGAAGTAAAATGTATAACGTGAAAATTCAAAATCAAAAACAATTTTAAAAAAGTAAAGGTGTAAAAAGCTCCGTTGTAGAAGCTACGATAACCTTTAAAGATTATATTAAGTGTCTGACTGAAAGTTCTAGCATCACTTGAGAGTAGAAAATTATCAAATCACGTTATTATCAACTATTCACTATAAAAAAAAAAACTGCTTTAAGTGCGCAAGACGACAAACGATTTTTACATCCTGGTTGTACTGATAATTTACCATGGGGTCATAATAGCATAATAGGAGAAAAATCATCCAATAAGAAAAAAGGATAAATAGAAGGGGTAGCCAATCAGGTAGAAGAAGCTGCAAGGACTGTTCCTGTATTGGATCCCTCAAAAATAGACAGAACACTAGCAGATGAGCCTACAGTGGGGAGGGGGGTTGGTACTATATATATAAGGAGTCGTTTCAACCAGGCAAGCTCATTTTACACTCCAGCAGATGTCCAAGTAAGGTTAAACTTAATCAACAGAAGCTAACATGACCTTTCAGTGAACCACCTCGTAAAAAACGTAAGAACAGTAAAAGAAACAAATTTTATTTCCTTATACAGTTAATATTTGTTTATATTAACACAACATTTGTAATACATTAGTAATTTATGATAACTTTCATGTTTTTTCTTTTGTTTTGTTAAAGATGGTTCTTGCAACACTTAACAAAATCTCTGACAGTGATTTTCCCCCAACGAAAAAACTATCCGAATTGATTCCCGACCAAAACTACATGGTGTCAAAACTAAGAAAAGTTTATACTAAATTCGATAAATTCGGACCCAAGATAGTTGCAGAACTTGGCAATGACTTTCAAATTTTTCTGCAGACTAGAATAAGTGCAGCTCTAATCAAGAACAAAAAATTCCATAATGAATTATTGGATGCTGTAAATAAATTTAAATCATTTATAGTACACAACACAAATAACACATAATATTTTCTTATGCGTAATGTAAAAAAAGGAAAAAAAAATAAATTACGATTTTCTCTAAAATTTAAGTATTTATTTAAAACGTTCTTCCGATGTAACATTTCCATTGTTACTTGATACATATTACAATCTTATGATTTTTTGGCTAAAAGTAATTTAAATATCTAAGTTATTGATTCGTCCAACTATTGTAAGTACTGTCAAACCCCCACCATTTAACAAAAACTTGATTGCCACGCCTTTAAAGGATTTTCTCTATGAGGTATACATCAGGACATTTTGTTTTCTGCAGTTTTTGCTCGTAGAAACCTCCAGAAATAGGTTGTTCTTGGTAATTTCTTAGATGATACGTCGTTGGATTCGTTGCCGCTACTAGCGTGATTGTAAATATTGCTGTCGACTAATTTGGTGTAGAACCTTTCTCGTATGGTTGTTTTGTCTTGCTCACGCGTTTTTATCGCCAATTTAAAATTTTGGCTTACTGCTGTTTTACATTTTTTTTAAATTTTTTCAAGACTTAAACTTTATTTTCAGCAGTAACGTCTTTCAGTTTCAAAGCAGTTGTTCGATGCTTCCTATTGTTATAAAATTCAACTAACGTTTGTATCAAATCTTTTAAAGTACGATTAAATCACTCGCATTTTTAAGCCTTAAAATTGCTGTAAGTTACGTACAAATTTATTTTATATTTTTGCATGAGATTTTAGAGGTTTGCATTATAGAATTCTTTGCCGCGATTAGTTTGCATGTTTACTTTTACCCATCCTTTTTTTAATATCGAATGCATTGCTGCAGTTACTTCTTTCCCAGTTTTTTTCTTGATGGGTACAACCCATGCGTACTTGGAGAAAATATCTATTACAGTGAGCATTTACCGATATCCTTTGTTTTTGGAAGCGTAAGGCTGTATCTCTACAAGATCTGCTTGCCAAGTCTCATCTAAACTACGTATATTGAATTTTCGGAGAGGATAATTACGCCTTGCTACCTTATGTAGTTCTTCAATGTTTTGTTCCGTGTATTCATTTGTCTAGGTTTAAGTTGTCTAAATCAGCTTGAATAAATGGGAATTCTTTTAGTAAGTTGAATATAAAAATTCTAAAGCTATCTATTTTTTTTTCAAGTTTATCAATTACTTTAATCAAGTAAGCATAATTGACTGCATTTTGAGGCTGTTTTGGTGTTCGAACATTGCACAGTCTTTTGTTATTTAAGTCATACTGCCCATCTGTTGTAAGCTTAAATCCAATACCAGGAGGACCTTTGATACCACCTTCGGTTTTACTTAGTTTTCGATCGAATACATCGACACTTATTTTGATACTAAAGCAAAAATTGCGCACATCAATATATATATATATATATATATATATATATATATATATATATATATATATATACATTACTGATTCCGCCGTAACTGACTCAGACGATGTCTCAGGCTCATACGCGCGTAATGCAGTTTTATGTATTAATGTAAAGGTGATAATTTACGTAGAAAGTAGTGTCCTTTCTGCTCCTTTAATTAAAAACAACATTCAAAGTCGTTTTGGTGGTCAAATTTACGAAAAAAGGGTCAAAATGTCCCTTCCGTCCACTGGCACTTTTCAGTTTTTTCACCTTTCGACTCTCTGTGGGCGAACATCAAGCTCGTATATCCCAAATGCGGAGGCACGTCCAAAACTTCAGGGTATTATCTACCTATCGCAACCTGTATCTAAACCAAATTCGATCATAAACAGTCCGAGAGGTCTTAATACATTTTGGCACTAAAATATCGTCAAAAGTAGTGCATCGCACTGTAGGCCTTGACAACCAGCCTCAGTGTATTGATGGCACCACGCAACGGTGGATATTTAAACTATAGTATATAGGTAAGCAATCGACTGCGCCGTTATCAGTCTGTATTCAAAACTCTGGGTCCACCAAGCGCTCAAACTTTGGAACTGCGTGAGGATAAAAGTCTCGGACCTTTTCCATCCGCATTGGCACGTGACTTGTGGATGATAAAAAGGTACGTAGTGCAGATTGTTTTATAAAACACAATGGGCTCAAATGTTTTATGCGCGGAAAAAGCTTAATATTACACCTGCGAGCTATGAGAATACTTGAAAGTCGAAATGTCCGTTCCATCCATGTCTCTTCCGTCCACCCTAATACAAAAATAATGAATACTATACTTTAAACGGTATTTTTACACAGGTAAACTTTGAAAATGGCTGCAGTCACTCGTGGAAATTTAATGACATCAAGGCAACATAAAGTTGAACAGGCTACCATGTCTTGATTGAAATCACAAAGGGCACACAAAAAGAAAGGTTCGCTGCTTCGAACATCAAAAGAGGTAATGTAAATAAGATGATTTCAAGTTCTAAGTTAGATTGTATTTCTATCCTCTCTTCTCTAATTATGTACATATAACATGTACCGTCATTATGCCAGTCATACTTTTCGCATTGCTAGTCCTACCTCGACCCTGTATGTATACATTTCAGATCGAAACAAAAAAAAAGAGGTTAGAGTGGGACAGAGAGAGAAAGAAACGGCAACGATTGAAACTGAAAGAAGATCCCGAAGCATACAATGAGTATTGTGAAAAAGAAAGAAGAAGAAAGCAGGCGGCCAAAGAGCGATCAAATGTAAAATCAGTCAATGATTTATCCAGCAGAGCACAAAGAGCAATTCGAAAAAAGTGGCGTCTGGTGAGAAGAGTGACACGAGCAAAAAAGAAGGCACAAATCGCAGAAATTTTGTTGACATTTTCTCAGTTGTCTGTCCAGGAAGATGAAACACGTACAGTTACAGGTATACCAAGTAGTGGCGGTGCTTGTAGTAAACAAAAAGTCTCTGGTGAAAATCGAGCAAAAACAATGAAAAAGTTATGCTATAAAAATAATAGTATATTAAAAAGGAAGATCATCACTTTGTCTGCCAAGTACAAAAATCTTAGAAAAAAAGTTAAAAGAATGAATAAAAGGCTTGTTCTACCCCAAAGTAATTCACCTTTATCCCGTGTGCAAAGTTTCTTACATGATAAAACTACTACATATAAGGATATCCAAGAAAAATTAGTTAGTAGATACATAATTATTTTGTTTCACCAACTTTATACTAATTATAAACTATTTCAGGTCTTAGCTGAAAGTCTACGATTGCAGTTCAGAGAGTCATACATTTCACAAAGGGATCAGAAAGTCAAGCTGTTTCTTCGTACAGTGATTATGGGAAAAATAATGAAAAAGTATAAACTTTTGAATCGTGCAAGAAATATTGTACCCCAGTTTAGAAATATTAAGTCTATTAGTGAGCCGTTGAACACTCGAAGAAAACTGAAAAGCCACAGTAAAATTGTGCAGAAAGAAGTGCAAGATTTTTTTGTAAATAACAGTGCTACTGACCTGAGTAAAAGTAAATTTGTCCTGATTAATGGAGAAAAAGTTTCTAAACAATATTTGAATTTTAGTCTTAGTGATCTGTACTCGAAATACTGCACAGAAAAGTCTACTGCTATTAGTTTTTCTACTTTTTGTAAATATCGTCCAAAGTTTCGTTTTATGCCTACATTAGACGCTCGAGAGACATGTGCTTGTATAATTCATTTAAATTTTGCTTTATCAGTCCAAGCATTACATACTCACAATGTGATACAATACAATTCGACGTACAAAATTATACAAGCACTAGTTGGTTCGAGTAAAAATGATGATTGTTTATCTAGAATATGCAAAGATTGTTGCGATAAAAAAATTGATTTTCATCTGTCTGCAGCGAAAATAAGCAATAAGGTAACTTATTTTAAGTGGGTCAGTGTAAAAGAAACAAGGAAAAGTGCTAAATCGAATAAGAATATAGTTGTAACTATCGCTCGGAAGATTTCAATTGAGATTAATTTAAGAGGACTCATCACATTATTTAAAGATAAACTAAGTAGTATATTTATTCATGAGTTAAGAGTATTACATCAAGAAACGTCATGGAAAACATTGATTGACTCATTGTCTGAAGACGAGTGTGGTCTCCTGATTGATTTCAGTGAAAATTACTCATGCAAATATCATACAGAGGTCCAATCTGTTCACTTTGGTGCAAGTCGACAACAAATAGCATTACATACAGGAGTATTTTATCGCAAAAACACAACTCCAAGTTTTGTCACTATATCTGATTGCCTTCGCCACGACGCTCCTGCGGCTTTTGCACATTTAAAAAATGTTTTATCTACGTTTTTAAGAGAATATCCAAATATCCATACACTTCATTTTAAAAGTGATGGAGCAATTAATCAATACAAAAATAAGACTATGTTTTTCATTATTACTCAATTGCTTCCTCAACTATTTCCTCAAGTTGAGAACATCACTTACAATTTTAGCGAAACTGGTCATGGAAAAGGACCTGCCGATAGAATCGGGGGTACAGTGATACGAATAGCAGATGATAAAATTAGGTACGGTGTTGACGTTGCTAATTTCGAAAGCTTTTTTAAAATAATTAATGAAAATCTAAAATAACGTTAGAGGAAGTAAATGCTTGTAAAGCTCTACTACCAGGTAATATGTAACCTTTTACAGGCACACGGAAGATTTTCTAGTATACCTGGAATATAAATTTTTCTAACTGTATTCAATTCAATAGTTTAAGTTGTTTTGACTGTGATCTTAGCGAAAATTGTAAGCATTATCATAAAGGACTATTATGTTATGATGACATAGCTCAAGCCTCACATGAAGAGGTAAATAATAACCACCGAAAATCAGAACGATTAATAAAAAAAGCAACAGTGAGGAGAAGTGGAAGAGCTCCTGTAGCGAAAAATTTGTACAAAGATTTTCAATGGTATTAAAATGACAAGTTTTACTGTTTTAGATTAATTACTAACTAGTCATTTCTTTGTAAATAATTCATTTATTTATCAATACTTAATTAATTAGAACATCTCATAAGATATTTGATGGTACTCTACAGTGATAATATTTACCAAATAATTATTAAATACATTTATTTTCTTTTTAAACAGTCATTATTATTTTTGTGAGAGTGATCCATAAAATTGTCCTTTCTGTCCACCTCAAAAATCATAAAATGTTGAATAATTATTGATAGGAGTAACTTGTAGTTAAATCGTTCCAATAAGTTTTTTGAAACATGAACACGAGCCGTAATACGTAGAAAAAAAAATTTTTCATGCAATTATTACTTGGGTCCATATATGAAGTTATTTTGAGTCAGTTACGGCGGAATCAGTCATATGTATCCTTCTTCACGAAGCTCTTCGATGAAAGATAAAATTTCATTGTCAAGACTCGTATTACCTGCTGACTTTTAAGCTGTAAATGAGCGTAAACGATCTACTAACTCATTAGGATCATCCCAATGTATATAATCTACTTGTTGCGTTGTTTGAGCAGTTTAATAATAAGGTAGCAACGAGCCGCTTTTTTTGCCAGCCATGATATCGAACATTGGAGCGATAATTTTATTGGACTTGTTACTATTATGGGTTTGTATAGCTCTGGTTTTTTAAACCCTTTTCTTTGAACATTTGAAGTTTGTAATAATATGTAGTATTTTTCTAAATCCTCAAGTGTTAATAGAGATTTATAAGTGTGCTTTGTTATAAGTAGCTTAATTATTCTAGGAGTCAATGTAAAATTTAAATCATTCATTTTTATACAATTGTTTTCAAAATCTATTCGCGAATCACCAAGCTTGTATATCGCATTTTCTTTTCGTACTCCATACTTCAAATCCAATGAATCTTTCTGATTTCCATCAAGTATTTGTAAATGAAAATTATTTGATGAATTCTTACTTATTTACACTGAATCATCTGATTGATTCTGAATAGTATTAATAAAATCAGTATCATCATTACTTTCACTAAAGGCAGACTTGAATACTATAGCACTTTTATTAAACTTTTCTCTGTTTTTTTAGTAACTTTATCATTTCCTTTATCGTTTTTATTACAAAAATAATTACAAGTAACAGAATTATTACTACTATTTTTTTGTTTTTTTTTGTTTTGGCAACAACTTCCATTGGAGGGTGTGTAATTGATTTAAAAGTCTAACTAAGCACTTTCTCAGCCTCATTTTACCCAAACTTCAATAGTCAGTACTTTTTTCTAAAAGTCTCACCTGCCTTTATTAACTAATTTAAAACGTTTTTCTCTTGTTCTTACATAATAATAAAGATGTTGACGATGATGATGATGATGTTTTAATGTCTTACGACTGACTGTAACGATTGCACTAGGTATGTCCTAAATGTACAGAAAAATAATTAAAGCCTTTTCTGTAGCAACCATGATTCATTTTTTTATCTTTGTCTATAACAACAAATACATGTTCATCATCATTCTTGCAATTAGAGCATAAATTTTTAGATCTAATGTATCGCATGTCTGATTTTACATAATCATTATAAACATGCTTCAAATTAACTCCATCTTGACCGAATAAGACTAAAAAATTAACATTATTCCTAACAAAATGCTTTGGTACTTGAGCATATGACTAACAAAGATAGAAGCAGTCAACATTTTTGTGTCCACCCATACAGAAAAAGGCCTTAACATTGTCTTGTTTTTCACAAGCTATATTATTAAAAATCGTTATAAAATTTGGTAAAGTGATATTAAAGTATGACTCCAACGGCAAGCATTACAAAAATTTACCAAAATAATTACAAAAACGAAGATCCAGAAGTTAATCTGCGGGACGCTGCATGTAAAGAGCATGATATAGCATACTCAAAAAATTGACAAGGTTTAAAAGCCAGACATAAAGCAGATAAAATTGTAGCTGATAAGGCTTGGCAAAAAGTTAAAGCTTCAGATTTAAGTATTGGTGAAAAAACAGCAGCTACCTTTGTGACTGGCGCTATGAAGATTTAAAGTAAATTTGGTATGGGGCTTAAGAAGGAGAAGAAGAAAAAGAAACATTGTGTTAACAAAAGAAAAAGAAAAAATGGTAGCTTAAAAAAACAAGGTAGAGCTTCAAGTGCAATTATTAAAGCTGCTCTACAAGACATTGATACCAATAGCAAAAAAGCTCGAGATGTCATTAGTAGTGCTTTACAAGGTGCTCGTACTGTTTTTAAGAAATCTGTTGGTAAAAAGCATGTTAAAATTCCTCGCATCCCACGCTTTCCTACTCAAATTTTTGGAGCTCTACCTGTGATACTTTTGTTTAATGGTTTGAGTGCAACAGGTGCTGTAGTCAATGGAATAGCAGAAATTATTAAAAGCATCGATGCTACTAAGTCAGCCATTAAGCAACTAGCTGAGAGTCAGAAACATAATCAAATAATGGAAGCTATTGCCTTCGGGAAAGATTTTTATTTTAGACCTCATAAAACCGGATTAGGAGTCAATGTAAAGCCTTACGTTGGAAAAGGTTTTGGAGTAAAGAAAAAACAAAAAAGAAATAAAAAAAAGTTCAAAGTAGTAAAATTACCTGATCGAGCTCTGACCAACATAGATTTGATAAAATATTCTAAAATTGTAAAAATCCGGCGTTTTCATAGAGTATTTATAAGAAATAACTAACCTGCTAATGTCAATTTCAAAAGTAAGAATGGACCTGAAACTCACTGGGTGGCTTATCAAAAACGTAAAACTAATGTTGTATATTTTTACAGTTCTGGAGATCTTCAGCCACCTATCGACTCAATGTTATATCTAAAAGTAAATAAGGTAAAGTATAATCATAAGCGTTATCAAAAATTTAACTTTTATAACTGCGGTCATTTGTGCTTAAAGTTTCTTTCAAAACAAATATTACTTTCTTACATCAAAAGAAACCGCTTAGTTATACTTTGACAATGATGGAAGAAACATTACCACTAAAACTTTCTGGTACTTCTTCTGTTTTGAAAGCACAGTATTCTCCACCTTTTAAATTATCGCCAAAACACAGCTACGTCCTCTGCTTAGTAGAACTTTCGTCATTTAACTCAATTCCAAATATTGATGAAAATTTTAATAAACTTTACGCCTACAATCAAGTTATTGTATTACCAACCGGTAGTTATGAAATCGAAGATATTAAGTCATTTTTAATTGAAGTATTACAACCTTGCAACATAACTCTTGACATTACGCCGAACAATTATACGCTTTGAAGTGCTGTCAAGCGCAGCCATCCCATTGACTTCAGACCTAAGGATTCTATAGGTCGTCTTTTTGGTTTTACTCAGCGAGTTCTTAACAATAACACCACTCATATTTCAGACTCACCTGTAACTATTCTAAATATCCTTTACAAATAATTAATTTACCGATTAATGGACGTATTATTGATCAAATTCAACTACGTACAGTAGATCAGGGCGGTAATTTAGTTAACTTTCTTGGTGAAGTCATAACTGTAAGATTGCATATAAAACCCTTTTCATAATTGGTATCATTTATAATCAAACAAATCATATAGGTAGCTCAATATGCACTCTAGCACTCAGTCAACAACGAGCTCTCAAACCGTTGAGACGTCAGAGAAAACAGTCCATAAAAGCATTGAGACATCTAAGAAGATGGCCAACACGTCAAAAACTACCTCATCAAAACATACTGTTTATAAAAAGTCTCGGTTTAATAATAAGAAGCCCTGGTGGAAAATAAGTTGGATACTTTTCGGTTGTATAATAAATAGACGAGATTTTAAGTATTCAGTCTCCAGTCGCATTTGATGAATCTATTGCGCACTATGAGATTCATGCTCATCAGCCGTATGCATCTTCAACCTATGGTAACAGCGATGAAATTTGAATTTCAATTCAAAATTAAGATTTGTGTCTTTTATCATCTAGAAGTTCTTTACATGTTTATGGAAAATTGGTCAAAGCAGATGGAAATACAGCAGTAACAAATACTGCTTTGATAAACATCGCAATCTGCCACTTATTTAAAGAAATAAGATATAAGATAAATACAATACAGGTTGACAAGTGCAGAAATGTTGGATTAACAACCCCTATAAAAAATAAGTTATTACTTCGTCCTGATCAAAAATTTATGATAAATGCTGGTTTGCTTGGTATTACAGAAGAAGCTGACAATCTTACTAATAATAACGGCTACATTGATATCACGCTTCCACTGAATATGATTTTTGATTTTGCTCAAGACTATCATAAGATACTTGTTAATGTAAAACATGAGCTTATACTTACAATAGCAAGAAGCTATATAAATGCCGTGTTGCGAACTTCAGTTAATGCTAATGCTGCTGATCCCGCGGCCGTAGCAACTTTGGAATACTTTGAAATAGTAATATTGACGCTTAAGTGGCTTATGCCATATGTGCTAATGTCAGAATCTCATAAAATTCTCTTATTAAATTATCTGCAAAAAGAAAAGTTCATACCTATGGGTTTTTGAACTTAGAAATTATATGAGTATCACCTGTTACCTAGCACATACAAATATATATGGACAGTTAAAAGATCAAATCAGTTGGAAAAGCCACGTTACGTTATTTTAGCCTTTTAAACTAACCGTAAAAATAAAAAAATGTAAGCGCTAGTATGTATGATTACTGCAACATAAGAAATGTGAAACTCTACTTTAATTCACAATATTATCCTTATGGTGATCTAAAACTTGGATATAACGCGTAATCAGTATGCATTGCTATTTTATGTGTATGCTAATTTCCAAAATTCATACTATGGCAAGGATTGTTCACCTTCACATGGCAAACAGCACTTACTCAATCGAACATCTTTAATTGTTCCCAATTGTTCAAAATAAAACGAATCACTGAAAAATGCTCCAGTACATGTGAGGCTAGAATTTGAGTCGCATAAAAATTTTCCTGCCAATACGTCAGCTTATTGCTTAATTTAGCATGACCATATAGTTCAATACAGTCCAATGAGTGGGGATGTCAAGAAGCTTGTGTAGAGATACATATAGTTGATTCAGGGCTTTGCTTGTATCAGTTTATTTTTAACTACAATGGATAAAGGTTGGAGCTATCACTGGACTAAAAAAAAAGCAGAAAACAAACGACGACAAGAATTTATGGAGAGAAACGAGAAGAAAGTCATTAAAGTTGATAAAAAAAAGTCTGTGGAAAAATCGAAAGATGAAGACTGTAAAACTGTTTGAAAATTAATATGTTTCATAAGCTTTACTTTAATTAATATGTCACATAAACCGTGTACAAGTAGTTTTTCAACTAACGATAAGTATCAAAAAATCTGAACTAAGGATGATGATGATAAAAACAAAAAATCTGGGCTAAGAACTTCGTCGATAAATATTCAATTAACAAAGAATTTTGTCCTAAAAATAAAGGTTACGAAAAAATAATAAAGCAATAAAATTAAATATTATAATTGCAAAAGATGGAGTATTTTGTGAATATGCAAGGTTTTAACGAGCCCTGCAGGAGTCTTAAGAACTTAAATAAAAAGTTTGGAGCTCTTCTATCAAATGTTGTATATAAGAAATTTTTTATCTCTTATAAAATCTGAAAGGGCGGCAATAATATGTGACCAACAGCTGTTTTCCAAGAAAACTACTATAAATCATGGAGCATAAATCCTACTGGGGTCTAAAAACGCTTAAACAAGAAGTTTTGAGCTCTTCTATCCAAAGATGTATGAAAGAAACTTTTTCGTTTGCCATAAAATCCAAAATGACGGTAATAACATCGGACCTACAGGTTTTTTTTAACAAAACTACTAAGAAACTCTCGGTATAAGCCCCACAGAGATATTAAAAATCCTAAATGTAAGGTCTTAAGCTCTTCTATGAAAAGATTTATTAAGAAAATTTTTTGTCTGCTACACAATCCAAAATGGCGAAAGAAGATGTGACCAACAGTTTTTTTACATTTAAGCTACTATAAGTCTCGTGGCATAAGCCCTATAGGGATCTGTAAATGCTTAAATGATATGTCTTAAGCTGTTACATAAAAAGCTATGTATATCTTGTTAGCTGTACAATCTAAAATGGCGGCAAAACACGTGACCCACATCTGATTTTTACTAAAACTGTGATAAGTGTGCTGCACTTACCTGGCTGGGATCCACAGAGATTTGAATGACAGTTCTTGGACTTATTTTCAGTAATCAGTCTGAAAAAAGTCGATTCTAAACTAAGAATTGAAAGTGGCTTAGAAAACATGTGACATATGCGTATTTTATAAAATTGTAAAATAAAATTTTTTTTTGTTCTACTTAAGTCCCAATGAAGCTGCAATAATCATTTATTCTATATAATGATAATGTAAACCTTAGAAATATATAATTGCTGTGGTTTTAAACTTGACATGTCATGATTAGTTCTGCACTGACGTATTAAGGCTATAATACAAACAAATAGATGTATTCTCTGAATAGGGTCTAGTTTTGTGATTTTATATATTATTCATTGTCAAAATGGCGAAATTAATCACATTTAATTAGTGATTTTGGTACGAAACGCATGACAACAATTACTTTTTCAAGGTTTCTTAGGATGTATAGTAGCAGGAGAGAGATATACGATGTTGTTTAAAATATAGAGTATTATTTAACAGTTTTTCAAAAAAAATCGTAGCCAAAAATAAGTTATATTTAAAATTTCTTGACCAACCCAATAACTGTTGTCAGATATTTTTATAATAGTCAAAAACCGAACTTATGTTTTGAATCATAAAATTAAGAACAGTTAGTAAGTGATGATTAGTAAATTTTGAAAAATACTACTTTGTTTATACAAAAGTTCAGTACTTTCACAAGCATCTGAATATCTTTTAATAATCAATTTCTTTTTTTAACAATAAAAGTATGGTTTATTAAAAATTTTTTTGTAAACCCCTGTAGGGTTCATGCCTTAAGATTAACAGTCCACTGAAAAAAATGTAAGTCACGAGTTTTGGCGTTATTTTCGATTTCGTATTAGACAAAGAAATTTTTATATACAATGTTTGATAAATATGCTCAAGACCTTTCATTTAAGGCTTTGTAAGCCCCTGTAGGGCTAATGCCGCAATACTTATAGTACCTTTATTGTAAAAAATTTGTAGGTCACGTCTTCCTGACTCCATTTTGGATTGTATAGCAGACAGAAAATTTTGTTATACATCTTTCGATAAAAGAGCTCAAGACTTTTTTAGTAAGTCTATTTAGACCGCTGTAGGGTAAATACCGTGAGTTTTTTCGTTGTTTGAAAAAAAAAATCCGGCAGGTCACTTATTTCCCATTATTTAAAATTTTATAGCAGACAAAGCGTTTTCTTTATACTTTGTTTGATCAAAGAGCTAAAGACTTTTAATTAAAGCTTTTTTAGGCGGCTGCTAGGCTTATGCTGCAAGATTTATCGTAGTTTTATAGAAGAAAATTTGTTGGTCACGTAATTCAGTCAGCCATATTGGATCAGGATCGTTGACTTAATGTATATGCCACTCGGCATTAAGAACTAGGTCCTCATACCTTTTCTTTGACTACCTACAGAACCTTAATGAATCAAACTCATTTTGGAAGAGGGGGGTCATTTGTGTACAAAGAATACCTCATATTTATATAAATACATATGTTGAGAGTAAAGGTATAAGGGGTGTTTTATGTGAGTGTGTGCACAAGAGCGTAGAGGGACTGACTGGTATGGGTAATGCGCGAAGCCTCAGTTTAACGATTAACGCACATTAGCTGCAGCGGTGGTTAACGATCGACCAAGAGAGGAGACTCAATTAAGAGAGCTCGGAGCAATGGGCTTGGGAGTCTTGTCTCGGGCAGAAATTAAAAAAGAGATTGCTGACTGCCATACTACGAAGGGTGTTTACTTTTTTCCAGTGGTTCAAGCACCCAGCTGCGGCTAAGTGACCGAACCAGGCACACATTTTCTTTCTTTTTTTGAGAAGCACGGTAGGGGTATGAGAGGAGTGGATTTGCGTGGAAATGTCCATATAGGCGCACATCTTGGAGACGCGTAGAAGGGGTGTATCGAATGTGCGCCTACGAGGAGAGAAGTGAGAATGTCGGTTATATAGCTGTATAGCTAAGCGCACAGCCAAAGCAAGCGATGACACGAGTTTTTCTCTTTTAAGTCTTTCGACTTTGCAACCGACTATAAGCCATGTACATTTAACTGACTTGCTCTCGCTCTGGCTTCAATGTTATCTATAAATGTTATTTAATCAAATCGGGGAACTAAATGCTTATTAATTATATCCATAGACTTTTGATTTCAATACATTATTTTTTTACTCTCGCGTACTCTTAACATTACCAAATCCGTTTATGTTTTCAAAAAATATATAGCTTTAACTATATTTTAACGTCATCAGTACAGCTTTAACCATTAATTCATAAATTTTACACATCCTAACTGCTGTGAACTGTAGGACAAGCTCCGGAGGATATCCATGAAAATATGTGATTTAAAAAAAAATATGACGTGTTCTTTGGATAGCCAAGATGGACAAGGCTTATGCCACTTCAGCTACTAATAGTTTGCCTTCACTTATTTTATTTATGTTTCGTTAAAAAATATATATGTGTCGTCAACATTTCTTTTCTGATACATCAAAATGAACATTTTTACTTTGATAATTTTTGTTAGCAAGGCTATCTCGTAATTTTATAATACTAAAATAACTTCGAAGAATTTGAACATAATTTGGGTATTTTAAAACTCTTAAGAAATTATGAACATTCTATTTACGACAAAAAAAGCCGCCCGTCTACTGCTATTTACTTAGTGTTGAAATTTTAATCAGTAAGTAAATTTAATAAACACAGTAGAAAAAAGTTTTGTAAAAATTTTAAAATTGTTTGCAAATCTTCAATAAGGTGTGCTACTTTTATTTATTCTTCGACTGCCAGAACAATAATATTGATAAAATAGTTCGATGAATAAGTAATTAAAACTATTTAGAAAGATTCACAGTCAAAACATTTTTACAATACCACAGTATTTTGTTAACAAAAAAAAAAAAAGAAAAATGAATTACCTTTAAGGGTGATGATTAAAATAAAGATATTTTTAGGATGTAGATTATAAAGAAAGTCTAATTATTTATATTAATTGCAGAAAAAGCATCATAATACTTTTAACAATGATACTATCAGGCAAGTGCAAAAAAGAGTCTTCTTAGAGTAAAAGTCAAGAAAGTGCCTTTTTAAATTGTTGGGTAGAAGAAAGTCTTCTTAATTTAAAAAAAGCCTTTTCATACAGAGGTACACTCGCACTGAGGTGTATTAAGCCGGCGTCGATTGGTATAATTAAGCCCAACAAAACGTCGCTCAAGATTATTTTTTGACATTTTTTTAGTTTATATATTAATATAGATCAATTATATACATACGCACATAAATGTAGTACCAACTTTAAATCGGAGAAATAAAAATTAAAGGCCCTTTCTTACATTCAGTTTAAAAAGGCTCTTTTACACCTATTACTCTGGAAAGACTCTTTATTGTGCTATCCTGACAATTATTTAGTCAGGAATTGTAAGAACTAAAAAAATGCTTCAACTCCAAATTTATGTATTAATAAAAACTGAGTCTGGGTTTATTTCTGCTAGCAAAAAGTTCGATTAAGAGTTAAGGGGGATGTTGTGATTTTTTATTGTTTTAAGAAATTTCTAAAAAAATTTGTATAGGTTTTTATCAGTATTATAAATAGCATATGAATATTTCAAAGAGCTAAGGCTCACCATAATTAGGAAATAAGATCGCGAAGTTGGCCACTTATACACATGCTCTTAACAAGGACTTGTCATAAAAATGCACGTTTTTACTCATAACTCTTGAAATTTTCTTAAAAATCTTTCAAGAAACCAATATGTTAAGGTTTATTATAGTTAAAATAAGCATAATGAAATTAGAAAAGCCTAACTTCACTGTTTTTAAAATATAACAGTTTCAAGTCCAGTAACAACGTTACTAGAATACCTATGTAGTGGTGCAGTGCGAGACAAAAGTTAGGTTAATTTGTTCTTTCAACGTTTGTGTTTACTTTCCTGGGCATTTTTCTGTTCCATATATCTAATTTTTAAATGATTTACCTGTTTTGTTAAGAATGATCACAACAAAGACATTTTTTAATACAAAAATTCACTTTTGAAATTGAGTGTACCACGACAACCCCCTTAAATAGTATTAACATATACATTTGTAGTAGCTAATATTTGAAGAATCTACAGTTTTTTGAAAAAATTGACTAACTATTTATCCTAGCTTTCCATTTTTTTCTCAAAATCGTGAAGAACTCAAACTATTGTTTTTTGTATTTAAGTTAATATATATTTGTGATAAATTAATAAAACTGTGATTCTCTAAATTCATATTTAAAACTATTAAAAAGTCATCTTAGAGATTTAAAAGTTAAGGTACTCGTCGTGAGAGTTCCCGAGCTTTTTAATAAAAGCAACCTGTGTCACATGGTTAAAGATACCGATAATACGACTGTTATTATAACTACAAAAAAAAAATTAGCTGCCTTGCGTTGTATGGCTAGAGGTGTTTTTTATTGGTCTATCTTATCAACTACAAGCAATCGAATAAATTTAGGCAAATCATTATGTGTTGCATAAAGTGTAAGATTAATTGACCGATTGCGATGGTTAAAAGTGCAATTGAAATTGTGGAATTCTAATATTTTGTATAGTTATTAATTTGTAAAAATTTATATAGTGCCACCTTCAAAACAAGGAAAAAAAATTTTTTGTTAACTGTATATTATTTATGCGCTGTCAAACAATTTCGGTAACTATTTCTAAAAAATTACAATAACAACTTATTATAGGTAAAAAGGTTAATCGTTTATACGCAACTCAACTTTTTTTTTCAATTAACACTCCGAGTTACAAGTGGTTAAAAGTAATATGTTTTCAATAAAAAAAGCTTTGTTCAGTCTCTGTAAGACTCTTTAATCTAAAATGCGCTCTATTTATACAGACTCAAGAATCTGCCTTAATGTTTGTACATGTAGGTAGTACGAATTTTGTCAATACAATAACAACAAGGTATTGATAAAGAATGTTAATGTAAGCTAAAACATATAATATATGTACGTAGATCAATATTTACGTATAATTGGACGTAGGTTGTACTTTACAAGTAATAATTATATTTGATACAATCGTGGTAAAAGTATGAGTTCTCTCCCGCCTTCGAATATTTTTTGTCGTAAATAGGGTGTTAATAATTTCTTAGGAGTTTTAAAATACACAATTTATGTTAAATTCCTTAAAAATAATTTTAGTATTATGAAATTATGGAATTGCCTTGCTAACAAAAAGTATCAAAGTAACAATATTTGTTTCGATGTATCGGAAAATAAATGTTGACGGCACATATATTTTTTAACAAAACATAAATAAAGGAAATGAAGACAAAATGATGATTTGAAAAAAAAAAAAAAAAAGATCTACTATGAAGTGGATTTGAACCCTCAAGTGCAAAACGATCTACGAAGCAGCATACGCTTTATTCATCTTAGCTATCCGAAGAACACGTCATATTTCTTTCGAAATCACATATGCTCATGGATATCCTCCGGAGCTTGTCCTACAGTTCACAGCAGTTAAGATGTGTAAAATTTATAAATTAGTAGTTAAAGCTGTACTGAAAACGTTTAAATATAGTTGAAGCTATATATTTTTTAAAAACATAAATGGATTTGGTAATGTTAAGAGTACGCGAGAGTTAAAAAATAATATATTGAAATCAAAAGTCTGTGCATATAATTAATAAGCATTAAGTTCCATGATTTAATTAAATAACATTTATAGATAACATTGAAGCCAGAGCGAGAGCAAGTCAGTTAAATGTACATGGCATATAGTCGGTTGCAAAGTCGAAAGACTTAAAAGAGAAAAACTCGTGTCATCGCTTGCTTTGGCTGTGCGCTTAGCTATACAGCTATATAACCGACATTCTCACTTTTCTCCTCGTAGGCGCACATTCGGCATACCCCTTCTACGCGTCTCCAAGATGTGCGCCTATATGGACATTTTCACGTGAATCCACTCCTCTTATACCCCTACCGTGCTTCTCAAATAAAAAAAAATGTGTGCCTGGTTCGGACGCTTGGCTGCGGTGTGGTGCTAGAACCACTTGAAAAAAGGGCACACTGTGTAGTATGGCAGTCAGCAATCTCACTACTAATCTCTGTCTCGGGAGATTGCTTCCCCGGAAAGCACTTAAGGCTCCCAAGGGAAGACTGGTAAGGGAATACGAATTGACAGCTCCAAGGGGACGATGCAAGGTAAGGAACGGCGGATCCGTGCGGCATTGATCTAGCTCTAGTCAATTTTGATTGCTGCCGAACATCTAGTGCCGTCACTACACATTGCTGCACAATAAGAAATTCATATCAAGTGCTCCCTTATATTCTGGTCTCGTCTTCTCATCAACAAATGATGATGAGTTCAGACAAAGGACGTAAGCTATTCCTGGTTGCCTAATGAATCCAACCAAGTGGTGGTCCTGAGTATGCTACCAGTAATGAAGGAGGACTATTTTTCTTGTGCCAAGTCTCTCTAGCGTAGTGGTTTTGCTTGGAGAAAGTTTTCCAGTGTTTTCTTAGGTTCTTGTTTTCTTGTGTCACATTTTTCCCAGTGTTAGATTTGTAGTTGGGAAGTTGAGTATTTTTCCGTATGAACAGGTGAATGACAAGCGTTGATCCCACGAAGTGGGATCATATAGTTGGTAGTTAAAAATCCCTGGCTGCTCAGTCAACCGAGAGATGACCTACCGACCGCTTTCTCAGTTATTCCTAGGGGTCTTTTTTTTCTTGTCAAAAATAAACTTTTTTTATTGGGTCTTTGATCGTGTGATGCTCTCGTGTTGCGGGCCATGCAGTAGTATTACCTGTACGTGTATAAAACATCTGTATTTTTATGAATTTTGGTTTGTTAAGAATTAAATAAAAAATCAAGCTCTAGTGCACTCTAATTCTGCATATTATTACGTATAGATCTCTTTTATTGACAATTATATATTACTCAATTCCATTCTAAACATGACATTTTACGCATTTTACTATGAATAGTGTTTTATTGTTGATTCCTACTTTAAGGTAAATTGTAAGCTTACTAGAAAGCAAAACAACTTTGTCCGACGAACGTTACAAAGATGGGTTGGAAACGTATAGGAAGCATTCCGTAAAATTAGTTAGTTGTAAGGTATTGTTTTCTTAAAAACTTTTAGAACGAAGTTCTTTATGTCGCGTTACTCGGGGGGCTGGAATTTTAAAACCGACAGATTTTTTTTTTTTGAATCAGAAATCTCTTCCTCTCAAGTTTTTCCCCTCACCCCGTCCCCCCTCACCAAGTGTTCTCTACGCACTTCCCCTCTCCTAACTATATATGTACATTTGTCAACCGTGCCGTGTTACTCTTCTGCATACCTTTACCCATCATTCCACCTCACACTCCCAAGCAATTAATTTTTTAAAAAATTTTAATTGTATTTCCCCACAGTAATTTTTCTTTCACTTTGAATTTTTTTTTCTTTTACAATTCTAAAAAAAAAAAAAAAAAAAAAAAAAAAAAAAAAAAAAAAAAAAAACATTTTCCAATAAAGAGATTTGAACCCTCAACCATCTTGCATGTGAGTCCTGTACCTTACCCACTCTGCTACGAGCGCTGCCGACTATAGAAGTCGGTTTCTTGTACTTATCGTGTAATTCGTAACTATAACATTCCATTTTTAAATGTATTCACTGATAATACATTCAATTATGAATTTGTTTTATAAATTGTGTATTTGTTTTCTAAATAATACATCTAAAAAAAAAAATTTAATTAGCATAAATATGGTTATGTAGATTAAATATAATAAGGCGCGTTATTACGCATTAAATATTTGTATTTTCATTAAACCTGAGGTTTTTTTTGCATTACAGTAATGCTAATAATTACTGTTATAAATGAAAAAAGGTAATGAAATTAAATATGGAAAAAAAAGAAACGAAATATGAAAAAATGAAATATGAAAAAAAGAAATAATGAAATTAAATGAAATTTGAACAAGTAAAATAATATATTAAAAAATAATGAAATGAAATATGAAAAAAGAAATGAAAAAAAAGAAAAAACAAAAGAATGAATATAAATAGAAAAATATAAAAAAAAGAAATAAAGGAAATACAAAAGAATGAAAAAAAAGTAATAAAATCAAATATGAAAAAAAAAGAATGATGTATGAAAAAAAAGGGAATGAAAAAAAAAAGATTAAATATGAAAATAAGAAAGAAATTAAATAAAGGAAATACAAAAAAATGAAAAAAAATGTAATAAAATGAAATATGAAAAAAATAAAATAAGAAATGAAAAAAAAAATAAATAAAACAAGAAATTAAAAAAAAAAAATAATAATAAAAAAATAAAAAAAAAACAACAACAAACCAGGGGGGATAAATGGGTCATGGGACCCACGGTAAGAACGAAGTTCTTTGAACATGACGAGTATAAAAACACAATTTCTCAGGTAACAAGGGGGTCGCCAGACCCATTGAAAGAACGAAGCTCTATAAACGTTAATACTGCATTCATGTAGTTCACTAAACAAAAACTTGAAAAACGAATAAAAAAAAAAATAAAAAAAATAGTTCAGTACTCACGATGGTTGAACTTCGTGAGAACGTCGTGCATAAATACAGTACTCACGAAGTTCAACCATCGTGAGTACTGAACTATTTTTTTTATTTTTTTTTTTTATTCGTTTTTCAAGTTTTTGTTTAGTAAACTACATGAATGCAGTATTAACGTTTATAGAGCTTCGTTCTTTCAATGGGTCTGGCGACCCCCTTGTTACCTGAGAAATTGTGTTTTTATACTCGTCATGTTCAAAGAACTTCGTTCTTACCGTGGGTCCCATGACCCATTTATCCCCCCTGGTTTGTTGTTGTTTTTTTTTTATTTTTTTATTATTTTTTTTTTTTTTTAATTTCTTGTTTTATTTATTTATTTTTTTTTTTTATTAATTTTCATGAACGTGATTAAATCAAAATAGTGAATCTTTTTAATTTATTTTTTGGCATAAAAGTTTATTTCAGGCCGTTATAAGAATTTTGAGCATTATACTCCTTATGATTTTTTATTATTTTAACAACACAGTTTTTTTTTATATTGTATTAATTTACTTATTTTATACTAAAATATTCTTTTTTTTTAAGTTAACGCTGTAATAAAAAACACGATTTATATTTTTCTTTGATTTTGTTTTATTTTGTTTTATTTTACAATTTAAATAAGCACCAAAATTGAATTAGACTTCACTGAGTCTCTAACCATTATTTAGTGCGTCTATCCTCAACTCCTCTGTCCACCATAATTGTGTCTCACTACACCTTCGTGTCACTCTTAAAAAAAGTGACCGTTGCAATGTGTGTATATATATTTCCAGTGCAAATGCTTGTTTGGTGCAGGCATCTATAATAAAATAGAAGTTCATTTTATAGCTGTATGCCGGCAAAGGAAAAGATAAATATACTATGTGTTATGTCCAGAGACTAAAGTGAGAGAGTGAAACTAAGCGTGCATACATAAGACCCTCTGCTTAAGGGGGCTCCTACGACTACTGCTGAGGTCAAAGACAAACAAAAAATAAAGTTTTGTTTTTCAATAAACAAATGTGTCTGAAAATCATTATGATATTTTTAATAACGTATGAAGTGGGAAAAATGATATTTATGTGTATAGTTTAACTTTGAACGAAGAATTAATTATTGTTTTGACCAGTCTAGTGCATACGAGGGTACAGTGGTACACCACCTGTGTTGGTGTAGTATAGCGATGTAATATATAGGTATATGGTATAAATATGTCGTGTTTGCATGCCTTTCTGCTATTACTCTACCTCTATAGTGTTTAGTATCTGTGTGTCATTAACATCATTTAGTTGATAAACAATGGATGACGGTCCTTCTAATCCACCTAAAAAAAAAGAATACCACGCACATAGAGTCTCAAGAGAATGGAGGAAAGGCAATCTCAACTTTTTGAAAACTCGCGCGATTAGGTGAACAAGTACGTCTGCTACCCACGTGACCTCCTGACCTCCCGGACACTATTTATTTATTTCCATCACAAATATCTCGCTAAAATGGTCCTTTATCCACAATTTTTTATACAGCATATTACAGAGGAAGACTTCATCTACAAAACATATGTATTCAGTCTGCTGGGACATTTAATTTAGGTTTATTATAAACGAGAACAAATTGTTTTTCACGCTGCCCCATAGGAACACGTGCTAATAGTTACAACTTTGAGCTCGGATTTCTAAAAATTTTGACCCTTTCAAAATATAATTTAGACCACCATTAAATTCAGTAGACTTTTGTTTACAAGAAATAATACATCTCTGTTTGGGGACTTTCGTGAAGGAGCCCCCTTAAAGCTAAAAAAAGTATACCGCACATGGATTTTTAACATAACATATGCAGCTATTCATCTCAATTGCTACATAAGCATCGTATAGTGCGCGGTGTATTATTGAAGGCTCGTCCTGCTCAGAAAGAGGGAGAGAGAGAGAAAGAGAGAGAGAGAGAGAGAGTATCTGACGCATTACTTGGCACTTTTTCCTCTTTAGATCAGGAGGCAGCACGATGGCCCACACCTGCATACTGTATTAATTACTTTCATCTATTTGCGTGTGTAAGTAATCTTCTGCCTATGCGCTTATATGCTTTTGAGGTCCGTTAAGAAATTCTTCTTCCGTAAAGAAAATTAAATTATTTTATTGTGTATTTATTTAAATTTCAAAATTATTACATTTGTGCTGGACGTTGACTTCTGAATTGTAAAAACTTTTTCTTTTAAGCGTACATAGTACTTGTGTTTTATTTTTCTTCAATAAGTGTTTGGCTTATAAGAAATATAAGCCAAATATATGATAGTAATGATGTAATAGGTTATCAATAGAACCGAGCTTTTTTATTTTTATTTTTGTAGCTCATAGATAGTTTTGGTAAGTTAAGTTTTTTGCCACAGTTTTTGCTTTTTTTTGTTACCCGTGCACGTTATAGAATTCACGTGCTGGTATTATTTCTTTCAGTCTTCGAATCTTTTTTTATATTTCTTTTTAAATCTATTTACTGTATTATTGTACTTTGTAAAATAGGAAAAAGTCACTTTGATTAGCAAATCCTAAATTAAGAATGTCCGCTATTAAAGGCTTTAGCAGGACTAAGAAAATTAATCGATTATACAAGAAACTTTAGGGTAGGAATACCTTTAGATGAAAATATAGATCACTTGAGTTTGCAGATCTAATGTTAAGGTGTATATCTGTATGTGTTATATAAGAGATCACTACTAACTTTTAGTTTTCTACTATTATCGAATACACAATGTTATCTTTCTTTTTTTTTATGACCATGAATTTTTCTCGATAATTTTTTTATTTATTTATTTATATACTGTTATTTTTTTGGTGATTTATTCATTTTATAAACTATAACAAAGTAGAGCATATATTATGCTCTCCGCAAAGGCACAGCATATACACGACCACGCAGATTGCACTATATCCGGTGTTCCACGACATTTATTAATATGCTTCTTTGCATGATGTATATTTTTTCTTCAAAAACAGTTATAAGAAAACATATAATAAGTAAACAAATATTTGGAGACTCAATCACACTGTGCTACCATTTTTGATAAATAACTACTACCGTCATTAAATCTTACCATTACTTTGGGACTAAAGGCTGTAGAAAGCAGCCTCACGCTCCTTCACAGGCATCGGGACCAGCAGACAGTCCAACCATTTGTTTTAGTCTTTTCGAAAAGATCTTAGAGAGAGAAAAAGAGAGATAAAATGCGTGTGCAAGTATTGAGGATTATTAACTCACTGCTGACTTCATGTGTTTATGCTTAACAGTTTGCTTCAGTGGTCACTTGAAACTTTTAAGAGCAATCAACTACATAGTCAGCCTTGTTAGGTGTTAACCTTTGTCAAGTATGATTCTTTGAAGTCTTAAAATTTTATTATTAAAAAGAAGAACAAATATGATATTAAAAAGAATGAAATGAAAAATTTATTGATTGACACACGTCATTACTGAAAGAAAGTATACACACACATGTATATATACGTATACGACACGTACACATATGTATACACATTATGATCCACAAAAATTAGCAGGGTTTTGGTCAGGTTGTCCAAAAATGATAGGAGGCAGTAGGGGTCAGTAAAGATTTGGTCAAAAATCGTAATGTGTCAAAATATGAAAAAATTGACAGATTTTAACCTTATTTTTGGGAGGGGGGAGTGGGAGAAATTAGTTGTGAAGGGTTGTATGGAATGTGTTTTCCAGCTAATTTTATTACATAGCAAGATATATTTTTCTATATTGTATAGTTGTTTATTTTATACCTTAAGATTAACTTCCCAACCATTCCCCTCCCTTATCCACGCCACCCAGGGATGGGGTCAGATTAAAATTTTTCCTCTCATGCGTTAACTTCAGAGCGCTCTGTCGAGAGACGTATTGAGAAAAGGTCGAGATTCGAGAGTCGAGACAGTAGTGTCCTCTCGACTTTATACAGTCGTTCCGTATCCTCGTTCCTCCGGGCTCAATACCTGCATGTACCGTCGGTAATGTCGATTATTCAGTGCAGCTAATTGTAACAATCAAACCGGGCATTATATATCAGTACAACAAATTTAAGTAGCTGATAAGTGATTTACAACAAATGAATAAATCAAAGAGCAACGTATGCATGCTCCTGTCGTGTAGTTTAAGCTAATAAGATTATTATTATTGCAGTTATAATATATTATTGTTATTGTTGAAAAAATTTTCAATGAAACTTTCCGGCAATTTAATTTAAAAACTTGAAGGATGCAGATGTGCTCTTTTTAAATACATTATATCAATTATTATTGTTGTTATCATCTTAACATAGTTATTATTATAATTATTCAAATATTCATCATTATTATTATTATTATTATTATTAAAATTATAATTATTATTATGCATTTTCAGTTCATTCTTTGGGGTGTATCAACACAGAAATATCCTTATCATGTACTTTGTTTATAAAAAATAAACTATATTTTAACAATCATACATAAATTCTCAGCAATTTATAAATTTTTTTTTTTTACATCACAGAATTAGCTGTCCTTGGCCAGCTCTTTGCCCTTCTTGGCCAGCTCTTTGCCCTTCTTGGCCATCTCTTTGCCCTTCCTGACCCTCTCTATCTCTTCTGTCACCTTCATTCCTTCCACCTTGATCACCTCTCTGACCACGACTACCTCTGCGTCCTCCTCTACGACCTCTCCTTTGAGTTTCACCTCTTGCTCTTCGATTTGAGAAACCTGCAATTATTATTACTTATGCTGTTAATTGCTGCATTTTTTTTATAGAAAAGTAAGTATATAATAATGTAATGCTATCACAAATACAAAAACTGTACATAATAGAGTTTATGCACTTCTCAACAGATTAGCCTTTTTAAAAAACTAATCCACATAGCAGTAAACTATATTAAATGATATGAATCAAAATGTAAACAAATAATTAAGGAACTGTTGCTATAAAAAACTGCCAAAATAATTCATCAGTCAATATCTACTACATGTAAGTAAGGAAAACTAACGGCTACATTTATACTAAACAGTATGTCTTGCATGTAAGGCAATACTAATCTATATAAGGTACCAGAGCAAAAAGTGTTATTTGAATAACAAAATTCAATTTTTATATTATTCGTTCATTCATTTTCAAACATTTTTTGATATCAAGTGTCATTATAACAACACTATATGTGAAATTGGTAGATACAACAAAAAATAATTTTAGAAGTTCTACAATTTTCGTATTTAATATATTGTCTAAAAGTGTGCTGTTTATAAACTAGATGGTATACAATGGTATTTCAGCTATTTTTGTACATTAAACCACGGTTAAGACGGTACTTTAAAGAAAACCTTATTGTTCAAAAAATTTTGATTGTGATTAGCTCTACAACTTTTGTATTTAACTCTATGTTGTGTATTTTTTTTTTTATACTGACAAAAAACCATTTTTTTGCTGTTTTCGCATATATTGTGCTCTACAAAGCGTCTGCATTGCGATCCAGGGCTAACTGTATAAGACAAAAAAATTTTATTTTAACGAGATCTACAACTTTTTCTTTGAACGCCAGAGTGTAAACTGTATGTGGAAAAATTTATTATCGATAAACTAGTTTTTTTGTCTTAGAGTACAGCACTACAAATGCTGTTTGCCCTTTTCTTGTCAATGAAACTTGTTTAAATGTATACCATCAGCTTAGACATCTAACTCAAAGTTACCAACACAATTTCAGGCCATTTGGATCATAATTACGTGAGTTAGTCGAAAAACTTTATGACGTATGCACATACTCTATCCACACGTATATCATGAGATCAACTCAGATTATCCTCATACTATACAAATTTGTTTCATACTAAAAATAGTCGATTTATAAGTGGTAACACTTTTTGCTCTAACATAATTATAACGCACTCCCATACGTTGATCGTGCCTAAAAAGAACGAGTTAAGGGTGATTTTTTTCAACAGTAACCATTATATTGTATTGTTATATTATAATGTTTACAGTTCTGACTATTCTTGAAATTTCGTTTACCTCTGCCTCTTGGAGCATTCACCCATCCTCCCCGACCGAACTGTCGAGAGCTTCGATGGCCTGAAATATTTCATTTCTTACATTATTGTTACTCAAAAAATGACAACCAATATATGGTATATGTTTATGCACTAGTTTTTTGTACATTCTTTTAGCTTTTAAATTTTTTTGTATGAATAACTTTGTCGTAAAATTTAAGTTTATTTCTGTAACCGACAAAAAACGATACTTTCACTGTACTCGTATTACTTTTGTATTATAGAAAATCTGCATTACGATCTAGAGAAAAATATATAATACAAAAAAGTTGTATCTTAAAGCGATATTAAACTCTATCTTTGAATGCGGATATGTATAATGTATGTGTAAGAAGTTACCGGGGTAAGATTTTTTTTTTTTTTTTTTTTTTGTCTAAGAGCGCTGTATTTGTTAATTCCTAAATAAATACGTACCAGAAACAAACGTCGAGGCCAAAAATGCAACATGTTGCTCCAATATATGTGACGCCATTTGCCTTGCTGCCACTCGATTCCGGTATCTCTCGTACCGTCCAGCGCGATGGGGTACTCGGGCTGCAATGATATGTGTCATAATTATGAATTCAGTTATGCGTAATTATTTCAGAGTATTTACATATATATATATATATATATATATATATATATATATATATATATATATTAGTACGTTATCTCCCTTCGTGAGCAAGTTAAGCAGAGCGTCTTCCACTTCTGATTATTTTGTAAGTGCCCGTAACGCTTTCATTTTTATTAAAAGTATGTGGTCTAAAATAAGAAAGTTGTAAAACGTTCGTCGTATTTATCTAATAAGGCTCAAACAACTTTAGCTTATTTGTTTCATGCACAAAAAAAAAAAAAAAATTATTTTTAAATGCTTCTTCAGGGATAACATGTTCATTATAAAATAAATATTTAACTTTATACATATAAATTTATACCTCTGTTTCGTCCACCTTGGTAGCCACGTCTTTGGCCTCGGCCACCGCGACCTCTATTGTTACGGTTTTCTGGAATAATAAAAAAATTTATATTATCAATGCGTTTTGTACAATGAATAATTCCAGCACATTACTCTTTTATAAATTTTTACAAGCGTGTGTATGTACATGATTTTACATGTTTCTCTATTGGCATCTAAAAGCAAGCGTGAGCGCCCCCTGGTTAAGTAAACACGAACTGCAGATGCGGTGCAGGAAATCAGCTGTTACGTGCAAATGGAGTAACAAGTTCATTAATTTACCAAACTTTAAATCATCTATGCCTAATTTCATCATAAAATTCATACGAGGACTGAGTTGAAATCTCAGTTTAATAGTTAAACAAAAAAGTGAGACTCGTGAGAGCGAACCGCCAGGGTCCGTACCATATAACTATTTTTCTGTACATCGGCCTATGTTATAACACAGGCCAGTGAAGCAAAAAAAAGTTATATGGTACGGCCCCCGCAGTATAAACGTTTTTCTGTCGGTCACTCCAGTTCTCCTAGGGTTACAATGTATATATATATATATATATATATATATATATATATATATATGAGTCAATTGATAGAACTGCAATTGCATATCATTTTTAAATGCGCAGACCGGCAGACATGACAAAAACTAGAAAAGTTTGTATAATTGTTACGTGCAAAAGAAATCTGTTGTACTTAAGTTTTCTAGAGAGCTTTCTTCATTTCTAAATTCAATTGTAAATTTATGTAGAACTTTGTAAAGTTTGTTTACAAAAAAAAAAAATAACCTGAATTTAGACATATACATCTATACTATAACCCTAGGAGAACTGGAGTGACCGACAGAAAAACGTTTATGCTGCTGACGGTTTGCTCTCACGAGTCTCACTTTTTTGTTCTTCGTTTTCACAGCTGATTTCCTGCACCGCATCTGCAGTTCGTGTTTACTTAATCAGGGGGCGCTCACGCTTGCTTTCAGATGCCAATACATCTTACATGATTTTGAATGCTCTCAAAAATGCTCGTAATTCAGCTTGAGAATTCCAAATAAGGCGTTTTGTTTTCTACAAAGGTCGAGGATGTTTCAGGAATTTTTTGTATTTCTCTATTCTTATATGCCATTAATACAGACTCGCAAATTTAAATATTCTATCTCCCTGAAATCGACTGGGAAGGTGATAGGTTAAAATATACCTGTTTTATATATAATATCGTGCAAGGGCGAAGTTTAATTTTCATTTAGAGGGTCCCAATCTCGATTTTCGACGAATATATAAGAGCCTGTAACGTTCCCCTTTTTGCTAAAATCCCTTAACGCTATCCGATAACGATATAAAATGCATTGAAGCTTCGTTAAATTTTGGATCATCGACTCAGGCAGTGACTTGTACGAATGTTAATTGTAAAAACATGATATAAACGTAAGAATTAAATCAAGTTCTCATAGAGATGAGCCCTTTCATAATCGGATTTTATAAGAGCCCGTAATGCTCCTATTTTTCAGAATCAATATAAGAAAGTTTTCGTACAAAATTTTTCTTGGATAAATATAGCAGGGCTCGAAAGATTTCAGCTCATTTTGGTCACGGACAATAACAAAAAATTCGACAGTTACAAACCCATTTTAAGTGTTTATCCATTCTGGCCCTTGAGATATACCGGATTTTGTAGAACGACCCACATATATTGAGAACATCCGTAGCTCTTACAAATAATTAAAACCATAAACGAGGAATGAGGGTTTTTGTATACTAATACATAGAAAGTATTTTTTATTTCTTACCATTTTCATTTTGGCCATTACGGTTGCCGTTGATGTTGCCACCAGCGACATTCCCATGACCTTGGTCATTGATGGGTACACCATTGTTATTGCCTACAATTAATATTTTCGATGACGTATTAGCAAATGTACATTAAATCAGTAAATGTGTTTAATTATCTAGATCAAGTACTTTACCATCATGAGGAGCACCTTGACCAAAGTCGATTAAGTTTGATCCATTCATCATTGTCTTAGAAAAAACAAAAAATATTATTTTGTAAACCTCCACTGTTTTTTTGTTTTAATAAACGAAGTGAAATAATTAAAAAAAAAAAAAAAAAAAAAAAAAAAAATTATCGAGTTACACTTTCAATATAAAAATTTCCATAAAGAAATTATTTGCGGTATACTAACAAATATTACCGGTAATTTTGTAAAGAATATTTTTTTGGTTTTGTGTCAGAGTAATAATAATTTTCAAGACAGGTTACAAATGCGTCATTTCATACGTGAACGATTACCGCACATATTAAATTAATACGTTAAAATCATGTTCATCACCTTTTATTAATTCAGTAATTAATATACTGCTAAATGACTGTCAGTTTTAATTGTTTGTAAAAACCTTTTCAATTACATGATACAGGAGTTAAGATAGGTGATCCGTTGGGGGTGAGGCGGGAAAATGACATATACGAAAGTATTTAACATTTTCCATGATAAAACTCTATATGCAGAGCTCCTTTTGATGCATACGTTCAATAGTTGCATTGGCCCAGTATAAACAGCAAGGATGGGTATAAGAGGAAAAAAGGAAAGGATTTGAACACGTTTCGTCCTAGATCGTTGGCGGAACTCATCAGTGTGGCTGTGCCAAGGATCTTAGCCACAGACGCCGGTGTCGCAGGATGGAATTTTTGCGTATAATATGTCAATGCATGTGAATGTCTATCATACACAAAAATTCCATCCTGCGACACCGGCGTCTGTGGCTAAGATCCTTGGCACAGCCACACTAATGAGTTCCGCCAACGATCTAGGACGAAACGTGTTCAAATCCTTTCCTTTTTTCCTCTTATACCCATCCTTGCTGTGTATACTGGGCCAAAGCAACTATTCAACGTATGCATCAAAAGGAGCTCTGCATATAGAGTTTTATCATGGAAAATGTTAAATACTTTCGTATATGTCATTTTCCCGCCTCACCCCCCACGGATCACCTATCTTAACTCCTATATCATATGACAGTGGAGGGTGCTTTAACTAATAAAATGTAGTAATACTTTTCAATTACAGTTTTAATGTGGTTATTACATAAATCATATTACTCAATAAACTAATTGAATTGTTCTGCTTTTCTACTAATGAATTCTCAGTTATTACTATTGGTATCTTTTCTTTGCAATTGGTAAGGTCTGACGGTCGTACCTGTATGTATATTTAGGTTGAAATAGTCAGTACTTACTAAAAAATAATGTAAGTTACAAGCTTTAGCGATGCGGTATTAGAAGTCTTCACTTCTTACTACATTTGTAATTGTAATTGTATCGTTCATTGAATTTAAATATAATCTAAGTATAAATGCGGGACCGTACATCATAACTGATCATAACACATTGGCCTACAGCATTTCTACTTTGTACCATCCCCATGACAAGTACAATATATTTTTAATACAATTGAAATTTACTGTGCTTTATGATGTAAGTGCACAGTATTTATATGGAGTTTTTAACGATAGCTCTAATCAAAGCACTAACGGTAGCTATAACTTTTTTTTAAGGTTCATTCAAGATAGATAATACAATAATTTGTTCCTAATACATGCACCCACTGTGTGTGTGTGTGTACGCGCGCGCGCGTGTAAGAGTGATTGTCTATGTATACCGAGCCTGACTAATGAGTGGTGCTGTACTTAAAATGTGGACTAATATTTCCATTGTTTTATCAGGTTGGCTGGGGAATTCACTAGCATCTGAGCATTGACGACTACTATTACGGTTTCGAGGGTAAAATATTTAAATACAGTATATTTCTGTGTAATATAACAGCAAATTATTTTAAAAGTTATAAATTTCGTCCGAAATGTTACAGTCTTATAGTTTTATGCAATATAAGTTTACGGAGCGGTTGTTAAAAAATGTCAAAAATTTTTGTTGTAGGTATAATATGTTAGTCTTGTGTAACATAACGTCAAAAGTGATGAATTTATTTACCCATATTCAAGATGTGCGATAAATGACTTGATATATGTGTCCATTCAAGATGTTTCCTTCAGCCGTTTAACTCTGTTATAATATTCTGAGGGACGCAAAGAAAGTTCGGTCGTAGCGAATTACTTATGTTCGTTTGAGAAAGCATATTTTTTCACACGGACTCCTGTTTCACATGTGATGATTACTTAACATTTGATTTTTTTATTTGACCATGATTCTCAATTTTCTAAGCTTTTGATAAAATTTATGCAAAGTCCTTTACGAAATTAATTGAATTTACAAACATTTAGTTCATTTCTTCAGCAATGTCTAGTACTATTCTGTTAATGTATGTTAAAGTTGTAATAATGCTGAGAGACAAAATTAAATAACGATATTTACATGTTACTATTTTTTGGTAACAGATACCATTACAAATACTTATACAATTATTATTCAATACATAAAACAGTGCAAACGCTGTATAACACACGTATATTATAGTATGGTAGAATGAGTTACAATTCATATCGGTATCCCGAAAATTCTGACTAGCTCGGAAAAATTAGTGTAGTAGTTTTAATGTATAGTAACAAATTAACGAAAAATTGTACAAGTAGAAATGTCAGCAAGAGCTCCAAAAAAATGGCAAAAATGGCCAAAACATGTTTTTCGCGTCTAGAAGAAAACCGAAGAATCACCCATAAGAAAGTGTTGTATGCAGTACATGTGCAATTTTACGACGAAAAAAAACTGCCACGTTGGGTTCAATAGGTTTAGCCGTTTTTTCGCAAATCTCAAAAAACTGCTTTTTTTAGTCATTTTGTAGGAACTTAATAACTCGCGTTCTGTACAATAGTTACAGCTGAATTTTGGTCACAAGGCAGACATTATTGTTTTTAAAATACACACGAAGTTTCAGCTTGATCGGTTTTAAATGTCTCGCGAACCGCAGCGAAAAACGAAAAAAGGTTCTTTTCGAAAAATGGACATAAAAAAATTGTTAGCCAACATAGGTACATTTTTTAAATGTATTTCGCTTCGTTTAAAACTATCTAATATGCCATTTATTTTTACCACTTTGAAGTATATTACAAATTAAATGCAAAACAAGTACTTTTTCATTATGAGCGCACTCGATCAAAACATGCATGCGGGAAGTGGGCGTGGCCTCCAGCGGCGGGTCGCCGAGCTGCCGATTCCACTGACTGAAGAGCAAAAAGCCGTTTTTTGCAATCGATGTTTAAGGTACTTCTAATTAGTAAAAACAAATGGCGTTCTACTACCTTAAGAGATTGATTGCAACGGACAATGTGACACAGGTTGAAAGGATTTTTCGGCGGAAGGTAAGAAGAACCCGTGTTGTATTAAAAAAAAAAAATGTCCAGTTCTCACTAACATTACGTACTATTGTGTAGGTACAATTCAGTATGAACACGGTAAAAAATTATTCGTAAATTATCTAGCTGCGTGTACATTGAAAAATACTAAGAAATAGAAAAAAAAATTTTCTTTTCGTTGCATGCCATGCTTATTAAATAATACAAATTACTTTCAAGGAGTCATAGTATATTAGATTACGCAAAGCAAGATTCACGTGATTCGTAAAATAAAGTTGTAATTTTCTAATTTATCAATATGCATCAATTACGAATGTAACAATATTAATAATGACTCAACTTTAAAACATTGTTAATCGTAACTAACAATAACACATATTCCACACTTGTATAAAGATAGTATCGAAACAATATAACCATCTGTTTTGCGTAAACGTTCTTTTTTTTCTGCGGTCGGCATTATAATGTTATATTGTGCATGCACCATTAGAATACAACCACTGCATTTACTCACATTTGGTACCGGTTTTATCAATAACTGAAAATTTTTTAAGGAGGTTATCGTAATATTTTATTCTTTATAGAATTTTCTTAAAAAAATATGAGACCCTTATATCATCACTACACATAACATATTAAAATTTCAGAGAAACTAACTTCGTTTTTCTTGAGAAAATTAACTTTTCCAGTTACACACGAGCTCTTATAGATAGGTAGTCGCGTGGTCGATGCCAAAGATACGTATTCCCATATAACTTGTTTAATTTTATACATATTTTTGTAAAAAAATAATACGTTGAAGCTGACTGTATTAAAGAGTACTGTTCCAAATTTAAGAAGGCCTATTTTCATAGTTTATGAGGTGTTGTGATGTAAAGTAGCATATTTTGCTACAAATTTGACATAAACGAAGCAAAAGGATTACGAGACCAGAATTGCACATGTGCAAGTACCGTCACTGATAAAAATTTTACGTTTCGGTAAGAGCGGGATGTATAGTCCGATCGGATCTCGGCGCACCAAACTTGTAACGCGTATTGTACCACGACAACCTCCTTAAAAAAGTGTACTGGATTTTAGAAACTTTTATTATAGCCGTCATTAATAGTAACTTAAGACTAGTTTGTATTGATTTGACTTTGACGTTTGTTATTACTGCAACATTTTGTTAGTCATTAACATCACACTTTACAGTAGGCTTTGTAGACGCTGTTGTATCTCAAGAAACAGTAAGAAATACTATGATTTTTCAGACAGACAAAGTACTCTTTAACAAATGATTTTCGATCTCATGTAAGGTTCTTTATGTTCATATTAACGAATACAATTTTTTTTCTACACTAGTTATTAGTTACGAAAAAGACTAGTATTACACAGCAATAAGCGGCCATGGCACAGTTGGTTAGGTGCTAATCTGAGACATAACTATGCTCGTTGAGCGAAGGTTCGACTCCCGGTCAGGTTTAATTTTGAAAAAATTAATTCGGCTGAGTCGTCGCGGGTATACACATCATAGAGGCCCTGGGTTTGGGGATTGAGCAGGGATAGTTTAAATGGTTGGAAAGAGGGGATATGGTGGAAAGAAACGTTAGTAGTCGGGGTTCATTGGGGACAGGTTGAGACATAATTTATAAAGTTGGATAGAATATAGATGATTGAATGAAGGTTTACTGGTAGGTGGGTTTAATTTAACGAACAACACCTCACACACTAACGTGGTACGGTGTTTCTGTTGAAATGGGGCTATAATAGTTTATAAAACATGTTGATCTATGTATTTTACGTGCCAGCGACTGAAAAGTAGTTCCATTTTGTCCACGTAGCGACTCGAAGGAACTACTTTCTGGCTGTAGCAGCGCGTAAAAAAAAAAAAAAAAAAAAAGCACCACGACCTGTAGTAAAGAAGCCTCAGATCGTCCGATGATACATCGACAATCTGAGACTTTATTTATTGGTCTAGGTGCATAATAAACTATTACTTTCCTTAGTGTTCTAATAACATATTTGTGCTATTAACTGTGGATTGTACGACCATTATTCTTAATATTCATCATTCTCATATGTTAATCAGTCTTGATATGTTATGCAAGACTGTAAAGGATTTTTTGGCCTTGAAAACATCTGTAACATACTCTGTACTACATAAATGATGTATGCACTTATATAATAGAGTATAGGAGTGTGGCCATGTTACAATACTTTACACATAATATACCTGCGTCCACATGTCTAATATCTCATGACGTCATCATAAAGGTACAAACAACTGGTTTCTAACTGAATTAATTCATTAATTATTTATAGAAACATTGATATGAACATGCGTATTTTGTTAATGAATTGTTAAACCCCTTGAGGATAGTGGTGTTTAAAAACAAATTATCCATTTTCGGACATTACAAGACAATATTGTATTACATATTGCTGTATGTTACAAGATTTTAAACTGTCTAGAAATTGTTGAATTCTTATTTGTTGCTAAATGCTCCAAATATCATAAAAATAGTGTGTAAAACGCAGGTACATTACGTACGTCGCAGATAGTTAGTACGTCAATCGATTTCATAGATTTCATGCCAGGTAATCTAATGTAAATTAGATTAGAAAATATGTGCTTCCATACATTGAAGTACATTTTATTTACTTAAGACTATTACCAGCAGGAAATACATGATCGAAAGCGTGGCTCTACTTCGTATCAGCTTTATAAATATTTGTAATATAAAATATTACTCATTAAGCATTATTTATGTTTTTGGTCGTTCTCTTTTGTAATATATAGCAAGAATTATTGAGTTTTATAATACCACAAGTACATGTGTTTTCGTCGGAGCCATGTTGCTGGTTCGTTAGTAGCATGCAGAAAGGTACTAGCACTGTAATACCACATAATTTTCAAATAGGTTAGTATGTTTTATTTCTTACGGAACTGTATGCAGTATCCTTCGCTAATGTGATAAAACCAGTGCTTCGATTTTTCATAAAAGCTTTACTTTGAGTGATTTTGTCACAATATAATTAATGTGTGACGTCCAGCAATTTCATATAAATATGCATCAGGACAAGATACAATATATTTATTAAAAATTGCACTAAAAATTTAAGACCATTAGAACCGTTAATGAAGTTCAAGTTAGTTGGTTTAGAATGGAACAATATTGGATAGTACTTTCAAATTGTTGTGGTGGTTTCTCTGATAACTGAATGCTTTCAATACTTTGTATACTCTCTAAGTATTCGATGTTTTTATCAAAATCATTACAAACAATCGTTTTTTCAATATTTCTCTCTGATGCAGAAATTAATGTATCAAAAATCCATTTTCGAGTTTTAATCATATCACTCTCTGTAAATGCTATTGGTGTGCCTTTGCAAACAATGTATGTCCACACACATAAATGAATTCCACAATTAACACCTACTCCTCTGTCTGATCTTTGGGATGGCACATCTTTTGGTTCGTACAACGTCCATTCAGCCCAATTGCATTGTGGCATATTAGCCATTTGCAATATTTTTTGAATAAAGCTACATAGCTTTTGTAGAGTAGGTTTTTCAATACTACCATGCAAAGAGTTTATATATATTATTTCTTTAGTCTGAAATGATACTATTATTAATGTCCAATGTTCATATTCTCCTTTAGGTATCAACCACAATTGATGAGACCAGGCTAAATGTTTTTGCGCCCATCTAATGTAACCAGTAGTTCCATTATGATTCTGTAACCACACAAAAAAATGAGTTTCAAATATCAATGGTTCTTTATTACTTTTTTCATAATCACAAATTCTTAAAAATGCATTAATTATATTGTCATCGACCATTTCGTCCGGAAGTAAGGTTTTCAGTGCATCTTTGTTGATGAGTATTCCAGATACGTAAAATGAAAGTTGTTGCCAATAAGGAGGATACTGATTTATATTTGTGTTGGTCCAAGGCAACATACATTTGGAAGAATCTTTCATTATAATTAGTGTCTTATCCAACATATTTATGGCATCACTTTTAGAGTTACCCGGTATGCTTTCTACAACCATAGACATACACTGTTCATCAGAAAATGATAGAGTCCGTTTAAGAGTAGGCGTGTCCTGTGGTATACCGTCTATCACATTAAACTTTCTGTCTTCTAATTTGACTGTGGTCTTCGATAAATTTATGTTAAGCATTGCTTCATCACTTAAGTTTATATACGTTTCGCCACACATAAAATCATTACATACATTTTTATGCAGCTCGGCACTGCCGTTCTGTGTGTCTGCAACCACGTCATTGCTTCGAGGTACCTTTGTTATTATACTTTCATATTCAGAAATGTGTTTTTTCTCTAACTTGAACTTCCTTTTTGCACTTTTTTTAAACATCACATCATATTCTTTAGCTTTTGAGATATCTTTTTCTGTTAATTTTAAAACTCCATATGAAACTTCCGTTTTTACAGCTTTCTTCGTACTACTTCTGTCGCGGAGTCGCACAGATTTCCACATTGTCTTTGTCATGTCCTCTGACGGTTGGAAAACAGACGACCCACCTTGGTCTTTCACATAGTAAGCAGCAAGCATTGAGGCTCGTATACTTTGAAAGCATAACCGACCCCTTAGGATATTTTTTAATAGATTAAATTTACTCCAAACTCTTTCTGGAGTCGCATTAGAGTTAGGTATGGACAGAACATTTAAAGCAAATTCTGCCATATTAATAAATAATGACTCTCCTTTGTCATCTTTCTCATCTTTAATTAAGAACCAAAATTCATCAGCATTAACCACCATACTTAGCTTAGTCGTCATGTCTTCTGAAAAATTATAAGTAGCCAAATTTACCCATTCATCATTAATTTTTTTTTTTAATTCTTCATCCTCATAGTTAATTGCATTGCGGTAAGTATTAAAGACATAATTTAAGTTCGGACAGACCTTTTCATGAAAATGAGTACTCAATGCATTTTCAGGGTTGAAACAAACTACATGCACATTTTTCGGGTCATCTAAGTTCAACCTTTTTTTCATTTGCATGCACAAATCAATGTAACAATCTCTGAACTGTTGCATTAACTGTAATTTATCTTCTTTGCAGTGTACATGTGCGTCAATGAACTTAGAGGTTATGTCTCCACAAGTTAATGAGTCAATATTTTTGTACTCCATTTCGAGTTCAGGATTAATTTCAGACAATCGTAATTTACCTACAAAGTCATTAATGTAGGACTCATTCATGTAAAATTTTAATATTTTGATATAAAGTGTGATCATGATGTCTCTATCTTTCGGAACTATTGGAGCAACTGCTTGTAACATTACATTAATGTCGGTTAAATCTTGCAATACTTCAAACATAAACGCACACTTTACTTTCAGCAAAGGGTCAGTTAACATATTAAAAATGTTTAACGGACACTTGTCGGAATCGGCTGCTACGGTAGTTTTATAATACACTACTTCATTTGCAAAAAAAAATTCCAAAACTGGCCACCTCTCAAGCAGTCTTCCGAGACACTGGTACGATGTCAACCATCTCATATCGTTGGGCGTGAGAATCGTTAGTTTCCCGACACCAAGTTTTTCCTGCAGAATTTCCCATCTCTTAGATCTGGCTCCACTGTTGATGTAATTATTTATAACCGATGACAAGTTTAGAACTTCTGAATTAAAGTTTTCCATGGCATTGCGAGCGCATAAATGTTCAGTATGGCACTTACATTTAACCAGAGCAATATTTTCTGATACCTCTTGAAATCTTGTTGCAACCGAATTGCATCTGCCCATCATTACATTGGCACCATCAGAACAAAATGCTATAATGTTTTTCAGAGGTATACCAGCATCAACAAAGCTTGTTTCAATTTTATCGAATAATGTTTGCGCATCAGCTTTACTATTTTCATTATCATAAACTGGAACAATATCCCATAATGTGTCAACAATTTTTTTTTTATTTTTGTCAGGAAATCGAACTGTTATGCATAAGTGTGATTCGATCGTCCGGTCAGTTGATTCATCAACTTGAACAGCAAACTTTATATTTTTTAAAACATCAATTAAAGTTTTTTGTTGGAAAGGAGCTATAACCGTTTTAACAATATCTGATAATTCGTGTCTGTTTTCATCCGGTAAATCTAGCATAATCTTTGAATCGTTAGCTATATTCTTAAAGTTTTGGACAATTTTTTCAGCTAGCAAAAATGGGATGTTTAAGTCAACACACATCGCAGCAATTTTGATTTTAGCAATCGCTGCTTCAGCATTAAAATTTTTTGGCTGTACACCTTTAGCTGTTAGATGTGTCTTTGACTTAAAATGGTTACCAATTGTTGATTTTTTATCTTGAATAATACTACCACAACAAGAGCAAAATACATTACAGCTGTCAACCTTACTTATGTATTGTACGTATTCTCTTTGATATTCTTCTTGTTCATGTGGTTGCAAGCACGTGCTGTTTGTGACACATTCTTCGACCACCTCCATACTTTGAGTATGGTCTTCGTTGATGGCAATTTCAAGTGCAGGATACAATTTTAAATAGTTATTTGTATCATTAGGCGATTCATTGCTGCCATCAACTTGCATTTTTGCATCTTCGCTTTGTTCAAACATTTTAATTGCTTGATTCGATAAAGTACATTTACTTCGAAGATGTGTGTCAGCATCAGCCACCATTTGATTGTTTTCTTCCGAAATATCTTTCTCAAAGGAATCATTCATTAAGATTTCCTCGTTAACCGGTTTCTTGGTAGAAGTTTTAGGTAGAATTAAATTTTTAATATTTTTTATATGGGTTTGTGATTTAAAATGCCGGAGAAACCCACACGTATCCGAGTACAGAGGAATTTCGCAAAAGCGACAGTAAGAGTCATCAGTATTAGATAAGTCAGGATGTTTTATTATAACATCGGCAAATCTGGGATCAGTTGCCCAACGGGGATTGTACTTCGGCATATTAACAGTTATCGTTGCAAATAATATGTAAGCGTTCTTGGTATTTACACGTTGTACAAAAATTTGTGGAGCTATTAGTTACCCTATATTTGTTTGGAATAATGTTAATCAGATAGGCTATGAATTTATTAAAAAATTAATGTACAGTGTACAATAATTTATTGAGCCAAATTATATAAAAATGAACGCTTCTGTATTTAGATGTTCATCCAAGGGCGCTGGAAAAAAAACCTATTTTTATTTTTAACGCTTAAAACAATACAAAAAAGTTGTCATCTGCATTCCTTCCTAGACCTCAAATCAGGTGAGTGACCTAAGCGTGAATTTTTGTATTAAAATATCTTTAGAGCCTCTCGCGACAAGTTATCTGTTCATTTGGTACATAAAACATTGTAACATTTACAATTTTCTTTGTTTTGTGAATCAATTGCCAGAAAGATTTATTTTTATACACGGTATTTTTCAATTACATTCTGTAGTGAAATGACCAATTTTTTCTCTACTGGAAAACATAAAATTCAAAATCCTTGGAGAAATGGACTATTAGTCACCAATTAGATGTTTTATTACAACAATATCAAGAACGTTACCCCATATCTCAATAAAATTTTGATCACCCACATTTAGCAGGGATACTAGCTTATAAATTAAGTTTCAACACAATTAAAAAAAAATTCTTTTTTGCTACAAATATCGTAAGAAGGTAAAACTTGAAATCTTCAAAGAGTGATAAATAAATTATTAGGATCAAAATAGGTCCAGAGGGCCTACTGAAACAAATTGTAAGTATGCATTTTTGAAGAAAGTACCCAATAGAAACAATTTTTCTAACGTTAATATTGAAAAAATTGTGAAAGTGCAATTTATATGGAAAAGGGCAACGGTACTTGTTAATAGTAATAGTAATATTGAAATACTACTGTATTCAACCACCTTATGTAATAAAATAATTAACGTTATATATATATATATATGTATATATATATATATATATATATATATATAGTGCTTTTTTTAGACCCGGAGTCAGCAACCCCCCTTTCACACCCTTAAACAATAGTGAAGAAACAAATAATATCACTACTGACAGACTTGGGCAAAGTCGTATTTATTATTTGAAAAAAAAAGATACTATTTTATTTGGAAAAAAATTACTGTTTTATTAATTGAATAAAAATTTTTTAAAAATAAAGTTACAATTTCTTGAAACTTTCATTACAGTATTTGAAATTATTTTATAAAATACTGGTGTTTTAGTTCAAATATTTAAAATATATTAACTAAAATTTTAAAAATTTAAATAGTTCATTTTAAATACAACATTTACAATAAAATGTTTTAAATACAAAAAACTTGAACTACAATTGTATTTGGTCAATGTACTTTTAAATAATGTAGTTGAAATACAAATGTATTTGATGAAACTATTTTAATTTATTTAATGAAATACATATGTATTTTTAATTATTCACTACAAACACAATTGTATTTAAAAATTTTTATTTAAAACACTTCATAAATTAATTGTATTTCAAATATTTTAATTTAATACTTGACTCAATATATTTGTATGTGATGAAGTAATTAAAATAAATGAGTCAAATTCAAGTATAATATTTCAACGTGTTTGAATTGAAAACAGAGTTGTCCACGACAAATTGCGTTACCATGAAATTCGAAGTTTACATTTTTGTCTTATTCTATGGCCATACTAAACGTAATATGTTATTATAATGATTCAAAGCAAAATCAACACTATCATATCATGTCAATTAGTATTACCCACACCGAACCATACAAAGGTGAATTCATAAGATATATATTGTGTGTGTGTGCGGTGTGTAGTTTTTCTGTTCTCGTCATACTCATAATCTTCGCATCTAAGATTAAGTCTTACGTAATATTAAAACACATACATGTATTACTACACAATAATTTTGGGTTTTCAGTCATAAGGATAAATATTTATGATTTTTTATTTTTATATTCAATTTTTGCCTTGAGATCATTATATGGCGCTTTTAAGCCGAAAATTGCTCGGAAAATTGGATGAAGCTACTTCTAGTTCTGGAAGTTTTGTGTTCTGTAAAAATAAAATTCTGGTACCTGGTGAGACATCATTCAATTAAAAAATCTCTATCAACCTCAGGGTTTATACATACATAAATTATTAAAATTATGTACGAAGACGCTACGCATTCGCCAGGAGAATGTGTTGTAAGAGAGAAAATCACTCGGGAACAACCCATACTGGAGCGATCTAGAAACGCTTTGATTTCATACATTTGTACTTAAAATACACTATTTAAATACATTTTGCAATACAATTGTATTTTATCAAATTATTTCAAATACTTTATCAAATACAATTGTATCTGAAACAATGTATTTCAAATAAAAATGTATTTCGTACAATTTATTTTAAATACAGTAATCGAAATACTTTTCATTCAAATATTGTATTTAATATTAATCGTATTTAAATACAAATATATTTAAAATACAAACATATTTGATGTTTTTATTTTAAATAAAATAGTTTAAATATTGTATTTGAAATAAAAATAATAAATATTCTTTTAAGAAATTTTTAATAATTGAAATATTTTATTTGAAATAAATTATTTATTTAAGTATTTTGTTTGAATTACTATTTTAAATATAATTATAAATAGAGTATTCAGTCAAGATATTTTATTGAAATGAAGTAATTAAATTTTTGGATAACTTGAATTAAAGCTGAAATAAAGTATTTCAGAGTATTTTAACTCTATCAAATAGTGCCCATCTCTGACTACTGATATTACGTATAGTAAAAATAAATTTAACAGATTGGAAATAAAAAGTAGGTCAAGGGCTATGCTGTTCATATATTTATTAATATCTAGGCAACGAAATTTGAGTATAAACACACTACTTCTTCTTTTGACGTTACTTTCAGCAAATTTTGACTTAAAAAGGACTTCCTATTGAGTAGTCGGAACGACATCATCTACATATTGATAAATATATGAACAGTTTAGCTCTTGACTTCTCTTGCTGGTTTTCGATGCTTTGTTTTTGAAAAATTTGGAAGCTATAATAAACGACAAAAATGTGAGAATAAACATAACATTATTGTAATTGATGGTTTTGGTAGGAAGGGTGACACTTTTTTATATAAAACTTGATAGTTTTATTACAACCGACGGACAAATTTTGACTATGGCATGGACTTCCATTGCATCAATATTACTATCTAAGTGAATGACAATTGATCAAACGTTGTAATTACTATTACAATTGAATAATATTAAAATTCCATTCTAGAGAGTACAATCTGGGAAGATAAAATGTTCAGAGAGTTTATTTAATTATTTGGGATGGCGCTTTAATGATTCCAGAAAAGGCCTTTTCAATAGATAATTAAATTATGCAACTGTAATAAACCTTTTGAAACAAACATTGTTGTAGACTTTTTTTTGTCAAATTCTATCTGTAAATTTGAAGGGTAACGGAAGTAGAATAATTTTAAGAACAATAAAATTTGTACGTAAATGGTCATCATGGAAAATATTACAATCAAGAGATAATCTTCGTTTTAATGACGCTAAATTTTCAAAACTATTATGAACAAGTGGCTATATTTATGAAAATAGTTGGATCCTGAATTTAAGGTATGACCAATCTACGCTTTGCCAGAGCAGAAAAAGTAATTTTTCACTATACTAATAGAATTGTAGCTTTAGATCATTCTTACAGTTTGACATCATATCCAAGAGAATTTTATATTGTTTCACGAAATATGAAATAATGAAATAGTATTGCGTATCACAAATCAAATATTCAACCATTTTAATACTCTTTGTGTTGTATTCTATGTTACGACGATACTATAGAAACTTAAACAAGTACATATTAATAACCTTACTAAGCTTAAGTATATTTTAATAACGTGTACAAGTTTTATATCAAATATTTAATCCGCGAATGACACGTACAAAGTTATATACTGTAAAACGATATTTTCGGTATTTGAAAACGATTACTTCGTTTACAGTGGAAAGGACGACAATATTTCAAAAATGATAAGTTCAAAGCAATGTATTTTCACGAGAACTATAATTGTAGTATTAAAAATTTAACTCAAAACTGTAATGTAGAAAAGTTAAATGCTGTAAAACAAGATTTTGACCGGTTTGAAACAATTTGTACCAATTATAGTATTAAGACGGTTCTATGGAGTAAAAGTTTCTGCTTAAAATGGTGTCATTTTAATGAGCTTTACAAGTTTTGTATTGAGATTTCTTCTATCCAGGTACAAAAAACGATGTTTTCTTTGTTTTTACATCGATTTTCCATTACAAAGCATTGACATTGCATAACAGAATAAAATGAGTAATACCAAAAAACTGTATTTTGTTGTGATCTTCAATTTTATCTTTAAACACATGGTTTAAAATGAGTATGTTTAAACTCAGAGCCAAAAAACCTTCATTTTTATTCGAGTGCTACAGTAAAAATGCTGACAAACTTCTTTTCTATGCTGACAACAGTCCGAATGCAATACATCTGCTTTACCATTGAACTCAAAGTTACATACAAAGTTTGAGCAAATTTTAATAACAACTACTGAAGGTAGTCGGAAAACTTGGTTATATGCGTTCATACATACATTCATACACACATACATAGATGCGTACATACATATATACATACATACATACAAACATACGTAACATAAATACATACGTACATACATAGAGGAAGGTGCCCTATAGTGGGTATAATAACGTTTAGGGCCCAGAAAATGTAGTATTTGAATGATGATAATAATAAATTCTTTTTTTTTTTTTTTGATACATAGCACATAGAACTTTAATTGTTAACCAGATTATTTCTAATTGATGTTTTAAATTTAAAAAATGTATATTTTCATTTCATCTCAATCTATTGTAATTGAAACATATTGATTTGCACTTGAAAACGATAACTACGAAGAAAATGGATTAAAAATATCTAAGCATATTTTTCGTTAGAAAATGCAACAAAATGTGATCTCTCAATATTTACATCTTCGTATTTTGACGAGACTGATTGATTGTAATATAAGGCAACATCATTCATTATTTAAAGAGATTAGTAGAATAGATATCGTTTTTAATAGTTCTAGTTTTCTATTACGTATACTTTGAAACACAAATTTCAATAATACTTCTAATCATTTGCATTATTAGATTCTGTAATGCGACATCTACAGAAAAATGGTTTTGTTTCTTATTATTTTATTATTATTATTATTATTACTATTATTATTATGATTATTATTATTAATATTATAATTATTATTATCGTTATTATTATATTTCACGTTATTTAACACGATTTTATTACAAAGGGGCAAGTTTCTCGCAAATGTTATAAAATAAAATAATACATGTATATAGACTAATGAAGTACAGTGTAATACACAAAATTCAAACAATAAATATGTACATTTCTATTTGATATATTACATCGCATGACTCTTCTTTAAAGGTACAGTGGGGGAGGGAGGCTTGCGCGAGACACCCCACTTGTAAATATATATAATCGGCTGCTACCTAGTTGTACAGTAACAAAACATAATTTTTATCATTTTGAGGAATATCCGATGTTTCTTTGTAATGAAACATTCTTAGCATTGAGATCACCCTGTGGAGCTGAGGTCTAAGTTTGAATGCAGATATCCTAAAGCTATGAAATATTCGAAGAAAAAAAACAGAACATGCTCTTTATAAAACCAGTATCTTCAAATTTGATTTCTAATTATTCTGATGACTAATCATACGTCTTGAAGTATTTTTTTTTTATAATAGAAATGTAGAACCCCAATAATAATGGACTGTAATTAGTATGCTTACAACAATAATAACCAAATGATTACTGTCCCACAGCCTTACTAAACTACTACTCTTTATCGCTTATTTGAGGGACGAATGTGCTACATTGTCTCTGGGGTAAAAAATGTCATTAACTTATCATACAAAACTATTTTGACATTGTCTGAGTGTTGGCCACGCTGGCATTATGTACCCTTCCCGTAAATCCTGTCTTTAAAAAATGATGGGTCACACGATGAAGCCTGTTTATTCGTTGTGTGATTGGCTGATACTAATCAAGCACAGGTAGATTTGAAAATGAGATATTGAAAAATCAGTGAAAAGTCATATAAATTTGTAGGTTGATGAAGATTATAATATTACGTGTTCCAACAAAGGTATAATTGTTGTATTTTTTTTTTTAATATGGAAAATAAATGTTTGATTACGTTTCGGGGGTTGACGCGCGGAGCGCGCAGAGGGCACAGCTCCTAGTAGTTGACAATTCTAAAAATTAGATTTATTCTTTGTAAAAACTAATTTTTATATAGGTTACAATATTCTTAGGTATAAACAGATGTGGGGCGTGTAACGTCATCTTTTCTTGTGTCGCGTACAACAATCGAATCTCTCAGGTTTTCAGATCACATAGAATTATTAAAAATCACTCTGTAAAATATGTAACATAGGATAAACGTATTTTCACCTTAGCTTTGAGATGGTGTTATAAATTTTTTATAAACGACATCACATTGAAAAAACATAACCTTTTATAACTCAAAAATGACGTTTTGTACTCTTTAATTAGTACTTTCGTTCAAAAGAGCAACATTTATTGTATCACTGTAGCAAATTTCAGAGAGGACTATTATTTGGTTGTACAAGATGGAGAGCAGCAAAGTCAAGCGCAACGCGTGCAGCGGCAGTGATCTGTCACAGTACGCCAGTGGTTGTGTAAATGAACATCGCAAAGGTTAGTTAACTTGAAATATTATTCAAGATGAAATACATGGTAAATAATTGGGATAGTATTTATTTATTAGCGATTTTGAGTACATTGCAAAATTAGTAAGTAAAAAGGAAAAATATATATTGCAATAAGTTTTTACTTCAATGTCATCCACATTGTAGTTGGTAATACAAATAACTTAAAGCTTTGTGTATGATATTTACATAATATATACAGAAGTCATGAAAATATTCACATCCTTAGAGTACTTTAATCACTTGTGAAATTTAATAAGTTTCTTAAGTTAAAGTCATCGTATTACGGTTATGCCACTTAACTTTTGCCACTGCCCATTGATAAACTTTATTTAGACACATTTTTGGAATTCCCTTTCAGAACGGAGAGCTTAAAAGAGTTATGTATAGCCGTTCAAGATTGGATTGATGAAGATCATAGAAATGTTGTTATCTTAGAAGCTCTACTCTGTATGGTAGTAGGTTCATTTACATGGTACTTAACAAAAAATCGATCGAAAAATTCATGTGAATGACGACGAGTACAGAGTTTACAACAAATTGAGTATACTTGCTGATTGCGTTACTAATTTAGGTAAAACTACTCCAATCTATGCACTTAAGAAAAAGAGATTCCTAAAACTAGTAGGGTTCAAGTGCAGAGAGGATGTTCAATCCCAAAATATTTTAACGATAATTCCATCTGTTCAAAAGTGGGCTGGGAAAAATACAGCGGTCATCATTGAAAGGGATAAAGTCAAAGAACAGACGAAAAACGTTTGTTACTCGACACATCCTTCATACAATGAATTGAATTCTTTTATTATGTATTTGAAACCCAAAGAAATTTTTCCATGCGTATGTCACGAAACTGAGAAGCAAAATATTAATTATTTATTAGATAAAATAATGTCCAAAGTGCATGGTATTAAGGATATCAGTGGTAGTTCTAATCCTAGTTAACGTTTTTCGAAACATAAAATATTAAAATAATCTATTAATAAATCTGATCTTTTAAGTGATGATAATGACGGTGACGATTCTTGATAAGACTGACAAACTTATTTATTTATTTTATTACAACCGTAGAGTACAATTCTTTTTATAAATTATAATGAAATTGAATGACGAGTTAGGCGCGGACCGCGGTAGAGAGTACACCGTGGCTCACAAAGATAGGGCAGTACGTCCCAAATAAAAAGGGAGAAATAAAGAAATAATAAGGCAAAAGAAGCCCGTAAATAAAAGAAGCACAAGAAAGAATAAAAACCTTAAGTGGGGAACAAAAGAAAGAGAAAAGGAGACAAGCAGGAGAAAAATCGGTAACATAACCTCAAACTGAAGGTTAGAGAGAAAAAAGTGAGATAGCTGGGATATGCTAAAACAGCTTGGAAAAAAAGAAGAAAGAGAAAGAATAACAAGATTGAGTGTAAAATCTCAGAGAACCACGGAGCAGTTAAAACTATACGACCTCAACAACTTAAAAATCAAGGTTAGCGGTACAACAGAGGCTGAAGAAATGGACAAGGCGGCAAATGATAAGTTAACCATGACCTTGACAGAAATAAAGGAGGAACTAGGTAATGTAAACAAGGCGATAAGAAGCATGAAAGAAGACACACAAAAAACAAAGGATGATATCAAGGATCTGAGAATCGAATGTAAGGGTAGACTGGAGAAGATAGAAAAGCAAAGAGAGGAGGACAGGGCGGAATGGCTCATGGGCAAGGAACAAATCAATGAGAGACTTTAAAGTTTAGAAGAAAAGAAAGAAAAAAAAGATAGAGAAGGCAGGAAACTGAATGTAGTCATAAAAGATCTGAAAATTAGAGAAGGAGAGATGTCAAGGGAAGTCGAAAAGCAACTAAACCACCAGCTAGGAATGGAAATGCAGGGACTAAAGGTCACAATCACAGGAGATAGAAACAAGGATGACAACAAGAAAAGAATCCTGGTGAAACTACCTGATTGGGAAACTAAAAGGCAAGTGATGCAAATGAAGAAAAATCTGGTAAAAAGGGTGTACATAGAAGATGACCTAGCTCAAAAAGAAAGGACCATTCAGATGAAAGCAAGACCATGGGCAAGAGAGTGGGGAAAGGTGACGAGAGTCGGTTACCGGAAAGTGTTGGTGGACAACAGATGGCACCACTGGGACGAACAAAAAGGTGAGTTCGGTGAAGTGGGAACACTGAAGAAAATAGAATAGCTAGAGAGAGAGGGCAAGGAGGAGGAGGAACGGGAGGAAGGAGTGCGTGTATATTTTTGGAACGTGGCTGGTTTAACAAATAAGGACACTGACTTTCGGGAATACATAAAGAAATTTAATTTTGTGGGTCTAACAGAAACGTGGATAGAAGAAGGAACATGGGAAAAAATTCGAAGTAGCCTGCCAACAGAGTTTGAGTGGAAGTGCTGTGCTGCCATCAGGGACAAGGATAGAGGAAGAGCGATGGGAGGCATAATCTCTGGAGTCAGGAAATTAAAGAAGTTGAGGAGGGTAAAAATTAAAGAGTGGGGAAAATGTTTAGTGTACGAGGAGATAAGAATAGACAAAGTGGACTGGAGATTCGTGACAGTATATAACCAGAACACGAAGGAAACACTGGGAAGAATGGAAAAAAAATTAGACATAGAAGAAGAAGGCTACCTGCTAATTGGGGTAGACTGGAATGCGAGGACGGCAGAGGAAGGAGGCATCTGGGAAGGTGAGGAGGAATATAATCATATATTAAGGGAGAAAATCAACGGCTCGAGGAAATCGGATGATAAAACGTTAAACACAGAAGGCAGGATACTAATAAATGGACTAGAAGAGAGGGGATGGTTGGAGAAGATGGCAGTAGGCGAGAGTATAGATTCAGACCACATGCCGTTAGAGCTGAAGCTAAAGGAAGCAGGAATGACTAAACAAGAAAGAGAAAGACATACAGAAAATGAAGAACAACAGTGGATAGAGAAAAGAATGTGGACAGAAGAGCTGAAGGAAAAATTTATAGCGGAATGTAAAGGTCGGACACCAGAGGTGGTGTCAAATGAGGAAAGATGGTTCGCCATAAAAAGCAAAGTGGAAATGTCAGTCCCAAAAGCGAGGAGTAATATTAAAAAGTGGAGTATAGGGAAAAGTCCATGGAAGTACCGAGTGTGGGCATCCAGGAAAAAAGAAGCTAAAAGAGGGATCAGAAGTTGGAAGCTCAAGAAGATCTCAAGAGTGAAGTATATTAAAATAAGAAATGAGTACAAAAGATGGTGTAACGAAAGAAAGAAAAAATTTGATAATCAGGAGTCACAGGAGATTAAGAACATAAAGACAGAAGCTAAAGCTTGGAGGTATATAAACAAGTTTAGGAAGAGAAGGGAACAAGCTGATGAAAATATCAGCATGCACAGCTGGGAAAAGCACTTCATGAAGAAACTGTAAGAGAGATATGAAAAGAGTGTGACACACTTTAACATTCAGGAAGAGCACACGCTAGAAGAGAGGGATGGGATATCTAGAGAAGAATTAATTATGCAGATCATAAACTTGAAGCTAAGAAAAGTACCAGGAGAAGACGGAATTGAAAATGAAGTATGGAAATATATGCCTATGGAGGTAGGATTAGCTTTGTGGGAGCTGTACAAGAGAATATGGAAAGGTGGAGGTTCCCAAGTAACCGAAGGAAAGGGGTAATTATACCAATATACAAAAAAAGGGTGAAAAGTGAAGTGCAAAATTACAGAGGTGTAACGTTAATGGACACAACATATAAAGTATACGCAAGCATACTAAATGAAAGACTGATTAAGGAAATGGAAAGTAAGCTGGGAGAGAATCACTTTGGCTTCAGGAGTTGAAAAGGGGCTATGAATGCAGTATTCGTGTTGAGCCACATAGTGGATAGAAGAATAGGGAAAAAAGGAGGTAAGCTTTTCTGCTGCTTTGCAGATTTGAAAGAAGCGTTTGATAGAGTAGATAAAGAAGTGCTAAGTAAGGAGCTAGAAAGTACAGAAGTAAGCGTGAATCTCAGAGCAAGAATTTTGGAAACATACACCGAAACAAGAAGTAGGATTCAGGTAGGAGAAAAAAGATCGCAGCCCTTCTGGACGACCAAAGGTCTAAGACAAGAATACCCACTCAGCCCCACGCTATTCAACATATATGTAAGAGGCCTCGAAGAACATCTGGAGAAAAACGTGACGGGAGGGGCAAGAGTGGGAAAGAGCAGGATATGGTCGTTAATGTATGCGGATGACATAATCTTAATCGCGGAACACGAGGAGGACTTGAAAGAGATGCTCAAAAGATTAAAGAAATTTTTTGAAAAGAAGAAAATGATGCTGAGTGTAGAGAAAACAAAGATTCTAGTATTCGAAAAAAGCAGAAAAGGGGTTATTGGGTTATTGATCCCTAAAGCACACATAAGAGAGAGAGAAAAAGAAAAGCAGTAATTGCAATGAAGAGCACGTGGAGTATAGGAGAGACACTATTTAGGAACAACTACAGAATAAGAATGCTAATGTTTGGAGCACTAGTAGAGAGTATACCACTATATGGAGCTGAAGTATGGGGGTGGACATTGGAAGAGGGCATGAACAGCACTAAGAGAAGGTATGTTAAATATATTCTAAAATTAGACAGAAATACGCCAAACTACATACTACTGGAGGAAACAAAAATAGTAGAAATATTAAAGAAGGCACTGGAGAGAGCAGTAAACTATGAGTGTAAGGCAATGGCGTCTGAAAAGATTTTAGTAAAGGAGTGTTAGTAAAAAGAAACCAAGCGTTAGGGACAGGACAGGAGGAGTATCGGAAGACCAAAAGATACAAGGTAATAGGAGCTAAAGGAAATAGGGATCTGGTTGTGGATCAAAGGAGTGTCAAACTTATGTTAACAAAAATGTTGGAAAGAAGACACATAAAAGAGGTTGAGGAGAGAAAGGACAAGATATTGGAATCCAAAAATAATGTAATGTACAAGGAAATATGGAAAGAGAAGGAACCAAGCTATCTGAAGAACATGACTTTGGAAACGGAGAGATCGACGCTTGCAAGGTTTAGATGTGGAAACATGGCGAAAAGTAAAGATTACTGGAAAGACAAGGAGGACAAAGTATACAGACTTTGTTATGCTGAGCAAGAAACACTGCAACATGTACTAATACACAGGCAAAAGATGTCAGATACCGGACAAGCTTGATGAGAAATGCAAGGGAGTAAAAAACGTAATAAGCATAGAAAGAAAACGAATAGAACACGAACAGCTGAGTTAGTAATATAAAGCTAGAAGAATATAGAAAGTTGAGTACAGGGAGCAAGAGAAAAAGCAGACATACAAGCACCGACCGAGCAAGAGAATTGAAAGCAACTCGAGGGTCGAATGAGCCATCGATAGCAGTACAGCTATCGAAAGGAAGAGTGACAGCAGGGGAAGGTTAGAACAGATGCGCGAGAGGATTAACGAAAATAAAAGGGCGGCACGTGCAGGTGTGAGACGCTAGGAGCCAGACAAGCGCAAAAAAAACGTAAAAGAGTGTAAATAAGGCGAAAAAAAGGAAAGGTAGTGACAAATGGAAAGCGAAAGACTGAATAACAGGTGGCTGAAGGAAGTCTGGGAGAAGATGTCGAGTGACCAGAAGAAAGTTTTTTACATGAAGGGCACATTGGGAAAAGTGTTAGTCAAATGTGCTGAAATGGAAAAAAAGATGGCGGAAATGCAGAGAAACTTAAAAGAAATAAAGTCAAGCGAAAGGAAAAAAGAAGAAACGAGGGCTGAGTTGAGAGAGACGGTTGAAAAGATGAAGAATTGGTGCAGAAAAACTGCAATTGAAAAGAAGAAAAGTGAAGAAGAGAAAACGGAGATGAAGAATAAAATGGAAGAACTGGTGAAAGAAGTAGAAGGTATTCAGATCGAAATTAAGGAGAGGTACGAGGATAACTCCTTCCAGTTGACAGCCACGGAAGAGTAAAAGAAGGAACGGAGAGGGGAAAGTGAAAGTGAAAAGTGGTAGTGCCTTTGTGATAATAATAAGAAAGTAAAAGTGTGAAAGCGTGTTAGCTGTCGAGTGTAAGAAAGCATACAGAAAAGTGGTTTAAGCAATGTAGGTGTGTGATAGGGGCACATGTTAAATCAGGTTATAAGTTATACGTCAAAAACAAAAAGTGAGATTATTGATCATTAATTATTGAATGTAAAGACTGAATAGAGGACTCTAAGTAAAATAATGATAATATTAAATTATGCTTAAAGTAATAGTAGTTGTCTATATACATTACAATTTTTCTTTTCGATCTAAGGCTCGAGTAATACGGTAAAAATTTCGTCCTATGTTTATGTTTTTGTTCTTGGAATGCTTAAGATATTCATGATTTGTAACTGAAAATAACTATTATAAGCTATTAGTGAGTAAGAATAAAATATGTGTACGCCAAACCCGGCTTGTAGTCCAAGGAAGTTGGACAAAAGTCCAAAAATAAATCATAATAATAATAATCAAACTGAATGACTGATGAGTGTAATTGTGGGTTGCATGCGTCTGAATAGTAATAACAAATTTAATGCAGAAAGATGGATTATAATTTATTGATTTATTTCATTTAGTATTTGAAATACAATTTTCAAAACATAAAATTATTAAAAAATGTATTAATGAATCTGATTTTGTACGTGATGATGTTGACGGTGATTATTGTTGATAAGACTGATAAACTTATTTATTTATTTTATCCAAACCGTCGAGTAAAATTCGTTTTATGAAATATAATGAAATTAAATTACTGATAAGTGTAAATGTAGGTTGCATGTGTTTGATAAGTAATAATAAATGCCATACAGAAAAATAGAATGTAATTTATTAACTAATTTTATTTATTACGCAATATTTATTTCATTGTTGACAGTTTACTTATTAAGTATCATGAAATTTTTTTGTTTTGATCCAAGATAATTTCTTAGTTTTATAAATAATACGAATAAAATTATTTTTATTTAAATACATCAACAATTACTAAAAAGTGTCCCGTTTAGTCGATTGACGTAGACAGACACCCACTATGTATTCTACCGGTTGTTGTAATATATCCTCAAAATATTAAAAAAATGGCGTTGTCTTAAATACGGAGCCACCTGATCGGAAAGCATAAGAGGGCGATCGTTGGGACCTAATAAGGTTGCCCAACTAACCTAGCAGAATCCTACGAAAAAAATGTATAGAGGTAGATGACAGCATATAAGGGGGGAAAAGTTTGGTCGTACCACGGCTACTAAGATAAAACTTAACTCTAAGTTAGTTAATATTATAAAATGATATATGTTAAAAAAATCCATATTAATGTATGTAATCTATTTATTTGCCAACAATTAACCAAAATGTAAACGAAACTTCTTTGCATCTCAAATAAAAGAGGCATAATATAATTAGAAAATACGTAACCTATAAATTAGCTAATTTTCAAGAAATTGATCACACTACGAAAAATTAAAAAAGGAAGCTATTAAGTTGCATTCGAGCAAAATGGATGCTGTATTTTTTTTTTTTTTTATTAACAACTAATGCAAATTTACAGACGGTTATCGACACACCTCATATCGTAGCGTTTTCTGTAGCTATAAATAAGCTGTATACCTTAGCCAAAACATATATATGGAGCACAACGTTGGAGTTTATAGCACAACATGCTTAGCTTAAGTGAACGCTATGTATGGAAGACACTTAGCAAGGTATATACGATCACCCTTAAAGTACTCCTTTACAGCTCCATGAAAGTTATAACGGGGTTGTCAAAGGAAGTTCCCTCACACCATCGTTGATAGGAATTATTAACAACGATAAATGCGCATAACAGTAAATACCCCAATTAATTCACAAAAAAATATCAACATCCATTCTGATTGATGGTTGCAAAGTTATGCTCTTTAGTTATGACATGGAAATAATTATTATTGCATATACAGAGTTGCTCTTCGTCTCGTGTTACGCGAACTTTGCTAATCCCTATTCGATAGGATACTTCTCGTGAGACAAGATACTTGATGTCTTTTTAACTATAAAAAAAAATGCAACTAAAGATTTGGATGATAATTATTGTGGTTGTATTTCCATGAAAATTGAGAAACAAATTCCCAAAATAACGATTTTTTTGAATTCTAAGTTATGTTATACCATTAAAAAAAATCTGTAAAATTCAAACAAGTTGTTCTTTTCTTTTTACCAAAAAAAAATTGACGCATCTTTTGATTACAAAAAATTGCCAAGTTTCATTTCAAAATTTGTACATATAAAGGTAGGGGTTATAGTGACCTTCGACATGACTGTCAACAAATTATACTGAAAAATAACCTTTTAAACCAATGTTCATAATATTTTAATAATTACAACGTAAAAACAGAACTAAAATCGGGAAGTACTGTTTTTAGCCTAGAGGTATGGACTCTAGATTTGTTCATAATTTTTTTTTTTTTTTTTGTTTTATAACGTGAAATATATGTTTTTAAGTTATATTCCAACACATATTGTAGTATCGTTATTAGGTTTTTGATGACATACAAAAATCGTTCTGAAATTAGAAAGAAACGTGTTCAAATAACGGTGTTTCGATTTTGTATATTATGTTGCACCAATCAAAAAAAAAGTCAAAAAATATGATTACGTTCAATTGTTCGCCATTTGGTAATGTGTACAAATAATTGTTTTTGTGCCTCTTAAAAAATAGTTAAAACAGCAGTTAAAATTAAAAAAAAGTTTTTAAGATTACATTTACCTCAAAGTAAAGTTAAAAAATAATTTTTCTAAGGTTACTGCGTAACATTTGCTCATGATATTAAACTGAAAATTCGATAATAGGAGCATGAAAAAATAACTAGAACTTGAAAAACACCAATTTTGGGCCATAGGGACCAAAAAAAAATTCTTAGAATACAAGGCTTTTGTCGATTTTTTTTTAAACTCCAATGCATACTTTAGTTGCAAAGAAATGAAAAAAAGTAAAGGCATGTCGCCATTGAAAACCAAGTATACTCTTTGGAATGATTTTTCAGCCCTGCAATGTGAAGAAACTCCAATTAACTTATGTATTGTAATTTCATGTTGATCCAAGTTGCTTTTAATTATGGTTTCAAAGTAATTTGTACTTAAAAATAATATTAACTTTGCATCGAAAGGAGTTTAATTGTTCATTAAGTAAAACATATAATATAAGTAAATATATAACTATATATTTTTTTATGCAAATTTTTTACCAAACCCGATAAACGAATTTTTTTAATAAAAATATTTACGCAGCATTATGTTCAAAGACACGTAACAGTATTGTATTGTTGAAAGCATATTGTAGTCAGACTGTCCTGGTTATAATGACATTGTTGTATGTCAGCGCCACCTATTAAAATTAATTGCTTTTGTAAGGTAAAAGCAATAATATTATCGAATACAACATATTTTCATAATCGACATTATGATTTAAAAACGATTTATAAAATAAAACACGATACTACTGCGCGGAAAACTAGAAATACAGAAGACAATTGAAAAACATATAAATAGTAAAAATTGCAGAACTACAAGTTGTTTCAAAAAATGTAGTATTTATTTGTATCTCGCCAAGGTTCACTGCATCAACTGATTGTACTTTTCTACATAACCACAGGAAGGAGAGATAATAATGATTTTGCAACTGTTTAAGATTTTAATCACCCAAGTTTGTTTCGGCTGGCTGCAGTTGTTACTGTATTACAGATCCCCCCCCCCTCCACCCTGCCCATAAGCTGTTTATGTTAATACTGCTAACGCTAATATTTTATTTTGATACATTTAATACAATATTGTTTTACAACAATTTTTTCTAACTACTAAATTCAATAAGTATTGATTAATCGTAAAAAAAGATAATTTCTTTATAACATTCACTAAAAGCATCGTATCATAATCAATGTTTTTCAAGATACGTAGATGGTTATTAACTTTTATAAGAAAGTGGTTGCGTTCCTGTACACCCAACTGTAACTTAGTTTCAAGCATGTATTTAATTGCAAAATTCGATTACTGCTAAGAAAATATGATAAAATTAAAAACAAAAATTTTTTCCATAGCATTGAAGTTCTTTGTGTTCTTGATAAAATGCCGTTAGAATTTTGGGTCCAACTTCTTTTATGCCTTGTAAGGGAAAATGAATTTTTAAATTAACAATTGAATTGGGACATCAATTTTTTAAATAAACAGAAAAGCTTGTGTATAATTACAGATGCGCGTCATAGGCACTTAATTCCAAATTTTTAATTATTTTTATCAAAAAAAAAAAAAAAAAAAAAAAAAAAAAAAAAAAAAAAAAAAAAAAAAAAAACATACACTTTTAAAACAGAAAATTTTTCGCTTTTTTTCAACATAAATTTGTAAATAATGTAACGGACCTAAATTGATATGAAATTTTATTACAAACAATTTTGCATTAACACTTTTGACAATCAGAATAACAGAAATAAAATTACAAGCCAAAATTCGATTAATTTTTACAATTTTTTTAATAACAATTGAAGCCGATGCCTTGCTTGGACAAAACCATTTTTCCCAATAAAGAGACTATAATTGTTAGCGGGCGTCCAGGAGGCAGAAATGTCCTTGTTATGAGCTTCAGCTACCGGACTATTTGATGCGCATAAGGGTGCCTGTACATGGGAGACTTGCACTTGCAGGTTCAAGTCAGATCGCCATAAGCCCGTGCGAGTGCAAGAGAGATGCAAGAATATATGCTCTCTCTCTCGTACTCGCATGGGCTTATGGGGATCTGACTTGAACCTGTAAGATCAAGCCTCCCATGTGCATGCACCCTAAAGAAGCATGGAATACAAATTTTGAAAAATAGTGTATGAAAATAGTAAACAAAATTTTTTTGAAAATCGAAAATTTTTATAAGGAATAGCTTCAATAAGTTATGAATCGTATATTCATTTTTCAAGCCCTTATGAGGATTAAACAGCAAACATTGTTTGCTCTGACAATTTAAAAACGTACACGGATTTTTAAGATCTGATGATTATCAACACCTACACAGACACACGCACACGCACACGCAGAGAAATTTTAAAAATGTTACTACTCAATCTTTAACATAATAAACAAACATTTCCAATTCTTTCTCGAAACAACTTCGTCGCTCACTGATACGAAAAGTTCCTTTATGATGATGCAAATTCATCAGCAGTATATGTATGCACATTCAATACTAGTACAAAAAATTACACATTGATTTATCAAAGCAAAAGCAATAAAAAGTAGAAAATAAAGCAACGTGCTTGTAACTTACAATAACAGCGTACGTCGATGTGAGAAGGCAGTAAATATCACGTGCAGCTTGCAGCTCGTCACCTCACCAGCGTCGTCGTCCTCGAGTCCTCAAGAGCACCAGGTGTAAATGTTCGCAAGGTACACACAGGATCCAGGAATTGATACAAAGGCTTAATGCAGATTTCAAACTCTTAATTTTAGTGAGAAACACGCTGTCCGTTGATCCGAAAAAAGAAGTACCTACGTCTTCTCAGTAACAGCATCTATCTAAAAGTGAACTACAAAACATGTGTGCTGCTGCGCACTCATATAAATCAGCCAATCAAAACATAGGTACAATTCAAAACACTAGCCAATCAGCGAAGTATGTATTCAGACTGTAAAATGTGTTTGGTTGATGCGTTTGTATTGCGCAATGCGCACTGCGTTTGATATAACGTATATAAATTGAGCACATCGATACTTACCGCAGCTTAAATTTTTTTATTCTGAGATAAGAAAAAAATTCAGCAACAGATACAATCGTCACAGCATAACATTATAATGTACGGTTTTCATAGTATTACTTATAAAAATGCGATCATTAACTATGATTATTTAAAAACTTGTATGACTTAGTAAATACGTAATGACTAAAAAAATTTGTTAATTTATATACTCCAAAGATTTTATGGAAATTATTTTTAAAGTAATGAGGATAGTAATAATAATTATCACCATTACTATAATAACATTCGTAACTGTATTATTACAATATATGATTGTACATAAAATAAGACAAATGCTAACAATAATCATGTGAAAATTCGGTAGTTTTACTCTATTTCCCATATTAATGATAATTGTAATTTATATAATAATATTATTAACAATAATAATAATAATGGTACTAATAATATAATAATAATAATAACAACAATAATAATAATAATAATGATAATAATAGTAGGAATAATAATAATATTTGATATTTTGTATTGTAAATGAGTACATCTTTATCCTGAAAATTTTTAATTTAAATACCCTTAAAGTTTCATTGAAAATTTATTCTATCGTGATATTAACAATAATTATTATAATAATAATAGTAATATAAATAATAATAATGATTATCATAATGTTATTAGCATGAACTAGAGGACAAAAAGACGTGTACAATGCTCGATGACGTATTCATTTGTTGTAATTCACATTAGCTGCTTTAATCAATTCAAATATCAAAGTTGTGCTGATAAAATAATACCCATTTTCATGTTTATCTTCAGATGCACTGAATAACCGACATTACCGACGGTACATGCAGGTATTGAGCCCGGAGGAACGAGGATACGGAACGACTGTATAAAGTCGAGAGGACACTACTGTCTCGACTCTCGAATCTCGACCTTTTCTCAATACGTCTCTCGACAGAGCGCTCTGAAGTTAACGCATGAGAGGAAAAATTTTAATCTGACCCCATCCCTGACCCTACCCTTACTCTTCCTTTCCCGCGCATTACGTTATAAAAACTTAACCACGCTACCCCACCCCTTTCTCATACTGTCTCATTTCTTTTTTTTCCGCAATTCTTTCTCTACTTCTTCTCTAACTTATATGTTACACGTATATATGAACTAACAAAATTTTTGTAACAGGTTACATACATTTTTTTTTGTTTCTGAATAATATTTTGAACTTAAAATACTAAGCAATGTTATCTACGTGACTATGAAACAGTAGATAAACCAGTGAAATTTTTAATGATACATGCACATCAATGTTTTAAAACAGATTCATGCATTCATTTAAACGCATTTATTAAACTGACAAAGTATAGTGTTTAAAAATTACTTATTTAACTTTGTAAAAGCTTAGATGTCTTTGTAGAGTATTATTTCTTAAAAATTATCTTTTTCAATGTCGACAAATATTTTTGTTAAAGACTTCCTTGTACACACAGTGGTGCTCTTTTAAGTGTTCAACTTTTTTGTAACTGTTGTTGTAGGTGTTGTTGTAATAGATTTTTCTAAATTTTTGAGCGTTTAAATGTTGCATTGAATTTTGTTAATCTTTAGTAGATATGTATATATTGTGTATAGAGTAGATATTTTTATTACAATGATACTTTTTTGAATTCATTAATGTTTGGTACGAAGATATGATGATGATTGACGTTGGAATTTATTAAAAATATTATAAGATACAAAAAATTTTCTGACACAGTATTTTTTGTTTTTATATATCTTTAGCATTATTTTAAATAAAATAATTTGTTGGGTTTGTGCATCAGGATAAAACTTCATTTTATTAGTCATAAGAAATCTAACTTTTCAAGATATAATCCTGTAGGTTTGAAACTTTCGCCCTGTGATGTATTAACTTTTACAGAAAAAGCCAAAATCAATTGAAATTGTTGTGCATGTAAAATAAGTGGTAAACAAAAATGATCCCCAGTATTTAAAGAGGTTATAAGCATAAATACTATTTGTCCTTTGTTTTTACCTGTAATAATTTTAGGTTTAAAATGATACTCAAATGATTTTGTTATGCGTAAACGTGTTTAATTACATGATCTGTTTATTGTTCTTCAATTTCTTATTAACATTACCACTGAATGTATTTTAAATTTTATCTCATGAGGTGTTAAGCCTTCTTTGATTGTACTTAAGACTTTAACTTAAAAATTAAACTCTATGTTTTCGTCAGATTCATCAGTTCTTTGAGCTGTTGCATAATCAATACAGTAGTAGGATGTAGCAGTTCCTTTCATACTGTTTAGTATTTTATTGTCCTATAATTAAGTGTATTTGTTATGCAATCTTAAAGCATCTTAGTTTATGAAGACGACATTTATTTATTATCAATTTTACTGTAAGTGTCTTCCGTTCTCCATTTCTATGTTGTTGCAAACGAATTACATGTAATTTGACTTTCTCTTATATCTGAAAAGAAACAAAGGAAATTTTACAGTCACTTATCCTTATTTTGTTTCTTCAATTTAAAAATATTTGAAGGTTTCCATAGATAAAAGTATTTAATTAATTTTTTTCCAATAGCTGGTTTCAAGCGTTTTTTTTAAGCCAGTAAAATTCATCTCAAAGTTCTGCCTATTGCTTCTTCTCTAACAGGTCAATCATTATTACACAAATTCTTATTTTTTAACATGTTATCTTTTACTTATACTGTTTTCTTTGGAATAATCGACACTTTATCTAATATTGTAAAACCTTTTTTTCTTAATTGTTTTGTTGTATTTAAGATTTTAAAATGCTGTTTTAATGTTATTTTAATCTCAAATAAACGAAGGTCTGAAATTGCCCTAAGAAATGCCGTCCTGACTTTTTGACATACTTTGTAATCGACCCCGCTGATTACGAGAAAAATAGTCAAAAGTTTGTCAGTGACTCCAAATATTGCAAAGATAACATTTTTTGCAAATTTTTTTGAAAAACACGAACATCTCTTAAACGAAAGTACGTAGAGTAAAACGGCTTGCACCAATCGAAAGGGCATTTATGAAGTTCACCTATATTTATTTATTAAAAGAAATAACTGTGAGTATAAGATTTTTGCGTTATTACTCTCAATAGATTCACATCCATACTGCGTCTGCATTTGGCTCCAACGATATTTCATTACACTCTATGATTGTACATTAAAATAATTTTCTCATGATATCAACACACTTTTTTAAAAAAATATCTTGTCACATAGGATAACTGATTTATACTGTAATAAAATTATTCTGCGATTGACTGACAAGTCTCTGTCACCTTAAACTATGTTTTTTTTAATAATTACACATCCGTGTCCTATCTGAGTCCATAAAAATTTTCTTTAGATGCCTTTTAACTTTTTCAACACGACTGAGTATGGTGTCTCCCAAAATTTTTAAACAGTCATCTTTCAAAACAATTTTTAATGACACAATTTAACTAATATTGTAACCTCAAAAAAGTTGTAGTTTTATTTCTAGGCTCATTTCACTAACGTAATCTTACTTGACGAATTTTTGTAAGTTCATTAGTTTGTCAGTACAAAATTAATTAATTTTGAAAAAATGCGTTTTCATTGATTTAAATCTATACAGTACCCAGGTGCAACTGCTTTTCTTGTATTTTCCCGAGTACAAAATGTATATTTTAAGAAAAACCTGTACCTCACCGGCAGGTTAAAATGACGCATTATCAGTAGTGCATCGAAAACCACAATAAAATCGTGTGAAATGGGCTAAAACATATATAAATGCGTGCATTTGAAAATGACATGACTTTTTTTTTCAGAAACGCTTGAAATTATTATCCGAACACGTTACTTACGTTGCTTTGCTATTATTTTTTATTTGTGGACTGACAGGTAAGATACTATAATTATTTATTTTATCAACATAAAATTTTATAATACAATATAAGGAAATAAAGTTATGGCAAGTTAATTTGTTGAATTATTCTAAGGGGCAAAAAATGGAACATGCAGAGCTTTGCTGTATTTGTGACGGCCTCCTCCAGAACAATTCTGATACTATTCGCGAAAAAAGTCTACAAATATGTATTGCAAAAAGTCGGGAATTCAACGACGGGAACTGACAGGTCTGGGAGAACCAAACAGCCTTTTCTTTTCATACAAAGTGTAGAAAAAATTACACGGTTCACACGGCAAGCTCGCGTTAGCGCAAGTTTGACGATTCTCCCGGAGCACCAACTCATTTATCCTCACAGTCCGATGTCAGTGCAGCTAAACCATTGTCGAGTGAATTCGATTTTTGTTCTCGCTGTCTATTCTGCGAAAAAATTGTTTATACATCCAAACAAAAAATTTATAACACTTCTAATTCAAAATGTCTTCAGCAGATTCTCGAGATCGCTTCTATGAAAGAAGACTCTAACGCTGATCTCATTACTTGGCTTTTATTCCTTTTGAAGAACAAACTGGTTAAATCAGCATACCACAAAGTATGTCAATTACAGTTTTATTCAGAATCACTTGCAACAGATTTGACCACAATTCCTAGCTCAACTAAAATAATGCAACGAATTTTTAATTGCATAGAGACCAGCGGAAAATTCAAATTTACATTAGGTGAAGTGCGATCTGTTATGGAGACTGACGTAGTAAGCAACAAAGTTTTGATCACGCAGCTCAGACAGAAATACAAAGAAGAAATCTACATTGATTAGCACAAAGGAAAGCAGCCATTATGTTATTATAAAGTTTTCCGTATAGCCAATATTTGCAATCGGTGGTTAATGGAAGATAACATGGAAGACACTGATAAATAAATTATTCATCAAGTTGCTGCTGAAATCTTGCGTAAAGAAATGTTGAATTCCGGTTTTGATACTGATTCGTACCCTCCCTCCTGTCAGTTTCTCAATAATGTATTAGCAAACATCCCCAAGTTTCTCAAAACCTTTTTAAGTGAACTCCTAATTCGTGATAATACCTCAGAAGAAAATTTTTTAAAACGTGATTCGATTTCACACGCTATTCTATTGCTATTGAAGCCTCGGTCATTCATTTCTACTTTGCAATTGGCTGTAGCTACTTATGTTCATCGAAAGACGGGCTCACGGTTAATCGTCGACTTATTGTCACGACTTGGTACATCATCGTTTTACCACAACACGAAGCTTTACAAAGCGTCTGTCATCATGAATCCCCAAAAAATTAACATCGATGATACGTTTGTGCAGTATGTTTCGGACAATACTGACCATAATGTGAATACCCTCGATGGACATGATACTTTTCACGGCCTGGGTGGTATCGCCGTATACACTTCCACATACTCACTAAGTTTTAAGGGTGGTTCTAAAAAGTGTACAAAAATGCCGAGCGCTTCCAAGCTTGCAAAGAGAAATACAATTGCTACTGTCCCGTACTCTACTGATGCAGTTAATGGATTTAAGGATATTACTTTTGTCAACACATCTACATGACAGTTAATATTTTTGATGCAAATCTCACTGCACTATTTGGGATATCTATAATTCCCATTGTTTTAAGATCTCGAACTTGCCAGCGTGGAAGGGCTACATGAAAAATATTTCCCGAAATGTCACGTATTCTACGACCCAAATTGTTTGCTAACCCTTCATTACAGAACCACCCTCCAATCTAACAACCCTTAACACGGCCTTAAAGTTCACTAAAACCCAGACCCAGACTTTACAGCAAAAAATGTCGATTATTACATTCGATCAACCTTTATACATTAAAACACGATCTCTTGTAAGCTAGGGAGATAAATTATTAGTGAGATTAGGAGATTTCCATTTGATTATGTCTTTTTTAGGGTCTGTGGGGTACATTATAGAGGGTTCCGGAATTGAAGACTTGTGGTCAACTGTATATGCTTCAGGCTCAATTCCAAAAATGCTGGCAGGCCACGCTTACGCAAGATCTTTACGTGTCCATCTTTTAACTGACACCGCCCTCGGTATGCTTATTATTAAAGAAGCAAAGCCATCAAACAGCACAAAAGCCGACATGAAACAATTTTTCTCATCTTGGACTACTGAACCTCCAGAAATCAGCGATTTTAATGATGATTAATCGATGATAAACTTGAGGGAGGGCTTCACTGTTCAGGGTGGTTTACTAAAAAACAGTGGACCGAAGGCTAAATTATGAATTTAGTACTTTGAGTGTATAAATATCGTGCTTGAAGTTTTAAAAGTGGAACGTTTAGGAAATTGTAAGTTAAACCTCCAAAGTATTGAAAAGATGCTTTCAATATTTCATGCAGCGGGCCACTTGCAGTATGCAAAAAGTGCCTAAATATAAATTCAAGATTTAGCCAATCTTAATATGCGGATGAATCCGATTGAGTTCGATAAATTTACAAAAGAGGGTTTCTTTTCGGTGTGACGAACTGATGAATCGTTTGCTGGTTTATCACCAGACCTAGTAATAGAGCAAACTCTAAATCGATTTTTTGGCACTGATCTTAACCATGGACGCAGTGTTACTGCAAGCGTATTAGCTTGGTACATTCTACTTACTAGCGGTCGTATTTTGAAAGATCGCCAGCATCTCAACAAGTTTTTGTTTTAGTTAACAGAACATGAAGTATTTAGGAAACGAGACACACTTATATCATTATCTACGGGTATTATTGGCTCTAAAGCCATTAATTGCTATATGGCGTTCGAAAACGGTGCTCGAGCCATGTTGACGATGGTAGAAAAGACTGCTGAAGAAGTCAGTCTGTCACGAGTCCATACCGTAAAACCCCTATCACAACTCCCCGAAATTGTAAATCGACAGGGGCAGACACACGTTACAGAGTTCAATCTACTATTTTAAAGAGTTGCAGTTGCCTGCCCACAGAATGAGCAAAAGGCACGTAAAGCTTTTGGATTCGAGCTAACAGCCAACCCACCTAGTCTTTTTGATGACTCCGGACTAATGAGAAAATCTTTGAAGTCAGAGAAATACAAACTCTTTACTCCCGCATCTCTTTATGAATTGCAGCTTCGGTATCGGTACGTAGTAGCTGGTGGCTGGCTATTGCATTTTTTGACGTGGCCACATAGTCCAAAATTTGAACAGATATTTGAGACTTATTACGCGTTTGTTGTAAAAAATTTTCAAACAAATTCTATTGTAGTTTTCAACGGCTACAGTGGAGATAATCGGGGTCAAGTCGTACGAGAGGTACTGCAGAAACGAAAGAGTCGTCGCAGCAGATGTTGAAATAACATTAAATACTTTAGTCACTGTAAACCAACGAAAGTTTTTAGCTAACGTGGCTAATAAGTATAAATTTGTGCAGATATTTTTAAAGTACATTAACGATAGGCACATTCGCACAAAAATCACCAACGAAGATGCCAACGTGTTGATAGTGAGTACTGCCATGGACATTGCTGAAACAACATCAGATGCAGTAGCCATCGTGGGCAACGATGTGGATCTGATTGCCAAAGCAGTAGGCTTACTCAAAAGTACGGGACACATTTATTTTTTAAAAAGAACTGGTGGTTAAGAAAAAATAGCTCTCTACGATGTTCGAGCCCAACGTCATTATTAAAGTTTTATTTTACTTGCCCATGCGTTCAGTGGAAGTGACACTACGAGTGCTTTTTTTGGTAAAGGAAAAAAGCAAATTTTTGACATCCTCGAAAGTAGTCCTGATTTGAAAGATATTATAAGTGCGTTCTATGCAAAAGGCTCAAGTGTAGACGAAATTTACGAGGCCGCAGAGAAGCTCACTATATTATTGTATAAAACGAAAAGTACAGCCTCACTATCAGTGAACGATCTTTGATATGAAATGTATAAGTCATTAACGGGAGCAGTGCAGAAAAAAAATTTTTTTTTCACGTTACCCCTAACTGACGCAGCGATAATGGAGCATGATAAACGAGTGTACTTTCAAGTACAGCAATGGCTAGGAAATACTTTAAATCCGGAAGATTGGGGCTAGAAACAGATATCTTTTATTCTTACCCCAGTTACGAGCTCAAAAAAACCAGGGCCAGATGATCTACTAAACGTGGTGCGTACTTAAAGTAAACGCATTATTAGTTATTCATTACTTTAAAGCTATCATTATTTTTTGTTACGCGTTTTAGAGTATTAACAACTGTTTTTTTTTTTTTAAGGTTCATTGTCATTGTACTACCCGATGCGATACTGCACGCTGTACCTGCAAAAAATCTGGCCTTTTGTGTAATGCAGCTTGCAAACATTGTAATGGACAAACTTGTGACAACGCATGCAAATTACTGAATCGCTTGAACGCAGACTTCGATGATACATGGGATGGTTGTGTATGTTGCGATGAAGATATGTCAGCAGAGCCTTGCGTTGAGGAACTTGACAGCGATCTAATAAATTTGGATCCGTAATATGGTGTTTGTTTCTAGACAGGAAACAATTGTCAATTCATAAACCATCGTGAAAACAGTCAAATACATTGGGATTTTGTACAACACATCATTTTTTATTAAATGCTATTTTTGCAGTTAATTGTTTTGAGATGTAATTACTTATTCATAAATACATTTATTTTCTGTACTTAAGTTTTTCTCAGTCTGATGCTATAATTACAAAAATAATCCAACTAGTCCTTCACTGACTCCCACAACTTTTAGAAAAACTCTAGGCCCCCCACTAACTGGCACAATGTTTAAAAAAACCCACAGGTTGTCTTGCTGCCTTGCACAATTTTCAGAAAAATAGGATCTTCAACAGCTCCCTACAAAGTTTTATTCCATCCTCTCTTGTAAAAATAAGATCTTGATTTTTAAAAACCCTCCAATGCCCTACATCAGAGGTAAAAAGTTTTGTTAAAAAATTTGTTAGAGTTCTCCATTATCTTAAATAAAATGATCATGTACAATTCACATAAATTAACTTTTTTTTCAAATTTCTTCACCACCTATAGGTTATTGATCATGGCATGCTAGCTTATTTTTATAAGATATTCGATAGGTAAATATATCAGATTAATTATACTTATACAATATGCACCTAATACGCGATTTAAATAACTAAATCGTGGCTTTCTCCGTGAGTCCTACGTTTTATGGAGAGGCGATTTCAATTATGACGTAAAGTTTACTGAATTATTTTGTTTCCTTTATTTTTATCTGTCAGTTTTTGAATGGGAACAAAACATTTTTCATTAACTACTAAGTTATGAGTCTGAAATTTTACCTTAAAAAAAAAATTCATGTTTTACATTTCAATATTAATAATATTGTTAGAAAAACTTGAAGATAGAGTTGTTCAGTAAAATTTTCTTATTAAATACAATTTAATCAGATGAAAAAAAGATTTCGTAAACTGTATTTTGTGGTACGATATTTTGTGTATTAATTAATTACTGAGATCAATTCAAGTGGATAATCTTATTTTACTTTTGCATCGTTATAAAATAACCATTAACTGACCATGCGAAAGTAAATTTTTTTTTCAAATATAACCCAAGTTCATCAAACCTCTGGCTTTCGGATTTCTTAATTTTTCATTAATGGTCATTTAAATTGCTAATACTAAAGAAAATTGCATTCCGTACAAAACGAAGGACAATGGACGTGTTTTTTTAATATTTAAAAGTACCTTGTGGATACAAACTTTTCCTGATTTTTTTGTCAGTTACAAGTTTAGCTTCAATGCTATATTTAATTATTGTGCCATTATTTAAGTTTTAAAAATATACTTAGTTCTTAAACTTTAAATAAGCATTACGATCAATCCAATTCTCAAATTTGGCTCATAAGGTGACAAATTTTCACTTATATTATTCAAAAGTTTAACCGAAAAATAAACTCCTTTACAAGTTGCATAATCTATGTTATAGTAAGTTTTGGTTCGACTTAGTAAATTAATTAAAATTTTTATGTTTAAAAATTGAGCGTATTTATTATGAGAACTAAGAATAATAATATGTTTTAAGCAATTAATGTTTAAAAAGAAAATGGTCAAGCATACATCATTAGTTTTTCATGTTTCATAAATTTTGAATAATTTCATTTTTTATCTACGATTTCCAACAATAACTCAGAAAATTCTGGGTCATTACAGCATATATTAATACCTCATTATATTACATAAAAATAGGACCTACGAAACGATGATTTAATACTTTTGGATATAATAATACTCCTATTACTCTTTTTTTTAAACTGGCAGAATTTGACGAAAATCTCTACCTTAAATTATTGAATCAACTCATTTTAATTTTTTTCTTTCCGATTTCGATTCGATGAATAAACTTTTAACAACATTTTAATCTAATAGTAGATTTAAAGTTCTGTGTCTGGTCATTACTTCAGTTAGTAGTAGTGAGGTGACACGAGCTGATGCCATCGATACAATTTATTTAACAAGAGAAATATAGTAATATATTAAGGTTTTGTGTAGGAATAGTTTTCCTGAACCATCAGGACTATAAATAAATATAATTCTATTTTTTCGTTACATATCATTATGCATGTAATTTGATATGGATAATTATTCTCTGTAGGTGTATTTGAACATTTTTGTAAAAAATGTAATTTTCCTAAGATTATCTTTTTTCTCTACAAAAAAATTTACAGAAAGTTGTAAACTAAACGATCCACAAGATTTATCTTTCAATTCAAAAATTAAATTTATATACAAAAAAGCACTAATATGCTTATTTTTCATAAAATTTTTAATAAAGTAATCTTAATTAAATTTGTCTCTTATTTCGTATCCTCAAGTATTCTCCAAAATTAGAAACCAGGCAAAAAATTTTTTAAACTGATGAGGTAACGAGACAGTACTAGCTCCATTAAACATGCCATTAATTTGTAAATAATATTTGATTTATGTGACGGGCTGGTCCATGGAGTATGCAGAGGAAGAAGTTTTACGAGGATGTAATAAAAAAAAATGTAATACCGTTTTATAAAAGAATTTGTTGTTAACTAGTGTAGAAAAATAGGAATGCAAAAAATGGGCACTTCTTTAGCTTTTTATAATTAAGACCCTTTCTAATGCAACGATTTGCGTTTGTAACTTGTTTTCGGAATACTTTTGAGTATCTTGTATTAATATATTAGGTTCATTCTTTCAATGTCTTATTTACATAGCTTTAAATAGTCAAAATTTAGAAGTGTCTCCTTAAAAGTTAGTGAAGAAAATACCTTATAAATATAAATAAAGGCTGCTCAAAATTTAGAAAATAAATATGGTAATATTCCCCCTTTATGATTATGTTTAATATCGAGGTGCTTATTTTTTGTGATGTAAAAGCCTGTTAAGCAATAAGAAACACAGTTTCTTTGTACACCAGTAGAAATTCATTTTTCTTTTTAATTTTTATTACAATTTGAAACAGTTCTCAATAAAGCTTTATTTTCAACCACTATATTTTAATACTTGATAGATGAAGCACCAAGAATTCTGCAGTAACAAGTAGCTGTAAGACTTTCTACAAACCCTGCCTTATTTACTATTAATACTAAGATCGTCACCAAATGATGACGAGCACTTGATAAAAATCCGAGCCTTTCTTTGGTCTGTTTCTCTGTAACAAAACACTCTTCTGATACAGATTATTAATATCATCAGTAATTATTCCTCATACTGCCTTACTACCTTATAATTGACAGTGTTTAGTATAAAATATACCACACATCGTTTGCATTTCGTATTCAGTAAGAACAAAGAAAGGATATGAACAAATAAACTGCGCCCTTTGCTGCCCGGCATGGCTCCTTAGTGGATTTTTCAATTCAAAATCATCATAAAACAAGCACAATGAAAAAGTAGGTGTATGACTCTAATTTTTGTAGGTAAAATAGAACTACTATCAATAGGTATATAAGCGAATACTGAAACATCTTCTCAGTAGCTCGAGTGGTGGAGCAACTACAAGCCGTACATTAACTCGCACCGTAAGCTTAAATCAAATAATTAAGACTTTCGGTCAAATTTGATTTCTAGCTTACCAACAAGCATTAGAGTCATATACCTACTATATCGAGTTTAGGTAAAAGACATCTCTATAAGAATTAAGAATGAGAAACTTATCTAAACTTACGGTGCGAGTGAATATACGGTTCCTCGGTAGCTCAAGTCGTAGAGCAACTGTCTAGTAAATGGGAGGTTGGGTGATTGATCTGCACTCAGGGAGGATATTTTTTTAATTCTTATTTATTTCTTAAGAAAATTTCTTGAAAAATAAATTATGTGGCTTAGTACTATGAATCTTTAGTATACAAGATATTGAGAAAGGGCATGTATGAAGGATACAGAGTGTTTGTATAAAAATTGCCGCCATCTGTACACATGTGCCCCTTAATATAATTATAACGATGTATCAATTTTCGCTTGTATACCTATTGATCGTATTGAATTTCTAGTTTACTTACAAGCATTAGAGTCGTCTACCTACTCCTTCATGGTGCTTGTTTTATGACGATTTTAAATTGGAAGATCCACTGGGCAGCCATGCCAGGCAGCAAAGGGTGCAGTTTATTCGTTCATATTTTTCCTTCCTTCTTACTAAATAAAAAGTCCAAACAATGTGGTGGTGGCTGGTATATTTTATACTAAACACCGTCAATTATTAGGTAATAAGGCAGTATTAGGAATGTGTTTTGTTACAGAAAAACAGCTTCAGGGGTTAAATTTTTTCAAGTGCTTGTCATTACTTGGGAAAGATATTTTTCTCATTTTCATTTATTCCTTAAGCAAATTTCTTGAAAAACAAATTATGTGGCTTAGTATTATAAGCCTTTAGTATACTGAATATTAAGAAAGGACACGTATGGAGGATATAGAGTACTTGTATAAAAAGTGCCACCATTTCTACATATGCGCCTTTTAATACAATTATAAAGATGTATTAATATTTCCTTTTATACCTATTGATCGTATTGAATTTTTCATCTACAGTGAAAGTGTATTATTTTTGCCGTAATTGTAATTTTTTGCCATAATGTTTCTTGCATGAAGATTGAAATAACAAAACTCCGTTTCCTAGTTCGATTCAATATTTCTAAATATCAAATATAAATCACGGCCTTTCTAAAACTTTTTTTTACTGTAATCTAAAGAAGCATATAAAATAAAAATAAAATTCTTTTTTCTATAGCTTTTTCTATGGAATTTTCCATTACTAAAATAGTTTCTTTACATTTTTTTGAGTTTTCTGGCTCAACTAAGTAACTGTTATTTCCATACATGTTAAATTTTGCATACTTTGATTCACATTAAAAAAACTGCTCATTGTGATGTTAGATATTTTAAACTATTTCCATTTATATTTTACCATTTGCTAGTTTTTTAAGCTGTAAAGAAATTTTTTTTGTACATCAGGCAAAAAGGTTATCGACTGTTACTTTATCCTTCTATTCTATAATTACTTATACATTACGTCTATATAAGTAAGGTATGTTGTAAAAAAAGAGTGTGAAGTTAAAAAAAGCTAGATCTAGTCGTGATAATTAAGCAATTATGACTTGTCTAAATTTTCTTTGTTTATTTTAATACAAATATTACCATTAGTTAACCGAATAAAAATTTTATGATATTTTACACTGTACGAAAATCTTTCTATCAACGAGAAAATAAAATTATGATGTAAATAAAAACTAAAAAAAAACAAGCCTAGCAAAACAGTTTGACAAAAAAAATTAACGATTGATATAACACAAACCATAGCCTTGTGGTAAACAGTTTTCTACACTAAGAAGTTCAATTTCTGTATCAGTGTTGTCTTACCGTTTTTTTTTTTTCTTACAAAATTAAAAAACAATTAATACAAACTGTTATTGTTATCATCATGAATGTAAAATGCAAAAAAATAATGTAATTGGCAGCCTTACTTGGACATACTCTACTAATCATTAATAAATTTCAAAAACCCTCCAGCCCTTTTTTAAAGGACTGGAACAAGAACTTGCTGTGTCTCTTAATTACTATGTGAATAACAACATGTAAGTAACACATACATTTTTTACTATTTATGTTTTAATTTTATGATCATTGTAAAAAAATATCATCAAAATTTCTCTCTACATGACAAAACAACAATCTCATGACAGTTTGCTTGGTGATTACTGTTTTTATGCGCAAATCAACAGGTGTTACTTTCATCAGATCTACTTTATCTTTTACAGCTTAAGAAAATAACAGATGTCACTAATATCTACACTTCTTTAGAATAAAACATCTTTAAGTTCCTAGCTTTAAGTTCACTAACTAACTTTTAAATTTCCAAAAATTACTCTTACTCATAACATTCTAGAATCAAAAAGTCACAATCTTTACAATAGTAATTATTTTATGAGTAATTGATTTCCATTTTTGCAAAGAAGCAGTCGACCTACTAGGAAAAAGGCACGACAGATGTTCTAATATTATAAAGAGAAATAAAAGAAGTTTACTTATATAATCAAACAGCTTTCATTATCAATTTTGCATGACTAAAGATTAAAAAAAAAAGCATTACTAACTGGACCCTCACTAGGAAACATCCAGACGGAAAATAGAACTGACACTAACACTCTACTATTTCTTTGTATAGTAAGCAGAGCAGGTTTGTTTTTTTGAATTTAAGAAAATATTTTTTTTGTTATAATTATTTTGAGTGAATATTTGACGTTGCTTATTTTTTATTTAAAAAGAGTTGTCAATATACAACTAAAATCTTGTACACATTTTTTTAAAATCAAGAGTACAGTTTTCGACAGTATACCATTAAACTGATTTATTTATCGTATACATTTGCTGTCGTAGGAATTAAAGCTTTAAAAAACTGAACCAGTATTTCGTTTTAATAAAAATATAAAGCCTTTTACAAAATAATTTTTAGCACTATCTAAATAATTTAGTAAATCAACCAATCTCAAACGTTTTCTATTACCATTTTCATGAGAAATGTTGCCCAAAAGTAATTCAAAAGTGCTTTTTTCAATGAAAAAAATAGAAATACTGTTAGAAACCGAATTAGAAAAAAGGATTTTTACAAATTTAGAATAACGTCCCATGGTGGAACTGTCAAGTTTTGTATTTATAAAAAAAAAAGCGACGTTTCGGTCATTTAAACAATGTCCCGGCCCTCATCAGGTAAGAAAGCCTATAAAAGATAAAAATTCTTTACAATACAAATTTTGGTAAATACAATGAACACAAATTAAGTAAAGTGTATAACATACCTCTGACTCTTACAAAAGGAATATAAAATCGTAATGCAGTCAGAGTTTCAAGTTTAGTTACTTGTATACCCTGCACATACACAAATGACATAGAATACGCATGTAATACAATCAAACGAGAATTGCAAGCAGTTCCTTGTAAGACGCACGTAAACAAATTAGGTTTTACTAATACCATAAATGGAAGGGGCCCTTAAATCATTAACATAAAGTAAGCCTCTTTTCATAATTGACTTAACGAGACACTTATAACAATTTTTTTATTTTTTTGCTTCTTGTTGTTCATTATTTTTGTTGTTTACATAATGTATATTAAATAGTTGGTAAGACAGGCACTTTTTATAACTTTGTTCTGTGTCTAAAATTTTTTTTTTATTAAAATTGAGGTTGCGTGTAAATTCAATGCTATCTTGTCATAGAACAGATGTATTCGTTTTTTTTCTCTATGTCTCTTTTATGTTCTGCAATTCTTAGTTTTACAGTTCTCGATGTTTGATTGACATAGCAGTAGTTGCAATTTGCACATGGTATGTGGTACACGACATTATTTTTATCGAGTGGCTCGGTTACATCTTTTCCAAGTGAAAAAATCAAATTCAATTTATTGTTTGAACTGTATACTAGACCAATGTAAAGCTTCTTACGAAAATATTTCATAAGACAGTGTAAGTGGAAAATATACAGTAATGACAAAATTAGTTTATAATTATTATTGTTTGTATTGGAATTGTCAATCATGTTCATGTTCTTTTAATGTATTTAATTTTTTATTTAAAATTTTATCAATAAATTTTTAAGGGTAGTTGTTAGCTAGTAAAAATTTATAGATTTATCTTAAATTATCGTTATAAAATTAAGTGTCTGCTAATTTAATGAAAAAGTCAACTGATGTGTAAATAATACCTATTTTATGTTGTGCCAGATAGTGGGAGAGAAAATGTAAGTATCCGCCTGAAGAAGTAGGTTCTTGGTACCAATTAGTTAGCAATGTGTTATCTTGTTAAATGATAATTTTGGAATCTAAGAAGCTAATGGTGTTGTTGTTGCATGTCTCAACAGTGAATTGTAATTCTGGACAAAAGCTATTAAAAATGTTTTTAGTATAGGTAATGTATTTAGTACAAATACGTATGAGGATATCATCAACAAACCGCACATGCAGTGGAACATCAAAACACAACTTCTCTATGCATGAAATCTCAAGCAACCAGATTACAAGATCACACAGCACTGGACTACAGGGACTGCCCATTGGAGAGCCAAAAACTTTTTTATAAAATTTGTTGTTAAAACGAAAAAAAGTTGAATTTAAAATTAAAGATACACCTATGCAAAATTCGTTGAGAGAATCATTGAATTTACATTTCTATCGAAGCATGCACACATGGAGTCTAGCGCCCTTGAAAGCGATTTAAACTGCCTACTGGTAAGGATGGTAAGTAGTTGCTGCAATCTGGTGTTCTTCATAGCAGCACAGTGTCGATGCAGACGTATAATTTTCTCTCCCAGCATCCAATACAACATAAAGTAGGTATCATTGACATATGAGTAGACTTTTCCATTAAATAAGCAGATACTTAATTTCATAACAATAGTTTAAAATTAATCAATAAACGTTGACGAGCTTACAACTGTTTCAAAAAGTTTTTTATCAATTCTTTAACAAAAAAAATACCTTGCAAAACATGAATATAATTGACGATTGCAAAATAAATAATATTAATTATAATCTAATCTTATCATAACCGTACATTTTCCGATAAATAAGTTCCTATTAAATGTTATTGTAAGAAGCTTTTTGTTAGTCTTGTATACAGTTTAAACAACAGAGTTTATTCGATGCATATGCATATACTATGTCATTTGTGTAGGTGCAGGGTATAAAAGCAACTTAACTGGAAACTCTGACTACATTACAATTTTACATTCCTTTCGTAAGAGTCAGAGGTAAGTTATACACTTCACTTAATTTGCATATATTGCATTAACTCAAATTTTTATTGTAAAGAATTTTTATTACCTATAGATTTTTGTACCTGACCAGGGCCGGAACATCGTCCGAACGGCCAAAACGTGGTTTTGTTTTTAATAAGTAGAAAACTTTACAATACCACCATTGGACGTTGTTTAAAATTGTGATCCAACTGTCATTGGACATCTTATCTTACAAGTTTCACAAATATTGACGAATTATTAAGTTTATTATGTTCTAGTGTTTTCTGCTTATTTAGACGTGAGATACACTATATTACCATTATTTTAATAAACAGGCTTTTGCAAGAAATGTAGTTAGGAAATTCACAATGCCCCAAACATCAAGTCATTATGACAGAACAGCTGCAGCCATACCATTACCAAATCATCGATTAATAAGGTCAGCCGTATGTACACCGTCTTTTGGCATGCTTTGTTACATCGCAGTTTTGTCATATGCAGTGCGGTTATTTATATTTATTAGAATATCTAACACAAGTACTTTTTCGTAGGCTTTTAGGGTAGCTGATTACGAATGTCACGCCGTCTAGAGTCTTGAAAGTACCTGGAGCTCATAGTAAATAATTTCTACGTCATCTACAGGAGTTTTATAACAATGCTAAATACGGGTGATTTTCAGGGAGTTTTAAAAAGCGTAAATTATAAATACCTTGTAATCAAGTGTTTCTCAGTCACCTAGAGCTTATTTTAGTGTAGACAATATCTACATTATCTCCTGAAGTTGCGAGACAATGTCAGATATGGGTAATTTCTTGTAGGATTCGTTGCATAGCTAATTACAAATACCATGGCACCAAGAGTCTTTGGGCTACCTGGATCCTAGAATAGATAGTATCTATGTTACATCCTGAAGTTAAAGGACAATTTTCGACATAGGTACTTTTGTCCGGAGTTTAAAGTTCGCTTATCATGAATACCACACAAGTGAGTGTCTCCAATGCCAAATTTAAGTGTCTCTAATGTTTCACTTTTTTTCGTCATGCGACTGTTTGGAGCCACTGTCTGGTTTTCTTAATACGCTGAAAATGACGTCATAGGATTACTATAAAAATAAAAAAAACATTTTTCAGATAAAGTTTACTGTGCATATTATAAAAGTATCTATTTACGCAAAGAGTTATTATGTTTAAGTTTGTTTTTACGTGATATCTAGTCCTTTTGGCCTTTTCACATGCATTCACTGCTGGAGAAATATGTTATTGTGGTAGAAGTTTGTCAACTTTAACATTTCTTACTCAGCTTGGTTTTTGAAAGCAATCGTTTCACACACTGGTTTTAAAAATTTTCATGTATTATATTATTTTTTATTGTTTGTTACACAGGATGGTTTTTTGTAAGTGATGTTGTTGAAACCTTTGACCATCTATTTCTTAGTCCTTTCTTCCTATCTAAGTCGTCCGATCCACTTCAAGTTTTGTCCCATTCTAAAGTAAATGATACTGCAACTTTTTTGGTAATTTTTGTTTTGTCGTATAATAACGTTCATGTATTTTCCACTCGACTCCTAGTATAACTGTTTTCCATTATTAACAACCACACCTGCGATAGCATAATGATACGTTAAAATATTTATAAATATAAGCGTGTATAATCAGTGACACCTGCAACTCGTGTTACTCGAATAGTAGTTAAACGTATAAAATAATCAAAATTAAATATTTATGGAATCCGAGAAACAAATACGTATCTTAATTAACACAAATAAATTAAATTTATAACTATATTAACTTTCAGAGCTTTCTAGTGTTGAAATTTTCTTTAATTTTAGTTGTTAACCATCTGTTCTTGTAATAACAATATGTTAAATGAGTTTTTTTATACGCCCTCTATTTTGTACTCTTATAGAAAGTATTATATAACGAAAGCACAAAACTACTTGTGAAAAGACTGATTTAGTGCTGCTCAGAAGCAGCTTTGGACTTATTTAGCAACTGACTGTAAATAAACTAGGAATGAGTTAGTATTTAAGTAGAACTTTACTGAGGTTCACCTATGATTTTAGTAGGACTGATCTAGGACTTACATATGACTATGAATGAACAGAAATACTCATAAGTACTGAAGAAGTGGAAGCTAGCGTGATGATCAGCTTTTTCTCAGTCAAAATCCGTTTACAGAATAATTTTTTGACAATTACTGTTTCAGAGAATGGATGTACAATAGTGCTAAATTTTGGTGTGTACTCAAGCAGCACTAGAGAAGCGGTAACATAGTAGTACTTTGAACGTGAGACTCCAGTGGTACTTGGTAGGCACTTAAGTAGAAGTTCTTTTTCAAGACTTGGACAGCACCTTAGTGGCACCAAAGAAGCAGTATGTAGATGGCACTAAAGCATCGGTTCTTTTGTGGCACTTGGGCAGCCTTGTGTCACATGACTTGAGCACTAGTTTGGAGGCACTTGGGTTGCATTATAGTGGTACTGAAATAAGGGGACTTCTGTGGCATGTGGGCATCACTTAAGTAGCAGTACTTCATGAGCACTTAAGTGTCATTTCTGTGGTGGGACTTGAGTGGTCCTTTGGAATGACTTAAGCAGCAGTGATGTGGTTGTAGTAAGTTATACTTGAAGGATATTGGGATGGTACTTGAGCGGTACTTGAGCGGCATTTGTATATTTGTGTGGCAGTACTTGGGTCCCACTCGTATTACGAGACTTTAGTGGCACGTTGGCAGAACCGCGGCACACTTGTGCTGATGTTCTTGGGTGATACATAGGCGGTGCTTTGGTGACACTTAGGTGGTACTTATGTAGCAGCACGTTAGTGGCAATTTAGCAACGACCAGCAGCGGTACTTCGGCATAACTCGAGCAGAACTTGAGAGGTGGTACTTGGGGAACACTTTTGTTTCTGTTCTTGGGCAGTGCTTGAACAGTACTTAGGAAGCACTTGTGTAGTAAAACTTTAGTGAAATTTTAGTGAGGCGTCACTTGTGTAACGTTCATTAGGTGGCATTTAAGCAATTTCGTATGTAATGGCACTTTAGCGGCACTTGGGTAGCAGAAAAGCAGCAACACTTCAGTGTCACTTAGGTGGTAGGTTAAGTGGGACTCACGCAGCACTAGCGTGTCAGTACTTGGGTGATACTTAAGCAGCACTTGGGCAGTACTTAAGTAACGATACCTCAGGGACACTTGGGCAATACTTGAGCAGCACTTAATCAGTGGTACAAACAGTAATAGTTAAGCAGCACTTGTGTGGTGGCATTTGGGTGTTACTTTCGTATTTTAAATGACACTTATGAAATGGTACTCAGGCTGTCCTTAGGGTATACTTGGATTTCTAAGATATATTTACACTTTAGTGGTACTTGGGTGGTACTTGGGCGTCACTTAGGCATAAGGACTTGGGTAGTGCTCATATGGTGGTACTTGGGAGTGACCTAAGTGAGACTTTGGCTGTTCTTGAGCAAAACTTTTTTGGCGGTACTTAGGCCGAACTCGTGTGATGGAACTAAAGTGGCACTTATGTGGCAGTACTAAAGCGGGAATTAAACAGCAGTTCTTGGGTAGCACTTATCTGGCAGGACTTCTGTAAGACTTAGGTGGTACTCAGGCAGGACTTAAACAGAATTTGTGTGGCATTTCTTAAGCTGTACCTGAACAACACGTGGGTAGTACAAGAGTGGCACTTGTATGGCGGTACTAAGGCAGCACTTGTGTAGTGGAACTGAATTTTGGTGGCAATTTAACGTGGTAGTTGGGTAGTATTCTGGCAACACATGTGCAGTAATACTTAGACAGTAATTAAGCAGCATATAGTAGTAAATTTAGGTGACACTTGTACAGCAGAGCTTTAGCTGCACTTCGGTGGAACTATTGTGGCACCCGTACGACAGTTCTCTGGTGGAACGTTGGTGGTGCTTGGAAAGATTTTTGGTGGTACTTATGTAGTGGCACTTTAGTGGTATTAAGGTGGCACTGAAGCAGTGGTACTTCAGTGGAACTTGGACAGCACTTGTGTAGTGGTACTTAGGAAATACTTGTGTGGTACTTCAGTGGCACGTGTGTGGTACTTGGGGACACATAAGCAGTGGTATTTTGGTAGTGCTTCAGCAGCACTTTTGTGGCATTACTTGGGCAAAACTTGTGTGGCAAAGCTTGTTTGGCACTGGTGCATTACTCAGATGGTTTTCCAGCAGGACTCAAACAGCTCTTGTGTGGTGGTACTAGGGTAGTACTTGGGTGGAATTAGGGCAACACGTTAGCAGCACATGTGTTGCAGTACTTAGACAAACATTGTGTGGTGGAACTTTAGCAGCACTTGTGTGGTAGAACTTGAACGGCACTCAAAAGGCAGTACTCGAGCAGTACTTTGGCGTTACATTTGTTGCACTTGGGTAGTTTTTGGGCATTACTTAAGCAACGTTACTGTGGTGGTAGTTGAGTGGTACTTTTAAAGCGGTAGTTCAATGGTACTTGTATTGTGCAACTTTTGTGGCACTCAGGCAGAACTTCAGTCGTATTTGAGTGGCACAAGTTTCGCAGGCCTTTGGTGGTACTTCAGTGGGTTTTGGGTGGCATTTGTGTTGTAACACTTGGACGGTATTTGGGTGGAACTATAGCAGCATCACTTTAGTGGCACTTCAGCAGGATATCTGTAACGATACTTTGAGGGTTCTTAAGTGGCAGTAGTTGAGTGGTACTTATATGGTTCTTATGTAGTGGCTCTTTAGTGGCACTTGGGTGTCACTTAAGCAGCAGCACTCCAATAGTAAGTTACTGGTATTTTGTGGTACTCAGGTGGTTCGTCGGCAAGACTTAAGAAGCACATATGTGTAGGTACTAGGGCAGTTCATGAGCGGCACTGGAGTGGTGGGCTTGTAGTAGCACTTCAGCGTATTTTGGGAGGCACTTGCGTGGTGGTATTCAGGAGCTACTTGAGTGGCATTTTAGCGGCACTTAAGTAGTTCTTGAGTGGCACTTAGGCCGTACTTATGTAATGGCACTCTAGTGGCACTTGGGTGGCACTTAACCAGTGAGACTTTGTCAGTACTTGAGTGGCATATTTGAGGCGGGATTTTGGTGATACTTTAGTTAATCTTAGGGTGTTCTTGAGCAGTTTTTGTGTAGTGGTACTTAGGCAGTTCTTGCACGGCACTTGGACAGTTCTTAAGGAGCATTTGTGTGGCGTAACTTTGACAATACTTGTGAGGTGTTACTTTAGCGGCACTTAAGTGGTGGTAGTTAGGTAGTTCTTGGGTGACACTTAAGTAGTAGTACGACGATGGTACTTGAGCAGCACTTGTATGGCAGATTTTGGTGGCACTTGTGTGGTGTTGCTTGAGCCACACTTGGGTAGCACTGGTGTGTAAGAACTTTGGTGGCACGTCAGTGGAACTTGAAAAATTTTTGTGGTGCAGTATTTTAGCTGTACTCGGGTGGTAATTGGGCAGCATTAGAGCAGTACTAAGGTGGTACTTCAAAAGTGGAACTTGGGTAACCCTTGGGCGGATTTTCACCAGTGGTACTTTGAAGGTTCTTAGGTGGTCCTTGGAAGGCTCTGAAGCTGTGGCTTTTGGGCAGTACTTTGTTGTACTTAAGACTTCAGGGCAGTCCAGAAAAAATTAAAGTTTTATACCTTATCGATAAGGTTACTTTGATTGCATAGCCTTCTAACATTATTTATAACAACTAGCTATTTCATCAAAAAATCAGAGTATGCACGCATTTTTGACACTTCAATGAACGAATCAAGCCCAAACTTGACAAGATTGGTTGAGAATTTATGGTAAAAAGTGAAAAATAAGATGTTTAACTAAAAAGGTGCAATCTGGTTTTTCACTTTCTTCCTTCAAATTACAATCAATCTTGTCAAAATAAAGTTTGATTTATTTTTTGGATATTGCAGAATGTGCGTCAACTCTTATTTTTTCAAAAAACTAAGCTAATAAAAATGTACGATGCTAATAACATCACCTGAGACTATTTGTGTAAAATAATCATCAGTATGAAAGATAAAGTAACATTTAAGTTAGTTGCCTACCTTACCGATCCAAAGTAATGTCACTAATACGGTTATATTCTTAAAAGTTCTGACTACCTTATAATTAAAAATATTTTGAATAAGTAAAGCATGATTCATGAGGATTTACTTGTTATTCAAAATAGAACACAAAAACGCAAAATGTAACCATACCTATAACTAGTCTGACACCTGATTTCTCTTTGATTGACAATAGTTTAGTATCAGTCATGCTAAATAGGTTTTGATACAACTCAAACATTTACAATTTGCATTAGTCTTAATTTTTAAATAAAATCGTCAATTTCATACACAAAGCTTAGGCATTCACTGCATTGTTTATTTTAAGGGCTTACACTCGGCCAGAACTTAGACAATACGATTGTTGTTAGCACTCAAAACAAACAGTGGATGCATAAAATTTGTATGTGAAAGTTACTATTTAATAACTTCTTTCTTATCTCACCTTTAACTGCTGAGTTTATTAGTAGGATAATTCACATTATAAAATACAAAAGTTAAAAATGATCTTGTAAAAAAAAATGGGAGGCTCACATTAAATAATCTTCATTCTTTCATACAATTTTCATACATAAGCAACGCCAAAAACAAAGAAATAAGCTTTAAAATCATACTTTAATTACAATAAATAATGAGAGAAAATTACAATTAATAATTTGATTTATCGTTTAAAATATTTATACTTGTTTCAATACATTTTTTATTACAAGGTTTGATTCAAGGTTAATAAGATTTTTTACAACATACAAAGTTGTTATAACTTCACCATGTATAATTACTATTACATTGAATGGTAATTATTATTAAATTATTGCTTTAATGCCAAATGACACATAGTTAAAAACAAATTATAAAAAATATCAAATAATCCAATGGTTCAACTAGAAACAATCAGAATGTTCGTTTTTATATGACGTTACAACGTTTTCCTTTTGCAATACCTTCTTGGATGTAACAGAGAGCCTGCAATACAAAAATATTGTATAATTTTATACTACTATTAATTTGCTTTATTTATATTAAAGTAGCCATTCATATATATTTTAGTTCACCAAGTAATCTTGACATCATAATTACTCTTTGAGTATTTTTATTGTTGTATTTTTTTCGATGTACAGCTTTTTTTTGTTTATCTTAAATATACTAACATATTTGCAATCACAAAAAAAATTCAATTAATTAGAGTATTTGTGCGATTATTATTCAACGTATGAACAGTTGTGCTTCTCTATTATATTCGAATTTCATAGCGGACACTGAGTTGTAATTTTATTTTGTCTTCTTAATCTCATTTTTAGTGCACTGAAAGTAAAACTTCTTTAATCTTAGCAAACGTTTGTGTGAATACAAACATATAGATTTATATTCAAATCAAATAAATGTTTATTAAAATTGAATAATAGTAATTTACATCAACAAATAGTTTCTTCATTACATTATAATTAACATACATTTAATTGTATTAAATAAATACTTGTTAGTTTGAATTCTGGTAAACGTTGATTTGCCTTAACAAAAGTTTTTTTTCAGTGTATACATTATTATCTACAATAAATACAACCACCACAAATAATTTGTATTATGTTTGAAAAAACTCACTTTTTTTAAGCTCATGAATTTTGTTGTCTTCATAATATATTCCAGTATAAGATTGTTGCTGGTCCACATTTCTGGATAACGGAGTATTGAAGTTCCTGTTACGATGCGTAGGGTGATGTTGACTGGAGTTATGATTCATTTGGAAATTCAGACTTTTTATCTCACGTTTACTTCTGATAATATCTTGCTGTTGACGATTTTCAACCCCAATGGTTTTGTACACGATGGTGTTCACCTCGGAAGTCAGCATGAAACATTTAGAAACTCCTATTTACACTTTTCCGTACAATGCTTAGAGGCGATGATTGGGCTGTAAACTATAGTTGCTGTACATCGCTGATTAACACATCTAGGATCTTCAGCGATTCCTATGCAATGTTGCTCAGATTACAAAAATTCTACAATTAATGTTAGACTTACTGATCTAAAGCTTATAAGATCGATTTCTACCTGTCTGGCTAATGCAGCTGTTGTGGAAACTCGATTTTAAACATTCAGACCTAGAAAATTTAGATACTAAATGCTGTTGTGCACAATAGAAAATGTTTAAAAAAACTTCGACCATTTATAGTGGCAAAATTTTTTTTATATTGGTGATTAACTCGAGCATCAACGTGAACAGCGTAAATATTACCTCCTCTAAAAGTACATAGGTTCTTAACTTGCTGGTGATTAGTAGAATTACTCGCAAGTCTCAAAACTGAAGCAAACCCCATCTTCAGTGATAACGTCATTTGTGACGCAAAAATTGTGGACTACAGTTTCACGCTTCTCCACAGGCTGTGGGGCAGCAGATAGTCCCACTAATTGTTCGTTTGTATATTGTGGAGAGGAAACACAGAAAAAATAAGTAAAAAGAGAGAGTGTTAAGCTGTGTAAAGTATAAATGTCCACGTACATTTTCTTCCTTTTTTGATAAATTTTATATGATTCATCAGTTCTGCTACTTTTGATATTATTAATTTTATGTAATTCTATCTAATAAAATATTCTGCACAGTCCGGTATGCTTCTTCTTTTAATTTATTTACTTTCACAATAAATTAAAATTTTAACTATGAATTTGTCAAGCAATATAATTATAAATTTGTCAAGTAATTATAATAAGTTAGATTGAAATTTTGAGCTGATAATTAGGAACCACACTCTATGAGCGGTGGAAAGATACTTATGAAAACGCCACGCAAATAAATGCACCTTGCACGAAGTTTCAGTTTAAATATCTTTGTCTTACTTTCTGTGGGGCTGATACTTGCTGACTTTATGTGTTTAGGCTTAGCAGCTCGCTTCGGTCTTAACATGATACTTTCAAGAGCCACTACACAGTCAGCTTTGTTAAGTGACGACTTTCGTTAAGTACGACTCTTTTAAGTCTCTTTAAAATTTTATCATGGAGAATAAATGTAATATAAAGTAAAACAGAAGTCAAAAATTTATTTGTTTACGCAAGTTGTCACTTAACAGCCTCCTCTTTTTAAAACTATCACCGTCCTCGGTGGATATATATATATATATATATTAGTAATCAGAGTTTAACATAACTTTTCGTTATGCAAGCTATTCTTACCGTAGGTGTAAAAATCTGTTTTAAAAATTAGTATTATAATTAATAATGATATTACTAAATATTAAAAAATATTATAACGTAATATAGTAAAGTATACGATGGTTAATGTACATAATATTATTACATGCATTTGGGGTTGTCTCAAGAAAATGGAGTTTAACAAAACAGTAAATGTCGATGTGATACATGATATGTAAGGTAAATTCAAAATGTAAGGAGTAATAGTAGTGTTCCTTAGTAGGAGTAAAGTCCCACACCCAAATCCCATGTTCCACATCCAGCAATATTGAATCTGTTGTTGTCTTATCATTAATGTCTATCCTCCAACTATGGTTATTATTTGTTTGAATGCACCTTTGTTTGTGATTATCATATTTTGTAGTTAGAATATGACCGCTACGTTCTTTACAAAAGATCAATGATTTACTTTGTATATTACAAAGTGTAGTATGTTTACGTAAATCACTTTTGTTAATTTTATTGCCACATTTATCATATACTATTATGTTGCTGTTCACTTGTGTTAGAGTGGCAGAGTTATGGGCGTATCTGACACCATATTGTTGTAATCCTTCCAAAGTTCTTTGTGTTGATGGCTTATTGCAGTATGTGTGAAACTTCATATACATAGTCTTATTATATGCCTGTTGTATTGGTAGACTCATGTACGTTACGTTGTTTAGAGGGCCAAAGTTCATTAGACGTTCGTTCCATTTATCTATTGCTTTGCTCACTGGAATTTTTGTTTTTCTCACATCAATTGTAGTTGTAAAATACGATCATCATTGTCATTTGTAGTTACAAGTTTTTGTTTAGTACCTTAAATTTTAATGTAGTGTACTACTATTTGTCGCAGTTCTTAGGCCTTCTGCTCATTTTCATAGTGTACATGGATTGGTGTTATACTATTACTTTGTTTCCTGTTTAAAAAGTAAATATCTTCAATTCTCAATCTGCTTTCAAAGAATCTAGTCTTACCATCTGTGTTGGAAGGGTTTTTTACAACACGTGTATTGTCTTACCATTACGGTTAACTCTGACAAACTGTAATGAGAAGGTGTCTGAATCTTTCTCGACAATTTCGTTACTGGGGTGGCTGGATTTTATAGATGTTGGAATTTCTATAATTTCACGCATGGAAGTCGATAGGTCTTTCGCAAGTGTATACTCACTTTTAAGTGCTCGTTCCACTAATTTAAAGGCCATAGCTGCTGCTTGGGTTATCGGTACCATATTGGGGTCCTCAATGTTTGGATTCTTTGCATGGATAATCATGTCAATTTCCGGCCTTGGTAAAAATAGTCAGTTACCCCCTTTTGTTTCTATAATTGAGGCTTTATTTACGGTCACTGCCGCAACTGCAGCATTACACAGTTGGTGATACACAGCCTTATGTCTTGTGTAGGGTGTGATACATGGCTGTTCTATCAAAAATTTCAATGGGCCAAACTAATTTAGGATTGTCTCTTATTGGTGAGTAGTTATTGGCCCTTTGGTTATTATATTCATTCGTCCTCCATTTTCCGAGATATTATGTACTCCAGTTATTTTTACATTTGTCAGGTAAGCGGCTGCCGTTGCAGCCTCTAAAGGTTAATGATATATGGCTTTATAACTTGTGCATGGAACAACACAGGAATGCTGTTGTAAGGCTTAAACTGTGCCGTATAGTTGTTATAACTGATTTAGTTCTAGCTTGGTTATAGCGCCCTTGATCATAAGGGTTAGACAACGTCAACTGACGATGGTGTCAATTATCTTTGTCATTTTATGTAATCTGTAAGCGTGAATATAATAGGTATTATTGTGATTATTAATTGGTACTGTATATGTATGAGTGCTGTTATTAGTTGCAAGGATTTGTAGGTTATGAGTGGGATAAAAGTATGAAAATAAAATTAGGTTCATGAAACTATTGGATAATAGGTAAGAGATACATAGATAGATACAATCATTCCTTATTATGCTATGCCGAAATACTCGCGGATTCACAATACAATGGAATAAGTAGTTTTAATACACACTAAAGCTTAATTTTAGAGAAAGAAAAAAATTCTTACATTAGAGTAACATGCAACTGTGATGAAATACAGCATGCGCTTCTTAAACTCAAAGCCTTATAATAATTGTTTTTATTATTATTACAATCATTTATATTTCTTTTTTTTTTTGTTCATGTTTTTTTTTTTTTTTTGTGCTAAAACTAAAAACAAGCGTACTTTATATAAATCTTAAAGACAAAAGTAAATGATATGGTGCAATTGAGAAAAAAGATTACTTGATTAATTTCACAAAGCTTAAAATTAAAATCTTAGAACTAAGTAATGTGTTTTTCGACGTAAAATTTTGACTAGTTAAAGGGTAGGGTTCAATTATTAGGTTTATTTTCCACTACTTTTGATCCATTCTCGTAGATTGCTGATTTTAGCAAGCGTAAACTTTGTTTCTGACGTTAGTGTACAGTGTTGTCGTCTACATGTAATCACATGTCTTTGATAAGTCATTAACTCAACTTGTTGTTGACATAATGGGTGAGTCAATTTTTTGTTTGTTTTGTATTTTGCACTCCATTCAATTGGTTCAGTGTATTTCACGTGATACTTATCGTGAATAGTGCTTTTAGGATTCATGTTTTTTACATATCCTTGGGATAATTTTCCTTGCCGATCTCTGACGGCATAACAATATTCTTAGGTACTAAACTGCGAGAAATAATTGAATAATTTTTTTCCTTTTTCATTTTTTCTATATCCCGTGGTAGAAGACACATAAGTCTTTTTAGATCGAAGTTTGGTTTGTCATGGTTGGTTTTTGATGATGTTGATAAAGATATCCTTTCTGCTTGACAAATAGTGGATTTCATCTTAAAAGTAGAAACTTTTTGGGCTTCCTATCCTATTTTTAATGTTTCATCGAGTTTTTTATGAACTCAATTACTATTGTAAATAGCGGTTATAGTTTGATTAGTATAACTATATGAATCCGGAAGTATATGCATTTCTTTGATGCTTCCTTTATTTTCTTATTGTTCAATGACTTCATGTAAAGGATGGTTTATGTTGATTCTAGTCTTTATTGTTATTTCATTATCGGGGTTTATCGTGTGGCCTGGAACTAAAATAGTGTCAAATTACTATTGATTTATGAGTCCGTGTTCTTTTGGGTCTTGTTTTATTGTTACTCGGGGTTCTGCGTTCAGTGGGTTGATGGAGCGTTTTATAAATTTTTTTGAGATACTATGTTTCATAGTCTTTATGAAACAGCTTTTTATTTTGCTGATGAGTATTAATATTATAATAATAATAATAGTAATCATAATAATGAAAATAATGATAACAATAATAATACAAATAAAAATAATGATAATTATAATAATGGTCAAAATAATAATAGCTTTAATATTGTTACGTATTGAATAAAGAAAGAAGTTTGTTTTTCCTCTAATTTATTGGTCTGTATTTTTTATTTTTTATTGATCATATTTTGTACATTTAATTCTTCATCTGTCCATGCTTGTTCATTAAGGTTTAGTTCATGAATCGATTTTCTAGCATCATGAAAGTCATTTGAATTTTTTAAGGGCTTATGAAGTATAGTTAAGTTTAAGTTTATTTCTACTCAATAGGTATATTATATCTGAGTGATGATCTTATGTTTATTGGTTAAGGTTAATTTTTATGTTTTCCCGTACATTTATCATTCATTCGTAAAAGACCTATACATTTTACTCTTTCTTTTCATTCCATTTTATTAGGACAGATAATGTTTGATTGTTCTCCCTAGGTGTCGAGAATAACCATGAACTATCAGCTGGTAAGTAAGTCCATTGGCTTTTAGTTTTCAGTGTAAACATAATTTCACAGTATTTAAATATTTCAGTTCCAGATCATAATAACAGAAGAATCTCACATTTGTTTATAGAATAGGGTTCTTTTAACGGTTCCATAGCCTAGCATATGTAACCGTATACTATTTTATCACATTGATTAAATGTAGCTTTGCTTAATCACAAAAAGAAACTATGGTCTGCTGCTACTGCTAAGTAAGAGTATTATGGTTTTATATAGGCAGATTTATTTGGTGTAGGTTGAGGTATCATAATTAAATGTAGTCTATAAAGATTGTAAGGGGTTTAATCTACAAGTAGCAAATGAAGTATTACCATGGTTCTATTTTCTTAATGCACAACATCCAATTTGCTTAGAGTTGTTATTTTACCAGCATAAAGATTCTCTATTGATGCTATAAATTCTAGATTTCCTACTACATTTCTTACATCCTGGGCTATGGTTTTAAAAATATTTGGAGAAATTAGCTTTGGATGTGCTTGATCTCTTTGTAGATTATGCAAGATGTTGATCAGATCTTCATGGGAATGAACAATTAGATCTAAGGTTGCCTCAGTTCTTCTAAGGTAAGCTGATGAATGTATCAGATATCTGTCGAGCGTAAAATCTTGTGCTAAAGTTAATATATCAGCATCTTGTTTTAGAATATGCTCATGGCCTTTTGTAGTATTATGTAGTTCTTCGAGTGCAGCCACGAAAATACGTCAATTTTGTTCGTACAATTTAATACATTCCTTTTAATCGGTACGCAAATTGTTAATGTTAATGTTTATAACGTCAATATCGTCTTATGTGACGAAGCCCAAAAGTTCTTTAGCAATACTTCCAAGAACTTGACAAGGTGTCATTCTTTTTGTTCGTTTGCTGGGTGGTGGAATAATGTTATCTCCTGCATAAGTTTCCACAGTATTTATTATGTTTAATAATGTTGCCTTAAGATTTTTCAATAGCTTTGTCCTCATATTTAAAAGGTCTATTCCCATATAATGGATACAATTAGAATTACCAAAGTGTGTATACAATATCAAAAGGTTTCAAATAATCTTTGAGTAGATGTGTGTTCCAATATAAATTTAATAATATTAAGTCATATCACTATCGTCCAATCAGCTCTTTAAATTTTTGTAATACCAATTCGTTCATAGTATATTTCAGGGTTTGCTTTAAGTGGTTCTATGCTATGGTTACCATGACTACCATAGTTTAGATCAGCGCAACCTTCAAGCTTTATTGTCATTAAGATGGCCAATAGAATCCACATTTTTGTGTTCTTTTTTTTTTAGAAGACATGCAGAATATACTTCTTAGAAGGATACGGTTATTGGGGAACTAGTTTCAATTTATCTGTATGTTTTCGTATGACTTCATCGTTGGTTTTTTCAAGTAACACATTATTTTGCCTTGAAACTGTTTTAACCTCTAGGGCTTCATTATAATAGTGATAAAATTTTTGGGAATGTACTTCTTTCTTTACCCGAACGTAATCTTCTGGTTTAACACTTAGAGGCTTGAATTTTTTCGTGTATCTTGTCTTTGGTTTTATTTTCATTTTGATTTGTCGATTTTCTGCTGCAATTTGCAATTCTTGAAGTTGCTTCATAAAATGTTGTTAATACAATGGATAGGTTCGTAACCTTTGGTCTTCAGATATCTTCAAGGGTAACCTGGCTAGTCTCCTAAATACTAATTCATAGGGAGTGAAATTTGTTGCTGCATGTACACTCGTGTTGTACGTGAAGGCTACAAATTTAGCTAAATTTTTCCAGTCATCATAAATTTCAGAGTAAGTTTTTATAAAGACTTCGCTGTAGTGATCCGCTTGCTTGAGGACGATATGCTAATGTAGTAAGATGATTAGTCTTTTGGGTTCTTAAAAGTTGTTCCAATAAATTAGACATAAGTGTAGCATGTCTGTCTGATAGAATTGCTTTAGGCACACCGGAAACTAATTATAAATTTTGTACGAGTACATCGGCAAGCATGCTTGATCTTAGGTCTGGTACAGAGATTAATATGATGTACTAAGTTAAATTACACTGTAAGGTTAGTAAATAGCAATTACAATTTGGTGTTATTCTCAATTTACCGACGGTATTAATGGGAACTTTATCGAAAGCTTTAATAGGTGTATCTATAAGCACCAAGGGTTCTCTTGCCTTTGTTCATTCAATTTTTTCTCTTGAAATTTGCTGCATTTACAAACATAATTGAGAATATCATCTCTTATTTCAGGCCAATATAATTGTTCTCTTATTTTCCGACAAGTTTGGTTTATTTCCTTATATTCTCCAACAGGGTTGACATGTAGGGTTTGTATTATTTCATTACGTTCTTGAATTTTTGGAGAATCAACTTTACCGTAACAGACAGTAATTTGTATTGGTGTTTTATCAAAAGTTGTTAATAGTATTTCTGTTATCAATACAGGTTTTAATTTGCCTATAAAATCTCCCCTTCTTAAAATTCGGAAAGCTCTTAGATTTTGTATTACCAATATTTTTTAAAATGATTTTAAAGCTTTTATAAGACTTTTTTAAGTTACAAAATCGGTAAATCTTTTATTGATAACGATTGCCAGTATATTATAATCTCCATAAGATGTTATTAATATTTGGCTAACTTTAGGATTCTTCGATTTCAAATAACTTAAGTCCAGTGCATCTATCGATCTCAACAGTCTTGAGACATACGTGGCTGGTTGACAATCTTTGCTTATAAAATGGACTGTATTGTCCTTTTTGTACGTAAAGTATTACCTAGTGGTAATAACGTTGTTTATTAGCTCAGTTCTAGGCTCTATTTACGTTCTCATCATTGCCAGTACTACTGCTACTATTACTCAGACTTACACACACCTTTTCATGCTGTTGTTTGTATCAATTGATTGGTTGGAAAGGGTATAAATCCGATAGTAGCATAAAACTAGGTGCAATACTTTAATTTATTGATTTGTTCGTATTGCAGTTTGTTTGTTTGTTGTTTTTATTCAAGTAATCAAGTAATCCTTTCATTATTCGTTCCAAGTTCGGTACTCTAGACTGTCTGTTTTTTGCAATAATAACACTCGTGTGCGTTTGTTTACTAAAACTTAAGGGTGTATTTTCTTAAATATGAGGAGTAATTGATTATTATCTACTCGTCATATATTTTCTTAAAACTTTATCTTGATTTACAAGAGGTTCAAAGTCTGCTTGATAGATCTGCAATTTTTTCATCTAATACAGAATCATCAAAATTTTGGGATTATAGGTGTTTATTTCCTATTAATATGTCCTAAATTTCAGGATCAAATCTAGTTACTTGTAAAAAATCCGTATCAGCTTGGTCGGGTTCATCATCGTTATTGGACTTGTCCTAGTAGTCTTAAAGACTTCGGTGAAATGTTTTTGTTAACTTTTGAATTTTTTGATGGGTAACCTTATTAATATTACAGATCGCAGGTTTAGGTTGGCTTTTAAAAACGTCGTTATTTGAACCTTCATTCAGTGAAATAGGTGTAACGGAGATTTCAGTATTTGTCGCGTCTGAGTCTGGGTCAGTATCTGTATTTAAGTATGCTTCCGTTTCAATTCATTCTTGCTATAATCCACTTCGTCTAGGGTCATGTACTGGTGGTTGTGTATCTTCCTCAGACGATTCATTAGTGTCACTCGGATCATTCTCGGAAAACATACTAGTCGTTGACGATGCACCAAGGTTAATCATATCTCTGACTAGTAATTATGGCATTTCCTCATTTGTAAAACAACTAGGATTTATTCCGGTGGTTACTGTATTCGTATCGCTAGTGTATGATGTTGAGGCTATTGATTTCGAAAAATTCTTTTTCAATGAGCTAAAATCTTTTGATGTAATTTAAGTGACATTTCTTAATATACTCGATCGAGATGCAGATGATTTCTGTGGTTGTAAACACGTTTTTGTTTAGATCCTTTGAGCAATCACACTATCATCTAACTTTGGCCGTTCCATGTTTGTATTTGAACCAAAAGGTCGTCCTAGATCTCTGGCCAATGTAGGTACATCTGTTTCTGATTTGACCACTCTCCTAGGTTTTTTCATTTCCACTGTATCTTTTAAGATTGTTGGTAGTGTTTTGGTTTGATAGTCGTTAAATTGTATGTTCTTACTATTCCTTTCCACTGATTTTGTAGTTCTGTTTTCTTATTTTCCTCTTTTTTTTAACCTATTGTCATAACTTTTAGAAGTAGTAATCCTTTGTTTGTATTGTTTTCCGCATAGAATAATTATTCTACTGGATTTCTAGATAGTGCATCAGCATTGGTATTGAGTTTTCCTGGCTTGTATTTGAAAGTATATTCATAATTGGTAAATTTAAGCGTCCAGTGAATTAAACGCTGACCCAGACCTTTTCTTATATGCATCCAAATCAATGGCTTATGATCAGCTGCAAGAACGAATCTATTTTCTTATAAATGTGAACGAAAATGATGCATTGCGTATAGTGCAGCGAAGCGTTTCTTTCTTATCGTAGAACAATTTATGTCAGCTTTATTTGGAGTTCTTGAAAAATATGTAACAGGATGGTCAAACCCTTAGCTATTTTTAAAAAATCTATAATGAAACGTCAATAGGACCCTGCTAATCCTAAGAATTGTCTAATATTTTTCGTAGTTTTTTATTGGGGAAGTTTTCTAACGGCATGTATCTTTTTAGGGTCTGGTTTAATTCCTCGTTGACTTACTATACGGCAAAGAAATATTACTTCCTTCCGTAAAAACTCAACTTTATCTGGCTACGGTACCATATTCGCTCATCTTGACCGGTTGAAAAGTAACCTAATTTTACGATTATGATCTACTAGATCTTTTGCGTGAATAATAATATTATCTGAGTACACTAACATTTCAACATTTAATGAACCTTTCAGTATGAGATCCATTAGTCGTTGGAACGTGGCAGGGGCATTTTTCAAACCTTTGGGCTTTCGTCTGTATTGGTTATGTCCATAGGGTGTCGTAAATGCTGTGTTATAATTTTTATCTTCAGCCATAGTAATTTGTTGAAATCCATTTGCTAAATCAAAAACTGAAAAATATATAGATCCTCTTAACTAATTCATAATACCTGCGATATTGGACAATGCATATGCATCAATACATGTCACTTTTTATTAAGTTCTTGAAAATCAATTGCTACCCTTCATCTGAGATTTTCATGGCTATCAGGCTTCTTTGGAACAATCTAGAGAAATACACGACGTGGTAATGACAAAGGCTCAATTATTCCATCAGTAAGCTTTTTCACTACGTGCTTTTCCAAAACTTTTCTATGTACCGGTAGTTGGCGATGTTGTTGACTGTCAATAGGAATATTGTTTTTCATCGGGATTTAATATGTAACAAGATAAGTACAGGGTAAGATATCTATCGGTAACAAAAAGATTTCTAAACATTTGAAAATTATTCGATAAATTTGGTCTCATTCTTCCAAGTTTAAATAATCGGTACGCACAAGTTTTTTTAGGTTTTTTATGCTATCTTGTTTGATTTTAAAAGGTAATCTCTCATATTTACTACTAGTTTCGGGATTAAATTCAGGTGCAATATATTTAAAGGGTAGGATTTCTTTTGGATCTATTTCAATCGTTATAAAATATTACATTCACCATTTTTATTCCTTACTATTCCTTCTCCTAAGTATACGTCATCAGTTCCTTTAGTTAAAACTGGGTGGGGTGTAATTCCGGTAAGATTAATAATTTTACTTGTCTTTACACATGAATATGGGTGCAACAAATGTAATGTAATCAGATTTGTGGCAGCATCATTATCGAGCATGAGTGTGATACAGCGATCTTTCCCTTCTGGGATTGACAACCTTATGCTTGTTGGCTCGTCATCTACGCCAAGTCCCCAGCACGTATCGATGTAGACGGTTTTGATTCTATTGCAATATCTATTACTTGCGCTAAAACATTCGGTGTAGAAGTTGAATTCTGTCTTTAGGGGCTCACCTCCATGAGAGTTGAAATGATGCGGCAAACAGTCATTTCCTGATTGGTACTAATTTTGAAAATTCTGAAAATTTTTCTGATAACAATTAGAGTTTCTCAAATGATTTTAAAAATTCTAATCTTTCCCCAGGTTCTGATCATTTTCACGGTCATTTTGTCTATTATTATATTATTGGTACTGCTTACTGTTACTTAGATGATTATTATATTGCCTATTAGCGTGATGATTTTGATTGTCAATCTGTTGTTAACTTGTGTTATTTGATGTGATAAAAATGGCTGATTAGAGTACCTGTTCTGTTATGGGTGTTGGTTATTGAGATAATTTTTAACACCACTGCAAGATAGTCCTTGGTATCGTGTGTCCAGGATTATACTCACTTTCATTCAGCTCTCCAATCTCAATGCATGCTCGAAGTCATCGACTAAGGAAACAGGTTCTTTCACATCTACCTGCTGGCTTATCATAGGTGCTAGTCCTTTTATAAACATATCTAATGTCATGTTTTTAAAAGGATCATCTTTGTCTTCCGTGAAGACCTTTCAGCGCCACTCAGCAGTAGATTTACGTAATCATAATATTCACTAACTGATTGACCTTGTCGTTGGCGCACTTTCTGCAGCTGAATTTTGTAATAAGCTATGATTTTTTCTGTTGCATATCTTCTTTTTCAATGTGTTAAAAATTTCTCAAGATTTTCGAAATATTGGCCACTCACGCTTATGCGTGCGGTACCTCGTAGATTCTGCAATACTACCCTTTTATATAAATCTTTTTGATCTTCTCAGACCCAGCTTTCTCCGTTTTTAACATCTTGTATATAATCCTTCAGTGGAATATTTTTTCTATCGAAGACAGAGATCGATTTATCCGCATGCTGAAATAAGAAATTAGCATTGAGACACTCCATCAGCGCTTCGGCTACTGTCGTATCGGCATCATCGTTTTTATTGACCATTTTCTTGGTTGTATTATTTGCATTATGTGCGTTTTTTTCTTTTTCTTTTTATTTCTTTTTATTCTATATTCTATGAGTGTGTATAATACAAAAAATTATACTATTATTTTGTGTTGTTGATTTGTTTCCGAAAAATATTCTATTAAATTATTGACATTAATCGCAGAATACATAGTAAAAAAATAAGTGAATATATATATATAAATATATACGTTTCTGAATAGTTACTTATGCGGACAATCACGTGTATGTAAGGGTTATTATAAGGACAAAAGTGAAATTATGTGGATGTCAGCATAGTTCTACCATGTTATTAATATATATATTAGAATCACGTTAAGTCCACATTAGTCACAATTTATAAAGATACATTTCCTGGTATTATACCGAAGACATTAGTGTTTAAATCACCTTTTTTTTAAACTCAGTTGTTTTAGTGATCTAAGATTAGGAGAATGGTTCGTGATGCTTGCCCGTTAAAGAGTATCCCGTTTGCTCAAGTTTATTGTTCCTTTACAGCTGTTAGGTTTTCCCAGCGCAGACCTTGGACACGATCGGTGATTCCTGGTTAAATGCTTAGAGTCAAGTGGACGAACTAGGATCATCAAACACTGGGGCTCACTTAGGTGGCCCTTAAAAAAACCGATGAGATTGATGGTTAAGTAGGAAGCGTAAATACTTATAACGGTTCTAAAAAATGTCAGTGGTGAGACTTCTATCTATTCCTCATTATTATTCTTAATGATGGAGAGCTGGCTGTGGGTAGTTTGACTTTTATTCTCTAAGTCTCTATTTACAGAGACCGTGATAGGGGGAAGTACGCCGCTGACCAAAAAATTTCTTGTTGTCGTTTCCCAGATAACCAATTGCTCATTGTTAGTCAGGAAAGTGGGCCTGGAGAATGGGCCGTACTCCTCAGGGCTGTCTTCCCTGGCTTGTATTTAAAGAAAAAAATTCTCTAGCACCAGGCCAGACGGTTCAACAGCCACAAAACTCTAAAGTGTTGAAGCAGCTTATGCTGTAGCTAGACACGTATGCTAGTATTCCATTGAAGACCTTGTCATTTAGAAAACTTATTTATTGACGGCACTCGTCAATCCTGGTGATTAAGAGTGAAATTAGACATAGGTTGCTTGCATATTGGAGATCAGTGTTGCTGATAGCCGGGACACTCAGCTACACGACTAAGATCTGTATTTTCGATGTACTGCCGGTAAATGACTACAGAAATCTCCAAGATTCCACCTAGTGGATCCTACTGAGCCAACCTGTGAAGCTAGCGTATTATTGCTAAACCTTGAATTTATTTATTGCTATTGTAATTTTTTAAATTAAATTCATGATAATTTTTTGAATGATAACCCTATTAAAACTTTCTAGAAGTGTTAATAATTAGTGTGCGAAATTTCAGCTAGATTGGTTAAGTAGTTTTTGCGCCTAGTGATAACAACGATTTTAGTGTTTTAACTATTTCTTGTGTGACATTCGTTAGACTGATCATTATACAACGTTACCTTGTAATTTAGTTTTCTAATCTATTGTTGTTGAGTAACGTTGTTACTCTTAGGAAATAATGTAACTTAAGAGTGACAGTTAAAAAACTTTTTTATTGAGTCAATAAAACGGGCTGATGTAGTTTTATACATTTCAATAAACGGTAAACAAGGTCTGTAATTACCCAGCTTTGTAACCAGTTAAATCTATATACTGTTGAGGATTGTTAATATTACGTAAATTTCAATATAAACTTTCTTAAGGAATTACTGTTCTCACCCTTACCTGGAATTCAATCGTTGCACCACCATAAATTCTGTCTTCCAATAATCAGCTACCGTAGAAATATATTAACATACTGAGTCTTTCAAGCATTTTCAAACGTATACAAAATATTTCTTATAAGATTTAGTTGTCTGTTATGTCATTTATGAAAGAATGTTATTTATGTAAGATGATATAGTTAACATTATTAGTTACTTAATTCTCCCTATTTGGTATACCATTAAAGGAGCTTTAACATATATAACATAGCATTGACTTCAATTATTGTTTTATAATAGTTTGTACTATTCATTTTCATGCATATAAATTCATGCTTTTGATGTTGATCAACCAGTATGTTTTACAACTGCATTCTTTCATATGCCACGTATTAAAAAATATTATTTTTATAAAATTGAAGTGCTTATGTGGTGTAACAATCACTCGACTATTTATTTTGTAACATTAATTGTACTTTGTTATACATAACACTACATTTAGTTGTTATACATAACACTAAGATCTTAGCATTTTTTTTTGTTTCGTTGTAACTTTATACAGTCACATATAAGAATCTTTTTTACTTCAGACTTAAAATATCGGGACTTAAAACAAAAAAATGATCCAAACCAGCTAATTTAATTCTAAAGACATCAAGATAAGATAAACAAGGCCAGTATTGACACATCCTCATAACTTTTTCTATGCATATAACGTCTGGAATTGTAATAATTTAATATTGCTTACATCAATCCTTTTCATTAAACTCTAGTTTTTTCTTTAACCTGGATTTAAATCTTTCCCCTACTCCGAGTCCTTTTTTCAAGCTGAGTAGCTAACTTACTAAGTTACAAGTACATTCTTTTCTTCATAGATGGTAATTCTTAAGTTGACAATCAAGCAATAATTGTTGTAAAAGGTCAAATTCAGCTTACTTTGTAATATGGATCTTTATTGTTGGATAAACTGGGGTGAATACAAAAAATCACTTAAGCTTGGTACTTGTACATATAGCTTTAAATTTAAACATTTAGTAAGTCTTACAAAATTTTTTTTACGAATCAATTATTAAAACTTTCAAGCTTTTCTAATAGCGTACAAGTTGCTTTTTTTATAAACCAGTACTTTTGAATATCACTATTAAAAAATGCTATAACTGTTAAAGTATAATGTATAATACCGTAGTCTCTATATTAAGTCGCATTAAACTGGATTCAAAATATGTAACCCTGCATTAACTCTATTACTTATTTTATTTCACTATATACTATTATTGTTCAAACATAGTAATTTCCTTAAGACTAATAAGCTAAAATCATTGTTAGTCATTAGTAAATCTGGCTTATTTGATTTTATGGATTTTATTTTAAGGTTAACAAGACCAATTATGACGTTAAATTAAAAATAACACCACATACTTACTGTTGTAAATAGTTTAAGTAACGTTTTGTGCAATCTGAACCCTGCCACCAACTTTTCTAGTTACTCTTACAAAAAATTTTACCCCAAGTAGAATATAGCTGCCATATCTTTGAGTGATCTTTCATTAATTAAGGTTTTGTTTCATTCTTCTTTCAATGGATACAATTATAAAGGTTGACAAGCTAGCACCTGTCAATGTTTAAATTAAAATTACATTTCAACATTAATCACACTGTCATATCGTCGGGTTGGCGCAACAAAGAGTCTTTTCAGACGCAATGGCAAGAGAGCGTCTTCAAAATTAACGGGAAGAAAGAGCTTCTCCAAATTTCTAAGCAGCTGAAGGCCTTCTCAAAATCAAAGGCAAAAAAGTCTTTTTGGTATCCCGTGCAAGTGAAAATTTTTTCAAACTCGAAGGCAAGAAAAAGCGTTTTCAGGTTTCTGAGCAAGTAAGAGCCTTTTGAAACTCTAAGGCAAAAGAGAGTTTTTTGAGACAAACTTTTTTTTCTTCGATTTCAAGTTGGTAATATACTTAATGTATAGGTATATACACGTATGTTGTTTCACATAATAGTGCGAACAGTACAGATTGTGGTAACTATCCTTCGTTTAATTTAGATATTGGCATGAAATCATTTGATATTAACTGAGATATTTAGATAGAAGTGTTAGTAAGTAATACTATGCATCACTTTAATTATAAAAAAAAGTGAAGTGTGATTGAAATACTCGGTAATTACCTTTTTTACGTGGGTTTTACGGTGTGGGAATGAATAATAGGTCGGATCGTGGTTAACTTGTACTTCATTAAAATTCCTTATGTTCGAGAAAAGTTGCACGTGTACCTTCGCTCTCCCTTTTCTATCATTTCTCCTCTCTATTACCCCTGCCTTTCTGGCCCAAGCCAGTGGAAGAGCACATATGCATAGCTATATGCTATCGTTAGTAACACGTCTAAGGCCGTGACACCGATGACCTTGGTGGCGACTTTCTTCTCGATTTATATGTTTGTGTACATAAAATGATTTTGTTTTAAAACTTTCTCATTCACTTATGGTACATAATCGTTTTCATGTATTTTGTTTGCTCTTTCTTATTTTTTATTTTGATATCAGCTATACAATCAATTATGATAACAAGCTTTTTTTTGCCTTGAACAGTAATTAGTCCCTATACATAAATATGATTGTCAACTCCATCTTTTTTTTTGTTTCGTGGTCAAGAATGTCAAGGGTCAAGGTTTTACTACTTCATTTATTTGTAACATTGTTACTAGTGTCTGTTTTTCTCTTTATTTTTTTTTCTGCTCATCCTACCATACATTTTATCATGGCTCCAACAATGCTCGTTGTTATTTTGTTACATACAAAATTTTTCACTTTTTTTCTGTTTTTTTTTTTTTTTTTTTCGCTTATTATGACTACCTTTATTTTACGGTACATAGTGCTTTAAAAATATTTTGTTGATAAGAATAGGTATACTATAATATTTAAGTTACAAAAAAAATCCATCATTTCGCCTACTTTCTGGGTATTAATTGTATTGTTGTAGTAAAAATTTTAGCAATTACGACTCATGAGTGTATTATAATTGTTGTCGAGAATAAACTGGTTAAGGTCTATTGTGTTCGGCCTAATTTATTATCATTTCTATTATTATCCTTATTACTATTATTGTTATTATTTATACATATTTATGCCACTGTAAGTGTAATGTTATTACTACAGCTATCTCGCTCTTTTATTCTCCTATTATTGCAGTTGATATTTTGAGTAAACCAATCGGCTGCAGATTGATGTGATTCTCCGATGTTGCCTCATTTACCGTTCATTTTCTGTTGCAGTGGTCGTTATCTGTAAATAATCTATAATAGACTAGTAAAAGGGCCCCTCCATTTTTACAAACATAAGCTATCCTGCAGCAGCTCCTAATAATATTTTCACTACCGTTTACGCGTAATCCTTCCAGTTTAACAGCTCTCCTTTTACTTGCATATACCCCCAATTTTTTTCAGACATAGGTTCTCTCCACGTTGCTGCCAGTGTATCACAATGCGCGATGATAAATTCTTTTAAGTTATGTGGTTTCTCGGTGGTGTTGAAAAAATCTGGGATTTTCTTATGTGGAGTATCCAATTGTCGTATACGAGTTCTGTGTTGTGTTTTCTCTGTGATACCCTCGTTTATAGATGATGTTCTGATCATTTTTACTCCTTATTTTATGTTTTTCTCTTTGCGCATGTAAACTAGTTTACTATCTTCTGGTCTTTGTGACAAAATCTCCTCTTTCTCGTTCGTTTATATCTGCAGCTTTCAGTACTGGCTCACTGTATAGGGCGTTTTTAAGTTCTATAGAATCAAGTTATCATTCTATCTCCTATTGAAATTTGGCTGTTATTCTTGTAAACTTTGAGAGGTTATGCTATTTTTGCGCAACTCTTGATGAAGAATTGATATTTCTCTGCTTTCCCTAGGAATTGTATCGTTTTCCTCGCATTTGTTGGTTTAGTAAGACTTCTCACTGCTTCAATTTTTGCAGATTTGTTTTGATATGATCATTGTCTCCAATACGAGCAAGCACTTTTGCTTTCTTCCTAAGAAATTGGCATTTTCTAGAGTCTATTGTCAGGTTTGCGTCAGCTAACCGTTTTAAGAGCCTTATAAATCTTATCCCGTGTTGTTCCAAGTTTTCTCCGAACACTATAAAGTCGTCCATATATACTTCTATCTCTCATCCTTGTAGGCCCATTAGTGCCAGTGTTATTACTCGCATGACTATACTTGGGGAGTCTATGCATTCCATCGGCATTCGTTTATATTGGTAATGTCCGTTTGGTCTTAAAAACGCGGTTTAATGGGCATCCTCCTTGTTAATTTCTACTTAGAAAAGCCTGCTCTTCAAATCTATCACAGCTACATATTCTGCAGCTGCTAAATTTTCTAAGATTTCATTTTGGAGTGGCAGTGGATAAGACGAACCGAACAATATTTCGTTTAGTAGCTGGAAATTTGTTACAATTCTCCAGTGTTTTTCTTTGTCTAATCCCACATTTTTTGGAACAATCCACATATTAAAGTTGTGTTAAAATATCAAAGGTTTAATTATTTGTTTAAATAAGGTACAATGGTGGTACTGTCTAATTTTGTATTTATTAATAAACAAAACAATGTTTCGGCCATTTGGACAATGTCTCGGCTCTCACCAGGTACAAAAGTCTTTAAGTAAGAAAAAAATTCATTATAATAAAAATTTTAGTACATACACTTAAAACAAATTAGGCAAAGTGTACAATATACCTCTAACTTTTACGAAACATATGTAAAATCGTAATGTAGTCAGAGTTTTGAATGAAGTTGCATTTATACCCTGTAGATACACAAATGACATAACATATGCAAATAATACGAATAAATAAGAATCACCAGCAGTTCCTTGTGAAACACGCGTAATTAAATCTTGTTTTTCTAATAGTAATAATAAAAGGGGCCCTTAAATCATGAACATCAAGTTAGTCTCCTTTTCTTAATTGACTTAACGAGAGACTTATAATAGTTTTTCGATTTTTGTGTGTCTTGTTGTCTATTAATATTATTAAAAAAATAATGTAAATTGAACATTTCAGTAAGAAGGTGCAGTATCTAATTTTGTTCTGTGACTAAAATTTTTAATTTATAAAAATTGAAGTTGTGTGTAATATTAATGCTATATTGTAATAGTACAAATTAATCCTCATTCTTCTCTATGTCTCTTATATGTTCTGCTATTCATAATTTGACAGCTCTCGATGTTTGACCAAAATAAGAGCTGTTTTAATTCGCACATGTTATTTAGTAAACGACATTATTTTTATCGAGTGGCTTGGTTACATCTTTTATAAGTGAAAAAAACAAATTTAATTAATTGTTTAAACTGTATACAAGACCAATGTGAAGCAAAAACTTTCAATAGGTCCGTGCAAGTGGGAAATGTATAGTAATAATAAGATAAGATAAAAATTATGAGTGTTTCTATTGCAATTGTCAATCTTGTTGATGTTTTTAGGGTGTTTATTATTTTGTTCAAATTTATCGATGAATTTTTAAGGATAGTTGTTAGCTAGTTAAAATATGTTGATTAATTTTTAATTATCGTTATGGAACTAAGCGTCCGCTAATTAAATAGCAGAGTCTACTAATGTGTAAATGATACTCATGATCTGTTGTATGAGATAGTGGGAGAGAAAATTCAAGTATCGGCCTAAATGTGTGGGTTTTAAGTTCCAATTGGTAAGTACTGTGTTATCTTGTTAAATGATAATATATAAATCTAAGAAGCTTCTGCTGTTGTTGTTGCATGTCTCAACAGTGAATTTAAATTCTGGACAATAGTTATTAAAAACGTTTTTAGTATAGTTATTATATTTAGTAGGCACACATATAAGGATATTATCTACATTTTGCCTATGATAAAACATCAAAACATAACTTATCCAAACATGGAATTTCAAGCAAACGCATTACAAGATCAGACAGCACTGGACTGCGGAGACTGTTTATTAAAGAGCAAAAAACTTTTTTATTTAATTTGTTGTTGAAATAGAAAGAAGTATAATTTAAAATAAAAGATACACCTGCGCAAAACTCATTGAGCGAAACATTAATTTTACCTTTCAAGAATTTCCAAAAATGATTTATTGCATTTATGATTAAGGCTTCTCTAGTATTAGTACATAAACTAACTACATCTAGACTAATAAAAGTGTGACCAGGTAAAATAAAAGTATCTTTTTTAATTATTCAAATAAAACGTCCAATGACGGTTGGTAGATAATTAAAAACAACGTCCAATGGTGGTACTGTCATATTTTGAATTTATTAAAAAACAAAACGACGTTTCGGCCGTTTGGACAACGTCCCGGCCCTTATCAGGTACAAAAGTCTATGAGTAACAAAACTCTTTGCAATACAAATTTAAGTAAAATATAATAAACGCAAATAAAGTTACATGTATAACATACCTCTGACTCTTACGAAAGGGATGTAAAATCGTAATGTAGTCAGAGTTTCAAGCTAAGTTGCTTTTATACCCTGCACATATACAAATGACATAGTACACGCACGTAATACAATCGAATAAGAATCGCAAGCAGTTCCTTGAGACGCCCATAAACAGTTCATGTTTTCCTAATACTATGAATCAAAGGGGTCTTCGAATCATGTATATAAAGTTAGTCACCTTTCTTAATTGACATAACGAGAGACCTATAACAATCTTTTAATTTTTCTGTATCTTGTTGTCTATTAATATTATTATTAAAGTAATGTATATTTAACATTTCGGAAAAAAGGCGCTTTTTGTAATTTTGTTCTATGTCTAAAATTTTAATATTATCAAAATTAAAATTATGTGTAAATTTAATGCTATGTTGTGATAGTACCGATGTATTCTTTTTTTTCTCGATGTCTCTTTTGTGTTCTGTCATTCTTAACTTTACAGCTCTCGATGTTTGACCAACATAACAGCAGTTGCAATTCGCACATGGTATGTGGTAAACAACATTTTTTTTATCGAGTGGCTCAGTTACATCTTTTCCAAGTGAAAAGATCGATTTTAATTTATTGTTTAAACTGTATATAAGACCAATGTGAAGCTTCTTACAATAATATTCAATATGACTATGCAAGTGGGGAATATACGGTATTGATAAGATTAATTTATAATTATTTTTATTTCTGTTGCTATTGTCGATCATATTCATGTTTTTTAAGGTATTTAATCATTTATTCACAAATTTGTCAATAAATCTTTAAGAATAGTTGTTAGCTAATAAAAATTTATGAATCAATTTTAAATTATAATTATGAAATTGTGTGTCTGATAATTTAATAGAAAAGTCTACTAGTGTGTAAATGATACCTATTTTATGTTGTATTGGATAGTGGGAAAGAAAATTCAAGTATCGGCCTGAGTGTGTGGGTTTTTGGTACCAATTAGTTAGTGCTGTGCTATTTTTTTGAATAATAATCTCCAAATCTAAGAAACTGATGCTGTTGTTATTGTTACATGTCTCAACAGTGAATTGTAATTCAGGACAATAGCTATTAAAAATGTTTTTGGTATAGTTGATATATTTAGTAGGCACGCATATGAGGATATCATCCACATACCGTACGTACAATGGAACATCAAAATATAACTTATCTAAACATGAAATTTCGAGTAAACGCATTACGAGATCACACACTACTGGACTACAGGGACTGCCCATTGGAGAGCCGAAAACTTGTTTGTAAAATTTTTTGTTAAATTGAAAAAAAGTTGAATTCAAAACCAATGACACTTCTGCGCAAAATTCATTCAAATAAACATTTATCTTATTATTCAAGAATTTCCAAAAATGTTCTATTGCACTTGTGATTAAGGTTTCACTAGTATTAGTGCATAAACTAACTACATCTAGAGTAATAAGAGTGTAACCAGGTGGAATGATAACTTCTTTCAATTTATTTTTTAATTCATAGCTATTTTTTATGTGTGATTTTGCCAGCGGAATATTCTTAATCAAAAAATCAGAAAGAAATTTAGAAAAACTATATGTGGGTGAATTCAATGTTGAGACAATGATACGGATAGGAAAGTCCTTTTTGTGTATTTTTATCAGTCCATAGCATTGAGATAAGTCTTTTTTATGAATATCTTTATCAAATTTACTTAATTCATCAAATTCATCAAAAACACCGTATTTATCCCACTTGCTTACAAAATTCTTAGTATCTTTTATTAATTGGTATATAGGATTTTTTTCTATTTGTAAATAATATTTATCATCACTTAACAATTCTTCTACTTTATTAATGTAAGTTTCTTTTTCAATGACAACAGTGGCATTACCTTTGTCTGCTTAAGTAATTAAAATGTGTTCATTATTTTTAAGGAAGGCTCGTGTTCGCTTTAAATTGTCTTGGAGAACTCCATCATTTATAGAAAGACGAGTAGATACGTTATGTTTATTGTTATTGATAATGTTAAGAAGTTCCTTTCTAACAGTTTCAAATTCTCCAGAATATTTTAATAAATGTTGAATATTCTTAAAAAGATGTATAATCACATTTACTAACATTAAACAAAAAATTAAATTTATCGCCCAACTCTAATATGCTTAAGACGCAATACGGTAGCAGTGTGTTGGAAAAGTAACATGCCCAGTTTTCTTTCATTTCACTTATGCCTTCATTGTTAACAAATGCAGGCACTAAGAAAAGCTAGGATCACTAACACTTGTAGCTGTAAGTGTATCGCATGTACCTTCGCATTTGGATTCTCCATGTGAGAAAAAAACATCAAACTTTTCATCAAACATATAACGATATTCGCGAAAAATGCTATTTTTTTTAAATTCGCAATAATTGATAAATAAATTTATCATATAAGATTCACATCCATAACTTAATAATTATTTTTTTGTAATTAATCCAATTTTTTTTTTTGAAAAAACTGGTTTGTGTGTACTAGTCTGAAATTTCATCATTTAGAAATAATTTATGTAATATTAATGTAACTCATTTATGTCTTACGATGGATCGGAAATTGAAGAAGGTGATATAATTTAGCTTGTTAGTACATAGTGTGATGTGTCTAAAAAAAGCGTCATCCTACATTCAATTTAAAATTCGCAGTTCAATTCGCCACTTTTCAATTATTTCTGAACATTACGAAGCTTATAAGAACTTAAACTTACATTTCTACCGATTTATGCACGTATGGAGTCAAGCACTCTTAAAAAATATGCAAGCTTCTTACTGGTGAAGATGGTTAGTAGTTTGTTACCATCCGGGGCATTATTTTATTAATTATTGTATATAAATATAATTATTTTTCTTAAATTAGATCGTTTCTACATAAATTTTAAAATTTCGCGCGCAGCTCCGACTTCCAACTAGTACTTGATAGTACCACCTATCTTTCGCCAGGTGGCGACCATCAGTCTTTAACGAAAATCGCAAGTAAGAAAGCAACGTAAAGTATACAAGAAGGACTGTGTGACGACTAATTGATATCGATCTGAGTTATGCAAATATGTGTAATGCATACCTCTTAAGCCACTCAATTACGTAAAGTACATATTCAATAAATAGTACTGTACCAATACAAAACACTTGCCTACACCCTTTTTTTTCCTCTCAAAAAAAAAAAAAAAAAAAAAAAAACCCCACCGGTCAACCTGGCGACCAACCCATCAAGGCCTCTACGCATCACTGCTCAAACGCCACATCTCTCCAACGAGTTGGATTCCGAGGAATCAAACGGAGCCACTACACCAACAACATCAGACATAGTACCACCATCGTTGTTTAACCTAAAGGGAAGGCTTGAGACACTTGAGAGTGACTCTGATCGCTTCCAACTACACCCCCCTTGTTCACAGTCGCCCACCCCCAAAGGCCACTTTTAACAATTTGGCGCTCGACGTGGGGCCTCCTCTAAGGAATTCTCTGCTGCTGCAGGTAGGTATCTGCGAGCCTCAGAGTCAATCATCACCGCCAACTGACACACGCTAATCAGCAACCAACAACACTTCTTCTAGGTGGGGAGAAACACCTAGTGGCGCTTGACACACCTAACCTACAAACCCAGCATCAAGCACGGGAAGGATATGGACCTGAAGGACCAACCAACTTAGAAACTCGTGAGCACCAGTTACACAGCAGGTTCTTACGTCTTGCAACGAGCCTCCGTAGAAGATGGAAACGGGTATCAGCCTTTGTAGTCATCGGTGGTAACATTGCCACTGAAGTCTCTCCGGCCAAATTTAGGTTGGAAGGCAACTCCTTTACTCAAGAAGCAGAGATTCGACAGAGGTCATGGTCATCCTTTAAGAAATAGGCAGAGGCCATTATCCGTCCAGGTCAACAAACTCTTCAGACACTTTGGTCTACAAGCCGAACTGACTCAAAACTACACCACCTCTACGTAAGCTTGCCCGAATAGAGGTCGCCGTTTATGCTCAAACACCCGCTTCGACATCATGCCGATGCTCCTCTACAGGCCTCACGCTCCAACAACACCTTGGACGTTCCACCATCCGAGCTCGCCCAATTAGAGGAAACTGATCGTCGTCCACGCTCGAACACCACTCTTCGACACACCGGCATCCCTGCTTCGTATCACACCGAAGCTCCTCTTCCGGCCTCACGCTCCAACTCCACCTTGGATGTTACACTACCTAAGCTTGCCCAGAGGAAACTGATCGCCGTTGATGCTCAAACACCCGCTTCAACACACCGACATCAGTACGTTGCATCACACCGATGCTCCTCTACGAGTCTCTCGCTCCAACTGCACGTCGGATGTGATAGCATCCATGCTCGCCTTAACGGAGGAGGCTGATCTCCACCCACGCTCAATATCTACTTAGACACACCGGCCCCAGTACTACGCATCACGTCGATACTCCTCTTCGGGATTCAAGCTCCAACCACACGTCAGACGCTACACCGCCCTGGCAAGCCAGGACTGAAGAGATTGATCGCTGTCCATGCTTGAACCCCGTTTCGACACACTGGCATTAGTACTTCGCATCACGGTGATGCTTCTCTTTGGGCCTCACGCTCCAACCCTATGTCGGACGTAATACCATCCACGCTCGCTTGAACTGAGAAGACTGATCGCCATCGACGCTTAAACACCTGCCTCGACCCCCGGCATCAGTACTTCGCATCATGCCGGTGCTCTTTTTCAGGACACATGCTGGAAATCAACACCATCTAAGCTCGCCCACACAGAGGAAACTGATCGCCGTCCACGCTCGAACACCCACTTCGACTTACCGGCATTTGTGCTTCGCACCACGTCGATGCTTCTTTTCAGGACCCTCACAGTAACTCCACGCATATGACGCACCACCCAAGTTTGCCCGAACAGAGAAGATGGATCGTCGTCCGTGCTCGAACACCCTAATCGTTACACCAGTGTCAGTGCTTCGCATCACACCGATGCTCCTCTTCGAGACTCACGTTTCAACTACACGCCAGACGTCATGTCACTTAAGCTTGCCTGCTCGGAGGAGACTGATCGCCGTCCGTGCTTGATTACCCGCTTCGACTCACCAGCATCAATGTCTCGCATCACCCCGATGGTCCTCTTCGGGATTCGCGCTCCCATTTCACGTTAGATTAAAGTACAAAAAAAAAAAAAAAAAAAAAAAAAAAAAAAAAAAAATTAGACTAGATTAGAAGATTAAGTCCACCATTACGCAATTATCAAAACGCTGCTACCAGGGTATCTCCGGCTCAACTGCTGTTGGGTCACAATACCTCTCAACCAAGGGAATGGAGAACCCATAGCCGGCAACTCAACTCCTACCAAAGGAATACATTCAGGTTCTAGGTCATCAAGCACGTTGCCAGGAACAACACCACTTGACTGGTCAACCCAGTCCTACCTACCTACCAACGTTCACGAGCCGAGCTACTACGAAAACTCTACGTTCTCAAACTCGCCCACACGGAGGCCATCGATCGCCGCTGACGTCCAAATGCACACTTCGACCTGCCGGCATCGACAACTCCACAGCACACCGCAGGCCCAGAGCCTTCTACAAGGTCCGATCAGAAGATCATGACAACCAATGCTTGCGAAATAAGCAGAGCGGATAAGTCCACTAGATCGTTCTGGAACAATTCAGAAGAATTAGGTGACGTCCCAGTACCACCACCCAGAGGTCCTGATGGGCCAAACCAATGTTACAATATGCGTCCACGAAATAATTAGTAAAGTGTAGTGAAAAAAGATTAACAGACACTGAATAAAGTAGTATGAGGGTGAGGGTGCAGGAAACCGCGGACTTTTGTCAATCGAGAATGGATGAACGAATGACCGTGAACATTTATATCGAGAGTGATAACTTCTCTGACTCTTGTAGCTCTGCCACTGCTTTCTCAAATTTATTTTAAACTCTTTAAAACGGGGGGGCTTGTTATCATCCGGGGCATTATTTTATTAATCATTGTATATTAAAATAATCATTTTTCTTAAATGAGATCGTTTCTACATAAATTTGAATTTTAAAATTTCGCGAGCAGCTCCGACTTCCAACTAGTACTTGATAGTAACACCTATCGCTCGCCAGGTAGTGACCACTAGTCTTTAACGAAAATCGCAAGTAAGAAAGCGACGTAAAGTATACAAGAAGGACTGTGTGACGACTGATTGATATCGATCTGAGTTATGCAAATATGTGTAATGAATACCTCTTAAGCCACTCAATTACTTAAAGTACATATTCAATAAATATCACTGTACCAATACAAAAACTTGTCTTCACCCTTTTTTTTTGCCCTCAAAAAAAAAAAAAAAAAACAAACAACAACAAACACCCACCGGTCAACCTGGCAACCAACCCATCGAGACCTCTACGCATCACTGCTAAAACGCCACATCTTTCCGATGAGTTGGATTCCGAGGAATCAAACGGAGCCACTACACCAACAACATCGGACATAGAACCACCATCGTTGTTTAACCTAAAGGGAAGGCTTGAGACACTTAAGAGTGACTCCGATCTCTTCCAACTACACCCCCCTTGTTCAAAGTCGCCCACCACAAAGGCCACTTTTAACAAGTTGTTGCAATCTTGTGTTCTCTATAGCAGCACAGTGTAGACGCAGATGTAAATATAAAGGACGTACAGCTTCCACTACCGTGCACAAGTAATAAACGTAGACGTTTAATGACAGTTACTAAATAATTAAAGTAACGTCTAATAGTGGTACTGTCAAATTTTGTATTTATTAAAAAACAAAACGACGGTTTGGCCGCTTGAACAATGTCCGAGCCCTCATCAGACTTAAAAATCTTTGAGTAATAAAATAATTCTTTACAATAAAAATTTTCGTAAATACAATAAATGCAAATTCAGTAAAGTGTAGAATATACCTCTGACTCTTACGAAAGGAATTTAAAATCGTAATGTAGTTGCTTTTATACCTTGCATATAAACAAATTACAAAGAGAACGCACATAATACAACTAAATGAAAATCGCAAGCATTTCTTTGTGAGACACACGTGATCAAATCATATTTTTCTAATACTTCAAATAAGAGGGGCCGTCAAATCATGTACATCAAGTTAGTCTCCTTTCTTAATTGACTTAATGAGAGACGTACAACAATTTTTTAATTTTTCAGTATCTTGTTGTCTATTAATATTACTAATTAAATAATGTATATTTTTCATTTTAAAAGAAATGAGCTTATTAAAGCTTTGTTCTGTGACTAAAATTTTTTATTTCATGAAAATTAAAGTTGTGTGTAAGATTAATGCTATATTGCAATAGTACAGATAAATTCTTATTTTTCTCTATGTCTCTTTTATGTTCTGCCATCCCTAATTTTATTATTCTTGATGTTTAACTGACATAACTGTTAGAAATAAGTACATTTGTGCTAGTGATGTATATGTGAATACATAATGTGTGAGTAAGAGAGAGTGGAAAGGGAACTTCGGTCCCGGTGTACTCGCTTTAGAGAGAGTTGAAGTAGTTTATATGAAGCCGTCGTAAGTGGCACTCTGCTTACTACAATTATTGTTTAATATTTCTCCTTATTATAATAAATTACATTGATATAAGTATTGAATAGTGTATTTATTATTTACCATTTTAACATGGTAGCAGAGCGTGGTTAGGGTTTTTTTTTTTTATCTCTCACGGCCTACTTCAGTGGTCTGTGATTGATATCAAAAACGACACGCGGGCCTAAGTGAAAGTGTTAATCCAATACTGCAAAATCGGAAAAAAGATATATTGTGAAGATAGTGCATAGATATCTAACAAGGAGAAAAGAAAAATGTCGAAAAACGGTGATTTTAATATACCAGTATTTGATGGAGAGAATTACCAGATGTGGAAGAAAAGAATTACAATGTATTTGAAAATGAAAAAATGTGAAGATAATATTAAAAGAGAAAAGACAGTAAGTGATAAAGAGTCATGGGATGAAGCTGACTTGAAAGCAATTAATTATATATACAGCTCTATTTCGGATAGACAAATGGAGTTTGTTTGTAATGAGACGACAGCTTATGGAATCATTAAAAAATTTGATCAGTTGTGTTTGAGAGAATCAACGGCAATGCAAATTGTATGTAGAAACAAACTGGAAAAATTGAAATTAAAAAATTATGATGATGTAGCAACGTTTTTCTTAAATTTTGAGAAATGTGTAAATGATTCAAAAAAGTGCTGGTGCTATAGTAACTGAAAAGGAAAAACTGAAATATATTTTAAATACATTGCCGGAGTCGTACAGTTATATAGGCGACTTGATAGATACATTAAAGGAAGAGGATCAGACGGCAGAATACGTGAAAAATAAAATTTAAATGGCTGAAATAAAAAGTAATAAAGACGAAACAAACATTAGAAATTCGAGTGTATTTGCAGTGAATAAAAATCAAAGACATTGTTGTAAATGTGGAAACTTGGGACATATAATGAAGGATTGTAAACGTAAAGGACAAACTGATAAACAAATTATAAACGGTTGCTTGACAAGGAAATCAACAAGAGGCTACAGAGGAGCAAGGGAAAGAGGTGCTTATAGAGGCGCACATCATTCCCAGGCTGGAACAAGCAACGATCAAAACACAAGCTGCGGGAACGAGTCAATAAGAGACGACAAAACAGGCTCATGGATAGCCAAGGTTGAAGGAAATACAGCTACTGCGTATAATAGTAAGGTAAATGATAAACAGTGTAGCGAAATCGATTGGATTTTAGATAGTGGTAGTACAGACCAAATTGTAAACAATGATAATTACTTCGAGAGTTTTGAAATTTTGAAGAATCCAGTTAACGTATACTTAGGCGACAATAAAACGGTAAAGGCAACAAAGATAGGAAACATTGTAAGTTATTTTGATGCGTTAGGAAAGCAATTTAAAATTAATATGAAAGAACTTTTGTACGTTAAAGATATGAATATGAATTTAATTAGTTTTAGCAAAATTACTGATAATTGTAAAATTGTTTCAGAAAAAAATTTAGCGAAAATATTTGATATAAATGAAAACTTAATGGCAGTTGCAGAAAAGAAAAATGGACTATATTACATGAAGAGTGAAGTTAAAAAAACTAATTTGATAGTTAATTATACAAATAAAAAAATTAGTGATATGAATTTAAAAGAAAAATGGCATAGACTATTAGGACATGTGAACTTTAAATATTTGAATACGATGTGTAAAAAGCAATTATTAAACGGATTACCGAATGAATTAAAAGGCGAATTTTTGAAATGTAAAACGTGTATAGAAAATAAAATGCATAATGTTTCATTTAAAAATAATAGATATCGAGTGAAAGATTTATTAGAGATTGTACATACAGATGTTTGTGGGCCTTTCCAAAATACGGGCTTCAGAGGAGAAAAATATTTTATTACATTTATAGACGATTACAGTAAGATTGCTAGAGTATACCCTATAAAATCCAAATTAGAAGTGTGTGAGTGCATTAAATATTATGTAAATGAATGTGAGAATTTAACAGAAAAAAAGGTAAAATATTTAAGATGTGATAATGGAAAGGAATATTTAAATAGTGAAGTTTTTAATTATGCAAAAAGTAAGGGTATAGTTATTTCTCCGTGTCCTGTATATGTTCACGAATTAAATGGTGTAGCAGAAAGGTTTAATAGATCGATAATGGATATGTCGCGTTGTTTATTAGAAGAAGCACAGATAAGTAAAGTATATTGGCCAGAAATAGTTCAAGCGGCAACTTATTTGAAAAATCGAACGTTGACGAATACTATTGAAAAGAAAATACCATATGAGATATTTTTTAGAAAAAGACCTAATGTTTCACATTTAAAAATTTATGGTAGTAAAGTTTTTGTTAGAAAATCAGAACAGAAAAGAATTTCAAAATGAGATAGAAAGGCTGAAGAAAGAATTCTAGTCGGGTATAGTGATAATGGATATCGTATATTAATAAATAATAAAGTTATAGTAGCAAGACATGTTGAAGTTATAGAAGAAAATGAAAAATGTATTGGCTTAAATAACGATGAATTTGATGAATATGAAAATGAAAGTAATTTTGATAGCGAGGAATCAAATGATGAAGTTCTTGTAAGCCCGATCAAAATTAAAATTAATGAAAATGAAAGTCAATTAAAAATTCCTAGAAGGTCAAAAAGAATTAGAAGTAGTCCTGAACGTTACGATGAATATAAAATGAAACGTAAAATTGTTGCGAATTTTTGTAGAACTGATGTCCCTGCTACATTTGAGGAGGCGATTAAATCAAACGAGAGTAAAAAGTAGATAGAAGCAATGGATAAGGAAATGAATTGTATTAAATTAAATAAATCTTGGAAATTAGTCGATAGTAAAGGAAAAAGGGCAATTGATGTTAAATGGATGTATAATAAAAAATCGAATGGTACATATAAAGCTAGATTAGTAGTTAGAGGCTTTCAACAAAAAGATGAAGTAGACGATATATATGCTCCTGTTGCAAAAATGCAAACGCTAAAAATCTTATTAGCTTATTGTTGTAAAATGGGTTTGCAAATAGAGCAAATGGACGTTGAGACAGCATGTTTAAATGGAAAAGTAACGTCTGAAGTATATGTTAATCAACCTAAAGGTTATGAAGACGGAACTGATAGAGTGTATAAATTAATTAAAGCAGTATATGGCTTAAAAGAAAGTCCCAGGGCTTGGTATGAATCTCTAGATAAATTTCTAATATAATTAGGATTTATTAGAAGTAATATTGATTATTGCTTGTATACATTAAAATTAAAAGAAGATACTGTTTATTTGCTTATATATGTCGATGACTTGTTAATTAGCAGTAAAAATAAAGAAATAATAGAAAAAGAGAAGAAAATGCTGTCACAACGATTTAAAATGAAAGATCTCGGAAAAATTCAAGAATATCTAGGGATTACTGTAAAATACGATGTGTTATGTAATAAAATGAAATTATCGCAAAAAGAATATATTATTTCGTTAGCTGAAAAATTTGGGGTGAAAAATTGTAAAATGTATAAAACACCAATGGAAGTAAACTTAAAACTCGAGAAATCCGATGATTGTGAAAGAGATATTAAATATAGAAATTTGATTGGTGCTTTGTTGTATATAAGTTCAGCTACAAGGCCAGATATAAATTTTGCAGTAAATTATTTAAGCAGATTTCAGAATTGCTATAATATTACCCATTTCAAATATGCTTTGAGAATTTTAAAATATTTATATGAGTCTCGAGATTTAAGTTTATCGTATACTGGAAATAAAGTTTGTGATACAGTTGATTGTTACGTAGATGCCAATTGGGCAGGCGATAATAATGATAGGAAGTCGACGACCGGCTTTGTAATACGATTATTCGGTAATGTTGTGTTTTGGAGATCAAGAAAACAAAAGTCCGTTACAAAAGCAAAATTATTAATAATGCTTTGATATTGAATGTAAAAAACTAATAAATATATATAAAGATAACAGTGGTGCAATCAATATAGCAAAGTACGGTAATTTTACTAAAAATTCTAAACACATAGAAGTTCAATATCACTTTGTACATGAGAGCGTAAATGAAGGTAAAATAAATATTGTAAAAGTCAATACTAATGAAAATGTTGCTGATATATTTACGAAATCATTAAGTAGAGAAAAACATGAAAAATTTTGTAAAGTATTAAATCTTAAATAAATGATAATAAGGTAAAAATAGCAGAAATGTAAGGAGGCGTGTTAGAAATAAGTACATTTGTGCTAGTGATGTATATGTAAACACATAATGTATAAGTAAGAGAGAGTGGAAAGGGAACTTCGGTCCCAGTGTACTCGCTTTAGAGAGAGTTGAAGTAGTTAATATGAAGCCATCGTAAGTGGCACTATGCTTACTACAATTATTGTTTAATATTTCTCCTTATTATAATAGATGACATTTATATAAGTACTTAATAATGTATTTATTTTTCACCATTTTAACAATAACACTAGTTGCAATTCACACATGGTATGTGGTATCTACCCTGGTCACTACCCTGGCTTAGTTCGGTGCCCTGCATTTGTCAACAATAAAGGCATAAGTATAATAAATCAAAGCTGGGCATGTTACTTTTTCATCACACTGCTACCGTATTAAGTCTGAAGCATATCAGAGCTGGGTGACAAATTTAATTTTGTTGCTAATGTGAATAAATGTAATAATTCATCTTTTTAGGAATGTTGAACATTCATTTAAATATTCTGGAGAATTTAGGACTGTTAGGAAAAAACTACTTATCATTATTGGTAACAATTTACATGATGTTTTTGTCGTCTTCTTTTAATGATAAAGTTCTCCAAGATAATTTGAAGTGGACACGAGTATTTTTTTAAAATTATGAACACATTTTTATAACTCAAGTAGACAAAGTTAAGATCTTTGGTGTCATTGACAAAGAAACTAACATTATTAAAGTAGAAGAAATAATTAGTGATAGTAAAAATCATTTACAGCTAGAAAATGATTCTTTGAAGCAATGAATCAAAGATACAAAAAATTTTGTAAGCAAGTGGGATCAATACAATGTTTTTAATAAATTTAATAAGTTTGATAATAATATTTATAAAAAAAAGTTATCTAAATGCTAGGGACTCATAAAAATAATAAAAAAATTTTTTCCATATGTATTATTATCTCGACACTAAATTCAGTTGTATTATGTGCGTTCTCTTTGTAATTTGTCTATGTGCAGGGTATAAAAGCAACTACATTACGATTTTAAATTCCTTTCGTAAGAGTCAGAGGTACATTCTATACTTTACTGAATTTGCATTTATTGTATTTACGAAATTTTTTATTGTAAAGAATTCTTTAATTACTCAAAGATTTTTGAATCTAATTAGGGCTCGAACATTGTCCAAACGGGTGAAACGTCTTTATTTTTTAATGCATACAAAATTTGACAGTACTACCGTGGGATGTTATTTTAATCATGAACCAAATGTCATAACTATAGGACATTATTATAGGGGTTCCTTTCATAATTGTTACTATAGTTTTGGTTTTACGTATTAGTGTGGTAACTTTAATTCTTTCGGTAGTAAGGATTTTCTTACGTATTTTCCCTGTTATCGTTGTTGAATTGTTCGCGTCCGTTGCTCCAATTTTTTTTTTACTCTCTGAGTCTCTCACTAGTGTGCGATATTCGCTTGTATCATTCTCTTAGCGTTTGCAGTAAGTGCAATTTTGAATTCTTACATTTTGTTCATTTCGTGCTATCTGCGCTGGTGGGTCAATTTTTTTTATGCTTATATTTTAAATTTTCTTATTTACTGCGTCTGCTACCAGTCTTATACATAATTTTATAGCATGCTCCCCGTATTCATTACAATTTAAGCAAGATTGGTAATCTCCGATTGTCTTACTATTTTCTGTCGTGTCTCGTGCTTCTGCTTGCTCTTGATCGCGTACACGGGCGTTCGTATCTCTCCCAACGTTTTTGGATGTAGGCAAGTTACTTTGTAGTTATATAGAGTCTGTATCCCATACGTGTACTGTTTTATAGCTTTTCTTTAGCGTTCTCTTCCAATGCTTGTCGTTGGCTAGGGAATAGTGTCGTATTTGAGTCGTATAAGTTCATTATTTTACCGGTTTTTTATACGTGGCTGCTATATTCTTCCACTAGTTTGCCTTTGTCATGTTTCATTACTTTTAATTTTGCCAATGATGTATTGACGCTATTGATGCTGCTGTATCTGTTTTTTAGTTCTACTAAAAATTAGTCCACAGAAGAAAACTGTGCTAGCCATGGTATAAATTTGACTGCTTTGTCTTTAAATTTAATTGCCAGTAAGACTATAAAAAACTCTTCGTACAAGTGGCCTACAGACCATAATACCATTTTTACCGTTTCCTTGAATAGAGGTAATTTAATGAGATCACCGTAAAATGTTGGCACGTTTGTTGCTAAGTGGCTTCATGACAACATTATGTTCTGAATTTGGCGTTCGTAATTAAAATTTCCTGTATGAAGCGGAGGTACCGTAAATTGGTTTTGGGCATTTCAGTGATTTGTACTTGCCCAACTTGGTTTGAATTCCTCTGCAGGATGGCGTTGTGTCGTTGTATTTTGTCTATAATTATTATTGTTGAAGTTCATATCACAAGCAACCTCCTTGCTCCTAATTACTTGGTTTTCTTGAACTGCTGGGATTTGTCGTCCACGTCTTATTTTTGGCGTTAATTTCCTTAACATTTTCATTACAAAAAGCTTCTGTTGCTTGCTGGCTTTCTGCCACTCTGCCTATGATTCTGGATTATCTTCTAGGTTAATTTGTATTACTTTGTCATCCGTGTTATTTGGTCCTGTTTTGTGTATATCTGTGCACCTCACGACTCCCTGTTCTCCTCCTCCTAGCATGTCGTTTACTTCTACGTCACTCATAATGTTGATGTCTACTTTTATCTGTAGTTTCTCTTGTGTGTTTGTATTCATATATAATTTTTTCTTTTTGGTTTAATCGTAAGACGCCGTTGTTGTTGTGTATTTTGTGTTAGCCTCATAGTTATGCGCACTGTAATTAGTATTAGTCGGTTGCGTTGATCTTGTAAGATCAACTTCATGTATCACCGGTCTTGTAAGGTTCACCTTGAGTGTCAGTGATCTTATAACATCTACCTCGAATATAGTTGACAAGCTTGAAGACATGTGCTGGAAGAAATAAATTCCTGAGCATTGCCTAAAAAACAAACAAACAAATAATGGATAGTAACAATTCATCGTCTAATAGTATTTCCAATTGTCCAACCATACTTAGTGTTGTAAGCTGTCTTACTCCTAGCAATGTATCCTCGTTTAGAAGTGCTTCTCCTACCGAAACAATGTTACTTAGATGCGGAGAGCATGTTAAAAAGCTACTTTCTAAGTCTGAAACAAAAAAAGTTTACAATTTTGTTCATGTTGAAAATTTTCATGACATCTTTAAATCTAAGAAGATCTTATTTTAATAAATAAACTTATTAAAAAACGTGATTTCTCACAATCGCAATGTATATGACTGAGTCGGTCTTTCAATATGAGCCCGCATATTAGATTCCTCTGTGTATAGAACTAAGGGTGATGATGGTGATAAATCCAAATTATTGTTGAGACCTTGTTCAAATACTTCATTTAAATCCTCTTAATCCTGCTCGAATATTTCGTATGCTGGAGGTTGATCCACTTCATCCTCCAAGTCCTGCACAAATTTCTTGGACACTAAATCCTCCAAATTTTTTCATCCTAGCACTTTAATATCACTTGAAAATTTTTCATTTACATGAGCCATTTTAACAGGCAAGATGTCTACTGTTTACTTGAAGTGTGACTGATATTTTCAACTAACTGTTTTCATTTAACTATTTTCAAGTTTAACTTCCCTTTTAAGAACTCTGGTACTGTTAATCTAATAATTTACTGCTTCTTTATTTATTTTATCATGCACAGTATGAAAAACTCAAACTACAATGGTGGAAACGTGCCAAACGTCCCCTCCCCCCTGAATTTTCATCCACGCTGTATGAGAATTCAATATCTTTGAAGATGAAAATTTGTATCTTGTAAAGAACCCATGAGAGAACTAGAAAAGGTCATAATTATGTCTTACCCTTTCCATATGCACAACATCAAAAGTGTGTGGTTAGAAAGAAATATTCTCTCTTCATATTATCAAATACTTTAAACCAATAGGAAAATTAGAAAAGGACAAATATTTTTTCCTATTTATTCATAATATGGTGAAGAAGACATAAAAAGGTGATATCAGAAGATATCAAGAAAGTCTGATTTTTCGTGCCTTAAGACGCAACGTAAAAAATTTAGAAAGGCAGGTTGTAGATAACTTTCTAGAAGTAGTAGCACCACCAGAACACTCCCAAGCTGTTATCATGGATCCTCTTCGAGAGCTATTATCCACACTACTCAAGGATCCTCTTTCAGAAGTAGTAGTAGTGTCAACAGAGCAACCTATTGCAGCAGAAATACCCACAGAAGTTGAAATGTTTAACATGTCAACCTCCACGGCAGTAACAAGGACTTTTTTTTTAATAACTTTTTTCTGTTTTTCAATATGGTGTAATACATAAAAATTAACTTATTTTGTACAAAATTGTTTTAGGTATGCCAATGCAATGCGATTATCAATTACAACTTTCACCATCAACATCATGGTGGCTCTCTCAGAAAGATTGGAGTGGATTGATTGACTAAGTCAAAAATAGTGATTTTAGTAGACCTCCATCACCCTTACTGCTGACAGCAGCAAGTCTAGTTGTAGAAAATGCAACACCTGTACTACTTGCGTCAATGCAACCACTACTACCACAACAACAACAGCAGCAGATTTCATCACCACTGCCATTGTCTGAAAATCTCCAGATATGGTGAGGAGAATATCAAAATATACTTATAATGTAGGTTTGAATGTCATTAAAAAAAAAAAAAATAAGACTTGGTGATAGAGAAAGAAAAAGAACGATCCGTATAAAAAAGAAAACATTTAAAAAATACAGAAGCAGCAGGCTTTGGCAAAAAAAAAAGAAATGAAGGTGATTGAAAAAAAAAAAGAAAAATGCAGATTTATTTAAAACTCTCACTCAAAAAGAAAAGAAAAAGATGAAAAGATAAAAAAATTCAATACCACAAAAATGTATCACCGTTGAATGACATGTACTCCTAAGAATTGTTTTGTTATCGAATAAAACTTTCTTATAAAAAATGCTTTTTGTGGTTTTTGTAGAAATTGGACCCTATGATTTTTAGTACACGGTTAACTAGATTTTTTTTCAACAGCTTTTTAAATAATAAAAATAATTGAATACATGCTCAAAAAATTTGAACGTGTTATTTATAAATTTAAAATCACCCTCTCCTTTTCCCATGGACTGATCTCTTAGGATATTTAGGGGTAGAAATCGCCAAAGCAGCTCATTTTTGTGATGTTACTTGAGTAGTTAATTTCTTGCTAGCCATGTCTTTGATTTCATATTTTAAAGATGTGGCTCACTGCATCTGGTAATCGTTTCTACAAATGATTAATAGTGAAGTTGATGGGAGCCACATTTAAAGACTTATGAACACATGTCTTACAACTATTAAGGATAGTGATATTTTTAGTTTCAGAAATAATCTGACAACATCGGAAAAACAAAAATTAATGTTTGCAGCTGCATTATAAAAGCTGTTTTACAACTACTTCATGATTATTTGGAGGTAACTGGGTCAAAACAAATATTTATGAATGAACCTGTTGTTTTTGAATCAGATAGTAAACAAAAACCTAAAGTTTTTGCATCTGAAAGTGAACAAAGACCTAAAGTTTTTGCATCTGAAAGTGGTCAAGAAGATGTGTTGGGCTTAGAAAAGATATTTAGAAATGGATATATGGTATGTGTTCAAGGTGAAGGTGTAGCAACAGCTTCTAATGATGAGAATGCTGCTGCAGTTAGTCTTGATGATGTTAACAGCGCATTTGAAAATCGTATTACGATAACTTTAATAGTTAATTTTGAATTCTTAAATCTGAAAAAGTTTCTTAAAGATGCTGAACAAAAATTTATTCAACGAATCTGACGATCTCTTGAAAAATTTACTACGTTGAAAGTAAGTATTATATTGACTCCTAAATATGTCATAATTAAAGATAACATCCACGATATGAATTTAAAATACTTTAAAACAAAATTACAGCCCATTTAGCAGACTACTGATACACAACAGTGGTTTGACATAAACGTACGACAGTTAATTGTGAAAAAAATTAATGATTTTTAAGATAAGGAATCTGCCTGGTCTCTGCACTCGATTTTAAATTTGGTAGTTAATATTAATTAACACAATTCAGTTGTAAAGACTACGATAACTTTTGATGATTGTATAACATGTTTGTGTGAAAGCACTAGAGCACACGAGAGCAAAAAAATATAAGATCGCATGCTTTTTACTGAAAAAAAGACGAGAATTGCACTAAGTGCTCATGATGACAAATGATTTTTTCAACCTGGTTGTACAGATACCCTACTATAGGATTATAACAGCATAGTTGGAGAAGAATTATCCAATAAGAGAAAAGGATCGATAAAGGAGGTAGCCAATCGGGTAGAGAAACTGCAAGAGCTATTACTGTATTGGATCCCCCAAAAATAGACCGAAAACTAGCAGATGGACCTATAGTGGAGGGGTTGGTGCTATATAAGAAGTTGTCTCAACCAGGCAAGCTCATTTTACACTCCAGCAGAGGTTTCAGTAAAGTTGAACTTAACTGACAGAAGCTGACATTGCCTTCAATTGAACCACCGAGTAAAAAATCTAAATACAGTCAAGGTGATATATTTTTTCATAGTTGATATTTCTGATGTGACGTATGAATATTTGATGCTAAGTTCCAGGTTTTTTTTTTATTTTGTTAAAGATGGATCTTGCAGCACTCAACGAAATCGTTGACAGTGATTTTCATTCTGCGAAGAAACTTTCCAAATTGATACCTAATCAAAACTACATGGTACCAAAACTAAGAAGAGTGTATACTAAATTTGGACCTAAGATAGTTGCAGAACTTGACGATGAATTTAAAATTTTTCTGCAGATTAAAATAGGCTCAGCTCTATTTAAAAACGAAAAATTTTATAAAGAACTGATGGAGGCTGTAAATAAATTAAGATTATTTATGGTCTACAACGGAAAACACATCATATTTTCTTATGCATAATGTAAAAAGGTGAAAAAATAAATTGTAATTTTTTTCTAAGAATTTTGAGTATTCATTTGAAACATTTTTACTATGTAATTTTTTTATAATTACTTAAAACATACAAGAATCTTATAATTTTTGAACTTAACGTAATTAAAAAAAAAAAATCTTGCTCATTCGTCCAACTATTGTAAGTACTGTCAAAACCCAACCATTTGACAAAAACTTAATTGCCACGTATTCAAAGAACCTTCTCTATGAGGTATACATCAGGATGCTTTGTTTTTTGCAGTTCTTGTTCGTCAGAACGTAAACAAATAAGTTGATCTTGGTAATCTTTGAGTTGATACGTTATTGGATTTGTTGCTGCTACTCGCGTGATGGTAAATATTTCCATCGACCAATTTGGTGCATTACATTTTCTAAATGTTTATTTGGTTTGGCTCACTTGTACTTTATCATCAATTTTGAATTTAGGCTTAAACTTACTGCTATTTTCACATTTTCTGTTCAACTCCTCGAAAATTTGGGCTTTATTTTTAGCCACAACATCTGATGGTTTTAAACCAATTAATTAAGATTTTTTATTATTATAAAATTCAATTAACATTTGTAACAAATTCAACCATTTTTAGTTGCCTTGCAGACTAAATTTTTTTTACATCAAATCTTTTGAGGAACGATTGAATCGCTTGCATATTGACGCTTTCAGATTGCTGTATACTCTGTGACGTGGTAGCTGAAGCTATCACGTCACTATATACCTATATTTTTGGGCGAGTCATTGGCGGCTACCGAGTCCTATGATACAGTATATATTTAACATATGTATCGCTTTACAACACATTCTTAATGTGTGTTCTCGGTGCCGCGGACTACGAGCCAGAGGAGAGAGAAGGACCGAAGATCAGAGAAGGGATTGAAAGTGTGTGTGGTATGATTGGGTGAGCATGTGTGCAAGGTAGAGAAGGAGAGAGAGGCGAGGGCTCGCGACACGTTAGAGAGGTGTGAGCACCGAGCGGCCGCGTCAATTCCCTAGTTTTGGAAACCTCCAAAAATTTACCGGTTTTTAGGCGTGTTGGAGATTTTTCGCATAGACGGGAGGGGCGCGTGCATCTGTCGAAGTGCACCGCCATAACGAGTCAGTACGGCACGGATGAGCATAGTGAGAGGATAGCGGAGAGCAAGGGTTTTCGAGAGATAGGAAAGTGACAGGTCCAGGAAGTAGATTGCACGGAGGAGCTGAGGGAGCCGATCGAGGCACCGTTATCGAGGGAATTCCACCGCGATTAGCCGAGTAGAGACAGAGAGAGAGGTGAGAACAATACCCGCGAAGAGCAGAGGAGCCGTCGACCGGGAGATACCAGCTGAGTCAACAGCGAGGATAATCAGGAGGTAAAGTTATAGTATTAGGGCACCGGGTGGTAGACTGGGCAGAGAATCAGGGCGATTCGGGAGTGAGTGAGTGTAGGAGAATAACCTGTGTTAGTGGCGCGGGTAAAGGAGCGGGTAGAGGCTCAAGGGCTGAGGTCGGGTGAGTATCGGGTATAAGAGGCGAGGCGTGCTTGAGAGTGTGTGTGTGTATGCGCATGGGTGAGAGGTCGGAGTACGGGCCACCGTCAGCTAGGTCAAGGTGAAGGCCAGCGGAGGACGATCGGGAGGCGTTCGCACCAAGGTCAAGGTGAAGGCCAGTGGAGGACGATCGGGAGGCGTCCGTACCAAGACATCCACGACGGGAACAGTGCACCATAATTCGATATAGAAGAAGAGAGAGAGAGAGAGAGAGAGAGAGAGCGGGCATAGTGTGAGAGCATTGAGGAGGAATAAATAGCGCGCGCGCGCCGTGAAAGATATATCAGTGTTAGTGTCAATAATTCGTTTCCTTAGTTTTCCCCTTTTTAATTTCCTTTAGGGAGTGTCCAGCGTTCCCGAGCCGGACACCTGTGGCCGACCTCCTGGAGGAGAGGTATCCAGTGAGTAGGGATACGGTAAGTGACGTTAGTGAGAATTTTGTGAGGGGATACGGGACGGCTGTCTTTCGGCCGAAAAATCCTCGTCACAAATGGCATCCCTTGTGGGGAGCACGTCACAGAATTAGAAAGGGACCACCGGGACATAAAATTTTCAGTGTTTGAGTGAAAGTACGTGTGGATTGAGAGCGATTGCCGGATCTGAGGGAATATTAATAGAGTTAAGAAATTATTTCTTATTGATAAAAGTTTTCATTGTTTATATGTACATATATATATATGGTTATAGAAATAAGTTTAATTATATTTTTTTTTGGCGAATTGGGGGTGAGACCGTCGGCGACAAGTGCGGGTAGGCGACGATACACAAACAGTGTATCCTCGTTAGATAGAGTCGTTTAGTGTTTCTAGTGCTTTCTTGTCATGTAGCGTGGGACAACAAAATGGCGTCACATGAGGATACCATGCAGGCGCTGGTAAATACGCGAGAGCTGCGTGCCCTCAGGCGTAGTACCATGCGAATGCCGCTAGAGGTGCTACGGAGAGAATTAGTTCTGAGAGGATTTAGCGTAGAGGGAACAGAAACTACCGTGAGGGATAGGTTTCTTCGAGTGTTGATGCTAGAGATGGAGCCGGACAATGAAATGGTACCGTGGTACGAGGAAGACGTGCTGGCGAGAGCGGAGGAGGGGCAATTAGAGCACAGTACTCCACTGACGATCCAACTCAGTACCGCCGGCGAGTTAATACATAAGGAGTTATCACGGGGGGATAGGTCGAATTCCGAGAGGGGGGAGAGTCTGGCACCTCCGCCTGAGCCAACTACTACGGGTTCTACGAGAGAGACACCCGTGCCAGGGTCATGGAGATTGGAGAGCGGAAATGTGGAAGGGAGCGAGTCCAGAATAGAGACGGGACCACGGCGATTGAGTGAAAGCGATGCTAACGGGTATAGGCCATTAACGGACTCTCGGGTACCAACGGTGACGACAGCAACATACACTACGACGTATACGACGCCGGTCACCACGTCAGTAGTAGGGGGAGAGAATAGACCCAAAGCAGGGAAGGGACAGACGCGAACCATCACTATTGATCCTAGCCTGCAGAGGTTTCTGATGGCAGGCCTTCAAAGAGAACAGACTTTTAGTGCGACTACCTACACTCTTGGCGGATGCCTCTCCGCTCCGCAGGGGTTATCCCAGGAGGTGTTAGAATATCTCGCGACAAATTCTTCAAGGTCGATGCCAGAGGATAGGTCTCTCTTGGAGGCACAGAGACACCAGAGGGCCCATCAGGCCGAGTTAGGACATAATCAGGGTCAAATAGGGGGCAATAGGGGGATCGAAGAATCAAATCCGGCAGCCTTAACTGATACTCAGGTACCCCTTAAGGGAAAAGGGAGGACCCCGAAAATTAAATTAATAGCTCAACGGTCGGTTATGAAGAAACCCGCGCGGGATTTTTCCTTACGGAATCAAACAAACCGAAGTGAATATTTCACCCCGGAACCGATAGTAGACGCGGATGATTTAAATTCAGAGGAGGACGGCTACGATAGTGAGGGGAAAGCTAACGGTCTGAGCCAACAAGCAGAGGAAGAGTACAGGTTGGTGTGTGCGAAGATTAGAAGAGATTTAGAGAAGAGATGTAAAGAAGAGTTGAAGAAGGGTTTCCCCAATAAGCGCGAGTATTTTAGGCCCAGTGAGAATCCGAGTGGGAAATCTACGAGCGAAGAGTCAGGCACGGAGGAAACTCTGTTCAGAGGATTACCACTCGCCCAAAAGAAACTGGCGCCGAGAAAACCCAAGAAGGAAAGAAACAGGCGTTCAGAAAGGGCCTCCGGTGACACAATTTCTCTCGGGGGAAAGGGGCACCCAGATCACCGAAACGCCAGATCTTGGCCCGAACAACAGACTCACCAGAGGAGACGAGTAAACTCCCCCGAGGGGAAACGTGAGGATCGGCACGAACCCAGAGGAAATGAGTGGCGTAACGAAGGGCAGGGACAGCAGAGACCGAACTCCGGGGACGAGGGGATTCTGAGCGAGCAAAATAGTCTCAGGGAAGGTTATAGGACGAGCGGTCCCCGGTCCCAGGCCGTCAAACTTCTGAAAGGTTGGGGAGTGAAGTTTTCGGGCGAAGATAGAGGCGAGGATGCGGAAGAGTTTTTAGAACAACTGGAGGATTGTCGAGGAAGTGCGGAATTCAGCGACCGCGAGCTCCTCAGCGCGCTACCTTGCGTTTTGTCAAAGGGGGCTAGCCGCTGGTTCTGTACAATTAAGAGAGAATTAGGAGATTGGGAGGGATTTAAGGTGTCCTTCAAGAGACAGTATATCGGAGAATATGATGAGGAGGATCTCTGGGATGACTTGCGCCGGCGCACGCAAGCCAAAACCGAGAAAATCGCGGTGTATTTATCGAAATTCAAATACATCGTTTCAAGATTCACGGTGCCGCCCTCTATGAGATCGATAGTAGAACTGGCACGACGGAACTTGCTGCCAGAGTATCGCCGGGCGATGTCCGATAAATTGGTCATGAGTCTGGATGATATCGAAACCTATGGTTTGTGGTGGGAAAGGCAGAGGGAGCTGGATAGCCGCTATGTCCCGCCACCACCCGCGGACAAGATGCATGTGCCGGGGGCAGGATTTTCCGGAACTTCAGCGGTCAAGGCAAAGATTGCGAGCGTAACGGAAGTGAGTGATAAAGAGGAATCCAAGGAGAAGAATTCCTCTATCCATAAAGAAGGAAACAAGGGAAAGAAGAAGGGTGAAGGGGGGAATAAGCTAGATGGCGGAGATAGTGAGGTTAGAAAGGGGACGGTGGGTAAAGAAGGGGGCGGATCTCCGTTCTTTGACCTTCCCTCGGAATTGATTGCGAGCTTCAACCAAGCTCAAAACCGTCCACCATGGGCCCAGTACGGGAGACCGATGCCTTGGAACAATCAGGTGGCCTTCCAAACCCCGACTAACGTCAAGGAGGGGGGTCAGCCGATCAGCACCACGGTGACCGGGGTTCAACCAGGGATCATCCCTAAGCGGACAGCTGGTCAGGATGAAGCTGGAGGGGGAAACGTGTTTTATACCACGTGTTATACCTGCCGGGCTGTGGGTCATCGCTCAGCACAATGCCCAGAGGTGCTCTGCTACGCGTGTGGGACCAAGGGACATCTGGCCCGAAATTGCCTGCTAAGGAAGCCCCCAGTGGATCCCAAGCATAAGCCGACCGTCGAGTGTCAGATTTGTGGTACTCCAGGAGCAGTCTTCTCGTCCTGCCCCAAATGTGCGTTTTGGCGGAAAACGATGGGAAACGGGGCGTGCGGGGGCCAGAGTTAAACGAGTTAACTTCTGCAACCCCCGCGTTCCGTCCGAGGATAGAGTTAGAGAATAATAGAATTGAGACGAGACATAGAGGAGAGGTTGAGAATGAGTTAAGAGATTCCGTGACATTTAAGGAAAGTGAAGGGAAGAGAATCGATAGTGATGAAACGTGGATCATTGGAGGGGATGGCCAATTAGCCTTGGTCCCTAGAAGGACTCTCCAAGAACCATCGAGTAAGAGTAAGGATAAACGGTCCAAGGCACCGTCAAAGGATGCGCGCGGGCAAGTGGCTACCAACGTTCAAGACGCGGCCGAATTCTCTCGTGAAAGCCTTGAAAGGCTGAGAGAAAAGAGTGTTAATCAAACGTGGAAAGATGATGATCCGAGATGGCAGTCACGGGAAAGAGAGTGGAAGCGGAAAGTGAATGAGAAAAGTGAGTCGATTTGGTATACCAAGGAAGTGTCAGGTCCTGACAAAGACTTTGACGTTATTGTGGACAATTTCGAGAGGGAACGAGACTTGAAAACCGAGAGAATTCGTTACAGCGAGGAAGTCATCGAACCGAACTCTGAAAATGTCTGGACGACGACCGATTGGGAAATCAAGAGACAAGAGAGGGGAGAGCGATTGGTGTCGGGCCGAGATGAAGGGGAACCGCAACAAATTGATGTCGAAGACCTCCAGGACTTCTTCGACAAGGCTTTTGGAGACCAGTTGGAGGACCGACATTTTCGGGTAACGAGTTCAGAGGCAGTTCTTCGGGAGAAGGACGGAGCGTCGGGCTGCAGTCGGACTACCCTTCCCGAGGTTAGTGGCGAGCATTCCAAGAGGAACCAGGATGGAGAAAATAACAACCAAGAGATCCAGCGAGAGGATGTGGCGGGTATCAATAGCGAAAATAGACCTTATCTGTCGGTAATGTAAGGGGGCCAGGAGTATAGTGCCCTCCTTGACACTGGGGCTCAAACGTCGCTGGTGGGATCCAAACTAGCTGAACGATTCCGTAATAGGTTGGAGCCTACTAATGCGACCATTGTTAGTGTGAACGCCACATTGTTACGAGTCTTGGGGACTTTGAAAATTAGCTGTGAGATTGACGGTCATGTACGAGAGATACAGGCCCGGGCAGTCACCGATATCAACCAAGACATGATCTTGGGACGGGATTTCCAGGACAGGTTTGATATGGATCTGCGATTGGGTCAAGGGATATTTCGGGTGTTCGAAGGAGACTGGCACTCGTTCAAAAATATGGGGGACGCACCCAAGGGCACCCTTCATGCTGAATGCGCTGGTATTAGTGAAATCTCGACAGAGGAGCGCGAAGAGATCAAACGAATGGTAGAGGAAATCTTAGGGTCAACCGAGAAACCTCTGGGGAAGGCCCCTCTCACAGAACATGTGATTGAAGTTACGGTCGACAAACCCATACGCCATGCGTATCGACGGATGTCCCCAAAAATGCACGAAGTAGCCGTCGAGGAGGTGGAGCGGTTGTTCCGAGAAGGAATAATAGAGAGGTCCGCAAGCGATTATTGCCAGGCTCCCGTATTACACAAGAAGCCAGATGATACATATCGGTTCTGTATCGACTTTAGGGATCTGAATAAAGTAACCAAGCGGGACGCATACCCTATGCCCAGCATTGATACTATTTTGGATAGGTTACGGGATGCTCGATATTTGTCAAAAGTGGACTTAAAGCAGGCATATCACCAGGTACCAATGGCAAGGACTAGTCGAAGGTTTACGGCTTTTGCAGTGCAAGGGTCTGGACTTTGGCAATACAAGCGAATGCCTTTCGGACTAAGTAATGCGCCTATGACCTTCCAGCGTCTGATAGATATATTATTTGGAGAGGAGTTGCGACCCCATGTGTTCGGATATCTGGATGACATAATTGTGGCTACCGATACGTTCGAGAAACACAAGTATTATGTGAAGTTAGTTTTGGAGAGATTAGCAGAGGCGGAATTACAAGTGAAGCGAGAGAAGTGTGAGTTTTGTATGCCTCAGTTGACATATCTAGGATTTATTTTGGATAGCGAAGGGTTAAGACCAAATCAGGAGAAGGTGTAGCCGGTCCTTAATTATCCAGAACCAACAAATGTCAAACAATTGCGGCGATTTTTGGGAATGGTGGGATGGTACTCGAGGTTTATAGAGGGGGATTCAGAGCTCAAAGTACCCTTGGTCAAGCTACTTCGAAAGAGACAACAGTGGGTTTGGGAACAAGACCAACAGGAAGCCTTTGAGAGATTAAAAAGGGCCCTCACTACCGCTCCCGTGTTGGCGAGGCCCGATTTCTCGAAGCCGTTCGTTCTACAAACAGACGCTAGCGGATATGCCCTGGGGGCCGTACTCACTCAAATGGGGGAGGACGGGGAACACCCCATCATATATGTGAGTCGAGTCCTGTCACCTGCGGAGAAGAACTATAGTACCACGGAGAAAGAGTGTTTAGCAGTGATCTGGGCCGTTAAGAAGTTACGTCCCTACTTAGAAGGATACGACTTCACCGTTATCATCGATCATGCGGCTCTCAAGTGGTTAAGGAATTTGCGAGAACCGACGGGAAGACTAGCTAGGTGGGCTATTGAAATGCAGCAGTGGAGTTTCGAAATTATACATCGAAAGGGGGCGCTTAATTATGTACCAGACGCTCTATCCAGACTATATGAAGAGGAGGAGATGGCGATTGGTACGTTTGAGGAGATAGTGGACCCAGAGTATTTAAGGTTGGTTAAAGAAATAGGGGAGGCCCCCCACAAGTTCCAAGGGTGGCGAGTGGAAGAGGATAGGCTTTATAGGCACCATTACGATCCCTTATTGGACCCTATCGCATTCCCAGAAGAAAACTGGAGACTAGTGGTGCCAGCCGAGCTCCGGGAGAAGGTGATTTACGAGTCACATTGCCTCCCCTCCAGTGGACATTTGGGAATAGAGAAAACGTACGACCGTATAGCCCGAGAGTATTATTGGAGAGGGATGTATTACGACGTGAGGAGTTTTATTAGAGCGTGTCCCGAGTGTCAGATGTATAAGGTGCCCCAGACCGGTACTCAGGGTCTAATGGGGAAGCGAATAGTGGAGAGGCCTTGGGCCGTGGTGGCGGCCGATCTTATGGAATTTCCACCCAGCAAGAGTGGACATAAATACTTGGTGGTTTTCCAAGATCTTTTTACTAGATGGATTGAGGTGAAACCTCTACGGAAGGCGGACGGAAAGTCGGTAGCGAGAGCATTCGAAGAATTGGTGTTATTTAGGTGGGAAACTCCGGATTTCTTCCTCACCGACAACGGGAAGGAATTCGATAATCAGTTGATGCGAAAAACGCTGGATGAGTATGGGGTCAAACACGTTTTTACGCCACCGTATCATCCACAAGCGGACCCGGTGGAACGCAGTAATAGGACGATAAAAACTATCATTGCCATTTTCGTGGGACAGGATTATAGGAATTGGGATCAATATCTTCATGAAATTAGGCATGCTATAAATACGGCAACCCAAGCTACCACAAAGGTGTCACCCGCGTATTTAAACTATGGCCGACACCCTTGACCAGTGAAGAGTTTGCGGAGAGACGTAGAGGCCATGGAGGCGATTGAGAAGACAGGACCGGAGGTATGGGTAGATAGGGTAAGGAGGTTAGATGCGTTGCGGGATCTGGTAGCGAAGCACATAGATACGGCAAGGGAGACCCAAGCGAAACGATTTAATAGGAACAAGAAAGATGTTAGATTTCCAGTAGGGACTTTAGTACTGCGTAGGACCCACCCCTTGTCGGACGCGTCACAAAAGTTCGCGGCGAAACTCGCACCTAAATTCGAAGGGCCCTATGAGATAATCGAGGTTAAGTCGCCGACGGTCTATGTGTTAGGAGAGGGGGAGGGAAAAAGTCGCCGCCTCAAGGAAGCTCACGTGTCGGAACTTAAAAGATACGTGCCACCGAGAGGCCAAAGTATGGAAGGGGCGATGAGGATAGGTTAATCAGACCTTCTTGATTTTTTTTTGTACAGGGAGATATCGACAGGAGCTAGCGAGCCCGAGGAAGTTGAAGCCATGGAGCGTAGAGAGTTTTCGTCTCCAGGTCCAGTAGGGGACCCCCAAGAGATAAGTGAGGAGAGGGAGAAAGAGTTGTTGAGCTCCGATCAGGAGGGAGAAGGGGGAACCACCAGAGTGATAGGGAAGAGAGAAGAGGAAAAAGAGAAGAGAGAAGAGGAAAAAGGGCCGGAGAGGGAGGAGGCAGGAACGAAGGAAGAACGAAGGCAGGGAAAGACGGGGCGAGAAGATGCGTGGGAGGATGAGGATTATGGGTTGGTGGAGCTGTTTGATGAGGGACTTGAAGAGGAATTGGGCAGGTCCTTGGAAGGTGGCGAAGAAGGGTCCATCTTACAAGAAGCTCGGGACAGACCCCTTCCCGACTCATGTGAAGGAGAAGAGGACTCCGATCCCGAAACCCACTCCACTTTCCTGGTTCCCCCGGGATTCCACCAACAGCCCTCACGATCCCCGGTCCCGGAAAGGGAGTTTGACAATCTGGTGAGCCAGATGGGGACGTGGACAACTCACACCACCTCGACCACTACGGTGTCGAAGCCCTCGTGTGGATGGTTAGTCTCCTCGGGGACCCACGGTAGATATTGGTGGCCCCCCTCTCAAGGCTTCCAGGGAAGCAAAGACGTTGCCCTGACCCAATCCCCAGAAGGAGGATCCAGTCTGGATGACCAGGGGGACAACTCTCAATTCCCACACAGCGACGAGTTTCCCCAGAAGATCGCAGGCGTAAGGGAGACTCCCCAGGGCGACGCCACTATGACTGAGGCGAAGGCGGAAACCTTTCGGACATACGTCCCCATCCAACCCCACGAACGAAGGCCTACCAAGGAAGAAGAGAGTTGGGATGTAGCTTTCCCGGTCCACCCGAAGCCGAAAGGGCTGGGAAAACTAGAGACCATTTCCGAGGAAACCCCAGTGAGGAAGGGACCCGTTATCAAGAGGACCCAAATATTCCCGCCTCCGAATCGAGCGGTCACGGAACCGTCGAGTGGACCTCCAAGGGTCAAGACCATGGGCACCATCTTTGGTAACTTGCTGCCCATCCCAACTGACCCCACTCGGGATCCTCCACCGTTCCGATGTTTCCACTGCTGGCAGCCTGGACACATCGCACTCCAGTGTCCCCGGCCACCCATCCAGCATTGCCGTAATTGTGGACGTCGGGAGGTGGACGTAGTCAATTGCCCTCGATGTGGACCAGAAGAGAAGCGTCGACGGTTGGAACGGAAGAGGAGAGTAGAGGAGGTCACCACGGACCCGGGCGAGGTCGCTGATCTAGCTGCCCGTTTGGACTTGACCCGGGAAGGAAGGCCTAGACCACCCCTACATCAGGGCGAGTACCCCCACCGATTTCAAGACCACTGTCGGAAGTATTTGGCAAAAGAGGCCGGAGTTAATAGAGGGGAACGGGAGGAGACGAAGACCCAAGAAATAGAGGGAAGGCGGATCTTTCAACTTCCGGATTTGCGAAAACGATTGGATGAGCTAGGGGCCAAGAAAGGAAGAATGGAGGTATGTGGTCGGGGCCTCCCAGGAGAGCCAGAGCGAAGGGAAGAGCGTGGCCGAAAGGAGAGAGAAGAACAAGAAGAAAAGCGAAGAAGAGAGAAGAAAGAAAGAGAAGAGCAAGAAAGAAGACAGATGGAATATGAAAGGAAGATAAAGGAAGAAGAGAAGCAAAGAAGAGAGAAGAAAGAAAGAGAAGAGCAAGAAAGAAGACAGATGGAATATGGAAGGAAGATGAGGGAAGAAGAAAAGCGAAGAAGAGAGAAGAAAGAAAGAGAAGAGCAAGAACGAAGACAGATGGAAAATGAAAGGAAGATGGAAGAAGAAGAAGAGCGAAGACGAGAGAAGAAAGAAAGAGAAGAGCAAGAGAGAAGACGGAGAGAAGATCGGAAGAGGAGAGAAGAAGAACAGAGAAGGAGGAAGGGAGAAGTAGTTGAACGAGAGAAGAGGCGGCTGGAACCAAGGAATATGTCGAGGGAATCGGATGAAACGAAGGAAAGGAGAAAACGGGGGAGCCAGAAAGGAGGGTGGACGGAGCGATGGAATCAACACATGGCTGAACAGACCCGAAGAAAAGAGGACGAGAGGAAGGCTCAGGAGGAGATAGAGAAGAAGAAAAGGGAGGAGGAAGAGAGGAAACGGTGCGAAGAACTGAGACAGGTAGAAGAATATCAGAGGAAACTAAAACAAAGGATTGAGGAGACGCGGTTGGAAGATATCAAAATGAGGAAGGACCGGGATCGAGAGCTGCGTCGTAGGAAAGAGGAAAAGGCGAATGAGGAAAGAAGGAAAAGGGAAAGACAAGATCGACGCGACGCGAGGCGGTCTCGACGACAATCGCGGCGGGAGAATGAATCTCACTCTTCGGGGTCAAGAAGGGACGCATTCTCTACCCATCGAAGTCACCGATCCCGTTTGGGGAGGCGGGACGTCCATTCCCGTAGTGGTCGATTAGAAGCGGCCCTACAGCTAGTCGAACGCATCGACGATTTACTGTCCTCCACTAGACAACGGATATTGGATGGTACCTTCCGAAAGTCGTCCTCATCGCCGTAGAGAGATAGATAACCGGAGGCGCGAGGGTAGGTGAGAGAGGGGAATATCAAGAGAGAAAGAGAAGATCAAGAGAGAAAGAGAAGATCAAGAGAGAAAGGGAAGATCAAGAAAGAAAGAGAAGGGAGAGTTCATAGGGACAGAGTCGGTATGGATAGAAAGCGAGTGAGGGAGAGGGATTTTTTATTTTTCAGGAACTAAGACCAGGAAAGGAAGAAAGGGAGTAAAGATAATAAATAGGGGAAACCCTGGGTCAGGCTAATGATAATTTGTTTCAGGCACACCAAGGAACCCACGAGAGGCGGGTTGAGGAACCATCGGGGGAGAAACCCCCAGGTAAGCGTTTATTTTTCCATTAACCATATAGGTAGTCGCCAATAATAGACGGCTTTAGACATTCGGAGAAATGTCTAGCCTAGGAGGGGGGTTTGTGACGTGGTAGCTGAAGCTATCACGTCACTATATACCTATATTTTTGGGCGAGTCATTGGCGGCTACCGAGTCCTATGATACAGTATATATTTAACATATGTATCGTTTTACAACACATTCTTAATGTGTGTTCTCGGTGCCGCGGACTACGAGCCAGAGGAGAGAGAAGGACCGAAGATCAGAGAAGGGATTGAAAGTGTGTGTGGTATGATTGGGTGAGCATGTGTGCAAGGTAGAGAAGGAGAGAGAGGCGAGGGCTCGCGACACGTTAGAGAGGTGTGAGCACCGAGCGGCCGCGTCAATTCCCTAGTTTTGGAAACCTCCAAAAATTTACCGGTTTTTAGGCGTGTTGGAGATTTTTCGCATAGACGGGAGGGGCGCGCGCATCTGTCGAAGTGCACCGCCATAACGAGTCAGTACGGCACGGATGAGCATAGTGAGAGGATAGCGGAGAGCAAGGGTTTTCGAGAGATAGGAAAGTGACAGGTCCAGGAAGTAGATTGCACGGAGGAGCTGAGGGAGCCGATCGAGGCACCGTTATCGAGGGAATTCCACCGCGATTAGCCGAGTAGAGACAGAGAGAGAGGTGAGAACAATACCCGCGAAGAGCAGAGGAGCCGTCGACCGGGAGATACCAGCTGAGTTAACAGCGAGGATAATCAGGAGGTAAAGTTATAGTATTAGGGCACCGGGTGGTAGACTGGGCAGAGAATCAGGGCGATTCGGGAGTGAGTGAGTGTAGGAGAATAACCTGTGTTAGTGGCGCGGGTAAAGGAGCGGGTAGAGGCTCAAGGGCTGAGGTCGGGTGAGTATCGGGTATAAGAGGCGAGGCGTGCTTGAGAGTGTGTGTGTGTATGCGCATGGGTGAGAGGTCGGAGTACGGGCCACCGTCAGCTAGGTCAAGGTGAAGGCCAGCGGAGGACGATCGGGAGGCGTTCGCACCAAGGTCAAGGTGAAGGCCAGTGGAGGACGATCGGGAGGCGTCCGTACCAAGACATCCACGACGGGAACAGTGCACCATAATTCGATATAGAAGAAGAGAGAGAGAGAGAGAGAGAGAGAGCGGGCATAGTGTGAGAGCATTGAGGAGGAATAAATAGCGCGCGCGCGCCGTGAAAGATATATCAGTGTTAGTGTCAATAATTCGTATCCTTAGTTTTCCCCTTTTTAATTTCCTTTAGGGAGTGTCCAGCGTTCCCGAGCCGGACACCTGTGGCCGACCTCCTGGAGGAGAGGTATCCAGTGAGTAGGGATACGGTAAGTGACGTAAGTGAGAATTTTGTGAGGGGATACGGGACGGCTGTCTTTCGGCCGAAAAATCCTCGTCACAACTCAGTAGAACTTTGATCTGTCCTCGACCCTATTTCGGAACGATGGCGTAAAGTACTGCTCAATGATAGGGTCCAGGACAGATCAGAGTTCCACTGAGTGTACGTTAAGTATAAATTTATCTTATATTTTTGCATGATATTTTGGAAGTTTGCATTATAGAATTCTTTGCCACAATCAGTTTGCATGTTCACGGACACCCGTCCGTTTTTCAATATCGAATGCATTGCTGCAGTGACTTTTTCAACGGTTTTCCTCTTGACAGGTACAACCCATGCGTACTTGGAGAAAATATCTTTTACAGTGAGCATATACCGATATCCTTTGTTTTCGGAAGCGTAAGGCTGCATCTCTACAAGGTCTGCTTGCCAAGTCTCATCTAAACCACGTATGTTAAATTTTCGGTGAGAATAACTATGCCTCCCTGTCTTACGCGAATCCTCAACGATTTTCTTCATGCATTCATTGACTAGGTTGAGATTTTCTGAATCAGCTTGAATAAATGGGAATTTTTTTTGTAAGTCGAATATAAAAATTCCAAATTTATCTATTTTTTTCAAGTCTTTTAATTACTTCAATCAAGTAACCATAACTTACAGCATCTTGAGGCTGTTTTTGTGTTCCAACATTGCACAGCCTTTTATTATTTAAGTCATACTATCTATCTGCGGTAAGCTTGTATCAAATACTGGAAGGACCTTGGCTACCACCTTTAGTCCTACCTAATTTTAGACTGAATCATCGACACTCATTTTAATATTGTAGCAATGATTACATTCATCAATATATACATATATAATAAATTCTTCCTCACGAAGCTTTTCGATAACTGATATAATTTCATTGTCATGACTTGTATTTCCTGCCGACTATTCAGCTATTAACAAGCGTTAACGATCTACTAACTCATTAGGATCATCGCAGTGTGAATAATCTACTTGTTGCATTATTCAAGCAGTTTTATAATGACGTAGCAACGATCCACCTTTTTTACGAACCGTGAGATCGAACATTGGGGCAATCATTCTATTAAACTTATTACTATTATGGGTTCGTATAGCTCCGTTTTTTTTGAAACCCTTTTTTGTGAACATTTGAAATTCTTAATAGTACGTAGTATTTTTTAACATCCTTCTGTGTCAACAGAGATTTATTAGGATGCTTTTTAATAAGTAACTTCATCATTCCTGAACTCATTGGATAATTTAAATCATTCATTTTGATATGATTATCTTCGAAGTCTATTCCCAAATCACCAAGCTTGTACATTTCATGTTTTTTTCGTACTCCATACCTCAAATCTAATAAATCTTCCTGATTCCAAACAAGTATTTGTAAATAAAAATTATTTGATGAATTTTAACTCACTTGAACAGAATCATGAGATTGATGTCGAATAGTATTATTTAAGTTGGTATCATCATTACTTTTACAAATGGCAGACTTAAATGTTCAATCATGATCACTAAATGTTTCTCTGTTTTTTTTTGTTGATTCACTTTATCAACTTCATTACTTTCTTGATCGTTTTTACTATAAAAATAATTGTGAGGAACAGAATTATACTATTAATTTTGTGTTTTTTTGCTTCGGCGACAATTCTCATTGAAGGGTCTGTTCTTGGTTTGAAAGTTTTACTAAGTACTTTTTTAGCCTCATTTTTTCCAAACTTTAACTGTCTGTACTTTTCTTAAACCGCCTCTCACGCCTGCACTAACTGGCGTAAAACATCTTTCTCTTGTTGATACATGATGATGATCCAATGTCTTGCAACACTCTGTAACGATTACGGTAGGTATGTCCTAAATGTATGGCGAGATTATGAAAGCCTTTTTTGTAGTGGCCATTATTTGTTTGCCTATCTTTGTTTGTAACGAGGAATCCATGTTCATCAATAATATTTCCAGCAATTAGAGCATAAATTTTCATATTAAATGTATGGCATGTCCAAGTTCACTCGATCATCATACACATGCCTCAAATAAACTTCATCTGGACGAAGTTAAACTAAAAAGTTGACATTATTCCTTACGAAGTGCTTTGGTACTTGAGCATATGACTGGCAAAGATAAAAGCAGTTAACATTTTTGTGTCTACCTATGCAGAAAAAAGCCTTTACAGCATCTTGTTTTTCACAGGCTATAATATCAAAAATTATTATAGAATTTGGTAAAGCATCATCTGGTGAGACTACAGTTTCGCGTTCACTGAAAGGTAAGTATTTTACAACCTCTATGGGCTCCAATAAATCTTTTAAAAACTTGTATTTTGGCTGATGCAGCGATTTAGAATACACATACACATTCTCAAACTTAACACCATTGGGATGCACGATTAAAGCCAATAAGCTATTAGTTTTACCACAATTAGATGGACTGCAAAATACTGCGTGAATACTGTCAGGGAGTAATTCGCCATATCAAATTGAACTTTTTTCTTGTTTTACAATAGCGTGAAAATTAGAGACTTGTAATCTTATGAATTACACTTTAAACTCCATGTCTATACTGTGTGAATAATCCGTTTAAACTTATCCTTATGAAATAGTACAACGCTTATATAGTTTAAGCTTTTTATTTGTCAACGAATTTGTCTACTATAAATACATTATTTATTTTCTCGAACACTTAGTCATAATCCAACCTCTGAAAAATAATCATCATCATCATGCGTCGTAATAGAGGATAAATAAAGTCATAAATTCTTTACCAGTACAGCTTCATTTGCCAGTTTATCAGTACTGCGGTCCAGGTACTAAGCTCGCTAAGCGTCTTGCTAGAGGTGATCTAGGGGTCAATCCGCTGGACGCAGCGTGCAAAGAGCATGATATAACGTATTCGAAAAATCGACAAAATTTGAAAGCCAGACACGGAGCAGATATAATTGTAGCTGATAAGGCTTCGCAAAAAGTTAAAGCTTTGGATTTAACTATTGGTGAAAGAGTATCAGCTGCCCTAGTGACTGGCACTATGAAGGTTAAAAGTAAATTTGGTATGGGGTTGAAGCAAGAGAAAAAACAGAGTATTAAAAAAAAGAACAACAAGGATGGGTAGGTAAAAGGAAAAACAATGTAGTGCTTTAAATACAGTTATTAAGGCTGCCTCACAAGACATGAATACGAAAAGCAAAAGTGTTCAAGATGTCATTAGAAATGCTTTGAAGGATGCTCGTCGTACGGTTAAAAAATCGGGAAATAAGAAGTATGTTACGATTCCGCGCATCTTACGAATTCGAACTAAGGTATGTGGAGTTTTACTTTTAATGTCCTTGTTTGCTGGTTCAAGTGAAACCGGCGATATAGCCAATAAAATAGCTGGAATTATGAAGAGCATAAGTGCTGCTTAGTCAGTTAAAAAGCAGCTAGCAGAAAGTCAGAGACATAATCAAACCATGGAAGCTATCGCACTTGGAAATGGTCTTTATCTCAAACCACATAAAACTGGATTATGAATCTATTTAAAGCCTTACGCAGGAAAAGGTTTAAAAGACAAAAAAACCTCAAAATATTTTAAAATCTTAAAAATTCCTTATTTTTGTGGAGTATTCATGGAAAACAGTTTACCTGCTGACGGTCAATAGTTTTGTAAAACAGCTATAGGTAATCTTGATGATAAAAAAAGATCTGGAACTCACAGGGTGGCTTATCGAAAACGTGGTAATAATGTTGTGTACTTTGACAGATTTGGAGATCTGCAGCTACCTACTGACTTGATGTTGTATCTAGAAATTAGTAAAGTGAAATATGATCATAAGCGATATTAAGAATTCAACTCCTACAACTGCGGTCATTTGTGCGTAAAGTTTCTTTTAAAACAATTATAACTCTCTTACATGGGGAGAAACCGCTTAGTTACACTTAAACTACCATGGAAGAAACATCAACCTTTAGCATTTCTTGTACTTCTTCTATTTTAGAAGCACAGTATTTTCCACTGATTGAATTATCACCAAAACACAACTACGTTCTTTACTTAGCAGAAGTTTCGTCATTAAACTCAATCCCGTGTATTAATGAAAAATGTTAAAAATTTTATGTCGAAAATAAGGTTATCGTATTACCAACAGGCAGTTATAAGATTAGAAATATTAGATCATTTTTGACTGAGGTATTACAACCACGCAACATAATTCTCGCTATCAAGCCAAACAATAATACGCTTTAAAGTGTTATCAAGTGCAGCCATACTATTGAGTTTAGACCTGAAAATTCTATAGGCTGTCCGTTAGGTTTAACTCAGAAAGTTCTAAAAAATAATACCACTCATATTTCAGACTTACCTGTAGCTATTCTAAAAAAACGCATTAAGAGTTAAATGTATCATCACAAGTGGAGCTTACATAAACAGTCCCAAAGTACACACGATTTAGTAATTTTTTCTCCCTGTACCACCCGAATATAAGATTATTGAAGTTCTTTCACAAATAATCTATTAACTAATTATTGGACGTATTATTCATCATATACAGCTACGCATTGTAGATCAGGACGGTGATTTAGTTAATTTTCACGGAGAAGTCATAACTATAAGATTGCACATAAAACCCTCTAATATTGTATAACTATTGATTGCACATAATAATTATCATTTATTATCAGACAAATCATATAGGCAGCTCAACATGCACTCCAGAACTCAGTCAACAACGAGCTCTCAAAGCGATGAGACGTCAACGAAAAAATTCCATCAAAGCAACGAGACATCCAAGAAAACGATTGACACATCAAAAACCAACTTATCAAAACATTCAGTTTTAAAAAAGTCTCTGTCTAAAAATAAAAAGCCCTGGTGGAAAATAAGTTAGATACGTTTTTGTTGTATACAAAATAAACGAGATTCTAACTATTTATTCTCCAGTTGCATTTGACAAATCAATTGCACACTATGAGATTCATGCTCATCAGCCGTATGCATCATCAACATATGGCAATAGTGATGAAGTTCGCATTTCCATTCAACATCAAGGCTTGTGTCTTTTACCATCCAGAAGTTCTTTACATGTTTACGGAAGATTGGTCGAAGCAGATAAAAATACGGCAATAACAAACACTGCATTGATAAATAACGCCATCTGTCATTCATTCAAAGATATACGATATAAGATAAATGCTATAGAGGTAGACAAGTGCAAAAATGTTGGGCTAACAACCCTGATGAAAAATTGGCTATCGCTTTGTCCCAACCAAAAAAAATCTACAACAAATGCTGGTTGGCTTGGCGTCAAGGAAGAAGATGATAGTCTTACTAATAATAAAGCCTTCCTTGATATTATACTATCACTAAGTATGATTTAGATTTTGTTGAAGACTATCGTAAAATAGTTGGTAGTGTAAAACATGAGCTTATACTTACAAGGTCAAGAAACGATAGAAGTGGCGTGTTACAAAATCCAGTTAATATCAATGCTGCTGATCCCACTACCACAGTAACTTGGAAAGACTTTAAATTAGTAATATCAAAGTTGAGTGGCTTATGCCCTATGTGGTAATGTCAGATTTTTATAAAATTTGTTTATTAAATTATTTGCAAAAAGACAAGTTCGTATTTATAAGTTATCAAACTTGCGAATTATATGAGTATTCCCTTTTACCTAGCACATCAAAACATATTTAGATGGTTAAGACATCTGATCAGTTGGAAAAGCCAAGTTATGTTATTTTAGCCTTTTAAACAAAACGTAAAAATCAGAAAAAGGTAAGCGCTTGCATGTTTGATCACTGCAACATAAGAAATGTGAAAATCTATTCAAATTCACAATATTATCCTTGCAGTGATCTTAATCTTAATATAACAAGTAATTATTATGCATTGCTGTATAATACGTATGCTTATTTTTAACATTTATACTATGGCAAAAAAAACGGCTTCATTAGGCAAACATTACTTTTTTAATCGGGTACCTTTAGTCCTCCATGATTGTTCCAAACAAAAGGAGTTATAAAAAAATGCTCCAATCAATGTAAGGCTAGAATTTAAGTCGCATAACAATTTTTCTGCCACTACATTAGCTAATTGCTTAATTTTACATGATAATATCGTTCAGTTTAGTCCAATGAGTGGGGATGTCAAGAAATTAATGTAAATCTATATAAGCCCAATTCATGAGCTCTGCAAGCATCAGTTTATTTTCAGCTTTCATGGATATAGGTCAGAGCAAAAGCTAGAGTAAAAAAAAAGCAGAAAATAAACGGTGACAAGAAGAGTGGAAAGAATTTATGTAGAGAAACGAGAAGAAAGATGTAAAGGTTGAAAAAACAAAATTGGTGGGAGAATCAAAAGATGAAGACTATAGAATTGTTTAAAAAATTAATTTGTTGACTAAAACTTTAATCAATTTATCACATAAACCGAGTATAAGCAATTTTACTACTTATGTTAAGTATCAAAAACTTTTAACTAAGGACGATGATGATAGAAATAAAAAATTTTGGCTAAAAAACCTCACCGATAAGTATTCCACTAACAAAGGGTCTGGTCCTTAAAATGAAGGTTATGAAAAGATAAAAAAAAAAAAAATCAATTATCGTAATAGTGGAAAATGAATTTCTCTCTGGACATGCAAGGTTTTAAGAAACCGGATAATGGTTATCCTTTCACTCAGTGCAAATGATGCAGAAGCACAAATATTTCTCTTCAAAGCACCCTGACCTGGCAAAAATAACTACGAAAGTTAAAACATGAAAACTTTTACCTTAAACTTTACTATAATGGACTAACCTGGGACTTGGTCAAAATTGAGTACACGGAGATAGGAAATATTTTACGGGAGAATCTTGAAAATGCTACTAAGATATTTGCTATTCGAGATCTGAGACAAAAGTGGCTTGAAAGATTTTGTTCTTAAGTCACTGATATGACAGATTGATCGCCGTTTGAACTTCTAGTCGTACATCTTACAGAAGGAAGCACCGCAAAAAAAAATCATGTATGTCATACATGTGTGGTGAATAATAAATCATTGACAGATAACAGCAAAGTGGAAAAAATACACGTGTGTGTATTTATATATAAATTTATGTATCGATTTATCGTTCGCTACAGACAAACTTAGTTGTTACTTAAAGTTGATACATTTTCCATAACAAATGATTGTATGTAACGGCGTGCATACTGAATAACTGGGCGCACAAAAACACTCACGTACACCACACACTATTATGCTAAGGTAAACTAAAAATAAAATTGAATAAAAGCAAGAATCTGATTTCTATATCAATACCTAACAATATCCTCTAAAAGCCTGCTGTGAGTAAATTAATCGACATCTCTTTGTAAGAAAAATAAGAAAAAACTATTTGTAATCTGATATCATGAAAACAACTCACTTGAGAAGGACACGAGAAACTTGATGTCACCGACTTGGCACACTTTGCAATCCAATTCTTGATGATATGCAGCTGCACAAGAAAACTTGCAGCGTTGTTTTCCACTTGAAGCTTGTCGAGTCTTTAAATACAGGTGCATACATGAATATAAGAAAAAATTGTACAAGTCATTTCATTTAACATGATTACTGATTAATGAGCGTTCTTACAAATAAATAACGATCAATAATAACGAATATACAACGCCAATGAAGCCAAGCTGCCAAAGAATGTTGAATATCCACTTTGCACTGCAAAAAGTTCCAAAACACAGTTAAGACAGTGACACCTGTTTACTAGCACAGAGAGAACATGGCATACCAAAAGTAGGGGTGCTTTTCACTGTTACAATCAAGTATAATGAAGAATGGGCGCAGTCCAAAGTAACCTCCAATTACAACAAACCTGTTCCCCCAATTTGAAAATTTAAGCGCGTACTAGAGTGCATAAAAATAAGTATAGTTGACTCTAGATTGATAAATTCAACAATACACAAGCTTTATTTAAAAAACAAGAAACGATAATAAATTAAAAGGCCGTAATCGTAAGTTTAAATTAAATTATTGTTTTTTTAGTACAAATGTATTTAAAGCAATTTTTAACGATAATTCTTTTTTTATGTTGAAATTGTTTAATAAATAATAGTGAATATTAAAATTCAAGGTAATTGCCTAAAATCGAAATTTAAATAAATATTAAATAAATAAAGTAAATAAAAATTTTTTGTATTGACAACTTTGTCAGAGACTAGTAGGTAAAACATGTGGTAATAAAAGAATAAACATTTTTTAATTAATAATGATATTTATTATTTATTATGAACCTAATTACACAATGCACATCTCCATATAATGAATGAAATTTGAATATATACCAATATATATCTATATATATCAATTGATAGAAGACGTCAAACACACTTAAGTGGGGATTCAAAATTTTCATATAGATTCTAATGTGCTCGAATAAAGTTGCATCTTTTTATAAGGTATCGCTAAAAGCTGTATGTTATCAATTATTACATTATGTAATAAAATACACTAGTATAATTACAAGTAATAAAAAAATACAAGTCATTAAGACATTTGGCCCAGCCAAGTAGGAGCCCCATGTGCAGTTACTATTGCATTATCTTAACCATTGCTTTTTAAAACATTGTAGAACTGAACTTTAAGAATACAAACTTTTAAGCTAAAATAAGAATAGCATTTTCCCAAATTCATTAACCATCAAGTTTTAATCTTGAGTGACAGTAATCCAACAACATTACAAATAGTTAAAGTGAGATCGAAAGTTATTTATCGAAAATAAAATGCCTGCATATAATGATTATTCAAGAGTTGCATCAAGATTTACCAAGTTCTTTCATAAATTTTACCTTGAGAGTGTTTTACTTGATTAAATCTGTTGATTGAACAAATCGTGATAAATTTTTTCATCTAGCACCTGATTAGCACTTTTGAGAAAGGTGCATGATTTCACCTATATAAAGTAAAATAAAAAAAGCTTCAGGTAGTTCATTGTTATAGATTTTGTATTACAAAACAAGATTCAAACATTGAAGAATAATTGTCAGTCCATGATATCCTAAAAAAAGGTTCATACTATTGTAAAAACTGTAGTTCATCTTATAAAATGAATTTAAAATTAGCAACAGTATCAATTCCTAATTTACCATCATTTTTTATAAGATAATATAAATCTTACTTAAATCTTATTATATGTACGGGATAAAGGTAAAATGAATAATATTGTGAATAAAGAAAAAAGAGACAACACCACTTGGCCTTGTATGCTTACACGTCGCCAAGCTTTGTCTTGCTCATATGATTGGCCAATATTTTATTTATTTGTTGTGTATTTCTGGGCTATATATATGTGTATTACTCGCTCGTACGTCTGTAACGTCTCTTGTCGTCATGTGCAGCGCTCCCTGCAACACAGTTAGTTCGCTCTACCTACGACAAGAGTACACATGCGTCTGGAACCTCGTATCAGTCAATTTTTTATATTAAACTGTAGATTAAACATTAAGTAGAGTCTTGTCTTTTGCCCATAAACAAATCCTCATCCACACTACGTTCACTCTTGTTCTACTAGAAAACTACACTCAACCGACCTTTCATTTTTCGTTCCAATATTATTTAAAACTTACAGTAATTTTGCCTACATTGACATAGATTTGACGAATTCTTGTAGCGAAGGTGTATTTTATTATAAATATATAAAAGTTTGATGGATGTAAGCACTTGTCTGCTACTGTGCTATAGTGACATTCCCGTCGTCTTGAGTGTCGAGACCAAACATTATCGTTTCTACTTTTCGATACTCGATAATACCGATATCAGAGTCACTTCAGTCGCTCAATACTCGACCTACTTGAATCAGCTTCTAGCTTTTCCGTGAGAAGCGCTGGCGACTATTTGAGGGCAAAATCTAAGGACGGAAACCTAATGCTGCTGACCATAGAGATATAAGAATAGAAACAAAAAGCGCTATTCTAGCCCATAAGTGGCAGTGTCAGCAGAATTGAGTGTAACGGGGTATCTGTCTCTGTCTGGCAGAGCCACGCGATCAGCTACTTTGCCGACCACTGAGAGCTCTTTAATAACTGTCTCTAAATAAGCTAGCTTACTGTATACACATGTATTTATGAGTTGTATGAATGAACATAAACACTGGATGCTAAATTGAGAACTCACTGATGACACTTATTTTGATTTTATATCAATATTCATATTTGTTATGTTGACTACTCAAAAATTAAAAATCCTAATATTATGACTAAAACGTGTATTGTCTGCAAAACTGAAGCAATACCAAGCTTAATCATGGTTTTCATGTGTGAGTAATGATTATTAATAACCTTAAAATACATTGCACCGAACAATAAATAAAAGATTTCTGTTTTCTCATTCATGACAGTTTTCCAAAAGATGAAATAGTCAGGAGTCAGCGGGCAACGTCTTTGAATGTGGAAACTTATCAGTACAGTTTAAGAACCGTAGTTATTTGTAGTAGGCACTTTAAGGAAGGATGTTTTGTTGATGGCAGTAAAAACCGTAAGCGTCGTAAATTACTTGGTGGATCGATTCCACTACCTCGAATCATTGAACGCAATAATGTTAAAAAATGTGGTAGTAACACATCAGCGGATGTACTGCTTTTGGAGCATGAAAAAAAAACTCTGAAGTTTCTGCTCCACCTTCAAGTACGTTGACAGAGTATGCAACGAGCAGTAATAATGCCACTCAGGAATGCTACAGTAGTAATAATAATGTAAACGACAGTAGTCTCGAGACTGTCAAGAGTACATTTGTAATGGTTCCTGATTCTGAAGAATGTAATGTAAAAAGGTATTGAGTTATTCTTTGTTGTGCAAAAATGAGTGAATATGTGAACAACCATGAAAATAAAGTTAATTCCAGAAAAAGCCTTATTAAACGTTGGCTGAAACAGGTGAAATTTCTGTATGGTGAGACTGTAAAATACTTGAGCCAAGATAATTTTTCATCAAATCAAAGTTGGGCCAAGTTTTTGCAGTAGAAGGCTTTTTGCAGATCAAAACTTGGTTTTATGTATAAACGATCTATCAGAAAAGAGAAAAAAATTAAATCTTTTCGCACCGTAATTTCTAGTTTAGAGAGGAGGGATGAGTTTGGTACTGCAAATTATTCAAAGGTTGATGTTTAATTTTTTTCTTTTCTTACTTTTCCAATTGTTTTCCAGTCTTTTAAACAAAATTCTATTTTAACACGATTAGCAATTTGTTTTTTTTTTATAAACTTCTATACCATCTTGACTAAAGTGATAAGCTAATGAATTTAACACAGTCATGATTTTTACTAAAGCATTGAGCATTGTAAGTTTTTTTATTACCTTATCAGAGTACATTCACTTAATGTGATCGTTATATGTGTGTAATAACTTAGTGTATCATACACAAAATTAATTGATCCATAACAAATAGATTTTTACAGTTAATATTATTCAACTTTTTTTTTTCTGAACCCAAGTTTTTTTTGTGTACGGGGATTACCAGAACATCTTCAAGAACTCATTCAACGAATTAAGAATAACAAAAAAACAGGTGCCTTCCCTCCTACCCTCAAGAATTTTGCCAGAAGCCTACACTTTCACTCCCCTGCTGCTTACAAAGTTGAACGCAGTAGCTTCCTGAAGTATTTGCTGTCAGTAAAATGTCTTAATAATTGGTTCAATTCGCTAGATTACCGACCTGGAATTTCTGATCAGAAGACACATAAAGTATGAGAATTAGAGGAAGAAAAAAGTGTAAAAGGATGTAACTTGATCTTGAATGTAACTTTTGATGAGATAAGTATAAAGCAGCACAAGGAGTGCTGCTTGTAAGCACCTCTAAGTATACAAGAAGCAACTGGTGCAACTGACCGATGACATTGCCAATAACTCGTTCTTTGTCAGAGTACACATCCGTGTCATTACAACAATACGGTTAATAGTTTATATATATGTCAACTGCAATCTCTCTTTTGTTGGGAATGGCGTCGGTCAGTTGCACGTTCTACAGTGGTGCTCATGAGCAACCAAAAAAATAATCCTACATACACACTTTTTTTTAAGGTGGTAAATTTGAAACAACAGTAGATAATAACCTTAAAGTTATAGAATTCAAAGACAATAACCGTAAAATTTAATATTCAGCAAAAAAATGCGATAATTTCACAACGTATCTTGCTTTTACATCAATTTTAGAACACAACAAACAGTTTCCGTTATTTAACGTCGATACCATTTAGATACATTTATAAAAATACATCATTTAATCTTACAAGCAAAAAAAATGTTTCCAAGTATGTGTACACTCGCACGCACAGGCAAATGCATTCACACACGTACACACAAACACATACAAAATCAGGGCATATTGCGTGAACGAAAAAAACTAGAAAAACATTTTTCTCGAATTTAGAGACTTTGTAGTACTCTATGGCAAAAAGTACACGAATTTATCAAGTTTTTATTCTACCAAGACTTTTTTTATAGTCAGTGGAGGTAACAAATTTGGAATTATTATTCGGAAAGTAGAGTTTGTAATTTGTTAAGCAAATGGATGCGCAAAAAGGATTTTTTTTTTACACTTCATATCCTCTTCATATACATATAGCATTTATTTCATGGAAACATTCACGATATTTAAAAGTTTTTTGAGGCTAGTTATTACCTTTACTTTTGACAAGTAATGTTAAAAATCGTTTGTATAGGGAGTTTAATTTTTTTTTTTTTTTTTGTAAGTGTAACTTTGAACATGTGCTTTCGAAATCGTTTTTTTGTTGTATAAGAAGAGTAGAAACGTTGGAGGTGCTAGGGGGCACTGAAGATTACAAACAAACATTTTTTTCTGTTAGTGACTGTTTTTAACCTTCTATGTCTCCTAGTGCCTACATTATATATACTTTTATCATACGACAAAAAATTTTCACAATTACATATTCAAACTGTTACAATGAAAAAAAATCTTATACTTTTCAAAAAATGCATCAAACTTAGAATGCTTAAGATGGTAAAAACTAACCCTAATAAAATAAATTTTAATAATCGTTAGCGTATAAGACTGAAAAATTCTATTAATTTGCTATGTAAATAAACAATTTTTTTCCAAAAGTCAGTTATGAACGTAAACATTGTGTTTTTAAGCTTTGGTGCCCCCTACCACCTACATGGTTTCTACTTTTATCATACGAAAGAGAATTTTTAAAAATTCATATTGAAACTAATCATAATACAAACAGTTTCATACTTTCTAAAAAAATAATTTAAACGTTTAACGTCAAAAAGAACTCAGTCAAAAATTGTTAGATATTATTTTAACTATAAATTATAGCTGTATTCACAGCTTTAATCAGCTACAATAATAACTATAATTGACTACAATGTAGCTATAATTATGTACAAATAGCAACTATAAAAAGTATGTGTTTACAGCTATAAATTTCTGGCAAATTTTAATTAACAGAATTTATTCAATAACTCTTTTTTGTAAGGTATATCAGCCATATAAGGTGATATTATTCGTATAATAACACTAAAAGTTGGGGATTTAAGTATTTTCGAACAATAAACGAAGAAACAACAAAATGTTACTGTTAAAATTTTATTCGTTTATTGATCAAAAATACTTGTACCCCCTACTGTTAGGGTTCTTATACGGATAATTTCACCTTGTACGGAAAATTGACTTTACAAAAAAAAGGTTATTGCATAAATTCTGTTAATTAAAATTTTCTAAAAATTTAAAGCTGTAAACAGCTACCTTTTATAGTTGTTATTTGTACATGATTATAGCTACTTTGTAATTAATTATAGCTATTATTGTAGCTGATTATAGCTGTAAATACAGCTATAATTTATAGTAAAAATAATAGCTAATAGTTTTTGACTTAGAAGGGTAAGAACTAACTTAAAATTTTTTCAAATATCGTTATCGTATTCTACGGAAAAAAAAGTATCAATTTGTTATTTGACTTTTAGTTTTCTACGTTGACGTACAATGACCTACAAAATATATACCCATACATTACGTTTAACTCGGTTCAAGTTTGTTAGAATGGAATATACAAATCATTAAGTTGCATTTAAACGTAACGTAATTTATTGTTTGAATGTATTTATTCAATAAGTTGTGAGCTCATAAAACATACGAAGTAACAAGTAAAACTAGAGGTTAATGTATCAATAGTACTTTTCTAAATATCAATTCTTAAGCTAATATAAATATTGACTATTACAAAGTTTCTAAATCGATTTAAAAAAAGTTGAAAAATTTATCATACAATGTAAAAGAAATAAACTTTAAGTATAACATTTGTATGTGTGACTTATTGAATTAGACAATGGGTTGTTAAAACATACATTCACTACAAACAACTGTATTTTTTTCATACATAATATCTTTTTTGATCGTTGATCGAGATAATGTCAATAAGTTAGTGTTTGTTACCATTTTATCATCATATGAAGTACGAATTATTAGCCTACCGAAATTATTACATTATTTTATTTTTCAATTTCATATACCTGTACATGTGAAAATGATATTTGAGGAAATCCAATCCGAATTTGCCCCTTACGCGTCAAAAAAATAAAAAAATTTTTTTTCAAGGCACACCTATTAAATTAATTTTTTCTTGCTGTATGTACCCCCAGAAACAAGGGAAAAATCGTGTACCAGAATTTTAGGCTTTGTGACACAGTTTTCTACGGCACACAAGATTAAAAGATTATAAATATCCAACTACCGAGAGTAAAAAAGCCAGAAAAACTGTCGCTGAGTATAAATTCGAGGATCATTTATGTACAAGAGTGGTTTCAACCCCTTAAACCACCCCTAGTTACAGAAAATCATTTAAAAAATTACAATTTGTCCTCGAAAGTCATCTCTCGGGGGTTTTTGGAGTCGCTGGTCATGAATCCGAGGTCTGTTTGTATTACGAAAACTTTCTTGAAAAGGGCTTAGCTCACTTATACAATCATGTTAATAAATCACTGTTCGATATTTTGAAATTTTATGTGGTTTTTTTTACTTACACTTGAAGGCGTTGCTATATAAAATTTTCTAACCTAACCTTATCTTACGTTTGTTGTTATACAACCGTCTGAAATTGGTATAACAGTATTTGTTTGTGTTTATCTTTGTGCAATAGATACTAAGCGAGCTATTCAAGTACTCATTAAATGACATGGAGGCTAATCAAAATAAGAGAGCTAGTACCCGTATCAAAACTACGCTGAAACGTTTAACGATGCAGACAAAACGCATTAGTAAATTATGATGTTTATGACTCCAACAACAGCGAGCAAGACAAAATTCATCAAATAATAAAACCAATGGCTATTGCTGTTGTATATAATTTTTTATTATATCCCCTGACGACGTTTCCGCTATTGGTTTGCCAGTTTATAATATATCAAAGATTTTCTCAGATTTTTTAATAAAAAATATACCTACTTCTAAATATAATTTAAAAAATAGTTTGCAGTTAAAGGATTCTCTTACAAATTTCGTTGTTCCCCCCAATTACACCTTTATCAGCTTAGATGTTATAGCTCTATTTAATAATATATGTTTCGATGCTGTTAAAATGGCCATTAAAAAATTTTGGCATTACATACATAATAAAATTAATTTATCCCTAACAGATTTTTTAAATTTTATAAAATTTATAATGAATAACAATTATTTTCAATTTAATAACAACTTTTATTTGCAAAGGAGGGGCTCTGCTATGGGAAGTCCTATCAGTCCTATCCTTGCAGACATAGTCATAAGAGACCTTGAAACTTCATGTCTTAGTTTGTGTCCGTTTAATATTCCAGTTCATTTCCGTTACGTTGATGACATTTTACTGTGTGTTCCTGTTGATAAAGTTTATTACGTTTTAAACTTTTTGAATAGTTATAGTCATTTTTTGAATTTTACTATTGAAAAATCTAAAAATAATACTATAAACATCCTGGATATGACTATAGTAGCCAATAACGATTCGTCCATTTCTACTAATTGGTTTAAAAAAAACACTCATTCTGGTTTATACTTAAATTTTTATTTACATTCTCGTATTTCACAGAAAAAAGCAATAGTTTCACATTTAGTAGATAAAAATTACAAACTTTCTTCACCTGAATATTTCTCAAACAATTTCAAATATATTTATACAGTTTTGCTAGCAAATAACTATCCTTTAGATTTTATCGAAAGTTGTATGAAAAAAGGATTATATTTTTTAAAGTCCATTAATAATAGTCAAAATAATATTAGTCCTGTTAATAATGCTATTGGCTCATTAGTTATACTTTATTGCCATGAGTTGGATTATAAGTTAAGGGTATTTTGTTCAAAAAGTTTTATTAATGTTATTTTTAAGAGTAGTAATAAATTGCCGTTCAATAGAATGTATGAAAAAGACATATTAAAAAAGTTGAATAACCCGAATGTTGTCTATAAGATTGATTGCTCAGATTGCAGTAATTGTTTAATTGGCCAGACATTAAGAAAATTAAGTATTAGGTTAAGTGAGAACAAAAGTGACATAAAACATAAACGTGAGAGGTCTGCTTTATATCAACATCATTTAGACATAGGGCACTCTCTTGATTTTAGTGACAACGAAATCAATATTATAGATATACAACAGAATTATTATAAGAGATTATTGTCTAAGATAATTTTTATTAAAAAGACAAACAACTTTAATAGAATGTTAGACTGTGATGATTTAAATAACATTTTTAAATGGTATATACACTTTTGTTACTTAAGTAAATTAATATTTGTGTTTTTATATCCTTTATTGTAATTTGAATTTATCGCGCGTTTTCACTGTATAGATTGAATATATATGTAACACATGTTGGTTTCGTCTATATATGTATGTAAAATTTGTATTTGATAATTTGAATATGTAAGGTCAGTCGACTATGTGTCCTCGTTGGGTACTGACGTTGTTCGAATCTTCGAACAAAATAATTTTTTTGTAAGTCTCTAATTTGTAACTGTATTTAAAATTGTTTATAATTGTTCTAGTTTTTTAAAATGTTATTAGATGTGATAACGTGGATATACTGTTACCTCAAGTTAATTTATTTCGTGTACATTTTATAAAATTAGGACTTGAAAAGGCTCCTACCCAAAGAGGAGAGAAACGTCGTCAGAGGATGTAATAAAAAATTATATACAACAGTCATTGGTTTTATTATTTGATGAAAACGCATCAGTGATGAACATAGGAAAGATTAAGAAAAAAGTCAGTTAAGAAAATTATACTTGGAAAAAACGAGACACAACTAGAGGTAAGAAAGTATTCCTTGTCTTATGAACAGCTTGTCATCGTTTGAAGTTTGGATGATTTTCGTATTTTGTTTAATTATACATTTATCTTTAACGTAGAACGAGTGTAGAAAGATTGTCAAACATCGCAGGAATAAATAATGTAGGAGACATGAATGTGGGCAAAGATATTCTGTTAAGCAACGAAAACTTGGATTTAAAGAATTCTTCAAATAATTTACGTGCAGTAGAATTAAAGTGGAGACGCAAAACTGTCATTCTCAAAACAGAATAAAAAAATGAAAGGAAAAAATTTAAAGTTTTATGCCAACGTTTGAAAAAATGTACAAAATTACTAAGGCAGTCTGAAAGAACCAATAAGATTTCGACAAAAAAAATTGAGAAATACAAAAATTTTTCACATACCATTAAAAAAAAACCATTAAGTTTGAAACCAAAAGAAAAACAAAAATTTTCAGAATTAATTATAGATTCTGTAGGTGATCATGTAACGAACAAGGGTTTTAATTGTGTAAATAAATATTATAATTAAAAAATGAAATCAACAGATACTGCTCATTTTTATAAGAATTGTGCCAAAGATAATTGTGATTCCAAGGTGTCATAAAATTCTTTAACGATAAAAAAAAAATATTTCTGGTTTTTGTCTTAAAGATGAAAATTCTATGCCAGCGCCAGGAGCTTAAGACGTCATAACGTGAAAGAAACAAAAAGAGCTCAAACGTTATTCAACAGACAGAATAGATAATTTGTATAAAAAATACTGTGATGAATGTAATTTGCAAGTTTCTTGATCATTTTTTTATCATGCGAAACCTTTTTGGGTTGTACGACCAAAAATATCAGAAAGAGATACTTGTCGATGTAGGGAGCATGATAATTTCAAAACTTATGTTAAATAAGCTTCATTCTCTAAAAATTATTGAAACAATGAATATCCATGATTTTCTTGATACAATTTGTTGCGATATGTCTTCAAAAAGTTGTATGTTCAGAGAATGTAGTGACTGTAGTAAGAAACAAGTTTTAATCAGCCATGACATTGATTCTAATCAAGTAGTGAATTATTATTCTTGGGTATCAGACAAAATTGAAAGACCTGGCGCAAAAGGCTTATTGTACAACGTAAAAGTTATGTCAAAACAAAAAATTCAATGTACTATTGATAAGTTTGTTAAAACTTTTAATGGTATTTTTTCGAAATTTTCAATTTACTATTTTACTTGCACTCACCAGCAAAAAACTATAGATTTTTTATAAATAATTTGCAAAAAAATGAAGCTTACATTACCATTGATTCCTCGAAAAATTACAACTGTAAGTACCACAACGAGGTTCAAGCTGTTCATTTTGGTGCTTCCAAAAAACAAGTGTCCTTGCAAACAGGAAGAGTTTATTATAAAAACGATAAAAATGATGTGTCTTTCGAATATTTTTCCGTTATGTCAGATCATTTGCAACACGATGCAAAGTCTGCATGGGCTCTTATGGAACCAATACTTTAAAAAAATGCAATCAGTAATGTCTGATATAAAAACAATACATTTTCAATCTGATGGTCCGTCGACACAGTACAAAAATAAAATAAATTTTTATCTCCCACATTATTTCTGTAACAAACTTAATCTATCTAGCGCTACGTGAAATTATACAGCTGATGGTCATGGCAAAAGTGTAGCTGATGCGATTGGAGGCTCAGTCAAACAAATGTGCGATAGACATGTGACTTTTTGCCATGATATTTTTATGTGCAAAAGATATGGTGGACTGCATCAATAAATCAAACAGTAAAATAAGTTCATTTTGTATGGATAAAAAAGACATTAAAAATTCTAATATTCTTGTTCCCAATATTTTAAAACCAGTTCCAGGGATTTTAAAAGCTCATCAAGTCATGTGGTTCAAATGTCATAGCAAAAACCTATCATTCAACTACTTGTCAAGCTCTAATTGTAAAGTTAAAACTGCTTGTACACATTACAGTACAGTAACATATGACGTAAAAGAAGATGTTGTAAATGTTAATAAAGATCATTTTTCACCGTTTCAATCAGTTAGAAGTTTCAAAACTGGAGAGTGGGTGATAGGAGTTTACAATCAGTGGTATCCTGGAGGAATCAAAAAAATAGATAACAATTCAGTATTTGTTAAATTTTTAGAGAGAAAAAATAAATATTTCTGTTGGCCAAAGAATAATGTAGTTTACAATGTATTTTTAAAACAGGTACTATGTGAAACAAATAAGCCGTTAACTATGAGCGAAAAGAATTTTTTCGAAATAAGTCAATGCGAATGTGAAAAATGAACTACAATGGCTGATTCATGTACTATTTATAATCCGTAATTATCTATGATAATATTTATAACACTTACCGTTAATTATGCAAGTTATTGAATGTAAGATGATTAATTTACATAAGATTTCATAGTAATGCTTTTTTTAAGCTCGAATAAATTAGAAGTTATTTCCCCAAAAACCTCCAAAAACCCCCGAGAGACAATTTCCAAGGCCAAATTATAATTTTTAAATGATTTCCTGTAACTAGGGGTGGTTTTAGGGGTTAAAACCACTCCTGTACATAAATAAACTTTGAATTCATACTCAGCAAATCGGAAAACCCCCGAGAGACGATTCCTGCGTTGGAATAACAAATATTTATTTAATAATTCTTGGTTTTGCACTTCATGGGGTTGGTTTGGAGGAGTTAATTCACCCTAATTGTTTAATATTTTAAGGTAACGCAAGGGTCAGTAGTGATTATTGTTCCTAAATGTTTACAGAATGCAGAGTAAGAAGAATTATTTAAATCGGTGCTGTTCCAAAACTTTACATGTGACAGTTTTTCCGGCTTTTTTACTTTCAGTATATGGATATTTATAATCTTGTGTGCCGTAAAAAACTGTGTCACGAAGCCTAAAGTTCTAGTACTTGATTTTTCCCTTGTTTCTGGGGGTACATAGAGCAAGAAAAAATTTATTTTAAAGGTGTGCCTTGAAAAAAAATTTATTTCTATTTTTGACGCGTAAGGGGCAAATTTGAATTGGATTTCCTCATAAATTTAATCATTGCGTATTAGTTACAACACACAATTATAATGATGTTGTAATAAATCATTAAGTACAACAAAAATATTTTAATTACAACTAGTCTAAGCTTTCAGTTATTTGGTGTTTGCTAGTACTTTGGTACTAGGTTCTTGGTAATGTTACAAGTACACTATTTTGAAGGCTTATGAAACCGATGATTTTTTTAAAGTAAGAATAGACATAGGGTGTTAATATTAATGTACACCCATGGGACAGTTAATGAGAAAATTATTTTGTGAATTTCACATAGATATCTCCAAGAAAAACAAAGGTCTAGAGAGTAAGACAAACTTACTAGGATTCATGAAGGTAGAGTTTTTCGTACCAACAAAACTTTACCAGTTGACAGAATAGGATTCATAAAAAGGTAATGTTACATCGTTATTATTAAGTGTAAATGTTGAGTGTTATTGTTTGTCCATTAGAAAGATTTAACAATCTAGGACTACATTATTTCTTGCACAATACACAAATTGAAGATTTATTGCTGGCGTGTCATCTATGATATTAAACATTTATTATCGTCGTCATCAAAATTTTTTTTAGAACGAAGTTCTTTATGTCGCGTTACTCGGGGGGCTGGAATTTTAAAACCGACAGATTTTTTTTTTTTGAAACAAAAGTGGTTTACTTTTCCTCTCAAGTTTCCCCCCCTTACCCCGTCCCCCTCACCGACTATTCTCTATACACTTCCCCTCTCCCCACTATATATGTATATCGGTATATCAGCCAACCGTCCTGTGTTACTCTTCCACACACCTTTGCCCACCATTCTCCCTCACACTCCCAATTTTATTTTCTCACAATAATTTTTATTTCTCTTTGAATTTTTTTTCTTTTACAATTCTTAAAAAAAAAAAAAAAAAAAAAAAAAAAAAAAAACATTTTCCAATTAAGAGTTTTGAACCCTCGACCTCCTGCATGTGAGTCCAGTACCTTACCCACTCTGCTACGAGCGCTGCCGTCTATAGAAACTCGATTTCTTGTACTTATGGTGTCGTTCGTAACTATAACATTCTATTTTTACATGCATTAACTGATAATACATTCGAATCATGATAAATTATATTTGTATTTGTTTTCTAAATACTTGATTTAAAAAAAAAAAAAAAAAAAAAAAAAAAAAAAAAAAACATGTGGAATAGAGTTGAAGAATGTATCAATGGTTTTTAGAGGCGCTTATTTCGCATTTGATAAACAAATTATGTTACATTATCACATAATTATATAAATAAAGTAATTCAAAGTAAATCAATTATAAATGAATTATATAAGATCATTATATAAATATAATTCGAGTTTCATATCATTTTCATGGTTTTTAAGGGTACTTATTTTGAATTTGATAAACAAATAATGGCACAATGTCATTGAGTAATTATATGAAAATAAAATAAAAATTGCATCAATAAGCTATAAAATCGCAAAAAAATAAGTGAAAAAAAAAATTTCAAAAAAAATTAATGAAATGAAATATGAAAATAAAATGAAATAAAATTCAAAAGACATGAATAAATACAACGGCATACAAAAAAAATTAAATAAAAAAGGGAATGAAAAAAAAAGATTAAATATGAAAATAAAAAAAGGAATTAAATAAGGAAATACAAAAAAATGAAAAAAATGTATTAAAATGAAATATCAAAAAAAATTAAAACAAGAAATAAAAAAAAAAAATTAAAACAAGAAACAAAAAAAAAATAAAACAAGAAATTAAAAACAAACCAGGGGGTATAAATGGGTCATGGGACCCACGGTAAGAACGAAGTTCTTTGAACATGACATGAGTATAAAAACACAATTTCTCAGGTAACAAGGGGGTCGCCAGACCCGTAGAAAGAACGAAGCTCTATAAACGTTAGTACTGCATTTATGTAGTTCACTAAACAAAAACATGAAAAACGAATTAAAGAAAAAAATTAAAAAAATAGTTCAGTACTCACGATGGTTGAACTTCGTGAGAACGGCGTGCATAAATACAGTACTCACGAAGTTTAACCATCGTGAGTACTGAACTATTTTTTTAATTTTTTTCTTTAATTCGTTTTTCATGTTTTTGTTTAGTGAACTACATAAATGCAGTACTAACGTTTATAGAGCTTCGTTCTTTCTATGGGTCTGGCGACCCCCTTGTTACCTGAGAAATTGTGTTTTTATACTCATGTCATGTTCAAAGAACTTCGTTCTTACCGTGGGTCCCATGACCCATTTATACCCCCTGATTTGTTTTTAATTTCTTGCTTTATTTTTTTTTTGTTTCTTGTTTTAATTGTTTTTTTTTATTTCTTGTTTTAATTTTTTTTGATATTTCATTTTAATACATTTTTTTCATTTTTTTGTATTTCCTTCATTTAATTCCTTTTTTTATTTTTATATTTAATCTTTTTTTTTCATTCCCTTTTTTATTTAATTTTTTTTTTAACGAATATCATGGTTTCATACATGAAACTTAAGCTACTTTTTATTAAGTGCTAGCACTTTTCGATAAGTTATTGAAAAATATTTAATACGGTCCATAAACACTTAATATGAACGATAAAAAATATTAAATATCTGTGTATCTTTGACAACTATCTTTTTATATTTGTACGTATACTTACTGTTATTGAACTGCCCATAGATAATTGCATAGATAAATTTCAAAAATGTATGTTAACAAAGTAATAATACGTAAGGCTATAATATGTTTAATAAATATTAAAACATACTATCTGTGTTTTAACGTGCATTTTTTTAGTGATTGTGTCACTTAAAGAGATTCTTTTTGTTAAGGAGATAGTTATATGTTGACAATGGTTTCAGTACAGTTGTATTTACGCATGTGAGTTAAAAGTGTACAATGTTAAGACCAGACGATTTTTAGAAGGTGAAGAGTAAAAAAAAATCCCCATGGTATAATATACGGGGATATTCTTAAGCACTTGAGTAGCGGGGACCAGCGTGTAGATCAGCTTCCTCTGAGTCAAAATCTGTTTACAGAATAATTTTTTAACAATTATTCGTTAAGTAACTGGATTTATAAAAGTGCTCAATTTCAGCGTGTTTAAAACGCCCATTTCAATGGCGTGGGCTGCCATGGAGTGCAGTGTCATTAATCGCAACAACATAGCAACAAACCTCTAGGTCGGTAAACGAAGTTTAAATAGATCCCCTCGTGGGCAGGAGATGGCGCTCAAATGAGATTAAAATAGTAATAACGTATAGCTATAAAATTATAAGAAGGAGATGAAGGGCTGAGTATCAGAAAGGTAAAAACAAATAAATAAGCGTACGAAAAGGTTATTTAGTTAACCCGAAATATTATTGTAAAATCATTCTACATACAATGAACTTGACAATGACGATAAAGATGATAGCAATAATGATGAAGATAATAAACATGATGATAAATATAATATAAAAAATAAGATACAATTGTTAACAACATTAATAATAATAAATACTTATAATAAATACAAATGTTTAACTTAAGCAGCTATCAGGTGGAACTTGGGCAACACTTGGGTAGTACTTGAGTAGTGACGCTTGGGCAGAATTTGAGCAGTGTAACTTGTACGGTACTTGGGCGGCACTTAGACGGTACTTTCTCAGCACTTGGGCAGAATTTGAGCAGCGGCACTTGGGCGGTACTTGGGCGCAACTTGGGCGGTACTTGAGCGGTACTTGGGCGGTAATTTAGCGGCACTTTGTCGGCACTTGGGCAGAATTTGAGCAGTGGCACTTGGGCAGTACTTGGGCGTCACTTGGGAGGAATTTGAGCAGCGGCACTTGGGTGGCACTAGGGTTATACTTGGGCGTCACTTGGAAGGTACTTTGTCGGAAATAGGGCAGAATTTGAGCGGCGGCACTTGGGCAGTACTTAGGTGGCACTTGGAAGGTACTTTGTCGGCAATTGGGCAGAATTTGAGCAGTGGCACTTGAGCGGTACTTGGGCGGCACTTGGGTTGTACTTAGGCGGTAATTTGGCGGCACTTGGGCAAAATTTGAGCAGCAGCACATGGGCGATACTTGGGCGGCACTTGGGCGGCACTTAAACGGTACTTTGGAGGTACTTTGTCGGCACTTAGGCAGAATTTGAGCAGTCGCACTTGGGCGGTACTTGGGTTGCACTTGGGCCGTACTTTGGCGATACTTTGTCGGCTTTAAGGCAAAATTTGAGCAGCGGCACTTGGGCGGCACTTGGGTGGTACTTGGGCGGCACAAGGGTGGTACTTGGACAATTCTTTGGCGTCACTTGCCAGAATTTGAGCAGCAATCCTTGGGCGGTACTTGGGAGGCACTTGGGCGATACTTTGTTGGCACTTGAGCAGAATTTGAGCAGTGGCCCTTGAGCGGTACTTGGGCGGCACTTAGGCGGTACTTGGGCGATACTTTGGTGGCACTTGGGCGGCATTTGAGTGGAATTTGAGCAGTGGCCATTTGGTAGCATTTGGTTAGTACTTTAGCTGTACTTTGTGGCATTTAAGTAGCATCACTTGGGCAGTGGCAGTTTGACGTTATTTGATCCATACTTGGTATGCACTGGTGAAATTTTAGTGGCACGTTAGCGGCACTTGGACGGTTCTTAAGCAGTGGATGTCATTGGCACTTGGATTATTTTTGAGCAGCATTGCATTTGTAATATGCGCCTTCCTTATACTTTTTGGTGGTTTTTAGGTTGCTTTTTTGTCTTGATATTAGAAATACACTACAAGAATTCTTCTGGACGATTAAAAAAAAAAAAATAATAAATGTAAGTTAAGATTTTGTGATTTAATTAATAGAATATTCCAAACAAATGTATATTAATTTATGAACTTTTACTAAACTTAGTCTTAATTTATAGAAATTGCTGTCAATTTCAGGTATTTAATTTTTTATCGTTTTTTCGGATTTCTCAAACGATTACATAATTTTGTTAGTGCTTGTTGATAATATTTAATTGTAAGCTCCTCATCACCGTCATTATTTTCATCTTTTTTTACGTATTCTATAAGAATTTCTTTTGGTATTACTAATTTTTTTTAATGCACATTATGTTATATAGTTGTATTTATCTTACCAAACACGGTATTGTATATATTTTCGGGTATCTTCTGAAATCCGCCTTTGCCAGTGGAAGTCATATTCTTTAGATTATCAGGCCCAATAATTAACATGAGAGGCAGCCACGAGAGGATAAATAAGAACTTAATGTATAGTATTTTTCCTATTGCTTTGACCCAAAATTCGTGGCTGATTGGCTATCAAAATCATCAAAAATAATTTGATTGTTGCTTATAGTGGGTTATATTTAAGACAAAATTAAAGGGATTCATATTATTTGCCAACATTAAAGACCCATGCGAAGCAAGGGTTTTTGGTTAGTGGATGATGACAGGCCCGAGAAGTGAAATTAATAAGCTCCGACACTTGCTCTATATAGATGTTTATGTAACCAATGCTATATCTATTAATCATAAACAATTCTTACTTTGTTCTGTCCAATTTTGTCACTACGTGTATCAACAGAAACAGCCTTGTCAGACGTTGAAGCATCTGTAATGTAAGTCATGATGATTAAATTTTTAAATATTTATAATTGAATAGTCTTCATTATCATTTATAATCATGATTAATGTTATTAAAAAAATAATTGATATGTTTAGATTGGGCCTGACAGGGGTTACACTTCGGCTAAGTTATACCATGCATCCATGGTAAGAATACTATTTTTCACCTCGAAGCGTTTTTCGAGACCATTTGACGTTGACTGTGCCATCTTTAAAAATAATCACGATTTGCCATATAAGTGCCATTTAACCAGGGCTAGCTTACCGATCTTTAGGCCCTGCTTCGCAGGTCCCTCGGGCTACTCTACAGTTCAGATGGTTATAGCGCTTACATAATGATAACTACTATTTATCAGGATTTTGCATGTATTTATAATATATAACCCACACCTGTTTCCATTATTGCTTCTGAACCACTATATTCATTAGCTGAAACAATATAAAAATATAAGATAAAGTAAATGATATCATAATTCATATTAACATATGTACAAACAATTATTACTTTGTGTTGATTGAGTAGCCTGCATTATTTTTGTGGTCAGTTCTGTGTAATTATATTGTTCAGCTATAAAAATGCAATGTATAATTACACAATATGGTGTATAATATTAGTTGCATTAGAATTAGTAAAGAAATATACTTTGCGTCGATTGATCTATCATTGGGTTTTTTTTTTTGACCCCTCTTGTGACGACAATTTATCTAAAAAAAATTGTTCATCTTATAATAAGTAGAACATTACTTTACCTTGCTTTGGACGCGATGTTTGTACTTTGCTTCCTTGTGTTAAAATATACTGTAATTGCAAGAAGTATAGATTTTCTTAACTGGTACAGAGCCATCTGGATGAGCAAAAGTTCCATTAGGCAAGACATTTAGCTGTTGCAAATATCGTTTATCATTTATAAATAAATGTAAAAAATAATATTGAATAACATTATAAAAAAAATCTTACTAGAAATAGGCATTTTGTTAGAGTATATTCTAGTCCCTACAGTAAAACTACAATTTAACAATTTAATTCTTGTCTTGGGACCCACAAGATCAAAAGAAACAGACCGAGTAGAACAGGCAGCACAAATAGGCTTGAATAGTAAAAAATCTCTCAAGTACGATGTCAAGGCTGTGCGCAGGACGGAGGTAAGTAAACAGATGACCGTATAGTTTTTTCTACAATCCAAACTTAAGACAGAATACTTCTTGTAGACTTGAGATATGTGCTCCCATTTACGTGTCCCCCTAATGAAGCGCGAGGCAGCATTCTAGCATCGCGTGAGCTTCAAGTTCATCTCAGCCGGTAGTTTCAAAAGGAGAGGAGAACAATAATTAAAAGGCTAGAAGACCAAAGCTCTTACTAGTAGTAGCTCAACAGCAACTTGCTATCACAAGGGCCAAGAGGGAAAGGTCACCCCCCCAGATTTCCACCAACCAGTATATCTGCAAATTAAGGCAAGGATGGAGCAGCCCGACCAGCAGCAAGACTCGATGACAGGGTTAGTCTATCAGTCGTCTGAGAGACAGAGCGACAAGCTTCATCAAGCTGTAATTTACATGCCTCATTGGCACGCTCTTTAGCAAACTTAGCCGAGTAAGCAAAAGAAATCTTGGTGATGGCATCATAGAACGCGTTAGTCAAAAATAGTCTGTATCTTAGTAGTGACTTTTTCAATTTTGTAGTCACCAAAGAGGGCTTCCCGGCATTCACTCGTGTGGTTAAGCAGCTTGACAATCATCCTCAGTAAGCCTCTTCACCCACGCAACCGCAGGCGTCACAAAATTGGAGAAACTGTCAACCTCAGTACTCTCTCCCATAGTTCAGGTCAGTAGACGACATACACTTGTCAAAACACAGCAGCAGACGATCCAGCCAGGCAGGCTCTCATCATTGTGCTCACGAGCAGTAGGCAGCAAGCACAGTTGACAATGTAGGAACAGACACAAACAACAGTAGATACCATACTATGTGACCGGCACACTCGTCACATGATCAGCTTCCCTTACGAACAGTTTTAGGTTAGGAGACGCAGAGATATGCGCTAACAGCTTTAACTTCAGGAAGAGGGCAACTGCACCTTGGCTAACAATACCACATAGAGTTGCAAAAAGGATGCATGCAACTGTACCTGCAACAAAGTGCCCAAGAACAGATGAAAGGCAGGGGGAGTATCTAAACAGGGCACATCAAAACTACGAACATTACGCTACTTACGAGCGAGAGAGATAGAGAAAGGACAACTAGACTAGATCGAGAACGAGAGGAAGAGAGCGCAGGAATGACTTGACGAGAAGGAGAAATGTGTAAGAGAGAGAATATAATCATTGAGAGAGAGATATGTATAGGGACAGGGTAATAAGAGAGAGAGGGCACATCCGTAGAGTATCATGGGCTTGTTGTTGAAGTACGTTTAATATGTGCATATATAAGTATTTGACAAGAACCGGTACGCATTTGAGAAAAAGCCCCTTGTGGTCCAGGACGAGCAGGACGTAGTGGACGCGCGCTCGTGGCTTGCTTGGTGCAAGGTGGAGGCACTGCTATGATGTGAAGCGTAGTGTAATGTATAGAATAAAGAAAGATACTGTGTATTAGGGATATCTGTTTGAAATAAACATAGTCAAAGAGATCTGCTGATGTTAAATTGTTAGTTTTCCCCGTAGAACGAGAGAACTCCTACGCAAATCCTCCTTATCCGGAGCCAAAGCTCAGACTAATCAGGGACATAAGACAGATGTACGAGAGACAACTTTCAACACTACATCAGCCCCCTCTTTTTATTTTTACGTGTACAAGCAGTGTTCAATAACGATTTACGTATGTTATTTTCCCGTTGAGAAAAAAAAATCAAGTAGCGAAGGTAAAACTATAAGGTTAGAAGACAGCGAAGGTAAATTCACTATTTTTCACTAGTCGTCAACACTTTTGCAGGATACCATCGTTTCCCCCATTTAGCGATTGTCTCTGCTGGGTTGACTTTCACATCCGTGGTCTTGAGCACATTCCGCGTAATTTTCTTGTCATCCCATAGTACCAACAAAAACATCTTGTCACTACCTTCCTTTTTTTTCTATATTTACTTTTTTCTAAAAAAAATTACTAACTAAATTCTTATTTAAAAGTCACAATATCCTTAACTATGTTCTTATTTCCTACTTAGACATTTTTTTTTTCCGATTGCTTACTTTTTTTTGCTGTTAACAGACTTATATTTTAATATAAGAATGTAAATCAAAATATATGTATATTGCTATGACAACAACGTTCTATCCTTTCACATTTTTTATAATAATCTCTTGTTACCTCTGACATAAAAATAATATAATGTGGCAACCTATTTAATACGCACTTAACATTAAATCAAGTTATAATATAAAATGAGGTCATAGATTTAAACAGAAATATTTGTGTAAAATTTTTTAAATAGCTACTACAATATTTCTTCCAATTTTTCCTTTATTCTGCTGCGATTTAAAGGCCAATTTAAATTGTTTAACGTGCGCAGTAACAAACTTTTATTATAGAAAATGTAAAATACTAGCGACCAAAATCTTATAAATTTAACATTTCAACGAAAAATTCTTTTACAAACGCACGCAATGAAAATTAGGAATTTTAATTAGAAAGTTTTATATTCAACAAAACTCAAGGATGTTGCAGAAATTTTTTCTGAATTTCCTATTTCAATAAGCCAGTTCTACAGACTCGTGAATTTAAAGATTTTGTCTCCTCAAAATAAAAACTAAGAGCCCGTAACGCTAAGGAATATCATGTATCTTGGAGAGGTTTTACATTATCGACTCGAAATGTGCCGGTTTAAATATATCTGTTGTTTAAAATATGATATAGATGCAGTAGCAAAGTTTTATTTGGTGCGTTACAATCTAGATTTTATGTATTTACAAGAGCCCGTAACGCTCCTTTTTTTAAAACCCATAACGCTACAAAATGTCACGTATATTTTTGAAGCATTAGGTTATCGACTTGGAAGGTGGCATCACAATATCGATTTAACGAATTTATAAGAGCCCGTAACGTTTCTATTTTTCAAAAATAAAGTGAAGTCGTAAAAACATTTTACGTATAGATCAAGCAGAGTCAAAAAATTTTAGCTGATTATGGTCACGGACAGTATAAAAAATATATTTTAAAAATTAAAAATCCATTTTAAACGTTTGTCTGTTCCAGCCCTAAAATATGCCGGTTTTAGTAGAATGATCCATATATGTATTGATGTGTGCGCATATATAGATAGGTGCGGTCGATAAACGCGTGACTTACATTTATACCGCACACCTTGACGCGAGCCAAAAAAAAAAGATAGTGCATACAAGAACAAAAAACGGCTTAAAACAAGACACGCGCAAGAGTTTGGGAGGTCTCTCCTGTTTTTTTTTTTTTTTTTTTGTTTTCCTGGGCCACTCCTGATTGATATTTTGGCGAGAAATCTTCGTTGAGTAGCTACATTTTTTGGTATCCCACAGCCGCAACGACCATTTCGAGGTGTGAGGAGATAGCAGAAATCAACATTATAAAATCTTCAAACTTAAAAATAAATAGGCATGATTCAAAAAAGACAGCTATTAAAATTTGCTATTTTATTCAGTTTCACTGTTTATTAACTCATTAAACCATATACGATTCTTGTTAGCTTTTTACGTTTTGCCAGGAAAAATTTTATTTTGCAAATTAAACAATTGCCAATATCTCAGACAATTGTGTATATTGTTCCCAATGAACGGTATTGAATTTGTTATAAAAAAAAACCCATTTGAATAAAAATGAATGCTCAAGCTTACTCTGAAGCCAAGATACAAGAAATTAATATTTTTTGCAATAACAAACTAATAACTAAACTATATTGCATAAGAAAGTGTATATCATCTTCATGTACTTGTGCATAAAACTGACAGCACTTTATCAATTTCATTCAAAATAAAGCTAAAAAAATCGAGAAAGTCGCATTGTAACAACCGGCGGAAGCTATGCGCTCCCACCTGTACCCCTACCTTGCGACTAGGTGGCCGACGATGCTGTGTGCATGGGGCAAAACACGGGCTGTGGCTGGCGTTAAAGTTTAAATAAGTTGTTGTACAAGATTGTACCGTTAGAAACATAGTATTATACATTGGACATCTTATTTTACATATTAAATATAAGAACTAATTGCAGTAAAAAATAACTTTATTTAAATTTTTTTGTAAGATAAGGGACCTAGTAGTTGATAAGGATCCCGCAGTCGATCAACAACGCATTTTTAATAACTATATATGTAAGTTTGGTTAGATTTTCAATGCATAATCATAGGACTGATCAACTACTGGGTCGTTATTAACTATTAGGTCCTTTACCTTGCATTAAATTTTAGCTTTTTAAATACATTTAAATTTAGAATTTCTTATCTACTTTCGCAATAACTATCGTCTGTCTCAGTATCTGATGCACCATATATCATATATATTGTATATATAGATACAGTCGTTATCATCTACAAAATCTTGCGCGACATCGGTATCAGTTTCGTCATCTATTCTGTCCGGTATTTTGTCCGAGGTTAAAGATACTTTTTTAACGTGCTTGATATACACTTATGCACTTCCCTGCAGGAACAATTATTTCCGCAGCCTTTTCTACACGAATAAAAAACTGTTTTAGCAAAATATATTTGACTGTTACAATTGTACAGGAGCGTAGCTACGATTTGTAGTTTTGTGGGGCTATAATTAATCGTAATGCAAGGTTAATTAAGAAAAATGTATAAAACAAAAATTTGCCAAGTCTAATTTTAAGTGCCCATTGCATAAGAAAAGTAAAAATCTTCCTTGTCAGTGTATCAATTTTTTTCCTACGACACGATGAAAATGTACTCGGTAAAGTTAAAAAAAAATCGTAATTCAGGGATAAAATGCTTCAACTACATAACGCCAATTTTTTAATACAATACATTATGTATGTAACGCTACAAATATGTACAACAACTTATTCAAACTCAAACGCCAGCCACAGCCCGTATTTTGCTTCATGTGCACCACAATGCGACCACCTATAGTCACAAGGGAAGGGTACAGATGGGAGCGCATGGCTGGTGCTGGCTGTAACAATGCGACTTTCTCGATTTTTTAAGCTTCATTTTCAATAAAATTGATAAAATGCTCTGTCAGTGTGATGCAAAAGTACATGAAGATTATATACAAATTTTTTGCAAAAAAAGTCAATTTCTTGTATCTTGGCTTCAGAGTAAGCTAGAACATTATTTTTATAATGTGTTTTTTAATGACAAATTCTATGCCGTTTGTTTGGGAAAAAAAATATGTAAAGTTTATAATAATACTTTAAAGTTTCACTCAAAAATATTAATTAACTAAAAAATAATAATTATTTGGCAATTTTACAAATAGCTTTTTGTTGTGCAACTTATATCTGTATTTTCTCGTAGTTACGTTCGAATTGATAAAATTTTTTTTTTCTACGTCGATCGTAAATTTTTATTAACAATAATGGATTCGAAAAAGTATCTATTTTGTAGGAAATTTGATGACAAAGATATTGATAGTCGTAAAATTTCTCTCAAATTAATGAAAGCGAAGATATAAGCTAACAAGCGGCTAAATTTAAGCAAAAATACAGTAAGGCACGACTGACATGAGAAAAGATATATATTACTGTTATTACCACACTGTGTCAAAAGTCGATACTTTTCTGTGCAGGGTTTTTGAAAAATGTATACATCCCATGGGATAATAGTCTTTGTTTTTTTCTATTTTCGTTTTTTATAATAGTTTGCAATGCAATTTTAAGTCTCTTACAAGATAAAGTCAGGACCATACTCCATACTCAATCACTATGCGGCGCTGAGTTCATTAAACAAAGCAAATTTGCTCTGGAGCAGTGGCTTTTCCTTATATATCGTACATGTTAAAGAAAAAAATCGAATTACTTTGGTATTGTGGCGCTAAGTTAGCCATATTAACCATATTAGCACCTAACAAATTCATTGTTTATTAAATATAGGAACGGCTGGCATTCGTGCAGGTGGAGAGCAGGCATACAACTATCGCGAGTACATGGATATGGTGCTTATGTATGGTTGGTGCCATTTTAATGCTGAAGGTGCTGCACGCATGTATGCTCAAAGGTTTCCAGAACGCCGTCGACCAGCTGCTAATACCATTCTTGCTGCTGTCAACCGTGGTTATAATGATGGAAACCTTTTTCCTGTGGCTCAACGACGCCGAGGCCAAGGTATACACACAATATATAAATTTTGATATTACAAAAGCATGAAATATGCCAAAATGCGCACGCAGCTAGTCCACGTCAGTATAGAAATTGAATGTGATCAAAGTGTTGTGCGTCAAAGTTTGATCGCATGCGGCAAGTCAGCTGAATCCAGTACTAAGCTGCACTCTGTTTCGTAGAAAAACGGGGACTTGGGGAGCACGCAAGATAAGAACCAGTGGATAGTGGGTACTTGGGTACCCAAGAAAGAAATTATACTTCTATAAAATTATATAGCAAATAATACAACTATAAACATAAATTTTTTTTTTATATTATAGTGCACTACGTCCTTCTCTGGGCACTTGGCATATGAATATAAATATTATGGCACAATACAATATAAACAATATGAAGGCTGGCCAGTATAAGACTACGAAGTTTTATTAGTTTCATCGAATCTTCGATGGTTCAAAAATAATTGCCTACCACCTACACTGATTACGTCTATCACGTCACACTCACACACTTATTCCTACTCCATATTATGTATTACTCGAAATATAGTTGTGTCTCAAATATTAAGACAAACCATCCTGTAGTACCACTTTCTTCAATAGCATAGACTACTATGCGAGGACATGCACACTTTTTCCCCACTAACTGTGATAAACGTCCTTAAGTCAAAAAATCACCTCTATCACACATAAAAAAAGGAACCACAATAAAAATCAATTATTGTCCTTATACAGAATAAAAAATTTTTTTTTTAATCATTAAAATTTTTAAAAATGTTGAGAAATTGTATAAACAATTGATTATTTTTTAAGTAACGAATTAATGATAAGTGAATTAATGTTTTTTAATATGTAGGAAACCTGCTCTGCTAAATTATAATAATTTCTATGTTTTGGAAAAAAAGATTTAATTTAAAAAATTAGTTTATAAAATAAATTATTTATTCATAATTAAACCAAATCAATAAATAAACTGTGAATTAAAATTTACACTTGAAAACAAGTTCTGAAACACAAGATAAGTACTAAAAACCGAGATTCTACTGTCGGGAGCGCTCGTAGTAGAGTGGGTAAAGTGCTCGGCTAGTATGCGAAGGGTTGGGTGAACGGAAGTACGTCACGGAAGTACGTCACGGGAGGTGGAGCAAAGGGGGGAGAATCGAGCAAAATCCACTTCCGTTACACTTTTTCTCAAGATCATCAATCTGAAATCGTGCATTTACTCTGTAGGGCAAAACGCGCCTATAGAAGTATAATTTCAAAAACGTTTTATATTCGAAAATCGTTTATTATTTATAATAGTGAGGAAAGAGTGCATAATTGACCAACTCATCTCAACTCTCACGACAGACTTCCTTGCTTGATATTCTCTGACTCGCTTATCTTCCCTGCTCTTCTATCCTTTGGGGCCCAAACTAGAAGGGGCGCACGGACGCAAAGCTATATGTTATTGTACGTAACAATTTTGTGTAAATAAGTACACGTAGGAAAATTAAATTTACTTAGATACTCATATTATTTGTAATTTTATTTTACTGAACCTCGCTTGCCTCCAATCACCTACCCCTTTCCCTGACTCACTTTCACCTCAGTATTCTATTACACTTTATCATTGTTAGGTCTCATCGTCGGAGCGCCGAGAAATGCGAGAACCCTTCAAAATGAGGAGCGAGTCCTTGCTTGTATAGAAGAGGATCCGACAAGGAGTATTCGTAACGTCGCGAAAATTTGTAATTTATCTTGGTCAACAGTACAAAGAATTCTCAAGGGGAATCGATCGCACGCGTATCACTATACACAGCTTCGGGAGCTTGAGGAACAGGATTTTGCTGCAAGGTTTTATAAGATATAGTGTTTATAATAAGTACATATAAGTATATATTTCAAACAATGTCCTGGACAACGTTATCATAGTATTTTTATAATCATGTCAATGCCAGCATGTTGAACATGTACAATAATAACTTGAAAAGTGTTAGATAAAAAATACTTCTCTTACCTTGGGCGATTTTGAGAGGCTGGTGTGCCCTCGTTAGAAAAAATAGCATTTTCCACATAAGCGCCATCACTCTGGGGCTACCTTACGTCCCTCAGGCACTGCTTCGCAGGTTCCTCAGGCCGCAAAATAGCCACAGAGACGACGGCGTTTATCTGACAAAAACTATCATTCTGTAATGATCAATTGTTGTATAAAAAATGTTTGTAATTGTTAGATTGGAGTTTTGTCAAGAAATTCTAAGAAAACTACAAGAGGATCATAATTTCCTGCCAAGAATACTCTTCTCCGACGAATCAACGTTCGGTCGGGACAGAACATTTCATATTCACAACAAACACTTTTACGCAGAGGTTAATCCAAACGTGATTGTTGTGAATAAGCACCAGCAAAGGTTTAGTCTGAACAAGTGGGCAGGCATACTTGGTAATCGCGTGGTAAAATTTATCTTTCTTTTTATCACAAGAAAATATATTTACGTCTAAATACGTGTATATAAATATGCGTATGCATTCAAATAAAGATCGGACCAGTACAGCTCCACAACCAGATGACTGCTGCATATTACCACCAATTTTTACGAGATAATTTGCCGAGACTGTTGCAACACATACCAGACAAACAAAGATTACGTATATGGTACCAACTCGATGGCGCTCCGATTCACTCAGCTTGGCAAGTCCAGGAAAAGTTGGATATACAGTTTCCAAATTCTTAGATAAGTCCCGGAGGTATAAAAAAAATCATAAAACCAATATTCAAATGTATCAAATGCTATCTGTATTACTAAATAATTGTGAAATCAATAATAATTTTAGAAAAATACACTGAATCCTTGACACTCAAAAACTTAATCATACTTAAAACCAATCCAAATTCCAATCTAATAACTCCTCCACGCTCACTGGACCTGAATTCACTAGATTTTTTTCTGTGGGGTGAAATAGAGGACCGTATCTACGCAGCTGAGACAGACGATAAGGAACAGTTAGAGTTATCCATAAATGAGGCTACATACCATATAACCCCTGAGATGGTGCAAGCAGCTTTACAAAATTTTGTATGAAGACTGCACTGTTGTATAGAGCATGAAAGAGGACACATCGGGCAGTACTTGTAGATAAAGTGATCAAAGTAAATACAGATTATACAATAATTAAAACTAACTTGAGAATTGCATATCATTAAAAATTTTATAATTACTATAGTGCAGCTTGAACCTTGCCAAAGTCCCACTTTAACCCTGCTTCAACTCTGCTTAAGAGCCATCAAATAACCGCTGCACAAAAATGAAAATATCTGATAATTACTTAAAATATTAAACAATGTATTGTTATACGTTTGGAAAATCAAGAATACTAAAAATAACTATAAATTAAATTGACTTTATGGCAGATAATAACAATCAATCAAAAAAATTATTCAAATTCAGTGAGATACAAGAAAAATACCGAAGTGCCAAGCAAGTGCCGCCAAAATACCACCAAAGAACCACCCAAATGCCGCCCAAGTGCCACTGCTCAAAATCTGCCCAAGTGCCGCCAAACAACCGTCCAAGTACCGCCATGTGCCGCCCGAAAATCACCTAAGTGCAGCCCAAGTACCACCCAAGTACCACCCAAGTACCGCTGCACAAATTTTTCCCAAGTGCAGCCAAAGTACCCTCGAGTACTGCACATGTGCAACCCAAGTTCTGCCCAAGTAACGCCCAAGTGCAACTGCTCGAATTCTGAACAAGTGGGGCCAAAGTACCGCCCGAGTTCCGCCTGAGTACCGTACGAGAGCCGCTGCTTAAATTCTGCCCAAGTGACGCCAAAGTACTGTCCAAGTACCACCCAAGACCCGCCTAAATACCGCCCAAGTGCCACTGCAAAAATTCTTCCCCAGTGCCGACAAAGTACCGCCCAAGTACCACCCAAGTACATCCCAAGTACCGCCCAAGTAACGCTGCTTAAAATTTGCCTAAGTGCCGACAAGTACAGCCAAAGTACGGCTCAAGTACCACCCAAGTAACGCTGCTTAAATTCTGCCTAAGTGCTGACAAAGTACCGCCAAAGTACGGCCCAAGTGCCACCCAAGTACCACCCAAGTGCCACTGCTTAAATTCTGCACAAGTGCCAACGAACAACCGCCAGAGTACCGTCCAAATACCACCCAAGCACCACCCAAGTGCTGCCCAAGTACCACCCAAGTGCCACTGCTTAAATTCTGCCCAAGTGCAGCCAAAGTACCCTCAAGTACTGCACATGTGCCGCCAAAGTGCCGCCCGAGTAACGCCATAGTGGAGCTGCATAAATTCTGCCCAAGTGGGGCCAAAGTACCGCCCAAGTTCCGTCTAAGTACCGCACAAAAGCCGCTGCTCAAATTCTGCCCAAGTGACGCCAAAGTACCGTCCAAGTACCAACCAAGTGCCGCCTAAATACCACCCGAGTGCCACTGCTCAAACTCTTCCTAAGTGCTGAAAAAGAACCGCCCAAATACCGCCCAAGTACCACCCAAGTACCGCCCAAGTAACGCTGCTTAAATTCTGCCTAAGTGCCGACAAAGTACCACCCAAGTAACACCCAGGTAACGCTGCTTAAATTACGCCTAAGTGCTGACAAAGTACAGCCAAAGTACGGCCCAAGTACCACCTAAGTACCGCCCAAGTAACGCTGCTTGAATTCTGCCCCAGTACCGCCTAAGTGCCGCCTAAGTAGCGCCCGAATGCCGCTGCTCAAATTCTGTTCAAGTGCCGCTTAAGTACCGCCCAAGTGCCGCTGCTCAAATTCTGCCCAAATGCCAACAAAGGGCCGCTTAGGTGCCACCAAAGTACGACCCAAGTGCCGCTACTCTAATTCTGCCCAAGTGCCGCCAAATTACCGCCCAAGTACAACCCAAGTGCCGCCCAAGTACCGCTCAAGTGCCACTGCTCAAATTCTGCCCAATCGCCGACAAAGTACCTTCCAAGTGCCACCTAAGTACTGCCCAAGTGCCGCCGCTCAAATTCTGCCCTATTTCCGACAAAGTACCTTCCAAGTGACGCCCAAGTATAACCCTAGTGACACCCAAGTGCCGCTGCTCAAATTCCTCCCAAGTGACGCCCAAGTACTGCCCAAGTGCCGCTGCTCAAATTCTGCCCAAGTGCCGACAAAGTGCCGCTAAATTACCGCCCAAGTACCGCTCAAGTACCGCCCAAGTTGCGCCCAAGTACCGCCCAAGTGCCACTGCTCAAATTCTGCCCAAGTGCCGACAAAGTACCGTCTAAGTGCCGCCCAAGTACCGTACAAGTTACACTGCTCGAATTCTGCCCAAGCGTCACTACTCAAGTACTACCCAAGTGTTGCCCAAGTTCCACCTGATAGCTGCTTAAGTTAAACATTTGTATTTATTATAAGTATTTATTATTATTAATGTTGTTAACAATTGTATCTTATTTTTTATATTATATTTATCATCACGTTTATTATCTTTATCATTATCATTATCATCTTTATCGTCATTGTCAAGTTCATTGTATGTAGAATGATTTTACAATAATATTTCGGGTTAACTAAATAACCTTTTCGTACGCTTATTTATTTGTTTTTACCTTTCTGATACTCCGCCCTTCATCTCCTTCTAATAATTTTATAGCTATACGTTATTACTACTTTAATCTCATTTGAGCGCCATCTCCTGCCCACGAGGGGATCTATTTAAACTTCGTTTACCGACCTAGAGGTTTGTTGCTATGTTGTTGCGATCAATGACACTGCACTCCATGGCAGCCCACGCCATTGAAATGGGCGTTCTAAACACGCTGAAATTGAGCACTTCTATAAATCCAGTTACTTAATAAATAATTGTTAAAAAATTATTGTGTAAACGGATTTTGACTCAGGGGAAGCTGATCTACACGCTGGTTCCCGCTTCTTAAGTGCTTAAGAATAACCGTTGCATTGGTGCTTTGAGTAAAAAAAATAAGTATGAATAACAATGAGTTGCATATAAACATGCAGTTAATTAAATAATACACACTTAGAAATATATACAAGTTCAAATTATTTCATTCTAACGAAAGAAAATATATCGATTACCAAATATTGTAAGATAGGGGAGTTTCTCATTGATAAGTACCATTCCATTTCATGTGCCACTCTTGGTCATTTTAGTCTCATAATGTGTGTGTCATAGATTATTATAGGAACTTATCTAGATTTTTTGTACACATTTACCATTTATTGGGAACACAACCTAATTCATAATTTAGTTTATTATTTTTAACACACAAACACTGAAGGTAGTACTACCGTATTATTAAGCTACAAGATTGTGATGAAATCAAACGTATTAGATATAAGTTACCACAAAAATTACCAGTTCAATTGTTGTACATCTAGAGTACGTAGGAAGAAAGGTATAGGCATTTTACTTTTATTAGTTCGAAACTTAATCTTATGTATCATTGCATATTACATCTATATATATTAAAGCAATGTTCTTAAGATAAAGTATCTAATAAGTATGTATCGACAGTACTATCTGTTGAAATCTTGAATAATAAGTTATAACAGGTATTTTTTAGCGTGTTTCGTATATTAGCAGAAGTTTCTACCCAATCAACAGCTTTATCTTAACACATTTTATTATTAATCAGTAACATTACTGGTCTTTCTACGCAAAATAATAAGAAGAGACACAAAGGTGGTACTTTAAATAAATCTTTAAGTCTAACAGTACCATAATCTCTCTCAGAAAAGTTATAACGCAGGATCGTCAAATCCGAATTCAAAACTATAAGCACCTCGATACTTTGTTACTATCACGTAATGCAGCTTTTTTGTCTCACTTCTCAATAGATTTGAATAAATTGTTGCTTCAATAACTCCTTATTGTGCAATATTTGTACCTTTTTCTACTATTTTACGTTGAATTTGATTTAAACTCAACACTCAACAAAAATGTGTTGCGAATAGCGATTGCCCATACGTAAATATACATTAACACCCGCATCTTTTTACAACTGACATACATACAATCAAATAATTCGTGTATACTTTGGCACTCAAGGGAGCTTGTAAACAGTAGGAGCCATGTGAAAACTAGTTCAAAAAATGAAAAAGCAAATATAGGCATCAAGGGAGAAAATTGTCATGATGTGGACCTGGGTCTGGTGTATACGTAAGTATAAAAATTGTGTGCGAAACATGCACACGGTATTCGATCATACCTCAGTCCAGTTAAGCATCGCCATAGATCAACTGCAACGAGGTGTGTTACACCCCACTCAACCACCAAGGAATCTCCTGAAGACTGAACCATTACAATTTCTGATCTGCGTTTTGATACATATCGTACATTATCAGAAAGTGTTTGTGTAACGTCGCGTGTTTAGTGGCTTCTTTTGCAAACAATGTACTGAAAGCGGGACATAAAGATTATTTTTTGCACAGCTATTTCAATATTTGTTCCTAAATAATAATCGTATCACCTAGACAGTTATTTAGCTTTTATTATGGATTATTTTGTGATATTAAGTAATTTTTGAATATTTTCTGGTCGTCAATTTCCACAATCACATCATACTGTTGAATGAAGATAAGCGATAGCAATTGGCATTTCAGGTATCTAATTTGCGGTACACCGTCTTGTAATGCAAAATTACAATTGAAAGAAAAAGAAAATGACCAAAAGTAGCATTATACATTGACAGGAGATCATTCACGTCACTGTTCTCCTGAGAAACGAATTAATGAAGTAACTCTTTTCAAAACCGAGTTACAGAATGCTCTGAACAAGCACTGTTATTTCTTAAAAGAACTAAATAAGATGATGTCCCTCTCATAAGTTTATTTCATTTTAACTATACTTAATTATAATTTATAAGCAATATCTGCTGGGTGCATGTTATGTAGCGCTTCACGAATAATATAATTAGTTTGATGTCACACCTCTTTATTTTTTACGAATTACATACGTTGTATAAAATACTTAAGAAATAAAAATAAATTATAAAAAAAAATCATATAAAAAATCTTTAAAATGAGTTACATTTTGTAAAATTTAATTAGTGACCCCCATAAAAGCCTGTGTTGATTTGTGAAATAAAATGATTTTTTTTTCTCGGTAACAGGTCTGAAAAAAAATATTGAAAAAATTCATACACACAGAATATATAATGTTCTTAAAAAAAACGTAATTTTTTTTAAGTGTTATCTAACTTTTTCTTATTTTTTGCGGGAACCTCATTAAAATATAATGTCATGAGTAGCAGTTAATCTACACAGTAGCATGCGAAAAATTTTAATCTACAATATTAAACGTCAATTGTATCGCATGTAAGTATTATAATAAATGTTAAATGGTTCACAAATCATAGTAGTTTTATAAATTAGTTTATTGTTCTATATTTTTTAAAGTTAAGCGCACTATACCTACATGTCTCCTTCATCTTTTTGCACCCTGCAGATAAAATAAACGAGTACAGCTTTTTTTTTTTAATCAACTTTTTCCACAGACATTCCAGAGCAGCTGAGCTGTGTCCATATGCAGAAATAAAGCCTCTTATGACCAACTGAAGGAGTAGGTATACTAGGAGGGTTCTGGCTCACCTCCCCCTTAGGGTGGCAGGGGGGAACTGTAGCGCTAGGGTATGAGGTGCCCCAGCCCCCCCCCCCCAAGTAGGTGACTCTGAGCTGTCACCGCTCCGAGTGAAGAGGGGCGGGCGGACACTTGTGAAAAGGCCCCTGTATGACGTATGTGTACGTGTAATGGTGTATTAGGTCAGCCGTGCTATTGCACGGGCTTATCGATGCCCCCCCTTTGACCACTACACACATGCATGAAAATGTACACATGTGCATGTATAAATACTCGCATGTGCTAATATTTTCCGTGTCATCATATTTGTAGACATCAATGAGATAGAATGAGTGAGCGTTTAGTTGAATTATGCACTTTACTGCAAAGCTCTATAGACGTTATAGTAGAACACTCTGTTATCACAAGTCAACAAGATGTAAGCAATACTTCTCTAAATGAGACTGCCTCAAAGAACTTTGGCTTGTTTTATTCATTGAATTCTATTTATGAATAGTTCAACAGTCTAATAGCTGATAACATCCCAAACATAAGACTATGAATGGCAAAAATAAAAAATTCAAATGCGTCGTGGAGAACGATTTCGAGTTGACAAAATGCTTCCAATCGAAGAAGCAGAGGAGGCTCGAACTCTAGAAGACTCTATTAAGCCAGTCATTGGAGGTGCGTGTGTTTCCGCAATCAATGAGGATTTGTTACAAGTTTTAAATTTTCGATGAAGGCAAACGTTTCCCTTCGATAAAAGTATATACAACGTGGTGGCTGAGGTACTAGTTTGGCCTAATCATTAAAGATACTATAGTATCTATACAAATGACATTCGTGAGTTGAAACTAGAGTTTCCAAATGGTCTTACTGTTACCAACAATTGGTGCAGTTATAACACATACTACTCCGTAAAAGCACCTCTACACATGTTGGTATATTTCGGGGAACATGAATATCCTCCTCTGACAGCGATAAATTTCCAAGAGTTCCAGCGTACAATGGGAGAGGATCACGGTTATTAAAAACGTGACATCATCTATAACAGCAGGTAAAGTTTTGAATAAAAATTTTACACAACTTTTATTCTGCACAGCTTTTATCCTAATAAATTTTTTTCTTACAGGAAGAAATAATTACATGCATTAGCAGCACAAAATTGTTATATTTTAAGCGATAAAAGCTCAAGTGATTAATTATGATTATAAAAAAAATCAACAATTTTCTAAAGCGATAAAAACAGTAGAGTGTTAAGAAAAGTGTTTCTAAATTATGTTAATTATTATTTGTTTAGTTAAATATTTTCTGTTACAATACTTTTACTTGCAATAATCTATTTTTTACTAAGAAATGTTAATATTTTTGAGAATAACTTGTTATGGCTTACTCGTTTTAGATGTTGTACCTTACCAATAAGAATAGTCATCTAATAAATTTGAGGTCGTTAGGATAGTATGTCAATGGGTATTAATAACAAAAAAAAATTTAAAATTAAATTTAATACACATATTTGTAGCTTAAAAAAATACAAAGAAAAGAACATGATCCTGTCAAAGACTAATTATTGATTTTTTTTTTATTATCTCATATCCATCCTTCTTTGGATCAGAGCAAATATTTTCGTAATAATAATTTTTTTTTACTTTTGGTTACAATGCGTCAACGAGCTTTTCTATAAGAGGTTTTTTAATATTTTTATCTTTCTTCTCCTCCTTAATAAGGCTCTCGTATTTTGGTTTGCTAAAGATCAGACCCATGTTGTTAAAGTTGCCTGATCAATCGTCACAGTGGCAAAACCTCGTCTTTTTCACGAGGACTTTTGGTGGGGCCAACGTGGATCGCCTAGGCGTACCGTTCCTCATGGTGTAATAGTCGGCTCCAAATTCCTGAATTAATTTTAAGATTTATTTCTATTGAATTAACTAAGGACAAGGGCGTGATAAAATCCAAACATATATTTCACGAGGCGTAATTAAAGAAATAGAAACTTGATTTATTATACTTGGAAAGTTTACAAACAAAAGAATAAAGATAGACTCATCAGCTATCGAGCGCACTTACAAATAAAGTTTATCCTATTCGGCGTAGTCAATCGAATACACTTCTCCTTACTAACATACTCGAGAGACAAAATTCGGAGAATTATACAGGTCGCGCTATGTATCGTGGAGCAAATGCCTTGAGGGAGAGAGCGCACGCACCTATTACCTTACAATTCAAAAATTGGATTTTTGACCAACACCTGTTAATTCTTTTTAACACTCATCTATAATTAACAACAAAAGTATAGATTTATGTTTCTGTTTCTAACACTTTACTCATTAATCACGAGTTGACTTTATATCACTTAAAATAATCCGATTTAAAATTACGCTATCAGATTTACGAAAAAAAAGTACACAGAGGCTCGACGCAAAAAGGAAATCAAAGATTTACCCGTCCAGAAATGCAATGGTCCCAGATTCAGAAAGAAGAATCAAAATACAGATTTAACGAGTACGTATATAAAAAAGGAGAACACCGTCTACACCACTCAGCTGGCTCTGGCGCCACCACTCAGTTGATATATTCGACAACTGGGGTTTTACCATCCACTCGCCTTAATCAATTCGGGAACGAGTTGAATAGCTTCGTGGCTCAGACGGGATGTCTACTCACACGCTTGAAACAATGAGGTCCGATGTCGCAAAGAATCCCAAGGCTCCTCAGGTTACCGGGAGTAACCTCCTGTTTCCTTGTAGAACTCAAAAAAAGACTACTCTCCCCTTTGACTTTATCTGACTCATCACCTTGGTATCCCCGAAAATCGGACCTCGCGACTCTTTTCCCGGAAAATATATTGTGCAAAAGTATTATAAACAGACACTGCGTCGAGCCGCCTGAACTGTTTTCCCCCAAAAATCACCTTTTCAAAAATTTACAAAAGTAAGAGTGCTACAATATGTATGTGTTTAGAGATTCTGACGTATATTTATAAGTAGAACCTTGAATCGACCAACCTAATTTTTTATCAGGAACATAATTTTGAATGAACAAAAATTACACTGATAAGAGAGAAAAGAACATAACGGATCGGTCTTTTATAAGAACTAAGAGGGACTAAATTTATTCTTAAGAACTAAGATGGTTCCACCAAATCTCATCTAAATAGATCGAATCAGCATTTAACAAGTAAGGATAGTTATCTTCATAATCGGGTAGCAACGGAACTGGACTGTGGATCCTTCCTGTATCAGATAAGACGGTAAAAGTATCCTTTGAACTTATTGAGTCTTCTGGCCAAATAACGTGCTTTGAATCAAGAACGTCAGAAGTCTCGTCGTCACTGAGCGTAAGATCCACCAATTCAGGAATAGGAGGTTTGAACTATTGACGGGAGACTTCCTGCTGGCGGTCCCTTCTCTTACGTCTGAGGAAGGAAACGTGCCGTTTTTTCCGTCTGATCATCACCTCAACGAGACCTTGGATGTGCCTTAAATCCCTGAGGACTCGAGGACGATTGGACTTCCTGACTTGACGCATCATGACCTAGGACAATTGAAAGTAACTCATAGAATTACCCAATGATAACAAAAAAAATTCACTCATCAAGGACAACACAAAAGGATGACAATACATGATATGGAAAAAAAAGTGGAATACTCTTGTCCATTAAATCGATACAGGCACCAGTCTGCATATTCCTCATCGTGTGCTCATGACGAAAACGTTCTATCCATTGATCCAGGGACATGCAATTAAGGTGGTTTCTCCGACACCTTTCCTGTTTACGCTTGCGGGATTGGCGATATGCGTCATGGGTCACTGATTTGGATGTTTGAGTTGACACCTCATGAGTCGTCCGACCACCCTTGTTAGTAGACTCACGATGGGTCAGGATCTCCGCAAAATTTAATGAACTGGGACTGTGGTATAAGTTGTAAAGGCGTTCGTCCCTCTGTTGTTCTCCTTGACGTTCCCGACGGGTGTGAGAGTAAGTGTGGCGCCTAATCTTTTTTTCTTTACGTTTGGCTTCATTCTTAAGCATCCGCTAAACTGTTCGCGATGCATGTTCAAGGCCTCGCCAGATACGTTGGTAAGCCTTTTTCATGCTAATGAAAACAAACTAAATGAAAATACCAACGTGACTCGACCAGACAAAAAGCCGAAATCAACTCGTAAAGAAAGACGTTGGAAAACCCTGGGACAACTCATAAAAGGGGACAACACAAAAAATATATCCAGATTTTTAACATTCATTGAATTGAGGGACCACTGACTCAGATTCATTCCATCAAGCTCTCCCCATGGTTCATCAAAATCCAAAACCAAAACATCACCGTCAAGGTCATTAGATTCGACGATTGGATTCGATTCAAATCTCGGGTGGGTCAATTGTGCTTGCATGGCCGCCAAACGTTCCTGAATCCGGACCAGTTGTAACCTCAGACACTTGATCTTCCGATTAAATCTCTGACGCCTTCTGCGTTTGCCCCCCCATTAATTACGTAATAAGGCCGTTACTCGGACCTGTGATATACTCCGCGGATCTTCCGAAACTCGTGATCTGAAAGTTCATAGGTTACATTATGAATTACACGCGTAATTAGGAACGGCCCTTCGTAAAGATGTAGAAATTTCGCAGTTATTCCAGATTCGGCAATTAAAAAATTACGTGTCTTAACTATAACAGTCATACAACTTATATATTTGTAAGCTATGAGAATTATTATATTCATCGGCACGCGTAATCTCCTTTTTTCAGATCCTGTTTGCAGCGAAAATAAGTTTTTCTTCCCGATGAAAATCCAGTTGAGGTTGATGTGGGAGATATTTTTTCCAAAACAAGTTGGGTTTCTTATTTAAATGCAACTTGACTGGGGTATATTCCGTAGTATCGTGGCAAGTTTTTTTCATAAGGTCTTTTATCAACGGCACGTACTTTGCCCAACTACTATGTTTACCGACAACTAATGATCTCAAAAAACGTCTTAACTTCTTGATGACGCGTTCTGCCGCGTTGCTTTGTGGGTGACGAATCGCTGAGAAAACGGGTTTGACTCTTTGTTGTATAAGATGTTCAGACCAATGTTTAGACGTAAATTATGTCCCGTGATCACTTTGGATCCGCTTGGGCTGACCGTAATTGACAAAATATTGATTAGTGAGTCGTTTTAACGTGATCATCGTAGTCGCCCTCCTAATTGGATACAAAGCAACAAATTTAGTAAAGACATCGACCATTACCAATATATATCGGACTCCACCACGTGATGCAGGTAATGGTCCGTAATAATTGATAGATAAAAGATCATGTGGCTCACTTGGAATAATCTGGTGCACTTTAAATGTCATCGGTCCAGTATATGTTTTGACCTTTTGGCATGAGTCGCAAGACTGGATCTCCTTCGCGATTATTCGCTTTAGTTTCGGGGCTACAAAAAACTCGCTCAACATATGTATACACTTTTTAGTACCAACGTGCCCGTGAACTGTATGGGTCTCTCGTGCAACTTCCTTAAAAAACATTTTTGGGAAAAGGATAATTTGTTAGTTTCCCACGAATTTATAAAGGATGTTTTCTTTGTAAAGGTATCCTTTCACCCTGCCGTCACGACGTATCTAATCTTTTAATTTTTCGATCTTTTGATCCCGATCCTGTACGCCTCCTAAATCCTTAAGACTATCGAAAATCGGTGCGTTAGGGATACGGGCCGTTAAAGTAAAAATGGAAAATTGGTTCCTGGAATTCATCTTATCTACCTCCGTTTGTCTGCTTAGAGCATCAGCTGCCTTATTTTCTATACCCTTGATATGTACAATTTCAATATCATAATTCTGGATAGTTAGAATCCATCGCTCAAGTCTCCCAGTTAAATGCTGACACGTAAGTAAATAAGACAACGCATGGTGATCAGTTTTTACGATGACGCGAGCTCCCAATAGAAACGACCGAAATTTTCCCAAGGATCGAACAATCGCGAGGAGTTCCAGTTCAGTGGTAAAATAATTAACTTTGGCTCCTTATAAAGTATGACTGGCCATGTAAACTACGCAATCTTCACCCATTTCATCCGGTTGACTCAAAAGAGCTCCTAAACCGACGTTACTAGAATCGATGTATAAGATAAATGGTCGATCTAGTCGTGGGTGGGCCAACATTATATCAGTCATGAAAATATCTTTAATTCGTTGGAAAGCTGCACCTTGTGCTTCTCCCCAATGCCAACGACTCGCGCCGCGAAGCAACTCGAGTAGCGGTTGTAGGTTGTGTGTCAACTCACTTGAGAATTTAGTGCAAAAATTGATTAATCCATTAAACGCTTGGAGTTGTTTCACGTTGTGAGGGGAAGAAAATTATTTTATTGCCTCCACCTTACCTGAGTCAATGCGAATTTCATCACGAGTAAGTATATGGCCTAAAAAGTGTAACATGGATCGGAAAAATTTAACTATGCTGAATTCAACAGTGATACCCGTTTGCATGATCATATGAAATAATTGATCCAAATATGACAAATGCTCCTTGAACGTTTGTGACACACAGACCCAGTCGTCAACGAAATTGTACACGAAACCTGATACTTCATTTAGTCCCGCTTCAGATGCTCGGGATAAGGCAGCACTACTAATTTTTAAACCAAACGGTACACGACAATAGTGGTAAGGGCGTAGCTTATGTAAAAAAGCGGTATATTTCCTTGACTTGACAGCTAACCGAACTTGCCGAAAACTCGTAGTTGAGTCGATACTAGTCATAAAAGGAATCTTGTTACATTGCCAAAATAGATCGTTAATATCAAGAGCACCATCGTGATCGCTTTGCAGTTATTAGTTAATTTCTCTTGCATCGAGACACAGGTGGACACTACCATCAGACTTCATCACTGGCCTGAGAGGGTTAATATATTGACTGTTAGAACGTTCAATAAAACCAAGTTCAAGCATCCGTTTAATTTCTTCGTCGACTTTATCTTGGAATTGCATAGGAACCGGGTAATCTTTAATAAGAAATGGCTTGGAATTGTTAATTTAAAGGGTGTATTCGAAATTTTTAAAACATCCAGGGTGATCACTGAAAAGTGAATGGTATTTTCTTATCAATTTTTGTAATAATACATTTTCATCAGATGTTCAATTAATTGATTCATCTACGTGCTCGGAGATTTCTTGATTAGATATTCTTTTCACAGTGTCAAAATGTAAAACGTTGTTTTTGGACCCTTGGTTAGGCATACTGACTTCCTGTACGAGGAAAACATTACCATCAAGGTGATCCTCTACGTTATACGAAACCGTGCAATCCGTACCGTCATTAGAAAAACGCACGACGTTCCAGCCAACATCAATCATCAACCGTATTTTTTTTGACTATCAATACCGATAATGCAATCGTGTACGAGATTGGGAATGACCACGAAATCAAGTTCAAAAATACTTTACCAATCTTAGTGGCACAACGAAATTGGTGTTTTATCTTAGCAGATTTTTCCCCAAAAAATCCCGTTGCTTGCAACCCCACTATTGGGAAAGACACACAATTTTTGAAATTATTTTTATATCGTTCGTATACTTGGCCTGAAATGCACGTAATGCGGCTACCGGTATTGATTAACGCATTGATGGCAGTGCCCTGTGATTCCACTATCATTTCTGGACAACACACTGATCGATTACAACGGTCGTTCGGAGAATTTTGATAATCTTGTTCGTTCAATAATTCCTCTCTAGTAACTAAAAAAACCGAGTGAATGTCCGGACTGACGTCTTGCCCCCAATCTGTTGGCACAAGGACACTTTGGATTCTCACGTGGTTCGGTATGATTATTGAAAGCATCTATATACCCTTCTTTTTTTAAAAACCGTTTCCCATTGGCAACGTTGTATGGTTAGGGGCAATATTCAATACAACGTCGTTTAGTTTTCCTGGGGCTGGATTTTGATTTCAGCAATCTGCGACCGCTGTCGCCAATTTTCCCTTTTCGTTTGGTTATGACTTACTGGACCAGGGCTGTTAACATGACTACGTGAAAAATTCGTACCCATGTGATTTCCGTTGAATCCCCCCTAGTTACCCTATGGATGATTTGCGGGGCAATTTAATACATGTAGATTATTACATGGAGCCATTGTAGTATCACCATGATTATTTTTAACGCGGACTAATGACTCATTTTCATATGGTGAATTAAAACCTCCAACCAAATCAAGCGAATTAAGTACTGTAATTAGCGCATCAATGGTTTGGATATCTCATATCATAATTAATTGTTGTACTTGACTGTCAAAATTAAATGAGAATTGTCGCACAATATCGCACTCCACGGGTGCATTCGTTAAATTCCGGACTTTATTATACAGCAAAATAGTGTATCAGCTGCGAGATAGATTTATTTCTGCCCAATTATAACCCAATTCAAGTTCCTGACGAATAATTGATTGGATGCTATCGTTTCAGTATTTATAGTAGAACCGTGTGATAAACGTTTGATAGTCATTAATCGCGTCAACGACGTACATCCACCAATCATACGCCAGTCCCTTTAAGGCTTGCCCGATGACGTATTGAAACTCGTGCGGGCGTATGTTCATCCCATCCATATAATCGGTAAGTCCGGGTATAAATCGCGTTGGATGATCATATGCCGCTGCCGAAAAACTTGGCAAGTCCATTTTAAGGGCTGATATTGCGCGCCCCCCCGGGACTTCTTGGCGTATTTCGTTGCACTCTTGTCGACCCACAAAAAAATTTTCACCCACGGTGCGGGGTGCACGATTAACCTGTTCTAAGCACCGTTTACGATTGTCTTGATCTTGGAACTGATAAAAGAACTCTTGCCATGTTTGTTTGAGTAAATCGATGTTATTAGTAAGTGTCTTTTCGAGGTGTATATTGACCTCAGCTAAACACCGACACACCGATTCTAGTTCACGTAGTGAGTTGTGGCTGGAACAACTGTCTGAGTTTAAATTATTTAATTCGCGCATATCCGCCGGTTGCAGGTTGATGTTTAGACCAGATTCATGTATGTCATGATTTTGATCACGACTCGGGTTTATCCCAAAACTTCCGATCTCTTCGTTATTGACATTATACTCTAAACCGTGGGAGCGCTCGTGTGATCGTAGTACGTGCGAAGTCAGCAACAGATTTTTGTTATTGCTGTTAACTTTGTTTTTATTTCTTTTTTTTTTGCACCCACACCCAAAACTTTTGTGATCTGCGCGGGTAGATCAAGAGAAAATTCAGTCGTCAGCCTCCCCACTACACCGGGTGGTGTGTGATGCATCATATAAATATATGAGGAAAAAATTCGGGTCCCACCAGGGGTACCATACAAGTCCTCGTCTTTTTCACAAGGGCTTTTGGTGGGGCCAACGTGGATCGCCTAGGCGTACCGTTCCTCATGGTGTAATAGTCGGCTCCAAATTCCTGAATTAATTTTAAGATTTATTTCTATTGAATTAACTAAGGACAAGGGCGTGATAAAATTAAAACATATATTTTACGAGGCGTAATTAAAGAAAGAGAAACTTGATTGACTATACTTTGAAAGTTTACAAACAAAAGAATAAAGATAGACTCTCAGCTATCGAGCGCACTTACAAATAAAGTTTATCCTATTCGGCATAGTCAATCGAATACACTTCTCCTTACTAACATACTCGAGAGACAAAATTCGGAGAATTATACAAGTCGCGCTATGTATCGTGGAGCAAATGCCTTGAGGAAGAGAGCGCACGCGCCTATTACCTTACAATTCAAAAATTGGATTTTTGACTAACACCTGTCAATTCTTTTTAACACTCATCTATAATTAACAACAAAAGTATAGATTTATGTTTCTGTTTTTAACACTATACTTATTAATCACGAGTTGACTTTATATCACTTAAAATAATCCGATTTAAAATTACGCTATCAGATTTACGAAAAAAAAGTACACAGAGGCTCGACGCAAAAAGGAAATCAAAGATTTACCCGTCCAGAAATGCAATGGTCCCAGATTCAAAAAGAAGAATCAAAATACAGATTTAACAAGTACGTATATAAAAAAGGAGAACACCGTCTACACCACTCAGCTGGCTCTGGCGCCACCACTCAGTTGATATATTCGACAACTGGGGTTTTACCATCCACTCGCCTTAATCAATTCGGGAACGAGTTGAATAGCTTCGTGGCTCAGACGGGATGTCTACATACACGCTTGAAACAATGAGGTCCGATGTCGCAAAGAGTCCCAAGGCTCCTCAGGTTACCGGGAGTAACCTCCTGTTCCCTTGTAGAACTCAAAAAAAGACTACTCTCCCCTTTGACTTTATCTGACTCATCACCTCGGTACCCCCGAAAATTGGACCTCACGACTTTTCTCCTGAAAAATATATTGCGCAAAAGTATTATTAACAGACACTGCGTCGAGCCACCTGAACTGTTTTCCCCCGAAAATCACCTTTCCAAAAATCAACAAAAGTAAGAGCGCTACAATACGTATGTGTATAAAGATTCTGACGTATACTTTTTATTAAAACCTTGCACAGTATAACTGAAGCTGTACGTCAATTTTCATCAGTTATAAGAAGGCACTTACTGTGAGATACACTTAATTTTTTTATTTTAAATTTCATGCTTACTTTTTTCTTCTTTGTCTATTTTCCTACACACGGACATCGTTTTTGACATCAACATTAGTATAAGTTTTAGAGTCACTATCAACATCAGTATCATACGTTTAAATTTCATCAATAGTATTCCAACTGGGAGGCAGTTTAGAACTTTTTCTGTATGACTAATGAGCACGCCTAGAAAAAATTCTGAGTCTGGTTCTATGCTTCTTTCCACCAAAAAGCAAAGCTACAATTTTATTTGATGAGCTTTGCTAAGTGCGCAATATTGTTTTCTACCTAGACTTTTTTGTACATCATGAGTACCACACATACACGCCTTCGTTGAATATCGCGTATTAAGAATGTGACGCGATGGTACCATACACTGCTGACTGTTAATCACAGTACGTTCTATGGTCAATTCCGAATAAGTGGCAGTATTATCTTCATAAACGTAAATTTAATGTGCATTTTTTGCTGCAGTGTACAAATGTTGATGTTACTTTATAATGGAACAATCACCCTCAAACCAGCGAAGTCCATGCACTTGCTTCGACTGAAAGTCGTTGTTTTGGTGCACATCCATAGGTAAAGTGGAAAACTTGCACAGGGGCTACACAATCCAACGACTGATCACTGATTTCACAAGTGACACTACAGCCACTTTTTTCGACAAAAACTGTTGAGAAGCGTCGAGAAAATCTCTGATCTCAATAACACAACCATCGTAAAAATTCATTTTAATTTTGCAGCTTAAAAGGGTCGTACTAACTGTGATATAAACACGTATCCGTTGCGTTTGATGCTACGTGATAAACTAAGCAGCAGTAAAATTCGTTTATATACATCCCACACTCTACAAGTGTGTGTTTATGTTCCGTAAAATTAATCATTGGTTCTTAATATTTCAATCTTATGCTAGTTTTTAGGAAAAGGTTTTACAAATAACAACAATAATATAAATTAAGTCCATTTATTTATGACAGTAATTTTTTTTAAAAGTACAGTTTCACTAAGTTTTTATTATACATCTTCTTCAGAATCAGTCACATCTTTCCACTCCATGTGAAAGTAAAATTTTTTCATTCGTTTCACATTGGGAGTGGCACACATAGATTTATACGCACCATCATGATGAGGACATGTAGTTGCTAATGTTGGGAGTTCGAACTCTAGATAATCAGTCATATCATTAACATGAAATAAAATCTTTTCAGCCATCTTTTTTTCAATTCTCCAATTACAAAAATATTGTTAGCATCTTTGAGATTTTCTCGTAGCACATTCCCAACTTCTGTATAGTTAATATTACCAGATTTCCAATCTAATCCATGATAGTAGAGCTCAAGCCATAAATTTTCACGTTTATATTTTTGACTCAACTGACGCCATGGAAACGGTGGCCTAAAAGAAGCACTTGTGGTTTAACGTGCTCACTTAATGAAAGAATCGCTAATTCTTTTAACACACAACCATTGCCAGGCTTTTTCAAGCCTTGCATGTCTACTACATACTTCATCATGGCATATACTAACTTACATAACTAATGCTGTTTTATTTTTCTATTAGCGAGTTTAGACAAGTTTTCTTACATCCTCACTCACGGGATTAAACTTGATTATATGATCATGTAGAATTAGACAGTGAGCAGCTGTTCCTTGCGGAAAATTATCTCTTGATTCGAATTCCAAGCACATATCAACTGGCACGCTTTCCAAAGCTTCATTTTGTTTTGAACAGTCAATAACGATGAGTGGCATGTATGTAATAAAATCGTTTTTGTTAGTCATAGGTTCTGTTTCTTTACCATAATAGACATTTTGAAAATTTGTATACAAATTATAGAGTAAAAAAAATTGATTATTATTAATATTGAGATTAAGATTGTCATATAGGTAGTACTGAGAGTTAAGAAATAATTTAACATTACTTATATAACTAATCAAAGTGACAAGCATTGACAGCTTTCTGACCTTTACGATTTGTTTGAAAGCCTAAAGCAACAAATTGCGGCTTTTCCAGTCGATTTAATATTTTTACGGTCCAAACATGTTTCATAGTTGTTGAAAGAAGGGGATTTTCATACAAATTCCAATTGCGAAAACTCATAGAAATTGGCTTATCTTTTGCAATGACATAAAGCAGACGTATTTTAAGTCTGTCTGATGCACTTACGTAAGGCATGAGCCATTCTATTTGAGTCAATAAAATTTTAAAGTCTTTGTAAGCATTATAAGCAGCTGTTTGTACAACTGCATTTAAGTCATTTCTCGATCTCGTGAGGATTAGTTCATGCTTTGCATTTACTACAACCTTACGATAGTCCTCAGCAAAACCAAGTATCATGCTTAAAGGTATAGAAACATCAAAATAACCTTCATCACTCACCAAATTTTTTGTATCGTCAATATCTAGCCATCCTGCGTTTTCCAGCATTGAACTTTGACCTATATAGTGTGATATCCAACCTTCCATTAAAGCTGGTATACCAACATTTTTGCACTTATCTGTATCAATGGCATTCAGTTCGTAGCGAATTTCTTTAAACAAATGACAAATAGCATTATTAACTAACTCAGTTCGGGTGACTGCAGTATTATTGTTTAATGTAATACGTCCGACAATATGTTCAGCGCTTTGTGAGGGTAAGAGACATAAATTTTGATGTTGAATTGTGATGCGTATCTCATTACTATTGTTAAATACCGATGAAATGTAAGGCTGATGTGCATGAATTTCGTTGTGTGCAACTGATTCATCGAATGTGATACCTGACTAAACGTTTAGAGTTTCTTCCATCTTTCAAACACTAGGAAAATATGCAAATAAATTTTAGCCAACGATCACTTTTAAGCCTAGGCTTTTTAGAAACCGTGCGTTCTGACGTGTTACTAATTTGGTTGCGCGTTGATAACTGATTTGCCTTTCCCATATAGGTTTACTTATATATCCTCTTCCAAATTTTCTTATTTCCTTCACAATATATATAATACCAATTCCTTCACTTTAATTGTTTCACGTGTAGCCTTATTGTTATGACTTCTACTCGAAAATTTATCAATTTTCCTTCCTGGTCAACAATCTGAACTTAAAGATAATCTATTGCCTTGATTGCAACGGGTAGGTAAATTATTTATGTTGGAACTTCAATGATTTTATACCCAGAAGGAACTGCAGAAAAAAATTTACTATTCGTATGAAATTTACGTTTGTTTATGTATGCTCCAGTAGTAATGTTACACTCAACTTGAACGGGTACTTACCTTAAGAATTGCTACAGGTTTACCTGACTCATGAGTTTTATTCGGTGTGAGTATGCGTTTTGTTAAACCCAAAACTGATCCCAACGAGTTTTCTGGTCAAAAATCTATTGGATGGCTACACAGAATTATACTTTAAAGCGGGTTATTATTGGGCTTTACACTTATTGAAATATCTTCAGGTGTCAATATGTCGATGAGAAAATTTTCTATGTCTTGAATTTCATAGCTGCCTGTTAGTAAAGTAACCACCTCTTTACCCACGTAAAATTTATTATTACTCTCTTTAATATTAGATATAAAATTAAATGTGAGTAATTCCACGAAACCAAGGACGTAATTTTTTTGCGGTGAGAGCTTAATCGGAGGAAAATACTGTGCTTCGAGAACAGATAATGTACAAGACAAACTCAAAGTAAACGCGTCTCCCATGACGGTTCATCAATAAATGATGAATTTTTTTTATATTCCTTGCTTATGTACGCTTATAATTAAGCTTATTATTTAAAAATCTCAGACAGAGATGACCACAGTTATAAGTATTTAATTTTCGATATCGTTCGTAATTATACTTAATAATACCAACACCGAGGTATAACATCAAATTTAGCGGTACTTGTAGATCACCAAAACTATCAAAATGTGTAACGTCATAACCTTGTTTTTTGTATGCAACCTAATGAGTACCAGGACCATCTTCATTATCTAAATTAACAATAGCTGATTTATCCTGATGTGGAACATTAGATGGCATATCATTTCTCATGAACACTCCTTGAAAATGTGGTATCTTTAATATTTTTGCATATTTTATTACATCTTTATTTGCGAGAACTTGACTGGGCAGTTACTTTAAACTTTTTTTTTTTTTCTAATCCCCTTCCTGGTTTTAAGTATAGACCTTAACCTTTTCTGTGCGGTTTTAGGAAGAGGCCTTTACCAAGTAAAATAGCTTTTATTTTTTTGTTGTGTCTCGAACTTTCTTCAAGCTGTTCCTTGGCTTCGTTTGCTTGATTTATTGCTTTATATGTACCGCTTGCACCATTAGCAATAGCCCCTACAGCGCTTAGACCTGCAAATGTGGGTACGACATGTGGTAAAAAACTACTTTTTGAGGTATGTGTAATATGCGTGGTGTTCTAATATTTTTTTTTACCTTCAGCTTTTTTCAAAGCTTCTTAAGCTCCGCTTAGAGCAGAACTTACAACTTTGCAAGCACATTTACGTGTAACCATAGACGTTTTAACACTGCAAATTAGGTTTTCCAAGGTCACACTTTTTCCAAGCTTTTTTTTTTTTACTTTTTTTATTTTCTTATTCTTAGATAAGCCCATTCCTAATTTGGATTTCACTTTCATTGCATTGCTCACAGCAAAAGCGGTAGCCTTTTCGCCAATACTTTGGCTATAAAGCGTTGCCAAGCCTTTTCCGAAAAAATCTTATCTGCTTCGTTTCTAGCCATAATATCGTCTGGGGTTTGAGAATAGGCTATATCGTGTTGTTTACAAGTTTCATCCAACAGGTTAACGCCTGGATCTCCACGGGCTAATCTCTTAGCTAGTTTAGTGCCCGGTCCGCAATACTCATATCTTGGCACGTACAGTTCTACTGGCAGTTTGTTTATGACTTTATTTATGATACCACGACCTTTTTCGTCGATGAATGATCATCACTTCTCGAGTGTACAACGTTAAAAATGAGCTCATAAATATGAATAGCATGCTATTTATAGTTTTATGTTTAATTTAGGTTAATAAGCTGCCAGGATTATGTAAATGTTTAAAAACATGCTGATTACACTATCACTTTGAGTCTCAGTTGACTCAATATGCAGTTAACATGAACTTCGTGGAACCGAGTATTAAACTTCCCGTCGTTAACTTTGATTGTATCGTTGAACAAGATAAGAGAATCAAACGCCATGGTGCTTTGCTACCTGATACTATAAGAGCTGTTTTTTGCGGTCCATCACACTGTGAAAGAAACAATAGCTTACTATCTCTTATTACTTATATGAATGGATTGGGATTGGAAAATGTTTATTTGTACTCAAAATCGTCAAATCTACCAAAGTAAAAGTTTCTAAAAGAACTATTAGATCCTATACATGGCATAAAATATTTTTCATTCAGCGAGCATGAATCAGTCATATCTCCAGATGAGGCGCTATCCAACTCCATGATGATATTCGATGACATTGCCTGTGAAAAACAAGATATTGTGAAAGCCTTTTTCTGCATGGGGCGTCACAAAAACGTTGACTGCTTCTACCTTTTAAGCCTATTACTGATCCGTTTTATAAAATTATCTATAAAATCAATAAGGAAAAAAATAATATTGCAAAGCTTCGAATTTCCATCTAAAGAGCCTTTGAAACCTTTTAAGCCAACAAATTATATCAATACATCAATGGTTTAATCAGCCAATAGTAACAGTTATGATAAAGAACAAGAAGATACTTTTTCATCAAATGATACTTTCAAAGACTCCAACACTGTTGTTGAAAAAAGTAATCATGATGATGATTTTGGGAATATCAATAAAACTTTATCTATGAATTTATATTTACCAATACTTGATGAAAATAAGCCAGAATTGGATCGATTTATGGGATAAGAAAAGAAAAAAACGGACAATATATACGTAGTGATTCACCCATTTAATTCAAAAATAATTAAATTCAAATAAAGTATCTAAGATATCCAATGACTGATGGATTGATGGAGTTACTTATTAAAAAGAATCCCGATAAAGCATACATGACACCAGATAATTTAGCTCAATACAAACAAATCTTAGAAACTTCCAGTGCACATAAAAGAAAATTTGATGAAAATGAGACTTTTAATTATAACACACAAATATAAATATAATAAATATAACACACAAATGGACTACGTTTACTGGGACAACCCTAACGAACGAGTTCATCGACTAAGATTGCTAGTGGCAAAGAGATCAGCAGGTAATCCTAGTCATACTAATAAAATAAATTTAATCATTGAGGAGCTTCGTGAAGCTAATATTATATATTAAGCTTGCTTATTGAATTGAACTTCAGTATTGAAATAAGTATTGATGTATTCGGACGTGGATCAACTAAATCTGAAGGTGGTAGTCGAGGTCCTCCTGGAATCGGATATAGGCTTACCTCAGATAGTTAATTTGACTTAGAAAATAAAAGATTGTGCAATGTTGCATCAGCTATTCAACCTCATGATGCTATAAATCTCACTACTTTACAGAAAGAAAAAAGATTTATTTTGAATGATTTCAGAAACAATACTAAATTTACAGCGTGAAATAATTACAATCCAGGAAATTTTGACCATGATATCCAATATAACTTCAGAAGACATTTAAGAGGGATGGAAGGAGTAGTGGAAGAGCTTCATAAATCTGCGGGACGCAACTACCTCCGCCGAAGGTTTGATGTTCGGGGTTTGGATGAAACATGGCAAGCTAATCTTGTGGAGATGATACCTCATGCTCGCGAAAATAAAGATTATAAATATTTGCTGACAGTTATAAATGTATTTTTTAAGTATGCATGGGCAGTGCCCGTGACAAATAAAACTGGTATAGATGTGACTGCCGCTATAAAATCTATATTAACCGAAGAAAGAGTTACAACTAATTTGCGAATGGATCGTGGTATAGAGTTTTACAACGTAAATTTTTAAAGTCTTATGCAAAATTTCAAAATTAACTTACATTCCACGTACAGTAATCTTAAGGCGTCTATATGTGAACAAATTAATCGTAAATTAAGACATGATATGTGGAAAAAGTTTAGTACAAGGGGTAATAACCAGTGGCTCAATATTTTACAACAATTGAAAAGTTCTTACAATAATCAAAAACACCGAACAATTAGTGTGAAGCCAAAAGATGTTTCAGCAATAAATGAAAAAAATATTTTACAGAAGTTTATATTATTAAAAAAAGGAACAATATCAAAATTTAAAGTCGGTGATAAAGTACGAATAAGTTATACTAAAGAAGTCTTTGAAAAAGGTTATACACCTAACTGGTTGACAGGAATTTTTACTGTAATCCGAGTAGCACCAACAAAGCCAGTCACTTGCCATTTGGAAGATTATCAGCAGTGGCAAATATTTGGAGGCTTTTTCGAGCAGGAACTGCAGAAAACAAAGTATCCTCATACTTATCTTGTTGAGGAAATTATACACTGACGAAAAAATCAAATTTTTGTCAAATGGTTACGTTTTGATGATACCCACAATAGTTTGATTTTAAAAAATCAATTGTAATTGTAGAAAAAATGATGTATGGAACATATATGGTATACGTATGGGGACAAAATAAAAAAATGATTGAACTGCAAAGAAGTTGATTTATTAAATAAAATTTTTATGAAGAAAAACACATTACATGGTTGTTTTGGTTATTTCCACAAAAGTCATTTAACCTATGCACTTGAAAATTAAATATGATAACTGTTATGAGTTATAAAGAGCTCTTTTTTCTGTATAAAGTCTAATAAGTTATTATACATCGCTTCATTATCAATGATATTCTTTGACACTGCACTGGGTAAAAATATTTGAAACTCATCATTGAGTTCCACAACTGCCTTCGTTTCATATTAAGTGCTCACATTCATTGATTTCGTCACCATATAACTATGGTTAACTATCATCCCAGTGATTTTTTTGCATGGAAGGAAGGTTCCAGAAGCGGCTCTATTTTAAACTGCCAAATTAGGTATCTATTACAAAAAAACTAACATTTTTTAAATAATTGTAATATTCATAAAAAACTTTTAAATGAGGTAAAAAATGGTTATAAAAGAAACAAATTTTCATTTACCTTTAAATTGTGTTTTGCTTTTTTTCTCAATGAAAGTTCTTCAAAGTTTTTAGTTTCCACACATGTTCTCTTGTGAGGTTGTTGTTAGTCTATACCTCTTACTTCTTATATTAAACTTTTGATGACTTGGTGCTGCTGGCTGATAACTCCAATCAAACTGTCCTGTGACTGTTGCTGTGGCTTCTTACATAGGATTTTTACTACCACGTGAGGTGGCTCTACTACTATAATCCCCCCTCACTCGTTTCCTTTGGACAAGTTACTCCTTGCCCGTTGTCGTCACCCTTTTGTTCGTCACTGTTAAGTTCTTCATTTATTTCATCATGTTCACAAGACGATGAGTTAGTCATAGGAGTAAGATTACATTGCTCGCTATCATGAAAACTAAAAGTTATCATATTTTGCTCTCTTATTTCTCTCTCATGACTTGATCTAATATTTCTCTGCTCTGGCTCATTGCTTTAAATTTTATCACAATTACACTTATCTTGCAGTTGTTCTGGATGTAAAAGTTCCTCTATTTCTTTTCGTGGTGTCACCACGCTAATCCCTTCTCGAATTTTCTCTTTTATACACGCTGTTTCCTGCATGTCCTTGTCACTATTTTTTCTTCTTCTCTATCTGCTGTAACTCTCAGTTCTCTATTTATTACTTTATAGTCCCCCAGTGATACATCAGCATGGGTCTCACTTCTTGGGCTTCTTACGTTTTCTTGGTCCTCCTAAGCTTTCTCTTCTTCTACCACTCCATCTCGTTGTTGTAGATTTACTTTTTAATGCCCCCAGAGTAATGTGTCAGTGATTTTAGAGAAAATGCATCGCTTATCATCATAAGAGCTAGGAGCTACTTTTTTTGGTTTTTAAGTATAAATCTTGTGCAGACGAGATCTGATATTAACGACCTCTGGATCTATATTTATGTTTTGATGGCAAAGGCAATCAATGTAATCATTAAAATCAATGGTAGCTTTTACAATATTGATTTTGACACCCTTCGCTTTTTTTATTGTATTTTGATTCTGAACGAGAATGCTGTACAGTGTATGTATCGTTTTGACTAAAAGTATTCTCTTAAATGTCATGTTGTTCCAAATAGGATGCCAACTTATCGAGTGACGAAGGTAAAAATCGATAAGAGTCAATAAAGCGTAAGTTGATTCTCGTTCCCTCAACATATTTTGTAAAAGAAATATATTTTTCTTTCGTCTGAGGTATTACTTCTACTTTTCCAGGAAAACAAGTAACAAGTTCTTGTATAAATAAGTACGCATCATAGTTACTTAGGTTGGGAAAAGCTATGGGTATTGTTCGTGAGTCTTGGTATTTGAGATTACATTCATTATGTGCAGGACCTCGGTATCTAACGTAAAAAAATTTATAAATACCTTTAAGGAGAAAGTAATATTTATTAGAAAAATATGTAAAAAATATTGACCTTCCAGTAAAATGACAATAATCGTAAACTTTTTCATCATTTTTAATATACTTCTCACATATATGACATTTATCCACTTTGAAAAAATTGAAGTCTTCTTCTTCAGTTAGTAATCTCATTGGCACTGGATTGTTACACATACTTTGTAAAGGACCCCGCACAAATCCTTACGTTTTTGGTTCTCAGTCGATTTTGATAAAATTTAAGTATGTTGTAGTTAATGATCTCCTGAACAAAAGTTGTTATGGCCGCGAGCTCCGAAAAGCACTTGGAGGAGTTTTTGGTCGTCGAGAAGCACTTAGAGGAGTTCTTAATTATTGAAAAGTATTTTGAGGAGTTTTTGGCTATTGAGAAGCACTCGGAAGAGTTCCTAATCGTTGAGAAGCACTTGGAGGATTTCTAGATTGTCAAGTGGCACTGGGAGTGTTTCTTGAACTTTGAGATGCGATTTTAGGAGTCCTCGCACCTAATGTTTGTGATTCGGCTCCAGCACAGATAACTAACATAAAAGATGCCCTTCCACTTGCTCCTGATTATGCATTCGCACCAGATGCTCCTCCTTTGGCCCTGGCATTGGAGGCACACGCAGGAGACGCCCTACCACACGCACCTGACCATGCACTCGCATCTGATGCTCGTCCTTCAGACCTGACACTGCAGACACACGCAAAGTACCCCCTGTCGCAAGCACCTGACCATGCATCCACATCTGATGCTTGTCTTTTTGACTCTGATTCGGAGAAAAATGAAGGAGAAGTCCTATCGTTCATTTTTGCCCATACGCCCGCACCTATTGCTAGTGTTCTGGCACGGACAAGGAACGTAGGATATACCCCAACGCTCACTTCAGTTTATACGCCAGCATCTGATGCTCGGGCTTCAGGTACGGCTCTGAAAACGAAAGAGAAAGATGCCGTGATGCCTACTCCTGACCACGCGCCGGAACTAGATGCTCATCTTTTACCACCCACTTTGGAAGCTAATACAGAAGATGCTTTGTTGCCATGCACTACTCATGCACTTACACATAATGTTCGTCCTTTCGCCCCGGTTTTAAAAATGAACACGGGAGAAGCGCTACCGCTTGCTCTTGTCAAAGTGCCCACATATTATGCTCGTCCTTTGGCCCCAGCTTTAGAAACAAACACGGGAAAAACCTTGTCGTCAGTTATTGCTCATGGGCTCGCATCAGATGCTGCAATGCTGACACTTATTTTGAAAACTAGTGCAGAAGAGGCCCTGCCACTTGATCTAAACAACACGTCCACAACAGATGCTCATTTTTTGGCCTCCACTTTGGAAGCGAATAACGAAGAAGCCTTGTCAGACTGTACTTTTAATACGCTAGCACATGATGCTTGTCCTTTGGCCCACGTCACAGATGCGAAAATAGAAAAAATTACTTGATTAGAATGTGCGGCGAAAAAAATTACATGACTCAAATCTGCGGCGAAAAGAATTACGGCCTTGAAACGTTAGTCAAAAAAAATTTTTCACCGTCAAGTTCCACGAAAACTATTATAGCCACAAAAAGACGTAGAAAAAAAAAGATTTTATCGAAATGTGTTACGAAAAAAATTATTTTCGTTACACTATGCGTACAAGTAGTGCGTAAAGTACTTCTAACCATACAACCTGAGGGACAACAAATAATTGATTAGGAAACAAAATGCTTATGATGAATAAATGAATCAACGAATAACAAAAAAGATAATGAATCTTGTCAGACTGTAACCTATTAATCCAGGGGAAAACGAGAAATGTAATCAGGGTTTATAAAATTATTTTGGTAAATATTCACTTCAGCGTATCACCCTCAAAATGTTAAGATTTAAAATTTTTTAATTTTAATGATTAAGAAGTTTGATTAAATTTATGTGGTTTTGAAGCGTGAAAAAAAAAAATTTTTTTTGAAAATCTTATACTTTTTTATTTTTTTATTTTTTTGCTACTGTTTGCCACACATGTATTAACGTGTTTTCTGTACTATATACTTCCAGTACCTACATACAAAAAATAATTATGATGTACAGAAAGTGTATATGACAGAAAACCACGATAATATATGTGTGGAAAACAGTATGAATATAGTCTATTGTACGTACAATAATTAACTTATACATACAAATCACGAAAATACTGTTTGCCACACATAAATATATTATCGTGGTTTTCTGTCATATTAACTAAATGCACTTCATGATTATTAATTTCATATAGGTACTTAAAGTATATAGTACAGAAAAAACGTCAATGTATGCGGAAAAAAAATAAGCAAAAAATTTAAAAATCAAACATTAATAAATAATTCAAAAAAATTTTTTTTTTCCAAAAAACCAACTTTTTTTTGCTTTTCGCGGTTCAAAAACACGTGAATCACACTTCTAAATTATCAAAATTACAGAATTTCTAATTAAAATAATTGTTTATGAGGTGACGCGCTGAAGTATATAATTACCATTATTTTGATGGTTAAATAAAAAAATAAAAGAGGAAGAAAACACATAGAATTGATAGACAATAACCTAATAATCCATAAGACAACGGGAGATTAAAATCTTAGTTTAAATAATCGTAATGATACATTAATAAATTAATGATTAACGAATAAAACAATGAATCCCAATGGATTATAACCTAATAACCATGGGGATAACGAGTTATTAAAATCAGACGTTAGATAATTATGTTGATAGATAAATAGATGAATGACTGATAAAAGAGAGAATGAATTTGAATAGGCTATAGCCTAATAATCCAGAGGACGACGAGTAATTAAAATGTAAGCTTATTTAATCATTATGATGAAGACATAAATTAATAAATAACAAAAAAGACTAATAATTATGATAGACTATAACCTATCAACCCACACGACAACGTCACAACGAGTAAATGAGATCAGAGTTTAAATAATCACTATAATCGATGAATATATAAATAAATAATATATTAATAAATTGAATGCTACATAACCCATAGTGCTGCTTAGTTGGTAAATTAATAAATCCACAGCTAGTCCACCCAACGCGCTGGTTACTTATTTGTTGTTGCTTCATTATAAGATAAAAGCCTATTGGGTTATTTGGCTACAGTTTCTTCGAATAAAGTTTTTTGGTTGTAGACGAATTTATCCATTTTTTTAATTGCTCTTGATTTCAAACATTTGATAACCTATAATTTAATAAGTTGCTGTCTTCTGGAAAATCAGGTTAAGGTCCATTGAGTTATTTGGTTTAGATTTCTCAAAATTATTATTTTTAGTTCCCCATTTATTAAATTAATATAATTTCATACCTTGTACAAAAAAAATAATCAATTTGATTATCTGTAGTCCCCTAAGTTAATTGAGTTGCGTTATTTAATATTTATTGATCGTTTTTTGATGAAGTAATAAGTGCTCCGGATACCCTAGCATTACATTTTTTAACTAATTGACTATATAGCGCGCTGGGTTACGTGGCATTGGATTTACTAATTTATTAGTACCGCACCGCACCAGGTTACGTAGAATTAAATTTATTAATTGAATACTATCATCTTTTTTACAAGACATTATCTTAAATTTATTTATTTGCAAACGTTCTGTTATTAGATCAAAGTCTATTTATTTGGTAAAAGTTGCTCGGGATTACGTTTTTTGCTTGTTTCCTTATTTACCAATTTCATAATTTTGATTATTTTCAACGATTTACAGCCTATAATTAATTTGCTGTCCTCAGAGTAATCAGATTAAAGTCTATATGTATGAAGTTCCAACCGTTAGGACCCTACGACAATCCGAAAAAATTTATTTTGCTCCAAAACAATTGAAAACGCTTAAAAGCACTATCATAAGGTCTCCTGAGTGAAAATAAGCGTCAAATTAACATGTCAAAGCCGTAAACAGCTTAGAAAATTGAAAAAAAAAAATAGCATCCAAATTAATTAATCGAGGGATCACAATGCGTAAAAATTGTATAAAAAATAAGAATAAATAAAACATTATTCCTATCATAAAACAATAGAGAAAATAAACGAATATATGCAGCAAAATAACACAAATACATAACCTTAATCCCTTAGCGCTCACAAAAGCAGGAATTCAACCCAAACCCAAAACGTTACTTATATAGTACTTTGGTTACGTTGACCAAAAGAATATGGCAGTATTAGATTTTTGATATTATCTACAACGTATAGTCAACAAATAAGTACAGTCTTAACACCCAGAAACATAACCTCAAGTAGTTATAGCGCAACAGAGCCAAATATTTTCTCAAAAACGACGCTTATCTGCTAGTTTGGTTATTTGAAACTGCCATATTCTCTGGGTCAACGAAACCAAACTACCGTACAAGCGTCGTTTTTAAGAAAATTCATCGTTTTGTTGTGCTATAAGTAGTTCAGGTTATGTTTCCGGGTGTTAAGACGGCTCTTATTCTTTTACATCATAGTAGATGATATTGAAAATCTAATACGGCAATGTTTTCTTGGGCAACGTAACTTAAGTACTATATAAGTAACGTTTTTGGGTTAAATTCCTGCTTTTGTGAGCGATAAGAGATTGAGGTTATGTATTTGTGTTATGTTGCTGCATATATTTACTTATTTTCTCCATAGTTTTATGATAGCAAGAATATTTTAATTATTTTTATTTTTTATACAATTTTCACGCATTGTGATCCCTCGATTAATTAATTTTGACGCTAATATTGCTTTCAATTTTTTTAGTTGTTAACGGCTTTGAAATGTAAATTTGACGCTTATTTTTACTCGGGAATCTTTATAACAGTGCTTTTTAGCGTTTTCAATTGTTTTGCAGCAAAATAAATTTTTTCGGATTTTTGTTGGGTCCCAACGTTTGAAACTTCAAACATATTAAAGTCTATGGGTTCGATTTGTTGAAGTCTTTTTGGGATTGATTTTTCCGTCTATTATTTACTTATTTACTTAGTCATTAATAAGAATTTGCTTTTTTCTGAACTAGTAGGTTAAAATCTACTGTGTTGTTTGCGTACAGTTGGTTGAAAATAATTTTATGCTTAATGCTTATAATATTGTTTAATAATTTTCGATACTTTTAATAAAACAATTTCTTTGGTCAAATCGTCATGTTCCCTAATTGGGTCTCATTCACCAAATTTGTCAGCCACTTGGCGTATTCCTCGCTACTGGGAGTCTATGTTAAACTATACTTCTATATTGGTATATTCAGGTTTAATGTATATACAGAAATACTTTAACATAGACTCCAAAGAGCGAGAACTACGCCAAGACTGCCAAGAGGCTGACAAATTTTTTGAATTATGTCCAGGGGATATTAGATTAATGTTGTTTGTTATTTATTGACTTAATTGCACCGCGCAATTGTAGAAAGGGCCTTGCAGTCATTGCACTCTTCCCCTCCTCTCGTCTTATGTTGCTTTGCTCTGATTGGCTTCGAAACTTTTCCAACGGACAGTTCCGAAGTGGTAAGGGAATCCACTTTGCCCAACGCTGCTTCTACCAGCGTTGGGTTAAGACGATTCCCACAGTGAAAATTACTGTCAGTAACATAAAAGTTACTGTCACTAACATACCAATCTATAAAGTTTTGGATAAGCGAATAGGCAGAGAAAAAAGGGAAAATTCCAGAGGTTCTCACCGGTGCTCCCACATGTGACTGGCAAACATGTGAAAAATAACACAAGCGCCAATCCCCACACAACCCAGAGCGTTGACTGGCCGCTTTGTTTATTAATTAAATAAATAAAATACCACAAGCACCAATCACCAAACAACGTGGAGCGCTGACGGGTCCCTTTATTTATTTGAAATGAATATAATGACTAGACAAGCGCTAATCCCCACACAACCCGGAGCGCTTACTAGTCCATTCATTTATTTAGAATAAATAAAATAATAACCCAAGCGCCAATCTCCACAAAACCCGGAGCGCTTACTGGTCCCTTTATTTCTTTAAAATAAATATAATGATAAGACAAGCGCCAATCCCCACACAACCTTAAACGCTTACTGTTCTATTCATTTATTTAAAATAAATATAATAATAAGACAAGCACCAATCCCCACTCAACCTGGAGCACTTACTGGTCCATTCATTAATTGAGAATAAATATAATGACTAGTCAAGCACCAATCCCCACACAACCTGGAGCGCTGACTGGTCCCTTAAAATATTTAAAATAAATTAAATAACACAAGCGCTAATCATTACGCAACCCAGAGCACTTACTTGTCCCTTTATTATTTAAAATAAATATAATGACTAAACAAGCGGCAATCCCCACACAATCCGGTGCGCCAGGTTGGGTGGTGGTTGGCGCTTGTGTTTTTTCCTTCATTTTGAATGAATGGATGGACCACTAACCGCTCCAGGTTGTGTGGGGATTGGCGCTTGTCTTATCATTATATTTATTTTGAATAAATAAAGGGACCAGTAAGCGCTCCAGGTTGTGTGGGGATTAGTGCTTGTCTTATCATTATATTCAAACTAAATTAATGAATTGACCAGTAAGCGCTCAGGGTTGTGGGGGAATTGGTGCTTGTCTTACCATTATATTTATTTTCAATAAATAAAAAGACTAGTAAGCACTCCGGGTTGTGTAGAGATTGGCGCTTGTCTAGTCATTATTTTAATTTTTAATAAATGAATGGACCAGTAAGCGCACTGGGTTGTGTGGTGATTGGCAGTGAAGTTATTTAAATTATTTTAAATAAATAAAGGGACTAGAAAGTGCACTGGGTTGTGTGGGAATCAGCGCTTGTCTTATCATTATATTTATTTTAATAAATGAATAAACCAGTAAGCGCTCCAGGTTGTGTGGGAATTGGAGCTTGTCTTATCATTATATTTATTTTAAATGAATGAATGGACCAGTAAGAGCTCAAGGTTGTGTGGGGATTAGCGCTTGTCTTATTATTATATGAATTTTAAATAAATAAAAGGACCAGTAAGCACTTCACATTTTGTGGGGATTGTCGCTAATCTTATTATTATATTTATTTTAAATAAATAAAGGGACCAGTAAGCGCTTAAGGTTGTGTTGGGATTGGCACTTGTCTTATCATTATATTTATTTTAAATAAATAAAGGGACCAGTAAGCGCTTAAGGTTGTGTTGGGATTGACACTTGTCTTTTCATTATATTTATTTTAAATAAATGAAGGAACCAGAAAGCGCTTTGGGTTGTGTGGAGATTGGCACTTGTTTTATTATTATATTTATTTTAAATAAATAAAGGGACCAGTAAGCGCTCCAGGTTGTGCGGGGATTGGCACTTGTCTTATCATTATATTTATTTTAAATTAATAAAGGGACCAGTAAGCGCTCCGGGTTGTGTGAAGATTAGCACTTGTCTTATCATTATATTTATTTTAAATTAATAAAGGGACCAGTAAGCGCTCCAAGATGTGTTGGGATTGGCGCTTGTCTTATCATTATGTTTATTTTAAATAAATAATCGGACTAGTAAGCGCTCTGGGTTTTGTGTAAATTGGCACTTGACTAGTCATTGTATTTATTCTAAATTAACGAATGGACCAGTAAGTGCTTCGGGTTGTGTGGAGATTGGCACTTGTCTTATCATTATATTTATTTTAAATTAATAAAGGGACCAGTAAGCGCTCCAAGATGTGTGGGGATGGGTACTAGTCTTATCATTATATTCATTTTACGTGAATGAAGGGACCAGTAAGCGGTCTGGGTTGTGTGGGAATTGGCACTTGACTAGTCATTATATTTAATCTAAATCAATGAATTGACCAGTAAAAGCTCCGGGTTGTGTGGGGATTGGCGCTTGTCTTATCATTATATTTATTTTAAATAAATAAAGGAACCAGTAAGTGCTCCGGGTTGTGTGGAGATTCGCACTTGTCTTATCATTATATTTATTTTAAATAAATAAATGAACTAGTTAGTGCTCCAGGTCGTGTGGGGATTGGCGCTTGTCTAGTCATTATATTTATTCTAAATAAATGAATGGACCAGTAAGCGCTCAAGGTTGTGTGGTAAATGGCGCTTGTTGTTTATTTTTTATTTAACTAATAAACAAAGTGGCTAGTAAACGCTTTAGGTTGTGTGGAGATTGGCGCTTGTGTTATTTCTCACATGTTAGCCAGTTACATGTAGGAGCACCGGTAAGAACCTCTGAAATGCCTCCTTTCTCCTTCTCTGCCTATTCGCTTCTCCAACACTCTATAGATTAGTGTGTTAGTGACAGTTACTTTTATGTTACTGACCGTAATTTGCACTGCGGGAATCCTCTTTACCCAAAGCTGGCTTCTACCTTCAGCTAAAATTCAGCGCCATTTAATCTGACTCGTACTTTCGGAGAAAGTTCGCTACAACATTACAATATAGAAAGCTGAATTCAGCGTTGGGTAAGGCAGATTCAATATCGGAACTTTTTTCCCGATCGTATATATAGCTATACGATATAGGGAGAATATTCTGTCAAGCAGACAGAGCAGCAGTAAAGGGGCATTGCCAAAGACAATCGGAAATTAAAAATTGTAATATTAATAAAACAAGTGCCTATCACCTTATGACCTGGGGCGCTAACTGGCCTCTCTATTAAATAATTAAGTAATTATTATTAACACACTCGCCTATAACTCAATGACCTGGGACTGGCCACTCTATTAAATAATAAAATATTAATTATTAACACGAACGCTTATCGCCTATCACCCAATGACCCAGGCCGCTAACTGGCTACACTATCATATGATAAACTATTAATTATTAACACAAGCGCCTATCAATGACCTGGGGTGCTCACTAATTGCTTTATTAAATAATAAAGTAATAATTAATAGCACAATTGCCTATCAATTGATGACTCAGGGTGCTTACTGGCCACTGTGTGAAATAATAAAATATTAACAAATAGCACAGGCACCTATCACCTAATAAACGTTGTGCTATATACTAATAATACCTATCGTTTAATAAAGCGACCAGTAAGCCCCCTGGGTCATCGGGTGATAGGCGCTTGTGCTATTAATTAATAACGTATATCGTTAAATAAAGTAACCAGTAAGCGCCCCAGGTCATCAGGTAATAGGCGCTTGTGTTAATAATCAATAAAATATATCGTTTAATAAAGCGACCCATAAGCATCCTAGGTCATCGAGTGATAGGCGCTTGTACTATTAAATAATACTTCATTACTTAATAAAGCGACCAGCAAGCACCTCGGGTCATCAGGTCATAGGCGCTTGGGTTAATAATTAATACTTCATTATTTAATAAAGCGACCAGTAAGCACACCAGGTCATCGGGTGATAGGCGCTTGTGTTAATAATTAATACTTTATTATTTAATAGAGAGGCCAGTTAGCGCCCCGGGTTATCGGGTAATAGGCGCTTGTGTTAATAATTAATACTTTATTTTTTAATAGAGAGGCCAGTAAGCGCCCTGGGTCACTAGGCTATTTCAAAACTGATAACATTTGAAACCTGTCTGAGTTTGTAAATAAAAATCTTGCAATTAATCTGAGTACGGATTTGATTAAACAAGATCCAGCTTAATATTTAGTAATCCTCATTGACAATTATCTGATACCTTCGAAATTGAAAAAAAAAATTATGCATTTGACACAGAAGACAAAAAATGTCTTTTCCGCCCTCAAGTGCTTTTGGAAGGCTGGTACTTCCTCAGGCGAAAAATCAGTTTTCCGGAACTCGTTCGAAAAGTCTTTTTAACTAACCTCGTTACGTTCCTTGACTATGGCTCGGGCCGCAAACGACTCGGCTCGCAAACAGAGACTTTTCAAACGTATAGTCAACGAATAAGTACAGTCTTAACACCCAGAAACATAACCTCAAGTAGTTGTAGCGCAACAGAGCCAAATATTTACTCAAAACAGACGCTTATCTCCTAGTTTACTAGTCTGCTAGTATCTGCTTATCCTAGAAGAAGGGGGAATTCACGAGGTTCTCACCGGTGCTCCCAAATGTGACTGGCAAACATGTGAAAAATAACACAAGCGCCAATCCTCAAACAACCCAGAGTGTTAACTGGCCGCTTTGTTTATTAATTAAATAAAAAAAAATACCACAAGCGCCAATCACCAAACAACGTGGAGCGCTGTCGGATCCCTTTATTTATTTAGAATAAATATAATAATAACCTAAGCGCCAATCCCCACAAAACCCGAATCGCTTACTGGTTTCTTTATTTCTTTGAAATTAATATAATGATAAGACAAGCGCCAATCCCCACACAAGCTTAAGCGCTTACTGGTCCATTTATTTATTTAAAATAAATATAATGATAAGACAAGCGCCAATCCCCACTCAACCTGGAGCACTTACTGGTCCATTTGTTAATTTAGAATAAATATAATGACTAGTCAAGCACCAATTCCCACACAACCGCGAGCGCTTACTGATCCCTTTATTTATTTTAAATATATATAATGATAAGACAAGCGCCAATCCCCAAACAACCTGAAGCACTGACTGGTCCCTTTATTTATTTAAAATAAATTAAATTACTCAAGCGCCAATCATTACGCAACTCGGAGCGCTTACTTGTCTCTTTATTTATTTAAAATAAATATCATGACTAAACAAGCGGCAATCCCCACACAACCTTGAGCGCTTACTGGTTTATTCATTTATTTAAAATAAATGTAATAATAAGACAAGCGCCAATCCCCACTCAACCCGGAGCGTTTCTGGTCCATTCGTTAATGAAGAATAAATATAATGACTAGTCAAGCACCAATCCCCAAACAACCCCGAGCGCTTACTGGTCCCTTTATTTATTTAAAATGTATATAATGATAAGACAAGCGCCAATCCCCACACAACCTGGAGCGCTGACTGGTCTTATTATTTATTTAAAATAAAATAAATAACACAAGCGCCAATCATTACGCAACCCGGAGCACTTACTTGTCCCTTTATTATTTAAAATCAATATAATGACTTAACAAGCGGCAATCCCCACACAATATGGTGCGCCAGGTTGGGTGGTGGTTGGCGCTTGTGTTATTTTCTTTATTTCAAATAAATGAATGGCCTAGTAAGTGCTCCAGGTTGTGTAGGGATTGGCGCTTGTCTTATCATTATATTTATTTTAAATAAATAGAGGGACCAGTAAGCGCTCCAGGTTGTGTGGCGATTGGCGCTTGTGTTATCATTATATTTATTTTCAATAAATAAATAGATTAGTGGGCGCACTGGGTTGTGTAGTGATTGGCGCTTGTGTTATTTAATTCATCTAGAATAAATAAAAAGACCAGTTAGCGTTCCGGGTTGCGTAATGATTAGCGCTTATGTTATTTGATTTATTTTAAATAAATAAAGGGACCAGTAAGCGCACCAGATTTTGTGGAAAGAGGCGCCTGTCTTATCGATATATATTTACTGTAAATAAATAAAAGGACAAGTAAGTGCACCAGGTTATGTAAAAATTGGCACTTGTCTTATTATTATATATTTCTTTTAAATAAATGAATAGACTAGTAAGCAACCGGGTTGTGTGGGGATTGGCGCTTGTCTAGTCATTACATGTATTTTGAATAAATAAATGGACCAGTAGGCGCACTGGGTTGTGTAATGATTAGCGCTTAAGTTATTTAATTTATTTTAAATAAATAAAGGGACTAGTAAGTGCACTGGGTTGTGTGGGGATCAGCGCTTGTCTTATCATTATATTTATTTTAAATAAATGAATGGACAGGTAAGCGCTCAAGGTTGTGTGGGGATTGGCGCTTGTCTTATCATGATATTTTTTTTAAATAAATAAAGGGACCAGTAAGCGCTTCGGGTTGTGTGGGGATTAGCACTTATCTTATCATTATATTCATATTAAATAAATAAAGAGACCAGTAAGCGCTCCAGGTTGTGTGGGGATTGGCGCTTGTCCTATCATCAAATTTATTTTAACTAAATAAAGAAACCAGTAAGCGCTCCGGGTTGTGTGGGAATTAGCACTTGACTAGTCATTATATTTATTTTAAATTAATAAAGGGACCAGTAAGCGCTCCAAGTTGTGTGGGGATGGGTACTAGTCTTATCATTATATTCATTTTATGTGAATGAAGGGACTAGTAAGCGCTCTGGGTTGTGTGGGAATTGGCACTTGACTAGTCATTATATTAAATCTAAATTAATGAATTGACCAGTAAAAGCTCCGGGTTGTGTGGGGATTGGCGCTTGTCTTATCATTATATTTATTTTAAATGAATGAAGGAACCAGTAAGTGCTCCGGGTTGTGTGGAGATTGGCACTTGTCTTATTATTATATTTGTTTTAAATAAATAAATGGACTAGTAAGTGCTCCAGGTCGTGTGGGGATTGGCGCTTGTCTTATCATTATATTTATTTTAAATAAATGAATGGACCAGTAAGCGCTCAAGGTTGTGTGGTAAATGGCGCTTGTTGCTTATTATTTTTTCAACTAATAAACAAAGTGGCCAGTAAACGCTTTAGGTTGTGTGGAGATTGGCGCTTGTGTTATTTCTCACATGTTAGCCAGTCACATGTGGGAGCACCGGTGAGAACCTCTGGAATGCCCCATCCTTCTCTGCCTATTCGCTTCTTCAACACTCTATAGATTGGTATGTTAGTGACAGTTACTTTTATGTTACTGACCGTAATTTGCACTGCGGAAATCCTCTTTACCCAACGCTGGCTTCTACCTTGAGCTAAAAATCAGCGCCATCTAATCCGACTCGTACTTTTGGAGCAAGTTCGCTACAACATTACGATATAGAAAGCTGAATTCAGCGTTGGGTAAGGCAGATTCAATATCAGAACTTTTTTTCTAGATTGTATATATAGCTATACCATCTAGGGAGAATATTCTGTCGAGCAGACAGAGCAGCAGTAAAGGGGCATTGCCAAAGACAATCGGAAATTAAAAATTGTAATATTAATAAAACAAGTGCCTATCACCTTATGACCTGGGGCGCTAACTGGCCTCTCTATTAAATAATTAAGTAATAATTATTAACACACTTGCCTATTACTCAATGATCCGGGGTGCTGACTGGCCACTCTATTAAATAATAAAATATTAATTATTAACACAAACGCCTATCACCTATCACCCGATGACCCATGCCGCTAACTAGCTACACTATTATATGATAAACTATTAATTATTAACACAAGCGCCTATTAATGACCTGGGGTGCTCACTGGTTGCTTTATTAATTAATAAAGTATTAACTAAAAGCACAATGGCCTATCAATTAAAGACCCAGGGTGCTTACTGGCCACTGTGTGAAATAATAAAATATTAACTAATAGCACAGGCACCTATCACCTGATAAACGTTGTGCTATTAACTAATAATACCTATCGTTTAATAAAGCGACCAGTAAGCACCCTGAGTCATTGGGTGATAGGCGCTTGTGCTATTAATTAATAATATATATATCGTTAAATATAGTGACCAGTAAGCGCCTCAGGTCATCAGGTAATAGGCGCTTGTGTTAATAATTAATAATATATATCGTTTAATAAAGCGACCAGTAAGCACTTCAGGTCATCGGGTGATAGGCGCTTGTGCTATTGAATAATACTTTATTATTTAATAAAGCGACCAGCAAGCACCTCGGGTCATCAGGTCATAGGTGCTTGTGTTGATAATTAATACTTTATTATTTAATAAAGGGACCAGTAAGCACCCTAGGACATCGGGTGATAGGCGCTTGTGTTAATAATTAATACTTTATTATTTAGTAGAGAGGCCAGTAAGCGCCCCGGGTCACTAGGGGATAGGCGTTTGTGTTAATAATTAACATTTTATGATTTAATAGAGTGGCCAGTGAGCACCCCGGGTCATCGGGTGATAGGCGCTTGTGTTAATAATTAATACTCTATTATTTAATAGAGAGGCCAGTTAGCGCCCCGGGTTATTGGGTTATAGGCGCTTTTGTTTATAATTAATACTCTATTTTTTAATAGAGAGGCCAGTAAGCATTCTGGGTCACTAGGCTATTTCAAAACTGATAACATTTGAAACCTATCTGAGTTTGTGAATAAAAATCTCGCAATTAATCTGAGTACGGATTCGACTAAACAAGATCCAGCCTAATATTTAGTAATCCTCATTGACGATTATCTAATACCTTCGAAATTGAAAAAAAAAATATGCATTTGACACAGAAGACAAAAAATGTCTTTTCCGCCCTCGGGTGGTTTTGGGAGGCTGGTACTTCCTCGGGCGAAAAAGCAGTTTTCCGGAACTCGTTTGAAAAGTCTCTTTTACTAACCTCGTTACGTTCCTCGCCTTTGGCTCGGGCCGCAAACGTCTCGGCTCGCAAACAGAGACTTTTTAAACTCGTAGGAAAACTACTATTTCTTCTTATCTGGCGCAAAGTGAGGGCCCAAAGTACTTTTCGTGCTTGCGTCATTGGCCCAAAGTGAAACTTTTTCGCCATAGGTCGCAAAGTATTTTTCTACCCATGGGCCTAAAGTAGTTGGCGGGTGCAAAGTATGCCCACGGGCGCAAGTGAGACTTTGAGACAAAGTGAGAATAAATGAAAAATTCAAAAAGCATATTATTATTTCAGAGTTTCCTGTGTTAAGATATGATGTCAGACGAAAAAAAAGCAAGCTTCGTTGTGGCAGCCATATCTGGGCCATATTTGATGAAAAATGATAAAAAAAATTTTTTTTACAGACTTCAATATGTATTTTTTTAATGTAAAAAAAATCGTAGTGTGATGATAAAGTTTACTGCAAGAAAAAAAATCTTGAAAATTTATGCAAAAAAACTAGAGATGCCCCCTTTAGTTTAGTAATTGTTACTTCGTTGATACTTGTAAGAACATAATAAAAAGATACATGTATTGTAAAGAAGAAAAAAAAAAATTTTCATTTACAAAATGAATAAAAATAACCTGTAGAGGTTATGCATGCATGTGCTTTTTTATACCTTTACCTTTTTTTCTATTTTAACTTCAAAAATGTATTCAAGAAAACGAGTAAAAAAATTTCGTACAAAAAAAATTTTAATGAAAAACGTTTAAAATTATTAAATAGTTTTTTCTTTGCTGGTGAATGTGGTATTAACTCCAGTGTTATCGAAGAAATTTGTGAAAACATTAACAAAACAAGTAATTTAGAAATCAATAAATCCGATGCAAGAGATGACTTTTAGGAGATTGTATCTTAAAAAAAAAAAATTAACATGTCATATCTTGTTTCCAATGTATGTCAATGTTGTTAGCATTACTTATTAGGTTCCTTAATTTATTTATAAATAATGGTCAAAGTATGATGATACTATGAACATTTTTTGTGGGCAGAAATAATGTTATATTAAGGCCCAAAAAAAATTTTACAATTATGTCTGATTTCTGGCCAGGATTTATGCACACATTTTGGCCATAAATGATGGTTTTTGGCCAATTTCTGGCCAAATAATCGTCATGATTTCTACCGGGGCAGAAATATATTTTTAAAATGAAAAAATCAAATTAATATATTCTTTATTTTTAAAATTTTTATATTTATTTTATAGGAAGTCTGATAACTATGGCTATTGCTAATCGAATTCGCTGTTACGTTTGCAATAATAATTTTTTTCCTCGAGCCACCAGAAGAATTTTTGATAATGATAACATTCAAGCACGTCAAATTGCAATTGATCGACGTTATGGCTTAGAAATAGATCCTTTGGCTATAGATGATAATACTAGAATTTGTAACAACTGTTACTTTGGGATTTTACGAGAGATAAGAGATATAGATGGAAATCCAATGAGTGTCAGATTAAATGTTCTGAGACAAACATGGAACGGATCGTGCGTTATTTGTAACGCTGTAAATAATGTACACAGACTGTCAATCCAATGCAAAGTAAATGCATTTATCAAGTCAGGTATCTATTTCCCCGATAATGTACGATCATGCCAACATCATTTAGATGATCGAGGATATATTCTACCTGTTTTGTATGCAATCCGTTTATAGGAAGCTTGTAATTATGGGAGAATATTTACAGACATTTTTGAATTGTCTTCCAGAAGTTTCACGAAAGAAAAAAAGAATCCAAGATGAGTATGAATTTTCTGAAGAAGAAATGTTAGTTCTCACATCTGTGACCATAGAGCAGTTCAACGAACTATTTACTTATTGCGATCCAGTACCTGTACAGGGTGGACATAGACGCATTCACAGGAAAGATCTTCTCCTTTTTTTGTGCAAATTAAGACAGGAACTCTCAGATGAATTTCTTACAGTTATATTTAATTATAGTACTAGACAAGCAACAAGCATGGCCATTTCTACTGTAAGACAATCTCTGATTGAACGTTTTGTTCCGGAAAATCTTGGATTTGGGGCAATTACGAGGCAGCAGTTTATTAAGCAACATGTCACAGAATTTGCAAATATTCTGTATAACCTTGTACCTGAAAATTGAAGAGCAATTGTATATATTGACGCTACTTACACATACTGCCACAAAAGCAGTAATTTTCGAGCACTTCGCCAGACCTATTGTCGACATAAAGGAAGACATTTAATCAAGCCTGCTCTTCTAGTAGCTGCAGATGGATACATTTTAGACGTACAAGGTCCATATTTTTCTGATGCTCAAAATAATGATGCAGCGATGATTAGAAATGAGTTTAATAATGATGAAATGTTGAACGACTGGTTTCAAGAGGAAGACATTATTGTTTTTGATAGAGGATACCGTGATGTTCTTCCATTATTGCATGAATTTGGATTGGTGACTGTCATGCCCTTACTGCTTTATGCTGGTGAACATCAACTTAACACTGAAGACGCTAACGAATCACGTAAAGTTACTAAAACGAGATGGATAGTAGAATCGAGAAATGGACACCTCAAATCAAAGTTTAAACTATTAAACATGGTCCAGCAAGTTCACATCTTACCAAATATAGGTGATTATTATCGGATTGGATCCTCTATTATAAACAGGTAATAATTGTTTAGAGAAAATGTATAAAATCTTATAGTACATTAGTGTTATTTTAGTTATCAAAAGAAATTTGAAAATATCATTCGTCATAATGCAATAGTTAATACATAGACGCATTTTACCAACCTCAATTCAAGTAGATCACAAGCACATGACATCCACACAGAAATAAACTACGCCAGGCTCAAAAAATACCACCAGGATAATATGCTGATTTGGTAAGAAATTCAGTAAATACAAGAAAAAACTAATAACATTTATATAAAGGTAGTTATATTAATAAATTTTATGTTGCATCATGATAATTAAAAAAAGAAAAATCCATAATTTGAATAAAAAGTTAATGTATAAGTATAATACAAAGAGAGACTATTAGATAAGAGCAGTTTTACAATAAATATATATTTTTTACAGTATACTGTTACAGTTTTAAAGAATTTTAATATCAATAAATTGAGACTAATAATTATCCATAACAGATACCACCCTCTGATCAAAATATATGTAACGTTATTTAAATTTCAAATTTTTTCACATTTCACGACTTATGATTTATGATTAAATAAGGAACATTGTGGTACTGCCCCATGCAATTTCTGCCTCTGCCCCATGTTAAAGCGGCCTAATAGTTACATAGCTCACCGACGCACGTGCGTGTACGTATGTGTCTGTGAGGTGTTCTAACGTCATTATAAAATTTGCTTCCATCTCTTTTCTTCTTACATGAAATATGCGTTAAGCAGTGTTAGTGGGGAGTTACGTATCGGTGAGAGCCTGCATGTTCGCTATAGCCTTGATCGTTGATACGTATGCCCTAATTTAGATTTATATTTATAGTTGTCGCTTTAGATATATACTCTGAATAATATATTTTATAAATGAACTACAAGCTGTAAAAAAGAATATGGTTTAAAAACCAAGAGCTGAGGCCCAAAGGAGGTTAAAAATCTTAACCAGCCGCCAATCTAACATTTTTAAAAAACCTCATATTTCAAAGAGTTTCAAAAGTTTTTTGTCATACTTTATTCTGGTAAAAAGTTGTGTTGGTTATAAAACTAGTGCAATATGATTAATTTTAGAAACCAGCCGTAACCTACACTATTCGATAGAAAATCCAAACATGTATTTACGTATGTCATTTGCGGCAAGATAACAATTTATCTTCTACTCAAAAATTGGCCATGGATTCATTTTTTTAAAGATCGAATTTCGAATAAAATAAAAATTCTAATCTTGATGCAAATAGCACAATAGATCGAAAACCTTTCATTATGCATATGTAAGATTAGGTTGTGGCTTGGTTTCAAAATAAAGTATATGGTTTATATCTCTATGGAAAATATCGTTATGTAAAAATTGTGAGTTGGTTTGGAGGATTAAAGGGGATAGGAAAATCGATAACAGCGCCCATGGTGGCGATAATGTTGTTGCGAATAGCATACATATCAAAGCTATAGCAGATATGCACCATATGCAGCTTCACGCCGACACGTAAGCACGTAAAACTGTTAAACGTTCTGTAAAGATCTGCCAGGAAAACGATCAGCCTAAGAGATCTGCCATTAAAACAATCTGCCTGTCATACGGTCTGCCTTAAAAACCACCTAATAGTGAAACAATTTGTTCGTGAAGGTATTTTCTTAGTTTATGTGAAGTGTGGCTAAAAAAGTGATGAATTTAAGAATTAGTTCAGTCATAATATGATAAAATAAAGTAGTTAAAAGGAGGTTTGGAAGTTTTTGCAGAGATTTATTAACTCGCAAAAAAATGAATGTATTTTAACATGCTTGAAGTACACATGGATTCCTTGACGATGTGATCCCTGAGCCTGCATTGCTAGTACGCTAAAGCTTTTGCATGCATGCCATAACCAACATGAATATTTATCTTTGTCTACAGGCATAGACTGATTGAAAGCATAACCTACAAAATTTTTCACAGCTTGTAGTTTATTTATAAAATATACTATCATTTAAACTATGCCTCCAAAGCAACAAATGTAAATATAAATATTGGTTAGGGCATACATATCAGAGATCAGAGCTATAGCAGACATGCACGCTCACACCGACACGTAACTCCCCACTTACACTGCTTCACACATATTTTATGTGAGAGTGAAAGAGATGAAAGTACGTTTTATGATGACGTAAGCACACCTCACAGACACACAGTTACGTACAGGTACGTGCGTTCATAAAAATAGTACTTGCACAAGAATTGTAGTATTACACAAGATTGCAGAAGATTATTGCACAAGAACAACATATGTTATAAAATGTATGCCACTGACCTTTTTTATTGATATCATCAGTTTTTTAGCCATCATTTTCATAAAAATTAACATATTAATGAGACAACCCATTAGAAACTCATCTGTTTTTTTTTTACTTCTGTGTAATTGTTTGTATATATACATACACATTTTTATGTAGGATAAGCTTGCAATAAGGCAATTCTAGTATTGTTTTAATAAATAAAGGTTACATTGTAGTAAAAATAAAATAAATAAACAAATACATTACAGCAGTGATTATTACTTTGTGATGGACAAAGCCGGTGTAAATGACTATGTTCATGGTGCACAACACCATGATCTTGTAAAAATCCATCCTGGCCCTAACTCCCTATCCAAAGTCATACAAGACATCCATCAACCTAAAGGCGATTTCGCACGATATGCTGTATATGTTGTAAGTTATACCTTTTTCCTTTTTCCTTATTATTTCTTTTTAATCCTCACTTGTTTTTTGAAACAGAAACTTTGATATCTTATCATGATTTTCCGAAAAAATTTACTCTTGTAGTTCAAAATTATTTATTTTGTCCTGTATATTTTATTGCTATGTACATTATCTCTCTAAACATATAAGTACACATGCACGTGCGTGTGCCAAGGACCAGAAAAGTCCATACTATAAATTCGGCATGTTAAGTCACTTCTAGCGCTGCGAGGTGGCCAAACTTGGTACCCGAGCCTCCTGCACTATTGATGCTAAAACCATTGTGCGTGAAGTAGGCCATTTCTTTAGTTTAAATTCTAACACTCCGTGTTTTTGTACGCGTTGGATTTTTTAATTTTAATTATAAAATTAATAGATTACGTAGGGGAAGAATCGCGAAAACATATAAGGGGATAATGCAGCTAACGCGCATCATCTTATGTACTGTGGCCTAACATCAGTAACTAGTGAAAAAATAAAGTTAATATTGCTATGCCTGAAATTCAGTGATTTATGAACCAACGCATGAGTTAAAAGTAATAAGTATTATCAATAATAATAAGAAAATAGACTGTGAATGTTCTTGCAAAGCAGATTAAAGTGGACACTGTAAGCTTGTCATTGCTGCTCTTGTTTATTTAACTAGGTATACATAAAAATAAAGTATGTTTGAGAATATTTTATATTTTAAATCCTTTATGTACACTAAAGGAGAAGTGATTCTTTTCAAGCACTTTCCCTAAATGGCAACATGGCATATTGTTTCATCTTGGTTAACCAGAGATGGCGTTAGATTTGCAGGGCATTCAGGCGTATTAGATCTAATGTCATCTCTGGTCAACCAAGGAGAAATAATATGCAATTTTGTTATTCAGGGCAAGTGTCTGGAAAGAATCATTTTCACTCGGGTGTGCAACTCCATAATCAAAGATAGAAGTATCTTTACTTGTACTGATGTTAAACAGAAATGGTAATTTTTAGTAACATGAGCAAAATATCATTACATTATGTAAGTACTATTACAGCAGTTGGCAATACTACAGTACGGTACTCGTTTTTTTTACTTTTACTTATAATTATTGTTCTTATTCGCTCATACAATAAACAACTAGACAGCTTCACGTGCACGCATTTGAACATTAACAGTGCAGGAGGAAAAAGATGTCGATACTAACTAACAAGAATACACAGCTCCTTATGAACAATAATCATTTACAAGTGCTTATTTCAACAATTATGTATATTTCACAACTAAAATAAGTTCTTCTAGTCGCAAGTAGCGTATTAAAAGCAAAAAAGTTTTTTCTATAACTGTATTAAAAAAAAGTAAATTTCTCATATGAAACGGATGTAATGTATGAATGAGCATAAAACAAATTAGTTTTCAATGTGCTGACTAAAAAGTACTCAACGAAATAAATTGATATTCGAGGAAAAATGCAATACTTACTTACGAAATACAAGCATGTGAGAAGAAAACAAATATTTTTTATCAATGCACAGTTACATGGGTATTTTTAAGCTCGGAAGTATACTTAACACCTAAAGAAATTACGTAAGTTGTTAAAGATACATTATTGTTGACATAAACGTCTCTAACAAATCATTGTCCATAAGAGGCTGTGTATTTTTGTTAGTTAGTATCAAGTGTATCGACACATTTTTCCCTGAAGGTGGCACTATTTCAAATTGCTGCACGAAGCGAATACTTGGACTTACGGAGGTTCGGTTATTCTTGATAACATTTATTCACTAGCTGAAAAAAATAAGTTTTGCACTTTATCATGCTTGAAGTAGACATACATTCTTTCAATGTTTCTTACCAGCCAAATTTTCGATAAAATAATTTCTGAATTTGCATTATTTTACACAATGCTCTCATGGTACGCAGCAATACTTCTACCTTTGTGGCACACGAGACTAAAGATGTTTTCGTAAAGAAGAAAAAGTTTAAATGGATAATTTAACTTCTGAGAAAGACTCTCGTATCAAAAACCATGCAACTTATCAGGCATTTGAAAATGTCTATGGAAACGTAAACTAAGTAACGAGCAGATCCTATGCTAAGTGTATGGGAGAGAACCAAGCATTGTTTGCTGCCAGCTGGTCTTTTCACACGGAGCAGACGTTTTAAAAAATTGCATCTAGAGTTTGTTATTAGCTTTGAAATCATGATCTCAAACTTGGCACAGCGCTTCTTAAGACCTTAAACTTCAATGATATGCAAAAAAAGTATGTTTTTCGAAAATTCATAACACACTTTTTGTTGACGAAAATTAAGTCTACTCATTTTTTAGGCTCAGTTTTATCATACAAGTTTTTAAGTCTTTTACTTAAGGGGGTTAGAGTGGTACAGTCAGTCTCAAAAGTTAATTCCAATTAAAAATTAGTGTATTTTATGACTATTCTTGATAAATCGTGCGAGCTATTCCATATCGTACAGCAGAAAATTACTAACAAGTGAGAAAATAAAAAATTAATATTTTAAAATCGAATTTATGCTCCATGTTTTATTTCTCATATGCTGTATATAGATATACCAATAGCATTTTCGTAAAATTTTTAATTAAAGTATTTCTTAAACCATAACGGCTTGCTTTCTTAAATTTGGATACGTTATTTTAATTGTTACTTACAATTACATACTCGTTTTTTGAAAGAATTGTAAAAATATTTTCCAAGTTGTTGGTAAAAATGTACATGTCGCGACGACGTTCTAGTAAGATCCTGTGTATAAGATACTAAGTTTGCTATTTTTTTTCTCAGAAACTGTGACGCTACGATTCCTGAGATTTAAATATGTTGTTAACATAATGAAAACAAACGCATTACAATTTTTCGAAGACTGTCGTAAGAAATTTGTTTTTGGCTCTAACCCCCTTAAGGAGGTTTGGGAGTATCAGTCAGAGAGGTGAGGAACGGGAAGTCCCCCCTGCCCGTGCAGCTGGCCCCCCTTTACCGTGGACCTCTTCTTGCACTCTACAAACTTTAAACTGTATGATTGTAACTGCTTATTTTTGAAAAATGCCTGGCAAGGCTTGATTTTTATTGACAAGCATCTTCCTTTTGTACCAAGGTATCTATGAAAACTTTTTTTTTCATTCCAACACATTTATTTAGTATATACCATAATTTCAATTAAAAGGCAATCCTAACTTTGCTCTCTCATAAGAGACTGTGTTAAACTGACCATATTTTATAATCTTTTTCTCAACAATTTCCACTAATAAAAAAGTTTATGGGTACTCCTAATATGCTTAAATATAAGATACATTTTTTTTAGCACGTCTTTCGATTTTGAAATTTTATCCCAAACCTCCTTAAAATATAGAAGACTAGATGATTTAAAGTATAGACTGTAATTTTTTCATAACATTTTATGGTTTCACCTGTGAGCACTGATGAGTTGAACCATAGTGATATAAGCAGTTGAACTCAATTTAATTAACTGCGATGCAGTTGACGGCCGTTTTCATTTACGGTTAGTAAAACTTACTTTAATACGGGCTGTATTCCACAAATGCTGCCAGTACTTAACTACTAATTAAGTTTTGTGAGCCGTGGCATTCCTGGATCGTTTGTGGCGCTAGTGTCGATATTTAACTAACGCCGCTGTGTTCCGCTATGAAAAACAATCCCCCAATTTTTGCATTGAAAATCCAACTCACGTCATCTGCTTGTTTAACTTAGCGGAACACAGTGGCGTTATTTAAAAAGTGCTACGAGCGCCACTGACAATCCCGCGTTGCCACGGCTCCCGAAACTTAACTACTGGCAGCCTTTGCGAAATACAGCCACGGTGTCTTATTCGCACATGCAGGCAGCCTCATTGCGCCACCTTGTAGAGTTAACCCGAAGCCTGTATCAGCTGGCGCTTTTAAAATACATATTTGGTGTTATCATTTTGTCAATGGCAAAAAAAACCTTGGGTAAATTAAAATTTTTTGAGCAGGTCAATACCAAACGTCTATCTAACGGTTTAATAACAAAAAGCGATAAAAGTTTTCGTATCTTAGGTGCTCGATCGTACGAAATCGTGCGAAATTGTTCTCTAAAATTTTTGTATTTTGGAAATTTTTTGTATTCTATAAATACGTCAAATTTAATGTTATATAGATATACTTTTTACACGCAAGTGAGCACCTAAAGTACGAAAACTTATTATTACAGAATACGAACGGCCTTCCTTACACATTTTTGTTGTAAAACCGCTAGATAGACGTTAGATGTTGACCGGCTTATAAAATTTTAATTTTGCTAAGTTCTCATTTTTTTTTAATTGACAAGGTAATAAAACCAAATATGTATTTTTAAAGAGTCAGCTGACTTCTTTTACCAACATAGGCTTTGGATTATCTTCACCTGATGGCGCAATGGGGCTGCCTGCATGTGCAAATAGGACATAGAGATATTATAATATCTCTATGAAATAGGAGCCTCCACAGTCCTCGCACATCTGCTAACCACCCCCCGTAAAAAATACGGAACCTCCCTAAGCGATATCACGGCCAGGATCGTAGCAGCACTGGCGGAATCGCAATACAATTTCTATCACATAATCAACGTTGAATTTTATTATGTATGTATATATGTATACAGATGTATATTATTTTTATCACAGTATCACGATGTACTACCTAAGAAGAGCTTAGTTGAAACAGGCATGGCTTGTAACGAGCTTTTAAACAGCAATTTACCATTTACTCGGTTGGCTCTTCGTAAAACTGGCATCTCTGGGCTGTACATAAATAATAAAGAAACTAATAAATGCCCAATAGACAAATGTCAGCTAAGGAAACTACTTGTGGTAATTATTACAACAGTAAATAACATTGAAATAAAAGAAATACGATCTTTTTTTATGTGAAAAGATTACCTACAAGGTGAAATCAATGGAGAAAATCAATGGATGAAAAATAATCGAATTCTATCCCAAAAAAAACATACTATTCATTTTACTCCCTAATCTGATAATTCATGGCTAATAAGCCACTACAAAACTAAGCTAACAGTATATTAACAAACTTTAAAAAAGAATAATTGATTATTCCGATTTACTATTAAGAAACGCAATCATTAATGAAGTCAACCAGTGCATAAGCAAAATGTACATGGGTAAATACCTTATTACAATGCGCAGGCACCAATTACTGAACACTCAACGGTAACACAAAATGGACGTATTGTAACACGTTCGGACATTAAGAATGTTCAATCTGAAATTATATTTTACATTATTACATTCATAATTCCGTAACTAAGTGACTGTAAACGAATCTAACCTACAAAACTTCGTAGTCATCTGCAGTAATTAGTGCGTAATAATTGGGTCTATGCTTTAGCATAAGAACCTTAAGGGTGATACCAGCGCAGTAGTTAGGGGTGCAGTAACTAGTACTGATTTTATAACCATGCGCACCATTTTATACCAATCAATTATTAAAAAAAAGTAACATAACGGAAAAACATTTATTGTTTGAATAGCAAAAGATGCTGCAAACAAACATAAAATAAAACTGCTTTAATTTACATCGAAAACCATCAAAAAATAAACAGTTATGCACAGTTAAATATTTCAGTGCATAGTAATTGGGTTATTTGCACCTGTTTAAACATTTTTGTTTTTCATTCATCATCACTCACTTGTGGGCTCAGACGTTGTGATTTTGACACATAGCATACTTGGCCAGGTCTCGATCGGTCATTTGTTAAATTAGTAGTTTTTAAATCGCTAAAAAAGTTGAGTTAGGAGAAAATTATTTCCACAAAGAAATAAAACTTTTATGAATTAAAAATATAATTACAGCAATAATGAACTTTGGGCAAATACTTTGTCCGAACAGTCATTATGCAGATTATACGCTATGTGAGTTCGTTTAGAGGGGATAAGGAAATCAATTGAAGCGCCCATGGTGGTGAAAATGTTGCTAGCTCTTGGAACACTAAAGCATTAATTCTATGTACGATTAGCTTTTTTCCCCTGGATCTTAAAACTTGACACTATTTTGATCTGTTACATGCGTAAAAATTGTAGATTGAGAAATTAAAAATCCAAATAAGTGTACTTGATAGAAATATGTGCAAGAATAGTAATGCTAAAAGTAATTACGACGTAGGAGAAAGAGTAAAATAATACGTTGCATTTTCTTTGTCATCTGCAGCGCAAGCGCAATTCATGTCAGTTTAAAGTCCTGCAGGCATTTTTTTTGTAACATGAATCATCATGTACAAAACTTTAATTACTGAATACATTCTTGTTAATTTTGACCGTATAAACTTTTTTTTTTCTTATCTACAAATTTCAGCAATATTGTTAGTCAAAAGTATGCTTTGCCTTTAAGATCTTAGGAACATCATTCTTACGGATTTAACTAACTTTGTGTACAGAACTATATGGTTTTTCCGAGAGCTCAACCCGTTTTAAACCACCAGAGGTCGCTAGCAGCAACTCACATAGCAAATACATACACATATACGTGTGCTCTAGGCTAAACGTGTCTCGTGGCTTTTTGTCAAATATATGACTAGCAACTTTGATTACTACTTTTTTCGCATTTAACTCAAATACTTTATTATGGCAAGTCTAACTATTTGTTATAAAAATAATTCATGTCAGAACAAATACTTACCAAATCAAATTATCTGATATTTCAAAAAAATAATTGAATTATGGCGAAAGGTAGTGGGAGAACAAACTGTAAGAATTGATATTATAATTAAAATATCTATTTTTTAGGGTCAAAAGACAACGAATGAGATGCCTTTGACGTAAGCGAAAGCTGATGCCAAAGTAAATTGGGTGTTAAACTCGATCGGTAAAGGGCAATTAACACCAATTCATTGCATGAACATGGCTCATCGAGGATCAATGTCCCCTTTGTTACTAGGAAAGATGCCTCTTCACATTTCTATTGAACGAAATAGAGACATAGAATTCATTTTACTTAGCAGGTAAATATTTGTTTACGGAAATGCACATAGAGGATGGGTTTTTAGACTCATGCAATATTATGCATTCGGGGTTACCCAATGTATATAAGTTGTGGACGTTTATGCACCCTCAATACTCATACCAATTGAGTCAAAAAGTGAGCGAATCCATACAAAACTTGCGTGATTCTGGTGAGAACTGCAGTGCGTGGATTGCAGGGTGTACAACACCAATGCACCATAAAAATATTGCATTGACTCCGGTATACCTCGCATCTTAAGGACTGCCGTATGAGACAGTTGTTCAACCCCCTGGCTGTCTTATATATCTGCGCAACTACGTTTACCACTAAGTAATTAATACCGGCGTGAACTTATGTGAGGCAGTGAATGTTGGGAATCCAATTTGGCAGTCATCTGCGCATAAGTTTGTGACCTGTATTTGCCCAGGTACGGCAGTTTCATGGGTCCCGGGTAATCCAGACATCTACGCAACAGTGCAAACTCATATTGATAAGAACTATCCCTGCCCTAAGCCTCAATGCGCATACACCGCCAAAAACAAATACTTTGCTTTATTGCATGCACGCCAGCACAACTAGGAAAGCTTTAATAAAGATAACAATATATGCTCCTTGTGCCATAAGTATTTTTCAACTACATCTACATTAATGAGGCACTTAAAAAAAATTCATAGGATGGATGAGAAACCGGTGGATGTTGCATGCGATCGTTGTAATATTTAAGTAACTGTTGAAAAATTATCTCGGCATCAGAAAACCTGTGTCCCAGGAGGAGAAGATGTCTTCTGCGATTGGTGTGGCGAGAAATACAAGCGTCATGGCTTAGCAACACATAAAAGGGGATGTTCATCGAAACAAAGGAAAATTTAATTGTTTCTTAGAACAAAAATGTTTGAATTTGATAAATTGATTATTATTATTATAACATTTGTAAATATATAATAATGCCTCCTTTATCTGTCAAATAGTGTATATAAATTGAATTCTATAATTAATATTGAAATTTGTATTACATAGAGACGCTCCTTATTCATATACAACGCGCTGTTGCACCTAACTACTGAGTCCGAACTGGCCTGCGCGCCAGTTGCGTTGCATCAGCCACGATATACACTCGTGTCTACTGTACTAAGATTTTCTTCCGAATAAATCTTCTTTGTAAAACTCTGTCTCCGTTTTCTCGCGCACCCAACTGCTGCTCAAATAACTTCGACAGGTTATGGATCCAGGCTAGCTTCCACTGCGCGTTCTGGGTGTGCAGGTTCTCGTTTTTTTTTCTCCTTCTTCTACTACCGACAGAGGCATGAACCCCGAGAAGAGTCAGCAGGAGAAGAAGCTGGACGGAGTTCGCGAGCAGGAGCTTGTCGTCGACGAGGACGGTAAAGGAGGGAGGCAGGTCGAATCAGATGCATCCGGAGGTGAATCGGATGTTCTCCGCACGAGCGTCTCTCCGCAACCTAGCCGGGGCTCCGGGTCGCCACCGCAAGACGGCGAGAGCCGGCTTTCCGTTAACGATCGGATTTCTCCGTCTCAACAGACACAAGGTAGGTCTTTTGTTGTGCGCAAGCAGCCTCGTGCTCTTAGTGCGTTACCGCAGGTGCGCAAAGTAGGCGACCTTCAACCGTGGGTTTTTCGACTTCCCTCAAGTCATGATTCCGGATTTGCGTTTTCTTTATTGTTGTGCTCGCGTACACATCTACAGGGCAGTGTTTATATTCAAGTAGTCGGAATTGAAGTTTTTTTTGAAAATCATAAAGCCCAGATTAATAATTGAAGCGCATATCTTCTCTCTTTCTCTCTCGTCGTCAGTCTTTGTGTTGCATGAGACATTGAGGTGACATTGGGCGGCCACGTGGTCGATTCGTGGAATCGAGGAGAGGATGCGGGCGCGGGAGGGGTGACGACTTCTCTCGACGCGGGCGCGCGCATGTACGGTTGTTGTACATCGACATGTGTATGCGCGTCCGTTCGGTGCTAGGCGGAGCGGGTGTGCGTGGCTCGAGCGTTTACGCACGCTAGCTAGCGGCTGTTGCCTCGTTGCCGCGCACTGCTCGCCATCTTGCTTGCCGACCGTCTCTCTCTCTCTACAAGCTAGTCATGGCGCGCGCACGCGCGTGTTAATGCGGCACGTGTGTGTGCTATATAAATGCCCTCTCTCTCCTTAACATTACAGATTACGATGCTCTGAGAGCATTTATGACCTATGCAGATGAAAATCTGGGTATCATCTCAGCGCACAGAGACGAGGTAGTCAGGATGACTGAAGACAAGGGATACATTGTACTCACGACCGAGACCGGCGCAGTATACCGTTTGGGTATGTATAAGGATGCGCGTATCTCGAAGAGTACTTTGTAACGATCGATCGAATCCAAATGTATTTCATTTCTTGATTTTAATTTTGACTTCCGATTCATGATGATTATGTAAGTTAAATTTGGTCCGAAATTAACTTTTGCATGCTGATTTAAATATATCTCACAGACTCTTTGATCCTGTGTATGTATATATATATGTATATATATGCATATATGTCTTGATTAAAGAGATCGTACAGGGAAAATCGATACTCTAGTACTGCTGTGCGTGCATGAGATCCATTTCTCTCTCTGCTCTGTCCTGGGGCCTTGTGTTCGGTCGGTTGGGGCGGAGTGTTCTCTGTTGGGTACGGGCTAATCCGAGTAAATTTCCTTTAAAGGAGAAAAGTCTGGTATGGACAGGGAACAGTACAATTTGATCTCGGGCATTATCGGAGCTGCAAAAGGAAAAATTCCGCTTGATTTTTCTAAAGTCGCCGGATCGGCTTCGCTGCTAGATGAAGCTCAGATCTCTCCCAGGAAAACTGATTTACGGATGAGTACCTCAAACAGACTCCTGAATAATACAGAGAATGTCGGACCCAGAGTAGAGACAATGTCGCTTAGTCAGAGGCTGATGGGCAATAAGCCCCGCATTATTAGCACTCAGACCATCAAAGCAGACATCAAAGCTTCATCTACACCGATAAGACCCGATCCTAAACTCCGGCCTTTAAATGTACTTACAGAGTCACCGAGTGCACAGACTTCCTTGGAGTCCAAGATCGACGATCTTCTTAAGGCCATTCAGCTACAACAGTTCGAAAATCAACGAATCCAGGAAATCACAGAAAAGATTGCCGGAATGAACCGTGAAACTATTGCTAATATTGAAAAGCTGAATCGTAAGAGCCAAAATCGATTCTTGGAGTTTCTCACGAAGCTTGAAGAGAAAATCGAAACAATGGACAACGCAATATATGACAATGATTGTCGCCACCATGACTTCCTTGAGCAAATCACTGGCACTCATGAAACTTTGGAAGATCTGCTCCAGGATATACGTTTTGAAATGACAAGTGAACGATTGGATTTGACTCGACAGGCAAATCGCCCACAAGTAAAACAGAATACTGACTTATTAATTAAAAATAGTCCGATTACTGCCTTGAATTCGAAAACCGATTTACCAAATAAAAACGGACCGAGTAAAACTACAATTAATAAAACCGATTCATCGTACACAAATCCGAATGATGCTTTAAACTCCAAAGCTAATTCTGTCTTGATAAACAATGTTTCCAATCCGAGTCCCTCGACACCTTTCGGAGAAAAACCACCTGATGAGAATGTTCGTAAAATTATTCAGGAAGAGGTGCTTAAGTTAAATAGGAGCGCCGCAACACACACCACCGAGGGACGGGATAACAGTGGAGTAAAACGCGATTACAAACTGAATTTAAAAACGAGATTCGATCATTTTGAGAACTATTTTCGATCCGAACTTCGTGCAAAACATCTGATTTACGTCATAGATTCTTCTTTTAAACCATCTTCTGAACACGATGAAGAAACGAAAGCGGAACATAAGTTTTTAGTTCGCGACATTATGATAAATCGAATTGACGAAAACTACCACAATAAAACTCTGCACATCGAGGATCCGATCGAACTTCTGAATAAATTGCGCGAGATTAAGAAGTGTGAAGCGAACCTTACTTCAGCACAGATTAGACGTAAATTAAATAATATTCGGTATAATCCAAAAGCAGAGTCGGCTTCGCAATTTTGGGATAAGTTTGAGGATCTTGTTCGCTCGTATAATACTCTGCTTCCCGGAAGAAGCCTGAATGAGGACGAAAAACGCGACATGTTCTTTGAGGCTATAGTTCCTGCTGAGCCAAATCTGCGTCAAGCCGATTTTATTGAGCGGGGGCATAGCAACGACGGCACCGGTTTTTCATACGACAGGCTGAAATCGTATTTACTCGAACAGGAAGCTTATCGTGCCGGAACGTCGGAAGGTCAGGCTGCGGGCGCCCATCATGCTGCGCGTACCGGCCCCTTTGACCTCTCACAGGTCAGATGCCACGGCTGCCGCCGTCTCGGCCACCTGAAGCCTGACTGCCCCACGCCAGGAGTGATAAATTGCATCAACTGCAACCAAAATGGTCACATTGCTGCAAATTGTCCAAGGCGTCCGCGTGGCGACCAGAAAAAGGGTTCGGACTGTGGCCCAAATAGGTATGGTAATTCAAAAACGCATGATAACTCCCGGAGTAATAATAGTAATAAGAGAAAAACGGAAAATACTAACAAATCGGATGATTCTAAGAAGCGCAAAACTGAAGATAACAAAAATCGAGGATCATCTGACTCTAAAGAAAATAAAAGAGGATCTTCTAATAAGAACTCGAACCGAGACAAAAATAAGAAAAAGTCAGGTAAGACACTTCCTGATTATAGCACTGCTCTCTCCGTCCCTGTTCTAAACTCGTCTGACCGTGTTCTGAATACAGAGATTAAAAATTCTAAATTGAGATTTATTGCTGATTCAGGTGCTACTCAACACTTGACAAACTCTTCGATTCACTTTAGAACCTTCGAGAAAAAGAATGTTGGGCTGATTAAATGTGCAAATAGTGACTCGAGGGCGGACTTGGAGACGGAGGGAGTAGGCAATATACGCGGACTTAATCGAAATAATATAATCGAATTAGACGGAGTAATCTGCTTAAAAGACTTAGTCAGTAACCTTCTCTCTCTAAGAAAATTCGTGGACTCCGGTTTGTCCATTTATCTTGACAATAAACGAATAGATATTTTTAATCCGAGGTCAAATGAGTCATTTATCACAGACGTTTATAAGTGCCCATATTGGCTGATAGATTTTAACATCAAAAACAATACTGATTTTATGAATAAACAAATCCTGACATGTCTGGCTGAAGACGTAACAGAACCCCGATACATGACTCGTAGGGCCGTCACTCAGATGAAAAATAACTTAGAAAATAGAAATAGCGAAAAAGACAAAGAAATTTCGGAGACAATTCAGATAGAGTGTTCGAACGACAGAGTAAGTAATTCCGAAACTGATGTAAAAAAGATTGAACGGACTGATAAAACTAATCTGAATAATGAAATAGAAATCAGAAACTTTGAATCCACAGTGTGTGATCGAAAAATCAGTGAGATAGATGAACAAACTATAGACATTTCTGAGGAACTGGTAAAAGTGAATAAAATACCCGGACATAGCATTGAGATTTTTAAGAAAAATGGCTATGCACTGCTTTGGCATGCGCGCCTTGGACACGCTTCAATACAGTATCTTAAAGCTTTTCAAAAACGTTTTCCGGAAAATCAGAAGTTACAAGAGGCCAAATTTGATGATGAGATTCTTGATTGCGAGGTTTGCAAGATATCTAAAATCACTAAGTTGCCCTTTAACTCAGTCAGGACTCGGGCTACAAAACAGTTACAAATCGTACACTCAGACACAATGGGACCCATCAGCCCCTCTTCTTACCCGAAGAGATACAGATTTATATCTGTATTTATTGACGATTTCTCGAGATTGGCTATGGCTTATCCCATGACTGCAAAAAGTGATACCGGACTCTGTCTGGAAAACTTTGTTAAGTCTGCACGGAATATCCTGGGTTTCGATGCGAAGGTATGCTACCTGCGTTCGGACCAAGGAACTGAGTTTACTGGAGGATACACTCGAGAAGTTTTGGATAGATTGGGAACCGAATTACAACTGGCCAGTCCGGATACACCTGAACACAACGGAGGAGCAGAAAGATTCAATCGGACTGTACAGAAAAAGACGAGGTCCCTCATGTTTGACTCTGGCCTACCAGAAAATACATGGGACCTTGCCCTCGGAGCAGCCGTCTACGGGTACAATCGGACTCCACATCGTTCAAATAATATGATTTCTCCGCTGGAAAAATTCGCTCCAGATTACAGCTTTGACGTTGAACAGATTAAACGCTTTGGGTGCCTTGCTTATATGAAAATCCAGAGGAACACAGGACCCAAGTTTGGCAGCGTTGGACTAAGAGGCGTTCTTGTTGGTTACACAAGAACTGGCTACATCTTGCTGAGACCCGAGAACGGGAAATATTATGAAACTCGAGACGTTCGTTTCAACGAAAAATTTGTATATGGTGACGTCTTCCGCAAGGAAAGTATCCTACATTGGGAAAACGTGAGCCAACCCATAGACAAATCCAGGTGGTTTAAGGAGTTTGATGCCGGAGTGAAATCTGTAGAACAAAATCAGCAACCGAAAATCAAGGAAACGGAGGGAGCAAAGCGAAAGAGAGGACGACCGAGAAAGATTAAAACAACAGAAATCCCAGAAATACTTATAACAGATTCCAGTTTTGCCGAACTCCAACTTGATTCTGAAATAAAACAGAGTATTAAATTCAATCTGAATTCTGATTTTATGGATTCCGAGGACCAGATTATTCAAGCCCTGATGATACAACTGAATCAAAATTTCAATGAAAGTCAAGAGACCACTGACATTAACTCACAGAATGACGAGACTTATCATGCCTTGTTGGCTCAGATAAATCAAGATCCAGCATCCTACAAAGAAGCCATAAATTCTGCTGAAAGCAAACTCTGGAAAGAGGCCATTAATGATGAGCTAGATTCCATGAAAAGAAACCATGTGTGGGAAGTGGTAAAGCGACCCTCTAAATCTTCAAATCAGAGTAAACCTAACATAATAGACTCAAAATGGGTCTTAAAACGGAAACAAAATCAAAACGGACAGATTAAAAATAAAGCTCGACTAGTTATTAGAGGCTTTAAAGACAGCAACAAATACGATCTTCGAGAGACGTATGCTCCCGTATCAAAGTTGCCTCTGGTACGAGCTGTGCTTGCAATGATTAATAAACATGACCTTGAGACTTGCCAGCTAGATGTCAAGACTGCTTTTCTCAACGGGACCATTGACGAAGAAATTTACATGGAGATCCCAGAAGGAGTTGATTGCTCACCGAATGACAGAGTAAATAAAGTCTGCAAACTGCGACGATCGCTGTACGGCCTCAAAATCAGTCCAAAACGATGGAATGAGCGATTCACCGAAGTGGTGCTCAAGATTGGACTGACTGCTCATCTCTCAGAGCCGTGTTTGTTTACGTGGAGACAGAGGAAGCATTTTCTTATTTTGCTGCTTTACGTGGATGACATGATTTTGGCCAGCAACGAGTCGTCAAAACTCAAAGAGGTTAAGACTAAATTACAATCAGAATTCGAAATGAGCGACCTTGGAGAGGTTTGGAACTTCCTAGGGATAACTATCAAGAGAAATCGGATTGAAAAGGTTATGATTCTCATGCAGCCAGACTACACGGATAAAATTATAAACAGATTCGGATTCGGTTCTGCACACATTCAACGATCTCCAATGATCACGAGCCAAGTTACTATACGACAGCGCAAAGCTCGAGAAGAATTTGGAAATCAGGATGATTTAGCTAAAACACAAACAAAACTGAATGTGCCCTATCGTGAAGCTGTTGGTAGCTTGCTCTACCTCGCCAACACTACACGTCGAGACATCACGTATGCTGTGAATGTGCTCAGTCGACACCAAGTAAATCCTACGGAAGATGACTGGAACATGGTCAAGAGAGTATTCAGATACTTGGCTGGCACAAGAAATCATGGACTGATTTACAGAAGTGAGTCGGACGGATTGGAGGCATATTCAGACGCCAGCTTTGCCGACTGTAAACACTCTATCACTACAAGTGGTTACGTCATTAGGTTGTTTGGAGACTCAATTGCCTGGAAGACACATAAGCAGAGCTACGTAGCACTCTCGACCTGTCAGGCTGAGTACGTGTCCATGAGCGAAGCTTCTCAGGAACTTGTAGCACTGCACAACTCGCTGGCTCTGATTCTGAATGAGTCACTGACTCCGATGAAACTATTATGTGACAACCAAGCAGCTATCTCTGCGGCTAAGACTGGTGGGAGCGGAAGGCTTCGACACATGACGGAAGTCAGAGAACATTATGTGAGAGAATGCCTGAATCGATCTCTTATCGAAATCTCGTGGATCAGTACTAAGCAACAGATTGCGGATATTTTCACGAAACCTCTGTCTTTCGAACATCACCATAGATTAACTGACTTACTGCTGAATAGAACTTAGATTATTGCTGAACCAATTGAATTTGCAACTGTACTAATGTATTTGTTTATTTTCTTTGTTTGTACAGGCAAGTAGATGATCCAGACTCTCTCAGCTAAAGCAGAAAAGAAGCTCAGATCACAAGATTCAAGCCCTAGATTAAGATTTGTGTTTACACGTTAATGTGATTCCTTGTTTTATTATTGATTCTGGTCATTGATGCCGTTTTTTTTTTTCTTGACGTTGATTGTGAACTATTATTTTGATTAGTAAAACAAAACTGATTTAATGATTATAAAATAAGATTTTGCATAACTCCGAGTTTAACATTTTGAGTTAATTTTTCCTGATTTAATTATAAAGTTGAGTAGTTGATTAAACTTGTAAAGATATTGATTGATATTTTATTTAATCTGGCGGACGTCTCTATGGGAGGGAGTATTGAAATTTGTATTACATAGAGACGCTCCTTATTCATATATATATATAAGTAACCGAATACAACAGCGCCAACGCGCTGTTGCACCTAACTACTGAGTCCGAACTGGCCTGCGCGCCAGTTGCGTTGCATCAGCCACGATATACACTCGTGTCTACTGTACTAAGATTTTCTTCCGAATAAATCTTCTTTGTAAAACTCTGTCTCCGTTTTCTCGCGCACCCAACTGCTGCTCAAATAACTTCGACAATTAATTTAAATGAAAATAATCTGCGCAAAAAAAACTAAATACAACTATTTGTCTACGAATAAAAATAAAATCTTATAAATCTGCCAGTAAAACAAAATGCCGTATATACAATTTTTTTAATCTTATTAGCTATCAAATGATTTTAATTAATACAACATGCCGTTAACATAATTTTTTTTTTATACCTATCAAAATAAGTAAATTCACTTTTTAAATACTTAATATTAAAATTTTCTGCCTATAGAATGCTCTGCCAGCAATAAAATCCACTTAAAATAATTGCATATTGGATAATATTAATTAAAAAAATTCACCATTGTAACAATTTGGTGGCAGAACAATCTGCCTGTCGAATAATCTGCTTGTGGAAAAATACTCCTATAAACAGTCAAAAGCACCTCCAAGTTCTATTAATTAATCAAAAACTTATCTAAGTGCTACTTGACCATCAATAACTATACCTAGTGCGACTTCACAATATAAAACTCTACCAAGTGCTTCTCGACAATCGAAAACTTCTCCGTGCGCTTCTAAAAAGTCCAGAACTTCTTCTAGTGCTTCTTAATGACCAAAATATTCTCTTAGCGCTTCCTGACAGTTAGAAATTTTTCTGAGCACTTCTAAAAAATTAAATACTCCTCTGATCGTTTCTCAACGATCAAGGAGTCCTTTGATCGCTTCTCGCCTTCAATCGCTTCTCGACTATCAATAACTCCTCAGAATGCTTCTTGACGATCAAGAACTACTGCTAGTGCTTCTCAACGATCAAAAACTCCTACGTGCTCTTCAATATGATTTAAGACTACTCAGAATGCTTTTTGACGATCAAAAACTCCTCTGAGTGGATCTCGATGATCAAGTACATTTCCTGATGAAAAACTCCTCTGAGTGCTTTTCGACGATTAAAAACAACTCCAAGTGCTCCTTACTTCTCAATAATCGAGAACTTCTCTAAGTGCCTCTCGATAATCGAAAACTTCTCCGAGGGCTTCGTGATGATCCAGAACTACTCCAAGCACTTCTCACTTATCTACAAGCGAAAACTTTTCCGAGTGCTTCTCAATAATCAAAAACTCCTCCAAGTGCTTATCAACGATCAAAAACTCCTTTAAGTGCTTTTCGACGAAGGAAAACTTATCCATGGTACTCTATACAATAAGAAATATCTAAGAGTGCTTTTCGACGGTTAAAAACTCTTCCGAAAGGCTCTCGAGAATCGAAAACTCCAAGTGCATCCTGTGATGGCCAACTTCTCCGAGTGCTTTGCAACGATCAAAAACTACTTCAAGTGCTCCTTACTTCTCAATACTCGTGAACTCATCCAAGTGCATCTCAAAGACCGAAGACTCTTTCGAGTGCTTTGCGACGATCGAGAACTACTCCAAACACTCCTCATTTATCGACAATCGAGAACTCTTCCGAGTGCTTCTTAATGATCAAAAACTTGGACGATCGAGAACTCAACCGAGTGCATCTCAAAGACCGAAGACTCTTTCGAGTGCTTTGCGACGATTGAGAACTACTCCAAACACTCCTCATTTATCGACAATCGAGAACTCTTCCGAGTGCTTCTCAATGATCAAAAACTTGGACGATCGAGAACTCAACCGAGTGCTTTGTGACGATCGAAAACTCCTCCGAGTGCTTTGTGACGATCGAGAACTACTCTAAGTGCTCCTTACTTCTGGACGGTCGAGAACTCCTCCGAGTGCTTTGCGACGATTAAGTATTACTCCAAGTGTTCTTTTTTTCTCGACCATTGAAAACACCTTTAAGTCCATCTCAAAGATCGAAAACTCCTTCGAGTGCTTTGCAACGATCGAGAACTACTCCAAGCGCCCCTTACTTATTAACAATCGAGAACTCTTCCGAGTGGTTCTTAATAATCGAAAACATCCCGAGTGCTTCTTACGATCAAGAACTCTTTCAAGTGTTTCTCGACGGTCCAAAACTCCTTCGTACTCTTCTATACAATTGAAAATTTTTCAGAGTGCTTTTCAACGATCAAAAACCCCCTCAAATTGAGTTTCGACAATGAAGAACTCCTTCGAGTGCATCACGCGATTGACAACTCTTCCGAGTGCTTTGTGACGATCAAGAACTACTTGAAGTGCTTCTCACTTCTCGACGAACGAGAACTCCTCTGAAGGCTTTGTGACGATCGAGAACTACTCCAAGCACTCCTTCCTTATCGACAATCGAAAACTCTTCAAAGTTCATTTTAATGATCGAAAACTCCTATGAGTGCTTCTTAACGATCAAAAACTCCTCTAAGTGCTCTCGACGATAAAAAACTACCCCATGCTCTTCTTTTTAATAAAAAATCTCTCAGAGTGCTTCTCTACGATCAAAAACTCCTCCAAATGATTCTCGATGATCGAAAACATCAAGTGCATCTCGTGATGAAAAACTCTTCCGATTGTTTTGCGACAATCGAGAACTACTTTCAAGTGCTTCTGACTTCTTGACAATCGAGAACTCTTTCAAGTGCTTCTCAATGATCAAGAACTCTTTCAATCCTTTCCCGGCAACCAAGAACTTTTTTAATTGCTTCTCTACGATCAAAAACTTTTCAGAGTCTTTTTTGATAATCAAGAAATACTCTGTGCGCTTATCGACGATCAAGAATTCCTTCATGTGCTTATTAACGATCGAAAACTTCTATAATTGCTTCTTGACGACCAAGAACTTTTTCAATCGCTTCTCAACGATCAAAAACTCCTCAGAGGGCTTCTCTACGATCGGTAACTCCTTCATGCTCTCCTCAGAGTCCTTTCCGACTATCAAGAACTACTCTGTGCGCTTATCGACGTCCTAGAACTCCTTCAAGGCCTTCTAGACGACCAAGAACTTTTTAACTTCTTTTCGACTATCAAGAACTTTTTAAAGTCTTTTTCGACGGTTGAAAACTTCTCTAATCGCTTCTCATCGATCAAAAACTCCTCAGAGGGCTTCTCATTAATCGGAAACTCCTCCATGCTCTTCTATATGATTAAAAATATCCAACAGAGCTTTTCGACATTAAAAAAATATTTTGAGTTGTTCTTGACGATTGATAACTCTGAGTGCATCTAGTGACGGAAAACTCTTACTGGTGCTTTGTTTTGATTGAAACTTACTCCAAGTTCTTATCACTTCTTGACGATCGAGAACTCCTACAAGTGCATCTCGAAGATCAAAAACTCCTCTGAGTGCTTTGCGACGATCAAGGACTACTCCAAGTGCTCCTTTTTTCTCGACCATTGAAAACTCCTCCAAGTCCATCTCAAAGATCGAAGACTCTTTCAAGTGCTTTGCAACGATCGAGAACTACTCCAAGTGCTCCTTTTTTCTAGACTATTAAAAACTCCTTTAAGTCCATCTCAAAGATCAAAGACTCTTTCGAGTGCTTTGTGACGATCGAAAACTCCTCCAAGTGTTTTGCGACGATTAAGAACTACTCCAAGCACTCCTCACTTCTCGACAATCAAAAACTCTTTCGAGTGCTTCTCAGTAATTGAGAACTCCTCCGAGTGCTTATCAACAATCAAGAACTCCTCCAAGTGCTTCTCGACAATCGAAAACTCCTCCGTGCTCTTCTATACGATTAAAAATTTCTCAGAGTGCTTTCCGACAATCAAAAACTCCTCCAAGTGGATCTCAATAATCAAGTACATATTCTGATAAAAAACTACTCCAAGTGCTTTTCGACGATTAAAAACAACTCCAAGTGCTCCTTACTTCTCAATAATCGAGAACTCTTCTAAGTGCCTCTCGATGATCGAAAACTTCCCCGAGAGCTTTGTGATGATCAAGAACTACTCCAAGCATTCCTTTCTTATTGACAAGTGAAAACTTTTCAGAGTGCTTCTCAATAATCAAAAACTCCTCCAAGTGCTTATCAACGATCAAGAACTCCTTTAAGTGCTTTTCGACGAAGAAAAACTTATCCATTTTCTTCTATATAATAAAAAATATCTAATAGTGCTCTTCGACGATCAAAAACTCTTCCAAATGGTTTTCGAGAATCGAGAACTCCAAGTGCATCTCGAAGATCAAAAACTCCTCCAAGTGCTTTGCGACGATCAAAGACTACTCCAAGTGCTCCTTTTTTCTAGACCATTGAAAACTCCTTCAAGTCCATCTCAAAGATCAGAGACTCTTTCGAGTGCTTTGTGACGATTGAAAACTCCTCCAAGTGCTTTGTGACGATCGAGAACTACTCTAAGTGCTTCTTACTTTTGGATGATAGAGAACTTCTCCAAGTGTTTTGCGACAATCGAGAACTACTTAAAGTGCTCCTGACTTCTCGACAATCGAAAACTCTTCCAAGTGCTTCTTAATGATCAAGAACTTGTCCAAGCGTTTCTCGACGACCAAGAACTTCTTAAATTGCTTCTCGACGATCAAGAACTTTTTAGAGTCTTTTTTGATGATTAAGAACTACTTTATGCGCTTATCGATGATCAAGAATTTCTTCATGTGCTTTTCGACGATCGAAAACTTCTCTAATCGCTTATCAATGATCAAAAATTCCTCAGAGGGCTTCTCTACGATCGGAAACTCCTTCATGCTCTTCTATACGTTAAAAAACTTCTCAGAGAGCTTTCCGACAATCAAGAACTACTCCGTTCGCTTATCGACTACCTAGAACTCCTTCAAGTGCTTCTCAATGACCAAGAACTTTTCCAAGTTCATTTTGACGATTGAAAACTTCTCTGGCTTTCTTTTAAGGATTGAAAACTTTAACAAGCATTTATTGACGATTGAGAACTCTGATTCCTTTTCGACGATTAAGTACTCCTCCTAGTGCATTTTGACGATTATAAACTCCTTCGAGTACTTTTAAATAATATTGAACTCCTCTTAGTGATTCTAGACGATGAAAAACTCTTCTACACGCTTTTTGACGTTTGAGAACTCCGTGGAGCGCTTTTTGACGAATAATAACTCCTTTAAGTGCTTCTCGACGATCGAGTACTTCTCCAAGTGATTCTCGGGAATCGAAAACTTTTTCAAGTTAGTTCTAACGCTAGAACATACTTTTGAGTACTTTTTAACATTGAAGAGCCTTTCCAAGCGCTTTTCAACAGTATAAAACTCCTCCAGAGTACTTCGAGTACTTCTTGGTGATCAAAAATTTCTCTGAGAGTTTTTAGACAAATAAAACTCCTCCCAAAGCTTTTCGATGGTATAGAACTTCTCCGATTGCTTCTTGATAATTAAGAACTCCTCCGAGTGTTCTTAGACATTTAAAAACTATTCTAAGTGCTTTATGACGATGGACAGCTATATGGACCGCGTTTTAATGACAAAGCATATTTTTAAGTGCCTTCGACGACGTATCAAGAGCTTTTTCTAATCTTTCCAACGAACGAGAGCTTACCAAAGTATTTTTTGACAATCGAGAAATTCTCTAAGTGACAATTCAACACGAATATACAGACATATTTTAAATATTTCGGATTTATCGATTATCATCTCTGATTATGACTTTTACAAAACAATTCTATAACACTAGCCTTTGTTATTACAGCATTATGACATATTTTTTATTATTTACTTTAACAAAACTTCTACGGGTTGGTAAAAGGGTTACATAGGTGTTTGTCTCTATGCACTGAGCCTTACATAAAGAGAAGGTGTCTTTCAAGCCACTTCTATAGTGCTAGGACGGGGAGAAGGTGACCTGCGTAGTGGTTCTTCTGGACCATGGATGGGATAAAGAGAGGGCAAATGTTTTCCTGCTACAAAAGATCTAGAAAGAGAAAAAGTTGGTTTTAGTGGTAATTAAGATTTGTGTATTGTATAAGAAGAAGGAGAGATGGGCACTACTGCATCAAGTTGCAAGCATGGAGATGGCATCCTTCAAGCCGTAGTGTTGGTACTAGGATGGGGAGGAGTCGATGTGTGCGCTTGTCCCTCTGTCCTGGGCTACGTCAGAAGACAAGGTGTCTTTCGAGATGCTGCTTCGGTGCTAGGACAAGGAGAAAGTGACCCGCGTTATTGTTCTTCTGCAACATGGATGGGATAACAAGAGGGCGGATGTTTGCCTGCTACAATAGATCGAGGAAGAGGAAAAGATGGTTTTAGTGATATTTAAACTTTGGATATTGTATGAGGTGAAGAAGAGATGGTCACCACTGCATCAAGTTGGAGGCATGGAGATGGTATCTTTTTAGCCGTGGCGTTGAAGCTGGGATGAGAAGAAGTAACCATGTGCGATTGCCCCTAATGTTCTAGGCCCCACAGGAGGAGAAGTCGTTTTTTAAGCCGTTGCTCGTATTATGGGATGAGAAGAAGGTGGCCTGTTTGCCTGTTCTTACGCATGGTGCTTGGGATGAGAAGGCGGCTGTTTAATTGCTGCTGTTACAATGTTGGGACGGAGTGAAGGCACCTGAAAATTATATCACTAAAAATCCGTACTTCAAGTTTAGATTGTGGCCTTTCTTGTGGGTGATATGGAACACAGTGTTATAAAATACCAAATACTTTGACATTCTAAGACAATATAGTTGACCAATTACTTAAGGTTATATTAATATAAATATCACATTTATAAGAAATCAACAATACTTTACATACTGTCCGCAGCAGACAATTAGATTATTTATTACTTACATGTCAAAACATCATATACAATGTGTCTGCATACAAAACGTACTATATATGCTTACTATCCTGCATCACCTGTCAATGTAACCTTGACTCAAATGCGCAAGTTAAATAATTATTTTCTTTAAATCTGTCCATTTTTGAAGTTTGCGGCCAGAACAACTTTTGTTCAGGATATCATTAACTACAACATACTTAAATTTTATCAAAATCGACTGAGAACTAAAAACATAAGGATTTGTGCGGGGTCCTTTACGGCGAGATCTTGCATTTCTTTCAGAAACCAGGCTTTCTGTTTTTTTTCTATAGGAAATGTATCGTGATTTAGCATCGTTAAATTTGCACGTTACGTAATATTCAACACTTAATGCTTCATTGTGTTGTATTGCTCGTCACTATCACGTAAAGGTTTTAATAAACACTTTAAGTCTGCGTATACTATAAATGGCACTTGATTTTTATTGTTATAATTTTTAAATTGCAAAATATTAGTACAACACTTTGACAAGCTTACTTTACATTCATTTACTTTAACGCACTCCACTGTGTATATTACAAGTTTTTCATTGGTTATGAAGTAATGTAGACAACGGTCACAAATGTATATTTTACGTTCATATTTAGTAAGAGAGCTTCTTACAAGCCAAAACAGATCTTCAACCCACACATAATGAGAATGGTATTCATCGTCATTTGTATGACTAACCCTGTCTTATAAGCTTTCTTCTGACTCAACATCTTCTTTTTCGTATGCCTCTTCTATAAGCCCATCATAATTAGCATGGTTAAGATCATAATTTATCGTTTCACTTTCTTATAGATCGTCTTCTACATCATCACTATTATTATTATTATCATCATCATCATCATCATTATCATCATCATCATCATCATCATCATCATCATCATCATCATCACCATCATCATCATTATCATCATTGTCATCATCATCATTATTATCATTATCATCATCTTTTTCTCCTTCTTCTACCTCTCTCATCATTTCAGAATAACTGAAATCATTATTTATCTTCATTGCTAAATTTTTTTTGTTTTTCATTTGTTTTTCTCTTATCATTTATTTTCGTATAGAGACTTTCTATAAGTAACAAATTCACATATTAAGGCTTTTATCAGCTGTTAAATGAAGTGAAAAAGTTTTAAAATGATTACTTCTCTTTTCTAAAATATATACATTAGCTGAAACACTATTTTTTTCTTAAACTTCGGTACTTGCTTAGGTTGCACTAGAAATGTCATCCCAGTGAAATCGTAATCGCATTGTAATGTTTTGTAGAATTCGAGACTCGACTCGCACTTTTACTTGAAGGATGTAGTGCTAACAAAACGGCCCATTTGAAACATTGGTGACCTGAATTTTTAACATTAACACAAAATTTTTTTTTAAATAAAACTGGGTATTTCTATGTAAGAAAAACCATTTATAGCCTGATATTCATTTATATTTAATACCAAATTTAAAATAGAGTGTAAAGTCCACCCGGAATCTCGTTATTGGAATTCATCAATGTCGGTAGCAATGGGTTTCTAAATATTATTTTCAAACCATTGATGTAAATTAGTTGTATGAAAAATACATTTTGATTGAGTGTTGAAGTACTTAACTTCAGTAGTTTCCAGATTATTTTTTAGTAAGACAAACTCTGTTGCTTAAACTGCGTTAACTTTTAAAGCATGCTGCTGATTTAGAATTTCTGGCACTATTGAAACAAACTCTATTTCCGCAGACGTCAGGAATTTTATTTCATCCAAGTGTTTGCTATTTACAATAATGACAGTTCTTATACAATTTTAAAACGCACTATCAAGTTACTTCCACACCACAGTAGTATAATCATCATCGATTGATGTATCAGCAAGACCATGTCCTTGAATTTCCGATTTTTTAAAAAATGTTTCCAAAAAAGTTGCTATAAGATACTTAATATTAAATAACTTTTGCTTAATGTGTGGTGACAATTTTGCAGATTGCAGATAGTTTTTAATGCTTTTAATTACTATCACACTATTATCAACTAAATCTTGAATATTTATTGTAGTTTCACCATTCAACAGTCGTTGATAATCTACTCGCACTATTTTACAAAAAACCACAAAATTTTTCGCACAGTCGGCATTAGCAGAATTATCAAAAAGTTGCACCATGATGCTGACACTGATTGTTATATCGTCCTCAAATGACTCTTACGGTTCTTTGACACACGTCTCATACCATCTATTTACGTGGATAAAAGCGCTACCCAGTGGTGGCAAAAAAAAAAAAAACCGTAGTACACGAAGAGTGTATAAGAAAAGATTTTATGTAAGTATTGATGTCAGTTGGCTGTTCGTTGTACTTGCTTAAAGATGTCTGAATACGTGATTGATGTTCAAAGCTTTGAGACTAAATTTAACGAACTCATTTTTAAGGAGGTAGCAATGATACCTTTAGAGAAAGAAGATTCTACACCAAAAGTACTTCTTTTCAAGCCCCCCCACCTCTTGGATCAGCTAAAGTCTGAAAATAAACGTGAAAATCGTTGGTTAAAATGTAATTACCACAGTCTCCTTTGGGACTCTGGAGAAGTGGCCTATGAAGATCTAATCGTCACTTTTCAGTCTATTATTAGAGGATATGACGTTATTTCTTTTAAAGGACTTGAAAAAACGAAATGGCTTCGTCAAGTGCTCCTTAATAGATATAAGACTAATAAAATCCAATGCATAATAAATAAAAAAAGATGAATAAAAAGTAAAGGATTATTTTTCTATTCTATGTTCATTCAAAACTTTGAAGAGTGTTTGTCATTGAAACAATTTAACATGCCTCTCGTGACATGTACAAATCATACATTTAAATCAGCTTGTTGTGCTGTAAAGAATGATACAGCTATAAAAAAAAGTATATTAGAAAAAGAGTAACACTTTACAAATAAACTATCCTCGACATATAATTTATTTGAAGCAATTTGTAGAAATAAAAAATAAAAAAAATTAATACAAATTATTTTACACAATCTTCACTCTTGTATTTTCGAGTGTTCCATCGATTTAACAAGAAATATTTTTTTATAATAAGAGTACTGCTGCAGCAGCATTACCGTAAGCACAAAATAGTAAAAGCGTCATAAGAAGAAAAAGTGTAAAGAATATGAGCGGTCACGTTGAGCTATTGAGACCCTCAGAACTAGTGCGCACCAATATTTATAACCTTATAAAAACATTTCTGTTATGGAGAAACAGTCAACATCTCCTTGTGAATGACACATTGAACTAATATACATAATATTATATAGGCATCTACACTTTATTACCACATTAAGGCTAAGGTTGTAGAGGTAAAAGCGTTGTATATGGGACAGAGCATAGTTATCATTTTTTTTAGACCAAGAAAGTCTTTCAAAGGACCACTAGTTGTCTCCTGACTTTCCTACAGTGCAAATGCACATTTTTTATCTAACAACTCAAAGTATTTCTAAAATAGTGTGATATTTTAAATTAAAAATTGGTAAAATAAGTGATGATAAAAAATTACTCTCTTTACTACCAATAAAAAAAAAAAAGAGTTTTTGTTACTGATTTTGGGATAAAATATGAACCAGAAAAAGTGGTTTAAGTGAAACCAGACAAATATCCACCCATATCTCTCTTATTAAAAAAAAAAAAACTACAATAAATGGTAGTGATTCCGAAAACTTTCCTGGTGAAATACAAAAAAAGAAATTGAAAGAGTAAAAAGTGATAGTGATTGTGATTCCAATATTGACAGTAAGTGACACAAGTGATAGTAAGAGTGGTAGTCCACTCTCTGTAGTGGATGAGCGAGAAAATGATAGAACTGTATTACTGCCTGAAGAGGAAGAAGAAAAAGGCTTTTTAGGATTTAAAAAAAAAACTTAAGAGTGCGATGCGTGTTATTCAAGGAAAAAAATTATTGGTTATAAGAAGAAAAAAGTGACACGATCTGATAAGTGTAAGAATATATAAAAAACTGTGTGATAGGAAGCACAAGAACGCTACATTAAAGTGGCGATTTTATCACGGGTTGAATGGCTTTATTTGTTATAAGTGTTTGTCTATTATTTTTTAATAATAAGTATAAATGGCTTATGATATAACATTAGTAATACCTAATTAATAAAAAAAATTTAGCATATATTATAAGATACATTAGTTTTTTATACATATGTATAGTTATAATGTAAGAGAGTTATCAGATGTAACTAAAAAAATTTTCTGCAAATTCCATACTTAATATATTTGTATATTACTTGACACAAAACGTATTTATTGATGTTAATTTTTTTAATCCTCATCCGCTTTGAGCAGCTGTATCTAGCTGCTTCATGTAAGACGCTGACGTCTAAGCACGATAAGCCATCCCAAGGAGCGCGTGTGCAGCCATAATATAACGACATGAGCTTGGTGTACATTTTCATGCATGCGTGTAGTGGTCAAAGGGGGGGCATCGATAAGCTCATGCAATAGAATGGCTGATCCAACACACCATTACACATACACATACGTCATACAGGGGCCTTCTCACAAGTGTCCGTCCGCCACCCATTACTCGGAGCGGCGTCAGCTCAGAGCCACCCACTTGAAGGGGGGCGCCCCATACCCTCACACTACAGCTCCCCCCCTGCCACCCTAGGGGGGGGGTGAGCCAGAACCCTTTTAGTATACCAACTTGAAGGAATTCTGCTTTTCCGGTTAACATCAATGACCCAATGATGTTTTACCAGAAATTAACTGATCCAAACTATGCAAAAGCGTTAGAGGGAACTATGCAAAAATTGAGTACATTTTTATTGCTGATAAAGATGGTAAAAAGCATAAAGCTTTTTATGATTCTTATTTAATTAAGGAATTCATATCTGTTAAATGCATAAGTCTTGATGGGACATTTAAATGTTGCCCATAATTGGTTGAAGAAAAAAACATGCACCTTCTTTCATGTTTTTGTTGTATATTAAATCTTATGTGAGGCGTTTTTCATCAAATTTTAGAGTAATATACGGAAATGATTCATGATTTCCAGTTAATTACTCATTTATATTGTCAACTTAACCTTAGTTTCTTAGAAGAACAGACTACACATCAAACAGTAGAATCTATATCACTGACTATAACATGGGATATAATTGTGTTTAGTCATTTGTCAGTTCATTTGTCATTACAACACAAGTATAGAAATGACAGTACATATACCAGTTAAAAGCATATTGTTAATTATAAGAATTTCATCATTCTGTGTATATACTGATTAAGGAAGGTGTTGGTTCACCACCGAAAAAGCAATTGGACTACGTACTGTGCAGTCCAGTTTCGAGATTAGAAAAAACACATACAGTTTTTTTTCGACCTCATCAGCTATACTCTTGTAATGGAAGCATGCAAATGGTAATATATAAATAAGTCACGTTATCAGATATAAAACCGATCCCTTTAAAAAAAGTCTCCAAAAAATTGAAAAACGCACCTCAATAACACATACTTGGAAATTGACAATTTATACAATATTTATGAGAAGTTGATTTGTACATTTTTTACAGCATTTCATATTCATGTATTTTATAATGACATTTAAGACCACTAATGCATACGCTTCAGTCATCAACTGCATCCGAACTTAATTGACATTACCGCAGTATGATTTGTTTACACTGATTTTGGAAAAGCGATAGTGAATACTGTAGAAAGCTTGTTTACTAACGCTCACCTTGTTGGCTGCAACGCACATCATAATCCAGTTACTGTATTTTTATACAGTTTTACTTCGAAATTACAAAATAATGTACATCGTAAGCATTAGTTAGTGAGTTTTTTTTCCATCATGGTAATAATTGTAAGTTGCTGCATCTGATTACAAAAAAAAATAAGTACTTTAATTATTTATATATGTTTAAAAGTGTAGTAGAAAAAGCTGGTAAAAGGTTTATTTTACTTTTTTGGAAAATCAAAATAAAATAGCTTTTATTATAGTTTGAAAGTAAGCGTGCGAAACGCATAGAAAGTGGGCAACCCCTTTTATACTGTAATAATTATTACTATACTACTAATAATTATGGCTATATTGACAAAATGGTTTTTGTAATGCTTATTTTTACAGTAATATTTCGGTTAGTATAAAAAACTCCAATAGCCGGGGGAAAATCAAATCCTTGAAAAGGCAGCTCATTACCATTAAAATCAAATGGAACTTTCTTGCATACAGTGCAGAAGAATCGCTCTACTGTGTTAAGGCAACAATATAAAAATATAGAAAATCATGAACTCAAACTTTAAATCGTTTTTATTATAATTATTATTTTTTTTTTTTTTTTTGTTTGATGGAGCGGGGAGGGGAAAATCTTCATAGACACCCCAGCTAATCCGGTGGTAGTGTCGGATTCAGCCGGTGTGCCTACCGACTAAAAACTAACCTTCCCGCATGGGACAGGTCCGTAAGGACCACTCTCCTAGAAGACAAAAGGGCATAGGAGAAGAAAAAAGAAGGAAAATAACGGAGAATTTCGGAGGCCAACTTGCTCTCGAAGAGATAAGAGGAGGGGGCACTTACGCATCTTGGCGAAGCTTGAATCTTGGCTTGCGCCGGAATAGAGTTGAAGAAGCTTGGATTTCGTGTTATTGTATGTGTGTGTGTAGATATGTGAGTCCACTGGGTATTGTGTAATTGGAAGCGTACTTGTGATTAGTGTAAATGTTGTATAGGGTTAAGGCCGTAGAGGATACGGCGGATAGATGGGTGCTCCTGAGGGGAGCGTATGAGTTGAAGTCGCGTTCGTTTCGTCGAGATCATGGAGATGGAGATAATGCATCCGATGGAAGCAGGGGGGATTGAAGACCTAGAGTATATTGAGGGTCCTCGGAGTTCTGTGCTAGAGCCCAGGGACGTCTTATAAGGTCGAAGTGACCGGGTTGGAGGTTCGCGAGTGTGGCGATGGTGGGGTTTGGGTGGTCTGTAATGGAGGTGCGGACTTTAGACGCAAGGACGGGGGCCGCTTGTATTGGAGGAACGATGTTAAACTCCTTGATAATCTGGGTATTCCTGATGTACCACGGAATACCCAGGACTGACCTCAGTATTTTCATGAAAGGGCCCTGGATGCCCTGTAGTCGGTTTCCCTTTGCGGCACCCCACGTTGGTATCACGTAGGTGCTAATGCTCTTGATGATGGCGTTGAAGGTGCGCAGCTTGGTCTTCTGGGAGACTGCTTTGTTGTTGAAGAAGGGCTTTAGTTGCATGAAGGCTCCATATGCCTTACCACGGGTGCTGTTGATGTGCCGAACGTACGTGAGTCGGCGGTCTAGCGTTACGCCAAGGTACTTGGCGGAGTAGCTCCAGTTGATTTCTACTCCATTGACCTTTATCTTCTGCAGTTTCTTCCTTGGATTTTTCCAGGAAACGAGCATGGCTATAGTCTTTGCCTCGTTTACGACCAGTTTCTAAAGACTATACCAGTTATGGAGGGTGACGATGTGCTCGTTTAGAAAGGTGGTGCACCGAGAGTGTTGTTTTGACGTTCAGCTGACCACGATGTCGTCTGCATAGAAGTACGTGTTGATGTTCTCGCGCTGGGGTAGGTCGTGGCAAAAAATGTTGAAAAGGGTGGATGAAAGTTTAGAGCCTTGGGGGACTCCGGAGGTTATTGGACAGGGGTCGGAGAGGGAGTCGCCTACTTTTACAAGGATAAATCTGACCGAGAGGTAAGATTTAACGGTGCCGATGAGGTAGTGCGGAAAACCTAACTGAATAAGCTTATACAGGAGGCCTTCGTGCCAAACTCTGTCGAAGGCCTGCTGTACATCTAGAAAAGCTATCGTGGTGAAATGTTTGTGGATGAGGCTATCGGAGAGGTCTTCGGTGACACTCAGAAGCTGGTGAACTGCCGAATGTCTGGCTCTAAAACCGTACTGCACGTCTGGAAGGATGTTATTTTCCGTGGCGTGCTTGTTTAGGCGGGTAAGAATGACGCTTTCAGTGATTTTACTAGGCGATGAGAGTAGGCTAATGGGTCTGTGGCTCGCGGGGTTGCTGAGGGGTTTTCCCGGCTTCAGGAGGCCGATGACCGTAGCCACCTTCCACGCAATTGGAAAATAACGAAGGCACATCACGGCGTTGGTGATGTTGCAAATTGCCGTGATAAATTTTTGAGGGAAAATTTTCAGGACGCTATTGGAGATGCCGTCACTGCCAGGGGCTTTTCGAGTTTTTAGGGAGTGGATGATGCCTTTGATTTCGAAGGGTGTGCAGTGTTCGAAATCTGGATTGTCAAGGACCTGTTGCTGCACCGTGTGGGTGATCCTCTCGTGTTTCTGCGCTAGTTCTTCAGCGCTAAGGTTGGGGGAGCATCAATTTCGCAGCGAATCTGCAAAGATCTCTGCTTTGTCCGAATCTAGCGAGTAGAATTTGTTCCCTTGTTGGAGGGGGGGGGGAAGGCCGTTTGTTACGGAGTTTTTTAACGACCTTTCAAGCATTTCTTGGGTGCATTTCAAGCATTCAGGCAAAATTTAATCCTGACAAAAATTCAAAAACAAAATGTACTAAAATGTTTAGTAATTGTTAAATGTTTTACGTAAATTACATAATTTTTTTAGCAATTATTGGAAAATTGAATGTTTCACAGTTCAAACTGAGATTTAGATTAGAAAGCCCTCTTCACAAAAATTTATAGATCAATTGAATTTGATACTTAATTAATTGTTTTGCCTTAAAATCTTTCAAAAGTACAGCAAAGATTATATGGATTAGTAAAAATATTTATTTCCAGGTTGGAATAAACTGCGAGAAAAAAGAATTTCTGTAGAGAGGTTTTTGTTGATTGCTTTATCGCTGAAAGAAAACTTGTGTAAAAGAATAGCTTTGGAAGAAATCAAGCTGGAAGCTGAAGCAAGAGCAATAGTACTAGAAACTGATACAACTACTCAGTCTGAACAAGAAATTTCTGTGATAACAGATAAAGAAAATGAACGCTGTATCGGAAAAAAACAGCAAAAGCACGTTCAAAAAATCCTTTGAATTACACTGTTGGGCCAACTTACGTTTCAGAGCCTATAGTTGTAACATCGGATATCCTATCAATAACACAAACAGGTATTTGTAACTGATATTTATTAATTATTGTTCCTAATATCTGATCAGTACAATAAGATTAAGACTTTGTGTGAATTTTTCGCACCTACAATTATTATTACGCAAAAAGAAACGAGTTTTTCTGTATTTGTTAAACATGGATTACATTTAATTTAAACGATAAATCTCGGAGTATGGTTATGCAAAGCGATGTAAAAAAATAGCATATGAACATTTATATTGAGTTGAGAATTGTATTTGTTAAATACCATCGGAGATATCACATCAATTGGTCTTATAAAATGTTACACTACTATAATGTACATGAAAAATATAATTTTGTACGAAAAATTTATGCGACTATTCACGTTTACCCTAGTTTTTTTTTTTGTAATAATAATTGTACGTCGGTATAGAATACTTGTAACTCCTCTAATATACATCATTTAAATAAATGTACATATTAATGTCTTATATTACTTTTTTTCACGTACTATTTGTGTATTTTTTAAAAGGTTATTAATCAATTATAGAAAAATTGTGTCCATTTTATATATAAACACGTTGTATATTTGCAAATGTTATGCATTATGATACTTAGACACAATAAAACCAACTTCATAAATTTAGGGTTACGTTTTGTATTATCTTTTTGCACGTTGTAAATTTCATGCCCGATAACGTGTGCCATAAAAAATGCATCCTTTGGTTGAATAATATATGTTTAAACAAAAATTGCACCCAGGCTTAAAGGAAGACTATGTTTCAACTCTATTAGTATTTATAATCATTATACAAACATGAGTTATTTATTTATTATTCAGCTATAAATTTTAATGCTCTCGTTTAGATGGACAAATTACATCTTCTTCTAAATTGTCTGATGTTACCAACGTGGTTGAAAATGATGATTTGGAAGAAGATTTCCCAAACATAAATTTTATGTCAGATTCTGCTTATGATGACGGATATCACAGTTTTGACAAGTTGACATCACCTGTGCCTTATAAGGAACATACAGAGAATCTGGGTGATTTTAGTAATATTGCTACAAATATAATAACTAAAGCGCACAATAACTCTGATAGGCAATGCAACAACGTATATCAAGCATTCTATTTAATGTCAGGTGGTACAAATAAGCATGGTTTTAGAAATATTTATAACGTTATAGCAAGAACTAACATTTTTAAAATCAATGAAAATTTTTTACATCGTGGTAACCCATCAAAAAATAATCATCTCCAAGCAAGTTCTCCTATACATAACAAATTTAATGACAATGTGACAACTAAGATATTACCAGAGAATAACTTAAAAAATACAGATAAAAATTATTATAACCCTCAAAAAATAAAATCAGCTATAAAAAATGTACCCAAGGGTATTGAGGATAAAAAGTTGGCAATACAAAATCACAAATTATTTACATCAAAAATCCTGAGGCAGTCTACCGATGCGTCAATATCGTCTTCCAAACCATTCTTAAAGGTTTCATGTACAGATTGTAATCAAGTTCATGAATTAATTGCTTCTAAGGACAAATGCTGTGCTCCAGTACCTCATTCTAATCCAGGTAACCAAACGATAGTTACTATTGTTGTTTTTCAATACAATCTCTATTCTATAACACAACACATGTCATTGTCTAAAATACTCATAAGGGTATTATGATAAAAACATTTTTTTCGTATTTTTAATGTCTCACACTGTTTAGACTTATAAATTGAAAAAAAGCAACTTCTTACACGCGTAAATAAATATACACACTTGCTTCTCTCATGTTTATTTTAATTCAAGTTAGATATTCGTTTGGTTAAGAACTTGACTTAAAATTGATGAATAAAATATCATAACTATAATTGAAAGTTCTTATACGTACTGTAAACTAGAGTAAAAAGAATTATGTATATATTTACGTATAATAATCACCTAGCCGAATATTCCTTTTTTACTGTAAAATAAACTATTTTATTTTCATAGGCCATATTAAATTACGAATACAGCCATCAACATATGTTTTTCAACAAAATAACATTGTTTTCCAAATCTTAGAACAAAGAGGAAGAAGAAAAAAACAAAAAAAAAAGGAATGCTAGACGCAAAGGTTACTGAATATTATTATTGTATACAATTTTATTTCCTTATTTGATTTAAACTTAGACTCTATCAGTAAGTATACAAATTTTAATGACATAGGATTAAGATTCAAATGATTACAAAAAGCAATGGCTGATTTCAAAATAAGTAAAACTGCTTCTAGAAATAATTTTCTGATAAACCATCGTATCGCTTGAAAAATACGAACTGTTTTCTTGAACTGTAAATATGGACCTAACTGTTGGATGTGTGTTGTAGCGGCTAAAGAGCGAAAAAGGATTGTAGAAATTGATGACTTGTAATTTATCTACGCTTCATAGTTATGGATCACATGTATGTTTTACACACTCGTCTGTTACGCAAACAATGACAGTAAGAAATCTAGGATCAACATCAATTTTATCAGACAGAAATCGTATTTTCTTACTGCCATCGAATGTAATACCAGGTATAAACACTCAAGTAAATATGTTTTATTCCATGAAAATTGTAACAAGTTAGTGTAATGTATGATAGTATCATTTTGTGAACATTTTACTGTCCATTTCTTTAGACAACCTATTCACCGGTATTCTAAAATCGGATTCTTTGACGTGCAAGCAGAGCTGTTTCGATGTAACAAAAAATCACAATAAAATTAACTTTATCCATTATCTCCTTAATGGTAGATTGGAAGGGTTAAACTGTCAGAGTAAAGTAAATAATGTCAAAGCTAAGTTCTTTAACCGTATCAGTAGTTCCTAATCGCATTTTTCAGATTACAATGCATAAGCAACAGATTCCAAAAATTTATTATGACGATACAATTGTAATGAATAGCTGGACGTTAGAAATAAATTTGGTATACTTTATAACATGTTGTGTAAAGAGTACAAACAGTGTGATGTATCTGTAAATTTATGAATGTAGTAGCAAAAATAACTATTGAATCTTTTTTAGTACATCGAAATTAAGTCTAAATGAAACCATAGTACATCATGAACATTTGAACAAAATGGAAAGAAAATTTGATTTTTCTCACGTGTTTGACAGAAAATCATCCACAGTACAGTTTAAACTATATAGAATCGCCTTTTACGTCAGTCCAAGAAATGAAGAGATTATAAAGCCGGAAAAAATTGACTTGGTTACACCTATGTTCTTCTAAAGACCAGGTAACGTAAAAAAAGAGATAACTGGTGTTTATGCTGAAAATATTATTAACTTGGTTGAAAGATCAATTACACACTATGCCTTGCATAAAATTAATAACAAAAAATCATAAGTATTTGTCATGCTTAGGTCAACAGTTCTGTTTGGTATACCTATTTTTCATCATGTGATTGTTATTAAATTGTGTGCTTTTGGCGCGGAGGCAGAAAATCGGTGTAAATTGTCACATGTAATATATATCTTCTTATTTTATATAGTTCCTTTGGTGGGGCTTTCCCCACTTCCTTCTCGCCAAATTTTTTAGGCCTCCCTATCCCACCTCCTGGTAATTGAGGGAAAATTGTTTCGTTTTCTTCCTTGTTTGTACATAGCTCATTTTTTTTTGAGCACCACAAATTCCCTACCAAACTTTAAGAACCCCCCCCCCCACAACAGCCCGCACCACGTCATTGTATGATATAGTAAGATATATAATGATATAATATCAGTAGGATACATACACGCGAGTGATAAATGACTTGTATTTAAAGTTACTTTAGGTATAAAACTTTAATTCCCAGTTTTTGTTCAGTTATTATTTCTGCTGTAACATTGTACTGAAATGATGTTGTGATTCGAAATCAAGTATCATTACACAAATCATAACAGACAATGCATTTCTTCTAAACATAACTACTGCTCCAATTTTTGAATGAAGCTTATAGGGTAGTAGACTCTTACAAATACCATCTAAAACTTGAAACGAACAATTTATACCTATATATTACCGTTAGTATCATCATCGTTGTAAGTCGCACGATCAATACCATGGTAAATTTCTATATTCCTGTAAAGTTGATTCATAATTTGTCGGTAAAACTATGAATGGCAAATAGTGTTATTAGTTTTCCAATATTAAAGAATACAAATATTTAAAATTTTTCTTTTACAATGTCAAATAATAATAATATAGAAAATTTTATATACATCGATCGAATATAGTACAGTTTTAAAATTAAAAAAAATTTCTATAAAAATGATGGTTTTGTACTCTCAGCTTTTGTTATACTTCTATAATTAGTTTTTGTATGACAGGCAGGAGTTGGCAAATATTTCCTTCTAAAACAATTTATTAGTCTGTCAAATGTATGTTCGTATTAGATTGATCACGCAAAGCCCTGTCTACTATTTTTAAGGTTTTTTTAATTAACCCCAAATTATTATATCAACTTTACGTCATTTTTTTTATGTGCTATTTCTAAAAATACATTTTCTATATTGCTTAAGCCAAAAGGTAAACGAAAATGAATGGTTATATAATTTCAAAGCAATACCGATTCTTTTCCAATGCAAGCTATTGATGAAATTCTTTTACCTCAAGAGATAAAGTAATTAACTCATGTTCTGTACAAAAAAAATTTGTTTGGTCCTTCTGATCATTATTTAACTTAAGATACATTGAATTAATCGTGTGTTTACAGAATAAAAGTTCTTCAGTGTTATTGTTTTAGTTAAATTTTGATTTAAGAAGTTTAAATTAAACAATAAGCATGGCTTATTAAATTTAATTTACGTGTAAAAGAGCACGCTATTTTTTACTCTAAACAAAATATTTTGCAAAATAAGATTTCAATTTTTTTCTCTTATCATAGCCATAAATGCTCTTTAAAAGTAAAAACCACGCAAAAGATTGATGCAATTAATTGCAAGTACAATTGTGCTAGCTTTTCTAAATGGAAGTCATTGGTGTACGTATTATTGTCAATTAAATTCATAGCAATCGCACTTTCTTGAAGCGCATTATATTTACTATTGCTGTGTATTTTTACATCATTGACTGATCTTTTTTATTTAATAATCTTATTTTATTTCATAATAACTTCAAAAAACTTCTCATGTTATCTAGGAGATATTATGTTTAATCAGCTATTGCTGTATTTTTGTCAAAATTTTTTTTTTAAGATCTCAGTGAAAAATATAGTTTTCAGAAACATGCACGTTCTTTAATAATAAGTGTCTATAATTTTGTCATCATATTTTTGACTTTCTTTTCTTTAAATAATAATTTTTTCTTTTTTCCAAAATAAACGGCTAGATGTACTACTTTGAGGCATTTATTAGAGAAATACAGCATGTATCATATAAAGGTTTTATATAATAAAAAAGATAAGAATCTAAAAATTTCATTTTAATACGATTTTTGTAATGTATTAGTTATAATAAATATTGTTTTATGACTAAAGTAATAGTTTGTGAAGTAATTAAAAATTCTGAAGGGAAATCATTTTTCAAAAAATGTTGTAGAAAACCTAAAGTAATAATCTATTTCTGAGGGTTAGTGTGCGAAGCGTGCAGGCGTCGAAGCATCTGTTACGTACGATATGCTAGGCATATCATACTAACTCCCCCTGGTGACCCCGAAGCTACCTTATCAAGAGGTTACCGACGGGAGGGGAACAAGGTAATATAAGGCCCGGCAAGCTTCAAAATTGGCAGAACGAAGGGAAGACTCGGACAGACAAAGAGAAAGAAGAGAAGACTCGGACAGACAGAGAGAAAGAAGAGAAGACTTGGACAGACAGAGAGAACGAAGAGAATACTCAGAAAGACGGACAGAAAGAACGGAGAAAAGAAGTGGATTAGATAGACACTCGAGTCAGAGATCGGGCAATTAATCGGAAACACACACGCGTCTTTGCCTTATAAGTAAGTATCTTAAATAAAAGTCTTTAAAATTCCAAGTTTTTGATCGTTCTCGCAAAGCACCTCCTTACCTTTTGGTTTTCCTACGTAACAGTTTTGGTGCTAAGTGTGGGGTTTGGTAAGATCCAAAATTTTTTTTGCCCGCCGAGAAGCACACATAGTGCAGTGCCACGAGAATATAATGATTAAAAATCGAGGAGCCGAGAAGCCGATCAAAAAGGACAGGGCCAGTCATATTCTGCAAGCGACGGTGACATCAACCCGCAGGAAAAGAGGACTAGGATACCAACTGCTGATAATCACAGGATCAAGAATAAAGGAGACAAGGGGCGAGCGCTGAAAAGAGATGATTTTCAAAATCTTGTTTCTACTGGTGTGCATATCAACAAGAACGTAAGTCCATTTATAATAAAATTTATTTTATACCTTACTCCCTGGCCAAAAAAGGAAGGCACTTATTAGGTGAAAATAAGGTCGTAGAAAATTTTTTTTTCTGGATTTATATTTATTATTACGTCCGCTCCCCGTGTTTGGCGTTTTTTTTTACTCTTAGAACCCGAAGAGAAATCGTGCGAGACAACAGACTTAAATAAACAGCAGATTAGAAAAATTTAGGCATATTAAACATAAAACAGAGGGAATTTATAAGTAGGCTTCCACAGATATAGGAAATATTCAAAAATAACAATATAATAATAATAACCCGCACCCATATATACCACTTATTTCATTATTATAATTCACATTAACAAAAACAGACTACAGAAATTCCCAAAATAATATTCCTCCCTATTTATCACTAAACAAAGAAAGGGCACAAAATTAAAGAGAGCTAGTGAAAGACGAACGCTGCTCTTTTATTTTCTTATCTTGCCTGTCACTACTCTTTTTACCTGATTATTGTTAATCTGCGACACAGGTAATTAAACGCAGCCCCGTTGCTAGAAGAATAAATAAACCTTATCAGAACCAAAAAGGAGGATACGACACATAGAAAAACGTATATGAAAGAGAAAAAAAAAAGAAAAATAAAACAAAGGGAAAAATAATTCTTCTACGCGACATTATCCATGAGTCAGAGAGTGGTAGCAAAGGCCCAAGTAATAGTATGACGGCAGACTTGTACAGGCCAGAGCTTAATAGTAAACAACAAAAGGAAAATATGAGGGAACGAATGTTGAAATTGGAGCTGGAACCCGAGGGGTGCGAGAAACTAGACGTCCTTGACGAAAAAACAAAAGCGATAGTCATAAGTTTATTTTCAAAGATAAAAGCAAAACTAAAAAAAGCAAAGGAAGTGAACGCGCCACATGAGTCAAACACAGAGACCAGCCGAAATCCGTCACCGACAATAAGGGATCAAAGGGATATATTTTGTGATACAAACTTAAACACAGGACGTATAAATAAAAAAATGGACCCTTTTTCTGGTGAGCAAGTCATCGAGCGAAGCTCAAGAAAAACTAAAGAAATACGTGGAACTCGAAAAAACAAAACAAATATGTTAATAACACAATGGAGCATGCCAGAGAAAGAAGAGCGGCCGATTCACGTTACACCCCGTTACGAACATCAAGGCACAAGAAACTTCGGGACAAGAGACTTACATGCTCAACAGCTGTGGGACAGATTAAGAGATATAAACAAAGAACCTGAAAAAATAAAGGAATTCGTGTCTATGGTAGCAGAACCACCGTTGACTAATAATTACACAAACTGGACCGATTTTAATGAACATAGGGATAAGGACAATATAGCACCAACCGTAGGCCTATATACAGAAAATATGCAAGCTACAGGTAATCATAACCATCCGCAGACCGCAGAATTTACAACAAAACATTCTGCCCACGCTCAGCCACATGGCAAACAGCATCCCGTTCTTCGACGGCGACCCAATTAATCTGCCGCTATTCGAAAGAATGGTAAGAATAACTGCTCGAATGATCGGTCCAGAATATGAATTATTTTTCCTTGGAACCATTGCAAGCAGACTAAAGGGAAAAGCAGCTGAGAATTTCGCGCCTAGATTGGCTCTATTTGGCACGGTTCAGGAATTTCTTCGGGAACTTTCGAACAGATATGGGAGTATAAACAATTTGGACACTTTAATGGCACAATTAAAGATAATCAGACAGCAAAATCGGGAGTCGATGGAAGATTACGGCGAAAGGGTACAACGATTATATAACAGGCTCACGATGCTGCACGATTCAAATCCAAGCTTACTGCCGACTCAAAAGCAGGTCCTAAAGGAAAGTGTGGAGGCAAAAGCAGTCAAACAATTCACATATGGGTTGCACCCAACATACAGGTGCAAAATCACGAGCTTAAATCTGAGGACTCTCAGTAAAGCAATCATAGAGGCATTAACAATAGAAAGTGACCTCAGTCTACGGCACGCAATACCAGTAAGTGCACTGCCTGCATACAATAAGGCAACAACCGAGCGAGGGCCACTAGTAAACCTAGCAAGTAAAGAAGATAACAGAACAGAAACCACTAACGGGGCACAAGGGATGGCAGCAAACGTAAAACGCTGTATATATTGTGACGGCCAAACCGGGCATTTAGTCGAGGAATGCCGAAAATTACTAGCAGTAATTAATGACAGAAAAACTTCGCGAGACAACGGAAGAGAGTTAAAGGAAAATTGCAATTATTGTCAGAGACCAGGATACTATGCGAGAGACTGTCGTTTACGTATGCAAGACATAGAGAAAGAGAAAAGACGGCGAAACGAGGAAAATAACCGACCCGTGAATAATACCTATACCAACAGAAATGCCTATGATTATAGGGGTGAAAATGATAACTTTAATAACAATAATCACAATAATTACAACAGGGGCTATAATAATGGCCCAGTGAAACAATATAACAGGAATAATAATTACAATTATAGAAATAATAACTACAATAACAGAAATAACAATTACAATAACAAAAATAACAACTACTATGACAGGAATGATTTTAATAACAGGTATAATAACTACAACCCTACAAAGAGTAATTATTACACCAACCGCGGCTACAGTGATTAGTATAATAACAACAACAGGAAATCATTCAACCGTTATGGGAACAACTATAAAAATCAAGACAGTAGGGATTGCTATAATAGAGACCCAATTAGGCAAGAGCCACCACAAGATAGGGGCCCACAGCATCGAGACAACAACGCATACGGCCCTGACAAAAGGAGGGACGTACCGGCAGCTTTAAACTAGCAAGATTGTCGGCGTGCTTCCCAAACGCCGAGCATGAATTAAAGAAAGAGACGGAGAAAAGAGTGTCCAGCGAAGGAGAATGTGTGAAAAAGAGGCCGCAGAAAGCGGAGCAAGAAGTACTGGAGGTAGAAACACACAACAGCCCAAGCAATGACGCAACGCGGAAAAGAGAAGAACGTTATAAAGCAAAACGCGAAAATACTCCTACACAGCGGGTAGGCAAACGCACAAGGAAAGGCAAGAGGGCACGCAAAAAGAGTAATCAGATAAGGGCACCGGACACACACATAGAGAATGACGAACCCAAGCTTTCAGAGGGTGAAGAAGAAATAGAGCAGCTTCGTAAAATAACTATAAATTTAGCAAAAACAGGGCAAAGGCCACCATCAGTCCAGTTACAAGGACCACAGTTAAAAAATGGAAAAGCGACTTTTTATGCGGATACAGGTGCAGAGATTTCGATTATAAAGGAAAATTTTCTTAGCACAGACATGCGGATAGACAGTAGGTATCAAGAAGCTATTATCGGCGTGACTCATGGAGCAAGCAAAATATTGGGCACAGTACAGGCTCAATTGCACGGATTAGAGTGCACATTACATGTTGTCCCCCATGTTTTCTTAAATAACGCGGAAGGAATTATTGGGAATACTTTTAAGTGATACCGGGGCAAGATAAGCACCACCGAGAATGTGAATGAATTTGATGATGTAGAGATACCACTGTTAAAGCCGGAGTGCTTCAAAATACCTGCAAAATCGAGACAAATAGTTAATGCGCAAATAAAAAACAGTAATGAATTAGAAAATAGTTGGATACCCCTCCCAGAGATGGAGGAGAAAATATTACTTGGAAATCTTATTACCAGAAATATAAATGGGAAAGTAGTCACAGAATGTATTAATGTGAGTGACAAAATGAAATATGTGCCTGTTCCGGAAGTAGAGCTGCTAAAGTACAAAAAAATTTATCGAAAACACTTAAAAAACGTTGAAGGGGACAAGGTCGAATGCTTGGGGGCAGCAGTTATAAGATTATTTAATGAAGAAATAAGAAATGATGAAGAAGAAACGAAACTTTTTTTGAAAGACAAAGAGAAGACAGAGATACAAAAACGGGTGAATAAGATAATGCAACTCGTAGACACAGCCGGTTGCAACCATGAAGAAATAGAATATGTAAGAAGACTAATCGAGTCAAACCCTTATGTATTTGGCGTCGACGGTGAGCCTCTCAAGGCAACACACCTGATGAAACACTGAATTATAACGACGTTGGATAAACCCATCGTAGCGAAAAGATTCAGATATCCACCAGCAATAAGGGATCAAATGAAAACCAAAATTAAAAAAAATGCTCGAACAAGGGATAATTGAACCCTCCACCTCCCCGTATAACTCAAGTACATGGATAGTTGCAAAACAACCGGGGCCAAACAATAAAAAAAGAGTAAGAGTAGTCACAGACTTTCGACTACTAAACGAAGTCACAGTAGGGTCATGTTACCCGCTACCGTTTCAGAGTGACATTTTAGAGAATCTAGCATCAGCACGTTACATTACGGTTGTGGACCTCAAATCAGGATTTTTTTAGGTAGAAATATACGAAGATGATGCACACAAAACCGCATTTTCGAGCCCAGACGGGCACTACCAATACAAAAGGATGCCTATGGGGTGCAAGGACTCACCAAACACATTTCTAAGGGCTATCACACTAGCACTAGCAGGATTACAAGGCCATGAAATTGAAGTTTATCTCGACGACATAATGGTATTTGCCCCTGACCTTAAGGAACATGGGAAATGATTAACAAAACTGTTGAAACGGCTAGCAGCTGCAAATCTCACGATCAAACCAAAAAAATGTCAATTCTTGAAAAAAGAAGCAAAAGTGCTCGGTCACATCATAGGCAACGAATAGATAATGCCTGACCCAAAGAAACTTGAGACAGCTAGAAATTACCCTCAACCAACAAATGCAAAAAAGATAAAACAATTTCTAGGATTCGTAGGCTATTACAGACGATTCATCAAGAATTGTGCACGAATTGCCCAACCCCTATCAAATCTCCTAAAAACGGGCACAAAATTCAAATGAAGCGATTAGCAGGAGCAGGCATTTAAAACTCTTGTGGATACATTGTGCAGTGGACCTGAACTCATCGCCCCAGATTTAGAAAAACCTTTTATCGTTACGACGGATGCATCAGATTACGCAATCGGAGCGATCCTTAGTCAGGGAGAAATTGGAAAAGATAGACCGTGCGAGTACGCGTTACACTGCCTTAAAGGGAGCGAACTACGCTACCTGATATACGATAAGAAATTATTGGCGATCGTATTTGCAAAAGAGCAAATTAGACCATATCTATATGGACGCAAGTTTACGGTGGTCACAGACCACGAGCCGCTTTAACACTTTCACTCGTCTAAGGAACCAGACATTCGTTTCAACAGCCTTAAAGCGGAACTGAGAGGATATGACTTTAAAGTAATATACCGTCCGGGCATAAACAACAAACCACCCGACGCATTATCGCGTAACCCAATACTACAGGTGGGAGAAGAAAATCCTGAACGGCCACGCCAAGAGCTATATCAACTGGCAGACAAACAAGAGAAAAAAGGACTGGCTGTTATCGATGGACCTCCGGCAAGCATCTTTAAGACACGGGCGACCCATAATAAGCGCATTCAAGGGAAGACAAAAAAATAAAAAATTACCTATCTGGATTCAGAAGATTCAGATAAAAGATTCAGAGATAATAACAAATGATGATTCAGAAAACCATAGTCCAAAACTTGATAATTGGGGTCGGCAGCTGATACAAGCAAGCCTAGCAGCCGAAGCGGCGGAGAAAAAGAGAGACCAAGAAGAAGCAAGCGATATCTGAACGCTGACGGAAATAGACGAAACAGCAGAAAATACCGAGATCACGGAGAAAGGCGTTTTCAAAAGCAAGGAGGTCGAAGGGATGGAAAGAGCCGATCAAGCACGAAGCGAACCAAAGGAAAAAGAGAGCGAAGAAGAACTAGCACGGGACGAGCATACGATGAATAGGCTGCTCACCAACGGCACCAACATATATAATAATACTAAACGAGTAAATGGCGCGATCTGACATGACGCACACCTTTACGACCTAATAGATGGCCTTGGTGACGGATTTTGGGCAAAAGTCCTAATTGACGTTAAAAAACAAGCAGGTAAAGGTAAACAAAAATTACTAATATACCTATGGAAAGATGAAAATGACAGAGTAGAAAAAATAGAAATTTCATTGGACAGTAAAAACCAAAAAGGAAATGAGAACACGAAAATTAGGGACGATTCGCCACCAACAAATAAGTTAAGGAAAAAATTATGCAACATCGGTCGAAATGAGCGAAGGAGAAGATAGGGAGACTTGTGAATGTGAAGATTCTTGCACAGAGCCGAATAAGAGGCTCACGTTAGTCGATGTACCGATATTAGCGCCAGTACAGCGAGCAACGGCGCAAGAGACGGTAAAAGCTCTCTTAAACTACTTTATGGCATATTTTGGAGCCCCAGAAAAATTATTATCAGACAGGGGGACACACCTTATGAACAGATCAATGGAAGAGTTCGCAAGATTGTTCAAAATCGATGAAAACAGCAGCACAGCATTCCACCCACAGAGTAACGGAGCAATAGAAAGGATGCACCATGTGCTATACGAGTATCTTAAGGCGTACGTCGACAAAAACGAAAAATGGGATGAATTAATACCTTTATGCATGCTTGCATATAATATATGCGAGCATGAGAGCACGGGGTACACTCCATACGAGTTACTCTTCGGAAAGAGAGCACGTATCTCCTCGAGCTTTAAACGGGTAAAAACAGATGAAACGTATAGCAAATATTTTGAGGAAATCACAGATACCCTCACACAAATGCGAACAATAGCAGCGCTGAAACAGGTACAAAGCAAGTATAGATCCAAATATGACTACGACAGGAAACTAAACACCAAATTTTTAATGGAAGGAAAAATGGCGTAAATATTAAAAGAGCCGTCGAAAGAGAAATATGATTGCCAGTACAAAGGCCCATACGAAATAACAGGGATTAATTATAAGAGTCATGATGTAAAGTTGCAGAGGAATGACGAAGTAAGATTGGTGCATAACGACAAAATCAAGAAAGCATGCGTCTTAAAAATTTAACACGAGGACAATAAGGAGAGTGTCTGAATCGGAGAGATATGGTGCGAGAAAAGAAGGAAGTAAAGAAAACCAAGTGGACTCAACAGTAAGCGTGACTCACGCAGTCGCCAAAGCCCATACGCATGTTTAACACAGGAACATAGCTTCAGGGTCAGGATTCAAGCGATGCAGGTTCACGTGGGTACCTACAGGCAAAAACACAATTTTAGGGTTGGGGCATCAGCATGTATAAAATAGTTAGTGGAAACCAACAGTCAAAATAATTAGGGTTCGCCAAAATTTTCGCGGCCCTCAGACGCGCTGCAAACTAGATATTTACATACGTTAGACTTAGATTTGCAAAAAAAAAAAAAACAACTATAATGGAAAGGTACGCACAAACAAAGCATTAATAGTATTAATCAATTGTAATTTAATGTAACGTGAATGAAAAAAGCAAAGCAAATGAGGGGCGCGTAAGGCACTCTCTAGTGAGAAGACGTACTTAATAGAAGTAGAAATAACTCACAGGCCAAATGTACAAATTATGGATGGTAAAGACAAATGAAAAGGAAAAAACACACGTATAAGCTGACATATACTTGTCAATTAAAATAATTTTATTCCTGATTACCCAATTGACTTTGTTATTGTAAAAAAATAAAAAATATAAATAAAAAAAAAAAAAATTTTAGCAATCATTGTTAGGTAGAGAGGAGCATGGAGGAATGATAATAAGAAATTAAACAATTTCAGGAAAAGTAAAACTATTTTTTGGAAAGGCCCACGAGCCCACGTCGAGCATGGAAGATTAAACCTCCTTTTCTTACTTTCTGCTATCGTTCTCTATTAGAAACAATCCCACTCCTACCATCATGATAAACTGATAACCACAACACCTGAAACGCCACACATAATCGTAATGGGATATAGAATTGACTACCATGTCTGAATTAACGAATAGCCCGTTTGTCAAACTGTCCACCTCAAAGTTAGCATAGTTTTGCAAAAACTACATGGACCAGTACTCAATCGTTTATGTAAGGGAGACTAAAAATAATGCACCCAGATCACCGCTCAACGATCAAGAGGAACAATCGACCACACACAGTGTGTGGCAGTGTTTCTGAGAACTTGGCCATCGAATGACAATGTTATTAGGCCACCCATATTCAAACAGGGTCATTAATATTGGGAATAAGGCATACGAATCTACAACCCGCATGCTTAACTGAAAAAAAAAGACGCTTGCAATCACAGAAGCTGTCACTTACATAACGACATTGCGCAGCAGTGTACACGAGCTGCTCCTGCTTTTGCAAGAAAGAAAAAAATTAAATTGCATCCATAAGGACCACACACAGAGATTCTACTGGCGCAAAAAAAAAAAAAAAAATCACGCTGTGACGCAAGTAGAGTTGAAGCTCAGCTTGAGAACTTAGTCGCCACGCAAACATCTTAAAAAGTGCACTTTCTGTAGAAATTAGAGAGGAAAAATGAAAGCTTTGTTGTTGTTAGAAAAAAAAAAAGAATATCGAAGAAGCAGCAAACTAACTCAGAAAATACGTCTACGGCGTCAAGAGTGGTTGTTGACAAAAAAAATACCCTTATAAATCCTTTCCTAAATATGACCATATAAGAAAAGAGATAAGAGAAGTATGAGGGAAACATTATATAAAAAAATGTATGGGTGAAAAGTATTAGAAATATGTACGATACGGGTCAAAACTTCACTGCCAGAAAATGATTTTTTTTTATTCATACCTCCAAGCTTGTCTCGACCAAAAAAAATTTACTAGTGAAATGTAAGGCAACCAATCGTCAAACTATCGGACTCTACAGTGTTCTTGAATATGTTATATGACCCCTCAGGCAAAATGGAGCGCATAATATTATATCCGACTATTTACAAACTCAGTAAGCGACTTATATGCGTCCGTAGAGCCGATGCTAAATAAAAGATAACGTAATGAAACGTATTTACGATGGAGAATTTTTTTTAACTAAGAAAAAAATATCCACATCGACAAAGACACTAAAATAAATGACAATAATTATACAAAAAAAGTAAAAAAAAAGTATTAAAAGATATACGTTTATTATTATATACTTTATATGTGAGGAGAGAGCCACACTTGCAGCTCAACGCTAACCAAATAAAGGGGAAGCATAAGAGAAAGGGTAAGGTACATACGGTAATACATTTTAATAAATACCTATAGATGAAGTATGAGTAGTGTTAGGACAAGTAGTTACCACAGAAATTAGGGTTGGCAACTAATAGCTAGCAGCTTTATATATTACAGGGTTAATAAATTTGACATGGGGCTTCTTTTTCTTATGTATAAGTGCCTTCTCCATTGGCGGGGCCCTACTACTAATATGTTATAGAATGTTCAGAGGAAAATAAAAGATTCAAGAAGAAGCACGAGAATTGACAGTAATTCAAACCACACTGACAGTAGAACTCAGAGCAGAAAGGCAACTGCAATCCTCTAGACAGATACTAGAATTGCCGGTGACCGTGATACAAAATTAGAATTCGTGAGCCTCGGGGATGAGCACCGGGAGTCGCTCGACTGCATCGGGGGGCGCAGTCCGAAGGATGAAACTATGAAAGACTTTTCATTTTTTTTAAATTTGTAGTGTCGAAAAAATCACTGCAAGTCTAAAAAAAAAAAAAAAAAAAAAAAAATCTGGTAGTTGTAGCGATGATAATAATAATAATAATAGTAATATTATAAGAATAATAACCACAAATAACATTTTAATGTGAAAAAGAGAATGAGCACCGGGAGTCGCTTGACTGTATCGGAGGGCGCAGTCCGTAGGACGAGACTAAGAAAGAATTTTCTTTTTTCTTAAATATGTTATAACAAGAAAGATGTATTAAGTTTAATTATGTGTGAAAAAAAAAAAAAAAAAACATTTATCATTGATCATAATCTACAGCAATTGTAATAATAAGAATTATAATAATTATGATAAGAATAATAATAACAATTATGATAAAAAGAGAACGAGGATGAGCACCGGGAGCCGCTCGGCTATTTTGGAGGGTGCAGTCCGTAGGACAAGGATAAAGAATTTTTTTTACAAAATAACAAGTAGTTTGAAAATTAGGTAAAGAAAAAAAAAAAAAAAAGAAAAATCTCTAATGATAGATACTTGAGTGAACACGAACATGTTTAGTATAAATGTATTGATTAAGTACGAAAAACATCATTAAATGTAAACTAGTAGTCATCAGATGACTAATTCACTAAATTTTTTTTCAACAAAAATGTAACAAAAGGCAAAGCGCATACATAAACAGAATTGTCATACACAATTATACTCGAGTACAGACTGGAGGACGATTGAATGTGACAATGTACAGAGAACAAGTGGTTCTCTAAAAGAATGGAAGACTGAGTGTAGGATACTAAACTACATGAACAACACAAACAACAGAATACAATACAGCACACACACGCACACTCGCAACAAATCTACAGGCTCAGTACCGTAAACATCAGAAAACCAGCGTCGTCGAGGGCAACGACGTCGCGGCCTCGGACGTGTTACGTACGATATTCTAGGCATATCATACTAACTCCCCTTGTTGACCACGAAGCTACCTTATCAAGAGGGTACCGACGGGAGGAGAACGAGGTAATATAAGGCCCAGCAAGCTTCAAAATCGGCAGAACGAAGAGAAGACTCGGACAGACAGGGAGAACGAAGAGAAGACTCGGACAGACAGAGAGAACAAAGGGAATACTCGGACAGACCGGCAGAACGAAGGGAAGACTCGCACAGACAGGGAGAGCGAAGAGAACACTCGGAGATATTAGGCAATTAATCGGGAACACACACGCGTCTTTGCCTTATAAATAAGTATCTTGAATAAAAGTCTTTGAGGTTCTACTAAAGAGGTTAAAAACTTTTTCTCTCGTTTAGTATGGGTATTCTTCTTATAATATTAATAGGTTTTTCCAATATAAAGGGTCCCAAATATTTTTTAATTTTTTTCATGACATCAATATAAAATGTAATTCATAAGGATGTGCTGTTCATTTTAGGTAACTAACAACAAAGCTACATACGCTTATTGATTTATTTCAGAATTCAAAGTCTCAACAAGTGCAATTGTATAAAACGATGCAAAATTTTACATGAAATCGCAGACAAATTCTTTTGTTAAATATTCATATCTCTTACAATTTTCTCTACAGTATAGGGTCTATAATAATCAATTTGCGCTTCATACATATAACCACTTTTTTCTGAAATATAATCTACAAATTTCTACACAACAGTAGGCATTTAATCCCAAAAGTCACTCAATACACGTAAATTACAATCAATATATTAGACAATAAATGAGCTCAAATGATCAAAGGTCACCTTTTTTATAACTAAACTACGACAATATTGCGTCGCGACACTACCACTCACACCTTTTTTTCGTCCTTTTTCCAGCTCAATAGCCTTGTCGTTACAACTTACAGTAAACTTTAAGGACCAGTTGGAGCCATAAATTTTGATGTCCTGCAAGTTGCTGTCGTCCGTGGTAAAATACTTTTTAATGTCTGTCAACGCTAATTTAAATTCGTTCCAATCCCAAATTTTGATCGGAATCCCTTTGAAATCTGTGCCTAATAGATGAACTACAGATTCCCAATCGTTGTCAAGTAATTTCTTATATTCCGGACTAACTATGACTTTTTGCCAAATGATTTATTCAACTCATAAAGCTTGCAAAATATCTGTGGAAGTGACTGTTGATACTGCTTTGCGCTTAAAAGATCGATTGCTACCGATGCCCCAACCCTCTTTTCTGAAATTCCATTTTTCTGTTTTATTGTATTGACGGTATGACAAGCAGACAGAGACTAACGACTAATCCGACATTTTTATACTAGTTTTAGCTTGAAAGAGACAGTGTGAGAAATGTTTGTAGGTGGTAGTCATGTTTCAGCATGAAAAATTGTGTCGACAGCACATTCAAGATAACGTTAACTAAAACAAGTATGATCATGTATCGCGCGTGGATAAAAAAATGCTGCGTATAAAATTTTTTACAAACTATAATCATTTAGAGGTAGGATTGCAAAACGCTGGCATCTTTTATTTTTGGAATTCATAATTATGTAACATAAGTACCTGTTACTAGATGTTTAAGAATGCGCAAATTACAAGTACATTCATGGAAAAACTTATATCAAAGACATTTTTCTGCATTTTTTTTGTAAACATTTTACCAGACAACCACTGCTGCCCGACACCGAGCTTCTCAAATTTTTTTTTGCTACATCTTAATGCAAGAGACGTCTGGCAGCTTTGTCATTTTTTTTTAAATCAGCTGAAAAATTGTCAACAAATTTTTCAAAGCCTAATTCGTTGCTTATGTAAAACAAAAACATCATACAAAACTGACCACATACGTTTGAAAAAATACTTTGTAATTGTTTGACATTCCAACGCAGTTTCTTTCAATTTTTACAAAATTGATTAATGTGGTGTGGTACATAAGGCTAAATACCATAGCTATCGAAATATAAGCCGTTAGAATGTATATAGCATCAACGTATATAGCGACCCAATGCAGACCAAGTTTTGTGTGATCATCATTGTTAATGATGAGTGCTGTCAGTTTTGTCCACTACCGTGGGATCTGATCGGCTGGGAACACACCGGTAGTATGCGTTGTGATTTGCGAAAGGATTTGTAGTAGCTGCAGGCTGTCCATTACGTTCGTAGAGCCAAGATTTAAGTTTATGAGCGTTACTTAAGGCACACCGATATTTTTGATGATTTGGTTTTAAAGCATGATGCATACAATGCACTACCAATGATAAATCTTTTAAAGGTGGACAGTCAATATGGTATTCTAAATTTCTTACTTGACAAAGAGCTATTTTATGTAAATCGTCCCACTTTCTGCAACCTCTGACGTTAATTTTTCTTGAATTTCTTCCAATTTCATTCAAAATTTTTAAAATTGCTTTTAAAGGTACTTAACCCTCAAAAAATCAAGTCCATGATGATATCGGGACAACCAAATATTTTGTCGTTGCGCCTTCTTACTCAGTTTTTGCAAACGACAAGGAGTTATTACTATCCAGTGTGCAGAAAAGTTATTGTTCAAAGCAACGATAGCAACTTCTTTCGGCACCATTACGTCTTTTTTAAACCTTGAAATACTGAATGTCGACTAGGAGCTCCATTGCGATTTATGGATGATTGAGCGTACCAGCAGCAACTAACCTTAGAGACGATTGGTGTGTCTAAGTAATGAGTGTAAGTATAATATATGTAGTTAATGGTGCCATCTAACCGCTAAAGTTGACCATGATTTGACGTGACGCATCGATTTCAAGAATATCTTCGTACTCGGCATACACTATACAATTAACAGTTGAAGTTAGAGCGTTGGAGAATCGAACGTCCAATCTAACACCGTCATGTTTAATTAGGTTCTAATGAGAACATTCGTAATCTGATAAGTCCGGTGTTTCATCGAAAGCAAAGAGACAGTAACCGTTGGGATAAGATTCGCGATCAATGTGGTTTCCTTCATTGAGAAAGTGAGCGCCCGTGCCCGAAAACTAGGTATGATAAGCATCTACATATGAATTATTTGTTTTAAAGTCTGGCTGTAATGGTTTAAAATGAACTCAAACACCGTCAATGTACAAACAAAAAATTTTATATTGAAATAATGAAATTTGAACGGATTCATAGTACGATCGCCCTTATAAGTTTGATTCCTAACAAAACTGACGATTATCTACTTACGTAACTGGCCCACAATTATATTATCTAAAGTTTCGCCATAAATACGACTATCCATCGTCACAGCTGTTACTTAGACACGTGTGAGCAGATAGTTTGCTGTACTCTTTGACAGAGATTTGGTATGGGCTAGTAAAACAGATGGGCTTACTTTAACGCGTTTTACTAAAAGATTTGCTTCTTCGGTACGAACGAAAACCTAGTTTGAAGTGTCTATAAGACAAAATGCATCGCGAGATCTTACTTATCGCATTCTCACCCCGACGCCATTAATGAGTAATTTTTCCTGATTGCATGAATCGCAATGAAGATGACCAATCAGATCAACCGATTTTCTTACAGGTAGTAGTATACGTAGTAGTATACGTAGATAGTAGTGTACGTCACTCGACGATGCCCGCGTTGGTCTCCAGCACATCGTCAATCTTTGTCACCGTATCGATGCGCCATAATGCACTGGTTGAATGGGATGATTTTGTCGCAGGACCGTAATTCAAGAAAGAAGTTGTGAAAGAAGTTAAACAATAATGGTATGTCCATAGGTGGTGAGAAAATTTTATTTTTGACACAACCGTACACGTAACCTTGAAGATCCGAAGACGCCACCCGCACCAAACGTGATTAAACGTCTTTTACAATGTATGGCTCACAGACATCACTGTAAATCATGAGCATTGACGGTAAAGCATTGACGAGATTTGCTTTGATGAATGGATTAAATTTCATTATTTTTCAAGAAAAGACTCGTTGCACTTTTAAAGCCCAAGATCTTACGTAGTTTTTCGGACACAAGTAAATAACGATACGTATACTCAGTGCGCGCCGTTTTGAAACAGACTAACTAAGCCACTACGTAACCGCCTTTCTCCAAAATTAAAACCACGTGATTTTGTGTGGTATCGAAACTATTGACTTTTTGTATCATTTCTTCGATTTTCGTGTATAGACCAGGCCGTATGTAATTATCTACGTGAATCGCAGGACGTTCTGTGTGTACATTATTGTGTAGTCGTGGTATACATTTTACGGTATTTCTTCTTTCGTTATCTTTCAACACATGTTGAAACCTTAATGGTAATGAAATCTTTATTATACCAACACTCTATTGACCTTGCAAACTAATTTTCTGAGGTAATCTTGTCACGTAGTGCGCAGTAGTATTATCAGGATACTACTGCATGCTACTGTTGCTAGGCAACACAACGTAAAATTCGTCCTTCATTTTATATCTTTGAAATAATTACCTTTCACCCAGGAATTGAATTTTTCAGGATGTCTCTGTTAGCTGACAAAAAATTCTTTAGAGCGTCTTTCACCTCGATTTTTCAATATTTTTTCAACCTTGAAGAAGTTTTCGCTCAATTTCTTTTGCACACTGCTTAACTTCTTCTCGTAAAAGAAACTGTCAATGTCTTTGTTAGCCAAATCTCTGAGAAAATAAACTGGAGGTTGTCGTGTGCAAGAAATGTACTGCAACGTTGTACTTTAAATTTTTATAAATATGCCTGTCATAACGTTGCTTTATGTTTTCTCGTGCTCGCGCAACATTGTGCAAACTCACGTCAGCTGGCGCCATCATTGTTGACAAATGATTCGTGCGATTGTATAATGTAACAAGGCAAATTAAGCCTCCTGGCTCATGTCGCTCTCGCTGACGCAACGCGTATAACGTCACCGGCAAAGGCTTACCTTACCGGAATTCTTCTTTTGTTTTGGCTCCCGGAAAAAAAAGGGAGAAGAGGACGATGTGACGCGGGACACAGCAGCAACAGCAGCGAAAATATACGCGTGAGCGCGCGCACCACTGTTCGGGTCACGGCAGTGGCCCTCGGGTATGAGAGAGAGAAAGAAAAAGTGAAAGTCAAGAGGTACGCACTGTGGTTGCAGCGGGACGGAGAGTTAGTCTCGAGTCGAGAGCATTCGCGCGCGTATTAGCCAGAGATTTGTGAGCGAGAGAGAGAGAGAGAGAAAGAACCAGGTTACGGGAAGTCGCGGGTGCATGCTCGGGAGTGCCGAATCTTAGGGGTGTTCGCGCGTTTCTGCTCTTGGTGTGTAGAAAAAGAGAGAGAGAGACCAAGAGGACAAGAGAGAGAGAGAGGACCGGGACTAGGGACTGAAGGGGATAAGGAGCAGATTACCGAGAGAATTTGAATTTGAATTTGAATTTGAATAGTTTATTGAGGCTAAGGACTCAGGGTCCTTAATAGCCAAAGCTTAATACATTGCCTTACATTTGGCGGAAATAGTAGGCACGCAGGCCCGCTTACAGTGTTTGAGATTCAAGCTGTGTGTCTAATCTAGTGCATATTAGTAATTAAGATAAGAGAAGAAAAAAGTATAGATAAATTGAACATAAAATTTATATAAAAATAATATAAAATTCAATACTGGAGTGCTGTAAATAAACAAAATAATTAATTGTAATATCACATCCCTCAATTGAGCCGCAAATCCATTGATTCCAAATATTGCAAGAGGTTGATCTTGAAGTTGGGTGAAGCAGCCTTTTTCCGAAGCCTGACTGGTAGATTATTCCATAATCTCGCCGCTCCCACCGCAAAGCTGCATCTATAAGACTCCGTTCTGGCCCAGGGAACTATAAGGTTAGATACGGACGACCTTTTAGAGTACTCAGCACGAGCAGCTGGAAAATTCATGTTGACATCAAGGTACCCCGGGACCTTATAGCGCATGACCGAGACAAGTAGACAAATGGTGACATATTTAATTTTACCTTCCAGACTCAGAATCGAGTACTTTTTGCACACAGGCGTGATGTGATGCCACTTGGGCGTACCATCTACAAAGCGCAGTGCAGCGTTTTTGCATTGTTCAAGCTTACGTCTCATTTCACCAGAGATGCCCAAGAAAAGAGACGCGCAGTACTCCAGATGAGGAAAGACTAGCAGCTTGACAAGCAGCAGCCGAGTATCCACCGGCAAACAATCTCTGCATCTTCGAAGACACGATAATGTGCCAAAGCCCTTCTTGGAAACCGCAGTGCAATGAGCTCTGAGTGTAAGTTCACTGTCTAGGACAACACCAAGCACAGTAATCTCTAATGAAAACTCTAGCGGAACATTGCCCATAATTAGAGTAGGTGGATCAACTGAAGCCTGAATCTCGCGCAAGTAAGCTCTGGAGGCAAACCATACCGCCTTGGTCTTACTGCAATTAATTACCAGACCATAAACCGTTGCCCAGGAAGGGACCGCACCCAGCACAGCACCAACTCTGTCCGCAATCATCCCGACCTCCTCGATACTGCCCGATGCGTATATGAAAAAATCGTCAGCATATTGGTGCGTACTGACGTTAGAACAGATGTCGGGAAGCTCAGTAGCAAATAATGTGAACAGTAGGGGGCCCAGAATACTGCCCTGTGGTACACCACTTGAACGAAATAGCGCCTGCGAAAGTTCTCCATCAGGGGCGCGAACCACTTGGTTGCGATTAGTCAGATAGGACAATATCCAGAGACATGCCATATCAGAAACTCCAAGAGCCTCAAGCTTATCAATCAGCAGCTAAACATTGACGAGGTCGAAGGCCTTCGTGAAGTCCACAGACACCAGAAAAGTCACCTGCCTCCTATCGATCGCCAATTTCAAATCATCAACAATCTTAACCAGTGCAGTACTGGTGCTGTGTCTTTTGCGGAATCCGGACTAAAGTGGATGGAGCAGGGAATTATCCTCAACAAAAGAAAGCATTTGTTTGTATGCCAGCGCCTCGAGGAGTTTGCAGGATGCACTCAAGATACTGATGGGACGAAATGAATCAGGCGTTAACGCTGGCTGCCGTTTGGGTATTGGAATTACTATGGCCCTCCTCCAGGCTGAAGGAAAATAACCAGTCTGCAATGAGGCATTGAAAATATCTAATAGAATAGGAAATATTACAGAGAGACAGTAATAGTGAGAGAGAGAGAAAGAGAGAGAGAGAGACAGGGTGAGAACGGTTGACACGGGGCGAGAAGAAAAGGGCGCGATAGCAGAGAGCAGGTGTGTAGCGGGCCAGGAAAAGACAAGGACAAGAGGTTGCGTGTAAGGGTGCGCGTGTGTGTGCGTGTGTAACGTGGCTGGGAGCGTTAGGGCAGCGGCCCCTTCTGGTCTCAGGACCCCGAACGTGCGCTCGCGGTTTGCGTGGCGAGGCGGAACCGCTGTAGCGCCGTCGAGGAGTTGTGTAGAGCTGAGTGGAGAGTGCAATAAACGATTTCGTTACTTGACACGGTAGCATTTCCCAAATTTATTTTTTCTCGGTTGAACGAGAGGAGTAATCCCGTACAACCCCCCTTTTCGGGAGCAGAATCCAAGAGGACGAGGGACCCAGAGGACGTACGAGACGAGGCAATCCACTTCCTGCGTACCCCCCCCTTTTTTTATTTCCAGGTCCAAGGCAGTGTGACAATGACTCTACGCACAAAAACAATTGACACTTCGTAGATATTTTTCCAAGTATCATAGAGTCATACAATCGCACAAAAACAATTGACGCTTCGTAGATATTCTTCCAAGTATCATAAAGTATCGCCACATTCTTTCTTTAATAGTTCTTATAAAACGTCTGGCTATTGCAGCCTTTGTCTATGGGCTACATGCTACTCTGTATTTAATTTTATTTTCTTGTTCAATGGATTGCATTTCACAACCTACAAATTCTTTACCATCATCTGTTTGGAGACCCATTGGTGTACGATTGTCACTGTTTCATAAAATATGTTGAAATGCTTTGGCGACGTTTTTCGATGTTTTATCTTTGATAGGTACCACCCAAAAGTATTTGCTAACGACATTCATGACAACAAGAACATAAGCGTAGCCATCATTTTAAGTTTTTAAGGTTCTCAAGTCGATTAAATCAGTTTCCCACACGTCGTCAAACTTACACACGTTATAGCTTCTTCTGGAAAAGCAATTTTTTATAGACTTATGTAAATTTGAGGTATCTTAACTCTTTAGCCAACTTATGATGTTCGATCGAAAAAATCTGCTTTTTCCAGCACTTACAAGTTTGTTACCACCAGTGTATGCAGTTGGTCGTGCCGCTTTGTAGTAAAGTTCTTACAAAGTCTTGTGCATTATTCTTTTTTTTTCTCTCTTATTTTTAGACTTAGGGCCAATGGCTCTCTTGATGCGCGAAAAAAACTTCTCAAATGTAATCTTGCTACACATGCAGCATGCTGTCAATAAAGCGACTGTTCGCTCATCTAGCGGTGTTTCTCTGGCAAGCATATGCGAAAAAGCATGTTCAGCCAATGCCCGATCGGCTTTTACACGTTGGCCCTTTTTCTCCGTAGCGTAGGCAAGATCGTGCTGACGACATGCTTTGTCCAAGGGACTTACACCTCCATCACCGTACTCAATACGCTTCAATAGCTTTGTTCCAGGACCGCAAAATTTGTATCCAGGTACATGCATCTCAAATGGTAGCTAATCGATTAAAGCGTCGAGAGCACTATTTTTCTCCTCCTCCTCAAATTCTTCTTCTGTTTCTTCACCTTGGTCACTTTTGTGATCAATTGACGCCATGTTTGTACTTAATGTACTTGATTCGACGAAGGCACAACTTTTAAAAATTTTTTTCTTTTTTTCAGTGACGTCGTTTATTCAGTACCACTTTCATCCAAAAAACTTTCACTGTTTGACGTAGATCTCGGACTCTTATTTGGCCATTTTCATTTATCTCCATTGCTGCCGTCGTTGTCATCGATTAGTAATTCTAATACTTGAGCGCTTCCAACACGCTGTTGCGGAATGTTTGCCATACAAAGTGCCACTGCAAACTGATCACGGCCCACCAGTGTGCGTTTTTTCCTGTTCCTCAAGACATCGTTCACCAGATTGACAATGTTCGACTGTGGTATGCGAGTGCCACCTATGATGACGGTATGTTCATTGCTCTACTTAAAATAACCAGTAGCGTGCAATCGTTGTTTGATAAGTGCAGGTTTTTGACGAAACTTTTTCGGTACGCTTTTGATAACCTCGGTATCCTGCTTTTCCTTCTCTTAACGCTTTTTTTCGTCCTCGTCAACGTCGTCGTCAGAGGGATCGTTATTTTGCTATACCTTGGTGTTCTCCATGATCGTGTTAGCATGTCGTCTTCTTTCGCTGTCCAATTCTTTAAGGTGCAAACATCGTTGTCAAATTTGTTAATATTTCTTCCATTTTTCTCACTTATCGGTATACGGTAAATTCAAGATATCGTTTACTTCTGCGTCAAGACGACTTATTGTTGTGTCAAGCGTTTGCACAGACTTCAGACCATCGTTGAGGAATGCGCATTGCGATTGATCCACGCTTTCTTGAGGCAGAAGAATCATTTTTTTGCGTGCTCCATGTTTTTTATAGCATCTACAACACCACTTCGAGGAGCGAACCCAACAAAGCAGGTAAGAAACTTCCTCCCTGTTGTAGGATGATTTTTTTTCTTTGACAGCGTATGAATTTCTGCGTTTGCGAGCTTTCTGAGAACTCTGGCGTGTCTACACAAGCGTTTTTTATGCGCCGCAGTTAGTGAAACGTTCCCTTCGAGAATGTTCAATGCACACTCGCAAATGTGCTTGATTAGCGTCTTATCTGCTTTGCACAACAGACCTCTTTGTTGTTCAGTATCGAGATGATAAAGAGCTCTCAAAATGGCGACGTGTTTTTGATCAAACGGAAAACGTGGCTTTGGTGCCTTTACAATGATACGATTGGAACTTGGTTTACCGTGTTGCTTCTTTTTATCTGTTTCTTACTCATGTTTACATACAGATACGAGTCGTCTGGAAAAATACAAGTTCGAAATCGACAGTTGTCCGGTGTATTTTGCTTGAGATCCAAGAAAAGGTAACCAAATGGTAGGGCAGTAGCGTCCTGATATGCGTCTTGCAAGAACTGAGAATTTTTCGGACACCCTTGTCTCGAAAGATGTAGTATTTGTGCACGATGTCGTGAATTTCTAAACATGACAATGTATTGCGAGCTTAGTGATACATCACGTTGACCCCTACCTAAAAAAAATATATTTCGCGTGATAAGAATTACGCTTAAATTATTATGATGACTATCTATAGAATAAAAGTCGACGATACCGCTACTACCGGATGATCCATGAATTAAATTGTTAATAATTACCAGTTTTGGTCTATGATCGTCCACCCAATGGCTGTTTTGCGGTAATCCGTCGTGAAATTCAATAATACTCCTGACATAGCGGTAACCAGGCTGACACTTACCGTAACAAGAAATGACTCGCTTGAATTGAGTATCACTCGTGCGGTTTACGTGTCGTAAAAACCGTCTAACAAAAACGGTTCTGCCGCAACTTGTGGGTCCACTCAGTGTACACGTCCACGGGTGTTGCCATCGCGTATCTATTCTGCCCAACTAAACTCTGTCGAAAAGCTGATTGACCGCGGAGGGGATCTCCGTGGACCGCTCGCCAAACCGCAAGCACTTTGGGAAGGCTAGGACAAAGGTGGCTCACGCGACCAATCAGCTCATTCCGTCAGGGTCACCTGCTAATCGAGTCCTTTTTGATGCCACCGCCACTGCTGCCACGCCAGCGGCTAATTGGCTTGTAACATTGAGGCGGTTGGAGCATCTATTGTGCATGATCAAGATTACCATATTATGAAGTTTCCTCCTTATTCGTGGCAGTTTCAAGGTTGAAGTTACACGAGTAACTGACATCAAGATAATTTTTTTTTTTTCAAGGTAATAGATTTGTGGTAAAAAATGAGCTGATGTCACAGTTTTTGAAATATGTATCAAGTTTTATAAAACATTTGTCGCAACGGTTTCAAGAATGAGCTGACACGAGTATAAAGTTATCAAATACATTTTTTGGTACGTAAGGATGATTTTCCTATTCATGATTTAAGTTTCGTGGTGAAGAATGTGCTGATCTCATCTTTTTAGGAATATGTATCGTATTTCATTAAACATCCGACGCAACACCGATACGAGAATCAGGTAAACAGTCACATTTTTACCTAGTATAAATGAGTAATGTGTTTATTCTAAAAAGGTTTAATTTTTGCAATTGTATTCACTATTTTTTATAACTCTGTACCCATTTTTTTTCGGATTCAGAAAATTATTTTGGAAAACGTATTTTTTATTTTTTTTTCAAATGATTTTTCTAAAAGTGGTTTTTGACAATCATCGTTCGTAGAGCTCGTCAATGTAGCGTTTGCTTTGCTATGTTTTGAATGCATCTTGTCGTTTACTTGTTGTTACATCGGCTGTGAAAAGTGAAATGAACTAACCAACAGCTTTGTCGTACTTCGACTGAGTGAGTGTTTTCCACTGATCTGATGTATTATATTCCTTCTTCTGCGACATCACGTTGGTAACCATACGGATAACTTGTTGTCATGCTGTCAAAATATCTTTTTATATAGACTGGTTGACATATTATACTTGGCGCTTATCAATTTAACGCTTGCAGAAAAGTTATACTTGTGCGTAGTAGTGTAACAGTGTGCGTATTAAGTGATAATCTTGTAAATAATCTTAGTAGCTTTTACATTACCATGTAAAGTAAAACTTAGGAAGTGTTACATTTTCATTTACGTTTCATTTAATAGATTATTATCAAGAAATAGACACCAAAGTTAACAAATTACAAAACAATAGTCAATGAATTCAAATTTCTATTTTGAAACTTATAATTATCTAAGAACACAATCCTAGTTTTATCGACAAATATTATTGTTATCGTGAAAGATAACTGATTGTACACATGGGTCTACTTACACTCGCGCACATCTAAATACCTCAAATTTTTTTGTTCTATCTTAATAGGTTATTTTGCAGAAAATGTCATGGTCTTCTAGAATTCCTATTATAAAATATTCTAAAACAAGATAAACAAAGCTAAAAAATGTATTGAATACAAAAAAAAACATTTTAAAGCGTTAAAATTATCACACAAATTTTTAGAATTATGTAGTAATACCCTTATCAATTTAACAATAAGAAAGTTATTGTGTGATTAAAATGTAATAGTATGATCGAATACAAAATATAAGAACGTACATGTGTTTCCTTTTATCCTCTAAGCGAATTATCTGCAACCAATGTAGAATACCAGTACAGTTGTATACTTAATTTTTATGGTATTGTCTAATAAATTTTATCCCCAAGCACCGGCAAAATACTGTGTTTTGTTGTCAATGAGTACGTTTGACGTTTATTCTACTAAAAAATTTATAATATTAGTGTTAAACAACTTTTATTTTATAATTACTCATCTGATATAATAACGTTACTTTCGTTTTCAGTGAACTTTTTTTTGCGTTATGAATTTGTAAAACAAAAAATAACTGCATTAAAACTCAGACGAGTATCAGAGTATAAGAAACAAATTAATACTCGATAAGGTGACTGTGACAAACGTACGTGACCATAATTTATTACTCAAAATTTAAAAAAATTGATTGTTTCTTAGTAAACAATATGATTGATTACTCCGGAGTTTATAACATTAAAGTTTTTGAAAATTACTTAAAATATATATTTACTAGACAAAACCATATCCATAATGAATACTATAATAGTCATAGCTGGACGACCAGACTGAACAATGGACGGATTAAAACTATTTTTTTTATGTAAGTTGTATGTGAGAATTCGTAATCTTATTCACATTTTTATTTATAAAAACATAATACAAGACAACATTGTCGTCTAAGAACTCTAAGAAGAACTGTTTACCTATCATGACAAACTACATTTCCAAAATAAATTATTTCATTCGACTTAGTTGGCAAAGCTCGTTGAAAAATGTATCTCCTTCGTACCTTCAATTATTTACTTCCGCTTAAATATTTGACGTAGTATAATGTAAATTTTACTTTAGGTGTTTTTATAAAAGTACAACTTTTGTATCCAGCTGACGCTTAATAAAATGTTGTTCGAATGATATTAATTGTAGAAATTAAATTTAGGGACAGACGAGGTTTTTATTTGTATTAATAATGAATAAATGATTAAAATAATTTGTCAATGTTAATTTTTTCTCTTTACTTTATGTTATTATTACTTTACTCATGAATATTCAGTTAAAATTATTTTTAGCATGCACATTAATAAAATGTTACTAGTATTTACGAGAAGTTTTTTAATATTTAAAATATGTATTATAATAATTTAACACTTTTATATCTCATACCTTAGTATTAATTGATATTGGAGTTTTAGAGTCGATATTTATGATGTCGAGTTGGTAAAAAGTGCAAAATACGTCATTCTTGTTTTTAAATAGTATTCTCATTCAAAGTACACTGTAACCATGTATATTTTTGTAAGAAAACACGTAAGAGTTATGTCCATATCATTTTGTATGGACTATGTTACAGTTAAGAAATGCGCTAATTAATACTGCAATTACCGAAGAATATAATAATTTTTTTATTATTCAACGTAAAACACGATAAGCTTTAAAAATTTTTTTAAAATGGCTTAGCTTTAATCCAATTTATTCACACGTCTTTGGTCAACTTCCTTTAAAGATATGATTGTTTGACATAAATACAAATCACAATTAAGGGTTGTACAAAAATTATCAATGAATATTGATTAACAATGCTAAGGAGCAGATTTGCCTAAAAAAATTTTTTCAAATGCCTTTATTCGTGTAATTTGTGATATTAAAGTAAATTAAAAGTCAAGATAATAAAAGGAAGATGTGGCAATATGTTGAACATAAGAAAAATACATCCTTCGAATACATTTGGCAATACTTGCAGTTTGAGATACAAAAACGTTAGATTAAGATTATCACTGCATATAAGTACTGGAATAGTATTTCGACAGTAAATTATTTTTTTATAAAACATCGAAAAATGGAGCATAAAAATTGAATCAATTGTTTACCTAAGTAATCCTATTATATATTGTATCCTATACTGCGCAATGATTAACATTCAATTTTACAAAATGTCTTTTTTTGTATGATTAGTGTACGCTACACGTGTGTAAAAGAATAACCTTCAAGACTTACTATTTTCAATTACTTATATGTTTTTTATACATGCTAACACCTTCGTATTTTTAAACTTACTTCCGAAAAAAATGGATGTGGGCATAATTAAAAATTTCTTCTCTCACGTACTAACGAAATTTAAATTAAATGTAGTGATATTTAAAATTGTCATTGGTTGATTTGGTGATAACAGTAACATTCTGAAATAAAAATTTTAACTGAATTTTACTGTCCGATCCCCTAACAAGAAAATTAAGAGCACTACAGGTTTCAGTAGATATAGGAATAAATACAGTAACTGTCAGCAATATTAATGTTTGAGTTATAAAAGTGAAATATTAACCTATTACAGTTTCTCTGGAATATTTTAAAGAAATCATGAATCCTAAAGTTCAAAAAAAATTTTTTAATGAGTATTGTAAATACTAAAGCTCTCTTATTTTTTAAGGTTTGCGCCGTACGAGCCAGGATAGTTTTGTGTTCAGCTTTAAAATTAATTACATTAAAGTGTTAAAAATTATTGCATAAACAAAAGAAGGATTAATATATTTATACAATATAAACTATTCTCTAAATATATAAGAGACTTTATGAGTCAGATACTATGTAATACTTTGTTTCACAATAAATATATACTTTCAAGTGTATGTAACTTTGTGCTTCTGTGTTATATAATTTCATTTTACAACAGCCTATAGATATTTTGATAAGTTAACGTGCAAAAAAAAAAAAACATGTTTCGCAACACATTGTTAAATGTAATTAATACATATATACATCTGGTATGCAATTCATAAAATAATATTTTATAGTCAATTCAAATTTACTACTGTAATATAATTAAAACAGGTGTATTATACAATTAATTTTTAGGTTATAAAATTACAGTAATTGTTCATATTTATATACATATAGTCGTGAGGACATACGTTTCCCCCAGCAATGTACGCACGTATTCACTAAATTTTGACGTGTTTTAAACAATCGTAATTCGTTATAAGCTCCAACGCAGCCCCAACGCAATAACACTATCGTTTTCTCCGTGTTTAAACGCAAATTATGTTTTTTTTTATTTTTTATAATCCTTGGAAGCACTCCACAGCCCTATGCGGCCCCACCACAGAACCTCTCTTTCCGATTACTCCCAAGAAAAAGTGCTCCGAGTGTGGTCACATTCTGCAATAGTAACTTAGGTTACTTAGCTGTTTGGTAAGATACTTAAATATTCCCGAGAATTCTAGAGAAACGTCGTAGTCTTTTAAATCTGGCCAAAACCCCCTTCCGCAGCCCTATATTGAATTATTTCATTTTGTTGTGGAGTAATAGTTTTTGTACAGGGTTATTAGGGTTATTGGTACAGTTTATATCGAGATCTACCAATTTTGGCCCAGGAAAACCGAAGTCTTTCAAAAAGACTCTTTTGGTCAGCCTCGAGGAAGTAAGCGGACAATGTGTCCACATTGTTAGCACTTTCAGCTTAGATTAAATATGGCAGACGCAGTGGCTTATGGTATTTCTAATCGCCCCATTGATCGAAATCAAAAGTCGTAGGCATGTAGTCCACTCATTTACTTGGAAATTACTAGGTCACTGAGGGTCAAAACGGTACTACTGTCTCCCTTCTTCGCAGTTCAAAATTATAGGTATATAATATTATTACTGACTAAAATATTCATTTGTTACAATTTTTTAAATCTATTGCCCCTACAATACAAGAAATACGCATTTCGTGTACTCAAGACCTTAAATCGATAAGTTCAATTGATATAAATGGTTTTTTTTGTATTATTTTCCCACATATATTCTTAAAGCCTAAAAATCTATCGCCAACATCCTTTTACTACAGTTGAGATAAACAAGTTTAAAACTAATATATCTTTTAATAAACAATAACAAGAAAAGTATTACAAACACTTTGACCCAATCTCTTTTAGGTACTAAAAATTTAATAATATTATTTTTCAAGGATAGTCAAATAAGATCAAGAACTTATTTGTAAAGAATTTCAGTTCAAGCATAAGCTGTTAGCGGAGGTTAGTGCCCAAAGCGTGCATGGGATAAAGTTACACACACACGCACACACGCGTATATAGATACACTTATACATATACATATATAGAATACAAATTTTTTTTTCCTATAGTATACATTATAGTTATTTGGATGGGGCAGTCCACACCCCCCACAGCCTCCAATAAACCTTTTTACAGTTTCCCACAAAAGTACAATTTCGCACCCAGTAAATCACTTTGGGCCTGGAGGGCGAAATAGTATATTACGCCATAAGAGACAAAAAACGGCACTATAGAAACTAGAAAAAAATTTGTCATAACGAAATTAATATATATTTTGATAAAAATAATGGATTATTCCAGTAAATTAAATTTTTTGCTTACATTTTTCTAAAAACTATATTCTGATTGCAATTTACCTCGTAATATTGTGGATACAGTGGTATGTTTTTTAAAAGATTTTATACAAATAATTTATCTTCTTTCTTAAAAAAAAGATATTTTGCAAATATTAAAAAAAGAAAACGCTTCTCACACAGCATTAAAAGAAATTGAGCGTTCTTTTGATCAGCATAGTACTTTGTGTGAGGAAGTTGACACAGAATGTAAACGGTTCTCATTTTTCTGGAATAAAGGTCTTATCGAAAGTAAAACTTTTATAATTGGTACATTTTTTAAAGATGAAATTTTTGAAAAAGAAGTTGTACGTAGGCCTCACGTTATGACAGGTGAATATTTCCCTCTAAAGAAAAGCCTTAAAATGTTTTTACGATTTCCGGGTGTCTTTAATGATATAATAAACTATGGAAACGAATTAGAATCAGAATCTACTGTTATTTCAAATATTATTCAAGCAAGGCTTTGAAAGAAAAAATATACTGATATGTGTTCGGAGAATGTTATTTTACCTTTGTATATATTTTGTGACGATATAAAGTGCGGTAACGCATTAGGTACTTATTCTGGTACAAAAAAATTTACGGCTATATATGCTATGTTGGCATGCCTACCACCCCACATAGCCTCCACGTTAAATTGTATTATTTTTCACAGTGTTTCTCATTATTCTAATAGAAAGAACACGACAAACGAAGAAGCTTTTAGATCTCTGAAAAATGAGTTAAATTATTTATAACAAAAAGGAATCGAAATAAATGTCCGGGGTCTAATCAAGGTTGTAAAATTCCGTTTTACAGGTATTGAAAAAAAGTGCACTTTTAATGGGGTCACTGACTTTCATGTAACTGAAAACATGTCGGTTGACCTCATGCACGATAACTTAAAAGGTGCTTGTATGTTTGTTATGAACCGACTTTTGAATACGTTAATTTAAAAAAAAAAAATATTTTTCTTTAGAGCTTTTGAATGCGAGAATATCAAAATTCAATTGTGGAAAAGCAACCGAAAACTAGCCTAACAAAATTTTTCCTAATCGTTTATTAGAGCATAACGATCTCAAAATGTCAGCTTCTGAGATGTTACAGTTTGTTAATAACTTCGGTTTAATTATTGAGGATAAAATAAAAAAAGATGATGATCATTATGAATTATATTCATATATACGAAGAATACTGGATATCTTACTGTGTCCACTATACACGATGGCTGATATAAAAATTTTAACGGAATTATTAAAAAAATTCAATTCCCCTTACTTGAAATTCTACGGATCTTTAAAGCCTAAGATGCACTTTTTAATTCATTATCCGACTATTTTACTTTATAATGGTCCTGTTATACATTTCTGGACGATGCGGCTTGAGTCGACCCATTAACCAGTAAAAACTATCGCAGAATCAACAAAAAGCTCTAAAAATTTAGTGCGCACAATAACCAGGAAAATGTCATTAAGACTGTTGTACTTGGCTAATTCGTTAAAAGTATCAACTTTAAATATAGAATGAGGACCCTCTTGTTCTGTAAATGAGATAAATGAAGATGTAATTAAAAAAAAAATTCTCATATATTTTATAAACATGTGATTGTTAATAATATTTGCTATGAAGTTTATATGTTTTTACTCTTAGGCTTCCTAGAACACTGCGAAGCTCAATTTGGAGAGATGGCGAGCAAGAACCCAGGAGTCGATGCCGAACTTTCATCCCCGTGTAGCATATACGGTTTTTCACCTTCCTCCATCAGAATATAATATTTTTTTTTTCACAATTTGGGGGTGGAGAGCGCAACATAATCTCTCAGATAAAAACTCCGATTAGCTGCTCACATCATACACATCAGTGCCATCCATCCGGAGCTACTTTAAGGTTACTTTTATTGAAATTTTCAAACTGTGCGATTCAATGAAAAGATTGTTATTTTAATATCATGAATCTATAATTCAACATTATCTAGTAGGGGGGGTTGGCACGTTAAGTATGCAGGAGGTAAGTCTTTACCAGAGTATCTATTGAAACACATACACACACATACACAAAGATGTTGAAAAAATTGTTTTCCATGATTCTTCCATCCTAAATATCATCCTTGATTAGTGTTCAAAGCGATTTTAGTACAAAGTCATCTAGTCGAAAGATACCAGACATTTCGTAAAATTTAATTTTAGTAAATTTTTTGAGAAACTACGTCTATTTCTGATACGTATAGGTAAGCAGTTTGTGTAGTTGGAGTTTTCGTACTTGGCTTAAATAAAAACTAGGATAAAGCCCTATCAATAAAAAAAAAAATTGTGTTTAAGTTAGTGCCACCTATTGAAAGTTACAGAAGTTGAAAGGAGAACAATAAGAATCACTAAAAATAAAATATCATACTTATTTGATGAAAATACATTATTTTTTTTAAACCTCTATAATGTTTGATTAGTATTACAAAATAATAAAAAAACTTATTTTTAGTTTATACGGTTTGATCCCAGCATTAATTTGGGCCAAGTTAAAACTCACTAAAATGGTATACCACTTTGCTACTACTGTTGAAAGTAACATTGCTGTACATAGATACATTTGGTGGAAAAAGGCATCTTAGTACAAACACCGAGATATTTGTCTTAATGTTTTAGCTTAACAGTAATGCAAAAAATGTTTCGTTATAATCCATTGCCGTAAAGCGTGAGAAAAAGGTAATTTTATTATTAAGGTGGAAGCTAATGGACTAATAATTTTTCTAATTTAATTTAATGATGGTCATGAATACAGGTCTTCACATTATCACCCACGATTAATTAAATTTATCAATTAACATTAATGCACCAGTGTATCACATGTTATTTAATGAAAGTATTTTTCAAAATAATTCTGAATACTATCCTTCAGTATAGCTTTTTTTGCAGTGTCTATATTTCTGAACTATTACTACGGTATTTTCATTTCGGTTAAAAAATTTTTGCTGTTTATAACTGAACAAATCTTCTTTCGTGTATGTATTATTAACATAAATTTTTTTTCAGCATTTTATTTGCTTACAAATTTAAAGACTTTTTCTCTTTATGTTCGGTATTTACATTTTTTATAAGATCATGTGTTTACTAAATAAATTTCATTTAACTAAAAATATTTACACCTTCTTTTTATAACATAAGTTTCTTATTAAATTTTTTAGAAAAAAAATTACTTATAAATTTGAAGCTTTCGGGAAAGTATAGTAGATAATTAATGTTGTCAAAAAAAAGATCTTCCTTTTAATTTATTCGCGGTTTTAATTCTTCTTAAAAATTTTATTCACATGATATATTATCTTTGTAATACTCTCACAAATTTTTTTGCTTTCTACATATTTATTTTTTGGCAAAATGTACCCCACCCAATACGCCAAAGTTGCACAACCCTGGACAGGATTGCTATGCAAAAACACATATTTTAAATGGACACTAGTTAAACAGAAAACCCCTGAGAAGTTTAAAGAGGAATTATGTAAAGAACCTGTGCTAGCAGCCTCAAACCTTAAAGAGCCGTTAATTGTTGTAACGACAGATGCATCAGAACACGTGTTCGGTGCAGTACACAGTCAAAGCAAACTGGGCAATGATCGCCCTTGTGAGTATGCCTCGCGCACTCTGAAAAGCAGCAAATGAAGATATCGCTTTTACGACAAGGAACTCTAAGCAGTCGTTTTTGCAAAAGAACGATTTCGTCCTTACTTGTATGGACGTCGAATTACGGTAATAACAGATCATGAGCCACTAAAGCATTTTCATACTACCAAGAAAGTTCATTTAAAGTTCAATCGTCTCAAGCCACAATTGCTGGGTTATAAATTCGACATCATATATAGGCGTGGAAAGGATAATTACGAGAATGCCCTCTCTAGAAATCCAGTAATTGCGAAAAGAAAATTAATCTGGAGTTGCCAAAATGAGATCTTTATCTACTTGCAGAAAAGCAAGAGAAAGATGGGATCTGTTACGAAAGCAGGCCGTCAGCAAGGATGTTTGCGTTTCGGGCTAAAAGAGTGCGGGATGATGAAGAAAGAGGCAAGAAAATAAAAAATGACGAAGTAAGCTCGCTGGAATCAGATTCAGATTCTTCTTCACCCGACCACAACAGCACGGAGTCAGGCACGCAACTCAATACTGTACGGATACGCAAGAAATTATTTTAAAAGCACAAAAAGCTAGAAAAGTTCTTCACTTACTTGGATGCAAACGGTATAGAGAAAAGAGGCATTAAAATTAAAACAGAGTTGAATGAGACAGCAGAATACCCCTTGGAGAGTGGATTTCTAAGTACCGAAATTCAAGCAGCAAGTATGCCATTAGAGAAAACTGTCATCCCAGCATGAAAAAACGTGACAATATCTTAAAGAACTTGCTTATCTTCAGTGCAGAAGAACAACAAATCTGACAAAGAACCGAGCTATTCAGATATTGCGGAGAAAATAACGCAAAGAAGATTGACTTGGAAGGAAATAGCTAGCAGCATTTAAAGTAGCAAGCCTGGAAAAATGGTCAACCTGTCTGTAAAAATAGAGGAAATAGAGAGCAAGCTCGGAGCAAGAATAGATGTATGGCAAGAGCAAGACGTTGCGTATGGGGACAGCCTCAAGGAGTGTCCCTTCTATCATCATCAATTAGCTTGCAAAAATGACCAGGAGCAGAACCACACCTAAATGAACGCAAGAGACAATCCATGCAACATTAATGATGGAAAATGGAAAAACGTAAGTGATAGGCAACTATCAGCAGACACCGAAGGAAGCCCACTTCAAGGAAAAGGTAGCAACATACACTCTCCGATTACATCGTAAGATAAAAATCCATAACAAGGGCTGGACACAGATAAAACAACATTAACAGAGCTACCAAAAATTATGAGTTCAGAAGCAAATATCTGCAGTAAGCCTCGATTACAATTTAAATTGCGGCCTGACCTTACTAAATCTGACGGCAACTGTCAATTCCATTAATTAATAAATGGGTGTCAGCTAAAGCTAACAGTGAGTAAATTAAAAGCAGAGCTGCTGAACTCGCTGCACATAGATAAGTGTCAATTCCCGATGAAGTTAAGGAAATCCTGAGTTCAGACAGGAAGTTTGAAAATGGGGACTGTATTTTCCTCTTCTCTCAATACTTCGAATAGAACGTATGTGATGCGCCTTTCCAACGAAGCAGGATGGTTGGATAAGTCCCTATATTCTCATTTTGAGACGGAAAGCGATGTGAAATGCGGACATATTTGTCTACAAAAATATCATTACATTCCTCTGATGAAAATTGTCTTCACACCTCTTAAAAATCTGAACGAGCCATCCCGACATTCGGCTAAAGGCTCTCCACACAATAGCGATAATGAAAAAGCTACTGACAAATGTATATATTGGAAAGACGAGTTCGTAGCCGTCAGAAGTGAATAGAAAGGACACTGGTTATGCTAACTTAAGCAAAATGTACTCGGAAAAAAAAAAAACATAAGCGTAAAATGTCTCACACAATCTAAAGTAAAAAATTTTGCAAATAAAAAAGGCTATGAAGCCAATAAATGAATACAATAGACTTTAGAACGATATAAGTAGATGTTTAGCTTAAGAAGGAAAGAAACAAGCACATCTTACCTCAGGAACAAGCTGAAACGATCACTGACATATTGTATGAAGCATGTTATATACATCTAAATGAAGGGACAGAGCTCGAAACAAACATCACATATTCCGGAGAAAAGCCCGAAGTTATAAGCAACGGGAACGACACCGAATCACCACGGGAAGATGGTGAATCGGAAAACTCTAATCAAGGTGCAGTGTTGGCAGATGATACTGCACACGTTAGAGCTCTAGAGTAAGGGTTAACACACTACACAGTAGCTAAAGCCCGTCAATCCCGGGAAAAACCACCATGGTCACTAGGCGAGGAGATATTTTACAAGATTCAAAAAGGTCGCTGAACACCCGTTCAGGTACATGGAAAATTTAATGATACTAAGCACCTCATCAAGGGTTCTAGAGATGGAAATAACGAAAGTATTAGTTTTAAGGGGCCTAATAAAATCAGAAGAACTTCACGCAGAAGAATGGTCGATAGGTGGGACCAAATTTCAATGGCCATTTGGAATAGCCATAATATGGTATTCATAAAAATGCACTTAGAAGATAAAATCCTACTGATAGATACATGGAAATAAGTAAAGGAACCTAAGAGAACTATGGAGGCCAACAACATTAAATTAATAGGGCTTGTAAAAGACTTAGAAATACTAAAGCAACCCCACTAGGACAGACTTGTAAAAAAATTTGAAAACACTCTTCAAGGACACAAGCTAACAGCAGTTTTGTATTTCAACAACCTACTAAACCCACCAATAAAAAAAAGACTGCAAATGATAAAGGAATGCCACAAATCAGCAATAGAGGGTCCATAGTGGCATAAACAAGACCTAGAAAAAAATTGCCAATGATTTCTATTGGACACATATGAAACCAGACATTAGGCAGTATATCTTAAGATGCGATGGATTTCAGAAGAACAAACTAGTTTGACTAAGAACAAAATTGCCTATGATTTTAACTGATACACCTGCTTTCCCATTTGGTAAAATTTCGACAGATTTTTATGGCTCGTTAACAGAAACAAAAAAATGCAACAGATGGATACTTACAGTACAAGACGGGCTCACTCAGTACATTATTTTAATACTAGTTAGGCAAGCGACCACGATGAAAACACCGAAAAACCTTTTAAATGAAGTTTTTTGCCTTTTTAGTCTACCTGATGACATACTGTAAGATAATGGTACATACTATAAGAATAAGCTATTAGAAGGATTTGCTCGCTTTTTCCGAATCCACAAGTATTATACAACAAGATATAGAATTCAGTCTAATGGCAACATTGAACGAATGCACTATACAACAACCGAGTATCTGAAGGTATTTTGCAAAGACCGAAATGACTGGGGCAATTAGTTGAGCCTCTGCGTGCACGCTTATAACACGACGGTGCACGAAAGCACGGGCTACTCACCACACAAGATAGTCTTTGTTAGGAAGGCACGAACCTCTACGAGCGGTGGTTTGTGCTCCCAAGCCATAAACACAAACTAATCTATAAGAAATTCATCCAAAACACTACAAGATGTACAAACTATGGCAGCCATGAATTAAGCCTACTCGAAATATCGTTTCAAATATTATTAGGAAAAAAAAATTAATCTTCAACACTTTAGAGTAGGAGAGGCAGTATTTTTACTAAAAGAGCCGCACAAAAACAAATTTAATGCGCAATATGTAGGGCCATATGAAATCGTTAGTCTGGATTATGGCTTATACAGCGTCTTAATTATTTATTTATTTTACAGGTAGTACAAATATAAAATTTGAAAAGATATAGCAAAAAAAAAAAGTACTACAACACACAAATATTTATTTAATTTTGCTCTTTATTAATATCAATTATTAATTGTTATAAAAATTGTACGTGCATTTTTTTTCCTTTCCATGTGCCCTACGTTACATCTTTGTCGGTGCAACAAATGCTCCCAGGTTGGAGTCTGATTCACCCTAAATGCCAGCCCCAACGCTGACATATACCACTGAACCATGGCATTCACACCCTAACACACATCTGCTCATATGTCCAGGTTCCACGGCCCGGATAAGGAAGCGGTACTACCGCCACAAGACGTTCCTGTAGCCCCAATAACGTCTTTTCGGCCACATGTAGCTGCTCATGCCCACAACTAGCGCAAATAGCTTTTCTCCCGGGCAACTTGACACGTAAGCTACAGGGCCATCCTGGAAGTCGATAGTGACTAAACGTAGAAAGTGCCTGCCCAACTGGCGTGAAAGTGCCAACAAACACTTTCGCCATATGTTAACAATGCACTGAAAATCAAATTGAAATGAGTGCGTAAATAGTTAAAAAGAGGCGCACACAAAACAAATGAGAAATATATCTTCCTATATTATATAGTCGTAAGAGTTAGAGCGAGGTTTTTCTCCCCCCCGCTTCCCCCACTTCCCCCCCAGCTCCCCACCAGCTCCGCCCCCCAATAAGGTAGTTATTCTTTCATTTTCTTGCATTTTTCGAGTAATCCTACTTTTTTAATAGCTCCCCCCGCTCCCCCTCAGCTCTGCCTCAGATCCCCCCCCAGCTCCCCCCCATTTTCCCCATATACATTGTAAATATATTAGTAAAGCCTTGTATATTAACTGTTACAAGTGGTCTAATTTTCACATATAATTTTATTTGACCATAACAACAAATTTTGTTACAATTATCTTACTTACGATGTGTATTTTGATTACATACTCTAAAATGTCTGTTTAGGTGCTCTGCTTTTAGGGGTAAACGCACCATCTACCGTAAACTCACCTACACCCGTAAATTCACTTTATTTTGTTACCATGATTGTAAGACAGTTTGATACTAAATATTGACTCAGTAAATTTTAAATTGTTATTTAGGATCTTAAGAGAGCACCGAAATTTTTTTGAGTTGTTAAAGCTTGTTTAAATGATTTTATACTAAAAATAAAAAATTAAGTTAACCCTACGTAACCTTTTCCACAATTTTGAGAAATATTTTTTTGAACGTTTTTTTCATGACTTTTCAAATGTCTCTGTAAGTGATGATTTCTTTTTAAACTTTTTTCGTATTTAATACTCTTTAAAAGTTTTTCAATGTTTTGGCATTCCTTTGTGTGACGCAAATAGTTTTTCTTGTTTAATATTATAATGCTACACAGATCACATACAAAAAATTTTTTTTTGTGAATTTTTTCGTGCGATGATAGACACTCTTGATTTGAAAATTTTGAGTTACATTTATCACACTGATAAAATTTTTCATCCATGATGGTGTATCTGAAAACATGTAACAAAAAACGGATTGCTTATGATTACATAAATCTGGGTACTAGACGGTACTGAAATTTGCTTTTTTGATGTAAGATAAAATTTGCAAGAGAGTATAAAAATAGTAATGAACTATAGAATAGTTTTTTGTTACTCTAAAATTTTATTCCAAACAATATTTTTAATTTCAAATTTGTTTTCTGATTCAATTGGGATAAAAATTTTTTTTTGGTTTCAACATCTAGACAGTGCAACATATAATTGCCCATTAGAAAATAATGGTTTTTTGAAGTACAACCCTAAGGCATCAAAACTTTGACCTTAAGATTTATTAGTAGCCATAGGAAGAGTTAAGATAAATAAAAATAGTTTTCTGTACAATATAAATGGTAGTGAAAAAGAATTGTTTGTATTGAGTGTTATGCTTAGACTAAAGACTTTATTTCCTTTTTTTTACCTGAGATTATTTCAGCTTCAATGTTGTATGTGAATAATTTTGTAATTCATAATCTTGTACCATTGCAAAGTCCTTCAGATATGTTTAAGTTTCGTATTAACATAACAATAGCGTTGATTTTTAAATCTAATTCGTGTAAAAAGACTTTCTTTACTACTATTTAAATATTCTGTAGAGAAATTAGTATAAATACTATCGTCTAATTTAGCTACTCCTTTGTGATTTACTTTATAAATACTATAGTACGTTACTAATATTCCTACCATATTATTTTAAATTTTTTTGTTTAAAAAGTGAGTGTATTTATTGTGAGATGTTAATATAGCTTTAGTTATAAAAGAATCATCATCATTATTATAAAATTTAAGAACATACATCATTTGTTTTTAATGTCTGAGGAATTATAAAAGCTTTAATTTTGCCTTCTCCTTTATCCAGAAGCAATGAAGACAATTTTTAATTAATTAAACGTATATTATTTTTTAAATAGAAAATATTAAATAAAGGCCAAAAATTGGAAAATTTTATGGTTTCTTGAACAATAGTAATTTTGCTTCCGTTTTTTACTACTGGAAGAATTTGACGAAAGTCTCCACCTAAAATTATTATTTTATTTTCAAAAGGTTTATTACCACTAGATAAATCTTTTAAAGTCCTATCAACGATCTCTAACGCTTTTTTCGGTACCATAGAAGCTTCATCCTAAATAATTACTTTTACATTACGTAATTTTTGTTTATCTGGCTCAAACTGGAAGAATGCACTTTCTATAGTGCTTAATTCAAAGGAAAACTGAAAGTTCTGTAAGTGGTCATTCCCTTTGAAAGCAGAATAAAAGCAATACCTGTCCAAGCCATTGTAAGAATTCTTTTTTCAATTGATATGAAATAATAAATAAATCTTTTGTATAGAAAAGTTTTTCCAGATCCACCAGGACCATCGATGAAAAAAATTTTTTTTTAATTTTATTATTTCTTAAAAAATTCGACATTAATCATTGATGATTAAGTTGTAAAAATATTTCATGGAATTAATGATTACAAAATATTCTCTCATCATTGTCAGTATCAATATTTTTTTTCATCGTTTCTGTTGGTTTTGGTAAACTGAAATCTTTACAAGACATTTTTTCAGAATTAAAAATTTCGTTTAAATGTAAAAGAGCTTTATTTTGATCATCTTCACAATTTTTAATGAAAATTTCTTGTATTTGTTCCAAATAATATTACCAAAAAAATTTTCAGACATAATGAACCATGCGAAAAATTTTCGTAGTTGAAAAGGCAGCATAACGTTACATGCTTCTTCAAAAATTATATCATTTTTAAAATCAAGTTCTACTAATCCCATAAAAATAGCTGTTATTAGTGAGGGAAAATAAAAAGTGATTGTTAAAAATTCATATAATTAATTATGATAAATGTACACGTATAACATACATACATTTTAAGTAACAATTAATATAATTCGGGTATTTTTCCATACTTCGTAAATCTAATTTGCAATTACGGGGGTTGTTGCGCAGAGCGCGCAGGGGGCATATATAGTTATAAGAGCTTAGAAATATCTATTGACACATACAGCATAGACAGCTCATTTAAAAAAGGGAGCCACTAAAAGAAATAATAAAGCTTACCAACAAAAATTCAAGGGCACATCTCTCTGTCTGTATAAACTTTACCACTTTTATTTGAAATTTGCAGCTTGTTCCTTATATTTCTTTAAAAACATACTAGTAATCATACCCCAGCGTAGAAAATTTATTCCCGAGTATTTTCGAAAAATGCCTTAGTCTTCCGAATTCTGTAAAATAAACTTTAACATACTATTTTCATACTCACAATTAATTTTATCAATTTTTAAGGCCTTTAAGAATATTCATACAAATCTTATTTTAAAAAAATTATACTTATCACACAATGAAAGGGGTGGTTGGCGCGCGGAGCGCGCAGGGGGGTGGAGCCCCACTAATATATATATATATATATATATATCTTTCTATATTATATATCGAACTCAGTGGGGCATTTTACACATACCCCCACCGCCCCTCTTTTGCCCCCCACCGCCCTTCCACCAAGCCCCCACAAAATAAGGTAAAAATCCGTTATTTCCTTGCTTATTTTGACATATTGTGGTTTTTCTAAGAACCCCCCACAACCCCCTACTGACCCCCACAGCCTCTCCACCGACCCCCCACACACTTTTTTATGGCCCCCCACCGCCCCCCACTGACCCCCCACAAAATATTATATAAATAGTATAGATGTATGGTATAAGTCTTTATTCAAGCCAGGGGGTTCAACCACGTATGGCTTCATGGGATAATAACAATTTATATTTTAATATTTAATTAAATAGTTACAGATTACTGCACAATACTATAATCAGCTAAACTTCAATACAATCAATTGTATTTCGATCTACTGGATCCCTTGGTTTCTTTGTAAGCATAAAGTTTTTGGTGGGCTGACTTTTTTGTTAGCATTTTGTAACGTTGCATTTTGCCAGCCCTGTCAATATGTTAAAGTCTATTACCACATTCCTACTAAATCACATGGGAATATTGTATAATATTGTTTCTCAAAACATTCCACATTCTCCCACCTACCCTCTTTGGCCCTCCCACTGACCCCCACGAACTTTTTCATGGCCCCACCCGCCTCCCCACACCACTTTTTGGGAACCTGACAATGATCATACCGTCTTTACCTATCTTAGGACAAAACTGTCTTATTGCCATGATTTATTTCATCGTCAAGCAGAAATTAAAAGTCATAAATTGATTCATAGGGGGTTGTTGCGCAAAACATCATTATTTATACAACTAAGTACGTTTAAAAACCAATTTATATGGAGTTAACAATATTTTGAAACCAAATAATATATACACATATATTGGTGCGCATAATTATTATATCATCATCGCTTATATAGTCCTTGATTACACTATTCTTTTTTTTACGTACATAAACTTAAGTCAAATTTAGAGTATCATTAATATAAACAATGAAAGTTTTGCATCACTTTATGAGTCATCTTATAAAGCCTGATGAATCCACGAAGACTTACGTCCATTTCTATTTTGTTTTAAATTAATGCTGAAATTGGTACAATAGATAAACACGATATACATTTATGATATGTATTATTGATTAATAAATTTTACCTATACATAAAAAAATAATAATTAAATCATGTTATTAATATTAGATACATTATTATATTAAAAAATTTTTTCCAAACTATATTTTCAATCTATAAACTGTTTTCTCTATCGATTTAAACAAAGATTCCATTTTTATTTTTGCATCTTGATAAGGCCACGTATAATTGACCATGAAAAAATAAATTTTTTTTTAAGTATAATCCCACATTATTAAAACTTTGACCTTGAGACTTATTTATAGTCATAGCAAATGCTTCAACTAATGGGAATTGTTTTCTATATAAAATAAAAGGTAATGATGAAGTATTTTCAGTATATAATGTAATTCTTGAAATAAAAACTTTATTACCAATTTTTTCTCCCTTTACTATTTCGCCTTCTACGTTATACTTCAGTAATTTAGTAATTCACAATCTTGTACCGTTACATAATCCGTCTGATATACTCAAATTTCGAATTAACATTACTATTGTACCTATTTTCAATTTAAGTTCATGAGGTGGCAAGCCTTCACGAATGTTGTTTAACATTTTTACGGGAAAACTTATATAAATATTATCATCTGATTCATCAACACCTTTATTTGTTGCAGTATCGATGCTGTTATAAGTTTTAGTTTCCCCATGTAATTTACTTAAAATCTTATTGTTTAAAAAAAAAGTATATTTATTATGTGAAGTTAGTATCACGTTATTGTCAAAACAGTTGCTGTAATTACCAAATATTTTGGTACAGACATCATCTGTCATCCAGGATTTAGGAATTTTAAATGTTTCTATGTCCCTTTCTTCAATTCTTAACAATAATTTTGAAAATTCGTTATTACTAGAACGGATATTATTTTGTAATCTTAAAATTTTAAAGAAGTTTCATAAAAATGATGATTTAATAGTTTCTTCTATTATTATAGTTCTATTACCGTTTTTTATAAATGGAAGGATTTGTCAGAAATCTTCTCCTAATACTATTAATTTATCACCAAAGCAAAATTTTGTATTACACAAGTCTCTCAACGTTCTATCAACGATTTTTAAAGCTTTTTTCGGAATCATGGAAGCCTCGTCCCATATTATTAAATCAACTTCCCTTAATTTTTTTTTTTTTTCAGTTTTAAATTCTAAAAATACACTTTCAATATTATCTAAGTCTAGAGGTAAACAAAAAGTTCTATGACTGGTCATACCTTTTGGTTGTAATACAGATGCAATTCCTGTTCAAGCCATTGACAAAATATTTGTACCTCTAGAAATAAAGTAATAAATGAGTGTCTTATATAAGTAGATTTTTCCGGATCCACCAGGACCATCTTTGAAATATACTTTTTTATCTTGTTCACGAATAGTTTTAAAAATTTTTCTTTGATCTTCATTTAAATTTGTGTACATTATATCAAACATTTTTTTACTGAAAGATATTTCCTTAATATTGCAATTATTTATATAGTTGCTAATGGTTGGTGTCGGTAAACTAAAGGACTCACATGATTTACCTTCCGATACGAAAATTTGATTAACATGTAGAAGAGCACAACTATTATTATCATTATCAAAGTCTTCCGTAAAATATTTTTTATATTCATTCCATATTTTATCTCCTTAAATAATTTCTGAAACCAAAAACCAAGCAAAAAATTGTCTTAACTGGTATGAAAACATAATTGTTATGGCTTCTTTAAAAATATCTTCGATTTCAGAATCATGTTCTATTAAACCCATTGCAATTGCAGTATCCCTGGAATTTTTATATGTTATTCCATTACGTTTTTTAACGTCTTTAAATGATGTAGCTCCATGTAATTCATTTAAAATTAGTTTTAAAAAAAGTGTTCATGATCTATTGGAGATACTATGTTTAATCTACCTATAGCAATATTTTTCGGTGTAACTTTCCTTTTCTTCCAAATTTTAAGTTTATTGTCAAAAATGTAATGTTCTGGAATGTTAACATATTTTAGCGATTTTGCAAAATCATCTACTTTATTTAATTCAAACCAAGCTGTAAGGGGTGTTTGATAATTTTTTATTACATTTTTGATATTATTTACTTTAAATATGAGTTTTTGTTTATTTTTGAGATGAACAGCTAGATTTACAACTGTATGACCTCTACCACAAATTGGATATTCTTGAAGTCTCTAAGCTGCTTCCATTGGACTTACATATCTAGCATATACGTAACCACTAATTGTACTTTGTATTGATACTGCTTTGTATTGATGCACAATATTCGGAAGTTGGGGGGTTGGCGCGCAGTGCGCGCAGGGGGGTGTGAGCCCCACTAGTGTATATATATATATATATATATATATATATATAAATATATTTATAAGAGCCGACACCACTCATCCAACCGCAAAGAGGACAACTAACCTCGATTATGGCCTCCCCGGGCGCAGGCATAAACATACTGACTTTCGGGTCGTTACACATGGTAATGCCAAAGCCCACGTCAGCATACGTGTGTGTCTAAAAACTGTAGGTGGTGAGCTACATGAAAATCATCTTTAATGTGAGTTTTTATTTGAGTTTGAACTCTATTAAGGCTTTGAGGCTATGCCACATCGGGCTCTATAATAATCTTACAATAATTACACATAAAATAAATCCAGCAGAAACATAATAAGTTGATTAAGACAAGTACGGGTCATAGTAAGTAAAACAAAAACACAATATAGTAATAGTTTTAAAAAGCATACATTCGATCATAATAATAATGACAATACCTGGAATTTTGTTTCAAAGTAATAATACATCGAGCGTAGGGCAAGAAAAAACAACAAACAAAAAGGAACACAGAATAGAATAAGAACAACAAAAAAAAAAACAAAAAAACACAATCACAATACTCGCACATACTAAGGAATTACACATTTCACTTACCTTCCTACACCTCTCGCAGGCGTTTATCATCTCCTGTACATCTGTTCTTTTAACAGTAAAGGAGAGATGACTGTTGTCACCGGTGAGGTCGGAGGGCTTGCACCCTCATATCCCTAGTTTTTAGCACAATTGATAAAACGCCAGCCACCGAGAAAATTCGGTTGGTAAATACGCTGCAGCATGGTTTATCTTGTCTCTATTTTCTTTTGTTACATGCAAAAAGAAAAGAACTATCGGCACTAATTTAAACAAGTCAAAATCGGGAGCTGCAGAGTATAACAGATGCAGCGATACTGTCCACTTATACCAACTACAAAGTACAAAACACTTAGAGAGAAGAAACAAAGAAAAATCATTCTCTTGAACATTGTCAATAAAGGGACGAGCGTAAAGACGAACCAAGCTGATATAAACCACAACCCAGGAATACGGATGTCATTCAGAGAACGCTGGCTATGAATAGAGAGAAGTAATGGAAAATAATGGGAGCTTCTTATAACTGCCATCTTACCTCCGCAGCATGTACAATAATATAAAGGTTGACACTTAGTGATAAAAAAACAAAAACAAAATAAATTAATAATTAAATAAGATATATAAAAAAAAAAAATAAAAGTAAAACGTGACGGCCAATAGAAGCCATAGGCTCATAACTTGGTTTCCTCACACTCGATAGTCAGCACAAAATCAATTATTGTACATTATTACATTTTTAATTTAAGAGTACGCAGCAACGGCGTTATATACATGGGATTGTCAAGTATGGCCTCCCTAGATGTTATTTATCCTTCAGGTAATACAAGTATGTTAATATGTGCGTATAGGTGTTAATTAAAACGAAGTAATAACAACTGTGTCACGGAAACCTCAATACTTGTGTATTTTATAACAGATGACCTTACTGTTTTTATTTCTTTCTTTCATATATATTTTATATATTTAAATAGTATCATAATAAGTAACAATTAACTAATAGTATGTAGAGATTAAAGCTGAAAACACACACTACGGAATGTTGTAAGAACCTATATAAAAAAAAGGGCACATACCTGCATATCAATTTAACTCGGATTCAGGAATAACAAATATTCCATGTATTAGCTATGGACGTTTGTGTCAACACGTTAAATTAGTTGTGATAATTTGTATAGTATTATTAACATTATTATTATTCTCTGTTGAACAAAATTGTATTACCCAACTTCTCTTCTAGAGGAAGCACGCATACCTTTACCACATATGGATGACTCCGCCTTGCCCGCTGGTTGTGCTTTCGTTGTAATTTGTCAGAGCCCTCGAGGGCGAGGGCCTGCGACCCTTGGACGAGTCATGGACATGGTCCAGCGTGACCGGCCTACGCCCGTTGCTTGCGCGTTAGCGCAAGCTCAGCGCTTTTTAGTCGAGCACCCAAGCTTTCGGCAACAGCCAGATCGTAAGGCCGAGTCAGCACAGCCCCCAATGTCTCCCTAAATTCCTTAGGAATTTGAAGAAGAAACTAGGGCCAGAGAACACCGGTCGTACCACGACAATGGACGGCAGTCGAGCTTTGATAGTGCTTCTGGGCAGTTGAAGTGCTTCCTCGCCATTGACTCAAATAAACAAGATACAACCCAATAACTGTCTCTACCGTCTTTCGTTGGATATCTTCCGTAACACAGTATAGAATTTAATTGACCTCTTATTATTTGACATTTCTTAGACTGATCATTACATACAAAGTCCTGTTGTTCAATTTCTATCGTATTGCTGTTGCGTCTTCTTGCCACATTAACAAGATATTTCAACTGAAGTGTGACAACTTAAAATTATTTTTTATGTGTGGTTAAGACCGGCTCATGTAGTTTCATAGATTTTAATATATGGTACACCAGGCCGGTAAAAAAATTTTGTTTTGAACCTCACCTGAAATTTATTAGTCACACCACTATAAATGCTATCTTTAAATTGATCAACTAATATACAAATTTACTCACTCTGTTTTATTATTTACATAGTAAAATTTGAAAAACATTTTAGCGACTATTTTTTAAAAAAGATAAATTTAGCTCACTAATACACTATGTATTATGGGTTTTTGTAGTAATGTACGGTAATCGAACATAAATAATTACGTAAAGCGGCAACCTGTACATAATCTGGTGATTATAAGAATGCATATGCTCTTGCTTCATTTCTGCTAGACAATACTCTTTAAGTGTTTTAAACTTTTTTAATAGCATACAAGTTGTTGTTTTTAAGTTTTCCTAGTCTTGTATGTCACGTATTGAACACTGTTATTGCTGTAAGATTACGTAGCTATTATCATTCATTATCGAACTGCTTCTATTTGGTGTAATATTGAACAACTGTTTATATGTTTAATATTATTTTAACTTTATTAATTGTATTATTACACTGATTTCTACTAATTTTTATGCACATCAAGTTTCTTACAATCGAGAAGCTAAAAGAATTTTATTATTCTAGTGAAACCAGTTCGTAAGGTATTATAGGTTTTCTTACATGATAAGCGAGGAGATTGATAACACTTTGTTGAGAATATCATTTGATATATACTGTCTGTAATAATTGAAATTACTTTTTGTGCAAGTTTGATGCTAATGCAAAATTTACTTATTACTCTCAAAAGACACTTAACGCTTGATCCCACGTTCAATGCCATTTTTCAGGTGAGCCTCGTGTCAACTGAGCTTAAAATGCTTCCTACTCTAAATAAAAAAATCTTTCAAGTCATCATGCTAGCCACTGTTAATATTGTGTTAAAAATAAGATCTTATCATAAATTACATTTCTATAGAAAGTAAAAATTGCTTGGTTGTACTTAACGATTCAATGCGCGAATTGTTTGCATGGCTGTCTGATAGAATCTAGCTAGGATCTTTCATGACTGCATTGTTACATATGTTACGTTAAAAAAAATATCATAGCTGTTAAATAAAAATGCTTATTTAGTGTAGCAATTAATTGACCATTTATTTTGTTGAATTAACTCAAATTTTTTTGCATAATAAAACGTTGTCTTTGCACTTTGTGTTATATCACTGTAACGTTATACTATCTTTCTTTATAAATTATTTTACTGTAGATTTAAAACATAGGTTATTTTCGAAGAAAAGGTCTAAACCAGTTTATTTTATTCTATTGACTTCTTAATGAGATAAAAAAGACCTCTGTTGACACATCTTTATGCGCGTCTGTATGTGTAAACCATCTACAAAGTTATAAAAACTTTCTTTTATCTATAGATAGTAATCCTTAAGTTGACAATTCAGCAACGATTATTGTCAAAGGTTAAATCCAGTGTACATTGTATTATTGGTTTCTATATTTAATGAACTTGAGCAAATATAAATAATCACTTAACCTAATAATCGACATATTGCTTTGAATTTTAAGACTCGACTGTTTTTGCCAAATTTTGGTTATGAATAAATCTTTAAAACTTTCATGCTTCTCGAACTGCGTACAAGTTTTAACTTACATAAGTCGAAACGATTGTATGTCACTGTTAAAGATTATTGTTACTTTTAATTAAAAAAGTTACATCAGTGCATTATTTAATTGTTTTTTTATTAGGTCTCTTTACACGTGCTTAAAACATGTAACTATGCATTAACTCTAGCACTTCTTTTATTTCATCTTTCACTGTCATTTTTCAAACATATCAATTTTCTTATGATTCATAAGGTTCAATCGTTTTATCAGTCAATAGTTAAAACCAGCTTGTTTGGTATTATAAATTTTGCTATAAGGTTAACGAGACCAAATACGACGTTTAATTAAAATTTTTATCTTGTAGACACTATTCCAAATAGTTTTGAAAATGTTTCGTACAATTTAAACTCTTTCACCAATTATTTCAATTACACTAACCAAAACCTTAATTTCTATTTGATTTTCTCTGCCATAGTTTAATATAATCTCTGGTCAGCTAAGCCTCTAAGGCATTCTGCTTTCAATAAATAAATTTATTCAGGTCAGAAAGCTAGCAACTGTCAATGTCAAAAACAAAACCAGTTTATAACATAAATCACGTTGTCAGATCAGGTAAACAAGGATCCTTATTGCTTATTACCTAAGCCAGCAAATCAAAAACATTTTTTACTATTTTATGACTAGAAATTCTGAAGACTACGATTTGCCGGGTACTTAAAAAAAAGATTTTCTGTAAAATTTGACGGCTACTATGATTGAATATTTTATAAACCATTTATGTTTATACTCTTATCAAACTTCTAATGACGGATACTTATTCTTACTTAACATTTTTTATTTTTCAGCTGTAGTTTCTTACACTCTTTTCGAATTATAAACCTTACAAATGAAAATTAAAAGTCTTATTAAATGATTTGTTCAATCTGCTATTTATAATTGTATCGATTCTTCTATGAGGTTAGCACGGCTGGTTATAACATATATGTATAATGGTTTGTATGTAAATACCATCAAAAATTGTAAAACTCAAATTTTGTGCACATTTGACTCTCAAAAGAAAAGGTCTTATTAAACCTTTATCTGAAATTTAATGGCTGCTTAACTGTAAATCGTGTCTTTAAAATAATTGAGTAAATTATAAAGTAGCAAACGTTTTTTTAATTGTGGAGATAGTGAATTTCTTACTGATGTAATAAAAACGATTATTATTAAAAAGAAAATTCAAATTAATACATGACTTAGGACTTAAAGCGGTAAACTTAATTTGTTATACATAATCACGTAATTTAAAGCCTCGTTATAAATTCCCTGAATTTGAAAAATTAATTGCCTACTACAAATTCTTTTTATTTAATGATTTATAAGATGTTATCGGTTTTCTTACAGCTCATAATAAGTTTTAATAAAATAACAGTTACTTATATGTCAATTTTTCAAAATATGTTATTGCTGTAAGATTTTATAGCTAATTTAATGTATCATTCACAAGTCACTGTAATGTGTTAATCTCTACTAGCTTCAAAATGCTTGTAAGAAAGTTTATTTCACAATATATTTTAGAATACAGGTTCAGAATGTTTAAGAATATTACAGAATTTAATTGTAAGTTCATAATTAGAGTGGCTAACTCAAATTTTAAACTGCGGTGAAAGCATTTAATTAACATAAGTCTGAGTCAATTGAATAATTCTATGACTGATGAAGAAGCTGTTGCGCATCGTAAAGAGGGACAGCGATAATGACTCCTTTGAGGTAGAGAGCGAGTTTACCGTTAAAAAGGCCCAGCAGCAGATCAAATCATCAGGCCACAAATTTGGGGCCAAGCGTACTCCTTGGCTCAACTTCGGAAATGGCGGCAGCAAACTGACTCGTCTGCCAAGGCCCAAAGGAGCATCGGCGCCGCGCCGTCAGCCCTCACCTTCCAAAAGCCATCAACTGACTCCTTTTCTGCTGGTTTCCCACCCTTTGGGGGTTTGCACGCCCCGTCATCACTAATCAGCGAGACCACTCCGACGGTGATGAACATCGTGCACCTCCTGGCCATAAATAAGCTTGTAGACTTGATTAGGAGCTTAGAGTCTGTCTTGAAGGAACATTTCAAGGGACTCAAAGAAATAAGTAAGAGTCAAGTGGACACGGCTGAGACTATGAAAAAGGTGGTCGACAAGATGCTAGAGGCATCAAAAAACAATCTAGAATCTGAGAGGCTGCGCATGAAAAGATTCAAGGTTAATAAAAATTTTAGAGAGAATCCATCTAATATTGTTGACTTTGTAGTTGAGAAAAGTGCCGAAAATTTAAGTGTAAATAGAGTTATAATAGATGATCTGAATTTTTTAAAAATATTAATTGAAAGCGATTTAAAGCTTACACGGAAATTAAACTTTAACATTTGGATCGATTATTTGAAATCAGAACTGATGATTATTGATTCATACGATGTTGTTGACTTGAATCATATTGATCTGAAAAATTTTACTAAGGAGACCATAAATAATGGAAAGAATTTAGTAAAAGACATAATTAGTAATCGCCTTGATGAATTTTATCATAAAAGGATCCTGGACGTTCAAGAACTGAAAGAGATCATAGAAAAATTAATTTGTTTAAAACAACTAAACTAAATGTGACTCATACATCTGTAAAAGCTAAATTATATCACATTAGTATAAAAAAAAGGAGAAAAAGTAAATGATTTTTGTGTACACTTTTTATTCATAATTATAGAGTACAAAACATGCTAAGAGGCTAATACCTCTAACGGAGCGAGAAAAAAGAGCAGCTTTCTATCAGGCAGTAGTTCTGACTGTTCCTGAGATCAGAAGTACTGATCTTATTAGAGGACAAACGACTAATGAAATGAGTCTAGAGTAAATAACATGGAAAGACGGAAGAGGTTAATAGAGGACAGATATATGAAAATCCTTAAGCCCATACAGCGTACGCCCAACAGGGAGCTAGAGTTTTAGAGAACCATTGCTACCCATGTAACAAAGAAGGTCACTGGGCTAATAATTGCCCTCTACGTCCCAAGAATTTGTGGTTTTGCTACTGTTGCCAGGCAGTACGAAGTCCCACAGGCATAGACTGTCCCTGAGCTGGAGGTAAGAGTAACAACAATTTCAATAATTACAATTCTAATACAAATGCAATTGATAAGAAAGAAAATGCTTAAAATTTGTCAAACAATAAAGATAAACCCAATAAGATTATTATACGTAGAGTAAACAAAACAATAACAATAAGAGAAATCAGAGCAAACTTAGAAGATCAGCAACTCAGTTGTGTGGGAATGAGCCTTTCTCTTACGATTATAATCATCATAAATGTTTTAAGTGACCAGTAAGTACCACGGTTGGTGTGGAGATTAACGCTTGTCTTATCACTTTATTTATCAATAATCATTCAAGCAAGACATAAGTGACACAGGTTGTGTGAAAACTAGCGCTCGACTTATTATTATATCCAGTATAAGTAGTTAGAGTGACTAGTAAGCACCACGGGTTTTGTGAAGATTGGCCCTTGCCTTATCATTTTATTGATTGTAAATAAAGTGTGCTATCAGAAAGCGTCCGATGTTGTTCAAGTATCAGCGCTAATGTTATGACTTTATTTATTATAAATAATTAAAGCAACTAGTAAATTATCCGAGGTGCCTGGTAATTGTCACTTGCCTTATTATTTTATTTATTGTTAAATAAGTGAGCAACCAGTAAGCACCCCGGGTTGTGTGGAGATTGGCATTTTCATTATCATTGAAAGTATTGTTAATTAAAAATGTCACCAGTAGGCGTCTCAGGTTGTTAGGGGATTGGTAATGATGCTTCAATTTTGTATATCATAATTAATAAAAGTAACCAGTAATACCCCCAAACTGCGTAACGATTGTTGCTAAGCTTATTATTATATTTATCATAAATAATTAAAGCAATTAGTAAGCGCCACGGATTATGTAATGATAGGGACTCGCCTCATTATCCTATATACTATAAATTGCGTAAGCAACGAGCAAGGGCCCCAGGTTGTTTGGGTATTGGGGCTTTTATTATGATTATTATATATACTGTAAATAATTAATGCAACTAGTAAGTGACACGGGTTGTGTGGGCATATGCGCTTGCCTGATTATTTTATTCACTCCAAATTCAATTAGCGACCAGTGAGTGCCTGAGGGTGTGTGAGAATTGGTGCTTGTCTTAAAATTATCTTTATTATTAATAATTAAAGCGACTAGTGAGTGCCACGGGTTACCTCAAAATTAGTACTTGTCTTGTTATTATTATTATTATGAGTGTTAAAAGCGACTTGTAAGCGCCACAGGTTGTGTGGGTGTGGGAATGGGTACTTGAGTTATTATGTCATTTATTTAAAATTAAGTAAGCGACAAGTAAGCACTCTAAGTCACTTGGTGATTCTTGATTGCCATATTATTTTAATAATTTTTAATTACGTTAGCCACCAACAAGCACCCCGAGTTGACAGGTGGTTGTCACTTTCCTTTACATTTGACTTATAGCAAAATGAGTAAGCGACCAGTAAGCACCCTAAGTTGTGTGAGGCTCAGCACTTGTTACATTCTTACATTTATAATAAATAATTAAAACAAGTAGTAAGCGACACGGGTTTTGTAGGAATCAGCACTTGCCTTATTATTTTACTTATTGTTAATAGAGTAAGCCACAAGTAAGCGCCCCAGGTTGTTCAGGAATTGGCACTTGTCTTATTATTTCATCAATTGTTAATCAAAAAAATGACTAGTAAGCTTATTAGGTTGCCTGGTGATTGTCACTTGCCTTACTATTTTATTTATCATGAATAAAATAAGCGAGAAGTAAGAGCCCCAGGTTCTATGGGGATTGGTGATTGCCTGATTTTTTTTGTATCGCAAATTAAGTAAGACAAACATACACAAATGACGCAGTATACGCTCATAATACAATCAAATAAAAATCGCAAGCAGTTTCTTGCGAGACATACGTAAACAGATAATGTTTTCCGAATACCATAAATGAAAGGGGCACTCAAATCAGGTACATTGAGTTAGCCTTCTTCCTTAATTAACTCAACGAGAGACTTGTAACAACTTCTTCATTTTTCTGTGTCTAGTTGCTTATTATTTCGGAAAACAGGCACTTTTAATAGTTTTGTTTTGTGTCCAAAATTTTCGTTTTATCAAAATTGAAGTTGTGTGTGAATTTAATGGTATCATGTCATAGTACAGGTGTATCTTTTTTTTCTTTATGTCTTTTTTATGTTCGGCCATTTTTAATTTAACAGCTCTCGATGTTCAACCGACATAACAGCAGTTGCAAATCGCACATGGTACCTAGTAAACAACATTATTTTTATCGAGTAGCTTGGTTACATCATTTCCAAGTGAAAAGATCGAATTCAACTTATTGTTTAAACTGTATACAACTGTATACTATATACATAATATATTTTTGATGAATAAAATAAGTTTGATAATGATATTTATAAAAAAAACTTATCTAAATGCTACGGACTAATAAAAATAAATGAAAAAGACTTTTCTATCCACATCATGGTCACGGCACTAAATTATATTTACTACACTACCTATTTATATTTTTTCAACATTTCTTTTTAATTTCTTGATTAAGAATATTTTGCCTGCAAAATCACACCTAACAAATAGTTATGAGTTGAAACATTAATTAAAAGATATTATCATTTCACCTCGTTACACTCTTATTCGTCCAGATGTTGTTAGTTTATTTACTTATACTAGTAGAGCCTCAATTATCAATGCAATAAAACATTTTCAAAAAGTGTTGAATAGTAAAATCAATGTTTCTCTCAATGAATTTTTCACAGATGTATAGTTAATTTTGAATTTAACTTTTTTGTCTTTCAACACCAAATTTTGTAAATAAATTTTTGGCTGTCTAATGGGCAGTCCCTGAAGTGCAGTACTGTGTCTTCTTGTGATGCGTTTGCTTGAAATTTCATGCTTAGAGAAGTTATGTTTTAATATTCCACTGTATGTGCGGTATGTGGATGATGTTCTCGTATGTGTGCCTACTAAATATATTAACTTTACTAAAAATATTTTTAATAGCTATTGTCCAAAATGACAATTCACTGTTGAGACATACAACAACGATAGCATTCATTTCTTAGATTTAAAAATTATCATTCAAAAAAATAACACATTGCTAACTAATTGGTACCAAAAACCTACACATTCAGGCCGATACTTAAATTACCTTTCCCACTATTCAATACACCGTAAGATAGGTATCATTTACACATTAGTATACTTTTCCATTAAACTAGCAGACACTCAATTTTATAACAATAATTTAAAATTAATCAATAAAATTTTACTAGCTAACAACTATCGTCAAAGATTTATTGATAAACTTTTAAACAAAATACTAAATACCTTGAAAAACATGAACATGAATGACATTTGCAATAAAAACAATAATAATTATAGACTAATCTTACAATGACCGTACATTCCAAACTTACACGGTCCTATTAAATATTTTTGTAAGAAGCTTTACATTGGTCTTGTATACATTTTAAACAATAAATTGAATTCAATCTTTTCGCTTGGAAAAGATGTAATCGAGCTACTCGATAAAAATAATGTCGTTTACCACATACCACGTGCGAATTGCAACTGCTGTTATATTGATTGAACATCGACAGCTGTAAAATTAAGAGTGGCAGAACATTAAAGAGACATAGAAAAAAAACGAATACATCTGTACTATGACAAAAAAGCATTAAATTTTCACACAATTTCAATTTGGATAAAATAAGAGTCTTAGACACAAAACGAAATTATAAAAAGCGCCTGTTTCTCAAAATGTTAAATACACATTATGATAACAACAAAAATAATAAACCACAAGATACAAAAAAAATAAAAAATTATTACAAGTCTCTCGCTAAGTCAATAAAGACATGGGGCTTACTTGATGTACATGATTCGAGGGCCCCTTTTATTTATGGTATTAGAAAAACATAACCTCTTTACATGCGTCTCACAAGAAACTGATTGCAATTCCCATTAGATTGTATTGTATGCGTATACTATGTCATTTGTGCATGTGCAGGGTATAAAAGCAACGAAACTTGAAACTCTGACAACGTCACGATTTTACATCCCCTTGGTAAGAGTCAGAGGTAAATTGTGCACTACACTTAATTTGCGTCTATTGTATTTACTAAAATTTGTATTGTAAAGAATCATTTTATTACTTATAGATTTTTGTACCTGATGAGGGCCGGGACATTATCCAAACGGCCGAAACAACGTTTTGTTTTTTAATAAATACAAAATTTGACAGTACCACCATTGGACGTTCTTTTAATTATTTTATTCAATGTAGATTAAATGAGTGACAAGTAAGCACCCTGGGCAGTGTAATTTTAAGCGCTTGTCTTATTATTATATTTATTATAATTAATTGAAGCAACCTGTAAGCGACTTCAGTTGTCTTGGGACTAGCGCTTGTCATAATATTGTATTTACTATAAATAAATAAAGCAACCAGTAGGATAGGTATCATTTACACATTAGTGTCAATGAGTAACTGCCCTAGGTTGTGTGAGGATTGGCAATTACATTTTAATTGGATGTATCGTAAATTGAGTAAATGACAAGTAAGCGTAATGGGTTGCGTGGGGATGGGCTCTTTTCTGATTATTTTATTTATTGTTGATTAAGTAAGTGACAAGTAAGCGATTTCAATTTCCTGGTTATTGTCTCTTGCCTTACTATTCTATTCATTATAAATTAAAAATGCGACAAGAAATTGCCTGGGATTGTGTAGAGATAAGTGCTTTTCTTATTATTTTGTTTGTCATGAATAATTAAAGAGACTTGTAAGAAATACGAGTTGTGTGAAGTTTTGCGCTTGTCTTATTATTGTATTAATCATGAATAATTAAAACCATGCGTAAGCGTCACGATGTATCTAGGTTTTAGCACTTGTCGTTTTGTTCTATTAATCATAAATAATTAAAGCGACTAGTAAGCGACACAGTTGTGTTAAAATTGGCAAATATCCTTATATAATATTCATTATAAATGAACAAAGCAACCTGTAAGCCCCACGAGTTGTCTGGGCATAAGCGCTTGTGGTATTATTCTATTTATCATAAATAATTATAGCGCACAGTTAGCGCAACAGGTTGTGTGGAGATTGCCTCATGTCCTATTTTATTATTAATTGCAAAATAAGTCAGTGACCAGAAATCACCCCAGGTTGTGTAGGAAATGGCGCTCTTCTTATCATTAGATTAATTTCAAACAGTTGCAGCAACCAGTAAGTTCCGTAAGTTTTGTGGTGATTGGTGATGGTTTTTTTATTTTATTTATCGTTAATTAAATAAGAGACCAGTAAGCACCCTGAGTCGCCAGCTGATTGTCGATTGCCTTTTTGCTTTATTTATTGTAAGATAACCAAGCGACCAGTAAGCTCCCTAGGTTATGTAGGCATTAACGCTTGTCTTATTATATTCAACATAAATAATTAAAGCAACTAATAAGCGCGTACAGTTGCCTGGTAATTGTCGCTTGCCTTATTGTTTCATTCATTGTAAATTAAGTGGGCGACAAGTGCGTGCCCTGGGTTGTGTGGAAATTCGTGCTTGGCTTATTATTATATTGTTTATAAATAGTTAAAGCCATCAGTAAGCGACATGGGTTTGCTGGAAATTGGCGCTTAGCGTATTTTCTCTATTTATCATAGATAGCTTAAACAACTAGTAAACTACGAATTCTTTGGGAATTTGTACTTGTAATATTATTATATTTACTATAAATAATTAAAGCGACAAGTGGGTAACGCCAGTTGTATTAAAATTTGTGCTATTTTTACTTATATATTTCTATTAAATAATTAAAACGACAAGTAAGAGCCCTGAGTTGCCTCGTCACTGTCGCATTTCTTATACATTCATTTATTGTACATTAAGTAGGTGACAAGTTAACGCCCTGCGTGGTGTAGACAATTGCACTTATCTTATTGATAGATTTATCATATATAAATTAAGCGACCAGTAAGTGCCTTACATTGCCTGATGACTGTCACTAGCCTAATAATTTAATTTTGGCATTTGGCTTATTGTCATATTTATGACAAATAACTAAAACGACCAGTAAGTGGCACGAGTTGTGTTAAAGTCAGTGTATGCCTTATTATTATATTTATAATAAATATTTAAAGTGCGAGTAAGTGCCCCGAGTTGCCTAGTTACTGTCGCATGCCTTATTTGTTTAATAATTGAGAATTAAGTAAGAGACAAGTAAATGCCCTGTGTTGTGTAGGGAGTGACGCTTGTCTTATCATTATATTTATTTTATATTAATGAAGCAACCAGTAAGCTACACTGTACACTGTTTGCTTGCCTTATTATTTTATTCATTGTGAAATGAAAAAGCTCACAGTGAAAACCCTGAGTTGCCTGGTGATTTTCACTTGGCTGTTTATTTAATTTGTTGTTAGTAAAAGAAGTGACAAGTAAACGTCCTGTGTTTAGTGAAAATAAGCACAAGTCCCACTATTATACTTAGCATAAATAATTAAAGCCACTTATAAGCGACATGGAATGTGTAAGGATTGGTGCTTGCATTATAATTTTATTTATTGGTAATTAAGTTAGTAACTGTGTAGGTGATTGACGCCTGACTTATTATTGTATTTCTTGTAAATAAAGTGAGTGACATGTAAACACTTTCTGTTGTATGGGATATGGCACTTACCTAGCTATAATATTCATTATAAATAATTAACGTGACCAGTGAGCTTTTTAAGTTACTTGATTATTGCCATTTGCCTTATGATTCTGATTATTAGATTAAATAAGCAACCAGTAAGTGACCTGGGTTGTGTGGAAGTTGGTGATTGTCTTATTGTTGTATTTATTATTATTAGTTAAAGCGTCCACTAAGCGACACAGATTATGAGAGAAGTGACACTTGCCTCATTATTTTACTTACTGTAAATTAATGAAGCGACCATTAAGCGCCCCAAGTTTCCTGGTGATTTTTACTTGCCTTAATATTTTATTTATTGTAAATTAAGTAAACGATAAGTAAGCTCCCCAGGTGACGTAGAAATTGTCACTTGTCTTTTTATTATTATTACGATATCAATCATGAATAATTAAGGCCACCAGTAAGCGACACAGGTTGTCTTTTAATTTGCGCTTGCTTTATTATTCTATTTATTGGAAATAAAGTAAGCTACAAGTTAGGGCCTTAAGTAACCTAATGATTGATGCTTGCCTTTTCATTTTATTTATTGTAAGTTAAATAAAAAATACGTGATCGCCCAGGGTTGTATGGTCATTGGCGCTTGGCTTATTATTATATTTGTCATTAATAATTAAAGCAAGCAGTGAGCAACACGTGTTGTAAGGGGATGAGGGCTTGCTTCATCATTTTATTTATTGTAAATTAAGAAAGCAATAACAAAGCACCCTGTGTTGCAAAGGGATTTAAGCTTGTTTTATTATTATATTTATGATAAATTATTAACGCAACTGGTAAGCACCCCTTATTGCTAAGTGATTGACGCTTGCTCTTTCATTTTATGTATTGTTATTTAACCAAGCAACATGGAAACGCACTGGGTTGTGTAGCGATTCACGCTTGTCTTATTACTGTACTTATTATAAATAATTAGAGCGACCAGTAAGCAAAACGGGTTCTAAAGGTATTTGGGCTAGTCTTATTATTTTATTTATTGTCAATGAAGCAAGTGACCAGTAAGCACCCCAAGTTGCCTTGTGATTGTCGCTTGCCTTAATATTTTTTCTATTGTTAATTAGGTAAGTGACAAGTTAGTACCCCAAGTTACCTCGTGATTGTTACTTGCCTTATTATTTTATACATTGTAGTTTAGGTGAGTGACCAGTAAGCGCTTAAAATAACCTCGTGATTGTCACTTGCCTTATTATTTTATTTATCGTAAAAGAAGTAGGTGACCAGTAAGGGCTTTAAGTTGCCTGGCAATTGTCGCGTGCCTTATAGTTTCATTTATTGTGAATTATGAAACTGACAAGTAAGGGCCCTGGGTTAAGTGGATTCTGGCCCTAGTCTTAGTATTATAGTTATCATAAATAGTCGTGGCATTAAATGAACGACACGGGTTGTATAGGTATTGTTACTTGCCGTCATGTTTTTTGTTTTTATAAATTTGGTAAATGATCAGAAATTGCTTTAACTTGCCTAGTGATTATTGCTTGCCTTATTATTTTATTTGTTAAAAATTAAATAAGTGACAAGTATGCCCCCTGGGTTTCATGGGAGTTAGTGATTGTCTTATTTTTATATACATTATAATCACTTAAGGTAAACAGTAACTGCCATGAGTTGTGTAGAGGCTGGCACTTGTCTTATTATTATGTTTATCATTAATAATTAAACCGGCCACTAAGTAGTAAGAATTGTGTGAAATTTGGCGCTTGTTTTATTTCATTCTATTCATTTTTATTAAAGTAAGCGCCCTGAGCTGCCTTGTAATTGTTGCTTGCCCAATTATTGTATGAATTACAAATTAAGTAAGCGTTCGGTAAGCTACGCAGGTGTTGTGGAGATTGGCCCCAATAGTTGCCTAGTAATTGTCACTTGCTTAATTTTTTTTTATTGTAAAATAAGTAAGCGACCAATACGCCCCTCGAGTTGCCAGGTAATAGTTGCTACCCTTATTATCTAATTTATTGAGGATCAAAAAAACGACATGGTAGCCCCCTGGGTGGTAACAGGATTGGAATTTGTGATATAATCTTATTTATTATAATAATTGGAAGCAACGAGTAAGTGAAACGAGTTAAGTGAAGATTAGCGCTGTCCTTGTTATTGTAGTTACTGCAAATAAGAGAAGCGACCAGGAAGCAACCTAAAATGCCTAGTAGATGCAGCTTGCTTTTTATGTTATTTTTTATAAATTAAGTAAGCGATATGTGAGCGCCTTAGAATAAGTAAAGATTGATGTTTGTCTTACTATTATTATTACATTTATTATTAATAATTTAAACGACCAGTGAGCGGCACAGGTTGTGTAAGGATTTGCTGCAGACTTATCATTTGATTTATTGTAAATTAGGTTAACAACTAGTAAGCGCCTTGCGTTGCTTAGTGATAGTCGTTTGCCTTATTATCTATTTTATTATCAATTAAATAAGCAACCAGCAAGCGCCAAAGTTACGTGGTAATTGTCACTTTCCTAATTATTTTATTTTCTGTAAATGACGAAAGTGATTGGTTGGTTACCCGGGTTGTGTAAAGATTGGGGTTTGCCTCATATTTATATTCATCATCAATAACTAAAGCGACCAGTTGGTGACCTGAGTTTCCTGATGATTGGTGCTTGCCTTATTATTTTATTTATTGTTAAATAAGTAAGCGACCAGCAAGTGCCCTGGGTTGTATAGTAATTAGCGCTCGTCTTATAGTTATAACTATTAGAAAAAATTAAAGTGACCAGTCAGCGCTCAAGTTGCCTGGTGATCGTCGCTTGCCTTATTATTAGATTAAGTGTAAATTAATGAAGCAACCAGTAAAAGGTCTGAGTTTCTTGAAAATTGTGACTTGCCTTATTATTTCATTTATTGTGAAATAAAAAAAGCGACTAGTAAGTGCTCTGAGTTGCCTTCAGATTGTCGCTTGTATTTATTTATTGAAGATTGAGTAAGCAACTAGTAAGCGCCCCAAGTTGCATTGTAGTTGTCTTGCTTCGGTGTTTTATTTATTGTAAAATAAGTAAGCGACAAGTAAGTGTCATAAGTTGCCTGGTCATAGTTACTTGCCTTTGTGTTTAATTTTTCTTAAACTAAGTAAGCAAATAGTAAGCGCTCTAAGTTGCCTGGTAATTGTTGCTCGGTTTAATACTTTCTTGATTGTTAATTAGGTAAGCGATAAGTGAGCTTCCCATATTGCCTCGTAATTGTTATTAACCTTATTATTCTATCCACTGTAAATTAAGTGAGCGAACTCTCAGTGCTTTCAGTTATCTCGTAATTGTCACTTGCCTTATTATTTTATTTATGCTAAAAGAAGTAAGAGACAGTACGGGCTCTGAGTTGCCTGATAATTGTCGCTTGCTTTATCATTTTATTTATTGTGAAGAAAGTAACTGACAAGTAAGGGCCCTGGGTTAAGTAGATGTTGGCCCTAGTCTTAGTTATATATTCATCATAAATAATGAAAACGTCAAATAATTGACACGGTTTTGTAGGAATTATTGCTTGCCGAATCATTTTATTCATCATTAATTAAGTGAATGATTAGTAAGCGCTTTTACTTGCCTGGTGATTATTGCTTGCTTTGTTATTTTATTCATCTTGAATTAAATAAGTGACAAGTATGCGCCCTGCGTTGTGTGAAATTCAGTAACTGTCTTATTTTTTTACACACTGTAATTAATACACGACTCATCGATGACTAGTTACTTTGTTGATTAATATGATAAATAAAATAACACAAGCGCAAATCACCACAAAACCTGCGGCGCTGACTGGTCACTTTATAACTTACTAAAATCAATTCGAAGACACGAGTGCCAATCACCACACAACCCAGGGCGCTTACTGGTCGCTTTGTTAATTAATATGATAAAAAAATAACACGAGTGCCAATTACCACACATCCTGGGGCGCTTATTCGTCACTTTATTAATTAATATCATAATAAAATAACACAATGTCGTCATCGTATCATATTATCAATTAAGAAAATAATAAGTAAGCGCTTTTAGTTGCCTAGTATTAATTGCTTGCCTTACTATTCTACTTATTGTTATTTACATCAGAGACAAGTATGTGCCCTAGGTAATGTGAAAATAAGTGATTTTCTCACTTTAAATACATTATAATTTAATCAAAAGACCAGTAAGCGCTGCATGTTGCGAGAAAACTGGCACTTGTCTTATTAGTATGTTTATCATTAATCATTTAAGAAGCCAGTGAGCGCTATTAGTTATACGTGAATTGGAGCTTATATTATGATTATGCTTATTATTATTGGAGTAAGCAAACAGTAAGTGCCCTGAGTTGCCTTGTCGTTGTTGCTTGCCTGATAGTTTTATTAATCATAAATGAATTTAGCAACCAGTTAAAGACACGGGTTGTGCGAGTTTCGACGCTTGTCGTAATGTTTTATTTATTGTCAACTGAGCAAGCGTTCAGTCAGCACTCTCAGTTGTTTAAGTATAAGCGCTTATCTTTTTATTTACTGATTGTTAAATAAGTAAGCAACTAGTTAGTAATCTGAGTTGCCTGGTGTTTATCTTTTGCCTTATTAATACATTCATTGTAAAATATGTAAGTGGATAGTCAGCACCCCGAGATGCCTAATGGTTGTCGCTTGTCTTATTTTATGTTTTATTGTTATTTAAGTGAGTGACAAGAAAGCGCTTTAAGTCGCCTCTTGATTGTCTCTTGCGTAAGTATATTTTTTATCGAAAATAAGTAAGCAACTTGTGAGCTTCCTAAGTTGCCTGGTGATTGTCACTTGCCTCATTATCTCTTTATAAGTAATCAAGTAAGCGGCAAGTTAGCGCTCTCAGTTACCTGGTAATTGTCGCTTGCTTTTTCTCTTTTTTTTTATTTTTAATTAAGTAAGCGAAAAGTAAGCAACCTGAGCTTATTTGTGCTTGTCACTTGCATTATTATTCCATTTATTGTTAATTCAGTAAGCAACAAGTAAACATCTTGGATCTTGTGTGGTTTGGTGCTTGTTTTATTATTATATTTATTATCAAAAATTATAGTGACCAGTAAGTAACATATCTTGCTGATAATTGTCACTTTCCTAATTATCTTTTATATAAGTAATGAAGTAGACAGTAAGTTAGTGCCCAAAGAAGCCTGGTGGTTGTCACTTGCCTTTTTATTCCATTTATTGTTAATTAAGTAGGTGACAAGTAAGCCCTTCAGGTTGTGTGCCGATTGGCGCTTGTTTTGGTATCATATTTATTGTTTATAATTAAAGTGACCTGTAATCAACATGGGTTGTATGGGGACTGGCACTTGCCTTTCTTTTTATTTAATCTTAATTACGTTACTGACAAGTAAGGCCCTTGATTAAGTTGGGTTTTGCGCTACTCTTGTTGATATATCTATCAAAAAAATTCGAAGCAACTGATAAACAACAAGGGTTGTGTGAGGATTGGCATGTGCCGTAAATTATTTTATTTATTGGATTTTAAGTGAGCAACCTGTAAGCGCTTGAACTTGCCTGGTATTTATTGCTTGCTTTATTAAAATATTTATTGTGATTTAAGTAAGTGATTAGTAAGCACCCTGACTTAACTAGATTTTGGCCCTAGTCTTAGTAATATGTATTTATCATAAATTATTGAAGTGTCAAATAATCGACAGAAGTTTTGTAGGAACTGTTACTTGCCGTATTAAATTTTTCATCATGAATAACGTACATGACCAGTAAGCATATTATTTTGCCTGGTCCTTATTTCTTGCCTTATTATTTTATTTATTGTAGATGAAATAAGTGATAATTTTGCCTTATGGTTTGCCTTGTAATAAGTGATTGTCTTGTTTTTATATTTATTAAAATTACTTTAAGCAATTAATAAGTACCACGTGTTGTGTGAAGATTGAAACATGTCACATTATTGTGTTCATTATCAATATTTCAAGTGACTAGTAATCGATATGGGTTGTACGGGGATTGACGCGTGCTTTTTTATTTTATTCATGGCAAATAGTAAAAGTGAGCAGTAAGCGCCCTTGTTTGTCAAGTTATTTTTACTTGCCCTATTATTCTATTTATTATGAAGTACGTGACAAGTGCCCCAGGTTGTGTGAGGATTAGTGCATGTCTTATTATTTTATTTATTGTAAATTATGTAAGTGACCAGTAAGTTCGCTAAAAATGCTCATTTATTGTCGCCTTTATAATATTTTGCTTTGATAAGTAAGCTCTTCAAGTTGCCTGAAGATTGACGCTTGCCTCAATATTTTGTTACAGTTAATTAGATAAGTTACAAGTAAGCGCCTCAAGTTGCCTCGTAACTGTTACTTGCCTTATTAATTTATTTATGATAGATTAAGTGAGTGACCAGTAAACACTTTAAGTAACCTCGTAATAATCACTTGCCTTATTATTTTATTGATTGTAAAAGTAGTAAGCGACCGGTAAGGGCTCCAAGTTTCCTGGTAATTGTCTCTTGCCTTATCATTTCATTTATTGCAAATGAGGTAACTCACAAGTAAGGGCCCTGCTTTAAGTTGGATTTTGTGCTTGTCTTATTGTTATATTTGTCATCGACAGTGAAAGCGACTAATAAGGGACAAGGGTTGTGCGGGGATTAGCACGTGCCGTATTATTTTATTTTTTTGAAATTAAGTGCAAAACCAGTAAGCACTTTGATCTGCCTCGTGATTGTCACTTATGTTATTTTTTTATTTATTGTCAATTAAGACAGTGGCAAGTAACCGCCCTGCGATAAGTGGATTTTGGCCGCAGTCTTAGTAACATATGTTTTATGAATAATTAAAACGTCGATTCATTAACATGACTTTTGTAGGAATGTTTACTTGCCGTATTATTTTATTTGTTATAAATTAGGTAAATAACTAGTAAGTGCTTTAACTTGCCTGGTGCTTATTGCTTGCCTTATTATTCTATTTATTGTAAATCAAATAAGTAACAAGTATGCACCCTGGGTTATGTAAAACGTAGTGATTGTCTTATTTTTCTCTACATTATTATTTATTTAAGGGATCAGCAAGCATAACGTGTTGTGTAAATATTGGCATTTGTCTCATTATTATTTTCATTATTATTTATTAAAGAATGAGCAATATAGGTTGTATGTGAATTGGCGTTTGTCTTACTGTTTTATTCATTATTATTTAAGTAAGCGAACAGTAAGCGCCCTTAGCTTACTAGTAGTTGTTGCTTGTCCAATAGTTTTATGAATTATTAATAAAAGTAGTGACTAGTAAGTGATATGGGTTGTATGAATTTTGACGGTTGCTGTATTATTTTATTTACTGTCAATTGAGCAAGCGAACAGTAAGCACTCTGAGATGTGTGGTTATTTGCGATTGTCTTTTTATTAATCACTTGTTAAATTAGTAAGAGACTAGGGAGGACCCCGAGTTGCCTAGTGATTATCGCTTGCCTTTTTTTTTTTTATTGGTCATTAAGTAAGCGACATGTGAGCTCTCCGAGTTGCCTCATGACTGTCGCTGGCCTTATCATTTTTTTTATTTTAAGATAAAAAAGCAACTAGTAAGCGCCCCAAGTGACCTGTAAATTGTTGCGAGCCTCATTATTTCATTTATTATCGATTAATTCAGTGACATGTAAGTGCCCTGGGTTGTATGGAGATTGGCGCTTGTCTTATTATTGTATTTTTCATGAATAATTAAAGCGATTACTAAGCAACACGGAATAAATAAACATGTGCACTTGCCATATAATTTCATTCATGGCAAATAAAAATAGTGACCAGTACGCGCCCTGATTTGCCTAGTCATTGTTGCTTGCCTTATTTTTCTGTTTATTGTAAATTAAGTAAGCGATAAGTAAGAGCCCCAGGTTGTGTGAGGATTGGCGCTTGTCTCATAATTTTCTTCATTGTAAATTGTAATTTTTTTAATTGGGCCATGAAGTTTCGCTTTGTAAGCTTACAAGCGTGTGAGCGGTCAGCCAATTACGTAAGGCCGACAGAGCGAGTCGAAGGCTAGCAGCGTCTAGTCAGGCAGTCCACCTCTGTTGCTGTCTTGAATAGGCAGTTAATGCTGTAGCTTCTTTTAAACGAAGATTCTAGAGAATGGTTTCTTTATAGCCGCAAACACTATTCAAAAGTTTAAAAAAAACTAAGTTAATTCATTTAATCCAATATTTATCACTTTATTTTTTTCTTGTTCTTGAGTGTTGTTTTTTTCCAATATAAGATGCTCCTGCTCCTTCCTCAGAGAATCCCAGGACCAAGACGGCTCAATCCTATCTCACTAGATTATACAGTCCACTCTAAGCCATAGGTCAGCATTAGGTCCTTTGAGCTGGATCTCGGCCTTGGAGAAGAAAGCGAGAGGAGCATAAGGCATTAGTCATTAGATACGTGAGCTCCATCTTGCCACAATAAACAAAGTTTAGGCAGCCATATAAGGCCTTTGTTCGTCTCTACGAAGACATAGAAGAGAAGGAGAAAGAGAGACGAACCAGAGGTGGACGCGCGCTGCGCGTCTGTGCAGCACGTAACACTCTCTCTCTGTCTCTGTCTGTATGTCAGTTCAGACTGTATCCAACAAGTATGCCGAGCAGCAAAAGCTTCTCTAATAGACGCATAAATAGGTGCACATTTTCACTTTGTCCTTTGAGTTGAGACCTTCTTTCTAGTTAAACTTATATAATTTTTCTGTTCTTTGAATAGCCTTATGCTCTCCACTACAGCAAAGTGACTGCTGTTCCTGGATGCCAAAGGACCTAGTAATAGTGGTCGTTGATCCCTAGTACTTGGAACCCTCAACAGGGCCTCTACACCTGCTACATGTTATCAACGAGCTAACTGCTGATATAGCTGCAGGCGGCCCGCTGCGCTTGCTGCTCCAGGACGTCGACGTGGTCACTGCTGGTATAGCTGTGTGGCTCTTAGCACTCTTCACCATCGTGGAGAAGATTTGGAGGTTAGGAACGCCCTGCTCTTTTTGTATTTATAACCAACTTTAAGTTAACCTTACTATGGAGATTTACTCGTTTTTGAGTTCTTTCAAACAATTGCATTGTATATTTTAGATACAAATGTTGTTAAGACAATTAATTATAAGAATTTAACGTTTAATTAAAAATTGTCTAGATATTGAAGCTACATTTATTGAAAAAATTTAGTCAGAAAATACGCGATTTTGAATCCCAGTTACAGTCCAGGAGAGTTATACACACGATTATGGAAAATTGAATTTTGGTTTATTAACAGAATTGTTTTTAAATCATTGGTTTTCTTAGTTGTTAGTATCTCTATTAATCAATAGTTCTAATGTAACGATGGATAGTTATTATTGCAAACAATTTTCTGTTTTTGATAAGATTAGTCATACTTTCGAAAATTTCAAGAAATTGGGTGGTTCAAAAATGACTCGAGGTCAAGCTTATTCTAGGATAACACAATTTAAACGGAACTTTAAAGTCCTTAAAAAAACTCATGAAATCATTTTAACCTTAGAGGTAGTAGATCTTATTCATTTGTATTTCACTTCAAAGTTAATAGATTTAGTGGAAGACCAATATTACTCTTAGTTAGGTGAATTTGAGAACCACCTTCACAGTCTGTCTGCTATTAAAAGAGAGAACCCACCTCTTGATTTGGATCCCATTTCTAGTAATATAGGTTATAATTCTTCACCATAGTTAGACATAGCTAAGTTCGATAGTCGCTACTCAAATTAGAAAAGTTTTAGAGATATGTATAGAGCGTTGGTCCATAGAAAAGAGCACCTTGCTGCTATTGTTAAATTCCATTATCTGAGAACTCATGTGATAGGTGAAGCAGACGATCTTATAAAGAATATTTCATTAACAAAAGCTAGTTATACGAGAGCCTGGAATACTTTAGTTTACTTTTACGATAGTAAGCGCCGATTAGTGAGTAACAACACTAATCAATTGATCAATAGTGTTCCCAAAAAAGCTGAGACATTTTTGAAAGTAAAGAGACTAAGCAAAAAAATTTTTGGTCCAATCGATGCTTTTGCAGTTTAAGGTGGAGACATAGAAAATGATAATGTGATAATTTTATTGGCGGTAAATAAATTTAACCTTCCTACAAAAAAAGTTTGGGAAAGACATTTGGGTGACTTAAACGATCCCCCTACTCTAGACCAGTTCAGAGCCTTTCTCAACAGTCAAGTCGTTACGTTAGAATCATTTTAAGAAAAACCTGCTGAAATTAATGTTAAGCAAGGACAAAACAGAAAAGTTTTCAACTCTCATCAAGTCTCTGAGTCAAGTAGTCAGAGTTTTAAATGCTCTTGTTGCAACGATAGTCCCTCTTTGAGGAACTTCAAGAGTTTTCTAACAAAACCTAAAAAAGAGAGAGTCTGTAGTTCTTAAAAGTTAACTTTGTTTTAACTGTCTGGGTAAACTTCAGATCAAGGATTGCAAATCTGATAAGAATTACAATCACTCCAAAAGGAAACACCGTAACTTATTACACTATGAAACTAGTGTTCAAGGTGATCTACTAAAAAACTCAGAAGCATGATGAAACCAAGCTCGTTAATAGTTCAGTTTCTCTTCGAGCTTCTAGTCATAATACTTTGGTGGTTAAATTGGTTAAATCTGATTCGTTGGGTACTTTGTAACCTACTGCTTTGGTAAAAGTTGTCTCCAGTAGTGGCACCAGTTACCTGATAAGACCATTGGTTGATCGGTGTTCTCAATGTTCTGCCATTATACAATCATTATGTGACTTAATGGATTGAAAGCAGAGCAAAGCTAATTATTAAATAGCTGACGTAGGTGGGGAGTTATGAATCATTTCTAAAAAAAAGAAGTTTTTGATTTGCTGTCAAAGCATAATAACAATTTTAAATATCGTATTACAGCTTTAGTTCTTCCTAAAGCCATATCAACCTCCGGAAAGTTGTTCCGCAACAGATCTAGTCCACCTCTAAGACTTACAACTAGCTGATTCTTATTTTCTGGGTCAAAGAACAATTGAGCTTCTGTTAGATTCATCCGTTCACGCTCAAATAATCAAAGATGAAGTTAGGAGGTCTAGCTTAGAACGGCCCATCGCCACCTTTAGCTCCTTAGGTTGGATAGTGTCAGGACCTTTTAGTTGTAAGTTTCCAAACATAAATCGGACGATTGTCAATTCCATAGAATACATTGAAAATATCTCTGTCGAAGTCTTGTTAAAACGGTTTTGGGAACTTAAGGAACGTATTAAGGTTGTATGTACTCCAACACCAGTGGGAATTAAGTTCAAAAAGAAGTTTCTTGCACTTTGAAAACAAGACCAGGAAGGTAGATGTATCGTCATATTACCTTAAAAAAATAGCAAGCTCATGAACAGTTTAAAATTCGGTAGTTTTAAGGTGGCTTATTATATGTTTAAATCTATGAAAAGAAGGTTTCAAAAGGATTTTAAGCTACAGTCTGATTATTGTTCTCGAAAAAATATCTAGACTTGGGTCATATGGAGCCTAATTGTGAGAAAGAAGCAAAGTATTTTTTACCTTATTTCACTGTTTTAAGAGATCAAAGTTTAACTACGAAGCTTGGAGTAGTTTTCAATGGTTCATGCAAGGTTAACCCTAGTAGATCATGGAATGATTTTCTTCACATTGGATCCAACTTATTGTAAAATCTCTTTGAGTTAGTTATGCGGTGGCGTTATTATTTTCATGTCTTCATAGCTGACATAGAGAAAATGCTTAGGCAAATAGGAGTTGATGTCCCTGATGAGGTTTTTCAATCGATTCTCTGGCATTTTTACCCATCGCAAGACATTTAAGTTTACACACTCACTACAGTGACTTATGGTTTAGCTTGTTCTCCTTACCTAGCCTGTAGGGTGATCAAACTGTTAGCTAACAATTATCAAGATTAATATCGTTCTTGATTCAGAAATTTATATGGGTGACGTCTTGTCAGGAAAGTACAGTGCAAATGAAGTTAAAGTGACACTAGATAAGTTAAATTGTATAACATAATTTGGAAAAATTCCTTTGAGAAAGTGGTCTGCCAATAGTACCGACTTACTTAAAGACTTGCCAACTTCATACCTTTCAAATTGTCCTGTAGACTTGAAAGACAATAAATAAATAACCTTAGTAGTAGGACTAATTTGGGATCCTCATGCAAATAACTTGTGTTTTAAGATAAATAGCTATGAACCGGATACCTCACATACAAAAATAAAGCTTTTTTTTAAAATCTTAAAGATATACGACCCTTTAGGTTAATTATCACCTACTTTTATCGTTGTTAAGATGCTTATGCAGTCGTTGTGGTTATATAAATTACGTTGGGATAAAGAACTTCCGAAACACATAGTACTTACTTGGAATAAATGGCTAACGGATCTTCCAAAGTTAAAAGAGTTTCAAATTCCTCGTTCAAATGGATACGCTTCTGATCACGATGTTGTTGCAATTCATGGGTTCTTCAATGCTTTTAAGTTAGCCTATGCCTTAGTTGTTTATTTAAAACTAATAAAATCGGGAAAAATTTCTGTTAGTCTTTTAGTCACCAAAACTAATGTGGCTCCACTCAAAGTAGTAAATATCCTGAGACTGGAGTTGTGTGCTGCTCATCTGTTGGCTAAGGTTATTCACCATTACATAGAAAATTGTGCGCTTAGTTTTTTAAAGGATAATTTACATCTTTGGACTGATTCAAAGAATATGTTACATTTGTTACATTCTTTATCTAGTAAATGGTGTACTTTTGTGGCCAACAGTTGTTCAGAGATTAACACTTTGGTTCCAAGCACGGGATAGCATTAAGTGAAAACCAACTGTAACCCAGCTGGTGTGGCTTCTTGTGGTACTTCCAATGATACTTCCGACTTCCTGTGATACTTCCAAGTCAGTAACTGCAGCAAAATAGTTGGTCACATGGTCCTACATTTCTCTATCAAGATAACAAAGAATACCCTATGTTTAATATCGAATCAATTTCTTCTGAAGTTAGCCCTTTGAAATCTCAAGAAACTTCAAAAAAGGTTCAGACGGAATGTTCAAAACCTTTGGAACTATACTATTATAATTTTTTACTTAAAAGGTTACTCTTCATAACAGCTTACTGCTTAAGATTTGCTTTTAGGTGTCGTTTAAAAGTACTTAGAAGAAAAATACAAAGTGATATTAAATTTTCGATAACAGTGAAAATTACATCGATTTTAAACTTAAGTTTTCTGTTTAATGAATTGGACTTGATACTTACCAATACTGAGATAGAAAATGCGTCATTATTTAGGATTTTCGTACATCAACAAATTCATTTTAGGTCTGAAATAGCAATACTTAGGAAAAATGAAGAAAAGTTTCTGAAAGATCAGACTTCCTTGCCTTCTTAAAGTACTATCATTAGATTTAAACCTTTTCTTAAAGAGAAATTGCTCCCTATTATTCTATTTATCAAAAATTAAGTAAGTGACAAATGAGGGCCGTGGGCGTAGTGAGGTTAGGTGCTAGTATTATTTTTATACTTATCATATATACTTAAAGCGACGAATAAGTGGCATGGATTGTGTGGGCATTGGCACATGCCATATTTCCTTATTTGTTAAATTAAGTAAGTGACCAGTAAGTGTTACAAACTGCCTGGTGATTGTCGCTTGCCTCTTTTTTTTTTTTTTTTTTTTTTTGTAAAATAAGTGAGCAACAAAAAAGAGCCTTAAGTTGTGTAGGAATCGGTGCTTGTCTTATTATTTTGTTCATAATAAACAGTTAAAGCGCTTAGTAAGGGACACGGGTTGTGTGAGGTTTGGCACTTGCCTGATTAGTTTATTTGTTGTTAATTAAGTTAGCTACCAGTAAGCACCCTGAGTTGCTAAATGATTGTTGCTTGCCTTACTATTTTATTCATTATAAATTCGGTAAGCAATAAGTAAGTACCCTAGGTTTCGTAGAGATTGGCGATTGTCTCATATTTTTATTTATCATAAGTAATTTAAGTGACCAGTAAGTGACTTAAGTTACTTTGTGATTGTCGCTTGCCTCATTATTTTATTTATTCTAAAATAGGTAAGTGACTAGTAAATGCCTCGAGTTGCTTGGTTATTTTCTCTTGCAATTTTATTTTATCTTTCGTTAATTACGCAAGCAACATGTTAACGCGCTTGGTCGTGTAAAGATTAGTGCGTGTCACATTATTGTATTTATCATCAATAACTAAAGCAACCAGTTAGCGCAACAGATAGTGGGAAGATTGGCGCTGGTCTTATAATTATACTTATCATAAATAATTAAAGCAACCAGTAAGCGACACGGGTTAAGTTGGGATTGGCGCACCATGGCGCTTGCCTTATCATTTTATTTATTGTAAATTAAGTAAGCAACCAGTAAGCGCACCGAGTTGCCTGATAATTGTTGCTTGCCTTATTATACTTTATATTGGTAGATAAGTAAGTGGCAAGTAAGCGCCCTCAGTTGCGCGGTGATTGTTGCTGGCCTAATTTTTTTATTTATTGTTAATTAGGTAAGCCATAAGTAAGTGCCCCGAGTTGTCTGGTGCTTGTCACTTTCATTATTACTTCGTTTATTGTTAATTAACTAAGTGACAAGTAAGCGCCCTGCGTTGTGTGTGGATTTGCGATTGTTTTATTATTATATTTATCATAAATATTCAAAGTGACCATTAAACGATATTGGTTATATAAGGATTGGCGCTTGCCTTTTTATTTTATTTATTGTTGAATAAGTAAGCGACCAGTAAGCTTTGTCAGTTGCCTGGTAACTGTTGCTTGCCTTATTATTTTATTTATTGTAAAATAAGTTTGGGACCAATCAGCGCTCCCAGTAGGTTGGTGATTGTTGCTTGCCTTATCATTTCATTTATTGGTTATTAAGTAAGCGATAAGTAAGCGCTTGGATTTGCCTGGTGATTGGTGCTTGTGTTATTTGTCACATGTTTGCCAGTTACGTTTGGAAGTACCGATGAAAATTTCTGAAATGTCCTTTTTGTTCTGCCTATTTGCTTTTTCTGTACTCTGTAGATTGGTGTTTTAGTGATAGTAATTTTTTTGTTAGCAACCGTAATTTTCACTGTAGGATTCATCTTTACTCAACACTGCACTGTAAGACGTGCAGTTCAGCCATGACAGTTCTGCAGCACTTATGCTTCCGCTAACTCTGTCACGTCGTTACTTGTGTTAATACTAAGCCTACAGAGTCTCACTTTAAAGGCCGTGTAATCTTATATTGTATTAAATAAATAGAATTAAGAAGTTAATACGTTCATTTGTAGGTATTTTTTCAATCTTGTACACCAGCCTTTCATCCCATTCCTCCGATATCTTTCGTGACTACATTTTTACATATGTCTCGTGTAAAATAGTATCATTGCTTTTCAATTCGAATACTTACTTAATGTAACAGTTGATTAACTATCTATTTTGTTAGATGTATTGATCTTTCTTATGCATAATAAAATATTGTTATTGCAATTTTTGTTGTATCGTTGTAACGTAATATTATCTTTATTTATAATATATAATACTTAAGATTAAAAACGTGAGTTATTTCTAAATAAATGGTCCAAACCAGCTAATTTTATTTACTTTTTTCCATAATAAGATAAAATAGGCCACTGTTAACACATCTTTATACGCGTCTGTATGTATATATAGGTTAAAATTGCAAGAACTATATGATGTACATATCAATACTCTTTTTTAAGCTTTTGATTCCACTCTAAACGACATTTAAATCTTTTACCCACAGTAAACGCTTTAAAAAAAAAAAAAACAGCTAACATTCTAAGTTATAAATATATTCTTTTCTATATAAATAGTAATGCTTAAGTTGACAATCTAGCAACGATTATTGTAGAAGGGTAAATCTAATTTACGTTGTACTATAGGTCTTTATATAAGATAAACTTTAGCCAATACAAAAAATTACTTTAACTTGTTACTTTTCCATATTGCTTTAAATTGAAAGATTTACTTGCTCTTGACAAATTTTTGTTACAACTTAATCTTTGAAATTTTTTTGATTTTTTATTAGCGTACAAGTTGTGATTTTCATGAATCAGTCCTTTTGTATGTCACTTATAAAAATCATAATTACTGTTAAATCAAAAAGTTTATGAGGTAAATTATTTAATTGTTTTCATATAAAGTCACATCAAAAGGGTTTAAAAATACGTAACTTTGCATCTACTCTGGCTCTTGTTTTATTTCACCTTACACTGTCATTTTCCTAATATATTAGTTTTCTTAAAATTAATAAGCGTTAATTATTGTAAGTCAACGGTTAACCGTATTAAATTAAGAGTCTTAAGACTGGCTTGCTTGATACTATAAATTTTGCTGTAAGATAATCGAGACCAACTACGACGTTTTTCTTTATTATTATTATCAGGTACATACTGTCCAAAATAGTTTTAGAAATTTTTTGTACAATTTTAAAACTAACGCCGACTTTTCTGTTTACTTTTACAGAAATCTCAATTCTTATTCAAATTTATCTGCCATACTTTAAAGTCACCTCTAATCAACTAAGCCTCTAAGGCATTGTGTTTTCGATAAATAAAATTGTTTAGTCGACAATTTAGCAACTATTAATGTCAAGTCTCATCGTTTTTAAAATCAACAACTTACATGATTTAATATTTAATTAACCATTTATTTTGATACTGTAATGAAGTTTTTAATTATTGAAAATCAACCGTGTTTAAGATTTTTTTTTTTTGCTGTAACGTCATACAATCACTCTTTTTAATTCATTAACCTTACAATTCAGAATCAAATGTCTTTTTTGAAATTTAAATACATCTAACTTTTACGATTATAAAGATTTTAACATAAGGTAAACACGGCTGTTTATAACATATAATCATAACGGTCTGCATGTGTATACTGTCTAAAATTGTAAGATTTACATTTTGTGCATATTGTCACAGACATGGCCTGAATATAATAAATAATCACCTGTGTTCTGGCACACCAACGTTAAATTTATGACACCATAGTGCCTCTAAATGTACAATTAATACAGTCACGCTCTAGTTCTTTATGCATATTAAATTCCACAAAGTTAAATCCGGCTTAATTGATATTATAGGCAAACGAGACCGATTATGACATCTTGTCAAAAACGTAAATATATAAATACTGTCCAGAATAGTTTAAGTAACATTTAGTACAAATTCAAGCCTTACGCCGAATTTTCTAATTCCTGTTACAATAGCTTTCACCGTCAATCGAGTTTACCTACTATAATCTAGATATGGCTTCAATCAACTAAGCTTTTATCGCATTTTGCTTTATGTAATTAACATTATATATTAATGCAGTATAAGGTGCTTACAAAAATTGTCATTGCTTAAAAATTAGATAGCATTTATGTCAAGAAAGTGAGCTTTGAGCAATCAAAGTTCCCGTCTTGCTCACACATGCGCCGCCTTATGGATACATCGGGCACTACAGTCACTTGAGCTCTTCGTGGTCGTCTGGCGACACTCACTACTTCTCCGGCAGCCGACCGATACACTCTCTCTTCTTGATCGTCACGTTACCGCTGTTAAATTACTTTTACTGTATCAGCCTAAAGCTGACCTTGCTGTAATACGTTTATTATAATACTTTGTGAGATTAAATCTTTTGTGTTTTTTTTTTCTTCGCGAGTGCCTACCGTCATCTCTGAGCCACCTACTCTGACAGGTTATGGACCCCACCTTTTTTTTCTCGAGAGGACGAGCCGGCCTTGCCATGAAGGGCTTCAGAGGAGGAAAGCAGTGAGTACTTTTTCAGAGTGTCTTGCTTCAGAGGTTCCATATCGTGTTTCCTGTGTCAGGGTGATAATGTGCGTGAGCGAATGGTGCAGGGCACAGTGCTGTTGAAGTTTTTTATTGTCCGCGTGCGGCCAGCGTAGTCAAAGTAGAAGCGCGTGCTGGTGGTTGATATAATAAAAGCCCGCGCAAACACCACGATCACGCAGACCTGAGCGAGGCCGCCATTTTTTGGCGCGCACGGGCCTCGAGAGCTACATGCACGTGAACAACATACGCGAATTCTTGCTTGAAGAGGCTAAATTTTTTTTTCACTACTTCCTTTCTTATTCAGAGTACGTTTTTTTTTCCTATTAATTTGGTGCTGTCAGTTCGATAAATTTACATCCTTCGAATAGGTGTATGTACCTATAGGTACGTAACTTGCAAGCGGTGCTGCAGGTTAATAAACTCCCGCAGCAGTTGATCTTCTTAACCATTGCGGAGAGGGGCTGTTAGTTTTTTCTCGCGAAGCTTCGGTTTTACATGCGCGAGTGCACCTCTTTCCCACGTTTTTTTCGAGTTACACGCAGTGCGGTGACACGAGTTGGGAGGGAGCGCGTGTGTGAGATTTGAGGTTAGCGGGGCTAACAAGCCAGGTGTTGATTCCAACCGGGCAGGCAGTGCCGTCCGTGTACGAGAACACGCCCACATAATAAATGCATGCATGCATATTAATTTCTTGTGTTTGGTATATTCAGATGTGTGTCAACAATAACAACGAGGGCTGTTTCTCAGATGAATAAACAAGATCAAGAGTCCCAAATAAATGTAGAGTCCAACTTTACTGAAACACCTCCAAGGGACAGTCCTCAAGATTTACCAGGTGTCAACTCAGAGGAAGGTGAGAATATTTTTTCTTTTACTTGTTCTTTCCAGAGTATCAGAGTGTGAATCATTTATATCAGAGAGGCCTATCGAGGTGCTGGCAATATAAAACCAGCAGCTTCAACTTCTGCAAAATCCAAACAATCTAGAGACATGATTCACAATTTCAGAGTTGTCGGAGAACACGACTACCCCTCAACTAAGATCAGAGGACACTGACAACACCATTCAGCAACCAGAGATTGTTGAAATTAGGAACGTTGGAGTCGAACAAGCAGAAGTAATCCAATCTTGGGATACGGCGGTTGACAAGCTTCTAACACTGTCAACAAAGATGGAAAGGGCGGCAGACGCCATGTCCAGTGCAACAGAAAAGATTCCGGAGTTTGTTCAGGCTGCCAACCTCATGACCAAAGCTCTCAATCTAGTATCCACTAAGATTGACAGCTTGACACGTGCCACAGAGTCCATCCAGGACTCTCAGAGAGCCCATAGAAACTCAGAGGTACCACCTTTATTTAACTCTACCATTAACGATCAGAGGTTTCAAAGAAACACGAATATGAGTGACTTTACTCTCCATAATAATCCTCTCCCAACCCCCTTTGGTAACATTAATCAGAGACCATATAATCGAGATAGCTTAGATGACACTGATGGACTGGATAATCTAAATAATTCACTAGACAATCTTAGAAAATCAATTGATTCAAATAAGAATACTTCTAAACCTTTTTTTAAGAAAAACTACATTCTGACTCAAAAAGGGTCTTTCAATGTTTGGTTTGATCACTTAACTTCAGAATTAAAAACTAATGATCTTTCAGATTTCATAGAAAATAGTAACTTAATTGATAAATACACTTCAGATGAAATCGAATTTAAGAAGAGTCTAGTTAGAGAATTGCTAATTAATCACTTAGATGAATACTATTACAAGAAGGTACTAAGCATTGTAGACCCTAGAGAAATTATAAATAAATTAAAATCCTTTAGAATGGCTGAAGCCAATATAACAGCCTCGTCAGTCAGAGCCAAACTATATCGTCTTAAAATTACAACGAAAGAGAAAGTCAATGACTTTATTGACGGGTTTGATCATATAGTAAGAGAGTATGAAAACTCAGACGGTATGGTACCTCTGACTGAGGAGGAAAAGAGGTCAGCCTTTTACCAAGCCGTGGCAGACAAATTCTCAAAGCTGCGTACAGCTAACATGGTTAGGCGACAGACCACAAATACTGAGATGAGTCTTGAAGACATGAAGACAAGTCTAATACAATTGCAGGCTAAAAGAAATCATTCAGAGTTTAATTCAGAGCAGGCCAGGGCCAACATGGCTACAGGCAGTCAGAGAGTCACCGACCAGGCGAATAAGGACACTAAGTGTTTCCGATGCAACAAACTCGGTCACAGACTCATTAACTGTCCTCTAAGCCAGTATGGACTCTGGTACTGCTTTTACTGCCAGGATCTCGAGTACCACAAGGGAGATGCATGCCCAAACAGGAATCATCCTAAAGATGGGTATGTTAAAAATAATTCTAATGACAATAATAATAATAAAGGTAAAAACAATAGCAAGCTCAGAGGTAATGGTAGAGGCAAAGGCAACGGTAATTTTAAATTCAGAGGTAATGGCCGTGTAAATAAAAAGCAAGGTAACATGAGTACACAAGCCAAACAACAACAAGCAACCAAATTTAAGGCTATGTTAACAGGTAATCATAAAGATAACTACAGAGGTAAAACTAAATTATCGTTTATTGCTGATTCCGGAGCAACTCATCACGTTGTTAACAAAGGAAATATCCTAACAAATTTTAAAAAATGCAACAATGAATTTATCAGAAGTGCAAATAAAAACGACTCAGCCAACATCATTATTGATGGGAAAGGCGACTTAATTTTTAAACTAAATTTAAATGAACAGTTTAAATTAACAAACGTGATAGCTGCGAAGGACATCTCCAACAACTTGATCTCCTTAAGACAATTTGCCGATTCCGGTTTAGGCATCTATTTAGATGACAAATATCTAGAAATCTTTGACAAGGAAACGGGAAAAATATATATCTCAGGCGTATATGAGAAACCGAACTGGATAATAGAGTTAGAAGTTGAAAATCAAACCACTGTAAAAACTAGAAATTGGAATAAATATCAGTTCTCGGCACAGATAGTCTCACTGGACGAGTTCATGACACAATCTCAGACAGACATTGTGGATATTCTCAACAGTCAAAACTCAGAGTCTATGGATGAGTCTATCAGTCCAGAGAATACCCAGTCTGAGATTGGGAGGGAGAAGAAAGATGAACTCAATAATTCAGAAGAGCAATCAGAAGATCATACTTCACTAAAACCAAACAATCTGCTACTGAAAAAAATCTACATTGATTTAGACAACAGCAATTCAGATGAAATTGACAAAATTATATCAGATGTAAGTTCCAACAACATTATTAACATTCAGAAGAAGTTAGACGAAGGCCTGATGTGGCACACTAAATTGGGACACGCATCTTTAAAATATTTAAAACAATTACAAAAATCTGAGGACATTTTATCAAAAGTAAAATTCACAGATTCAATAATGGACTGTGAAACATGTAAATTAGCCAAAATGGAAAAATTACCTTTCACAGAGGTTAGAGTCAAAGCCAACAGACCATTAGAAAGAATACATGTAGATACAATGGGTCCCATAAAACCAGACTCGTACCCAGTAGATAACCGTTTTATCATAGTCTTTATAGACGATCATTCTAGATATGCCAAAGCATACTCCGTCAGAAACAAAAACCAGGCAGGTGACTGTTTGGAAGAGTACCTCAAACATGTCAGAAGTTTATTAGGTACAGATGCCAAGGTTTGTTATATTAGAACAGACAATGGAACAGAATTTACTGGAGGAAAGTTCTTAGAGGTTATGGAAAAAGAAAAGATAGTGGGGGAATTCTCTCCACCACACACTTCTGAACCTAATGGCACTTCAGAGCGATTCAATAAATCCATTCAATGGAAAATTAGAGCACTCATGCTCGATTCAGGACTACCCGCTAGTATGTGGTCATTGGCTACTGAAGTGGCCACTCACATATACAACAGAACTCCTCATTCAAGTATTAATTCCGAAACACCAATAAGTAAAATAAATCAGAATCAGAAGTTCCATTTAGACAAAATCAGACGCTTTGGGTGTTTAGCATATGCTAAAATCCCAATAACCAAAACAAAATTCTCAGAGAGAGCACTCAAAGCCATAGTAGTAGGTTTTACCCTAACAGGGTACCTGTTATGGCATCCAGAGACCAAGAAATTCTTCATTTCTCGAAATGTCAAGTTTAATGAAAAAATAGTATATAAAGACATCAGAAGAAATACAAAACTCAATGAAACCGAGATCTTGGAAAACTGGAATTTCCAATCAGAGACAGAAAATGACAAAACTCTACATTCTGAAGACATACTAGAACCTAATCATGCACACGAGTCTAGCAAGGCTAGGAGAGGCCGACCAAAGAAAAGAGAAGCTGATCAGACGACAGCAGAGATCGAGCCAAAGATGAGAAAGCTGCCAGACAGAACAGCTAGAATTAACAGACCAACATGGTCCCACTTGAGGTTGGCGCAAAAAGATACGTCTCCTGACATCAATTTTACATTAAAAAGAATTACCGACATAGAAAACATAAACTCAGAGGATGAACTGACTCATGCTTTTATAGCCAGAACAAATCAAGATCCTATCAACTTCAGAGAAGCGGTTAGTTCAGTTGATAAAGAAAAGTGGCTGGAAGCAATCACTGATGAACTCAAATCCATGGAATCTAACAACGTGTGGGAAATAATAGATCGACCCTCCCTGGAGAAAAATGGTATTAAAGTACACACGATAGATTCGGAATGGGTATTCAAAAGGAAACTGGACTCAGAAGGTAAAATAACTTACAAGGCAAGATTAGTAATCAGAGGTTTTAAAGACATGCGAAGAAGAATTCAAGAGCAAAAAGGTCTGTCGGCTTAAAAGATCGATTTACGGTCTTCGAATCAGCCCAAAGAGATGAAATAAACGCTTCACCGAAGAAGCATTAAAACTAGGCTTAGAAAAAGACACAAACGAACCTTGTCTTTTTACTTGGCGTAAAAATAATCAGATGATTATTCTAGTACTGTATGTAGATGATATCCTGTTAGCTGGAAATGACGCAAGTAGATTAATGGCAATTAAATCTAAACCTCTGTACAACATTTCAGATGAAAGATTTGGGAGAACCAAAACAGTTTCTAGGTATAAAAATTTCCAGAGACCGAAGTCAAAGAATTTTAACACTTTCCCAATCAGAATACACGAAGAAAATTTTGGAAAGATTCAACATGCTTGATAGCAAACCTCAGAGAACTCCAATGGTAACTAGACAAGTAAAGAATAGAGAACTTAAAAATTCAGAGCTTACTACTGCAGGAGTAGCGCAGCGGACAAAAGCTCCATATCGAGAGGCAATTGGAAGTCTTCTCTATCTGGCAGGAGCTACCAGACCAGACATTTCATATGCAGTTAATTATCTATCTAGAAGACAATTGGAACCCACTGAAAAAGATTGGAAAGATGTCAAAAGAGTGTTCAGATACATCAGAGGTACTTTAGATATGAGTTTGATATTCAGAGGAAAAGAAGATAACCTATATGCCATGACTGATACTAGCTTCAGAGACTTAAAGGATTCTTCAACAACAGGAGGTTTTATTATAAAGCTTTTTGGAGACACTATAAACTAGAGAAGCCACAAACAATCGTATGTAACTCTCTCTACTTGTCAAGCTGAATATTTAGCTATGAGCGATGCTTGTCAAGAATTGATTTCTCTGGACAAGGCGATCAGAAACATGATAGGAAAAACTTTATACCCAGTCACAATTTGGTGTGACAATCAATCAGCAATAAAATGCACTCAAATGGATGGTTGTCATGGATTGAAAAATTTCGACGATGACATAAAGACAATTCAGAGTCAATTAAAAGAGAGAGAAACCACGGGTTCAAAGAGCCATATGGCAAATACTCATGGAGATTTTATTAAATTCTGTGTGCAACAAGACAAAGTTAAAGTTCAGTGGATCTCGTCTTCAGAGAATAAAGCCGATATAATGACAAAACCGTTGCCCACAGAAAGCCACAATTACCTCAGAGATAAAATATTAAGTATTCAATGATCGACTTACATTTACACGAATCGCACATTGCAACTACTTATATTCATTTCAGATATGTGAAACCAGAAAGACAATGATTCCATTGAGACCACCGAATCATAACTTCAGAGTAAAATCAATCTTCAGATGTAACTTTCAGAGTTGATTGGATCTCAGACGAAATTCTAGATTGACTCAAAGGGAGGGAGTGTCAAGAAAGTGAGCTTTGAGCAATCAAAGTTCCCGTCTTGCTCACACATGCGCCGCCTTATGGATACATCGGGCACTACAGTCACTTGAGCTCTTCGTGGTCGTCTGGCGACACTCACTACTTCTCCGGCAGCCGACCGATACACTCTCTCTTCTTGATCGCCACGTTACCGCTGTTAAATTACTTTTACTGTATCAGCCTAAAGCTGACCTTGCTGTAATACGTTTATTATAATACTTTGTGAGATTAAATCTTTTGTGTTTTTTTTTTCTTCGCGAGTGCCTACCGTCATCTCTGAGCCACCTACTCTGACAATTTACAATCTACAATTTCATTAAATGTTTATTATCTGATATTTGTTGGACTAATCATTACATACAAAATCTTGTCGTTCAATTATTTATTTTAGCATTGTTGCGTCTTCTTATCACACTTACGAGATACCTTAATTTAAGACTGACAACTTTAAAAGTTTAGCAATAAGTGATTAAAACAGGCTAATGTAGTCTTCTAGATCTAAATTTTCAGTTAATTAGGTCGTTGATAACATTTTTTTTTTAACCTCACCTGAAATGTAGTTGTTGCGTCCCTATGAATGATTTTTTTTTAATTGACCAGCTAACACACAAATATACTAACTTTTTCTTACTATTTTATATAGTGATATTAAAGTTCTCTTCTAGCGACTTTTCTCATGGAAAGATAAAACTAGCTCACTGCGTATTATGGGTCGTCGTAATATATCGTGATAATATATGGTAAACTTAAACTTATATGGCAAATATAAATAATTACCCAACGCGTCGACCTGTACACAATTCTGTGATTTTAAAAATTCATACGCTCTGACTTGATTCTTGTTATACAGTGCCCTTTGAGTCTTTTAAGCTTTTTCAATAGCATGCATGTGATTGTTTTTAAGATTTAGTTGTCTTGCATGCCATGTATTAGACACTGTTATCCCTGTAATATTTAATAGCAAATATTATTTATCATTCAATTTCTCCTATTTTATGTATTATTAAGCTGTTATTTATATGTTTAATAATCTGTTTACTTTATTTATCGTTTTATTACAATTAAAACTATTTATTTGTATGTATATAAATTTAAATTAACGATCAAGATGCTAAAGAAATTTTGATATAATAGTGAAAACTGGCTCACAAGATATTATAAATTTTACTACAAATTAGGCAAAACGCCATTTATAACACTTTGTTAAGACTATCATTAGGTATAGACTGTCCGTAATTGGTAAACTTACTTTTTGGGCAATTTTCACCCTTACGCAAAATTTTCTTATTATTTTAACAAGAAACTTGACCCTCGTCGCATGCTTATGGCTAATTTTGAGATAAGTTCATTGTCGACTAAGCGCAAAACACTTCCTACTTTTAATAAAAAAAATCTGTCAAGTCGTTAAAAAAGCAGCTGTTAATGTCGTGTTTCAAACAAGATTTTTACACAAATTAATTATTTACATAAAGAAAACAGGTCTTGGTTTAACTTAACGCTTAAACGCATTTTAAGATATGTTACGTTTGAAAAAATATTTTTGCTGTAGGATATAAGTTTTTGTTTGGTGTAAAAATAAATAGACCTGTTGGTTTTTAACATAAATTAATTTTTTTCATGCGTAATGGAACATTGTCTTTACATTTGTTTTTGTATCGTTAAAACGTTACACTGTCTTTTGTAAAAAATTATCTTACTAGAGATCAAAAACGTTAGAACTTTTTAAAAAAAATGGTCTCAATCAACTTACTCTAATCTAAGGATTTTATGATAATATAAACAAGGCTGCTATCGACTTATCTTCATAAGCGTATGTTTGTATATACCATCTAAAATTGTAAGTAATATATAATACTACATGGAGACCAAGGTAAATTATGACATTTCGTTAAAACTATCGTTAGGTAAAGACTACTCGTAATAGTTAAAAGTAATTTTTTGTGCAAGTTTAACACTTTCACTTGATTTTTCCATTAATTTTAAGAGAAACTTAACCCTTGTTTTATGCTTACTACAAATTTTTATATAAGTCTCTTGTCAACTAAGCTTAAAACACTTTTTACTCTAAATTAAAAAAAACTTTATAAGTTTTCAAACTAGCAGCTGTTTACGTCGTGTTTACAACAACACTTTAACATAAATTAAACTTTTATAGAAAAATAACAAAGCTTGGTTGTACTTCACGTATAAACGGGCGAGTTACATGCAACTTTATTGCTAATTGTCACGTAGATATGTTACGTAATGTAGTGACGTATCTAAATTACGTAAGTAAATTACCTGACGAAATGGAACAAATCGTTACGTGACTGAATTACGTAGATAAATTACGTAGTTACGTGACTAAGTTACGCAGACGTATTACGTTATTATGCAACCACGTTACGTGGGTGGTTGCGTTGAGTTATTTGATCACGTGATTAAGTTAAGTAGTTAAATACCGTGACTAAGTTACGTAGATGAATTACGTTATAACGCAACAACGTTACGTAGATGGTTGCGTCGAGTTACATGATTACGTGACTAAGTTACATAGTTAAATTACGTAACTTAGTTACGTAGATAATTGCGTCAATGATAAACATAGATAAAATATTTTTTAATTTGGATATTTTATTACAGTGATCTGGATGTGGTAAATGAAAAATGTAGTTTTACAAATCTAATTAGTATTTATTTGTGATTTATACAAATGTTTTCTGTATTTTGGTATATTTTAAAAACATAGTTTAAAGGTTTGATAAAATAGTTAAAAGAATTGCTTTGATAAACTAGTGAAAAGGAGTACAGTGATATAAAAATATTTTTTTTAAATTCTTAGAAGTTCATAACATTATATATTATTTTTTTTTTTTTGTTTCTTCTTTTTATCAATTTTCTTTTGACGCTTCTCTTCTTTCTGCAGTTCTTATTCCTTACGTTTTTCAGCACTTCGTAGGCTATTTATAAAAAAACGTCATTCTTGGCGATACACTTGTTTCAAGGCTTTTTCTTTCACTTCTAATTCTTCAGCAAGAGCTGGATTTGACTTTCTCATGTTTTCTGTTACTCTTGAGATTAATCCTTGCCGTAACAGTCTTCCTTCGTAGCATTCTACAGAATAAATAATTATTACGCGTTAAATTTATTCATGCTTACATGAAATGATAAAACGATTTTTATGCATTATAATATCAAATGAAGATGTCGATTACAATTACTTACTTGCAAGGGCAGCTTCTTTATCTGGAGATAGTGAGTCTCTAAATGATTCTCCCCGAAGCTCGCACTTCACAGTCGAAGGATTAAGAGCCTTGCTTTTCAAAATATTTCGACCCCATATACCAGTAGACACTTTTCTCGTGAATAGTGATTTAGTTTTCTGAGTATTTGCGCTCTTGTAACATTTATATGTTACAGAAATGCCATAATGCAGATGCATCATTTTTATCTGCAAAAAAGAAACGAATTGTTATTAGATAAAAAAAAAGATTTTTAATAAATTGTTTCCAAAGATGAATCATGTTTATCTATACAAAGTATCTAGAAAAAATGGTTCTAATTTGTTTATTTCGAAAAAACTTGACCGAACTTAATGTTGTTTGTACAATGTTTTGTATATGAATATGAAACTTTGACGCTAACCGGTTTTTGTACACCTTCTACATCTTTGTACCAAACGCTATTACTTTCTTTATAATCAGGCAAGGTTTTGTAAGCTTCAGGATCAAAGATTACTTTTTTTGCTTTCTTCTTTGACAACTTCCATCCCTTGGACCTGATAGGAGAATCATCGGTTGTTACGTCTGATGAATCACTTGCTTCATCAGAAAGTGAATCTTCAGAAGGGATTGCTTCGTTTTGATGTTGTGCACCCAAAGAAGCAGCTGTGGACTCTCTAGGTTCAACAGGTTTTCTCGTTAAAAAGCTCCTTTTGTATCTTCCAGTGGTAAGAAGGTGCTTCGTGAGAACGATCAAAACCTTGGAACCTTAAAGACTTTTATTTAAGATACTTATTTGTTAAGCAAAGACGCGTTTGTGTTCCCGATTAATTGCCCGATCACTCCGAGTGTTCTCTTCGTTCTCTCCGTCTGTGCGAGTCTTCTCTTCGTTCTCCCTGTCTGTACGAGTATTCCCTTCGTTCTTCCTGTCTGTCCAAGTATTCCCTTCGTTCTCTCGATTTTAAAGCTTGCCGGGCCTTATATTACCTCGTTCCCCTCCTGTCAGTACCCTTTTGATAAGGTAGCTTCGTGGTCACCAGGGGGAGTTAGTATGATATGCCTAGCATATCGTACGTAACACGTCCGAGGCCGTGACCAGTGCTCTCGATTGCAGTGAATTATGAAGCGCGAAAATTCAAAAACGTGAAAAAAAAAATTATTTTTAAGTTGTTAGAAAAATTGTTTTTTCGCCTTATGCACTGCTGTAAATGATTAATGTGAATCATTACTATCCAAAATAATTTTCCTTTTAATTTTATCCTTTAGTGAAATACCAATAGTATATTTTAGATAACAGCATTTGAATTAAATGAGTAAAATAAATTATAATAAATAATAAGGCAAAAACATGTTAATTAACTTTTAAAGCAATGGAAATTTCACGTTTTGGTAAAAAAAAGTCATTACATAATTATTTCTATAATCACGAAATACCGCCCACGGTCATTTTCTGATGTACCTACCGAGGCTAAGATGTTACTGGTATGTACATGGAACTTTACGTGTACTAAAGTATTAAATAAAGTGACATCGCAACGGCGTTAATAAATATTAGGGCATATTTGTGTTTGACGGGGTGCTAATTACTAAAATTATTAATTTAAAATAGTCCAAACTATACAAATTCCTAAAAAAAATTACAATGACCTATTTTATAAGAAAATGTATATAATACGATGTATTATAATATCAACTCAATTGATTAATTATTTTACATGTCTTGTTTATTCAATAGCTTATAACTTCCACTTTGATATCAGCTTTTAATTCATTATTTAATTAGTATATATATGTGACTGTAAACTGTAAATGTATATGTACATGTAAAAATAAATATATGAAGTCTATACACATTTTTTAAATTACATATTTGCTTATTATAACTGCGAATATTTTTAAAAATACACAAAACACATTTTTTTATTGAACATGACCAATATGTTGTTGCTGTACATGCACACAATATATATACAAGGGATTTAAAAATAGCAAAAATATAAAAGTTAATTACATACGTTATTATATACAGTTTATCTTGAATTCTGAAGTCTTATAATAATTTCCTTCAAGTAACAAATCAATCATTCCCTGTGGAGGATCAAAATGTTCTCCTCCATATTTTTTAATAGTTTCACGAGCTACTGCTATCCCATCGACACTACGAGCATTTAGGCAACTCCTTCTATCTGTTTTAAAATATTTTACTTCGCTAAATTTTACTTCTGGAAGTACGTTAGAGTGAGGAATTGAAATTGCCGATAGACAGACTGAACCCAGCTCTTCGAATGGATAAAATTCCTCTTCATCACATAATGTGTTGACGTAATACCAGAAATCGTTGATATTTACTTTTTTGACATCTATGTCAGTAAAGTATTTTGATGTTGGAAGTTTCTCCCATTGCGTCCGTAATGTCGTAGCCAAATTTTTATTTCCAACTAATTTTTGGAAAACGTTTAAAAAAGAATCAAAGCAATGGGTCTTTCGAAACTCTAAGGACACAGCATTGCAAGGATCCAAGAAAGAAGCAGCGTCATACAGAGGATTATTGAATTCTGAGAACCTGAAAACAAACAGTAGTTATCTAAAAAAATTTCACACTCACGCACATATCAGATGCCTAGTATAGGCATTGCCTACTGATTACTACAACATTTAATGTTTCTTATATGTACACACTATTGGGTGGATAGTGGTTTTTTTATACAGTATTTTTACGTAACCAGGGTAAAAATCCTAATTTAGACGATTTTTTTGCTATCATTTTTTTTTTATTTCTCATGCGGCAGTGTAAAAAAAAATTTTTTTGTCAAGTTAACGTGATCAACGTACCTTTGGCGTATTTCCAATGCGATAGAAATTAAGAAATTATACGCTGTTTTGCAGAAAAATTCAGACTCTTCGTTACATAATACTATGAAATCTCTAACCTCCTCTCCCAAATCAAAATCAGCATATGCCAAATAGTATTTATCATCGAATAAATCTACATCTTTTGCAGGAGTGTTGATTACGTATGCTCTTATCATAAAGCAAGATAAAATACTTTTGTAACATTCTTCGATCCGGCGCTTTGCTTTATGAATTACTATGCTATTTTCTTGGAAAAATAAATTCAATCTATTCACAAAAGGCAGAATACGCTGTAACATAATTAGAAAACATTTATTTTCTCTTTTCTGCATTTGTGCAAGTAATTCATTCCCTAATTCATCTCCTTCAGTTGCTAGTTCTTTGGTTATTTCTAGTATTACATTCCATTGCTCTAAATTGCGGTTCACACACAATTCTAATTGTAACCAGCGTACTTGAAGCCATCGGAGCATTGTATGCTTTGGATAGTTGAGATCTATTTGTTTATTCAACAAGTTGTGTGCTCTTGATGAAAAATTTATAATACTATAAAAATTATTAATCAAAGATTTCAATTCATCTGGTAAAAATGTCATAGCATGTCGTATGACTAAGTGTGTGACATGCGCCGGGCACACAGTACAAATCACATCAGAAATGGCTTCTTCCATACGTGATCTCAAGCCGGTCCGCCGACCCGACATTGTTGGACATCCATCGAAAGTTACGGACATGATGTTATTTAATGGGATGTTGTAATTTCCAAAAGATTTCTCAATAACTTCAAACAATCGAGCTGATCCTGCATCTGCCTTTTTGTTCAACTCAAACACTGGTGCTAACTCCCACAGAGCTCCTTTTACTAGGCCATCGACTGGATCGATAAATTGAACTATGATTGCAAGGGTCTTATTTTTACTGACATCAGTCGCTTCGTCTACTAAAATATTAAAATAAGCATTCCTCAAAGTCTGTGCTAAACAATTTTTTTCAAAACGACTAATCACATTCATGCAAATAGCATGGGCTTTAGAGACTCCGACTTGCACAGATTCCCACACACAAATAGGATCAAAAGCCTTTAAAGTTCGCAACATAGCAGGTGCTCTGTAAAAAGGAATGTTTTGCATAACAAGCATCGCCACGAACTTTAGCTCATTAACGGCTTTTTTTCGCGCTTCTATGGACTCTTTCTTTTCTGGTACTATAAAATACGTGTTGGGATATGGTTCTGTTAGTCCAGCTTTCTTGTAATGTTTGTAACTTTGAGCATGCCGTTGTAATCCTGTGAAGTGAGACTTGTATTCTTTTTCGCACACAATACAATAAACTTTTGTTCTGTTAGCTAACAAGATCATCCAATCCTTAAATCCTAGAACTTCCAACCATTCTGGACGACTTAATTGCACATGATTTTGCCGAACTATCCCTCCAAATGTTTCTGTTGGATCCTGTAGAAAAAATACAATGTCGGTACCCCGTATTATGTCTAAATAATCCATTTTACTCTTATCAGCTTACGAAAATAATAAAAAATTGTTATCAGACAAAACATAAAATACGTTGATAAAAAAAAAATACAAAAAACATAGCGTTTCACTTTCACGGTCAATCTATTTCATAGTAAAAAAATTCGCAAAATTGCGAAAAGTGGTTTTTTTTTTTTGCGATAAAGTACATTTATTTTCAATGTCAAAAAATTTTAATGGAAAATTTGTAATCGGGGTTGTATTCGAAATGTAGTCATTATCGGAGCGCCCGGGTAAGAGCAACCCTTCAGGCACACTGCATTCTAGTAGCTTTCTTTTTTACCAACCTCAGATACCATAGCACGTTCTCCATCACGGAAAAAATTACCGCAACGAAGAGTAACTATTATTAATAATATTTTGGACGTATCATTGGCATTGTAATAATCATTACTGAGTATTACATAGTAAGAATATTAAAAGAAGTGTAACTAACACGACGTATCTATTGTACCGTTTCGTTTATAGCAAAAATTTATGTAGGTATTTGCTAAGTAAACAATTTTTAATTAAAATAACTTCGGTAGTAAGCATATTGATTTGTTTCATTGGCAACTATCTTCTCATGTCAATATCAAATACTTAAATCGTAATACTTACATGTAGAACCTCCAAGCTGACGGGACTTTTTCCGGAGGACATTTTGACTGTCGATGTCACTTTTCCTACAATACTTTTTTACTTTGTTCCTGTTTTACCTGTAAGCACCTTTTTCATGAAGTCCACAAGAATAAGTAACCGCTGCATGATTGTACGAAAACAAGGTGGACGTGCCTGTTGAAATGGCAATGGGTATCTACTACAGTGTAGCGGCTGCTGTACAGGGCAAGTTACACAGCAGACGAAGTTCCGCTTATTTACTTCAGGATCACATTATGCTCTGCCGCTGTCAATCAGCTGGCATCCGTGTGATTTATCGTATGATTGAAATGGTGAAGTGCGCGTTTTATTAATGGTGAAGTCAGCGGTTTCACGTGTAAACTCTTTAGAGGTCATTCGAATACAATCAACCCTTTAGTGTGATATTGTCGCTACGGATAAGTGTGTATTTGAATTACATTTAATACGTAAGTATACTTCATCACAACTGCGTGGCTTTTTACATTCAACATTAATTATTTTTAATACGTCATGTATCAGTTGTGTGCAGTGGGAACCGATGAAACAGAGGGTTGATAGTAATTTTAATTTTAACTTTAATACCTTTTGTTCAACACTCACAAAATCGCTGACGATAGCTGCATCAGCTGTTTCCCTATGAAAATAAACATGCATAACGGCATACAAAATTAAACGTGCAAACATAAGTGTAAGGATATGAGTCTTAAAATATAATGGCCTTTGAATCAAGCTGCTGTCGCCATAAGTACGCTCATATTGCTTAGAATTTAAATACATATTAAAACCCAACTAATTGCAAAAATAATTTTTAAGGGGGATTTCCTCGCCTATCAAATTACAGTTTATCTACCAATGCTATGTTTATTTTTTTATACAGCTTTATATATTTTGTTTTTTCATTGGAAATATCACTTAATAAAGCCACACCTCCTTACGGTCACCGAAAAATAGATTTATATAATATACTTAAAAATATATCTTCTTATATTAACCAACTTATCATATCGAATATGTATCTGTAGTGTTAAACTTATATATCATCGAACAACGTAAGACTTATCTCGGATGTACGGTTGGTAATAAAAATAGTGCACGAGAAAAAAAATCCTCGAATCGGTTGTTAAGTATAGGTGAAATGATTTTCGTTCTATTATGTAGAAAGGGTTGCCCTACTCAGTAGAAGAGAAGGCGTGGCTTAAATGAGTAATACTCGCAACACCTTCTGATATTTAGAATTGTAAGGAGTTGTGTTAAAAAACATTACTATTATTATCTTTTGTTTACATTTTTTAAGAATTCGCTAACATTTTATACTGTTTTTATTCACTGGAACAACTTCTGTTAAAAATACCGAAATTTTGAGCGAATTTAATAACCTACCGAACTTGCTGTCTTTATCGCACCATCCTTCTACTTTACTTACTCGCCCGGTCGCGTTACTATTGGTTAAAACTAAAACGACTTCAGCCAATCGGGTTATGCTCATCTTTGTTACCAATCACAACCTGCTCATGATAAACTCCTCGGGTTCTCTTTCGTTTGTTAGATTCTTTTTCCTTTCAATTTTAAGAAACGCCATAACACACATAACAAAGAATTCTCATTAAAAGCTCTTTTTTTATAGGCTCATGAGGAATACACTGTGCTACTTAAGAATAACTTGAGCAAAGCACCCGATCACATTTTTCAGTTTAGTCATATAAAAAAATAATGGTTAAGAGGCAATACCGTTGAATTTCTAGACCTTTATGTATATAAGACAAAAAAAGGTGTCAAAATGGTTGGTAAGAAACAATGCATTTTTAAAACAACAATTATTCTTGTGTAGTTACATATCTGGTAAGAAATAAGATTTTTCTCATTTTGTTTTGTGTTACTATTTAAAAATAATTGTATTAAGTTAAAATACTATTAAAATCTACCTTTAGTAGTTTCATTTTTTTTTATTATCCCAAAGAAAATCTGTGCCAAATTTGGTTTAAATAAAAATGTCCGTTTTTGAGATATTCAGGTGGCCCGCTTGACATGGAATGCACGATATATATATATATATATATATATATATATATATATATATATAGTTTTGCCATTTTAATCATAATTAATTTGATATACGACTGTTGAGAATATGACACTGTTAAATCTTGTTCTTATCATGTTTTTATATTTTCTCTCTTATCTTAACAAGCCAATGTAAGTAATTGTATTGTTTGTAGATCACGTTGGTCTAATAAATCATGGGAATTCCTGTTATATAAATGCTGTTTTACAAATTTTATTTCATACCCCAGAGCTTAAAAATTGTCTGTGTGATTGGGTAAACATCAACGTAGCGTATTATTCTAACAATAATAGCGCTTTTCAACTACACAACTTATTTCTTGACTTACAAGTACGTACATATTTGTTTGATTACATGATTTTCATTATTCCGATACAAAATATATTTATACGATTTATGGTTTTTGCCCCAACAGAATGGTAATGCACCAGCTATCTCAACTGTACCACTTATTGAAAGTTTGAATTGGAATTTGGAGGGTCAACAAGACATTTTGGAATTTACACAATATTTGTTTAAAACTTTGGAGAGTCATATGCAAAGCTGCATTGTATATACAAATTTCATCAACAATTTATATGAAGGTACGTTGTTTCAAAGGAAATGAACCTTGCTAACCAATTTTTAGTATAAATTTTTGGATTAGTACTTAAAAACTATACAAATACTCGGTTTACAAATAAAACCAATAGGCTAATACGACTCTTAGTCACCAGGGTCGGCACTAGGCGTATGGTTAGTATGGATGATTCTGTACTACAATATTTATTAAGGTGAATGTCCCAATTATCGCTCATTTTTCTTTATATCTTAATATAAATTTTTTCATACATAAATGAATTGTTATTGGGGCACAAGAAAATCATTTTACTGATACAAATCAACTTTTTTATTCATTGAAAATGTATATCTAAGGCCTGTAAAAAGAAAAATAAAGTGAGCGATGATTGGGACATTTCGTCTGCTTGAGTGAGCGATAATTGGGACATTCACCTTATGTATAAAATTTCGCATATAAAAAATACAACTCAAACTTTTTCAATACATAATTTTTCATCTATTTACTCAGAAAGAAAGAAAAAAAATGCAGATAAAAATTACGTGAAAAAAAAATGAAATATATTTAGTAAATTATGACAATTAACTTTGAGAGATGTTATAATGTATCAAATATTACAACGAGAAAATCCTTGAATCTTTCCACAGACAATACAAATTACTCAAATTTTACTAACTATTTATTGTACGTCTTGCACAATTTTCAATTCACCTACTGAAAAATTGTCTGATGTCTACCATGACACGAAATAAACTAAATTATTTAAGCATATTAATATGTTATGATTTATGATGTAGCTAGTACTTTCAGAATATAATTTTTAATCTTTATTAAAAGTTTTTGGATTAAAAAAAAAAAAAAAAAAAAAAGAAAGAATTTTTTTATAAAACATTTTTATTTTCTATGACTTGGTTATTAGCATGTTAGCTTTCTAGCTGGAAGAACTAGAGAGGTAGTGGGTTCGATTCTCGTCAAAAATTTTTCGACATTTCCTTCTTGGACTTTTTCAACGAGATGAGTACCCACTTATCCGATTATTGAAACCGAATAGTGGATTTTCCTGGTGATGTGTGGAACTCCAGGAGCTTCCTTTTTGTAGAGAAGCCAATATCTAGCCAGCTCACCAGGTAAAGTCACTGTCGGTTATAAAAAGGTCGGTACAGCGAGTTTAGATGGTTTATTGGAAAAATACCTTCCAATTAAACTTGATAATAGCTGGAGTGTGCTTGAGACAATCGTTGCGCCCTGTAAATAGTACCCAGTAGGATGGATGACCGAGTCGTGTGAGGGGAACTTTGCAAGGGGCCCGCACGAAAGACTCGCATACTTGGGGAAAAAAGGGTAATTAGGGAAAAAAGAACAAGGATGGTAGAGATGAAGGATATAGGATACGTAAAAACCTTGAAATGGCTATACGTGGGATCTATGTATAAATACTGCTATATATAATGTGAATATATTTCATTTTTTGTAATAATAATAATAATTTAGTGTATCGTGTGTACATAGAAATACATTATACTTATACGACGTTATTTTCCTTTGAACAATATAGTTCTTCCGTCCAAAACATTAGTAATAAAACTTAAAAAGAATTTTTTCCAATTGCCTTTTTTTATAGTAATCAGAATTTTCTTTATATCTCAATTTTTAGCCTAGCACCGTCAGTGCTGATCCCATGCTGTATTTTTTATGCGTCTCTTGATAAGCTGGCAATAACTGAAAAAATAATCTTATACTTAAAGTGTTCTATCATCAATTTTTGCGTACTCAAAACTCTTTGTAGATATTTTAGTAACACTTTGACAAAATTATCGTATCATCAATTACTATTATCGTTGACAATTATTAAGTAACACACAAAATTGAACGATTTTATATTTATTCATGCAGTCAATGAGTAACGCGTCATATACAGGTTCATTAAGTATAAAACTGTAACTAATAACCTTTACAGGAAAAGCTCGCTCTATCATCACGTGTCTGAATTGTTGCAATATGAAATATTTAGGCGAAGAACCTTTTTTTTTCATTTCTCTGCCAATCCAAACGCACGATACTGGGAGATTATTCAGCTCAATGGTAAACTACGTATGTTAATATAAATTGCATGATTTTTAACATAGACTTTTCCTACTTCACAACTGTAATTTTAATCTTTGGACGATTGCTGCACCATTGATGAGATTAGAAAAGTAGTGTTTAATACTAGTGCATATCTAACCAGGGTCTAAAAAACGTGAATTGTTATCATACTTAACTAATGCTGTAAAACAATACTATGATATACGAGAAAAATACATAATTGATACCTACGTACTTGTTTCACGAGTGAAAAAAAAAGTTGCGCCAAATTACGATGTGTTACGCTGAATAAGAGTATCAAGAAGGGGCGTCGCAAAATAACAAATACTAACTCTTAGATTCGTTGGTTATTATTGAATAACAGGTTAAGTGAAAAGGAGTATTTCTCCTATTATACGATAATAATATTAACCACTGCTTTTCCATGTTCCATCTGACAATCTTTTTTTATTCCTCTTTGAAAGAATAACAGTTTTCAATTTCTTTTCACGAAAAAATTGCGTGCTCTCATATTATATGAGCGCATTTAGCTATCTGCGTATTTGTAAACCTTCCTTTCGGTTCACGAAGTAATTTTTACGCAGAGGATTACAAAATACTTTCGTGTTGCAAAGAGATATGAAAAATGTACTGTCTAAGACTGTAATCTACTCTTAACTTCGATATTAAAGGAAAAACTCGACATTTAATTTCCGAAAGGAATGAAAAAAATTTATTACTATGTTTAGTATATTTATAACCGTATTTCATTTCTTTAATTATAAAACCTTTCTGATACGCTATTGCTTCTTTATATAGTAATGAACATACTTTATATATTAACTTTTTAACAGGAACAATCTTTTAAAGAATATTTTAAGACAGAAATGTTGGATGATGAGAACAAATATTATTGCGAAGTTTGTAATGACACATGTGTTGCAACTTCAGAAACAGTAATAACACAAAGCCCCAAAATTTTGATTCTTCATTTTAAATCCCTTATATATGATCATGATGCGAAAACTCAAGTGAAACTAAATCACAAGTAAGTCAACAGTATATCTATCTTAAAGTTGTATTTACATATGTATTAACAAGAAATGAAGATATTTCGTAATTCGTTATTGAGCTTACGAATAGGAAGAATTTAATCTAGAAAAAAAAAGATTAATGATTGAAATAATTGTAATTATATCACAATATTTTAAATTTTTTTAGGATACATATCAGCGAGAAATTAAATTTAAAAATTTGGAAAGAAATTGATGGTGATGAATCAGTCGGTACGTACAATGTGTATGTTGTATAATCAGCGCTACACAACGTAAATATGAATGTCACCTTTACGTTGTAAATAAAGTACAAAAATTATCATATTACATAGTGAGTGGTGGAAATCCGAAATTAATTATACTATTTGACTACTTATATATTTTATTACGTATCATCAATAATGCTCATGGGTGTATCTAGCCGTTTATCTTGGGTGAGCAGCCGTACAGTTCATCACACTTACGCATGTACGCATTACAAGTTTAAAAAATAGATTTATAATAAGCAACTTTTAAAATACAGATTTTTAGTGATAGAAAACTTTTATTTCGAGTATTGAGTAAATTTGTACTAACAAATTACAATACATTAACCACACAACACTATTAAGTTACGGTAATCACAGTCTGTTTTGAGTATATTTAATGGAATCACTAAATGTTGTAGTTGCCCAATCATTATACTTAAGTATCATTTTTTTTATTTCCGCTTAATGCTGACCACCTGAGAAGATTTTTTTTTCTCAATATCTACTCACCAGTTACATTAAATTGAAAGGGAATAATTGTACCTGTTTAAGTGTTCATTCTAAGCAAATTCAGTGATTTTGGTCCCCCTAACAGTTATAAATTAATTCTAATACATAAAAAAACAGAACCTAAGATATTGTTAAATGTGAAATTTCAAATTATTAAAATTTATGAAGGCTTATACGGTACTTAGAGAAATATTTACAAAGAACAAACATTCTTGTACCCATACCGAAGTTAAAGTTAATTCAGGAAGTAATTAAAACTAACAAATCAAATACATTTGCTGTACGTAGTGTCGCTTAGCCCACAGAAATACACGTCTCGTAATTTTAATTGTATTTTTACCGCGATCAAATACTTATCGTAACTTTTCAACAATCATTTAGCTTCAAAATATATTCACTGACATTATATTAAATAAATTACTGATAAATTTGGTTTTGTTTGACTTCATATTTCTTCTTACAAGGGATGGCAGACAAGTGTGTATCACCGATTTTCCTGAAACTCGGCACGCGAGTAGAGTATGAAAAAATATTAGATACGTATTTTTTTTAGCTGCCCATATGCAGTTTAAAGGAATGAAAATCACTCTGAAAGATCAACCCCAGGACGGCTTTTTCTACATAACTCGCCCCCATCTCCATATTTGTAGTTAAAACAAAATAGAAGTTGTGTCATTTCAAAAAGGTGGTCAAAAAATGATGAAACTCTACAGTTTTTCGATATTATTATTAAATAAAATATGCTCTTAGGCAAGTGTGAATTGGCGATCGGTAACCTAATAGTTTTTTAATATAAAATATGCTCTTAGGTAAACATAAATTTGCGATTAGCAACAGGAAACAACATAATAATATTATCTGTTCTTTAGTGGTATTACTAAATAAAATATGCCCTCAGTGAGCAAGAGTTAGCAATTAGCATATTCTTCGTTAAGCAAACATCAGTGATTAGAAACCCAATTGTTTTTCGAAAACGTTGTCGACATTATGTAAATGATCAGCTATTCAATGTTACTTCATAACATTAATTATAATATACATAATATGATTTTAATTTTTAATTATTTAAATAAAAATTTATACTGTCTTATAGTAATATAAAGTTATTTTACAACTGGGATTAACCATAAGTGTGTGTGTGTGTGTGTGTGTGTGTGTGTGTGTGTGTGTGTCACGTAAAGTACAAATTTAAGTTTTTCTGAGAATATCCAGAGATTTTCGTGCAAAGTACGGAATGAATGGGCTAGTTTTTGCCTAGTTAAAATTACAGGTCTTTGCACAATGGAATAATATGCAGAATGCGCTTTGAATGAAGTGGTTGTTGAAAGTGTGTCAGTTAATAGAAAAAACCACAAATACGAGTATATTGATGTTATTACTATTTAAGTATATATAAACTCTAACTTTTAAAAGTTACACACTTTTGTTATTATGATTAAAAGTGAACAGATAATATATATTTTAATGGTATATTCTATTAAAAATAGAGTTGTATGGATTTTCAAACTTTAAGTATAAATACATTTGTAAATAAACAATGCTGTACTTGTATTTATTTTAAAATCACCCACACATAACAAAGTAATTTGTACCGCAGTCTGCATACTGTTTCTTTGTGCAAATTTTAGTAATTTTGTGATATCGTCCGGTTATTAAACAACATTAAATTACTAGGCTTTTACACCGCATAGACAATCCCATAAAAAAATGTTGGTTTGCTAATCACCGATGCTTATTCGGGCATGTGTACATTTTATTAAATAATATTACCTATAAAAGTTGGATTGCTCACATAGGGGCCAATTAATTTTATAAATTGTACTAAAAAATAGTTGAGTTGCTAGTCACCAGTACTTGCTTGTTTAAAGTTAATTTTTAACTACAAAACTACCCTAAAATACATTTGAATTGCTAATTGCCAATGTTTGCTTGCCAAAGGGAAAATTTTTGTATAAAATGTGTATAAGCAATAGATAGGTTGCTAATCACTAATACTAGATCGAACGAAGGTATTTTTCATTCTTAAATAATACAAAAATACAGTTGACTTTTTAATTGATAATAATTGCTAACCTAAGAAAAAACTTTTGTATTGAACAATACTTAAAAATAGTTAAGTCTCTAATCATCAATTATTAATCACCTCGCCTAAAAGAATATTTTATTTATCAACAATACTAAAATCTTTTGGGTTTCTCATCGCCGATGCTTATTCGCCTAAGAGCGTATTTTATTTTTTAATAATACTAAAAAATTGTTTGGTTTCTAATTGCTGATGCTTACTTGCCTAAGATTGTATTTTATTTATTAATAACACTAAAATCTGATGGATTACAATTAATGAATTTTTATGCTAATGACATTTACCAATATAACTCATTTTACAAACATTGAGAATCTACGTTAAAAAAATTTGAAAAAAACTTTTGTACTTAACATGTATCTGCAATATTTGTACCCTGACAGAAAGGTGCAAGAATAGTTGTAATGAATTGCAATGAATGATCTAAAAAAAAAAAGTTCTAAGTTTTTTCATGAAATCAAATAAAATATTCTTTTAAGATTTCTTTTTGCTATATTAGTTTACTAATCGTGAATTTAAGAAATATGATAGCGGATTTGTAATGAGTGACCGTTTAATCTCTGTACATTTTTTTTTTTTTTTATTTAAATGCTATACGTCCGGCTTCTATAAAGGGCACTACTCTTGAGCACTCAGCACTTGGAAGAAGGAAGGGAAGAGGGATGGACGGCCACCCATTACTGGAAGGGGGTAGGGGGAAATTAGGAAATTAGGAAATTTTGCTGTGGGAAGGTAGCCCATCCCCTCCTCGAGGAGCATTGGGTGATGAAAAAGCACATGTGAATTCACACAGAGGTACTTGCCCGAAATAATCTGTATACATAAGCTTGTGCGAATTTTTTTGAGGCTTCAAAAAAGTATTCACGGTGGTTCTGTAATAGGAGTGATTAACCTGGAATGGGGATAGTATTCATAAAAACGCCACAACACATTTACTTTATCTTTTTGTTTTACGTGTTAACAACATTTTTTTTTAATTTGTAAGTTTTTTCACAATTATTTATTACAAAAAATTGGCCAATAAATATGTATTTTCAACCCTCCAAAATTAGGGAATGAAACCCTTTTTGTCTGAATCATAATTTTTTAACGATCTTTTTCAAATGACACAACTTCCATTTTGTTTGAACCAAAAATTTGGAGGAGGTGATCTTGAAGGGTGGTTTTTACCTCTTTAAACTTCAAATAGGCATATAAAAAAAATACATTTCTAATATTTTTTCATACTCTACTCACGTGCCTAGTTTCAGGAAAATGGGTTACACACACTTGCCTACCTTCTCTTGATAGTGTTACTCACCAGGGTTGTTTTACCAAGTGTATCAAGCACATAGTTTATGACTGAAGAACTGTAGCGCCACGCAACGGCAGCGTCAGTGTATACATAATAATTATGTAAATAATTATTTTAAAAAAATTTATCATTTTTTCATTTCATAAACATAATTTTCAAGCGATTTTTGTCATAAATTTCTTATTACGTTATCATTACAGTAGTAAATTATAAAATTTTAACGCTAAAACTGACGCGCCGTTACGCGGCGATTCAGTTCTTCAGTCATAAACTATGTGCTTGAAACACTTGGTAAAATATCCTGTTACTCATGTAAGATGTTTAAAAACGGGACGGACTAGGTTGCCAGTTTTCGCGACATTGCAGAGCGCTGCATGTCGTATACTTGGTGAATATGCAACAGGAACATAAACGAACATCTATTCTGAAGCTTAGTTATATCTATAGTTCTCGATGGGTTTATTAGCCGTTTAATGAAGGAACTTCTTTTACAACCATTACACCATACTGGGAGCGTTACCATCCCAACTCTGTAGTATTGGTTTTTTTTATTTATTTTTTTTAATTAACTAAAATATAATTTTTTAAGTAATATATATATATATATATATATATTACCTTTTCGAATGGTTAATTTTTAAAAAATTTTTTATGATGAAGTACGTTCGTAAATGGTATGGGGGTGGAGGTCGCAGCGACCTTTATAGTTATTGTAGAGAGGGTAGTAACAATTTTTTTACTATTGGCAGTACCTTTTCCCTCCCCTTTCCTGGCTACGCTCAAGGTATTTTTTTCTCTACAAATCTTTATGTAATTGCTGTTCATAAGATTTGTTAAAGGTAATTAGTTATTAACAAACATAGTAAAAAATATGATACTGAAGGTAAAAAATTGTACAAAATATGTCGCTGTCATGTATCGTACTATTACATATTTTTCAGATAAAGTAAACAGTGATGGACCAGATATATATGATCTTTTTGCCATCGTAGTACATTCTGGGAGTGCCAATGGTGGTCATTATTTCGCATTAATTCAGGAATTTTTCAGCCGAAAGTGGCTGTATTGCAATGATGCATCAGTTTCATACGTAAGTTAATATTCAAGTTTTAATTGTTATAAATATTGCTATTGATTATTCCATTACGATTTGAGTATTAATAATATTAATCGAAATTAGCATTATAAAATAGTTTCAATGTCAGTTGTTTTGCCTAAGGCTCTTCAAAAAAATCTCATTCTTGATATAATTTTTCTTATTTTTGAAAATACTTAACTACTAATATCACATAATACTGTATAATTGTGAAAACCTCGGTAAAAATGTTATTAGTAAACTTAATCTTTCTAATAACTGTCTGTTTTTGGTTCAATTATAAGAAATGTAAAATCAATAATTAGTATATACAATAGCGCGTGCCAATAAATGGTCAAAATGCTTGAAAATATACTTTTTCCCCGTGCTATCCACGAAACCGGCTTCTGTCAACGGTTTTGATAATAGTTCATGGATTATTTCTTATCAACCTGATGAATTATAAATTTTTTTGCAATGCTTTTTACAGTACATACTTTGTTAGGTATCTTACACAGAAGTTTTAAAATTATACAAGAGTATAGCGTCAACAAATCGCAGCGTTGATGATAGGACTAAGAATGCTTACGTACTGGTGTATCGAAACTCGTCATTGGTGTTACCCTCTGTATCAGGAAAAAATGATAAGGCATCGGAACATATCAAGGTATATTAATAATTTATCTCTTATACGAACTGTTATTGAACGGACTTCTGTTTTTAGAATGTAAACATTGTTATAGCTTAAGTAAATTAGCAATGACATAATATTGATCGTAAATTTAGGAGACAGTGTAATTACTACAAAAAATACGGAAGATATTCATTTTATTTATTGCACTGAACAAACGGTGTATTAAGATCGGGTCATTACCCATCTAAGTATAACCTGTTTAATTTTGAAGCTGGTAAGCAACCTATTTTGTTAGTGCCATTGCAATGTCGTTACTAAAAAAAAAAAAAATGCTAAATTGGCTGCAATTTCTCCAAATATTGAAGTTGAAAAATGGATTTTTTATGCCAAACATGTTATTAAACGTCATTATTAATTTTTTTTCTTAATAACTTATTATTTTAATTACAAACATGTTATCAAAGGGAAATGTCGATAAAGTAATGAATATATTTATAAACAACACTTCAAAGTTTCTGTAAAAAATCAGTTAATTAAAAAATTAATAATAATCACTTAACAAATTAATGTACAAAGTGCTTTTTATCAAGTATCTCTGTGTTTCGTAGGTGTTTGGTTGAATTTGTAAATATATTTTTTTACGTCAATCTCAATTTTTTTGGATTAAAAATTTTGAAAATTATTGCAACTAGACAGTTCAGGCTTGCTACGCGCGCTTATGTATGTTTATTTATTCAATGATACAGATACATTTGAAAGTGGTTTTTTGATTTACACATTACAGTATATATTCTTACGGTTTCACAAATTAATTTCTTATTTAAATTTTCGGTTAAAGAACTCACACATCAATTATTTCATAAATAGTGAGTAAATTGACCTTAATTAAGCCTATCCTTTAATAAATTATATGTATTGTATTTAATATGTACATATACATTGCTACTATTATCATCAGGCGTGTGTTATTAACCTTTCACTTTTTGTTTATCTATAAATAATTCAATTAAATCATATAACGATTCCATTTACTTGGTAAAGAAGAATAATTATTCTCATAATTCATAAAGTGCTTCTTTTTACGATACGCGGGTTTCGTTTGACTGATAGTCACGTGGTCATCATAGTAACCAATCAGATCACGAATAAATGGCTTCATTTGAAATTATTCTCCTTTTTAAGATAGGATTAACGCGTAATGATTAATAAATAATTATGTTAAAAAAATGTCTACATTACAGAATATATAAAGACATCAAGTTTGGCAGTCGCAATATTTGCCCAAAAACAATCGAAGCGAAGATGTAAAAAAAAAAAATAATAAATAGAAATATGAATTTTTTTTTATAATTTTTTGTAAATAAATGAAGCCATACTCTGATTTAGTAAAAACTATTCTTCCTGTATTTCTGAAAAAATTCTGTTGACAAATAATCATTTTTTTCTCTACTGAAAATCATGCACTAAAATCGTAGGTATTGTCACAGCAATGGTGCGTACATGTGGTATCGCTCTGTAAACTAGATTGCTTTTACAATTTGAGTTCCTGGGATAATTTCTCATCTTTGATATACTTCAACCTATGGCCCCCCCAATTCTTCTGAAGCTGACATATGGAAGATATAAAATAATTTTTTTTTCTCTTTCAAATCGAACAAAACACTAGTTTTATATTAGTTTATATCCGACTTATATGATAAAAAACGGGGTAGTGGATTCTGAATGAAACATTTTTTAAAACAAATACTTTTCTTTTTTAAGCTGCATGAAAATTTGGGAGATCGTTTATTACAATCTCCTGATTACAAAGGAAATTGCTAACCAAGTTTCATTTGCCATTATTGATACATTAATTTTTGAATTCATTAAAAAATAAGATTGTTTAACGAACACCTGCAAACCAAGGTTTATGTTGTTTAAAACGGATGTCTGGGTTATTATCGCTTCCTGAAGTATTTATGAGTAGTGTATTTCATTTTTATCCGTTTTAAATGAAATTTCACTCCATTTGTCCATCCCCTAAGCTTCTGAAGTACTCGATCTAAGCCACTTGTATTGAACCTTTTCAACACCCCAACCTTAAAAATTGTATTTAATCACGATACAATTTCAAAGGCTGGAGAGGTTGAAATTGGGGTGAAAGAAGGGTTATTAGGTAGCATTGGCACGTAATTCTGTGACTTTTTTTATGTCTATTGCAATTCAGCTGTATATACTATACAATGCATGTATATACTATACAAAATGGATATAATTGAAGTCCATTATTTATGAAGTCTTCAAGAAGGGATGACTGCGTCCCTATCTTTTTTAAACAATGTCAACTTTGTTTTGCAGATGTTCGTTAAAGAATCAAATTTTTTTACAATTGAAAAAATTAATTTTCCTAAACAACCACCGAAAAGTATGCCCATGGGCACAATAGTAGTTTCCATTAAACAAGTGCCATCATCACCGGGGCTATTTTACGGCTGTAGAGTAGCCCTAGTTAGATGGCTATTATGTGGCAAATACTGTTTTTCTTATCGAGAGCGCTGTAAACGTTCAAATGTCACGAGAAACGCTCCGAGGTAGAAAAAGTACGATTTTACGCTCTTGAAAAGAAAAATGTCATTAGCACCTTGGTAACATACGTACAAAGTCCTCGCCTTTTAGGCGAAATTTTTTTACGTCGTAAAAACACAATTTTTTAAAAAATTTATTTTTCAAAATATTGCCATACAAATCGTATATAAACTTATTTTAAATTGGTCTTTTTGTTCACTTTAAAAGAGAGAAAAAATATTGTTACCATCCCTCCATACGTCAGTTCCAGATAATTTGAGGGGCATAAGTTTCAATGTACAAAATGTTAAAAATAATTTCACGAACCCAAGTTGCAAAAGCAATCCGGTTTACATAGCGATGCTATATGTACGCACCATTGCTCTGAATTTTATTTTATTGTTTTTTTGGTCTCTCGAGCAATGAACTAATGTAAAATTTGTAATACGAATTGAACATAAAATGTAACAGGTTCAAGCTGTGATCCTAATCTAATACAATGTCAGTCTCCACTTGTCAATGTAAAAAATATTTTTAAAAAAACCATAAATGTGATAATATAATTACGCACATTTTGCATATCCTTAAAATTTTTCTACTTAAAGTTATTTTATTGAAGCATTTGCAAATATACATGCACAGGGTCATTTATAAATAATTTTTATAGACTACACAATTTGATGAAAAAAATCTGATGAACGAAGTCAACGATGATGTAACAAAGTTTGAAAAATCTCCAGTAGTTCAACGAAGACAAATATTACCTGATTATGCATCGGAGGACTCTATGAGTGTATTTATGCTTGACACTAATGATCGCGATTCGCACTTCCATCAAGAAATTCTAAGCGATTGTACTTCATTACACTACATTAGAAGTAAATATTATAAAAAGTCTGAAAGTAAGCAGGATTCTTGGAGGAATAAAGAAGATACAACGATTGTAAGCAAAATTATAGTTAAAAACGTACAACGATAATTTTACTAAGCATTTGCACGTACTGAAGTCAATGTTTTGTACTTTTTGTACCTTTTTGTTGCTTTTTGTAAGTACAACGGTAATTTTTTCAATTTTGTAGATTACTGATTCAGAGGTAGTAAAAAGTGTTTCGGAGAAAGTGTTGAACTGGATAGAATCAAGTATTCCCGAAGTGCCTGATGATCAAAACTCTTCATCATTCCAAAGTCATTTGCAGCCCTCTTTTGATCACCTATTTGATTCGCTACTAAAAAAATACAAATTGAAAAATATAGTTAAGGAACAAAGGTCGTTCATGAAAGAGATAAGCAGAGAAGCACCATACAAATATGAGAGAAATTGTGCAACATTCAACACAGAAACTGACATGGTTTATTCTTCCATTTGTGCTAACACTGCTGATGATGAGGCAACAAATAGAAGTACGGAAAATAAAAACTTGGGTATGTAAAATTAAGTATTAGTACTTAAGTCCGTATGTTTGGGTCATTTTACAACCAGAGTAGTTAGGAATGTATAAAAAAAATTTTATATAAGGAATAATTTCATAATTTTTTCCAAATTGCCTAAAGTTCAAAAAAAGGAAAAATTTTTTATATCAGATGAAATCGTTGTTACGTGGGAAAGAGATTGAGAGAGTTAGAAGGTGTGTCGCGAGAATGATCAACGCTTATTACGTTATGGACATTTATTCAAGATACCGCATTCATAAGACAAAATCGCGCGTGTGCTCCCTTTCGAGGCTTGTCGAGTACTCCCCCGAAAGACTATCTCCTTGCTCGCTCTTCCCTTCTCTTGGTACTAAGGCCCCTTTGTTACGAGACCCAAGGAGAGGGAGCCTATAGTCTCACCTATACTTGCGTACGTTACATCCTCGGTTACATCGTCATGATTTGAGAATCCATGTAAAATTATATACATTGTTTAATGCTCGTCTAAATGAAATGATGTATTGTGTGCAACCTGAAAGAGTCCAAAGTGGACTTCTCGACTGTTACGTGACTCTCGTAAATACTTTTTCAAAAAACTTTTTTACTTTTCGGAAAGAAAAGATGCAAGATACCTCTGACTGTCCAACAATATAGAGTATAAAATTTATTGAGTGAATGCATTGGTGTAATAAGCCGTTACAAATTAAATTTGTATACACTTTGCATTATAGTGATAAAATTGTTGCTTGATTTTCGCAGTTCATGGCCACGCAAAAATGTATTCCAACTGAATCTAGAAAACTTATTCAGGGAAAATTAGGTTTTGTAAAATGATCCACGTATGTTTATACACTGAGCACATGAGAAAAGAAATAAGTTTTGAAATATATTATGATTTTAGAATCCTGCAAATATTTGATGGAAAAGCGCGAGAAAAATGCAGAAAATACTGCAAAATCAATCAATGTGTAAGTTATATATGAAATGGATTTCATAAAAGCTATCAGGCAACAATTATAAATGTTAGTTTATACAGTCCTAGAACAATCTTCATACAAAAATAAAAAAATTTGTTGCAGTTATGTTGGAACTTCACAATCAACATCCACTGACCTAGTAGTACCCCATCTTTCTTCTAAGTTTTCGAGAAAAATTAAAAGACGAGTAAAGGTATGCTAAAAAAAATTGAAATTTAACATATAAAAGGTGTTGGATACAAAATTATATATGTATGTATAGATACCTGAAATTCATAGAGTTATTTACACGCATTAGATGCATAATACTACTGTAAGGCTTGTACTAGAATCAAAATTTTTTTATTAATTTTCGTAAATAATGTACAAAGAACTTTGGGGAAGTAAAATAGTAGTTTTTATCACTGTTGCGTATCTCCTCCATGGAGTGTTCTGTGGAATTTTTAATCGCTCCAGAAGAGATACGAATCAGTGGCGAACGTTATTTTTTCTATCGAGGACCTAGTAAACGTCCAAATATAGATAAATCACACCAAAGGTATGAAAAATGCTTATTATAAGAAGCAAATATTTTTACACAAAGATTGTAAATCAAAAAATCATTATTATGTACTACTTAGCTTTAAAAAACTAAAATAATTTTGAATTTAAGTCTTTTATCCGTTGTGTAATGGGCTCAAGCTGAGATCACGTGGTTACGATTCAGATGGAATTATTCGCGAGTTATAAAAATAAACGGTTTATGGATAATTACTACAATTTTTTTCATTTTTACGCAACTTCATTGGAATTAAAATTTTATTAAGATATCCTTGGTTCAGACAAACTATAAACCGTGAAAGGTTAGTAAGGGCGCGGTCATATAAAGCATGGAATACACATACGGAACCCATTAGAAAGTTCTTTTCGAACACCTCTTTCTTTCTCTCACTCTCACGAGCTCAAATGGGTTCCGTATGCGGTTTCCGTATCCCATGTTACTTCATCCTAACGCTATTGTAAGTAGGTAAATAGCTTCCAAAAAATCATCGTGACTTATGCGGTATCTTTTCTTCCGTGTATGATTATTATTGATTTTTATAGGAAAGTGCAGTCAAGATGTCAAATGAGGTATTACGTTCTGAAAATATAAATGTCGATGCCAGTCAGGATGGAGATATTATGTGAGATAATAATTATCTATACAATTAATAAAAGTACAACGTAAATACTATATAAAAAATAAATTACCTAAATTTCAGTCTTTTAACTTATCCAGTTAATCAAAATGGGGGTCGAATATCAATTAGGAAGAATCATTTATCTTGTCTAGATAATGACACATGGTTAAATGACGTGATTGTTGATTTCTATCTGAACTTTTTATACTTTGAAAAAATAGATATGCAGAACCAAGAAAAAGCATACATATTCAGCTCTTTTTTTTACAAGAAATGGACAGATGATAAGAAAAAAACGTACATAGAGCGTTATCAAGAAATCAAAAAGTGGACTAAGAAAGTCAATATTTTCGAATTTGAATATGTAATGATTCCAGTTTGTGAAAGGTAAAAAAGTACTTTACTAAAATTTTTTCTTAAGTATAACTTGACCATTTTTACTATTGTATCGTATGAAATAACAAAATATAATAAATATTTGTAGGCATCACTGGTTTTTACTAATAATACATTTTCTTCAATTGAACAAGAGCATAGATATTTGTACCGCTGAACGTTCCGAGAACATGAAGAAAGTAGATGATTTTGAAAAATACCACAAGTAAGTATACCAAAGAATGTCTTGTATTTGAAAAAATTTTTTTATCACTGTAAAAAACTTTTAAATAATTTTTACTTAGAGGTATACTAACATTAAAAGTAAAATATTTATCACATATAAATGATTACAATTTTCGTATCATATTTGAATTAAGTGAAGTAGCGTACGCTTATAATTGTAGTTAAAAGAAAAATAATTTTAAATAAGTTATACTATTGAAGTTCTTTCTATAATTCCAATGTTTATTAGACTACCTGGGGTCTGATCGGGGCATTCGATATCTCGCTTAAGTAAACATTTTTTTCGATAATCCTTAGACTGCGCGTGCGCTCAACCATTATTTTTATAGAATAATGGATGAGCGCATGTGTAGTTTGAGAGTTATTAAAAAAAATGCTTATTTAGGGGAGATATCAAAAGCCCCGATCAGACCCCTGTATTGTTCAAATGGCGCAACAATACATCGATAAGGAATTTTTAAAAATGGATAAAGCAAAAGTGTTTGTACGCAGCAAATACACAGAGCAGCAGCACCTAATTGTGCAAAGCGTATAATTGTCAGAGTTATGATGTGTGTTTACCAGTCGGTGATTATTTGTACGCAACATTTATCGTACATATGTAACATTGTAAAATCACATATCATACGGTGATACGATCATTGCTTCTCAAAAAGTTTAAGTTACTTATAAAGCTCACTCTTGTTATTGCATAATACTCGTATTAAATTTTATGATCTACGTAAAACATGATATACTTTTAAGAAACTCTTGTTATTTATTGTAATAATGTAAGAGTATCAAATTATTGACGTTAATGAACAGATAATTTTTTTTTTTTTTTTTTTTTTTTCAATAATAATCTATATTTAGGATGTATGAGAAGTAGGGTAGAATTTTTATTCATGCTCACTACAATCTTTTCTTTTCATACCCTACTTTCTTTGATTTTTTAATAAGCAACGTTTATGCACGTAATATATGAAAAAAATTTTTTAAAATTAACATCTCGGCATTTTGTAGTCATTTGGTTTTTATAACTATTTAACTAATTATTCTCATTGTTGATGTCTTTATGTCGAGCTTCTTAATAAATTATATTATATTCAATAAACATATCGTAAAGTACAATAATATCTGTGTGTTAAACAGTATTCTAAAAAGTAATTTTCGTACCTGGTGGCGCATATCTCCAGAGTAAGCACCGGGACCGAAGTACTTCTTGCTTGCCCTGGTTCGGTGCACACCAGGTGCGAACTCTATTTTCCCTACTGACGGTGCGGCGTAGTAAACACCGAAAGCTTAAACAAAACGCCTAAAGTAGGAAAAATTATTTATGCACATTAAATTGTATTACATGTATTACAATAAATTTATATTACTTGCAGGCCCCTTTTGTTGGTACTTGATTCAATGAACAGTTGTGATGTCAATAATGTAAAAGAGAATGTATTAAACTACTTAAATTTAGAATATAAAAATAAAATGGGAAGAAATTATAATCTATATACAAATCTTGACGTTATTCGTATGGATGTCCCACAGCAGACAAATTCAAATGATTGTGGCGTGTATGCATTACAATACGCCGAAAGTTTTTTCTTAGTAAGATCCACTTTTTATAAATATTTTATGATTATATATACAACACTATAATGATTAATGTTCTATTACAGAACCCAATTACAGACTACACAAATATAAGCCGATTCAGAAATTGGTTCACATTAGATGACATCAAAAGTAAGCGGAAAGTAATAAAAAATATAATATTAAGTAAATCACAGAGAGTTCGACGTATGCTTACATTTACTACATAAAGTCCCTGACTATGTACGTATCAAGTAAGATCTGTCTTTGAATAAAATTCCACAGTTAAAGTTGGTTTGGTCATGAAAAACAATGTTTCTTACTAACAGTAATAACGCTATATTTAATAAATTTCAAATTATATTTTTTTTTAGTATAATAGTAAATAAGTAGATTCTACTCAAAAATGTATTTTAATAAGCCAAAATCCTTTATGAATGATTCCCTGTGACTGTAACAATTTTTTAGAATATTTATTTTCTTCATGATAACAACTGTATTAATATAATAGGTTGATGTGTTCATTTTTTAAATAATGAATTAAAAGCTGATATCAAAGTGGAAGTTATAAGCTATTGAATAAACAAGACATGTAAAATAATTAATCAATTGAGTTGATATTATAATACATCGTATTATATACATTTTCTTATAAAATAGGTCATTGTAATTTTTTTTAGGAATTTGTATAGTTTGGACTATTTTAAATTAATAATTTTAGTAATTAGCACCCCGTCAAACACAAATATGCCCTAATATTTATTAACGCCGTTGCGATGTCACTTTATTTAATACTTTAGTACACGTAAAGTTCCATGTACATACCAGTAACATCTTAGCCTCGGTAGGTACATCAGAAAATGACCGTGGGCGGTATTTCGTGATTATAGAAATAATTATGTAATGACTTTTTTTTACCAAAACGTGAAATTTCCATTGCTTTAAAAGTTAATTAACATGTTTTTGCCTTATTATTTATTATAATTTATTTTACTCATTTAATTCAAATGCTGTTATCTAAAATATACTATTGGTATTTCACTAAAGGATAAAATTAAAAGGAAAATTATTTTGGATAGTAATGATTCACATTAATCATTTACAGCAGTGCATAAGGCGAAAAAACAATTTTTCTAACAACTTAAAAATAATTTTTTTTTTCACGTTTTTGAATTTTCGCGCTTCATAATTCACTGCAATCGAGAGCACTGATCTGCAGTATTAGACAGTATTACTATATATAGATAACTTGATCGATTCCTCGATCTGCATAAGGTATTCGATATTTTTTTGAATAATCGATTCTTTACTCGATACTTTGAGTATTCGATTCTTGACGATTCGATACCCTATTCACTGAGAAACTGAGAACTGAGAATTGAATGAGAAAACTTTTTTTTTGATTTCGCGTTGGCAAGATGAGCAAGCACTTAGGTACTTGAAATACACTACACAGTAACAAATTGGAGTCACGCGAAGTGATCCAACGTCGTCAGTCGCCAAACGAGAAAGGAGTCCATGCAGGGTATGGTATCGAGCTAATTTTTTTGGGACTGGACAAGCATCGGAACAAACCTATGGCCGTCTTCAAGCATCTTAACGTGACTTTAAAAGACAAAGATCATTTTGTTTTTAAGTTATTTTTGTTAACTTAGACATTTTTTTACAATGAAAAACAAAAAATCCTCATTCACGGTCAGTTTTGGTTGGATCAAGTTGAATCCATCCGGCTCAGCTCTACGTTTGGTTTGATTGTTTTACTTTCCTACTTATTGTTTATTACGTGTTTATTTGCAGTTACCACATTTGATTGTCGAATTTATCTCACCAAGAGCACAATATTGATTTTATCAGGGGAATCATCTTTCTACTGCTCTTATCCCACTGCAGGACTGACGACAAATCTCAAATCAACAAATTACCTATGACATTGAAAAAAAAAAATTTTTACCCATTTAGGATGTACTTAATGGTCGATCGGACAAATCGTTATTACTTTTTACAAATTTCATGGATTACACTCGCAACGCAATTTCAATCGCAACACTTTCTTCGTTAATGGAACAATACTAGTTTTATTTCGTACAACGGGTGCAAAGTAAAAAAATTTCGTCCGAAAAAGGTGTGTTTTGTAGTTTGTAGGTAATCACTTTGCGTCTTGAGGCGGACAAGTGAGATAAGGGCGCAAAACTCTTTGTACCCACGGTAAGAAAAATAATTAGAATATTTAATTATCTATTTCAAGGCCTTAAATGAATACTGTAAAAAATAGAGAAAAATCTGATTTTTCTAAAATTTTACATATGATAATATTTCAATAAATTTTGCAAAAACAAATTATAAATAAAAAGTGGTCAAAGAAGAAATTATAAAGTTAACAATGAAAACGTAAAATGATAACTACACTTATTTTATTATTTAATTTGTAAACGGGTCTCTGACCCGTATACAAATAAATAAATAAATAAATAAATTTAAAAAAAGCTGTCGCTTTTTTCCCGCTAGTATTAAGATTTTGAGACAGATGTGAGACATACTTCCGATATTATGTAATACATTAAAAAATCATGTGGGGTTATTTTAAATTTTACTGTAACCTTTTCTTACACGTTTGCACCGTAAGTAGTTATTTTACACGTTTTTATGTGTGTGAATTTTTTTCTATAACACGTTAAAAAAGATTCGTTTTAACTCGTTTCAAATGCGCAAATTATAAATTTTTTACTAAATTCGAGTAGAAAATTAAAAATTTTCGCAGTGATTAAACGGTTTTGAGTGCAAGGAAAAGAAAATTTTTTATTTAATACTTTTTGGTGATTGAACGAGCAGCAATATATTATATTTTTTACATGTATTAAACATAATATTATGTGTATTGCTCGGGCTTTACGTTTCAGGCATCCGAAAATAAATTTTTCGAATGTTCGCCGTTTCCAACAACATATAGCAGCATACTTATATATAAAAAAAAAAAAAAAAAATTTTACCGTTACTTACTTTTAGTAAACATAGCTTCACAAAGAGTCGAGAATCAATAAATCGAGGTGTACAACGCGTGCCTTTTTTTGGCACACGGTCGCGGGCGTTCGTACGTAAAAACACACTTATACCTTAACACCTCACCTGTGCGCATGCATAATATAAGAGAAAAGAGGCGCCTTTCGCTGATGCATAATAAAAAAAAAAATAAATAAATACCTGCTCGCTGGCCGGCTCGTTGTCAGGGCTGACTGGCCGATCACCGGATCGGACTGGATCTAACTGGAATCGGCCAGCCGAACGAACGGCTTTATTGCCTTTTTGCCGTGTCCGTATACACACTTACGCGCGTCTCTTTTTAACGCAGAATGTGCGTATGGACGCATCATATCTTACTATTATATTTTCGACTTTTTTCGATAGCCTCTAGGTTTTTTTTTTTTTTTTTAATTTTTTCTGCTTTCATCGACCCACTCATGCTTCATTTCAGCAACGCGGAAGGAGAAGTTGAATCGAGAGTTGAATGGTATAAATTAAAACGCAACGAAGAATAAATAGTATAAAGAAGACAATAACGTAACGAAATTCATTTTTTTTTAATTTCTTGCTGACAAATGTATTACACGTAATTGTTAACATTTAAAAAAATCATATTAGAAATTAGCTATTTTAGGTTTTTTTTTTTTTTTTTTTTTTGCAAGATCATAGAAAAAATATACCAGTAAACAAATATTAACACACTATTTGTGCAGTTAACAAAAAAAGTATACGTGTTCAAACCAAAAATGTAACAATAATAAGGCATTGTTATATGCACTGATTGCAGTACAACGTTTTTTTTAATTATTCATCTGAGATATGCTCCATTGAAAACAAATCCCTCGTCAGAGACTCTCGAGGATTCCAAAGCTATAGAAATTTAATTTTATCAACAGATATTTAACGAGTGATTTTTTTTTTTTTACGAGCAGCTGAAACCAGCCTTTATGACACACAAACGCAAAAGCGTGAGGTATCACAATTTACGCTTTACCTAGTTTTTGTCCAACGCATACGTGTACATTTATAATCAAGGAAAAGTTATAGAGTGATAATTTGATGTACTTAAAAAAAAAAAAAAAAAAAAAAAAAAATTCCCATGCAATTAAACGTTTGGCAAAGTTCGTATCAACACACGTGAAAGCTCGAAAGTACACATTCATCGACAATGGATACTTATTTCAACCGCGTCTTAGCTTTTGAATGCGGTTCAATGCCACCTTTTATTCCTCGGCTTGTACAATAAGCTGAAATCACCTCAGTTCGGCTGAATACGCCTGTAATCACGCAAAGTGACCTCGGCGAGATTCAGGGCCGAAAAAGATGTGTCGCGAGAGATAGTGAAAATAGTAAAGTACAAAGAAAAAAAAGACGACGGCGGTAATAACAAAAACAAGTTGTAATAAAGCAAAAAGCAAAAAAGAGACAGATGGCACCGAAAAAATGAACACGGCATCAAACGCAACGATCATCGGCAAAGTAAAAAGAGAGAGAGAGCTCCGCGGGCGCTTTTAAAGCTTAGCTCTTGAAAACTCGTAAAATCCCACTTGGACGGGCCCCTCCGTACTGTTATATGCGCCTCTCGCTTACGTCGGAGCCAACTCTTTGGTGGCGACTCAAAGTCGAGGTAAAACTTTAAAGGTCTTGCGAAAGTCGGGTCGCGCTTCAAGGAAATTTCATTTGTTTGCTTTTCGAGTCTAGATTTAATGCCGGTAAGGATTTTTGCCACGTTTTTGATGGAGTCATCGTGAACGACACCTCAAACCGACCCGATGAAAATTTTTACATCGAGTTCGTTCACCTGCACGACACGGAAATTCATCGAGGATCCGAGTTATAGTGCAAGGTGCTCGACCACGAGTTGGTGACTCAACGAACGTTTTAAAAACAGCTGTGCACCTTTCGAATTTCAATAAAAAAAAAAACAAAAAAAAAAAAACGCAGTTTCCTCCTTCCACGTGGTGTGAAGTAACATGAAAAACAGCAGGGAGGGGAAAAAAAAATTTCCAAGTTCACCGTTTTGATGTCCAACAATCGCAGCGCTTCGCGTCGAACAACCAACGTCCATAGCTTACCGATCGCGCAAGGCTTCAGAGAGTAAACACGGCGCGCAAAATCGTCCAGACCCGAGCAATTTTCGCTCTAATGGCAGGCAACGATCCACGCCGACTTCCTTCCCTCCCCCGGTTGTTATCGCGCGACATTTGCACCGATCGGGACTATGTAGATTTCGATCTTTACGCTTCTCGATTTCGTATGCGTGCCACGCCACGCGCGCGGTCGAAAGTGTGCCATTGACGCGGGGGAGCCTCGAGGCGGGTCGAATCGCGGGTTTCATCGGAGAAAAAACGACCCTCGGCTCGACGCCACATGGAAACGTGACTTGATTCCGTCCTTTTCCACATTCCGCCATCATCTCCGTTTTGTTTGATTAAAAAAAGAATACGGCTATACATAGTCATTACGGAGCTGCAAAGACTATTTGTCTTGGTTGTACCATTTGCCATTACGTGTATTGCCCCAGGTGACCCGCACATACCCCGATAAGACTGACAAACGCCATTCTAATCATTTTTGTTTTTTTTTTGTTTTTTGAACCCTCATCAATTTGCTGCACACCCACGCACACATCTCTGAGGGTTGAACTCGCGCCTCCGATCCATCTGCAGTCGACTAACGACGTTCCGATTCCATTACCTCCAGAGGGGTAATTAAAACCCGTAATTGGTCAACAGCCGGCCGGGCGAAAGCACAATTGATCCGCTGACAGCCGTCTACATATATGATTCGGAGCTCTTGTGCCTATGGCGGGTTTCAACACTCGATTCGCTTTGTTTGCCTATCCGATTGGACCGTTTGTGGGATGATGGAAGAATTACCTCTCACGCGTTAAGTATATACATGGACAATATTTTTACGGTACAAAATATCATCTCTGCAGTACATTCTTAATATTGAAAAAAATAAACAAAAAAATCCGTAGAGTACACAATGATCGGCCAAACAAACAACGCGTGAGACAATGAAAAAAAAAAAAAAAAAAAAAAAAACATTCGCGCATCCGGATAATTTCGGTTCCGAAGGACTGTCGCGGGCGAATTTCGCAAGGAGGTAAATAATAGAGGCGTCAATTCGTAGCTCGTTCTCGCGGCGCGGACACAATTTATCGTCACGGCGCGCTAATTGCTTCGCTACTTACATGCTGCTCCTCTTTTTTTTTTTTTTTTTTTCCTTCAAACTCTTTTTGCGGGCGTTTTTTTCCAAGAATACGAACACGAGTTTTACACGCTGCACGAATGAATCAATGTAAGATCGCTAAGTAAATAACAATTATAGTTGTAGTTGGGCGGAAGACACGCGCGCATGTTTTACATGGACACGAGGTGCACGCGAATGGAGAAAAAAGATGGTACACCATTTTTATCGTAACCATTGTAAGCACAGCTGTAATTGCTAATTGCTGTTACTTTTTTTTTTTTTTTTTTTTTTTTTTTTTCAAAATCGGTTAACTCTGTAATTGTACGTGATCACCAAGAATATTACTTACTTTTCGCTATTTATAACGCTCAGTTTACTTAATGGAGACGCGCAGTAAGCGCTATGTTTATGCACGTACAATTACGTAGGTACAAAAAGTTGTGTGGAAAAAGGTCCCATCTCGATGTTTGATACAAAAAAACCAAGTATTCTGTTTGGATTGTTTTGGTGCGAACGGAACAATTTTTATACTGAAATAAAAATAGCACTTTCTTCCACTCAGCATGCGATTTGCGTCCAGAAAACAATATATAACATAACTATCCCGCACTTGATAGAACAGAATTCTGAAATAGAAAAAAAAAAGTAATCCCCGGTTTTTCAACAGATTTCGTTGCAAAGCAACGCTCACTTTGTTTGGTTTTTCTTACGATCGTTTGACATATTTTAATTCAAGCAATCAACCTATTCTCACAGCGTGCGCCACATCACGCTCGTTGACTCGAGTAATTTGTTTTTGTATCGGCAAGCGCGTATGAATGAATATGACGTACTTTAATTATTTTTTCGTTAAAATTAAATACATTGACAGTTGATTCCTCCTTTGTTTTTTGATGCACGTGCTCGATTGTCAGACCAAGTTTTCGCGCAACCGATTTTTCCGTTACACTACCGTCCATTAACCATCAAAATGTATTCTTCGAAAATTTCGAGGAGCCAAGTTACGTAATTTGCTTTGTGAATCACTTTGCGTAACGTAAGTATTATACGCTTGGGTGAAAACCCCCCACATTGATGTCACGCGCTTAGACGTCGACAAAAGTCATAAACGATCGCTCCGGAAGTTTTGTTAATTCTATCGTCATCTATGAATTTTAGACGTATACATTGAACCAAGAGCGATTAAAATCTCTTTTTCGGTGTAAAATAAATTTGTATAACGTTTGCGCGTCACCCGTGTGCACGCATTTTTTTTCTCCGAATCTTTTTATTTGCTAACCAAAGCCGCGTCGTCACTGAATCATACTTATCCAAGTCGCCGATCTATCTGTAAGATGCGTCGTTGGGCACATGATGAAGAAGAAAAAATAAAAAAAATAAAAAAAGGACAAATAATGCAATAAAAGGCGTGAAAACTGAATTGATAATCCAATCTATCGATTGAAACCGGCACGGCCAACTAGTATTTTCTCGCGCTTACCGGCTTTATCCAAAGCCGCGATCGCGTAAGCATATGGTATATCTTTATTTTCACATCTCGTTCGTTAGCCTGAAATTTCGTCAATACGTTCAAATGATCTATAAATCACTTTTAAATTGATTGATTTTTTTCACGGCTACAGCGATACACAGTGCCCAAAGATATACAATCTCAAAATTCTAAAATGTTTTTTTGTTACCGATTTCGGTCCCGAATGTGAATTCGATATATTGAAGCTCCAGGTGATCCTAGTAGCTATTTGTATACTTGGTGGGACGAAGCCGTATAATAAAATTCTCGAACCATACGAATAATATTTGCAATTTACCCTCAAGACAAAAACAACATGGGATGATGGTCATATATACACGTTATACCGATTTATTTCGCCACATATCTTTTCAGCTCGTCCGAACAATGAATTGACCCGCTTTGTCAGCCAATGAATAAACAGTAAATCGCATATTACTACATTGTATGCGTGAAAAAAAAGCAACTCGTCGAAATCCCCGGTACGATTCCCGCGCAAGCAAACCGATCCCGAAGTGTCTAGTTCGAGCCGAACCGCCCGTATATTCTCGATGCAAGGGCTGGCATCTTATTCTTTTTTTTTTTTTTTTTTTTTTTTCGTCAAATGCACGAGTCATATGTACATGCTGCAGTTGCAGTGAAGTTTTAATTCTTCCACGCACGTGTGCGTATTTGTGTACATACGGGAAGATCACGAGCAATTCGCTGCTCGCGATATGAAGCGAAGAACGGCAACGAGTGTCGATGCACGAATACGTGTACACGATGCGTGTTTGTGTCTAATGACAATTGAGAAGCGGTGCCGAGAGAGAATTTACGGTTCCTTTGGTCTGGATTATTCTTTCTTCTCTCGGATCAGATGGTTTTCTTCATTCGGACAGTTTTTTTAGTGCCCGTCAGTTATATGCCTTTACATATTGTTGTCGATTGGGAGCGACATAGCTTGTATTTAGAGAAGTGGATCACTTTGTTTCAATAGTACGTGTGTAATAATCGTAGATATTTCTTTCATTATTCAGTTTCATTGATATGTGCTTACTCCATTGTTTCTGATGTATCGTTTTTGATGGTCAGTTTTATCAGCTGCTCAAGCGTTTGTGTTTATCGTTTACACCCATCTCATCTGATATATGGGTGTCGATGGCTGATAAAAAAATACGCAGTGTATTAGGGAGCATGGGTTTTTGTATGTTATAATGCATTATTTATTTTATTTTACTTTTTTCACAGTATTCGTGCGAAAAAAACTTTATACGTTCACAAAAAAAAAAAAAAATTGGTCACGTGCAGAAAAACTTTGTTATTCACGATTTATTCTGATTTTTTGACAAAGTATGATGAAGATGTAAATGATGATGTCAAATTTTTACTGTTTCATTTGATTTTAATATCGAGAGAGTTGCAAAGAGATACAAGTAATCCAACATAATGGATCTACTATAATTTAAGAGCAAAAAATGTCAGAAAGAGATCGAAAAATCGGTAACCAGATTGTTTCTACTGCAGTAGCATAATGTTATGATCAAATCTAAAAAATTTTGGCTAGTTGAGATTTTACAGAGTATAATAAATACACATCGCACGGATATAAAAAAAATAAGTTTCTACAAAAATATCGGTAAGTTTAAGGCTGCGAGCACATACGATTTTCCAACTGACTCTGCGAGCAAATCGGTAACAAAAACACGTACCCATACATAGTACGGAGTCCACGATCGTATACGAGCAAATCAGCTGCAAAACATCAAGATTCGCTTTGTGCATCGATATATGGGGTACAACGTCGCACTATTGCGGCTAGAGGATTTTTTTTTTTTTTTTTTTTTTTTTTTTTAACGAGCTCCATCGTCGTCGTAACAGTGCGTTATCTCCCGAGAACCTTGATCGTCCATCACTGATCTCTTCTTCTTCGCAGATTGCAATCTGCTTCCTGATCTTGATTACTGATTATGTCACACGTGCTCGTGCTGTCACTTTGTGACTTTTTACGATAAACAATAATTGCTACTTATTTGTTATTGTTGTACTTTTTTTTTTTTTCTTTTTATTATGAAAAAATCTATTTGAAAAGGCGATTACATATGAATAACATAATACAGATGTATAATAATGTAAACGTCAACAAGTATCAATTTTCTGTCTAAAAACACTAATGGACACCTATTACGATCACGATAAGCGAGCAAGTGTCAATCAGTTAATTAGCCGTTTCGAAGAGAAAGAATTGTACCGTGTTTACAATAGATATTCATGTAACATCAATCAAGTGAAATATTCTGGAGTGATGACTTTGAAATTGCTTTTTTTTTTTTTTTTTTTTTAAATGAGCTTCAAATATCATTAAATAAAATTTTTGAATTCTATAATAAGATGGAGATAGTATTATTATTAATTTTTTGTTTGGAAAACATAATTATTATAAGTATCTCCTTCTTAAATAGCAGATTTTTTTAAACTGAAAATTAATTATTTAATAAATTCAATACAACGGCGTTAAAATATTCATAAGTATATTATTAACTAGGTTCCACTTTTTCAAGAAACCATCCTGCTAAAGCACTTAGCAGCGTATTAATTTATTGTTAGAACCATACAACTGGCAATCTTCTAACTCGAATAATCTTCGTGTGAATGAAATATCAAATTATTTCGTTGTCTCAAACCACAGATTTCAAGCCGTACTTATCTAAGTGCCGGCATCATTTTATGTACTTTTGCAATTTAGGCGTCATCATAACCGTATTACTGATAAATACACAAAAGATAACATTTCCACAGCGAGCGACAAATTATTGCTATTGTATTTTCGATGATATCGCGTCCAACGATGCTTCACCACTCCGCGGGATTTTCTTCTTTTTATTAATAGATCCGCCAGATTCATTCATAGAACGCTTTAAATGTTTACTCTGTGTCATAATAGCGCATATGACATGCAATGAGATCACTTTTTTTTTCCTTGTGGTTGAGATTCTCGACGAATTGAGTGTATACGTGTGGGATGCGCGATTTCTAAATAATTTTGTTCCATTTCAATTGAGTTCAGGTTTATTTGAGAATTATTATTTATTTCATCATTTATTAATACATCCTTTAAGAATGCAGTTTCATTATTTATTGGAATTTTCTTAAATTAATAACTAAAATCAATTGTCAATAAAAAGTTGTTCCAATTAGGAATTAAATTTAATTGTCTATTCAAATTCGATTTGACTATTTAAAACTACCATGAAACATTTATTCGAAAAGTAATCGGGAGAAGGTGTAATGTTTAGGCCACAATTAAATTGCATTTTTTTATTGAATTTGTGATTAATAATCACATTGAGTTATGTGCGGTTGGATGACTAATTAAATTTTAATTAAATTTACAGTTTGATTGCAAAATTACAAATTTTTTAAAATCCTAGAATTATAATACTGATATACACATCAAATATAATTAATTCTCTGTCGCGTTTCTGTCATTCATCTTAAAAATTTGTTACAGTTACATGATTAAACGGGTGCCAAAAAAGCTATTTGTTGACTTTTTAAAAATTTAATTCATTTGTTGAAAATTATTTTTAGTCCACTCGTAAAAAATCTATCTTGCAATATTTTTCTCACTTTAAAACTGTTACATAACGTACGTTGTCATTGACTGGTCTTTATATTTTGTGCTACTTTTTAAGAATGTCAATGTATACACAAGCGTATAACGGATAATTGAGTTAACATTACTTAAAAATATTTTTAGACCGTACCTTATTTAACTCATTTTAAATTTTACGATGATGAAAATATGAATCTTTTGTATGAATAAGTCGTATGGAATCATCTGCAAAATTTACTGCAGGACGTACTGTGCAAAATTAATTTATTATAATACACTTTTCTAAAAAGAATAATCACAGAAATCTTATACAGTCATAAGTAGTATAAGATAACAAAGTCTCACAGAAAAATGTGACTGTTGTAAAAAAATAAATTACTTATTGAAGAGTAGCTAAGCATTAATAATATGAATGTTTTTAATATTTTACTTGAAATTTAAAATTTTATTTACGTAATTTTTAAATAGGTTTAATAACATTTTTTTGTTTTTCATAATAATAATAATAATAATAATAATAATAATAATAATAATAATAATTATTATTATTATTATTATTATTATTATTATTATAATAATAAAAACAATAATAACACCAATAATAATAATAATAAATTTCAACACTCGTAAGTGTGAGAGCAACCTATAGAAAAACAATAAATTAATGAAAATTCGGGATACATAGCAGATTTGTTAACTTCCGCTTAAACTGTCCGACAGTCGTTGAACTCAAATTGAGAGAAGTATTTCCATGGTTGGAAAATGTTTTTGTTGGAGCCAGTGTATTGGAAAAAAGTGTCAAAGAAGAAGAAACGCTGCCAAAAAGTTGCTTACTCACTTGGCGCAACAGTTGTGGGAGCCTTTGGGAACGGATTATTCTTCCATACGCGGATGTAATAAACATAATCACCAATAGGACCGATGCCAACTCTGGTGTACTATAAATAATGAAGGTACGTGGGATTTTCCATGTTGGTATAAATTATTCGTGGTCACCTGTACTTTTAGTTGAATCATCTCAAGGGAGCTATACGATTTATTTTATAGAGACTATACTTTGGAGTTTAAAAATAAAATATGGTATATGCGCGTATGCTTTCTAAGCTGGGGGTCCACTTGAACTATATGGCTCGAGTATCTTGTCAATTATCACGTGTTTACTAGCAATTGCATGAAAATCTTATAAAATAAATATGATATTGCAATGCATGGAAAGGAAGGGTTCAAAATTTGAATGTTACATCATCCACACAACATCAACATTATTGTATTTTTTTGTTTTTTTTTGTTTTTTGTTTTTTTCAGATATAAGTTGTAAACCAATCAGGATCGTTTTATATTTTTTTTACTTTTAAAATTTTTTTTATTTTCTACAAAGACATGTACAAATATAGAAAAAATACACGGTATTTGTTTCTCACCATGTACCGAAGCAAGTAAAGTCATTTTCTGTACCACAGTGGTGGGCTTCTTTCGTGTGCAACAAATGTATACAAAACGTGATACATGCCTACATGTGCATAAGAACAGTATGCGTCCGCGCGCCAATGGGGATTGCCCGGCCGGCAGAGAACCGCGGGGTTAACTAACTCAATATAAAGTGTCGCCCGGCGAATTCATCCGTATAGACACACGCGATCCAAGAAATGGTTCGAGATGATGATGATGATGATGATGAAGAAGAAAAAAAAAAAAAAAAAACATAAGCCAAGCGCCGGCACGCGCACTCCGCTATAAATGCCCGATTTACCGGCTAAGGCTGCTTAGTGCATGATTTCCCGGCTATGTGGTCGCGCGCTCGCGCCCATTACTTTTTGAACTTTCCTCTCGGTTACCGAATTTTCAAAAATTTTTTTTTTTTTCTTTTAAATTATCTTTAGAAAACTCGAGGTTTCCTGTTGGTGAATTTTACGATTTTTTTTGCCACTTTTTTCAACGACAAATCAATTTCCCTGGGTTTGAGTGTCCAGAAATAAAAAGGAAAAAAAAGGACTCTGACCCCATCGTAAGTTCACGTTCAACAAGTGCACGCTCTGCAGTAGTTGATCAACAGGTGGTTCGCAGCAAGCCAACGGACACAGGGTAAGTTTATAGTATGGTACAGCTGTCACCTTATACTCTGGTAAAATCATGACATGTGTTTACGCGATTAAAAAAATTTTAATAAGTATTAAATCCATCTAATCTGAAATTATCAAGCTCATCGTTTCTTCTCACCAAACACCTTCAATTAAATATGACGTTCATGTCATTGTTGCTCTGTAAATTTTCTTTATTTTCAAAGTGAAAAATACAATTAAGAATAAAAAAAAAAACTACTCAAAAGTAATCATGAAGTTTTAGAATTTAATATAAATTATGTTTTTATTATTAGATGTACATATTTTATTAAAAAATGCAGAAAAATTGTGTAAAACTACAGTTGGAAAAATGTGTAATCGCTTGCCTAACGAACCAATGAAGTTTTACATTAATTATAAATAAAAAATACGATATGCGGTGAAATTTTTTTAAGCTAAAAAACTGTGAATGTAATGTTTTATTAGGGTAGTAATTAATTTAAAATGTTGCAAAATATTTGCGATCCTGTAACAGCCTCACTTTTGGAAAAACCCAAATTTCGAATGGCACATACATCGAGTCAGGTAACCGATCAAATTGTCGAATCGATATCGAACTATGATCTAAACCACGCCGTTCCGTAATCATGTGAGAAAAAAAAAATATTTCAAACTGACATGGGATTGTCCAGTTTACAATTACACGTATACTCGCGCACACGCGCTGTTTGCGTCAGTCGCGTTTCGAGTGAACGATCATAAATTCCTTTCTATTCGCGTGCAATAAAAAATATTAATCAAAAAGACATCCGACTTTATTCGTATGGTTCATAAACTCATTGTACAATACACATGTATATGAGTGCGAATTCATTGTGTGTCTTTGAAGAAATGCTATCGAGGCCACGAAATATAGTAACCGTCGGTATGGCTTCGTTTTTTTGTTCGGTAACATTGAACTTGTTGATATCGTCTAATACTCGGTTTTTAATGGTTTTATCATGTTTCGTAGATAAGTAATAATTGCTTCTTTAATGTAACAAATTAAACAATTAGATTATTTTATCAGGTCAATTTTTGTGGTCGCTTGGAAAATATCAACCAGTTGTTTTTTGAATTTTGACTTGGATGAACAATATCATATTTTTTATAACGATTATTTTGCAAGCATTTATAAAAAAATTACGAGAAATCGAGATAGGTATAAAAATGGCATCATTGTTGCACAACATTTATAAGACGAATTTGTGAATGGATGATCGGTAAATTTTTGTGTATTTAAGTTTGTAGATGAACCTTAAATGACAATAAAGTTGTGACTTTATTTGATCATTGCGATAAGATATTTACAAGGAAGGCGAGAAATCGAGGTACGTAAAAGAATAGGGTCGTCGTTTTACATCATCGCTTACGCACATGTGTATACAATTAATTGGTGAATGAATTGAATAATCGGTGAATTCGGCGAATTCATTTGATATTGAAGTTTACGAGAATGACGAGAAAGTTGTGATTTTATTTGATTACCGAGATAAGATATTCAAAATTCAGAGTCTTGGAATTTCGAGCTCACTATTAATTGTTCAAACACAGATGGTTTTAATTAAAAACAAAAAATTTTAGTGCATTTTGGTTTTATTGCATCGTGCATCATAATGACTTTTGCCTTCATTGTAATCCCACAAAAATATACTAGTGATTAAATTAAAAATACAATGGATACCGTTTGGTATCAAATCAATATTCAAAACCGTGTCAATATGTATATATATATATATATATATATTACTTAGGTTGAAACATATTTTTATAGATATTGTTTATTTATAATTATATTTTAAAATAATAATATAAGTATGAGCAGATATTCTCGAAATACTATAATGAATTATACAAATTTTTTTTTTTTTTTATATTTGTAAATCTACGTATTTAACATTGACTAATTCAAACTCTTCCTGTAAATCTTCATATAAGCTTGCAGGTCAAAAAAAAAATTTTGAATGGCATGTGTATTTTTAATTTTGCTCAGTTACGTACAACTAGAAAGGATAACCAAAACTTTTCGTTACCTTTAAAGAGTTTGGTATTACGGTTTCATTGGCGTTTTGAATCATGTTATTGCGGGAGACCCTCTTCAACAAACTGATACTTTTCATACTCACTAGAGAATAGCTTGATGATTATCTTGACGTATGAACTTGAAAAAAAAAAGATATAAAAACAATATCTACTGAATCATTAAACTTTATCTATATCCACACAACGTTATTAATAGAGTGGGTCAGCATTGACAAGAATAAAACAACGAATATCCATCACCGACCGACACTTGGATAAATTTTGTAAGAAAAAAAAAAAAAAAAAAAAAAAAAAAAACAAAAAAAAAGATCAACTAAATTAAAATGATACACCCACGCAGTGCCGCAGCTCCTTACCTTCGCCGCGATGATATCCCATCCACGGTACGAGCATTCGCTACTTAGCGCTGCCGGTCGGCACAGGTGTATAAATCGGCTCGGCTTGTCGGGAAAGGTGATAGTCGCTCTTTGGCAGCGCTTAACTTTACCGCTCGCTTATCTCTGTCTGTACCTCCGCACACGAGTTCGTATACTTAGTTGCAGGTGCAAGCCGACGGTGCTCGATGATAACTTTGGTGAAATTCCAGTTTTTCCTAGTGTGTACTTTGAGGCTCTTTGTAATAGGCACAGTGATGGTGTAAAAGACTGAAAATTTATTTTTTTCATCCTTCCCAACGAGTGGTGTATTCCACGCGGGTACATCGATAAGGAAGATTAGAAGACCATCCGGGGAAACAATAGCCGTATCGCCGCGTCAAATCGCGTATTTGGGTCACGTTGCGGCCGAGATAAATTTCTGTTGGGAAAAGAAAAAAAAAAAAAAAAAAAAAAAAGGTGTGCGCTAAAAAAAGTAAACGAGGCATAAGCCGTCTTGATTCCGTGTGTACAATGGAGCTTGGGTAGTAAGGAGGCAGACGATCGTTTCGTACGTTTAGCGGTCGGCATTGACTCAAGGACTTTTGAACTTTTGTGAGAGTTGCAAGAGAGACGTGCTTTGAAGAAGCAGAGATTGCGGAAAGAGGATTGAGAGGACTAGAAAAAAAAAAAAAAAAAAAAAAAAAGAAGGGAAAATGAAGCAGAAACTGTCGTCGTTTTTCAGGTTTATACATTTTTTTATTACTTTTTTTTCATTTATTTATTTATTTATTTTATTTTATTGTTTCATCATAAAGAATCACGTGTGTAATAAACCAATCTTCTCACGGTCACCGATAAAACTTAGCCTAATGAAGGTAAAAACAAGATGAACAACTTAATTACAGGTTTTCATCATGAAGTGACGAGTCGGTCACATGATGTGTGTGTATATTTGCATGATAATTAAGTATTTCGTACAATTGAAGTAATAAAATCATCAAAATGGGCACGAATTTCTTAGGTATAAGCTATGGGTGTTTGTCATTTTCGTCTATAGTGTCGTCTTACCTTAAAAAATAACGAAAATCGTTTAAAAATGGCCGAAAAATATAGTTATGAATTGTGTGATTTTTTTGTTTACATTCACTAAGAAAATATTGTTATTGAACTTGTTTGGATACGATATTAAACTAAAAAAATGGCGCCAAAACAAAATCCTTTAATTTAAATTGCACATTTTGTTATGGCAATTTGTAAATTGCTCGTACCTCACATGGTAATTTTGTTGCATGGAAAAAATACTTTTTTTTTTTTTTTTTAATACTCAGAGCATCTACGTTTAACCGACCAATTTTTAAATCCTCGTAGCACACAACGGGTTCCCCCACTCGTTTTCGCCCAACCCTTATTTATACGAATGGCGAAAGAAAACAGATCACAGGCGTCCAGTCGAAGAAAGAGAAAAAAAAAAAAAAAAAACCACAAAGAAAGAGATATAATAACATACGCGTATGGCTCACTCTGATTCCTGGCTTTTCAGCCCACCACGCCCACAGGCATAATCCTCGTGTGTACACTGTATACTATATATATATATATATATATATATGCCAGCAGCAGTGGCACATCTTCGGCATGTACGGCTCGATCGGAATCGCGTAGATGATAATCCCCGGGACCGAAAGTCTGCAGGGTCGAAGAGAAGACGGGGGGGGGATGTGCGCGGTACTCACAAGTACTACACACTGAGGAGAAAAGAAAAAGGCCTCCTAGCTTCCAAGGCCGTTCTCTTTTTCCCCCCACCTACACCCCCCCCGGCATAGTCGCCCACCTCATCCTCCCTCCCCCTCCTGATATACGAAAATCCCATTTCCGACTAATCTCGCACGCCCATGTACTTTCTGTACCTCCCTCATTTTTTTTTTTCTCCTCTTTCTCACCCTCGCCTTTAGAATCTCGATTGGTGAAAATGTGTATATGTATATGTACATGTGTATAGCGTATACATGTAGCTGGTCCCTGTTCCTCCCGCGGCGTCGAGGAGAGAAATCTCTCTTTTATTTTTGGTCTTTGCGGTACATATTGCGCCTACACGTGTGTATACCGTGTTTACCTAACGAGATTATCGAGCCGGAATATCACGATCGTATTTGCGTACGACTTTTCCGCGAATATCCACTCGATTATTTAGGGGAGGAGGACAAGGAGGCGCATGTGAGAATTTCTTTTTTTTTTTTTTTTTTTTCCTCCTTTGCAAGCAGTATTAACGTTTGGACGGGTATAGGTGACGAGTGTATTATTTTAATGACTGTGTCGTGAAGTTAGTAAATACTTGATCAATACAATAAATAAATAAATAAATAAAGACTTTTTTTTTTATAAAGAGGCACCTGAAAATAGGTATCCACGTCATTCCTGTCATTTTGTGGATCACGGAAATTGTGTATTTATTCATATGGCTAAAAAAAAGTGATAAAAAAGAATATAATTTTTTCGTTTAGAAAAAAAAAACTCTTGTGCAAGGTGTTGGGAATTTTTTAATGTTTTTAACAAATGTTGTGCTATATTGAATAAAATGTATGATTGCTGAAAAAATAGTAGCTCAGCCACACCGACATTTACTTGTTGATGTTAAAAGTTGTTCGCGACACCACTCTGGCCGCAATCGAAGTAAAAGAAAAAAAAATATTCATCAGATTGTTCCGCGTGGAGGGCACAAAAAAGTTTTATATTCGGTAAAAAAAAAAAAAAAGTCCCTTCTTCATAAGGCTGTCCCTAACTAATCTACTCTGATGATTCGGATCAAAGAGTTTGAAGTACACCCGGAAGAGTAAAACGAAAGCAAAACCAATTACACTTGCTCCTCCCGTAAAATCATGTCAACCCCAAATTTTTGTGGCAAAGCATGATTTTTCAGTCAATGAGAAAAAAGAAAAAAGATCTAAATACCAAAACAGCCCCTCGCCCGAAAACCCTACATGTCGATCCCTCGTCACAACGGCGCCAAGTTTAAGTACAGACAAAAGGGGGAGAGAAAGGAAAGAAGGGAAAAAAAAGCCGCGCATGCCTTCCCGTGATTAAGTTGCCCGCGCTTGCGCTACACCGTATGTACTACCAAGCACCCATACGTACTATATATAGGCAACATCTACGCCGAGGAGCAGCGCCGAAGACGTAGAGATCGGACGCGTATACTCGCCGCTGTGCCGTTTTTACCCCGCGCTTTAGTGTCCTTTCGAGTCGCCTCGACGCACAGATCGGGTTTTGGTGCGTGTATAGTGCCCTTTTTGCTCCCAACCCTGAATGTAGACCAGTACCTACTTATTTACCCTACACGGCGCGAGATACCAATTTCGCAGTGTCCCGAGTTTGGACCATTTCTGTGACGATTATTAACACCAAGTGATCTTTTCTTTTTCTTTTTTTTTTTATTCTTCATTTGTTCTCATTCTTTTGAAATTTCCATGGTGCCAGTGGGCTTAAAAACAAAAACGTCACTTTGACTCGAGCAGTTGATGAAAGTTGCCCTGCTGGTGCCGATGTACATGTTATTAGTGTCCACCGATGCCGATTGACCGACCACTGGCCATGTGACCGAGCCGCTGTAGACTCGCCGTCGTCCCGATTTTGCCTCGAAGCTGCGGTAAGGGATATGGCTATTGTCCTTGGGTACGCGTGGCGCGCTGATTTATACGATCTCCCCCGTTGTTGCCGAGCGGTCGACGCGTCTTTTCGGCTCTTGTGAACATGGGGTGTTTCTTTTTTTTTTTTTTTTTTTTTTTTTTTTTTTTCCTGTTTAAGTAAAACATCTTTGTGACATTGCCATTAAAAATCTTGATGATCGTTTGTTTTTGCAAGCAGAAATAGAAATACAGTGACACAAAAGCAACAATTACTTTCTCGATCGTGCGCGATGCGGATCAGAGAAATTCGCGCGGCGTAATGATGTCACACACTCTCGAGGAAAGTATGAGCGATATCGAGGCGGGGCTATTGCAAATCTCCGTATGATTTCTGTATCTAAAGTCTATATGGTATAGGTGCGAGTGGAAAAATATCGATCATCTGCGCAAAAACAAGGGCGAGTCTCAAGGTCCAGCGGGGTGTACGTGACCACGAGTTGCTATTTCTCTCTCGACTGTGTGCAATGAGCGAGCAATCGCTGAAAAATTCTTCAAGCCTGTTTACGGATGGACAGCTGGCTCTACCTGACGTCCAGTGCCATTTGCTCTTTTGAACTTGAAAAATGAAAAAAATACAATTGCGGCATTTTTATTTATTTTTTTTATTTTTTTTTTTACTACCGATCGCGATATCGATATGCATTTAAACTACGTTGATTACTTATTTCAAGTAAATGACGTGGGTATCGACAGCCACTTTGACGATATACTTACCGATTCTGAGGTGGAACTGTTGCACAAAAGAGCGTGTGTCTTGGAGACATCGACAACGATACCGATCACCGAGGGGTGCATCCGAACAGAAAATGACTCTTATAACATTAAATGCTTTCTAAAAGCCACGAATCGATTTAAAGAGAAAAAAAAGCAAATACACACGTGCGCTTGACATTTTCATTTTTTTAATTTTTTTTTCCTGTACACGCAGCTAATATGGGTGTGCCTTTTTTTTCACAAAGTATAATGAATGAGAATCAAGTGGATTTCCGCGTATACGGAAGCCGTTAGAATCATTGCGGGTTAACATGTCAGCGGGAGCTGGTTAGGCTCTCGTGACGCCACCGATCGCAATTTATCAAGCTGACGTCAGTTTATTATACGCTTACGCTCCTTGTTTATGTGTTGCACGGAAAAATGTACGCGTGTGCGTGGGTTTAAGTTCCCATGGACACTTTTATTGTTTACGTGTTTTTTTTTCCTTCTTTCTTTTTTTTTCAATGGTAAAAATCGTTATAATATTTAGCGCGACATGAATATCGAGTATACACACCCGAAAACCTCCATATCATGTGAATAGAAGAGGTAACCCAGAGTTCGACTCTACATATTTATGTAAACGGACCATTTAACTTTTCCAAGTAAATAACGCGATATGTAGGTGGTGTACTGTACGTGATATCTATGTATTTACAACGTTTCTTTTTTTTTTGGATGGATGAATCGATGCCGACATCGACAGCTGAAAACGCCGGTGTGATAAAGCATGGGTCCGTAGACACAACAAAAGTACCTCTTGACGCTGTAAGAACAAGGAGAAGAAAATATTACACTGACTATATTGTATACTTATACATATATATGTATACGCATGTGCATAAAAACGCTCTCTGTGCACGTGTGACAAAAAAAACGATATGCTTTCGATGTAACGCGTATAAGGTGTACGTGTGTGGTATTTAGTTTGATTCTTAGAACGGAGATTACGAGCTCGTATACGTTGGGATGACGAGAAAAAAAAAAAAAAAAAAAAAAAAAGAAAAAAATAAAAGACCATCTAAAATGTTTACCGATTGGTCAACGTGTCGAGCAAACCGAGAGCTTTTTTTCTCTCACATTGTATACCGATATCGCGATCAAAAGGTTTGAAAGGGTGTAGATTCATGTTGTTCATCTCCACCTGGTATATATGTGTCAAGTATAACAAAGGAAAAAAAAAATTAAAAAGATGAGAATTCGTTGCACTGTAGGACAGACAATATACGATCGTTACTCAACTTTCCCCCGCGAAAAATACACCCCCCCCCCAAACGTGTTATTCCCTTATACACTCGCTCTGCAAGGTAGACATACAAAGATGGAGGAAATATTTCCCAAAGCAACGACGGGCATATGTGACATATAAATCATCTCGTTTCTTCTCTCGCCCTATCTTGTATATATATGTATATGCGGAAAAGCTTCCACGCGCGCGTGTTAAAAGTACCGGTGGTACACCACAACGCGTCCTATATACGTATAAGGTATACGCTTAATAAACAGAGCAGATGCCCAAAAAGGCGCTTTCATCCATCTACTCTTGGAGGTGAAGAGCAGACACACCAGTAAAAGCTCATCCTCGATTTAGCCGCGAAACGTCGTTACGTGTACACATGTATGTATATATAGGTGCGTGTATATTACGCGCCGCGCGATGATTTTCGGAACACACGTGCACGCGCTGTATGGCGTCTCATCCTTTGTACGCGTGTATGCAGAGTATACATATACTTGATATATGTACAAGGGGTACCGCGCGTGGGAGAGATAGCCATACATTACCTATCTTGTATTATTCGGTATTGCGAGACGGGCAGTATAGGGAATGGTGCTGATCATGAGTTTTGGGGTGCACGTGGTAGACAAAGTCTGGCAAAATTAAGAACCTACGCTCGTACAACCGTTCATTTGCACCTATTGTCTTTTGTTATATGTATCGTGCAGGGATCCCAGAGGGAACTTCATTCGGTGGGCTAGAGCGAATTTTATGGTTTTTCCTTACTTTCATCCTCAAAAGGAAGATATACACGTTGGGCTTTGGAGAAAAGTCTCGGGGATGATTTGTACGTACACCTGTACTGGGGACATCTTGTTTTTGAGTTTTTTCGGCACCCTCGGACCGTGCACAGTTTGGACCGTATATTTCCTGATATCTCGGTTTGTATATACATTACAAATCACAGGAATTATTTATTTTTACTTTTTATTTTTACGAAACTGTGGTGCAACATATGTGGAGTCGCGTAAAATATTGTTTGACACGAGTGTATTTAATCGCGAAGAATTTAAAAACAACATTATACCTGATTGAGAAATTTGAGATTAAATTTTTTTTTTTTTTTTTGGAAAATTCCACGTACCTACGTGCTGGCTGATATCCGAAAGAAGAGCCTTTGCAGCTATGGAGGCACCAGAAATAGCTTCTCAGCTTTTGAGTGCACACACGCAAACGCCGCGGACGCAGTGGTTCCGATCGGATTAATAATATCGGGGGAGCGAGAGACGAGCTCCGGAAAGAACACCCGATTTATTTGTATATTTTCGCGCGTCCGCTCTACCGGAAAACCACCGACTTCATCTACATGTATATACACATACACGCGCTGGTAATGATATACTCTGCATGGAGATCGAGAGCTTTTTGCACAACTGCGTCGGTTGAGATTTTCACAAGTGCGCTCGCCAAATACGGGAATTTTTGTTTGGAAACAACGTGGGAAATAGGCGGTAAAAATAAACAGAGATAAAAAAACCGTCTTATCGAGGAAGATTGCACTCGTAATACATTATGTATACCTGTATAAGAGAGGGTGTACGTATATTTATAAATCCCGGATGAACTTGGGAATCGTGCATTTTCGCTGTGGTGGATGAGATTACATTGCTGTCTGCATTTGCTTTAATTGCGTCGCGTTATTGTAATGCCATCTGATTAATTCGTGCAGATTACAAGCCACAAATGGAGTAATACAAGCATAAAAAAGTGCATTTTTTCCTACAATTACCCGTTCGAATGGTGCAGCTAATTATCTTTGCCAATGATTAATTTGTAATGTGATTATTATATGTATGAACTTTGAAAAAATGTTTTGCTCTTACTCGATGGTTTTATTTTTATAAGTATAATTAAACGGAATGTTGATTGAACGAGTGTTTTTACATATGACACAGTACAATTTATTATTAAAAACGAGACAAAATTAAAAAAAAAAAAAAAAAAAAATTTTTACAAGTACAAATCGATACGTTGTGGGAAAAACATCTTGTTTACGCTGTACGTTTGGCAAAAACGTCACTTTCAAGCAAACAAACGTAAACAGAAATCGGTGAAAAAAAAAAAAAAAAAACACTTTCATCAACGTCATCGTCATCAATTTTCGAACATTTATATCCGCCGCAATAACCGAATCATCAATCACACTCCGGTAATATCAAAAAACTGCAAGCCATCACCACCGATGTTTTGAAAACACCCTGGCCCTCTCCCACCCAAAAAATTAATAGGTGAACGAGTAGGGTAAGAAAGTACCCGGTTCTATAAGGTATGGCCAATGTGTTTGCTGCCAAAGGAAAAATATGATTTTATACAATATTTTGAAAAATTGGAAAGAAAAAAAATGATAGATGAAATATATATAATAAATCTTGAAAAGAAAAAGAAAAAAGATACAAAAAATAATCAATTGAGTACTTTTGCATTCATTACTTTTGATGAATAATCCAATGCATAATTCAAAATAATGTCTAAACAGTTTCCTGTACGCCTACAACTTTACTAGTTAACATTACTGGACGCCATACAATAATTCTTTTTCTTTGATTATAATTACTTGAGGTTGTCGAAAAACTTTATAAGGTATTTACGAGCAGTGCAATCAATTTAAGTTAAAAGTTATTTTTACGCAGTGTTTACTCGAAGGGACTAATATTCTTTCAACTAAAAAAAAAAGCTAGAGAAAAATCACGTATTTAAGAGACTATAGTGTTGAGTTCCAGCCAAAGTGCCGTTGCTGCTAGAAAAAAAAAAAAAAAAAAAAAGTAGAAATCAAAAAAAAAAAAAAAATCAAATATAAAAAACATGAATAGAAATCAGCAGCAAACGCAGACAGATGCTTGTTCCTCAGAAAAACTGAGCATGTACATTATAAAACGCGCCTTCAACACGCAGGAAAGAGAAAAACAACAAACAAAAGGAGTCTCCGTTGCCTGATGTTTTGCGCCTTTCAACGTACAGATACCAACGATTCCACGCAAAAAATTACTTATCAAGCAATGAAAAAAAAAAAACAAAAAAAAGTTTTTGGATTATTTAAAAGAACGAATCCTAGAATAATCGCCGTTGTCGTTTTTGAGGGTAATCAGTAAAATGCACGAGTATCAACGTAAAAGGAGCTTTTTAAACCCCATCCAGCTATATAATAAATAAAGCGTCATTCCTTGGTAAAAACTATCAGCACAGGAGAAGAAAGTAAATTGAAACAAAAATGAATGATGAATAGCAAAGGCGAGTTAAAGAAATGTACCTTTGTTTTAATTTATACTTTGGAAATCGAGGCAACAGTTATATTTTTTTTCGTGGAATCAACATTCACGATTTTTGTATATCTGTATTATGCGCTCATCAGAGATACCGTCGCGGTGTGAGGCCGCGTGAACTGGATAAAACACGCGAATTCTAGCTTTTACCGGTTAATATACCTCCAAGAGATGTGTACGCGAGTATACATATTATCTTTCCCCCCTCCCATCCCGCGACTCCTACCTCAGCTTCGCATACCTTTGCTCGAAAATCGAGGTCTCTGTACTCTGGCATTTTCTTATGAATCTTAAGCTCCTTCCCTCCTCTTTCTCAGCGGCGCGCTTATTCTTTTATATATTTTTCCTTGTCGGCTTATCTCTATCGCCGGACACTCGTCGCGGCGCACAGGTGTGGAAAGAACAATTCGCATTGGGCTGCTTGTCGGCCTCTTTTTTTTTTTTTTTTTTATTTTTTTATTGGTATTGCACGGAACTCACTTATTCGATACCTATGTGTATACACATGATGATAATTAAGACGAGCACGGAGGATAAGACGCTAAAGGTGCTACAGACGCATTATGCAGAGTTTCCTGGAAAAATGTTGGCGAGTACGTGCGGATTATATTTATTTACGAGGAAAGCATCACCTCTGCATAGGCACCTACTTTTAATGTGTGTACTAGCGATTGAATTTGAAAGAAGAATTTATAGTATCTATGTATACTGTAATTGTCCGATTTGGTGTACACTTGGGATATATTGTGTATCGCTAAAAAAATTCGCGAACCGTGTACCTACCATCCAAAGGTTCCAAATCGTGGAAATAGTCGCATATATATATATATACTTATGAAACTAAACCAATAGCAAAAGTGACAAAAACGCGATGCACAGAAGCGTCGCGGAGCTGATGAATTGAAACTTGTGGCCGTACATCATCGGAGACAAAGTATGGATTGAATTCAACTCAAATCCATAGTTATGAGCCTTCAAAGTCACCAAAGTCAACAGTGAACGCACGCGGCTTGCAACGTGCGCGTCCTACCAAACTCGGCTGTTTCTACTTGCGCAACCTTACAGCAAACCATTGCCTTTTGATTTCCACGAAGTATATCTCGGCGGGGCTAGTTGATTATTTGCCGTTGAAATAGCAACGCGAGCCACGGGAATTCCAGGGATGAAACGTCCAATTTTTTTTTCCCCCTCCGCCCCAGGTGCAAACGCATACTTATTGGCGAAAAAACATCGCTTCGTTGGACGCTGCGTAATACGCATCGCGCGAGGATTCACTCAATGTCTCCAAGTTTTAACAAGTCAATTACAAAGTTTGTCAAACCGATACTCGGGAACTCGTATGTATACCAAGTAGAGGGGGTTCAGCCGTGACAAACGCGAAATACCGAAATCCTCGCAGTGCTCGAAAAAAAAAAAAAAAAAAAAAACTTCACCCAATCTTTGGCCTCCCTCTCCCTCTCTCTTCGATCATTGCACGCTCAATTTGATTTCGCGTATGTAAACGATCTCCCCCCCTCTCGGCTATAAATAACGCCGGCTTGTGAGGCGTAAACCGGCCTTCTTCTTGAACTTGTGCAAGCGTCCGACGAAATATAGGAAGCGGCGTGCTTAAGCCGGCGAGTGTGTGTGTTTGGGTCATTGGGGAAAGTCGATCGAGTCCGAAATCAAGCTTAGACATTTGTTTTTTTCGTACCATTAAAAAAAAAAATTCTATGAAAATAACAAAATGGTAGGAGTATTGTAGAGTGGTCGCGTGGATATGCAGTTGCAGAGTACAGTAAATACCTGTACTTTTATAGAAGCGAAAATTTTCATCGATGGGACAAGCATTTAAATGTACATGAATCCGTCTTTTTACACAACGTTTATTAAAAATTATAGAACGAAGAAAACGTGTAGCAAAGGTAAAAAAAATGTATTTCTTACTTCAAAGTGATTCGTTTTTTTTGGCACGGAAAAAAGAAAACCTCATCTAAAAATCGCTTGCGCTTCGATTCAACTTGAAAATTACTTTTCGAGTCGAGCAAACGCACCGAGGAGGAGGGAGGGAAAAAAAAATATCACTTGGAATTGAAATTACAAATCCACCCGAAAATAAAAATAGTATATCTATACGGCGATGCAGCCCACGAATGGAACGACCGCGTAAACCGAGTATTCACCCCACGCGGGAGGATCCTCGCAGCTTCTACGCCTCTGTACGGCAACGCTTTTCACCTCAAGGTCAACCGAGCGCTCCCTCCATATCTCTACTCGTCTGTTACGCACCTGCGCCGTGGGCGCTCGTTCGAGGGTTAACCGTTTTTTTTTTTTTTTCCTTTTCTTCCCGACAAAACCAAACGGAACAACACGGAGTTTAGCTTAAACGAGACTATTGGTCGACCGATCGGTTTTTTTTTTTTTTTTTTTTTTGCGGTGTATCAGAAAAAAAAAAAAACCCCCATATACCTGTATGAAGTACAGACCAGGAGTCGACACTCGGTTCGCGAGTGTGAGTGTAAATAAAAAAAAAAGAAGGCGAAGGTTACTCGAAAAGGGGTAAAAACTTGGGAGAGAGAGGGGGGGGAAATTTTGACGGTCATATTCGCTCGTAGCTGATGAATTACGCATGAGCCGAGGGCGAAGAAATCCTCCCCGAGTGTATCTACTGTCGCCAGCGCGGCTGAAGTGAAGACATATTCGCGGAACGAGCTTGCGGTAAGCTATAAACCCTTCACGGTTCGATAAGTCGTTGGTATTTGAAATACAGTACTTTACAAGTATCAGGCGCAAACAATTATTATATGGATCACAGATAATTTAAACTTGAACATTTTACAGTAGATCATCAAAAACAAATGTACTACACGTTCTGATTTTAACTTGCGTTGGCCTCATCAGGTCAATCATACAATACGTGAATTACAACAGCCAGGGATCAACAAGTTATAAGTATACATATGTGCATAAACGTGACCTGAGGGGGGTTGTAGAAATCGGCAAAACTTTGTGACAATGAACAAACATCTTTGATATTGTCAACGTATATTAATATTAATTTTCGACAACCTGCAAGATCTATAAAACATTAAGGCTTTAATATTATACACTATCGAAGGGGAGGACAAAAATATACTATTGTTCGATGAAAAAAAAAAATAAATAGCGTACAATTGATATTAACAAAAAAAAACAGTAGTTTCATATCACCAAAGAGGTTGTTTACATGAGAAGTGTGGGTGGGGGCATGGTATGATCACGAGCATTATTTATTTACGTTCAGGTTGCTATTTTTGTAAAACCCTTACGCAGGATGGACGTGAAATTAGATAGCGGGGTAATCCACGCTGAACTACAACTCAATTTTATCGCCCAATTAAAGGGAGCGAAACGCAAAATTAATTGCTTGGTACACAAGGACCACGTACACTATACACGCGTGATAATAATAATACTTGAAGATGAGAGAACCACCTATGCGTGGGTCGGCTTATATATATAAATATGTAGCTGCCAGGAGCGCATAAATTGTCACTATCAGTGGGCGTGCAGACTCTGCACCGAATACTCGAGGGTGAAAAGTAAAAGGGAGAAATATTCGTACTTTTTCATTGTGAGGTTTTTCGATTCTTCCATACAAATCCGTTTGGTTTTTGTTCCTAAATCCATATGACTGTATTCAACAGAAAGAGAGGGAGAAAGATATAAAAAAAGGGATGTAATTAAATTCCTTACATTTAATAATGTTTTAACAATATTTTATGATTTTTCTTATTTTATTACAGAATTGGAATGGAGGGTAGGTTCCAGACCAAGGGCGGCGAAGGTGACGGCAACGACCTGATCACAATGAACAACAAAAAGCCGCCGATGACGCTCAACGTCAACGGCCTCTGGGACGTGGTACCCAGACTGGATCACTACAGGTATTGCGAACTCGTTTATTGTTTAATTGTTTTTTTTTTTTTTTTTTTTTTTTTTTTTTTTTATTACAAACAAATAATACTGTTTGTTATGAAATGTGATGAGGAGCCTGGCAACTGTGTATTACGTAAATCGAGAGTCCACCCCATTACCTTTCTGTTTAGGCTTTCGTGAGTTGTAGCGTGGTATATTACGTGCAGCACGCATTTCGAAAAGTACAATGTAAGTAGCAGTATAAGTACACCGGGAGGTGTGTGCGCACGCGATATGCGGACCGGTCTTACCTAACGCGGGTTTCATCTACTTGAACGACAAACTCCGCTGTATCTACTACCTGTTATATATTTTCTCGGTGTTTCATAATTGGTTTTTTTTTTTTTTTTTTTTTTTTTTTAATTTGACAAAAGATAATTGTTCTTGTGACATGAAAATCGTCGGCATTACGGGGAATTTGAAAATTAATTTAATTGCAAGGGCTGATCGGCGAAGACGATAAGATTTTGCTTCCTTGTTGATCCGCCCGACTCGATTACACGAATTATATTCAATCGAGATGGAGATATTGTGCAACCAGTGGAGTATATTGTATATTGCTGTTAATGAAGAGTTGTACTGCCGCAATGGCTCAATTAGAACAAATTAGCGTAATTAAATGTAATTTACACTCGAAATATTTACGCGGAAAATAAAAGACAAAAATATTAGTTTCTGCCCTCGCCGCCTTTTTTTTTCTAAAAGTTCCTACGGTACCCCATACAGGATGATATTATATTCTCGGCGTGTCCTCTATATCCGAGAAAATCCACGAAACATACTTGGCGAGCTGATCCGAATATAATTGCAAAAAAAAGAAATAATACTTCGATATGGCATTCATATTGTTGGAAATACGTGATTTGTAAGGAAAATCGGGCGATCAGAGCGTTATTTTGAAACTCCTTTGTAATTTCAAAGGTATAACTTTCCTTCAAAGAGATTGGACGTGCTTCCATTCTTGATTAGAATAAACAAAAGAAATTATTCAATCGACTAATTTTTCATCCCAACATTATCTTTGAGTTTAAAGTATCTTTCGAATATATACATCACTTAAGCAACAATTTTTGTATTGAAGTAAGTAACCATATTTTGCCATCGAAATCCGCAATTTAGAAAAAAAAGGTCACTACGAGTTGACCCCGATTCTCGCACAAGGGTAAATTTTATGTCATTTCGATGACCAATCGATTCCAAAGCCAACAGAAGCGTAAAAAAAAGTTTCCACCCCCTTGAAGGATTTTTTCATAAATTCGTCCAGAACATACATATACTTTTCCGTTGGACATTTGACGCCTCTCGGACACGCTGTACACGCAACAAATTGGAAAAAGAAAAAACAAAAGGGTCCACGGCGTCACGATTCGTTTAATCTTGTTTCAGACTGAGCAGACGCGCAAAGCGGCCGTCCCTCGCGGAGCTGCACGAAGGAAACCCAGCCAAGGTAAGCTCCTCTCTTTGCTCCATCTATTTTTTGTTTTTGTTTTTTTTTTCTCTCACCTCCCCCCCCCCTTTCCATTTATCCCCTTGCACCCAAATGCACGCGCATAAACACGTTGTTTACCCACACGTATCGGACAATTTATATCGTGTACGAGCGGCAAAGGATATAAAGTCACCCCCCGATCGATAATCCATCCACACCCGCGGGCTCTGTCGGGTGCGCGAGTATATGTGTATATATACATGTGCCACGCAGCTGGGGAGAAAAGATGAGTGTACAAATGTATAGGTGGTGGTAAGGGTGCGAGGGACCGACGCGACCAGTTGGCGACGGACGCCGAGAGTCCTCTTCTTCTTCTCTCCTCGTGTACTTACTTTACCCACGCTTATACCTATATCCTCGCCATACTACCCTCTTTGGCTTCAATTTATTGTTTATTTCACTTACCGGGCACTCTCTCTTCTCCTTCTTCTTTTACACGCGCGTCTCCCTCCCTCCCTTTCTTTTTTCGCGAATGCACATAATATAAGGCCGGTATTAAAAGATACGCGACTCCATACGTCCCCCGCTGACTTTCTCCGTGTCTGTGCACGCGAATATATATACCTTATGGGATACCTATACAAAGGAAGTTGTTGAACTCGTGAAAATTATCGCGGAGTTTTGGCCTTTCTTTCATTATCGACCACCCCCATACGAGCCAATACACGGTCAAACTCTGACGCAACGCGAAAATGCAACAATGGACAAGGCAACGTGTACCGTATGACCGTCTGTCCGCGGAACGAGCTTGCGTTAGCAATTAGCGTCCCCGACGACGCATGTGTTCTATGGATCGAGCAAAACGAGGGGTGGGGAAGAATCGAGCTATCCGCTAAACGTTTCGTTTCGAGAGACAAAGAAATACATCGTCGTGTGCACAATAATGCAATTGGTACGGATGCCGTTGTTGAAGGTGTATATATATATATACATATATGTACGTGCCGATGGATACCGGATAGAACCGGCCGTTTGCTTATATATACATGTTTACTCTCCGCTCCTTTTTTTACCTCCTCGCAGCTTCTTCGGCCCGATGATCCGCGAGTCGGTTTTTAACGGGTGTCTGGCAACGATTGAGAAAATTGCGAGCGCCTATACCCCCCTCTTGCGGTTCGCGTCTCGGATTACGTGACCCGGGGAGGCTAGGCAAGTGCGCTTGGCTCGTTTTCTCCTTCCTTTCGGGCTCTGTGCGCTACCACTGTACCTCCAATCTGCAGTCTCGATGCCGATGCAATTATACCCCCCCCCCCAAGGGTTTTGTATACACATGTACTCCAATGTTCTCCGCAACCGTTATTTTGTGCTATTTAAATATCCGTCGTTAAAAAGAAAAAGAAACCGATCCGGTAGATCCTTAAATCGACTTCCATCGCGATCGATCGGCTTGTGTACAATACGCGGAATCGAAGGGGCGAAAATCGGAGCGAGTTATCGCCCGGGAAATGACGAATCCAATCCCCCGATACTTTTGCCCGGAGCCCGAGCACGTATCCCGGCTACGCGGAGCCGTATAAAGAGAGAGAAATGTTTTTACTCGCCGGCCACTTATAGCGCGTCATTGGGCGTCAGATATGCGAGTCTCATCTCGAGATAAGGAGGGGGGCTATTTTTTTTTTGGTGCCGTGAAAATCAGATTTATTCTCTCGAGCTTCCCTAATGGACACGTCTCCTCCTCTTCGATTCCGTCTTTCGTGATGCAACTTTTTTTTCCACAACTCGATGTTTACGCGGGTACAGGAAGGCGAACGAAGGCCGTCGATTTAGGCAGCCTCGCGGGTTTTCCCTGCGCATACAACGGGACGATCGGTTTATCGAGTGAAATTTCCTTTATTCTCGCACGAGGCTGGGGCTCTTCGATACACTCTCCCAGAGGGGCTGAGAGAGAGGAAAAAAAAGCCATGTCACTGCCCTCTCGGCCGCGATGAAAGGGGAAAAAAAAACCTTGGACGTTTTTTTTTGCTTGCGAACACCCGAAAGCTTCATCGGCGCGAGATGGCACGGAATTAGAAATCGAGGGGAAAAGCTATCCACGCGCGTCCTGTGGGCCAGGAGGAATAAAAGATCGGAGCGGAGGGTGATTCAAAATTCATTGGAATGAAAAAGTTTTTTTTTCTTGTTCTCTCCGTCTTTTCGTAATTTTTTGTCTCTCTAATTATAGCTTCGGGAGAGGTGGGGAGGAAGACCAATGGCGTAACGAGCACAGGGGCGTCGCGGAGGGCCGCAATTTTCTTCGAGGACGTCCGAGCTTTACTACCCTCCCCCTCCCCCGCCACACTTTGTCCTTTGGTCGCAGGATGCGCGCGAGAGACTGGCGGAGCGAAATGGTTTTTTTTTTCCCCCATTGTTAAGTTGACGCACCACAGCTGCGGTGGTAGATTACCTCCGTAAACGAAGGTCGAATCGAAGCTCTGCGACCACGATCTTTTGATTTAACTTTCCCCCCTCCGCCCTACTCGGCTCTTTCCTTAACTAGTTATGCTGGACGGGCTTCTCGTTTGTATCGTTTGCGGTATTGTTTTTGTATGAACTTGTTTCACATTTTTTTTCTTTTTTGTCCTTGAAGACGTGGTGCATATTAACGAGTTACAAGACGTTTCCTTTTGCTATACTTTACGCATTAGTACTTGGGGTAGTTGCGTTGAATTAAAAAGATGGAGCACACAGTGCTCTTTTCTCGATACTTTTATTTGCGATTGAGATTTTGTGCAAAGTGAAGATCGAAGTTTATGATTCACAATACCTATATTTATAATGACGATAGAAACACATTTTTATTTTGTTCACATGATTGTTGGGGTGCGAAAAAATTTTCCATTTATTTTGCGTCAATAAACGAGAGGCTCATCTGATTGTATGGGGTGAATACAAAATCGTGCGTCACGAAATGTGTTTTCAAATGTATGAAAAATCCATCGAAAATCAATATAGGTACGCACTGCTCGAGCGACGGGGGGAATGAAAAAATACTCTGTACAGCAAAGTTCCCAAGAAAACGTGAAGGCAATATCGCGAAAACTCGCGCCTGATTCGCTCGAAGGGAGAAAAATCTTATGGTTAATAAACTTTTCCTACTCGTTCGAAATGCCACGGTGTCTTTATTGATTAAGAAAAGAAAGAAAAAAAATTTCCTCGGCCAAGGCCCCGGGGCTTCTTTTTATCTGCGTAGAAATGGCGATATTAAATTTATACCGCGCCCGTTACGAAGCCAGAGGGAGTGAGGGAGGAAAAAAAAAAAAAAAAAAGTGATACAATAAAAGTTCGGAGTGTATCCTTTCTTTGCGCCGTGTCGTGCGTTGGGTATGTACGTATATGTGCGTAATTTTACTCCCCATCGACGGCGTGGACACGATAAAGGGACTCGAATGAACCCTTCCAGAGTGCACCGTATACGCTTTTATCGAGAGACCCGCCACCGATCGAGCCAACTCGTCGTTTTGCACTCTTGCACGCCTCCTCTCTCGGAAAAATAACGCTTAGGTACGATACGAAAAAAAAAGAGTGAAATTTACGCTTCATCCCCAAGTGGAGTTGTTATCGGAGGAGTAAATCTCGGGGATACAGCATGGACACTCTCACGCGAGGAACGAAGGAACCAATACGAGGTCTCCGTTGTTTGGAAACAACAATGCCCCTCCATTGGCAGGATGTTACACTTCCGGGGCCTAAATATTACGAGCTTTTTGGGAGGGTGGTTCCCTTTGAGCACACATGAGCTTGCAAAGTTTTTTTTTGCCACAACTGTATACACATTTGTGATCGATCGTTGGTTTTTCCCGGGCAAAATCGTCACGGAGGCCCCGCATACCCCGCGCACACGTGATAATTTTAGTCTGATTTCCCGAAGGAAGAGTAGCCGCACGTGTGCAGGTGATCATTTGGATTGGCGTCGATTTGGTATGCACTCGAGACAATTTTCCGGGAGCTCGAGTGTATAATTTCAAGCGGACGCGTTGCAGGGTGTACACGAGTAAACAATTCCACAACCCCCCCCCCCTTCCTTGGGTAAACAAAGCACAAAAAAAAGTACATAAAAAGAAAGAAAAAAAAAAAACTAAAATATCAACAGAATCCAATGCACATGGCGAACCTAGAGGCGGGCCACTCGGAGGCGCCGGGTGGCCAAGGTGCCGCAGCGGGTACCCCGAGCCATCACCACGAGGGCATAAAACTCGGGTGGATCCAGGGGGTCCTGATCCCGTGTCTGCTCAACATATGGGGCGTTATGCTGTTCCTGCGGCTCTCCTGGGTCGTCGCCCAAGCCGGCATCATATACTCGTGCATCATAATCGCCATGTCGTACTTTGTCTGCGTCATCACGACTCTCAGCCTATGTGCAATTAGCACTAATGGCGAAGTCAAGGGAGGTACGTATACGTTCCTTTAACTTTGTTGTTTTTTTTTTTTCTTTTCTTCCTCCTCCTCCTCCTTTTCATCGTCTCTGTAATAAAATTGTGTGGGTGCGGGTGGGTGGGTGGTATACCTACAAGGGAGTGCCATAGCGTGTCTCGTCAGGAGTGTACGTACATCGTGCAGGGTTGTGTTCTACTCACACACGAGTGTAGAAGTAGGACGTGGCATGGTACAACACCAACATCCATGCAGGTATGGTTTTTTTTTTGTTGATACCCACGGATACGTGGATCTGAAAAATTTGTGATGATAGCTATAGTGCTGGCCACTGAGGGACGCTTGACGAGCTACACGCGTGTGTGCAATGTACAAGCGAGCCCTGGGAATTGAAATGTATGTAACACAGGGGAAGAAGCTACAGGAAATTGGAAATATATATATTTATGTATTAATTTTTATGGGATTCTCGTGTTGGGTATTCATTAAAAAAAAGAAAAAAATAATAACAACAGGTGTCACATATTTTACACGCAAGTTACGTCTAAATGAATTAGAAGGGAGAATAACAAAAATATCTTTAATCGCATACGAGTGCATAATTGTCGAACCCCACCCAAAGGGAAATACTTGTTCGTTGGGGCATTCATTACCTTTGAGGGTTAAGAAAACAAAATAGAAAAAAGGAATTAATTTTCCAGGGGGCATATACTTCATAATATCCCGGTCTTTGGGGCCCGAGTTCGGGGCCTCGGTCGGCATCGTCTTTGCCTTCGCCAACGCCGTGTCCGCGTCGATGAACACCATCGGTTTCTGCGACTCGCTCAACACCCTCCTGAAAGACAACGATCTCAAGATCATCGACAACGCCCAGATGGACGTGAGGATCGTGGGCACCGTGGCCATCATCGTCATGATAATGGTATGCGCCGTGGGCATGGAGTGGGAATCAAAGGTGAGCCAATACCCCTTTGCGGATGATTTTATTCTTTGAGCTTTTGTTTGTCCGCTTGGAAACTACGTACTTATTATTTGATAGCGAATTGAAGGTCGTCATTGTTTGCAGGCCCAAAACTTCCTGATCGCCGTGATCGTCGGTGCTATCTTCGACTTCCTCATCGGCGCCCTCATCGGGCCAACCAATTTGGAGCAGAGAGCCGAGGGCTTCGTTGGATTTTCGAGTAGGCAGCTGAAAAAACAAAAAACCTCACCTTATACGATATGTATCCCACTATACGTTAAACTGGTCGAAATTTTTCAGCTGCGACGTTCATGAACAACTCGTTCCCGGATTATCGCAACTGGGAGGGCGTGAATCACAATTTTTTCTCGGTGTTTGCGATATTCTTCCCTTCGGTGACGGGGATCCAGGCGGGAGCCAACATTTCCGGGGACCTGAAGGACCCGGCGAGCAGCATACCCATCGGCACCCTCCTTTCCCTCCTCATCTCGATGATCAGCTACGTGACCTTTGTCTTGGTTGCCGGGGGCGCTGGTCTACGGGATACCAACCACAAGGTCGTCAACGGTACCATCGTCGAGTGCTTGGCGGGCGAGTGCACCAGCGGACTGCACACCAGCTACAAGGTTCGCGGAGCGCTATATACATACAACGCGTTGGGCAATAAAAAAAAAAATAATAAATAAATAAATAAAAAATGCAATCGAAGCCCAACCGCTAATATATACACGTCACGCAGATGATGCAGCTCATGTCGTACTGGGGCCCGTTTATCTACGCGGGCTGCTTCGCCGCTACGCTCTCGACGGCCCTCACGAACCTCCTGTCGGTGCCGCGGCTCATCCAAGCCCTGGGCGAGGACCGCATCTACCCGGGCCTGATATTCTTCAGCAAGGGCTACGGCAAGAACAACGAGCCCTACCGCGGCTACGTGCTCACCTTCGTCGTTGCCGGCGTCTTTTTGCTCATCGGTAATTCACCCTATACAACTACATACTTGTATACACAACTTAAATCTCTCGCTCCGTTTGTCTTTTATTTTATTTTATTTTTATTTTTTTCGTACTTACATTACAATGTAATATTATATACGCATCTAAATAATAATTCGAAAGATGAAAAGTGCACGCGCTGGATTACGCCGCGTTATAAAACCTAGCAAAATACGTATGTATATGTATAATATACAATGTATTTGCACGTAAAGTATCTCACGGGCGCACGACGCAATAATAATCCAGCTGTACACGCGAGGGGACGCTGAAAAACTACCGGCACGTGCGCGCGTCCAACTCGTGTGTGTATTATACCTGTCAGTGTAATAACACATACGCGCGCGCGTGCCGGTGGGTTATTTACCTCGAGTGGAATTTTCTTTTTTTTTTTTTTTTTCCTTTTGTTTCAACCCCTAGATATGTATGTGTACGTGACGAGTCCGTCGAGACGCATGATATAACACACACGTTTTTGCGTTTGCAGCCGACCTGAACGCAGTGGCGCCTCTCATCTCAAATTTCTACCTCGCCTCGTACGCCCTCATCAACTTTTGCACATTCCACGCGGCGCTTGTTCGACCCCTGGGCTGGCGGCCGACGTTCAAGGTAATACGCCTCCGTGTGCCTTTATTGCGTTATACGTATATGTGTATATATGTATATGCGAGTACAGAGTAGAGGGAAGAGATATATGATGAGCAGGAAGAGCGAAAATATATACATTATTGGCGCTTCTCGGTGAGACGAAGCGGAGGGAGGGCTCCTCTCTCTCTCAGAGCTGGCGCGTGTGTATATCTGCAACATACGAACCGAGGGATACGCGCATGGGGGAAGATTGATGTTTCTTTTTTCTTTATCTACGCTTGAAGAAGTTATCAAGTGGTTGTTTTTTTTTTTGTTTTTTTCTTTCTTGTTCATTCATTTTTATACGTGATCTCGGTCTTGCGAGTCAAACGTCGATTTCCACGAGCAAATTGATTATAATTGCTCGAAACTAAAACATATGAGACCGATAAATATAGCATGCTGTAATAAACAATACACACGCGTTCGGATTCGCAGTACTACAACACGTGGCTCTCGCTGCTCGGATTCATAGCATGCGTGGCCATAATGTTCCTGATCGATTGGTCCACGTCCCTCGTCACTTTCGTCATCATCTTCGCCCTGTACCTTATCGTCGTCTACCGCAAACCGGACGTCAACTGGGGCAGTAGCACCCAAGCGCAGACCTACAAAACGGCCCTCACCATCGCCTACAGGTGACACTCATTGTTTTTCCGACTCATCGATTTAACATTCAGTCTCGACTTTTTCTCATCCATTGCCATGGGAGATAAAAGGATGATACATATTGGCTTGCTGTAAAAAAAAAAAAAAAAAAAAAAATTAAATAAATAAATGTTGGATTTCCAGGTTGAACTCGATAGACGACCACGTCAAGAACTACTGTCCCCAAATCTTGGCTCTCTCGGGTACGCCAAACGCGAGGCCCGCTCTCGTGCACCTGGCCAATCTCATCACGAAGAACAACTCGCTGCTGATTTGCGGCGAAATATACCCGGTAAGTGGGACTTCGAACCCAACGACGAGCTTTAATTGCAAAGCTAAAAAAGCACACATCCTAATTGAGCAAAATTTTCTCGCAGACGCGAATGTCGTACCGCGTGCGCTCGGCCCACCTGCGCAACGGGTACACTTGGCTGCAGCGTCATCGCATCAAGTCGTTTTATCACGTGGTGGAAGAATTGAGCCTGGAAAAAGGCGCCTCGGCCATGATGCAGACCTCCGGAGTCGGCAAGTTGGCACCCAATGTCGTACTCATGGGCTACAAGACGCACTGGAACAGCTGCAGCTACAAGGAGCTCCAGGAGTACTTTAACGTGCTACAGTGAGTCGTGAATTTTTCTTCTTCTTCTTCTTCTTATGTTTATATGTGCAACAGTAATAATATAATTTACCTATGAAGCAAAAAGAAAAATCAATTTTTATGCAGCGAGTTGGCATTTGCATTTTTTCATGTCAAGTAGAACAAGTCCGCGTATGGTCAGACACGGCTCAAGTAGTACACGTACTTTGGTCAGACACATTTCGCCCCTATTCGTTTATACCTTATTTTGTGATCCCATTCGATAGAAAACAATGTAAAACTAACGACCGATAACAGCGTATTGAAATCGTGGGTAAAAATCTCAATTTGATCGCAGCAACGCGTTCGATCACCGACTGGCGGTGGCTATTTTACGCATCGCCGATGGCCTCGACTGTTCGAATGCAAACGGCAACCTCGACGACGACCAACAGATCATCCAGAGCAACTACGACCTCGCGGGTAGTACTCTCATGCACGCCGACAGCGACTTGTCGATGAGCGGCAGCGGCATCACCCGCGTACAAAGCGTACCGACCATTGGTGAGACACTACAAGTGGTTTTTTTTTTTTTTTTTTTCAGATAACGTATTGTTTTAAATAACAATAACGTTTGTTTATCTTGCAATCACTTTCGGTTATTCGCTGAAACGCTCAAAATTTGACGCGGCGTTTTGGTTCAAGAACAACCAATTGTAGATGAACCCTAATGAAAACGCGGGCCGCCGCCGCCCGGTGTGTTTCAGGTACGCATTTCGTTCCTCCGGACGCGACGACACCGATGCGGGATTCCCAGACGCACTGGAACGCGCGGGAACATTTGAAAAATAAAAAGCGCCACAACGCCGAAAAAATGCTGATGTGGGTACAACATTGTTCGTTACATCGTAATTTGGTAATTGTTGACGCGAGTATAACGTGAATATTTTTTATTTTTCAGGAACAACAAACAAAACGGTCTGGCTGTTATACCCGAGTACCTGACGATATTCCAGAAGAAACACAAAACTGGTATCATCGACGTTTGGTGGTTGTACGACGACGGAGGTACGTGATTTTCGTGCACCCTTTTTGTCCGACAAACCACTATGTTATGTTATGTTATAGGCTTGACCATACTTTTGCCGTACATTATCAGCACGAGGTCGAATTGGGAGCACTGCAAGATGAGGATTTTCGCTCTTTCGAATAACAAACAGGACATTGGCGCACAGGAGAAAGAGTAAGCCATTGAAAAAATTTCAATCATCCTCACTATTGCCTTTGCTTGGGTAACCGTTTTTTTTTTCGCCCAATTTGACAATCGCATGCGTCGTTTTGTATTTTAGGATGGCAGAGATCATAACAAAGTTCCGTATAAAATACACCAGTTTGAAAATGGTCGATGACATAAGCGTACAGCCGCAGCAAGAAACGCAAAAGTTCTTCGACAAGATCATATCGGAATTCAGGAAAAACGAAGCCAACGAAAGTTCCGGTAAATTGCCCAACATAAATATAAGAACTTTCTTTTATTTGTTTTTTTCAATTACTTTGCTATTCTACAATACATCAAGTGTCATGCGCGATAGTACGGATGATACTTTATAAATTAATTGTACACGTGTGGATACAAGTTCAACAAGTTTGAAAATAGCAAAGTAGGTGGTTGGAAAAAAAGGATCAATCCCAATATCATTTAATAATCAAGTGATACAAAGAAACAATTGTCAATAACGTTTGTCTCGCCTGCACAGAATGCTTCGTGACGGACGAGGAGCTTCAAAACCTGCGTGAGAAAACGTTCCGTCAACTGAGGCTCAGAGAACTGCTTCTGGAACACTCGAGTCAGTCGACTTTGGTCTTCATGTAAGTATGCCCCGCCGTGAAAGCCCAAGCACGCACATATACATACGTGACGATAATGTCCCTTGGTCCGCAGGTCGTTGCCGATGCCGAGGAAGGGCGCGGTCTCGGCGCCTCTGTACATGGCGTGGTTGGAGGCCCTCACGCGAGACATGCCACCCACGCTGCTCGTACGGGGCAATCACTCGTCGGTGCTCACCTTCTACTCGTAGTACTTGGCAGCCGCTGTTACTTACTACGTCACTTTCACTCTTGCTCTCACCCTCCGATATGTTAAACTCCCCTTCCTGATATCTGCGTTCACGTTGACACACCTACTACGCTCGCCACGGGCGATTATACTTGTTTGAACTCTCGTTTTTTTTTGTTTTTTTTGTTTTTTTTTAACAACAACTTGAGTTGCAGGCAGGTACATCTTACTCAACTATCGAGGCGAATAGCTGTAATTTTTTTTTTTTTTAATTGAATCCATTTGCATGACGTATAGAGAAGAAAAAATACGAATAAGAGTCGCGCGAATGACGTGATACATGTGCGTAAGGCGCGCGAGAGATATTTTACTTATTACGGTGTGTTTGCGAGTGATCATGGGGATGTAAGTGTGCGATGGCTTTTGATGATTTGTTCAAAGTTTTTTAAATATGGCCTATACGTTTTATAGTTTGAAGTTTTTCAGAAGACGCTCGAGCGCATTGTTTATTTAGTTTTAGACTAGAAAAATCAAAATTAGCATTAGGGTTGAGTTTGTTGAAAGCACCACTAATTTACACCAACTTCGGTTCGCACGTTCGCAGTCGTCGTGAAACAACATCCATGTACTTGTCGAACGGAATATAATATATAAATATAAGATGTAGGCATGAACGGAGAAAGAAGAACACAATACAGTTCTGAAAAACCAAATAGATAAGATAAGTAATATTTTTTTGCAAGGATTAGTAGTACGAGACATATTTTGTGCAACCAAATACTCATATTTTATTCGTGTCGAGGGAAAAGGAAAACAAAAAATTAATGAAACTATTGACATATATATATATATATATATATATATATATATATATATATATATATATATATATATGATACATAGTTTGTATACATAATAATATACACGTGAAGGTAGTGCTACTTAAGTAAATAAGACACGCAAAAACTACTATTATTAGTCGTGAGTTGCTTTTATAAAGTAACTATTCGCGAAATAAGTAAAAGGTTCCCTTTCAATTTTTCAACTACTTTTACGACTTATAGTGAACGACGTGTGCGTACCTTCGTTTGAACAATTTTGTACTTCAATCATATTTCGTGCAATTACTTAAAATTGTAAGACACCCATTTACGTGAGTTACCGTACTCGTTACTCTTGTCTTATGATGTACCATATATTTGATAAATTAAAAGTCAAACAATCTTTTTCAGTTCCATAACATATAGTTGTTTTAAATATTACGTAAAAGTTGATTATTTTTTGATTGGAAACGAATTCAAGCACCAATTGAACATTATTGATGTAATAAGTAGTGCATTAGACTAGCGACAAATTTTACGTCGAGACTGGATATTACAATTATTCACAAACTGAATTACTATAGTGTGACATTTAAATGTGTAAGTGCACGCATGAATTAGGTATGTAACTGCCGAGAAAAATAAATGGCAAGGTGAGTAGACCCAGTGCAGTATACTTAGTGGAAGACACTGCGTTAATTTTACCTCGGAAGAAGTATTTTTTAGTAAATGAAAGAAAAAGAAACCAAAAATAATAATTATAATAATAATAAGCGTATGCCATATATAAGAGATGTAAGTGATGTTTAAAGAATAATATATATTAATGATACTGAAAACTGTTGATTGCGTGGATGAATCTGTCTTTGTCCCGTGACACATGAAAGTTTAGCAGTATTTTATTCGTTATTTTTGTAGATTTGTTATCCGTAAGGTTTCACTGTTCATAGTGCTTAACATGATCATAGAAAAAAAAAAAAAAAAAAAAAAAATTATGTATTATCATGAATGGAGAGCTTTTAAAATGTAAAATTTTATCATTTTTTCAATTGAATTCATATGATGTGATGGAGCGAACGATTTTCATGAATCGCTTTTTTCAGTAACAATTTTTTTTTTTTTTTTTTTTAATTGAATACAACAATATTCATAGCTGATGATTTTATACTTGAATTGTAATTAATGTAAGCATCGACATGTATCTATATATCAAGGAAATATTTGTTAATTACACTATTATCAAGTGCCAAGAAGTGATCGGAAAATAAAAATTAGTCGCTCATAAAAATGTGAGTAGATTTGTTTGTTTATTTGTTTATTTATTTACCAATGACTCCTTACAACTTACAAAAATAGCATATATTATATTTAAAAAAATATATTTTGTCCCAATAACTTGCAATGGTAAAATACATATACTTTAAATTACCACACTATTAGTCCATTTAAAACCCTCATCGAAAAATTATTTTCTTCGTTATCCAAAAAGGATGCAAAAAAGCCAAGGATAAAAAAAGTGGCTGCTTGACGAAAGACGTCGTAAAAATCATTGAAGTAATTAGTAAAATACAGGAACCTTTTGACTTGAGAGGACCAACAGGAATATTCTACACAGTTGTTGTTTAGTACAACTATGTATGATGAATAATATCATTATGCATGTGGGGGCAAGGGTAAAAAAATCGATTTTTCCTCGACAAAAAAAACGAGAAAACGTGAGGAGTTAAAACATCAAAACAAGACTGTATAAAGACGCGACTGTGGAAAATGGGACGCACAAGAGGTCTATTATACGCGATGAACAAAAAACGAAAGTAGGAGGTTCAATTTACCAATTGCATTTTTAATCGCTACATAAACGCGGTGTTGAATATGTATCCTTAGAAAAGGTGCCGTTGATGCCGGCATTCTAGCACCAGGTAGTATCCCGCGTCACAAAATTTTTATAAAAAAAAAAGAATAATTTTTCGTACTGTTACTACTCTAAATACGCTTTGTAAATTAATTTCCGCAGTATGGTGAAAATCAACGATAACTGACTGTTGACGTATTGTTTTGTTCAGTGAAGATTATATTATAAAAATCTATTTGGTTCCAACAACTTGTAACATTAAAATATGTAAACTTTAATATATATTACAATAATAACATTAAAATTAATTAATTTATATAAAAAAACAACAAAACCAACATCACTGGAAAACACTTCCCAACAAATCACATACTCAAACACTTGTCTCGAAAAATTTAGTAAACGTATTTGCCACTTGATCCAGCATATCGCTAGCGAGCATACCTCGATGTTTCATAGAAAAGGCACTCCTGTTCGTTTCGCGTACAAGCCGACATGCCGCATAACAGGCAATCATCGATGCTCGAGATGGTTGCATGCTCCCCAACGACCAGGTGGTAAAGACACAGAGCGAACCTGCCAACAGATCACCCTGACCGCCACAGCGTCGTCCTGAGCCTCGTGCTGCGCAAGATATTGTTGGCGTGTCCACTTGGCCGTCACCAATTTTGTCCTCTGCTCCCTTGGCCACAACAATTACTTGAGTGCCAATGGCTTTGGCTGTAAATTAATCATGCGGAATGTTTTGTCAGTAGTACTTAATAATAAGAAAGTATATATAAACCATATATCAAGTTGACAAAAAGAATGTAACAGTCACCTAATTCTTTGATAAGTGCATCGGAAGCAACAGGTGTTGGCTGCACTGTCTTGTGCAGAAATGCTTGGACTAGTCTTGTGAATTCCATGGCATTGGGAGTGAGCACGAGACCAGGATAATTCTTAATCAAACTTGTATTCTGACCAACCAAGAACAAACCATCTGCATCAATAACCAGAGGCTTTGAAAGACGAAAGCAGGTTTTGATTAGTTTAGAAACATTTTCAAAAACTTTTGGGTCCCTTCCGAGTCCTGGTCCAATCACCAGAACGTTTAATCTGTCCAGCCATGGTTCGATGTGACTCAAGGCATTGTCATTGTCCAAAACTGGATGGACAATGAGCTCTGGGCTAAAGGATTTTATGGGTGTGCTAGCCTCTTTGCAGCAAAATATATGCACCAAGTCAGCCCCAGTCCTAAGTGCACTCATCCCAGCAAAGTACGGAGCACCAGAGTACTCCAACGAGCCCCCAACAATGCCAATTCTTCCATCCTGGCCTTTATGCTTTGCACTGGATAAGCTTGGTACTAGCTGCCTAGCAGCTTCAAGGAGACTGTCTTCTGGATCCACCGACATTTTTCGATAATAGTTTTTAAGAAGCAGATTTTTACTTCTACAAATCAATTGTTTGTTTAATAGCATCTATTATTTTTAACATATAAAATTTATAATTCGTTTCTTTACCTATCTATAACAACACTCTTCGGTCACTGAAATTTATTAGCAAATCGAATTTTGAGTCGCTGGAGCACTATTTTTGTACCATTACAAAGACACATGTCCTCAAATGCAAGCTAAATGTAAATAAATTCTTCATTCTCTAAAAAAAACAGTAAGAACTGACCGGCCAAGAGGTTATGTAAGTATGTCGCTCGTAAAGAGCGTATCTCCGATAAATTTGATTTTTTTATCATCACAGTTTTTAGTTGGAGCAATTTTATTAAAATTTATTAATAACTAGAAAAAGCTTATGGTTAATAAACTTTATAACGCATAATTAGAGAAGTACACAATCAGCTGTTGAGCACACAATTGGGAAAAAAACTGTCTATTCATGTTCTGTGACTTCTGTTTGTATACAACATAGGTACTATAGGTAGATAGGTAAATGAATACAATTAAATAAAAAGGAAAACTTGACTGAAATGCTTACAAAAAACTACATCAAATAATAATTTGAATTAAACAAAAATTTTAGATTAAATGCATTTGTTTAAAATAACACATAAATCTTTATTAAAATATAAACACAAAAATTGTAAAATTTTATCTTATGTATAAATGTGTGTTGGAAATGTAAATGTTAGTTTATGTATTCTTTTTAAGTTTATATTTTATGCAATAATCAATTCTTACACTGTTTTGCTAAAAATTACAAAATGGCAGCAATTGATGAGTTTTATTATTGAATGCTGTTTAAAAAGCAGTCGTTTCCCAGTGAAATGCAGTTTCTACAAAAATCATCATAAAATAGAAAAATCCCATCAAAAAACGTGACTCCTTAAATAGTATAACTCTCTGCCAGCTTTTTTCTACTTTATAATATTTTCACGAGAAATTGCATCGAGGAAAAAAAACTACTGCTACTGCCTATCAGTCGTTTTTTTCGTAATTGAAATAACAATCCATCACTGTTGAGGATACGATTTTAAAACTTTCAATGCTACGTGTTTCATCAAACATGAAACAAGACCTCAGCCAGAGTTCATGATTTCTCAACAGATTAGTTTTTCAAATATACTGTTTAAGAAGTTATCATTTCCGCATACTTGGCCGCTAGCAGGTCAAACTCAATCTCTTTTTGAAGATAATCTTTAACAAAAGGATGCTCGGTATGAGCGTCTTTTAATTGAGTCAAGTATCTATTAGCTTCCTGAGATTTTCCCATGTGCTGTGACAGAACGATCATATTGATCAATGTATCTGGATTATTACTGTCTTTTTCTAATGACTCTTGAAGCACAGACTCAGCATCATCATACTTCTGCTGAAGGAGCAAGCTGGTGGCCTTGCCATTGAGTAACATTGTTGTGCTAGAATACTTATCAATCATTTCCTGTTGAAAAAATTTACAAGTGAAATAGAAATTCTTAAATAGAGTAATGTCTTCATTAGATATTTTTACCTGAAAAATGTAAAAAGCCTCCTGGTACTTATCATTTCCAGTAGCCAAATTTACCCATGCCAATGCAAGCTGAGTCAAAGTGGCGTCGTCGTCTCTCTCCTGCATCGTTTTCACCTCCTTTGCAGCTAAATCAACACGATCCATTTTCAAATAGATCTGCACGCTCAAAGCTGAGCATTCTAAATTATCTGCTTTGTAAATAACCCTGAGAGCTGATTCTAAATTGTCTTCGTGGTAATAAATCGTTGCTGCAACTATCATGAAGTTGTAAGTCTTAGGTTGAACCTCAGCCTGTTCATCAATTTTAGCCACTATTTCTTTTCTGCGTTGTGGATAAGCAAAGTACTCTGCCAACAGCTTCAGTGGTTGCAGTTCCTTTTGAGAAGAATCGTTGATTTCGTCCAATACTATTCTAAATTTTCGTTGAGCTATGTATGCTCTGTACATAAAGACATCTTTTTCCAGCTCCAGCTCTGGAGATGACACCTAAAAGGAATAATTATGTTTTTGAAAAATGCATTCAATGAATAATAAATACTACTTTTTAGAGGAAATCGATATCCTAGTTTCTTTAATGATGTCTTATATCAAATTGAATAGACAGTATTTGGAGGAATCCAAAAAAGACGAACTCTAATTAAAAATGATGTAACTTTAACAATTTACATATACTTATAAAAAAATGATAGAATTGCAATAGACTTTAACATCTTAATTACAAATTAGACTATTCAGATTTTAATTTCACTGTAACGATGATAAAAAAATATTTTGGACACTGAACACCCCAAGCGTCAATCAAAACAATACAAAGAACGGAAAATAAAAAACAACACATGTGTCAAAAGCGGTGTGTTTGGTAACCAAACTTTACTCCAAGTTAATTTGAAACGTCTGTTTGTTTTTATTTTCAAAGAAATTTAAAAACAACTAATCCACCTTAATCCTTTGCGCCTCGTTAATGCATTGTTGAAAGTTATGGATGTAAAAGTTGTTTCTGACATCGAAAAGCTCGTCAACATCATTATTGGGCTGCTGACGTGCCATTTTGATGCCCGACCCGCAACTAAACTGACTGCGGCGCTGGCGTTCGTCTGCAATGTGGTCTCTGCAATGAGCAGTGATTCAGTGAACATTGCTGTTGCTGAACAACCTGACGTGAGATTATATATACATATATGTGCACACCACACCACATACTTAGATTTAGTTTTATATTATAAATTGTGGTAATACTAGTAATTAATTTTTATAAAAACTTTCTATTGATAGTTGTTGAAATGAAATTAGTTTAATGTATACTTAATCAACTTGGTAAAACAGATTTCTTTTACATTTAAGGTTTGGGAAGTTTTAAAGAGTCAAGTCACGTTATTTTTGATAAAGTTTAATGTTTCTTTTTTTCTTAATAAACTTTCAATTTAAAAATGATCGATCTATAAAAATGACGCTTTGTTGTAAAAATAAATTAAATTAACAATGCAGGTAAAAAATATTCAGACACCAAGTTTTTCAGATTATTTTTTTCTTCCTCTTCAGTTTAAATTGGATAAAAATTAATCCACGTCTTCAGGTCGAACAGGATGTTCTAATGGAATCACAGATTTTCTTTTTACATCTTTCGACAGCGCTTTTCTCATATCTGTAAGTGTTAAAAGTAATTAAAATAATGAATTTACAATATATGTGACAGTAATGGAAACACTTACCATAGGCATCTTCATCGGGATCACCACTGTAATATTCTAAAACAGTCCGATAAACTATATACCCTAATTGTTGGTACATTTTTATTGCAACCTTGTTACTTACTCTTACAAACAGATCTACAAAATAAGCTTGTTTCCTACGAAAAAAAAAAAAAAAATGTTTAATGATTGTAATGCTATTCTTTCAATCACTTGAGATTACTTTAAATTATGATTTACTTTTCTGAAACGTCTTCTAAAAATTTCATAAGAGCAGCAGCAAGGCCCAGTCTTCTATAATCAGGAGAAACAGTGAGAGCTGTAACATGTCCATGCCAATCTTCACCAACTCCCTCTGCCTTTCCCATTACTGTAATAAATAAACAAAATTGTAAATACCTGTTTTAATAAAAGTATTTCATATATATGTTTAAAAACTTACTGTATCCCATAATCTCTCCACTTGGCGATTCTGCAACTTGAAAATATTCAGGCCAGTGAGCCAAATACTGCATATAAAATGATAACCCATACTATAATTAAGCTGTGTTAAAGAAAAATAATTTTTAAAAAATTCCAGTAAGTTGTAACATCCAATCACTCTAATTAAAATTATTCATTAACATCCTCTAGTCAATTAGCCAATGAATACAAAAGGATACAGTTTCAGTAAGAGGGTCTAGGTTTCTAAAACAGACAAAAATATGGACATAAATAATTAAATGTCATGATGTATACAAAAAATGTAGATACATTAAACAATGGCTACAAGGTAATGAAGAAAGACGTCTTGGTTGTTTAAAACGTACTTACACGTTATTAAATCTAAATAAATCGTCGCAGGTGAACGGCCTTAAAGTAGACATAATTGATTATTTGGCGCAAAAATATTTTTTTGCTATGAGGAACTTTGAAATTTTGGTATTGTTGCCTTAAAAAAGGAGCAGCATCCGTCAGTGGTGCACATACATGAATGTGTAAGTAGCGTCGTTGTCCTTTTTAAAAGAAAGAGAAGTTGCTGCTTACGTATGCATGTACACATGTATGCGAAACGTCGACGGACGACCGGGACGACTCGTCTTGAGTCTTGAAATGGAATTTTATAATAATCACGTTCGCGAATCGCGTGTCATGTATTTGTATACTTGTATGTTGTATTGAAATCGAAAAGGTATACAGAATACGCGCGTGCGCACTGCGCACACAATAATTTGCATATCTGTGCTGCAGTTTGTTAAAGTTAAAGGTTATGTAAGTTACGTGTTTTGTGTGCTGTGCCCATAGATATCTCTATGGCTGTGCCTGTTCTGGAGCTTATATATTTGTATTTTTACGGAACATTCTCCGATAGTGTTCCGATATTGAATCCGCCTAAGCCTAACCCAACGCTGATTTTTATGATCAGAATTAGTGCCATCTAGCGTGCTACTTTTTAACTCGGAATCTACCACACTAGATGGCGCTGATTCAGAGGCGTTCTCCGCGCCCATCGTCCTGGACGATTCGTCCATTCATCCACGTTTTAACGTTTACAGTAGGTTCGTTCAAGCCCCCCCTTGGTTCGGTTCGGTTCGGTTCGGTCGGTTCTGGGACCAAAAAACATAAAAAAAACACGCGTTCACGAGAGGTTGGTTCTAGAACCGACCGCTTCGGACCTTTTATTTGGTTCTCTGGAACCAACTCTCGTGAACGCGTGTTTTTTTTTTATGTTTTTTGGTCCCAGAACCGACCGAACCGAACCGAACCGAACCAAGGGGGGGGCTTGAACGAACCTAATTTTGGAGTGTTTTAAATATTACAGTGTAGGATTTTTAAAAGTAATTGACAAAGAAAAGTTTGGTAAAGGCTTCTGTGGTTATTACGCAAATGTGGATTCAAAATTCGGCTGTACGAAGCTAGAGATTGTTAAAAACGTTATAGAAAGATTAGATACGCAGGTATAAAAATACTCTCTGTGTATGTTAATCAAGGAATATCTATGCTGTCGAGTGTTGCGTCCCGGTATGTGTCCATTGTTTACATCTTGACGTTTAATAATTTTTTATTCTGTTCCAAATTTACTTATCTGTTTGTACAATTTCATCTTTGGAGTAAAATATTACTATCACATGGCTTTACTTCAAAATTTTTAGTTAACGAAAAAATGAAATAACTGTTAATATAAATCAATTTGATTAGAACAACCTTAAAGATGGTAAATTATATGAATTCTAGGAGAAGTAAACAAAGTGAATTGCTGTTTATCTGATGATGGCCGACTTGGCTGACTTCAAGTTTTGGCTAAAGCAACTTGAATGTCCAGAATCACTCATTTCAGACTATGTTATACATACGTATGTGAATGTGAAAACTTTCCTAAGTATACCTTGAATTTTGAGATTAAGTGTTTTTATTGTACCGTTTAATTTACAGACTACAGAAAGGTGTCTTTGGTTTGATTTGGGAAGATACACCTAAAGTTATCAGGGCACATTCTGAAGTCTCTGATGCCAGAAAAAATATTTTACTATATAAGTTAAAACATGAGCCAAAAGATGCTTTGATACAGAGCATAAAAAGTACTGTTAAACTGAAAGATGAGAAAAAAAGGCTTGATGCTAAAATCAAAGATGCAGAGGAAAGGTGGAAGAGGCAAGAATTTTCATGCAGAAAAAAAGGTTAGACAAAATTAATATAATTTTAATAACTGCAGAGCATAAGACAATTGAAAATAAAATTTTTATCCATTTTAGTGCATCTGCTAGAGAAGAAAAAGGCAGATAAAAGAACGATATTATTGAAGAAAGAAACTCTCAAAATAAAACATGAACAGATGCAAGTTCAAATTAGTAACTGTGCAAAAATGCAGGAGATATGCAACCACTTGATGCCGCCATCTGTAGAAGAAATTTCTTCTGCAACAATAACTGACTGCCTTTCATTAGTTAGCAATTATTTTAGTGGACCAAGCAAAAGACAAGTTTGTACATCTGATACATATTAACATGGAAACATACTTTTTAGTTATATGCTAATCCATTGTTGTTACAGACTTGGAACAGAATAGCAGAACTTCTTACACCTATAAAAATACCAGTTCTGTGGGATGCATTACTGAAAGCTAGATTGCACTATACTAATCTTCTTATTCATTTAGATACAGAAGAATTTGATGAAAACACAAACAATACAAGAGCCAATATAGATATTTGTATATCAAAACTTTGTAACGAACATCTTGAAAACGTAGCTATGCGCATTATACATAATGCAAGGACGAAAAATAGTGAAGAAACAATTATGTTTTACATTAAAAAAATTGAAGTAAGTGTAGATGTTTTTATAGACTTATATTTATCAATTAAAAAAAATTTTTCGTCCGAGTTGCAACATAAGTTAAAAAAAAATTAATTATGTTTAGGATATTATTGAAAAGCTAAGGCCTGACTTGAATGATTGGTTGCCATTAGCTTTAGAAGTTCGAAAATTAGAAGTTTTGCAGAGCGAACTGCAAAAAGAAGTAGAAAAATTGGAGGAACAACTTCCTATAGATACTGTGATTGAAGATGACGTTTTAGAACAGCTAACTTCTCAAATAAAAACTATGGATAGCAAGACGGTAAATAAACTTATTAATGAAGAATCACTTAATAATTTTTCCAAGAAGTTGACTTTTTTATACTTAAATTTGTAGGCAGACTGTGTTCAAGAAATAAAAATCGCATTTGGACGTTTAAAATCATCAGGGCTATTGATTACAAAAACCAGAGAATGCCTGTCTAGTGAATTAGAAAAACTGCAACTGGTTCTAACGAGCGAAGAGAGCAATTGGTCGGACATAGATCTAAGCTCTGAGCTTGTTGTCTTCAACAATGAAATTGACGTTAACGCGTTAAGGAAAATCATACTCAAAAGTGGTAAAGGTGCTTATAAACACTTGCGAACGTGCCTCAATCAAGCCCCTATCGTCGTTGAAATTAAAAATCGAAACGACAGCATAACAAATTTACCGATACTGCGAGTACCGATTTATTATCTGGTAGATCTATATAAGACGTTTATTGTAAATGTGACTTTGGGGCGACAAATTAATGAAGAAAATCTGGATGTACAAGACGATGATTCTTTAGAGCAGTTAAAAAATAGACCATTAACAGATATTTGTTCATCTAGTATACTGCAGTTACTCAGATTAACGGATGAGACGAACCAGCGAACGCTGCAACACGTCGATGAATTTGAATACATTTTAAGGACTTGGTAAGCACTTTAGATAATACAAATACATAACTTAACTGTGGAGCTCGTACAAATGTTTTTGTTCCCCAGGTCTAACCAAACAGTGCAGGAAACAGTTGCAAGAATTTTCGGTGACCAAGTCGTATTTGGATATAAATTAGAAGAGTGGCAAAGGCGCTTTAATTCACTCGTGTATGTACTACAAAAGTCGAATATAAACTTCGTGTGACAAAGGCCAATTTTCGTTTCCTCACATTTTAGTAAGAGCAAGTTAATGCTGCATCAGATGTAAATATACGTTCTACTAGTATTAAGAGATTTTTATATTCTATATAATAATTTCACTTATGATATTTCTGATATCAGTATAGGCAACGATGTTTGTCTATCAAAAGTTTAATATAAAGTTATATAAGATAATTATAAAACATGTAGGTATGCTTCATGAATTTTATTCACAAATACAATAAAAATTTTGAATAATCGATATACAATTGGCATATTTTACATTACTTTTTGCAATCAAAATTGCATTTACTTTGCACAATTTTTCAATAATTTATGCTTTCATGAAATTAAAAAAAAAAAAAAAAAATAGAAATATAATTTTCTATATTAGTTACGTTTTTCATCACTTTTATTAATTGATTTAATATCGTTTTATTACAAATCATCTTTATACAAAATTTGTCGTACTTTTTCTTACACTTTGAAAAAAAATTCAAAAATTTTAAAAAAACGCTTCTCCAAAGCTAGTACATTTTACAAAAATAAAATGCTTTCGATATAAAAAAAATTTAACTCTAAATAGTATGCTTCTGTTTATCGTTGTCTTGTTGGAAAAATTATATTATACAAGAAAACTTGATTACTACTGACGAGAAGTAAAAAATCAAGTTGAATTAACATATGAAATCTATTGCAGCTTTTACTTATCATTTCTTACATCAATTTACATATTACAACAATACTTTAATATTTACACGAGAAGCTTTCAGTATATCTACAAAAATAGAATACATTAAAAACTTATAAACACCAGTCGCGCGGGAAAAAAAAATTAAAATTTATTTAGAGTAAAACTAAGATACATGCGAATGATGCTCAAAATTAAGTCACATTTTTACTACACAGTTCAATGCTGCGTTGTCATGAACTGACTAAAAAAAAAAGTCAAAAATTGTTTTTATCAAGGCACATGTAAAATCAAACTTTCTCTTCAGCAAGCACTTCTAGCCTGTGAATAATTTTGACCATATCACAGTCCCTGGCGAGTTTCACGTACTTGACATTCCTAACTACAACCAAATTAATCCAAAGAGGTAGTAGCTTGCAGAGCAGCTTAAGATGCTCCTCAAGCTTATTGGTTGTTAGCTTCGTTCTGAACGAGTCGTCGAGTTTTTGTACAACCTGTTCAAGCGGCAGCACATTCTTCTTTTCGGTCACAAAAATATTGCGTACAATCTTTGCCATACTGGGCAAGCGAGCATGCATCGCCGCTTCTTTGTGCGCATCCTCCGATCTGGTCATCAGTTCCAAAGCTTTGGCTGCTTGCTTCGCACGTATTTTCTCCAAAAGAGATGCTGGTATACCACTGAGCATTGAATTGCTTAAGTCTTTAGGCTGTGAGTTTGGAGTTGCAGGTGGTGTATCTACAACTGAGCTATTCAACTTTAGTTGTGAATCCCCGATTGACGTTTTTACATCTGTAACTGATAAGAAATAAAATTTCTAAATAATATTAAGCTATTTCTAAAGTAATTTTTATTGAGTTTATTGCAAGTAAAAAGTTACCTGTAGGAGAACTGACTTCCGTTTTGTTCGTGACAAGAATTTCAAGTGCTCTCTGCATACGTGAATTTTTATTAAACATATTATTGGTAGCTTCAAGTACGCCCCTGGCTGAGTTAAATTTATCCATAATTGGTTCTTTGGGCAGATCTGCTTTATCAATGTCCTTACAACTTTCCAAATCGAACGCTGGATGCCATTTCGTAATTTTGTCTCTGGAAACGAGCAATGGCACTTCTAGGCTTTGTAAATATTCTTCATGCTCATCCTTAACTTTTTCCAACAGTAATTTCATAAATGTGTGCCTGCGTTTGAGCAAAATTTGTGGATTCATGTTCGTGTCATTGGCAGATTTAATGACATCCTCTTCGTTTGGAGTATTTCTGCCGCTGCTTTTCTTCTCCTGTTGAATATTCGGTGTAATGACAAGCTCATATTTTTCCGAGTTCGATGTGCCAAAACTGCGCATTTTTTCATAACGAAAACTAAAAGCATCTGGCCAAACAGTCTTGATCTGTGCTACGTTATCGAGCGTGAAATTACGACGCATTAGCTCTTGTACAGCAGGTTTAAGTTTTTTAAATGTTATCATTTCCCGGCGATTATACAGCATTGCCGATATAGTATCGATACTGCGGAAAATCTCCAGCAGAAATCGGTATTTGTAAGGGAGAGGCAGCTCTTTGCCTTCAGCTATTGAAAGAGACTGGTACCGCTGGTAAGCTGGAGTTTTTGTGGGACTAGCTTTGACAGGACTGGCAGGCTCTTCTTTTGGCTCAAAGAGCAATCGACGCACTGGACTGGCCATGGGCGAAAGAGCCGATATTGTTTTTTGTGGGCTGAATAATTTATTGGGCGACGAAAAGGCTTTTTGTGGACTAACTGGTATCTCGATCTCGATGTGATCAAATTTCTTAATTCTCACACGCTCTTCATCTTTTGTCATCTCCTCCTTTTTCTTTTTGTGTGCCTCCTCTAAGCTTTTCAGCTTCTTTTCTGAATTCTGGAACTGAGCAATTTTTGCTCTTAACTCTTTCAATCTGGCACTTACGAGGACTTTTCCTTTTATTTCATCATATGACAACTCTCTCACAGAGTTCTTTGTCGGTGTCTTGAATATTGTAGGCTCTTTTGTTGGAGTCTTGAAAATTGCGGGCTCCTTTGTCGGAGTTTTACATGCCTCGGCCTCTTGCAAATTTTTTTCCTCTGTCTGGGTTGTCTGTGTTGCCTTTCCTGACACTTTTTGATGTATTTTTGATGACTTGGAAGCATGGGTCTTAACAGATTTTTTTGGGCTTAAATTACCTAACTTTGCAAACACACAGGTTCCATCGCTAGGTTCTTTAAGTTTAAACATACTGTCTATATTTTGCTGTCGGACGTCCTCATTTGCAGATGGTTTCTTGGATTTAGTTGTCCTTGTTTTTGAGAGTCTTCCAGGCTTGGAACTCAAGTCTGATAATAAGTTTCTGGCTACTAGGTCTTTCTTAATATCCATTTTTGTCTAAAAAAGAAAAAAGAAAAGAGAAATAATTTTAAATTAACATTTGGTTGCAAAAAAAAAGAAAGGGGTTTGGAAATTTCAAATTAAAATTATATAATTATTTAAGTGTTCTACTTATACATCATCTTTTAATAAAAAATAATCAAATACTTTTAATAAATCTTGTGGTAACATCAATTATTATCAGTCAAGTTAATGTGATGTCCTATTTTCGCAAGAACGGCGTGGGAAATGATTTTGTGTACTGATCGTAATATGCACTGTTTACAAGGGACTTTTCTTCATTGTCCTCTTTACTAACCAATTCTTATGAATTTGGTGACAGTGAACTAAATACCATCGTCATACTGGTGAAATAAAATTTCTCCTTATGAAACGTAAATTGCATAATGCAATCTGACATTCAAACCAAGCTAAGTATCTAATTTTCATTGAAATATGTTTTATTTTTTATTTCTTTTAAAAATGATATGCTAAGCATTTAAACTTATGATTTTCAAAGAAGCTACAACAATAGATACACGTCATCAAGTTTTCATAAAACAAATAGCTGCACTGCAAATCATTTTAATACAAATGTCAGGCTACAGAAAGATATTTATAGGATATGTTGTTTTTAGTCAGCTAGAACACAATAGTGCATAAAGTCAAGAAATCCATTAAAAATTTTTTAATCCAAGTGATTCGCGAATTGTGATTTGATTGGATGATTTTAATGGAAGTTAAATCAAATACTCCTTCAACTTTGTCTCCGATGTGCAGTGAAACGTTCCTCCTTTGTTAAACAACCGCCTCATTAATTTTCAACTTGTACAAATAAGAAATCAAGGTAGTAAGTAGTGGGTTACGCATCAGGAAGCCAACGCATGTTTAAAAAACAAATTTCTAAGATCAACAACCAAACAATAATATACGTATCTCATACAGACTATAATTATCTCCAACATTTATATTAATAATAACAAAACATCGCAGTTAAAGAGACGCCACAGCAGTTGTGACTCGACATATAATAACAAGCAGATGAGGGGGTCGTTCTTCCTAAAGGCGCAGCCATTGCGGGCCGTAAGAAGGGAGGGGCGATGAAGTCCTTTTAAAAAGGGGACAAACAAAGGGATACAATGACAATGCAACTCATGCACATAGATACCTTGCCGGATTCCGCCTTGACTGGCTTCTCGCTGGGTAAGATGAGACTCGGCAAGGCTTGCTGGTGCTGTTCATCATCCCCGAGGAGGAGTACCTTGGCCTTGTTCTTGAGCTCCTCTTGGGCGGGCCTCTTCCTGGAGGTGAAGTACGCGGCAACCGATGGCTGCGACATCGTGTGTGTGCAGCTCTTGGCCCGGGGCCTCACTAATCCCCACACGGTCTCGTATGGAAGAGCAAAAGAAGCAATTCTTTATCTCTCGTTTCCGATAAATTATATTGTCAATCACTTCAATAATGGAAACAGCCACAAGAACTTTAAATACGTGGCTTCCTTAACAATTTCGAATTTCACGTGGAGGTCACTAATCAAGGACAAACGGCAACGGTCACCCACATACCTATCGCCAGAACGCACTTACGTGGAGTCGAAAAGGAGCAACGGTCGAAAGCGCGCGTAATTTTTATGTGTTGTCGCAACGGTTTCCCGCGCAAAGAACTGCGCAATTGACGAAAGAACGATGCGCGATAGCCGCGCGCACCGCTGTGGTGGCGCAATTATTGCCAAGTGTCGCCACGCTGTGGCAAACTTTTGTACTTTTATTAGTGGCGGGAATTTTGAACCGCATAATTCGTTCATTATGAACAAGGCGAAAAGGATTGTACTACTGTATTAGGTTTGTTACAATCATTAGATTTTTATACGATTCAAATCGAAAATTAATTTTCTAATCAAACACTACAGTAATACTCGAAAAAAAAAAATTTTACTTCTGACGTGAAAAACTCACAAGAAATGGTTAATGATATAATATACATACAAGTGTACAGATGCGTCATGCACTCAACTATTTTTTTAATTTTTCGTGCTCAGCTCTCTGGCGCTTGCTGAATATTGATTTTTGAACGTTGTCTAGATCCAGTTCTGCTCTACTTAAAAAGTCTACATTTATTCGAGTATCGTCATTCAAAATGATCGTATCGAAGCATACGATTTTGCATGTTTTTTACGATTTTTTACTTTACCTCAAAAAAAATTTTATTGAAAATTTTTATAATTATAAATTATATCTCGAAAGAGTTGAACAAAGGTGATTGAACAGCGTCTGTTAATCGGCGCTTCGTTTTATCAGTTGCCGTATTTTCACAAAAAAAACCCTCTATCGTGCGTTTACACATGATTCATTGCATACCAGGAAAAAGAGTCCGACATGATTAACGAAAGTATTCATTTATTGACCAAGTGTAATCACATTTTTTCCTCGTTTCTCGTCACCTAATAATAGGTATAAAAGCCGAAAAATCGTGTTTGATTCATCTTTTTTTTTTGTTTCAAAGTCCTCATCATGAAATCCGTTACTTTGTTTCTACTATTTTTTTTAGCTCTGATGTGTTTCCTCGTACACCCAACTTCTTCTCAAGTCCCAGTCCTCAATTTTTGTAAGATAATCAATGTGATTGAAGAAAATTTTTCAACGTAAATTTATAATTACATTTTTTCCAGGGTGTACGAAAGAAAAATGCGACCGTATATGCGTTCAACTAGGAGAAACCAGTGGTCACTGCAACCCTAAAAACTTAAGGGAGTGCTTGTGTGACATGGGTAATCTAAATCATTGAAATATTGAAATTTTTCAATCATGTTCACAAAAGCTTGATGCAAGTATAAAGAATAAAAAATGATCGAGTAAATGAAACACTTGGAAGAATTTATTATTCATCCTCGCAAGTTGAAACAAATAATCACTTTTATGAATATTAAATATTTTCATAATTCTCCAAGCGTCCAATTATGTAAATAACTCTCCGATGTTTTCCTCATTCATACCCGTCTACGCAGCAATTACATCCTCCACAATGCGATTGTATAGCCGCGTTAAAACTAAAAAATCCGTCGTCCTCAAATCACACTGCAAGTCGAGTCTTTCCTCGAAACACGTATAGTCCGTTTTTGAATTTGACTTTGCTCCTCTATCTCTATTTCGCTTTAATCATGAAAAAAACAGAGATGGTTTTCCTGCTTTTGATAGTTGGAATTTGTTTTGTGGCAAGCCAAGTTTCGGATCAGAAGCAATTAAAGCCGATTAATCGCTGTAAGTACATAAACTTAATTACTTGTAAGACAATTTATCATTTGCGAAACCTTGATATTCGTTTTTAAAACATTGCAAGAGACGAGTAGGAAGGAGAGGAGGGAAAAAATCCTCCCTGTTGAACAATAACAAATTTCAATCAGTGCCTGCAGCGGAAATAACTTAGTATTCTGAATTATATAACTTAAAAAATAAGCTTATAACTTATTGTATGACCTTGAAAACATTGAAATATTTTACGCTGCCCCTGACTGATGTTGTATTTCTAGAGTAGGAAGTAAAAATTAGAATTTATTGGATCTTGCATGAATTGTTGAACCAAAGGTGAGGGTGATGGACTGAAATTTGGGTCTTCTCAGCTCCGATTTTTTTTTTTTTTTTTTTTTTTTTTTTTTTTACCGACTTGACCAGACGTACACTACCCGCTAAAGTACTTTCGGTCGATATGGGCAAAAATTAAAATGAATTATTTTGTATTAATAAAAAAAAAAATTGGAAACCTTAAAATGATAACTCTTGAATTCTTTTTAGGGTGTCGTCAACCTGAATGCAATGACGAAATTTGTGCAAATCGAGGCGGTGGCTATTGCGACCCGAAAAATTTACGATTGTGCAAATGTTATAAACCGGAAGCAGAGTTGGAATCTTAAACAAATCAATGAAGAATTTTCATTTAAAGTTGTGTAAAAGTCACTCTAAAGTGGTTTCAAATTTGTAAAGAAATTACACGTTCATGTTATATTAAATAAAAACTATGAAAATAAAGATTCACAGACAGCTATAAAATAAAAAGTTATTAAACATTTTTGTATGCATGTAATTTTTACAACCTAATATGGACAATATATAATTTAGTTTCATCATATTTTTATTTAAGGCTTGTGCAAATACAGTAGATGAGCTCAATATTTTATACACTGATTATTAATACTGAAAAGAGTGTGGAACGTATTCATTTACCCTATGCTATTCGTTAAAAAAATTAATTTCCTAAAATCAAACGAATTATACGTAATGGAAAATAAATCAAATAAAAAAAAAAAAAAAACGAAATGTACTCATCACTCTAACCGATTAAATTTATGTCAATTACATTGATCCAGGAAAGGAAATTCCGGGCCCCGATCAGACTGATGTCATACATATCCAGTACGAATCATACAATATAAATAAAATATGTAACATACAGATACTTCACAGAATTATTTTGTACTCATTTCGAAAGTTGTATTATATTAATTCGACGATTATTGAGATGATCATATTTTCTAACAATAGGAAATTTTATAAAGTATTAAATGAGATGAGTTTTAAATATTTTTACAATTAAATTATTGTGGCACATTGAGAAAGAAGTATAATCGAGTAGAAATATTTAAAAATAATTTAACAAAACATTATAAAAACATAGCATTCAATATGTGATAGATTTATTTCTTTAAAAATGTATACAATTTCCAAAATTTTAGTAACAACAATTTCAACCATATTTTCATAAAGTTTAATTTTTAATATTATTCATGCTTAAAGAAAACTAACCCATTTAAACTTTACACTGTTATCCTGAAATCATTTTCAACAGGTATTACAGTTTTAGGATAATATCTAATACACATTATACTCTCATCGACTCTAATGTCATATTCATGTATAGTTATTTACGTAACAAGTGCGGAAAAGACGATTTCCCGTACGAGTAGTGATTGACTCACACGAGTGCCGGAGTTGACGGGAACGAGTACCAGTTGAGCACACGAGTGCGTAGCACGAGTGTGATCGCAAGGTACGAGTTACCGTCACCGGCCACGAGTGCGAGTCTATCACACGAGTGCGGGAAATCGTCCCGCCGCACGAGTTGCGTACAAGTTTTTTTGCAATGTGTGAGGAAAATAGGTACAAAATAGGTTTGGATTTTGATTTCCAGTGTGTAGTAAAAACCTTTGCCGCACACCTTTGTCGCACACTATGTGAGAAAATCGATTTTCCACACTAATACCAGTGCGGAAAACATCCATTTTCCGTACACTATTGCGAAATAGTAGTTTTCCTACAAGTTTGAAAAGTCTTTGTTTGCGAACCGAGAGGTTTGCGGCCCGATCCGAAGGCGAGGTCCGTAACGAGGTTCGTAAAGGAGACTTTTCGAACGAGTATCGGAAAACTGCTTTTTTGCCTGAGGAAGTACCAGCCTCTTAAAACCACCCGAGGGCGGAAAAATATTAATTTTTTAAACTCTTTTGAAGTATCGAAAAAATACTGTTAAGCTATGTAAACATTTTATGTATATCTATATATTCTGATGAAATCATTTATTTGTTATTCACAATGACGTACGATAATATACGTGATCATGTATATCCGATATATTATTAGACAATTGTTTCATTTTCAAACACATCCAAGTACAACAAAAACATTATAAAATAACATTAGTAGATGTAATGTATAATTCAGTCTGTGTCGAGGTCTTACATTTTTCTTTTTGTGTGTCCCACAACTTACAAAGCTTTTAAGAAATCTGTCATCCCTTTCTGACGTGCAAAAAAACGTAAATGGACGCGCTGCCCCTGTGGCCTAATGGATAAGGCATCGGTCTCCTAAACCGGGGATTGTGGGTTCGAGTCCCACCAGGGGTACATCTGAATCATTTTGTTGTTATCTATGGCATACATTTTTGACAACGTAAAAATAATTTAAATTGTGTTGAACGTAGTCTTGTTCGACTCTTTTCCCTTAATACTTTATTACTTAATAATACTTGGAGCTGCATCTATGGTGTTTCGAAAGAGTTCGTCGTTGGACGTAATGTTTTTTTCACTTTAATTGCCAGAGAAACTTTCTGCGTCATAACAATTTATTAATAAATAATAACTCAACTATTTAGCTGTCTAGTTATCAATGATTGACAACACTTTTCGATGAAATAGATACATGTGTAAGTAGAAAACATTTGGCCTTTTCTCATAAAACCTGGCCTTAAAACATAATGGAATTTATTTTAAAAACGTAATGTTTTGTCTTTTCAGCATTACATTTTAATATTCGCTTCTACCGCTCAATATATTTGAATCTGTCTTATTTTAATCAACACGGCAGCAATCAATATAAAACGCTGAAAATTATTCGGATGACTTTTTACAGGATCACTATTTGTGGGTCGTACACTATCTCAGAAGCTACAATTTCATGAAAATTTCTTACATACTGTAAAAATGATTTTATGGTTTCAATCATCTAAAAAGGTATCACGAAAATGTATGTAATCAACTGCACGACAATTTTATGGATTAGACGTTGATAGTGTGTATATATATATATACACGTTGAGAGCAAAATAATAGTAAACAAACCCTCATTTCACTAAGTTACGTAGAAAAAATGCAAAGGAAAAAAAGAAATTTTCTGGAGACAGAAATTGTAATTACATATCTAACATTTGAAAACATCATAGAAATAAGAATAATATTAATCTTCATATTGATCGTTTCAAGCCTATCACTCATGCATTTTGGTAGATTAATTCTATGTACAGAACCTAGATGTTCTTTATATCCTTATTTCTCGAAGTTATGAGGACCTTGTGCATGGTGATGTGTGATAAGCAAAAATCGATAAACATTTTTATATTGAAAACATGTTAATAGATAAATAATATTTGGCATTCATTTCGGATACTATTTCAGAACCAGTAGGTTTCAAAGCTTGAAAAGAGTCAGAAGATACATACAATAATTCCATATACTATATAAGAAATATTTACAATTGAAAAAAATACTATTTATCTTACATAAAAACAATTTCTTTCTCAATATAATTGCAAGTTTAAGTATAAAATTAAGTATAAAACTTACATTTTTTAATAAATCACCTAACTGTTTCATCTTTCTTACAGCTTAAAACTTATTTTGTGGAAAGATGTTGGATAAATTGGAGTCAAGAATAAAAATGAAAAAATTTGACTTATCATTCATAAAAGCAATATACTTTTTTTACAGAATTTTTGGATGTATTGCTATAAATTTTAACGAAATAGCAATTAAAAATAGTGTTTTTAAACGCTGGTCATTCACGTACTCAATTCGTGGGGTTTTGTATAGTATTTTTTTACTCATATCCTTCATTACGATTCAATACTATTACTTGAGAGATTTTGTTGACAATTACGATAAACTTAAACATTCGTATGAAGAATTTTATGCATTTATTCGTGATGTATCAGTTTCTTTAGCAGCCAACTTTACTTTAGTTCAAAACATTGTAAGACAAAAAAAAGTGGTTAAATTATTTACTAAAATTAATTCAGTTAAAGAAATGCTCGATGGAATGAGAAAAAATGATAGTGATAGTAAATGGATAACAAAAGTAATTAAAAAACTAAATTTTTTGCGTTTTGCATATATAATGCAAGTGACTACATCACTTTTATATTTTTATTATTATTATGATTCAAAAAAACCAATATTTTTAGCAATCAAAACGTATTTTTTTCTCATAATAGATGCTACGATGGTGCAGTATATTTTTATTATGGTCATTATTAAAGTGTTGTTCAAAATGATAAATTATTATTTAAAAAGTGTTTTTGATAATTTTGCTGATGTGAAAAGTATTAATCGTATCAATGAACGAGAGAAATCGGTAACGATTTTAAAATTGCGGGAAACGCATATTTCGTTAGTTGAGGTATCAGAAAGTGTATCTGATTTTTATTCCTTTTCAATATTTTTATTTATCGTTGTTTACTTTGTATCATTCGTGGATCATTGTTATCGTCTTATTAACGACGATTCATCTGTAAAGTTAAATTCAATAATATACGCTATAGGTTTCTTTGATGATATATTCGTGTTTATTTTATTAACTAAGGCAGTAACTTCAGCAATAAAGGAGGTAATATGATAGATTTTTAATTAGTTGAATTATTAACTTTGTAACAAAAAACTAGTTTTAATTACACAGAGTAAAAAGGTCAATTCTACCTTGATAAATTGTTTGATACATATCGATAATATGAAGTACAAAACTATTACAAGACAAGTAAATATTCGAAACTGATGTTTTTATTGTGAATAATCTTATTTAATTAAAAATATTTGTTTTCAGCTATTATTACTTGCGCATCAAAGCATGAGTACAGAAGTTAAATTTGAAGCTTTCCATGTTTTTCCTATAAATGAATCACTGCTTGTGTCGGTTAGTATTTTTTCTTTATAATATCAGGATATTTCTTAAACAAAAGAAAATATAAATCATGTAAGAAACAAACTTTTCCATGTGAGTAAACTAAAATTTTACGTCAAATTTTTCAGATTATAAGTGCAACTTCATGGTATCTAATGATAAATTACCAATTTCAACATCTTAATGACTAACGTCACATTATAACGGTTAATGTAGAATTGCTGTGTGTAACTATGCACCAAAATCTTTTGGAATATTACGCGATTATAAAAAATAAAAATAAGTGTTTTCAGGGTAACTAAATACGAATTAAAACTTTACTAGCTTCGTCACGCCATAGTATTCTACTAACACATACAACAAAGTTTACTAGAAAATCATGTAATAATATAAAAAAGTGTAACTTTTCTCATGAAACCTTGACATACAAAAGAAATCTTTATTTCACTACGCCATAGGAAAAAAAATTGGTTAACCCAACCACAATTTGTTTGAGCATTGCAAAACTAAAAATATTGGTCCCCCAACCACAAAATATGATCGCTGTAACCAACGTATATTTGTTCAACTATGAAAATAGAGCAACCATTTAACTATATCATTAAATATTTTCTATAGCTTGGCTAACTAATTTGTTTTTCCGTAAAGCGAATGAAACAATACACAAATGAATAAAAATGAATTGTCTCGGAAACCGGCATTGTAATCATGCGTCTAACATTAGAGCATAGTAGGAATAAAAATGATAGTAATCTCCGTATCAATCATTTTAAGTCCATCACTCGTGCATTTTGATAGATTAATTCTATGTACAGAACCTAAATGTTCTTTATATCATTATTTCTTGAAATTATAAGGAGCTTGTGCGTGATAGTGTTGTGTGATAGAAAAAAATCGATGTACATTTTTATATCGAAAACATTGGTCAAGAAATCAATGATCTTTACCATGAACTCCGAATACTTTTTCACAATTAGTAAGCATCAGAACTTGGAGCGAGTTGGACGGTTATCAAAAACATGCAAAAAATTAGTATCACGAGATCAAATTTTATATTTTATCAACTTTTTTACAGAAAATATTTAATCACTTGAGAAAAAGGAATATTTATTTTCAACAAAAACAAATTGTTCCTCAAAATGATCGAAAACGTAAGTTTAAGATTAAATCTAAATCTTCTACTTTGTAATAATTCACCTGATCTGATTCTATTTTTTTTAGCTGAAACTTATTTGATGCAAAGTTGTTTGATGAACTAGAATCAAGAATAAAAATGAAAAAATTTGACTTATCATTCATAAAAGCATTGCATGTTCTTTACAAAATTTTTGGATGCGTGACTATAAATTTTAACGAAACAACAATTAAAAATAATATTTTTAAACGCTGGTCATTTACGTACTCACACCGTGGATCCGTGTATAGTATATTTTTACTAAAGTTTTTCGTTACAATTCAATACTTTTACCTACGAGATTTTTTTGAGAATTACAATAGCTTTAAATATTCATATAGAGAAATTTACGAACGCATTAATGATATATTAGTTTCTGGGGCTGTCAATTTTATTCTAATTCAAAACATTGTAAAACAAAAAAAAGCTATAATAATTTTCACTAAAATAAATTTAGTGAAAGAAGTGCTCGGAGACTTGAAAAAAAATACGATTAATAGTAAATGGATATTGAGAGAAATTAAAAAAGTATACATTTTGCGTTTTGCATATGCTGTACATGTCATTACATCACTGTTTTATTTGTATTATTATTATGATTCAAGAAAACCAATATTTTTAACAATCAAAACATATTTTTACTTTATTATAGATTCTGTGATGGTGCAGTATATTTTTATTATGGTCATTATTAAAGTGTTGTTCAAAATGATAAATTATTATTTAAAAAGTGTTTTTGATAATTTTGCTGATGTGAAAAGTATTAATCGTATCAATGAACGAGAGAAATCGGTAACGATTTTAAAATTGCGGGAAATGCATATGTCGTTAGTTGAGGTATCAGAAAGTGTATCTGATTTTTATTCCTTTTCAATATTTTTATTTATCGTTGTTTACTTTGTATCATTCGTGGAGCATTGTCATCGGCTTATAGAGGACGGTTTATCTGTAAAATTAGATTCAATAACATATGCCATAGGTTTCTTCGATATAATAATCGTGTATATTTTATTAACAAAGTTGGTAGTTTCAACTATAAAAGAGGTAATTCTACGAATGTTTATTTACTTGCATTATTGATTTTCAACCAAACTATATTTAATTACACAGAGTAAAATGATCAACTGCTCCTTGATAAATTGTTTAATACACAACGATAATATAAAATACAAAAATATTATAAGACAAGTAAGTAGTCGAAGTTGATGAGTTTGATGTGACTAATTTTATCTCCATAAAAATATTTGTTTTCAGCTATTATTACTTGCGCATCAAAGCATGAGTACAGAAGTTAAATTTGAAGCTTTCCATGTTTTTCCTATAAATGAATCACTGCTTGTGTCGGTTAGTATTTTTTCTTTATAATATCAGGATATTTCTTAAATAAAAAAATTTTAGGTTGAATATTTCAGATTGTAAGTGCAACCTTATGGTATTTAATGATCAATTACCAACTTCGACAATATAATAATCAATAGACAATTACCATCTATAACCATGCACTAGAAGCTTGTAGAATATAGATTCAAAGATATTAAAAAAGGTAAACGCATGAAAATCCCACAATTAACAAGTACTAAGTGTTTACAGAGCCATTGAATACGAATCTTTACATTTAGTTTTCCAACGTAAACAAATAAATCTAAATAAACAAATATTATAATAACAATGTTTTTTACACTTAAAAATTGTCGATATTATTGTCCATGTAAACGTTGTTGTATCAGATTTCTAGTTTTTAAAATTTTTTATCTGTATAAGGTACATGCCAACAATAAGTAATAACAACATTTATCATGTACAACTGTTCTGTGTAATTTTAAAGTGGCTTTTTTAAACATTTATAGGTAAAAATAGAATTTTGCAATGCGATATTAAGAAATGATAAGATTTCGTTTGTTGATTATTTTTGACGTGTATTAAGTATTTTCAAAAAAATGTATGAATAAAAACATAAACTAATATCATTGTATTTTATTTCTTACTTATTTCATTTTACATTATTTATACATATACTTTTGTTACCAAGGTTTCAATTAGAAGATCGTAAAAATTAAAACTATCAAAGGGTAAAGTTGAAATTTTTTAAAATCAAGTCAGTTAAAAACGTACGAAATTTAAAAAAACTTGCAGTTATAAGTTTTGATAATATGAAGCTTTTTCATTGTAAACCGTATTTATAAAAGTTGTACAATAAAATCACAAAAAATTTAGTGTAAACATCTAGTTATTGTAACTTGAATGATACGTGATTCTACGATAGCCACAAATAATTTGCACTGAGGCATTTTTTTCCATCATTTTGAATACTCAAGCGTAATTAACAGAATATCCAGAGGATGCACGCTTTAATTTCAGTAGTCCAATGTATAGTCAGTGGTTATAGCCTCTAGCCATCTATTTAGTCAAATAACTACAGTATCATGCTTTCACACTACTTGATAGGAAGTTTAAATTGTTTATCAAACCATACAATAACATATTACCATTAAAAACACAGGATGGGAATATTTTTACAGTATTTATTAAAAAATAAATAACGTTAATAAGCGTTAATTACATGACCTTCTTTTCTCTAGTCTTGGTTTTTGTAATGAGAAATAAACCTAGCCGAGGGATCTGATATGTCCTTTACCCACTTAGGCATCCAAAAATATGGAATAAGGTGCTCTGCACAACCTCCGTAAAATGATTCAAAAACTTTTCTGAAATAAATTTAAAAAGTCACTAGTTATTTGTATTGTTGTTTTAACATAAAAGAACACAAAGAATTGTATTTTAAGTTAAACAACTTAATTACAGTTAATTTATTTTCATTATTAAAAAAAAATTGCTTTATCAAAATAATAAAAATAAATAAATAAACCAAAAGTATGAACTGTGCCACAATGATTACCTGTAATAGTAGGCCTCTTTAGTCTTTGGAGTACAGTGAGGGTATGTTTCATATGCTTTTACCAGTTCATCGTCTTGAACTTTATCCTGTACGATTTCATCAATGATTTGAAACAGAGATTTTTTAACGGACGTAACGCCATCGCTAAATGCTTCTTTACCCCTCCATAAAATGTTTGACGGTAGCAAGCCAGTTTTATCAAATGCAGATCTAAGTAAATGTTTTTCAACGCCGTCTACAATAAAATATAATGAGACAATGAATTAAATACAATAGGGTTTACTTCAGTTTGACAATTAAATTGTAGTTACTTTGTGGTTGTCTCGCGGTTGAAGGAAGAGAAAGATAGTAGTTGGTAAATTGCAAATCCAAAAATGGAACTCTTAGTTCCAAGCTAAAGGCACTGGTTGTTCTGTCAGCACGTAGGCCGTCATACAGATAAATATCTTTTAATAGTCTCAGAGACTCGATATGAGCGTCGTAGGCACTTGGTGCATCTCTGAAGTAAATGTAACCTTGTGCAAGTTCATCAGCACCTTCTCCACTAAATATCACTGTGGATTCGGTGTTTTTTTTAATGTACCTCGAGATTAAGTACATTCTAAAAAAAAAGTGCGCTTGTTAATAAATTGTCTTATATATGCTAAAACATTTGTTAGTTAAGATACTGCACCCAATGGAAGCTCTGATTGTAGTGATGTCAAAAGTCTCAAGTTGATAAATAACTTTGTCAAGAACTTCCAAAATATCCTGTTGTGTTATGATTATTTCGTGGTGATCTGTGCCGATGTGTGCAGCAACCTAAATATTTTATATTACCAGTCTACATACTTAACTTTGTCGTTTAACAAAATAAAACATTTCAAATAAAAATTTAAAAACCTGTCTGGCTGCCAAGATATCTGGACTGCCTTCCATGCCAATTGAGAAGCTTTGAATTTTATATGAAAATTTGCGCTCTTTCGAATATTTGACGAGTAAGGCAGCAACCAAACTGGAATCCAGGCCACCTGATAGCAAACAACCTATCCTCCTATCAGCCATCAAACGTTTGTCCACAGCAGCGGAAAATAATTTTCTTACATTTTCGTGAACATTTTCGGAGCTAATTTCTACAAAAATTAAGTACGTGTATTAAAAACTTTTTATTATTATTATTTTTTTTTTTTAATCCAAAATCTTAAGTATATTAAATTACCATTCCAAGGAACAAAAGGAGTGAAACTGGGCTTCTGGCCTGGCTCATGGTACTTTTCTTTCCTAAAAAGTTTCACGAGACCATTTTCTAAAATATCATACTCTTCGTATGTGCCTGGAGGAAACGGTTCCACAAAATCATCGTTACTCAATAATTTAGCAATACCCACTAGAGCCTACAATTTTACATACATTTAAAGAAAAACAATGTTATAAAATTGTTTAGAAAATAAAATCTTTACTAACTTTGCTCTCTGATGACACAGCCAATTGTCCATCAGGAGTAGAAAATCTAAAAAGAGGTCTTACACCATACGGATCTCGGCCAATTAAAATTTTCTTTTTTTCAACGTCCAATAAACAAAATGCAAAAACCCCATCTAAAGATCTACATACGGCATCTGGACCTTTGGTCGCATAAACGTGTAAAAGTACTTCTATGTCACATTTGGTTGAAAATTGAAAGCCATATTCCTCTCCTAACTTAAACAAATCGCGAAGTATGAAATAAATTAATCAACGTCATTTTTAAAGCATTGCTCCAACAGCTGTTAGCAGCTTACTCTTTTACAATTGTAGATTTCTCCATTGCAAAGCAAAAACAGAAGGGGATACTGGTACAGCCTTATGGGCTGCATACCACAGAGGCTATCGACAATGGACAGCCTGTGGAATCCGAGGTAAGCGTTCTATGAAAACAATTAATGGTCAAATAAAAAAGAAAAAAAAAAAAAAAAAAAATTTATTTTTTAATACATATAACATACCTTTACGCGGCTATCATGTTCGATCTTGAAAGCATCAGGTCCCCTGTGGGATATCTTCGTAAAGTTATCACACACGCACGTCAAAGAATCGTTTTCAAAGCCGAAAAGCGCCCAAAGTCCGCACATATTGTAGTAATAACTTTTTATTTGTCAATGTGGTTTAACTTTAATGCACGTCTCGCTGCACGTGCGCCGAAACCGGTGCTTATATAGGTACTATCAAGCGAAGCGCGTGTAAACTGCAAGAGTGGGTGTACCTATATTGGTATACGTTTTGGGCATATGGTGATCCAGCTGATGCAATATTGCTGCAGATGTTTTGTATTGTCTGGGTGATCGGTATGGGGGAAGATTTAAGGTTTAAAGGGTACTTTGAATCACCTCTTGTCACCTCGAAAACAATTTTGATTTTCAATATACGATTGTTAATATATATAAAGAGGCTCGTTTCGATTTTTACTTGAATTTCAAAGTGTACACCACGTGGGTAGTGACGGTTGTTCTGTTGTTTTCATCTCGCTCTTTTGCTAACTCTCTCGACGTGTACGTTATTTGTATGCACACGGGAACGATTACGTAATCGATATAAACAGCCGGAAAAAATGTTAGTTTATTGTTTATACATGTACTTACTGGGTACTTAAGTATTATTCCAACCATACATTTGTTTATTTTAAGTACCTACTAAGAAGTCCTCGCTCATTGTCGAATCGTTTTAGTTTATTTTAACGTAAAAATAAGAAAAATCAATCTAATTTTGCAACAAGTAAAAAATCGATCGTGATAATATTTTCTTGATAACAAATAATTTCTTCTGTTACACTAACAATAGTTTCAAATACATTTACACAGATTTGGGCCCGGGTACTTATTCAATTTTTTTTGCAGCTTAACTTTCTACTAAATCGCAGTACATTATTTATGCTAGAAGAAAATTTTTTTCCAATTACTACTTTTATGATAGAGTTCTTGATCAAATTTTTCGAGCAAAAACGATGTATTACAATTTGAAAGAAAAAAACAATAACCAAAATTTTGAATATTTTACAATAAATTTACACCTTCGCTCATGTATGTTGGAAAAAGTTTTTTCCAGTTATGTATTGCGAATAGTGATGAATAAAAAAATTTTTTCAGAAAAAAAGAATGAAATTTATTTATATGAAAAAAAATTTTCTTTCCAAGTGTTAAATTCGTTTAATAATTGTGCTAAAGTCCGTACGTACGTTTTCAAGCTTGATGTTTAAATATTTATGTGCTTTTAATTTTTTGTATTCCAGTATTAAGTTATTATTATTATTATCATCATTATTATTATTATTACGATTATTATTATTATTATCATTATTATTATTGTTATTATTATTATACCTATCTTTAAAAAAAAAATAATAATTGGATTGATTTTCAATTTTTCAAATTGACGTTATAATATAGGTAATTCAATAGATTTTAGAGCATGAAAAATCATTATAATATAGCTTCAACTGAGGGTAAGAGAGGAAGCGATTCAACGGAAATAATGCATAAAAGCATATACTTTCGTCTGAACAAATTATTATTTATGTAGAAAAATATTGTAAAGTAGTAATTAACGTAATTTAAAAAATCTCGGCGTGTTAATTTAATATGAATTATCCATTGATATTAGTTAAATATATTTTTACTTTTTACTTCTCGCGTTAGCGTTTTTTTCTCATTCAAAGGTAAATGGAATAATTTCGTCATTAATATCTTCTCAGTACACACTCTTGCCACGAGATATCTGAATAGTTTATCATTTAACGTCTACTAAGAGATACGTGATATAGGTAGTTCACATCTGCACGCGCTGACGCATATAAATCTGATTGGACCCAGGTGACACTAAACCGAGTATTACTTGCACCACAATATGTTACATGAATTTCGAAATTTTGCGCGTCACCTGAGGCGAATGTAAGATTTTCCAGTAAATACGGTTTGATGGTGAATTAAAAAAATATTTTTTCCATCATCAGCGATAAAAGTCAACGCTCCGAAACTTTGTACCGTTAACGACTCTCCCTTATCAGCAACCAGTAAAACGTTCGGAAAATTCACACCGCTATAGCGGCGCTCACATACGCTCACTCGACACCCGTTAAAGGCGTTAAGATAGTTGACAGTATTTTAATTTGAACGTGTACGTACATTAATTATCAAGCTTAATTGCAATAAAAAAAAAACATTCTCATAAGCATCTAAATATCACTATGCTCTTTTAAAACTTGTAAAAAGTGAAAAAATTATAAATAATGTACAGACATAAGAATATTATTGACAAACTTCAAACTTTTTTCAGTTCTTTGCTCCACGTCACTTCTTGATATAAATAAGTGTAGTATATGGACTACTTCACAAAATACGCGTTATTTAATGCTCCAGACATTTAAATTATTCATATATATTGTCAACTTCTATAGCTTATTCTCAATACACTATTCGAGATGAAATCAAACAATTGTGTTGCGTGTGCGTGAGTTAAAAAAAAATAGTAGTTTGCACACCAGGTGCGAAACTTATTTTTCTGTTTTGGGTGCAATAAACATTCAAGGATAATAATAAAAAAAAAAAAAAAAAACGTGCAAAGTAGAAAAGTTTTATTTTTAACGATATGTAAGGGTTATCGTAGAGAGTCTTTAAAAAAACTTTGGGTTTTTTTTTCTTAAATGATGGTAGAGTTAGAAAAAAACGATGAAAAAAAATTCTAAACTTTACTAAAAAAAAATCCTATTTTATACATCGAAGTATATCGCTTTTTTTTAATGATCCATATCACAATTGATACAGGTGTATAGGTAAGCAGCGTTTGTGTTAATATACTTACTATCTGTGAAATTGTTATAATGTCGTATGACGCATATACGTCGCAGAGTCACAGACTCACGGCTCGGAGTCATCACGCATATATATATATATGTTGTGTACAGCGTCTGTATAGTCACATGGCCACTGCATGACTGGGTGGTGGCGGCGCGCCTGCTGCCCCGGAGTGCAGTTTTTCGTAAATAAATAAAGTATATATATAATATAATGACATGTAGATGTATAGCTATATAGTCGACAGAGAGGGAGTACGGAGTAGGTGATCTATAATAAGTGATAGTGATGGTGATAATTTGTCGGCGCACAACATTGTATATACATACATATTATACAAACGTGTAAAGTTGTGGTAGTCGAGATATACAAACTAGTGCAAGCGAGACGGAAATACGGAATGCTCACTTATACCTAATTTCTATAGATGTATATACATATATGTAGATATACTTGTATCGTAGAGATGCCTTTGGTCGCTGCGACTGCGTAAGTAGAATCAGTCGGGACAGACGCGGGCTGTTTGTTCTCTCCGCGCTTTGTACACGGACGAACCTGAGGCTATAATATTATACTTTTCGTCCTCGTAGACAGTGACTCCTAGTGCGCGAAGTTATCCCGCGTGTGTAATATTATTGTAACCTCCTGGTGCGCTGAGTGATGTTACTTTACAAGGGCAGATGATAATAATTATATAGTTGGCGATCTTCCTTCATCTCGGAATGTAATTTTATCTCTCTCTCAGCCTACGACAATCACGAGATTCACGAGTGTCAGACTAACAGTGTATTATACTCTCAGTAGTCTTAGTCTAGTATTACGGACACTCTCATTCTCTCATAACTTCACTATACTAGTAATACACGAGATACATCTGCAAGCGTAAATAAAATCTATACTTACAGACGAAGTGTGTCCGGACTCCGGAGACTCCGGGAGCTATAGGGTGTATCTGTATGGTTGCTCTCGGGGGGGATAAGAAAAGAAAGACGAAGAAAGAGCATCAAGTTCGATAACCCGCTCTCTCGCGCGTGAGCGGCTCTCTTTTTCTCTTTCTACTGTAATACTGGTTTTAGTAATTTAGTGTTTCGCCATCGTCAGCGTGCAAGGCAAGCCAGCCTGCAACCGCTACATAAGTATGCACGCTCTCTCTCATCTCAACTGATCTCTGTGCTCCGTTGCCCTGGCTGATGATGGCTGCTACTGCCAGTGCTGCTCCGATGATGCGTGTTTTTTAATTATCTGGCTCATCTCTTCTTCTTTTTATGTTTTGCTCTCTAATTTTCGCCATTCCAATGCGAAAAATTGCGCGTCTGGGAATTACCCCGCAATAAAAAGTAAATTAAACACGACAACTATATCATATAACGAATTAAGACGATGAACGCCCGCGTGTGTATGCTGTGTATGTGTTGTTAATGTGTAATGCAAGAAAAGTGCTCAGGAAGCAACAGTGAATATATTTAATAATACCAACGAGAATAATGACAATTATTGCCATTGATGTGGCTTGGCATGTAAATTTGTTCGGGATTTAGCTTGGAACAGCTCGGAGCGCTCCTTTTTTCTATAGTCAATGTATTGAAGTTATTACATAGCTCCGAGTATATAGCTTACAGTAGCTCCAAGCTGTTCCAAGCTAAATCCCGAACAAATCTATAATAAAACAACACAAATATAATATGGTGTGTTGATAGGACGTATAAATATATATATACACACATGCGCGCGGTGTGTTACGGGGTTCGGCTGCTGCTGTCTGCTGTTGATTGCTGTCTGCAGTGGCTGTCAATTACAATTTTTTAGCGAAGCCTTATTGCACATCAGCTCAAATATACTTACAACGGCGAAAGTTAAACGAACGAAGGGGTTACGTTGAGCGTATATGTATAAAGTTTCCAAGTGTGTATATGGGTGTACATACATAAATACGTAGTATACGTATACGTACACATAATATACATATACATACACAACATATTTATACTCCGATGCATAGATAGACACACGTATAAACGTCATGGCATCAGCTAAATCGACGGCGTCCTTTGGCACCCCGTGCTCCGCTTCACCGCACAACAAAAATAATGGCCATCAGCAGCATAAGCACGCTTCAAAGTCAACGTCGTCCTCGTCGTCGCAGTTCCCGGTTAGCAAGCTCATCCGGGTCGGGTACTATGACCTCGAGATGACGATCGGCAAGGGCAACTTCGCCGTCGTCAAAATGGCCACCCACATCGTAACGAATTCCAAGGTGACGATTATTGTCTTGCTTACATGCATATCATATGTCTACGTCGTCGTTGATGCCCTTCACCCTTTCAGACATGTACCATAAATATATGCACCCTCCAATTTGTTAATCAGTAGTACAATCATACACGCTCATATCCTGTCACAATCGCACCATGTTCTCTCTGATGCTTTATACATTACTTTTATACTTACCCAATATTACCTAGCTGCTCCAACTTCTCTGACGTAGATACAAAAAGTATATACATGACGAACAACCATCTGTATCTTGTGCATGTGTATAGGTATGCGTAAAAGTGTATATAAGGATATGCACGACACGAGAGACAGAGAGAGAGGGAGCAAATAAAACGATTTTAACTGTAGGTACAGGGTGTCATTTTTATAGGGGTGTCTAATTATGTATGTACAAATACTATTGTAGAGTGTCCAAGAACAAAAATCCAATTATTTCCCATGCATCCTGGTAATGTACCTGCACAAGAGAATTATATTCAATAGCAGGAAAAAAGTTCAAGGCTTTCTTTTTTTTATATATATAATATGATTAAACAAATAATCATTGTCACATAAGAATAATCGTAAGTGTGTGAAAAAACGCATCTCTTATGCTTGTTTGAACTTCCAATACTTTTTGTTTCATCTAAAATTGCTTGTGGTAATTTGCTTATGATGTATGTCAATTCTTTATTTTTTTTTTTCTTCTTCTTTACTTCAGCACACAAGAGAGCTCTCGCTCTAATGAAAAATTCACATACGTGAAACAAGATCATCAGTGCACACGAGCATATGAAAAAAAAAAAAAAAAAAAAATTACGTATAAACATGTCAAATAAATATAGTAGAGGCAAATTAGGTTTTTTTTGTCAAGTAATTATATAATCCGATGTTTTTTAACGATAATGTTTTCGAATGAATTTGAGCGACTCCTAATCCGTTCGATTTTATCTTAGCGAAAAGATGCGAAATGTGTGTTGCAAAATCGGATTCGAAACGCAGCATTGCATTGAAAAATGTTCATAAAAAAGAATTAGAAAAGAAGGCAACTAAATACCAGTTTTTCGACCTGAATCTGCTCAATATGTTTCCAACCGTATATGGATAACACTATAAGTACCATATATATACATATATTAAATGTATGTCAAAAGATCGTCACTCCATGTGGACTCAGTCGATAACAGCGCATGATCTCATTCACACTATTTTACATATACTTTTAAGTGTAAAAACAATACCGATTTTCGTCCAACACATTATGTACATTAAGTTTCCTTGTCTGTTAGCTTAAAATATACAATATTTTTCCATCAGATATATATGTTCAAAGCTACACGAGAAATGATATTGTTTAAAACATTTGGTATTTTTTCACACAATAACATTAGATCGTAGAATTAGTTTTTTTGTTCAATAACAATACGGCAGCTTTGTATGCATATTATATATATATATATATATATATATATATATATATATATATTTGGATTGGTCACTTTAGGGAATTTTCGAAAAGTCATAGATAGCATTATTACTGTCATAGATAAGTTTGTAATGCTTATTTTATCATGCAGACAATGTGGGTTTACAAACTATGATTAAAAATTATTATCTATATACGATTAGGCAATTTGGGGAACTTTCGCATCTGAGTAAATAATTATTTAGTCAGAAGATTCCCGATAGTTTTAAAATTCGTGATATTAATAATTCAATAACTTTCTTTTTTGTGCATGAAAAATTGAGGTAAGTGTTGAACTCTGTTCTATAAAAGAACCTGGTGGGAAGAAAAATTGGCATCAAGGCTTTTCTTTTGGAAATCAGGTGATTAATCAGCTGATTTTTTATGTCAAAATATAATATAATTCTTTTTTCCTATCGAAACCATTTTTATTATCCTTAGGCAGTAAAAAACTTTATTTAATTGTTCAAGCTTTATTTTCTTCTCACATAATTTTCAAAAACAAATCTCTAAGTCGAATCAAAAAAAAATCCTGAGGTCAGAATTTTTATAAATTGTGATATATTAGATTTTAAAATAAAAAATAACCTGATTAATTTCTTAAGCTACTAAAGAAAGAAGCCCATGTTACTGCACCCCACAACTTTCTGTCAAAATATATTTAAATGTCTAACTTCGTGTAAAATGCATGACTTAACCTTATAATATTATCTAATGAATTAGCCTAATTTCTTAGTGAATCCAATTTGAAACGCATATGGTGCACGTAGTAGTGCAAGAATCTCGTATAAACAATTCTGTAGGTTTTTTTACTAATAAAGTGATCGTACGACATATCTATTAACTACATCACTATTGAGGCCTAAAGCGAAGTTCTAATTATAGCGCCCCCATCGAGCAACTTGTGTATCATGCACCTAGTCTATGACTGAAGAACTTAAGCACTGGGCATTCAGTCACCCAAGTAGAAATTGAAAGTGGGAGAAAACTAGGCCCAAGCTTGGCTGGCACGCCGCCCACCTCGGCCGCAGCTTGGCACCTGACTTAGGTTCAGTGAGTTTGTAATACGGCGTTGACTCGGTTTTGCAGCTTGGCCTGACTTGGTATGGTTGTCTTTCAGCAATCACCCACTTTCGTCTGCACATAATTATAATACAGAGGCGTCGATATTTAAGTATACAAATAGTATTACATGTTCGTACGCAGACACACACATGAATATATATATATACAAACTTGCGTGCTTATACATATCCAATATCAGTGCAGATGAAAGTGGGTGATTACTGAGCGAAAGTCATGCCAAGTCAGGCCAAGCTCTGTCCAAGTCAGCGCCGTATTAAAAACCCACCTGCGGCGAGGCTTAGTTGATTGATTTGGACCATTCGTTTAAGCTGGACTGCCCACTTTCAATTTCTACTCGGGCAGAGAGTGGTTACATGCGGCAAAAATAGCGGAACGTCACAGCGTCAGAGACAAAAGTTCCCCTACTACCCATTTCATTTGTTACGCTGGCGCTGTGGCGTTTTTTCGCTGTGAAAAGTGTACATCCTGCACATAGAGCGGAACAAAATGAAGCGTAATGGTAGAAGCCGGAGAGAAACGGTTAAACTTATCTTTCAAAGACCAATGGACAAGGATACTTACCGACTTGTTTGTTGGAGACGGATGCGTCAGGGATCTTGGAATAAGGGTTGCCAAGGTCCTTTCCTCTAACTTGACAATCACGCACCGAGCGCTTCGAGCCGAATGGCTCCAGTCCCTTTTTTGGTATCTAAGTACTTGTTTGCCTCTACGTTTTTTTTTAAGTTTGGTCGTTCGATCAGTCAGTCCGATTCCTCTAGCATGTATACCTATATACATAGTGAATATATATATACTTTTTTGAGGAATGGGACTGACCGAACGAACGACCGAACGTCAAAAAAAACGTACCTTACATCTCAACACATACCTTTTTCGGAATATGTCGTAAATTGATTTTTTATGACACGTCTTAAATATAATACATAACATGTTGTAAATTGAAATTACGACATGGCATAAATGACCATAGAGATATTATAGATGTATATATTATAGTTAAAAAGAGATGCAACATCGAGCTACCTTTCTATCTCTCTCTGTGGTCGCTACTGATTGCCTATGCCCACATATACGTTAAACATCTGTAGCCAATCAGCAGTGAGCACAGAGAGAGATAGAAAGGTAGCTCGATGTTGCATCTCTTTTTATCGTTTTAACGCTGCCACTTACAGAAGAATCGGTGGCTTGCCTACTCTATCTATAATATCTCTATGTAAATGACACGCCCATGTCTGGTCGTAAGACGTTGTGTCTGCTTCTGATTTAAAATCACCTTTTATATGAATAGAAAAAGCAACTATTCGAAAGCTTTGTGATTACTTTTATCTCAGAGGAAATCTAAAAATAGATGACGCAAGCGAACGAATACGCAATGACTAAGCTCACTTTATGTATATGACCGAACTTTCTGAACAAGGTAAGCCGAACGAAGGAACAATGATAATCGATTATGCTCATAAATACGTACGATAAAATATCGATACAGTATCGATGTATCAAATACATCACATTATCACAAGATATTGGTTTCTTAATCGTTTTGTGGTTTGGCCCTTGTACTTATATAGCTCATATTGAATTGTAACCTCAATATTTCCATGCTTGGAAAGAAATACAGCTCACGCAAGACTGCAATCTTAATATTTTTATGCAATCGTTGTGATCTCGAACGATTATTTCTTTGCTAATTAGCATATTTGTATTGTATTATATGAGCTTGTGTATATTTAGTCTTGAAAGTACGTAAATACATCAAATTTCGCATTCATCTTTGAAATAGATAAGCTACAAATGCATTACTTTGTCACTACTGCTGAGTTATAAAAATGGATTGGCAGCGACATCAAAGGTAAGACAATATTCCTCTGCTCTGTTTTTTTTCCATAACTATTTGTTAATTACCTATACAATCCTTACTAATTTTGGACTTAGTTTGCAACACTAACCAAGAATACTAGAGATATTTTACGGTGTTAGTCTCCTGAAGCTTTGCTGCAAATACTTCCTGTACTTTTTAATACGTCATTTTTCAAGATCCATTGTAAGGGATGAATCCATTCAAGAGTGAAGGGAGACGTAAGGGTAAGAAAATCTATTAGTAATCGAAATAAATATTGAATGCCATGTTAAACTGTATCAAAGTGTACTGTACTGTACTGAATCTACGTAACTACATTAAACTGTTTGTTGTTGAGTATGTATTTTAGATACTTATGCTCGGTACCTAGATCTACATTAAGTTAGTTTAAGCTTAATTGCAAAAAACCAAATAGTTCTTATACGTAGCAAAGTAATATAGAAACTACGTAGTGATTGTTGAAGTTTCATGTGCACATTCATATTTGAGTTTCATTTTTATAAATACTCAAACGTAGGTGAACATAAATAAATCATGTTTATGGTGCAAAGGTTAAAATTGTTATCATTTAGAGATGATTTACTAATTAAAATAAAATATTTAAGTCCTCAGATGGACGAATTATGTAATTGTAAATAAGTATATCCAGTAACGTTCTTGCTGATTTCAATTTTTCAAATTATCTTCTCCGATTGAATTACCAGTAGTTTATCGATGGTATGAGTTTCTTAAATGGGATATTTTGATAAATCTTGATATAATATATTTTTGTGTACGCTGACACATAATACAATAAAGTTTTAACTTAAATACGTACCAAAATAAAAGATTATCCGTCTGCACAAAGCTGTCATAAAAATTACTTAAGCGGTTTCTGCTCACAATTATCAAAATATAATTTAAATTAGCAATTTCATGTCACTTTGTATAATTTTTCCTAATAGCATCATGGTACAACTTCACTTTCACTATTATTTACAAAATACAAGAACATTCTACTGCTTACATCTTTAAGGTCGACTGCCTTCGTCTAATGAAAGAGAAGTTAATAAAAAGATTACAAGTTATTCTCCAAATGTGGTACAAAAACTTCAAGTTGTTCTGAAAAGAATTGATATGGACAAAAAAAAATCTGCTTGTCATGGTATGAAAGGAAAAAAAAGGTCTCTAGTCCCTCATGAGGATCATGATTTTTCTTACCTCCCCGGTAAAAAGGGTGAGTTATATTTATTTCCATACTTGCAAACATATCCTTTAGTGTCAATTATCTCAGTATGTTTACGAAATTTAATTCATTTTGATTAATTTCAGGAAAGTTTTTCAACAACTCTAATGATGGTTCAATAACGGAACACCTTCAACAGTCCTCTAGTTCTTTCAATAATAGTAAGACTTTTTTAATTATTTGTAAAAATTGAAATAAGGTTAACTCGTGGTGTAGTCGATCATTTTGAAACTGAACCATTTTTATATTGGTGAAGGACCTTAAAAGTTTATGAATTTTTGATATACATATACTATTATTTCCAGTTTACTCACATATATCTTGCTCTGATTGTATCAAAATTCTAACTATTCTATAAAAAATTTTATTTATACTCACGTTATTATTTTTTAGTACATCAGGCTACTGAACAATCATCGATTTCTAGTTTCGAAAATAGATTTGAACGTGATGATCTTATAAGAAAAGATGTAGGAGAAAAAAATCCAACTATTCGAGACCGTTCAAGTCCAGACTCCAAAAATTCTTACAAAGGTACATTTATGTCGTAAATTATTTTTTTTTTTAACCTAAAGAATAAGCTTACAAGCTAGCTAGTGGAAATTAAAAAAAAAAATGATAAGTACTTTTCTTTCATTGCCTCAATAATAACTGCATTGTAAATATCAAGTGTCTTCAACATATTTATTACATAATTTTATTCATGCATTGTAAAAAAGTCTCATAATTATAGAAAAATAAATAGAAAATTCTTAACGATTTCACTTAACAAAAGTAACTTATGAATAAATTAACATATTAAAAATGATTATTATCTTAGAAGTTTTAAATAGATAAAAGTTTAATTGCGATACTTTATTTTCTTCTGTTACTAGTACCTGATGACTGGGAAGAAGAAGTCAGTTCTGGCTCTGAATACGTGACTGAGTCGGAGAGTTCATCAGGCAGTAGCACAGACAGTGAATGTACATCTGATTTGTCAGAGGGTTCTCAGAAAAAAAAGACTAAAACCCGAGTCTCATTAAAGTCATCTTACGTGGAAACTAATCTGCCTGCGAAAAATACTCTTTCATCTTCTCCAGTTAGCAAATCTAACAATTCTTACATTGCTAACTCCTCAGCTGATTCAGGACTCGATGTATCGACGAATTTAGAATCTGTTGGTAAGGCCATAAAAAACAGAAGAACGGCTATATTGTTGCATAGTAAATGTGGTCCAAAAAGATATGCGTGTATATTTTGTTTAAAAAAGAGAGAAAAATTTCCCGATACACAAGTGCTGTACACAAAGCTATCTAAACATTTTGTAGCAAAACATTCAAAGGAAAAAGAAGTGATAGAACTGATACACAACGATTTAAGTACATGCAAAAAAAGTGAGAAAAAAACTGTAGAATTAAAGCGACACGCTATTATCAAATGTTTAAGAGACAAAGGAAATTATCTAAATAATATCCGAGCCAACACGGGCGAGGAATTTGTTGTTGCTAGGCGACCTAGAAAAGCAGGAACATCTATTAGTTCCATGGCGCCATGTCCTCAATGTAAAGTTGCTTTCTCTCGTTCATCTCTTCGAAAACATGTAGTAACTTGCACAGGAAAATCATTCAAACGTAAGCATGAAATACAAAGTTTAGCTAATCGTGTCGAAGGCAACTACCATGTAAAAGCGACAGAGGACGCTATTTCTATAGCTTCCCATATTCGAGACAATAATGTACACGATGAAATTCGTCATGATTACAGTATAATCTTATGGTTGAATGCCGAAGCACGCAAAAGAGAGACGACTAAGCACCATTACGAAAAAATCCGAGCCAATTTATGTCGTCTGGGAAGATTGAAAAGAGAGATGAAAAAAATGATTCGTATGGATAATTTAAGTGACATATTTAACGAAGAATGTTTTGATGACTTTATAAAAGCAGTAAAAATATTGGGTAAAACAGATAAACAAACAAAGTTTATGGCTGCCCCAGCCACAGCAAGTGATGTTGGAGCTCTCGTAAAAGATGTAGCTCAAGTCTACTTCGTTGATTTAGGAACTGATAAAAAAAATGAAGCTGAACGAACTCTCATTTCCAATTTTTTATTCAAATTCAAGGTAATGTGGCATCGTGATATTGGAAATACAATATCAGAATCTCAGGCTAGGCAAAAAAGAAATAAAAAAGAAGTCATTCCCGATAAAGATGATACAATAAGACTACGCAAATCGTTAGAGATAAAAATGGCTGATGCCTATAAGGCCTTATTAACAGAGTATAGTGATGAGAAATATATAAATTTAAGAAATGCTCTTGCTGTTCACATTCAACTCACAAACTGTCGCAGAGTAGGTGAGGTTGAAAGACTAGAAATGGATACATTATCCAATTTTGAAGAAAATAATGGGAAATTTAGAATAGAAGTAAGAGGAAAAAGAACGAGACCTGTACCAATAATTTTTGACAAAAAAGTTCGTACGTACTTAGATTTATTAGTAAAAAAAAGAAAAGAAGCAAAGATAAGTACAGAGAACTGCTACGTTTTTGCAAACATTCACGATTTAAATAACGATTTTACGTACATTCGTATAAGTAGAATTATTCCTCATTTTGCTGAAAATTGTGATGCCAATGTACCGGAATCGTTGCGTGGAACGAAATTCCGAAAACAAGTCGCCACTTACGGTGCGAAGGAAGGCATAAATGAGCGAGCAGTTGGAAACTTATCCGAATTTTTAGGTCATACAGACAAGATTCACCGTAAAAACTATCGGACACTTGATTTTGAAAGAGATATGGAAACAATTGAACAAATCCAAAAAGCCCAAGGATTTTGTGATCAAAATTATGAGTCTCAAATAAATTATGATTTTGACAATCCAGTCAACGAAAATCAATCACCACCATACGAAAACGAAGATATAGAAAAAATTCAGTCGGTGGATGATCAGCACTTTGATTCTGGTAACTAAGAGTAATTCGTATACTAAACTCAAAGAAAAATAATATTCCATTTTCGTATAATGTCTCGAAAAAAGTAAATTTCACGGACTCCATGTTTTAATTATTCATTGCATACAAATATTTAAGAAGGTATACATATGCTGCACTAATGAAATAATCGAATAATGATGAGCATACTAATCACCAATATTTAGTATTAAGTCTTAGTATTAAAAAGTTAAACCTAACACAAATAGGACCAAATATTTTTTTAGTTTTCTTTTGAAGGATCATATTCTGATAAATTTTGTTTTTATTTTATTGCAGAAATACTTGAAAAAGAAATATCTCATAATTACCAACACGCTATCACGGAAACAAATTTACTCCAGGAAAATAGGAAATCTGTAAAAAATGGTGAGTACGAGAACTACCTAAAAAGAATAGTAGACAAATATTGTATTAAGACATTGATCAACAGTTAAAAATCCTTAAATTTTTTTAATGGGCAATCATGTCTATAAATTATTATCAACCTATTACATGCTTTCAATCTAAACGTTTTAACTAAGAAATTTTTTAATTTAAATATCTAGATGCCCAGCCAATCCACGGCAGGAAAACTCAATGGCTCCGAGAGGATATTAGAGAATTGCTAAAAGCATTTCCAAACGCTTTAGATCTCAATCACAAGGTTCCAAGTAGTCAGGAAATAATTTTGTTTCAAAGGAGAACGACAAATTTAAATCTCAAAGCTCGGAAGGAACCGCAAATTCGCTCATGGATCCACACACAAAGAAGAAAGGAAAATAAAGAAGAAAATTCTATCTCAGAAAGAAATACCATTCCAACATATATTTATTCAAATTTTTCAAAGTATATTGAAAATGGTAAGGAGCCTTCGCTTAAGACATACTCAAAGTTTCTAATAAGTTCTCCATCACTAGCAAATATTACTTTATCGAACGTTCAAAACTGGGTAAAAATGGCCATTAAAAAAAAAAGTTGTTAAAATTCACCTTTTACTGGACCGTTTGATTTTATTACTTAGTACTTCTTTTATCCAGTCTCACGGTTTAATACTTGTAGGTAGCGAATTGTGTAGAGTTTTTTGTATTAGTACTTATATAATTCAGACAGGCACAAAAAAGTATTCAAAGCTATTGAGTAAACTTGTAAGTTCGTTTGTAATAAGTACTGTGATGAAAAAAAATTATGTTAAGTATTTATTATTTTTTTTGATAAACGAACGATAAGAAAGTAAAATATGTTGTGAATTCATTGTAATAACATAATACTAATGTACACTCTAGTTTCCTCTTGGCGTTATATTTTATATTGAAAGCGCAATTTGACATCTTAAATGATGCTTCAAGAATAAAAGTAATCTCATTTGTATTAGTAAATTAGCGTTGGCATATTTCGTGTACAAATTTTAATAAAAATATAATAAAAACAGTTTTTCCGATGAATTGATTTTAATTTTCATGATAAGGTAAACAACAAATGTTTTAAATTATACATTTTAAATTCACTTGCAGAATCAGAAATTTTATACTAAAAAAACGATAAAAAAACCTTTTACAATACATCTTAAACTATTCTTGGAAAATCACCTGACAGTTCAACATCAGAGATCAGCTGATTTTTTCAGCAAGTGAGGATGAATAATTAAGGAATATCAAGCTAACAAAAACCACTTTAATGAGAAAATTACGAGTATATACACCGTATTTTGGTGACCTGGCCGATATATCAATAAGTGGATAGCATGATTATAGTCCTATAGATACCCATAACCATCTTCCATAGTGTTCACTGTGGTGCTTTCATAGGCGTCTAAATTATATACAAAATCTAAATTACGTTTCAATAGTACATAATGTTACAAAAAAGCTAATGTATTACCTTTTTTTGGCAAGCTTATATTCTGTTATCAAAAATGGTCTTTCACTTCACTTTTTATCAACTCCCTGCCCTGAAAGTCTTGTTAACTACCACAGTGACAAAATTTTGTAGGTCATCGCTGGGAGCGATGATAGCAGCTACATATGTTGTCAGAGTAAAATATTAAGTTGTCAAAGAGTTTGAAAGTGCATTACCAACTTTAAGTATTCAGACAAGAATTCAGAATGAGTTTTAGAAACTGCCAGAAATTTTTTTAAAACTATCTAAATTAAATCTCACAAATCATCCTATATGCAAGTATACTCATCTGTACTTTTGTTCAGCATAAAACAAGATACAGAAACTTTCTTCTATTACTATATCTTAAAAAGCAGTGTTAATGAATATTTAAAAAATGACAACAGAGCCCTTTGAGCAGTGAAGCTGAACAAATAGTTGTTGTATCCTGTTATGTGCTTTAAAAGGATACGGATAAGTATATACTTGTAGATATCTAAACTGGCCTATACGGTGAATTGTAAGGTTATGGATGTTTCTAAAAAAATGTATTAGCAGCTTTCAAATTCCATTTGAAAGTAACGTCTGGATACCACAGGTTTCTTAAGAACTTTATAACTCTTTGTTAACTTGTGAATAAATAGCTACATTAATCACTGGAGCTACCCTCATCCTTCGAAGTGATGATCTGAGTTTAGTCATTGTGATACGAAACAGCTTTTAGAATAGGCACTTATATAATAACAAGTTAAATGTATGACCAGATTTGATAGAAATAACCATGATGAACTGCTTTTAAATCACCAATGTATAAAAGTGTATCTGTAAAAAATTAGCTATAACAAGTTGTATAATTAGAATGCACTCAAAAACTTCAATACTTATGACACAATCTGGGATTATTTATTATATGATGAGTTTCAATGCTACCTTATAGTTTAGTATTACCTACTATGAACTATAGTATCAGTTCAACAACTTTAACATACCAAAGGAATCAAATTTAAATCTTTTCACGCTTATATTATGATAAGTAACAACGAACTTACACACATTATTTTATATTTGAATAATCCTTACACGGACGACCATCAAAATACTTAAATCACCCGGTGTACCTAGTAGAAAATCCATTTGGTTTTTCTTCATATTTTGTGAGAAAAAAGTTAAAGGTTAATCACTGTCTATCATAGGCCTAAAGTCAAATTATAACTTGAAAAATCAGGGTCGCCAAAGTGCGGTTTATCTGATAAGTAAATTTTATATACCTAAGAAATTTCTAGCATGTTACTTCTCAATAACTAAGTAAACCATTCAGTAAAAGTGTAAACTTATCGAAGACAATAACAGATCGTCATGTTATGTACTTTAAAAGAAACTCAAAATAGTATAGGGTAGCTAACCTACAGATAGTCTGCCCAATCAATCTTTGCTAACAGCCTTTTTTGTGTAAATGACACTGTTAGTAATATATACGATCAATCAACCAATTAAACATCATCAATTTTATGTAAAGCTAGTTTTGAACTATGTGTTACAAAACAAGTGAAAACACCTTTTGTTTAAGATATATTTTTAGACTCTCATACAATTAAAATATACTTCGATACACTTGAATAGAATTTCTGATTGAAATTATAAACGTTAATTAATGAGTTGTATGTAAGAGTTTTTTCTAAAATAGTTGCCTAAAAATGTATACCAGCAGCAGTTACACAGATTTGACATACAAAATGTTCAAAATTATAAAACTCCTTACGCTTATAATATAGTTACAATGAACATAGTCATGATCAGTTAAATGAATTTCATTAACCTGATAATTTCATAGTATCTTGTTACAATGTAACTAAGTATATGTCTTAATGACAGATAAAACTCAAAAAAGTAAAAGATAACAACGAATAAGTAGTCACGTATTGTACTTAAATAAAAACACAAGATAATTGAGGGTCGCCAACCTGCAGAAGCTCTGCACGCTCATTCAGAGCTCACAGCGTTTTCTTATCACTGACATTTTTAGATATACGTAAGTACAATCCAAAAATAAATTAATATACGATTTTTTTTATCAAATTTTGGACTATGCAATAATACGCGATAAAAATATCTTACTGACGAAAATGGAATTTTGAAAAATCTTATAATGTGATAATATACTTGAATACACTATAAAAAAGTTCCGTACTAAGAAAATTAACATAAATTAAATGGTTTTGTGAAGGAGTAATGTTTCAACTATTGCACTTAAATACACACCAGCAGCAGTCAAACACCTTTGATAAACAAAGAATTTGGAATTGCAAGTCTCTTGACGCTTATGCTATAATTTTTTAAGATGAACTCGAAAAAATCATGTTACGCTTACATATGATGACATGCAAAACTATAAATGTACATCGATTACCTAGCTTTTCTAGTTGGATCTGTTTAGTCTTTTTTAATATGTATTAACTGTGAATATATATAGTTAATTACTAACAGTAACAAGACATCTTTATCTAATAAATCTGGGTCGCCAAAGTACTGATGATGTAATCATTGAATATAATTGAGTTGGAAATTTTCTAGCTCGATGTTATAAATCAACTGAAAACATTTTACAATCAAACCTTAAACTTCAGTGATTCAACATCACAACTTATAGTCACATATTACACTTTAATAGAACCAAAGTAAAACGATGGTCGCAAACCTACATAACCTTTGCTCGCTTATTCTTAGCTCAAAGATTCTTTATATACATAAAATTTTCTGATAGATAATTATATACGAAAATATATATATACTATGATAAAATACATTAACTAACAATATTTTGTAATAGAATTTGTACGATGCATTTTGAAAGAAGTGAAAAATACTCTGGGTGTGAGATATAACATTAGACGCTAACAAACATTAAACACAAACTTCGATACGCAATGATAGAATTTGTTACAGAAAAAACTAAAACTAATAACTTATTTGATTAAGTTATTTTCCAACTACTGCTTTTAAATTTACTCCAGCAGCATTGAGACACCTTCGATGTATGAATAATTAAAAATTACAAGTCCATTGCTGATATCAGCTTTAATTACAACAAACTGAACGAAATAATGTTATGTATGAATAAGCCAACCCGCGCAACAATATACATACATTTATCACTTGGCGTACCTAGTAAAATCTATTGCGGTTTTCTTAATATATTGTAAGAGTGACAGTTAAAGGCTTATAACTGTCTATCATAGGCCCATAGTCAGGTTATCTGTATTAAAGAATAAGGGTCGCCAAACTGCGGTTTATCTTATGAATACATTTTATTAACCTGGGAACTCTTTAGCATGTTATTTTAAAATAACAATGTAATCCTTCCAGTTACAGTTTAAATTACAACAAAACTGTCACAACAACAGATAGTCACGTATTAAACTTAAATAAAAACACGAAACGATGTAGGGTCGCAGACCTGCGGTGGCTCTGCCTATTTATTAAGAGATACAGCCTGTTTATATAAATGCCATGTTGGTATATGTTTGTAATCCAAAAATATGGAGACTAACAAAATTCTAAACACAATTTGTGTTATGCAACAAAAAACATCAAATTATTTTTATTGTTTGAGGTAAGATCTCGAAAACTCTTATAAAATGATCACATACTAAAATACACAATAACAGAACTCTGTACTAAAAAAATAAACGTCTATCAATAAAAAGTGCCGATCAGTATTTTTTTAATCATGGCATGAAATAACATACCTTTATCGTCTAGAAGGATTTAAATTGCGTATGTTTTTACTTTTACATTAAATTTAGTTTTATCGAGATAAAGAAAGAAAGAGTTTATTAAAAAAGGTATCACTAGTAAGCGAAATGGTACACGGCCTCATTTCGCACTATTCTTTCTGCCTAACACTACAGAAAGCTAGTAGGTCAGGTTAACGTTAACCGTAAATGTAGGAGAATAGTGGAGATAGGCAAGCCAAACTCATGTTTTCTTTAGGGATAAATCGATAATAGTCGCTTGTTGTGTTACAAATAAAAAATCCTAAACGAACAACTACAATTATTACATTAGTAATATCTATTTCATTTGTTTATATTATGTGAGAGTGATTGTTAGTAACATTACCGTCTATTGCAGGCCAATGAACAGTTAATCTTATGTATATGAATCAAGGTCGCGAAAGTGCGGTTGTTCTGATCAATTAATCTTTTTCACCTTTATATTTTCAAGCATGTTATATTAAAGTAACATAGTTAATCTTATAATGAAAGTTTTAACTCGATAAAGTTTACGTTATTAACAAAAAGTGAAGTTTTAAACTTTAATATAAACAAAAATTATGTGGGGTTGCGAATCTACTGTAGATCTGCCCGATAATTCTTTGCTAACAGCCTTATATGTATTAATGACACTGTTGGTAATATATACAATCAATTAACTAATTAAAAATTATGATTCTTCAGTAAAGCTTGAGCTGTGTTTCACAAAAAAAGTGAGAACCCCTTTTGTTTAAGATATATTTTTAGACTCCTAATCAATGCAAGTATACTTCGATAAACTTTAATAGAATTTCTGACTGAAATTTCAAACGTTAACTTATGAAAAGTGTGTGAGAGTTTTTTCTAAAATAATTGCCTAAAAATGTATACCAGTAACGGTTAGACGGATTTGACATATAAAATGTTCAAAATTATAAAACTTCTTACGCTTGTAATATAGTTACAATGAACATAGTTACAATCAGTGGAATGAATTTCATTAACCTGATAATTTCCTAGTATCTTGTTACAATGTAACTAAGTATATGTCTTAGTGACAGTTGAATTTTAAAAAAATATAAGTTAATAACGAATAGTCACGAATTGTAGTTGAAGAAAAATACAAGACTATTAAGGTTCACTAACCTACGTAAGCTCTGCACGCTCATTCAGAGCTTACAGCGTTATTTCATTACTGACATTTTTAGATATACGTATGTACATTTCAAAAATAAATTGGCATACAACTTTTTTTATTAAAGTTTGGACTACGCAATATTACGAGATAAAAATATTTTACTGTCTAAGATAAAATTTTAATAAATCTTATAAAGTGATAATATACTTGAATACACTATAAAAGAATTCCGTACTAAAAATATTAACGTAAATTAATTTGTTTTGTAAAGAAGTAATGTTTAACTGTTGCACTAAAATACACACCAGCAGGTGTCGAACGCCTCTGATGAACAAAGAATTTTAAATTGCAAGTCTCTTGACGCTTATGATATAATTTGTTCAGATTAGCCTGAAAAAATTATGTTACGCTTACATATGATGACATGTGCAATTATAAATGTACATTGATTACCTTGCTTACCTAGGTGGATCTGTTTATTTTTTTTAATATGTATTACAAGTAAATATCAATAGTTAATTACTAACAATAACAAGACTATAGTCAATCAATCTTTGTTAAATCAATCTAGGACGCCAAAGTACTAATGATGTAATCATTGGATATTATATACTTGGAAATTTTCTAGCTCGATGTTATAAATCAACTGGAAACATTTTACAATCAAACCTTAAACTTGAGTGATTCAACATCACAACTTATAGTCACATATTACACTTTAATAGAACCAAAGTAAAAGGTGGGTCGCAAACCTACATAACCTTTGCTCGCTTATTCTTAGCTCAAAGATTCTTTTTATACATAACATTTTCTGATAGATAATTATATACGAAAACTATATATATCGTATAATAAAATACATTAACTAACAATTTTTTGTAATAGAATTTGTACGATGCATTTTGAATTAAGTAAAAAATACTCTGGGTGTGAGATATAACATTAGACGCTAACAAACATTAAACACAAACTTCGATACGCAATGATAGAATTTGTTACAGAAAAAACAAAAACTAATAACTTATTTGATTAAGTTATTTTCCAACTACTGCTTTTAAATTTACTCCAGCAGCATTGAGACACCTTCGATGTATTAATGATTAAAAATTACAAGTCCATTGCTAATATCAGCTTTAATTACAACAAACTGAACGAAATAATGTTATGTATGAATAAGCCAACCCGCGCAACAATGAACATACATTTATCACTTGGCGTACCTAGTAAAATCTATTGCGGTTTCTATTATATATTGTAAGAGTGACAGTTAAAGGCTTATAACTGTCTATCATAGGCCCATAGTCAGGTTATCTCTATTAAAGAACTAGTGTCGCCAAACTGCGGTTTATCTTATGAATACATTTCATTAACCTGTGAACTCTTTGGCATGTTATTTTAAAATAACAATATAATCCTTCTAGTTACAGTTTAAATTAAAACAAGATTGTGACAACAACAGATAGTCACGTATGAATACTCCGACTCTTAATCAATGGAAATATACTTCGATACACTTGAATAGAATTTCTGACTAAAATTATGAACGTTAATTAATGAAAAGTGTGTGAGAGTTTTTTCTAAAATTGTTGCCTCAAAATGTATACCAGTAGCGGTTAGACAGATTTGACATACAAAATGTTCAAAATTATAGAACTTCTTACGCTTGTAATATATTTACAATGAACATAGTTACAATCAGTTGAATTAATTTTATTAACCTGATAATTTCCTAGTATTTTGTTACAATGTAACTAAGTATATGACTTAGTGACAGTTGAATTTTAAAAAAGTATAAGTTATCAACGAATAGTCACAAATTGTACTTGAAGAAAAATACAAGACAATTAAGGGTCACCAACCTACAGAAGCTCTGCACGCTTATTCAGAGCTTACAGCGATATTTCATTACTGACATTTTTAGAAATACGTAAGTACATTTCAAAAATAAATTGACACACAATTTTTTTTATTAAAGTTTGGACTACGCAATAATACGCGATGAAAATATTTTACTGTCCGAGATAGAATTTTAAAAAATCTTATAAAGTGATAATATACTTGAATACACTATTAAAGAATTCCGTACTAAAAAAATTAACGTGACTTAATTTGTTTTGTAAAGGAGTAATGTTTAACTATTGCACTAAAAGACACACCAGCAGCTGTCGAACGCCTCTGATGAACAAAGAGTTTTGAATTGCAAGTCTCTTGACGCTTATGATATAATTTGTTCAGATTAGCTTGAAAAAATTATGTTACGCTTACATATGATGACATGTGCAATTATAAATGTACATTGATTACCTTGCTTACCTAGGTGGATCTGTTTATTTTTTTTTAATATGTATTACACGTAAATATCAATAGTTAATTACTAACTATAACAAGACTATAGTCAATCAATCTTTGTTAAATCAATCTAGGACGCCAAAGTACTAATGATGTAATCATTGGATATTATATACTTGGAAATTTTCTAGCTCGATGTTATAAATCAACTGGAAACATTTTACAATCAAACCTCAAACTTAAGTGATTCAACATCACAACTTATAGTCACAAATTACACTTTAATAGAACCAAAGTAAAAGGAGGGTCGCAAACCTACATAACCTTTGCTCGCTTATTCTTAGCTCAAAGATTCTTTATATACATAACATTTTCTGATAGATAATTATATACGAAAATATATACATATACTATGATAAAATACATTAACTAACAATATTTTGTAATAGAATTTGTAAGATGCATTTTGAAACAAGTGAAAATTACTCTGGGTGTGAGATATAACATTAGACGCTAACAAACATTAAACACAAACTTCGATACGCAATGATAGAATTTGTTACAGAAAAAACTAAAACTAATAACTTATTTAATTAAGTTATTTTCCAACTACTGCTTTTAAATTTACTCCAGCAGCATTGAGACACCTTCGATGTATGAATGATCAAAAATTACAAGTCCATTGCTGATATCAGCTTTAATTACAACAAACTGAACGAAATAATGTTATGTATGAATAAGCCAAGCCGCGCAACAATATACATACATTTATCACTTGGCGTACCTAGTAAAATCTATTGCGGTTTTCTTAATATAATTTAAGAGTGACAGTTAAAGGCTTATAACTGTCTATCATAGGCCCATAGTCAGGTTATCTCTATTAAAGAATAAGGGTCGCCAAACTGCGGTTTATCTTATGAATACATTTCATTAACCTGGGAACTCTTTGGCATGTTATTTTAAAATAACAATGTAATCCTTTCAGTTACAGTTTAAATTACAACAAAACTGTGACAACAACAGATAGTCACGTATTAAACTTAAATAAAAACACAAAACGATGTAGGGTCGCAGACCTGCGGTGGCTCTGCCCATTTATTAAGAGATACAGCCTGTTTATATAAATGCCATGTTGGTATATATTTGTAATCCAAAAATATGGAGACTAACAAAATTCTAAACACAATTTGTGTTATGCAACAAAAAACATCAAATTATTTTTATTGTTTGAGGTAAGATCTCGAAAACTCTTATAAAATAATCACATACTATAATACACAATAACAGAACTCTGTACTAAAAAAATAAACGTCTATCAATAAAAAGTGCGGATCAGTATTTTTTTGATCATGGCATAAAATAACATACCTTTATCGTCTAGAAGGATTTAAATTGCGTATGTTTTTACTTTTACATTAAATTTAGTTTTATTGAGATAAAGAAAGAAAGAGTTTATTAAAAAAGGTATCACTAGTAAGCGAAATGGTACACGGCCTCATTTCGCACTATTCTTTCTGCCTAACACTACAGAAAGCTAGTAGGTCAGGTTAACGTTAACCGTAAATGTAGGAGAATAGTGGAGATAGGCAAGCCAAACTCATGTTTTCTTTAGGGATAAATCGATAATAGTCGCTTGTTGTGTTACAAATAAAAAATCCTAAACGAACAACTACAATTATTACATTAGTAATATCTATTTCATTTGTTTATATTATGTGAGAGTGATTGTTAGTAACATTACCGTCTATTGCAGGCCAATGAACAGTTAATCTTATGTATATGAATCAAGGTCGCGAAAGTGCGGTTGTTCTGATCAATTAATCTTTTTCACCTTTATATTTTCAAGCATGTTATATTAAAGTAACATAGTTAATCTTATAATGAAAGTTTTAACTCGATAAAGTTTACGTTATTAACAAAAAGTGAAGTTTTAAACTTTAATATAAACAAAAATTATGTGGGGTTGCGAATCTACTGTAGATCTGCCCGATCATTCTTTGCTAACAGCCTTATATGTATTAATGACACTGTTGGTAATATATACAATCAATCAACTAAATAAAAATTATGATTCTTCAGTAAAGCTTGAGCTATGTTTTTCAAAAAAAGTGAGAACCCCTTTTGTTTAAGATATATTTTTAGACTCCCAATCAATGGAAATATACTTCGACAAACTTGAATAGAATTTCTGACTGAAATTTCAAACGTTAACTAATGAAAAGTGTGTGAGAGTTTTTTCTAAAATAATTGCCTAAAAATGTATACCAGTAGCGGTTAGACAGATTTGACATACAAAATGTTCAAAATTATAGAACTTCTTACGCTTGTAATATAGTTACAATGAACATAGTTACAATCAGTGGAATGAATTTTATTAACCTGATAATTTCCTAGTATCTTGTTACAATGTAACTTAGTATATGTCTTAGTGACAGTTGAATTTCAAAAAAATATAAGGTAACAACGAATAGTCACAAATTGTAGTTAAAGAAAAATACAAGACAATTAAGGTTCACCAACCTACGTAAGCTCTGCACGCTCATTCAGAGCTTACAGCGTTATTTCATTACTGACATTTTTAGATATACGTAAGTACATTTCAAAATTAAATTGGCATACAACTTTTTTTATTAAAGTTTGGACTACGCAATATTACGAGATAAAAATATTTTACTGTCCGAGATAAAATTTTAATAAATCTTATAAAGTGATAATATACTTGAATACACTATAAAAGAATTCCGTACTAAAATATAAACGTAAACTAATTTGTTTTGTAAAGAAGTAATGTTTAACTATTGCACTAAAATACACACCAGCAGCTGTCGAACGCCTCTGATAAACAAAGAATTTTGAATTGCAAGTCTCTTGACGCTTATGATATAATTTGTTCAGATTAGCTTAAAAAAATTATGTTACGCTTACATATGATGCCATGTGCAATTATAAATCTACATTGATTACCTAGCTTACCTAGATGGATCTGTTTAGTCTTTTTAATATGCATTACAAGCAAATATCAATAGTTGATTACTAACAATAACAAGACTATAGTCAATTAATCTTTGTTAAATCAATCTGGGTCGCCAAAGTACTAATGATGTAATTATTGGATATTATATACTCGGAAATTTTCTAGCTCGATGTTATAAATCAACTGGAAACATTTTACAATCAAACCTTAAACTTAAGTGATTCAACATCACAACTTATAGTCACATATTACACTTTAATAGAACCAAAGTAAAAGGTGGGTCGCAAACCTACATAACCTTTGCTCGCTTATTCTTAGCTCAAAGATTCTTTTTATACATAACATTTTCTGATAGATAATTATATACGAAAATATATACATATACTATGATAAAATACATTAACTAACAATATTTTGTAATAGAATTTGTACGATGCATTTTGAAACAAGTGAAAATTACTCTGGGTGTGAGATATAACATTAGACGCTAACAAACATTAAACACAAACTTCGATACGCAATGATAGAATTTGTTACAGAAAAAACTAAAACTAATAACTTATTTGATTAAGTTATTTTCCAACTACTGCTTTTAAATTTACTCCAGCAGCATTGAGACACCTTCGATGTATGAATGATTAAAAATTACAAGTCCATTGCTAATATCAGCTTTAATTACAACAAACTGAACGAAATAATGTTATGTATGAATAAGCCAACCCGCGCAACAATGAACATACATTTATCACTTGGCGTACCTAGTAAAATCTATTGCGGTTTTCTTAATATATTGTAAGAGTGACAGTTAAAGGCTTATAACTGTCTATCATAGGCCCATAGTCAGGTTATCTGTATTAAAGAATAAGGGTCGCCAAACTGCGGTTTATCTTATGAATACATTTCATTAACCTGGGAACTCTTTGGCATGTTATTTTAAAATAACAATGTAATCCTTTCAGTTACAGTTTAAATTACAACAAAACTGTGACAACAACAGATAGTCACGTATTAAACTTAAATAAAAACACAAAACGATGTAGGGTCGCAGACCTGCGGTGGCTCTGCCCATTTATTAAGAGATACAGCCTGTTTATATAAATGCCATGTTGGTATATATTTGTAATCCAAAAATATGGAGACTAACAAAATTCTAAACACAATTTGTGTTATGCAACAAAAAACATCAAATTATTTTTATTGTTTGAGGTAAGATCTCGAAAACTCTTATAAAATAATCACATACTATAATACACAATAACAGAACTCTGTACTAAAAAAATAAACATCTATCAATAAAAAGTGCGGATCAGTATTTTTTTGATCATGGCATAAAATAACATACCTTTATCGTCTAGAAGGATTTAAATTGCGTATGTTTTTACTTTTACATTAAATTTAGTTTTATTGAGATAAAGAAAGAAAGAGTTTATTAAAAAAGGTATCACTAGTAAGCGAAATGGTACACGGCCTCATTTCGCACTATTCTTTCTGCCTAACACTACAGAAAGCTAGTAGGTCAGGTTAACGTTAACCGTAAATGTAGGAGAATAGTGGAGATAGGCAAGCCAAACTCATGTTTTCTTTAGGGATAAATCGATAATAGTCGCTTGTTGTGTTACAAATAAAAAATCCTAAACGAACAACTACAATTATTACATTAGTAATATCTATTTCATTTGTTTATATTATGTGAGAGTGATTGTTAGTAACATTACCGTCTATTGCAGGCCAATGAACAGTTAATCTTATGTATATGAATCAAGGTCGCGAAAGTGCGGTTGTTCTGATCAATTAATCTTTTTCACCTTTATATTTTCAAGCATGTTATATTAAAGTAACATAGTTAATCTTATAATGAAAGTTTTAACTCGATAAAGTTTACGTTATTAACAAAAAGTGAAGTTTTAAACTTTAATATAAACAAAAATTATGTGGGGTTGCGAATCTACTGTAGATCTGCCCGATCATTCTTTGCTAACAGCCTTATATGTATTAATGACACTGTTGGTAATATATACAATCAATCAACTAATTAAAAATTATGATTCTTCAGTAAAGCTTGAGCTATGTTTTTCAAAAAAAGTGAGAACCCCTTTTGTTTAAGATATATTTTTAGACTCCCAATCAATGGAAATATACTTCGACAAACTTGAATAGAATTTCTGACTGAAATTTCAAACGTTAACTAATGAAAAGTGTGTGAGAGTTTTTTCTAAAATAATTGCCTAAAAATGTATACCAGTAGCGGTTAGACAGATTTGACATACAAAATGTTCAAAATTATAGAACTTCTTACGCTTGTAATATAGTTACAATGAACATAGTTACAATCAGTGGAATGAATTTTATTAACCTGATAATTTCCTAGTATCTTGTTACAATGTAACTTAGTATATGTCTTAGTGACAGTTGAATTTCAAAAAAATATAAGGTAACAACGAATAGTCACAAATTGTACTTGAAGAAAAATACAAGACAATTAAGGGTCACCAACCTACAGAAGCTCTGCACGCTTATTCAGAGCTTACAGCGATATTTCATTACTGACATTTTTAGAAATACGTAAGTACATTTCAAAAATAAATTGACACACAATTTTTTTTATTAAAGTTTGGACTACGCAATAATACGCGATGAAAATATTTTACTGTCCGAGATAGAATTTTAAAAAATCTTATAAAGTGATAATATACTTGAATACACTATTAAAGAATTCCGTACTAAAAAAATTAACGTGACTTAATTTGTTTTGTAAAGGAGTAATGTTTAACTATTGCACTAAAAGACACACCAGCAGCTGTCGAACGCCTCTGATGAACAAAGAGTTTTGAATTGCAAGTCTCTTGACGCTTATGATATAATTTGTTCAGATTAGCTTGAAAAAATTATGTTACGCTTACATATGATGACATGTGCAATTATAAATGTACATTGATTACCTTGCTTACCTAGGTGGATCTGTTTATTTTTTTTTAATATGTATTACACGTAAATATCAATAGTTAATTACTAACTATAACAAGACTATAGTCAATCAATCTTTGTTAAATCAATCTAGGACGCCAAAGTACTAATGATGTAATCATTGGATATTATATACTTGGAAATTTTCTAGCTCGATGTTATAAATCAACTGGAAACATTTTACAATCAAACCTCAAACTTAAGTGATTCAACATCACAACTTATAGTCACAAATTACACTTTAATAGAACCAAAGTAAAAGGAGGGTCGCAAACCTACATAACCTTTGCTCGCTTATTCTTAGCTCAAAGATTCTTTATATACATAACATTTTCTGATAGATAATTATATACGAAAATATATACATATACTATGATAAAATACATTAACTAACAATATTTTGTAATAGAATTTGTAAGATGCATTTTGAAACAAGTGAAAATTACTCTGGGTGTGAGATATAACATTAGACGCTAACAAACATTAAACACAAACTTCGATACGCAATGATAGAATTTGTTACAGAAAAAACTAAAACTAATAACTTATTTAATTAAGTTATTTTCCAACTACTGCTTTTAAATTTACTCCAGCAGCATTGAGACACCTTCGATGTATGAATGATCAAAAATTACAAGTCCATTGCTGATATCAGCTTTAATTACAACAAACTGAACGAAATAATGTTATGTATGAATAAGCCAAGCCGCGCAACAATATACATACATTTATCACTTGGCGTACCTAGTAAAATCTATTGCGGTTTTCTTAATATAATTTAAGAGTGACAGTTAAAGGCTTATAACTGTCTATCATAGGCCCATAGTCAGGTTATCTCTATTAAAGAATAAGGGTCGCCAAACTGCGGTTTATCTTATGAATACATTTCATTAACCTGGGAACTCTTTGGCATGTTATTTTAAAATAACAATGTAATCATTTCAGTTACAGTTTAAATTACAACAAAACTGTGACAACAACAGATAGTCACGTATTAAACTTAAATAAAAACACAAAACGATGTAGGGTCGCAGACCTGCGGTGGCTCTGCCCATTTATTAAGAGATACAGCCTGTTTATATAAATGCCATGTTGGTATATATTTGTAATCCAAAAATATGGAGACTAACAAAATTCTAAACACAATTTGTGTTATGCAACAAAAAACATCAAATTATTTTTATTGTTTGAGGTAAGATCTCGAAAACTCTTATAAAATAATCACATACTATAATACACAATAACAGAACTCTGTACTAAAAAAATAAACATCTATCAATAAAAAGTGCGGATCAGTATTTTTTTGATCATGGCATAAAATAACATACCTTTATCGTCTAGAAGGATTTAAATTGCGTATGTTTTTACTTTTACATTAAATTTAGTTTTATTGAGATAAAGAAAGAAAGAGTTTATTAAAAAAGGTATCACTAGTAAGCGAAATGGTACACGGCCTCATTTCGCACTATTCTTTCTGCCTAACACTACAGAAAGCTAGTAGGTCAGGTTAACGTTAACCGTAAATGTAGGAGAATAGTGGAGATAGGCAAGCCAAACTCATGTTTTCTTTAGGGATAAATCGATAATAGTCGCTTGTTGTGTTACAAATAAAAAATCCTAAACGAACAACTACAATTATTACATTAGTAATATCTATTTCATTTGTTTATATTATGTGAGAGTGATTGTTAGTAACATTACCGTCTATTGCAGGCCAATGAACAGTTAATCTTATGTATATGAATCAAGGTCGCGAAAGTGCGGTTGTTCTGATCAATTAATCTTTTTCACCTTTATATTTTCAAGCATGTTATATTAAAGTAACATAGTTAATCTTATAATGAAAGTTTTAACTCGATAAAGTTTACGTTATTAACAAAAAGTGAAGTTTTAAACTTTAATATAAACAAAAATTATGTGGGGTTGCGAATCTACTGTAGATCTGCCCGATCATTCTTTGCTAACAGCCTTATATGTATTAATGACACTGTTGGTAATATATACAATCAATCAACTAAATAAAAATTATGATTCTTCAGTAAAGCTTGAGCTATGTTTTTCAAAAAAAGTGAGAACCCCTTTTGTTTAAGATATATTTTTAGACTCCCAATCAATGGAAATATACTTCGACAAACTTGAATAGAATTTCTGACTGAAATTTCAAACGTTAACTAATGAAAAGTGTGTGAGAGTTTTTTCTAAAATAATTGCCTAAAAATGTATACCAGTAGCGGTTAGACAGATTTGACATACAAAATGTTCAAAATTATAGAACTTCTTACGCTTGTAATATAGTTACAATGAACATAGTTACAATCAGTGGAATGAATTTTATTAACCTGATAATTTCCTAGTATCTTGTTACAATGTAACTTAGTATATGTCTTAGTGACAGTTGAATTTCAAAAAAATATAAGGTAACAACGAATAGTCACAAATTGTAGTTAAAGAAAAATACAAGACAATTAAGGTTCACCAACCTACGTAAGCTCTGCACGCTCATTCAGAGCTTACAGCGTTATTTCATTACTGACATTTTTAGATGTACGTAAGTACATTTCAAAATTAAATTGGCATACAACTTTTTTTATTAAAGTTTGGACTACGCAATATTACGAGATAAAAATATTTTACTGTCCGAGATAAAATTTTAATAAATCTTATAAAGTGATAATATACTTGAATACACTATAAAAGAATTCCGTACTAAAATATAAACGTAAACTAATTTGTTTTGTAAAGAAGTAATGTTTAACTATTGCACTAAAATACACACCAGCAGCTGTCGAACGCCTCTGATAAACAAAGAATTTTGAATTGCAAGTCTCTTGACGCTTATGATATAATTTGTTCAGATTAGCTTAAAAAAATTATGTTACGCTTACATATGATGCCATGTGCAATTATAAATCTACATTGATTACCTAGCTTACCTAGATGGATCTGTTTAGTCTTTTTAATATGCATTACAAGCAAATATCAATAGTTGATTACTAACAATAACAAGACTATAGTCAATTAATCTTTGTTAAATCAATCTGGGTCGCCAAAGTACTAATGATGTAATTATTGGATATTATATACTCGGAAATTTTCTAGCTCGATGTTATAAATCAACTGGAAACATTTTACAATCAAACCTTAAACTTAAGTGATTCAACATCACAACTTATAGTCACATATTACACTTTAATAGAACCAAAGTAAAAGGTGGGTCGCAAACCTACATAACCTTTGCTCGCTTATTCTTAGCTCAAAGATTCTTTTTATACATAACATTTTCTGATAGATAATTATATACGAAAATATATACATATACTATGATAAAATACATTAACTAACAATATTTTGTAATAGAATTTGTACGATGCATTTTGAAACAAGTGAAAATTACTCTGGGTGTGAGATATAACATTAGACGCTAACAAACATTAAACACAAACTTCGATACGCAATGATAGAATTTGTTACAGAAAAAACTAAAACTAATAACTTATTTGATTAAGTTATTTTCCAACTACTGCTTTTAAATTTACTCCAGCAGCATTGAGACACCTTCGATGTATGAATGATTAAAAATTACAAGTCCATTGCTAATATCAGCTTTAATTACAACAAACTGAACGAAATAATGTTATGTATGAATAAGCCAACCCGCGCAACAATGAACATACATTTATCACTTGGCGTACCTAGTAAAATCTATTGCGGTTTTCTTAATATATTGTAAGAGTGACAGTTAAAGGCTTATAACTGTCTATCATAGGCCCATAGTCAGGTTATCTGTATTAAAGAATAAGGGTCGCCAAACTGCGGTTTATCTTATGAATACATTTCATTAACCTGGGAACTCTTTGGCATGTTATTTTAAAATAACAATGTAATCCTTTCAGTTACAGTTTAAATTACAACAAAACTGTGACAACAACAGATAGTCACGTATTAAACTTAAATAAAAACACAAAACGATGTAGGGTCGCAGACCTGCGGTGGCTCTGCCCATTTATTAAGAGATACAGCCTGTTTATATAAATGCCATGTTGGTATATATTTGTAATCCAAAAATATGGAGACTAACAAAATTCTAAACACAATTTGTGTTATGCAACAAAAAACATCAAATTATTTTTATTGTTTGAGGTAAGATCTCGAAAACTCTTATAAAATAATCACATACTATAATACACAATAACAGAACTCTGTACTAAAAAAATAAACATCTATCAATAAAAAGTGCGGATCAGTATTTTTTTGATCATGGCATAAAATAACATACCTTTATCGTCTAGAAGGATTTAAATTGCGTATGTTTTTACTTTTACATTAAATTTAGTTTTATTGAGATAAAGAAAGAAAGAGTTTATTAAAAAAGGTATCACTAGTAAGCGAAATGGTACACGGCCTCATTTCGCACTATTCTTTCTGCCTAACACTACAGAAAGCTAGTAGGTCAGGTTAACGTTAACCGTAAATGTAGGAGAATAGTGGAGATAGGCAAGCCAAACTCATGTTTTCTTTAGGGATAAATCGATAATAGTCGCTTGTTGTGTTACAAATAAAAAATCCTAAACGAACAACTACAATTATTACATTAGTAATATCTATTTCATTTGTTTATATTATGTGAGAGTGATTGTTAGTAACATTACCGTCTATTGCAGGCCAATGAACAGTTAATCTTATGTATATGAATCAAGGTCGCGAAAGTGCGGTTGTTCTGATCAATTAATCTTTTTCACCTTTATATTTTCAAGCATGTTATATTAAAGTAACATAGTTAATCTTATAATGAAAGTTTTAACTCGATAAAGTTTACGTTATTAACAAAAAGTGAAGTTTTAAACTTTAATATAAACAAAAATTATGTGGGGTTGCGAATCTACTGTAGATCTGCCCGATCATTCTTTGCTAACAGCCTTATATGTATTAATGACACTGTTGGTAATATATACAATCAATCAACTAATTAAAAATTATGATTCTTCAGTAAAGCTTGAGCTATGTTTTTCAAAAAAAGTGAGAACCCCTTTTGTTTAAGATATATTTTTAGACTCCCAATCAATGGAAATATACTTCGACAAACTTGAATAGAATTTCTGACTGAAATTTCAAACGTTAACTAATGAAAAGTGTGTGAGAGTTTTTTCTAAAATAATTGCCTAAAAATGTATACCAGTAGCGGTTAGACAGATTTGACATACAAAATGTTCAAAATTATAGAACTTCTTACGCTTGTAATATAGTTACAATGAACATAGTTACAATCAGTGGAATGAATTTTATTAACCTGATAATTTCCTAGTATCTTGTTACAATGTAACTTAGTATATGTCTTAGTGACAGTTGAATTTCAAAAAAATATAAGGTAACAACGAATAGTCACAAATTGTAGTTAAAGAAAAATACAAGACAATTAAGGTTCACCAACCTACGTAAGCTCTGCACGCTCATTCAGAGCTTACAGCGTTATTTCATTACTGACATTTTTAGATGTACGTAAGTACATTTCAAAATTAAATTGGCATACAACTTTTTTTATTAAAGTTTGGACTACGCAATATTACGAGATAAAAATATTTTACTGTCCGAGATAAAATTTTAATAAATCTTATAAAGTGATAATATACTTGAATACACTATAAAAGAATTCCGTACTAAAATATAAACGTAAACTAATTTGTTTTGTAAAGAAGTAATGTTTAACTATTGCACTAAAATACACACCAGCAGCTGTCGAACGCCTCTGATAAACAAAGAATTTTGAATTGCAAGTCTCTTGACGCTTATGATATAATTTGTTCAGATTAGCTTAAAAAAATTATGTTACGCTTACATATGATGCCATGTGCAATTATAAATCTACATTGATTACCTAGCTTACCTAGATGGATCTGTTTAGTCTTTTTAATATGCATTACAAGCAAATATCAATAGTTGATTACTAACAATAACAAGACTATAGTCAATTAATCTTTGTTAAATCAATCTGGGTCGCCAAAGTACTAATGATGTAATTATTGGATATTATATACTCGGAAATTTTCTAGCTCGATGTTATAAATCAACTGGAAACATTTTACAATCAAACCTTAAACTTAAGTGATTCAACATCACAACTTATAGTCACATATTACACTTTAATAGAACCAAAGTAAAAGGTGGGTCGCAAACCTACATAACCTTTGCTCGCTTATTCTTAGCTCAAAGATTCTTTTTATACATAACATTTTCTGATAGATAATTATATACGAAAATATATACATATACTATGATAAAATACATTAACTAACAATATTTTGTAATAGAATTTGTACGATGCATTTTGAAACAAGTGAAAATTACTCTGGGTGTGAGATATAACATTAGACGCTAACAAACATTAAACACAAACTTCGATACGCAATGATAGAATTTGTTACAGAAAAAACTAAAACTAATAACTTATTTGATTAAGTTATTTTCCAACTACTGCTTTTAAATTTACTCCAGCAGCATTGAGACACCTTCGATGTATGAATGATTAAAAATTACAAGTCCATTGCTAATATCAGCTTTAATTACAACAAACTGAACGAAATAATGTTATGTATGAATAAGCCAACCCGCGCAACAATGAACATACATTTATCACTTGGCGTACCTAGTAAAATCTATTGCGGTTTTCTTAATATATTGTAAGAGTGACAGTTAAAGGCTTATAACTGTCTATCATAGGCCCATAGTCAGGTTATCTGTATTAAAGAATAAGGGTCGCCAAACTGCGGTTTATCTTATGAATACATTTCATTAACCTGGGAACTCTTTGGCATGTTATTTTAAAATAACAATGTAATCCTTTCAGTTACAGTTTAAATTACAACAAAACTGTGACAACAACAGATAGTCACGTATTAAACTTAAATAAAAACACAAAACGATGTAGGGTCGCAGACCTGCGGTGGCTCTGCCCATTTATTAAGAGATACAGCCTGTTTATATAAATGCCATGTTGGTATATATTTGTAATCCAAAAATATGGAGACTAACAAAATTCTAAACACAATTTGTGTTATGCAACAAAAAACATCAAATTATTTTTATTGTTTGAGGTAAGATCTCGAAAACTCTTATAAAATAATCACATACTATAATACACAATAACAGAACTCTGTACTAAAAAAATAAACGTCTATCAATAAAAAGTGCGGATCAGTATTTTTTTGATCATGGCATAAAATAACATACCTTTATCGTCTAGAAGGATTTAAATTGCGTATGTTTTTACTTTTACATTAAATTTAGTTTTATTGAGATAAAGAAAGAAAGAGTTTATTAAAAAAGGTATCACTAGTAAGCGAAATGGTACACGGCCTCATTTTGCACTATTCTTTCTGCCTAACACTTCAGAAAGCTAGTAGGTCAGGTAAACGTTAACCGTAAATGTAGAAGAATAGTGGAGATAGGCAAGCCAAACTCATGTTTTTTTTGGGATAAATCGTTAATAGTCCCTTGTTGTGTTACATATAAAAAATCCGACACACACAACTACAATTATGACATAAGTAATATCTATTTAATTTGTTTATATTATGTAAGAGTAATTGTTGGTAACATTACCCTCTATTGCAGGCCAATGAACAGTTAATCTTATGTATATGAATCAAGGTCGCGAAAGTGCGGTTTATCTGATCAATTAATCTTTTTCACCTTTAAATTTTCTAGCATGTTATTTTAAAGTAACATAGTTAATCTTATAATAAAGGTTGAAACTCGATAAAGTTTAAGTTATTAACGAATAGTGAAGTTTTAAACTTTAATATAAACAAAAATTATGTGGGGTTGCGAATCTACTATAGATCTGCCCGATCATTCTTTGCTAACAGCCTTTTTTGTATTAATGACACTGTTGGTAATATATACAATCAATCAACTAATTGAAAATTATCATTCTTCAGTAAAGCTTGAGCTATGTTTTTCAAAAAAAGTGAGAACCCCTTTTGTTTAAGATATATTTTTAGACTCCCAATCAATGGAAATATACTTTGATAAACTTGAATAGAATTTCTGACTGAAATTTCAAACGTTAACTAATGAAAAGTGTGTGAGAGTTTTTTCTAAAATAGTTGCCTAAAAATGTATACCAGTAGCGGTTAGACAGATTTCACATACAAAATGTTCAAAATTATAGAACTCCTTACGCTTGTTATATAGTTACAATGAACATAGTTACAATCAGTTAAATGAATTTCATTAACCTGATAATTTCCTAGTATCTTGTTACAATGTAACTAAGTATATGTCTTAGTGACAGTTGAATTTCAAAAAAATATAAGTTAACATCGAGTAGTCACAAATTGTACTTGAAGAAAAATACAAGACAATTAAGGGTCACCAACCTACAGAAGCTCTGGACGCTTATTCAGAGCTTACAGCGTTATTTCATCACTGACATTTAGAGATATGCGTAAGTTTATTCCAAAAATAAATTGACATACAATTTTTTTCATTAACGTTTGGACTATGCAATAATGCGCGATAAAAATATCGTACCGTCCAAAATAGAATTTCAAAAAAGCTTATGAAGTGATAATATACTTGAATACACTATAAAAGAATTCCGTACTAAAAAAATTAACGTAAGTTAATTGGTTTTGAAAAGGAGTAATGTTTCCGATAATGTTTTAACTATTGCACTAAAATACACATCAGCAGCAGTCAAACACCTTTGATAAATGAAAAATATTGAATTGCAAGTCTCTTGACGCTTATAATATAATTTGTTAAGATAAACTTGAAAAAATCATGATACGCTTACATATAATGACATGCGCTACTATAAATGTACATCGATTACCTAGCTTACCTAGTGGGATCGGTTTATTTTTTTTTAATATGTATTACGAGTGAATGTCAATAGTTAATTGCCAACAATAACAAGACTATAGTCAATCAATCTTTTTTAAATCAATCTGGGTCGCCAAAGTACTGATGATGTAATCATTGAATATTACATACTTGGAAATTTTCTAGCTCGATGTTATAAATCAACTAGAAACATTTTACATTCAAAGCTTGAACTTAAGCGAGTCAAGATAACAACTCATAGTCACATATTATACTTTAATAGAACCAAATTAAAAGGAGGGTCGCAAGTCCACAATACCTTTGCTTGCTCATTCTTGGCTCAAAGATTTTTTTTATAAATATCATTTTCTGACAGATATTTATATACGAATATATATATAGATATATATATATACTATGATAAAATACATTATCTAACAAGATTTTGTCATAGAATTTGTACGATGCATTTTGAAAAAAGTGAATAATACTCTGGGTGTGAGATATAACATTAGACGCTAACAATCATCAAACACAAACTTCGATACGCAATAATAGAATTTGTTACAGAAAAAACTAAAACTAATAACTTATTTGATTAAGTTATTTTCCAACTACTGCTTTTAAATTTACTCCAGCAGCATTGAGACACCTTCGATGTATGAATGATTAAAAATTACAAGTCCATTGCTGATATCAGCTTTTATTACAACAAACTGAACGAAATAATGTTATGTATGAATAAGCCAACCCGCGCAACATCATACATACATTTATCACTTGGCGTACCTAGTAAAATCTATTGCGGTTTTCTTAATATATTGTAAGAGTGACAGTTAAAGGCTTATAACTGTCTATCATAGGCCCGTAGTCAATTTATCTCTATTAAAGAACCAGGGTCACCAAATTGCGGTTGATCTGATCTATGAATCTCTTTCACCTTCGAATTTTCTAGCATGTTATTTTGAAATAACTAAGTTAATCTTAAAATAAAAGTACAAGCTCGTACAAGTTAAAGTCATTAACAGATAGTCAAGTACTGAACTTTAATAGAAACACAAAATAATGTTGGGTCGCGAACCTACTGTAGCTGCTCTGCCCGATCATTCTTTGCTAACAGCCTTTTTGTATAAATGACATTGTTGGTAATATATACGTTAAGAAAATGAATTAATCATTACTTTTTTTAATTTAAGTTTGTTCCATGAGTTACTAAAGAAGTGAAAACACCTTTTGTTTGAGATATATTTTTAGACTCTCGTAGAAAGAAAATATACTTCGATACACTTGAATAAAATTTCTGACTGAAATTATAAACGTTAATCAATAAGTTGTGTGTAAGAGTTTTTTTTAAATAGTTCTCTTTACCCTTATAATTCATGTAGTCACAACGAACTAAAACATATTTGGTTACATATGTATAATTTGAACCCAGACGCACAATCACAAATAAACTTTCATAACGCAGTGTTTTTAGTAAGATCTATAATGTATTTCATTTATCTGTGAATTTTCTAGTATGTTATTACGAAATAACTAAGAAAATCTTACAATTAAATTTTTAATTTGGAAAAGTTAAAGTTAACAACAGATAGTATTGTACAGTTTGTAAATAGAGACAAAAAGGAATATAGGGTCGTAAACCTACAATAGCTCTTATGTATTGGATGTACGTGACATGTAAGTGGTGGAGAATAGTGGAATAGGCAAGCCAAGTGTCGTGCTTTCCTTCGGTAAATGATTACTGATTCTTCCTTATTATGTTACATTTGAATAAACTGACACACGCAACCATAAATATACTTTAATTACCCAGTGTACATAGTTATATATATTTAGTTTTGCTTGGTTTTTCGTGAAAGTAATAGTTAAAGGTAAATCACCGTCTATATTACAGGCCTGTTGTCAGTTAATTTATATTAAATTAATCAGGATTGCTAAAGTGCTGTTGACATGTTCAATGGATTTTATACACTTGGAAATCTCATAGCATGTTATTTTTATATAACTGAGTAAGTCTTACAATGAAAGTTTAAATTTGGAAGAGTTAGGGTCATTAACAGATAGTAACATATTGTATTTAAATAGAATCACAAATTAATATACGGTCGCGAACCTACAAAAGATCCGCTTACTCATTCTAGGCTAACAGCCTTATTGTGTAAATGACATTGTTGGCAATATATAAGATCTAAGAATATATTGATTGTCAGTATTTCTTATTACAATTTGTTGTTGTTTGAGGTATTACTTTGGATTCTCTAAATTAACGGAAACATACTTTAATACCTTATAGTACAATTTTTTCTGAAAATGATAAATGTTTACTTATAACTTTCGGGTAAAAGGGCTTTTTTGAACTATTGCATTAATTTATTTATAAGCAGCTGTTCGACTAACTTGATATACTAAAGGTTTAAAGTTACAAGTCTTTTGACGCTTATAATAAATTAAGTTATAATGGACTAAAGAAAATTATGTTACATTTGAATATATGTATGCGTATAATAATGTCAATACTAGGATCAGCTTCAGAGTAGCAGACGCACATTTTATATAACCGCAGGGCGATAAGAAAGACTTTTATTTGGATGTCTTTGATTATAAGGTTACTTCACAAGTTTCCAAAGTTTAATGCTTACTTATTCATTATGTAACCAGTAGTTTCTAATTTCTCCTGTTTCTATGAAATGAACTGAAAGAAAAAAAATACTCATTCTTCACGTAAGAAACAAGATTTTGATGTCTGCAGAGAAGTGAAACTGTACATTTTAAAAGTGATGTGGGTGCTCGTAAAAGATATTCATTGAAACGAATAGGAAAAGTCTTGATAATTACTATTTGCCACATTCTTGTACTAATGACGGCCATAAAATGAACATGTCTTTCTAGTTCTGTAAATAATTGAGCGAACTCATTCAATACCACTTATTTAAAATAAACTTATATGTCTGCTAGGTACATAAACATGCTCTTAAGCGGGAGTCAAAAAAGTGTTCATCAAGTCACTTTCACATGCATGTTTTAAGTGACATCTTACTGTTAGTACTTACGACTCGGTCAACACTTTTTAATAATATATTTTAAGTTCAGCTGGGTTTATAAAGATGTCTCCAAATGGCAGTGAAAATACGTTTGTCAAGTCACTTTTACATGCATGGTATCAATCATGAGTTCAATAAATCTGGAGAAAATTGGATGGACTCGGCTAACACTATTCTATAATACATCAAAATTTTAGCGGGTTTTAAAATTATATATGTAAAATCATTTAAAAATGACTGTACAGCTGTTGAATATAAAAAATATACCAATTTATAAAAAAATTTTATCGTTATTTTTGAAGTGATCTGAAAAGTTTAACAACAAACTGTTAAGGTTGTGAGAGCACATTATGTTATATGAAAACTGTAGATCTGTATGAATATATAAAATTAGATTTTACAAATACTCAATGTAAATGAACGAGTAAAATATTTGACTACATAAAAAATACAGATGTACATACATTACGCGTATAAAACTGGCGTTATAAATAAAAAAAAAAATATTAAGCAATTACATCGATACATTTTTATTAAAGAGTGAATGAGCAGGTTGTCTACTGCACGATGTTACGTAGTATAACGATTTTTGAAATGGTATTAAGTATAAAGTGCATGAGTAATATACTATTTAGACATTATGAACTTATAAAAGTGATAAAAGGGGTCAATTTCAATTAGCAAGTGCATCACTTGAACACATGAAAAAATTTAAAGATTGTACATCGAAATTTTTTAAATCATGAAAATAGAAGATCAATCGATTGTATTTAAAATATGCCAAATAGCCACTTGACCACTGTCACTAAAACTAGTCTATTACAGAAGGCTCCTAACAAATGACGGTAGAGACTTGTATTAGATTAATTCCATTTATTCAAGTCACTCGAGAGAAAGCGTTACAACAACTGCCTGGAGGTTTGCGGAAGTACCGACTGCCCTTCACCGTCGTGGCACAACCACTGAACTCAATCCCTGGCTTTTCCTCCAAAATTCTATGGAATTCGATGAGAAATCACCTCATGCCCAGGGCCAATCCAGGCTTTGCACGTGTGTGCTGACTCGGCCTTACGACTTGGCTGTTTCCAAGCGCTCGGACGCTCGGCTAGGAAACGCTGAGCTTGCGCTAAGAAGCGCAAGCCGTGGGTGTTGAACGGCTATTCCAGGCCACGTTCGTGAGATCACACATATGTACATGCGGAACTTATGATATGTTACGAATACACAGTACAGCTGAATGTTGTCTCCTTTATCTGAATAGTATTATACAGTTAACAATTACCTGAATAAACGAACTATTAAAAAATTTATGTGAGTTCAATATTTTTCCTCATTTGGGTCAATTATTAAGATAGTTCGAATCAAACGGTAGTTATAAGCGACTACAGGCCTAATGTCAGAATACTCTATTGAAAAAAACCATGTGATTTTACCACATGGTAAAATATGTTGTTTTACCATATGGTTTTTTGTCATTTACCACATGGTTATTTGAGACAAAACAATATGGTAAATGACTAAAAACTATATCGTAAAACAACGTATTTTACCATGTTAATTCACATGGTTTTTTCAGTAGAGTATTTCGCATTCATCGTAAGGGTCACCAAAGTGCGGTGCAACTGATCAAACGGGCCTTACCAACTAAGAATATTTAAACATGTTATTTCTGGAAAACTAAACATCAGGACAAATCGGTTATTTTAAATAATATTTACAAACAGCTGTAAAAAATCTATTGCACTAAATGAAAAGTGACATAACTCAAGGTCGGAAAATTACAGTCACAATGACAGCCAATTCATTGATAAAAATCTTGAAGTCCTTGTTTTTCTATATGCCGATGTACCTCTTACCCAACAATTTATTTACGGCTAACTATGTATTTATCAATAGGGACAATTTTTTTCACAGTTTACAAATAGTATAAATCAGTCACTTGAAAAAAAAGTAAACTTAACTTGTTTTGAACATGGTGTATTAGGTAGTAAATATTAAAAAATTGGTTTAACTTATTTTTTGTAAGAATTTAATGTTATTAATTTTTCTAAAGTTTGTATGACTTTATAATACTCAAGAAGAAGAGATATTTAATATCTTGTAAAATACGTTAAACTCTATTAACAATAGCCAATGTTAAGCCACTGTCAAAAGATATTTCTATTTATTTCTTTTTTCAATACTTATTCTCTTTCAGTTGTATAGTGCATAACAGGTATAGGACAAACTAATTCTCGGGGAATTTTTTGCAAATAAAAAAGTCAATACAATAATATCATTTCGAACAGTTCTTCAATTAGAAAGATGGAAAAATTTTACAAAATACAATAGCGATAAGTGAATCTTAATACATTTCAAGAACAAATATGTCTCCACATATTTTCTTGAGAGAAGAAGCGACAGCATTTTTTACATTTAATGTCTTTATCACTTGACGCTTCTAGTTTTGAGCCTGCAAGTGCGATCCCATATTTTTGAAAGTACAAATGATATCCTTTACGCCGAATTTTCATAATGAGCTTCCTCTTTTTTTTGTTATCGATAGTGTTCATTATTTCCTTCACTGTTAATTTATTTTTGTGCTGTTTCGTAAGATGAACATTAAATTTTGAAACAAACTTTGGAGATTTGCAGTATGGACAGTACGCTCTTTGTCGATTCCTGATGCCGCTGGACTTCGAGTTTTGTTCATCATCTGTAAGCCAAAAGGTCAAGGATATTATTATAAAGCAAAAATAGTAAAACAGTGGGCAGTGCAGCAATAACCACTAACATAAAACAGACATATGGAACCCACAGTAGTAAGCGAAATGAAAAGTTTATTGAGCCCTGGATGGTATATGTTCATGCAAAAAATGATAACCTCAATTATTTTACCCATAAAAACCTGAATCCTTAATGAAAATAGTACATAACGCACCCAAGGCCATGAAGTAAAGAAAGTCTCAGATCGGCCGTATATTGTGACCCAAGGTGAAGCTATGAATGATAAGCGGATGATCTGAAGCTTCTTAACTTCTACCCAAGGTGCTTAAGCGATTTTACGTATCTATATGCCCGTAAAAAAATATATCCATAAGTGCTGCAGTCAGTAATATTCATTTTTTGATTGCCTATGACGTAAGAAATTATTTTTTACAGTAATACGCTTTTCAGACATGCGATATTTTTATTTAGCAATAGCGTTGCAGTATCGTGAGTTGATAATTCTTGCATTAGCAATTGCACTCATTTACAAATCTTTCAATCAGTCCTCTCACTCAGAATTCACTGAAGCTTAACACTTTATTTCAAATTTTGTAGTATTTTACATGCATTATTTATTCCTAACGTAAAAAATCAATACTATCGATCAAATTTAGTAAAAAATTAAATAAAATAAAAACTTTTTTTTAACAAATGGAGAGGTCTACCATGGACAGTTCTTGTAAATTGATGTATACCACACTAAAAATAATCGAGGATCATTAGATAAGATGAAAAATAACTATCTAATTTAAGATGTTTAGTATTCACAACCGTAATAATTTTTTTTAACAACGGAAACTTTTCGTTATTTTATTTTCAGTTTGCTTGAGTAACACACAATTCTTAAAAAGGTACTGTTAAAGGGCAACCCGCGGAAAATTAGAGTTTCCTACCTTATAGATAAAGTCAATTTGATTTTTTAATCTTATAGGATTATTTATTCAATAACTAGCTTTCTTATGATAAAAAAAGGAGTTGTTGCCCATTCTTAACATGGCTGAGAATAATTCAAACCTAAACTCGAAGAAATTAATTTAAAATTAAAGAGGAAAGACGTAAAATCAGATATCAAATCAACGACGCATAATTCGATTTTTTGTCTTTCTTCCCCAAACTACGATGGATTATGCTAAAATTAATCTAATGTTAACAAAAAAAAATATCCATTGCAAGTGGTGTTATTTTTCAAATAAACTTTTTTTAATGCGATTGATTAACAAAAACCAAATTTTCGCACATACTTGATTCTGTAAAATATATATATAAAGGCTTATTTTAGTGAAATTTATAACAACATAGAAGCGATGGACGAAAAATCAGTTTACACGTCGTTTATTTAACATCTGAATATGCGTTCATACCCAATCTCGCCAAGTCTGGGCTTTAATTATCCTTAAGAGTGTCAATAATGTACAACAACTTTTTTCCTCATGAAATAGATAATTATTTATTAAATGATTTTATAAGGGGAAAAAATCAAAGTGACATTATAGATAGGGTGGAAACATTCGTTTTCACGAAACTGCCCTTAATAACGTAATAAGAAAAAACTAATTTTTTTTATAAAAATATGTTCCAAAAATTGTAAGTTTCATAACAACTTCATGAAATTCATTTTTTAATAGTGACAAAAGAAATTTAATTTAAAAATAAGGTTTTTGATTTAAAAGTTGAATCGATCCCACGTATTTATTTGTGAATTATGAAACAAAAACCAAACATTAAAAGACTTTAATAAGAAAATAGAAATAAACATCCTTATGAAGCAGCACAATTGTAGAATTATAATTTTTTTTTCTTTCATTCATCATCGCCCGTAGGCTCAGACATGGCATTTTTTTACACAAGCATAGTGTTAACTAGCCACCGGTGCACCTGAGTTATGACCAGATGTTTATATACATATACATACATAAACATCTGGACCAACTCAGTCACACCTATGATCACGTAGACGAAGCGTCAGAGAAACAGTTAATCGACCTTCGAGAATCAAGAGCACAGGCGAAACGGCGAGACTCGAATGGTGACCAAGCGGTCACCCATCCAAGTACTAACCGCGCCGAATGCAGCTTAACCTCGGAGATCGACGGAACTGCATCTCTACCGTTGCGCCACCACGACCACTAGGATTATAATTATTACCCTTTTTTCCTGATGTATTGAGATGGCTATCAGTCGAAGTAGATCTTACAGGTACGGTGGAAGTCTGACTTTTCAATGACGTTTTATCAACGAACCCACTTTTCATGACTTCTATAGCATCACATGATAAACCTTAATACGGTAATAAAATCGTATGTTAATACATAGGTTCTCTTAATGTGAAGTAAATTGTATACTTACAACTGAATATATGTGTTTCGAAGCCCTTGAAGCCAAATACAGATTCTGATGTTTCCTGACACATTTGTTTATGATTGGTCTCTTCGGAAGTGATACGTTTTATATCTAAAATTGATTTGTATGCTTAAAAAGTAAGTCTGTATTAACATTGCAATATCGTGTATGCAAAATTTTTTCCTAAAATTAAAGTTTAGTGCCATCGGTCGAAATTTGTTGAAATAAATTTTCTTTATAAAATCGTTTATATTATTGATTGCAGCTAAAAGGAAAATATCAAAAAACTTTTTCATGTATGTTTATAGTTTACGTAAGTGACGTCTGATTTATGTAAAACGCATGAACAGCACTAAGCCCAAGAGTTTAAAAAAACTATTTTTTATAAAATACTTTCCATCAATTATTGTTTGCTTTCTTAACCAGCCGTAGAATTTAATTATGAAGCTAAAATTCAGCTTATTATTTAAGGAGTATTACTTTGCGTGACTACCAACGCCTCAACGCTCTTTGCTTAAAATTCTATTTAACTCACATTGATGAGAAGCATGTATCGTTAAAATTTTTATCATTTTCTAAAAAACTAGCATAGACGTTACGTTTTTTACAAAACATTACAAGAATAGTGCACTTTCCCATCAATCTAATGATTGACAGAATTAAAACTAGATTTTCATAGTTTAATTGTATTTTTGAAGAATAGTTATTTGAAAGTACTGTAAAAACATTAAGGTCTGCAACAAAAGTATTATAGCGTTTTTGTACATACCACTTTTCTTATTTACAGAAGTGATTTTCAAATAAGATTTGGAGGTCCCAAGACTTTTACTTTGAAAAGCTGTATAAGATGTACCACAATGCGAACGAGTAGGTGGTAATGACTCATTATCAGCAGTGTGCTTGGGGTTAGTTTGAGGAAGTATAGATGCTGTGGTATGCATTGCTGGAATTTTTAATGAATCTTTAGCTTTTCCTGACTTTGCTATCAGTGTAAGCTCCTTAGTTGGCGGTGCAAAATTAAAAATGTTTGTGTCTTTACTAGTGGAGCTGTCATTTATATAGTTAAGCTCGTCAAAGCATACGTCCATACTCTTGTCTAACGGACAACTATTTAATACGTATTTATTTAAGTTCATGGTATTAGGCTTTGTAATATGAGTTGAAAATTCTGTTTTTCCATTTATCCATCTATATTGTGATTGTTCTTGATCCAAAAAACTAACTTGTTTATCACTATAATTTTTCAAAACGTCGTATATCGCTTTATATTTACTTTCCAGGAAATCAATTTTAGTTGTTTTCTTTTTCAGTTGGATTTCTAGTTCCGTAATCACTAAGTTAGAATAATCTAAATTCTTCTTCATAGCGTCTACTTTAACTTCTGCATTTAATAAAGCTTCTTCTATGACTTTATCTTTTTCAAAATTAGATTTATCAATGATATCTACAAACGTTTTGTAAAAATTCATTTCAGATTCAAGTAGTATTGTTTTTTCAATCAGATTATTCATATCTATGTTGTATTTATGTATATCATTTAAATCAGTTTGTGTTGATTTGTCAATAAGACTTTTAACGGTTATAAATTGCTCCAAACGATTGATCCCGTTGTCAGGTTTATTATTATCAGCTTGTATTGCATTTGTTATAGTATAATTATTTGAGACTTTTTTTACTTCGCTATAATCATTACTAATTGTCGGACTGTGATGTGTAACCGATCTCTGTATGAGTGACTTTTTTTTAGTAGAATGCTGAATTTCAATATTTACTGGCAGTAATTCTAACTGCAATTGATTGTTCTTTAGCTTATTATTTTTTGTTGATGACAGATGTTCGTTTTCGGTTACATTAACAAAATCCTTTATCATTTTATCATATTCCTTATTGTCAATGTTTCTCTTCATTTCTGAAAGTTTGAAAAATAAAATGTTACAAAATTTTTGTGAAAAACAGCGTTAAAAATTAGTTAGTGTCTCCATTCGGAAAGCTTACGCCGTAACTTATACCCATAGCGCAAGTTACCATTTATGTTTTTTTTCTTCTTGATGTGGTTATTCAAACTTTTTTTTTTTTTCAAATAAAAAATTTTATATTGTGACGTCAGGGAATTTGTATCAAAGTTCTCAATTTTTTTAACAATGGGTAAAGTTTTCCTCTTTTCCGTGAAACAACTTCGACTTTTAAACTTTGGCAATACAGGTATGGTGCGGACAGGAAGTTCGTGAAGTATCGGCATCTCGAGAAATATATCATTTTTTTCTATACACTCATTAGTGCATTGCTTACAGTTTTCTGTAAAATTAATGACATTGCAAAAAAAAGTATTTCTTTTACAATATAAGTCAGAATGACTTTAATACTTTATGACTCACAATACCAAACGTATAAATATAAAACAGACAATAAATAATTGGACGCATTATTTAATTAGACAATAAATAAGTTAGTTTAGCGTAAGAACGGTGAATTTAGTTTTATACTATATTTTATGAACATCTTTACTAGATTATACATTTTCTTTGGAAGAAACTGTATATAATCTTACATAGTCAATAATCCTTAGTACTTTTAATAATTAGACGGTTTTCTCATACGTGTGATACTTTATATGAGAGAGTAAATTTTAAAAAGTGTTTGAAATCGTCTGCAGGAAATCTTTGTAAGATATCACGTCGTGTAAACAAGTTTTTTGTCTGAATTCATACATTTATCTTAACTTTATACAATTTTGTTTGCAAATTACGAAAAAGTAATATATTTTGAAAGATCTCATTTATCAAAAAATTTGTAGTAAATAAAGAACTTGTTAGTACATTATCATAGAGCTTCATTAGTTAACACCAAATTAATTAAATGTTATCAAAAAAGTTTTTCCCATATAGACGGTTCCAATTGCTTACTCAGTATCCAGTACCAATGAACTCACCTAATGTCAAACGAGTTATCAGAACCCTTAGTTCCTTAGAAAATACTTCTGGGAAAAGTAGAATCCATTTATCTGCGAATTCAAGTTAAATTTTAATAATTAAAAATTAATATATTTACATGTATGGTAAAAAAATTTCAAGTCTATATTCTTACACTCAATTTGACTTAACCAAACAAAATAGTGTAGAAACATTAACTAAAAAAACTGTAGATATTGACGTTGCGTAGTGAATAAAAAAATAACGTTCATCAATGGAAAAATGTTTTGGAATTTAATAGTGTTACACTCACATAATCAATTGCTTTCTATATTTAATAATGTCGAAAAAACTGAGTGTTAAAATATAGATTACTGTTAAAAAGTTAAATCGATCCCATGTATCGATTTCTGAATTATAAAATAAAATTCAAGCATTACAAAACTTAAATGAGAAAATAGAAATAAACATCCTTATGAAGCAGCACAATTGTTGGATTATAATTATTACCCTCTTTTCCTGATGTATTGAGATGGCTATCAGTCGAAGTAGATCTTACAGGTACGGTAGAAATCTGACTTTTCAATGACGTTTTATCGACGAACCCACTTTTCATAACTTTTATAGCATCACATGATAAACCTAAATACGGTAATAAAATCGTATGTTAATACATAGGTTCTCTTAATGTAAAGTAAATTGTATACTTACAACTGAATATATGTGTTCCGAAGCCCTTGAAGCCAACTACAGATTCTGATGTTTTCTGCCACATTTGATTATGATTGGTCTCTTCGGAAGTGACACGTTTTATATCTAAAATTGATTTGTATGCTTAAAAAGTAAGTCTGTATTAATACAAAGTATAAGTTTCATAGAATGTTTATAACTACAAATACTTATTTTGGGATATGCACACATGGAGGGCCTAAACAACAAAGGTTACCCTAATCTTTTAAATGATATTTTCACCATACTGCGCCGAAAAAAGAAATTTTCGTCCCACTTCGCGGAATGAAATTTCCTTCTCACGGCGCAGGATTGGTGAAAAATCGTATAAAACCCACAGGAGAAAACAAAGAATCCCTCAGACCGCATGCTTATCATTTGCCTGCGATCGGAGACATTCTTATTTTTCTCCTTAAGTGAGTAATATACTATTAAAATTTATTTTAAGTTCTAATCTTTTTATATACACTCAGCATGACACGCAAGGAAATATAATTCGCTTTGAGCGCAATTCCGAAACAGTGCCGCCCCATACTGAGAAATTTGGGAACAATTGGTTGTACTAGAAAAGGACAGCACTATATTAAATTGCTTCCTGCTCTACTCGTCAGATGGCCAAGCTGCAAAAATCGCTTCTCCGCAATCGTACTGAAACTAATTCGTATAGTACTATCCTCTTCGAGAACGACCAATCGTTCGATGGTTCCCAAGTTGCTCAGTGGGGGCGCTGTATCAGAACTGCGCTTAAAGCGAAAAGCTCATATCCACTTTTAACCCCAGTACTTGACGAAATTGTTTACAGGATAAACGATGAATTACACAGTACTATAATAGTAAAATAATATATGTATCTGTAGCGCAGAGCGCTCATGTTATCTTACGAGTAAAAATTTCAATAGCTATGTGGTACAGCATAACCATGAAAAACGTGTAGTTTTGTTTTCAAGTTATTCGTGATTATCAGGTACTTGATGGCACATAAGGTAAAAGTACCAATTATGAAACAAATTTTAACATTTTTTTTCTGTATTGTCTTTAACAAAGGGGACATGCTTTAACTCTAGCGATTTTGGTTTTTCTTAAATCGCTCTAACTTAAGTAACTTATTATAATTTTTTTACATTATTTTTATGCAAAATAGACTGTTTTTTTTCTAATAAAATTGAAACATTTAATATGTCTCTATTATGAAAAAACACCGAAAGGCTTGTCCCAGTGTTTCATATTTCATGTCCCAATTATGGAACTTCCTTCATAAAGTAATTTGTGGGTACTACTTTTAAGTTACTTGGAGTACGTTGCTCAAATGATACGATTTCCTTTCGATACAATTGCATTTCATGCCAATTAGTTAGTTGTAATGGAATTGAAGTTCATTTTAAAAGTTCGTTTCATGATACGGTTAACGAAATAAGTAAGGTTATATTTGATTATGTCCCTATTATGAAACCATTATACAGAGAAACTTACTTTACTTTGAATTGAATGTAATAATCGAGCCTCTTCAGTTTAAAAATATTAAAATTAACTATGAATTGCTTAAAAATAATTTTTGGTGATATTAGTTGTAAAAGAGCATGTATAGTTTCATGTTTCGTGAATTGGGACATGTTCCGTCAATTGGTACATTTACCTTAAGCATTCGTAACAATGAAATGACCTGCTCAATAAGTGTAATTAACAGTATTTTGGAACTAAAGTTCCTTTGTAAAACTGAAATCTACGGCCGAGCAGAGCCTGTTCAAGCCCGTAAGAGCAAGTGAGACAGTGACAGGGACGAGCAGAACTGACAGATGAGAACTGACCCTCTCTACTCTCTCTCTCGCTCTTACGAACTTGAATAGCCTCGCTCAGCCGTTGATTTCGGCTTTATAAAGTAACATTTTCCAAAATACTCTTGTTTCTACTTAGTGAATACCTCATTCCATCGTTACAAACGTTTATAAGCCTCGAAATACTTAATAATCACCAAAAACTTGAAAATGAAATCACACTCTTTACATGGTTATACTGTACCCTATCAACTTGTACCACTTAGCTATTGAAACTTGCTTCCAACAGACAGCTCTGTCAGCGGTACCTACTAAGCGTATATTGGTCGACGTGCCATGCAGAGGTATAAGTCACGTTTTCTGCTATAAGAATTATCTGATAACTTAGTGACATAGCTTTTTCTATAGGTCTTGTCAATGTTAATTGAAATTGACAAGCTGAAAAGCTTGTTTTAACGTTGGATGGTAAATTAAATTATTTAAGCGTTGCATCCTCAGAAATTTTAGGAAGCATAAAAAGAGTATATTGTATATTCTATTCCAAATTATTAACTATTGAAAGACTACAGCAATCTATTATTAAGTATGACTTGTGTATAGTAAAGAAGTACGATTAAAATGCTTTAAAATAAAATAGATGTATAACAGTAATCACGTAAATATTACTACTCAGATAGTCCAAAATATCATCTGATTTATAAGAGTATTTAGAATAATTCGATATACAGTTTGTTTGACTAACTGATTGTCACAAAACTGTTTGACAGAAACACTTTAATGTTTAAAACAGATAATATTATAGACTTAGCTCACTTCACAAATTAAAAAAATTTTTCAGGCATTGGAATATTGAAATATTATTAATTTTCAATCATTAACAATAAAATGCGTATAAATGCTTTAATCAAAATTTAACTTGCTCTCAGATACTTGCATCACAAAAAGTTTCTGATGGAAAATCGTCTAGACAACATTTATGCGATATATAGCATACACAAGTTTGTAAAGATAGCAGGGGAATATAAAGATAACAATCAAAAACTGTGCAGTATTCGACACTATTTGTTATCAAATACTGTAGAGCACAGTTTGGTGCGGCATTAACAAGGGCAGAATAATTAAAATAATACCTGTAAGTTGAGACAATTGGCTTGCATTACTGCTCTGACACTCGGAACACAGACATGATTTATTTTTATGATCAAAATAATCATCACTATAGTAACATGTTACTTCATGACCTATGGTAATGTCAAATTTTGTAGTTATCATAATATTTTTGCCCTGCTGACTGACATAAATACTATTGGCTTGGCAACTATGATTAACAAAAGCAGCAGGACCCAAGAAAAGCAGTGGTCTACTAGATATGCAACTTTTGAAAATTGAAAAATCTACTTTTCGCTTGATCAGCTCCTCTTCCTCTTGGATACTCAATTTTGTGCAATAGCCTTTTATGGCTAGTTTTGTATTTTGTTTCAAACTTTTACTAGCAATTATTTGAACGCCTTTGTTATCATCAAGTGGAAATCTATTACATGTTACCAATCGTACTTGATCTCTATTCTTTAATAAGTGAATGTAGAGTTTTAAATGATCTTTAAATGATTTTAAAGATGAAATCTGAAATTTATAAAATAATTCTCCATAGTTTGAATCCAAAGAAATATTAACTATTTTATCACAGATATCATCATCAGTCATCTGATCAAAAGAGTCTAAAACGTTATCTACAGCCAATTTTGTAGGTTCGGTTATTCTAAATTCTTGACTACAAATTTTTCTGGTTGCAAATCCTAAATGTACATCAATCAAAATGTGTTTACACAGATCATCTATTCTCATGTAACACTTAGATGTCATTGTCTTTCTTAATTTTTTAATTTTTGTACTAAAAAAACAATAGAAACATGATCATCACTATATTATATAATAATGTTAAAAATTATTTAATGATTTGGACATAGTATTTATACTACAATAAGCTTACCTTTGCACAGTTACTTGAAAAGTTGTCAGAGTATTTGTGAAGTTACACAAGTTATATCATGCACTACTAGTTTTATGGCATTTTTACAAAAAAGGAAATACTTACACTTAGGCGTACTCACGATCTTCGATACACGCGATTCGTTTTAGCTATTGACGTATATACAACAAGAGCTGAGACCATAGAGATATTGTAGATAGAGTAGGCAAGCCACCGATTCTTCTGTAAGTGGCAGCGTTAACACGATAAAAAGAGATGCAACATCGAGCTACCTTTCTATCTCTCTCTGTGCTCACTGCTGATTGGCTACAGATGTTTTACGTATATGTGGGCATAGGCAATCAGTAGCGACCACAGAGAGAGATAGAAAGGTAGCTCGATGTTGCATCTCTTTTTAACGTGTCAACGCTTGCACTTACAGGCTTGCCTACTCTATCTATAATATCTCTATGGCTGAAACCAGTGGTAAGTCGTGTATAATCAGTCGTGTCGTAAATGTACTATTGAACTAACGCCCATGTATTACGCTAAGATAAACAAACTGAAGACATGAATTGGATTTTTAACGTAAAAATGAGAAATTTATGGCGTAAACCTGAATCCAGAAAGCGCCAGGCTTCGCCACCCCGCCAGTCCTGACGTATAGATGTATTGCATATCCATGAATAGAACTGTGAATACGTGTGTCAACACTGCCGATAACGATGATTACGTTACCGATTGGTAACCAATACTTAGTAACCAATATATACACGTGATAAATGCACTCACACGTATATACGCCAGGTGCGTGACCGGTTCTGCCCTCATTTTGCCCTAAAATATATGCTAAATCTTATGGAATAGAATAGTTCAAGTGGCTCTTATTGGCGTAGCCCCCCTCAGAGTCCATAAACTTCAATGTTAAAGTGACTAGTGGCTCCACCCTCCCCTCACCCCCCATGTACCGAACATATACAATACATACATGAATAAGGACTGGCGAGTCCTTTTAATTAAACTTGACTGATTAGATATACAATAAATGCGCATGACTACATGTTTTTGTGATTTTACCGATGACTAACGTACAACCATAGCGTTTAAATGACAGTTACAAAAAACAGTGCCTTAAAATTTTTTGGCTGTAAATGCTATAGGATCAAAAACCATGTATGTAGTAAAAGAAATTAAGATAAACACATTTTTAAGTTACATTTAATGTAAATATCTGTTTTCAACTCCTAACACATCCAAGCCTAATTAAAATTTACGAATTAATTAAATACTGCTCACTTAAAAAAAAGTTTCCCAAAATACCATGTAGCATTTCGGGGAACTTCCCCAAATTGACCAAATCGTTAATGGCACTTCGGGGAATTCCCCATACTGCCGCTTTTTTCCCCAAAGTACCCAATTTGTCGAAATAAGTTCCTCAAAAGTACCAATCCGTATATATATATATATATATATATATATATATATATATATATCGATCCTTCAACAGATCTACGTCAGATGAGTGTTTCAGTTTCTTCCGTAAGCCTCAAGAAAATCTCTCGCGTTGTAGGCTGTTTACGAAATTCTAATTGCTTTTTAATAACCGTGCTTACACTTCCAGCTTACTGTATAAAAAGCATTAGTCGACACCTGTTAGAAGCCAAAGTTTCATTCTACATTCAATTTTCTCCTTGGTCTTTTAAAATATATTTCTTTTATTTTTTATTCATCTTCGCTGTTATACGGAGCAGTTAAGATGGAAAGAAACGTCCAAGCCATTTTGGATTAGTTGGTAATATTTTATCAATTTATAAGTACAAAACTTGGACGGTTTTTTTGTACTGCTAACTGCACAACTTTTTCTAACAATTGCCAAAAAATATTGTTTCATGAAAATTCTAACAATATTATCTTGTTTCGCTCCGAAATACTCGCGCAAGGTTTGACTAATAACGTTTTCGAACGACAGCTGCTTCCTCACTGCGCTCTGAGAGCACGTACTTTTCTCTATTTTCATTACGGTAGTTTATACTAGAAAGAAAGAAAAATACTTACTCTTGGAGTGCTCTGAGAGTTGGTCGCTCGAAAATAAGTATACCCGTTCTGTGGTAAAAGTCGCGCAATTTTTACCGAACTTCATACCAACAACAAAAATTTGGCGTGAAAATCGTGTAAAACTTGCTGAATCACCAATGTTTACCGGGATATAGTATTAAAAACAATTATGAAAAAAAAACAAAAGGATCAGTCGTACGTGTAGCACGTACTTTAATTATATTTTTCTCCGCGCTTCGCACGTGGATACATTTTTGTCGGCCTCTTTACGTTATTCAACCAAATATAGGAAATCTCGCTAGAAAAATAAGTGGAATTCCATCCGCACTTTGCCCACCAATACTTATTACACTCCTACAGTACATGAGAAAGGTGTAAAGTCGTATTGGCTACACTCAGATAAAGTACCTATATGTATACCCAGATCCCACGTTTATTACCCCAAGCCCAGAGAAAAAGTGACAAGATCTGAATTATTAATTCTCTATAGTCTTAGAATATTAACACTTCTTTTCCGCGCAAGGAAGAAAAATTAAGAAGAAAAGAAGTAGTAAAACTGTTTATGACTGTGTACTATCGATGTGTAACTAGGTATGAGTAATCGTGTATACTTATTTGCCTTTCTCTCTGTCACCTGTTTTTTCAAATGTACAGCAAGCATTTAAATACGACATACACGTGTAATTACGTGTTAATTTTTGTGTGCAATGTGTGTAAGATCACGAGACCTAGCGAGTACTTACATGTGCTAAAATATCTCTGTGTATTTTACAATTAGGTACTTTTTCTCTCTTTTCCAACTAAAAGGTACATTATGAAGGTACGTGGAAATTCTTCGGCTCGTCTCCTACGGAGCAGTTTTTTCCTAATGTTTAGATAATCAGGATTGGGAGGAAAAAAGTAAATAAATTGATTGACACGTACGTTTCGTTGGCACATTTGATTTGACGCATGATTTCGTTTTACGTCCATACGTATATAGAATGATCCACAAGTTTTACGTCATACACTATATATAAGTACGTGAGATGGAAAAAAGAGAAAGAGGAGCGTGTTGTTGTAGATGCTTGCGTGCGTCTGTGAAGTAAAAGAGACGAGAGCTGTGTGTATATGGAGGGTAACATCTGGGATCTGATGGGATTCGTATGTCTCTGTGCATATACATATATGTATAATGTGTATATAGATGACGTTTAAAGGGCTACCTCTTGTACAAATATAATATATGCTCATCGCCTCTTTTTTTTCTTTTTTTTCTTTTTTTTTTTTTTTTTTTTTTTTTTCATCATGTGGCTTTGTCTTTCTTCTTTCCTCTCTTGCATCTCTTATTTTCCTCCTCTCACTTGGGTTTTTTCTTCTTTCCCGTTCATTTAGTGCTTTGATGGGAACGTATAATATGTGTGTCTGATCCGCTACATTTATTTTATTCTTTTAATTAAAATTAAACTTTTCAACTATGCTGATTCTCTTATTTTCGCTCAGTAAATTGTATCTATTAGATACATATTACTTAACGTGTTGTATCTTTTCTCTCTTGACATGTGCGGCGCTCTCATGATCGTCTGTTACATGTATACGATAATCTTATACGATACAAGTATTTTTTTAAATTAAATAATATGGAATTTACGCATGTACATGTACGAATAATAACATCACACTTCCTATCTTGTACAAATGTTTTCTAAAGGACGTCTGCGGTAAATCACTTTCTTAGAAATTCGTTAAATTATTATTATTTTTTTATTTTTTTTTTTTTTTTTACAGTGCCGAAGCGATATTTAATTTCAAGATTTTTATCTTTCGCTGGCGTTGCGAGTAATACTCGCAGTCAATAGATATTTTATCATCCCGTATCAAATGGAATTTCTTAGGATTTCTGGGTAAAAAAATCAAGTCGTAAAGTACGAAGATAAAAACAAACGTGGTACTTTTTTTTTTTTTTTTTTTTTTTTTAATTGCTCCTTAATTGTATACTTTTATATTGAGTTTGTCATGGATGTGTGCTCAATATTTTTCATTTTTTTGGCATTATAAATTACTGTTTATTTTTCATGCTTCGTATCACTGCGCTTTCGTACTACTTGTAATAGATAAGAGTACAAATGATGCCATTACCATTAGGTGTGATGTCTTACCTAGAAACGAAAATAAACTAACTTGCCCACGGTAATTTTCAACCAGTAAATTATCTTTGCACCGTTTCTTAAAAATCATAATTTTTTCCTGTAAACAATAATTAGTATTTTTTTACTCTGAAAGCACGACTAGTTTTGCCTAAGATTTTTTTTTCGATGTTCTCAGCCGTTTTGCTTATATCATATAAATTACGATAAATTTTATAGTATTTGGCCAGCTTTAATTATAAATACGTGGTTGGATGAGAAGGTAAAAACTAGCTTGGACTGCAATTGTTTTTTCTCAAACGAGCTAATTATGACTTTTTAAACATTTTATGCGATCACAATAATATGCAATAAAATATTTTACTTACATTTAGATAATGTAAAAATTAATTTTTATAAGCCGTGACAAGTATGTGTTTGATGGTTCGTTAAATAAAAAAAATGTATTTTGTAGGTGGCCATAAAAATTATCGACAAAACGAAATTAGATGAAGACAATTTGGCAAAAATATTTAGGGAAGTGAGCATAATGAAGAGACTGAGGCATCCGCATATAATTAGACTGTATCAGGTGATGGAGACGGAAAAAATGATATACTTGGTAACGGAGTTGGCATCGGGTGGTGAAATATTCGATTATTTGGTGAAAAACGGAAAAATGTCGGAACCAGAGGCGAGAAGAGTTTTTCATCAAATAATACAAGCAGTAGCCTATCTGCACAAAAAAGGAATTGTTCATCGAGATCTTAAGGTGTCGGATCATTTTTACACGGTTTTGTTGTTTTGTTGCCGTTGCTCACTTTGCACCAATTTTCATTTACCCAATTTTTCAGTCTGAGAACGTATTATTGGATGCAGACAATAACGTGAAACTAGTTGACTTTGGCTTTAGCAACGAGTACACGCCAGGAGTACTTTTGACCACTTGGTGTGGCTCACCACCCTACGCCGCGCCAGAAATTTTCCAAGGTAGACAATACGACGGTCCAAAAGTAGATATCTGGGTAGGTAGCGTTGTAATTTCCACAAAGATAAAAATCTGAATTTTTTTCAACTATATTTTTAATTAAAAAAAAAAAAAAAAAAATGCTTACGGTCTGCAGAGTTTAGGAGTAGTGCTGTACGTACTAGTTTGTGGAGCTTTACCATTTAATGGGCCAACCATGCATTTATTGACGTCAGCGGTGTTTTCGGGAAAATTCAGAGTGCCCTTCTTCATGTCTCAAGGTACATACATAAAAAATGCCTCAAAAGTAATAATTGATTGGTAAAAAAAAAAAAAAAAAAAAAACTAAGTCCGAGTTCTTGTTCCCACAAGACTGTGAGCACCTGTTAAAGCACATGCTGGTGCCAGACCCAGAGCGGCGTTACAGCATACCGCAGATCCTGGCGCACAGGTGGATGGGCGGCGATGGGGGCGGCCAACCGGTCGAGAGTGTCATCGACATGCCCGACACGACAGCGTCAACTTTGCCGTTGAACCAATTGGTCATCGAAAGCATGCTCACACTGCCCGGTCTCGATCTGGACACGTTGCTCCAGTCGGTCCAGGGCAACGCCTTCAACCACATCTCGGCGATATACAACCTACTCGTCGACCAGCTGGAGAACGCGGTGACGAGCGTGCCCAGTATACAGAGTTTTTCGGCTGGTTACGTGTCCGACGACGATTCACATCAGTTGGAAAAGGTAAGGGCTTTATTATTTCGGGAAAAAATTTCTTCGAGAAAAGCTTGATTGACGATTTCTCAAACTTTGCAGCACATGACAAGATCTTTTACGTTCATTCGATTAATTGTATTTCTTGTTTTGTTTAAACCGTATACATATATATATATAAATATAAATGTAACAATTATTTATAGATTATAAATATTTGTGCTAAAAAGCTTAGCATCATTGTTCAGTGAAAATTTACTCTTTAATCATCAGAAAGAAAGAAAGAAAGAATAATTGACCCACAGTGTTGACCCTCGTAAACAAGTCCATTAGACCGACTGGTTGGAAACAAAAAAGTTTTAATGGCTAAAAAATTACTTATTAATTTATACAACGTTAAACCAACGAGTGGTTTGGCCGAAACGTCAGTTAATGGGAAAATTTAATGTACCTTTAATTGACACTTCAAAGATAAATGCTACCATCACGTGCACGATAATTTTTGAAGAACGACGCGATAACAAATCACTCAAAAAACGTCACTGACATTTACCAATTCTTATCTCTGCCAAACAATTTATTTCAATTAAACGTTCGAGTCTCTTTAACGAAGGAGATCATTTAAAGCAGCCCATTCGAGAGTCAAACACTTTTATGAGTAAAGTACTTAACGGCAACTTGAAGTTTTTGTTTAATTCACGAATTCATCATTTCACAGTTTGGAGAAACAGAAGGTGGGGAAACAGAGGAACGAAGTGGACTTCAGCTGCCAAGCAATCAACCATACCACGCAACGCGCCGTCATACCGTAGGTCCAGGTGACGCGGCACATCAGCCTCAGGGCGTTCCGTATACCAGGTATTACGGCTATTCACCAGGATATGCGCCTCATTTACTCCAACCATTGAATGCAGAGTTACCCTTGCTACCGCATACGAATTTAGCTCTCAATCTGCCTCTCGTCCAGAACCAACCACCACAAAATTTCCAGATCAAAGACCAGTATTTGTTAAAACCACCATCTGCTATGGGAGCAAGTAGGTTTACCTACTTAATGATGTTTTGAAAAATTATTTTCAACTTTACATATTGAATAAATCGTTATTGTGTTACAGCAAGCAGTTTTGGCAGAAGAGCCTCTGATGGTGGAGCGAATTTGTACGTGTTCAATCAGCAATTACACGGTAGCAGTAACGGGGATGATGGAAGCTGGAGTCAGCCAGGCAGCAGAGAACACTTACAGCCTGTGAGTTCGTTGTATTTTTTTTTCCCCCCGTCAGTTTTGTAATCGTGTCTTTAAATATTTAAAAATAATAAACTGGTCACAATTTGTGTACTAAACAAATAGCTTGGCAGTCCAGCTCTTTCACCTGGTAGCACAAATAGTGGTGACAACAGTGCATGCAGCTCCTCAAGCAGTGGTAGTGATAGGCGGCAAAGGCGTACAGGTCTCACTACCGTCATGCAACGTCCAGGTATACCTTTTACGTTTTACGTGTACTGTCGGTGACGTGTCTACGGTTGCGCGCTCACTGCTAATCAAGATCTTGTTTATATTATTATTTACCACGTATCTTCGTTTTTTTTAATGCCTTGTAGAAAAAATAGTATGCTAAATGTATCGTTTATTGTGATTATTTGTTTCGATTACTACGAAATTTATGTATTATTATGATTGTAATTTTTTTTTTTTGCAATACGTAGTTTTATTATTTTTTATTGTACCTGTTTAATTTAATTATATGATGTGTATCCAACGGATTGTTTTAGTTAAAATTTAGTTGAATTTTGTTTTGTTGTTTCAAAAAATTTCCAATCATTTTGCTCTTTTGATACTCAAACTAAAATATTCTCATTGACGGGAGATATTACACTTCAGCACGTTGATAAATAAATTTTCCAATCATCCCATTTGTGAGCTTGAATCGATCGAAATCAGGGACTTCCCTGCTAAGTTTAATTTTTCCAATGAATTTACATGCGTCACTTGACCGAAATTCATTGCTTCACGCTCCCAAATAAATAATAAAAAAAAAGATTTACGTCACAAAAAGGGCTGAGATGTGATGACTCACTGTACAGAACGAAGATATAAGAAAAAAAAAAAAAAAAAAAAAAAAAATAGTAATTCTTAATTATGTCCCGAACCCTTTTTTTATTTTGTTCTTTCTGTTTGGTTTTGCATGGTTTTGTTGTGTCCACTGCACACCCGAAAAAAAAAAAAAAAAAAAACGAAAAAAAAAAATTAAACCAACCAATCAACACACGCACACGCATCGGCTTCGCCTTCTAAATAATCATCTCCACCTCGGGACCAATATCTCGGCGTGTACTTTTACCTCGTCCGCCTCAATTGACGAATCCGACACTCATTTCCGCCCGCTCGTTTGCTCATCCGCAACGCGATGGGTGTTCCCCATGTTACCTTCCTTCCGTCGCCCCGTCCTACTTTGCCCGCCTGCATGAGTACAGTTTTGAACCCCGAGGTGGTCGTGGAGGTGGAAAGCAGGATGAACCGATCTTACCTGCCGTCGAGGTTGCTGCCGGGCCACATGAAGGGCACTGGGGGCTCGGCCCTGCCCATACATCGGAAAACCTCCTATTACAATCTTTCCAGTACCGGTAAATCGCACTTTATCTGTTTCTTTTGCTTTATTTAGCTTAGTTTTTCTATTTTTGCTGGTTTTTTATTTATTTTTTATTTTTTACTTTTCACTTTCGTATTTATTTATTTTATTTCTATTTTTTCATTGTTATATTACCTCACTATCATGTTGCTCGCTAAATGTGCTTGCTATAAATGTTTTTACCTACATAGCATTGTATTATTTATGTGTCGTGTACGTATATGTGTAGTACACTTTTTTTTACAACTGCCAAAGTTGACGAGTCGTCAGAAGAAGACTGTTTCGACGTTTTGAGCCTGAAAATCATTGAAAGCGATACGTCAGAGGCTTCCAATAAGCTATTCGTTCATAACTTAGACTTGTACTTACACCTATACTCCGTTTTACTTGCGAATACGCTTAATTCAAGTCTTTATTTTGTCTATTAATAAAGAATAAAAATTCTCATTTGTTTCGCTAATTTATGCCAATGATATTCATAAGTTTCAATTTACTTTGATGATGAAATTTACTGTTAAATTTACAATATAGGCTGGTTAGTAGTACACTGTTCATAATTATATTTGTTTTCTTGCGTAATGCGTATTTTTAATACGTGCGTGTATCGTGTAACGCTTTAATGTATATCCATTTCAATACTATTAATTTGTTTGAGTTAATCGAAATATTATCATCGTAAAAGCGATCGCGACGCAATAGGGCTGAAATTATTATAAAATTAAGAAAAAAGCCAATTGAGGCATGAAAATAACACACCGATGAAAAGTAATATTAAAAATCATAAAATTTCTGAAATCTTGGAATAACTGCAGCACTGTAACACCCACGACTTCATAAGAGATATTTTCTTCATCTGTAAAACAGTGACAAATTTGCGATGCATATCAACAAATTTTCAAAGTCTACATTTTTCTTGCGACACATGTAACGTTCTTTGCAGGGATGTAATATAAAACAACAACAACAAAAACAACAACAACAACGCAAATGAGCATACGTATGCTAAAATGTTTGTTGGGTAACAGGTTCGCGCGAATCGTACAAGGAGCCGAGCGCCCACGCGACGACCACCGAGCGCTACTCACCGGTGCGTCGAGCCTCGGAAGGCTCGGGTCCTCAAGGTCCAGGTATTCAGGCACTACAGCAAGAGTACCAACAACTACAACAGAGACTCGCCTCGCCTTCCCACAGCCCCGCAAGCATACCCAGTTCACCCGTTCACGAACGAGGCATCGCTGTTATTACTCAAGGTAACTTGGATTGAATTTTCTCCGTAGGGAAATTTATTAACAATGGATGATTTATTCTGAGCGTTTAAATTCTTAGGTCTGAGTGGATTAACGACAGCTCCGGTCCAAGGTAGCATAGTCCACGGCACGCCGACGCAACAGCCCGCCACACCTCTGGACTTGAGTCCGATGAGGCACCACCGGTCACCAGCCACCACACCTGTCAACAGCTACTCGCCAAGTAACAGTCCAGCACTGGACATGATCCAGGAGGAGCATCACATTGACGTGCCAAGGGTAAATATCTTTTGCTGTACAAACCAATGCTTGACATTTTTTAACACCTTTTTACGAGGTGCACAGGCAGATTTTTTTGTTTTTTTATTTTGAAAAAGGAAAATTGCATGCGAAGGTCGGAATATTAAAAATTAAAAACAGACGTTCAAAGGATCGTCAGATTTTGTTGCATTGTTAGAGTTAAATTATGTAAAGTAGATCCCCTTTGTGTTCGGCCAGGTGCCGGCGCCACCGCCGTTGATTTCGGTGACGGATACTCAAGGCGGCCAGGTGACGCTTGTAGGCCAGAGCCCATCACCGTCGACATCGCTGGACTCGCTGGAGGGTATGTCGGATTACAGCCCTCTGCCGACCTTCGTGATCTCGCAATCGTGCGACCCACAGAGACCGAGCATAACTCGGGGTATCGGCCGGCCGGGTTACGGTAGTAGTGGTGCCAGCACTCCCGTGCCCACGGAAGTCGAGGTCCCGCTGTCGGAAGAATCAAGCCAGCTGAACTCCGAGGATATACTTGGCCGCGTGAAACAGATAATCGACGCTCACGCGCCACCCACGGGTTTCCTGTTCTCGCCCAACCAGGAACTGGACGGTAGCGGCGGATTAAGTTTGGAGTATCCTGGTGGCGTGCAGATCGAGCTGAGGGTTTGCGAAAACGAGGAGAAGGAGGCCAAAGGCATCAAAATGAGGCGGATCAGTGGGGACCAATTGCAGTACAGTCAGCTGTGTCAGCAGCTGATCTCATGCATCACCGTTTGACGGCAGCCGACGGCGTCGTTGACCAATCTTCGTTCACTCCTCAGCGTCATCGTTCACGTAGTTATCCGAGCTTTTATTAAGAACTGGAGCGCATTCGCCGTTGGGAGCTGCTTTTGGATTGATAGGCGGCTCATTTGCGTGTGGTTGGAGAATTGTTGATGGTAAGACAAGGAAAAAGACTGCTTATGTCGGCTTCTTTATTATTTAATCGTTGACCGATGCGATACTGATAATTCGCGTATTATCAATATTCTTTGTTGTTCTTGTTATTACTGTTGTTGTTGTTGTTTATTAAGAAGAGATAAGTAAGGAACATTGACGCTGAAGTGTTATTTCGTTATGCTTTTTCGTGTACAGTCAATGCACACGTGGAATTGCACCGGATAACATTATTATAATCTAAATCTTGAGAATTTGTCACTCAAGGCTCTCTTTCTCGAATAGATAGTTTTAAATAGCACATCTCAAAGTTTTTACATTGCAGTTTATTATAGCTCCTATTTCAATAGTTACTGTAGATAATACATACATAGGATAAACTGTCACTGAGAGAGTGTGTTTGTAGTCATTTGTTGAATTTTTCAATCATTAGATCTCATAATTCTGAATTCGTTCTATATTAGAAAACTTCATTAGTTGTATTTTAATTGTATTTAATCCAATTTTGGAATACCTATCAAAAAGTGATAATGTTATTGCTTTTATTGGAAATTTTGTAGCTGAAATATTTTCTCTTATCTTCGTGACTTTCCTTTTTATGTAGAAAAAAAATATACGTCAACCTGTCGTACGTCTTTTTTATAATTAATTCAAATATCACATTCCTAGAAAAAGAAGCCGTGACGCCGTAAACAAATAAGGAGTTGTCGCCTTGTACAGCTATTATTTTAATACAATATTGCTATATTTGCAATATTTGCATACTGAATTTTCGAAAGTACTTGTGTTAAAATGAGGTATTTTTTTTAATTTTATCATCATTGAGCCAATTTTTTAACGAAATTTAATTTCAATTTTATTAGTAAACGAATATATGTAATTTGTTTATAAAATAAAAATGTAAAATGTTAGAAAGTAAAATTTGTTGCCGTTTGAATGAATTAGATAATTTTTCTTCATTTATACCAAAATTTCTTACGCTTATATAGTTTATCTCTTATGTTGATCGATGTAAATTTTATTAGAAAAATTTTGAAATCACTGTGATTGTGATTCCTTTCAAAAATTTTGGTTGGGATGAGAACGCTACGTCAAACCAAATCGCATAAACGAGCATTCCATCATTGCCTGCAATGATATGTGTAATTACTAATTTAAGATAATCTACTTTTTTACTGCATGTATATATACATAGAACCAATTAAATCGAATATTTTTCAATTCATGTTTCGAAAATAAAAATAATTATTACTTAGTGTAATGGCAAGACCAAAAAAATTATGGGGTTTTAGCTTCGACGTTTCAATGAAAATGTATTTATATACCGTGGTATATAAAGACTATCCAGGCTCCGTGGTACATGCATATTACACGTGTTAAACACAACGTATTTTATCAGAGACTTTTTTAAAATTCAAACTAGTAACAACAATAATTAGTTTCATCATGTTATTGTTAATGTTTTAAAAAGCTAATTTGTTGATAAAATTATAATAAATTCTTAGTGCTCCATGTTATTCATTTAAAAAATTGTTTTTACGTTAAATCTTGTAAAAAGGTTTCCTCAAATACGCACTCAGCCTATCATGAATTATTATTTTTATCATTGAACATCAACGATGTATTTTTAAGAACAATGCGCTTTAATACAAAAGTTATAGAACAACAAATATCCATTAAAAGTTCTTGCAAATATATATTTGTTTTTATTTGCATATTGATATTGTCAACTTAGAATGAGCCTCAAAGACAAAAAATACTGTATGTACTGTCTCATATTTGTGTACATAAAAGATATTAGTGTAAATATAGCGTGATAATGGATAAGAGTTGCAAACTCTCGAAAAACATATGAATGTACAAAGTGAAACTGAGACGCGCAAAAACTACATTTCAGCGAAGATAATACTGCACAATTGTAAAGTAGTGACGGAAGCTATGGAACCGAGATCGCGTACCTCGGTGTTCGATTATTGGAAAAACTGCAACACTTTGTATTTATGTAGTTTTTTTTAGTGTTTTCTTGGACATTTTGGAAGCATCATTATAGAACTGTAGGTGAATTAGAAATCGTGTCATTATTATGTGAAATTCATGAGCTAGGCACTGTAGTTATTGTTCAAGATTTATATGTTAAAATGATTCAATTATTCTGTAGAAAATTTACGACCACCACGGATTATGCCATGTAAAGTATGCACACATACAAAAGTTGGTGAAATGAAAAGTAATTATAACTTTTTTATTTATGAATAATTTTTTAAAATCGATAATAAATGCATACAGTTGAAAAATTATCCAAGTGTAGACGGTTTATATATTGTCAAATGTAACATGTAAGAATATGGATTACGCACACACTATCGTATCTTTATAATAATTGTACATAGTAGATAGTAAATATATGAAAAAAAACTAACTCACACGTATATACACACAAATTGTAAGAATAAAAGTAAACGGTCGTAAAGTATGATGTACATGTATGAAAAAGGCGCTTGATAAAGGGACCGATGAAGATACCGTGTAATATATAGATTGAAATTTAATGAAATTCAAAATATCGCGACGAGAATAGAATACAGATAGTATTTTCTGCTGTCAATTCTTCAACTAAGACTGTGATTTTTAAATATATTAATTATAATTAGATACTTGTTATTAATACACGCCAAGCGATTAAAACAGATTATCCAAACATTTTGTTGTTATCCTTATTTACTAACCTCTGAATATTTTTTTAATGATCATTTTCCACAGCCTCATTTTCATAATTTGCACGGCACGTAGATATTAAATTTTTATTTTGCGCGCCTTTTTGACTGACCTAACCATACGGGGGGGGGGGTTGACAACATGACAACCTAACCTACAAAGTAAACACTCATACATGATACATCAAATATGTTTTTTTTAGTGTTATGTATTTTAATGACAGCATATTAATTTGTTAATGGACATCAAAATATGTTGTCTACTTACTACAAAAATGCGGAAAAAATATAGTTTTTATAGTATTGTAACGTACGATATGTCTTTCCCACGTAACAGTATAAATATGTGATTGCTTTTGTAAGTCAATTAACAAAATGTTTGGAACAATACGTGACAAGTTTCAATCTATTCAAGAAGGCCTATCTGCAAGGTAAACACTTACTTGTCAAATGTTACATTTCTTTTACTATTGAATTCGCCAACACACTTATGTGTTGTTAGTACTATTTACACAATTTGAATTCAACAATTGAAAAAAATTTATTTATTTAAATTTTAAAAGTTGAAACAATTTATTTTTTAGTTTACGTGGACTGACACTAGCAGAAAGTTCAAAGCCTAAAAAATTAATTACTATAAAAAATAAGGTTAATTACAATGCTGGAGCTGATTTGCTGCACCACTTTCAAATGGAATGGAACAATCTGCATGAATTGGCAGAGGACAATGCAGAAAAGGCTCAAGAAGCTGATGTATTGATAGCATCTATTCACGAAAAGCTAGAGTTTCAGTGGAATAACTTTAATGTGTTGAACAATACCTTAGCCTCCATACCACAAATTAATAACACAATACAAGGTCTAATGGACCAAATAGGTATGATTTTTTAATTTGTGTTCTAGTGATTGATTATTAAATATCTGTAGGTGAATATATACTTTACTGCTTTTTGTAAAAATGATATTAGGTTCTTTGCAAGAACAGTTTGAAGAGGTACACAATGCTCTTTTTGAGCTTGAAGATTTACAAGAGATACTGGATTTACAAAGCAGCCAACTTGATCACAGGTTCCAGTTAGCTCTGTACAAAGAAAAAAAATTGTCTGAATTAAAAAATATTAGAGGTAAATTAGTAAATAATATATACATCCAACCCCTGCAAAGCAGTAAAATAGATTTAAGAATAAATGTTTGTTTTTTTCTTTTTTTTAAAGAAAAGTTGTCAAATGATCATTCGATCAAAGTTTTGAGGCATGAGAAACAACAGGAAAAAATTTTGAAAGAAAGGCAGCACACCTTTGGGGAAGCCTTCAATGAAGAGATGAATGAATATAAAAAGACTGGTTCTGTCCCAAGTGAGTGTAAAATAAGATTTGATGAGTAAAAAAATGCTTTCTATTCTGAATAACTACAACAATCTCTACAGAAACGCCTTTAAATACACAAAAGGGTCTTAGCTTGGAGGAGATAGTCCTTGACTCGGATTCCGCTGATTACGACGAATTCCTCAAAGAATAATATCAAGCAATATTTTTCGAGTATTTTACGCAAACCGTTGTGTTTATTTTGTTAAAATCTTATCATAAGTCGTGGAGCACGTTTGTGGGGACCATGAGTTTGTAATATATCACAAAATTTATACATGTAATTTCTAGTGAGATATGTAAAAATAGATACGTAAGTATATTTATTGCGTATACCGTCTCTTAATTTATTAATATTTTGTACAGTAACAATTTTAGAATCCGGCTTTATCATCGAAACACGTTGTGTGCCGATAATTACAATTAAGCCACTTTCTTATCTATTTTCATTTAAAATGTCGAGATGAATCGTTGTCTTGAGAATTGATTGCTATTTTGTTGGGCTCTTCTAGAATTCTGCTGCGTATCAACAGATTCAAAAGCTCGAGCTTGATTGAATGAACTTCCTTGTTGTTTGAAGTTGCTCTGTTGATTGAATGATCTAAGATTCTGCTGAGGTTCATCCAACTGAACTGGCAAGAAAGCGTTGTCTTGTCGTGTTTGTGGTGGCTCGCTGAAATTAATTGTGAATCTCGTTAAACACACTTACTCAAGCAAGTGATTTCAAAAGTTTTTCTCATATGTATATGCATGTATGCATAGAAACATTACCATCCAGTAACATTTTCAGCAGCGTCGCAAACTCCAGTGACCTCATTGAACGCTTGGCCCTCACCGCAGTTCTGCAGTCTTGGTCTATCATTCACGCATAGGAAGTAATGCTGACAGTCTCTCGGGCTCTTGTAAGTCTTGACCCCAGAACCGAATACGGCATTCTCAGTTGTCGGGCAAGAAAAACCAAGGAAAGCTGTATCGCGAAGAAACGTTTTGTTATTCGTTCAAAAGAAATTGGAAGGAATAAAAAAAAAAAAAAAAAAAAAAACCACTTATAGACGGAAGCGAACCACACCTTCGGCGTCACAGTCGTCGACCTGATCGGGCCAGTCGCAGCGATAATGTTCAGAATTGAAAGCCAGACCCTCGGAACAGTTGAAGGTGTAACCTCGGCCGTCGACGCAATTCATGAACTGGCCGCAGTTCTGACGATCTCCTATCTTGAAATATCCATACTGATGGGGGCACTCGTCGGTCGGTTGAGCCGGCTCTAGGAATACACGGCACGTATACTCTCTGTCGCATACAACGATCGTTCAGATCACCTGATGTAATTCATCAACTTACGAAGAGTGGCTCTGCCAATGCATTGGACGTCGTTGGGGTAGCCGCAAGGATAGTTGAACCTCGCATCAGGATTGAAGAGCAGACCATCGGGACACAACTTTTGCTCGGGCACGCCGTCGATGCACTCGATATAGGCGTCGCACTGGTTCGACACGACGAATCTGCCGTTACGCTCGGGACAAAGGCCGCTGTTGCGGGCAAGGTTGCCGAGGTTCGATTGCTGCTGGTTCTGCTGGCCAAAGTCCTCCAAGTTGCTATCGGCTTGAAATTGTTGCTGCTGCCGCTGTTGTTCTTGTTGTTGTTGTTGTTGCTGTTGCTGTTGTTGGTTGAAAAATCTGCGCTGTTGCTGCCTCTGATTTTGGTTGTGGTTGTTGTACTGTCTGTAGTAGGATGCATCGTAGGTACGTTGCGCGTCTGCAATACCTGCAATACCAATAACTTTTTTTCTCTTCCATCTCTTCCTGATTTCATAATCATCATTTATCGGTATTTTAATTTCGACCGAAATTCTACATCCATCCAATCTACAACGAATTGGAAATCTTTGGTTATTACAGAAAAAAAGGTCTGCGATGTCTCAAATGTTTTTCCCCGGGAAACCATGAATATTCGAAATCGGTAAGGCAACGAGAAATCCTACCGATATCTCTGTTACGCAACCGGGACCCCGAAAATCCACTTTTTTTTCCTTCCTCGATGACCCTCAGCGACGTGGGCTGTAAATTTCAAACTCCCAAAAAAAAAAATCTCCGTTGCGCAATCATCATCTATGGAACAAAACAAGTTGAAAAAAAGAAGAAAAAAAAAAAGTGGCAGAGGAGCGCAGAAGGAAAGCTTCTCGAGCATGTGTATGATATACGGCCGTCAGAAGATGAGGAAGAAGAAGAAGAAGAAGAAAAAGAGACTCTCCTGCAGCGACCTCGAAGCGAACCGTGGCTTTCGATATGTATTTCTCTCTTTCTCTCGCATACTCTCATCCAACTTGGTGGTACATTAAACATTGTGCAACTCGCCGGGCCCGAAACGCGTATACAAAAACGTCCCCCCAAGGGCCCAAGTGTATATTATGTATGCTCACGCGCCATATATTACATATATATGGGCACGGGACTTGTGTTCGTATACATTAAGTTATGGGCCCAATATACGTTGTGATTACCTATCGTTATTTTCGTAGGACCAGCCAAACGAAGAATTAGACGGACGAGCGGGTTATTCATTCGTCAAAACAGGGGAGTGGCGAGGCAATTTCTAGAAATTCGAGAAGATCGGCAAGGTGAGATAACGAGAGGGAAAAGCTTTGTCGGGTCGGTTGAGCGGATTCCCTCTCGTTTGGACATGGATTTTTTTTCGTAATTGAAACTCCCGAATAATCTTGTGTTCATTTACTACAGAACAATTTGTAATCCGCATGTACATGACTATGTCAAGGGAGCCTTGAAAAAACAAAACAATAAACTGTAATATAAATTCACTACCTGGTGCTACTGCTATACTTATATGGGTCTCATATTTTGGCTTAACGAAAATTAATTTAATAGCTTCGATATTCATTCGCGTCACGTTGAAGAAACGCACGCGTTACTTTATATTTACTTTGGCGCATAATTCGCCGATCAAAAAACACATCACAGAACCTCGAATGATGAGACAATAACAATATTTGATTTATGGTAGTTATTGTGATTTTTTTTTTTTTTTTTTTTTTTTTCAAACCACACCGAGGATAGGGTAATAATATACAATAATGAATACTCTCGACGGTGTGTCCTTTGTGAAAAAAACACACATTGCCGATGACGTCGCGATCCTGAAAAGATCGCGTAATAAACCCGTCAAACTTCTCGCGGCTTATGAAAACCCGCCAAACAGGGTTACACCGAAAACGCAAATGACATAAGACGTAATTTATTTCTCTTTTAATTCTCGATTTAAATAATCGTGCAAAATCGTGCGTTGGCTCTTTGTATTATCGTGACGTTTTGACACGTCCGATTAGCTTGATCGATTGAAATGCTGGGCAATATTCAACAGTGCAAATTAAAAAAAGACGCAGGTGAGACTGGGTTATTTAGAAGAAAACAAAAATCGGTTGAAAAATCGGTAACAAACGACACTTGGCTCAAAGCAGTGTAATCCAAAAATCGGTTAGAGTTATTTAGTTTTAACCGATAGTCCTACTTGCTACTGCAATTATTTCACAAGCAACGTAAACCATTATCCATTAGTTTATAATTTCAATGAGAGAAAAAAAAATCGGTATACTTACAGGCGCCAACGAGCAGACACAAGAGAGCGGACCCTACTATCCGAGCCGATCGTGATGGTTCCATGTGTACTTTTTTTTTTGTTTCTACTTAAGTAATAAAAGTTTACCGAACAAAAATTAAATCGACCGAAAATAAATAAAGCCAAACTGGGCTCCTGTGGCTCCGTGCTTCCGCGAAGTCGATCGAGCAGAGACTATGCGCGTTCTCTTGGACCCATCTGCCTTTTCAGTGTTGCAAAAGAAGAGGGCCCGCGGTGGAAGACGATGAGCCGAGAAAGAGACGGAGAACGCGAAAAAAGGAGGAATCGTTCAGACGACGATTTGTCGAAAAACGAAGGTGGGGCTATTCGAGTAACTCTACCTCTATCTCTTGATCGCAGAGAGAGGCGAGAGATCGTTTGTTCATACGCAGGTATACAGCATCAGCTCATCTTTTTGATATGCCTTGCGGCTTATTTTTTTTTTTTTTCCTCTGACGCAACACCACCATGAGCGATCACGATTTTTTTTTTTCCATCACGTTTTTGAACATTGCTTGTTCGGACAACACCTCTACGTGCGTCACTGGTGTACTAATTGTTTTTTTTTCCAACTAAGTAAATTTGATGAGTTTTCACACGGTATGGAATATAATATAATTATGTGCTCACGGAGAGCTGACGGAAACGCCGATTTTGCTTCGTACATTAAAAAGTAGTAGCAGCAGGTGAATCAGTTTTCACATTTGTGTACTGAATACATTTTTTTTGTTTTTCTTTGTGTTTTTTCCCACGTGCGATAAAACATTGACGTCTTGACGAATATTTTCTCGTGTATATAGAAGTATATAATATATTCCTCGTGATGAGAAACGTTTGCGGTGGACCTTTAGTTTGCGGTAGCACGTATATAATTATTTCTCTCGTGTTCCGATGCATATAATTACCGATTACCGTATGTATGTATACATATACCATGTAGCATAAACATAATATACATATATTATATATCTAGAGGGTAAAAACATGCGATGTGATTATCATCACGCAACAAAATCTAACGATTTTTCAAATAAATGTTTGCTTCTTCTTCAATACGTTGAGTTATTGCTTACTATACAAGTGCATGTGAGCATTCAAATTATGTCAGTTATTCTAGAGTTGCGTGATATTATCTAAATTGAAAAATAAAAATTTCAATTTGAAGGTCTACTCATCGGAAGACGATTACCGAGGATTATGCTAAGATCACTTTTACTTTTTTCTCAAAAATATATATACCTACTTACCTCATGAAGTGTAAATTATCTGTGCAGTACATCAGAGTAACTCGTTTTTTTTTTTATTTTATTTCATAAGCTTAGCTCAAATTTCGTTTTATTCATACATCCCATGAAATCGTGTTATAACATATTGAATTTCCATCGAATGCAAAACAGAGTCTTTGAATATTTTGAGAAAGCGTTTGTAACACTTTTCATTGTAATACATGAATAATGAAACAACAATGAACGATTTGGTTGAATTTTTACTGAAACCTCAATTTATCGTAATGTCGTTGTAACTTCACAAACATGAATAAAAAAATTATGTCTCTTCGTTTCAGAAAGCAAAAAAAAAAACTATAATAGTACTTAATAACGGCACCATCTCGACACATCCTTCCCGCCTCTGTTTGACACATATCGACAGTAATCGATAGGTTGTACTGAACATCGAATTCGATGCACGTGTTGACGTGTGACGAGAAAAAAAGAGACAGCGCTACGAAGGACAATCAATGAAAACAAAAAAAAGGAGTCCCTGAAAGGGGTGTTGTCAGGTGTTGTTCATCTCTAGAGTAATCATTTTAATATGAATAAGCAAAGATGATCTAATCGAGGTAACAAAGTAAAAAAAAAGTTATGTGATCCTCTTGGCAGTGTGTATTGACGTGCTCGGCCTCTTCCACCAACGGCGCGTGTGGTTCGTTACGCTCGACAAACAACAAAAGCTTGCTTACTTACAATTCCATTAATAAAAAAAAAAAAAAAAAAAAAAAAAAAAAAACTGAAAATCAAATAAGTACTCCACACATTGTCATGGTGCCTCAATGAGCAATTTGAATTTGTTTACGCGAATTCTATCGTGAAGAAGAAAGAAGATAATCATGAGTACAAAGACACTGAGTGCAGTGGCGGACGACTATTTTTACAGCATCAATCCACTGGCCAAGAGGATAGGCGAGGATGTGACTGCGACCAAGGATGCCTACGAGGGTCTGTGGAACACTCTAAGTCCCGAGGAACGCAATCAAGCTGTCGACGAGACCATCATTCAGCCCGAAGTTGCTCTCAAATACGCCTCCAATAAGTTGGAGTCCTCCAAGGACTATCCGGACTATTATCCCAAGCTGAGGATACAGACAGGACTGAAGTACATGATCGATGAAACTGGCTCTGTAAGTGTCTTGAAAATTCTATCTGCTGCTTACTTTGTGTGGAATTTACTTTAACGAATTGCAATTTGTTATTTAGACGCTGAGATGGAAGGACGAACACTCGGCTCCGTTCTCCTTCATGACGCAGTCCCAGATGAATTTCGATTGTTTGGACCAAATGGGAGACTTGCACTCCAAAAACATGTCTAGTTATATATCGGATAAGTCGCATTTTTCTAACAGTTGTAATTTGAGTAATTTGAGGAACGGGGATGATTCATTGGAGGATAACTACAGTTCGCCATCTAGCCAGATTAGCTTTTATCAGACCGAAAACTATTCTGATACCATATTTTCTACCGAGGACTGTAGTACCATTCGCAGTAGTTGTGTCGACAGTGAGACCTCTGAGGGCATGTTTGCAAAGTTGATCAACAAGACATCTTTGTTGAAGATTCAGCAGAACAGTTCGGATGATGATATGGAAAATTTGGTACCTCAAAAAAAGACCAAGTCTTATGCCAAAGCTGCTGATGAGAATAAAATGAATATCAGTTTTGGTGGACATCTCAAGGCCAATGATATTGAATCAACTGCCCTTCTTGATACTCCTAGCTCGTACAGTAGTTATCAGTCGTCGCAGCTCAATCAAGAGCCAGAAATTCCAAAAACTGGATTTGAATTTTTAGACAATTGGTAACTTTTTCTTCAAGAAAAAACTAGGTGCTAAGTATCTAGAATATTTATGTCCGTCATGATATATAATAATTAGAGTAGCAATATTCAGTAGTAAAGCAGTATAAACTTTTATTCTCAAACGTACATTTTTGGACTGTAAACTGCTGTATTTTTAATTATCTAAACAGTATTTTAAATCGGGATAAAATGTGCGAAATAATTGATAGACAAAAAAAACATTAAAATAAAAGTATTTTTAGTACAGCAATAAAACCATGACTAACGGAGTAACAGGATTCACACATAAATTCTGTAATTACTCTTTAAAAGGTAAAAAAACTATGTAGTTTTGTGAATGATATCATGGTTTGTGGTAATAATTAATTTTTATAAACCGTTTACCGATTCGATAAAACTGCTATAAAGACTGCATTATACCTCCCATACTTAAAATAAAAGACTGTAGCTGTGTTGTTTCTGTTTCATAGATGTGAGAAAAATACTTTGCATAGAAATAGTACAAATATATATACGTTTTAATGTTAACTACAGACCAATGCGCAAGTCATGTCATCTTTTTCATAAACGATTGAGAAACACGCAAGTAAACAATTTTTAATAGTCATAGTTCGGTAGACATTCTATGGAATTTTATTTATATTCTTACATTTATAAGAAATAAAATTTTATGAAAAATCTAATAATCAAAGCTCTTATTATACTTGAATAATATCCTTGAACCCTAAATTTTTTTTTTATCAAGTCACTTAATCCTGCAGAATAAAGAATGTTTGTACTCTTAGATGACGCGGTGCAAACACTACAAAACTCTCCAGAGTTGTCTTTCAGGTGGACATCTTCAAAATTTTTTCTGGATAAAAACGAAATGTACTTCTTACTTTTATTACTTAATTTGATCTCAAAATTTTTATTGCGACCAAGTATGTACACGAAAATATGGAAGCCCGGTCACGACATCTGCATAAATATACGCATAAAAACGCACAAGAATTTAACAACTATGAGTACTTACACAAAAACACGTACATGAGTGATCGAAAGCGCGCACACTTAAGTACAGCCGGTCGATTTTATTAAACCATGTAAGTAGAGAATAACTATACTTTTAGAAGATTTTCGGGTAAAAGATGGATTGTATACTTGCCGCAAACAGCACAAAAGATGTCCACTTTTTATTTCCTATCTATAAAATTAGTTGCGGCTGGTTTATAATTGATTTAATGGATCTACTATAAGTAGTAATAATTATTTAGATCAGCGCCATCTAGCGGTCGTGATTTTTTTGGCCAAAATTTGCTTCTGAAATTCTGAAGGAGAGCTTTAGGCAGTTTAGCCCTAGAGCCATTTAATTACTTACAAACCAGCCGCAACTTATCAAATAAATACAAAATAAATACTTAACGATATGTGTGCTGTTTGCGGCAAGTTTGCAATTTATCTTTTATCCGAAAGTATAAATATTAAAAAAGTCAATATTTGGGTAGAAGATAAATTGCAAACTTGCCGCAAACAGCACACATATCGTTAAGTATTTATTTTGTATTTATTTGATAAGTTGCGGCTGGTTTGTAAGTAATTAAATGGCTCTAGGGCTAAACTGCCTAAAGCTCTCCTTCAGAATTTCAGAAGCAATTTTTGGCCAAAAAAATCACGACCGCTAGATGGCGCTGATCCAAATAATTATTACGGCTTGTGGTAGATCCATTAAATCGATTATAAACCAGCCGCAACTAATTTTATGGATATAAAATGAGAAGTGGACATTTTCTGTGCTGTTTGCGGCAAGTTTTTAATTTATCTTTTACCAAAAACTATAAATATATAGGAGGTCAATATTTGGCTAAAAGATGAATTGCAAACCTGCCGCAAACAGCACAAACGATGTTTAATTTTTATTTTCTATTTACAATATTAGTTGCGGCTGGTTTATAATTGATTATATGGCATTACTGTAAGTTGTTTAGTTGTAATAATTATTTGGATCAGCGCCATCTAGCGGTCGTGATTTTTTTGGCCAAAAATTGCTTCTGAAATTCTGAAGGAGAGCTTTAGGCAGTTTAGCCCTAGAGCCATTTAATCATTTACAAACCAGCCGCAACTGATATTGTAAGTAGGAAATAAAAAGTGAACATCGTTTGTGCTGTTTGCGGCAAGTTTAAAATTTATCTTTTATCTGAAAGTATAAATATATAGAAAATCGATGTTCAAGTAGAACATAAATTGCAAACTTGCCGCAAACAGCTCAAACGATGTTCAATTTTCATTTCCTATTTACAATGTGAGTTGCGGCTGGTTTTCAATTGATTAATTGGCTCTAATACTAAACTGCCTAAAGTTCTCCTTCAGAATTTTAGGAGCAATTTTTGGCCAAAAAAATCACGACCGCTAGATGGCGCTGATCCAAATAACTATTACGGCTTGTGGTAGATCCATTAAATCAATTATAAACCAGCCGCAACTAATTTTGTGGATAGGAAATAAGAAGTGGACATTTTCTGTGCTGTTTGCGGCAAGTTTTTAATATTAGTAATTTCGACAGTAGTGTGCACATATTTCAATATAATTTTGTAGAAATTCCGTTAAAATAAAATTATTCTGTTAAAATATTAAATATAAAAGTTCGTGTCATCCATCTGAATCTAATAAATATCAAAGTTTGAATGTGATATGTAATGATTGATAACAGAAGAGAAAAATGTAAGTATCACATGGTTAAAGTAGATGTAACGATATTATGATAAAAAGTCACTCTAGAATTATTTACAATAAAATTCTATACTGTTAGAAATTTAGACTATGGAAAAGTGTAACAGGGTTAATAGATAATGAATTAGTTTTTGTACAATACAAGAAATTACATTATTTACCGAAATCAGCATTTTTTAATCGAAGTTTGTACAACAAAAAAGTTGATTGCTTAAATAAAAAAACTTGGGATTATTATTATTTAAAATAAGTTATCGTAGCTCAGGATTTTCGATATGTTTGATGTAGATTTCAAATTTGTTCATACACAATTAGAACATAAATATTTTTAATTATTAAAATTACACAAATACATTAAGAGTATGAAAATTAACAGTATACAATAATTTTGTTAGACTGTGATTATGCATGTAAGTACTGAGAAATAAACGAACGTCGAATGTTCAAAAGTGTTATATTCTGTATAAAATAAATAAACCTTAGTAAAAAAATTGGTTGTTTATTTTTTTTAAATTTGTCTACACTACATTGTATTTTACAACGAAAACCTTAAAAATTGATACTTGTTCAATGTGAGTATAATAACTTTTCTTATCTCCTATCGATTCTTAAAATATAATTTGTACTTTTGTACCATACTGTTACTGTAATATTTTTTACCATAAAATTTTATCACATTAATTATGTAGTATATAGAGTTAATATTGTCTATTTACGTGCAGCAGAATTTTTGAATTATGCATTATTTTATTGATCCATGTAAATTAGATATTTAGTTCTAATCTTACACTTGCCCCAGCCATTTTGCTGCCACGAAATCCACTTGAGTAAGATCTATCTTGTCCACTATGACAGAATTTTATTTTTCTCAACCCTTTTCCATAATCTTTAAATTCGTGACAGAATTTAAACCACTGATTCATTTGGTCTTTTTCAATAATTTTAGTATAATTCAATACTTCCATTGCTGTTCTGTCTGATTTTTGCTCTCTTAAGAGTTTAATGGTGCAATCATAAACTGCTAGTACATTAGGCCTACTACAAAACCACTCGCTGACCTTGAAAACAAGTAATAGTAACAATTTGAAAAATGTATCGTTGGTTGCAAAAAATCTAGCAAGTATTCGTTCATCCCTTCGTCAATTAAATCGATTGTTTGTTCCATGCAACACCTTCCAAAAGATGTGACAAAGCAGAACTGTTTGTTTTCAAACACGGGATCAGCTGGCAGGGGTTTGACTCCTTGAGGGGGACACTCTATATCCCAGCCTGCTCCTCCATTGTCAGTTACTTTCCAGTATTTAAATAAACCTTCTTCTCCAGAATGATTTTTTACTAAATTTTTGTAAAAGGGCTTATTGGCACAAATGAAATAATACGCAGTCCATGGAATTTTGTCGGAAAGTGGCAAACTTTGACCCACTGGCAGTTCTGCTTTTTTATACCATACTCGATTTCTAATGAGATAACGCCAATGCCGGCAAACCATGTGACAACGAAGCAAACTTTTGGCATCCATTGCATAAAATATACTTAATAGCAGTTCGTCTGGAATTATTACAGAGTGTATTTCGAAATTCACGTTAGTAATCATAGTATTTTTAGATTTTTAACTTGCTTACCTGATGTGCTTTAATCATTTTATGTTTATTGTGTTGTTTTATTTTTTATAAAATGTATGTTACAAGAGTGATCTACAACTATAGTTTTATCATTCTAGTAAAGAGAGCACGGGTAAGATTAACGTCTACTAAGTAAGTGCCATAAGTCGATTTCATTAAACCAGATAAGTGGAATATCTGTACTTTTGGAGGTCAACTTACACGTTAAAGATAAATTGAAAACTTGCCGCAAACAGCACAAAAGATGTACACTTTTTATTTCCTATCTATAAAATTAGTTGCGGCTGGTTTATGATCAATTTAATAGATCTACTATAATAGTAATAATTATTTGGATCAGCGCCATCTAGCGGTCGTGATTTTTTTGGCCAAAAATTGCTCCTAAAATTCTGAAGGAGAGCTTTAGGCAGTTTAGCCCTAGAGCCAATTAATCAATTGAAAACCAGCCGCAACTCACATTGTAAATAGGAAATGAAAATTGAACATCGTTTGAGCTGTTTGCGGCAAGTTTGCAATTTATGTTCTACTTGAACATCGATTTTCTATATATTTATACTTTCAGATAAAAGATAAATTTTAAACTTGCCGCAAACAGCACAAACGATGTTCACTTTTTATTTCCTACTTACAATATCAGTTGCGGCTGGTTTGTAAATGATTAAATGGCTCTAGGGCTAAACTGCCTAAAGCTCTCCTTCAGAATTTCAGAAGCAATTTTTGGCCAAAAAAATCACGACCGCTAGATGGCGCTGATCCAAATAATTATTACAACTAAACAACTTACAGTAATGCCATATAATCAATTATAAACCAGCCGCAACTAATATTGTAAATAGAAAATAAAAATTAAACATCGTTTGTGCTGTTTGCGGCAGGTTTGCAATTCATCTTTTAGCCAAATATTGACCTCCTATATATTTATAGTTTTTGGTAAAAGATAAATTAAAAACTTGCCGCAAACAGCACAGAAAATGTCCACTTCTCATTTTATATCCATAAAATTAGTTGCGGCTGGTTTATAATCGATTTAATGGATCTACCACAAGCCGTAATAATTATTTGGATCAGCGCCATCTAGCGGTCGTGATTTTTTTGGCCAAAAATTGCTTCTGAAATTCTGAAGGAGAGCTTTAGGCAGTTTAGCCCTAGAGCCATTTAATTACTTACAAACCAGCCGCAACTTATCAAATAAATACAAAATAAATACTTAACGATATGTGTGCTGTTTGCGGCAAGTTTGCAATTTATCTTTTATCCGAAAGTATAAATATTAAAAAAAGTTAATATTTAAATTCTCGCATCTGTATCTCTCGCACCGTCTGACGCAGTTTTCAGGCATTAGCGCACTCTATTCTAATATCTCTATGAATTTAAGCCTTAGCCAAACGAAAAGTTTCTAGTTTCTTGCTATGATAGTTTCGTTTCTTAAATTTCTTAGGTTACTTATACTGGCCGGTAGTATTTTCATAAAATTCAACTGTTTAGTTCGGTTCTCCTTAAACTTAAAAGACACATCGGATTAATAAGTATTATTTACGTTTATTAACTTTTTGTAAACATGGTCTTGTACGTATTTTTTGCACTGAATAATGTAAAATAGTGTAATCAGTATCTATTTCCAAAAAAATTTAGTCATGCCAATTAAAGATGTTACTGAAATCTGAAATGTGCAAAAATTGGTGAGTGAATGCTATAACATAACATTTATTAAAGTTTAATAAGTACTTATAATCAAACAATGTATAAGAATACTATAACACTTACAAGCATGAAAGCACGCCTAGAAAGTTATAAAATACATAAATAAGTGAAAAAATGTTCAAATAATAGGAAATTTGATTGTCAAATTATCTGTTCAGAATGGTAAATTTGGGAATAATGATGAGGTGATATTATTTTATATGATTTATTGTAAATGTAGTAAATATTAATAATCTTACAAATTTATCTCATATGCTTACAACTTTTGTACAAGTTACTTTCTCACACAGTATCTATTAATATTATTTACAGGCAAACCAATATAATAATTTAAAATTTGATTGTATGAGAAAGTCAATTATAATAGTAACTAACGGCTCATCACTTATCTATAGTTCAGTCTGTCAGTTGGAACAAAGTTCCATTTGTAATATATATTTTATACAAGTAAATAATATGGCCTCATAAATTACTTTTTATTGTAAAACTAATACAACGCTGTGTTGAATCTTCTTAACTATTAACAAGTCGTAACAGTATACTAACAGGCACAATTATCGCACAATAAATGCATGTATCCAAAATTAAAATGCACCAAGTTTCAATGATTTACAACAAATTTTATAGCTAATTCGGATGATGAAAAAAACAAAAAAAAAACAAACAAATTGCACCATATAGCTTAGCAATCAATAATAACTGTACACATTTGTTGTCACCCTGATACAACGTGTCAACAAAATTTTATAATATTACACATTACATTTGACACCAGCAGAGTTTGGCAATGACTCCCTTCTCGACTATACACAATCTCACGTTATGGCATAACAATTATTTAACTAATTAATGACTTAACTCAAGCAATATACATCTGTATGTACACACATTTATATTAGTCAATAAAATCTTGAAAAAGAAAAACAATTTAGACTATTCGTTTAGAAAAAAATTTTGAATTAAATTAAACATACTCTTCGGAAGGCTTAGAAATATTATTGGGCAGTCTCAATGTACTAGGGACTCGAGTGCTGCCGTCGGGCAGCTCTGCAATGTCTATGAACACACCAACCAGACTCTCAAAATTTGGTCCCCAGTTTAACAAGTAGTCCCAGCTCAGGGCTATGCTAGTCGACGGGGACTCGTTGCTAGACGGCCTGTACAGACCTCCTATGTGGGTCGACATGTCGTCGTCCGAAGCAACGAGAGTACTCAGCGAGCCCCGAAACGAACTGTCGAAACCGTCGTAGTTGATGCTCGGTGGAAGCGGTGGCTTGGTCGACTGGGGGCTCTCTTTAGCCCTCGCCACGACTGTGTCGTCTGGTTTGCTGTAAATGTTTTCGGATCTCTTGGAGCCCACCAACGAGTTGTTGTCGTATTCGATTTCCGAACAGGTGAAACTATCGTTGCCGCTTTCGTTGGTTGTCGAGGAATTTCTTCGCTTGAGCCTCTCGGTCGGTGGACTGTGCCTTCTGTGAAGATGTAGCGGACCGTGGGTAGGACCTCTGGCTTCGCTCGACGAACTCACGGCGTCGAGGGTCGACACCAAACTCGACGTTCTCGGTCTCGAGTTCAATCTTTCGATTTCCTCGGCCGTGAGTCCCCTGGGCCCCGAGGACACCCCGTTGTTAACTGCCTTGTTGTTGGATTGCGGCACTTTGCGGCTGGCCGTCGAGCCCGACAATTGACTCATTATTGGCGAGTTGAGGCTCCGCTCACTGTTGGAGTTCATAACGTCTTTACCCACACCTCCCGACGACGAGGTAGTCGCCAGCAGGGCGCTTTGCAATGGCTTGCCGCTTATGTCGTGGAGCGTCAGTATCCTGGGCTGCTGGGCCGAAAGCTCACTGCTGGGCGACAATCTAGCCAGTGGGGTGCTCTGCAGTAATTTCGGGGCAGAAACTGGGGGCTGGCCCACCGAGGGTGGAGCCATTGCCCGGCTCTGGGGAAACGGTCCCACGTGCCTGTGTTGCTGATTCGTGTGCTTGTGATGGTTGCCGTAGCTGTTGATGGAAGGTGGCGTGGCTTTGTACTTCCTCATACCGTCCCTGTAGCCCTTGTAGTGGTAAACTATGTCGATGTCGCTCGGTGCTATCGAGCTCGCGTTTTCCAGGTCGTAATGTTCCGGCAAGTCCGGCTCTTGGCCGTGCTCGTGCGAGCGCAGGGAACTTTGGGTTGGCGGTGGCAACGGCGGATGCTCATCCCGGATCAGGGGTGACTTGCTGATCTCGCGTTCTATTATGTCCGGCCTTTGGGGACGGTGCTCGGGAGCACTCATTTCCCGTTCCTTGTACTTCTTGGAGATGAGTTCGGGTCCAAGGTGACTGATGTTCCTTAGATCCGAGCCATCCGTAATGTACGTATTTTCGTGTCTCGTCATGATGTTGTCGGACTGAGGACCGACCAGCGTATTACCGGTCATGATGGCGTTGGTGTTCTTGTTGACGACCGTGGTCGCCGATTTTTCCTTACTCTGGCGCCTCAAGCGAAAAATGATGAAACTCGCCAAAATGGCCACGAGAAGGATTACGAAGAAAATGACGACGAGGGTCACGCCAACGCTCAAGGGATCGGCTGCCGTCGCCGCGGCAATGCCGATAGGACCGCGACAGCCGTGATTGACTTTGCCGTGGTAAATCGTATCCTTCATTATTGATCCCGAGCCATTGAAGGGCTGAATCTCCCTGTTAATGGTAAAGTTAGCCAGGCAGCCCTCGAATGGCTTGGGTGGACCGTCGTAGGCCATGTATTGATCAGGTCTGACACCACCTACGGTCAGCAGCGTCAAATAGGGATCGAGAAAATCGTGCACCCCGGCCGAATCCAACTCTTCGCCCGAGAGCTTTTCATCGACGTACAATTTTAATCCACGCGCGTACGAGTGCAACGTCAAATTGTGCCAGCGTCCGTCGGCCAAACTACCCTCGTGAGATCCACTCATGTTTACCGGGGAGCTCAATAGCGAAGCGTAACTGATTTGACCGTGGCGCAGCTCTATGGAGGTGTAATGCCTATTGGTTGCGGCGTAGACGAGGATACCGTCGGGCTTCACCGTTCGAAACATCAAGTGTATGCTTTTGGCGGGTGTCGATGTTGGAATGACAGATATGGCGTTCTCCTCGGTGTAACGAGACGGTAAACCATCGTGCCAGTGGGTGGTACCGCCGTAAAGGTATTCGAGCAACTGCATCCTCCTGTGCTTCTCCGAAATCTGTTAACCGTAAAGTCACGTTATGATCCTCCATCTCCACAGCCATGGTTGGTTATTACAAATGAACAAGAAAACAATGATAAAAAAGTTCATCACCTCGTACTCAACGTAACCACCATCGCTGAGGGTAATCGGTTCCACAGCCCCTTGACAATTGGGTGCCATGACTTTTCCGCACTGGCAAGTCGATTTGTCCCACTTGTCGTAGCATTTGCCCTGGCCACAAGCGTTGCCTGCCTCCCTAGATCTTGAGCACGGGCCACCATCGGACCTGGGGCAAGTCGACTTGATACCCCGAGATGACAACGGGCTCGAGAGATTGAGCGCGCGACCGTTTATCGACACGGAATGAATACACCCCACCAGATCGTCGGAGTGTATTTGACCTGGCCTCTCGAGCACAGGATCGGAGTTGACCAAACCGCCGAGTAGCAGGGGATTCTTGTTAAAGTTCAGTGTTCTGAAATCAACGAATGAAAAAAGATAGAAATGATGATGAATTTAATTATTTTTCATTAAAAAGATAAAATTGAAAATACACACCCCGTGAGACCGACGTCCTCGGCGTAGCAAGTGCCGTCCCCGGGTCTGCAATCGTCGCACAAGTCTCCGTGCTCCTTGCACTTGGACACGCTCAACGAGACGACCCGGCCGTTTCTCGTGGCAGTCACCTTGTTCCAACTTCCGTCGGCCAACGACTTGTCCGATTTCACGGTGAGGGTAGTTATGGCGCTTCTGGCTCCTCCGCAGGAAAACACCAGCTTGCCGTTGACGAGTTCCAGCACAATAAAGTCGGAGCGTCCGCCACTCTGGACCCCGTAATTGTAGAGCAGCAGCGCGTTGGGCTTCGTGGTCGCGAAGACGATGGTCACATCGTTGGTGTTGGAGTCGAGGGAGGGAAAGGTCATGTACGAGAGCTCATCGAAGCTGAAGGTCGAGCGCTCGCAGTGACGGCCGTAACGGCCCTCGAGGCAGCTGCAACGATACCTGCGACCAGAACGAAACATCGACCGTTGTAGGAAGGAGTATACTTAAATTTCGAAGCGCGAGCATAGCAAACGTGGGTCAGTAATTACCCTGGTTTTTCGCTGACGCAGAGACCACCGTGCAAGCATGGATTGGGCCGGCAAGAGTCGGTCAAGACCTCGCAGTGGTTGCCGCGATAACCCGTTCGGCATAGGCAGAAGAAACTCGAGCCGTCGGGACTTTCCTTGCATACGCCGCCGTTTCTGCAGGGATTGCTGGCGCACGCGTCGCCTCTCTCCAGCTCGCACAGCTTGCCTTCGCGGTCGGGTGAACAGCTGCAGTGGAAATCGAAGCCGACGCGACGACACTGTCCTCCCTGGAATCAAAGTACACACATTTTTCTTTTTCTCTTTTGTTCTTTGCATACAATTATATGTTATTGTTTTTTACGATGACTTACCGATTGGCAAGGGTTGGGTGAACACGGGTCTTGCTTCTTTTCGCATTTCTCCCCAGTAAAACCATCCCGGCACTTGCACACCATCTCGTGCGCAACTTTGGGCGATGTTAATATCAAAGTCGGAGTATCCGTGATCCTTGAATCCTCGTAAACTACGATTTTGTCGCTGCAAACTCCACCGTTGTTGCACGCGTCGATCTTGCACGGCGAATACCCGATCATGATGTTTGCTCCTTCGAGTAAAGTTTCGATTCGCCAGCTCTTCTTGGTCAAGATTTCCTTCACCTCGTGCTTCGTACGATACCCTAAACGCGAATTCACGATTTTCGTTGATAATCTTAACTTTATAAAATCTTTTTTTTTTTTTTTTTTTTCACGAGAGTTACCTTGTGAAGAGTGCATAGCCATGTAAACTTCCGTATGGCCGTCAATTTCGTCGATGCTGTATATACCGAGGGTATCGCCAACGTCGAGCTCCTCTTGAAGCAGATCCAGGAGCGCCACGTAGTACTTGCCCAAAAAATCGACAGTTTTCATCCTTACGATCTGCATCGTCACCGTATTCTCCACGGTCGCGTTCGAGAAGGTGAGAAACTCCAAGCTAACTTTGGACACTACGTCTGGATGCCTTCCATCGTTTCCTGACACGCTCAACGAGTATCCGATGCCTGAAAATCAAGGAACGCGCGATCATCAATTCAGCTGTTTTGTTTTGCCATATTCATGCCAAAGCATGAAAGAGTACCAAATTTTTGCAGGAAAAAAAAAAAAAAAAAAAAACGGCTACCAAGGTGGTGCCGTCAAATTAAATAATCGCCTCGACAATCAGAAAATTATGCAAAATGCCGTATAAGATACGAAAATCGTCGGTAAAACGGATGATCGAAGGAACGAAGAAGGAAAAAAAAAAGTTAAATGCAAAAAACGCCGCGGGGAACAACTATGATAAATCAGCCGAGACGACGAGGAAAAAAGGGCTTGCTTTTTAATACGAGACACGCGCGATCGTGCACATCCGGCACAATGTGCAACAGAGAGAGAGAGAGAGAGAGAGAGAGAGCTGTATGCACACATGTATATCGTGTTCCCCTCCCTCCCCTTTCTCTTTTTGGTTGGTTCGCAAGGTGTGCGTGCACCGGACGAATGAATTATTAATAGCGCGAGCGATCCCTCTCGCGCGCAATTTTCGGCCCCGGCGGGATTTACGACCGGCAACACACAGACCTGGCGTGATTTTGCCGGCATGCAAATCGCACGCGGCAGGGATGTTCAGCGGTCCGGCCGAGCCCTGAAGGATCCTGCAGGTGTAGTCGCCGCTGGTGTCGGGATCGTTGGGATGCACGTCGGCTATCTTGCCGAGGGGCGTCTGCCCGTTGAACGAGTAAACCTTCACGTGGACGGACCTCGGACTCGATGGACTGTCGTTCTGGTCGAGGACGTGGACGGTTATCGCGTGTTCGCTGCTCAGCCTCGGTGTACCCGAGTCCTCCACTTCGACCTGTCGACATTAATTATTTTAATACGCGCGAGCTCTTTGTATTCAAGCTCCTAGACGATAGTCTACGAGCTGAATCGAAGAATCGTAGATTTTTAAGTGGTTTGGACTCGGTTAATGGGTCCTAGTCTGGTGATTTTACATGCTCATTTGAATTTGCTTCACACGATATATGTTACCACTATACTTACCAAAAAATCTAGCTGTGGTGTAGCTTCTCTGTCCAAGCTTCTGGTGGTCTTCAAGATGCCCGAATGTTTCTCCAAGTGGACCAAGTCCATTTGTTTTCCTCCGATTAGCCTGTACGAGAATGGAGCCCCGTTTGGGGGTAAATCGGGATCGGTAGCGCTCAGTGTCATAATGCTCGTACCGGCTGGCTCGTTTTCACTGACGTACCCGACAATTTCCTTGGAATCGAAAACAGGACCATTGTCGTTCACGTCGAGCAGCTCGATCTTCACCGTGGTACTTCCGGTTTGAGGTGGACTGCCAGTGTCGATGGCCCCGATGATCAATTCGTAGCTCTGCACTGTTTCCCGGTCTAGATGCTTCGCGGTTTCGAGGTCCCCGGACTGCGGATCGATTTTAAAAGCTTGTCCGACATTCCCGCCGATTATCGAGTACGAAAATTGGTTGTTCTGGGGTCTAACGTCCTTATCGACGGCCCGGACGGTCAAGATCTTAGATCCCGTGTTTTCTCCCTCAGGAACACTGGCTTCGTACAAATTTTCTAAGAACTCTGGAGGATCGTTTCCATCTTGAATCGAAATAATTATCTGAGCTTCATCGGTGTCGTTGCCCCTGATACCTCCAGCGTTCTTTGCCATTACAGTCAGAATAGCTCGATTTTGTGTTTCCCTGTCCAGTCTAAAACACATTGTGGTAAAAGAGTTAGTATTTAATTATGGTTAATCATATAGAGATAGTTCAAATCGGTTTACCTCCTTGATATACTTATTACTCCGGTTTCCGATCCGATCGAGAATCCACGATCGTTCGAGGAACCGATGAACAAGTAATAAACTTTTCCGTCGCTTCCGGAATCTTGATCGGTAGCTTGGACTAGACCAACAAAAGTTCCAATTTCCGCGCTTTCGGAAACATCCATGTGGAAAACCGGTTGGATGAATTTAGGATAAAACTCGTTGACGCCAGTTATGTGAACCAATACAGTTGTAGCACCGACAACTTGAGAGTTTGTGTCTGGATTCGCAGCAATGATGTCCAACGTGTACTCGTTGACCTCTTCGTAATCGAAGGTCGTCTTCGATTTGATAATCCCAGTGCTTTGTTCGATATTAAAGTACTCCTTGCCAGTTCCACCGATGATTCGGTATTGAATGACTGAATACTTGGGTGAGTCAATATCTGTCGCCACAACTTTGAATACAAAATTTTGGGACGGCGAATTCTCGGGTAAGTAAGCTTGGTACAAGCTCTGATTGAACTTTGGTGGATTGTCATTGACGTCGGATACATTTACGATCAACGTTGCGACTGCAGACTTTGATGCGAACCCCAAGTCTCTGGCAGTGATGTTAAGTTTGTACTCTGTGACTGTATCGTAGTCCAAAGCTTCAAGAATGGTTATGGCACCAGTAATTGGATGGATAGAGAACTCGTGACGCTCGTTGCCAGCTGAAATCTCATACCTGACCATTCCGTTGGGCCCGCTGTCAGAGTCCACAGCGTTCACAGTTAAAATGGTCGTATTCGCTGGCTCATTTTCCGGCACTCGAACTTGATAACTGACTGCAGCAAAAGCCGGAGCGTGCTTGTTTTCCCCAGTCACAATAAGAGTTGCCCAAATTTCGTCACTCCGTACAGGAACGCCCTTATCTGTAGCCTTTCCTTTGATCGTAAATACCGTGCCGGTGTTGAATTCAGCCATGCTTTTCTTTATGTAGATCCATCCAGAATTCGGTTCCACGTAAAAGTAGTCGCTTCCGTTTCCAGCAACGATGAAGTATTCGATCTCGGCGTTGACGCCGAAATCTTCTCTGTCCGAAGCAACGAATTGAGCCACTTTCTTATTGCTAGGGTATCCCTCTGGCACTGGCCACAAATACGCTCTGTGTTCAAATTTCGGCGCATGGTTGTTGGCATCAACGATATTCACGTAGACCAGTGTTTTAGAGGACAACGGGGGTTTTCCATTGTCCGTAGCTACAACGTAGAACGAATAAACGTTCTCCGGCGATGCCCGGCTTTTCGTGTATTTGTAACGCATGGTTTTTTTGCAATAAATATCCCCCATCGCGGGATCAATCGAAAATAAATCAGATGGCTGCAGTAAGCTGTAAGAAACATCGGAATTAGCCCCCAGCTTGTCCTCATCGCTCGCTACGACTTGCCCTATGTGGGCCATTTTCTCTTGCAACTCTGGAAAATGGAAATAGTACGTCTGTTTCTCGAATTCCGGAGGATTATCATTTTGGTCCTGGACGGATATGGTCAGGGGTGTTTCCGTGATCCATGCTCTATCGGTAGCCACGACTTTTAATAGGTATTCATCCTGAACTTCGCGGTCCAAATTACCGGCCACAGTGACGTTACCGCTGATTGGATCTATGGTAAACTTGTTGCTGGGATTTTCGGTTAAACTGTACGTCACGTTGGCATTGTGTTCCATGTCCAGGTCTGTCGTGGTGATGCGGATGACAAAAGTACCGATCTCAGAGTTTTCGGTGACATTGACGTTGAACAGTCGGGTGAATCGAGGCGGATTGTCATTTTTATCGAGGACGGTCACGAGAACCGTCGCTGTGCCGGTAAGACGCGGTACCCCGCGATCCCAAGCTTCGACTATCAATTTATACGACGACACCTAAAAGTGGAGTTATTAATAAATCTTTGAAATCATTTGTATGAACGTCGATCGATAGTGTTTTCGAGTTTCCTTACCTTCTCTCTGTCCAGCATGGAATTTGTGCTTATCTCCCCAGAAAACTCGTCAATCACGAACACCTCGTCAAAATCATTGAGCAGATGGTACGTGATCTCGCTATTTTCACTAGAGTCGGCGTCTTTGGCCGACACTCTTGCCACGCGAGACGGTGGGTAGTCTTCCTCTGGAACGGAGGCGTTGTAATTTGGCATATCCATGACGGGAGCATTGTCATTAGCATCGGTGACGTTGACTAGAAGCTGAATGACGCTTCTTAGCGAAGGATTGCCGGAATCCCGAACCTCCACCCACGCCTCGTAGCTCGGCAAAGTTTCGTAGTCAAATCCAGATGTAATAACCACCTAGAATTACCCAAAGGGTGTCCGTTTAACCTCCCGACTATAACGAGGATTTCCAGAAAACAACAATGACGACGATAAAGTATCCCGTGGTTAAAAATGATGATGGATATGTATTGGATACGCACATCCCCGGTGCGCGGCTCGATCCTTAGCGAGTCCCCGACGTTGCCCCCGGCCATGCCGAAGACGAGTTCACTGGCCGGCCCGGTTTTGGGCGTCGAGGCGCTCAGCGTCGTGACGACTCTGCCCTCGGGCGCGTCCTCCCTGAGGGTGAACCGCGTCTCGGTCCCGGGTCCGAAGCACGGGAACAACTGGCGCTCCCACAGATGAACGACCAAATCGACCGAGACCGCGCGCGGCTCGCTCCCACAGTCCGAAGCCTCGATCTGCAGCTGGTAGGTGTTTTGGCCGCCTACGGCGAGGTCCTCGAGTGCGCGAACCACCCCGCTGCGCGAGTCCACGCCGAAGCGACGCGCGTCCTTGCCGTGGAGCCGGTACACAATGCGGGAGTTGTCACCCTCGTCGTCGTCACTGGCTTTGGCGCCAAACACAAAGTCGCCTGCGGAACCAGAACACCACGTGTGGAAATTGCAAACAAACTAAAAATAGAGGAAGCGTAGGGGGAGATATGGTGTTACCTTTGCTCGTGGTGTCGGGAACGTAAGCCGTGTACCTCGGGCTCGAGAACCTGGGCGTGTTGTCGTTCGAGTCGCGGACGCTTATGGTGAGATTGGCCGCGGAGGCGCGCGGTTCCGTCGGACTGGAGTCCTGCGCGACGAGAGTCAGGTGGTAAACGTCGTGCTGTTCGCGGTCGAGGGGCTCCAGAGTGACGATCTCCCCGGTACTCGAGTTCACTTGGAACCTCTCGGCTCCGTCGCCCAACAAGCTGTAACTGTCGACCAAAGGACAACACACAGATTAGCATACATCTTTTGTTGGAGACAAACGTGAGTTGATTTTGGAAGGGGGACAAAAAAAACAACGAAAGCTGCAACGTTCCGAGGATCAAGGGAGGGTCCGAGGAGCTGTCAAAGTGACAAGTGAGGTGGGGGGGGGTTGCATGTATTATAATGCGAGTGGATCGTCTTACCGGATTTGGGCGTTGAGTCCGTCGTCCCTGTCGGTGGCCAGGGGATTAGCAACCCAGGCCCCGACGGCGAGGTTTTCCGTCACCTCAGCCCTGTACTCCTGACGGCCGAACTCGGGCGCGTGGTCGTTCACGTCCAGAACGAGGATCCTCACGCTGCCTGAGCTGGTGAGCGGAAGCGTGCCTGCAACAACGACAAGAAACGCAACGAAGGGATTAACAAACAACCTTGAAGGGATTTCGCTCCCTTTAGTTGGGGGCGGGAATTATCTGCCTGAGGAATCGTCCTGTGAAAAAAACACCCCATCGTGACGATAGAATGTTTTTTTTTTATAATTTAATGCTATCGCGTTTGACTTGCCTACACCGAGCTTAGGAGCTTTAAAAAAAAAAAAACAATTTCATCTCCTTTTCGATGCATCTGTACTTTTGTCACTTCAGCTCCGAGTTTCTAAAGATTGTAAATAAATTGCCTTCGCGTTCGTTTGCGCAAAGTACGATTGACGGCGACAAAGAGGGGGTAAGAGGTGAGAAAAGTGCAAAGTGCGAGAAACCGAGTAAACATGAAAGTGGGAAAGAAAAAATCCAAACGGCGTGTGGTATACGGGCGTAGGATGGGGTTGGACGTGTCTATGCACGGAAACAAGAAGTCCAGGAGGAAATAATGGATGCGAGAGTAAAAGGAAGGGAGAGACGAGTCTCGACAAATGGATAAATATATACGTACAAAGAAAAGTGTGAGCAAGGATGAAGAAAAAAAGGGGATGTTGCTGCAAAGGCGGGAAAGAGAGGCGAGTTTTAAACTTTTGCGCCTTTTCGAGTAGGTACTCGTGCGAGCGCGGCAAGAGATATCGTTGGTATAGGTGGTGTGTGCGAGGGGCTGGCCACGTGATTTAAGTAATTTAAATCACGGTTCCGATGATTTAAATCACAATTAAATCATTAAATCATCATTAAATTTTTAAATCACAATTAAATCACGATTAAAAAAAAGGCGATTAGAAGCCCAGCAGTTCTTAAGTATTATTGATAAATAAAAACTCTCTTAGGCGAGTAAGTATCGGCGATTAGAAACTCAACAGTTTCTCAGTGTTATTTATAAATAAAATATCATTTATCATTTAGTAAATCATTTATCATTCACGTATGATTCAGGTGTGTCATATAGTGATTTAAGTAGCTATAACAGTGAGTGAGATAACATGCAGGTAGCATAAACTTAGTGCAAGATAATAAGATAATAATTTACAAATAATTAGTGATACGTCAATGAAACGATCACACCTACGAGAAAGACCCTAGAACTGTATAAATGAGGGACGTGGTAGCATGTACATTTGAATTAAATCGACCAGATTTTTACGACAGCTTTCACAGTTACGTATATTTATAAGATGACATAAGAAAATTATTTTTTAATGTACAACATTTACGGAATTTTTTTTTTCAAATCATTATTTCAACGAAAGTAGACTAATCCACGATCTATCTATAGATAACATTAAATAAGTACACTGCATAATATTTCAATTACACTGAAATAACCTATTTTGAACAAAATATAATGAAAATTCTTGAAATAGAACCTGACAATAAACTTTTTATCTAAAAACTTAATTTGAGTGCAGTACGAGAAGACTTTGTTGAGTCAAGTTTTGTTTTATGTTTAAAATTTAGTAATTATGGACCGATAAATTTACATCAGTTTTTGGACTACATAAAAAATGGTGTACTGAATCCTGTATGACAGAAGGTTTTTTATATTTAAAGACAAAAAAAAATGAGTAACAACCGTAAAATCATAATACATTTATTCCTCATAAAGGTATATGCATAATAAAATAATTCCAGTCTTTGATTCCCAGTGTCATTTGATAAGTACGTCATGTATTAGTCCACAAACACAAAAAGTGATACCAGTTAACTCGAACATAACTACGCACAAAAATTTATTTTGTTGATTGTGATGTAAGTTTCATACCACATTTAAATATCGTGTGAATACTTAATGAATTGCTTTTCAATCTTGTGCAAATATTTCGTGAATTTAAAGAATCATAATGAGGATGTAACAAAAATTAACTAAATCGCTTTTATAATTTATTTGTCTTAAATTTACAGTAGACTAAAAAATTACAAGCTACCATGTAAGTCATTTATAAGGATCTAGTGTCTTTCTCGTACTTTTTATCCTTAAATCGACGTATCGATTATTATTTCTGATAATGTATACATAATAAAATAAAAAATATATATAATCATTTTAAATATATATACATTCATGCATGTATATATATATATATATATATATATATATATATATATATATATATATATATACTTATCTGACACTGAGTGTAGACTACCTGCAAGTTATGTGACTGACAGTTAAAACTACTTAAATGAAACACGATATTACTGTTCAGTAGCTTAGGCTTCAAATGTTCTAGAACATAATATGTAACATTTAAAAAATTTCCACTAACAGCTGTGTTAGTGCAGTAAATATAAAACGATTCCTTATGGTTCTGAAGGTAGTAAGCACACCATAGCATTACTTTACAGTTAATTAAAACGGCTGTAAAAAAACAACTATAATAAAGCAAATAAAAAACGATAGATTTTTGTCATGAAAATTGATTCAACGTTTTAATTTATTTAATAATTTTTTTGATTATTATGATTCATAAGATCATTTTTTTTAATTTTAGTATCACATATTTATATACTTCAATGATCGTTCAGTTTTATGAATATTTTTTGAGTCACACTAAATCGAGCACTAAATCATACGTGAATAATAGATAATAAGAATGGGAAATTTTTGTGTATTTTTAGATAAATAAAAAGAATATTTGATTTATCAATAACACTAAAAAACAGTTGGATTTCTAATTGCCCACACGTACTCGCCTAAGAGAGTATTTTGTTTATTAATAAAACTAAAAGACTGTTGGGTTTCTAATCGCCGATGCTTACTCGCCTAAGAGAATATTTTATTCATCACTAAAACTGAAAAACTTTTGGGCTTCTAATCGCCTTTTTTGTAATCGTGATTTAATTGTGATTTAAAAATTTAATGATGATTTAATGATTTAATTGTGATTTAAATCATCGGAACAGTGATTTAAATTACTTAAATCACGTGGACAGCGTGTGCGTGCGCGCGGACAATGGCAACGGGGCCGACAGGACAAGGTCGAGGCGAGAGAGATTTCTGTTTCTCAAGAGAAGACCATTGCTCGACGGCAACACGACATTGACGACGAGGAGCCGATTACGAGCTTCGCTTCGCGCGCTGCTGTCTCTCCTCCGTTTGGCCGACCCCCGCGCCCGGTTTGCATATTTCAATTCGCGGAATGCTGATTTCGATGCCTTCGGCTCTTTATGCTCGGCGACTCTCTTGCCGCGATGTTGATTGATTGCTTCGGAATGAGTGTGCGAGGAAAAGGCGCTTTTTATTTTATTTTGTTTATTTATTTATTTTTTTCATACCGAGGCCGGCTTTTGACGAGAGCACGTTTGTGCGATCGAGAGCCGCGCGCGCGCGTTTGATGTGCTGCTGAGATGCCTTCGATTAATTTATTTGCCCTCCCTACCCCCCTTTCCGACTTTGGGTTCTTAATTTACAATGCGGCTTCTTCTCCGTTGGAACTTTTACATGCGGGGGAACGAGTGCAAGAAAAAAGTGTCAGCTGCAGAGCTAATTTTGACGTGACTGTCTCTCGATGCGCCGTGAGAGATTAAACGGTACATGGTTGTCTCGCTGTATACGTATAAACATATTTATATATTTCACGAGCGATTAGAGAAACACGCACACGTGAATAATCATGCAATTTGCGAGTAAAGTTACCTACACGTAAGCGGCATCAAATAGAGATTTTAACGTCCGACCATTACGGACTTTATCTACTGAACCGTACGCGCGCGTCTCGTTACACTCGTATAGTCCCCAGAGCGCGCGGCTAAGTTGGATTTATGTCCCCTTGCGTATGCGCCGGGCTTTTAATTCCCTTCTTCGTTGTCCCGCGCGCAAAAACGCGTCGATGCCGCTCGTGCAGTGCAAGCAAAGTGGGGAGGGACAAGAGTCGTGAATTATAAATTATACCCGGGGAGTTGTATTTCACTGAAAATTAATTATTGTATACCGCCTCCTCGAACTTGGGAAGAAAACGCGGGGGCTATGGCTTGACGACTCCTCGAACCATATTCCAATGTGTTGCCGAGGGTATGGTCGGCTGCAACAATGCGTTACCCATTGTTACAATAGTTAGCCACATCTTGAATGGAAAAAGGGGAATTGCTTGAAAAAAAATAAAAAAATTGTAAATTGTTTATCAAAGAAAGTAAGTACAAAATTTTCTCAAAAATGAGATCATCAACCACGTGTTTTTTTTTTTTTTTTTTCAAATTGAACTAATTAGTCGCTCAATTCGGTAAATTAAATCGTGGCTTAAGAAGCGACGTATATACATGACAAAAATATATCGACGCATATATGACTGTTGAACGTTACAACTTCAGCTGCGGGGATTTTTCACGTTATGCTTGCCACCGTCTCGTTCTTACTTCTATTATTCTCCACGGGGTTCCTCACGGCTATCTCTCTCCCCGACCATATTCATGCGATGGTGCTCGGCGCGAAGATCTGTTCTCATCCTCATCTCTTTCGTTTTCTAGTGTTGCTTTGACTCTTCTGTATATACCGCCGCCAGCGTATCTTTTTCCACGCGCATATACCCTTTCGCATACTTCTATACACGTACATACCAATAATTCGCAAGCGCGTGTGTTGCACGCATGTATACAATATATATATATATATATATATATATATATATATATATATATATATATATACACACAACCCATACGCGCTGCGAGGATATTTATTTCCTTCTCCTCGCCGGCCTTTTCATTTTTATTTTATTTATTCATTTATTTATTTATTTTTTACCTTCCTTTGGCTCTCTCGGGGTCCTTTAGTACCTCTTGCATATGCATACACGTATATACATATATACACATAAGGACGAGGGATACAAATTGAAAGGAGAGGCTTTCGGAATTGATTATATCCGAGGGAGATGTGTCATTCAATAATGCCCGCGACAATTTTTTTAATCCCCTCTGCTTCTTTTCTCTCGTATACCCTGGCTCGGCTCCTCTCTTTTTTTTTTTTTTTTTTTTTTTCTTTCTCTCCGCTTTCGAGAACTTGATCGGTGTATATACATTCGGGTGGCTCGCGGTCGGTTTGCTGGGCAGATCGACGCGCGCTGGAGCGCGTATCCCCCTAATTCAGTCGGCGCGACGAGACGAGCCGGCAAATTATCAATTTATAGCTCGCTCCGCGGGCTCCTCGACAAACCCACTTGACGTGCTCGTCATATTTTTTTTTTTTCCCTTTCTTCTGGTAAAATTTTACGAAAAAAACGCGCACACGGATAATCCCCTTACAATCGGCACAGGTACTCTCAACCCCCCCACTTGGAAAAGGCCACACACTCGAGCGCGTCCACATCACAGCCCAATTATCTTAATTAAACACATATTTATACGCCGCGATAAGATTGCGAATCGCGTGCAGTGCCCCCTCTCCCCCCCTCCACACACCTATATGTATACTGCACTCGAAGCTGTAAGCATTACACCACTTGTGTACGTAAACGCGTGCATCAATTCGCGATAAATCAATGCGGCGATGAAATGGAGGGCTATATACCCCGTAGCATATCAAGAGAGGGGATGAAATAACCATTACGCGCACACGAGAGAGGCTTTTCCAGTCGCGCTAATGGAATCGCTATTAATTTCCCAAGAGGAGGGGGGGGGGAGCTCTACACCTCGTCATGGAGTACACGTCGGGTGACGACAAGTATACTCGCGTGCTTATATAATGTATATAGGCCGAGCAATTTTCCGCTTCTTTCTGCTATGAATAATAAAACGGGGTGGATGGAGTAGGGGGGGGGGTCTTCTGATACTACACTTCCGCAATTACCCGCGACGCTACACCTCTGGGGATAATTACTCGCGGGTGATTAAAAAACCCACGCCCGTGGATTCCTCGGGCGCGAAGGAACGCAAGCTGGTACATATAGGCAGGGTTGATAAAAGCGCGAGCTTGAAAGAAAAAGAAATATTCGAAATCCGCGATCGCACGGATAATACATCGTAATAATCGTAATCTCGAGAGGGAAAGTTAAAGGGGGAGGAGGAGGGAGTGGTTGGGATGATGCGTCGCTCGCGTCGGGCAGGTGAACGAAAAAGGAAAAGACCAGTCTCGCCCGTGTACGTCGATTATCATAATCGCGCCTTGTAATTCCCGCGCTCTCTCGTCGTGCACCACAATATACATATACGCGTGTGTACACTTTTGTCCTCGAGCGTTTCTCTCTCGGATGTGTGTGTAATATACGTGTGATGCTTCCCTCGTTGGTTGCGAGCCTCGCGGCCAGTGCATCTTTGGGCCGACCGGCTCGTTCTTTCGAGGAGGCACTCATTAGCGGAAAAAAAAAAATCCAGATCAGTCTTATCCGTGAGCCAAAGCTCCGCCGGGCGAATTTGAATATCGAGAGCGGCCAGAAAGGTGGCTTCGAGGCTTTTTGTCTGTCTCCTCTTCGTCTCGTGCGAGCCTCGGCATTCGCCAGCATCCCTCAGCACGTTGATTTTTATCAGGACGTGTTTTTAATCGCAGTAGCTTAGAGGTATTATGTTGGCGAAAAATGTACATTAATCACTCCCCGACCGATGCTCTACTTATAATTGCGTGCTCCTCCCTTTCTTTCTTTTTTTTTTTTTTTTTTTTTTACAACTCGCAAAGGAGGCCTGGAATGCCGGCCTTTTCGGCCAAACGTCCCCCGCTCCCTCTATATCTACACATCCGATGCGCGTACTCTTTTCGGATGAACTCGTCGGAGATGACACGCGCAAACATTTGATTGTTCAACTGTTGCGAGAGAACTAGTGCGCCGTTGATTTTTGCCAGGACTGAGATTTTAAACTGATTTTAAAAAAAAATTGAATTTATGGTGACCAAAAAAAAAAAAAAAAAAAAAAAAAAAAAAAAAAAAAAAAAAAAAAAAAAAAATACACGTGTACCTACATTCAATACGAATTCCAGAGCGCAACACAAAAGCACAGCAAAATAACAACAATGATCCATCTCTCTCCCTCTCTCTAGCGACCCATAAATTTCGGCGCAAAATTTACAGCCCCGGCGTCGTGCCATTAATAATCCCTGCTTCCATTGCCCGTGCGTCGCAAATAGTTCCATATCAATAAACAAACAAGCTGCTTGTTGCTTCTACAGCACGGGCAACGTAAAAAATCAGATTAAAGTACAAAAAAATGCGTGCGTGTGTGTGCAGGGGGGAACAAGCAAAGCCCCCCCCCCTTTAGAAAAGTCCAAGACAACATACTCTCCGCGAGTGCAGCAGCTTATATAAATATGTGTATATATATATACGTGTAGGTATACGTACACAGCATTTCCTCGAGAGAAAGAGTCATTCAGTGGTAAAGTACAAGGACGGAGTCCTCCTCCTCCTCTCGGCAAACGCATATGCACACGCAGACTGTGTGTAAAGGATAATACTCTGCGACGACGGTGAAGGGGAAAAGGGAATACAAAAGAAGAAAAAAAAAAAAAAAGCATCGGTGGTGGTGGTGGTGCGACAGCAGCGACTGCCAGTAGCGAAGAAAAAGAATTAATTTCGCGTGCGTTGCGTGCGCGCCGACCGAACGCGATAAATCTCCCTTTCCCAAGGCAAATTCAGTCTTCTCTCACTCGCATATATGTGTATACCTTATACATTACGCTACATATATACATAATACCTATACCTGATGTATATATATATATTATGTGTAATACTTTCTCGCACTGGACGCACGTCGCGCATGTTGGGTGCCCCTTTTTTTTATATTCGTGCTCCTCTCGCTCGAGTATGCATATATATACATGTATATATACAGCCCCCATTAATAACAACAATCACGATATTAATAAGGAAACAAAGGGACACCGCCGTCGCGCCGATAATTTTTTTCGCCCCAGCTTCCTCTGTCTTTTATTATGCTTTGAAAAGCCCAAAATAAAAGAAGGGAGAAAAAAAACGAGGGTGGGGGGGGGGAAAGGGAAGGAAAGAAGACGAAGAGCGAGCTGGCCTGCCCTTTACCGGAGAAGAGAGATTTGTCGCACGAGTGGCCCATTAGAAGGCCCAGTCGCGCGGACTTGTGTGCATGTATATATAAATATATACAAGGCGCGGTTCTCAACGAAGATCGCGTATTTATACGTGTACATATAGACGCGGGGACCCACTTTGTCTCCCGAGAATTCAGATGCCCACATACCGTAGCCGCGCAAACTCCTTCCATCCTCCCTTTTGGTCCTTTTTCGTCCCGCGTATACACACCTATACATCACAGGCTGCAGCGTCCTCGTCCAAGGTGGAGGACTCTCACGCGAACCCTCTTACATACCTCTTTTCACGCACGCGTTTCTCAACTATATATAATACGAAATATACGCGCGAATGTACACACCAACAGCCGCGTGCTCAAATATATATACATGCATAGGTACAGCGGGGGAGGGAGAGCTTCGCTATATACGTATACCCATTCTTTTTGCTTCCGTCTCGCTCATCTTTCCCTTTCGTTTGCTCCTGCGCGTGTACGTACATGCGTGTGCACCTTCCTCTTTAAGTTTTGCATTTCTTTTTTTTTTTTCTTTCTTCTTTTTCTCTCCTTGCGCGTCTCGGCTTATTTTCTTTAAGCCTCCGCGGATCGTGACGATTTTAAGCGAAAAAAGCATCGTCGGCGTCGCAAGCTAAAGCTCACGCAGCGTCTCTCCCTCCCCTTCCCCCCCTACCTCTCTCTTTTCCTGCCGTGTACGGTCGTCTTCTTTACTTCCCTTTGGCTCTTTGAGCGCGCGAGATTTATGATTCGCGCAAACGCGAATATTGCGTTTATAATGAAACGGTCAAAAGCCCTTGCACCCATGTACCGTGTGGCTTTGGTGGTTCAACGAAATGGACAACGAGAGGAAGAGAGCGAAGCGTATATTGTACGAGTGACAGGAGGATTATTGAGAAGCCGAGCGAGGGTCGCTTGATGGGTGTCCTTTCTATATCCTTTGTCGAGGTAATGCCCTCACTCTCTCTCTCTCTCTTTTTTTTTCCCTCCTCTTCGGTTGAGACATCGGTTTTACGAAAGACAAAACGGCTGGATTGAAAATAGAGAGAAATAATAAACCACACGAAGTAGAAACAGTCGAGTACGGACGGACGCGCGTACGCACGAAATTGCGAGAGAAACAGAGGGACGCGCGGTCCCTAGGTACTTTTATGGTATATATTATCTAGCGGCAACAATCGCGGGAGCACAGCGTATTACACTGTGTATTTTGGTATACGCGCACACTTGGACACGCGAGAGAGGAGCGTCTTCCCGGCTGTCGTGCCCTCACGCGAGATTCTGCGTCGATTGATCTCTTTTTCTTTTTTTTTTTTTTTTTTTTTTTTTGTTGAAAATGAGGGATATATATACCCCTGTGTTGGTACTTATCTTTCGGTAGGTAGCAAAAAACAAAAGATAAAAGAGGGAGGCAAAGTCGAGGCGCCAAAAATTAAGGGGGTTACAAGTGAGAAAAGCTCACGCGATCCGAGGGAATTAGGGGCGCTCATGATCGACTCTACAGGAGAAGGGACTTGGCCAACTCGTAAAACACCTTTTTTTCTCTCTCCATCTCTCTTTCTTGGCGACGATGATCTTGCATACTTGGTGTGTAGGTATATAACGAGGGAGAAGGAATATAAAGGGGGTAAGGGAAAAGAAGAAGCAAAAAATAGCACATAGTAAAGGGACTGGGAAGTGCGAGGAGAGGGGACGGTAACGGAGATGGAGATATATACTCTCGTGTGTGCAGGGGTACAGGAATGAGAGAGAGATTAATGAAGGGAGAAGGCGCGCTGATGCCTATATAGTAGTAAGCACAATGGACGGTATTAGCGAAGGAGCAAGTGCGTTGCAAGTGCGACGCGACGTCCCGCAGGCGAACTTAAGGACATACATACATATATATATACTACACACTTTGTGCGTACGAGAGTCTGCTCCTTCGGGCTCTCCCTAGATGCACTTTTGCTCTCGTTCTCTCGTATCCTATGCCTCTATACACTGTACAATATATAATAAATGTAACATAGATACATAGATGGCTCCGGAAGGCAAGAGCTACTCCCCCCAATAAGAAATACACACGGAGGGATGGGCCACGCGCGGATCATGTATACACGCAACTGATGGGCATAGAAAAGCTCTCGCAGAATATATATATAGTGATGCAGCCCTCTTCGATCGGCCACTGTTACGTATACACATGTTGGTATACGCGTGCTCATATCTCGTATACGTACTCCATTATTCGCGGGATTTTGCATCTACAGCAACATTTATATACAGTCGCGCGGCATCGATCGATAAAGCCCCTCGAGGATTACGCCTTTCGATTGATGGGTAAATATAGGTACGTATGCGTGGGGAGGGAGAGCTGCGGTATAGTATAGATTATTGTGTATAATATATATGTATAGACAAATGGTAGGAGAACGAGGGACTGACACGCGCGAAGATTAAAAAGCATGCGGTGCCAATAAGCTATAGGATTTGGGCGTTTCGTTCTTCTTTTCTCCTATCCTCGGACACGTATAAAAGCCGCGTGTGCGTGCGCGGTGCAGGTGATGGTGCACGTATAGCTTCCTCGATTGTATATTATATACACGACGGAGGCTGCGGGTATTTTTTTTTTTTTTTTTTTACTTTCGGGGATGAGAGAAACCCGGCCGAGGAATTTCGCAAGCGGCGACGGTCAGAGATCGCTTGTCTCTCGGGACAGAACATATACGTAGTAGATACACGCATACGATACTTTTTTTCACGCTTCCGAATCCCGTGCGCGTTAACTGATGCTGATGCTCCTTCTCGGGTGATGCTTGTCTGCTCCGGTGCACATGTGTATGCATATGTATGTACATATAGTACTGAGTTCGTTAAAATTCATGGATATGCACGCACGCGTTGTATGTACACATAATATATACTGTGCACTACTCTGGGGCTCGTGCGACGATTCATTTTGCGTCTGTTGCTACTGCTTTTTGAGGCGTACGCGACTTCATTACGCTGCTGTTGACGAGAAATTGTGAGCCTAATGAAGTTGTTTGCGAAGGAAATGATGAAAAAAAGAAAAAATAAACATTAATGTTCCGCTAAAGTTTTTTGAGAGCATCTATCCGATCCTTATACGTGTATGTATGTACCGATCGAACGGCCTTTGAAGTAGGTATATCCGAAAGTAATCCCTATTCGCCGAAGAGCACGTCAAAGCTTGAAAAAATGCTTCTATATACCTATTCGTGTGGCCGTCAAACGTGTCACGGCAATTAATATCATTTTCCATGCTCCATTCGACGTCGAAGATGATCGTATCTACGATCTCGCGAGAGGGATGCGCCCCGAAATCCTTACCCGTATACCGATACATATACATATTTATAGAGACAAGTTGAAGGAGCCGCGTATATTATATAGGTGTATATGTGTACACGAGCAAAGACATCTATCGACGGGCACAAGATCGTTAGGGGGGATAAGCACTGCACTGCATGCCGATCTGGACCCATTTCTCCGATCCCCTTCTGTTTCACGTGTGCACTGGTATAATATATCTATATTATACATGCGTTGAGTATGATTGATGCGCCCAAACGTCGAATGAGGCACTTTCCTCCCTGCTACTGCATGTATATATAAATACATACAGGTTCCAAGAGTGCATGCCGAAAGAGATCGAGTATATGTGTGTGTGTTTTGCGGGCCACGCATGTTCATATCAAAATAAAATATACCTACACGTGTGCAAGCGAGCCGTTTTGTCGGTATCATATAAGCTTCGCGCAGGAGTAATGGCTCGTCTTGGATTATTTTACGCATCGCGAGACAAGAAAAACAGATGCGTATCTCTGGTTCCGCGCTGATACGAGGACGATGTCGTGTCCTTCTCGTCTAATTACACGAGGCTACCGCGCGCACCGCGTGTGCGTATTTTTTTTTTTTTTTTTTTTTTTTCAGTGCCGATCGATCGATCAGAGGCTGAAGTTGCAGCGTGTTTTTTTTTTGGCAATTTAGCATCGAGGGAGAGATGATGAGCGATTTAATTGGTCCTCGCGTATCCTAAGCGGCGTTTCGGAAATCCCCATTGGCTGGCAAAACGAGCGCGATCGCTCATCTTGTATGTATGCCGAAACGTGTACCTGCACGTACTTGTGGACAAAAGGGCCGATTTCCCGTTTTCCTCGAACTTTGTATGGAGAAATTTTACAATGAGCCGTGTAGCGAAGGGATCGGTATAAAACACCCGTGAGCCAGACATTTCAATAATCCATGTGGATTGCAAATAATACACGGTTTTCCCTTTCCGTGACTGTTCGTTGGGGAGAAAATCATTAAGTGGACAAATGAAAAGGGGGAAACATTGCGGGCGGGTGGTGTAGTACCGGTGCGCATATTACGCGGTAAAAGGAGCTCAAGAATTGAATTGAATTGAATTGAATTTATTGTTATAGAGCTAAGAGCAGAGCGCTCTTTATAGCTCGGCTCGTTACATATGATTTAATACAATGGTAGGTTAATTACTAAATGACACTGGTGTCGTATGCACCAACAACAAAAAGACTGTACATAAAACAAATATAAAACAACAATAAAATAAATAAATATAATTAACCATATAAATAAATAAATTAAAATGAGCCAAATAGGCAGACGACAAGTCTTTAAAAGCAACAATTAAGTACACACAGGTAACACACACACACAAAATTTACAGGCACGACCCTTTAGAACCACGGAGAGAGAGAGAGAGAGAGAAAAAAGGACGATGTGATCGGTAAAAACCGTCCGAGTGTATTACGTGTGCGATGCTTTTTACCCTTCGTCTGCATTGGTGCTGCAGGTTAACGAGCCGAGGGTTCTTTCCTGCTTGAATAACGCAGTGACACACCGCGACCGTGCCATATATATAAATCGGCCCTTCTTATCTCGGCCGCGCGTGTACGGCAGCGTACAAGAGAGGTATATATTGCCGGGACGTCAGACGTCGGGCCGCGTCAACCTATGCCTCTTGGCGTCCGCCTTTGCTCGCGGTGTATGGTGTGACGAAACTCGCGGAATGCCCGTGGTGCTACCACCCCCCTCCCCCTCACTTTTTTCTTCATCCAAGGAAACTTTACGTGTCGACGAGCTCCAGATCTTCCCCCTCCCTCTCCTCCCTCTAGTTGACGAGGTCTCGTTTGCGGTCTCGCCGCGGTTACCGTATTAGCAAGTGTATACCGCGATGCGCCAGCCATATATATATACGTATATAAACCTGCTGAGATGTTGCGCCGAGATTGGGAGCTTTTCCCCTACACGGCATATGTCACGGCTTATGTAAGGTGATGATTATATATTTATATGTGCAGGTGCACGAGAGGGAATTATTATTATTACTAATATCAAGTGGATTCCGTCATCGGTCCTTTTGTTGCATTAATGCAGATTTGACGAAAATTTATATGATTACAGCCAAAGGGTATATTCATGTACCTATAACTCAAATAATGTAGAATAGAGTTCACTCACCTGTGTCCATGGCGAGGAGGGTGAGCACGTACTCCGGGACGCGTTCGCGGTCGAGCGGCCTCAGGAGAAAGATCTCGCCCGTGCTGGCGTTTATGCGGAAGAGGTCGGTGTCGCCCTCCTTGATGAAGTAGCGTACCTGATCGTTGTAGGGCGGCGTGTCCGCATCGTACGCCTTCACCTGCGCACACGTGCACTCATTAATACAAGCTCAAGCCGATAATTTAATACACAATGCACGTAGGTAGGTATCATCGGTATCGTGGGATGTATATACGTGCGAATAAATCGCATATACGCAGTGCACGGAAGGTGGCACCGATGGCTTATCGCCACGCATCCAGAAGGGACACAATTGCGGATACATTTATAAGACAAAGGAAAGAGAATTAAAGGGACGGGGGGGGGGGAAACAAAAGAAAAGAAAAGAATCGACACACACCGCGTTCCCGAGAACCGATCGTTGAATCACTACTTGCACACGGTTCCACGGGCGCCAAAAGTAACGGGGACAACTGCAGGAGCAAAGAAAAAAAAGAAAAAGAAAAGAAAAACCAAAGGACGACAGCGCCGTGTCCTTGTCTTCTATACCTGTACGTATATGTATATACGTTACACGCAATATAACGTCGAGGGGCGATCTTATCGCGTTTCAACCGGCGCGCGATTACCATAATTCCTTGAATCATTACTCAATGGCCCGAAAAGGGGATTAATCGGGTGTTTTGGTGTGTGTATCATGCCATGATGCGTGTATATTATCAACAGAAGCTCACCTGCATGACAAAACCCGAGGCGGGTGGCAGCATGTTCTCCATGACGTGGGCCAGGTAGGGCGAGTCGCGGAACAGCGGCGCATTGTCGTTGACGTCGAGGACGCTGATGATGACCTCGGCGTGGTCGAACCTCGCGTCACCTCCCAACTCGGGGGCGCAGTCCTCGGCCTGCACCTGCAGCCTGTAGCTCGGCTTGCGCTCAAAGTTCAGGCTCCTGGCGACCCTGATCGCGCCCCCGTCCTCCGAGATCGCAAAGTCCCGATTGTCGTCGCCCGAGGCTATGCTGTAGCGCAGCCGGCCGTTCGCACCCTCGTCCCGGTCGCTCGCCGACACCTAGTTTCGAGGAGCGAAGGAACAAAAAAAAAAACAAACGAGAAGCATGAGGGGCATAGCATGGCCAAAACAACAACTCCAACAACAAGAAGAAGAGGAGGAGGAGGAGGAACGCAAGAAACGGCAAGAAACGCGCGACATCGCGATGCAAGCCAGAGAGAGAGAGAGAGAGAGAGAGAGCTTCTTCCTTCCTTCTTTTTTTTTCATCATGTTATTTTTTCGTTTGGCATTCGCAGCTTCTCCCCCCCCCCCACCCCCAGTCGCCCTAAAAGAGAGAAGCTGCAGTGGCGCGCTGTTAACGCTTTACGCGATTGTACGATTGTTGTTGGGGGGCTTCCTCTGTCCCTTTGTTTTTTTTCTCCCCCCCCCCTTTGGCCCAAAGAGGTGCCGGACGACGTTCCTCCTTCTTTCTTTCTTTCCTCTCCTCGCCAACCTTGTTATCGGCGGCCCGCGAGAGGGAGAGCTGGGAATGCAAGCAGCTACTGCCGAGATTTCATTTTATTCGGTGATTCATGGGCCCGCCGCCGCTTGGATTCACCCCGATCTATCTCTCTCCGTTCGATCGTTGGTTTACTTGTTTCGCGGGGAGCAGCTCTGCACGGGGGGGGGGGGAGGCTTCCTGCGATATTATATATCTGATTGAGAGATCGAGCTGTGTTTCGTTCTAATGACCGTTGCAACTGTACATGTATACCGAGTTGGTGCGATGTACTAATGGAAAAGCAAAGAAAAATCCGTACGCCTCTCCGGTGAAAATGATATAAAAATTCGTTAGCCAACGATTTATATTTTTCCCTCCCTCGAGAGAACATACGGCATTTCACTGTAATCCGAATTGAACCTTCCCTCTCTTACCCAATAGATTGAATCGCGTATGAGATTAATTCTTCATTTGGATGTAAATAATACTCTCCACTGTCAAACTTTTATCACATTATCTTTCACCCCAAAATATATGATGGGTGGGTTGATAGAACTGACCTGGAGGACGTTGGCGCCGATGCTCGCGTTCTCGGCGATGCTGGCGGAGTAGCGTCTGGGGTCGAAAACGGGTGAGTTGTCGTTCTCGTCGAGGACGTTGACGAGGACGCGTTGGGCGGTGATGCGCGGGGGCTCGCCCCTGTCCTTGGCCGTGAGCGCGAGCTCGTAGTTGGAGCGGTGCTCGCGGTCGAGGGGTCCGGAGACCCTCAGGACCCCATCCACCGAGCCGAGGGCGAAGGGCACCTCCCCTTGACCCGGGGCCAGGGAGTACTCGACGTAGCCGTTGCGGCCCTCGTCCCTGTCCACGGCCTTGACCACCATCACGACGCTGTTGATGGCCACGCCCTCCGTGACGCTCGTCTGGTTCGTGGACACGAACTCCGGCGCCTGGTCGTTCACGTCCGTCAGGCTCACCGTTATCTGCGAATCATCGTGAGGAGGCTGCTTTATTTCATTCCGTTGACCACATACATTCGCGCTTATGGAGGAGCTTGCCCTAATTACGAGCGTATATTTGTATGCTCGATGGCTTTTGAACTGTTAAGCTTTGCGTATTTGCTTTTTTTTTACTACCAAGTACTCTGTTTGGGACATGTGACTGAGGAGGAGACTTTTATTTGAATGCGTTTAATTTCCCCCAATGAGGGATGTTTGTGACGATATTATAAACACTTGTTGGGTAATGTTTTTTATGAATTTTTAAATCGTTTAAAAAAAAAATCAAGTTTTTCCGTAAATAAAGTACATTCTCTGTGAATAGTTTTTGAAATAAAATATTTAAATTCTTGATTTTGTTACTTTGCCTATGTTTTTTGTTTTTTCTTTCAAATTGCAATACCTACATTGTTCTCGCTCGAGAAATTTTTGTTTTTAGCGCAAACAATGAGTTACACTTTCAACAAAACATTAAATTTCAAAAAATATGTAACAGTATCATCAGCGATCAAGTCTGACGATAAGCAAGCATTTACCCAATTACCTATACACGTAATATATACCTGTTATAAAAGGATCTAATCTTGTACGAACAAATTGAAATTGCTCCTTTTTCTCTCACGATTTCATGACTATCTGATGTATATTTCAAAGGCGCGAGCCTGAATTTCCCGGAAAAATTGTGCGACCAAAAGAACAATACCACACAGATCCCGAGACGAAAGAAATCACCGTGTAATACATACGCTATACGTATACACGTATAAAAAACAAACGCCTCAGGCCATAATATACGCACATACCACGCGAGAACGCAACAATCCCTGTGCAATTACTTTGCGCTCTCTCGCGGCTACATGAATATACAATACATGTACATAGGCATCGTTTTTCCGCTGCGCCCGCATTGTTTTATCTCTCGCGGATATTGAATCGCGAAAAGCGTTATTAAATGATCGAAATCTTTTATCCCCCCCCCTTCCCCCTTACAGATAGGTACGTTCCCATTTGTGATTTATCCGCGCACTTGCATACAGGTATGCAACACAAGCGTGGAGCTCGAATCGTATGATAATCGTTTCAATGGCTCACAACCTCAATCCCATATATTATACTGATTCTGTTTACAAAGCATTTCCATACCCCATTGGAGTATAGAAAATGTCCATGTGACCTCTATCCCCTGCCGAGCAAAACACATCTGCCATCTCATATCCGATATCATATACAAGCAAACATATTTCCATCCCCTCCACATCTAGATGAGATTAGAAGAAAAAAAAAAGAGAAAAGTTAGAATACCTGTATGGTGGAGGCGAGTGGCTTGGCCGGTGCTCTCGGGGCGTCCCTGGCCTCGAGCACGAGGCCGTAAACGCTCTTGGCCTCGCGGTCGAGTTCCCTCCTCGTGTAGATGGTCCCGTTGGCGGCGACCCCAAAGTCTCCGTTGTCGTCACCAGCGACGATCGCGTAGCCGATCAGTCCGTTGTCCCCGGCGTCGAGATCGGTGGCGCGCGTCCCCAACACGAGCGCGCCCACCGCCACGTTTTCCGGCAGGTCAACCGCACGAGCCCCCGGCTCGAACATCGGCGCGTTGTCGTTCAGGTCGACCACGTTGCAGTAGACCGTCACCGTCGACGACAACGCCGCCGGCGAGCCCGAGTCCGTCGCCTGCACCACGAGGATGTAATGCTGCACCTGGTGATGAAAAAAAAAAAGACCCTCCTTTTTACAACCTCGTCCATCGTTCCCGTGTACCTGCACCCTTTGTGCTTTCCTCGCGTAAAAAATACACGATGATGGTAATGATGCACGACGCGCCCTCTCCTCCGCTAACTGTACGTATACGCGCGTTTGCGGCCGAAAAAGAGAGCGCGACCCTTGTAATTTAGCAAACTTTGCATACATCCCTGCTTGGTTAGCGGATGATAATATACATGTATAGGTGTGCACCCCGGGCTCGAAAATCATACTCTACACGAAATTTTCAACGCGCTCCCGGCGTATGCGCAAAAATGTCCAAACTAGCCGCATATACGTAATACATTATAAGTGCCGATGATGCGCGAAATTGTATTGTGTTAAAATGAGAGGGAGGAGCAAGAAAAAAAAAAAAAAAAAAGAGAGCTCTGGCGCGTCTTTGGTCCACGCAAAAAATACAGAGGTGCAGTTTGGCGAAATTTCAGCGCCACCGAGCGCGCGCACGTCTCGCGGTGCGCATAAATTACACGCAGGGGGCGGGCGCTCGGAAGCGGCGTTTTCGCGGACAAACAGCCGTTGTTTTTTGTACGTATACATACATATATATATATATATATATATATACACACGTAGTATAGGCGTCCGTGAATTTATCTCTCCCTATGTCGAGTATGGGCAACTTTGTATAAAGCACAAGAGGTTTTTTTTTTTTTTTTTTTTTTTTTTTTTTTTTTTTTTTCTTGAAAAAGCGGAGGGCGAGTGCGTGCGTGCATGCGATGACCTATACTTAAGGTTGCGGGGTCCACGCTGCAAGGACCGTCTTCTCTTTTGCTTGCTTCTTTGGTGTATCTTCTCGCTCCCGCTCGAAAGGGAGAAACAGAGACGAGGGGTTTGCTGCCGTGGCGAAGCGTGTTATTTATTTTGTGCCTTTCGGTTCTTCGATCGGTGCTGTACGCACTCTTGAAAAGTTCTCGCCCTTTCCGCGCGCCGTTCCTGTACTTTGGTCCGCGTCGACTACGTATCGTATATAAGTATCGCCCTTAGCTGATGAATGGTGCTGCTGCTGTGTATAGGGTGTCGATCACAGGGAGGCAAGTAAGGATGCTCGAGTGTATTGGGAAATTTTGCGATGGAAAAAGGTATTTCTGTGCGCATATCTACGTTTTGAGGAAATTCGAAAAAGATATGTATAGGTGTGTGGATGGGCAAATTATTTTTGTTGCGAAAATTGCGAAACTTTAACGAGCTCATTTTTTTTTTTTTTTTTTTTTTTTTTTTATTAAATAAACACAAACTAAGTGTTTGTGATCAAGTCTCTGAAAAAATGTGCCAAGTCAAATTTCACTATTTCAACGAAAATTATCGAATATCGTGTTATTTGTTGGTTATCCAGTAAAATGTCTCTCGTTGATGAGGCAAGCCTCGAAATCGGTAAAAATTACAACTGTATAAAGAAAAAAAATTTACCAACTTGAATACCGATAACGCACGTTGAAGTTTCAATTTTTGATCATCCATGTGTGATGGATAGTCGATAAAAAGACTTGTTACCCAAAGTTTTAAGGTTCAAAGTACAACGGTCGCGTTGGTGACAAAAAAAAAAAAATAAAAAAAAATAAAAAAAATCACATAAAAAATAAAAAACACAGCCAGGTAGAGAAGCATCATGCGTCGAAAATACACGCACGTACGTATAGGTACACCGAAACAAACGGTGATGATCTTCTTCTTCTTCCGCAAATTACACGCTTTGTTTTTTTACCGCCACCAGCACATTCCGCTAGCTGTCCAGCCGCTCTTCTTCAAAAAATACACCCAGCAGTATGGACACGCATGAAAAAAAAAAAAAAAAAAAAATTTACCCTCTAGCCTCTCGGACCGCAGACGCGTATATAATAATCAAGAACGAGAAAGAGAGAGAGAGAGTTTATAGGAGCAGCCGAGGCATTTAGTCTGATGAGGGGTTCTATAAACGGTCCCCCCCTCTTCCTTAAGCCACCACTCTTTCTTTTATTTATTCCTCCCCTTTTATCCTTCCTTCCTTCCTTCCTTCCTTCCTTTGGCTCCGCTGCGGAGGGGGAGAGAGAAAATTGAGCCCCTCGCGCCACGAGGATTAATTTTAAAATTGTTGGAGGCGCAAGCACCTGTCGAACGGATCTTTCCCCCCCCCTCTCGACTCTCGTGTACCGTTTATATTCGGCTGCTTTACGACTCTCTCCTACCGCGTCGTGATTTACCATGCGATCCTTCCCCCCCCCTTTTTTTTTCTTCTCGTCTCCTTCGCGTTCCCCCTTCGCCCGAGTCCGGCTCTCTCGCTTTGAGCGCTTGTTTACGTAAATGATTGTACGGATTAAAGATATGACGTGCGATCAATTTTTCCGCCCGATGTGCCCCCCTTGATTGTCGACGATGCGCGGTTCGCCCCGGGAGTGAATAATTTTACGCGAACACCCCGCCCCTCGGTCTCGCCGTATCAATTACGCACCTCCGAATTTCTCTGCGAGGAAATTTTCTTCCGTTTTCGTATCTGTACAACCCCCCTGAGTCAATATTACATCGAGCTATTGAAAGTAGGTGGTTTCTCCGATGAAGTATCGGTCTTTCGCCATCGTCTCCGATCGATCATCGTCAAAAACCTGTACGTATGTGCGTACAAACGAAGAAAAAACCTCAAAGCTTGTCGGTGGTGCCGTTGCGACGTCTCTCGTTCTCGGGACGCGGCTTTCACCGGGCCCTCGGAGCGGAAATTTCGCCAAATGTCAAAGTCCCCCCTCGCGTGTGCCCGTGTATATATTTATGTATGTCATTGCGCTTAATTAAACCATAAATCTCTCCGCGTCCGTCCCGTTCCTCTGCCGGGCAATCAAAAAATGTTGACCGCCACTCCCGTGGTTAGTCGCATCATCCATCTCGGTCTCTTTTCTCCTAATCTGCACTCCGCGGCGCTTTTTCCAAAAGCCCAGCGTGCCCCGCAATGCTCTCGAACAAGTAATTGGAGGGACAAAGCGGCCCTTTTTTTTTTTTTTTTTTTTTTTGTTGCCGGCAAAGTCGCCCTTTTTCTTTCTCTCTCTCATCTCGCGCGCCTGTCAGCACAGCGGACGACCAGGAGGAGACAGTGAACGACAAAGACGAGAGGGCTTTCATATTTAAAATACTTGCGGGTAAACAAAAAAGGAGCGGTCTCGGTTAATTAGGTATAAAGCTGCCTCGGTGCATGGGTACCCTCTATATTATCGCCGCTGCGGCCTATTGTTGTTGCTTTTTCCTTTTTCGAGGTGTCGGCCATTTACTTTTCGCGAAATCAGCACTGATGCTGCAAGATAATCTCTTTCGACCCCTTTCCGCTTTTTATCGTAACATGACATGGTATTGTGCCTTTTGGTCCTGCTCGCGACGTTGGGGGACACACAATATATTATCGTACATCGATTTTTCGCATGAAACAACGGACACTTGAAACTAAGTGATTTTTATTTTATTTTTTTCATTTTTTACGACGATTCGTTGAATAAATTCTTCAAAAACCACCTCGTAAATGGTCCGCACGTACATGTATATATGTGTATGTATTTGGCACCAATTGAACTAATATTTATCATTTTTGTCGGGGCACCAAGGAAACGTTGAATCGCGCGCATCAACTTGGCCAATTTATTGAGGAAACGCTTGACCGCGAAACATTATTTTTATCACACGCAACCAAAAACCGTTGGCTCATTAACATTTGGTACAGTTTTAAACGCATCTTCTGGATTAAACACGAATCAACACCGCAATCAGCGATATTTTATCTCCTAATCAAATCCAAGACAAGCTCCTTTTCTCCCTGAGTCAGGGAGCAATGACAATTTACCTGCTCCCTACGGACGTATGACACGTTGCAAAACAAATTTTCAACCCGCGAATCCGAGGCCGAAAAGCCCACTCTTTTCGCGTACACCATATATTATTATGATTATTCATACCAATCCATTATTTTCATACATATGTATACGTGCTTACCGATACATTTTTGCTCTCCTCACGCTGTATATGTATATATACGTGCACATGCGCCGATCTCCCGCGGTGAGCCTTACTCCGCAAAGCCAGACGAAGCAGCAGCTGCATTTCTTGGCCCCTCTGACTTTGTGAATTCGCGTGCGCGGGTAAAGGAAAAAAAAAAAAAAAACCTCCAAGAGAACGGATCTGCACGAGGGTCCGGAATTCGGAAAGCAAAAGATTAGCGTTGCTCCACCGGCCGGTCGGGCGATCATTTGCCCCCTCGTACATATACACTTTGACTCGGCTCTTTTTCTCCCTTATATACACTCCGTTCGTTCGGTATGGATGTTGGCGCGCAGGGCTCTCGGTGGTACATGAGCGTTTCGAGCAGAGGCGCCCCGTGTGTGCGTTTGTTGCGCGGAATTTTCGTCGGCGCCGTCTCGTTTAACCCTTCTTTTATTCATCAAAATTATTGCTTCATCCATCAAACACGAGATTCCTAACTAGTAGATAATACATGTGCTTGAAATGCCTCATTCGTCATTTTTATAACTATTTTATAAGGTATCCGCGTTGCGTCCGACCACACTTGTCTGTATCTACTTTCCCAAGTAGATACAGACGTGCCGGCCCATACAAACGGTGTTTTTTTTTAGAACAGTTAAAAATAACACATTATTGGTGTATATACGAAACAACATTGTTATTCTCACATGTGATTGGCACAATGTAACATTGTTATCGGGAATAAAACCGACCCCATCTACGCATTAAATCGAAAAAAACATAGCGCGAATCGATGGACATGATAAAAAGTAAATAAAAGCACACAAACCTGTTCGTAGTCGAGGTTGGCCGTGAGGGTGAAGACCCCGGTGCTCGGGTTGAGCGAGAACACGTCGTTGGCCCAGTCGGAGATGAGCGCGTAGCTGATCTGGCTGTTCGGCCCGGGCCCGTCGGCGTCGCTCGCCGCGACTTGGCCGACTCGGCTGCCGCGCGGCACGTTCTCCAGGACGTCGAACGAGTAGGCCGTCGCTTGGAAAACTGGCGCGTTGTCGTTCGTGTCCGTCACCTGAGGCAGGAGAAACAATCCATATTTTTTTTTTCAAGATAATTCCTTCTTTTTTTTCTCTCTGTCTTTCATTAAGATTGAAAAAAAAGGAGATTACAAGATTGCAACGTCTATGTGCCTCGAAAGGGGATGGGGGTCGCCAATTTGCGCCAAACAAACAGGTACGTGGTCGTAAAACGCGAAAACGTTTGGCAAAACAAGAAGAAAAAAAGATACTCTCCGGTTCCTCGATCACGTTGTGCCCACACACGCGCGTCCCATTCACCCGTTGCACGTCGAAGGATGTCTCGTCTCGTCTTCAAATCCAGCTGCGAATTAAAGCGCCGCAGGAGGGCGTACATCGCATACAGATAACAAGGAAGGAAGCGCGCGAGCTTGGGTGTCCGCAAAAACTGGAACGGCAGCGAAGCTCGATCGAAGTTTGTCAATGCCTCAACTTCTCCCTCATCTCCCTGTTCTTCGACTTCCCGTCGCGATTACTGAAGTATCTCTTTTTTTCTTTTTTTTTTTCCCAATACCCCCGAAGTTCTCGAAAACCACACGATCCAGCCAAGGGTTATCCAACATCTGCAATTGCTCCTCTTTTTTTGTTTATCATGTATAGACAAGCAACACACACAAAGGTGCACGCAGGAATGCTTTTTTGCCCGTGTCGCTTCAGCCGAAAAGTTATCCGGGACACACACATGTATATACACGCCCGTGGGATAAAATAAAGAAACTATACATAAGCCCCGAGAGAGTCCAAAGTGGGGGGGCGTTGATTGCACGCGTGGCATGTGTATCCTGCTCCTGTTACCGATACTTACGCTCTCCCTTTTTATATGTACTCTCGAGTATATTTCTCCCGCACACACATACATACACATACTCTCGTGTTCCAGGTGTTTTCGATGGATGTTAACGCGTCCGACGAGCAAGTAAATCCGCGCTGAAAAGTATTTATGAGCTTCATTAAGGTCCTACACGATAGAGGGGAAAAAGACATCTTCGTGTGTGAATCCTTTCGTATACTCCGCTATTTGTTTTTGACAGAGAGAGAGAGAGAGAGAGAGAAAACACAAAGGGAGAGCGGGCGCGTAATATACGTATACATAATCCTGTGTTGGCGAATGTTTCACCATCCTCCTCCTCTTTTTTTTTTCCCGTTCTTATACGGGGCGAGCGCGTACTGCACGCGGCGATTTATCAAAATTTTTTTCCCTCCAAGAATCTCCCCGAGAGACGCTATATATACGTGTTATATAGGTACACACATATATGCACACTCGAGCCCTGACATCGTACCTATTTATACACACATGCACTCGGTGAGTTTAATTGCCGCCGAGGAATTTTCATTAGCCCAGCGTATACTTTGGCCGAGCGGAGAGGAGGGGGTTGTTATATAAAATTGCGAGTACACTGCAATTGATATAGGTATATGTATAGAGTAAACATCCCAGGTATCGTGTTTTCGCATCGGTTGGACTTTGTGCGTTTTGTATCTCTTCGAGAGGGTTGATAATCCAATCGCGCGATACACCTATATGCAGGGTAGAGGTGCAACAACTTTGACTCGAATCAACAACTCGATAAAGCGCGTTTTCCATACGCGGTTGCTATCCAAACGGAACGCCAGTATATAGATAAAAGAAAAAAAAAAAAAAAAAAAAAACTTACACGAGCGGTAACAGCTGAGCGTTCAGGTGGCCGAAAAAGAGAGGAGAGTATATACCATGAATATACACACGGGTTGTGTAGCGGAGAAGGAGAGCTAAGAAGCATCATCCGATAAAGAGAAGGTGGAGGCGGAGGCGTGCGATTAACGCCCTTAACGAGGGCACCACCTTTTTCTCACGAGTGCGAATCCGTATTACACACACACCCATACGCGCTCTCTCTCTCTCTCTCTCTCTTGGGGGAAGAGGCGCACAAGCGCGTGCTTCTGTATAACGTACAGGTATATGTATATACGTTTTTTTACGCGCGTGCATTGTGTGCGAGTGCACAGACACACGAGCCCGTGGTCGTAGGGGAGACGAAGGATGTAGGCAAAAAGTGTCCGTGGAGGACTTTGAGGGACAGCCGGAGAGAGAGGAGGAAAAGGGTTGACGGCTGTCGCGCGGGGGCAGAGGGAAAAAGGGATTCCATCCGATGTGTCGGCGGAGAGGATATACACTCCGAGGACGAGCCTCGGGAGAGCGTACGCGTTGTATATGGGTACCTGTATAGGGCTTGGAACTATGATCTGGTCGGACAGCGTCTCCCGAGTGTGAGCTGCACTGGAATTTCGGGCGCTAAACGTCGGAGCTGGGACATTGTTTGCGACGGGGGAAAGAAGATTAAAGGCAAATGGGTCGCTTTGGACATTGGGCTGTGCCCCAAAGAGATCAGAGGGATTATATATAGGGGGGTGCTGATGTTTTTGAGCCCTCAAATGAGCACGGAGTGGTTCGTTTGTAAAAAAAAAAAAAAAAAAAAAGGCGATATCTTGAGTACTGAGACTCCTAACATAGAAAAAGAAGAAAAAAAATGTTTACCTCTGATCTAAGTACGCCTCGTTTCAAAGTGAATATTATAATATGATTTTATAAACAAAAAAAAAAATAGAGATAGTCGAAATACCTTTCGCCGTGTAAGAGGGTATGTACACACCACACATCAATCATCGCAACAATCCTTGAAAGCAACATCCGTTTAACTTTTAGAAATCTATAAAAAGGCTAGGGGAGGGGGAGGCTTGTTGCCCCTGCGGATTTTTAATTACCCCTCGCGAGACACACATACCTCCAACAGGGTACCTACATATATATATATATATATATATATATATATATATATGTACACGTGCCTGTGCGGGTACAAAACAATCTTTGCGTCTGATCGACGACTCCCGAGCGAAAAGAGCGTATATATATACACAGCGGCTGGGAGGATATGTATAAAAAGAAAAGAAAAAAAAAGCATTTCGCAATCAAATAATTACCCATAGCAGCAGTGGTAATAGTCTCGGGTGTGCGCCGGCAAAACCTCCGGCTCTCGCCAAATCCCAAAGAGAAAAGCTCGCGTGGATTCTCTTTGCGCGGTACTATCTATACGGGGAGAAAAACGCGCGCAGAGGTGTACACGTATATACATGTATATGAGCAAACAGGAGCGCGAACCAAAGGAGGAGATGGAGAGAAGTGGTTGGTTTGGAAAGCGCCGCCTGAGTTCCCAGCACATCGCAAAGCTAATCTCCAAAGGCGAATCGCGCGTCTCCCGAGCTTCGGTGTGTATACGCTATACCGATGCTGAGCGTATACCCGGGAGCAGCTTTTAAAATCCTTTTTATAGACCCTGTATAAGCGAGAGAGCGAATATATATATCGTATCTTTCACCCCCTTCCAGCTTGAGGGAGAGCAGACTATATATCTATGCGTTATACATATACGTAGGGGGAGAGCCTCCACGTTTCGAGTTCTCCTCCCTGTATCTCTCGCTCGATATACCGATGGCCCCTTGGTATATATATATATATATATATACACACAAGCTCTCGTTAAACGTGTCGGCGGCATCGGGACTTACCTGTGGCGATATCGCGCTCTCGCTTATTGGCCTTCTCTCGCGATAGCTCACGGGACTCGCGGTCCAAGGAGCTCGTGCGCGTAAGCATCCGTACACCACAGATATATATAATATATACCTTGTACGTTATACTGGCAGATTATAAAGGTACGCTCGGGCGCGCGTCTGAAGATCACAACGTATTATATATACCTGGCTCTTTTTGTCTCCTTTGCGATGTACAAGGCGCAGCGTCCGTGCACAATATATATTTATAAATACAGGGTATACCTACAGAGCAGGTATCGGTAGCGACCTATTTTTATGATGGACATATATACTTACGTGCCTATACAGGTACGCAGCCCGGCGCGGCTTGTCGAGGAAGAAAAAGAAGAAAATGTACCAAAGAGACGGAGAAAAGATCCGATGCATCAGGGGGCGGGGGGGAGGGGTATAAATAAAAGATACACCTATACGGGCCGAGTACCGCGTTATACGTAGCACCGGCGTTGTTGTCGCGCGATCTAGGACCGATATAAATTGTTGCCTTCCACGGGGGGATATATTCTCTCCGGTGTGTACAATATATCTCTATACAATGTGCGTGTGTCCGCGAGGGGTGCGTTTTGTATTGCTTCGCGCGCTCACGTGTACGTACATATATACATACATTTTATTATATATAATAAACGTTTGCTAACTTCGCGATGTAAATGTGTACGTGCATTTTGCGCGTTGTATTATTACATGTACCTATCTATACACGCGACTGGTTCAAATATATATATGTATTTCGGACGCGCTGCAGCGGTGATTGTTGTTGCAGCTGATGTGCGCTCCGTATGTGTACTTACTTATCGCGTTTGCGCTTTTTTTTATTTTTTTATTTTTTATTTTTTCCTCCTCGAGGGTTTGAAAAATGGCTTCGCGCGCAGTGTAACGCGTTGTAGTGTAGGTATGGGTAATCTAAATTTAGACCTTTGAAAACGATGATGATGGGGTGTGATAACACGGAGACGATGCTTTGATAAACCACGTGATTTTGGAATAAATTAAAACGAATGTTTCCTTTTTTTCTTGCTCCTTTGGACTTTCATTGAGATGCATTGTAGTGTAGTCCTAACAAAAAATTGTGCTTTAATTGTCAATGAATCAGACGATTAATCGTGAAATCGGCTGAAAAAGCCCTGCACCGAGTAATATATACTAACAACAAAGGTTGATGAGCATATAGTCACGTTTTTCAAGCTCGGCACTTGGGTTGCACAAATATTATCTCAGTGATGTATATGGCAGAAAAAAAACTCGCGCTTTTCACGTCACATTAATCGTATACAACTTATAAGGCTCGTATACAATACATAATACTACGAGCTTTGACTTGAGGGGAAAAAAAAAGAAAAAAAAAAAAAAAAAAAAAAAAAAAAAAAAGTTTTAACCAGAGTAGTAAAGTCGCTCGTGACGCTAAATTCCCACCGCGCGGGACCCCCACAAACGTGCGGCCCAAAGGAGGACGCAATCTGAATATCTCTTCCGCTGCTGCCTCCGCGAGTATACATATACACGTGCACGTGTGCACGAATAAAAATAGAAAAACGATTTTTCTCGTGTGCAGCGGCCGAGGGACCAAAATCGCTCGGGCCAATTATCATCGCGTCATCGTAAAACACGAGAGGAAAGGCCCCAAATGCACCGTATACGAGTATATATACACAAACAAGGGGAGTCTCTCAAATCACTCGCGAAACACACGTGTGTATGTGTATATACATAAACTGTATAGGCAACAGCGGCAGGAGCAACTGGCACTTTGAGGGGGGGAGGAGGAGGGTGGTATTACACAATCGAGACCTCATCTCCCTCCCTCTTCCTTATTGCCCGCTCTTCTATTAGCGTCGGTCCAGTGTACACAGATCCTCTCTTCTCGGGAGAGCACGTATACCCATCGAGGAGAACGAGCGCGGCAAAAATATAGGCGAACCAGACCACCCCCTCTGGTCTCCTCCACCCCCCACCACATTTCTTTTTTTTCTTCCCCAACGTAATGTATATATAGATACTCCTCGGTGCTCTTTATACTCGGGAGAGGACCGACGGAGCATATAGACGCGACCCCAAGAGTTCGTTCGCTCTTCGCTCTACGTATATATAAAGCAGAAGATCGGAGAGATGGCAGATAAGGGCAGGACTTGTGAAAGATAGATGCGCTCGGGGAGACGTGTACCTATGTGTATGTGTATAGGATCGCCGACACCGCTGCCGTGCGGTGGAAAAATTTTTTCGCTCCGGAGAGACCCTTTGGAAGGTCCCATGGCCGCGGGCGGTGCAACCTTCGATAGTTTTTTTTTTTTTTTCATTCAACGATTCCTTGATTGTTGAGCTTGCAGGGTAATATATCGCAAACGTATAATATTAAGGTGTATAAAATAAACCGACCGCTATATGGTAAAGAAAGAAATAGGTAAATACCTGTTATTACGATTGATTGATGTTTTTTAATATATACTTACTCTGTATTTTCGGGCACGTGTATATACATAGTCACCAAGCTTTGGAAGTATACAGCGGCACAGGACCCACTGCAGGATTATTATTTTTTTTCATCACCACTATCGATTGGCCATGCAGCCATAAGTGTATAGTCGATCGAGTCGGTTATAATATAAATTTTGCATCACCTTAAAAAGAAGCCAAAGTGCTACGCGATACATCCGAGCTTATCTCGGCGTATAGGGTATATTGGTGGTCTGTGCATCGAAATTTCCTTGCCATTGACCACAAAGTAGCAGGTACACCAATAATATCCCAGAAGAATCGAGCAAGTTAAAAATTCCTTTATGATTTTCTTATCCAATGCATCCGTAATACCAGAAATACATATTATATACATACAGCACAGCTCTCGCGATGCACGATAATACGTATATATATATATATATATATATATATATATATATATATATATATATATATATATATATATATAAGTAAGCTGGGAGATATGGTAAAGTGTACAAGGGAAATCAAAAATCAATCCAACCTGCACTATCCAAACAACAACGCTGAGAAGGAAAAATAAAAAAAAGAACATTCCTACGCTCTCCAAAGAGGAAGGAGCACGAGGTATAGTAACAAGAACAACGGGGGCTCATCCCCCTCCGATCTAAAAAGAAAACTGTTACATCTACCTGACGATCGAGCCTATCTTATATATGTACAAGTGCTCATACACCGACGAGATTAAATAGCTAAACAGGTATATATGTATATTTATATATATAAATGTTTGCTGCCCTATCTGTGCAAGCTAAGTACATAATTACGTGAAGCACCCCGAAGTGGGTATATAATACATATATATGCAGCGGTCCTTATCTATTTTTCGCGCTCTCTAATAACAATTGGTGTGAATATACACCTACTTGACCACGTTGCACTGCACCCTAAAACAGCTTGTGTGAAATATATAATACACGGAGCTGGCGAGGGGTATACCTGTGGGGGGTAAGTATATGTAAGTGGTGGGATAGGAGGGGGGGGGGCACGAGTCGAGCGCTTGTATCACACAGCGGGGTCAAGTGAAGCCGAGGGGTCGTCCTGTGTGTATTTCCTCGCTGTGGTACTCGCGGGAGTAGGAGGAGGTGGAGGGTGGTATGGGAGAGGAGGAGAGTTAAGGAGATCGGAAAAAAAATAGAGAGAGAGAGAGAGTCTCTCGATTGTTTAATGCGATTCTCATGCTCCACGCTACGCTGCACTGGCTCAGCGCTTTTGATGTACGATATTCGTCTCTCTCGCTCCCTCTCTTCCTTATCATTTCGAACTGAACTCTCTCTCTCTCTCTTTGGCTTGTTGATCCTTCCCTTCCCCTCCCCCCCCCCCCGATCGCCCTCTCCGTGCTGGTACTCCATGTGTTTTATATACGTAGCGCAGCTCGCGATGCCGCCTCGCCGATTCATCGCGCTCCTGCTGCTGGTAGCCTGATGGCTGCCTGTCCCTCTGCTCCTGCTGTGGGAATATAAAGACCGAGCCTACTAGTGCTTAACAGTTACACTCGCAGGGTTGTACAAGTAGACCTATACGTTACCCATCCTACATAATTGGCCGGGCTTATAATATATATGTACATGGATGCGTGCAATGCTGGTGCGCTTAACCCGTGACATTGCCGCGTTATACACGTACAACCTAGATATAATTGACGACGCACATACACACCTATAGATGCGAATAAGGGCGGGGGGGGGGGGGAAACTTGGCGCCTCCGTGGGCTAATGTCTCTGTATCGTATGTATAATACGGGCGCTCCTCCTATATAATCCGCCTACGCGCCCATTCCAGTAGTACTAGTTGTAACAGCAGCTAACTTTTTTTTTTTTTTCCTCTTCTTCTTCTCCTCTCTTTTATTATACAGGTGTGTGGCCTTTTCATTTTGTTCGAAGGTATATGGGTCGAAGGAGGTGCGCGAATGTCGTACACGTACACGCCACATTATAAATATACTGTATACACAATATTTGCCGCGGTTATAGTTTTCACACTCGGTCCCATGGGCAAGTCCGGCCGATCAGGAGCTGTTTGCGGGTGGGTGCTCTCTAACAGTATATATGTTTTCATACATATTATATACACACGCGTCTGCAGTTATACCACCGAAATTTACGACATGCGGGGGTAGGTAGAGGAGAACTCACGTTTCGTTGCCTATTTTATATACTTATTGTGGGATATTATACGTGGGAGGAGGGTTAATGTACAAATATTCATAAGACACGTAGAGAAACGCGTTGTACAATCATGTATGTATGTAGACACGTAAGTAGTGTCCTTTGTTATTATTATCGTCGCATACGTGTACGAGTTGAAACTTGACAGTCGAGCCAAAGGACGATTATCGCGTGACGTTTATTTATTTATTTTTTTTTTTGTACTTATTATTTTAATTTTGCATGTGTGTAGATATGCATGTAAACATATATGTGAAAGGGAGAGAGAGAGAGAGAGAAAAATAATTAGGTGGTAATTGCAATGATGGTGTAGGTATGTACTTACGATGACGGTAAGAGTGACGTCGGTGTGCTGGGCCCCGTCGTCGGCCCTCACCCTCAGCGCGTAGCTCTCCCTGGTCTCGCGGTCGAGAGCCTCGCCGAGTTGCAGCTGACCCGTTCCCGAGTCCAACTTGAACGGGCTTGACAGTCTGCAAATCACACGATTTCGCGTCTCGTTAATGTTGACGTTTCTCTTCCTCTCTCTAATTTATTTTTTTTTTTTCAACGAGTCTCGTTTGCTCGTCAAGAGCATGGGTGCATTAACTCTTTTTTTTTTTTTTTTTTTTTTTTTTTTTTTTTTTTTTTTTCACACAAACAATAAGCCAGACAGGAGAGAAAGACTGCATGTAATAGCAAGCATCCAGATAAATTCACTGCAAAAAGAGAGAGGGTGAGTCTTCGCGGTCGCGAAACGCTTCAAAGTGCATACGTGTAGGTACGTATAATGATATTTTTATAACAAACTCGCGGGTATACATTACACCGTCTCGGGGGGGGGGGGGCTGTCCAATTAAACGCTAATAATCAAGACAACTGCGCGTAAATTCGATGGATACAGACCCCGTATAGGTGTACCTTGCGCGGGTTATGCATTCATAAATTAAAAGAAAGCTGTAAAGTTGTCTTTCCCGCGAGCAGAAGGCAAAGTAACAAATACGAGGATGGGGCTCCCTCGGAAACAAAAACAAAAACTGCTTTTTCAAAGGTTCTTCCTCTCGTTTTGGTTTTTCATTCTTTCATGCGCTAACATACTTGTCCATTTTTCCCTTACTTTTCCATTCATTAATTATGTAATATTTTATTGCATCCCAACCAAAAAAAAAAAAAAGAAAGAAAAGTGCAGATACACACCTGTAGCTTTCCTCGTCACCGTGTGGATTTTTCGTCGAGCTGACGATGGTGTATTTGACGGTGCCAACGGTATCCGGGTCGTGGGCTTTGAGGACCGCGACGAGGGTATTGAGTGGCGCCTCCTCTGAGACGTTGAACCTCCAGGGCCCGGGAGCCCACCTCGGCGCTACGTCGTTTTTGTCCTCCACCCTCACGCGCACCTGCAACGAAAAGGAAACGGATCATTTTTGGTTATCACTCTTTAATGACAGTACGAATATAATGACTCGGAAATCATAATATGTTATTTCCAAATGGAATACCATGAAATATATATAATACAATTGTGGGCCCAGAAAGTAACTATTACCACTGCGGTAAAACGATTATTCAAAAGACTTGCGTTTATGAAAAAGAAAGAAAGAAAAAAAAGGGGGGGGACAACCGTGGCCAATGGACGAAAGCACACGAGCGGCCTTTTAACGATTTCTTTCCCGAAAAGCGGCGAATCCTCCTCCGTGAATACGTAATAAATTCCGCGTCGCTCGAGAAACCGATATCCGCCTCCACGCGTAACCAAATGGATCCACTTTTTTGGTTGGACACGCTGGATTCTTGGCGGGCCGAAATGAAAAGAGAAGATTACTTACTTAGGAGGAAAAAAAAAAAGAAATAAAGATGCTCGGTCGAAAAAGCAAAAGCACACGGTGTATTAGCCAAAGGGGGGGAAAAAAAAGAAGCCGCGGACGACGAGTATTGAAATAACTCTGAAAAAGCCATGTATATAATAAATATATACACGAATGCTCGCGAGATGAATTTATCGTCCGGATTATATTTATTGCGCTCTCGCGCTGCGCATGGCATTGTTTCTCTCGCGCTCGGCGTCCGGCAATGAATTTCCTCGTATCGTTCGAGTATCAGAACTCGCGAAAATTTCCATATTTCATGCGCAATATCTCAATGATCCCGCGGCGCGCGAACAGGGGGTGGGGGGGTTGGGGCACGCGTGCTGTGTCACACGTTGCTCTCTCTCTCTCTCTCTCTACACGGCACGTACAAATGTACAAGACGGGTGTATATAAGGTAGAAAGAAAGAAAAAAAGGAGAAACAAGGTATATATATATATATATATATATATATATATATATATATTATTATGTACACGAGGAAACACAGATCGAAGCTAAATCACGAGGAGAGGGCGCGTGCGGTGCGCTTGTGCACGCACTGGCAGTGGGGGACATAATACACGTCCGAACGACGAGAAGAAGAGATAAAGAGTATATATATAAGAAGACGAGCCACGGAGTAATCGTCGGCCATCTCGCCCAAATAATGCGTGCTCTTTCAGGACCATGGAGGAGACGACTCCTCCCTCCCCCTTATATTGTGTACAGGTATATATATATATATATATATATATATAAAAGGCCTATTCTTCCTCTGACTCTTTCTATTCCTTCCGATGTCGTCCCTTTTACCAATTTCTTCATACGAGTAGCATACATTAAAATCGTGAGCTAAGCCTTTTTACGCACACTCCATCACCTATAACGGTTAGGTCTATTGTGGTTATCGGGGTCACCCCTTAATTGACCGCTATGCCCGTCCTTAATATTACACGGTAGAGCCATTAAACATTTCGATACGGTACACAATAGCCTCGCCGATACATCTCTCCGTTTAAAAATTCCCACTCCCGCGATAATAATCTTATTAAACCCCCAGCACGCGCCCGCGTTGATTAAAAACTTGCGTACAGTTGTTTTGTCATTTTTTTGTTACCTTCCCCAATCCGAAGGGACAACGCTGTTGAACACGAGCCTCTTGCTCGCCCGAGGTGGTGGGGGTGGGAGGATAAAAATTTTGAGAAGATAATCCTTCCGTCCGAGCCGAAAACCGTTGCATGGCCAATCGAGACATTTAGTCCCGGAATTTACGAGCACTCTCCCCGCCAGCTTTTTATCGCTGATTATTTTTGGATCTCTCTCTACCTACCGCTGATTAATGTCCCGAGGAGAATTTTGTGTTTTTTTTCTCTCTCTCTCTCTCTCTCTCTCTCTCTCTCTCTCTTTCACTCGTTCCCAAGCGCTATAATGTAACCCATCGATTATTCTGCTTGATACGCGCTTTCGAAAGAGTGTCCTTCTTCATACATGTGCATAATCACTATTGCATACCAGGTGGAAAAAGAAGGAGAAATCTCGCTCAATCTCGTCGTGGAGTGCGCAAAAGATATCGGGGCGTCCGCGAATCCCGAGCGCCCATCGGAAAAGCCTCGGCGTATCCCGACCGATTCGTCATCCCGAGAAAACCAGCGGGCCATCACTCCCCCCCCCCCCGTGTAAAATAATAATACAATGGACACTCGACGGGGGAGCCCCGAGTGGAGAGCTTAAGCTCGTCAAAGCTCGCGCGCACAAATCACGACGACAAATGACGGAAATTTCGTGTTTTGCCGGAGCAAAAAACATCATCAGGGAGTACAGAGGCATTTCGATTGTTACTGTCTTCGGGAGGATAATTTATAGCTCGTTATTATTTACATGCTTATGCATGTGTATATATGTACGTACACGTGGTGGTGGGCATGCAGGAAAAATGGGAAAGAAGCATATATCGGAATAAAATATATAAATACATACATATATGTATATATGTGTGTGTACGTATATAGGACGAGGGCAGGGGCGTGCAGTAACGACGCCCGAGGATATAATACACAGTAGGTATATGTATATAAAGAGAGTAGTCCCTCCTCCTCCTCCTACTCTGTGAAATGACCCAGAGAAAACCCCCGCTGGGCGACTCTGCCTAACTCTTTCCTCTTGGTACCTCCGATAGCATCTTACTCACCCCCCCCCCATAGGCCCGCCAAGTGTTCCTTTTCCCTTCCGCGATGTACAGAGTCGGTGCACGTAATATCACAACGGAGTCCCCGTGGATCCAGCGCTGCCTCTCGTTGTTCTCTCGTGTATATATACGTATACAATTGCCAATACCTGTATAAACCCCCTTCTCCCTCGGCTGCTCCGTATATATATGCTGCACCTATACATGCTCGGCTTATCCCTTTGGCCTTTTCTCTATCTCTTGCCCGATACGATGCGATGTTCTCTACGTATAGCCAATGCTCGCGGAGCCGCAGCGGTTCTTTTCCTCCTCCCCCCTCGCGATTTCTTTTCCCGTTTTTTTTTTTTTTGCATTTTATTTTTTCAGTCCCCTAATCTTCTATTACTCACGGAGCGCATGGATGCCGTGTGTATGAATACCTGTACAAGAACAACGGGGCGCGGGCACGTCCTTTCTTCCTCCTCCTCCTCCTGTACTACCTATACTTTTGCAGATCGTGCCCTCAGAGTCCCGGCTGTTGTGTACGCCGTCGTCGTTGTAATCATCGGAATCAACCGGCTATACGTGGTATACGTATATACGTATATTTTTGTACAGGGAAGTAATGGATGCTCTCGAGAGAGTCCGTTGGACCCCGTGCACTTACAATTTTGTACCTTATACTCGGTTGTGGCTTCATATTTCATGCACCGGTGCATTTTGCTGGCTTCGCGCGAAGATGACAATGTACCGTGTACATGTAGGTTTTTCTTTTCTTTTCTTTTCTTTTCTTTTCTTTTTTTTTTTTTTTTTTTTTTTTTTATCCAAGTCCAACGTCGCTGAATTGGCCTCAAGACGCCACAATCATTGCCAATTTATTATTTGTACCGAAAAATGAGCACAAATTTTTCCTTGCCCGATAACAATGCGCTGAACTAATGTAAAGAGTGTCCCTCGCATATAAATAGAGTGTCCCCTCCCCCTTGCACTACGGACTGCAATTAATATATTTATATGTAACGCTCGGTTCACTATATATATTATATGGTGGATAAATGAATCGACCGATGTTGCAATGGTTAACCAACTTCGCTAACGATTGGAAGAACGAAGCCTAAGGAGGAAGAGGGAAAGAGCACGAATGGGGGGGGGAGGTCGTTGTGTATTATGTATCCTAAAGCTGTGCGGCTACACGAGAGACACGAAGAGCATTAGATGAAGAAACTTCCCGCACGAGGGCTGCTGCGAATGGTATACCACTTGTCAGCCGAGCAATTAAGGTATATTCTCCTCTCTCACTCTCCTTCGTGTCTCAATCAATCCGGGCGTACTTGTTGTACCGTTTCGAGCTCGCGTGTGTTATACACACACATGTGATACTTTTGGGTGTGATTAAGGAAGTGGATGATAATTGATCGCATAAGCTCAACAGCTTACATATACCTACCCCCAGAGGGTCGTGCTCTATCGTTGTGATTACCCCCTTTTTTTTTTTTTTTTTTTTTTTTTCTATCATCATCATCTTAAATGATTCCTATACTGTATATTATATGGTTCGAGCACAGCCGAAAGAACGAGGTACAGGTATAATAAGTCATACCGGTGGCTATCACCTTTGTGACAACTTGCTGCATAATTATTCTAAATATCCTCCTTACCTCGAACCTTCTTCCCAAATGCACCTCGTCACTTTCACTCTCTCGATCGCTATAGATAATACATATATATATACACAAGGAAATCCCCTATAAAAATATACATAAACTCTTCCTCTCCCTCCTCTGTTTTTTTTTTTTTGTACATCGCACTCCTTTTTGTCTCCTTCAGCCCCTCACTGCGCGGATGCATGTGTATATATATACATATTTATACGTACACAATAAGATGTACGCGCGGATGAGCAGTCCAATCCTTCTTCTTCTGTACCGCTGGTTGTATATATACAACAATGTTGTCCGCACCACCACCATCACCACCACCACCACCATCATCATCAGCATCGGACCATATGGACTTGCACATACGTATATTATACGAGGTGTATCCCCCTTTGGCCTTTATTTTCCCGCCACGGGCGCATTTGTCTTGTTGTGTATCATTTTTCCTTTTTTTTTATTTTACCTTGATGGTTATTATTCGCCGCGCAAGTATCTCCCTGTCTCCTCGATATGCCTCTCCTATATACATGTATATAAATATACACACGCACTCTGCCTTCGCAATCTCGCGGGCATCTCTCTTTTGTCACCGCGTGCGCGAGGACCCATCGAAAGCGATCGAAAATCTCGGGGATACAAGAGAGGGAGGGGGTGGGGGGGGGACCAATGAGATATCCTCCGCTGTATGGGTGCACCGTGTACCTATATACCTACACACTAGTGATTTATAACAAAGGGGCGCGAGAGTGCATTATTCATCCCCCCCTCCAACATCCCATCCCGCGAGAAAGCAAATTCAGCGGCGTGCGTGATCCTTATGGGTTTTCATATGGGTCGCAAAAGTGAAAGGTTGCCCGAGAGAGATCGTTTTACTTTATACACGCATCCAAGTACATGCAACAATACATATACATATATATATATATATTGTATATATGTGGAACATACAGGGTAAATAATGGGGCCGATAATAAGTGTATACGTGTATTTTATGAATATAGATCGCACCGAGAGAGGAGGGCGCCTGGCGGACGGTGCGTTACGTTGCGAGAGGCCTGCTTCGCTTGCCTCGTATATCCATACCGTATCCGACAAATTGTCTCCGACATAGACATACAGTCAAAGGTGTTATTGATGCATTGTTACACATATATATCCATACAGGGGGAGATACTCGCACACACTTTTACGTATATACGTATAATAATATTATATATGTATATACGGCGCCTACACGCTGTCGTTTAGTTTACCTAACTTGAGTATAATATGTCGAGCTGGGTATTTTCTCGACCCAGGGGAGGTTGACGAAGATTAAATACCATGCATGTGCCAAACACCCGCACTGCGTACCTTTTATTTTATAGACAGGTATTTGCGGACATTTTATCCACATGGTGTAGAAAATAAAAAGGGGGGGGAGAGGTGGGTATAGGACGGAGAGCGATAACGATCTCCCTCGGGTGTATAATATATCTGTGCGTATTGAAAAGCTAGCCTGCATATATATGCCTGTAGACCTTGCTGCTGACCAGTCGCTCCAGTTTGACTGGAAATTTTACCGGGATTGTCTATAATACATCGAGAGAGAGAGAGAGAGAGCCGAGGGGCCACGCAATTTCTATTATAATCTGCACAACCCGAGAAAGAGAGAGCAAGATCTATCCGCGGAGTTGGGGCTTAAGGTTTAAATGTGTCATTTGTTTAGCGTAGACAATGCCCGGAGGGAGGTTTTTAACTGAATACGTTACAAAGTGACAGTGAGTAGATCATCGAGTGATGGATTTTTTGTTCGCTTTCGGACCCACGAGCTTGTGCAGCGCGACGATGATACCGATCTTTCGTTCGTTATTGCGTGTACACGTTATACATATATACCTTATACATAAGGACTCTTGCGAGTGTTTCCAAAGAGACAATATCGAATATCTTGTATGTGTGGGCTCCGTATGAAATTAGAAAGTGCCTTTATGTGCAGGATATATTGTCTTTGCGATATCGCCTGGTAACAAAGTAAATGCCACTTGGGCGTTATTATAATATTGCACGCCCGTACGTGTGCACGAACGAAAAGGTATTTTTGATCGTTAAAAAATTACGTAAGTATGCGATGAAGAGAAAAAGAGTGGCATGTGCTGGTTGCATGTGTACCGTGTTGCTCAAAAATTCGTGAAAATATCTTTAAATGCCAAAAACCACACAGACATCTGAAGATACATGGTAATTAAAGTAAAAAGTGCCAATCCAACCCTTAACATAATTGTACAGTTCCTTCGCTGTAGGCGTAATTTTTCTCTCATCCGGTTGTACATTGTCATTGGCCCTCCGTATCACATGCAGCTGCGCGTCAGCATCGATTCGCGTCAACAAAAGCACGCCTGCACGATGGATGGTATACTGTGCCCGCGACGTCTCCTTTCGCAGCGGCTAGCCACCGGTTCCAAGTTTTTATAACCGCACACGCTCGTATTCTTATACGTTATATTTGTGCAAGAAAAAAAAAAAAAAAAAAAAAAAAAAAATAGTGCAACGAAGGGACAGGGAACGCGAGAAAGGGTTCTCGGTCGGCTGGGCTTTCCCATTCTCCCCGAGGAAGCCCTGCAAGTTTTCCATCGTCCATCGCGCTCTTGTAGGTATGCCTTTTCGCGGTTCCGCGCTGCGTACTTTCTCGCGACCGTATGTACATGCTACAATGCAACAACGCCGGTTACGCACGCCCGGCTGCGCCGAGCACGACCACCTTTCGCTCCCGCTTTGATACCGATACCTTCGTACACCGTCGTCTTTGCCATCTTTTTTCCCTACTCGTCGTGAACTCATCACTTCGTCGTCGTCCTTTTATTATTATTGTTTTTTTTTTTTTATCCGTTGCCGTTGCTGGTGTACCTGCATTATATTGGCATTCGACGAGGTTGACAGGATTCTAATGTGCCAGTGGTGAACGGGCACGCGTGCAACGACACCAAAACTTTACGGGTTTCTTTTTTCTTTCCCCTGCACGTATATATATGTATATGCAGGTACTGTACAATTATTGTGCACGCATACGTCGTCCGTCTGTACCATTTTAAATTACAATTGCATTTTTCTTACATGTTTTGCCAATTAACGAGATTGCACTCGAGTTCCTTCCTTCGTGTGTATACGGTAACGTAATTAAATTAGAGGCGCGAATTCTCCGATCGGCCGAAAAAATAAAAAAGCGCGTGTATTATCGCGGGGTGAAGAATATTCGTTCCGCTGAAGGGAAGGGTGGACGCGACAGGTGCTCCTTGTGTAACGCATTTACACGCGAGAAGCAGCGTATATATATACTGACAAAAAGGGGGGGTCTTAATAATTTATATAAGGGACTAGCTAAATAGGTGGAAAAAAAGAAACGCGTCACGGCCAATTACTTTTTTTACCCTTAATAACTTCTGTTCTCTCCCCCCCCCCCACTATGTATATGAAGTCTCTGTATTATATTATTCGAGCTTCTGTATCCGCGGTAAGTGCGCACAATCAGTGTTTTATGATGAGTTTTACATGTTTCCGGCAAAACAATCGCGATCAACTTTTACGACGCGAGACACTATATAAACCCAAAGTGGAAAAATCCTCGCTTGAACATACGTATCAAAACACGCGTAAAACAACAGCAGTGGCGTGTCTTTCGCTCCCAATTAAACGAAAGAATTAATTTTACTACCGTTTCCCCCCCATTTTTTTCAACTCTACATGATTCATTTGCGTCAAGTGTAGGTACAAACTATACCGTCGCTACGCTCATTAATAAAAATAATTTTAAAAAAACTTATACGTATGATCATATCATCCGTGCCATAACTTTAATGCCCGTTAACACGATCGCGGGCTCGGTAAAATTGAAGGCAACTGCGCGAAGAATAATCGCGTTACACCGAGGGTGTAATTGATTTTTTTTTTTTTTTTGTGTGCGTCATATTTATACACTCTTGAGGACACAGTCGGAGAAATACAACTCCGCACGCGTTAAACTGGCCGACCGCAGCGATTGCGCAAAGAGGGGGAGAGAAAAAAAAATCCGCATATAAAAACATAATATTATAATCAAGTGTATGGGTATATGTATATATATGCCTGAGCTGCTGCGGTCACTTTAATTATCGACGCGACTCTGATTCCGCGAGCCTATAAGTGTATATCTCTGGTGTATTATGACGTGTAATTTACGGTGTTTGACGGCGCGTTGAGAAGCAAAATAAAAAAAAAATTAACAGCCACGGACCAACGATGTCATTTTAATGGGAGCTTTTCTTTCTTTTTTTCTTTATAAAATTATGTGCAAGTAACTACGGATATAGTCGAGCAGGTGCGTGAGTACAAGTATACTGTTTGTCCGAATTAAACGATGTATTATATACCACCTACATGCGTACACCACATTGCACTCCATGGGAGTCGATAAACCTCGTGTATATACTTCACATACGTATGGAGCACTCACTGACTCGCCAAAACGAATCCAAGCGCAAATGTTTATAACGACAACGTATCCTAACGATGCAATTAAAGACACAAGAGGAGAAAGAAACAAGCTCTAAATCATATATATATACGTAAAAGTCATGGCACCATCACTAATAAGGTACAATGAATCGAAGTCACCGGATATATACGTATAGTGCATCAAAAAGATATGGGAATAGACAGAAAGTATTTGATTATAATAATAATATATATTGTATACTATAATCTTACGTATAGGTATACATAGACTTTGTACGCGCTCTACGGTTCTCCTCTTTACCGCAGACACAAGGATCAAGTGATGTCCTGTTTTTGCGCGCACACACAGGTATTTATATACTTATATAAAGCCTCACAGTTGTGGGGAAACAACGACGTTCTTCCTTAGTCTTCTTTTTGTTTGTCCCCGGGGGAGGGATCTCCCATGCACACCCATCCTTGCGTGTTACGAGTTTGATCGAGGGAAATCGTAAAATGTGTACAAATTAATATAGGTGCACGCTTCAAAGAGACTTGGTGCTGCTGCGCCAATACAAGACGGCAGACGAGGCTTAGGAGGGGACAGAAGTTATGGAGAGGCTCTTTTCGGCTGCTCTCAATGGATCAGTCCTGTTTCCCCGTACACTCGCTAGGCTGTTCCGGAAAAATCATCTCAAAAGCTACCAGTGGTATAGTATTCGTGATGTGTAAGCCACTTTGTCGATCTACACATTTAGATGGGAAAAAGAAAAATCTTTGGGTATACTCGCAAAAACCATCGAGTCTGCTTTTACATATTTTCAGGGAATAAACCGCTCATGGTGAACTCACACACACCCACACGCACATCGATATGATGTAAATATACTGTCGGCGGCTCGTGATAATTAATTTCCAAACAAATTAATACACGCCGCGTTATCCAAAGCGACGTTTTAACGCAAACCACGTCGCACGAGAGCACACGGCCGTATATTACGTTATTCGCCCGCATTTCTCAATTCCGTGCGTATTCCTTTACACGTGCATGTGTGTATATTTTACATTACATAAATACACGTGAGTATGTAAGGCCGTTACACGCGGCGATGGTTGGTTGGCAATTAATCGAGTGGCGCCAGCCGTGCTCGTGTTAATATTGCGGAAAGTGCAAAAAGCACCTATGGATGTGTGTGTGTGTGTGTGTGTGTGAGATGTGATACGGTTACGCGCACACGCGATTCCATCCCCTTTTGCTTCTCTTAATAGAAATATTTTCACCTCGTGTCCTCTCTCGCGTACACAGCTCGTGTGTGTATATGGGTATCGTGTAGGAGAGAAGGCATTTTTTCGCCCTGGCGATGTGCTGCGCGAGTACGCGGATCAATGACTTGTGCGTGTCTATACATATATATGTATATATGTTTTTTTTTTCCATGTCTCAGAGCGACGGCAAAAAGTGCGCTAGTCTTAATTGAGCTCGTTCGATTAAAATTTATGTAATCGCGGTAAAAGTTACGCGTTTGTTCATACATATCTATATACGAGCGACAGCAGTGCTTTCGCGATATTTGTAAATTTTTTTTTCCTCCTCCCCCTTCTCATGAGCGTCTCGACTATGCGCTAATGGCTCCCGGTTGGCTAAATTCATTATTAATCCGTACACCCGGTCCTGATACCTATATTTTCTTTTTTTTCTGTTACGAATTTATATTGCATAATATGTATGTACAGGTACTTGTATGGACGCAACGAGCTTGTCGTTGGGTTTTTTTGATTACCTCTCTCGATCGGTAAACCATCGGTGTGATTAAATTTTTTAGTGGCCGGCAAAACTATACTCAACTGCACGGGGGACTGGTCGCTCGGCACAAACTAGAGGGACAAAATAAAAAGAACAACACTATATATTATTATTATTATTATACTGTGTTATACCTTTGCAAGCGTGTGAAAACGACCTCTCATATGTACCCTTATACGTGTACGAACATTTTGTGTAAATGTTGGTTGCCGTTACAAATTAGGAGATTTCATATTCACTAGTAGAACGAAAACGCGTGAACTGTGTAATTTATATGCGTTGAGGAAAGGCGCGTAGGTTGTTCAATTTTGAACGAAAATTTTCTTTTTATTACTTAAGTGATTTTCATGCATAGGTGAAAAAGGAAGACGGAAAAAAATACGCGTGTGTACCAATGAGATGGTCGCCCAATGCAACAGCCACAAAAAAAAGACACGCTACTTCAACTCTTTAAACCAAGTGAGAGAGAGAGAGTAGGGGGTGGGTAAATTGAATGCTCGCGCAGCAACCAATAGAAAACGCCCCCCCCCCCTACACACAAATTATACACAGAGAGACTTAGTTGGTCTTAAAAGGCAAGCAAAAGACGAGAGCGGATTTACGACTCGTCCGCTACCCAAGCGTCGAGAAATTTTTCACCACTAGGTACGTATATTATATAACCGCGTGCATGTGTACGTGTGCATGAGGTGCGAGGAGAATGTGTAAAAAGGTACCAAGCCGTCGCCATTGAGGAGGCATAAAAGCTCTCGCAGAGAGACGAGAATTCCTCAGCCTCGGCGACGCACAAAACGCTCGAGTTGCAGCTCATCTTCTTTTTCCCCGTTTCTCCCCATTATGCTTCATGCCCGTTTTTCCGAACTCTCCGCCTCGCTGGGCAGCTATTATATTCGCTATGCCGATCTCTCCTTTTGTCCGACCATTCGATAGAGGCGAGGTTCCGTGAAAATTGTTTTTTGGCACCTCTCTCGGGATGTACTTTGTCCCCCGATACGGACTTTTTCTCCCTCGTTTCCTCCATTGTCGGGCTTCGGAAGGTTTTTTTTCTGGCTCTACAGGATAACACGCGGGGAAACGGTGTCCGTGTTCCCTCCCCCCACTTCCCTCTACTTGTGTGGGAGTACCGGAGGGGAAGAAGGAGTATGGAGATGCTTATGGGGGAAACGGTGACGAGGAGGAATAATTGCCGATCGGCGATCCACGAGAATGACACCGCGTATCTATGTATATATTATGGGAAATCAGCAGTGTATACTGGATACACCCAATGTAGAAAAATAATATATTATGTGTATCTATTGTTCAATGTGTATATATCCTCATTCTCCGAATCTTGTTATACACGATGACTATACGCGTTGATTTTCTAGTGTAGTTTGGAGGTACGAGTACTTTTTTCCTTGCTCGACGCAACACTCTCACGCATATAATGTTGTGGAAAATAACGGAACGTGTCGTAATGGAAACGACAGTTTGAAAAAAAAAAGAAAAAAAAAAAAAAAAGAGTTCACAACATTCCCTTCCCCATCGAATCTCTTTCATGAACACTGCAGTCGCGGTACCACGACCCCTGCGTCAAAAATTATATGTATTATGATACTCTCGATTACAGTGCGTCCCCGTTGTATTTTCGAAGGACCTTGTGCTCCTTACTGCGAGCAACAATCGAAGAAAGTGCACGACACAATGCACAAGGTAGAGTTAAAAAAAAAATAACAATAATAATGGAGAATCGAGGCTTTGTCGTTGCGCAATGCAAGCTGAGATTTTTTTGTGTTTTTTCCAAGCAAACCTGTACAGGTATATAAGTAAGTGCGGACCAAAGGTTGGCTCTCGATAAATCAATCGCACGCGTTTCAATTTACACGCGATATGCATACACAATGTTATATACATACAACACACGCATAGAGAGAGAGATATATACATACGAATAAAATATATATATAATTTATCGGGAATCTAAAAATCATAATTAAAATCGTGAGATGAAGATGATGAGTTTAAGGTCGGCAAAGGGAAGGGGAAAGGGCTATTTACCCTGTGGCATTCATCATTGGAAGGAGCGGACCGGAGTAAAAGGAACAAGTGCAAAAGTTCTTCTACTCGGGCGGTCCGGCGTATAATATATATTTGTACACTAGCGCACAATGACTCCTTCGTACCTATGTGAACACATATACATACACACACAGAACAAAATATAGGTGGTATGGATGTACAAATCTCGTTTGCTCGCGGCTCGGTCAGCTTGCAAGTGCTTTTTTTTCAAAGAACGACACGCGCGTCGCAACCAGAGAGAGAGAGAGAGGAACAATGACGCGCATTGTTACTACCCTCTCCCCCTGGTGGTGCCAGGGAAAACAAAGTGGCCCCTATTGTCGTTGCGCCGAGCAAAGTGAGAGGGAAGTTGTACTTGTGGCGATGATGATGACACTCGATAATTTTCGGTGGTCGTGCGTACACGTAGCTTTCATTGTTACGTGGACACTTACTTCATAGGCACTAGAAGAATACGAGGCTTTGTGAGGCCCACCCTCCCCCCCCACCCCAACCAGTAAATACGCGATACGCGAAGAAAGTTATTACTTAGGATGGACAGATGTTATTATATGCGAGAGATGGAAACCCACAAGCGGGGATGGTATACAGAGGGACACACGCGATGTTTCTATCTACCGAGACGTCTTGAATGACGCTGATAACGACGTTGTTGTATATAACACTCGTGTTATTCGTTATAGGAGTATATTTGGTATTCATAGAATGACGATGGAGTTGTTGCATCACCCGGTTGAAATTATACTCTCGCAATAAAAATGGCATTGTGTAATTGTTTTATTTTAATTTATTTATTTCTTTCTATTACTTTTTTTTTTTTAAGTTTACTCAAGGTTTGACAAAAACACATTCAAACCCAATAGACTATTTATCATATTGATCTTCTTTTTCTTCAGCCACTATATTCACACAAAAAAAAAAAAAAAAAATGAAGTCAAAGGTTAAAAAAGCGTATGGCTGTTGTTGATTTATCATCGTTATCCATACGGTTATTTTAGTAGTAATGCAACAGTCGGTCATTATTTTCATTACCACATAATTAAGACGTAAAAGTCATCGTTTATCCGGTGGTAAAATTAGACGGAGGGTTTAGTCCGGAGACTGCCGTTAGTCATAAATTATAAATGCCAATAGTAATGGAGATGGTGGTACATATAGAGCTGTACAACTGTAACAATTATGGATTTAAAACTCGGTATACTTACATTGTGTATCGCAATTTACCATTTACCCTCCTTGCGTCCCTCAACGTATATTACCACCCCTTTTTTCGCATGTCATACCTTAATATTATAAGTATATATATACAGTATGTATACTGAAGACACGAGTGGCACGAGTATACGGTCTACAAAAGTGTTTCAGGGCAATTTTCGTCAGCACAGCTAACAGCCCGGCTGCAGTTGTCCCTACGTCCTCTCTTGCACGTACTTACTTGTACTCTTGTCGCAAAAAAAAGGCCGTCTGGTTTTCGCGGACGTAACGACGACGCTGACGCTGGCGATGATGCAAAAGGGGGTGATGGGCCCGTATCTCTTCGTTCCTATCTAGCTCTCGACTTTTTTCTCTCCCACCCCCCCGTACCTCACGCGTATCACCGACTTCCTCGCGCACGAGCATAACTTGTATATTACACGTACAAACGAGAGAGTCGCGGTGTCAGCATCGGAGGTGTCAATCATCGAGGAGCTTAATACGCACACATAGGTAGGTGTACGTATAGATATATATGTATCATAAGTAATAAACGAAAAAGACCGAAACAGCGTTTCTCTCAGCGCTTTTTGCACGCGCTCGCACACAAAGCATCATAATAATAATATTAATAATAATAATAATATTCATCCTCCCCCCTTGCACACGCACACGCGCGCAAGCATACATTACGCATCCTTTTACTTTACCTCGCGTATCGGGCAAAAACACACCCCTCCCCGTCTACTCTCACGCCCTTTTTTTTTGTCCCCACTTATCTCTCTCTTTCTCTCTTCGCTCCTTTCCCGGCTCTCCTCGCCTGCGTCACCTTTACCGCTGCGAAGCGGCAGCAGCAGCAACGACCACGCGGTCTTACACGCATCGCGCGCAGTTTTATTTATTTCTCCTCTCATCCGTCGCGCGAGAACCTTTTTTTTTCCTTCTTCTTTTCCTGTAGATATATACACTCGTATTATGCTGTACTTTCCCCGAGTCGCGTCATGCGTATATATTTATACATGTACGTAGCAAGGATGCCCGAGAGCGCCCCGAAAAACACGTCAAGATTTACGCGTCACGCGATGTTACCTACGCATCCCGCATGTGTATACATACATATATATATACATATATATATATATAAACTCACATTCTGATGGATGGTGCACCTATACTGTGTACGTATGTATATAAAGGATATTAGCGATCTTTTTCTGCTCTGCACCGTGCCGATGCTGCTGTGGTTTGGCCCGGCTGATGTTAAGCTTTCATGTTCGTCGATTCGGGGGAGAAAAAGAGGGGGCACCTCAAAAGGCCTGTCCCTCCTTTCTCATGGGTGGTTGTGGAATTTCACCCTTTCGTGAATCCACCCAATCGTCTTACATTGGTGGGTTAATTGTCCGTTACGAGCAACCACTTGATTATATTCGTGTACTTCGTAACGATTTGCGTACAATATAATTATCTCGAGGTACAACAACACCGCAAGGGTGCAAGTAAGGGTTTAAGTACACCCATACCAAAGCACCAGGGAGGAGGTACTTTAAAGGACAGAGTTTGATGTGGTAAGGACTTGGTTGCTCATCGAAAAATCGGCGTTGGTGTATACATCACCTACATTTGTGGAATCGCACGCCCGAGAGAAAGCTACATATATGTATAATACCTACATATTCACTGCTCTTACACCTACTTGCGTGTGTGCAATGTACATTACATACGGGACAGGTTCTCTTGTACTCCTTTACTACTATATTTATATGCCAGGGCAGCGCGCGACAGACAACGAATACCGATGGTGGAATTTAGAAGCTCACACGTACAACACACACACACACACACACACACACACACACACACATATATATATATATATATATATACGGGGATATTCGAGGCATTTTTATGTGTCCTCCCTCGGCGTGTGTGCCCCCTTCGATGCTATCGGGGGGCCCCCGCGTGTGAGAAATTTGATCTTCAACCTCGGCTCTATTGGAATCCACTTCGGTATACCCATCTCCCCGCGGTATGGTGTATTTTCTTTTCTTTCTTTCTTTTTTCTTTTTTCTTTTTTCTTTTTTCTCGCTCTACCCCCACTCGTCGGTATGTATAAAATATACACGCGTGCAACTGAAATCCTACGTTGAAACTGATATTAGCCTGGGAATGGAAAATAAGGAAAAAAGGATAATTATTTCGAGAAAGAAAAGAATAAAAAAAAAAAAAAAAAAAAGTCAGGCGCGCCGTTCCCTTCGATGACAAGTGAATAAATTTCACCGCGGCGCTATTCGAGCTGGATATTAATTCAAGGGGAGAGGATTTACGCGGCGAATCAACGAGTTATACGAGAGTGTACAAATAATAAACACACATTATTGTGTGATTGTGCGCACCGTACCCGCGAGCGAGCATCGGTTAAGTGTAGCGCACACAAGGGCCCGTCGCCTATTGTATATGCCAAATGGAATTCCAAAGTGACTCTCGGCCTAAAATCAACTTCCACGCGTACCCATACAAGCATACACTTGGTATCCCTCGAAACGCGACTCGTGCAAAAAAATATTGATCCGGACATTATTTGCCGATGATTCGCGCGAGAAGGATGCTTTAGGTAAACATCCACGCTTTAGCGCGCACATAATTATATTGGAATGTTTTTTCGGTGGCCTTGCTAACGCGTATCACATGGGCAGTTGCTTCTGTGCCATTTATATTACGACACATATGCATCAGTCGTCCCGGCTATGTTTGCCTTGGCAGCACAACGAGCGCCTGAGCAAACGTTTGCCTTTTTCGAGACATGTGTTCCATACGCGTGCACAATACAGGACCTTTTTTTCCTCCCAAGTGTATACTCTTTTTTTTTTTTTTTTTTTTTTTTAAGTCAAACGAGGATGTCTGAATTGTTTAGCCAACATCCCGAGCCACACGTTATCCTTGTACACTTGGACTCACTGTGCATAGCTATTAACCGGGAGATAAGACGTTAAGGGTTTTATCGTCCAAAGGAAGACGGTCAATATAATAAAGCATGTTGCGCGAATACGAGATTATTTTTTATGTATAGGTAACATTACGTATATTATCTCCGGATCATCCGACGAGTGGGCTAAAACGCCTATAAACATGCGTGTATATATTTATGTAATGTGTGTATACGAGGCAACGGCGACGATGATGAATAATAACGACGTTAATTAGCAAGGGGGGGGGGTCGCGGTGCTGTTTGAACGCGTCTCGGAATTTCGACGTGTCCCCGCGCGTGGTGTTTCACTTTTTCTTCCTTTGTAGGTGTAGATATTCGCCATCCGAGTTTTTGTCCTCGTGCAACGGGAATAAATAACTCTATTATAAGATGCTGGACGGTATATACATATTGTTTTTTTTTCCTTCCTCTCGAAGTTTTAATGTATTCGTTGTCCAGTTGGGACTGGAAAGGCTAAATAGTTTCCCCCGAGCCGAAGCTCGCAGTGTGTGTATATATTTATATATTAAATCGTCTGTCAAAGGCCCCGTGGCGCGTCGCCGGGGGGGAACTTTATATACGTATATATATATATCCAAATGACCGTGTTCCGCGAATGTATAATTTTATACGTCTTTATCACCGATTCGCGCAGCTTTCCCGTGTGTAAGGTATAAAAAGCAAAAAAAAAAGAAAAAAGAGCCGAGACATCGGGATTCCAAAATCTATCCGGGAGCCGTGCCCGTGTGTGCGTATACATCAAAAACCTATTAGCCCGCCGCAGGCGTAGTTCTCGCGAATTTCCTAAAATAGCCCGATACTTTATGCCACAAGTATCTTCACTTCGAGAGGACGGGAAAGAGCGAAAAGGAGTTTTTTTTTTTTTTTCTTCCTCGCGTTTGAATATACCTTGAAATAGATAAGTAAATATGGTGTGTAGCGAAAATACCAGTTGTATTCTGATATCTGCTTATTGCGTTGTTCTCGTGGAAAAATATGGGGAAAAAGGCCACATTAGCCGAGAGGACAATGGAGGAAACACTCGGAGAGGAGAAAGGCTTAAACGGACTGTATGTGTATATGTATACGTTGGGGGGGAAGAGATAAGAGTGGGTCCGGTCAAACGAGCCGCGGACAGTGCACGTTTTCGCCGACGAGACGAGGACAACGCACGCGATGGGACGGAGCTATTATCATGTACATAGGCACCTTCACCTCGTCGGGGGGGAGTGTCGCTGTACTCGTGTACCGCCACACGGATGTATACGTATATATATATGTACTTATTTAAAGAGTGTTTTTCCTTTGTACGGTACCTTGTACACGTAACACACCTCCAAGAAAATAGGTAAGTAAGTACACATGCTATATATATATACATATATGTATGGATATACGTGCGTGCAAAAGTAAGTATAGGTACCTATTACGGACGCCGGAGAGAAAAAGACATGTACTACCCTGCCCAAGCCCCGTATAATAGGAACGGATCTTTTGTCGTTACCTATACTCGCTCGCGTGTGCGTTGCAGATGCCAGAAAGTCAGTCGGCTCGAAAATCTTGGGACAGCGAGGAGTGCAGTAATGTGTTTACCTACCTATACGTATATGTATGTGTAATTGTGCTCGGGGAGAGGCATACATCTCTCACCTGGCTTTCCCCGCCGGCCGATGTGTATTATATCCTATACTTGGCCGGGACCAAACTCGGTATTCCTCTGGAGGATTAATTATTTATATTCATATATATATATATATATATATATATATATATATATATATATATATATATTGCACACATGTATATGTATACAGCCAATCAATCCAACTCTCGTCCCGCGGATTGTGTTGCGTAAACGGACTTACATTCGGATCGCAGTGGATTTTATCCACAGGAAGCATCGATACATCATAATAATGATCGTTGATATTCATATTATCGATGCGGTTTACCGGAATTTTCATTATCATGTCTTTGGATGATTATTTCGTTCTGGGAGGGCTTCTAAGAGGATCCTGGGACTGAACACTGAACGTGAGAAATGGATAACTGCTGAGCTTTTTATTACCAATATAAAACAAAGTATATGAATCAAACTGTCGGCCACCCGACGCTTCGGCGCCATATATGGACAAAAGTAAAACCAAGGGTTTTATTGGACAGGTGTTTCCGAGGGATCGTCCTTACACGTAAAAGTATTTATATAGGGGTGTAATGTGGATACGCGTGCTGCGAAATGGATGCATCGCCAATTGACCACGAGCATAAATATATAAGTACAGGTACATTGTATACCTACGTGTGTAGGGCCTCATTGCAGCGGAGAAGGACGAGGGGGAGGAAACACTAGAGAGAGAGAGAGAGAGAGAGGGAGGAAAAAAAAAGAAAAAGAAAAGTGCTGGCACTGGTGATGGTGTGTGGTTATACATCACCGAAAGCCATCGGCATTTCCTCTCCGCAGCGATCCTTTCTCATCTTCCCCATCCTGTCTTCGTATACACGCTTGTGGTGTATATATGGGCAAGGGGGGGTGCTGTACGTGTACTACATGCATTCGCACGCGCACTCACACGTCAATCCATCGCCGAGGGCCTTACGTTACATTACACGCACACGCGCTCACCTCGATGAGAAATAAGAGGAGGCAACGGTCTATGGTTCCTCTGCGCCCTGGGACTGCATCAACGCATGCATGCAAACACACACTCGTGGTGATGCTTGCTGTTGTTGATGGGTTCTTTGCTACCACCCTATACTACATATACATACTGCTTATACCCATCGGATGGGTGCGTATGTTCATACATATAATACCAACGAAGATAGAACACGCCAACTACCCATATTAGGCATATAAACACGTTAGACGCAACTTTTTTTAATAGGCATATCAAGTTAACATTTTTCGTTTCTCTATTAATATAGAATAAACGTATACATATATGTATATATAGGAGCAAAGGTTGAGGTTTCAGTGTTGAGCTCGTGCTTGTGCTGTAAGTTGAACACACGCGTGCATGGAATTCACTGCCGCTATCGCTACGCGAGTTATATGTATATACGTAATAATACTGGGCAGTATATTATCTTTGGGTGGCTCCCACGGACCCTCCACCGAGTCGGCGCGTTATGATCAAGTGGATTGATTCTCGGAAATCGATCGTGCGTGCGTGCGTGTGTGATGCGACCCTCGGGAGCGTATTTTTTATACTTTCCATATGATATACTCTTTAAAAAGATACCACGTCACAAACACTTGATTTGAATAATTTAACATGTACTACATATACCTTCATAAGTTGAAGTTTGCAGTTGGAGAAAAAGAAAACACGAGGCAAAGGGGGGGGGGAGGTGGTGGTGAAAAAAAAACATTAATTGAAATTCGAAGCTCATTTTACACGAGCGGGGAACAAAAGGCCTCCGTTTAATTACTCGGGACGTATTATAAATTTACATGATCGCATTGTACGTGTGTGACTAATATAAAAACAATTATCCTTATGCGAAACGCACGCGCCCCTGGTATACATATATACACGTATAAATCGTACACCTATTGTCCGTCCATCCGTTGGCGTGCGTTGGAAAATTAATGCACAACCGCCGAGGCACGCCATTAATTTCATTGCCGTCGCGAGTTCTTCTCCATTGCTATAACCCGGGTGATTATAATTTTCGTTTAACCAAATCACGCTCCAAATGAATTTTACACGTATATATATATATTATATATATATACACACACGCTTATCGAGTTATTGTTGTTATTTAATTACGAGGAGTGTCGTCAGTGACTGGAGGAATTTACGATTGTCTCTGCACAATGTCCGATCGGCGGAAAATCATCCGAGTACCTTTTCTTACGCAACAATAATTCTCATCATGTTCCCTTCCCCCTTTGGAGCCGAAAATCTGTGTAATAAATGATTTATTCACTGCAGCCTCATTTTTAACGTCGTATTTCGAAAGATCTTTCTTCAAGGTTCCGCACGGACTTTCTTATCCAAATAATAATTTATGCATCGTTGGATTCGATGGGTATGTTACATATATATATATATAATATTCTGCGCAACTTTCTCCAACGAGTAAAGTATTGATTTTTCAAGGGTATAAGAGCTCCCAATTTTTCTCCATTTTCAACGAAACTTGTATACCAAGAAATCACGAACTCCTCATAAAAGTCTCCACAGTCTTCGACAAGTAACATGTAGTAATCCCACAATAAACAATTAATTGACGATTGTTTGTATTATTGACCACATTGCTGGGCACTGGACTGCACAAGTAGGCAACTATATCATAAGTATTATTTTGTGCTTAATAATGTGCCAATATCACCGTTGCAAACACATGTACGACGGAAGGTATTTCCAAATAATTTGTGAAATCAACAAACTCCAAAGAGGATGAAAAAAGGATGAGAGAGAAAGAGAGTGTGCAAAAGCCAAACGAATAATCACACGCCACTTTGCAGCGAAATGAGCATTATCCCCTCGTCTCTCTCTACGTGTTGGTGCGTAGTATATGCAAAGTCAAGGAGGATATAGGGAAACAGAATAGGAGAAAGAGACAGGAAGGCGTGCGGATGAGGTGGACAAACACGTATACCCACACACCTCTATATGAGCTGCATGCACGTGTAAACACACATACGTATACATAGAGTGCAGCCGGGGGTCCAGGTAAAGTGGCGCTTTTCACCGAAATGCCCATCCTCCCACTGTCGCAGACTATATACATATGTATATGGGTATTGGCTACCGCTGCTGCTGCTCCTGCTCTCATTCTTCTTCGTTTTGTTATCCGACCTTATCTCTCTCTCTCTCTCTGGCTCCGGTATGGGGCCCCTGTACCGCACCCCTTGCCTCGGTCATCGGAATTTCTTTTGTCGCGCCTTTTAAAAGCCCCGGTTTTTCAGCTCTTCCCGCTTGGGGGTATATATATGCAGCACGCGTTTGTATACCTGTGTATGCACTTGGCCCGTGGAAATCCAAAAAACGGAATTCAACCGGGGATTTCTTGGCGAACAGATTTACGAGCACGCGCTCGCGATATGCCGGATTTTCTTATATCTTTTCATACCCCCTTCCCTTTCTCAAACGCGTCCCCCCAGTGCAAGTCCTAATTTTATTGAGTGAGAATATACAGACCTCGAGTGCATGCAAACGCACGTGGTCACCGTGAACGAGAAGGGGGAGATGCGTATCGCGACCTGGTCCCACCCCCGCCTATATATATTAGATTGATTTACAATGCAAATGGTCGTGCGTGTGTGCTTTTTTTTCCTTGGCAGCGGCTTGATTCTTTATATACTTTTACTTTCCGAGTGAGATATCCCCGGAATCGTTTGATGAATAATCGATGCAGGGACCACCGTAAATCACCGACAACGAAGGTTGTACACGTCGCAGTGGATAAAATGTATATACATCTCCCGAGTCGGTAAATTAACTCGGTTGGCCTTTTTTTTTTTTTAAGTGGCTTTTACGGGCCGGGCTATCGAGATTCTTGAAAAACTAAATGTACCATTAGCTCCGCGTGATAAGCGGATATGCCGCAATATAACGCGCGCGCGTGTGTCTGCGTTTCGGAGCTGAAATTTCATTCGAGAGAGAGAGAGAGAGGGTCCCTCGTAAATTCCAGGTGCCACACGTGCGAGGCTCAGTTGACTGTTTGTGTGTGCGGTGTTTTGAGGCCCCGGTAGGACACGGTCATGTATAGGAAAAAGCCCCGTCTCCGGATTTACGATCGGTGCACTTTGATGCAGACTTGACTGACCTCAACAGCCTCATCGCGGATGATATCGCGTACACTGTTGCAGAGCCTCGTTATTCAATTTTTGCGCAGCCTCTGTTTCGTTGGCCCATCGTTACTCCTTGTACCCTCGGTTTGATACAAATTTTACGTTGCCACTATTTTGTATTATTATCAGTAATGATGTGCGATTAAACACTAGGAGGTACTTTGCCGAAAAACCCGACGAGTATAATCAAACGTAACAGCTAAAACAGACAGATGTACAATGTTAGATGAGACGAAACATGAAAAAAATCGCGGGTTAGTTTGTAAAACTGTACCTTTGCGCAATACATAAGTTTCGTGCGAAAACACCTAAATCCACGATACCTTATACATTCTATATTATGTTATACATTCGATAAGATTAATCATTCGAGTGTATGTGTGTGTATATCACGACTGTTTTCTCATTGGTGGGAAGGAACGAACGCGTGTACTGTTATAAAACGCTAAAAGGACATCATATGTATACGTGTATGCAGTATAACTTATTACGTACAATATATAACATGCCCATCCTTGACGTCCGCCACACGAGCAACTCTCGCGGTTGTAATTCATTTCGAAAAACCAAGTCGTCGCGCTCAGCCTTGTACACATATATATACACATTTGTACTTTATAACCGGCAATAAAGCACGCCATGCTTTTACGTATATGATATACATGTATACACCTATATATACACGCGCTTTCTTCTAATTAATTTCGAGGGCCCATTTAAGGGCAGCTCACTCTCTGTCTCTTCTCTCTTCGCGCGATTAATCGCTTATTAATTGTTGAAAGCGGTGAAATTTCGCGATTAATTCTAGAGAAAAGCACGATGTGACTCTCCCTTCAAGAACTATACTTTATTTTATTATTATTTTTTTTCTTTTCTTTAAAATTACAATTTTGGGTTGGTACGCGCTAGTATGGCACATCGAGTTTCATTGAAATCATTCAAAGTTGTAAAAGCACCGGACGAAAAAAAAAATCGCTGTTAATCAAGCCAAAATAACCCCTTCTGAATGGCTACATGGACACATTGAACCCCTCGGACCAATAATTAAAAATCAACCGCGTATCACGCCAACCTCCTCGTTTGGGTACACATGAAAAAAAAAGGGTCCCTTTTTTACGTACGTAATGAATAATAGAACCAACAGAAAAAGAAGAAAATACCCCGCACCCCATGCGGTAAAACACACATTCTGTCGCCGATTCTAATCCCCTCCCCCTTCCCCCCGCGGATCTTCGTCACTTGGCGACACACGGACTGCACGCGAGTGTGCACAAAAAGAGAAGAGACACCGACGCCAGAGGGAGGGAGGGAAGAAGACCTTTGGTCAATTATATCGTATAGTCGCACAATCTGTGGGACAGCAAAGGGGGAGGAGGTAGACTGGCACGCGCGCGCATTTAAATTAAAGGTAAGGAATGCCGTCTCTATAGAAATCCTCGAGCCCCGAGAGAGAGAGTCCCTTCCTCCCCCGTATCTCTGGTCCCTCTTCTATACACATGCATCTGCGAGACGCCGTTGCAGAATGAGGTATGCCGTGAGGAATTAGACGCGAGCACACCTTCGGACGGGAGAGGGAAGGAAGCTCGCCGCGCCTTTTTCTTTTTTTTTGTCCCCCCTCGTGGGTGTATATTACGTATACATACCTTTGCCGGGGAGTTTTTTTGGACTGGCAAAGTTTGTGGGTGTGGGGGTGCGTGGAGCTGCACTGGGACGGGGAAGGGGGAATATAGGCGCGTGACAGATAACGCGGTTATTCATGGATGGGTCCTCTGAATATACGGCAGGGTGTACCTCAATGTATACATGAACATGATCGGGTGGGTTGGGACGATTTTGTTGGTGAGCGCGTCGGGGTGATATGAATTTGCAATCCAACATGATAATAATAGATTTTGGGTTAAATCTTTTTCACTCAACTGCAATGACGAGCAAAGTACAACGTTAAATATTTGGCACGGAAAAGTCACAGTTTTCGATCTTATAGGATGCGTACTATTGTGCATGAAAAAAAATACTGCTTTGTCTCGTTTTTTTTATTTTTCGTTGGCGTAGTGTTTTTCAACAAACAACCTCGTGGGCCGTAAATTTTCGCGGCCCCAAATTTAATCGCGCAAATCAGCGGAGCCGGGGGGTAGGGAAATAAAAATCATTCGCTCGCTCACTTTACGAGATACGATATTGAGACGTTATGTGTAGATTTATAGACGCTCAGGGTGTTTATCTCACCTTTCCGGCGGAATTTAACGTACGTTGGGCCATAAAAAAAAAACGCTTGTCCGCGCGTTTTCTCTCTCCGCGTGATCTTGTTTTGATAAACGAGTATACGCGTGTTGTAAAATTTCAGATGTGCAAACGAGTAAAGGTGTAATAATTTTAAGACATGTGGAATGTAAAGACAAAAAAAAATGATTTTCCTACTTTAAAAGTTACCTGGTGCGCATCCACATTCACTATTAGGTACAAAATAATTGATATGTTTTAAATTAATGTACACATGACATTTGTACTATTGTTGAAGTAAAGTAACAATTTTTCACGAGTTTGAAACCAGTTTCAGGTCCCCATGGCAATGCAGCTGTACGTGTAACGAGTACAGGCCATCTTCGAGATGAGTGGTGCAGATACAACAAGGCCAACACGATGAAAATAATGGGGAGGAAAAAAAAAAAACGCCAAATCAAATCAAGACCCGGGGAAAAACATTTCTGGTGAGTTGCACACGTCAGTCAGTCCCTCGCTCGAGCTCCAACCGATCGACCTATCCGAAATAATTTATCGTCACTTGGCCGCACACACACGGACTCGACGACCAGCTCTCCCGTCCAATTTTCCCCTAGACGCAAAGAAACGAAAAAGGAAAAATAAGGCACACCAACGAGAGAGAGAGAGAGAGCTCGTAGATAAAAATCACCCCCTCACACACACACAAAGTTCAGCGGAGGGGCAGGGGATTACGTTGCAATCGCGGCGAAAAATCTTCCTGGTTTTCGTTTCGTTTCGCTCATTATGTCCCATTATAAAGCCACCATTTCGCGATACACATCGGCTCGTCGTCACGTCAAGTCCTTTCTCTTTGCTCCTTAAGCCCTCGATCTCGAGTGTATACATTAAAACGACTGTCCCACGTACATATACTGCAGTATATGCATGTCCACACCACCTATGATACGACTAGGCCTCCCTTGCTCACCTAAACTATACCACCAGTGTCTAGTATACACGAAATTTCATTTTCAATCAGATTTCCCCGCGGGAACTCTCGCTCGTTCGTTCGTTCGTTCGTTTGTTTGTTGGTCGGCCTGGCCATGTATGTGGGCGCTCGTTTTTAATCCAATTAAAAAAGAAAATCCCTCAAGTATATACGCTCTCACCGGATCACGGGAATGAGAAGAGACAGCTGCGTTTGTGTGGATCTATAAGGGGTGGGGATGGGGGGGGGAAACTCGTTTGAGGTTGTGGCTGGAAAACAAAAGTCGAGGGTTGAACAGGTGGGACTGTAATAGGATCCAATTTGGATTTTCAAACGAATGGAAAAATGAATCAACAACGAGGTGCTGCTCGGATGATCAAGTATTTTTTCTTTTTCTACTCTACTCGAGAGAGAGAGAGAGAGAGAGAGTGATTGGGATGAGTTTTTTTTCCTGCTCTCCAAGATATACGCACTCCTTAGAGTTTTGGAGTGGAACCCTCTTATTGCAGACCGAAGGGATGAAATCGTGACTACCTATTGATGCTTGACGATTGAAATTTTTTCCCTCGAAAATTGCACGCGTGACACCATTCTGTTAAAATATTTAGCCGTTTGTCGACGCAATCGGCCTTTCCTCGTTTTAGATCGCGAGCAAAGGAAAAAAAGAAGAAGAAAAAGAAGGGTGCGAGAGTGTTGGTCCGCGCTTTAATTTATGCACACTCCCTCTCTCTCTCGCTCGGACCTCGCCAGCAACTCCCTACTTTATGGCAATTTCTTCGATTTCAATATATTACACGATGAAATGCATCTGCGTTATAAATTTCGCCCGTTGTGGTATACTGTTTCCCTTGTATCCTCGCGCCTCCACTGGTGCTTCTTATCGTGAGAAAAAACACGTACGGCCCGATGAGTCGTTACTTTGCCCTACACCCCCCTCCCTTGGGGGAAAAAAAATACGAGGCATACCATCGGTAGGAAAGGAAGGGTGTAAGAGATCCTTGTATAAATATCAAAGCCCAAATAATGTATGTATATAGGTATGGATTTATTTTGCATTTGTCTCCGCGAAGAAGAATAGTCACCCGACGCCGCGTCGAATCAAGCGAACCTCGGCACGCAACAGTAATCGGAATGCCACACCTGTGTGGTTACAAGCTCGCAAAATAAATAAAAAAAAAGAAACCAAAGAGAAATTATCTCGAGAGTATATATACCTACTTCTCTCAAAGGGGTTGGGGGGTGGGGGGTTGAGGAAAAAAAATCGAAGGGAATAAAAAAGATCGAGGAACGCAACACGTCATACACGTATACACACGCGTACATAGTCACGCAGGGAAAGAGGGAAGCCACAAGAGAGAGGGAGAGCGGCATCTTATAAAAGTCGCGTCGAAAGAAACTCGTCAATTCTAGTTGGTTTCTTGCGCGGATGCTGCTCCTCCTCGTCGGCGATATACCCACGTGTATGTAATATACGCGATCTCAAGAAGAGAGAAGAGCTCATGGTGCCTATACATAAATACGTGTATATATATATATATATATATATATGTAACGCTCGTGTCGCGCCTCTCCGCTTGTACCTATCGGCCGTATACATATGGGACTGAAAAGGAATCCTGGCTGGCTCGTCGGCCGTACATTATTATTATTACCCGGGGACGCACCACCTATAACCATCAGCCGTCGACGAGCCAAAGAAACGTACGTAGGTGTAGGTATATATATCTACTCGCGCGAGTGCGCATCGCAGTAGAGGTATTGTACATGGGGTTGTGGAGGTCTATTGCTACAGAGTGCATGGTGGTGATGCGGGAAACAGCAAAGAACTTCTTCGAGGTGCTGAGTTGCGCGTACGCGTACACAGACAAACTGCTTGGCGCGGGGTACTGTTGTTTCCTCCTCTGGCTTTTTTTCCTCCCTCCCTTTTTTTTGTCATTTCCCAGCACAGCCGTGTCGGTTGCGCACGAGAGACTACTCGTACACTCAAACATATATATGTATACCCGGAGGGGGGTAGAGAAAAAGAAAGGCCGCTTGGACGATTATCGAAATGGTTTCATTCATTATTTAAGCGCGCGGAGCTGCCGGAATCAATTAGCGCTTTTTACGCGCTCTTTCGCGCGCGCGCTTGTACGGCAAAAAAAAAAAAAAAAAAAAAAAAAACTCTAGCCGCGCATTTGTAGGCATTGGCCGGGGATGCTTGGACTTTAATCGAATTAGCGCGAGGGGATCTTTTTTTTTTTTTTTTTTTTTTCTTTCTTTCTCTTCTTTTGTTGTTTTTTACAGATACACGCGTGGGCTGCGCTTTGTTACTCTCATTTGGCGCTCGATGCGAGCGGGGGTGCAGTTTCCAATTATAATGATGAATGTATAGTTGAACGATGATGATGATGATGATGTGTACTTGTCGAAAATCACCGTCAGCTTTCTTTCCTCGCGGAGCAAGGAACGCCGATATGGTGTACGAAACGAGTCACGACCGATGTATCCTCGGCGGGGAGAAAATCACGAGGAGATAACAAGAGAGCGCGGCTCGTAATTGCTCGGGTCGACGATTTTAATCGCGTGACCAACTAGTTCTGTTTGAAAAAAAAAGGAGATCGTACCATCCTGTACATCATATCAGCGCACTTTCTCTATATAGTCATACCAAATGTATATATAGATCAGACGCGAGTCTTCGTTAAAGTGCCGAGATAAATAACTACCAGCACGACCTTATGCCATCAGCCACCAGCGCGAGGGAGCACATTATATAATGTACACCAGGTATAGGTACGTATATTACATGTATGTAAAACACGTAGGATAGGCGTACATTAGCTCGCTCGAGGAAAGTGAGAGCGTGGTCTACATTTTGAGGCCGGTGCCCGTATAACTCATCTAATTTCCTTGCTTAATGATTGCGCGAGAGTCTCCTCCTTCCCAAAAAATAATAAAACAAACCAAGCATTAACGCGTCCGTAATCTTATTAAACACGGGGCGCGCAGTTACGCGATAACAGATATAGGTAGTCGAGAAACGCGCGTGGCATGGTAATCGTAATTTTCATTTTGACATTGAAAACTGAACGGTTTGGGTGCAACGATGAAGATATTTTTACGTGTCTCTCGACGCGCATTCCGTTTGACTGTTTTGCCATATGTCCACGCAGTACCTACCGACCATAAATAATCATCCGATGTTTGGTGGAATTTCACGGAGGGGGACCCTGGGGTGGTATGGTTACAAACATTTTTAAGGTCGCATTACCTCGTAAATAAAACACTGAGACAGCTCGTTGGAGCTAATTTGCAGTAAAATAGGGGTCTCTTATGGGAACGGTCCGCATGGTCCGATGTACAAACTAATATCGAGACAACCTCGATGCCTCCGATCATCAGAAGCAAATCAACCGAATGTTCAAGAACCTTGGGGGTGTTATGGGTCCATTAAAAGTTTGAAGAAAAATATGACTTGCAATTTTTTTCACTCGTGTTATATACACTGCCATGGAAACAGGTCATGAAAAATTTGCAACTACATACTTGAAATTGCTTGATTTTGAAAATACGTAAAGAGCCCATGTTACCCTGTGGCCCATTCTGCCCCTAGGTTCCCCTATAGAAAAAAGAAAATAAACGAAGCAACACACTCATGGTTTGAGCAGAAGAGACCCCGCTGGACGTTTACGACATTTCATTAGTCCGTCCTCAACGGGGCCCGTTAACTCTCCCGTTTAGGCTCCCAGAGACGAGCTAACATACGTAGCTAAAAACAGAGAGAGAAAGAGAGAGAGAAGAAAAAACAACAAAAACAACTGCTAGTGAGACGCAAAACAGTCGCTCGCTTTATTTCTCCCGATGATGAGTCACTCCCTGGATAGGACCGAGCCTCCTGATGACCACCTGCCGCGCTCGTACCTGCCCCTAGGTATCTATACACGTATACACCCTGTCACCCAGTACTTATATATACGGCTTTTAGTGTATCCCCTCTGAAAGTATAGACAAATCCGTGTTGTGTCGAGTAAGTAGGGGCTCGATGGCGTGGCTGTTCCGTTTTTCTTTCTCGTATAAAGCTTCACGTCTCTAGAAACGTAAGTATTTCCTGCCCTTTCGGAATATATTCACGTACACCGGTGACCGTAATTTTTTCACCGCGCCTACGTTTCGTGCGACGCAATTACCACGGCAGCTCGTCGAGCCGACTCTCTCTTGTGCGCCGGGTGGATTCTTCCACTTATTTTTTACTCCCGCGTTATTCTGTTTTATATTTTTCATGCCGTCCAACCAGCACGACCACCATGCGTACGGACAATCGTATAGAAAATGGAGCAAACGAACCACGAGTATGTAGGGAAAAAAAAAAAAAAAAAAAAAACGTAGCTCGGTTCTTCCATTTGATGGAAGCTCTACATCTCTGAGATCCGCTGCAGCGGCCGCGAGAGATACCTCCCGGGTGACGACGAGCGGGTTTCTTTTCTCGCAATTCAACGTACCCACACTCGCCGATCTCCCGGTCTTATCTTCTTTTTCTCTCTCTCTCTTATAAAAATGTACTGGCCGCGACTACTTTGTCCGCCCGCTCGCGCCCGAGGACGGATTTTTCGCGTGTGCAGGTATACAATAACGTGCAGCCAGTGTACGTGAACGCGCCCCGGCAATCTGCCGCGGACCCCACGACGATAAGCCCTCGCGCGCTTTACGCGAAACACCGGTGAAGAAGAGGAGGACGGACCCTCCTCGGCTCTATCGGTCGTTCCACCGGGGAAAACGTGCGAGGGGGGCAAAGGGGGGCCCCCCCACGTGCCCCCTCAAGCGCGAAAAAAACGAGAGCTGTTCGCTCGAGGTGGAAGGAGGAGACAACCAACCACAACAACGGATAGTCGTGTGTATTATGTACAAAGGGATATACCGTAAGGGTCTCCCTCCCCCCTCTGTCCCCTGTGCGAGAGAGATGCGCGGGGAGCAAGAAAACGCTTTGCCAATTAATCGGCGTTTCAGAGGCCGCTAGTTTCTTCTCGTTGTTGCCGTTGTTGTTGCTGCGGCGTCCATGCAGCGTCCAAGGGGTTTTTCCTGCACACACACTCGGCTCCTTTTCTCAGACTTGAACGCGCGTGCGGATGGATAAGGCTCACGGCGCGTTGAAAATTCCGCGGAATTATTCGGAATGCCGTGTGGAAAGACGAGTCGTCGACGACACCGAGAAGGGGGGGGGAGCTCTACTCTCGCCCGTTGTTGTTCTTGCAGCGAAGAGATGTATGTATAGGTATGGCACTGGTACTATGGGGGGGCCCGTCGAGGAGGGGGGGGGGAGAAAATTGATGGAATTATATCGAGTCCGCGCGTCCCTCGGCGCGCTCTCCTTTTTGCCTGTAATGAGGTGCAATTTTGCGAATTAGTGGAAAACGATAGGGGCTTTGTGTGCATCTACGTGCTTGATGCAAGTAACGACAGTTTCCACGAGGTGAAGTTGTGCCGTGAAAAAAACCCTCGCTTTTTCTTCTCCTCTGTACAGGATTTCAAAACAAGGGAGACAGCGATGGAAATTGCCGGCCGCGATCATCTCGCTACTCTAATTTGGAATTAATTTTTTTTTTGTTTCCCTCCTTGCGTGATTTTTCCGCTGAGGAGCCGCTAAGCGATTGAGACGTTTATAGATGCCCTCGTTCCTTTTGTCTTCCGATAGAGGGGCAAATAATTTTCTCGCCTCGGATCATTATCCCCTGCCTTTTTTTTTTACTCATAAAAGAGTGGGAATTTTTTTCAAAGGTCGTTGCTAGACTTTCGAGGAATTGGTTACGGTGATTTTTGGCTTATGACTTGGAACGTGTGGTTATTCTATAAGTCGACCGTGGAATGCATGTGTAATGGGAGTACATTTGATATTACATTGTCATCTAAATTTATGGAACGAGATATCGCAACAAAAAAAAAATACAAAAAGAGATACATCATGACTTTTGGTCGATAGCCCTGGTAAGCTGTACACATATATTTTTGTATGTACCCAATGTAGATAAATTCATGCAAATCTGCACTTACGATACGAAATGGGAGGCTGCAATCATATCATCGCTACTGTGCTCTTACCTGCAACAGAAGAAAATAAAATAAAAAAAACGCGTATAAGTATGCATCAGATATGAATTGTGTTTTAAAATAATACTTAGCATACTTAATGTCAGCAATAGATATTAGGAATACATGTTTAATCGTCGTCGAGGGATGTTATTTTATTTAGTACGACGCGTATCACGAACGTTCGACAAAACACGACGTGAAATATCAATTTTACACTCGGCATAGCGTCGGCAGATGTACAGGATTGAATATTATTAATCATATGCCACGGCAGAAGCAGTGTATATTTTTTTTTTTTCATAGGATAACAAGTTGCAAAAAAGGCAAGGACGAAACCCTCATTGCTCAACTACATCTATACAATATATACATACACATGCGGCACACGCAAACTTGGAGAAGGTATTATCTTATCGAACCACTATACTATATAGCACACAGCGAGGAGACGTTCCTCTCCCGTTTTTTGCTCGCTCGCCCTCTCTATACATATTATAATCTAACTTATACCGGGGCACATCGAGCGTACAAATGTACGTATACATAATTAATTACAATTAGGATATGCACGCGTTTATATACAATATATACGTATCTAAAATGCGTGCATACATACAATTGGTGTACCTGTATAATTATACCTGTATATACAGTGTGCAGCATGTTATAATATCGTTCGCTGTCGGTTAGATTGCGTAATCGCGTGAAACCAGTTTTCGAAGCAAATAAGCGCCCCTACATACCTACTGTACCCACATATATAATTTACAACATATATATAATATACCACCAACCCAGCCAAGCGCTGCAAATTACAAGTTGGGGTGTTAAGTACTCAAGATCCTGAGGAAGATTCTGACTTTGATTTGCTCTTTTGATTTTCATTTGCGTATACAAATAATAATAAAAAAGTAACACGGTTTATCCCCATCGATCATCGTACTATTAACTTATTAGCGCGAAACGCGTCTCCTTCATGTCCTTCTTTTTACTTTTATCGTTCGACAAATTGAATTCATTAGATTACTTGTTGGCAACAGTAGCGAATAAGTCTTATACACCTTATACATTATAAAATGTGTATACCTCACTGCATTATAGCGTTCGTCCGCAATGTATTATATAATTATAAAATGTATACTACCCTTGTGATTGTTCGTTATTTGTTATACGTTGCATAGGGTCAAAATGATCGTTTGTGGGGTCGATTCATCCAACGTGTCTCAAACATATAGGTATATTTATATACATGGAGAGGAAACACAATTCCTGAATAAATATAGTATAGGTGTCGATGATGATAAAACAAAAGGTAAAACGTAAACATATGTATATATATATGGCTCGTATACGAGGTACATAAACGAGGCGAGCTTCCCAATGGAGACGTCAAATTAACCGCGTTCACACTTGTCGAGGGTAGTATACGGGGTGAGACCGTGCGGATGTATAATGCGGTGCACGCGTGAGAGAAAGAAAAAGAAAGACGGATAGAGAGAGAGAGAGAGAGAGATGCAGCAGAGCGCAGGAGTGAGAGAGCGGCTACTCCGTTACAAGGCTTTTCGTAATGAATTAAGTGCGACGTGCATGCCAAGCCAAGGTAGGTATAGGCAGCCAAGCAAATACTGCACGTAAGGAAGAAGGGTTGCATGCGCGGAGAGAAACGGAGCCGCGCTGCGGCAGTTAGACAGATGTAGAAAGAGCACAAGTAGGTACACCGACCGGCCGACCGCAGCATCGGTAGTAAATACGTATACATATATATACAAGGGTAACAAGGGGGATAAGGTCGCGGACACACACATAATATGTATATACAGCTTGGACCACGTTGTTGGCCGGCTGGTTCTCTCGGAGCGGCATCCGATCACACACACACACACACACGCGCGCGCGCGAGGATACATCTCCGCGAACGAGCGGTGGCTGATGCCGGTCAGCGGAGGTGGCTGGGATGTATCGACGCTACGCGATTTTCCCGCAAAGCGATGAAGATGCCCCCTTTTGCCCTTAGAGCACACAGGGTTCGCGTATACGCTGGGTAGCGATCTCTCTCTCTCTCTCTCTCTCTCTTTGTACCCACATATAGACGGCAGTGGGGGAGGAGGAGGAAAAGGGTTATTGACTCGAGAGAGGGACCTCATACATGCAGGGAGCAGGGGGCGGACTGTTATGTGCTCGCGTGATTGGGCTTTTCGAGAGAGAGAGAGCCGGTGTATACATATATACACGCACCTAGAGAAGAGGATGTTGTATATAGGTACATCGGAGCCATGGGAATGACGCAGGAAGCTCCTCTCCGGTGACCGGCGCGACGCACCCCGGTATACACTCTATCTCGGCTTATAACAGTATAATATATTATATACATGTACCTACATAATACAGCGCGACACCCGATACATTTATTATAAGTATGCGTGCACACACCCATCCCTTCCGACTCTTCTTTTCTCTCCTGCATATATTTATGTATGCGTACATCTAAGCGTGTAATTTGTTGCTGCTTCCGATGCGTCAGCCATATGTATATATAATATGTGCGTGTGTATATATTACATAGGCTTCCCATCTTTTGTACACGCCATACGTGCGCGGGTATATTAAGTACGCCAATTCATCCCTTACCGATTCGCAGCTGCGAGAAGATTGATTGTTGCGAGGGATGAAGGACTTTGTTTGCATGCCTCCACCTACAGATACATATTACTTATATGTATAGGTCTCGATTCTGTTTGTTGCAAAATCGAGGCTGGGAGACGTGTATACAATTAAGTACGACGCGAAGAAACGAATAAGTATAATACACACATCCGTGGAAAAAAAGGATAAATGTGCGTGCCTCTCGAAAATCGCGGATGAAGGTCCTGTGTAACGTGGGTGTATCCACGCTCATACATCTGTACACTGACGACAAGATTTACACTGTTTACAAGCACAATATTGCGCAATGGGTTTAATTGGCGAAGAAAAGAAAGAGGAAAGAGTCGCGCATTTGGCACCCTTACAACTATGCGGACGTGTACGGCGATCGAAACTTTCTCCCTGTAAACGCGAGAGTGTATCTGTACAAAGGAGAATTCTTGTGGGTGTGTCTTTTAATTTCTCGAAATTAAAGAGGGAAAGAAAAAAAAACACAACGTGTGACCAAAATATCCCTGTACCTCTTGTATACAGCGTATATATATGGAAGAAGGGCGACTATCGCGTCACTGGATTCTACCCACACCTATATATATATATCACACAAATTCAACTCTCACTTGTGTACACACACACGTGCAGAGTATCCTCGTTGCCCACTTTTTATCCCGTTCCTTTTCTGCTCCGAGCGTATACAGGTATACACATACTTAAACGTACCAACCATATCGGGGTCACAGAGACGACGGACGAGGACGCGCACAAGAGGGAAAGGGTGTACAAAGAGAGTAAAAGGAGCATCAAGGGAAAGAGAAAGAACCGGCACGTATAGGTATATGCAGCTTTTGGGCTTTAATTCCCTGTACCTACCAAAGAACATATACAATATGTATGTATGTATGCATATAAATATAAAGGCGAGCGTGATAATAAGTATAAACGCGGCACACTCCAACTTGTCGCTCACTCCCGGTCCCCCTCGCCCCTCTCGCGTTGAAAAAAAGGGCATTTATAATGCGACAATGAGCCCAATCGTTCTCTTATCTGCTTCATTCGTCGCGGCGATCTCTGTACTTACACACACCGTGGGCAGAGACCGAGACTGCAATTACGAGATTTCGTGCGGATCGACGGGGACTTTGTTTCACAAAAGAAAAGGATATACTTATATACTCGAATGAAGGAAGAAAAAAAGCAGTATGTTGTATATATACCACGTGTAGCGCGGGAACAATTCAAATCCGCCTTCGATCGCTGTGTGCGTACCCACGCGGCTGAGAGAGAGAGAGAGAGTAATGTGTCACAGGCGCGTCCTTCGTCCTTCGTTTGATTGATGATTCAACGTCGAATCGACGCAGATCGAGTCCGGGCTTTTAAAGGAATAAAGGCCGCTTTTCTTTATTCCTTTTTTCCCTCCCCAAGAGAGAAAATGATCCCTGGACCAGACGCGCGCGCTTGTTCTCAGTAAGTAAGTAAAAGCTCGACCTAAAAATACACAAGCATCACCTTTACATACAACACGCAGGTGTTATGTATATAGGGTGTGTGCTTTTGTCTTTTTTTCCTCTCCCCTTCTCCGCGGGGGGGACAAAAAAAGCGGTGCCGTAAAAACCGGATGCTGCGGCAGATAGTCACAATTAAATGGATGTACGATTTTCCCCCCTTTCCTTGCCCGATACCGGAGTTACGAAAAGCTCGGTGCATCATCCTTGGATTTCTAGAAAGCCAGAGAGGCTGCGAAGATAAGATATACGCGTGATACACCGGCTAGATGAGCTTGGCGTACCTATACACGCAGCAGCGAACTATCGCTGATTAATCAAGATTGCGCGGCTAATTGAATGTTATTGAGTGTTATATGTTATACCGAAGCGCGTCTCCGTTCGCGCTTCTAAAAAACGAGCAGTGCGATCCATGGGATTCCAACTGAGATTTTTTCACGCGATAATCAGTGCTTGGTTTCGTCTATCTCTCTCGTCTTTTTTTTCATTTATTTATTTTATTTTATTTGTTTATTTTTTTTTTTTTTTTTTTATAAATAACTTAACGCAGTCCCCATTGAGCATTGCTTGCTGAACTTGTACCCTCGCGGAGCTCTGCACTGCTACAATATCGACGTAATGTACGTGTGACATATTGTTATGCGTATATAAATATATAATTGATGGAAACATGAGTTTTTCAAAGGGTATACTTATTCCGGGCAAAAATATTCCACAGAGATAGTGAACGTGGGGGAAAAAAAAGGAAAGATAGAGATAGTCCGTTGACGACACAGCGCGACGAGATATGTACCTACCATTTCCCCGTTTTGTCCTCTGTCGGATGGGGTGATAAGAACACTCGAGCTTTTTGTCTCGAACTTGGTGGAAAAAAAAAAAAAAAAAAAAACAGGAAGAAAGGAATTTCGCGCTTCGAAGAGAATAGGGGGAGGAAATTAAGAAATTCGCACAATGATTCCTCCCTCGGCAACCCGAGATCCGCGCCCGTTTATGAATTGAATTTCAGAGCCACGCTACGTACTTGCCCACCCCGAAAAAAAGGGCATGACGAGAGGAACCTTTGTCCCCGGGTGGAACTCTTGTAAATTCGTCCAACTACCGCTCCGCGCGCGTATTACCTCGCACGTGTGTCTATAAAAAAAGAGAAAGACCCGCCCCGCGCGTGTGTACAGTTGCTTAGGTATACCTTGGAAAAAAAAAAGAAAAATCCCAAGACCAATACGGTAGAGTATAAAGGACACACACGCATTTGGGGGGAAAGACGAGAGCGACTCGGATGGCAGGGGGAGGAGGAAGAAAAAAAAAAGTGAAAAGAAGAGAAGTGAATTCGCGGTAGAAGCAGCGAGTGAGAAGTATAGATAAAAGGAGCGAGATAAACTTGCACGCTCTCGAGGAGAAGAGGAAAGAGAAAAAAAGGAGCCGAGCCCCGTATGGGTCGCCAATTCTAGCCCGAGTTCTATGCGTGTGAAAAAAAAAAAAAAATTTACTCACGTATTTTACACACGTGCTTGTACCTATTGTCGCGCCGGGGAATTAAAGTTCCGGCTTCTTTCCTTTCCGGGGCGAAACACAGTATGGAGCTTATGTATATAGTCTTTTGAATTTCTTGTGCCATGGGTATAACACCTACTTACACCTTTGGGGGTTAGTTATTCCCTCTAGTTTATTTATTTTCTTTTCTAAAGGCTTATTGAATCGGTCTGCCGTGAGGTGATTTTATTGCCCCCTCGAGGTGCTAGGTTTACTGCAAAAAGGGGCACACGCGTGGGTGTCGGACGACGACTGGATTTTTGCCGTTTCTTTTTCATACTGTTATTTTTATTTTTTTTTTTGTTCATTTGTTGCTTCCGTATGCTACCTTATTTTTGTTTTGTTTTAATTTGTTCATAAGGTTACAATTCAATGAGGTATTATGGTAGCTCGGGTTGGGGTATATAGATATTAGCTTGGGAAAATTGGCGTCCGGTGCCGCAGCCGTGCCCACATAATAATCATACGCGCTCGTGAACAATAGTGGCCATTGTGCTTTGATAATTGGACGCACACGGCTTTTGTGCGTATAAGTGCATACATGTACGTGCACATACTCCATGGGTTCGCGCGAGCCTTGTCTTTTTTGATATATTACAACTGTATTAAAATACTTACCCCGTGTGTTTAATGTACTTATTATACATATATATACACGTATCGCGTCATACAAGGTCCGCTCGGTCGCTTCCTCTGTACATTTATATATTTATATGCACGTACACACCCGTTCTATGCTCTCCTCCGATCTATATACACGGTATGCTGGTGCTCGTTTATTTATTAGGACTTTGAGCATTCATGTAACTTACCGGCGCCGAGCATTTAAGAGACGTGTGCTCTTTAACGCGTGTCTCGGATTATTTATACACGAACCGTATATGTTTATGTACGTGTGTGCAAGTTTTAATGAACATCGAGTTTTGCGTTTTTACCATTTATACGACCTTTTTTTTCATCCTTTTTTTTTTACAATACACCTCTCATTTGCGTTAATGAAGTGTACCATTTAATTAGTTTGTTGCGCAAGAGAAGGTAAAAAACATGTATTCGTTGAGGTTTCTTTTTTTTCACATATGTTGATGTCCTTCTGTACTTATACCTGCGTGTGTTTTTTGCAATAATTTGCATCTCGAAGCAAAATTACATAAGCAAGAATCATCACGTGCTCAAACAAAACGAATAATTTTTTATTTCGATGCTACGAAGCGTCACGCGTTATCATCTATACATGGACATATTTACTAACAAATGTTTATATGCGTGTGTCGGACCGATTAATACGTACTGAAAAATTCTAGGTGCCTTTGGGTGCATTTTTTGTCCACCCAGTAAGTAAGAGGCCACAAAAATTTTTAACTTTGAAAAGGGATATATCGGTGGATGTGTCTGCAACCGAGTGCACATTCCCATGGAAAATTAAATCATTATCGGCATTCGACTAAACGGGGAGAAACAACCCAATCTCCGTTCGCGTGATGGAGATTCTAAGACTAGCCTGAAAAAGTCTTCAGTTTCGTGGGATCGGCTTCGAGTGCAAAATCGACCCTCACGAAAATTTTCTTCTCCCGAAATCGCGTGAAAAAAAAAAAAAAACCAAGTAATAGTCGCCTCGCAACTTCGAAGAGACCACTTTTGGCACTTGGATCATTTCCCCTTCGCGTCTCAATTACATCACGCGAGGGGTGCATTGAAAACTCACCTCCGTGTGCAACTGGTCCGAAAAAAAAGAAAAAAAAAAAAAAAAAAAAAAAACCAAGCTCCAGGTGCAAATGTACGTGTAAGTGCGCCTATTGAAGAAGTTTTTTGGCACGATAGCGCGTGTCACGTCGACATTATAAGTACGCCGCGGTGCTTTTGAAGTTTGGCCAGAGAGAGAGAGAGAGAGTTCGAACTTCTCTTCCGTCACGCACGCGCGTTTTTGCCCCGCAACGATACGTGTGTATGGTATAATACACGGGTGTGTGAGTATATAATGAGAAGCCGTGGGAGAGCAGCGAAGCTTTCGAGGAAAACGTATATACGAGGGGGGAAGGGCCCTCTCCGTGTAATTGGATAATTCGCTACTTCGGGCCGCATTAATTGTCCCGCGCATTTTTACACTTTAACGTGTGGTTGCATTTCCGTTGAAGGTACCGGAGTTGTTTTTTTTTTTTTTTTTTTTTTTTTCTTTTTTTTTTTGCTTCACCGAGGAAGGATGATGATGGTGTGAATTTTACTTAGGCAAATTTTACCGGCTGTAAAAGTACAATGTATACTCCGTATTGTCCTTGACTGCACCTATATGGTGCAATATTCTTGAAAATACTTGTGAATAATAAATTGGTGCGTACACCCCAAAGCTGTTTCAGGAAAATGTTTATACGCCGTTACTACCCTAAAACCAATGGTCCCTAGGTTTTTTTTTCCCCTCGAATTCTTGTGGACGATATAAATCGGAAAACCTTGAATTGTCCTTTCTTCAGCCCGTAATAAACATAAATCCCAGTCGTAACAGTTGAAATGACCCATCAACCCCTTGAAACGTCTCTTTCGAAAGTGAAATCCTCCCCGGAGCCAAAGCTTTTATTTGCCCCATTCGAGTCCCGACTGCACAGCCCAATGCAATAAAAGCAGAAAAAAAAAAAAAAAAACAAGTGTGAGAGAAAAAAAAGAGGCGAACGGGTAAATCGGACAAACATTGGTCACGCGACGTGCACAGTAGCCCAGGGGTTAACTTTGTCCCATTTTTTTTTTTTTCTTTTTCTTTTCTTGTTACACGTGCAACGGCTACAATGTATACCCGAGAGTCAACCAATAGAGTTTTGAAGATGCACCTAAGGGTTACAGGTATCAGTCGGTGCTACTTTGTAAGGAAAATTCCTTCATAGGGACGAAAGTGGGGGAGGATCAAAAAACCCAAAAGTACATGGAGGAGAACGAAATGATTGTACAAACGCGCACGAAGAGTGGGAAGAAAAAACGAGGAGGGAAACGAGCTGTCGCTCACTGCACTCGGTTCCCCTTTTTCGGGGTCTCTGTACCTACTCCTGTTGTTGTACACAGCCACATGCGCTTTTATTGCTCCCTCCCTCCCGACACCTCCTTCCTTCCTTCCTTCCGTCGTCCTCGTCGTCGTCGTCGTCGTCGTGCGCACAGGTATATATACCTCCGAGGAATGAGCGCGAGAAGCAAAAGCAATTCCCCGAAAGCTTTGAAAAATTCCAAATGAATGGATCCCAGGGGGAGGTTGCCGAACGAATTCGCCCTCCTCCGACCCCCTTGTTAATTGTCCCGCGCGTGCGAGGGAACTCTTTTATCTACCTTTTATCTCTCTCTCTCTCTCTCTCTCGTCCCGTGTCCCTCTCGCTTTTTTGTTTTGCGCTTCACCTCTCCCGTAACCCCTAAAGCAAGAGAGACAGGAGGGCAGGGGGGAGAACCACGTCTCGCTTAATCGGGAGATTGCATTATTAGCCGCGGGAAGAGCTGCCGTTTCGTTTCTCCTCTTTTGCTCGCTCCCTCCCTCCCTCCTTTCTTTCTTTCTTCCTTTCCCTCGGTCTTTTGAGGTCGCGCTCGCGCGTAACGAAATCAAGATTGAACGCGCGCGCCATCAGCCACCGGCTGCCCTCCTGCCTCCCTCCCTCCCTCTCGCTCGTTTTGTACTTGTCCCTACCTCGTTTTTTTTCTTTTCCCTTTGTCGTCTCCTTCTTTCGGAGCGTTTCTCTCCTCTTTTGTTTTGGTTTTGCTTTTCGTTTTAGGGGTACATAGAGGGCCGGGGGAGGGGGAGGGGGGGATGATAAAATAGACCTGGGAGTGTTACTCGCCGGAAAGGGATGCTTTAACGCGCGATGCGCGGCTTCGATTGTGCCTCTCCGCTCGAGAGTGTGTGTATTTGCGTGTACCGCTGTTGGTCGGCCGATCGGTGCGGTAATGAGCAATAACACGGACAATTACGCGATGACTATGGGTATACGTCGGTAAATTGGGTGTATGTGCCGCAACTGTGTGCGCGAGGTTTAATTTTCGCAAACAAAAGTTAGGCTCGAGAGCTTTTTTTTTTCTCAATACTTACGGATTGATATAAGTAGGATAGCCTTGGTGATTCACGGAATTGAGAGATAAAGTTTTTTTTTGTCTTCCGAAAATAATTTTCGGTTATATATTTTCTCTTCGAATAATTTACATGAGCGAGACGAAGGAGATTAATGTACACTACTGCACTGCATGAAAGGTGTAGCGGTTTCTAAAAAAAATAAAAATAATAATAGTGATAATGATGAAAAAAAGAAGAGTCTGTCTAGCTTGCAAATACATTTTTCGGGAGTTTTGCGGTAAAAAAAACAAACCCAACTCGGGTATTTACAAAAACTGTTCCGTGAATGGGCACCGATACAAATTAGCATAATCCATCCTTTGAGTGAACCTCCGTGAGAAAGAGGTGCTTTTATCCAATAGCCAAAAAAAAACTCGTACAGTCAGAGGATCGCGATTTGCCAGAGTCGATTTTAGGTTGCACGTGGATTAAAAAAAGAAGGAAAGTCCCTGTGGTTGTTTTTTCCCCAACGCTATTTATCATTTTTTTCCGTATACGTACACATAGTATACGTGCGTTTCAGTAGAGTGTATCGTGCAATTGTGGGTATGGAAGTTTTTAATAGAAACAATGAAACTAATGCCATTTTTTTTAATTTTCTTCGCTTAATATACGAATAAATATTGTCTTTTATTGAGAAATAAAATTTTTTGTTTACGACTGTTTACAATACAATATTGAGAAAAAATTTTTTTCTGGTAGACGAGTTAAATACATCTGAGATATTAAAGTTAAAAAAAAAAACATTTATTAACTTTGTCGATTTGTGACGTATCTTTTTATGCTGAAAAAAATGTATACCTACAAAAAAAATTTTTTTTTTTTATAAATAATGCATTTCAGTTTTAGTATCTTTGTAAATATCTAACTGTAATAACGAATGTATACACAATAAAAATCGGTATGGACAAAAATTGATCGATAAAAATTACGCAGTGGCCTCAAAGGGAATAAGGACAAATGTGTTATCAAACAAATCCGATGTAAAGAACAAAATACGAAGTAATAATCAAGTAGATGAAACCATTACAGTCCTGGCATCAATATATTTTTTTTTATTTGTCGATGCTCACGTTGTAACGGTAATACATTATCCCCGCACAACCAATCGTTATACACACAACGCATAAATAACAAATACTGTGCACGAGCATAAAAGCGAACTCGCCGATTTTATTTTCCCTCTTTTCGAGTCGCACCGTGAAAAGTCTCTATATATGTACCCCAGCCTCCTCCCTTCCTCACTCGAACGACGGTACTTGCGTATACACGCGCCTACTTAAGAGCTCTCGTGCCCGAGCTTATCCCCGACATTGCTCGCCTTATGACCACTCGTTTGAGCGTTTTCTCTCGATTTTTCCTTCTTTTGTTGCTTTTTCCATCGCTACACGGCAAATGTTTTCCGTGCACCATCGTCAGAGGGGGGGACACCACGAGCACGTATGCATATACGACACGCCTCTCTCGGCATTCATCGATTTTTGTCCCCTCCTATTCCACACGCTTTTCAACTTTCACGAAAGAATACGACCATCTTTTCTAAAGCGTTTTTGCAAAACGTAAGTGTACCCACTCTCGCGCGAATGCAATGGCACATTTGCCGTACTGGGGGAGGGAGACACACTCCACCGGCATAATGAGAGCGATGTTTGTCAGGGAAAACCTGTATGTATATATGTATCTCAAGTATACCTGCAGTATTATACGGTGCGAGTAACAAACGACAGGAGGAGAAAAGAGCGCCTTGAAATTTACGTTGTCTCGTAAAGGAGATAAAAAAACATCAACCTACGTGTGTGTATATTTAATGCGTAAAGACTGCGCTGCGTAGCAGGTATATATTTTAATTTTGCAACCTATATATATATATATATATATTGCGTGCGCATCCCCGGCCTCCTGTTTGAGCTCGAGGGCCCGGGCCGGATTCGCAAATTGAAATGTTTGCTCGAAAAATTACACGCGAGCTCCTACTCCATCCGCGCCCTGGCATTACTCGCGAAACAAAAAACCCCTTTACGTTTCGCGAAATCTCGTGGATGCAAATATTTTCGGGGCACGCGATATTTCGCCCTCCCCCCCCCTACCATCAACCCTGCGGTACCTTATACTCTCTTATGCTAATCCGTTATTCTCATTTTTTTCCCTCTCAAACTCGGCTTTTTCATTTTTTTAACTTAATCCGCTGTTGCATCTGCATCCCCCGATCGGGTTCGGAATTTCGTGGAGTTTAGCGCAGTAACTCATAATGATACGAATTTAGCGGTGGGAAATGTGTGTTATTTCGCGTTTTGCATAAACGCAGCGCGATACGTATAGGTACGCAGGTACGAACGAGACGGACTCATTCGTCGATAATCGGCACATGCGTATCCCTTTCTCCCCTACGTCTTACCGATGCTCTCTTTTTCTTTTTTTTTTTTTTTTTTTTTTTTTTTTTTTGGTAATGATATAGGCCTCTGGCTGTGCCCGTCGAGTCGAATGAAAAGCTTTTAGCTGTGCACGCGCGTACACCTGTCATTTCGATTTTTGATAAGCATAAACGTCCAACAATCCACACTAAACGCGTACAATCTTTACCGGTTTCTGGAACAAGAGTAAGTTGCGAGCACACCATAGTACTCGTACAAAAGCATACGGAAGATCGTAGATCCAACCAAATAATCCTAGTAGCGAAACGAGCCCAAAAAAGCCGCGGAGCTTAAAAACGATCGAGAATTTCCACGCGTCCTCTCCTCGCGTTGTAAGCACGTAAAATATACGACCTCGAGCCTGGGGCTGCGCGCAACCCTGCGCTCTGTGTTTAAAATAAAAATAAAAAAAAAAAAAAAGGGAAACAAGTGCTCTCCTCGACATTACACACCGCAGGGCTCAAAGCGAGCATTGCAGCGAAAAAAAGAGCTCGCGTTCTCACACACTACACATGCGCACGCCCGACCGACAACATACTCATGAACATTACGCCTCCCTCTCTCCCAGGGAGCGAGCAAACTCGTATCGCGCAAGAAAGAGTTCCCGCGGGCCCAAAATCCTTATCGTTGGGCCCTTATCTCCTTCGCCCCCCCCCCTCCCTCTCCCTTACTTGTTCTTCGAGTGCTCGAGCTTAAGAGTTTTATACACACAAACACAGCCATCGCGGTGCAAGTGTATGTGTATACATTTTACGTATCAAGCGACGAAATAAGGCCCAAAGAGAGTATACGTGTACATGCATATACATAAATGCACAACGGCGGACGATTTGCACGCATGCATATATATATTGCATGGTATATATTGCATATGTATATATACAAGTAGTGTGCCTGCATATCATATATGTGGTACGTATACGCCCCGAGCTATCTGCAATTATCCCCCTCCGTTGGCCACCGCACCACCCCGTCTTTGGCTCGTCCGGAGGAACTTTTCTTTGGCTTGCGCGCAAAACTTCAGGCGCGCACCTACATCTATACGTACGCCTTATACATATTTTTATATACCCACGATACTCGTTGTATTTTCTGCCGGTGTATACTATACTTGATATACCTACGCGAGCAGCCCGAGCATTGGCGGCGGGGCCCCTCATCGTGCTACTTTTTCGCTTTCTTTCGTCTCGCGAGTTTGAAGATAACCTTCGTCGCTTTTGTTGTTTTCTTTTTTATTTTATTATTTTTTAGTGAGACTGCGTACACTTTATTTTTTTTTTGTTCGTTCCCTCTTCCTCCCTGCCTCCGTGTTCGAAAAAGTATCCCGACATGCGAAAAGTCAAGAGTAACGCGTAAGCGGCTCAAGTTCCCTCGCATCAACCCTGCGTGCGTTCAAGAATCGGCAAACTGTTATGCACATATATATACAGAGGGGGGAGGGGAGTAAAAGGCCCACACACACACAGACTTGGATCGGGTGGGGTGGGGGGTGGGAGTGCGATACACTACAACTTTGTTTGAATAATCGTCGCACAGCAGAGTCCCCGCGAAAGATAATGGTTATGCATAAACAAGCAAAGTTGCATCGACCAATATATTTATAGGGTACAAGTATAGGTACATACAATATAGTACATGACGGCCGGGAATACCCGTTTTCTCGTCCTTTCTTTTCTTTATGTATCTTTATTTTTCCTCGGCTTTGCTTCGACGGGAGTTTATGCCCTCGGTTATCATGCCAGAGCATGAGTGTACGCAATACGTATACGCCACACGGAGTATTTTATTGTTTTTCGCATCCTAACTTTTGCCATTTTTGATGGGGTATCGGAGCCAAGTGCAACCAACGCTATCGTACCCCCAGTAGTCACTGCCTCGCTCGGTCGTCAATAGGTACAATGCGAGCGAGGGCTAAGTCTTAATTGGAACGAGGCTTTTTTTAATCGGCCGCGCAGAGCTTTAAAAAATGAAACATCTGGTGGAGTGTAGCGCCGCGGTGACGATACGTATACATGTACGGGATTATTATGAATACGTAACATAATTAACGCTCCGCTCGGACGGACACAATTTATGGGTTTTGTGCTGTACACGGACGCTACACATTTACACACACGAGTATACGACGCGATAGTTCGTGCTAATATAGAAAGTGCATCGGCATATCCAAAGCCGTGATGAGAGCGCGCCCGTTGAGCGAGTCCTGTTAAGTCGTAAAGCCGATGACGCGCTTATCGATTTTTTTTTGTTTTCTCGTCTTCTTTCAGGTGCACATGCATAGTACGGGAGATCCGCGCGATACGTCATTCGCCGGGATGAAAGCTGTCGGGGGAATGTGGGAGGGGGCCGTTAAAAAACCCTCGTATTTTCTGCAGCAGAGGGTCACCCGAGCGATTTTTCTCTCGGTCTCGGGGGAAAATAAAAAAAACAAACTCTCTTACAGTTTTGGCGCGCGAGGAGTGATAAAAACGTCTCGTCTCGTGGGCCCCTCGCTTTTTTTTTTTTTTTTTTTTTTGGTCAAACTGGGCTCATCACTTGCAAGAGTATATCTGAACCGCTTGCAGCAGTTGTTTAGCAGAAGAGGAAGAGGAAAAAGAAAACTATGGCCCTGGACCCATGCGCTCTTTCTTTCGCTTGCACGAAATGCTAGCTTCGCTGTATGCACTGCCTCGTACATACACATATACGATGAATTATTGGCCATAATAGCAGTGGTGGTAGCAGCATATATTCCTCCTCCTCCTCTCTTCCCTGGGCTCCCGTTCCTCGTCCTGTTCTACGTCTGCTCTTCTCTTTTACACCGTCTCAGTGCAGCTTTGTGCCACCATATCTATACACTTTCTGCGTTTTCGTGCGCGCGGTAACTCGTGTATCACGCGTATTTAACGCGTCACGGACAGTTTACTTGAAAAATAAACAAAACAAAACAAAAAAATCATCGACTTACGCACGCGTTTTGCCGACTTTTTCCGGTTTGGCGAGATGACGAAGCTTCATCGGTATTTCTGATTCCCCGAGGAAATTGAAAAATAAAACATGCGACGCGTACGTAAGGGGGAGAAGAAAAAGTCGTTGGGCTAATTCATCAAATCTCACTGGATTCGCAGCGCGAATAAGGTCTTGTATTTGCACAGAGACCCAGGAAAGGGTGAGAAAAGAGCAAAAGAGAGAGTCTTTCAATTGAAGGGGATCGTTAAGCACACGCGCGTTGAGATCTAAAAATCGGCGGCGCTACGGGTTTGTTTATTCGCTTTGTGACGGAGGAAGCTCTCGTTGCAGTGCGTTTGTATAATTATCTTTCATCCCTCGCAACAATGAAACCTTGACATGACCGCCAACGAGAGGAGGTGGGAAAAAAATCGAGAAAAATCGGTGAAAATGAATATTTAAGATTAAGTACACGTGGGGGGTGGAACGAGTACGTATACATACCGTATGGCTGGAAATAATCGAAGCCAACGAGTCGGGAGATGGTATGCGTACGAGGGAGCCCGCTAATCTACGGAGAGATATCCGACGCGATAGATCGGTGTACGGAAAAATCCCGTCGCATCGAATGGATCTTCCTCGCGAGTGCGTTTTTTTAAACTCCTTCCCCCTTCCTCCAAAGAAACTCGCGACTACGCTGGTAGCAAGTGACGGAGAGAGATAGGGAAAGCGTCGGGTGCAATTAGCGTCTCGGGGACGATCTGCTGATTATCCTCTCTACGCGCTTTTCTTTCTTCCTACTGATTAGTTTTCAGCGATGTAGGTACTCCTACGTAACATATTGTCCACGACTGTTTTTCAGCTGTAACGTTTTCACCCCCGAGGGACGAGAGGGAAAAAAAAAACGGCCATCGGTACATGTATATTATATATTATACGTGTATGTGTGCAGGGGGAGGGAAAACGTATATTAGCCGAAGGGAGGGAGGGAGAGAGAGAGAAATGACGAAAAAAGAAAGGAAATACGATAGGGGTATGTGTACAGACACGTATTACACGAATACGCACCCGCGAGAGAGGAAGGGAGCATAGCGAACATTATGCTAATCCGCGAGGGAGAGGATATACGTAAGGCCGATAAGCCGTAGGATGGGGGCTTGGCTCCCTGGATTGCGATGTATGCGTGTACACACATACCTAAGAGAGCGGGTACACATCCACGAGAGCCAGCAATGAGGCCCTCGGGCCCCCTTACGCCCTCAATCTCGCACGCACAATATATACGCGCGCTCGCGCTTCGGACTAGGTAGGTACACATAATGTATGTACATGTAATGTAGCTTCGGGACTCGAGTGAGTATATATATAATACAATATAACGCACGGCTGATAGTATGTGCGCCATATTATATGTATCCTGCAGTGCCTATTTACTTCGAAAGGGCGGAGTACGCATATATATATATATATATATATATATATATATATATATATATGTACATCGTATAGCCTCATCTCGGCACAAAAATGCATGTGTGTATTATATAGGTGTATGTATACTTGCGTGGATTTACATGCATGTACGTGTGTATTACGCGCCCCCCTGAGAAAACGTGAGGCTGATGCTGTTGTCGACGCGACTCGAGGGACGAGGATGAGAGATATATATCCAGGTGTCAGGGAGCAAAAGCATCAGCCGCATGCACGAGCGAAAAATTGTAGCGCTGCTCGATCTTTTCCGCTCGCCCGTTTCTTTTTCATTTTTCGATGTTAGCGAATGTATATTACGTATATGTAATTTTTTTTTTTTTTTTTTTTTTTTTTCTCCTCCGTGGCAAGCAACCGAGGTTGGATTTTATGCAAGAGCGAAGGACGAGCTGCCCGTCTTCTTCATCTGGACTGCTCGCAGCAACATCTGCCGCTTTAGTTTTTTCGCGAAGCTATACGTGGGTATGAGCGCGGGTTGCCACGGGGCTTTATTTTAACATATCAAAAAGATTAAGCAGCCCCCGATGATTCTCGAGACCTGATGGTTTCTCCTTTCGAATTTGCGAGATGGATGTATATATATATATATATATATATATATATATATATATACCTTCCCCCCCCTGTTTTTTTTTCATTTCAGCTTATTTTGCGTGCTTTACTATAAGGAAATCCCAAAGTTGGAATGTTCAATCCCGCTTGAAGCACATTAGGCGGGCGGTGAACCGGTGGTACGCACATTTATGGAGTATACCAGGTAATCCTGGATTTTGATAAAGTGCTGGAAAACTATACCAAAGACATTTATTTTGGATACGTGAACACGTAAATAAATCCAAATGTGTAAATTATGTCCGGAATCAGGATAAAGTAACAAAATATTAACTTGTGATGGCCACTTTTTGAATATATGAATAAAAATATGAATAAATATATATATATATTGTATCGAAAGGGGCTCCGAAAGTCGAAGAGCGAAAGGAAAAAAGGGTCCTGTACTCGATGTGCGAATATTACTTACACGCGCGCGCGCGCGCGCAGTCGCTTCACAGCAATTTTGATCAGAAGCAGAGTGACGTCCGCGTACAACCGGGGTTGAATTCGCATTATGCATGGAACGTCGCTCCTGGGCACCACATCAGCCGCGGGAAGGCTGATTTTTGCTTTTTCTCCTTCCTCCGCTCGTCCAACAAAGTTCATACGCGTCCCGTGAAACGAAAACTGCTCCCCACACACACCCAATCAAATCTGAAGCTTCTTTACCTCTGGTGTAATTACTTGGTTGACTGTGCGCATAATGTGTATGGTATAATACATACCATCACAAGTTCGTTAAACGAGCCCGACCGTGTACGCGCTAAACTTCGCGGCGATGAAATTCGTGAGAATAAAATTTCGCGCGCCGCCTTACACGTCACCTTGAATTACATCGTCCGGCCTATCCGCGAAAAACTGCGTCTGAAAAAAAAAAACTCAAATCCGTATATCCCCTTTTCCTGCGTGTTTCACTTGGCTGCGAAAGAGGAGCATTAATTTATCTTCAAAAGAAAAGAAATCCTTTACCTTCACAGTGGATGCCCCTTGTACGAAAAGGGTATATAATCTCCGCCCACCCCCTACTTTTCCCCAGTTTCGGCGAACTTTGCGTGCGCGTTATAAAAAGGTGCGACGTATTTATTGGAGAAAGAAGCGCACCCCTTTGCTCTCCCCCCCCCCCAAACACGTAGGATTCGCGTGCAAAATTATGCGTACCCGTGTCGTTTCAAAAAAATAAAGGAGGGGGGGTGGAGAGGTCGGTGCATGCCTGAATTTCACCCGAGAATGATTTATACGGCTAGTGGGACGTCAAAACACCTCCGCGTCGGATATATTAAGTGCGCGAGCACACCGGCACGACATCCTAAGGGGGACAGGGATGGAGGGGGTGAAGAAAACAAGAGGGGGAAAAAGAAAAAGAGCAGGGGCTCGTTTGTTTATTTTTGCCATTTTTCTTTTTTTTTGAGTCCCGTGCCGTGTAAGACGCGTGTATTATAGAAGTCAAAAAATCACCACTTAGCCGAGAGAACAACACCGGAGAAAGGGACCGGAGGACTAACTGTATCCAACTCGGTTGGTCCCTCCTCCTACACACCTCGTTTCTCTTATCTGTACAATGTTCTCTCCCCGCACACCCCTCCGCGTTTTACAGTATATATACCTTGCATGCGCCCGTTGTAGGTATACCTTTTTGCTTCTCTCTCTCGTCCTTTCCTTCCTCCTCCTCCTCCTGCTCCTCGCACGCTTCGATGTTCTCTTTCGTCCGTAACCCTTTCGCCTCGTTCCCACCTCGTTCGGCTCTGATTGAATTATTTTAATAAACGCTTTTAGCGCGACCGAGCGCACCCAAGAACGGCTCATTACTCGATAATCAATTACTTTCGTGTGTATGATGCATACATGTGTATAAACATGTATATACGCGTCCTGTAAGCCTCCCGTAAAAACTATACACGCATCCGTCCATGGAAAAAACAAACGAATAATAATTTCTACTCCTTTGTACTGGCTTGGGATTTTTTTTTTTTTTTTTTTTTTTTTTTTTTTTTGTGCACTTTAAAGAGAAGTCGATAAGAAAAAAAAAAAAAATGATACGATTACCATTTCATCTAAAAGATTTATGTGTCTTCACCATCCATACGCGTAAAATTTATTTACGAGGCACGGAATCATTAGACACGCGGTACGGAAGGAAGAAAAAAAAAACGTGATTCGACAAATTAAACACAAAAATTATCCCAAAACCGTGTGAAGAATCAAACGTCGAATGATGCATGCACCAGACCGTACTTAGGGGCAACACGTATACGCTTCACACTCTGTATACTCCCTCCAAATCACACGACCGAACAGAAGATTATTATTTGGTATATACTTTCGCTCGTATCTTCTTAGCTTTTTTTTTTTTTTTTTTGTTTTTTTGTTTTTTTCGATTTTCAGAGTCAAGCCTTTGTTTGAGTAGCACTTTCACGAATGATTTTTTTTGTCCGGTATCGCAACGGCGAAAGAGAGAGGGGGGTCCAAGCGATATGATTAATCGAGCCGCCCCTATGTACCTATACACGGGGCGCGAAAGATATATCGCGCAGACGCGATACATGTGACGGCCCGAAAACTGGTCCCAAAACAATATATGTGTCGGGTCCGTTGTTGCGCCATGCACACCTACAGGTACATATTGTATATTATGCGTATGGACGCGGTCTGAAGTTTATAGGGAAAAAGAAGGGCATTGAGAAAAAGGGAGGGGGGGGCTGGTTGGTTTTTTTTCTCTTCCCTCTTTCTTCGCTCCTCAAGGATGTGGCGTTTGTGATCCATTAAAATTCCAGCTGTCCCTTACATATACACCCATTGTATAGCGGCCACGGCATAGATTTTCGATACATGCCCACCAAGTTGTATTTTACGCACGGGTTTCGCTTGCCGTCAGTCTCATCATCCCTTGTATGTAACGCAATACGCAGTAAAGTTAAATGTTTATCGAAGCACGTACACGACACGCGGGTACCTACACAAATCACTATTTGTGAGTTTATCGAAGGTTTCGAGAGAATAAGGACACCGCGGTGTGGATATTGGTAAATAAACTGAAAAATGTGTTTTCGAAAGTAATACGGAATAATGACAAATAATTTAATTATTTCCCCTAATAGTATGGCACACCCTTAATTTTTTTTCCCTTGAAGAAAAAAAATTATCGTAATTTTTGTTACAACGTTACAAATTAGTATATAATATAATATAGGTACATTCATGACAGTATAAGCTTCCATGTACAAATGACTGCCGTATGATATGATGTACAACGTGCTAAATGCGCGAAAAAAGTGAAGCTGCGTCGCTGTCGCCTTGCGGTATCATCATCAATATCATACCCGGTTATATAAAACAAGAACGGCCATCCCTAGCTGGATAGGTATATACATATATTTATACTGTAGTTATAAGTATCAAGTACACACACACACACACACTGGGACGGTGAGCAGAGAGAACCTGGCAAATTAATCATCGCGGCCCTTAAGTAGCCGCGGCTTCGTTCAAGGATCACAAGGATAATATATTAATCATGTATATTATACACCCATTAGTAAACACGTGTACGTAACATATACATACACACACATTTGCGGGGCTTAGGCGCTCGGCATATGCATTACATTTCAGAGGATATTAACAGCGAATCCCTGAATCAAACGCGTCTCAATTAGATACGAGTTACATCATATTTATTGTTCATCCACCGCGTTATAAGTCGTGTATAGGTATAATGAGCGTGTTTATATTATATTACGTTATAATATTGTGATACATATGCATACACAAGCCTATATACGTACATGTGTGCACATACACTGCATGGAAATCATGGGATGTATGTATATAGATACGTATGCACAGACCAACGCGTATATTTAATTGCACGCGCGTGCAATTAAGGGATTAAATAGTAGTACTTACGCACACGCGCGATAGTGAGAGAGAGAGAGTCAGTTACAGGTACATCAGGCGAAGATCTCAGTCGCGAGATTGAACGGAGCCTATATGTGTACATAATATACAGACAGTACGTGTGACTCACCTGCAACATAAGAGAAAAAAAAACAAAACGTTAAACATGTAGTTTGGATGATAACACCAGGCAGAAAAGCAGTGTTGTGTGTATAAGTATGGTTTATGTTATACATATATATATTATATGATAATGTGTACTATGGTGTATGGTGGCGAGATGTGCGATTGTATAAAATAAAAGCAAGAAATTGGCAATTTTATACTCGTCTCACGTATATACATGCCCTGTGAAAACGTGTAAATAATGCGCCAAGTATGTGTGAGATGTGTATGTATAGCTTTAGGTGCGTGAGGAGATGTTGCCCTCATTAATGGAATCCTGAGGTAACGCAAGTGTGTACCTATAAAGCGTCCGTACGATACGATATATTGATCAGATGGCTTATAGGCAACAACAACTGCTTGCATCCCCCATCCCCTTCGAGATGGCTCTCTCAGAGGTACGCACGCAATTAAACAAAAGCGAGCAGAAGAGCCACACTGCGACAAGCGTGTTATACGTATACCTATATGTGTAGCAAAATACGAGGAAGCTGTTGGGAGAGAAAAACAATTTTTTTTTGAACGTTCGTGCACCAGAGTCGACTCGCATGCGGGATACAGAAACTAATCCGCGCGACGCCCAACAACAGCAACAGAAGAATAATAAAACAAAAGTCCCATTAAGATGACGCGATAAGCCGAGAATATAGGTATATATACATAAGGCAGGAAAGGGTGTACAGTCGCCGCCGTCGTCTTCTTTGCTCTAGGCGTTGTTCGCTCTCTCTCTCTCTCTCTCTTTTACTCACGCGTGTATAAGCTGACGCGGAAACGCCGCAAGTGCGATGTAAATGAGGAATTTCGCGTCGATAAGAAAAGCGCGCGCGGAAAGCTGCAGCAACAGAAGAAGAACCAAAGTATAGGAGGGGACGAGAAGATGAGGAGTACAGCGTGTGCACAGTGCACACACCCGTATAGAAGCTGATGGTGTTGAAAAATCCGTGCGTTCGCGCTTTTCCCCCTCGTTTTTTTCTTTTTTTCCTTTTCCACCGGCATCGCATAAGTGTACACGCAAGTCTAACGCGGAGAGAAAGAAAGGCGACAGAGAGACCGCTGTGCTGGATATGTGAGAAAACAGCCGGGGAAGAAGAAGAAGAAGAAGAAGAGGAAGAAGAGGGGGACAAGTGCGCGTCTTCTTCGCGCGCGGCATTCCTCTGTATGCCCCTATGTACGAGAGAGATCTCGTGCATTGTAGGCACACACATTTTTTATTTACTCGCTTATCCTAGAGACGAGTGTCCTGCGATGCCTATACATATTTATCGTGTACGTGGAGGTGTACGTGTATGTATATATACGTGGGACGAATTGAAGTACCTATATACACAACTTGTCCCCCGCCTTCTTTGTCTCGTGGTATTTATATGCTATTATAATTATAAACCGTTTTCATTTTTTCCTCCTTGCAGAGGATCCATGTGTTTTCGAGTTTTTCGACCACATACCCACTCTTGTGTTCTAATTGTTATCTCGACTCTCGACTATTGTTTTGGAGGTATGTACGCGATTGCTATCGAGATATCAAACTGATATGTGTATACTGTAGACTCAGTCTATAATCTAAAGAAGCAATTGGGATAAGAAATGACAAAAAAAAAGTGCATGAGAAAATAATCGTCAAATGTACAGGATATTTATATCCTCAATATCTGCGCATGCCCGAGTCCCATCGTATGGTACAACCCACTTACACCCCTCCTTCCCCCTCAATTGACACCAGCCCATCACCGGATTAGCTGCACAAAACATAATGGCTTCGGATCCGCGCTCCTCCCGATCGCACCCCCTCCAAAGGAAATCTGCATAATTGCGCCGGCGCGGTAAGCCACACAGGGGGAGGGACTTTACCCTTATTCGCTCGCGGCAGCAGTTTTTGTGCCGTACATGTATATACGTGTACGACGTGGCATTCAAATCACCGAAACTCACCAGAACTAACCGAAACTGAAGGGTCTATTTTTTTTTTTTTTTTTTTTTTTGGCAATCACCGTAGAGGGTGAAAAAAAAAAAAATTAGTGTACAGCTGTTGCGCGGAAGGAGAACAAGGAAAAGTAACTAACATACACATATCATGTTATATATGCACTTGTGCGAGAGAAGAAGTCGTGTCCCGACGAAATATACACATATATATAACACATAACAGCGTGGCGATACCACGATTTCGCCTAATTTATGCCGGTTAAAGCCTCGCGGTGAGGTCGACCGATTATTCTCCACATACCTGCGGTGTGTATGTGCATACACGTATATGGATATCCTCGGAGGCGCCAATACACAGTGCTAGAATAGAAACAGCAAAAGTGAGGATATAGTGCCTATATAGATGCTTCAGAAGCGGTACCGCGAGCGGAATATCCATATGCCTATTGTCTGCGGCCGCAAGGCTGAAGAGCCGACCGCAGAGGACGAGTGAATAAACATATTATACATATATACCTAAAGGATCAACTGCACCGTCAGACGTCAAAAGCCCGCACGAATATAATATACGCATGTGTATACGTCCAGCGTAAGTACTAATGTGTATTTGTGTACATGTATATGTATCGGTGCACACCGCACGGGAGGACGGGAGACTCCGAGGAGTCGTAATGCGAGAAAAGAGAGGCCTACTTGTCGGCACGAGGGGAGGCGCAGGGAAACGACCACAATGCGAAGGTCGCTCGATTATCGGCGTGGAGTTTTTTTTTTTTTTTTTTTTTTTTTTATTATTATCTCGCTCTTTCGCGCGTGGCGTGAGAAAAAATATCGAGACGAATATCAATACAGACAAGCGAGCTTGAGGCGTTTGATTTTTTTTTTTTTTTTTTTTTTTTAACATATGCATTTTTTCCAAAAAATAATAATGGACATAATAAGTTGTAGTCGTAACATCGATGCGTTGCCCATCATTTTCAGTTTTATGTATCTTAACTATAAATATGTATATACGTAAGGAGAGGATATAGTAAATTGTCTCTTTGTACAAACAACTGTATCTTATGCAGTTGATGACTAAATCGTAAAATATTTACCCAATAGGTGGTCATAAAGGCTACTTGTCTGTATGTTGATGACCCTTAAATTACACGACTCGCGATTCATGCAATCAAAAACCAAAGTGAAACACAAAAAGCACTGCAGCACGTTGTGAAAATAAAGCGAGTAAAGTCGAAAAAAAAAAAAAAAAAAAGAAGGCCCCGAATTTAGGCCCAAAGAGTACCTGTCGATTCGCACAGCGAGAGCCTTGGTACTCGCGTGTAGGAAGTAAGTATATTATACGATGCAAGTAGGAAAAAACAGAGACATCAGTGTAAGAGCCGCCCGTTCCCTTAAAACTGGCAAGGATAACTTTCGACGTCCGGTATTACACGTTATATATATACGCATTACGCGGGCCCGACGAGAGGGATATACATAAGGCCGCTGAAAATGCTTCGAGGAAGCGCGCTCGTCATTTACGGTCCGTACGGGCACACGTACGTCCGTTCGATTCTTTATCTCTTTGCAAAAGAGGGAATTTCGAGTATTTACCCCCCCCTCCACCCCTTACTACGTGAGTGTGTGTGTACCTACCTACCAGGTTGCGTTCGCGTGCGAGTGCGCGAAAAAACAAGTCTACGCTCCTTCTAAAATGTTTCAACTCCTTTGGCTTCGGGGTATCCTCTTTCGCTTCCTTTTTTTTTTTTTTTTTTTTTTTTTCATCATCATCGTGCGGCCGATTGATTATCTCTGCTCCCCCTTGTGCGATTTTCTACTTTTTTTTCTTTTTTCAGTAATATCGTACGTAAATTCGAAAAAAAATTATTTTTTCGAGAAGGAGGTCTATCCACTGCAGTCGCCCAAGTGAAAAATCGAGTGCCTTCTTTTTTTTTTTTTTTTTTTTTTTTGCGGTGCTTTTTCAAAAGGATCCCAGATCTTACTTTGTGTGCATGCGTAAGTGCGGAGGCAAATTATATGCAAGATGGCTTTCATTCGTCCTTCTTTTTCACACCCCAAAAGGAGCTGGAAGGTGAATCGTGAAGTGTTTCTCTCTAATTTCTTGGGCAATTTTGTTTCTTCTTTCACGATTCTCCGTAATGACCTTGCTTTTGTTTTGGCATTGAGCAACATTACAATATTTTTTTTATTTTTAAACATTTGTATGGCGCGAGGAAAGATTTTCATCGTCGAAATTGATCTCCAAGCCAACATGGTTGACAACAAAAAAAACCAACGCAGTAGTCGTGGGCTTTTTTTTAATTACCTCCTGCCTTTACGAGCCCTTTTATTATCCCTCGGCAATAACAAACTCGTAATATATATATGTACTCCAGCACGCGCGCGTCGTACATACATGGGCGAACGGCATAAAACATCGTTAAGAGATCTCGGTGACGGGACAACAATTCGTCCGTCGGTTGACCTTACAATACAAAAAAAGTTAAAAAAAAAAAAAAGAAGCTCCATTGAGCGTCGAAAGAAAAATTAGCATCGGCGTGAAAGCAAAAATCCAACTCGCCCCTGCGCCAGGGAGAGAGAGAGAGAGATCGGCAACAAAAACGAGGTAAGTGTACTACATTGTGCTGTGCCCGGCCGGCGCGACCCAAATCCGCTTCCGCGTCGCGATTCCCGTTTCTATACGCGGAACAGCAATAGCAGAAACAGTAGAAACGTATCAGCAGCGAAAAAAGTCCGGAGGGATAGCTCGGCTCCGAGGGGGGTTATCAATCAGCCGCGAGTGAAATTTTCACGATAGGTACAAGGTAGTATATATATATACGTGTATGTATATTATAGATTATAATGTAACGCGAGAGAACGCATATATAAATACATATAGTACAAACGCACCGAGAGGGAAGGACATACGCGAGATAACACGAACGAGTGAGAGAGAAGGCGTGGTGCTTGTAAAGGGGGGAGGTGGTGAAAAATCGCGCTACGCCCATGCACGCACGCCTTGAAACGACGCCGTACGCTTGTACATGCATTTTTCATGTGTAAGTTATATAATATATAATACGCAGCGATGCCGTGAATTGAAACACATGTATATACATATATACCTACATGTGCATGGTACATCCTGTTGGCGAAAGGAAAATAAGTTTGTGGATAACGTTTGTCGTTGCGTAATATATCTACCCGCGCGATTCTGTCATCAATTGAAATGGGGTACAAGGTTACGGGTAAATCTCCCTATAAGTATACATCCACCTTAAATATCGAGTTTAACAGTGTCAACGGCCCGCGCAAATACACTACTACGGCGAAAGTATGATGAAAAGGTGGGAGGGTACTCGCGTTGTAAAGAACTTTTGGTCATCAATTAAGGAGATACATAGGTAGAATATCCCACCCCTCGATCCTCAATTCGCTCGATTGCGCGAGAGTGGCCGGATACAGATACCTGTACCTATATGTGCAGAGACATGTCCATACGTTATACTTATACGAATCGGTGAAAAGAGTCAATCAGTCCAGTTGTATCTTCACTATAGAGAAGAAACAAAAGTAGGTAAGTCACCCGGCCGACACAGTCGTATGGAGTTGTGGGAGAACGAGCCGAGAGGACACGGAGACCCCCATCGCTGGGGTACTTGTATTGCGAGAGATCTCTTATTGGGCCTCAGCAGCAGCTTCAACCGGAGTTGTCTTTGAGAGGTGCTTTTTTTTCCCTCTCCTCTCACAACTATGTATACACTGCCACCCGCTCGATTGGGAAGTAGCGCGTGCGCGCGCGGACATCTGGGATGGGAAGACCTCAACTGAACGCCTGGCCCTTTTTTTTATATATATGTACACGTACATTTCTACGGAAGCCACGTGATGGCCAACTTCTTCGCTGGTTATTCGTAATTAAGCTTTGCTTAGTCATTTAAAACCTCCGCTGTTCTTTTCCTTTTCGTTCGTCGTGACGTCCTTCCAGCATGTATCCTTACCAGGTCGTCCTCCTTCTTTACTTGGGTATTTATACGACTGATGCGCAAAAGTGACTTATCCATAATCTGTTTCCACCAAATGAAAAGGTGGTACAACTGTCCTGGGATTTTGTCCGTGTCTCGGTTGCTTACTATTTTTTTTTTTTTATCACTACTGAACTCGAGAGAGGAAAACTTGATTCTTTTTTTTTTTTCTCTGTGGTACGGGAAACAAGTTGTCAAACTCATTAAAACGCATCCCTTTTGTGTCGTACAATTTTCTCTAGTAAGTCTAGTGATTCATGTCTCGGAAAATTGCTAATTGTATAGTTAAAAATCTGATTTTTTGCTCTTACAATTAAATAAATGCCTTATGAAGCTCCGCACGAGTTTTTTAGACACTGTGGGTAACGATATTCCTCTTAAATTGGCTAAAAATTAAAAAAAAAAAAAAAAAAAAAAAAAAAAAAAAAAAAAGTCATTTTTTGTCCCAATGTGTCACTTATATTGTAACAACAAATTATGTTCTCGCGATAAATTGAGCAGCGCGTAACCATGCATTAACTTGTTCCCATTTTCCGTTCGGGTGATCCAAGTTTTCATTCGTGTATTCTCACGCTGTGGCTTTTTGGATCTCCGGAGAAAGCTCATCTACAAAACTACGAGGACGACGTGAACGCGGATGCAGCTAAACGAAGTTACTCGATCATTTGACGTGAAATGCTTTTTTCCTTTTTTCCATTTTTAATGCCGACGGGCGAAAGCGACGGTGCAGTTGTGACGAGAAGAGAGAAAGAGCTCTAAAGGCGACCTAATTAATGTTGTGCCATTAATTTTTGCCCTCCACATCCGAGAGAGAGAGAGAGAGAGAGAGAGAGGATTGATTCGTGGCATTTATTGTTTAATTAAACGTTCCCCTAGAGGAGCGCGCTCAAGTTTATTGCCGTTGTTATTTTTAATTGATGCGATATCTTGTCTCCGCAGCAACAACGGCGTACGTATATGCGACTGGACGCGATCCAGTTTATTTACTTGCCGATATATATGTATTTTTCAACTTTCTTCGACAGTACTAGGATACGTAGTTTAAGAGTTGTAGGTATAAGCACCGCTTCAATTTTCTCGCTATACATATACATCAATTAATCCATCGCATCTACTTCATTTTTTTTTCACGACATAGCAGAAATATAATTATATGTAACACCTCGCGCGTATATGTAACAATGGCAATCGTATTATTGTGACAGCAGTAAGTAGCACGCTGAGATCATCCGCGTCTCTTTGTCTCTCTTACAGGGACCTTTGCGCTGTACACGTGCATACAGCCGAAGAATAAATGATTCAAACGAGAGTCCTCGTTTAACGTGGCGAAATATCCATACGGGACGAAGTTATATGTATAAAAAGGTAACAGTAATTATTGTTTCCTGAAACTTTGACGTATCTCGTTGTTCATCACGTTTAAATAGTTTATACCGTTGTGCGTCCCAATTGTATACACGTTATTTTTAATAATAAAAAATCACACAGATGCATAAATGTATTACAATACAAGGAGTCTTGAGAAAAGGTTGTTGTTCTCTCCCTTTGGTTCGCCCGACCAAACCAGAGCTGTAAATTACACGGTGTACATGATTGAAAACGCGCGTACCTACACACAATATTATACACGGACAAAAGAAAAGAGAGAAGATGGAAAAAAAAGGTCCAGCGTCGCGTGACCAAAGCGTATATATATATACGTAAGTATGCAGCGGTATAGTTATACACATAACATGTCTGCGTTCGACTTTTTGTTTCTCCTTTCGTAGTTTGATCCCGTACACATATATAGCGTGGGCATAGGCGATGTTCCCGTAAAAATCCAAAGTTCGGGAGGACGAGGAGGGACAAAGTTGGCGTGCACGAGGCCCGAAAGCTTGTGCGAAATATGTATAAAGATGGGAGGCGGAGGGAAGAAAGTGATCGCGGTGGCGAGACTATACACCGAAGGTGAGAGCGACGAGCCACGAGGAGAAAAAGCGAGAGTGAAAAAGTGCATAATACAGGATGCAGGAAGAAGAAGAAGAAGAAGAAGAAGAAGAAGAAAGTGCTGCGAGTGTCGTAAGCGACAGCGCGGCCCGCGTGCGTGCGTATATAAATGTATCATGCATGTGTGTATATTGTAAGCGAGAGAGGAACGGAGAGAAAGAAAAATCAAAGGGAAGGATGTGTATGGCGGACCTATATACACGCCACGCGTTACAGCCCAAGAAAAGCTCCTCTGATCCTCTGGCAGCCTGCATAGATGTATATTATCCTCTCGCGCAACAATGGACCACCGCTCGACCGCTCGCGTGGGCGATGTATGAGCCAACAGCAGCAATCTCTCTCTCTCACCGATACAGACACAGGTACGTCCTATTGTCTCTCGCTTTTCCCCCTGACACGCGAGAGCTCAAAATTAAGAGTTTATATACCGTCGTTATTAATAGCCTATTCGCACGTGAGTCCTTGCCACATGTAAGTATATATTGGCGGTGGTGCAGCACAGCAGAGAGAAAGCTCGACTTTTGATTTACTCTCTCGCGCCTTCGTTTGCTGTACATACACTTACTTTTTTCCTCCATCCTCCTCCCATTTAGCTTTTTCTCCATTACGCTTATTGTTTTCTATGTATACCGGTGAGACGTTAAAAATGACAGAGTAGGGGCTGAGCCCCCCCCCCCCCATTGCCCCCCTCAACACGTAGCCGAACAACTATTTCAATAGCGAAAAACATCGGTATGCGCTGTATTATCGTCGATTGTGCATTGAACTGACACATCGTGTTATATATATATATTGTTGTTGTTTTGTACCGTGAGGGCAAACTATACAGTATATGTGTGGCTATTTTCAAGTTTGTCGCTGTCGTAGATTATACACCGTGAGGGGGTATAGACGGAGTATAGTTGTTGTCTTGTGTACTCACGTTGCGCGGAGTTGTCAATTTAGCGCGTGCACGGCAATTTGGACACGCGTGTTGTTGTTTCTTTTATACGAACACCATTTTGCTATACGAGCTTTCTTTCCCCTAGTCCGTTCAATGAGCCATATATATGCGCACAAGCACCGTGGAGTATGTGTCTCTTGGTACACGAACAAGAGAGTTAGATACATTGATATAAGCGGTGGGTGGGGTAAAGTACAGCGTGGGTGCACACATCACGTGTGGCCGTGCAAGCATGAGAGTTTCTGCGCGGCGTTTAATACGGTTCATTACGATCGGGCGTTATTTCGTATGCAAGCACCTACCTATTTTCTTCGCGGTTCAACTCTTTTGTGCCGCTCCATACGTATATTCTTACCCTGCCCCTGGCGGATTATTTAATTACAGCGATAACTTCACCCTCGGACGTGATGTACAGTACATAATAATATAACATACGTACAACAGCGATAAACTTTGTTTTTTTTTTTTTTTTTTTTTTTTGTTTTTTTGCCAATAACTCGTTTGTTGATAATTACATCCAACATATTATGTTACCTATAAACATACATACTTACTCTTTACTAGGCTCGTTAACTATACACACTTGCACGCGTGATAAATCACTCCTAGTTATATACAACGTTGGCTGATTGATTGCGTAAATCATCCGACTAACTAAAACGCCCGTGTGGAAGTATACAATATTTACCCGTGCTTTTACTACGCGCGTATATACATGTATATTGTTGTCAATGATTGTGTGTGCATATAGATCAACAAAAGAAAACAACAAAAATGACAAAGTGTTTACACTCGCGGTGTATATTTATATATTTGTATGGTATAGAGGCTTGTAATTATTCGTCGTTATACATCGCATAAAAATGGCAATACGCCGAAGAAGAGGAGAAGGAGGAGAAGGAAGGAACAGCAACAACAAAAAGAAGTATAAATATATATATATATATATACATGCATATATTCTAATTTCCGGCGAAGAGGGTGAGGCTCGGCAGGTAGTTACATATGCATACGCGCGCATGTACGTGCCGTTAAAATCGCGGGGCTTCTTCGTCTTCTTGCATATATTCCCATTTTAAATAACAGCCCATAAGCAAAACTCTCGAGCGAAAGATGAAGAAGAGGTGGAGGAGGAAGGAGAAAGAAGGGAAGAAAAAGTAAAGACGAAGCGAACGTATATACGATGCAATAACCGTACGGGGGAACCTCGGAGAAAGAGCCACACACGTGAGAGAGAAAGAGAAAGAGAGAGAGTCTTTTGCCAAATATCAGCGGCTCGCCAATTAAATTCGAGCGAACCGATTGAAAGGCTGCAGAAACGCATTCGTGCTCCTTTGCCTCCTCGTCGTCTCGTCGCGGTAACAATAAAATTTAACAGCTTCCTCGAAAAGAAACTGCCGCTGCTGCCGTTGATGATCCCGACACGTCGCTTACACGCACAAATCGCCACTATAATGCACCACGTGTACAACATACACGACTCTAACACCAACACCTGCACTTGGGTTTTAAAACACCATATTGACTATGTATGTATGTATTTTTTTTTTTTTTTTTTTTTTTTTTTTCGTCAGTTATTCCCCCAAAATCGGTGTTTTTACCTACCGACGAAACAATAACCGCGTGGCTGAATTCGCGAACCGCACAAAAATGCAAATCACCGCGTCACTATTTCATCTTCGGAGAGCTAAAATGGGGAGAGAGAAAAAAAAAAAAAAAAAGCCGAAGTTCAAAATGAAAAAAAAATATCCCCCAGCGCGTGATTTATGCAGCGACACGCTCTATCCCATCTTTCCGTTCGCTTCTTCAACCTTTTTTTTATGATTATTATTATTATTATTATTTTCCTTTTTTTCCATAGCGTCTCTCTCTTTCTTTCTCCCTACCCCCCTTTATTTTTATTATCCTCGCGGCGTCCGGTTCGAGGTAAGAGGCGCATAAATATCCCCGAGGCGCGTTCTCTCTCTCTCTCTCTTTTGCGCGCCTTTTACTCCGACGACGACGACGGCCGGAGGCTGCAGGCTCTGCGGGCCTCCCCGTCATGTGGTATCGCGAGCCCTGATCTACTCCCCTCTCAATATGACATCATAATTATTTAAAATATATAAATACACCCGAGAAAACCGAGAGATAGTGCATGTACATAGCTTTTCACGTATGGTCAATTTTACCCTTAGGACGCGTTGTCTGGCAGCATATAAAAGCACAATAGGTTCTCCACGCTCGAGTAACTACCAAGTATATATGTGCAGTGGTGTGCCTGTCCCCAGTAGTAGGTATAGGACAATGACGTATTGCACCTACGTATAGAACACGACTTCTCTCCCGTAGCCGCGTTTTCTCTTTCTCCTCCCCCTAGATAATGTACGTATATATATATATTTGTACTCGCTTTCGCAGCCGAAACTTTTATTCTCCCACTCGGACTGTCGACAAACGCCGAAGAATAATAAAATTCTCCCGAGAGTTACCGCCTGACAGCAACTCTGCCCCGGAGTAGTCGCTCGCGATTTTATTGCCCCCCGCACGTCCGCCCTCGGGCAATACGTCACCCGATATGGATTATGAATTTTTGTGTCCTCTCTCTCTCTCTTTCTCTCTCTCTCTCTTTGTAATGGTTGCTCCGAGCGACGTGTGCTGGGTTCTACTTTCTACACGGTATACACACGTACACCGTTGGTTGCTCGGGGCTTTTCTAAGCAGAGTATATAATATATACAGTGCAGTCGAGAGCCGGCGCATAAATCGCCAATGTCTTATTTTCGCGATTAGCTCTATCTGTATGGCCTCGGCTGCCGTGCGCGGCAGTACATGGCGAGTCAATAGTACACATATTTACTTGTGTGTATACCCACGTATATATATTGTGTACGCCCAATTACGCGTACACGACTGACAGTGTGTTTGATAATGTGTGTGTATTTTTCCTTCCGTGTGACAATGCAATAACAAAATCTTTCCTACTCCATTTGACGTATATTGAATTTGCTGGTCTATAAAGTGTGTGTGTGTGTGCAGAAAATAAATAACGGTGGGAAAACTTAGTTTCGTTCGTTCGGTATTTGGGTATATAAATACTCGTGTGACACGGGCACCGTAAATCTTTACGCGAGTTGGACCCATATGTGTCCAACAACGAAGTATAGGTATGGGCGTTTTTTAATGGAACTATCAAGTGTATTAAATGCACAAAGATACTAACGACAATAATTTCAATTTCGAGTGCCTTTGTAAAAAAAACGCTCGCGTGAGGTGTCGTCGAGGTGCGCGTGAAAAATTTATCGACTCTCTCAAAGTCCCCTGCACAATTTTCTCCTCCAATGCACGTATATTTATATATCTCCCTATATTATATAGTTGTATTGACGAAAGTGAGTCTCAGCACCCCCCCCCGCTCCCCCTCGATTTACGTAGTTATTTGCTTGTTTTAACGTCATTTTTAATCAAATTATATTTGAGTGAGCTCCCCCCCGCTCCTCCTCGCTCCTCCTCGCTCCTCCCCCCTAATAAAATACTTATTTATCTAATGTTTTACCATCATAAATGTTAAAAAATATGCGCAATTTAGTACCTAAGTTCTTATTAACACTACTATAGCATTTATTTTTAATTTTAATTCGTGTAATGGAAGACCCTCTCTAATATTATTTTAAAATACTATTTGAAAATTATTATTTATGTTAATTTAATTATGTTAAGTTAATCATATGTTTTATCAACTCCTTTGTGAGTCACGTATTCTGCTGTTGTGAACTAATTTTCAGCCTGCATTGATAAATACACGAGTAATGTCGTTAATTTGTCTACTTAGTAGGGGGTTGGCGCGCGGAGCGCGCAGGGGGCGTTAGCCCCACTAGTATATATATATATATATATATATATATATATATATATATATATATATATATATGTGTGTGTGTGTGTGTGTGTGTGTACTCACAGCATCCGACGTCACGCGACGTAACGGAAAAAGAAAGTAGACCGTACGTCTATGATTTACGGGTAAACAACAGCCAAAGGTTCGCGCAACCCCTGCAGATTACCTCTATAAGCTCCGGAGAGCATAGCGAGCGTGACCATCGACTTATCATCAAGATACTTTGTCCAAAGGAATTCCGTTGCTCCTTCGTTGTAACTATTTTTTTTTTTTTACTCGTACTTGCGTAACAAAAAAAAAAAATATACAGTGATCGCGATGCGCCACCAAAGCGCCAAACACCGCCAAGAAGAACGAAACAAAAATCGAGCATCTTTTTGATGTCTCTCTCTCTAAGGGGAAGGAGAACACATGGGAAGAATTTTTCCCATCCATCGAGCGACAGGAGAGGTTAATCTCCCTTTGTACCTGTATATGTTCCCTCGAGCCTCAAAAATCCACGACAGCTTCGGTGGCGGCAAAAAGGCCACATGTATACATATATGTACCCGTGCACACGTGTGTCGCCGTATAACGCGAGTTCTTTGAAAACATTCAAAACGTCGCGTCCGAAGCATTTACCGCCACCGATGACGAAGAGGAGCCGATGGAGACGTAGAAATAGAAGCGCGCCTGTGTCGGCTGTGCGGGAGAAGCGAAGGAAAAAAAAAAAAAAAAAAGAGAAAAAAAAAATAGTAATCCCCAGCCGGACACCCAGGGAGGAAGAGAAAACGCACTCGCGTGACTCAGAGGATATAGTCTGACAGATATCCGAAATGGACGGGGAGAGACTCTCACGATAGAAAGGATTGATAAAAAAATTAAGTGCATCATCCTTCTCGGCTCGCGGACTCTCTCGCTATAACTCCCCGTGATTCGAGTGAATTCAAAGGGAAAAATAAAAAGTATCATTTTTGAAAATATCCTTTTACTTACTTACTAAAAAATGTACTACTGATGATACACTTTCATCGTACGCGTAATCGATGATAACAGAGTCATCGAACTGTACACGTATAATTACTCATGACAACATTTTTACTACCTTAATCATGAATGAAAACGTTTTTTTTGTACATATATTAATTTTTTTTACTTTTTAGGTATCTAATTTTCATCTACAAAGAACGAGCCGCCCCGTTCGTAGTGTATTTTCAGCGTCCGACCAAAAAAAAAAAGAAATTTAAGTAGATACAGACAAGTTAGGTAAGACGGACTATAGTCGGACGCGCGGAAAAATCGCTACACAACTCTAGATCTGTATAGGTATTATAAACCTATCATTTTCAATTTCCAAGTAGCAAATAAGAAAACATTGTAAATATAAAAACAATAACTATCCTCTCCTGGATCCTGGGGATTTCTACTGCGAATGATGTAAAAAAGCATAAATTAACCCCCAACAATCGTACGAAGTATCACCCACGCGCCAAAGAGTTCGTTAACGAATCGTTTGTCAAGCACGAGGGACGTAAAAAAAAAAAAAAGACAAGAAAACCCTTTTTTTTCATCTTCCCCTGTCCCCCACCCGTATATATATATACGTAGCCATGGGTCTGCTCGCGAGGAAACAAAAAGTAGATAAAAAATAGTTCGGAAGAGATGTATAAAAGGGGCAAAGAAAGAAGGATCGCAGGAAGGGGAAGAAAGATAGAGAGCATTATGAAGGCATGTCCTTTGCCGGACCCCCGCTGATCGGCTCTTGGGGCATCGGAGCAAGAGAGAGAGAGAGAGAGAGAGATAGCGGAATGCCACGCTGTATGTGTAGCTGTACGGCACTCAACCATCACTATACCATAGGCTACGGGGTCCCGTATCTCTCTCTCTCTCTCTCTCTCTCTCTTCCTTTTGCTCAGTCTATTACAAAAGCTAAAGGCGTGGGACCAGGAGAGAGAGAGAGTTAGCAACATCTCGGACCTCTATATACACGTATAAGATACACACTCTCCTGCTCCCTCACGGCAACAACTATCTCTCTCTCTCTCTCTCTCTTGCGCATTACAGCACACCTCTCTTTGTGTGTGTGCACGTATAGACAGAGAGACAGAGAGAGAGAGAGAGAGAGAGAGAGTTCGCGATCTTTCCTCCCCGTGGCCCGCTGTACACGCCGACACGCTTCAGCGGACGTGACGCTCGACTCCCATATAAAAATCCATGTACATGTGTATATATATATACGGATAGGTGCACAGCTTCGGAGAGAGAGAGAGAGAGAGAATCACTGACAGATAGGCATTCTTTTCCTCTCTCGCTGATGTTCCTTATATTTTTCGATATTGATGCGCGATGAGCGAGCGAGAGCGAAACGGGCATCATATGTATACATATATATATATATATATATATGCACACGCGCCGCCGCCAGCCGAGGGCAAGCTGCAGGGGGACCGGCGGAGATCGCGGGACCAGAGAGCCGAGAGATACGGAGACCCAAGTGAGATGGATGGAGATTGAAGAGAGTATATATATACGCACGAACACGGACCGAGAGAGATGGGGAGATGCTGCTGATGTTGTGCTGCTTCGCCACTATTCCGGGTTATCCCCCCATACCTATACTTGGGTATAGTAGGTGGGTATACATGTGTGTATATCATGTGTTTGCAGTGTGTGACCCTAATACATATATACCTACAGGTAGCGAGGGGGAGGAGTCATTCTCCTTTGGACGAACAAGTATATGGCTACTTGTTTCAGGGATGATGGTGCTTTTCTACGATAAATGAGATGAATATATATATATATATATATATACATGTATGTCATAGGGGTGAGGTCATCAGCACAGCAGCCGGGAGATATCGCAATCTCGGACGCGAGCGATGGTGAAATGTTTCATTAACACACGGGTACATGTATGTATATACTCGCCGAGCCAAAGTGTCGGGAATTTCTTGACGGATTAGTAGATAAGCCGGCTACAGGAGCATAGAGCCTTTTAGAGGCCCTTTAGTTGCGTCATCGGTAATGGAATGAGTACAAGGGGTGAAGGGCTGTTGTCCGAGAGTTGCTTCATGTCGGGCTGATTTTAGTCTTCTATAGATTAATTCGGTAACTGTTTGTACGTCATCGGCTTCCCTATACAAATTATCGTAAAAACCAGCGTGTTTTCCGATCGTTTCTACCCGAGCTTTTTATTCCTACTTTGGAATAAATTCGCGACATTGAAAATTACCGATTGGATATGTAAATACATCGCAGCATATGTATGAACAGCAATAATTGCGCAACAACTCGCGCGCGCGACATTTACATTCGAGTGTAAAAAGACTTGCGAGGCGGTAAGTACAATAGCACCGGTGATGTTAGTGTATATAATCTGCGTGATGTATGCCACCGGAAGCCGCTCGTCCGATTTTATATAAGACCCAATAGGCGGTCCGCTTATCTCTGGCTCCCTCGGCAAAAGCGCGAGTGGAGATGTGCCATAAGGAAATTATTCAGCCGGCGTGTACGTATACACGTAGCGGAGACTCGGACGAACAATACATGCACGCGGGGGACCCAATACCGATGTACATCTATACACACCTATACATATATAATGTAAGAAAAGAGAGACGGACGTAGCCCGGAGATTGAGTGAATGAGAGGGACAGATAGAGAAGAAGAAGAAGAAGAAGAAGAGAAGGAGAAAAAAAAGGAAAGAGAGAGCGATCGGCGATCGCGTCCCCCCCCCCCCATCAGATCGAGCCCCGATCGCTTTCATTTTTCTTGCCTTCCTTCGCGCATCATCATCATATCCTCCTACTGCGCCTCTACACGTACTACCTGCATGAGCTTCTCCTACCTCCTTCGTCTCCTCTTCCGTCGGACCGCTCGTTTTGTTACAATACATCACACACGCGCGCCGTCATTCGGCCCCTGGTGGCGACCGGTCCGCCCGTTCGGGACATTTAATTTTGATAATTATGATCGACAAGTGCAGCCGCGCAGCAAGAACTAGCAAAACACCCCTCCCCCCTTCTTAGGCTCATTTGTCTTATATATGTGGTTTTTTCTTCTTTTTTTTTTCAGACTCCCAAACTGCGATATTGTCAATTTGGAGAAACGGGAACGGGACTTTGATCCTTTCCCGCGGTCATGTACGCTTCGTTGGACCCTTCCTCCTTTTTAGCATCAGGTAACTCTCTTATACTTGATGAAGTATATACCTTACGTCAACAAAATATGTATAATTTATATCATTTGTGTACATGATTAGTGATAAATGAATGATAGCAATTTTCACTATCAAGTTCGATAAAAACGGTAACCCTATCATGGATATCGGAGAACATTGTTTCCCTTTCAAAGTTAATGGAGAACAAAGAAAAAAAATGTTGAATCTTTCGCTTTCGCCTTTCATCGCGTTGCGTTTTGACGGTGTAATAGTCCAGTGTATTGTTAGTCTACCCATGCACATAACACGCATTGAGGTGTGCAAGCGAAAGTGTATTCTTTTCACGTGTACGCACGATTGAAATATGATCCGCAGACGCCTCGGCTGCACTAAGTGTATGTTATTACGATGTGTATTATACCATAAACTTTCGTTTGAAATCTCGCACGCGGAATTTTCACTCCATCATCCGACCAATTCGAAGCGATTGGTAAGAAAAAAAAAAAAAAAAAAAAAAAAAAAGTGCCAATAGAAATGGCGTGTGCACGTATGAAAGTAAATGTTACGCCACAATGGCAATCGGTGCCTACTCTCGAGAAGGGGCAGTTTTAGCGAAATCCTGAAACAGCAGCTTGTAGCTGGTCTTATGAAAAATTCGCCACTATACAATAGATGTGTAACGTCAAATGTTTCATAGAGAAAGGGACGTGCTTTTTTTCCGCTTCTTCCAGGCGAGCATGTCAAAACTTTCTGTTGCACAGAATTTTGCAGCAACAGTTTCAGCCGATGCGTGTCTTTGTCGGTTCACCAAAAGTACAATACTTGATAAAAATACAAAAAATAATAATTATGGTAACAAACGAAATGTTAATATGACCGCAAGATGCCAATCATCCGCTATAATAAATACGAAACTGCACCAAGAGACTTACAAAGTTATATATACGGTAATCATGACCACTTATTTTATCAAGGCAAACTCCGATATTGACGATTATATGTTGTAACCAGTTATTTTTCAATTTTGTGCATTGACTTCCAGCTAACACACAGATTATGGGAATGACATTTTTACTCTTGTGTTCAATAATGTTTAAAACCATTTTAACAATCGGAGATTATCCATAAAAAGTACGTGAAAAATGTATGAACCTCATCCATGTGTGATAATAACAGTGTAGACTCTCAAAATATCTAAAAACCTCATATGTACACAATTTATTTATTGTTTTAACCCATTCGTGCTCGTTACGTGGATCCCGAAGAGCATGCAAAAGATGTTTACCGATCACCAACGATTGTATATATTTCAAAGAGAGAATACCTCCGCAGGGGCGAGAGCAAAGGAGAAAGGGTGTAAAAATCGACGCACTCGCATAATGGAAACAATAAAGATAACCGTAATGTATAAATTACCTTTCATAAATAAACACACACACATCGCCGCTTGGCTCATTAAAGACCGAATATTTTGAGCTGCGACGTGCACCGGACGATGTCGTTATTATTGTCATTGCCGGGACAAGGGCAGAGACGAAGGAGAGGAACCTACGTCGTTCCCTTTATTCTTCGTCCTCCGCTGAACGCATTATACGCGTGATTGTTTATGCTCTTCGTTACAACGAAAAATGGTAATGCTTGCTTTTCCGCGATCTACCTTTGTCTTTTTTTCTCCAGAGTCTTTCGAGATGAAAAGTACTTTTTTGAGGGAGTTGGCGTTGCTTTTTTGCAATTATTATTATTCCTTTGCGTGCGTTTTTTTTTTTTTTTTTTTTCTTGTAGTGCCGCACCATACGTTTCTTGGCCCCGGGAAGATAATGTTATGGACTTGAATTATCGAGAGGTGGTATAATGCGCAAACTCTCCGAGTTTAATTTTCACGTCGTGGAGCCTAAAATGTTGCTGCGGTACACTTTGCCTCCCCTTCTGTTCTGTATATTATGCACTTGAATGGCGAATATACATGTAAGTATTTTTATCAGTTAAGGTATGCACACATACTTTCCGTGACCTCTGGCTAAAATTTTGGTTTCCGCACGAATTTATCAGGGACGATAAACAATTCTTTTTTTTTTCCTTCTTCGTCCTTCGCGTTTGATAATTTCACGCGAATTATTCGCACGCAGGTCGTAGATTCGTTGATTTTACATTAATGCCTCGCTGCGTCCATGGTATAAACTTTCGATATTTATCACTCTATTTGCATGTATGAGCACTTTACCGGGATGTTCATCTTTTTTTTTTTTCTCTTCTTTGTATTTTTACCAAACCGAATAGTATTGCAAGATTTGGAAATAACTGTACACTGAGAGAAAAAAATAATAAAAGTTACCTGTGCTAGAATGGTAATCTAGTGCCATTCCGCCGTCTATAAGGACTTTTTACTTTTGGCAACTTAATTTTTATCCTCGTGGACAGTAATTTTCTATTAGAAATTTTGATTTTAAAAACAAGGTTAGTCAGACTATATTATATACTGGATAGCAAGTTTTTTTGCTCAAATCATTTTTAGTGAATTTGCATTTTTGTTTTGTTTTTTTTTTTTCAACTTCAAAATATCCAGTACCTTAAATGGAACATAACATTTCTTGTAGTCGTAAAAATTGGGACCGCATATTTGAGCCCATACTTTTAATATATAAAAGCATATCATATAATATATGTATAACGCATTAATCAAACAAGTGTGGTAATTTGCAATTACCACTCTAAACCCTTTTTAATATAAAAACTCGGTCAAATAAACAGATGCATGGCTGGTTATACCGATTTCCTCTCTCCTTCCTCCGCGTAGATGGCAACGCACTTTCAACAATCTATTTACACATAAATAGGCACACTCGTTTCTGACATCTAAAAAATATCAAGTAAAAGAGAGCACATATAGCAAAGCATACTTTGTTTTTCATTCCAATAAAAAAAAAAAAAAAAAAAAAAAAGTAGAGCTCCTAGAACTAGAAAAAAAAGAAGATACATGTTTGCCCATCACAAAAAAAAAGGAAAGTTTGCACGTGTCCATTGGAGGCGATCGCCGCCACAGCCGTTCGCATCAGAAAAAGATCGGCGAAAGAGTGTATAAGACACACACACTCCCAGAGATATAAAAGAAGAAGAAGAAAAAGAGGCCCTGCAACGGTATGCCGCTCGGCGAATTCCATTCGTTTCGGTATATATACGTCGAGTCCGCAGCTTTTGAAGGGATACATACACACGCCGCAGTTCCCGCTGGGCGCGTGCGATCACGGAAATATGAAGGAGGCCCTCGTTAATCGTCTGGGATATATAGTTCGGGGTCAGGCCGACCAACAGATCGAGGAGTAGTCCGAGCGTGAAGTGCAGCCTTTGGATTTTTCGCTGGAAGCGAAAGGATCTTGACGTCGCCGTCGTCGTATAGAGAACTCCTTTTGAGTTTTTTTTCTTTTTTTTTTTTTTTTTTTTTTTTTTTTTACTCCTTCTCTAGTCGAGGACTCTTTCTCTTTCTCTTTTTTTTTCGTCCGACCATCAACAGTTGTGCTTCGTCGTTCTTTGTTGCGCGGGCTTAATCGAAAAGCTGCACAATGCCAGCAAGCGTGCACGCGTAGTCATAAACGTTACGTCAACGGTTTATTGTTATTGCCGATAATGGCCCGCCGCCAAGTCAATATTTCCGTACACGTTATACATTATTGCACAGCTCTTAATCGAGTTTACTCTTTACAATTACTGCCGGCGTGATAATAACACGAGGCCTGTATGCGGGAAAAATCGTAAATCGTCCGGCTGATGTACACAAAGGAAAAAGAAGGAGAAAAAAAAAGGAATAACCGATTCCTTCGTTATGACGATTGTACACTCGCAAATATGTGTGTTCCCCGAATGAGCTCGCACGTAATTTATACATACAAACAAAAATCTTTTTTAAATATATAATATACATCGTTTGTGCGCAATGTCGGGGGAAAGCGGGAAATAAATTAAAAATTCTAAATCCCCTGTGACGAGACTATTTTTTTTTTTTTCCCCCATTTCGCAAAAAATCAAAAGAATGGCCAATTAATTAGCTATGCACGCGCGGTACAGGCCGGTAAAGTCCATAAATAACCACGACGCCGGGCCCGGAATAATTTTTAAAAGACAGCGGAGGGCAAAAGCCAAAAGTATGTATATTATATCGACACGACAGGGAAGCGGGAAAACAAAAATCACCGAAGCTAGCTATACGAGTAAATATGCTTGCATCGCAAAAATGTGAGTAGAAACGTATAAGTTTACGGACATAAAAGGAGGGAACGAAGCTCGCTCTCTGCTCTCACAGTTTGGCGCAGCATGCGCGTGCTGTTATAATATACGCCCAACCGGGCAAAAGTTCGCCCGCGGTGCTAAAGTCCGACTCTCTCGGGGACGTTTTTTCCGTGACGTCTTTTTACGACGCGTCGCGCTCACGTGTATATGTACATACACGCCATCTCGTGGGTATGGGATACATGTGCAGTAATAAAGAGGTCCCTCTCCTCTCGACTATATATGTATATACCTTTTGCATGTACGGTTGCTTATAGTGATATATGTATAATATACAGCTCGGTAATGTTTGCGTTTTGGCGCGACGCCGTGTCGTCTCCGTTCGCGTAAATCATTCGATTTGCCCTTTTCCTCCCCCGCGCGCTTATGAATTATTCATTTTGGACCGTCGGCTGTTTAATGTCAATCGCGCTCGTGCGTGTGTGTGTGTGACTTGGTCTTTTGGAAACTTTTTTTTTCCAAAGGAGCGCGTTTTAATATTTGCAAGGACTCGGGACTTGTGTGAATTAATTGATTTTCTTTCGTCGCTCGCGTCCCACTGTGCGGATCGTTAGGCGCAATTAGGCGAGGGACTTGGATTTATGCCCCTTCGAGCCTATTGTGTGTAATTTGAGTTGTTTGTTTTTGCTAGCGCCACGGGAGGCTTTTAGAATGTTGGGGCTGAGCCCCAAAAAACATACTACATGTATGCAACTTGATCCGCGCTCCGTATGTGTACGACTTTTGGAAGTGTTTAAAACTTTTTTTTTTTTTTTTTCTTTTTTTTAATTGATGCACCACGCGAGATTTTGGGTATATTTTTATCGGACGTAGTAAGAATCCCGATTGATCCCCTTCGTTTTGTGCTAAAACGCCAGTGTAAATTAAGGTGTAAAATTTTTTAAGTACAAAATATTTAAAAATTTTATAGTGTACGAAAAGACGGTCCCGATCAATATTCTACTCTTAAAAGTAACTGGTTTTGGAATGAGACGCGAAAAGGGGACAGTTGAACTTTTTTATTTACATCGCGGCAAAAAACAAAACTGTAAGTAAAAAATTCGTCGTCTTCTCAAAAAAACTCTAGACATTTCTCACACGAAAAATTAACTTTTTTTTTTTTTAATGTAAATTTTGATTTTTGTACGTTTTGCTCGGGGATTATCGATCGATTTCTCGGAATTCATCGTGTGAACGAATAAAATTTTGAATAATAGCTTGGTCCTTGTTTTTTTCACTTCAAAGATCTACGATCGGCTTGTTATTTCAGAATCACGTTCCGACGACGAAAATCGGTAAGATCCGCCTTATAGGCTCGTATATCAGAATCGCTGCTGTTTGCAATTTTACGTATGGATTAAAATAACTAAGGGGTGATGTAAATTGCGAGTAATTTTTTTATATGGACAAGCCAAGTATGGACGCGACTAGAGGATTCTTCTTTTTGAATGAACTTCACGTAACAAGTGATAAAATAATCGAGGATTCGCAAAATTACCGTTTAACTTTGCGCGAGGCACATCTTCGACTTTGGCAAATTGTTGTTTCTTTACGTTACAAATGAGATGCGTAATGGAAATACAAGTAAATAGAAATCGTGTCAAGCTATCGCCAAGACAGGAGGTGAAGAGAAAAAAGAACGAAATCGAAATAACGACGACGACAGACAACTTCATTATCCTTAACAAGTCACCTTAATAACGCTAATTCCGAGCGTGAAGACGCGAGACGCGCAAAAAGTCAGCCACGAGAGATCCGTGCCCTGCAATACCAAACGGAAGAGGAGGCAAAGACACGCATGCACTGCATATGCACAGACGCGCGAAGGGCGAGGCGAAAGAGAGCGAACGATCGGGCAGGTGGGGGCAAAAATTTTTTGAGATCGAAAGAATCCAAATTTGCGAGTTAAATGAGTTTCTTGTTTATCGGCGCTTCAATTGTTTTACATGCGCCCCGAGTCATGTACGCGCACGTGTGTTTGTAGTCGTAAAAGGACAACCGTCTTTTAAAAAACGCAACTGGGACGAGGTGCTTAATTAGCGAGCAATACGCATTGACGATTGAGCTTTGTTTTTTCTCGCTGGAGCGCGAGTGAAATTCATTGGCAAAGGATTGAGTATAGTTTGGGTAACAATTCCATACTCTGTCAAAGCCTTTCAAATGATTTTTAGTGACTTTGAATGACTGAAAAACAAGTAACCGAGTGAGTTTTTATTTTACCACCGACTATGAAACTCCGCTATCCATTGTTTTCTCACATTACCTATAGTAAGTATAAATACCGAAGTACAGATGTGCAAAGGATACACACACGAAACGTGAAATCATTCCCGAGCGAAGAAGGTAACGTCGTGCGTGATTATGAAAAATGAGATGTAACAATCATGTTTCATTATATACACAAACGGGGCAACCTAAAAAGACACGATAAAAAAAAAAACTCGCAAGCGGAAAAAAGGGCGCAGCCCCAATACACACGTAAAATCCGTACGCAAATAATCCCTTTGCGCGGCAGTGCTGTGAGCTCCTTGAAGCACCTTCATCCTCCCATCCCGTGTCGTCTTAACGATGCGTGAGTGATGCTCGCCAAGATGAGACGGCAGATTTTTCGTTTGTTATACGCGTGCGCGTCAAGCTCCACATATAAATGCCCACCAAAAGCCAAACAGACCGTCTTGTGTTCATTCTTGCAATCGGAAAACATGATGTAGGTACCCGCGGCCGGGAAGAGAGTATTATTATATAAATGCAGGTGGTCGTCCTGCCTCGAGGGGGCATCACGGGATGACGGACGGATATATTTCGATTCGTAATAATCATCGAGGTCCGAATTACACTCGCTCGAAATTATCGTTTCAGGCGGGCTCTATTGTTCTTGGATACTTTTTTTTTTTTTTTTTTTTTTTTTTTTTTCTTTTTTTTTCCATACCGAGAAATGCAGCTGTGCATCGGTGTAGGGGACTGTATATACATGTATATAGATTGCGCAATTGTGGGCGACGACGACGTTTCGAGGCTTTTGATTAATGTTTCGAGCTCGACTCTCTCGAGGAAGGAGAAAAAGGTGAAAATTGTGAATTGTTGCTCGGCGAGCGAGAGTAAATTACCCTCTGTTCGCAACACTGAGAATCGCAAAAATAGCTCGCCTCGGTTCAAAGCCCATCTAAAAATCGAGCAATTACCTTTGGAAAATTGGCCCCGTTTGTTGAAAACATGCACCCACCCGAAACGCTAATTTTCATACAATTATGCCAACGCGGTGGGAAAGAATCCATCGAAATCAATGTACCGTCTCCTTCCTCTTCTACTTCATTTACGAAGACGAAATTATAAAGACCCGCAGCATCATACACGTACACACACATGAACAGATCTCTCTCTCCCTTTTTTGAATGATATGTGCCTCCATATCTCCGATCTCTGCTCAATTTTTATCTCGTTCCCCGCATCTCCGTGTATGTACGTATAATATGATCTCTTTCGCTCGGCTTTGCGAACGGCTCACTCTTATATCCTCGTGCAGGGGGCAGCCGAGTCTATCTTTGTTGAAAAAAAACTGCACGATTCAATATTTACATGAAATTCGCGTATTGGAGAGTCCATCATCAATCAGTCCAAATTGACACTTTTTGCAATAAGAAAGTTGAAAAATACCATCCAAGTATCGATGCGTATCGGCGAACGACTCTTCTCTCTCTCTCTCTCAGCTTGAAAAATAAACATTTTGTCAAATGTCCAGAGTCACTGCGCTTTCGAAGGGGGGAAGTGCCGATGGTTATCGCCCGAAACGTCGATGCGAGAATTATTTTCCTTCGCGCGAGCCGAAAGCTCCGAAGAATTAACGATCCCCCGACTGCGATCGGCGGAGGAGGGGGTGGGGGAGAAATCGATATTTTCATCGCTCACTCGCGCGCGTGCACGAGTCGATAAGGCGCAAAGGACTGACAAGTAGCCGCACCCGCAGTCCCTTCCTCGGAGAGCTATGTACAATCGGCGAAACGCATCGGATGCGCGCTTTTTATTCGTCGCTCGTCGAGGGGCGCGCGATAATGTGCACCCACACGAATGTTTATGTACCTAATAGTAACAAAGTGTTGTCGTTGTCGGGACCCGAGAGGAAAGGTTTTGAAAGATAAAAAGGGCGCTTGCTCGCTGGATGTCGAAAACAAAACGAGATACGTACGACGTTGGTGTATACGTATACAGGAGGAGGATACCCGAGGATGATTATGCGATACGTACACGCGCGGTGGACTGCCGAGATGGCAATCATAGCTAAATCGGGTCTCCCTCGTGAAGACGACGAATCCCCTTGTCAAAGTCGTCAGTGCGATATCACGATAATGATCGTCATCAGCGTGCTCATTTTTCAATGTCCCCCCTCGCAGGACTCGCGGGCAAGAAACCGCTGACTCACACACACGTATTACATGCGTGGTAAAAAATACGATGTATGATGTATGTATATACCTATCCAACAAACGCGTATACGCGTATATGCGAGAGCTGAAGAAGGAGCCGAAGGGCGCGAGCGTTGCATTCTCCATTTGGATGAAATCAGGCTCGATCGCAGTTGCGCGTCCGTCCGACTGACTGTCTTCCGAAGGCGGAGCAAAGGAGAGGCCGAAAGGGGCTCGACAAAAACCGCGAGGAGCAGATTGAGCCTCGAATTTAATCGCGCATAATACGCGCAAAAAGCATAATAATCCCGGTAGCCGGGAAAAGGGCGAGGGGCTGTATAAATATACCTACCTACTCTCTGAATTAAATTTTGTAAAAAATAAAAGATAAATAAAAAAATAAAGGTATCGATTATTGGTGTGCTGATTTATTTATGTCTCAGCGCCGTTCGTATATATAATTATGTTGTGCAAGTATAAAAGATGGATAATCACAACTATAGAATCACTGAATGGCTAAAAAAAAATAAAGTGCAAAGTTTCAGATCATTGAGTATATATACTTCGTTGGGATCGAAAGTTTGTTTTCGCGCGCGTGTATGATAATTACATTCATTAACACGCCGCCCAAAGTCTCGGTTCTGCCGATCTCTCGAAATCAATCAATTTCACACCCTACCGGTAAGTGGATCGCTTATTACGCGCTGTGTCGCGACCGAAGAAAGAAGTAGTCAGGTGGGGAGGATGAAAAAAAAAAAAAAAAAAAAAAAAAAAAGAAATAGTGCAAGTATTGCGCACGGACTGAGAATCAGGTAGATCTCGAATTTAAGCGTGTATATAATATATATAGGTATACGTCTATACGTGGGTAAGTGATTTTAAATAGGCACGCATAAATATCGTCCTCGGCTGACTTTATATTATACAAGTCGAAACGTCGCGCTGATGGATAATTCAATTATAGAACAGGATGCGCCTCCTTTTCCTTGCATATATATGTACGTACGATAGTCGTGTACAGATGCAAAGTATATATTTATAGCACAGGATACCTACATCGATAGCAATTTGCACTTTGAGGAATTTCAGCTCGAAAATATAGCAATGGTGGTTATTTCGCTGCACCACGAGTCGTTATCTGCTGGCCCTTTTTTTTTTTTAATGCACGTTCGAACGAATGAAAGACTTGACTTTTACAAACTATGGGCATTGCATTGTACATCGGGTGTGTGCGATATGAGGTGATCTTTGAAGAATTTCTCGTACCCCCTATAAATGTGTAGGTATACCATAACAAGTGCCAAGAGCTACCTTTCTATCCTATACATATGTGAAATGTATCGGTAAGTTTGAAGCAAAAGAACGCGCGAGATTATGTGATTCGTTGTGCAAGTGAATAAACGAGGATATACCTATACAGATCAGCGAAACTTGTAATTTCTACGGAAATGGCATTAGGCATTTTTGTTACTTTCTTTCATTATTTTTGTAAATACCTTGTAATCAACAACGAAATAATTTCGCATATTGTGTTCTTATATATGTATACGTTTCGCGTAAAACCACATATATATAGGATACATACCAACCCATCGCGCGATTTGTATTAAAGCACATACGTACGCACACACACACACACACACACAAATATTTATACAGGTTGAGAACTCGTTTTGCGTATTTATATTCTTACGAGTCCAGTCCACTGTATCCCTATGTCAGATCCATACGAGTAAGTATAAGTACGCTAGGATTTTCCGAAACGACCGCGATATTTCGGACGACTGTCGCGGCGGCTGCACCTTTATCGCGGGCGATTATTCTCCTCCCTGGTTTGTTGTATCAAACTGGATGACGCACCATGTCCCTATATATACATATATTTATGCATTTTGCTGGGAATTTCAAGAGCTCCTGTCGCTATACGCGTTATAGAGAAAGCAAAGGGAGGAAAAAAAAGAAGAAAGAGAAGGAGCACGGACCATCGAAAAATGCCACCGGGTCGCATTCCAAGCTACCAGAGGAATAATCTATAAGGTTGCGTATAGGGTATCATATATATACATATGCTTGATGGTACAATTATTATATGTACGTACCTGCAGATTTGCGTTTGGCGGCAAAGCTTTTCCGCATGGATTATCCGGGGTACAAAAAAATAAATTATTGTCCTATGAATGCCCTGGTATACTATATAGTTTTGACAAACATTACAGTTACGAGTATATATAATATGTGTACGTACAAATGCGAGCGCAAAAAAAAAAAGGAAAAAAGTCTCCGGGTGAGAGATCGCAACTAATAACCGCAATTTATGGCAACGCGCGCGTAATGTACGTACTTACTCGCAACCGGGGAGAGATACGAAAATAGGGGGGGGGGGGCGAGCTTTTAAAAACCAGTGTCTTATCAGAGCGAGTAAAAAAATGGACAACTGCAGGCCTGGACACACGGACAAACTGATGGGGGGACTCTTTTTTTTTTTTTTTTTTTTTTTTTCACAAGTGACCACTTGCGGTATCGGTGCAATAAATTTCCCTCCTTCCCGCCGTGGGTTTTTCGAAAATCGAGCTCGCCCCGCAAAAAGACCACAACTGTGGAACAAATTTTCTTCGCCAAAGTACAAATATACTTTTCTCTCCCTCTCTCTCTTGGGGCATCGTCGAGCGTTAATATACATATACAAGTAGACGCCCACCTTGTTCATCTTTTCCAGCGGTACGTTGTACATGCGCGCGTATGGTATATACGGTGGGGGCAAAAAAAGCGCCGCAGCGGGATGATGCTCGTTCGCATCAACCCCCGAATATTTCACTGTCTCCCCCCCCCCTTAGCGTCCCGTGGACAGCGTCGTGCCCCCGCAAAAAGCCCACTTACGGGCTTCGGCATTCCCTCCTCCTCCTCCAAGTCCTCCCATTCAGTTCTCTCTCTGTGATCCTTTGAGGGGTCCCGCTTAATTCTGAAGGGAGACGGCAAAAAGCGTCATGGGACCGAAGAGACGGCGACGCGACGAGAGAGATCGGCGAATCTCACGAGCGCGGGGGAGAGAGAGGGGTTGGGGGCTCGATTGCTCTCTTTTCCGCGTCCCTCTCTCCCTTTCGTTACCAAGGCGATTTCGCTCGTACGGTACTCTGTATATGTTACGCGTGGGTGTGTGTGCGTTTGTTATATATATACATACACGTGGCACAAAAAGGGAGACCAGAGGAGGAGGATTGGATATGATTAGCGCGGATGTGGTGCGTAAAGTCGTCGTTCCTCGTTATCTGCCTCCCTTTCTTTCTCTTATGCGTACAAGTATACGCTAAGCGTGCGGTTGTCGGGCCAAAAAGTGTACCTGTACCACCTACATGTACGTACGTGTGCACGTAGAAGGGAAAAAGGGACGAGATAACCGCGAGAGTGCAGGATTGCGGAGGTGTGGGGTGGGCGAATGGTTTGAAAAATGTGTCGGGAGATTTCTCGAGTCGGCGGGAATGCGCCGATTATCGTGCACCCGCCCCATCAGTTACAGCGTTTTGAAGACGCGCGCGTGTATTTGTTTATGGCATTTATTGCGTATTTGCGAAGATGAGCAAAGGGGGGGAGGGGGTGAACGCACTTTTTTGCGCGCCGGTGTTCCTCTTTGCCGCGCGATTAGCGCGCAGCGGATTCTTTTCGATGCCGAGACTGTAGCTATATATATAATACACGCTGGGATCTTACGTACATTTGTCCCTTGTATCTCTCTCTCTCTCTCTCTCTCTCTCTCTCTCTCTCTCTCTCTCTCTCTCTCTATATATATATATATATATATATATATATATATACGCTTCTCGGGATGATTTAGCTCGGTCGGCTCATCTTTTGCGGGGAGAGCCCCTTTTTTTTAAATATTTTTTTACCCCTTCATTTTGCAAGTGCCCGCGCTGATCCGAGGACCAAAAGAACAAAATGTCTTTGGCGGAAAAAGGCCTGAGAAAGTCGGACACACACATGCGGCTCGTATATACTTTAGCGAGACACCGGTCGTCCGGTGTTCTCGCAATCGAGACGCCCGATCATTGACATCTCACCACCTCCTGTGTATTTATGTATACCTATACACGCTGGGGAGATCGGCAAAATTGCACAATTAAATGCGGCCGCACTGTAATTCGCAAAGTATAATCCTTGTCTCCGCCCCGCCAATCGAGCTATAACCAGAGGTCGACGCGCACACGCGACACGCGCTCGTCATCATCATCATCATCATCCCCTTATTATTATTTCATTAAGCCACACGCGCAAGCCAACAGAGTATATACGACGATATAATCGCGTCACTATCGCAATCCCCGCGAAGCGCCTCTCGTAGGGAATCATTTATATATATATAGTATTCTCTTGCGCGATTTCTTCCCCGAAATTGAAAGAGGAAAAAAAGGGTTTTCTCTTTCTCTCGATTTTTTGCGCAATTATGTGAAAATACCCCAAGTAGGTACGTATGTATGTATGTAATATATTATCCGAGACGGAGTCCGCGCGCGAGAAATCATTACCCTCGCCGCGGTTTAGCCGCTACCGCGTATTACGTACGCGTTCGTGCTCATTAATGAATTAAAAGCTGCAATGCCAAGAAATATCAAGGGAGAGCCGATGGGAGAAGGGAGGGGGGGGGGGCGCAAAAATGCTTGTTTACGAAAGTATGCGAGCGGCAAAGGGGCAGTTTAAAATAACAGAGGATCCTTCGGAGGAGACGAAACGTCAACGGAGAAATGTCGCTTATATATTATATACACGCGAGAGGAAGAATTAAAGGAGAAGAAGAAGGAGACGAGCTGTCCCTCGTTGTATGGGTATACCTATAAGGCAAGACGCGCGCGCTTCAGTGTATAAATACACGTACGTGTGTAAGGGGTGGAGATCAAGTTTTTCCCCGTGAGTGGGGAAGGGGGGGGGAGAGAAGCCGGTCCAGCGGTGCACACTCGAATAATATCCCCGACCCAACTTCCTGATGGCACGCGGTTCTATACACTCTCGGCAATGGTCGCTTCTCCCGGTGCTCCCGTTCTGCGCTCGCTTCTCTCGTTTCTTTTCTCGCCTGGTACATTATATACACTTCGTCTCCTCCTCCTCCAGACGTTTATTTCCGTTTGCGTCCCCATCCCGCGAGAGTGTCACAGGCTTTTTCTAACTTTTGCAATTTATGGGTCTTTGCCTGCACGGACTCTCGCCGAACCTCACCCGTGCGAGTGCACACGTTACATATTTTTATAATCGAGTGAACGTTCCCTCTGAAGGAAAAGGGACTCGAGTGGGGCTTGATTATTGTACTTTCGAGTTGTCTTGTGCTGGTTGAGCTTTTGATGGTCAAAAACGTGACGAGTACAATCGGTGCGCGAAAATTCATCGATACGAATATAAAAGAGGGATAAAAATTGTAGATACAACACCAATCAACACCGTGGAGGGAGAAAAGCCACGCGCGTGACACACACCTTTCTCACCTGGCTTTTTACCCCCGATTCTGCGTTCTGTTTTTTTTTTCTTTTCTTTTTTTGTTTTTTTTCGTCCCGTTCCAAACTCGACGACTCTGCTGTGCACTTGTACAAAGACGACACGCGTGCAAGAAAAAACAAAAAACTCCTCTCCTTTTCGCAAGACTTGTACAAGTACGTACATGTGTTATACTTATACGCAATGCCGAATACTATTACCGATGTATTGTATACAGCAGGGGCTCATCACCTTTTTTACTAGAGAAAGTGAGGTATAGATCATAAATATACATACAGAGAGGTAATTTGTATAAATTTTGTGTTAAGAATAATGTATTGCATAGTATGATTTTAATACATCCATCAGTCAATAAGTCAAATAATATATAGTCAGTCTGATGGAAATATGAAAAAATAATGATGGATGTCCTTGATAAAAAAATTTTACAAATTTTTTTCTGTTTTACGTTTACATTAACGTATACAGTACTCGACAATGCAAACGTTGTGGTCAAAGTAGTATAGTATAGTATTGATTATTCATTCACAATAAGCGACTCGTGGTCCTATATACAAAGCCGTGGCTGATTATCTAATTAGCCAATAAATTAATGAAGAGAAAGACAGAGAGAGAGAGAGAGAGAGAGAGAGAGAGAGGGAGGAACAAGTAAACCGCAAAAGGGTGGTAAGTATACGAGCCGCGAGGGGCATCCATACCGATTTCCGTGCGAGCGCGTAGTTGGTTTGCCTTGGATTATAATAAAAACAGGGTGTATAGCGAAGAGGCCGGAAGGAGGATGCGCTCGGGCGCGTGGGAAGTGCCACTGAAAAGATGTAAAACAGCGAGCGAGCGCAAGAAGAAAGGGAGCGAGGGGAGACCAAGAGATGTACGACCCCCGAGAGTACTCTCCCCACGCCACTGCAACACTGCCTCATGTGTGTGTGTGTGATGACTTAATTTGACTTGTTCTCCCTCCCCCTTTTTTTTAAACGTAGGTATATATGCGTTAGTTGCCGCCGCTGATTATGTAAATAGTTGTATACGCTCTGCTCTTCGTTTTTTTTCTTCCCCCTCGCAGGCACGGTTTCGCGGAACTCAAAGGCGATCGCGCCAGCGTGGGTAACGCGCGCGTGGGCGTTGCCGATTTCTCGCTCCCCCGCGAGAGCAGCGCTTAGTTGATTGCTTCGCTCGGCGATTGATGACAATCATGCAAAACTATAGCCAACCGTAAGAAATCGGTAAGCTTTTTTTTTTTCTTTATCGTTTGAAAACGAGTAAGAACATCAGTCAAAGCGTCAAACGCTCACGAGTACAATCGAGGTCTTTGATCGTCTGACATATATCAGCTGGCCCATGAGTAGCAACAACATGAAGGGCCCTCATCAGATTTACCGCCGCGCATTAACACCAGGGATATTTTCTCACGAGAACCGTGTACCTAATTTTGTATACATGCGCGATGGATAAATATCTTTCACGATGATGTGTATACACACAATATGTTAAAATCGATCGTTCGCTTATCTCTTTTTTCTTTCTCAAGGGCGTTTCGTAGTTGTTGAACAAATTTAGATAATTTACGGCGCAACGGGCATTTGCATAAATGATGCATGGGTTATTGTGTGCTGGTACGCGTGAATAGAATATAAAAAAAAAAAACAAAAAAAAAACAAAAAAACATCTTGTTCATTTGTTGTTTACCTTTTTCCCCACATCTACATGTACATCTCGACGTAAATTAATCTAATTACAAGAGCAAAGAGTTAATTAATTTGTTTCTCGTGTATACATATACCTAGGGCCGTGTGTATCTCCATCAATGGTCGTGTAGTATGCAAATGAACATTTCCCGTACAAATTGTACGTTGTATGTGTTCCAATCGGATTAAAATTTTAGATTTCACCATTACCATTGAGCCGTGCGAGAACTGCATCGGTTTGCGCTAAACGACTCAATCGTGCAAAATCGACTCGATACGCAAGCAAGTGCTACATTATTGTGTATCGTAAAGTCAAGTACAAGGAGAGGTAAAGAAGAAAAAATTCAGACTCACCTTTGTCGAGGATGTGCTGGGCCTTGCTGCTCCAACGACGACCGCGTAGACCTCAACCTCGTACCATTCGGCGCCGAGCTCCCGGTCCAAGGGCGCGGCAGTAGACAGCAGCCCCGATCTGGCGTCGACGTCAAAGAGCCTGTCCACCATCGGCCCATCCACCCCGGCAGTCACGTTGGTCACGTAGTACTCGACGACCGGCTCGTCTCCTGCGACCACCACCCCCGATCTCCTTCGACTCTTGGCCCTGACGCGCAACACACTGGTACCCACTGCTTCGTTCTCCCGTACGCTTCCCTCGAGGGTCCCGCTATGCTCCCAAACCGGGCCATCGCCCTCGGCGCCCGGCACTATGAGGGTCGCGTAGCTCTCGGTGGACCGGCGTTCGGCCTGGCTGGCCTCGTCACTCGCCCGCACTCCCACCCGCAACCTGTCCACGCGCTCGAAGACGACCCCACCCAAGAGCCGCATCGCGAGCATCCCAGTGCCACGATGTATCTGCACCAGGTCCGTGTAGTTGTTGTCGCTGCGTAGCAGCTCGTACGTCACCTGGCCGTTGGTGCTGGAATCGGCGTCTCGGGCCAGAAACTGCCCGATCTGTACCGGCTCATCCCTGAGGGGAGAGGTGCGCGGCAACACAAAGGCCGGCATGTTGACAAAGACGGGCGCGTTGTCGTTGACGTCGGTCACAATGACCGTGACCGACTTCTCGGCCGATAGTCTGCTGGAAGTCGGCTGGGCCGTGTCCGTGGCAACGACAATGAGTTTGAAGGTGTCTATCTCCTCGCGGTCGATCGGCAGGAGGGTGTGAATCACTGCGGTTGTCGGGTTGATGCCGAAGCGGCGTTTCTCGTCCTCGGGTTCCTGGCTGGCGATCGCGTAGCTGACCAAGCCGTTGTCACCCGAGTCCGGGTCCTCGGCGCTGACAGTCACCACGGGCCGGTGAACCGGCAGGCCCTCGACGATCTGCCGGACGATGGCCGTGTTCGGGAAAACAGGCGGGTTGTCGTTGGCGTCGACCACGTCGACGCGCAGACTAACGAGGCTGCTCAGCCGTGGGTGGCCAGAATCGCTGCAGCTCACGTTCAACTGGTGGAACTTTTGGTCCTCGTAGTCGAGGGGCTTGCGCAGGTAGAGTGCTCCAGTGGCTGGTTCGACGTGGAACGCGTCGTACTTGTTGCCCGCGGTTATGGCGTAGCTCAGCTCAGCGTTGCTGCCGAGGTCGGCGTCGGTCGCCCTGAAGCGCAGCAGCTCGACGTTGAGCGCGGCCGTCTCGGGTACCGATATCCTCGGCTTGCCGTCGACAAAGCGCGGCGCGTTGTCGTTCTCGTCGAGCACATCCACGTCGACCGTGGCGCTCGCCGACAGCTGCATCTCCTGGCCCGCGTCGTGAGCCACCACGGTCAGTCGGTAGGTGTCGCGCGACTCTCGGTCCAGCCTTTTGGCTAGGGTTATCTGACCCGTGGCCTCGTCGATGGCAAACTGCTCGTCACCGCTGTCCTCCAGGGTGTAAAACACGTCCCCGTTGAGTCCCTCGTCGGCGTCCGAGGTGTAGACGCGCAGCAACTGGTTCCCTACGGCTGCGGCCTCGCTTACTTGGATTTGGTAGGGCAGTCGCTTGAACTGAGGCGCATTGTCGTTCACATCGCCAATGTAGACGCTCATCTTGACCCGGTCTCTGAGTCGGCCCATCGCCCCGTTGTCGTGGACGGTCGCCTCGAGGCTGATCACGTTCCCTCCGGTGCTGGCCACCAGGTGTTCCCGGTCGAAGGCTCGCAGCGACCTCACGAAACCATTGCGTGGGTCCACCGCAAAGTCCTGCTGGGTGGCGGGCAGAGAGTAGGTCAGATCGGCGTTTCGTCCTGCGTCGCGGTCGCTGGCCACGAGTTTGCCGACGAACGTGTCGGCGGGCTCGTTCTCGCGCAGGTGGAAGGTGAAGCTCGAGTTGCCAAACTGCGGCGCGTTGTCGTTCTCATCGACCACGTGCACGACCAGGGACACGCTCGAGCTCCGCTTTGGGTTACCGTGGTCGCTTGCTGTAACCTCCAGGGCGTAGTAGTCCTGCTCCTCGCGGTCCAGCTCGTTGCGCACGTAGAGCTGCCCGTCGGGAAAGATGCCGAACCGGCCCTCGGAGTTGCCCTCGCTTATCCAGTAGGACACTCGGCCGTTGTTTGGTCCAAAATCCGCGTCCGAGGCCAGTAGTCCGAAGAACCGCTCGTTCACGGGTGTCGACTCGGGCAGCGAGGTCTCGTAGCTCGGCAGCTCAAAGACCGGCGTGTGATTGTTAGCGTCCTCGATGACCACCCGAATCTGCTGGGTCGTGGCGAGGGAGTGTTGCTGTTGCTCGGCCCCCGCTGAATCCCGGGCGGTCACTTCGATCTGGAGGACCGTTCCCGGTGGCTGGGTGACCGGCTTGGCCAAATACACGATTCCCGTACCCTCGGCTATGCGGAACTGTTGGCCAGGATTGCGCGTCAACGAGTAGACGACGCGAGCGTTGAGTCCCACGTCCCTGTCGCGGGCTCGCGCCAAGCAGACCTCTTGACCCACGGCCGCAAGCTCGTTCAGCGGGACGTCCTCCTCGCGCTCCTCGCTGGAGAACCTGGGTGGATTGTCGTTGCTGTCGAGCACGCTGACGTTCACTCTCGCCAAACCGTACGCCAGGCCCGCTCGTGCTGATACCTGCAGATTGTACTGGGCCGTCTTCTCGCGGTCGATGCAGCCAGCCGTGGTTATGGCACCCGTTGACTCGTCTATCCTGAATTGGCCCTCCGGATCCCCGAGAACAATGGCGTAGGTGACTGACGCTACTTTTTGGCCCTGCTGCACGTCAACCTGGACGGTTCCGACGTCCCTCGATGGTGTGTTTTTGTACGCGAGCTTGTCCGAGCAGTCGCCATGGTGCTCCATCACTCGGAAACGGTAGCCGTTGTCGAAGGCCTTGAACTCAAGGTGCACCAAGCTTTCTCTGTCGACTACCTCGACCAGGGCGTTTCTCGCGGCAGCTCTGTCGCCGTTGTCCCTGGCGGAGACAGTCAGCTTGAAGAGACTCCTGTGGCGCAGCGGGCCCTGCAGGAACAGCTCGCCGGTCCTTTCGTCCATGGCAAAGAGCCCCCCGTCGCCACCCGATTCGAGGCTGTACCTGATGAGCGCGTTCTCCTTCGAGTCGGCGTCTGTGGCAAAGAGCTTGCCCGCGAGGGTGCCGCGTGTCGAATCCCTTCCCACAGGGAAGAAGTACGTGGTTGGGTAGAAGACGGGTGCGTTGTCGTTGACATCCTCGATGCTCAGTAGAACCGTGGCGGTGGAGCTCTGGGTCGGGCTGCCCTGGTCCCTCGCCACCACGAGTATTCGGTACTCGGCCATCCGTTCCCTGTCCAGGGTGACCTTCGTCATCAACTGGCCCGTCAAGGAGTCCAGGGCAAAGGTTCGTGGATAATCGCGCAGCACGCTTGGGTGCAGGCTGTACGCAACGCTGCCGTTGGTGCCCTGGTCGTTGTCGACGGCCGACAAGGTGGCCACCAGACTGTCGGCTGGCGTGTTCTCCGAGAGCGCGACCTCCAGGTAGCTGCTCGCAAACTTGGGCACCTCGTCGTTCTCGTCGAGAATCGTGACGCGCAGGTGGGTCGAGACGAACTTTGGATTGGGTCCGCCATCCCTGGCCTGAACCCGCAGCTCCACGCTACCCTCGATCTCTCGGTCCAGGGTGGCCCGCGTCGTCACCAGGCCCGTGTCCCGATCTATGGCGAACCAGGCGTGCTCGTTACCCGTAGCCTCGAAGTCGTAGTAGATGCGCGCGTTGAGTCCCGTGTCCGCGTCCGTGGCCGTGATACTCGCCACGAAGCTCCCCACCGGCGAGAGCTCCGACAGGACGGCCGAGTACTCGCTCTGCTGGAACACCGGCTCGTGGTCGTTCACGTCGTTCACGTGGATGGCTAGGTAAGCCGTGGCCGACCTCGGTGGGTTGCCCCGGTCCCGGGCGACGATCGTCAAATTGTACTTGGGTATCTCCTCGCGGTCCAGCTTGCCGTTGACCCGCACGAGGCGGAAACTCTGGGCCGAGGCCTCGTCGTCGTTGTACCCGGTTAGCTCAAAGTGCCGGAGCTCGTTGCCGGCCCTTATCTCGATGCTCGTCTCGCTATTGAGTCCCTCGTCGGCATCGATCACGCCAATCGCGGCGACTATCGAGCCCTTGGCCGCGTTCTCGTCGACCGTCGCGAAGCCCGAGGTTGGCGGGAAATACGTGAACCGGATCTCGGGGTCGTGGTCGTTCGAGTCCAACAGGTTGACCGTCACGTAGGTACGGCCTTCCTGCCGGGGCGTACCGTGATCCTGGGCAAAGACCGCAATGACGCAGCTCTTCGGACACCCATCGGCCGAGTGTCTCTTGGCCCGCTGGTCCTGGCAGCTCTGCTGCTGGGGACACTCGAGGGGCGCCTCGCTCGTCGTAACCTCTCCCGTCTCGGGGTTCACGCTGAATTGGCGCTCGTTCGTCTCCGACAGGTAGTACGTGAGCCTCGCGTTGTCCTCGCTGTCCTTGTCGTAGGCTTGAACGGTGAGAATGTGCGTGCCCACCGGGGAGCTTTCGTTGAGTACGGCCACGTACTCGCTCTGAAGGAACATCGGTGGGTTGTCGTTGACGTCGAGCACCGTCACGTTGACCAACAGGCAGCCAAGCTTCGGTGGTTGGCCCCGATCGCGCGCGCACACGTTCAGCGAGTAGTACTCGATTTGCTCGCGGTCGAGTTTGCTCGTTGTCTCCAAGTGGAGGTAGGAAGACGAGATGCTTGGGTTTCCAGTGACCAAAAGTCGAAACTTGCCATCGGCGTTGCCGTCCACGATGGAGTAGTCATCGGTGATGCCGTTCTCCGGGGTGTCCCTGTCGGTCGCGGTGTCGAGCAGCAGCTTCGTGCCAGCACTAGCCGACTCGGCGAAGCTCACGGCGATGCTCGACTCGGGAAACTCTGGGGCGTTGTCGTTGACGTCGATCACGCGTATTTTAACTTCGATCGGGTAGGTCGGCTGGCTCGACAGCACCACCAGGTCGAACCGGTCGCTCGTCAAGCTTTCCCTGTCGAGGAGCACGGCCGTCCTGATCTCCCCCGACACGGGGTCCAGATTAAATTCCTTGGGCTGCTCGTTGAACCGGTAGGTAAAGTCCGGTATCACGGGTATTCGGCCGACGAGGGTACCCAGAGGCTCGCCCTCCTTAACCTCGAGCTGGGCCCTCTTCTCGACGGCTCGACTCTGCATCGCCGCCGGCATATCTTGCAGCGTCACGAGTCGCCCCACTTTCTGGTAACTCCCAAAGTCACCGTCGTCCTCGTCCTCGTCGTCATTATTGTTGTTGTTGTTGTTACTGCTGCTGATCGCTCGGGTAACATTTCTACCGGCAATCACCAGCAACAGGATCAGCAGTAGGGAGAACGTCGACAGACTCCCCAGGACGCGGCGACTCTTGCCTCCTCTGCCCCTCATGGTATATCCGGGCCTTCTACCTCTACTGCTACCTGTTGCAATGTCCATTTGTCCCCGTATTGGCCATTGTCGCCCCTATTGTCGTCTGAGTACACCTTAGTGGATCAGCGACTTATCGTCATCCATCGCGCGAGGACATGGCACTCGTGAATGATGACAAATAAAATGTAGACGGTAGGAACGCATGGATAAACATTACATGGCACTCGTGATATGACGGCAGGTCAATAATGCCCCGAAGGACGAGTTAAATCGAGAAACACGGAGAGTCGTAACTGCAGGTACATGTAAAATTATGCCGGTATAGGTACGAGGTATAATAATATACTCTTGCCCTTTTACGAGATGCGAATCGAGCGTGTGCAAGCAGCGCACACATACGCGAGATGGAAATCTTCTACTCTCGAAGAAGTGGGGGCACTGACCGGTCTGTATACACACACACACACACACACACACGGATATACCGCCGCGCCTCCACCTCCTCTCTCGTTCTCTCGCCCCGTGGTACTTATTATGTGTACGCGGCGCGAGAGGTGGTGGGAAAATCGGCTGTTGTAAATACCAACTGCGCGCACCTCGATCTCGTATTTTTTTCAATGTCAACCTGAGATTCGCTTAGTTGCAAGCAACAAGATGCGCCAAGATCGGTTTAAGATCGGTATACTTTGGTGAGCGCAATTAGTGATATGTCAGCTATGTATAGCGTGCTATACTTACTGTGTAAAATTTACAACTGCGTCGCGGCCCCCGCACGTGTACCACAACACACCGATATACACAAAAACGCGCACGCACGTACACGGAGACGTTGCCGAAAGACTTGATTTCACGTGTATTATTCGGGGCTCAGCTCCATCTGATGTAATCTCCCTGCGAATCTGAATAATTCTCGATTTGGGTACAGGGAGGCTGGCGAATTTAACATTCCATCGAGCACGCGGCTACTTCCCCTATACCACCTTCGGCTCCTTCTCGCCGACTCGCTGTTCAGGTATGCGGTGTTGTGGTATCGGTATATTGTATGTACATACATGCATGTGTTTCGTATCACTCTGGCATAAACATATGACTTGTGAATAGTTTGTATCGTGGATTTTCATAAATGATTCGTTGTATCTCGGCACTTTTTGAGTACAAACGAGAGAACCAGATCGGCAACAGCACCGCTCAAAGGGACTTCCAATGTTTGCGATCGGCAAGGTATATACGATAGCCTCGAAATACGGGGAATTCTTCTTCTGCTGCTCCGAAATTGAGCCTCCACCGAGTGATGGAGGAAGGAACAAAAAACCGGGAGAGAAGACGAAAAAAACAAATAAATAACAACAACAGTATACAACTCTTCCTCTCCTTTCAAGGTCTCGATATTATATTATTACGCGTGCTCCTCTCCCGCTGACGTACACGTACTTCTCTCCTCATGTATATATATATAAGTAGGTATGCAGCCTCCGAGAGAAATCTGCTGCACTGGCACGTGTATATATATAGATACGCAACCACGCACACCTGTGTAAGCGTGTGTGTGTGTGTGGAGAGCAGGTCCCCAAAGATATCGCGAACTGCACACGAGGAGAGCGAGAAATCGGAGCACAGACACACGTACACACAGCTTGGTTCATTGGCTTTTCCTCTCTTTCTCTCTCTCTCTCTCTCTCTCGGATGCTTACATGTATAATGGACCACGCGACGACGACGTAGTACACTGCGGTAAGTATATAAGTACAGTCTTTCGTTGTTTTTATCGACCCACGTATACAGAGATTGTACTCAACAGTCACGTCAAACTAGTTTACATGCCAGCGTGCATGTTGGGCAGGGAATGATAACAAACAGCGCGAGGTACCTGTATAGTATGGGTCCGGAAGGGTCCTTTTAGGTCGTCATATCGCGCGCTTCAGCAGATATAACGTGTCAAAAAAAAAAAAAAAGAAAAAAAATATACAAGTATCGGGGCGATTTGGGTTGTGTTTTGAAGAGCGCGCTTGGGTGTCCTCGCTCGCGCTCGGGAAGAAAGTTGGGAGTCCTTTCTTCGAGGACCTACCCGACTCGACTGAGCAAAACTCAGCGCGCGGACACCGGTGGGCCCGTAGCTGCCGCCGCGTGCAATTCAGACCGAGAGGCATATATACAGTGCATGTGGGTAAAGCAGCCGCGCTCTCTCGCGGAGAGAGAGAGGCATTCTTTAGGCCGGCTGACGCCATCCCTCTCCGATCTATCGGGCCCAACGGGCATTGCGTTTTCTCTCGCTCTCACCTGCACCTCCGACCGATCTCCCCCCCCCCTCCGACCCTTCTTCTCTCGCGCCTGGGCCTTATCCCTCTCTCGCTCTTTTTCCCGCTTATGGCCGGGAGCTTTTTTGTCTCGCTCCGTTCAACGGGGAGGGAAGGGGCTTACTCCCTCTCTTTTGGGCCCTACCATATATATATAAATATGTACACACCATCTCTCCCCCCCCCCTCTATTTCCCTCTTGCTGCTCCGCGTGCTTGCGATCAAGGCCCCACGCTCCTCATTCCTTCGCCGTCTTCCTGCAAAGATATTCTACCTTTTGCCCTCGAGGAACACAGCTATGCAGCGGCGGCTCAGGTATGCAAGATGGCCGTCGCCGATCGGCTGCCGCTCTCTCTCTCTCTCTCTCTCTCTTCGGGCCTCTTTCCCCTCTCTCTCTCTCTCTCTCTCTCTCTCTCTTTCATCTTTTCTCCAGGGAAGCAAGATATGTATACACACACACGTGTGCAACTATGGGTGAGTTCCCTGATCCATGCGCGAGGAGCGAGGACTACACGTGAGCAGGCCGCATAGAGGTATGTGTGTGTACGTAAGCTCGCACTTATAGCTAGATGACGAAGAAAGACGGACTGAAATAACAAATAAGGAGACTGCAACTCTCGGAGGGGAGGAGGAGGAGGAGGAGGATGAAAAAGGGAAGGAAGGAATGAAAAGGAAAAAGGCGAAATGGCACAGGTATAGTAGATAAGGCGTATTCCAGAGAACGCACATAGCTCGCGCGCACGTGAGGAAGAACAGAATCGGTATTGCAAGACGAATGTGGATGGATGGATGCGAATGGTTTGTACAACCTACGCGCAGAGAGTCTTATCATTGATACGCGGAAAAATATGGCTGGAGGTACTTTTTTTTTTTTTTTTTTTTTTTTTTTTTCAAGGGGTGAGGATCGGTAATCGGCGTGAAATTTTGATGATATCGTGAACAATTGTACATGGCAAGGGTTTTCGATGAGCAATACAATTTCCGAACGATAGAAAGGATCGGATGGACAAATGTTGCTGTACGATGAAATTAAAGTTAACAACACATGATTTAAAATATAAAAATATCCATGTGCACTTGAACGACAGAAATCGGTAGAGTTAATTTAATCGCTACATTACGTTGAGAGATGGTCCAGGAACTACACTAAAAGTGTAAAGTTAAGGTCCGTGATTTATTTTTAAACTTTATCTTCCCAATAAACTTCTAATATTTCTACACGAATAAAGAGAAAAATACATTATTATACGTGATTCCTTTTGTTTCTTTCACTTCCTTTCACCGTATAAATACACCGATTTCTCGGCATTAGGACCAAAAAGTGCAAGAGCGCAGCTAAGCATTTTCTTTGAATGAACTATCGTCTGATACATGGACACGGCATAACACACCTCGCGCGTAATTTTTGTTGGCACCGATAATTTACTTACAGACGGCCATCAATTCGGCAAACATAAATCCATACTCATGTGTACCCATACATATGTGTCGAGCGCTTCCTCTGCTGCTGCTGGCCAAATTGTACCTCGGTAATAGCTGCACATCGGCGCATGCAATGACCAAGTCTAAATTCGCGCGAGACCAATCTACCGTTTATATTATTATATCGTATATATGCCCTACAAACAAGTGATACAAACTACAATTCCGCTCAACCGCTGGACAATACAAACGAGATAACGACGCACTCCTGACACAGGGAGTCAACTACACGTATGAGTTGTTTGCGCATACCACTATCACCCCCAGCCCCTCCTTACTTTGAAATACATATTGCACTCGAGAATTGATTAGCCGGCCCGATTAAGCTGTTGGATTTGCATGAATCGATCGCACAAAACGCACACATGCATGAGATAAACAAAAAACCGGGCAACACATATTTATAAAGAGAGACGCGCATATATGTATGAGAGAGTTTACGGGTACACCTTCATGCACCCACGACTCGAACGTATGAACAAATACCGATTTATCTATCGATCCATCGGCGTTTGTCCCCCTCTTGCGCTACACTCGGGCTCTCGACCTTATTCCCGTCCTCTCATCTCTGCACCTCCTTGACTTTGTCTCTGCATGGTCCACCCTCGAAAAGGGGGACGATAAAGATGAGGAGAAAGGTACAAGTATACATATATATATATATATACTTGAGACCTCGTGGGACTACCGATGTAGGTTCCACTTTTGCGCTAATCCGCGTCGCGCTCCGATTTCCTCTCTCTCTCTCTTATCCTTCTCTTCGCTATATATATATATATATTTATATATTATAGGCTGCAGATGCGGCTACCGCTCCGCCGGAGCACTTATGTGTGCGATTTACTGCGGCAGATGAGAGAAAGCAAGTGGATGTAAGTATATTTGAGGTTTACGGGAATGATGGGGGGGGCTGCGGTTATTAGCTCTTGTCGGCTGATTAATAGGCCTGCCTCCTTTCGTGAATCCTCGCTCGCCCGGTGGTGTGATTGAGTGCAGTCGCGTATAGGGTGTGTATACGCCGTGGGATGAAAAGGTGTGGGGGCAGCTGTAAGTATACAGGAAGGATTACTTTTGCTCTTTCTCTCGTTTATTCTCAGTTTTTTAGTTTACTGTTGGATTGCTCTTAACGAGTTTAATGCCAAATCTATTGTGATGGCTAAAAATAAAATAAAATAAAATATGTCAAGTGAACGATACGCAGTATGGAGGATAAGAATTTTAAGAGTGTTAGACTATTGTCTGCCAACAATTTGTTGAGACTATTTTTTAATAAAAATTTGAATTAATAATTATTCCTTTTTTTTTTTTTTTTTTTTTTTTAACGTTTACAACACAAGCGATGGACGATTTCGATAAACTAACAAGACACAGTTAATAGTTTCTTTTGGTATATATATTTTGCGTCTTGGCGCATGTTATAAACTTCGCTAAATTTATCGTTTCTCTAACGGATAGTTGATGATTTGCCTTTTATAAAATCAAATACTACAAGAGTATCCACTTCAATAGGCTTACGTTTATAAAAATGGCAAGAAATAATAAAATTAATTGTAGAGTTATTTATTTTCATGAAAATTAAAAAATATTTGACAAAATTAGTGTTTGGGACTCGCCAAATATTACGAATTTCGTTACACGCGTACTACCACTCACTCACGCACGTTCAACGCAAATCATTATTCTTTTTACGTGCAAAAACAAAATCACCCCGAAATATCAAAAAATCAAGATCCACGGGAAACAAAAAAAGCGCAAAAAAAAAATCCAAACTATACTTGAGCAAAGGGAGCCCGCGGATACGCCAATAATATTATATGCGCGCATACTTATTATGATACAGTGTTTTAATAAACGGAGACGAGAGAGAATTCGGGCGCAAAACGTTCTATCGTTGTAATGAAATTATCACGGCGATCGGTAACATCCGCAGCAATACAACAGTTACAAGTTAGCTGAGGGCATCGATCAGTCATCATCATTATCATAATTATGTCCCGGTCACCCCCTTCCATGCGTGTATATGTATATACCTTCAAAACGCATGCAAACGTTCTTTCTTATTTTATTTTATTTTATTTTTTCCTTTACATATATTATACGCGCGAGTACGAAGCACCAGTGCATATATATTTTACGTACATGTACTTACACAGACGCGTACAATAAGTCGATGCGGCTTGCATACATAATTACTATGATATTCGAAGGTTTCCCGAACTCTGTTGCCGCTCTGCTACACATTCCTCTCGCTCCTCCCTCTTTTCTCGTCTTTGTCGTTTTTCGCATATTATGTATCGAGGCAAAATCAAAGGGGAGGACGAAGGATTTAAGAAGAGGAAGGTAAGCAAATATAAAAAAAAAAAAAAACAAATAAATAAAAATAAAAAAAACAACAAAAACTACAGAAGAAGAGTCACGAGTTAAGAATCTACCACGAGACAACCGAGAAAGAGAGAAGGAGACGATCGATATGGATGACGATAATAATAATCGCGACTGAGCGTGTATAGTGGCGACGATTACGATAATAATAAGAACAATAACATTATTATTATTATTATTATTATTATTATTATTATTATTATTATTATTAATAGCGACAGTAGTACAATAATCATAATAATTAATAATAGTAACAATAATAACGCAAAAGGGGAGAAAAAAAGGAGCGGAGGGTGGATTATACACGCGAAATGTTTGAGGCAGAGGTTGGGTCGTCGGGGTACATAAAAGCGATGTGCAAGTTGAGGACGATCTTTAAAACGGCTGGGGGGGGGAGATAGGGAGTTCGAAAGAGGGGGGGGCAGAGGTATAAAGGTAGAGAGCAAGAGATAGGGAGGAAGGAGAAGAGAGAAGAAAAGGGTGAGAGCAGAGAGATGCCCGAAGCGAGAGAGAGAGAGAGAATCTGGTGGGCAAGGGGCAGCTGACACTGACCAACCACCCGCTCCCCCTCCTCAGCTGTTTTTATCTTTTCGTCATCATCCTCTTGTCGTACACGCCCCGGGCGCTTCTGTAGCGGAATCAAATAATTTACGGATGCTGCAGTTTACCCCCCTCCCACCCTGCCTCTCTCTCTTCCCCCAATGTTGTACTTGCACGCTTGTATACATGCGCGGAGAACGGAATTAACGGAATGAGAACCCCCCACCCACCCTCTATATATTATACGTCGCCCTCATTGCTCTCGCGATTCGTGAGAGAGAATAGAGGTATACAGGGGCATATCGGTAATGAGCGAGCGAGGCGAGGGAGGTGTGCAATAATACTGTCTGTATAAGTACCTATACGTGGTAGGTATATGTCATCATTTTTTTTCTGATGGAGTCAGTACACTTAAATATAAAAAAAAAGGTATATGTCATATTTGGTGGTGGCAGGAGACAATTGTGTGTACAGATATCAATCAAAGTGCCTATCTTTTATCGGTATGACGGGTGTAGTTTAAATGTCATATAGTACATCTGCATGTGTTGCCTGCACCAAAAAAGGGGGTTCAGGGGTTTTAAAAGTTTAATGTAATAAATGCAGGTATACCTGCTTTTTTCCCTCTGATTCGTTTACTTTTGTCGATTTTTAACATTGGGTTGTCAAATTTTATTCAATCACACGATTTTAATTTTATAATTACATTTTCAGGCATTTTTTTTCTTTCACCTTTGTAACTTTTATTAATACTAAATATTTGTGGTTAAATGATTTTTTTTTTTTTTTTTTTTTTTTTTTTTTTAATTTGATTAAATCCTTGTAGGAGAAAGCATTAGTGATAAATCATGTACATGTGACTGCGAGAAAAATTGTAATATCCCCTACCCTTATCTCTTTAAATCATTCAGAGTTAAATTAATTTTTCGGAGCTTCTGAATAATTTATGATATATCATTTGCTCATTGAATCAACGAACGATTCAACTTTTTTTTGCATTAACTCTCACAATATTGTATATATACGTACTCGTCACAAGTGAACGAATGTTAATTAAAATAACGAGTGCATTTAATTGAGTGTGTACCGTCATATGGTGATAATAATGACAAACATTTGTAATGCAGAAAGTTGGTTAAAAAAATTGAAATTTTGACATTTATGCTAGAGTTTTAATTGGAACTTAAAGACTTTTGACAAAAACAGTTAGAAATTACTTCTGAAGTCTATTTCCGCATAATGCGAGGTGCAGGTAAATTAAATATATAATTTTCTATAGATTGTTTACTTTTCTTGAATAAGCCTACTTTTTGTTCAAATTAAAATACTTTTTCGCTAATATAAAGAGGACCACCATCTGTACACAGTACTCCTGCTTTTTTTAGCCCCTAATTCATACATTTTTCAAACCAACATAAAATCGTAAGGTATATAATATCGGCCGGTAGGTATACTTCAATTGATTGAGAACTTTATCGTATTTATTTTTGTAACAAAAAATACATTCAATGACAGGGTGCATAATGAACTGATGTTTTTCATTCATCGATGAATTATTGAAAAGGCATGTGGGTTGAATACAAAAAATTTACGAATTGTAAAATTTGATGATTTTTTTTTTTTAATTTAAATTCAACTATTTAAATAATACAAGATAAAATTATGATGATGCAAGTAGAGTGAAATTCGGGTAGGTAATAAAAAATAAATAATCGCCTTAATTACGATAATATATATATATATATATATATATATTTATGAAAATATATACGGGCACTTTTCTTTCTCAGAGTGTATACTTGTGCGATACACATAAACTTCTTCACGTACACCCACGTCATCGCGCTACACTGTATCATGATTGAGTACATTAATAACAAACGTGCATCCGTGGCTTTTTCTCTGGGAGCCGAAAATTTCGAGTAATGAAAGAGAACGAACGAACGAATTAAAGGGAGCCAGCCGAAGGGATGCAGGAAGGTATGGACAACTGCAGAAGATGAGTGAAGTAGTGAAGGGTGCATCGGGGCATTAAAGAAACATTTCTATCACCGGCAAAATGCTCGTTGTCAAGTGCGTTCAAGCAAACAGGTTCCCTATACACATGTACACCTTTGCTCTGGTCCTCTTTTTCTTCACCTTATATCCCCACAACGCTTCTTCTTTCTTTCCTTTCACCTGATGGCAAGAAATATAAAGGCGCGCGCAATATCTCGCAGCAGGAGAAAAGCATTTAGGAAATTCCGAATAAAATTGTCCCGGCGTATTATTTATTGTCGCGCGGGGCCCTCCGAGCAGGCGAATAATCAGAGAAGGCAAAGAAGAAGAAGGAGAAGGGGAGAGGAGGAAAAAGAGGATAAGAAAAAGAAAAAAAGTCAGAGAAGCTGAACACGTGTGTGTATATGTGCAGTGAGTGAGTGGAAGCAGCAGCGACGGGCGACGGGGGAGGCTTCGCGAATATAATCTCCTGACCCGCGGCGACACCGAAGACCGAAGAGCATGTATATAAACAGACATATGCGAGCACACACTCTCGGCTTGGCTTTCTAGGAGGTCCACCACTCGTTACGAAGGCAAAACGCGTGTGTACCTTTATGCATCTTCCTTCGGCTTTTCTCCCTCGCTTCTCTTTTTTTTCATATTTTCTCTCTCCCTCTTTCCGGCGATAAATTAGGGCTTGCGTCGATCCAAGCGTCTCCCTCGGTCTGATTTCTACGCGCCGCGTGCATTTTTTAATTCTTGTATACGCTTCATCGTTTTTACAGCGAGCTATACAATTTTGGGACTCAATCCCCGTACACATGATATTGACGAATTCGCTTGATTCTTTTGAAACGTGTGTCACCAATATCTGTTTGCTCAAGCCAGATGAAATCTATTATGGTCAATGCTTATTGATACTTGCGGTTTTTTTGTTTCAATTAATAATATACTTTGGTTTTCGTCACACTTTGAATCAATAAACTTTAATTTTAATCAAATAAAAATAATGGTCTGTCTTTCATATTTTTTTTTTTTTTTTTTTTTTTATGCATGTAAAAATTCATCAATACCATCTGTTAGTAAATTGTAGGAAGACGCAGAAAAAGACGAAAAAAAAAAAAAGCCAGCTGAATCATTTCTCCTCTACTCGGGTATTTTTGATTAAGTTTTTGGCGCTCCATAGGCATCAGGCATGCGTTCAATGGTGTAACGATGCTGCGACACATACATTATGGGCACTCCCGGTATCTTTCGGATACGGCGCTTAAGATCCTTATCGTTCGTCGCCACGATGTAACACTTGTGCTGGAATAGAAATTGTATGTTAATGGAAAATTAATGGCTTAAAAAATATTACTTGTCTTCTTCCAATCTCTATTTAACAGAGAACTTATTAATTTTCATAACGAAGAGGCTAGAGTTATTATTAAATTAATAATGAATAAAGAATACAGTTATCATGATCTTTTCATAGCCTTATTTTTCAAATAATGCAAAGTATTGCCAAACATAAGATTATGTTCACAGTATAATCAAAAAGAACTTTGATAACTTTTTCAATTTCAGATTTTTTTTTTTTTTTCATCAAGTAAAATAAAATAATAAGATATTTTAAAAATAAGTGTTTACCTGAGTTACCCTGTTGACTATGCAATCATCAGCATATGTGCCTTTATGCATGCAAGGTATTCTTTCAAACCTTGGATCTTTGATAACTTTTAGAGCTATTCTGTATTTTTTCCCCAGTTTTTCCATTTCTCCCATGACACAGTCTGTAACGTATGGTATACAATGTGCATAAAGACAATGCCTCATGTTTTCTATAATATCTAGTTTGTTTTTCACTGAGAAGTTAACAAAGTTAGTATCCACAATAATGTGGTAAGGTGGACCTAGTTGTTCGTTATACTGAAAGAACAGAGCTGAAGATTGTTGTGGCCTAAAACAACGAACTTAAGGTTACAATTTTATAAAAAAAGAAAAAAATTCTTAACCATTGAAATGACAGCACAACATACACATTGTTGAGTTTTAACACATGCGGATCCTCAGGCTTAGACTTCTTTGGGGGTGCACGTTTTTCTTCCTTACTGAAATAAATATTGTGCAAATCCATTTAATGATTCTCAATAACATTAAATACATACTAAAGAATATTAATTGAAGCAAAATTACAAAGTAAAATTGCAACAAAAAGCACTACTCACATTCTTGGATCACTTAAACTAATCATTTTTTTCATCTGTGCAAATCTCTGCATCACTACTTTCCGAGTTTTTTTGTCTTTACCCTGTAAATTTTTATGCACAGTCAATGAAGTATTCCGTAATGAAATTCATGAAGAAAGTAAACACACATGACCGCATAACCTCACTTTTATCAATCAGTTGTAAATAATGCGAGACTTACCATTTTAGATTTCCGTATTCTCACTTGTTGTAAATAAATGTAATCCTAAATATTAAAATGCAGCAAATAATCACACACAAACAATAAAATATTATCAGTAACGAGGTTCAGCGTGGCGCTGTATAGCTGCAGTCACACGCTTTTCTGTTATGCCGTCTGCCGTCTGCTTCATCTACATCATCTACATGATGATGACACCTTCTGTTAAAAAAAAAAAAAAAAAAAAAAAAAAAAAAAAAAGTACTTAAGTATTTATAACTTTTGACCTATACGAAAAAATGGCTCAAATAGCTCAAAAATTTGATATTTACATGATATAGGTAAATACAATTTATAACCATTTTATGTTAACATCAAGTATTAAGTTCTTTAGTGTTTTAGCTTGAAACAAATGATGATAACCTTACAATTAAAAAAAACTTTAAAAAACAACAGTAGCTTAGTAAATCCCTAAAAAACAATACGATTAATGAGTTGTGTTAAACTTTTTACCTATAAGTATTTGATTTTCAAAAACCTCTTAGAATTATTTTTGACATTTAAAATTTTAAACTGAAAGTTATCGATAGTATCGATAACTGTGGTTTCGGACGCATCAATTATCGCATAAAAGATCGATATATCGAAATTACCAACACCAATATGTGTATACACACAGTAGTCAGTACACATGTGTATAGTACACACGACGGCGGCACGCGAAACGTTTGGAGAACAATCATCCGTTTGTTCAAGGAGTCCATAAAAATTGAAGATCTTTTGCTAGTTTGTCTCGCTGGCGTTGATACACAATAAAAAAGTAAAGACACAAGTATTTGCTCAAAAATGACAGGAAGCGATGGTAGACGCGGCTTGCGCCAGGCTTACAAGGACAGGACCAAGCCCACGGACATTCGTTTTAGCAACATTAGTGCTGCCAAAGGTCCGTTGTTTTTTTTTCTTTCAATCGTAAACTTCTGCATTCGTGGATCATGTACATGATTTTTTTAAATCAATGATTTGTCGATGCAACGCCAGGATGATCGGGAATGACGACACGATGCTCCGGTTAGGGCGATCGCTCAGGGGGTCGCCTTTTATGGGCATGGGTTTGACGCCGGTACGCGTGAAAATCATATTCAGGGTTTCGTGATTTGGCTTAACTTCATGAACTTTGATCTATTCATTGGAAAACGGAATTTTTTCTATAAAGTAGTTCCTTAATATTTTTTTGGAGTACCGAGTTTTCGAGATTGAGTCCAGATTTTAGGTTATATGTGTCTAAGCTACATAGGTTATTCTCGTGTCAAAAAATTAGAGTTTTTCTCGACGTTTCATCGATTTACAATGCCCTCAGTAAAGAAAAAAAAAGAAAAACAATTCAGAAGTATACAAAAAATTAGTCTGAATTTTTAATTATCATTTGTAGCTGTCAGCTATGCCATCAGAACCAGTCTGGGACCCAAAGGAATGGACAAGATGGTACATTTTAACATGAAAATGATAAGAATCTCTCAATTCTTAAAGGGTTACTTACTCATCTGATTTTCAGATCCAAGCTAGCAATGGAGAAGTAACAATTACTAACGATGGAGCCACCATTTTGAAAGAAATAAACGTTATACATCCTGCTGCGAAGATGGTAAAATTGGATTGAGGATGTTGAAAACGTTTTATTCCTAATAGTTCAAAATATGTATGTAATTAACTTGACATTGCAGTTGGTAGAACTGTCCAGGGCACAAGACATTGAGGCTGGAGATGGAACAACCAGTGTAGTAGTCATAGCTGGTGCTCTGTTGGAAGCTGCTGAACGTTTGCTTCAAAAGGATATTCATCCAACTCTCATCAGTGAGTCGTTTCAAAATGGTGCTCACTTTGCTGTCAATGTCTTGAAAGAAATGGCAAAATCCGTTGACATGACCAATTTACCCATGTTGTATAGCACTGCTAGTACATCTCTTAATTCAAAGGTCGTTTCGCAATACTCAAATGTTTTGTCAACAATTGCCGTTAATGCTGTACTCAAAGTTACAGAACCAGGCAAGGAAAATGCTGTTGATTTGAAGGTTTGTATTATTGTTGTAACTTTATTTGAAATAAACGATTTTAATTGAATTGACATAATTCTTTAGGATATCAAAGTTATTAAGAAACTAGGTGGCACTGTTGAAGATACAGAACTTATCGATGGCCTGGTTTTCACGCAAAAATCTTGCAATACTAATGGACCAAAACGTGTTGAGAAAGCAAAAATTGGTTTGATTCAGTTCTGCATTTCCCCACCAAAAACGGACGTAAGTAACCAAGCATGAAATTCATCTCACAGTATACATTAAGAAAAGATTCCATTAACTCCTATTAAACGATTTTTCTTTAGATGGACCATAATGTAGTTGTCTCAGACTACTCACAAATGGACCGAGTTCTTAAGGAAGAGAGGGCATATATCCTCAATATTGTGAAACAAATCAAGAAAGCTGGTTGCAACGTTCTGCTTGTGCAAAAGTCAATACTGCGTGATGCTGTGAGTGATCTGGCTATTCACTTCTTGGATAAAATTAAGTGTATGGTCATCAAGGACATCGAGAGGGAGGATATTCCCTTTGTCTGCAAAACATTAGGTTGTCGCCCTATAGCTTCCCTTGACCATTTTGTTCCTGAGAATCTTGTTAATGCCGAGCTGTGTGAGGAAATCCAAACTGGCAATTCCAAATTTGTCAAAGTATGTTATTTTATCACTGGTTTGTACTTCACGTGATTTATTTTTCAGTGACGTAAGAATTATATTTTCTTTGTCCTCAGATCACTGGAATACAGAACCAAGGCAAAACTGTGACTGTAGTCGTTCGTGGTAGCAACAAGCTTATTCTGGAAGAGGCCGAGAGATCATTGCACGACGCTCTCTGTGTAATACGATGCTTGGTAAAACAGAATGCTATCCTTCCTGGAGGAGGTGCACCAGAAATTCAAATGTCTCTACGATTGGCCCAATACTCCCGAACCATGACGGGTGTCGATTCTTACTGCATCAGGGCTTACGCTAATGCCCTTGAGGTTGGTTCAATTTTCGAGATCCATCGAACAAGCATCAATGTGTATGCAATTGTGAAAGGTATGAGTTAAAATTCACATTTTACAGATCATTCCGCTAACTCTGGCTGAGAACGCTGGCCTTAATCCAATCGCTACCGTAACGGAACTGCGCAAACGACACGCTAGCGGTGAAACCGATGCCGGAATCAACGTCCGCAAGGGTACGATCACTCGGATGTTCGAGGAAGATGTAGTACAGCCTCTGCTCGTTACGGTTAGTGCGATGACTCTCGCTACTGAAACCGTTCGCAGTATTCTTAAAATCGACGACATTGTCAACACATTCAATTAAACTTCATGAGAAGATAAAGCTGTTATTTTTTAATAAAGACGCTAACACACTACACAAATCTAATTCTTATGACACTAAAATGGTACACACAGAAAAGTTCCAATGAAATGGAAAAGTAATTCTAAAATTGTAACTCGAGATTTCAGTAACAATAAATTTGATTTGATACGTTACTTATCTTTTTTTTTTTTTTGTAACATGTCCATGTGCATTTTACTGGCATTTGTCATCATACCGTATCATTGCCTATCTTTATTAATTTAAACGCAAACAATTCACCAATAAAAAATTATTTGCTACAACTTATTCATCCACCAACTTATACCATACGAGTACTTAACCAAAACTTTTTGCAATACAGCTGTAATTTAAAAGGCTTTCTTAGTATTTCATCTTAAGTATAAATATGTAGGGAAAGTTGGTAAGGTACTTCAATCACAATTGATATCATAAAAATGTTTATTTCTTTTAATGTCTTAAAAAAAATACTTTTTTTTACAATCTTCTACTCTGACTTCTGATAATGCACAACAGTTATGTACTACTGCTCACTTTCGTGACAGAATACAAAATATAAGTATTTTCTTTTCCCTAAAGTATTGACAAAAAATGTTCAATCAACCCTTTTTAAATTCAAGTTGTTGATCACTTTAGAAATTACAAAAGAAACCAGGTTATTAAGTACGACAATATTAAGCTGCAAGGTCATGCTTAAAATAAAAGGTAACATATAATAGCAATAATTACCCTTGTAACTAAAATAACCACACACAAAATTAAGTAATTCATAATTACAATATTAATGAAATCCTGTGTCACAGTCTTATTTCAATTAAAATGTTGTTTACTTGTTGCAAACGCAATTTCTATTGGAATGATGATTTTTTTTAAATGATTAGAAAATAGTAATCTCTTGGAATAATAAAAACACATGCTTTTGAAACAACAATCACTTTTTAAACATTCAATCTTTAAGTCATTACCTGTATCACTTTATTTGTAATGACACAATAATTCGCAATTAGCTATCCTGATAGAACTTTTTATTGATGTATAATTGATCTAGCTTGTATAAAAGATAAAGTAATATAATTTTCTTTGTTGCTGAGAATATAAAAAGGTTAAAAGGGGTCAGTCTGTATCATTACTTGATTGTTTTTTCTTCTGACATAGTTATGACAAACGTGTTAAACCCATCTTGTAACTATAAGTTTGATAAAAAATTCTCTGTAGGATTGTTATAAAATTCTCATTTGTTGAAAACATCGATCACAAGTACTTAAGTATCAATAATATAAACAGTGAATCTCTGCAATTTCATTGATGCATTCACCAGTGTGGATTAATTGATTCAAACGTCCATTGTTGATATGCATTATTAAAATCACAAGGCATCAGTGACAGATGATATGTCTGTGGATGAAGTGCCACGCATTTGTTATGTACTCGATGGTGAAGTGTGTTTGAATCCTGAAAAGTTACAAAATTATTTTTTTTAGAATCATTAAATAACTCATGTATCATATGATACCGACTTTATACTCCCAAGGACCATCCACTGTTCCCAATCTGCATACAACTAACTTGATTCCCTGACCATCAGCTTCAATACACCTTTCTCCAACTCCAAGTTGTCCTTTAGTATTCAATCTAATTAGCTATTAAGAAAAGTAATATTATTAGATTATGTTAAACAAATCGGTGAAGGTACGTTATCAATTACTTTCTTACTTGATTATTCCCATAGCCATGACAGGGTGATACAGCCATGAGACTAGGTGGAGCATGATTCATTGTATCAAGGCACTGTTGTGTGGCAACATTTTTCAACTAAGCAATGAACATATTTTTAGCCAAAACAGCTGCTTTGTTTAATTCTTTGATAAGTTAATTTTAACAAATACTGACCTCTCCCCATTTAATATTTCCCGGTAATTTTGGAAATTTATCAAATACATCATAAGCAACATTATCCATATACCACTGGAAGCTCTTGCATTTTTTTCTTTTCTTAAATTCAAGCTGTTCCGATATATCCCCATGATCCAGAAGTGTTGCTAAGGGCTCTCTTGTATAGAAATATTTTTTGTATTCTTCATCAAACCACGTTTCAATGACACGCTTGTAATTCTAACGTTAAAATAAAATTTGTTATAACTAAGGAGCATTTTTTTATTAAAAGAGTTTTTTTTTTTTTTAAATAAAAGATGAAATTTACAATAGTTATGAGAGGTCCCTTTTTCTTTTGTGCTAAATTTCCAAAATTGTAAGGCATGAAACCTCGATAAACGTGTCCAACGTGCGAACAAGGCACCCAAAGAATCATGCCACCACATTGCCAAATTTTAAAGGACAATTCGAAATTTTCACCTCCCCATACTAACAGACCTTCATCGTACCCTCCAAGAGACAAAAAGTACTTTCGATTTATGGCAAATAGACCTCCTGCATGAGTTGGTGATCTAAATAAACGTAATTGCAGTAAGTCTCATCAAGTATTATTGATGGCTATATTTTGTCAATCTAATTAATCAATTTTTTATACAAATTTGCCTTATACGTTTGATACAATTCAATTTTTGGAGCAAAAAAAAGAAACAAAACTTAAAATGATTGTTTCTACAATGGTGTACAAACCTGTATGGCATACTGCTATGCTTTCTTGAACGTACTTCCTTAGTAGGTAATTCGTTTTCTTTATAAAGCATTCCCCACTCGAAAATACCACGATACAGATGTCCCTCTTGGTAAACTGTTTTATATTCAAACGTTTTGTGGTCTATACCATCAATTACAGGAACTGTCATTACATTGCTATTTTCTGCTATTGGGGCAAGTAGTGGAGGTAACCAGTTTACATTTACTTCACAATGCGCATCTAAGAAAACAATAACTTCACCCCTAGCTTCTCTAGCACCACGTGATCTTGTGCGAATCAAACCTTGTCTCTCAGTATTTCTAATAAGTCTAACTTTGCCTTCCCAAAGTTCAATGTAAGTATCTAAGTTACTCTTTAAATTTTCTGAAAAAAAATAATATCGAAATTATTTAAACGCATGACTATGCATACATATTATTTGCCATAAACTCAGCTATCAATATACCTTTATCAGAATAATCATCAACTAAGAGAACTTCTTCAAGGAACTGAGGTGGAGTTCTATTTATAACACTGTGAACAGTTCTGAGAAGAACTGACCAGCCTTCATTATGGAATACAATGATTACACTAGTTTTAGGTAAATCTTCTGAATAATTCCAATGTTTACATCTGAAAAGGAATTTTGAAATAAGATGGATGAAAAAATATAAAAATCTTTACTTGCACCTCCGTTAGTCATACTTACTCGGCTGGTCTTAGATCTGGTATATTTCTATCAAAAGCTATTTCATCGGAACAAGCAATATTCATACCGTAGGATGCTTCAGATTCTTGTACATCATTTTGTTGATCTTCTCTCAATGTATGAGCCTTTCCTCCTTCACCTGGTCCAGTCTTATGTTTTATTTCAACTTCAAAATTACCCACACCCTTGGTAAGTACAGGTGCATAGCTCTGAAAATGCCATAAAATTTAAGTGTGTAATAAGACGTTAAAGAAACAACGAAAGTGACTCACCTTTTTACCCTTGAGATTTTCAGCCCAATCTCGTACTTTGCTGAGTTTGTTTTCAGGCATTGAGTAAACAAAGTAAAAAACTAGAAGTACAAGTGCACTACTTATTGCTATATGAATCACACGATTCCTTCTGAATTGCACAATCCTCATATTTGTTCTTTGAAGAGTATATTAGCTAAAATTTTATTATTCCAAGTTAGCATTAAATAATTGGTAAGATTTGAATTGCTCTATACAATAAAGACTTTCCAATGCTCCCCTTTTATCAAATTATTGCAAGCTTATAATTCAATAACTGTGGATGGAATCTAATTACATTATAGAAACCACTGGAAATATAAATTATAGAAATAACATTTTGATATCAGACAATTTTAGTGTCACGACTGCCATTAAAATCATGAAAAATTGAATTAAATTTACCATAAAGCTTTAGTTAGAAAGTAACAAAAAATATTAAAAAAAAAAAAAAAAAAAAACTGTACTCCAGTACATCATGTTTTATAAATTATAAACATAAGATTCGAAATAAAAAACTTGAAAAATAAACCATATAATACTTCACGTGAACATCACCAATAAATTCCTTCAAAAAATACAAACCATCTGTTTGAATGATCCAACGCATGACTTACCTCTTTTAAAAAAAATAACACAGCACCACCGTCACATACGCAGGTACAGCAGACCTCCAGAAACTCGATTGGTTAACTTTAAAATATGCATTAAAAAAACACAACAAAATAACCATACAAGTATCGGTACATCCCTTTACTTATCAACAATAAAACACCATGCAACCACTCAATGCGAAAAATGAACTGCTGCTGTAAATGCTGTATAACCGCTTTGTCAGCACTGTCAACAGCAGCATGCCGACGTCGTGTACTTAATTTTTTGGAGCAATACCTAAATATTGTTTAATTAAGAATTAAGTACTCATAGTAATAAGCGGTGTACTTATAGGCTCGGGGCGAAAGTCACCAACGTGTCGCCTCTCATCGCTTGACGCTGACTATATATATACTGTATCTGATGCTGTATCATGTATAGATATAGAGAGATGCACATGTGCATCTATATGGATAATTTTACTATAACTGCATGGCTGCATGCGATTCTAATTTCCATGATGTTGATTTACTATAAGCAAGAAAAACAAGGCTATAAGCAGTATAAGCTGGAATCATATATATAGATATATATATATGTATATTTATTTATTTATTTATTTATTTAGGCATCATGTGTTTACAAAGACAATGAAATTAATGTATTTGCAATGCATCATTTAAAATTTACTCTTAGTGGTACATTTTTTCAATTAATTAATATTAAGTATTAACACTTCTCCTGTTATAACATATAAATATTTAATAAAGTTATATATATAAGAAAAAAAAAAAAAAAAAAAAAAGTATGAACACACCAGTAAGACACCCAATTTCCACTGGTCTCGGCGAGCTTCTACGTTTATTTTTTCGACATTAATAGAAGATCGATCAAGCCGAGCCTAACTCGGTTTTATCAATACCTTGTGTTTCAAAATTTCGGAAATTTCATATTAGGGCCAGCTCTGAAAGCTTTAGTTAGGGTTTGAAGATGTCAAAATTAAATCATTAAAATATCCACTTCACGCGTCAAAGTGTTCTTTTTTTGTAAAGTAATCCATGTATATATATATATATATATATATATATGTATACGTACATAATATGATATCGCAAAGTGCGAACGAAGAAAAAGTAGATAATTATATAACAAGTGCACCTAAATGAGAAAGTCAGAGGGTAGAATTAATGGGCCTAGAATTATCGAGAGACACGAAAAGTAATCAACAGTTTTATCCGCCCATTATTTCCTTCTAAAGATTTCTACGACCACATAATATATACAGGTCATCTACAAAAATGATATAAAAAAAGGATGGTTTGATTATTTTTTTTATTGTGTGTTTCCACGAAAAAATTACGTTAAAGCAATTTTTGGTACAAAGTTTCTTGTCGAAAGTGTACTTGAAGTGTCTTAAACTCAGTCCAAATGAAAGCTGAGACACATGCCGGTCGATTAATAATATATTGTTTCATGTACTGCCAGAAAATAAATATAACAAAGGTTTGAATATTATGAAAATAAGAGTAATATCGGTATCGACAGCGATAGCATTCGCATACACGTGCATTTTTTGTTCACTTTAGATCAAGTTATTTCAAAGACGACACTGTGATTTTTAACGGTGGCTTTGCACTGATGAACTTTTACTGATTGGTATGTAATTATGCTTTATATTCAATTTAGTTAACCGAGCTTGTGTTTTACTTCTCCCGTAAACATTGATTAGTTAATCAGGTGGTTCCAGCATGTGGCGATGGCCTGGAGCCTCCAAAATTGCTGCAAACTTGTTTGATTCAGCTGATTCATTAGGAAATGTTTACTTTTGGTACATATACAGTCTATGATAAGCAAACTCTAAAAGAAACAAATTATTTTCCCCCTTGGAAGAAGCCTTACGTATACGAAATTGAGTTTTTTACATCAGGAAGCGGTACTGATACTGTTGGCTGTATTTTTTCCATTTACTCGCAAATAATATAATAGGCAATATGCGGCTGTAAGTTGAATAAGTCTGGACACAATTTGAGCCTGCGTTAACGGCATATATGTTTAGAAAGCACTCGGAACAAAAAAATAAGTATTTTCCGTGTGGAACAATAATTTTTATTACTTACGCAAGTATTGCCAATTATGGAAATTTACATATAATTTTATACGGTTCTAAAACTCGACAAACGTGAATAACAAATGAAATTGTGTCTTTTTCTCCGAATAAGTACTTTCGAGTAAAAAATATCGATAGTTTTCTGTCAAAAGTATATCTGTTAAAGACAACAATTTGTTGAGAAATATTATATTATTTTATAAGTATTAAAAAAAAAAAAAAAAAAAAAAAGAAACACTATGTAAATCAAGCAATTTCTCTATTTTATAACTGGGTTCTTCTTTGTGACTTTCTCTTTTTTTTCAACGTATCCCTAATTTATTATTATTATTTTTTTAATACTATAATGTTTCTAATACAAATATTTAACAATCCCTCATTGCTATTTACTTTCACACGTAAACTCCGAGAACTTTCTAATACGTGAAAACAAGAACCTATCATGAGAACATTTCCGTAGACAATGTAACTTTCATTTAAAGTTTTTTCTCGACTGTCAACTATAGTGCATTTAATTAATATTTCAACAATATTTTAAGCCTCTTATTTTACAAGTTTCAACTTTTTCTTGCCTGTCGTAGATGCTGTGTATTTGACTGCTCATCAATTTATTATTTCATCTACCACTTCCATAGCAGTGTCATACGCAATGAAGAATTAAGGCTGGCCAAAAAAATATAACTCGTATTGAAAATCCACAATTTACTTATTTAATTTCCAATCAATAAAGAAACTTTTTTTTTTCTCAATTTTTTGAGCCATTGGTTACCAGTAATAGATTGTTACGATTAAAAATAAATCCGCACATGATTTTTCACGCTACTGGATTTAGTTATCAAGAAAAATCGGAGCCCACTCGCCTTGAGCTCATAGAAAATGAGTTACGTGGATTGTCATTTGACGCTTGCAGCCAAAGATGCATCGATACCTACGTAGAGCCACCGTAAGTAATTGATCTATCTCATCCAAGGACTTGAGTGACAATAAAACGCAGTCACTGGTCTTTTATAAAGATCATAATCATTTTAGCCAAAGAACTTCAATTATATCTATATTTGAATGAAAAATAACCCACATTTGAAAAATTTGATAATTGTACTAATACGTTATTCAAATAAAAAGAGTTAGATAGTTAATTAATTTTAATAAAAATTGTTCGTTTTAGTATTTTCTTCTTCGCTAAACCAACTCAGTTAGCTCATGAAGGGCAAACGAATAATCAATCGATCATCAATCAGTGAACATCACGATGATCCGGCGAAAATATCTAAATGAACTATTTACAACTCGTACACTGATGAACTATTGAGATCTAGTGCTGCGTCAGCGAAGAATGTCGTTGATAAGCTGTACTATCTCACGAGTAAATGGTTCAGTTGCGCAATGGATTTTTTTTTATCTGGCTAATAAACAAGTAACATTTATTGACAAGACACAAAAAAAAAAAAAAAAAAAAAAACATTAGAATCTATAAATGCAAATCATGCGAGTAGTACGTGATCAATACAATCGATAGTCAAAATGATGGTTGCTGTTGAATTTTAATATTGCGGTGACGATATTTTACGGCAGTGATATTTTAATTAATACATTTACTGATACTTGACGAGAAAATGTTTTGCAGTACACGTACAAATAAACTACGTGAATCCGACGTAGTGCAAAAATAATAAATCTTTTACACGTAGTCACAACAAAATTTGCCTTTGAAGCTGTCGATTAGAAATGTATTTTATGAATCGTAGATTTGATTCGACGCCCGTTCGGCAATTGATGAAAAAATACAATCCACTATTCATGTCAATTTCCATAGAAAAAAAAAAAAAAAAAAAAAAAAACCACAACAATTAAACTTGAATTTCTCCTCCAACCAAGTGATCCCCACAAATATACATACAAACGAGGGGCTCTTTGCAAATAATCCACGAGTAGCCACCGCCTATACATGTATCGCGCCGATTGACACTTATCCTCTCGAAATCGCGGACAGCGATAAATCATATACTTAATCGTCTCGCCGATCCCACGAAGGAAACCTCATAGCGACCGATAAACCCATCGGGCAACCAGACCTACTAACGATCCAGCCCACTTTTGGCTCAGCCCCGCTTTCGTCCGATCCTGAAACATTAATTAGTTTTCAACGAGTTAACGGACACTCTTGCACTTTTCCTCTCTCTCTCGTATAAATATTATCTACACACACGATGCACACATAACGGCGCACGCATGAGATGTAGAAAGAATCTTGTGAACGCGCCTCTCTCTTGCGCTCTTAGTTGTATGGAAAGTGAGAGGAGGCGCACTGCAACCACCGCGAACGCCAGTCCGGTTTTTGCGAGCTAACTGAACTGTTATCCCATGTAATACTACCATCACCACCGGAGGAGCGTCGCGCCGATCCGGGGGCCCAATGGCTCATTTCTTTGGATTCCGCTTGAGCCCGTCCGTACAACGTGGTCGGACAAGTGCTTCGTTGAGCTGTCGGTCATTGATATAAACTCGTCTTTACAATGGATACAATAATAAGGCCTGTCAAAGCGATAACGTGCGCGCGTGGGACAGCTACGCGAGCGTATCGCGCGATCGTTGGAGTTTCAAGCGTCTAATCTGCACTGAAGATTTTTATTTCTTTTCGTCCGACCAGTGAGTTTGGTAGTTTTATTTCATTGTGACTCGAGAGTAGTGCGATCATTCAAGTTTTCCGGTTGTTTGTTCTTTTTCTTCACTGTTAATTTCTTTAGGCGTGTACTTACCGATTTCGTAATTATATGTATACCGATCGCCCATTCTTCGATCTTCGCTTCTATTTTATTTTTTATTTTTCCTGCAGTACGGTAATAACAGATTTTTCAGTACTTTTTGGATAACTCTTTGAAGAAATAGCGATCCTTTGCCACCTGCAAGAATTTCTTTTTTTCTTTCATTTAAACAACATTCGATAGTTTCCAAAGTTATGCCTGAAAAAACCTTTCATCGTGAAACATAAAAAAAATATATATATGTATACATAAGCGCATATTCTTGTGCCACAAGCATTAAAAATAAAACACGACTCACTGGACGAACTGGTTGATTAGCACACGCTTTGATATTCAAATTATATACCTGCCCGCGCGTGCCATTACAACAACGCGCTCTGTTGTCTATTTTTTTCTTTTTTTTTTTTCAAGCCCATGCTTGAGAGATGGTTATCAATCACGTCAATTACTACTACTAACAACGAGTTTACCAAGATTGGATTTTGTCATTAGATAGCGTTTATACATGCTTTGATAACATTCCGAAGGTACCAGACTCGTGAAACGTTTAGTTCTATTCTTTTATCATCGATGCGTCTATCGCGTCGATCGCATGCTTAGACATTTTTTTTTTTTTTCATACGGACCATAGTTTGGACGGTAATTTTATTATCATAGCATCTGATTTGCGGAAGTACAAGTTTATTTATTATTACTATTGTCAATACAAATAAAATAAATAAGAAAAGAAAAGAGTAAAAACATGAAAGAAGGTGAAGAAAAAAGTGGGGAGGAAACGGAGAAATGCGCGGCAATGGAAGAGTGCACGACGGAAGCGGACGATTGCACGGCGGAGACTCCGCTAAGGCAGCAGGATAATGTCGAGAATAAGGATGGTATTGAAATAAACAAGATCCCCACGACACCGCTTGCGGATGGGCCTCGTCAATTCGACGTGCAGTTTAGTAATGTGTACTTTTCTGTGCCGTTGAAAAAAGGCAAGTGCTGATTACAAGATTGATTCTAAAAAATGTGTTTACGTAAATATGTATAAATTTCGGTATTATTTGATGGTAGGTCATTCGATTGTTGGATGAAAAATATTTAGACTTTGAAGATGTTTTTTTTCTGATATAAACACATTTTATTGACACATAAGACATTTTTTTGTTTTAAAGATAAAGTTTTTGTTTAAAATCAAAGCTAAAAACGTGATGTTCCTTAATAATCGTATATCGAGGTCATACCGAATTAATCGTATAAATATGAAAATTATTTAATCAATCGGTACACTGGCTCTTACTCATAGCGTTCGCTTCTAAAATATAGATTATAAACGAAGTAACTACTTTTTTAAGACTCGCTACAACCACAAATTGTTGCAAAAATTCACATTAGTCGTGGTTACTCTGCAACAATGTATTACACTTCAAGTGCACTTGTAAACACGCGTCATAAGATGTAAATTGTGAAAATTCAAATGCATTCGTTGGACAAATAAATTACGTAAATTATGCTATCAAGCAACATCAGCATGAGCAACACTTATACTATCAAGGGCGAACAATTTTAGCCCGACAAAAATAAGTTGTAAATTCATAATGAATGGTTATTGAAAAAAAAAACACCTATTGTGCTGCAAAAATTTTTTTACTGTATTATTTAAAAGCTGACACTTATAAACATCCTTGAAAACTGACAACCTTGTACTTTAGTTTTACTTTATAGACGGTATTTAAGGATCTAATATAAATTTTGTAAATTTTAAAACATACAGTTTGTTTTGCGTATAATTATACGTGCAGTATGAGTACACTTTTTACCCTGGTAGTATTTTTCCTAAATTTAACGAATTGTTTCATCCATTTTATAAATGATTTTCTAAATGTTTGATAAACCAACCATTCATTACTGGAGGATAACTATTAATATATCTCAGACACTAAAATGTATTTTTTTGTTATTAAAAAATTTTGATGTGACTTTGTGCCCTTATTCATACGGTTACTTGCGGTGTGATTTTTCATTATTTTTTTCAGCAAAACTTTGGTTTTATATGTAAGTATACTTTCTAAAGCAAATAATCAACTGAAAAAATTTCAATGTCCACTGAAGGTTTCTTAGTACTGGTGAAAGATTGCCACAGTAATGTTTCCAAACAAAGGTAGAAGTAAAAAAAAAAAAAAAAAAAAAAAAAAACTTTGGACAAACAGCAATTTTTTGTTGATTGTTAAACGTACTTTCTGACTTGAACGTTAATTTACAAAATCATCCGTCCGCAAAAAAAAAAAAAAAAAAACATCAGTAAATAGACGTTTCATTTATTTATTTATTTTTTTCAACCACCATACATTAAAAATACATGCTCTGCAAGATAAAAAAAAAAAAAACACGTTGTAGCAAAGTTGGGTAAAAGTTGGGTTTCCCCATCAGGCCTGTGGAAGGAGATTTTGCACAACGTGAGCGGCGAATTCCGCGCCGGCCGGCTCACCGCGATCCTCGGACCCTCGGGCTCCGGCAAGACAACGCTACTGAGCCTCATAGCCTGTCGACGCAACAACTGCCAAATCAACAACCCGAACACCAACGACCGACCCGAGACGACGACAACGCGCATGAGCGCCTGCTACGTCCCCCAGGAGTTCGAGCTCATGCCCTTCCTCACGACTCGCGAGACCATCTACATCGCTTCCAGGCTCAAGTTGTCGCCCAAGGACCACGACGACGCCTCTAGAAACGCAATAGTGAGTACAGCGAAGGACAACATTTCTTTATCTCGTCTGTATCAATCATTTTGCCCTTTAATATAAATATACCGTTACATTGTGTAGGTATATGTTTGTGTACATTGTACCAGAGAAAATTTATACTTTAAGCAACACTTTCGTAACGCACGAGTATACGCGTCACATTACACTTTGTATCGATAGATTACACGTGTATATCTTTGCTGCAATGCTATACCAATGTACAACATACATCTATACTTTTACTCGTGTGAGCTCGTGTTAACACAACACATTATCCATACCATCTCTCCAACTCGTAAAAAAAGAAAAGAAAAAAAAATGCAATCACAAACAGATCCAAGACGTGGCGGAGAAGCTGAGCTTGCTGGGCTCCATGAACACACTCGCGTGTAACCTGAGCGGCGGGGAGAAGAAGAGGCTGTCGATAGCCGTGGAGATGATTACGAGCCCGTCGTTGTTGCTCCTCGACGAGCCGACCAGTGGCCTCGACAGCGCATCCAGTAATCAAGTACGGGTGTTACATGCTTCGTTTACTTTTTCCTTTTTTTTTTTTTTTTTTTTTTTTTCTTTTTTTTTTTTTTTTTTCTTTTGCGGTAAAATGCTCAAATGAAATGTGAATAAAATACGATTGCGAGGCCAAAAAAACCACAGGTGATTAGTTTGCTGAGCTTCATGGTCCGTCAAGGTTGTACGGTCGCTTGCGTGGTGCACCAGCCGAGCAGTCGGATGACCCAGTCGTTCGACGACCTGATGATCATGAACCAAGGCCGGTGCGCTTACTGCGGCCCCCGCGACAAAGTCCTCGATCACTTTCGAGCCTCTGGCTATGTCTGCCCGGATTTTTACAATCTCTCGGAATTTCGTGAGTTTCCAACATATCTTTTCTTTTTTCCTTTTTTTTTTTATCTCTTGTTGATTTAATCAATTAAAGCATAATCATCGGTGCCCGCACTCTCGAATACAATTTTTTTTTATCGTGTTCACCAAGGTGATAATCAATTCATTCATTACACGGGTAATTATAAACATTTATTCGATTAATTACACGTAAGCTCGATTAAACACTCAGGCACAAATTTAATAATCATAAAAATTACCATACTACAGAATGGTAATCTAATATCACTCTGGAGACTAGAAACTTTTTACGATTAGAATACTGTCATTGGATTTGTTAATTTTATACAGCAAATCAAGTACAACAGATTAAGTTGCCAAAATGTACAAAGAGTCTCTAAATTATCATAGCTCAGTAGTTTTGTTGATGAACGATTTTCGGAGCAGAGCAAAGAAAAAAAACAAGCTATCATTTACACCTGTTATTTTTTAATTGTGCCGTGCAATTTGTCCTTCTTTGCTCGGATAAAAGGCTGGTTTTTTTATAGGTAACGCAGAGTATTTTTACTCATTGGTGTACCGGGGAAGACAAAAAAAAGAATGAAAATTACTGCGCTAGAACGGCAATTTGGTATAATTATCCAATCTAGGGACCTTTTTTTACCATGCAAACGGTAAAAGTCAGCGTAATTGAAAAACTATTGTAAAAAGTCTGTAGAAAACATCAAAGCAGCACCAAATAACCATTCCTTCCCAAGAAATTTTACAATTTTTAGTCACTCGGGGCGTATTGGTATATACAGATCGAAACCGGATGGAAAATAAATAATTTACAATGTGTGCATAGTGCTGGAGGTGGTGACGGGCCAAAGGGGTGGCGATTACGAGTTGACCAGCGGCGGCAAAACCTCCGCGGACCGGACAGAATCCACCGCTGCCGATGACGACAAGCTGTCGCAGGTTAGCTCGGTCCGGAGCTGCGGCGAAGAAATCTTCATGCCCGAGAGACACTACGCGGTATCCTCCTGGGAACAGCACAAGGTCCTGCTGAGGCGAGCTTTCATCTGCATTTCTCGAGACAACGTGAGATCACGGCCACGCATTATGCACACGGGTGTGGTTACCATTTGTGCCTTGTTTAACAGAGATGACGCCTTTTTGTTTTTCTCTACTAGACCCTGACGAAAATGAGACTATCCGCGCACCTCATAGTGGCCGTGCTCCTGGGACTGGTGTTCTACGATTTTGGCGAGGACGCCAGTAAGGTCCAGAGCAACGTCGCCGCTCTCTTCTTTTTTGCCCTGTTCTTGTTCTTCGCCAATGCCATGCCCGCCGTACAAACGTGTGCGTAATTATGACAACAAATATATTATAAGCCAAGCCGTGAATTTTTAAGCCATTTTGGTCCATTTTGCTCTTTCGATCGCAGTTCCGTCCGAAACGAGGGTCTTCCTCCGAGAGAACGCCAACAACTGGTACTCGCTGGAATCTTACTACGTCACCAAGGTCCTCTCCGATCTTCCACTCCAGGTACATTGGCATTTTTCTTTTAATCCAGCCACAATCGAAATAAAATCAATAATGTCCCAACAGATCGTGTGCCCGACTGGTTTCTTACTGGTAGCCTACTACTTGACCGGCCAGCCTCTCGAGGCCGCGAGATTCTTCCAGGTTTGGATGATCTGCATCCTCACGACCATACTCGCCCAATCTTTCGGCATCGCGACTGGAGCGGCGTTCAGTACCCACGTAAATATGATTAAAAATTCTCTATGTATACCTATGTGTAGTTGGTTTATGAGCCGAAAACTACGTTTACCGACACACAGGCTGGCACGTTTTTGGTTCCGGCATTCAACATTCCGATGTTCCTCTTTGCCGGTTTCTTCCTCAAACTCGGCGAGATTCCGTTCTACCTGCAATTCTTCAGCGATGTTAGTTACTTCCGGTGAGCAACAATAACCCCATCCAGTCACTCTCTCCTAACGACTCCAAGGTCGAATGATCGGCAAAGTAACGTTTCTTTTTTTTAGCTACGCCTTCGAGGGTTTGCTGCAGGCGGTTTACCTCGGCCGGCCGAAAATACCGTGCTACGCGGACTTTTGTTACTTGAGGACTCCCGATCGGATCCTCGGGGAGCTCGGCATGCCCTCGATGCCCCTTCACGCCACCTTGATCGCCCTCGTCGTCTGGATCGTCGGCTTGCACTCGCTCGTCTACGGCGTGCTGCGCTACAAGCTTCGCGCCAAAGTTGTCAGATGACCGCCCGTCACGTGTGTGCATATACTTATGTATCACGTATATACGGGCCGATGTCTTCAATCGATGCTGTCAGTGGAGCTTTTGCTGATGCTCACCACGGTTATATTTTTGTTCTTTTTCGTCCACGTATTTTTTCTTTTTTTTTTTTCTTTTTTTTTTTTTTTTTCGTTTGCATTGTTAATGATTAAGAGCTTGATTATCCTGCACGCAGGGGAGACTGGCGCGTGTTGATTTATTACTCGAGAATTGACAATTCAATATGAAGTTGTAATCACGTCTTTGAACTCGTCACATATGAAAAGGCGAGTGTATTTGTCAAACGAAAAATTGCGATAACTATGTGAAAATTGACCGAATCATTTCAAAAATGAATCGTATTTGGAACAGTTTAAATGGAAGATGTAATTCGCCAACTCGGTCCAGTCTCCTGTACAATATGACAAATAAAAGAGTACCTGATCTGTAATTTTATATGTACGGAAATTAGAGAGCAAGTCTCAAATATTATTTTTTTAAATGTAGTGTGAGACAGTTTAAAAAAAAAAAAAATAAAAATGAGTATTTAAAGAGACATTTTTTAGAAAAATTTATCATTCTTTCAAACATAGTAAATCATACAAAGAGTTTACCGGTACGGTAAGTATGACTGTATCATATATGTAGACACAGTAGACGTTACATAAGGATACGATAGTAGCTCGTATTCGAGGTACAATTTAGGCTCCTGACAAGTTCATACATTTTTTGAAATTTTTTGTAGTTGGCAATTGTATCCATCAAGATTTTGTTCTAGTCTGGGTTTTTATAAGTTTTTTTTTCTAATCTAAAAATAAGAAAAATTGCATAAGAAGACAACGTACAAACAATAGCATAGAGAGTGAGAGAAGAGGAGGACAGGTAGCAGATATTAACAATATAAATATAATTATGGTTTACGGCGAAGAGAAAAAAAGAATTTTTAGTTGATAGTATTTAAAAATATTATTTCTGAAACACAATTGTTCATCTCGATCTTAAAAGACCCGTGGTTGAAAATTTAACTTCTCTATTTATTCTTTAACTAAAATAAAAAAGCTGTGCAATACAACTCAATTTATTTATTTAATGCGATGAATATTGTTTTAACTCATATAGTTAAAAAAAACTTTTTTAACGACAACGAAACGAAACTCACTTTAAAATGAGTAATTATAGATAGACGCACAATTTAACTAAATGTTTTTGTACAGTGTATTGTTGTGTTCAAAAATTATTTTTAAAAAACGTGCCATAGTTGTTCACATTTATGTCTTGTTAATCTTCTGTACATGTAACAGTAATAATGGTAATGATCGAATAGATCACTAACAATCATAATTTTAATTATCAATTATGTGGGTACATTCTTCAAAAATTCATTATTACATTTACTTGCTATTCGTTGTATGATTAGTTGGAACACTTCTCGTAATTAGTGGTGAGGGTATTTTTAAATATAGATTTATGTAGAGTATAAGAAATATTAAAACATTATAAGTGTACAATTATCAAAATGATCCGTAATAAGAAATTTTTTATGTATAATAATAAAGTATTATTTTGACGAAGATGGCACGTGATACAAGAGCCGAAAAGTTAAAAAAAATTTTATTATAATTTTTTAGCCTTTCTCCGATGAAAGCCAAGAATGTAACTAGAAAATCTAAAAAAAAAAAAAAAAAGATTTAACAATATTAATAATTTTTATAACAAGATGAAACAACACGAAATAGGCAAACTCATAATTATATTGCATTGGTTCTGTCAGCATTGCATTGAACATCGAAACTTTAATTGTGTTAATATTAATTAAACTTATTAATATCAAAGGTGGGTGATCCTCACACATTCATATTTGTTCTCCACAAGACATTAAAATTAAATAGTTTTACATGTCGAGATTTTAAAGGAAAGTCCAGCGTAACCAGCGTCCTGATATTATTTACGTAATGTACTGATAATAACGACATAGTAAAAAAGATACCTACGTAATTGTAGGAAAGTACCATTTAAACTCTATTTTAACACTATTCAAACACATTGGCACGCGATATATAAGTATCTCGTGCGCAGGCAATGTATGCGATAGATCTCCAGAGCCTGTCATGACACAGCCAATAGACATAAATTCGGAATGCAAATGCGCGATTTTCGCACATGTCCGCATGATTAGTCGCCCAAATGTGCTTTTCGGCGCCTTGTTTTTTATCTCGAGGACATGAGTCGCCAGCGCAAAAAGAAATACGCAGCGAACCTCAGGATGACCAAAATGCAGGCAAGAGCGGCTATGTCGTTCCAGAACTGGTCGTCGCGCATACTCGTTACGTCGGACACGAATTTTTTCGTCTTCTTGAACAAGCAAAAGTCGAAGTCTTCGTTCACGCAATCCAGTGGCTTTCTGTCCAGACCGTAAATCGCGTTAACGTAACTGCAAGGGGGAAACAGTCATTGGTCAACTTGGAAAAAAAAAAAAAAAATACCCATGCGAATTTCTGGCAAATATAGAAACTATCGATAAGCCCACCCTTCGAGTCCATATCGCAGATAACTGATGTAGGAGCCCCATTTTAGGTAGCTGGGAAGATCCCTGAGACTGACTCCAAAACCGGCGAACATCATCATCGGCACCGACAGCGTTGGCGCCAAGAATGTTCCGTTCTGCGAAACAAAGAAAACCAGCTCGATCAACAATTACGTTACCAAAAAAAAAAAAAAAAAAATACTGTATTGGATAGGCCACGTACCACAACGTTGCAAACGGAACCGATCATCAGGCCAAAGCTCTGGGCTACAGCTGCCACGAGGAGACTGATGCTGAAGAACATCGAGAACCTGGCCCACGGGTCGACTGGTTGATCCGACATGAAGTAGACTATTGAACTGAAGAGCAGACAACTGATAAACATCACTGGAATATCCACTATCGACACCGACAGGTAGTACGCCTTTAAACTGTACCACCTGTTGAAGTGCTCTTTTTGCAGGACGCTCATCTCCGTAGGAACTGCCAAACAGAATATAGTGCCCATTCAATTTAACGTGTGGGTGTTAATATATATATATATTGCAATTATCAATATCCAAATGTTAAAACTCACACGTCAACACGGTCAACATCATTGTGGTCATCATGTGGTGCATCAGACAGGCAAACAATAGGTTGTAATTCTCGAGTACTCGATTAGCGTCGTTTCCGGCTTTGATGAATAATAAACCCAGCATTATGCCAGTGCATACGTTAACTATGATTCGCATGTGTGTCAATGTCTGAAATCAAATTAATCCTCATTCACGCGTGCTTTTGATAATTGCATACCACACGTGTGAATAGACTTGGGAACAATTTTTTGATGGTTTTTTTTTTTTTTACTTAATAAACTTCCTTTTTTTTTTTTTTAAATTTTAGTTTAAAGTTTTTCGAACATTACGACCATTATTAACGGTAAATGATTGTTTCTTATAATTTTAATAAGTACGTTTTTAATGGTGGGAAAAAAATTTTGTTTGGCATGCGTTACATTTTTAGCTGTCAATATTGCAAAAAATTCGCGACCCAAGTCTGCAGAAATATTTGCGTAAAAACTTACAGTGTCACGTTTTACTTTGATGCAACATCTCCTCATCAGAACGGACATCTGGTGCAACTGCGACGTCGGCTGGTGGCCCTGAGTATTGCCATTTTTTTCCTTCAACGGATTGAGAGCTAGAAATTTCAAAAAATTCTCCTCTTGAGAAAATTCAAACGATACAACCGTCACTCAAAAACGTTGGCCACAGTTTCGAGATTCAACAATCATGCGTATGCGTATTGTAATTGCTTTAACTTTACATCGCGTTCCAACTATACCTCTTAGAGACTTCGTGTCCAACAGAGCGCTTGGATTATCGAACCACTTGAGGTTCTTGCCGTTTTGGGATCCCTGGACTAAAGGCTCGATCTTGTCTTCTCCGTATTCGCCACATGCCAATTCGATGACTGCAAAAAACAAAAAATTTGAACTTTGACAGTTACTCTTGCCAATACGAGCTAATCGAAATCATTTGATTTTCAAAAAAAATGAAAAATTCACGAATCTGGTAATAATTACCGTAGTCAGCGGGATTGTGATACATAGGGCATGGAAGCTTGACGCTCTCGAGGTAAGGCAGTAAATTGTGCGTAGCTCCCTGGTAAAGGCACTCGCCGTTTGACAGCACATAAACCTGTAAAAAAAAAAAAAAAAAAAAAAAGGAAACAAACAAAAATTGTATACTTCAGTTTCATTTCACATGACGAGATAATATGGTTTTTGGGCGATTATTTACAGAGAGAGTTTTTGTACAACAGCGAAAGATAAATTAGTTGTTGATGGTCAGAACGAATCATATTAAATATAAGTCTGAGTCTTCTAGAATGTAAATAAAGGAGGTCAGTAAACATTAATCGAAAAGTAAAAACAATAGTAGTAACATTATAGTAGTAACATTATAGTCTCTCTCGCGTATCGCTCGTGAGAGAAAAAACATGCGTTATTTCACATTGATTTTCATGTAAAAATACAGCTTTGTTCATATGCATTGTCGACACGTTACCAAATAATGACAACAATGATATCGATGAAAAAAAAAATGTTCAACTTACTTGATCGAATAACTGGAACATTGTGGCACTGGGTTGGTGGATGGTGCAAATTATAGTTCGGCCCTGACGAGCAAGTACTTTTAACAGGTTCACCACCTGCGTGCACGAAGAACTGTCCAGACCTCTGCAGCAATAAAGATTTTTTGTTGAATATTTAAAACTGTTAATACTATATAATCTCTTCATTATAGCTTTAAACCCTAGATAATTTTTAGTACAAAACTACAATTTTAGAAAAATAGCAAAAAAAATTGTGGTATTATCTTAAAAAAATATTTTTACTAAAAAACAGTCTAATAAAATATCATTAGACAGTTCGTACTCTGCGTAGTATGGTTTGATGATTTTTAAGGGGATTAGAAATCAGAGGGCATAAAAAATGATATTCAAAGGTTTTTTTAAGTTTCATGTTTTTTAAATGAAAAATCGAAATGCACCAGTCATTTTATTTTAGGCTACAATGAAGACTTTTTAGTCAGTATATATAAATTTAAAAAATAGAATTAAGGAAATAACGGACCCGCTATGTATCGTACAGAAAATAACTTGCTGGAGTAAAACATATAAAAATTTAAAATTATCCTCAAGCTATGTACTGTACAACATAAAATTCATGTTGGAGCGTTAATAAAATCACATAACTGAAAAAAAAAAAATTAATTAAAAAATTCCCGTATCATCCACGTTAATTCGACGTCGAGCTACTTATATTGTTTTTATGTACAACATATCCGTATGTAAAGAAAAAGTAAATATACTAATGAAGCAGTTATCCGCATAATCAATTTTTTTGACAAAAAATAAGAAAGCATACTACTCACGTTGTGGGCTCGTCCAAGAAGAGTACGGTGGGGTTGTTAACAAGTTCCAAAGCAATAGACAGCCGTTTCCTTTGGCCTCCGCTAAGCCGACCTGCCATAGTGTACATGTGCTCATAGAGTCCAAGGGTCGACAATATCTCTTCGATCTGCAAACACGAATAACTCGACATTTTCACGCTCTTATGTTCCATTATTAATTATTATATGTCTATCTACAATTGTATAAGCTTACAACTGCAAGGACAACATTATCGTACTTTAAGTGGATCAGGACACGTACGTCTCATAAATTTCTAATTTATGCCACGTTAACATTCATTGTCCACTGGCCGATGCAGACTACCATAGTATAGCAAAGTTTTTATTTATTTTAGGTAGTATATGCGTTAATGTTTAATTTTATCAAATAAAACAATTATTAATACAATGTGAGATTATCTAATTAGTAAATAGGCATTACAAAAATTTATTTTACTAGAAAACAACGAAATATTCATCATCTTCCGCTATTATTTATTAATATTTTTTAACCATTTTTTAGTATTGTTCGCTTTTGGATAGTTAATCGAAAACAAATGTGCACAGTTAAAAAATTAAAAAAAAAAAAAAAAAAAAAAAATCATACTAAATAGAGCATTAAGCATATGAGTAGATTTTTAATCATCACCTTGTTGATGCTTGTCAGTTTAGCGGTCCCCGTTTCCAACCCCACAACTATATTTCCACGAATAAGTATCATACGTTATCGAAGCTGCACTGCGTTATAACGAGTTCAACGAATTCTTTCGATAAATCAACGGATAAACAAAGTCATCGTCGGGAATTAAAGTATACAACCAACTATTATCAAACAAAAAACACTCGAATAATCAGGTATATATATGCTAATGCGCGCTGCGGCAGGTACAGGTACAGGTATATATATATATATATTTTCTAAAGAATGTTATCCATGCAAATGATCATCAAGTCTGCAGATTCCTGTTACGCCTGCATAACACGGAAAGATGCGTATTCTATTAAAAATCGAATAAAAAAACCAGAATTGATTCATATGCGTAAATGACGACACATCTCTGTGGGAAAAAAAAAAAAAAAAAAAAAACAACAACAACAAAAAGTAAGATCACTATGTACATGATGTAATGCACTCACGACTGTTTCTTTGACGTGTTTTGGCGTATCGGTGCCGAGCTTAAGATCCGCGGCTACGCGCATGTTTTCCAGTACAGTTAGCAAAAGCTGCAGTCTATCGTCCTGGGTGATGTAGGCGCTATGCCTGTAGCGTCAAACATATCGTTGCATGCGTTATTGTTATTTAATCTTTCATTATTAATTAAATTAAATTTATATTATCGTTACTTCCGGTTTCGTTTCGAAAATAATGGATGATTACCTGCGGAAACTGTCGAGGTTGCGAACGCGGCCGTTCACGTAAACGACGCCCTGGACGCCGGTTATGCGATAGCCCGAGAGTACGTCGAGGAGAGTCGATTTTCCGGCTCCGGACGGGCCCATTAACGCTATGAGCTGCTTCGACGGTAGACGGCCGTTTAATCCGTGGAGAATTTCTTTCTGGCCTGTGTGTGATTCAACAATTCATTGAGATTATTGCAATTTTCGTCTCAATCTATTTTTTACGTTAAATTTAATGTATTTCGTACACCAAGGCTATCAAATATTTTAATTTGCAAGTAAACAATTGAAACTGAAATAAAAAATTTACTATTCAAAATTTATTAAAATCAAGAGAATAATATTATACGTGTCTTCTTATTTAAAATAAGTATTTTTTGGACAATTGTGTTTTATTGGTGATTAATTGGTATTGAAATTAATTTTTAGTTAATTGGAATACCAATCGATCGAGAAAATTAACTCCAATTTGAAAATTGTTTTGATCAACGATTAAATTTATTTGGCTTGTTGTTTCAATATTGAGGTCAATAGATATGTCTTAAAACTGTGGACCATACGTAAAATTACGTAAATTTTTTTCCAATCGATACCGATTTCATTTGCGTAAAATTAATTTAAGAAAGTAATATAATGGCAATGAAAAGACCATTTTCTTTCAGCCTCGATATCTTTATTTGAAATTCAATGAAACATGTCACCTCTCCGAGCAACATAATGGCCAACTGAACTTTATGACCAAAATCAGGTGCAATGTCCATCAAGATTATTATACATAATATAATTATCACGATCGCAATCGGCAAGTTGTCCCTCACCTTTCCTCCAGCCCATGGACACCGTGTACGTGATATTCTCAAAGATAAGATCCATAGTGTCAGTCTTGGTCATGGAAAACGGCGTACCGTTCGACGAGCCGTTCGGCGTGTCATTATTTTCAGCCACGAAAACCGGTGTCTGCTGTGACGCGCAGTTGTTCTGGCATGGTATGACGATCGGTGGCGGTCTGTTCTTCAAACAACACGAGGGCAATTGCACGACCGTGGCTGTACTCGTGTGCGACAACACGGGCGTCTCGCTCTGATCGTGGCGATGATAATGATGGGAATGGCCATTTTCCAGGGAAGCGCTGCTCGCCTCGTGTATCAACACCTCCATTATCTTGAGATTTTTTGATTATTGTCGTTGCGTCCACTTATACTTGTATCGCACGATTGATGCGTGACTCGTTGATCTGTTTAATACTTTTTTAAGAACAAAAAAAGTCGAGAGTGTCATACGTAGCATATTATTATCAACTTTGCTTTTTGTAATTATATATGCATTGCGACAGCGTTTCCACCGGTTACAATTACTCGCGTGTTTTTAGACAACATTGTATATTTTTTATCGTTTCTTTGGAAAATTAGCTGATGTTGTTCGCTTCGATCAAAAAAGGTTTTAAAACTAAATAACAGAGTTGGCTGTTTTCCTGGAGAAAACAAAAAAAAAAAAAAAAAAATTCATACTTCGACGCACCTGCTGGTAGCGATTAATACTTCAAAATTGCATCAAATGTCTAGTCAAGTAAAAATTATTTTGAACGTCACTCCATACGTCAAAAAAACTTGTACTTTTTGTTGATGAATCTGCGAACTGTACTTATGGAACGACAAAAACATCTGGTCGATAATTTATCACAATATTTTTCTGTAGTAAATTGATCGGTTGGGGCAACGTAGAAAGCCGGTTTTTGTGAATCAGCCGAGTGCGATCAAAGATTTGAGGTAAACCGTACGATGATGACTAAAACATTAAGCTAAAAGGCATCAGCATCGTTCTAGGCCTCAACATGCTTATACTGCGCCGTTAAATATTAAATGCACGTAGTAATGATGAAATATAGTGAAAAATAATTTTATGATAATTTTGGCCCCCTCAAAGAGAAAGTGTTTTCCGTTGAGTAGTTCAAACATTGAAAATTAGGATATTTGTATATTTTCAACACTTGTTTTACTTTTTTGTGTTTTCATGAAAATCAGGTCAATAGTTTTCTCTGATTTTTCTTAGTGTGCTTGCTCCAAATCAAATGTTTCTTGACCAAAGCTAATAATATTTATACCAAAAATAATCACTTAACTTGCAATTATTTAAAAAAATAAAATAGAATAATTGCATTCCCGCATGGTTATTAAAAAAAATAAATAATCATCCTGATTTTCTGCTTATCAGTATTTATTTATTAAAATAATGTAGTTCAGATAAATTATGTATTCATACAACGAAATTTAAATGACTGCAACATAATTTTTCTTAACACAATTTTATCTGAAAATTTCTTTATTTTTTTACATTAAATACAGAGGATCAACTGATTCATTACTTTGCGTACATTAAAATGTCAAAATTAATTATAGTTCAGTATATTTTTTATAAATCAATAGTTTATTTTATTTGGTTGATAATCGGAAAATAGCAAAGTAAAATTTTTGGACTTGACAATATTTATGTATTAGAACAGATAACACATCTATTTAAAAAATGGAGATTATTCTGAGAATTAATCAATACTGAATTAACATTGCGTATGTTGCCCAGAAATGTTCAGGAATGTATATCGGTTTATAGAAACAGCTCACTATGAAAAAACTCAATCCTGTTTTTTTCCGTTGTAAACAATAAAATAAACAACCAATCTAGTAGCACCTCTATTTCGTTCTCCTCCACAAAAAAGCTCTTCAAAGTGACCCCCCTGAGTGGAATGTACGTAAAAAAAATTTATTTAAATATTTCTTATTTTTCTACATTTAGCAGGAGGCACTTTAATAATAAAACCTCTTATTTTGTTTTCTCTATATCTTTCGGTAAGTTGTCGAATTCTCCAGTTTCGTTGATTGAGTTGATGGAAACTATGTTTCTGAATAATCAGTTACTTAACATATACATACATATTGTGGAGTAACAATGAAAAAGAAAAACGAACGAAACACAAAAAAAAAGTGAGAGGGTGAATACAATCAGTCTATTATTTTTATTTGCACCAGTAAAAAATTTCTACCTCAAAATAAATACTTAAACGTACATTCACTCGTTGAAAAAATGTTGTTGGGTGGCAAAATAAACAGGCATTACCTGAATTAGTAAAAAATCATAAATGTAACTAGTAATCGAGATGATTCTACTAATCGCGCAGCAAAAAAAAAAAGTTGACTGACAAAATTATTCAATATTTAATTTACTGATTTTTAGAGTGTAAGCGCGTGAGCCTGGCATCCACTGTAGCACGTGGATGATACCGTATGTGACATGTATACCAAAACCCTATACTTATTAAGTACCGACGAGGCATTTTGTACACAACAAAAGTGATAAGTTCTAATAAAGTACAACAGCAGCAGAGAGAGAGAGAGCGCACGGTCAAAGTCCGCGGTGGCCCGTGACTCAGTATTATACATGTTACACACAAGTAATACAGTAGAGATGTTATGTAGGTACAGCTTCGATGTAAGCACAAAGAGTGAGAGTTAAGTGTAGAGCAAGGGGGGAGTCATAATCTAAGTATTTGTAAGCATACTGGTTCTTTTTTTTATTGTATTTATCGTATTGGATTGATTGCATTTACTACTCTTCTCGATTGTCTTTTTTTTTCTCCGTTACTAATATACTCTGGTCAATTAAAATAATATTCATTTTTAAATTGATTAACTAGAGCAAAGACAAAAAAACGTGTTGTTTTGGGCCAAGCAGCAGTGATGTGTATAGGTAGGTACACTGAAGGCATGGGTTCATTTTCGAACGTTGGGATTTATGGGACAAAAATTTGGTTTGTAAAATAACGCACACTTTAATCTGCTGAACTAGATTTTAATGAAAAAGCCAACATATGTATATATATGCATGCTATAGGAAGCCGTCCTTTAACTTTGTCGTGTCATTCGGTTCTTACACAAAAGCAAGATCATAATTTTATGTATGAAATTGAACACTTGTTGATCGTGAGCTCTATCAGGACAACCTACTTTATTTAACTTTATTTTTTTTTTTCGTTCAACACGATACAACCCTTTATTAATGACAGTTTAATTAAAAATTGTTTTATTCCAACTTGGAACAATGATGAAATAAAAGAAAGAGTTTTATTCTTTGTATATATACTCAATGTCAATAAAACAAGAGACGAGCTCAATTTTTTATCCATGCCCTCCTTTAAAATTGCGATAAAAAAATTCATAGTGCGAGCCAGAGAATCCAAGACATATTTAAGCATTCGAATGGCTTGTTTGTCCTTGTATTATGCATCTCACGCAATTGCCTGCACGTATTAAAATGTAGATCGGTAAATACACGTGGTGGCTATGTCGCTGCAGCATCACATAAAGGCTTTGTTGACGCGGATAAGCGATATCTTTCTCGCCTCTCTTTTGTGCGGGAAAACGCGAGCTGAGGCAATGAAAATAATAGCGTGCATGTGTACATCGAACGAGGGTAAGTATAGCGAAGAGCAGTGCATGACAACCAAGTGATCGCATTCATGCGGCAGGCGTGCAATTTTCCCCTGATTTTTCCGCAAGTTTAGAAACATGCTTAACCCATCATGGGGTAAAATCAAAAGATTAATTTTTATTCCTCTCGCAATTTTAATTACCTACTTACAGCATACAAGTAGTTTTTCTTGTACTACTTTGTTCAACATCAAATTAGTATTACAAATATTAACTATATAGAATTTATATATTCGCGCGTTAGCAATTAACTTTAGTATTTTGTAACCAATAGCGTGCGTACGATTAAGTTACTTTGGCTGCTCACGACTGCTCGCCTGTGAGCATTTAGTCAGTCCGCACCGATCGCTCGTCCAGTGAACCACAGTGTGGTCACTGTGTACACCAACCACGTAGACATTTTCTCGAGTAAATCATTTTAAATAGAAAAATAAAATGTCTTGTGTAATTTACTCGCGTGACTCAAACAACATCATTTTCAGTTAATTATATTAGTAAAATAACTGTTCTTCAACTTCGTTCAATATCCTTAAACTAGCGCACATAAAACGTAATTTTATTATTTACCACAGTTTTTCAATTTTTTCTCATCAAGTGTTGTAATTTCTGCTGTTAATATACTTTATTATTTTGTTATATATAAAAAGGTGTGAGTGTTAATCTTTCAATAAACCCAAGCAAATTGGCTCCCACTCTTTTCCCTCGCAACCGGTAAATCAAATCATACAGTCCACAATCGTTGGGTTTTCAATCCCAAACAACTTGAATACACCGACAGACGGCGTAGAAAAAAAAAACTCCTTTCTCATGAGTCTTACGATTCTCAATTAGGTCACACGTGCTAATAATATACAGTCGGTACGTACTGGAATTGCAATGGTCAACAATGGCACTTTCGATTCTCGCGCTTCCGCTCTTTCTTTAGGTGAACAGTACATGATGTACGTACCAAAGTTACATTACGCGGTACAGCCACAGGGAAGTGAATTATCAGGAGTGCAGGGTGTACATATATACTGTACTTGGAACGAATTACATGCTTAAGTGTGGCTGTGAATGTAATACTTGCGGAATGTGGAGGAATGCCATTAAGTATTGTTGCGCAAGCGTCGAAGAGCGGATGGAACGAGAAAAGTTGAGTGTGCACTCGTTTCGTGATTTCGGGGAGAATATTTTGATGGGTCACACGTTGCCGTGGGAAAGTTGATCGGTATCGTGATTTTTGAAATTAACTCACAAAGGTGCACCTACCAACATAATTACATATATATTAAACAAATCGGAATGCCTTACTTATTTGGAAACCTTGAAAAATATCTAATATTGGATTATTATAAATTTCATCGGATGGACTTCAAATTGTCAGAACTATAATGAATAAGTACTAGTTATTTTTCTGAGTCTGGGTAGTAAATTAATTAATATTATTAAAATATTTATTTTCAATGGTTTATTAAAAAAAAAAAAAAAAAAAAAAAAAAAAAAAAAAAAAAAAAAAAAAAAAATACTTGGGTCTATAATTGCTTATATATAGTGTGGCTAACTAAAGAGAAAGTGATCGGTTAATTTATATCAGGTGTATTATTTAATGACAATGTTTAGAGCATGATAAATTCAAAAGACTCGTAGTTTTGTTACAGCAGACAATCCGTATGAAATTAAAAGAAGTTGTTTCAAAATTTTTCAATCCTATAGCACATGAAATTGCGTCGACTGGTAAAGTATTATTAAATTGTTTATTTGTATATTTTTTTAATAACAATAATTTTATGAAGGAAACAACGATGACTCATTTACACCCTATGACTTTGTAAAATAAGAAAAAGCTTTTATATTATGCGATTTCACTTTACAGAAGATAGGCAATGACATAAAATCCACGCAATCTATCACAATGATCGTTATACGTTTAAACGGTATCGAGATGCACGAACGAGATACTTGAAATTTAATCTGACTATACGATAAACTGTAAGACAAAGAAAAACACTGCGGCACGACCTATACTCCACGCAAGATACATAGAAACTTTCCTTAAAAATGTATGTATGGTATCATATACAGTTATACGTATAAGAGCACAGATTCTGTTTTTTTTTTTTTTCCTTTTTAATCTTAGGTATTTAGAAATCTTTTTGTAACCCTGTTGTATCAGGCAGTAATCGCCGATATAAAAACACTGTAGATTAAACTTGATGTAGTATCAGTACCAAATATGTGTCTCGAGTGCACGCAAGACTGGTTTTTTTTTTTTCATGTCTTTATCAAGCCCACATTATATGTACTGAACACGAATAGATGATTCGAAGTTCTATTTATGCATGGACATTCTTTTTCACAAATGACACGAGAAAAATACATTTTTTTTCCATGCCTAGATAAAATGTAGTTAAGCCATATGAAGAAAAAAAAAATAAAAGCAAGTACGAGAGTTTGTAAAAAATAAAAGCTCAGAGAGGAGCGATTATAGAATTTGTCGAGTGTACGGAGATAAAAAAAAAAAAGGGAGGATGTATACATGATACGATGCGTGCTATGGCCGATCGAGTGCAATCTCTCTTAGCTCGTACGGGACAATTGGATATGGCTTCACTTGTCGTTGCAACCTATTAATTCCCATGCGTACGTAAATAGGCCCCTCGTGTTCGATTGAGTAGTAAAGTAAACATCTGATCCTCTCCCTCGGTTGGTTCCTGTGATTGTTGAATTTTTTTTCTGAATCGATAGGCAATTGATTGTAACATTGATTTTTTAAATGGCAAGAGCGGCTTTCCTTTTTTCTTTTCATAGAAAATAAACTATTGTTACAAGGGACGAACTTTAAATGTTTTTGCGGTTCATTTGCTGCTGGAAGGGCGATCGGATTTTCCTCGGAAACTAATTTGACAGTGGAAAATATAATAACTTGTTCGTCAAGTACTAAGAAAAAGACACGTAGGTATTCTCGAAATTTCATGATTCATGAAAGGTAGCGAATTACGAATAAATTAGCATCTTTTAAAGAAGACGAGTAAAAGTTACTTTTCCTTATACTTTTCGAGGCTGAAAATCATATGCCTATACAAGTTTTATTGCATCTTACGTATACTATACTTATTTTTGTGTCAACACGTAGTGTACCAAATAATAATGACGCTGTCCTCTTGACACAGTTTTTGTTGCTACAGAGAAATTGAAAAACTCAATTTTTCACTCTACTCTCGCTACGAGTCGAGAAGAAATGATAATGAACCAGATCAGAACAAAAGGAAATTTTCATGTGAAAATTAAAAAAAAAGAGGACAAAGCAAAAATGTTTGTGTTGCTACGCTGAAATTTAATTTTTGACGATGAACGTACGACGTATATGTAAGTTTCAATACAATCAGTCAAAACTTTATTTTTTATTAGAAATACACTAATCTCCAAACGAAAAAATGTTATATTTCTTGGAAATACAATGAGTGCTCCGATATTTTCACGCACGTAATGTAAGTGTAGTGCGCAAACCATTAATCGAGCAAAGTTTTTCTCCAAGTATAAATATAACATTAATTTCGAATCACATGCGAATGGAAAATTTTTATCACGCTCTTCCGCATGACGAGCAAAATATATATATATATATATACACAGTTCTCAGTTCTTTTATTGTGAGCTTATGCAAACATTGTCCGAGTGCATTTAACAAGTACTCTTTGTTTATATTTTTTGTTGTATTATATTTTTTGTTTTAATATTATTTGGAAAATTTTTAATCATATACCTCTGCCTATAATTATTTTTAATTTATTTAATCATAAACACGGACAGAGAGAAAAAGGATTAGATTAATCAGAAACCGTAGAAATCAATTAATTAAGATCTGTTACTCAATTGCCAGTGAGATTAAGATGATTTTTCTTTTTTGCTGGCGAAGTATTTATCTATATAGTACGTACAAACAGTTTAAGGCCAAATGTGTTGGTAAGCCTCTTGTATGTATGTATGTATGTATGTGTGTTTGCGAGAAAGATACCAATTTACCGAAACAGCTGTGGTGTGTACAAGTTAATAAACGTAACAATTTTTTTATTTATATATTTTCTTTGTCATAAGTCTATTATATATTAATATGAGTAAGTATTTTATTATAAACCACACTCTCTTCGAATATTTCATATGTACTTTATCGCCCTGAGGCGGAACCTCGTGTGTGTAGGTTTATTTCCAAATAGCAATAGTTCCGTATTCCACTATGTATACGTATAAGCTTTTTGGTGTAATGGTTGTTTACAAGAATATCAGTAATAGTTGAAAAATCTTCATTTTAGTTTTAATCCAAAATGTAATTGTTGGTAATTAATACAGAAAAATAAATAATCAAACTTTGATTTTGTTTGTCCTTTTATTTTTTCGTTCTTCGAATTGTACGAATGATATACATGTATTTCTCGATAAGATACGGACAAAGATTCGAAAATCGGCCCGATTAAATCGGTGATCGATCAGGCTCGAGAACAATGGAAAAATACGTATTCGACGTTCAAAAGTTTTTCTCTGCCAAACTCGTTTGAATTTTTATACTTCGATTAGCTTGCAATACGCAACTGCACGTTGACGCGGAAAATTGACGTAATAGAAAAAAAATTGTTTTTCATTACAGCCGAAAAAAAAACGAAACATTAATGCGTTACATCACGTCGTTAAATCCGGAAGAAGGACAAAAAAAAAAAACGATCCAAACGAAAGTTTTTTTGCGATTCTGAATTAGCACGAAAATTATATGCCGTGGAACGTCCATAAAAATTCGACGACTGTAATTTTCAAAAAAGCGAACCTGCCGAGACTCGACTACTTTCACTTGCACTGTAATACAACCGAATCCTTTTAGAGTGAAGTCTTTGCTACGTAGATTTTGAAAGCGTACCTCTGCAGAAAATACCTTTGTCAATTAATTCACTCCTTTTTCTCGAGTTTTTTTTTTTTTTTTTTTTTTTTCGTTTGTCACTCTGTTATCGTCGTAATTCCAGGCAAAAAAAAAGAGAATACGTAAAAATTCACATTAAGGCATTTACTAGGCATACGAACCGTTTTTTGCGCAAACTTCTCATTAGAGCAGATTAAACAACTTAATAAGTAAAAAAAAAACGCGTTTTTGGTTCATTAAATGCAAACTTAATTTCGTGGTATGATGGATAAAAAAAGCGCACTGTTCGACGAGTCTTATCGCTATTTAATGCTAAAGGCATATGTTCCTCTGCGAATGGAAATTGATGTCGCTGTTAAGTATATAGCTGCGCGCTATTTTACTTTTCTTTTTTATCACTTCGAAGCCTTACAAATAAAATGGATGGAACTATTGTTGAGGGGAAAAAACCGTCCATGAGTATACTGAGTCAAATTGCAGACAAAAAATCATTTTCTTTAATGATAAGTATCGAATTGGGACCCTGAACGATTATTTCCTTTAGCGATGAGTATCAAAATGGGGCTAAAAATTTAATTATAAATTTTTCTGATTAAATCATGTACTGATTCACTCCAGCTATAATACCATCAGTTTTGGTTTTCTATAACCTCTTGTTTTTCTTTAATTCATGATCCAAATAAATTAATCATTGTCCTCGCTCGCTCACATGAAGCTCCTTTGTTAAACGAGTCGTTTGAAAAAAAAAATATTGTAAAAAAAAAGATGTATGTACGTCTGGGTTACTAAAGAATCGAAGATATATTGTTGGTACCTGGTCAAGTTCCAAATACTTGTGTGTATAATCACAAGCATACAATGAAATAAACACGTAACCTACATAATTAAGTCATTAGACATCAGTCAATGAGTTGTTGATATACATACTTTCAAACAATTTTCAATCGAGCAGTGTAATATTAAAAAATAAACACTCAATGTAATTTATGTTCGTACGTGCTATTTAGAAATTCACACGAAATAACGATCTAACCCAAATTCGATACCGATATTGTTGATCACGAAAGGAGATAATCGCTCAGTGACGCATTTTCTCCTTTTCGGTCCCACTTCGGAATTTCCCGGAAAACTACACGTGGAGGGAGATTTTTAAAATCAATAATAAAATTGATTCACGCATTTTTATCGTAGATTATACAACATATACTTATATATGAGAAAGATTTAATTTACCTCTTTTGATTACCAATTATAGAATGTCCGCCACTCAAATATACTTGCAATGTGATTTGTGAAACAATAAGATTTCGACGTGACAGAGCTCATGGTAAAAAGTAATCAAGTAATTGAAACCTCAAACCAGCCAATCATATAGATTAGCAATGTATACATATAAATCACTAATGGAAATCGTATTCATAAAAGCGCTTTTTATTAATAGACTTCAGAAATGTTACGGACAACCGATGATAATTGTAATACTTATGTTAAATCTATTAATAATAAACAAATAATAATATGAAGCGAGAGGGGGGGGGGAATTAATTGTCAAGCGCCATAATGTCACAAATGTTTGACGAACGAAGACGAAATCTGCGCAAAAGCATATAATTATGCTATATAGCGGTTCTCTTTCGCGCAACGATGGCTTTGATGGTTTGTTTTGCTTCGGCTTTTAGCGAAAATGTCTTTTGGATACAGTCCAAATTACAAAGCCAAATTTCCACGTGAAATTCCACTGAGACATCTGCTATGAGCTTATTTTTCACTCTAAGCATGTATAGGTACCGTATGACAGTAAGTAGGAACTTAAATTGCTATTAATATTCCTACACCGTATATGTAACCACTGTGGATTTGTAGCAAGTGTTTTGATGTCGATGCACTCCGTTTCCCGCGATACCGCTTCGTCTTTTTTTTTATATTTTTTTTATTACTTTATTCGTATAAGTATAAGGTCAAACATTGATCTAAGGATTTATTAGTATTGCCTTCAACGTGACCGATTAAAGTTATTTGTTTTTTTGTTTTTTTTTTTTTTTTTTTTTTTTTTTTTTTTTTTCTTATCGGGATTTTAATAATAATAATATTATTAGTAGTATGTATTTTTTTTTATCAGAAATCTTATGCTAGTCATGTGATTCAGGTCTTGCATACAAAGTTTATTGAGTTGACGGACTAATTATGCGTTAAAAAAATTTACCCTATTCCACGCGGCTCATAGTGACAATTAAATAAAATATTGCAAAAGTTACAAATACCGTGATGATCTATGTGACATTTTCTATATGTAGTGTATCAAATGATCGCAAGTTGATGAGTCGATATGCAATGACTGCTTGAATTTACAAATTTCTTTGAATATCCTTCCGTAAAACTAAAGCGCACCCTATATCTTAGATCAACAAAAGTGCCATTACTCAAAATTAACGCGAGAGAAAAAAAAAGTTTTGCAAGTACTCACCAGCGAAGGGCTCGAAATTAAAGCTTCTTCGAATAACATGCGCTTGCGTGCGTCGCGGCAAAATTCAAACTCCACAATCAGCCAGCTGCGCTTTCGGTTCTCAACTACCACGAAACGGCACTTTTTCTTCGAGAAAAGGGTTCGAGAGACCTCTCGAAGATGATGAACCCACTCTAAACTCCAAATCGGCGAAAATACAAATATTTTAAAAAATCCTCGACGACAATATCGTCACGCTTCGACAATCATCGGTAAGAAAAAAAAAAAAAAAAACAACAACAAACATAAAAACTAAACAAAACAACGACGAGTCAATGCAGTGGAGGATAAGTTATCCATGCACGTATAAGTGTATATACCTTATTACCACTCGCTCGGCTCGTCCGGACGATTCTGTCCGCAGCGCGAAGTCCAACTGGCCATAGCGGCCTATCTCCTCCATAACTCCCTCTCTTTCCATCGAGAATCGGAGCCTATTCGGCATCTGTGTGTACATATACATATATCCGCGTGTCATTGTCATACACGTTGTGTCGAAGCTCGAGTCTCTTTCTATGATAAATGTGTTCACGTACTTATACACATCAACATGTATGCGTGCTCAAAAAGACGGGCCGGATGTTTTTTTTTTTTTTTTTTTTTTTTTCATTTACTTTTATTTCAAACATTATCTGATACATGTGTAGGTGTGCATCTGCATTGTGGGCATTAGTCACCAAATAGATATACTCACTTACTCCTTTACACTCTACCACCATGTTCTACGATTATATTTTTAACAGTTTGAACTGTTTTTAGTGTCCTTGCAATCGTGGACAGTGCAAAGTGCGAGCTTTGAAATATAGCAAATAAAATTTTTTTACTCCAAAAAATCGATTTGGGTCAACGAGTGATCAGATTATCGTGATTTTGATACGACAAATTGCAAGCCTCTTATACGTGGTGTACTTTTTTAAAACTCTTCTAGATCTCAGGATTTAATCGCGATATGTAAATTGTAATTTTAAGGAATATAATTTCCAGTCAATGGTCATACTATGCATGTGTGATTAAACATTCATACATACAGTTTTATATGTTTTTTTTTTATGTATTTATCACGTTAATGATGTAATAGTAAATGTGTAAATAATATCTGAATTTTTGTTCTCTCACTGACATTTTTAAGGAGTATAATATTAAAGTTAAGGAACTATAATAACAAGATTCTTGAATTGATATAAAATTTTTGCAATATTAATTTTTATCGGCTATTTAAAAAAATTTCTCAATAGGAAAATATGTAGTAGGTGGACAAAAAGATTAAATATCTGGTCTTGATTTTGACTCATGTACCCAAAAAAGTTATCGCGAGAAAAAAAAAAAAAAACAGATGAAACATAAAAATTTACCGATAATATGTTCGTAGGTATAGATCGACACACCGATTTGCGAGAACTCGAGATAAAATACATTATTCATGAATATTAACAAAGTGTCACTTTTAAATCAAATGTTTAAAAACCAATGAGTAAAATAATGATATTATGAGTGGAAATTCATCATATACATTTTTATGTATGCACGAATTTTCTCCCTCACTCCTAAAATCTATTTATTTTGTTGAGCGTGCTGTCAAAACAACATCACAGAAAGTTTTTTTTTTTCACTCTTATCTCGTGCTTTCTCGTAGCGTTTCAATAAAAACTTTTGAATTTTTTTTACCACGTATCGTTTGTTTACTCACTATTTTTCTTTTCACACGTTTACAACTTGGTTGGAACTTGGCTTCTTTTTCTTTCTCTTACTTCATCATGATATACTCTTTTGTTTCCTCGAATAAGAGTTAGGTGTGAAAATGTTTAATTATCGCATATATTTGAAAGACTCGAGATGTATTATGAAAATTCTTAGATAATTTTTTTTTATTTTTCATCCAAATCTATATCTTAGGATTGATACTTTGTACACATTGATTGTAAATTTAGCTCAAGTTGTGCAATGAGAGAATATGAGATTTAGTGTCGTTTGCGCGTTGTTTAGAGTACTTAAAATTTTCTGATCAACTTGTTTATCATTGAAAGCTCTGGAAACATTTATTTTATCGGCTCAGTTTGTCCAGCTCTTATTATCTTATTATTTATTATCTGACACACAAATGAGCTCCTTCATTTCTTTTTTTTTTTTTTTTTTTCTATACACCTAAAAGGTTTTAAACACATGTATAAACGCAACAAGTAACAGTATTGGGTGTTGTTATCAAACACAAAGAAAAAAAAAGCAAATATTGTTCTCGTTCCCAGTACAATTGTTGAGAAATGGATCCAAATTTTATCGGATTTTTCAATTAATCGATACAGATAAATCGACGAATTTATTTAAGAGTCAACAACCACAGCTACTACAATTTCCTGTCGTTGAGAAACGAGTTGAGAAACGAAATAACGTAACTCACCGACAACTTCTTGCTTTTTTTTTTCACGCTATCGACATTTTCACTTCCGCATTTTACCTTTTTTTTTTATCTTCTCCTCTACTATGACACTTCACCATTTTCCGATGCAAAAAGTCGTAAAGTTACCACCTACCACATCCATACCACGTGCTCCCATTCCAATAGTCATCTTTATCATAAATCGTTTCGTTTTGTCTTAAGTGACGCGCAATAATAATTATTCCGTGACACGCGTAAATGAACGCTCAATATCAATATAAATGCGAGTATCACAAAAGTGTGCCATCAGGCTGGATCACAAGATTTAAGAAGTCGAAAAGAATTATTTTAAGAGTAACCGAAATTCATACGGTCATAATTAAGGATGTAAAAAAAACTCTAATTTTTTTTTATAATAATATATTAATATTAAGAATAAACTTACGTGTTTTTGAAATACCCGAGTGTTTTTTCAAAATAATGAAAAATCACTGCTAGTACTTACGTTTTAAAGAATTTAATCGTAGAGTAAGAGTTTTTTTTTTTGTTTTTTTTTTTTACTTTGATAATTTATATTCTCAAGCATAAACTGACGAGAGAAAAATTTTCTTTTGAACGTCGCGACAAAAGTATCTCCTACCATAGGTCACACGGACTCGTAATAAAACTTGAGTTTTATATGCACGCAATTTTTTATTTATAATTGTACACGCACAATGATTTAAAATACATGCGATACGTTTTAAAATGTCCACGAGGTGGTGAAATCGACCAATAGATAGTTTGGACTCGGTTATTACAATTGCCTCGAATCGAGATTTTCCGGTTATTATTAAATTGTGTCGCACTTGTCACGCATCGACTCGTAAGCATTGCGGAATTCCAAAGCAAACAGTCAACAATTGAATTATCGTGTAAGTATACGTTCGTTTTACAATCGATGCGTTGACACAAGCTCCAAGCGACGATATCTCGTGAGCTACTTTGTTCCTGTATCAAAGTTCAAGGAGAGCGAGAAAACAGAGGCTTCGATGTAAAACTTGGCTCCCTCGACATCAATTTCGCAAGGAGAGATAAATATAGTCATGTGACAAACTGGCGCTATTGAAAATTATCCTTTTGTTGTTTTCCACTTCTTTTGCTTTTACGTAACAATATACTTCATAATAATATTTTTTGTTAATTTCATTGTTTACTACATTTAAAACGTTTATGCGAATTATTATTGTCTTGAGGACAACTATTTTCTACGTGCATGACCTGGTTGTTAGAGAACTCTTGTTCATCCCATTTTTAAGTTATTCCAGAAATTCTAGGAGGAATAAATCACATAGCAATTAAATAATACAGATTTTGTTCTTATAGGACTGACAATAGGGAACCAGATATAATTTCCACTACTAGAAAAAAAATCTGTATATTTCCGAAAAACTAGAAAATTTATTGTAAAGTAGTCGAAATTAAAGCTTAAATACTATTTCGAGTACTTTGCCTGTTTATTATTGTAATTTATTTTTTCTTTTAAATTATAGTGCATCATTTTTACTCGAAAAAATGTTGTCAAGTACTGTATGCGTTGTAAGTAGTTATTAAAAAATTTTTTCTTAGCACAAACAGTAAATTACGCTTATAGCAAAATAATAATATATTTGAAAAAAGTTTGTAAATTATTCATACCCAAGAAAAAACAAGCGCTTCAAATTATCGCCCTTTGAAACTTTTCGCACTTATTATAGATATATTTTTCATCGATAAATAATTAAAACCAATGAAACGCGAAATATGATCGACGTCGGTTGTCCAAGAGTCCACGGGCAGGTAAAAAATTTCAAACGCTGTTATCGAGCTCGTGTGTCCATCATATTAATCTATGATTAAATCCTAAAGTTTTCGCGACAACGTGCGAGATGTAGGTATGCCCGCGTGCGTGCGCATAATGTAAAAAAATTGTGCAATTAAGTATAAATATAAAAGCTATCGAGACCACCTGTAAGATTGATGCCTGCCTGCGTGCGCATGATACAAAAAAATTAAAATATGCCACCAGGTACTAAAAACTAGAGTCCATCGACGTGTTGTGCAAGTTTTAAAAAAAATTAGATTTTTGCGTCATTTAATATGATAATTTATTTCACTTTTTTTTTTCGCACGCGCTGGCAAACATTTTGTTTATCAGATCCATAGTTCAAATTTGTTGCGTTAACAAATCAATGCACGGAGTTGAAAAATCTCACAAAAATAATCGTGATGGTAAAACAAAGCGATTCACATAGAATAGAAGGCATATCATCGTGATATATAAGTACTTGAAAAAAAAAAAAAAAAATTTAACATAAAAATGGGAATTAAATATTTAATATCTAAAAGATTTACGCAGGTATTTACAATTGCCGTGATAGTAATAAGTAAACTTTCTAATGAATTTTTCTTTTACTCGCGTGAAAGTGTAAATATTTTATTTTGTAGTACATTTTTAGCTTGTATACAATTGTATAAATGTGTACCTACTGTAGGTTTATTATTTATGATCTTTAAAATATTTAAATAAAATGTCAAAATCGCTGTGGGCCATGTTCCATTCATTATGAAGATAAATTGCTGAACCTTTTTAATACATGGCAAATATTACGAAATATTACACGTCAAGACAAGAGCAAAATTTTCTTATTTTTTGTTTTACTATACGTAAAAAAATGCATACCCACATGCATGTACCACATTCAGTAATTTAATATTTAAATTGTACATATATAAGTCCCAAAGATTTAAAGAAAGGAAAAAAATGAAGATATGAATCACTTTGAAAATTTTTTCTCAGCTCAATGTATGTGGTGAACTTTGATTTACAATTCAATATTCATCAAGTGCCCTCTTTCTCTAGCGCGCACTCGCTTTTATCAAAAGCAGCTCAAGTGCTTTCCTCTCCCGTTGTTCTCTGAGAGCAAACACGTATACATGCACTTCTATGCTGCATCAGATTATCAAAGTCTCGCATGTATTATCTTCCTATATGTATATACATATATGTGTGTAACGCACAATGACCCAAGTGTTTGAGAAATCTTACGTATAATATATTGTACGTATTGGTTCTGTTGCCACTGTCGATTTTATTTGTTTTTTGATAGCAACCACTCGCACAACGATTAACAAATACATTTTTTTCTTTCTTTTTTTTTCCCTCCTATATCGCGGAAAGTATACATATAGCTTCCCGATTTTATGACGTACCACTGTTTTCATACAAGTATAAGTAATCTTGTTTTTGGATTCTTTTTTTTTTCTTTTGGTACTTTTGGATGTTTTATTATTACGTTAAAACACATAGAAGCGTATAGAAGCCACGCAGCACTATAACACAAGACTTTGCAATTATTATTTGTTGTCAAGGGATTTTTTATTAAAGTTCACGTCTACGGATCCACAAGACCAAAGCTTTGTTTCAGTGTTCGGGTGATGCCGTTGAGTTTCTTGACATGAGCCATCAAGCGCGCCAACGAGTCGTTCAACAGAACCCTGTCCTGTTCCACCAGGTCTTTTTTCTAATAAACATCACCAACCAACCAATTTATATACATATACGTGTAAAAAACACCCAAAAAGTACATCATCCACATGGACTGACGTTTGCCAATTTTTGCACGATTTCCTTGTCCACTCGGACATCCTTAACGATTGCTTGCGCTTCCTTTTGATTATTTATCACTTGATCAACTACGCAGGGATCGGTCAGGGAAATCCAGTCCATCATCAATGAGGCATGGTTATCCTCGTCCTCGTCACTTGGACCTTAACAAAAGTAAAAAAAACAAAAAGTTAATTGACAAGTGAGAATGAAAGACATCGCCGGGAGGCAAGGGTTTTTGGCACCTCCTGCTTCTTCGCCCCGACTAGCAACCGGTGACATTTTTCGCAAAGCTGTCACCTTCATACCCTTTGGCTCTTCTTTGATTGCAATATTGCTTGCACCCGCCTCTACTTCCATTATATTATTTCCTTTGGCTTGTGGAACTGGCTCCTCGTCTGACATATTCTATTGAAAAAAAGTCACCCAATTACTCTCTTGGATCGCTTTGGTTTTCAAAGGTCGAACAGATTCTTAATTAATTTCTTCGGTGTATCTACGTATACTTCGGACGCTTAGGTAATGACATGTGTGCCACTCCTGTTCTAATCGATATTTACTTGTGCTACGGTATTTTTTTGCGAAAAATCGTTTGTCTATCTGAAAAAAAAAATTTTAAAAAAAATATTACAAAGTAACATCAATTGTTTTTCACGTGCGGTCATACCGCGAACTGAAGAGCTCGTTGGACTATCTGTATAGCACTCGATTGTTTTACGCGATCACGATATACACTGCGCAAATAATCCTAAACCGATTTATTAATGTATAATCTTTTTGTAGTAGACATATCTTGAATTTACGAATATTTTGGTATTTATTCTGGCTTTTTCAGAAAATACCAATTTTATCCACTTTTAAATGTTTTTTAACTGTATTAATTTAAATACTGTACTTGAAATGTGTAACTTTATTCACAATTGGATAATCATCGAAATTTATGTAATTTTACTCCATCCGCCTTTGCGCTACTGATACACTGAACAACATAGCACTTTCTTACACCCATATTTCATAAGCGTTTTAATAATATAAATCACAATGATCATGTCTGATTTCGCGTAATTATCTTTCTTTTTGCCGTCTGTTTCTGAGAGTGTGCTCTGGATCGAAAACTAACGAGGCTTCATTAATGAGTATGTTGTTACATTCAAACATTTTACAACCGTTCTTGGCACCACATAGTTCATTTTTTTACATTTTTGTAACTGCAATTTTATAATACTGATACCATTCATGCATACGTGATGATAACATCTGTAAATTTGATGAGATACTGTTATTCTTTTCTTCATTAAGCAAAAATGACAGTAATTTGGAACCCAAGGTTTCCTTTTTTTTGCCACTACGTACGCTGGCGTCGACTCATCTATCCCATCACTTGCACCTGGCCAATATCTAATGTATGTGTACGAATATTTTCTAGTGTAAAAAAATTGTTTGTTTTCCCATCTAAGCATAAAAGTAATTTTCTCTCACAATCAGTAGTTTATCTCTCAGTTGGGAAGAAGAGCTACTTGACCAATACAATAAAGGTAGGTATCGGAAAAATACCGCATACTTATAACGTTTAGGTTGTCACGTGATAATAAAATTACCTAAATAAAGTATTTTTATTTACAATTAATTAAATCGTTTGATTTATTATACATATTAGTAGGTAACACGTTAAAATACTTATTTAGAAAAGCGCATTATATGTAATTTATTCAAGTACTTCCAAATGCAGCATTTTGGAGTAGAAAATTTTGTTTTGTATTTTAATAGTGTTTGGCCGATCTCTGGTTACATAATACTTTTTATAAGTTCGTTACAATAAAGTGATCATACGTACTAAATAAATGGTTTTGTCCTAACTTTATGTAAATTTTAGTACTTAATAAAAAGATTCTATGAAGTTGTCAATGAAGCAAGAAATAAATAAATAAAATTTTTTTAAACGATTTCGTATGATGTACTATGAGTAGTTATCATAGATCCATACGTTGCGGCAGTGTCACGAAATAAATGTAAAATGTATCGTGTTTCATAAATTTTATTTTAAGTTATATAATTTACAATGAATAAAAATTATTTATGATGTACTTCTGCATGTACACAACAAGTGTTTAATAAAAAAAGTATTCTATATTATAAAGTAATCTACATTATATAAAAGTATTATATCTAAAATATAAAGTTCCATGCATTTGGGAATTTTACTAGATTTTTTGAACTTCAGTAAGTAGATGATTTACGTTTGATTGTTTGCGTGGAATCAACTTTTTGTAATCTATACTGATGGATTGAATACATTTATTTGTGTATTTCTATTGACTTGTTTTTTCGAGTCTGCGTTTTTTCGTGTAATGCTCGATTCGATTCTCAAGGCTTTCTAAAAAAAAAATAATAAAAATAAAAATCATTTGTGATAATTTTTACACTGTATTGTACTGTTTTAGACAACCAAAATTTTACCACAGGTGTCCCGCTGCATTAATGGCTTATAAACTTTAGCCTCAGACCCTTGTAATAAGCTATCAGGTTGAAAATTGACATCGCTAATTTCTTTTGCGAATAATGTTCCTAAATCATTTAGCATACATCTTGTCATGGCACACCTAAAAAAATATAGTAATAAAATGAGAATTACAAATTTCATTAAGTTTTGTTATTTAGAGATTTCTCACTTGACAGATGCATTAGTCCATTCTTCTTGTAAATCTTTTATAACTTTTTCAAGTTCAGTTATGTCAGTATACCAATGAGTATTGTCATATTCACAATAAAATAAATTCAAAGGAGTATAATGAGCTAGACTGTACTGTGGTTTGCACGGACACTTTTCAATATCCAAAAGGTCTTGTACAATTTCAGGTGTTTCTTGTTCACGACCAACAAGGAACAAAATCCCTACTATGCAACGAATTTGATGCCATAAGAAAGCATTACTTTTAATTGTTAATGTGCACATGTCATAACCCATGATATCATTACTTTCTTCTTTCGTTGCACAAGTTATTTCAGCTTCGAGTATATTTCTAATATAACTAGTAACACCATTTGCCACATCCATTTTACATAAATTTCTAAAATCATGGCTACCAATCATATATTTTAAAGCAGCATTCATAGCACTTATATTCATGTTTCCTCTGGGAAAAAAATATTTGTAACATCTCCATTTGCAATCAAATCTGGCTGATACATCAGGTGCTGCGGAAGACCATGACAGACAACGAATATTTTTTGGCAGAAGCCTGTTCAAAATTTTACAGTATTTTATTTCTTTCTTAAAATTATCCAAATCATTCTGTTCATTTGGGGTCTGTGAACTTCTAATATCCAAGGATATCACTTGAGAATATGCGCTCACACCTTTGTCTGTTCTACCACAGCGATGGTAGTTAGACGTTTCTCTGCTCTGTATCAAACAACTTTGTATCAATGCATTGAATAAATGATGTTCAATGGTGCTTGTTGTATTTTCTTGAGTAGCAAACCCTTGATATTCCCATCCCAAGTAATAAAGCTTTAAAAGAATGTGCCTCTTGTGACATCTGCAACATACGTTTTCATTTTAAACTTATCAATAACAAAAGTGTACAATATGAATTATGATACTAACTTTGAAAAATCAAACTTCCTTTTTGAAGAGTGAGACTTTTGTACATCTTTTACGTTTGCATTTTTTTCCATAATCTGTTTTAGTTGGAAATTGTAAGCCTCAAGCTGTAAAATTCTGCTAATTAAATCCTGCAAATAATAAACAAAGAATTTATCAATGTTCCCGTAAACTTTATAGCTGCATTTTAACTTATATACATTTTTCTCTAAAGCTTCTAATTCCTCTCTGCTCAGTACTTTATTTTTTTTAACGACTTTAATCATTATTTTAACTTTTTTTTTATTACAAAACAAGGTACTTTTCAAAGTAGTTTGAGTAAAATATCAATGTGATGTGCGAGGTTAAATGTACATTTATGTTTGACATTTGACATGAAGATCGATCTACAATCGCCTATACGTGTACTAGCATGCTACTAGTACTTAATTTTTGGGTTAAAGATAGATAAAAAGTTGCCGCAAACAACACAGCAACGTCAACTATTTATTTCATATGTATAACATTAGTTGCGGCTGGTTTATAACTGATTGAATGGCTCTAGGGCTAAACTGCCTAAAGCTCTCCTTCAGAATTTCAGAAGCAATTTTTGGCCAAAAAAATCACGACCGCTAGATGGCGCTGATGCAAATAATTATTACTACTTATAGTAGAGCCATTTAATCAATGATAAACCAGCCGCAACTAATACAATAGATATGAATTAAAAAGTTAACGTTGCTTGCACTGCTAGCGGCAAGTTTACAATTAATCTTTTACCCAAAAGTATAAATATATAGGAAGTCAATATTCGTGTAGAAGATACATTGAAAACTTGCCGCATAAAATATTAACAATGTGGATTTTTTATTTTGTATTAAAAAAATTAGTTGCGGCTGGTTTATAATAAATTAAATGGATCTACTATAAGTAGTAATAATTATTTGGATCAGCGCCATCTAGCGGTCGTGATTTTTTTGGCCAAAAATTGCTTCTGAAATTCTGAAGGAGAGCTTTAGGCAGTTTGGCCCTAGAGCCATTTAATTACTTACAAACCAGCCGCAACTTATCAAATAAATACAAAACAAATAGTTAACGATGTTTGTGCTGTTTGCGGCAAGTTTGCAATTTATCTTCTACCCAAATATTGACTTTTTTAATATTTATACTTTCGGATAAAAGATAAATTAAAAACTTGCCGCAAACAGCACTAACATTGTTAAATATTCATTTTGTATCTCTTTGATAAGTTGCGGCTGGTTTGTAAGTAATTAAATGGCTCTGAGGCTAAACTACCTAAAGCTCTCCTTCAGAATTTCAGAAGAAATTTTTGGCCAAAAAAATCACGACCGCTAGATGGCGCTGATCCAAATAATTATTACTGCTTGTGGTAGATCCATTAAATCAATTATAAACCAGCCGCAACTAATTTTGTGGATAGGAAATAAGAAGTGGACATTTTCTGTGCTGTTTGCGGCAAGTTTTTAATATTAGTAATTTCGACACGTGCACATATTTCAATATAATTTTGTAGAAATTCCGTTAAAATAAAATTATTTTGTTAAAATATTAAATGTAAAAGTTCGTGTCATCCATCTGAATCTAATAAATATTAAAGTTTGAATGTGATATGTAATGATTGATAACAGAAGAGAAAAATATAAGTATATCACATGGTTAAAGTAGATGTAACGATATTATGATAAAAAGTCACTCTAGAATTATTTACAATAAAATTCTATACTGTTAGAAATTTAGACTATGGAAAAGTGTAACAGGGTTAATAGATAATGAATTAGTTTTTGTACAATACAAGAAATTACATTATTTACCGAAATCAGCATTTTTTAATCAAAGTTTAACAACAAGTTTAACATTTAGTTTGTACAACAAAAAAGTTGATTGCTTAAATAAAAAAACTTGGGATTATTATTATTTAAAATAAGTTATCGTAGCTCAGGATTTTCGATATGTTTGATGTAGATTTCAAATTTGTTCATACACAAGTAGAACATAAATATTTTTAATTATTAAAATTACACAAATACATTAAGAGTATGAAAATTAACAGTATACAATAATTTTGTTAGACTGTGATTATGCATGTAAGTACTGCGATATAAACGAACGTCGAATGTTTAAAAGTGTTATATTCTGTATAAAATAAATAAACCTTAGTAAAAAAAATGGTTGTTTATTTTTTTTTAATTTGTCTACACTACATTGTATTTTACAATGAAAACCTTAAAAATTGATACTTGTTCAATGTGAGTATAATAACTTTTCTTATCTTCTATCGATTCTTAAAATATAATTTGTACTTTTGTACCATACTGTTACTGTAATATTTTTTACCATAAAATTTTATCACATTAATTATGTAGTATATAGAGTTAATATTGTCTATTTACGTGCAGCAGAATTTTTGAATTATGCATTATTATATTGATCCATGTAAATTAGATATTTAGTTCTAATCTTACACTTGCCCCAGCCATTTTGCTGCCACGAAATCCACTTTAGTAAGATCTATCTTGTCCACTATGACAGAATTTAATTTTTCTCAACCCTTTTCCATAATCTTTAAATTCGTGACAGAATTTAAACCACTGATTCATTTGGTCTTTTTCAATAATTTTAGTATAATTCAATACTTCCATTGCTGTTCTGTCTGATTTTTGCTCTCTCAAGAGTTTAATGGTGCAATCATAAACTGCTGGTACATTAGGCCGACTACAAAACCACTCGCTGACCTTGAAAACAAGTAATAGTGACAATTTGAAAAATGTATCGTTGGTTGCAAAAAATCTAGCAAGTATTCGTTCATCCCTTCGTCAATTAAATCGATTGTTTGTTCCATGCAACACCTTCCAAAAAATGTGTCAAAGCAGAACTGTTTGTTTTCAAACACGGGATCAGCTGGCAGTGCCATGAGTACACAAAAACACGTAAATGAGATGCACGAAAGCGCGCACACAAGTTGCAAAGCGGACGGTTTCTAAGTATTTCATTTACTTATAAGTACAGCCGTACAGCCTGTTACATCGTTTTCGCGGCGCGGTGTAAAATATGCGTGAGGTTATATGTAGTAATTATACTTAGTAATCACTTCTAAGGTTCTAAGTAGTGCCATACGGTCGATTTTATTAAACCATGTAAGTAGAGAATATGTTAACTTTTAGAAAATTTTTGGGTAAAAGATAAATTGTCTACTTGCCGCAAACAGCACAGAAAATGTCCACTTCTTATCTCCTATCTTTAAAATTAGTTGCGGCTGGTTTATAATTGATTTAATGGATCTACCACAAGCAGTAATAATTATTTGGATCAGCGCCATCTAGCGGTCGTGATTTTTTTGGCCAAAAATTGCTTCTGAAATTCTGAAGGAGAGCTTTAGGCAGTTTGGCCCTAGAGCCATTTAATTACTTACAAACCAGCCGCAACTTATTAATTAAAATACAAAATAAATAGTTAACGATGTCTGTGCTGTTTGCGGCAGGTTTTCAATTTATTTTCTACCCAAATATTGACTTTTTCAATATTTATACTTTCGGATAAAAGATAAATTAGAAACTTGCCGCAAACAGCACAGACATTGTTAAATATTCATTTTGTATCTCTTTGATAAGTTGCGGCTGGTTTGTAAGTAATTAAATGGCTCTAGGGCCAAACTGCCTAAAGCTCTCCTTCAGAATTTCAGAAGCAATTTTTGGCCAAAAAAATCACGACCGCTAGATGGCGCTGATTTAAATAATTATTACTGCTTGTGGTAGATCCATTAAATCAATTATAAACCAGCCGCAACTAATTTTGTGGATAGGAAATAAGAAGTGGACATTTTTTGTGCTGTTTGCGGCAAGTTTACTACTTATCTTTTACCTGTAAGTTCACCTTCAAAAGTACAGATATTCCACTTATGTGGTTTAATGAAATCGACTTATGGCACTTACTTAGTAGACGTTTATCTTACCCGTGCTCTCTTAACTAAAATGATAAAATCAGTTGTAGATCACTCTTGTAACATACATTTTATAACAAATAAAACAACACAAGTTAGAAATTTAAAAATACTTTGATAACTAACGTGAATTTCGAAATATAATGTTAAGGATACTTTTTTAACTTTATTTGACAGCCAAAGAAAAAATTAAAAGTTTGTTTTACGGATCAAGTTCTCAGTCCCATTGATGATCATGACACTATCAATGGTTCCATCATACACTCTGTAATAATTTCAGACGAACTGCTATTAAGTATATTTTATGCAATGGATGCCAAAAGTTTGCTTCATTGTCACATGGTTTGCCGGCATTGGCGTTATCTCATTAGAAATCGAGTGTGGTATAAAAAAGCAGAACTGACAGTTGGTCAAAGTTTGCCACTTTCCGACAAAATTCCATGGACTGCGTATTATTTCATTTGTGCCAATAAGCCCTTTTACAAAAATTTAGTAAAAAATCATTCTGGAGAAGAAGGTTTATTTAAATACTGGAAAGTAACTGACAATGGAGGAGCAGGCTGGGATATATAGAGTGTCCTCCTCAAGGAGTCAAACCACTGCCAGCTGATCCCGTGTTTGAAAACAAACAGTTCTGCTTTGTCACATCTTTTGGAAGGTGTTGCATGGAACAAACAATCGATTTAATTGACGAAGGGATGAACGAATACTTGCTAGATTTTTTGCAACCAACGATTAAGGTTTGTTTGTTGCTTGAAAGTTGCATTCAACCGTGTCATATTTTTCAAATTGTCACTATTACTTGTTTTCAAGGTCAGTGAGTGGTTTTGTAGTAGGCCTAATGTACTAGCAGTTTATGCTAGTATTATGCCAAAAATTGCTTCTGAAATTCTGAAGGAGAGCTTTAGGTAGTTTAGCCCCAGAGCCATTTAATTACTTACAAACCAGCCGCAACTTATCAAAGAGATACAAAATAAATATCTAACGATGTCTGTGCTGTTTGCGGCAAATTTACAATTTATCTATTACCCGGAAGTATAAATATATAGGAAGTCGATATTCGTGTAAAAGATACATTGAAAACTTGCCGCAAACAGCACAAACAATGTTAACTTTATATTTTGTATCTACGAAATTAGTTGCGGCTGGTTTATAATTAATTAACTGGCTCTAGGGCTAAACTGCCTAAAGCTCTCCTTCAGAATTTCAGAAGCAAATTTTGGCCAAAAAAATCACGACCGCTAGATGGCGCTGATACGAATGATTATTACTACTTACAGGAGAGCCATTTAAATAATTATAAACCAGCCGCAACTAATTTCATAAATACAAAATAAATATATAACGATGTTTGTACTGTTTGCGGCAAGTTTGCAATTTATCTTTTACCTAAAAGTATAAATATATAGGAAGTCAATATTCGTGTAGAAGATACATTAAAAACTTGCCGCATACAGTATTAACAATGTGAATTTTTTATTTTGTGTTTGAAAATTAGTTGCGGCTGGTTTATAATCGATTAAATGGATCTACCACAAGCCGTAATAATCATTTGTATCAGCGCCATCTAGCGGTCGTGATTCTTTTGGCCAAAAATTGCTTCTGAAATTCTGAAGGAGAGCTTTAGGCAGTTTGGCCCTAGAGCCATTTAATTACTTACAAACCAGCCGCAACTTAACAAATAGATACAAAATGAGAAGTTAACACTGATTCTGCTGTTTGCGGCAAGTTTACAATGTATTTTTCACACGAATATCGACTTCCTATATATTTACACTGTCGGGTAATATATAAATTGTCAATTTGCCGCAAACAGCACAAACATCGTTAACTATTTATTTTGTATCTATACAACAAGTTGCGGCTGGTTTATAACTGATTAAATGGCTCTAGGGCTAAACTGCCTAAGGGTGTATTCCGCAAATGCTGCCAGCAGTTAAGTTACGTAGGTCGTGGTAACGCCGCATGGTCGGGCGGCGCTAGCGTCAACCTGTACTAACTGTCGGTGGGTTCCGCATGTCAACAAACTCCGAAATATCTGATATCAGATGGCATGGGAGCGAAAACAGTAAAAAATATCAAAGTTTGTTGACATGCGGAACCCACCGACAGTTAGTACAGGTTGACGCTAGCGCCGCCCGACCATGCGGCGTTACCACGACCTACGTAACTTAACTGCTGACAGCATTTGCGGAAGCGGAATACACCCTAAAGCTCTCCTTTAGAATTTCAGAAGCAATTTTTGGCCAAAAAAATCACGACCGCTAGATGGCGCTGATGCAAATAATTATTACTACTTATAGTAGAGCCATTTAATCAATGATAAACCAGCCGCAACTAATTTTATAGATACAAAATAAAAATTTTAATATTTTTGTGCTGTTTGCGGGTTTATTTTTTACCAAAAAATCGACCTTAAAAAGTATTAATACTCTACTTATCTTATATGGCTTATAAAATCGACCATGTTCCGATAAACAGTTAACTTACGGTGCGTTCAGTGCAATCTATTGGAATGAGAAGGCGAATGATCCTTCATCTCTCTCGCAGCCGTGCATTCATTGAAATACTTAGATTGGAGAAAGTATTGGCGTTGCGTCTGAACGCACCCTTAGTGATTAGTGATTACACATTATAGTGACCCAACTCGTTGCACAATTTTTTGATGTGTTGCAAAATGTGCGTAACCAAGAATTGTAATTTCAATGGAAATGATACATGAATAAAACAATTATCTACAAGCACATCTGAGATATAACTTGACTTAAGACTACCTTGAAAAAATGAAATGCGAAAGCGAAAGGATATAAGTTACAACTTAACATAATGGTTTTTTTATAACATAATATGTTTCAACTGATTGCGATAATGAAAATTTTGTCAAACAATATCCAATTTATGGTGCTGTATAAGTACAAAGTTCAATAATTGTTGGCAAAAGGTTTGTCATTTTTGTCGCACGCGCAAACAATAAACAAATCGGTTATCTGTAGTACATAGTATACATTTAACTGTGTATTGTAGTATAGGTGAATATTAGTTTATACAGTGCATATTTCGGACGTTGCTAGCAGATAACATGGTTTTTTAAGGGCGAAATCATCTGAAGTAAATTCTTCGGTCATCAATTCTGGTACACATCAAGTCACTGAAATGGTGTTAATTTAAATAATTGTTAGATTATTACAGTGTCAACAATAAAATAAGTAGACTAGGCAAGGGGTGTCATGCGCGCGCTTCGTGCTGCTGCTGTGTCGTTTGTCGTTTCGGGGGGGAGACGATTATTGTTTTTTCACGACCCTGATAATTTTGTGCTAGAAAGGGACGTTTTCTCGCCGACTTGCAGTTTTTGTTGCAAAGATTTCAAATTTTCAGTGTTGTCCATAGTAAATAAAACGAAATATGGGCGCGGTTCATGCGAAGGTATAACTTATTGCTGATTTGGTGATGTTGTATAACCTCCCAAGGCGATATGGATATTATTTATATTCTTGGAATCTATCTCTTTTCCTCTCCCTTTTCGATCTGTCGGCCTACTTATGCATTTAGCACGTGAACCTAATGTAATGATTTATAAAAAAATTAATTATAGGTACTTAGTGTGCATTGCTCGAACAGAGTTTTTCGAGATTGAATATATTGTTGTGCTTCATATTGATATTGGTTTCGTGATTTATACATGGATTTGTGACCAAAATGACTTCTAATCTCTTTGCCTTCTCCCTTGTTCGACTTTTTTTAGTGGCGCTGTTTTTTTATTGTTTAATTAAAAATTGTATGTTGCATTAGTTATGCGGTTTCTTGGCAAGAGAGAGTAGTTCGGATGAGCTGTTAGTTAACTTCTGTTGTCAAAAGTCGTGCTCGTGATATACAATTTTTTTGTTTGTTGACCTAATGACAAGTAAAATTTGTTTAGTTGAGTCAAGTTATTATTACATTAACGATTTTTAGTATTTTTCATTTTTGGCGAAGTTTAAGTTTCCAGAGGTCAAAGAGCATTGACAGTATTCACCTTAATCCTTCATTTTAATGTTGAAGATTTATTTTTTTTATAATATCTTGAATATTTTGTGTTCAGAAAAATTCATAACAAATAACGAATTAATTATTTTTTAGTTTTGGTAAATGTTTTGCCAAAATGTATTAGCTTTTATAACTGTAACTGCAATTACATAATACTACCCATTGCCCATAGTATCTGTGATGTATCAACAAACAATTTTTTAAATTCAAGGCAGCAAGGTGTTTAAAAATGTGATTTCTGGCATTATTTAAAAGTAAACAAAAAAATTATTTGTATTTTATACAGGGGGTTCCCTTAAACAATATAAAATTAAGTTTTTTGTTTGTAATTCAAAAAAATAATTTGAAATTTTTTAATACTTAGGAGCCTGATACGATAAAAAATTTCGAAGTGACACAGCCAAATCACACAATGAGTAACGAATCAGAAATTCCTAAGGACAATGATGTAAGAGTTGATAGTTTAGAAGAACTTTAATGTACTAAAATTATTAACAAAAACTACAATACATTGTTTCGATTTTTTTATGTGTAGACTTCATTTGGTAAGCAGGCATTCACAGAAAATCAACAAACAAACAAAGTGAAACCAGTCGATCTGAAAAATATAAAAGTAAATATGCCACATGGTTTTTGTTGCGATAATAAATATAAGTTATAAAGTTGATATTCTTTTTTAGGCTAGAGTTGATAAGGTTCACATAGATGGACTCAATAGGACTAAAGATGATGTTGTGCAGGCGCAAGTCAAGGAACTATTCAAGGCTAAAGATTTTCAAGACATTATTGTTAATGCACATGCAGTACGAGGAAAATTGGAGTCATTAGGATGTTTTAAAACTATTGGAGTTTATATAGACACTAGTCAAGGCCTTGATTCTACACCAGAAGGAGTAGAAGTTGGTTTAATTTTATAATTATTAATACCAACTAATTAATCTAAATTTAAAAAATAACTTTCTAACGATGTTTACATTTTTACAGGTCACGTTCAAAGTCCACGAATTAAAACGTATAATGGGAAGTATAAACACGATGGTTGGAAATAATGAAGCATCGCTTCTCGTTGGGGCAAAATCACCAAATTTGTTTGGTAGAGGAGAAAGACTCCAAGTAGACTATTCATATGGCCATAAAAATTCATCAAACATAAATATCTCTGCCATGAAGCCATTTTACACTGGCCGTCTAAGTAAAGTGTAAGTAAAAACGAGTATTTCAGTTAGCTTTTTGAGGATGAATGTCATTAGTTGATTGTCAAACGTTGTTTTTTATTTTGCAGATTAACAGCAAGCGTGTACAATACTTCGACAGAATTCCCATGGTCAGGGTACAGAGAAAACGACAAAGGCTTTTTATTAGATTTTGCATTCGACTCAAACGAATCTGGTACTTTTAAACACAATCTTCAGTATGAGGGTATTGTAAGAGATTTATCAGCAACTAAACAAGCAACTTTTAAAGTACGAGAACAATGTGGGCCAACGTTAAAGTCATCTCTCAGGCACATCTGTACAGTCGATAAAAGAGATGAAAAAATATTCCCATCTTATGGAACACTTGTCCAATGCACCACGGAGATAGCTGGACTTGGTGGGAATATTGGCTTTGTCAAAAACGAACTAGCTTTTCAAACTAATTATTCACCCGTTGATAGTCTTGTAAGGATCAAATTTTTTTCAACACTTCTCACAGTCATTCTAATAGTGTAAGAATGACTAACGAATCGTTATTCATTTTTCAGACATTTCAATTGGCTGCTCAAACTGGTTTTCTTAGAGGAATTAACAATGACATGCATATTACTATTGCTGACAACTTTTTCCTTGGAGGACCTATGAATGTTAGAGGTTTTGAAATAAGAGGCTGTGGACCCAGAGAGGAAGGATTTTCTCTTGGAGGAAACACATATTGGGCTGCAGCTCTTCATTTTTATAGTCCACTGCCATTTAGACCAGGAAAAAATACTTTCGGCAATCTCTTTAGGTTGCACGGTTTTGTAAATGGAGGCAACGTCAATAATGCCACCATAAAATTAGGTAAGCTATTTTTTCATGTAATCATTAATGTACAGATTTTTGCATTTTGAAGCGAATATTTTTTAGTAATTTTGTAGTGAAGATAACGATGTCAAATACAACATCAAATAAATAAACTTTTTTTGCAGGTGGAACCTATGAAGAAAACTTGAAGATATTAACAGAGAATGTTCGTTGCACAGCTGGCTGTGGCGTCGCGATGAAGATAGGAAACATAGCAAGAATCGAACTAAACTTTTGTGTTCCCTTAAAACTCTTGAGAACTGATGTATTTCAGCAAGTGCAACTAGGTTTGGGTGTTCAGTATTTATAAAATCGATTTTGTACTTCGATAGACACGGATAAATTGTCGCAATTTGATTCTTACTTAACTTATTTTTGTAAGAGTTATTAAAAACTTTTGTAAATTTATTTATTTGTTAATCCAAATCTTGTTTTTTGTTTTAATTGTATAAAAAAATAACTAAAGTTTGATTTCTACAAATTGAAAATTTAAGGATCACCCGAATCTTTTCATGAATGTTGAAGAAATTAGTTTCATCTATTATGTTATGACGTACGATTTTGATAAATTACATAAATACGGAGTATAAAAGTTCTCTAAAGATTTAAGTAAATCTTTTGTGCTACAACATACTAAGGAAATTCCGTTGGAATTAAAGTACGATAAAATTATTGAAAGTAGTAAATACGTTGTGAGCAAAAAAGTGCTGTTTCGCAATGACTTAGCTTTGTTAAACATCTAAAAGAATTGGGTTACATCTAAAAAATACTTCAATGAAGTGTATTACTGTGAAAATCTGTTAAACAATGTGTTAAATCAAACTGTAATGTACAGCATGAATATAGTACGGTATATTTTAAACTTGTTATTTTCATTGATTTTTTGGAGAAATTTATGGGAGCCAAAAGTTACATCTAAAACTCAGTAGCTTGCATCATGCTACCGAGATGTAATAGACATCCAATTACAACTAATTATATTCACTTGCGTTATGCACATATGTGTATACACTCTGTTGAAGATCTCTAATTTAGTTGGAAAGTTGATTGTAACTGTCCAATGCAAATTATAACTTTATTTTTTAATAAAGTAACAAGTAGGTACCATTATTATTAATTTTCCTTTACAGGAAAATTCAACTCTTCAAGGCTTTTGAATTCGTGTTATATATATCACTTGATTCGAACAGCGTTGCCACGTTGCATCATGCACCCCTCCCCTCCTCTGAGTTGTCTTTTCTTTCTCCGCGCCAATCGAGATGACAAATTCAATTACCTAAATAAATTTTATTAAGAAAGAGTATTAAATATTTACGAATAAAAAATCACAAGTGTATCATTTTATCCATGCTTATTTCGCTGAAAATTCACTAACACAATTTCTATTTATTTAAAACATTTCAATTAATAGCAATCATTAACATTTTTTTTGTATTGTAATTAATGTATCTGCAGCAATTATTTGATCCATAAACTCTTAATAATAATTACCACCATTTTACTACAGTTTTTTTCTATGTTTTTTATAATTAAAAAGTCTTACGCATCTAATTTAATCAATTTGTGGACATGACAAAAACGTTTCAAAAATAAAAAGCCACACCATATAAAAAAAAAAATAGTTGAAAGTAAACAATAGGACAGTTTATCGCGCTAACGCGCATTGCGACTTTTTTATTTTTATTTTTATTTTATAAGTATTTTGAAGTACACACAAAAAACGATTATTTCACACACTGTGCGACTTGTCAACGTTGCTTTCTTCTTCGTCACACACATACTTATATGCATTGCATTGCATTGCAGCATTTGCAGCACTATAGCAAAAATAAGGGGTAACGTAATGGGGGACCAAGAGGGGATACGCGACGTGGTGGGGAGACGGAAAAGAGAACGGGCCGACGGGCGCCGTGTTGCACCGAATCGCGACTCACTTCTCCGTCATTACCTTTGAAAATGGCCGCTTGAAAAGAGAACAGTTTACTACTTACAGTCACGTTTACTTTTGCTCTTAAAACTCTCGTAATCGGTAAAGTTGATAAACCTTGGTCTCCACGCCAACATTGTAAAACCCAGTGTTAAATCGTACATCATGGAATCGTACTTTAAATCGTCTACTGGAAGCAAAATTACGGAAAATTGTGTTGCTGCTGTTATTGCTACTACCACTCCTCGTTTTTGTGAACCCAACAACTTTATTATTTCGAGCACCACAGCAGCGAATTTGAAGTCGATTAAAAAAACGAAGTTTGTTTTAAAGAAGAAATTTTCTTCTGTTGCCTTGCGTTTTGTCGAGCCATCATCAGCTGCAATTGTAAAATACACTAGTGATTGTTGCGACAGATACCAAAACATCGATCAACACCAACACGCCCGCAGAGCCCGTCCTTGTGGTAAGTGTATGATTTCTTGCTGTTGACCGAACAAAAAAAAAGTATGAGTTCTCCCCTTCTCTTTTTTTTTGGACGCTCGACTCGAGTTTCAACATATTACACACACAATATTTGTATACACATTTTTTATTGTGCATTAGTTCTCCATATGACACATTTTACGTGCGTGCGTGTAAAAAATTGTCTCCACGTTTCGGGTATCTTTGCTTGTTTCGTGCTTGAAAGTGAATCATGTGCTAAAATCAGGAATGTGGACATCTCATCCTACAATCTATAAGCATGCGTATATTATATCTTGTTTTCAAGCTCATCGAATGCTCTAGCGCTTTCTGCTCCTCGGACAATATCTTGCTGAATTTCTTTTTTCTTTTTCTCTCCTCTCGTCCACTCTCGGCAATGGCGCTCGTTTCTGCTGTCTGCACTTCTGCAGTCGTCGTTTTACGCGCGAAATCGAGCTGATTTATGATATGGAACGGGACCTCGTGCTCTAGCACATAAGTAGCACAAGAGAAGAGCAAAGGGGATCAGACATTCGATTCATTGATTTTGTTGAATGCCGCAGAGAAAATATCTCGAGCTAAGTACCGAGACCACAATTATTATTTCTTTCGAGAAACGAAATTATTTATAGAGTTGATGATTTTATAGTCTGTGGGTTTGTGGGTGGCCGATTTTAGCGCTTTGTGTTGTTTTGAGCTCGTATATTTTGTTATTCCTAAAAGATTGTTGAATTTTTGCGGGCTTGCGGAGTATTTGCGAATAAAATGTACTTGTCATAAAGAAATCATTTGAAAAAAAATTGTTTGTACATTGATTTGTACAATATTATAATCAACTACGTTTATTAATTTTTTCATCATCAATAATAGGATTAATAGGTGTGACTAAACGTTAGATTTGTTTCATGACATCTTTTTTTTTTAAACTAGTTTGAATATCAACTCTCTTTGATATTTATAATAGTTGCGTATTTAATCAGCCCCACTAAAAAAAAAAAAAAAATCCCCAAATAAATCCAATGCAAAATATTGTAACTCTCAGGCCTTAAAGCTTCGCAAACATACATCAGTCTCCACACTATCAGCTCCTGCTCTCCACTATCGGCTCCCCTCCCGATAATTATATCGCTCATATTACATAAACAATAAGAAACGGCGTCCATTGCAATCTTGCCAAACTGTATATAGGTATTCCCCTGGCCAGCATTCGTGTAATGCATCGCTTCACTTGCTTAGTATTCGTTGTGTTTCCATGGCTATATTTACCATTGATGAAAATTGGTTAATTCATCATCACGAGGACACTCTTTTACACAAATTTCTTATAAAATCGACGACGACAAAACAATAATTATATAATTCTTTATCATCAATAGTTTGTTGACGTGGGTGATGGTGGGGACTGTTATAGTCTATAGCGTCATGAATAAGCCATATACATGTATATACACAATGATGTGTATAAAATACTCGAGTCCATGTGAGTGACTCACGTGGAACTTCCTCTTTCGCGATCGTGGTCCTAGCTAGCCTCACCTTACGTGTTCGTCGTTGTTCTGGTGATTTACTCGCAATGATGCATCACTTCTATCTACATTTTTTTATTCTTAAGTTGGGCGCAAAAGTATACCAAAGTACAGTTGGGTGATAAAAGAAATACTTCTTTCAAGATTAAAAAATATTTTTCAGTCGAGCTATGTGAACTCGCTGTTATCGATTATGAATTATGTATTTATATAAAAGTGAACGAATTACATTGTGGAGGCACTATTTTTATGTACAACTGTCATTTATTCCAGTAAACTTTTCTGTAATCTATATCCATACGGTTTTTGAAGAAATTATTCCGTCACGTATGGAAGTTATCAAAGCTTCCATTGTCGCGCTATTAAAGCTGTTATCTTTTAATAATTTCACTGTACTTTCGATTTATCGTTATCTCTAATCGTTCAATTGTATCGATAAAACCTTGTATTGTGAACAGAAATCGCGAGCTACTTAGCATTACTGGCGCGTGGAAATTTTCGCTGCCTATATAATATACAGGCAGGTCGATCGAAATTTCTCATCGACGAATACCCCACTGACGCGATTTTTTTCCCCCATCTCTCGCTCTCTTGCTACATAATGTAGATTCTGCTTTGTTTGCCTTCCGATTTTCCGTGTGATGAATATATATTTTGACATGCTAAGGTATGTAGCGTCAAGTGCCAAGTACAATGATCTTTGTTTTATATTTTTGTTTATAAAAGTACAAATGATAAGTTAGTTTAGCTTTCACATATTTCGGCAATTAATGAAAAAAATTAATCATCATTAAGTCAACAGTTGATTATGCATTTGAGGAAGTAAACTGAATTTTGTGTCATAGTAGTAAATGATAAGTGTAGATTATCAGATAGTGCACGCGTGAACGAATATTTTAGCTCTGTCCTCGGGCTTATCAACATTGGTATTCGTACTATCTGTATCATTCGCTTACACCCAACTTCGAGTCAAAACCAAACAAAATACCATCCTTTATTCTTCTACTTTTTCTCTCTGCTTCTTTGATCACTTCCATCTGACCACTTGTCTTCAAACAACATTCCGCATTCTGACTTGACCATATATTAATAACACAGTCCGAGAAACTGAAGAATGTAAACAAGATTTAAAAAAAAGTGATGACGACATTGAATGAAAACTCGTTTACAGTGCACTTGAACTATCTACTTCCAAAAGTCATTAAGAGGAGGAGGAAACGAAAACGATAAAGCTGCTTGTAAAACTGAAAATGCTGCACTTTTCTGCGCTATTGCATCAGAAAGTAATTAATATAGCTAAACAAGTGACTATTCATCAAATTGTTCACTTTGGTCTTTCTTCCTCTTTCTCTTTCTCCATATGTATATTAGCGTTTAAGCGAAAGTTAATTACTCTCAGGCAAGTCACGCATATCAAAATTTTGTATGTAATTTTCTTGATTCGTTTGAATAATTGATCAATTGATCTCTATGGATACAAATAATAGTGTGCAAAAAAAATATATTGGTACAAAAACAATAGAAGCATACAAAAAAAAGTAATAATCGAAATTCTTTTGTAGTGCCTCACAGCAGCGGCGTAAAGTTTCGTAGAGGCGGATCTTGGCGCGTTCAAGGTGCACCAATGATCGGCTACTAGTGCTGAGAAGCTTCAAGTCCAGAGCGAAATGGACTACCCGCCGAGGTATCCGGACGCTTGTCTAAACTCGGAATCCTCAACGAGCCCCTACTCGTTCAACGTCAACTATATTTATCACCAGCATCAACAACAACTCGATATCCAAAACATGCACTACGACGCAACTAAGATACCCTCGATGCAGCAACGCGCCCGCCAGATGCGAGCCGATCTGCATGAGAATATCAAAAACTCCAGTCTCGGGTACGTTTATTGTTAAACAAAGGAGCCTGACATTGAGTTAGATTTAAAATATTGTTTACTTTCACTATATCCTTCTTTTACATTTTTTGCGTCAACGGAAAAACTTGTTTCATTCAAATTAATTTTCTTGTAACTTCACGATAAGTACAAAAAAAAAAACTAACTTCGTTTTTTATCAACAGGAGCGACTACCCGACTAAACAGTCGTTAAGCGCCGACAGCATGATCGAGCAGCCGGAAAAGAAAGGCCTGTGGCAGAGCATGTTCAGAAGCGCAACGAATTTGCTGGGCGAGCATTTGAGTCGTGGTACTGGCTCGTTCATCAGAAACTGGACCAGCATGAACAGCAGTCCGCTGTCGGTGACCGTAGTTTCGCCTGACCTCTACAAAACTTTGCACACCACTGGCGTTCAGGAGTCGATGAACGTCGATGCCGGTACGTTATTTACAACGACCGCATGGTGTAACAGTGGCAGTAGTACTGATAATACAGACTCGAGAGACGAGACTCTAGCTAGTGTTTTATACAATAATGACAGTTTGAACGGTAGTTGTAAAGTTAAGCTGGTGAACTGTTGTAGTGTTAGTGATCCTAGTGACGTTGATAAGCGTTGGAAAGAGTACAAGAACATGTATGTTGATTGCAACGCTTTACAGCAAGAGCACGAAGAGAAAAACAAACCGGAGACTGTTGATACCGACGAGATGAGTGATGTGCATTTGGAGTCCATCGAAAGCATCATCATTAGAGACGAAAAAGGTATTTGCAGAAACTATTATATAAAATGAAAGCTATACGTTCAGTACTGTAAAGCTTTTTTTGGCACCTCAAATTTCCCGTCTGTTTTGAAGGACGATATTTATATTACTTAGCCTTCTGTCAGATTCTTTACCTTGTGTCAATTTGCGCTGACCATTAGTAAACTTTTTTGTGTTTGAATAGGAAAAGGGACAAAATGTAGGATATTTTGAAAGAGCTTGCAATTAGTGTTCTCTGAAAATTTATGAATTGTACAGCTTTATTTTTATTTTGTGTTCTATTGAAGTAAATAATAGCGATTCTATTTATAAAGTTATACATTATCTAGAGACAAATGTTTTTCTTTTTGTTCAGATGTAGATAAATCAGCAAATTTCGGCAGTACTCTATATCTCAATAACGACGAGTCAGTAACCTTGGAAGTAATAGAATCTGACTTACCAGTCGGAACGCATGAGACAATGCAACAGCAAACGACGATAAACTCGTCTCCCAATTCAAGCGTCGTCGGTACTATGCTCACGAACGCCTATAATAAGGTTGTAAATAGCGTCACCGACTTGCTGCAAATGCGCTCTTGCTCTCCGGAACCCGAACCCACTGCACTTTTCTCAAAGCGTGCCGGCGGCTATCCTAAGCCAAAAAAAGTTCACGCTATCTCCAGTGGTCGAGGCAGGGGTAGGGGTCGATCACAACTCAGACGGTCCGGGGTCAGTCAAAAGAGACACAGGAAAGAGCGCAGCAGGTATAACGAATCATCAAAGATTTTTTGTAATCGTAAAAAAATTCACGAAAATTTTACCAAAAGTTTAAATTAAGACGGATGACTATTATTTTCAGGTATGACAGAACAGATGATATCAAATTTGATATTGAAAATTGGGAACAAATGGAAAATTACACCGAAGCTGATGACGACGAAGCAAGTGAGGATGTCTGTGATTTTGCTGGTGGTGTCAACAGCATTCACAAGCATTTGCTCACCATTAGCTTTGAAGACATCATGCCTATGAAGATAAAACAAGAGCCCAAGGGCTTAGTACACTCCAATTTACCCGAAGTTTCCAGCAAACTTAGCTTTATCAGCGACGATGAAGAAGAAGAAGAATACGAAGATGATGATGATGTATATGACGATGACATCTATGACTATGAAGACGATAACGATGAGAGCGACGAGAGCAGCGAAGAGGAGTTTGTGCAATTCAGTTGTACTAATAGAATTAGATTGTCCTCTGTGAGCTCGGTCGATTCCGACGATAGCTTTTGTATCGTTTTCAATGACGGTAACGAGTGTAAGACTAGTATTAATCCTGAGGCTGAAGCACAAGTAGAGACTGAAGCTGAGGATGAAGTTGAGGCTGAGACTGAATGTATACTTAAGAATAAGAGTAAAGATTCTGATTTCAACGTAAAAGAGTGGAAACCATCTAAGGTAAATATACATGAAACAAAATTCTCGTTATACAGCATATATAACAAAACATATTCAACTTTTTATAGGTACGTTTCAACTTGAAGCCCATTGTTCATACAATCGTACATTGGAGATACGCGCACAGAGCAGCTCGCCGTGGTCCTTGGGAAGAATATGCACGTGACCGCGCACGATTTCAACGCCGCGTTATGGAAATCGGCACTGTGCTCAAGCCCGTATTCAGTACCCATCATCGAGAGCGAATCTGGAATGAACGTTTTGCCAACGACGTTCCTACTGCGGTCAGTATTCCTTACTTTGTCCAAAAAGGAATACTGGTATAATTTATAAAGACAAAATGAAAAGAACCCGTGAAAAAGCTGGAACAGTTTTATCTGCAAAACATGTGTATAAAGACTGTAAATTAAACAAAGTTATATCAAAATGCTTTTGTAATGAAATATATATCCATCGTTAAGAGGATGGGTAACGAAGCTCGTGTAAAAAAAAAGTACTCGCAGATAGAAAGAAATTAATGCTGGAATTTGTCAGGATGAAAAAAAATTCTTGATTTTTAAATAAGCACTTTTAAAACACTATTCCAAATCATTCTTTACATTTTTCAGTGATGTTAAAATCTTTCTAGTTGTCTCTTCTGTCACTTTGAGTGCTTATTTAATAAACAGAGTAGCGCGCGTTTTTTCCTAACAAATTCCTTCAAAGCGAATTGTTTTGTTTTATGCATATTCTATGCTAATTTGATTTTATTGGCGATTGATCGCGGTTGAACTAAATGAATAATCATTCCTAAGTCGGCTTGGTAAAAAAAGTATCACTCCTTGTGTCGTCTTCTGTTTGTAAATTTTACGTGTGCTAAGTCAATGCGGTATCATATTATCTAAATATATAAATGGAATTCGATGTTAATCGAGCTTGTACATACATACGAGAGACATATTTAGAAATTTTTCGATGCTTTTAAAAATGGTACTTTATAAAAGAAGCATTCTAAATTTTAATGTTGAAGTCATACATTTTCATTATTCACTTATAGACAAAATTGATTAATGATTAAAAAAATAAGAAAACTTATGTGTTGTCCTTAAAATAGATCAAACTGTAAAGATTTTCTTTTAAATTCATACAATGACTAATATTACCGTTTGTCAAAAGTTCAAAATCATTGTAAAACATATAAATACCATGTGTAATTAAAGGTTTATTGACTTGCTATATTATGTATATAAATACACTCATTAAATTTTTATGTATTTGTGCGTTCAAGGCAAAAAGTAGCCAATTTCGACGGCAATTATAGAAACTCGCCTAAAAACAATTTTAAAAGCGTTTTTATGAGTATCAATACATAGAGATATATTTAATCTGTAGTAAATTTTACTGTGTACATTAATTTTTTTTTTCTTTCATACATACTTCAAGCTAGGACCAATTTTTTTGTGAGTTTCTTTGTTGACGTCGAATGAAGTTGTTACTATTTATGTTCGAATATAGTTAATAAATTCATATACAATAATAATTCATTTCTTTTTTATTCACATGTTCAGTCAGCCGTAAACAGTTGTATACTTGAAAAAACGATCCTTACCCGTATTACAACGAAAATCTGCACTAACACGTGTAACAAAACAGACTGTGTCCACACGTGTAAAACATCAACATCCCGCTCTCTCCTTATCCTTTATCGCAAAATATTTAATCGTGGTAAAAAACATGGGAAGCTATTAAAGCGGATCTGCACCGATACCAAGAGGCGCGGTTAGCTGCACTTGCTCATATATTTCTTCTTTACATTTTCGTAATCCAGACAGTACGTGTACTATAATATACGTGCGCATAACGCTAATGACGTGTTAGAAATCGTGTCAAGGGCAAGTAGCCTTCTCCTTTTTTTCTTCTATTTCTTCATTGTCGCACCAATGAGAGATGCTCGCCACGTTCGTTACGTGATGTAAGTACTTATATGCGAAGGTTTTACAGGAGAGCGCCTATAAGTATAATAATGTATGTGTACAGGCACCTTAGGACACTCGATGAGGCAAGAGTGTTCTACGTAGATACATACAAACAGAGTCACATTTTTATGTCAAATCAAGGAAGCAAAACGAGCTGGTTGATTTAAAAAAAAAATTTGTTTCAAGCTTATCTTGAAAATTGATTGATGTAATCAGTAAATAATAGTTACATGGTAGATCAGTAGTTTTTTTATTTTTTACATTTAAAAAATCGGTAAAAATCGGTAAGAAAATTAAAACAAATTTGGTTTATATCTCAATCCTTTACATAAAAACGTAATGAAGATAACTCACAAGTACAAAGCTACCTTATAAATTTCACTACTATTTCTAGTTTCAATGTCGATGATGAAAGACAATGAATACCAAATTATATGGTTACAAGCATAATTGAAAAGGAAAGAAGAAAAAAAGAGAAACGAGAAGCCATTATTGCAAGGGACAATCGTTTCAGCGTAAATATACTTAGGCGTGGTACGGAGAGAGAAAAAATAATACAGACGCGTAAAGAAGCCGAGGACGACGTGGACTGAGAGCACCGGACCGTGCAAATTCAAACGAAAGCGTGTCTTATCGATATTCCATTCTTTTCACCATGTACAAGTGCGCTCGTGTTGTTATTAATTGGTCTTTTTAACAACATCCTTCTTACTTACTTTTCTCGTCGTTGAAAAATAATTACAATAACGAAAGTCTGACTAGCAAGATATGTTGGTCGAGTCTCTTGACTTCAACTTGCCGATTATTTTGCGGGACTTTGACGGACTTCAGTTGCGTTAATTCTCATTACGAAACTTGTGAAAGAAAAAAAAAGGGTCGCGAAAAACTTTGCTGCGGAGAAAAAAGGTCGTTCGCATCTGCCTCGAAGTCGTGTAGCAGAGAAGAAGCACCGGAAGAGGATAAGTCTGTGACTCGACTGTGTGTTTTGCAATCGAGGATGGCTGTTGTTACGGGCCGTTGACTGGCTTATTGGCACGTTTCTGTTACGTTCCAAAGACTTTTTTTTTCTCCCCTTTTACACATTTTGCAACACTCTCACGTCGCGTGTCACATAACATAGTCTGTATTGTATTAGAACTCCACTTGACTACATATTTGTTAACAATGTGAAAAAAAAAAAAAAAAATACTGATAAAACGTGTTTCGTTTGATTTTAAATTTTATTTAAAAACAGTGTTATGTATATATTTACATTTCGACAAATCAATACTTCAACAGACATTTTCTCTACCTTTCAACATGACGATCAATCGAATAATCCTCTCAACTTCTCTGGTGTGACAAACTCATCCGGATTCTCTTCGATCAAACAGCCTAGCATCTTGGGAACAGACAGCAGAGTGCCAGAAACAGCAGCCGGATAGCCGACACTCGTCGTCGTCGGGCAAGCGATCATCAGCCTCTTGGAGAAGTAATCGCCACACGCAGAAACGTGTCCGATTTCCACGTACTGATCGGCATGCACGGAATACATTTCAAAGGAAAGTCTCATGCTTTCGGCTAAATTCAACTCCTTGGCTGGCCTGATGACCACGCGATAATGGCAGCCGATATCGTTGTAGATTTTTGTGGCTGCTTCGATCAATCTTTCAAATTCTTCTTTGTACTCTTTGCTGTCTTTGTCCTTGACGAGGGTCAAAGCCTGTACCGCTGATGCTTGACAGACTGAGAAGAGGCCGTGCTGGACCGTCAAAGAGCTGGGGAAAGGTGTGTAATGCCGGCCAGCCGAGAATATCCTTATTGGAAAATCGGATGGTTTGAAGGCCTGTTTTGTGTACATGGCAAGCATAGCAGGTAAACTGGCACCTCCCACTAAATGCAAGCGATTCACCAAATACTCTTCCTTGACGTCGGTGTCGTTTTGCAGCATAAAAGATTCTACCGAGCTCTCGTGGTCCATACCACAACCCTCGACTATGATACTTCGACATAAGTCTGGTAGAGCTACTCTCATGGAGTTACTTTGTTTGAGGATTTCACCAGCTAGGGCTAAGGCTTCAAGTTCGAAAAGTGCTGCCTTGTCGCACAAGTAACATTGTATTGGGTTCTTGTACTCCAGCAAGCCTAAATTTTTACCGATATCTAAGTGACTGTGTCTTTCTCTGTTGATAAAGTTGGATCTCTCACCTACACTTTTCAATAGAAGAGGACTTTCTATTGGAGTACGCTTGTCAGTCTCATTTGGTAGCTTCAGAACTTGTGGGATGACGGATTCTTCAAGTTCCCAAACAGCTTCTTTAATTGCTTTTATGTCTTGTTTTATGAGTTTGTTTTGATGTTGTAAATCTTCTTTACGTTTTAGATCATCCGCTGATAGGTCGTTATTTTTAAAAAATTCTTGCAATTGACCATTGACTATAGAAAGTTTTTCTTCCAAAGCATCTCTATTCGATCTTACAAACTGATAGTAATCCCATGCTTTTTTCAACTCTTGAGCATCAATTTTAATATCTCGTTGATTGAGTTCTTTTTGTAGGTTTTGTATGTCTGCAAAGTAATCACTGAAATCTATATTTGGAGTTAAGTATGTGAAAGTTTTGTTTGCCTTATTTCCAGGAACAAATAAGGCAGAGGAGTAAAGCCTCTGACTGTTTGAAATTGATGACATGACAGGCTTTAAGCCCCTGAAACTCGCATTTCCCCTAACTAAAAAAAGTCTAATAAAATTTGCCATGTTAATTTAATTTTCTGTTTTCTTTGTGCACTTAAAATCCAACCACCTACAAAGTTACTCATCAACTTTCATACTCGAGTCTTTGTTTATATCATCCTCAGTTCGTAAGGTTTCAATTTTTCTTTTTTTTGGCAAAACAAAACTTCCCTGTCCAGCTGCTCTTTCTGAATCTTTTATTGTGTATGGTTCCAACTCTAGAGCTTTTAACCTCCTTTTGTGCACTTTTGTTCTAAAATGATCTTCCAGAGCTTTCTGATCAATGAAGTAACGCCTGAATACAATGAAATTTTCAACTATCAATAAGTTTTACCGGTAACTGCAACAAAGACATTGATAAAATGTATACAAGACTTACGCGCAATGTATGCAGTAGTGTTGTGCGGCTCCTGGTTTGTCCAAATCAATCTCCTGATTCAGCAGTTGCTTAACATTTTCTTCTATCAAGTCTTCATCGATCTAAAAAAAAAAAATTAAGCAAAATGTACTTACATTTTTCTAAAATTGTACCCTGAAGCTTACGCCTACAAGATTTATTTTGGAGCACATGACACGAACGAAGGTTATACACTGTTTTTATTTTTACCTCATCGAGATCTTTAGTTCTCCTTTTGGTCCTGTGGCTTTTTTTAATGTGTAGAATACCCTTATGATGCTTTTTGCGCCTGTAACTCATTGCACTTTTGCATTAAACTGTATATTTAAATAGAATTAATTTACTACTTTATTTGTCAAGCACATACAATTTACACATACGCACATGCACGTGCAGGTGAGTTTGTGCAGGAGTTGTGTCAGGTTAGGTATACGTCATACACGTATATATATTTTTTTCAGTTATGCGAATGAATTGTACATTGGTATACTTAGGTGTAATATGCATGCATAAAGTGTTAAAGGTATGATACTAACCGCGTGAGGCCTATATATTAAGCCTATAAGTTGTTTATATCGCTATTCATTATTCGTTATCCATATTATTATGAGATTTACACCTCTTATAATTTATTTAAATAGCCCATGAGTGTGGGTCGAAATAATATAGCATATCGGATGCCGCAGGGAGTGTATTCTGAAGTCTCGATTATCTTCGATGTGCCATTTTTGTGAATAATTAATGTATAAAAATTGATAATTGTTAACAAGCCAGTATTATGGGTATATAAATATAAACAACACAAAAACGTGACCTGTGAGTTTATTCTTACTTGGGGAACTTTTGATTGTGAATTAAAAAATTGTGTTCATAATTTGTACGTCACTTTTTTCTAAAATATAGCATCCGCTTGTACATTTCCCATTGTAATATTTATATACTTAGGTAGAATGTATCTTATTCCACGTATTGTATGATTTATAAAATATGTGTTTTATTTTACTTTGTTTCAAATTCGCGCTAAATTCGTTTGGTACGTTATTTTTTCAGTCCTTCAGAATTTTCTCATACAACAGTATAGGTTTTTAATAAAAGTACTAAAAATTATGAATTAATACGTATTACTGAAAACTGCAAGTATTTGTGGTTTTAACAATATGATCAAATGGAGAAAAAAAAACATTTCCATACCAGAAAGATAATTTAAATTTACGTTATTTATATATTGTATACAAATCAACTAGATGGTTTCGATACCTATTAAAATCATTGCCTTTTATGTATTTAAATCTTCGAAACCGTCAGAGATATGTAAAACTAAAAGGTTGAAGTTTTTTTAAATTCACAGCAACAATAATTGGCTTATGGGACCGCAAAAATCATCATGATGTAAAGTCGTTGAATAACGTCGATTTGATAGAAATGGGATATGTTTATGGATGAAACAGTGAACGATAAGTATTCATAATTCGACCATTAAAAAAATTATAGACACCATAATGAGACGAGAAGTATTATTTATTTATTTATTTTTTATTTTTTTCCAATACCGAAAGTCCATATTTCAGCGATAGAAAGAAAAAAAATTTTCAATGTCTCTTGCAATCATTTTCTTCAACATGCACGTTTCAACGAATAACTGAATCTGACGGTTGCACGTCTCAAAAACTTAATTGCGTAACATGGGAATTTTTACACTACGTCAATATTTTCTTCCTGAGAAATCCTTTGAGGAAGCCTTTTTTTTTTACTTCAAGAGATGTCGATATTTTCTTCCTGAGAAATCCTTTGAGGAAGCCTTTTTTTTTTACTTCAAGAGATGTTGATATTTAATGCAACGAAAAAATGAATTTCCAGCGTCCAGCTATGGATAAAAAACGTACAATCATGAGGATGACAATAAACCACATTACGTGGGTTTCGCCTTTCGTAAGTATGTCAAAAAGACGTTACGTGGATAAAGTACTTGGTGCAAGAAAAATAAATTTTCATTTTTTATTATTACAAGTATATGTATACCCGTAATATGACATCAGTGAGTGGCTACGAAAACCTTTTAGTGTATCCGGATGAGTATATACTTACTGAGTGAGAGGAAAAAAACAAAAACGAAAAGTAGATCGACTCAAACGTTTGTTTACTTCCCCGTTCTCTTGTCATATATTATTGTTATTATAGGCATACTCGGATGGGTTCGCCGTCGATTTTGACATAGCCTCGAATACTTACTTAGAAGATTGATTTTGTTTTTCTTCCAAATATTTGTGTACGTGTATAAAGCACGAGATCAGGGCGCAAATCCTTTGAAATCAAACGATTTTTTCAAAATTTTTACCATCTTTCTGTGTGCGTATTTTTTCAACTACACGTTTTTTGAGAAATCAGAGTCGCGGTTGCGAATAATATTTTAATTAATGTCAAAACTCACGCGCACTTGGCAAGGTTTTCGGCTAAACAGTCACAGGATACTTTTTTAACTTTTTAGAAGATAAAACTATTCCTGAAAGTGTAATGCATTATTTGCGCTAATGGTTATTTTTTCTTTAAACTACAACTTGTGACAGAGTGTTTTTAGCAAAATTTTTTTCCAGCAATAACCCATGTATGAAAAATTTGAAGGAAAAAAATTTTAATATTTGACTTCAAATACTTAACAAAATCAACTAAAATGTATTGCGCTTACTGTTTAAAAATTGATGAAATGATTGAGCCCAAGTATGCATGTAACCACACCCAATTATCATAGCAATAAAACTACTGTAAAGAAAAAAAAAAAAAAAAAAAAATAGTCACGTGAGTAATTATAACGAAATAAGCGCAGTACTGATGTCATTCCATTACAATAGCGCATTACTTAATTATAAGCCCCACGCACTATGGATCGTATATTATACATGTGTACATTTGTAATAAATTTAATGCCAAGGCATTACGTAAAGACGAAACGATGTGGCGCATTTACTTATACGTAGTACATATATAATATGTACCTATATATGTACAAAATATGTTGTTACTTCGCGTTAAGGAGCTGCAGTAGCGTGTGTGTCAGTTTTAACGATTGTTGATGCATCAGCCACCGACCGCAACAATCGTTAAAAAAAAAAAAAAAAAAAAAAAACACATTACGAAGCTATGTGTTATTTTATTCTGACGGCACATGGTACAGGTAAAAACAGACACACAGAAGCCTTACACGGTCTCTTAAAATTCCGGCACCTCATCCATATACCGATCTTTCAGAGGCGCATACATACATTTATAATACACATGTATTACAGTGTTACAGGGAAATAAATCAAACTTGCGCCGATTTACCTTTCACCCTTGAACAAAAGAAGAACTCGATACATCACCCACAAATGTAAGTATTACGAGGAAGGATAAAGTTGGAGGAGAAAAAAAAAAAAAAAAAAAAAAAAACCGGTACGTGCCATTTTAATTAAATGGAGATCGTACATAATATATTATGTGATGTAAGTGTACCTTTTCGCGTCCTCATCGAGACCAATGTTCTTTCTCATTTCGCACATGCCGTATTATTTTCGCAGCTCCCTGATGGACAGTGGGGAAGGCATAAATTTGTCCGGCCTGCCGTGTGTATGTGTAATTATAAGGTCCGCGGGAGTAGTTCGGTGGCAGTGAATGGTTTCGAAACAAGAGGCCAAACACATGGTTCTTGCGGATTGGCATTCGGGTCGCTTACTGGCTACTAAATTTTTTTTTTTTTCCCTTCAAAACGTGCTCAATACATCCGTACGGGGACGTTAATTTGAGTCACGCTCGACTTGGAGGCCACGGGGAGTCTTGGCTTTTTTTTTTTTTTTTTCAATTTTAGTTGCCCAAAAGTATACAACAATGTATTACCGCAACAGCTGAGAAACAAATGAAAAATCGAAGGCCAACTCTATACAATTTACTCCGTGGTTCGGGGCGAAACGCGCCATCATCACACGCAGAGAGAGAATCGGCTTCACACTCAACTCTCTGATGCCTTCATTGCAAAAGACGTAAAAATCTTTGTTCCGTGACTTTTAAACAAAGCCATTCGTCAAAGCAAATACATACGTATGTGTATGTTTCCTCGAAGGTCCCATCACCCGGAATTCGCGATAAAACATATACAAGTGGACTTATTTTTGTAAATTTTTGCAACTCGCCACATTTTCGTACAAATCGATGGAGCCCTCGATTCTTACGCTATCACGTTTGTACACAATACTTGTGTAAATCAATCGACCGACAGTCATTGACCTACTGCTGCGAGAACCCGTGACTCAAGATTTAATTAAAATACTCGCGACTCGCGTTCGGTGGTTTGATACACTTTAGCAGTACATCGTGTAATCATGTATGTGCACCAACATCAGCGTTTCCGTTGCACCGGATTTTATAAATAAAAAAGCGTCTTTAGCCAACCGATTTCGCCAGGGAAGCGATTTTTGTTTAGCAATTACGGTTCTCTCGTATGAACAAGTCAAAAAAAAAAATACTTCCGCGACGACGTTTGTTTCTCTGGACGCGTGTGTACATAAACAAGCACTCGCCGCAGGTTTTCCGTAACGAACGACGATTTTAACGCTCGGCAATCACAACGTCGCGAAAGGATAATATATCGAAGGTGCATCGTTATGATTTTTATTATTGTTTTTACACGCAAACGAAAAAAAAAAAATTTAAACAAAAACACGAGCACGCTGCAGTGGTATACTGGAATGCAAACGCTGCACGAGGCGATTCCGCGTTACCGATCTTCTCCATGCACCCAAGGTCGACGCACTCCTGCCCGTGTATAGAAATCGCTATTGTTATAAAACTGCACGCACATATGGGAACGTAAGAAGAAAAGTTCCTCCGTGATGCTCGTTGACTATCTGGTTGTGACAGTTGAACAATTTTTTATGCGATGATAAAGAAAAAATAAGAAAGAAAGAAACAAAACTATATTTAACCGTAAAAATTTCAATTGATTATATAAATATATACGTACACGCGCGTATACAGCTCCCAAGGTGTTCATCGGTATTGCGTTACGTAAACGAGTCGTGGACAGAGTGTTGATCATTTCATGGATTTGTATATCATAAGTACACTTACCTTCTTGCCTCCTTTATGCATACTGGTAAAATACAAATCAAATGAAATATACATTTTTACATACATAATTGTATGAAATAAATATTTAAAAAAAGTACATTTAATGTAACCGGAAAATTGCGCTCATCGTGGAAAATAATAGCAGTATTACAGGAATAAAACACAAACGTTATAAATAATTCTACACCATCAATAATTAATCTTAACTAAAAGTTGACGGCTACGGGCAAAAGAAAGTAAGATCACCCTGCGTGACGTATACTCGTATGATCACGATCGCGCGCAGCAGCAAATGCTCAAAATTCAACCCTCTTGGAGTGGCACGAGCGTCACGTCTCAACAGAGCTGAGTTACTTTCGGTCGCTCTGAGAGAAAAAAAAAAAAAAAAAAAACAACTGGTAAATCGATCCAATCATAAATATCGGTAAGGCCGAGATTCACCGATAAAAGATTCAATTCATTCGGCTTCTTTGTTTTCTCATCCGATCGCTCTTCGAGCATCGCGAACTTTCTTCAGATTCGAAAAAAAGAAGATCTCAAATCACGATGCCGCGAACTCGGGCTTAGGTCCCGACTTGAAATCGTGCTTTCATCTCCCCTCCCCCACAGGGTGAAACCGAGTACGTGAACTTGCCGAGAAAAAGTGTCCCACGCCAGGAGAGATACGCTCATACGAATCGGATTAGAAATTCACAAAAACCCTGAGATGCCCATGCGACATCCGGTATGAAAACCAAAGGTCAACATCGGCAAATACGTCCACATATCCATACCGATCGTCTACCGATCTCCCGAGCAACCTTTTCCCTCTTACAGCCAATGCAGAGCTAAGAAAGAACCATCTGTTATAAATATATTATACACCAGCTCGTTGTCAGTCCCCGCTTGTCGGAGGTACGTACACAAGGGGTGGGAGAGCCGCGCCCGGCGATCGGCTATAAAAGCCGGTTGCGCGACTCGGGCCCAACCAGTCCTGAATTCGCCGGTCTTTCGCACGCTCTTTCTTTCCCCTGCACTCGACGCGAGAGGACGCGCGCTGCCGTTACCCTCATTTTACTTTTATTGTCCAAGGATTTTACACCACTGCCGGCAAACATGAAGCTCCCGATCGTCCTTGCTGTTGTTTTCGCTGTCGTCGCCGTTTACGCGGCTGACACGAAGAACGAGGAGTACGGGCCCAAGTTATTCCGCAGGGTCATTCCCGCTGATGTGCTCAGGGGTGAGAATTCTTTTTTTTTTCTCTCTCTTATTCAGTTTGAGCTTTACGGGGGGAGGATTTTTTTTTCTTTCAATTGACACTTACTACGATTAGTTTCCAACGAATCGTTATTGAAAATTGAGTTCGCTCTTGGCGTGCGTTGCAGTTTCCTTGGACGTTATTGGCAATGCACGTCCACACGCGTGCTCACACACTTGAAATAAAATACAAAAGCCATCGAAGGGTTACAGATGCTCGTCCTTACGGTTATTACAAGTCGCTCTTTGGCGAGTGAACGAGAAATCGGGAGAAAATTTTCTCAAAGCAAAAAAAAACACCGGCTCGGTCACTTTCGCTCGAGTATATACTTGTAAGGTGGCTCGCCGATGAGCGGAAACCGGGCGGAGATAAATCGACCCGTCCCTCACCCACTCGCGACTCGGACTCTGTTTCCTGCATTTGTCGCGCGACGATTTTTGTTTTCGTCCAGCTGCACGTGACGGCGTACACAATTGGAGCGCGCATTTATTGTTTCCGTGTATGCTAATCGCGGACAAAGAAATCCGCTGCAGGAACTCTTTTCGTGCCATTTGGGCTGGAATGATTTTTTTTTTTTTTTCCTTCATTCTTTCACACGACCTCTTTATCAACGGTGATGATTTAGGAACAGCTTCGCGAGCGTGTAGTGTGGGGTAATTAAACTGATAGCCGCCACCTTCTTGGTCACGAGTCATCGTCGAATCTTTGATCGGAGTTGGGAAAAAAAAGATTTTTTTTTTTTTTTTTTCATCCAAGTTTACGAGCACAATAAAAAACAAAAAAAAAACACGATTCCCTCGGTTGCACCTACAAAATTTCAGGGGGAAAAAAACTCAACTCTCTCTACTCCAAGCGGGTGGATTGTCAATTAAATTTTTTTTGTTTACCCGATACTCCGATGGTGAAACATTTGATCCGACACAAGCTGGTAATTAAGTTCAAACAATCGGAGTAACGACAAAAGCCACGGGGCGGACCCGCCCACGCGATGCGTTTGATGAACTCCGAAATGACACATACGCTCTGTGTTTTATTTGAAACGACAGATCGCGCATACACATGGTAATGCATACGTACCTTTGAAAGAGAGACACGCTTTACAAACCAGTAGTTTCCTTTGAAAAAAAAAAAAAAAAAAAAAAACTTGTTATTGACCTTTTCCCATTTTTTTTTTTTTTGTAGGAACACACATACATTGCAGCCATCATACAATATAACATATTTCTCGAGTTTCGCAATGGTTTACACAGTGCTCTCTCTCGCTCTCTGCGACAATCAGCCATAAATCCAGTTCTGCGACTAAACCGTAACGACACCAAAAGCAAATATCCAAAGCCCACACGAGCTCTCCCTCGTTAGTATACATATTAAGTGGAATTCTTGGCGCTTAAAGAGCGCGTTTTACCGTGCATAGTAGAGAGGGAGAGATGATTCAGAAAAGAATCGCTCCGAACTATTGTATATACAAAAGAGTCCTATATCTCACCTTGGGTCCGATCTGATTTGTTATGCAAGTATACCGCGGCGATTTAATTGCTGCCAGGAGACTACTCCTTTTCACCGTGCAATCTTGAGCTTATTACCACACGCGCACACACACGGATAAGTGCCTTCCCATCTGCAAAAATTAACTTTTCGTGCAACTATACAGCTGAGCTTTTACTGCAAGATAATAAACAAAATTGGGATTGTCCTCGTTGTTCTTGATATTCAATAATGTACTCTCTGCGCACCCAATGGAACAAACAAACAAATCATCCATATGAATTTCAAGCCATAAACAAACGCGGTTGGTTACATCATCATTCCCGCGGGTTTCCACATAACGTGCAAATTAAAAATGCATATCGCTCGGTTCATTAGCATCGGTGCTCACTCCGACGACATCCTTCGCACATGTAATACATATAATATATATATGTACGACGATGGTATAAACAACTTGAGAGGTGTATTTCTAAATGGCCAGCGAGTGTCTCAAACCGCGTGTAATAGTTGGCGTGTGCTCTGGAAAAAGACAACTCCGGTGCCTAATGAGTCCGACCTGATGTAAATGCGCACAGGTACGGTATCGGCGAAAATCGCCCATTATCCTTGTCATTCCTCGCGCGTATAAGGCGCTCTCGCGCTACCCACTTGCATCGTTTCTCGCATTTTGCCCTGGCCTACTTGCTCTCTCTCTCTCTCTTTTTTTTTCCCTCCTCTCTTTGATCTCTCTTTTTTTTTTCTTTTTTAATTTATCGATCTCGCGACTGTCGCAACAACGCACGCGACGAATCCGCGGAATCCCCCTCGGGTCGCGCAATCGCTCTGCTCGCGTAGGCGTGAATTTTCGGTTTGCTCGACAAATCAATCGTCAGCGCTGATTTACGAGGACGATGGATGCCTTTTTTTTTTTTCGGCCCCCGAGACGAATGGATTTATTTATCAAAGGCGATCGCGGATACAAAACGACGCCTTGTTATATATTATCCTCAATACTTATATACAATTTGCACGCTCTCAAAAGATTTCGATGTTTCGTAACGATAATGAACAAAGTGTGGATGATGTACAATCATTTAGCGAACATTGAATTTTTTTTTTTTTTCTCGTTGGTTGCGCAAAATTTCGACTACCACGTACACGTACGATATGTATAAATGGGGGGGGGGAAGGCAATCTCGATCATTGATTCCGGACCAAGGATCCTTTCGGATTTAACGGTTTCCTCGCGTCATCGGGTACATTCATACAGGTATACAGATCTGTTTTGGCCGAACAACGGTAAATTGCACTGTACACGCTTGTTTGTCACGGGTCACGGTGTTTTCTTTTTTTTTTTTTTTTTCCTTTGTAAGATACATTTTACGCTTCCAAACTCACGCTCGTCACAGTTTCGCGAGATAATAGATACACTCAAATGGGTCGACCCATTTGATATGCATTCAATGAGAAATCGCATTGTGCCATTGTGGCCTACACTTGTAACATATAAGCTCTTAGACATTGTCTAAATTAATCCTCACTCGTCTTTTTTTTCACGCGGACGCTGATTAGGACGTTTGCTCGGTTCATCGGTATAATACATCGATTTTTAGCGTAATCGAAACTTTTTTTCGCATGCAATACAAGTGAGAGTACTCGTGTACGTGTATGCATCAGGTTGCACAATAACATATTAGCCGATCTCTCTCTCTCGCTTGACAGCGAAAGTGCCGATTACCTTGGGGGGCCTTTTATCGAACGTGTGGTCCTCTCCCTCGTTTCGCCTCTTACACAACACTCTTGAGTTTTCGGCTTTTTCGTTCAAACAACGATGACGGTGGTATTCGGTGTAACTGCACTGGCCGTCACGCATCCAAGTGTCAAAAAAGTACCAAGACAAAAAAAAAAAAAAAAAAAAAAAAAAAAAAAAAAAAAAAAAAACATCCGAAGAAAGACAAATGGCTGTCGTCACCCCATTCTCCTCCGACAGAGTTAAAGGGAAGACAAAATTACAGTCCATTGTCAAACTCGGATGCATCGGTTAATATAGTACAAGCCAGAGAGTCATCTCGCGCCGGACGTACAATGGAACAATGGAATTGCCATCGCGATCTCTCTCGCTTTGCGTGTGATTTGAATAATATCGTTGTACATGGACACCACTGACGGGGACGAGGAAAAGTAAGACATCCTTGCCTTACATGCGAAAGTAATACCTATATCAGATAACTATATATCTTTTGCCGTCATAATTTATACATCGGTGCGAGTTGGACTTTTTTTGTGTACCTATATATATATAAATATGTTGTATATAGATACGGTGATAATATAGTACAGGTACATTGTTCGTTCTTTGGATCAGTGATCACATTTTTTTTTTTTTTTTTTTTTTTTTTTCATCAGGAAAACAGGTATATATACCTATACAAGGGGATACAGTACAATGGGGACGTTTCTTGCAATGTTTTTTTGTTTGGCTCGGACTTGTGCTGGTGCAGCGATCGGCATGGAAATTAGTTTGCGGCAAATTTCGACGACCAATCTCGTTGAGTTCTCTCACGTTATATTACGTATACATATACTGTTGATTATTAATTATTATCGGTAAAACCGTTTGCGTCGTATAAGCTGAATCATAACTTGGGTGTACACACTTTTTGCGAAATTTGTTTTAACAATGATACCGCTTTCGAGGCAGAGGTATCTTTTTTATACGCTTGCTTCGTCTATTACACTGTAAATCCAAGTGTTGCGATTTAAACATTTCCATGCCCTTAGAAAATATGTATATTTAAAAAATGGATTTATTTTCAAAAGGATTTATTAATCAAGCCATATATATATATTTATATAGGTATCACGTTAATTATCCTTATTGAACAAACCCTGCGTGTACATCGAATCGCATACTTTGCCGAGGGGCTGCGCACTCTTCGAGTCTTTGAAAGAAACACTGCAAAAGTCTCGAAAAGACTCTAGACTCTTTATCGAGACCTCGAGAGTGCGCAGCACCTCGCACTTTGTTGAAGAGCAAAAGCTATATAACACGAGAGAGCGACAGAGAACGCAAGATATACGAATGCAGATGAAATTTGCTCGATTCAACTCCAATGTATTGAGAATATAGGAATGAAAAAAATAAACGAATGAATTCCAGATTTCCCGAACATGTGCTTCGCCTCGACCAAGTGCAAGACGATCATGCTCAACGAGACCTGGGACCTGACGCCCTTCTGCGGCCTGTCGAGGTGCGTCGAGGGACCGGATGGCCGTCTGTTGGAGGTGGTCGATGACTGCGGTCCCCTGCCGAAGCCCAACCCCAAGTGCAGCCTCAGCCAGAAGACCAACAAGACCGCGCCCTTCCCCGGCTGCTGTCCCATCTTCGAGTGCGAGGGCGGCGCCAAGCTCGAGTACCCCGAGATCTCGACCGTACCTCCCGAGATTCCCGAGGAGCCCGAGGTCGTCAAAGCTGCCGCCAAGGCATAAGTGGATCACCATCTACCCCCTTCGTCCTACCCTCCGTGAATATATATATATATATCTCGATCGTTCATTTCTTCATTTATTTTTCAATACTCCTTTCGATCCTCCCAACGCGCCGATTTCAGTGTATATGCCTTGCTCGCTATCGGCAAACAACAAATCGAACGGATACATAAACACACGAGAGACGCGCTGGAATTCTCGATCGCGAGTTGGGCAACAGCTATACATTTTTTTTTTTTTTTTATATTATAGTGCTCTACGTCCGGCTCCTTTTTAATAAGGGCACTACAATGGGCACTTAGCACTTGGGAGAAGGAAGGGAAGAGGGATGGGAAGCCTCCCATCACTGGGAGGGGGGTAGGGGGAATTAGGCAAATTTGCTGCGAGAAGGTCGCCTAAACCCTCCTCGAGGAGCATTGCGTGGTGAAAAAGCACATGTGAAAGACACAGAGGTACTTTGCCCGTAAAAGTCGCACTGGCCGGGAATTGAACCACGGTCTCCCGCGTGCCAATCCACGACCTAGCCGACCGAGCCACCGCGCGCTCAACAGCTATACATAATGTACTTACGCGCAGCGTTGCGTGCTTTTTTTTTTTTTTTTTTTTTAATTGGGTGTGTTGGACGCGGTGGCCTTTAAGGGAAAAACGTGTGTACCGCGGGGGGGAGCGCTTGATTGGGGAATAAATAGGCGATCGAGGTCTCCCAAGTGGATTAGTTGCTTCGTATTTTTTTTTTTTTTTTTTTTTTCTCTTCTTTTCTCTTCTTTTCAAGTTTCAGGGGACGGACGAGGAGAAGAAATGACTACGGCCGGGGTGTAAAGTCACTCGAGCGGGGAGGCGTGGATCTTTTCTTTTTTTTTTTTTTTCTTTTCGTTTTTGTTTTGTTTTTATCAACTTTCGCTTGATAATATTAACACAACACGATTACGGTTTGGGTATCCTACGATTGACGTAAAATCAGCTGTGAGTAATATAATTTAGTAGATGTGATCTGAAAAAAAAAAAAAAAAAAAAAAATGATGTCTCAACGTGAATTTTTGCAGATGCTGTATTTGGATCTTCTTATATCACTTTTTTACCTCATTTTAATAACTTGCGTGCGTTATCTTCTCCCTCCCCCCCCCACCCCCACATCTTTTTCTTCTTCATGCGCAAGTTGGCGATTTTTGTGTTTCTGAAAAATTGTATTCGAAAAGCGCTTACTTAATTTGTACATTGTGAAAATTGTAGCCTCATGCACGTTATGTATTAATTTTACCATACATGTGGATTGATATGTAAAATGAAAAACTTGTGTGATTGTAATTTTATTGTGATTAAATTGAGTATTTAATTTTACATAATTCCCTTGTTTTTCTTTATTTTCCCTGTACTTTTGTTATCCAAAATCGAACACAATAATTTGTTGTACATGGCAATCACAGTTGATGTTTCGTGTATACTTGACCGTTTCCGATGCAATACTATCATTACATTACAATTGTACAACTCTGATGGAAAATAATTTGACTAATCCATAATAATGGATACGTACATGTTGCCTAATAACGTTGTTTTTATACTAAAAAATACATCAAAATTCGTCGTGCTGTCTGAATAAACTATTCCCTACAAGTCAAGATAATTTTATATTTTCTATTATTATAACATTCTAATCTATTTTATATTTTTAACTGGTACGTTCTTGGTTGCCCAAATTTTCGTACCGCTAATTTCTCTGAAAATTTAAATAAAAATATAATTGACCGATGGGTTTTTATTTCAATAACTAGTCGACGTATGCAAATATTTAAGATAATACAAGGTGCAACACGTGCTGACTATATAGTGTCCCACGTCGAAGCGATAAAATAAGAGAGAAAGTGCGAAGCTGTAGAGTGAGTAATCATAAATATTATTGTTTCGATAATTATTCGGTATACATTACGGTTTTGTGTTTTGCGCGTCGCTTCGCTGCCGATCATCATATCATCCCTGAACATAGGCTGCACGCACAACATCGCGCAGAAAGAGAGAGGGAGAGTAGGTCCATGTACATACATCAGTGCCATCAGTGGTCAGTGCAGTACTGTTGGGTATATTGTTCTGTCGTGTAGCATTTTTTTTGAGTATCAATTCGACCGAAACAATCGCCGAAATGGGCGAACTTGTCTGGGGCATTAAAAACGGCGATCTTGACCAAGTTCGCGATATCTTCGAGAACAAGGTAAGCCAAAGGTTCTTCTCTTTCGCTGATATATGTGTACGTGTAACCTCACTTTTATATCTTCTCTTACTCACTCTGATATCATTGGTGCCTATACACAAGCTATACACACATATTTTTGCGGCTTGCGGTTTTTCGAACTATTTTTGTTGTCACTATTTTTTTAACTTCATTTGAGTTTCTACTTTCATTTATCAAGTTTTTGCAGTTTCTCGATCATTTCTTTAAAGTCATTGCGTCAACTCCGAGCTTTCTTTACCTTAGTCTAAAATTAATTTGTGAACACATCAATTACTTAGTCAGACGAATCAGTTGTTGAAAAAATCAATGTTTATGTTACAGAATATCAATGTTAACAAGATGATAGATAATAGGACACCATTACATTATGCAGCTGACTATGGACAGAAAGAAGTAGTTAGGTATCTTCTTGACAAAGGAGCTGATATACATGTATGGTTTTTGTTCAATTATTACTTACAACGTATGCATTGCTTTTTAATGGGTGCTTTATTTTTTACTTTGCAGGCAAAAGACAAACATGGGATCACAGTCATTTTAGCAGCGATATGGGAAGGTCACACAGATGTTGTCAAGCTATTGTTGGAAAATGGTGCAGATCCCAATGGTGAGACCCCGGATGGACAAAAATACTTGGATGTTGCCGAGAAAGATGAAATTAAGGAACTTTTAAAGTCGCACTAGCACCAAACCAAACAATGTGAGAAGAGACTTACACATTTTGTTATTTAAGAACTTTCATGTTCCTTATAGGATATTTACAACTGCTTTGTTAATCATTTATCGCGTGTATGACTAGAGCCACTGCATTTACGAGCTTTACCGTAAAGATGTAGTGTGCTACTATGGTAGTTTTATGAAAAAAACGAAATCACGAGATAACAGAATTTTTAATTAAGTATATCTACGATCAAAACGGTTATTTAACAAAAGCTTAAGAGAGAGAGAGAGAGAGAGAGAGACATTTTGGAATAATTATAGTTTTTCCTAACGATTTTTTAACTTGAATATCTCATCTAGAGTTACAGTCTTGAAAAAGCACTTGAAGAATTTTAAAATACAAAGTGCTGTAAGCGCTATACAAATAAATGTGATTAATTCCGTAAGGGAAAAGACTAAATACTTTCCATGTCTTGCTAGATATTTTAATAAAAATCTTCCAATAAGAATATAATATAGACTGGTCTAAACCTGGTCCACAACTCACTATTTACGCTTTTAATTTATGCTTATACTAGTATCAGTACTATGGAAATTTTTTTTACGTATTTTGTAAATTGTATCACAGTAAATTGATGATGTAAAAACATCCATGAAAATGTGTGATGGATAAACTTCACGTTTTGTTTTACTAGTGTCTTACGTTCATTTTAATTATTTAAATTATACTAATAAATTATTCGACTTGAGAAAGAAGTTGTAAAATAACAGAGTATAAAATTATATGACGATGTATTTGTTAGAAGTACGAATAAAGCATCATTTGCTAAATTTTTTTAAACAAAATTTTTTTTATTAATTATATCATTCCTCATTGTTCTTAAGCACTTATTTACAAACTCTGTTTACGCATGATCAGTGGAGAAAAATGTCGTGAAAGCTCAGAGTTGAGAATCCATTGTTTACAGTAATCGTCCTCTGCAGTTACTTGCTCCGCATTTACATGGAATAACTTTGCCAGGAATGCTGCCGACATCGTAACTATAATTCCACGTCAATTCTTGCCCGGCCCTGATGTAGCTCAACGCAAAAAAAGCCACCCAGGGAAACCGGACGTCATGCGTGTCCACAAACACGTTCTGTACAAATACGTTAGGGTCACAAGAGTGCTGAAACATAAAAACGTTCGTAAAAAAAAAAAAAAAAGTTTAGATATTGAGTTTACAACACTCACATTCAGATAGCGTCCAATATTTCCAGTAGTCTTTGCATCCATAATATACACAGACTCCTCCTCGCCAAAGAATTCTCGAACAGATTTGAAGGTTCCTTTTTCGATTTTTCTGGTATCAACAGCGAGATCTAGCTTACTTGGCTCGCGCATGTTGTTGTCATCTTCATCGCTACCCGCTTTATCCTGACCATCTTTTAACGACTGTCCGTCTTCTGACCCCTTATCTTCTAATCCTTGATTACTATCGTCCTTCTTCCTCTTTCTCAATCGACTTCTGATCGAACCATCGTTCGAATCCTCATCAATGTTCAGAGTCTTCTGCAACTTCTTGTCAATTTTGTACTCGTCGTCCGAGTCGTTCGAGCCAGTCTTGTGTGATTCTGTATCATCGTGTTTTCCTTTTTCCTTGTACTTTGGATCGGAGTCGGGATCGCCGCCAAGTGGCAGTTCAGGGTCGAGAACGTCGCTCTCGTAGCCTTCTTTGATACCCTCGACCACCTCCACGTAATCCAGCTCAGCTAGATACTCATCGCCGTAGTTTTTACCGCCTTCGTTAGCTCCCTGTTCCGTCAACAGACGACCCGCGTAGATACAGATGAAAGAGCCCAAGGGAATATCGTTGAGACATCTGATGCCCCAGCCACGTGGGGCTGTTTTGAATACTTGTAGTTTCAAGTTCAACGGATGTTGGACTACTCGGTTTAGGCACGTTTTCACTGAACACTTGCATCTTTGTGAAACATATAGATGAGTAGTTATTTTCAGACAATGGTTTTTTTTTTTTTTTTTTTTTTAATGCATGCTTACCTAGAGTTGCACTCATAGATACCAGTAGTAACAGCCTCGGGTAGGCGTTTGTAAACGTAGCCGACAGCGGCGTTGGGCACACGGCCACCGAGGGTCGCTCCTTGTATGGTTAATTGCCAGCACTGGCACTTGTTCTTGTCGGCACAATCGTCTTCGCAGTCGCAGCTGCATAGGAAATCCGGATCAAGATTGATGTGGACATCATCCGTAGGCTCACGTTGCGTTGTGTACTTGATTGTGTCGGGATAGGCGTGATCTATTTCATTAACACATGGGATCGCAACACTTTCTACGCCATAACTCAGATCCTAAAAATTTTGCAGTAGTATTGAATTCCTATTATTCCCTATGTTCATTCAGATACTTTGAAAGACAATTGGAAGATTACATTACCTTGATATTAACAAAACATTTGTCAAGAACAAATTCAGCAAGGCAATGCACCCAGAAGTCAAACTCAAACAGATCGACAGACATTGGGCAGTTGGTTTTTCTCAGGTACTTGTGAAGCTCCTCCATGTTACGCAGACGAACACCACATGGGGCTTGATAGAAAATAATTTTTTTTCCTTTCGGAAATCTGCAAAACTGTCGATTCCAGCCACACAAGAGGGGAATAGACAGAGGTGAGTAGCCACGCAACTCGTCAGGCGTGAATGAGATACTTTCGACACACTTGGGCCCACATCTGTGGGGCACAAACTTCTTAGTCTGGATCTTATTTTGCGTTTGGTAGTACTGAAAGAAGAAGAATTTTCTCAGTGCATCAATAAAAATGATGAATTACATAAAATTAAATTTAAGAGATTCTTACAACGATACTGTGAGAAGATTTTGTTTCCACGGGATTGTAATTGGCCGTTGAAGTCTCGGGTGCCATTGTCTTTTTTGCTGTGCTTTTTTTGGCAACAGCTCTGCTCTGCTGAGGAGTAGTCGAGACCTCTTGAATATTGCTAGGAGTCGATTGCTTTTCCTTATTCGCGTCTTGTTCGTCCGTCGTATTAGACGTGTACTCCACATACGGACCATTTTTCTACAATGATAATTATCGCTGATCAAGAAAAAATTCATCATATTTTTCACTCATACTAAAAGTAACGTACGCTCATAAACAGTCCTCCACGATGGCGACTGGGCGTGTTAATGGACGAGTGACAGCCTTGTTGTCTGAGATTGGCTTTCATCAACTCGACGTAAAGCGGTCCTAGTCTCGCGGAGCCACGATAAATCCATTCAGTTCTGTTGTCGGCGTCAAAGTGCATTTGTACCAAGCTAGCATCGACTTCTCGAACACGCGCTATCCACCATTTCCCGTTCCACTCTGTTTTAACGACCTGACCGCGTTGCAGTTTCACCATAGGTCGTTCTGGATACGATTCTAGGTACTTTTTGACGAAATCACGAGATTCTGGGGGTATGTCCTCCCAGACGCGTGCGGAACTTTCGCAGACGAGAAATATGTGCTTGTGTTTGACATACTGTGCATATCCATCGTCAAAGAAAACTAGGTATCTGCAAAAGTTTTGTAAAGATTAGTTAAAAGTAATTTTTAATAGAAAAATAGATTTTCTCACGTACCTGTATTTGTTTGTGGATTTGGGGGGTTCAGCAATTACTCCACTGTAGTAATTGCTACAGTAAGTGTCGTGGAAGATTGCAACCACTCGAGTGCCCACAGGAATAATGACTTCGCTGGGTGTACTCGATGCTAGTTGCTTTCCAGGTAGAGTCTTTACTTTGCCGGCGTATTTCTTTTGCAACAGTTTAACGGAGTAATTCATTGGACTCTTAGAAACAATGGATTGAATCTGTTAAAAAAAAAAAAAAAAAATTGATTACATGAATAAATACTTTTTCAATTTAATGAAAATCACGAAAAGAAGTTATTTAGAACCTTTGCTTTGATCCAAGGGAACAGAGGATGTTTCATTATAAATACAAAGTCATCGATTTTAGGTACTGGCCTAATCAGTTGACCAGCTGGTGGTAAATCCGATGAGCGAGCTACGCCTCCTCCAACTTCTTGTAAAATTTCGGGCTGGTTGTCTTGCTGGGTTTGAATTTGAATTGGCGCTTGTGGTTTAATTTGTATTTGAGTTTGTGATTGAACTGGTGTTTGAGCTTTTGTTTGAGCTTGAATCGTTATTGAAGGTGGAGTTAGAGGCTGTGATTGAGGCTTGGGTTTAGGTTGAGGACCAGGGGTAGGATGAGGTTGACGCTGACGCTGAGGAGGCTGAGGATGAAGCTGGATTTGAGGCCTTGGTGGTGGGCAAATTTGTGTAACTTTTTTAGTTGCTATCATTGGAAAACTCGGAATTTCATCCTCTATTTTTAACTCTTCTAACATCTTGATATTCGGTTTGAATTCATTATAAAATGTTGAACGTATTAAATCCAACCGTTTCATCGTTTTTGATATAGAATCGTTTAGCTTAGCTTCGGTTGCTGTAAAAATAAGATTTGCCAAATTACTGTATTTTTTCAATTTATTTACATTAAAATGCATTTTACCATCAATGAGATTCCACTCAGTTTTCAAGGCTGTATTAGCTTCTTCGAGTTGAAAGTTAATGTCATACTTTTCAAATATAGTAGTCAATGTTGAATCAACTTTTTTTTCAAATTCAGCAAGGGCATTTCCCTCTATTAGAAACATATCTACAAATGACAGTAGGTAATTAAAGTAAATAATCATGAAATTCTCAAAAAATTCAATTCTCTTGCAAAACCAAGCTATATACCTTTTCCATCCTTGGTCTCACTGTCAGATTCGTCACTGTCAGAAATTTCGACTTCCATCGTATGGTCTGGAAAATCACACTGGAGTAGCGGTTTGTGGCCAATCAGTGCATCGACAAGTTGCTAAAAATTTAATTAATAATTATATTCCTGATTTTGCACATATAATTGTTGGGATGGTTTGTCGTTGGATTGATATGGTTACCTCTTGATGATCCAAAGCCGCATCTAAACAAGCTTTGCATATGAATCGTTTCTTTTTTTTCTGCATGTTTACTCCATAAAATGAACAAGCAAAGGAGGTGGTTGGCCTCATGTCAACTCCAGAAGAGCATTTAAAATTAATACAATTGGTATTGCAAGGCTTTTTCTTGCCTTTCTCGCTCTGATCATCGTCAGAGTCGAGATCTATGACCACTGCAGCTTTAGCCATTCTTAAAAAGTTCGGATCACTTTGCGTTGGGTTATTGTTGTACCAACAACACTTTTAGTTTGAATTTAAATAGGTTATGTACACCCACTGATTTGAGTTTTATGGAAAAACAACACCATTGGTAAAAAGTTATTTCACTTTACAGCTAAAACTTAATCTCGAATTATCTACAATTAGACTTGACTGGAAACCAGGAGTGCTAATCGGTACGTATACAATAAAATAAGCACTTATTAAATTGTTGCTTAACTTCAGTTACTTTAGATTTTAGTTTAGACTCAATGAAAGTATAGTAAGTAGTAGTACGGAAGCCTGCGCCTGCAGGCCATGGTCACGACATCTACATAAAAACACAGAAGCGCGCACACAACAAGTCGCAAAGCAGACGATTTCTATTTCGTTTACTTAAGTATAAGTATACACTGGTACAGCCTGTTATACAGCTGTTACATGCGGTTACATCGTTTTCACGGCACGGTGTAACATATACGTATAAAGTTATGCATGTGTAGTAATTGTTATAAGTAGTGCCATTTGCCATATGGTCGATTTTATTAAACCATATTAAAATACTGGAGGTAGATTTTTGGGTAAAAGATACATTGCAAACTTGCCGCATACAGTATAAACAATGTTAACTATTTATTTTGTGTCTATGTAACAAGTTGCGGCTGGTTTATAATTGACTAAATGGCTCTAGGGCTAAACTGCCCAAAGCTCTCCTTCAGAATTTCAGAAGCAATTTTTGGCCAAAAAAATCACGACCGCTAGATGGCGCTGATACGAATGATTATTACTACTTACAGTAGAGCCATTTAATCAATTATAAACCAGCCGCAACTAATTTCATAAATACAAAATAAATATATAACGATGTTTGTACTGTTTGCGGCAAGTTTGCAATTTATCTTTTACCTAAAAGTATAAATATATAGGAAGTCAATAATCGTGTAGAAGATACATTGCAAACTTGCCGCATATAGTATTAACGATGTTAATTTTTTATTTTATATCTAAAAAATCAGTTGCGGCTGGTTTATAATTGATTAAATAGCTTTACTATAAGTACATAGTAATAATCATGTGTATCAGCGCCATCTAGCGGTCGTGATTTTTTTGGCCAAAAATTGCCTCTGAAATTCTGAAGGAGAGCTTTAGGCAGTTTAGCCCTAGAGCCATTTAGTCAATTATAAACCAGCCGCAACTAATTTCGTAGATACAAAATAAAAAGTTAACATTATTTGTGCTGTTTGCGGCAAGTTTGCAATGTATCTTTTATATGAATATTGACCTCCTATATATTTATACTTTCGGGTCAAAGATACATTGCAAACTTGCCGCAAACAGCACAGACATTGTTAAATATTTATTTTGTAACTATGTAACAAGTTGCGGCTGGTTTCTAATCGATAAAAATGGCTCCACTATAAGGATAGTAATAATCATTTGTATCAGCGCCATCTAGCGGTCGTGATTTTTTTGGCCAAAAATTGCTTCTGAAATTCTGAAGGAGAGCTTTAGGCAGCTTAGCCCTAGAGCCATTTAATTAATTATAAACCAGCCGCAACTAATTTCGTAGATACAAAATAAAAAGTTAACATTATTTGTGCTGTTTGCGGCAAGTTTGCAATGTATCTTTTATATGAATATTGACCTCCTATATATTTATACTTTCGGGTCAAAGATACATTGCAAACTTGCCGCAAACAGCACAGACATTGTTAAATATTTATTTTGTAACTATGTAACAAGTTGCGGCTGGTTTCTAATCGATAAAAATGGCTCCACTATAAGGATAGTAATAATCATTTGTATCAGCGCCATCTAGCGGTCGTGATTTTTTTGGCCAAAAATTGCTTCTGAAATTCTGAAGGAGAGCTTTAGGCAGCTTAGCCCTAGAGCCATTTAATTAATTATAAACCAGCCGCAACTAATTTCGTAGATACAAAATAAAAAGTTAAGATTGTTTGTGCTATTTGCGGCAAGTTTGCAATTTATCTTTTACCCGAAAGTATAAATATATAGGAGGTTGATATTCGTGAAAAAGATACATTGCAAACGTGCCGCAAACAGCACAAACATTGTAAACTATTTATTTTGTATCTACGTAACAAGTTGCGGCTGGTTTATTATCGATAAAAATGGCTCTCCTATAAGTATAGTAATAATTATTTGTATCAGCGCCATCTAGCGGTCATGATTTTTTTGGCCAAAAATTGCTTCTGAAATTCTGAAGGAGAGCTTTAGGCAGTTTAGCCCTAGAGCCATTTAATTAATTATAAACCAGCCGCAACAAATTTTGTAGATACGAAATAAAAAGTTAAGATTGTTTGTGCTGTTTGCGGCAAGTTTGCAATGTATCTTTTATACGAATATCGACTTCCTATATATTTATACTTTCGGGTAATAGATAAATTGTAAACTTGCCGCCAACAAAACAAACAACAAAATCTTTTTATTTTATATCAATAATATTAGTTGCGGCTGGTTTATAATTGTTTAAATGGCTCTAGGGCCTAAACTGCCTAAAGCTCTCGTTCAGAATTCTAGGGCCACTTTTTAGTTCAGAAATCCGCAACGCTAGATCGCGCTGATTGTAAATTAAATAATTATTATATTTATTATTTAATTTTCTCTCAGTATCAGACCAACAGCTGAGGTCCAAGGGTGGTCGAAAATCTAAACCAGCTGCCACACTGTATCAGAATTCAATTAGTACCATATAGATTAGTTTATATCATAAACCAGGCATAATTTGGACCAATGGATATTGAATAAGAGTAGTCAACTGAAACTGTCATTTGCGAGATTATAAGAATTCATTTACTTTTGTATGGAGACGCGAGTGCGAATATTTTTGTTTCATCAGTAAGTTTTGAGTTACCTTGAAAAAGGTCACGCAAGTGTTTGTATACGTGCAATCGGCAATTATTGCGACGTGGCCTTGTTTGAAGTCAACGTGATTTCTAATCGAGTTTCCAAGAAAACCAACAACAAATCTAATCTACCGCCATACTTATACACAAATATACTATAATGCACTAGATACCCGACCATTCGAAAATTATGTCTTTTTTTGTGACAGATCAATATTTGCAGTATGCCAAAACGATTCGACCTGTTTTCATGTACATGTATTAATTATCAAGTATCACGTGCAAAACGACTCTCATTGGGCGTTCCATACATATTATCGTTTCTTTTCATTTTTATACTGTTCCATTCGCCGCCTTGAGTCGTCGTAGACGTATTGCGTGCGCGTTTAATCGTCTCTCGGTCTGCCGATCGGCAAATTTTACACCGATTTTCTTCATCTCGAGTAGATGACGGGCCGCGCTGTGCCTTCGTACCCAACGCCTCGCGATCCTCAAGGTAATTTTTTCCTACAACATGTAGGGGTATATATTTAATTTGCGCGTCGATGACACCTAATGGTTTGTAATGCAAAATTTCAGCTCGTACTTCCTCTGGTTGCCAACAAACACCTTCTCTCGAAACGCCGCTCGTCCAGCCTGGCCTTTTTATCCAACTTTTCGGCTATCGAGTATATACCTCTCTTGTGGTGGAGTATCAAATTATCGTCCCCGTGGTACTTAAGCCTGAAATTTCAAAACGAGCGTTTCAACCAAACGGAAAAATCTTCATCTTTCATCTTGTCTCCGGACAAAATAAGCGGCAATGGTTATGTTTCAAATACTACGCGAGTACTTGGTCCTTTGAAGACAAGACACAGTAAGTAGGTACCGCGACTCAATGATGAAAATTCTTCGAAACATTGCAGTCTGCTCATTTTTATATTTCACTTGGGGGGGGGGGAATGAAAAAAGCCGGAGCATCAATAAGATTGTATACTAGTGGTAAATAAGTCCCGGGACGATTGTGAAGTTGTAGGTACTCGAGAGCCCCACCTGAATTGTCGGCCCTCCCGCCACATGTCCCCTTGGATACTCTCCAGCCACACTTGCTGCGCCCCGATGACAGAACCAGGCCGGCAGATCCTCAGCCACGCGATAGCTTCCCGCGCCGAGAACACGTAGTGCTTCATCATGTACGCCGCGATCAGCGTACCCGTGCGTCCAAGTCCAGCCTGCCTAGCACAACCGGATTTGATATTGCACCGGCAAGCGAAAATGTATAAGTTATATACTTGTGTACCTATATATGTACCTTGCAGTGCACCGCCAGGGCGCCTCGCGTGCTCTCGGCCACGTGCAAAAACTCCCTCAGGACGTTCATCGGCGGCGTCGAACCGTCCGGGAAGTACATCTCGTAGTGGAGAATTCCGGCACTCGTGAACCTAAGACGACCACATTGTTTCTCAAAAGAGCCACCCTCATTTGTAACAATATATACACGTTTGGTGTGGGGCGTGGCGTGCCTGTGAGCTTCGTAGTTGGCCTTGTTGAGTCTGAGGACGGTGGCGACGTCGTTTTTCATGAAGTAGTTCAAGTACTTTTCGGGGTAGTGGAGCGCGGTGCCGGCCTCGGTGCTCGGGCCCAGGAAGGCGATGAATTTCCTGGGGACGATCCAGTTGAGGTCGCCGTTGCGGATCTTCCCGTATTTCTCGTAGTCGTGCACGTCGAAGTCCTCGAAGTCGAAGAAACCCAGCGACGCGGATTTTTTGAGCGCGTTCAGGCAGTCTGGTCCCGAGGAAGGCAAGGTCATTTTTTCATTTCGACCCACGGAATTGGAGAAGTTTTGCAAAAAAATTATCATTTTTCACACCACGTCATAAGTACTTGGCGTGCTCTTTTCTTTCATCGATTTTACGAAAAAAAAAAAAAAAAAAAAAAAAAAAAAAACACCCTACACATTAACTTTTATTTTTCACGCGAGTTCCATCGCATTGTTCAAGCCCCGAAGGTAATAATTTAAATAAATTATTTTTCAATCGGAACCTTTTTTTTTTTTTAGTTTTTGTGGAGCTCACATAGTTTGAGGAACTTGAGGATGGACATTATTTTTCAAATATTTTTCACAAGCACGATTTTTTCATTATTTATGGTGGAAATAGTACTTAGTTTCCAGTAAAAAATAATGCTCTACAATGAAGGAAAACCAGGAATCAAAGACACACCCAGAAGATCGATGGTATAGCGCGAGATGCCGATCGACGCGTCCTGAAACGGTCTGAGCATCACTCCAACGTCACCCCGCATCGATTTGTAAACGTCACTCGGCGATTGGTCCAAATACAAAACTGAGTAGGAAGCCGCGAGGTAAACAGCGTTCGCCCTCAGCTTAGCGTTCGACGACGTGTAATGCACGATTAGCTTGAAACGGGGATTCGCCAGGACTTTGTTGACCTCTCGACAGTACCTGTGTCATGTTGGCAAATAAAAAAAAATCTAGGGCACAATTGTTATTGAAAAGAAGAAGAAGAAGAAAACAAAAAACAACACTTTACTTGTACAGACAGGCCAAGTTGAGTGGCCCAAAGTCATCGTAAAAATTCTTGTACGTCAAGTAGGTATCGGTCTCGAACAAGTAGGTATCCGCCGTTGGGCTCTCGGGATCTCGTGTGCCCGGTAACAGAGTGGCGAGGTAAAATTTGTTCTTGACGATTTCGACCACAGCTGTCAAATCCGGATGGCCGTAAATGCCCGCTGTCCCATTGTTTGGGCCTTAAATGATAATGATACAGAGTGCGTTGTTTGTGAGCAATAGTTGGATGCGCGAGTCAGTGAACTTACCACTGTTTTGGTCGGAGTTTTCGGCAAGACGTGACGGCTTGGGCGGTTTTCTGGACATGTTCGATTTTCGTGATGATGTGATTTTCAGGTGACGCTCTGGGACATTTTTTATGCTTTTCGAGAAAGTGATGAATGATCTGAGTGCTCTTGAGAAATTTTGGTAAAAATAAGTCATGGTTTTTTTTGGTATTTTGAGGGGTTGACAAAATTAATTAAATGTAACCTCTAATTTAACGAGTCCGGAAATGAAATCGTGAATTATTTAATTTTCACTGCGAATTTTGAATTGTTTTTCAATTATTGATCAATGGACTTTATCACATCTTGCAAAATTTTTAATTAAAATTCTGTTTTTTTTTTTTTTTTCTTTTTTTAAATCTTGTATGGATTTTTATTACGGAAATACATTCGTACGGTCGTCATTTTTTTTTTCTTAATACAAAATTGTTCAATTGATGGAAAATGAGTCAGAAAAAAAGCACACAATAAGAAGATAAGGTACTTGGATTTCGGAAAAATCATGTTAGTTCCGGTCCAAGTGTTATGCAATGTATTGCTCAATTTATCATTTAATTTTTTGAATAAGTAGAGTTCCGAAAAAAATAAATATTTCATTCGTGGCATAATATTATTGTCAGAAGAATATTTTGAAAAATTTTCAAAATAATTTATGGTTTAAATTTAAAAATACACTCTGTTGTGAATAAAGAAATATAACTCAATATTATAATGTTCAATCATATTTATTTGTACGATCAATGACTTTTATTTTACAAACTTTCGACTCTGTACTACTGTACAATCGAGGCGCTCGATTTACAATAAAAAAAAAAGACTAAAAACAACGTCACATATACAAATCTTTTAAATCGACATAACGCTAGTGCATAATTTTTCTTACAATAGTTTTGTCATTGCAATATTCATGATAGTAGTAATAAAAAAATAATAAGAATCGAGAGAAAAATAGTTCCTTCAACATATGTGTATACACATGTATGTAATTATATTTATAAATGTATGTATATAAAATCCTAAGCCATCGATACATGGTTAATACATATGGCCTATCGCATAATCAACGTCTGCTAATTTACTCTACTACACGTATTCTCACGAGTCATAGAAGTTATACACTTAATGTTCTAAATACTTAATTAATTGTATAACGATCCACCTAGTATACAAGTGATTAATCAAATCTTTGGATTCGAGCGAGTGTTGCACGGTTTGTACGTCGAAAACACATAATCAACGACGTTTAACCGGCGTCACCCCTTACAATCTACAAAATGACATTATCTACTTTATTAAGGCTTCTTTGGACTGCCTCTCAGCGATAGGCTTATTTTATACTCTTTGACGATTATAATGACAATAATGATCATAATTATAATAAAAATAATAATTTGACATTTAATAAAGATTTAATTACAGCTTAGGAATATTTGGTATTGAGAGCACACTTCTTTTATTTATTTGTTTATTTACTTTTTTTTGAAGTTAAATAATTAGCATCGCTAAATTCAGTTTAACGACGAAAAAGTCTGTCGTCTCCTATGTACAATTGTGAATTACAATAATAACTATTATCATTACGCATACTTTTGCGTTAGTATAGAGAGAAAAAAGTACATTTAGAGCTAATTACAGCTCCACGTAATTACGCACGAATCTAAAGAAAAACATTCTATTTAGAAGTAGGCACATCCTACTGATTACCATGAGGTAATTTGTTGGTGCTATTTCAACAAAGAAAGGATTTAATGTATCTCTCGATCAACAAGCATGAATTTTTTTTTTGTTTTTGTCTTTTTTTTTGTTTTTTACAATATTTTATTGGTTTAAAACGTAAGTGATATGTAAATAGTAGTAGACTAAGAAATTTGTAATGAGAAGAAAATTTACAGTATATAGACCAGTAGAATGAGACGTCAAAAGGCTAACTTAAAGTTCGATCACCCAACTTCTGCTATGCTTTTCTTCAATAACTTCGAAATAGTATTGTACAAAATCCGTGTAAGTCCCATAAAATTAGTTCAACATAAAAATTGAGAAAAAAAATAAACCAACTTAACTATTGGTCGTATAACTCAACTTTTATTTCCATTGCAAATAATGAAGTAATCTAAAACTTTTACATTTGACATTTTCTACTGCGACTTACAGTTTGTCAATTTTTAATGAAAACTGAAAAAAACGATGCTCGTTCACATAGGTGTTACTTATATATTTATATATATGTATCTTGTAAGATGTTGTTCCAAAGCGCTTAGAAAAAAAAAAAAAAAAAAAAAAAAAAACCAGGAGTTGGGTGATCGGGGGTGCGACTTCGATAATTCTACCAGTCTAATGTAATTACGTCAACATTATTGTGTGACGTGTGACATTGTATACCAAATCCATACCAAATGTTCAACATCATCAAAATATATATTTACAAAACTCAATTTACACGGACGCAGACTTGCTTGCGCTTGAGCAATCCTCATTCCTGATTCGCCTTGATCCCCAGCAGCTTAGCGGCATCGTCGGGGGACAATTGCAGGGCCTTGTCAACCACGTTACCTCCAATACCCAGCAGATTCGAGATCAGATCGCTGTGGCCGTTATTCTCGCTAGCGTCGACGCAGGTCAGCATGGCCACGCCCGCCATCTGTGGCAGCGATGTCGACGACGAATTGATCACTTGCTGATGGCACGGACGCTGCGCTACCGTGGACGTCTGGGACGAGACGGGTACGCTGTCCTCGTCGCCGCTCGTACCCACGTACATCGCCGAGTCGGGCGAATCATGTTTCTTCCGGTGGCGCAGCATACTGTGCTTCAGGGTGAAGCGTTGCGCGCACACGTCGCAGAAGTACGGGCGCTCGCCCGTATGGGTCCTCATGTGACGGCGCAGATCCTCGGCCGACCAGAAGCGCCGCATGCAGAAAGCGCATATTACCTGTGCAAACCAAAGCTTATAATCGTTAGTTTAAATCATGATGATGTAAAAAAAATGGGAAACGTTACAAATAAACGGACTCGTCTTTACTTTTCTATTGGCGTAATCGGCGACTCGAACGCGTCTTGTGGCACTGGCGGTCTCCTCGACGTCGCTCTGGTCGTTGCCGTCGTAATCCTTCTCGAGAGCGCCCCTGTCGACGAGCCTAGTGTACGCCTCCTCGTGACAGTTTCTTAGATGGTCGAGGCAGTCCTGTCTGTCGGCGAAGCCGCTGTCGCACATGTATACGTGGCACTTGAAAGGCGTCTCGCTGGTCGGCAGACCCGGTGACGCTCTTGGCGACGTCTTTTTGGTGGGAGCAGCGGACTTTGTTGCTGAAATGCTGTTGATCTCGTTGTTGTTGTTGTTGTTGTTGTTGTTGACTGTGATCGCTGTCTCCGAGACGCCGGACGATTGGCTCTCGGAGCCGCTCTGATTGTTTTTGAGTTCATCGCAGCACGAGTCCTGTTGCTGCTGGCTCTTCTGCGATGAAGAGCAGTCCTGAGGGCTATGCTGGGGCTCGGTCGATACTGCCGATTCTGAGCCAGAATTTGTCGCCGAGTTGGCCGCGTGCTTCGTCGATTTGTGCTTCATGAGGTTGTCCAAGGTCGAGAAGGTCGAACTGGGACACTTTTTGCATTTGTAGGGCCGCTCGGGTACGTTCCTCATGGCGAACTGGCTGTTGTTGATTGTAGCAACGGTGGCAACTGCGGTTGCGGCTGTGACGCAAGCGTTGGCTCCGTTGACGACAACAACCTGTTCTTGTTGACTGGATTGTTGACTGCTGTTGTTGTTGGTGAGTTCGTTGTTGGTAGCAGCGCCGTCAACGGGGGGTGAAGATTCCTGCGGCAGCTCGGGCGACGAGACGCTGGCCGCCCGCGTGAGCCCAACCTCGGTGGCCTGCTTCTTGTGTTTCCTAAGCAGGTGGCGGTCACAGTTGGATTTGGTAGTGAAGAACAGGGGACAGAAGCGGCACTCGTAGGGCTTCTGTCCGGTGTGTGTCAGAATATGACGATTCAGAGAGGAGGCCCAGGGGAAGGGTCTCTGACAGTACGGGCACTTGACTCGGTTCGGGGCCAGCGAGTAGGCGGATTTCTTCTTCTTCTTCTTCATCTTCTTCTTCTTGAAGGTAGGCGTGGCTGTAAGCGAGTTGACCGAGTCGCTGCCCGAGTGGTCGCTGAGCGGGGCGACGAGGCCCTCCTCCTCGCTCATGTATTGCGCGTGAAAGTTCTGCTGGTAATTGTGGGACGCATTGTTCAGCATCACGGAGATACTAGACAGATCCTCGTTGCCTTCGCTACTGCCGTTCTCATTCTTGCAAGCGACCGCCTGGATTTCCGTCTTGACGATCGTCATCGGATCTATGAATTGTCGCTTGGCGCAATTTCCGACCTCGCCGACTTCGTCCTCGTCCTCCTCTTCGTCCCCCTCGTTGTCGCCGTCCACATCATTGTCTTCAGGCTTTTCTTGTCGATTCTCCTGCTTGATACAGCTGTTGTTGATCTGTTTCTCATGGGGCTCGAACCTGGCTTCGAGCTTGTCTCTAAGTAGACTCATGGCTTTGCTGCTCGTGCGCAGATCGTTTGCGTGTTCTTCGTCGATCACGAGCTGTTGCTCAGTGGTGTCGTTTTCCCCGGCTTTTATGGCGTTACTGTGGGCCTTTTGATGCTGCGCGAGGATCGCAAATTTTACTTGCTCGGAAATGGTCGAATGTCTCTCCAGAACGTCCAGGCTATCCGACGCCTGCTGCTGGGTGGAAGAGAGAAGAAAATTGGCAATTAGTTTACACAGTAATGTGATAAAATACTAACGTATTAAAAAAAAAAGTTCATTTCGGTCAAATGCAATTTTTTTTTTTTTTTTTTTAACTGTCCAAATAATTGTATTTTGCCAATGTGATAAAAAAAAAAAAAAAAAAAAAAATGTTTGTATGCATAGGTTGTTCGTAATAAAAAGAATAAAATGTGAAAGTAATAATTTTAAAACATCAATCGTCCGAAAAACTTTAATCAAAGCTCAAACAAGGTATAGGTCAAAATATAGCGTACCTCTATCTGATGGGCAACGGTAGGGTACGGCTGGTACAGTTGCCGCGGAGCCGGCTGCTTCAAGCTCTGCAGCAGGGTGGGCGGGTGGCGTTGGTGACTCGCCGGTGGTCTGCCGCGAGTCGAGTGTGTGCCTTTTGGCTTTTGGGACCAGTACTGGGGGTGTTGCTGCTTGACGTGTCGCTCCATGTTGCTGCGCAACGTGAACCCATGTCCGCAGTGTTCGCACCTAAATGGCCGCTCTGTGCGGTAACGTCGCTGTTTTTGCTTCTGCATGAGAACTCCGTTCTTCATGATCAGCTTCGTCGTGGCCGTTGAGGCGGTCGATGCCTTGCAATTGGTCATGGTGGACTTGCTGCTGTTACTACCCGTGGGACTCGGACCGGCCGATGGAACGACAGTTACAGTTGTCGCTTGGTTCACCGAAGAGGGTGGATAGCTGCCGCTGCTGCTCGTGGCCGGTGCCTCGACGAGGCTACCCCCGCTGGTACGTAAGCCACGCACTAGCTCCTTGTAGAGAGGTCCGTTGATCGTCATGTCCGGTGTGTTGCCGGCAAACAGCTGGTGGTGATGGGGGTTAAAGAGCCCCCCGAACGGCTGCAGGAGGCTACCAGCGTTTGGAAAGCCAGCAAAAGTGCTCGGGTAGGTCAGCTGCGCTCCCGGGTAGAGGCTCTCGAGCATGGCCGGCTGGGCCGTCATCTGGTTTGCCTTCATGTACGCCTGGGCGAGCAGCATCTCCTGCTGCTGCTGCTGCTGTTTCTGAGAGTTGTAAATGTTGTCCTCGTGGCGCTGCTGCTGTTGCCGCTGCTTGACGCTCACGGTGGTGGTATTGTTGTTGTCTTCGATTTTAACGCTAGTGTTGTTGCTGCTGTCGGTGCAATCTTTCTGCCACTTGGTCGAGTTAGAGGAGCTCTTTTTGCTAAGATCCAAGACGGTAAGATCTACCGTAAGGTCGAGGGGCTCGGCGGAGCCGTTCTCGAGCAGCGGAGAGCTCCCAGAGTCGCGTTTGCTCGCTTGGTTGACTAGAGATGAAGAACTGCCGTCCGAATCCGTAGCATACGCATCGTCGTCTTCTTCGTCGTCGTTATCGACGTTGTCGTTGTCCTCGTCGTCGTCGACATCGGCGTCGTTCTGCTGGTTATTTTGGCGCTGCATCAGCTCATCGACTCTATAAGTAAGCTCAAAGGGCCGATGTATGCTCGGTGGCCTTTGAAAGACGTCAACGCCACTGTACCGGCTCTCGTGTTGCAGGTGCACGACAGAGGGCTGACGCTGCGACAGCTGCACCCCCGTCATCAGCACTGGCTGTTGGATCTGTTGCGGCTGATCGCGAACGTCGTTTTGGTACACGAGGACCTTGCGCACCTCGTCCCGGGGAACAGCCTCTGCCGCGCGAGGCGAGTAAGAGGTCGTAGTCATCGAGTCGACCTGGTCGTTAGCCGAGTCCTCGCTCGGGTGGTAGATGAGCACGCTCTTGACCTCCTCGCGGTTCAACTTGCCATGCCTGTTCCTCACGTGCCTCTCGCAATTAGCCTTTGTCGTGAACGAGTAGTTGCACATCGAGCACTGATACGGTCTCGGTCCGTTGTGAGACTTCATGTGCTTCATCAGGGCGTTCTTGTCGACGCAATCGTAAGTGCATATGTTGCACGGGAACGGCTTGCCGGGTATCGTGTTGACGTGAATTCGGCTGTGGCCCTTGAGGGCCCGCAAATTCGGGTATATACTGTTGCACAGCCGGCAGGGAAACTCACCCTTGAGCTTCATTTTGCGAAACTCGGCGGCAAAGGAGTCCTGATCCTCCTCCTCGTTGCCATGGTCGTTGTTGGATTGGGGTGTGCTTGACGAGCCCGAGGAGCCCGAAGCCTGGGACGATCCTCGCTGCCTCACCGGACAATTGTCGGGCGTCCCGGCTTTTGCGCGCAGCTGCAGCATACTCGAGGTGTGCGCCGTCACGTTCAGTATGCTCTGGATGTCGGCCAGCTCTCCTTGGCAATTGTTGTTGTTGTTGTTGCTCTCGGCAACGCCAACCGCACCCGTAGCCGCGTTCGCGGACTTGTTCTGCAAGTTCAGCATGGCGAAAAAGTCCTCCTGCCCGGTAGCAGCGATGTTACCGTAGCCGTTGTTGTGGGCGGTAGCTGCCGTGGCAGTCGGAGTTCTACAGTGAACACCGTAGAGCCGTTTGTCCTGTGATGTGGTCAACGCGAGGCAATCGATCACGTGATCGTCGAGCGCCGACTGGCACGGAAACGCCCTGGGACACTTGGGACAGAGGTACCCGGCGAGTTCGCCGGAGACCGGCCTGTGTAGCGTCTTCTCGCACTCATAGCGCGCAATAACCGGAAAGTTTCTCGAGGTAATGTCCAGGTGGACGAGGTCCCCGAAACCCACGACCGTGTTGCACGACGGCGAAGCACCAACAGGAGCATCGGGCCCATTGCAGTACGAGTGCAGCTTGCGTTTACCGCTACTCGGTGTCCGGTCCAGCCCATCATCCTCCTCCTCCTCATCCTCCTCCTCGTCATCGTCGACCTCTATGGTATCCCGAGGGCGACCCCGTTCCCTTGGCTCCTCGTAATCGTCGGAGCGCTTGCGCTTGCTGAGCCGTTCCTTGGTCTCGTTGTTGTTGTACGCGTCCATGACGCTCGTCGACGAGGAACTGCCGTTGAACAGGGGCCTCTCGTTGCCGCTGTCGTCGCTGTGGGCGTTGCCGCCGGCTCTTCCGCCCTCGGAGTCGGTCCAACTGTGGCAGCCAGGGGACAAGGAGCCGTGGGCCGTTCTCACGTGCCGGTTCATGTTGCCGTTGGTAGTGAACGACATGTCGCAGTGGACGCACCGGAAGGGCCTCTCGCCCGAGTGGACGAGCACGTGCCGGTCGAGCGAGCTGGCCGAGCTCAGCTGCTTCTGGCAGACGCCGCAGACGTAATCCGCGTCCTCGGCCCCACTGCCGCCGTCCGAGGTCGTGCCTACACCTCCCGTGTGCCGGGGCGAGTTGTGGCCTCGCAGGTGGTTTGTCAGTTCGCGTGGGCTCGTCAGGACGACCGGGCAGGCTGGACAGGTGTAACTGGCGTCAGGCTGCTGCTGCAGTTGTCGATCGGCAACCTGTTTGAACGCCAAACGTGTATATTATACAATACATATAGCTGCTGTGCAACAAATATCTGTGATACGTTGACAAAAAAGCGTGTCGTTGTATTTGGAAACTGGGGGGTGAAGGGAATTTCAAATGTTTTTTTTGTTTTTTCTTTTCTTTTTTTCGTGCCACGCGCACAAAAATATGTACGAGTAGAGTGCATTACTTATTTATCTCGTCGCCTTTGCAAGTCAGAGATGTAAGAAAAAGAAAAAAAATTACCGATCTTATCTCCACCACCACGGCTACGTATCGTTATACTCCACACACAGTTAAACTCAATCGCGGAAAGATTAGCTTCAGCTAAAACCGGAGGAGAGAGAATAACAAAACGCGGGTGTACACGTGACGGATTTCAAGGTAATGCAACGATTATATATATATATTTACCGTCGCTGATGCAACGTCCGCTTGGCTCTCAATGGAGGTGTCGCCGTCGTCTTGGTGCTGATGATCAGGATGGCCCGTCTCTGCAGTCACTGCAACACATAGAGAAGAGGGAAGGATTAATCTTTGCGGCTCGATTGTGGAAACAAAAACAAACAAACAAAGCAGTTTACTTGGGACTAAAATTTTAATATCCCACCTCATGGTGATACTCATTGGTGTGGGAATATATATATATATATATATATTTGTATATGTATTTAGCGCAAAGAGACGCGGACTGATGCAGGGTGTAAAGGCACGCATGCCCGTATGCTATATGACTACATGGAGGAGCAAATAAATTTGCATAAAAGAGAGCTGATGGTTTATATGTGTATTTTTACACACACGTAGGTACATCAGACGTGAGAGAGCCGAACCGCAAGCAGCATCCGATCCCGCGCTCGTAGCCGGATGTCTGCGGTACGGCTTCTTCTTCCGAAACTTTTTTTCTCTCTCTCTCTCTCTCTCTCTCTCTCTCTCTCTCTCTCTCTCTCTCTCTCTCTCTCTCCCGTCGAATTTATTCTCATGAGTTTTACTCGCCCCGAGCCAAAGCGCAAGAGCCTTACAGGTACACATAATATATCAGTGTCTCCTCCTCATCATCATCATCCGTGTACAACAACGTGAGCACAGGTGCGCTGAAGAGAGAAGGAGGCGACGGGAGAGAGAGAGAGAGAAAAAAAAAAAAGAGTATCTCGGAATAATATCATCTTGTCGCGGCTCGACGATAACAGCTCAATGCGTTATCGCTCTCGGCTCGGCTCTCGGAGGATGGGAAGCACATCATCGGGTAGAGAGAGCCGCGATTCTTTCTTTTTTTTCGTGTGCTTTTGTTGTTTCTTTCCCTCCTCGACTCTTTCTCTCTGCGGATAAGCGCACCTATAACCATTGTCATCTAATACACGCAATTTTAGTTTTCCACCGAGGAAGAAACACGATGCCGTTTCGGCTTTCACGGAGCTTCAATTTTTCTCTTTATATAAAGTACTATGCGGAAAAAAGGCAATTATATCGAATGCCTATATATTTTACTAGGTATGATGCAAGAATCATCGGTCATTTATTTGCTCATCCGAGATATTAACTTTTCCAAGCAGATAACACCTTCGTCTTCTTCGGCGTCATGTATACAAGGCCGAGATAGTACGTATTACACACCTCATCCCGCCCATGGGCGATGATTATATACACCTACATTTATGCCCGAGTGCAGGAATTGTATCTATCATATATATACAATCTTTCGAGCATCTTTTTAAAAGTAGAATTCGTACGATAGATGTGATTGTTACCTGAGGGCACAAAGTAACATACGTATATATATATATATACACATATAAGTACCCTTTGGTACAGATGTACACGGCAAACAAAGTCAGTCTCCCGGAGCAGAGATAAAAAAGACAAAAATGACAGCCCATCGCTTCGCAATAATGTAATATTTTAACAAAGACGCTACAAGAGATACAATGTACAGGGAACTTTTGCGAATTGTCTTATATGAGATGTGGCCTCGGAAATAATATATCCCGTGTACATGTTATTTTTTTGTGTCTAATATATATATATATATGTATATCCATACACGTTACGGCTCAGCGTTGCGCCACTCGGAGAAGGTAATTGGGCTATTGTGACAATTCAAACACACGAACTTGAACTACCGATGTTTATCATCATCCTCCACGGGGATTCCCTCCCCCTCTTCACTTAAAAGGTATATAATATCGAGGAAGAACAATCCGTTTCGATCTTTTTCTCTCCCAATCGGTAAACAATCATTTCGCGATTGCGCAAACTGCAATGTATAGAGTAAATATTTGTACAATTTACGGTGTACGAGTCTATATATATATATATACATCATGTAATCTTGCGGCGTTTGCTAACGAAAAAAAAGTTGCTGACCATTTTGTGTTTATTACCCACCCCCAACCCCTCGTTAGTCGGATAAACAAATAGAGGGAAAAAAGTTGGCCAACCAAAAATTGCTAAACCACGAGAGAGTATATATATATATTATGTACCGCGCGCGTGTTGCCATGTATATATGTATTATTGTGTGTCGTGAACGCGATGCATGTGTGTGTGTGTTCTCGTTCTCGTCGCGCCGGCGCGAGCATACGCGTGCAGTGTATATAAATATAAAAAGAGAGACACATCGGGCTACTCTTCCCTTCTGGTTCACGGCCGACTCGCGGTGTACGTACTATATAGCTGCAGGTGGAGGCGCGCTCCCGATAAGGAGAAAAAAAAAAAAAAAAAAAAAAAAACATAAAGATCGATCGAGCCATTTTCCGGGAAGCAATCGAGCAGGCTTCCACCCTTACGTGTACCTGTACACGAGTAATACTCGAGAGCTACGTATATAGGCATATAATATATCGTACGGAGGGAGACGGAGGACTGTATATATATAAATGTGATAAATGTGACCAGCAGCTCTGTGATACGGATGAGATAGTTTTTTTGTTTTGTTTCACATGAGATTCATTAGAGGGAGCCCAGGCGACACTTGATTATCGTCTGCGGTGTTTGTGGGCTTGGTTGTCTCGTACGTCACTTTGATTTTGTTATCTCGTGGTGAAATTTCTCTCGTCAAGAGAAATACTAATAATTATCGTTTCCGTGCAAAAAATATGGAAAAAAATAAAATGTAAAAATAACATTGCTCTTTTTTTGCATCCCAAAAATGTTTGTTTGTAACTATATACCGTTGAAATCTGTCTGCAGTGCTGATTTTAAAATCCATACGTTTTGGTTACTCCTGAATTGACTCCGCAAAGTTTCACAGCAAAAAATAATGCAAAAATCGAGAGGGATAATTCGAGGTAATGCTGCGGATGCGCCTTTTCCTGGTGGAATCGAGAAAAAAAAAAAAAAAAAAAAAAAAGAAAAAAAGAAAAACAATCGATCGCTCTTTCTTTTTTTCGCTTAACCGAGTGTCATCCGAAAATTTCCACAGCGCGGCTGTAATTCATGTTATTGCGCGAGTGACGACGCAGATTTGTTTCTCCCTGGAACTCTCCGGCTTCATTATCGATCTGTCGTCGAGTGTGACGTATGTGTGCGCGCACAATGGACAATGCCTTATACACGTGAGTGTGTGAGTGTGTCAGCGCGAAAGAGCATCATCTTCTTTCGTCTCGCGAGCTTTGTTATCTTGGCCACGCTCGAGTGGGCGCGCGCGTGTGTTTGAAGATCGGACTATTATATATCTCTGGTTGTCAAATGAAAGTTTGTTCGAGCGAGAAACGAAAGGAAATATTTATTGAAATGCTTGTATGTATGTATGTATATTTATGCAAATTTTTATTTTATCTGACGGATTAAAGTTCTTATTTAATTTCAATTTGGATCAGAGGACAAGTGCTGAGAGGTAATCCGGATAAAGGAATCAGATATTTTTATTTTCATTTAAAAAAAAGAAAAAAAAAAAAAAAAAAGTGTCTGTAGGATTACACGGTTTTTATTTAAGAGTTGTAATTAGGGGAACATTAAAAGAAATATTTGAAAATATAGAGAAAGAAATCTTACAATAAACGTTGCGTTCACATTGTAATCGCTTACAATTGGTGGAGAACATATTATAATGCATTTTGTTCTACATCACCGAGCAGAGGCATCAGTAAGATTATAGAAACCAGCGAACTCTATATCGATTAATAATATCGCCTATCCAACACTAACTGTACTTTAATAAGTAATTAATCTACTTAGATAAAAAAAAAAAAAAAAAAAAGAAAAAGAAAAACATTAGTTGCGATACTGTACTCTCCAGTGAGACGCTATTGTCAGTGGAAGTCGTTTAATTCGTTGAGCGGGAAATTCAAACATTTAATTCCCATTGGCTGATTCGATCACATAACCTCTTTCATAGATCAATTTTATACTTCCCGCTCAACGAATTAAACGGCCTCCACTGTACGTATATGTGTACAGTATGTTGTATGCGGAGGCGGATGCTGCAGCAGAGCAGAGCGAGAAAGAGGGACGGGGAGAGAGAGAGAGCAAGATCTCTCTCGGGGCGTACCTTAGCCGCCTACAGAGGCCGGCCATTGGCTGAGCAGCTCTCTCGGCCCTTCTCTCGGTCGATCTTTCGCGAGAAGAGAGGAGGCTCTCTCGCTTTCAAGGGAAGGACGTGTCCGCCCCACCGCCAATCAGCAGCTTCCGCTAGATAAGCACCAAATGCTGCGCGCGCATCGGCTTTCCGAGTCCACACTCCAGACTCCACGTATATGTATAACATACACACAACCTCTTACAGAGTTTGCAGAACTGTGTATTGTATGATGAACCACGGTCATGCTTTCCGTGGGGGGGGGGGGGTGTAATGCACCAGGGTTGGTATTTTTGGAGACTGGGATTCCCCTGTTGTTGTGGTTTGACAGTGAACAGTTTTTTTTACTTTTTTATCGACTGAAACATTCGTGGTGAAATGTACGAAGAGGATACGTTGAATATATAATATACAGGTGAATCGGGATAAAACTTTGTATTTAACTTTAGAAAATTTTATCAGCAAAGTATAATTGTTTTCGATAAACGTTCCCATTGTTCTTTTTATCACTTCTCCTCAACTATCCTCATTAAAATAACAATAATTGTGTCAGGCCTTGCGTCCCGGGGCTGCACATTCGCCACGTAGACATGTATAATATATATATCTGATATACTTTTCAATAGCACGAGTGGACCCCGGCCTCCTTACCTGAACAAAGTTTTGAGTGATTACTCCGTAAAATGTAGTATACAGGCATGTAAGTGTAACCGGAGGTAGGTAGGTAGGTAGGTATAATATACAGGGGCGTTTTTCTTGCAGAGCCGTAACCATTGGCAACGCGCTTCTCCCCTTCGCGCACACAAACGAGAGAAAGAGAGAGAGAGAGCGCTCGCGTCCGCCACCATCTTCTTCCTCCTCCGCTCCCCCGGAAACACACCCGCGCTCTCGGTCTCCCTTCTCCCACACATAATTTTTTTTTTTTTTTTTTTCTCTCTCTATGGAGGAGAGAAAAAGGGAGCAGAGAAGAACAAGAGAAATATGGCTGACGAGAGAGAGAGAGAGAGAGAGAGTGGAGCTCGCGATGTATATACAGCACACAAGTGTAGCGCGTGTGTTTCCCGAGAGCTGTAACCCCTGACATATAACCTTGGGCTCAGCCGGTCGTGATGTTCGCTCCTCCCTGCATCCCTCTTCGTACACTATAAATATACAATGTACGCGTGTATACGTTTAACCACACTCGTGCCTTCGTTGTTTCTCTTCCCTCCGACCTCGCTCTCGCCTCCCAGCCACCCTCTGAGGATGCACAGAGACGTACAAGTAAGGTGTAGTCGCGGATAATTGTTGGCCGGTCAATTGAAAAATGTCTTTTACTTCGATTGGCATCCACGAATACCATCGACAACCTCATGAGAGTATATAACGGAGCACGGTGCGTATAATATCTCTCATGTAAGATTCAGCGTGAAACGCGATAGAGCCTCAAAACCAACGATCAACGCGGGGGAGCTAAAATATGCATGGGACAGTTCGCAAAGAACACGTGGGTATATACGTGTATGACGTGTGCGTATAATATATATATATACTCGCAACTATTTGGTGTGCGCGTTATATTAAGCTATGTATACGAGCGCAAAAAGACACATGCACGTGTGGGGAAGGAGAAGAAACTAAGGTGTATGAGGTACATTACGAGAAGGGACAATCGTTCGATCTTTTCAAGTGTTAAAAAGGCCAGCCGGAGAGAGAGAGAGAGAGTGGGTGTACGGCACTTTGCATCCATAAAACGGTAATGATCATCGCGGCTCGGTGACAAGGTGCCAAGGAAAAACAAACTTTGATGTAACAGTAGGTACAAGCGTGTATCTTGTGGGCTGTGTGTGCGTATTGATTTATATATTGCAAGAGCTCGGAAAACTATAGGCGGATGAGCTCGTCTTGAGGATGCAAGGGCACGAAAGAGGCCGCGGTCGGAAAGAAACTGCTGATATAAATGGCCCCGGGGGAAAATTTGCTGCCAAGCTGAGGGTTTTTTTTTCCCATCATTCGCGTGGTTTTTCGAGTTTGTAAAAGAACTCTCGGCTGATTTACGCGCCCAGATTTGCATAAGGGTAATGCGATTAAACGCGGATTTTGCGAGGAAAACCTTGAGCAAACAAAATAGATTTATCGCTCGTCAGACTCGAGTGGCGCGGTCTTATCTTACTTACGTTTTAAATTCTTTTCTTTTTTTTTGTTTGTCTCCGCCAAATAGTGCGAGGGAATCTTGGATTTTGTTTCTTTCTCCTTTTATTTTATTTTTAGCTCAACAATACATAACATGTATGATCTCGCGTAATGGTACATCAGCCATAGTATTTATCTATCGCAGTATCGGAAAATGGTAATCACGCGCACACAGTGGTAACATATTGAGTAGTAGAAAAAAAAGGGGGGTGAGGGAGAAAAAGTTTGGATTCGACAAAATTATTAATCGTCAAGAGAAGTCACCCAAGACACGATATGGCGACACAAGCGAAAGGTCAGAGAAAACTTGAACACAGGGGGTAAGTAATACTATGGATGATACGTGTACGTACGTGGAGAAGAGAGGGTATAAATACAAATAAGTGTATACGTACAAGGGGGAAAAATAGAAATATCGCGGTGTCCTCTCTCTCTCTCTCTCTAGGGTATATATATATATATATATATATATATATATATGTCACATGCACGTGTTACATAAACATCGGACTTACGTGGCCCAAGCGAGTTGGTCCGTGCAGTGATGTATGTACGTAAAGGTGCTCTATTGAGGTAAAGGGAGGTTTTCGCGGGAAAGAGAAAGCAAGACAGATCGTCAGAAAATGCCCTCCCCTCCTTTGCGAGGCTATAATATCATACGTTACATATATCGAGGTCACACACGATGTAAGTGTGTATACGTCGTATACGCGTACGTGCGATAAGTTCATTTCCATTGCAACGCGCAAGACGGGCTTTAGTTTTTTTTAATTTTTCAGCTTCGGATCAACGATTAATCGGCCTATCTTTCCTTAGCTTGTAATCACGAGCACATATGTATATTTAATGGACGGCATCGTTTTTTTTTTTCTTTTAATTCAACGCGTTGTTACTTACCGTGTAACCTTGCCGATATTCGCGTTTCACATCGAACCTAACGGAACCTAAGCATCTTTCGCGTACAGATGTGCCACGTAAAAATAATATACATATACATGTATATAAGTGCAGTACTGCATACCCCCGAGGACAGATTTAGAATATCGAACCCCCATGCGCATCACCTTCTTCTTCGAGTTTTTAGTCACACGTGTGTCATACAAGGAAAGAAAAGAAAAGTCGATTGGGCAAGCCTCTTGACTCAGCGCTCCGAATCACGCTCCTGCGAAATCGATACGTACATACACATGCAGGATATATATGTATATATATACACAATGTAACACCCGAGCAATGTAATAATCCCGGCGGGAACAGAAGAGAATCGGAGGAGAGACAAAAGGAGCACTACTACTGACTTATGTATATCTCTGTCGCATTCGTTGCCCGATGATGATGATCGTATAAAATGACGATGTAGCACTGCACCGTCGGCCGATCTGGATAAAAAGACGTGGTGTTTGTAAACAATGCAAGTAAAAACAAAAAAAAAAAAAAAAAACACGGGGAGCCAGGACAGAGAGGGTTTTAATTGATTAAAGAGGCGAGGGGGGACCGGTATATATGGTGCAACTTCTGGGCTTATAATGTATAAGGGGGCACGCGACGATTCTAGGAACGAGATATGAGCGTACAAGTGTATACGGAACAAACGGGTTGTACTAAATTTGCGTATCCACGATACGCCTAGGTACCTGATGTCCCAATGCGCTTCGGGGATGGTGGCAAGGGGGGGAGGGCGAATTTCTGGTTTTACGCGGACAAGGGCACTTGTGTCCCCGCCATCCATGGACCGGATTCTTCGCTGGTCTCGTTTTGATGGAATCGTCGCAGTGGTCACACGTGTAGTTATTGCAGGGAGGTCGACTCGGAAGGAAGTTAACAAAAACGGGTTGTTTAACAACATCATTAACGACCCCTAGATGCTCGATGATCAGTTTTTCTTTATTTATTTTTTTTTATCAATAGTCACGCACTTTCACGACCACGTATAGATATTTACGTTTAACAGCAATCTACCGTATACCTATTGTCCAGAGTTTGGTCGTTAAATAACACAATGTACACACGTTTGTATCTTTGGCAGAGCGAGGTGGAGAAAAGTTTCTAGATCTTCATGTATTTAAAATTGGGGAGGGGGGGCAGGGAGGTCAGCTTTTCCGAAGCCACGCCTTTTTCGCACCAAATTGTACAAGCCGGAGGAAAATCATCGGGTCTGTTACGCATCTACATACATTGTGTAAATCCCCCAAAGTTTTCGTAAAACATGTACATATTGTAAGCTAGCGAGTATATACTATTATATACTTATCTCTTTGAGCGTGATTATTTGTCTTGTCGCTCTTTGGCGTGTGTGGCTAAGAGATGGCAGATCATCTCGCGTTATTATCGCTCGTTATTTGCATTTTCACGCGTATATAGCTAAAAATAATCAATCGAAGATACGATGATCGACTTGATTTCCATTCTTTGGCAAATATTGAGGCTTGAATCTTTATTAATTAACGAGGCACTGGTGGATCAAACGTAAAAATAGAGAGCTGGTCGCGCAAATTCGCGTTGTACGTAGGTAAAGGTAATACACGCGCTACGTTTTAAATTCAGCAGCAGTGACTCTTGTTTGTACGCGTCATCGTGTTGTTAATGCTTACGAAATCAAAAATAAAACCACATGTATATATATACATATCCACTTGAGGTGCTCTCTATTCATCTCTCACAGAAGATGTGCGAGTATGCTTCTCTCTCTCTCTGTGACTGAGTTGAGTGTTGTGTTCGTGGAAACGTATTTACGAATTTCCAGTCGTTGTGTGTCGCACGTGTGTACATTTGTAGGTAGATATTGTATGCTCCAAGGGACAATATGTGATTCAAGATCGACGGGCACGGGAGAGAAACGCGTGTTTGCTAACGTTATGTGTATATCTCTTTCGAGAAGCTATACCTGATACACAACTGTCTCGAGGTTTTTCGAGGGAAGGTCATGAAGAGAAAGAGGAGAAAAAAAGGGCGATAGCTATAAACCATAAGGTTGAGATTCCTACTGTTCTTTGTGTTATCTCTCTGATAGATAGGTATGTAATGTTTGAGAAAACCAAGGGAACGATGAGTTGTTTTTTCTTTTCCAAAATTTAAATCTAAAGGTGAATTTTGTCAGACTTTATTCTGCTTGAGCAAGCCTTGTATACACGCTTCTGCAGGGAGGAGGGCGACCCTAGCAACTTTTACGCAAAAGCTAAAATCCACAATACAACAAAAATAATTACACACACACACACGGTGACGATCAGTGTCCTGCATTTGCGGTATTTATACCATCACTGGAGCGTCTTTTTGCCCCCCCCCCGGCCTTCTACCTGTATTCTTCTCTCTTCGCGCCATCGTTTCACTGTTTCCTGCCGTTAATCACAGGGAAGAGAATAATCCAGCAGAGCAATGCAGGTATTGTCGTCGTCGCGGTAGAAAAAAAAAAAATTAGCGCTCTTACGAGTCTGTGATTAGCGCGACAGCAGTTGCGCAAAGTATTTTTGTTGCCACGAGGGAGATTTTCGTGGAGGAAAAAACGCCTGGATCGTGACTTTTTTTTTTTTTTTTTTTTTTTTTTTTTTCAAACGAGTGTCGATGGGAGCGTTTGAACGTATTTCAAAAACGCCAAATTTTAGATATTTTTGTCGTTCGGACGCTGAAAACCGAGATAAAAAAAAATGCCTTGCGGTCGCGGTAAGCATGTTTTTCTATCGCTGTCGCATTCGCGTTTCGTTTCCATCCGTGAAGTTGGATTTTTTTTTTTTTTTTTAAACTTTTTTCTGCCGTTTAAAGGCAAATCATTCGGGTTTGTTTTTATTTGAAAATTCACATGATGTGATGGGTATACGTTCGTAAATAAATGTACACATTGGCAGTTAAAACGGACCTCTCACGATTCAAGACCATCACGAGCTGGGAGTTTCACAATGACTGTTCAATAGTTAACGAGCGCGCGTGACTCCTTATGACGTAAAATTTGCAAAAATAAATAAATAAATAAAAAAAGAGCGAAAATCGTGTCAAGCGCACAAAACCAAACTCGCATGCGCTCCGGTGGAAAAAATCGAAGAACCTCGTCGCGGTCGTACACGGGTGTGCAACGAGCGTCTTGAGAAAAAAAATCCAAGAAGAAGTCGTAAGAATAATGGAACGGAGCAGCGCACAATCGGCCGAGATAATAACAAAATAACGGAGAGCAAGACGGAGGCGCGGGGGCACGAAAGAGGTAAAAAAAAAATGGGTCAAGCTTCTTTGCCATTATATTTATTGTGTACGTATAGTATAGGTACGTACGCGAGTTGCTGCTGCTGTCGTCCGGCGAAACGAGATCTTCACTGCGGCAAATCCACTCACTTATCCGACTTGTATTATTAGGAGTGTGCACTCGGGCTTTAGTAAAAATAAAAAAAAAATAAAAAAAAAAATTACATAAACCTGCTGCAGCGAAGCGTACACACGCACAATATTACTATTGAACAGTGAGAATATGACGAATCATCGTCACTTGTCGAACAATCGAAAACACACGCGCACACGAGTACTTAGTTAAACAAACGCGAGAGAGAGCGAATCTCGAGCGATAAGCGCTCCGTCATCATCGATTCGCTCTTGCTCCGGAAACTCGCAAAACTGATATAAACAAGTATATTCGTGATGCCAATAATAAAGTAAGTGCATTGACTAAAGTTTTCAAAAGTGATGTCTTCGCGCAGTCTGTGAGCACAACGGCGATGCTCGTTCGTCACTGACCCAAAGTACAGACTAATCTATCTCAGCAGAGAGTCATCGAGCAGACCTATAAATCAATATGCGTTTTCTTACCCATAGGTAATTATCGATAGAAGAGAAATCTGCGTTAGTACGCACGAGTTCTGTGACTAATGGGCCAACCCCCCCTCAAAAAGAGATAATGGTGCTCGTTTCGTGGAAAGGATTATGAGCACTGGATACGCGGTAGCTGTCATGGTTATATATACATTTATTTGATATACTTGGTGAAAGTAAGGGGTTTTTACCTTTCATGGAAAAATCCATGCCGATCTTCGGCAAAGGAGCCACGACGCAGATCTCACTCATCCGATCGTCGTCAATTAACCGCTGATGCTGATTCGACGACGTTGGTTAATGTTAGGGTCAACTGCTGCATCCCTCGGTACTCGCATCCAGAGCCACTGAATGTCACTGTGTACCCCGCGTTTTTTCTGTGTGTGTATGTGTGTGGTATTATTCACTTAACAACCGGTGATGGCGTGTATGTATCGCGGCACAACCGTCGAGCACAAGTTGTTTTTCGTGTGATGAGTAAGCAAAACAAAACAAAAAAAAAAGAAAAAAAAAAAAAAAAACAATCACAGTATCTCGATCACAATTATTATTCAGGTATCTCTCGATGTCTTTGCTCGAGAGAGCAAGTCCTTCGTACTGATGATACAAATGAACCAACACGCGTAAACTAACAAATGACTAGCTGCGTCTACAAGTATAATAGTTTAACACGCACACACGCACGCACCAGTGTCGCGTTTACATAGAGCGAGAGATCCAAAATGCACTCGCGGAAAGTGAGATAAGAAAGGGGCAACGTTGTTGTTTTTTTTTTTTTTTTTACTCCCTCGTTGCTCGAAATTTCGGAGTAGGCGCCTGCACAGACTCCAGGTGCGCGGAACGCGTCTCGACTGTCCGGCTCTCCGCGGAGAAGTGAGGAGAAGATCCGTAGGGAGTGTAGGGACCATACGTACAACACAATATGGTCCGCCTGGCTCTCTCCGACTCCTCTGTTCTTCCCCCGCGTGTCGCCCCCCACTCAAACGCTCTCGCTCTCTTTTTTTTTTTTCCTGCCGCGAGAGGAGAGTCTCTCTCTCTCTCTCTCTCGGCTGCTGATTGTGTGCACAGGCACAGCTCAGCAGCTCAGTTCCTCTTCCTCTCCCTACTTATACCTGCGCAGTTGGGCGCGCGAGAGAAGAGCCGACGACTATATGGATGGATGAGCGAGAGAGCTGAATATCACCCCGCAGGTATACACGTAAAGTCAGCACGTGTGTGTGTATGTATATACATGTGTGACGGAAGAGTGCGAGAGGGAAGGGGAAGGGCATCGGAGAGTAGATCGTCGAAGGGGAAAAGAGTGTCCGTTCCCCCACCACCACTCTTCTCGGTTGCCATATATTATATACTACTGTTTCTGTTATCTGCTGCGTTGATGGGTGCTCTTTTGAGGACGCTTTTTTTAATTTTTTTATTTTTTTGACGTTTTTGCTTCGCGGTTTTTACTTCTTGTTCCTGCAGATGATGATCTCTCTCTCTCTCTCTCTGTGTGTGTCCCTCCTTATCCCTACGAGTGCAGCATATATCGAGGTGTGCATGTCAATTCGTCTTTTCAGGGACCGTGCGAGTACGACTCATACCGGGCGCACACAATAGGTATAAGTATACACACGTGTATACGTATATTAGAAAATTCTTATCGGAAAATTTGAATGCACAGTAGTTGTGTGTGAAATTGGTAAGTAGGTACTCAGGAAAGCTCTTTACGAAAACAACTGTAATTAGAGGGAGAGAGAGAGAGAGAGAGTCATAATCTATTATTAAGGGTATTACAGAGATAACCGAAATTCTTACTAATTTCATTAAATTTTGAGTGACTAATAAAGCTAACATGGAGATTAAAATTGTTAAACAAATTTAAAAATACATGAACATGTTACAATTTAGAGGCTGAAAAGCACTATTTTCTAGTAGTTGAAAAAAAAAACTAGATTTTAAAACTTGACGACAAAGATCATGTTATTGCAAACAGTATTTTCGGATTTTTTTTTTTATCAACATTAGTATTGATTAGATGTATACACAAAATACATCGCGTTTTGTACTCATTATTGTTAATCTATTCGAATGTTCTGGTGGTATGTTTTTGATAAATTTAATTCAAAAACGCGGAGACGGTCAATTTTCAACTCTCGATCCAACACTTTCCAAAAGTCATGTCGTAACGTATTGACGCTTTATTTTAACACGTTCTAATTGCGTTATCACCGCGACTTCGTACTTAAAGGCTCAAGTATTTCATAAGAAATCATTTGTGATTTTTCTCTTGTAGCGCATTTTCAATTTGCGGTAAAGCAACGCATTATAGCTTTCGAACGAAACGTTGTTTCTCTTGACTTGCCCATTAACATCCGTTAGACGGACGATGTATTACGAAAAGCGAAATCAACGATTCTCAAAACACTCAGTGGTGAAGAAAAGAAAAGTAATTACGGAAATTACCAAGTTTTACGGATTCGAGTAACAAGGTCATTTCCAACGACACTTACGCATCTTACGAAACGACCCAAAAAGACCCAAACGGAGCTGGAAAAGAACTTAGCTTTAATCCCTCCAATTGCAGCGTCGCCTTATTATTCTATTTTCTCGGTGGAGGAGAAAACAATAGCGTCACCACCATCAACCGCGTCGAAGGTACAAAGTATTTATTAAGCACACGTTAAAGGGCGAGAAAACAAAATCTCACGAGAGCAATAAAACCCAAAATATATGCATACATTTGTATCGGGGAGAAACAAAGGGCGCGGGCATCTGAAAATCCGATCTCGCGCGTCCCATCCCCCCGTTATCTATATCTCTTTCACTCTTCTTTCAAAAGACAAAACGTTACTTCCACACAACGTCCAGGCACATAAGTAATGCACAGTGAAAAGGTACCTATGGTGGCCCGACGGTTTAACAGGACACTCTATACGCCAGATAGCTTGTACTTATATCTTGTGTAAGTATACATATAATGTATTGTGTAGGTACCATCCAAATGCAAATAGGAGGGGGGCCCCCCGAGCATCGTCGCGTCTATACTACCTGACGCTCACGTGTAGTGCCATTTCGCTGTAGGTATATATATATATATATATGTGTATATACTGTGATGCTACACCAAGGTATATAATATACCGGGGAGGGATGTCATGTGTATCCTCGCATATTAATTGGCATCACTGACCTGCGATAGACAGAGATATGCAGGGGAGAGATGCGAGAGGAAAAGGGGGCCACGCGCAGGGATAACTTCTCCAAAGGTCCATTCCCCCCCGTATTTTCAAGCTTTTTATGCTTTTTCTGATCGTCGGACGGGACAAAGGGAAGCGCTCGGACGGGCCCTTTTTCTTCGGGCGCCTTCCTATATATGCGTACACACGGAGGACTGGCATCAAAGGCCGCAAGAGTTATATATGCTGTACTGCCGATTTTTTGTTGCGCTCTCGCGATACGGATGCATACGCTTTCTTTCTCTTGACCGTCATTAAGGACCATTGGCCATTGTTGAGACCAGAGAGGGAGAGAAAGAGATTTTTGAAAGTTTTTTTTTTTTTTTTTTTTTTTTTTTTTTTTTTTTTTTTTTTTTTTTTTTTTGAAGGGAACAAGGGGCGCACAATTAGGTATCCGCGCGAAGCGGCTTGACTTTTAACCGTTGACTTTCTCTTTTCCTTGCAGCTATACGGGAGCTTACGAGGGATAAGTCGAGAGATTTGAGGGATTGTTGCCATGTACCCAGTGTACCTACGGAGGAAATTGTCCGCTGACATTGGGAGTCGGAAGTTTAATGATGCGGCGGAACAATGTAGGCAACAAAAATGGCACTGCTACCTATACCGACAAAGGTTGCGCGATGACGATGTGTGTATATCTACAATAAGGACTTTATTCGCTGACTATCGTTGACACTCGAGGTATATTTGTAAATTACTAATCATTGACGAGGTATGATTAAACATTTTTTGAAACCAAGTACTTATCTGATATTGTTGTTTTTTGGGGTATTTGTGGAACGAAAACCATGTTAGGGCAGAACATTTAGAAAATTACTTGTTATTGATTAGTGAATTTTACAATTGATATCAAAAAAGTATGGATCGTATTGAATTCGGCCCATGACAAAATATACACGAATTAGAGTGAAATTCATCATCCCGTATTATCTCATGAGCTACAACAAAGTGCATGATAAAGTTCGATATAGCCACTGCCACATTTAATGTGAAAGCAAATGCATAGTTCATTAAGTTTGGTCTTTTTTATGCCCCAGCGGCTGGAATGTGAATACATTCGAACAGGAATCTTCATTTTCCGTGCCACTATCGACAAAGTGAGTTCCTACACCGATCGATTTGATACATTATAATTCCTACTTGATCATGTTCAGAAATGTAGTCTGTCATTTTTTAATGATCATTAACGATCAAATGAACATCAATGAGAAGCCATTGTTAGGTGCACTTGCGCATCTCGTCCAAAGTATGGTCAGTGAGAGAGCACGTTTCGTTACTAAATTAAAAAATATGCTGTGGAAATGACGTGAGCTTGAGCGTCGGTTTACAGAAGAAAAAGGGCACAGGTGCACTTTTACAACACACGTAAGACAACTCTTTATTGTGTTATGTGTGAAGCAGAGGGATATAATCCCTACACAGGTATATTGATGCGAGGATTGCAGTCAACCGGTTTTCACCCGGGGGATGGTAGCTGTACCTTCGAGAGCTTTACCAACGATTACTGTATACAATCGAAGTGTGTTTAACTTGAGCATCACCATATTCATTTAGTTAAGACTAGTGTTACGTCTGTATTGTAGCACATGAACCAAACTGGTGCCTAATATGTATGTATGTTACACATGCAAACTCGAAAAGTGTAACAAAGATGTAAAGATGTTCGATCTCCTCCATCTTTACTGAATGAGAGTGGTTCAACAAAATGGCTTTTTTATTCACTAGCGTAAAGTCGTTACGAAATAAATATAACACTCGTAGCCAATTTCTTTCTTTTTTTCCTTAGGTCGAGCGTATGGATTGAAATTGATGTAGAGAGGAACTTGAAAAAAGAGCGTTCTTATCTATATATGAACAAAAAATTTTAATGGGCCATGCTTAAGGAATTTTAGTTGAAAATAATCATGAACATCTACATCGCAACGAATTCATAAAAAAAGTTCAACAGCGAAAAGACTCTTTTTTGTAAAATTGTTCTGTTTCATCGATTCACAGAACAATACGCATGGAAATACAAAAAAGTCGCTACCTTCAAAAAAAAATCAACCATTTCGACAATTTTAAAATAAAGTTTGCAATGTTTCTATAAACTGGAAGGGCCGAAAAAGTTCAAGAGCAAATTATTACTTACAAAGTTTAAGATTCCGTGTTCCGTCGATAAACGTCCAGGAGTAGAAAGAAGAAGACGCATCAGAAGATAACTTAACATGAGTGTGGCACTAAATTATCAAAGCAAACTTGATTTTCTACAAAATCCCTACCACGGCCACTTATTAAGAGCACCACTGCATTGTCTCTCGTTTGGAGTTAACGCGACATAAGTAACGAAAACTACGACGTATAGGCAAACATTGTTTTTCACGCAGGCTAAAGTAAAACTGAAGTCCGTTAATGTTAAAGACGGCGCTGGATGATATAGAACCTATTCTTTGTATTTTGGTAGAAGAGTCTTGGTTGCTTACCTTACGAGCGCTCGGACGGAACTGCGAAGTGATAAATCCGTCCGCGACTTGTTGGATCAACCGAAGCTGTGATGGCCCGGTGCCGGTCAACTCGAGCTACCGAAGCTTAACTTGCACCTCATATAGCTTCTAAAACTGTACTGCTTGTCGCAACGCATGTAAATCATTTATATAGCATTTTGGCCTTGAGGGGGGGTGGATTTTGCTTGATAGAGGAAAATAGACGTATATGTACGGGCACGCGATTGGAGCTCATCTTTGACGTGTCACTCGGCGCCGAAATCTCGGCCAATTGAGACAGGTAACCCAGTTCTGTTGACGCCCCGGTTAATAAGGATCCTTATACTGCCTCGAAGGACTACCACCCGAGCTGTATAATATAATTGTTGCACCAAAAAACGAAGTGTTGATTAGAGAGGGGCACCTGATTATCCGGATAACGTCGTCCCACTACGGCACCGTTACTCTCAAAGCTTCGACACTAACCGCCCTCTCTTCTCGTTTTTCTTCAGGCACGCCCACCGTCGTATCATAATTATTTTCGGTATCTTCTTCTCCTCTCCTCCCCACTGCTCTATGTTATTGTACCTACATAATCCCGCGCATCAGTATCAACTTTCTCACCTTTCTTCGTCGCGAATGAAAACGGTTTTTTGAGCCATTCGCCCAGGAAACTGCAAAACTGCCTGGGTTTTTTCGCCCCACATGGATATTCGATCTTTACGCGTGTGTCCAAGTATGCTTTTGTCTCGCGATAATTCATCGTATCTCAGACTTTTTAATGATTTTTTTCCTTCATACTTTGTCTGATCTTTGATGAAACGTTTTACTTCGTCGCATCATCGTTGGTTCTGCTTTATCGACCAAAGTTCCCGCTATTATCGCACAGTATTTAAAGTATTTAAGAATAACTTTTCCCCAACAATCAGCACTTTTAACAACATTTATCTTCTCACCATGTTTTTTTTTTTTTTTTTTTTTTTGTTTTTTCTTTGGACGTTTTCTCTGCCTTTGATGCAAAAAGTAGGGTTTACCACTGGTACGTGTATTGGTGATTCGCAGGCACTTTAGGACCCAGTTATGTACGCACTCGTGGTTAATAAACCCCCACAGTAGGAATGTAAAAATTTTGAAACTGGTGTGGGCGCAATCAAGGGCATCGAAACTAGCAGATAAGCCCAGGAAACCCGAAGAAAACCTTCCTTTCTGCTCCAGTTGAGGTTATAACCGACCGAGGAGAGGTTAAGAAGAGTATAGTTGAGGTTATAATGTTCCAAAAGCATCCGTAACGGATAAATAACATAAAACTAAATTTGGATGATTGAACAATTTAAGCACATGATAATAAACTATGGCTTGCCACGGTGCACCGACTATAGAGGGCGCGTTGCAGCTAGTGACACGTACGGAGGCCTAATCGTCGGGAAAGAAGAAGAAATGAAATTCGACTTTGGGACGGAAAATGATATGATTGAAAGATACAACAGAGGACTTTACGAGAAGAAAAAAATCAACTCGCCGATTATTGGATCAGAAGATACGGATGGTTTGGAGGATGACGTTAAAAAATGGTAAGATGATGTACAAAATATTATTAACTGTAGTACACATATAAAATACGTTTTTTTAACTCGGGGTGGATCGATGAGGTGAGAAGAGACAAAAAAATGTCGATTATTGACGCACCAATGTTGAAAACTTGTGTAAAAATGGTGGGTTTGCTAATGCACAAGATGACGCCATCAATGTCCTCCGTATATAATTTTTGGTATATGAGCATCTGTCGATACAAATTTTGTAACTTGCTTTCAACAGTTGCGAGAACGTGATTGATAACGCCGACATATCAGAAAACATGGATTGTGGAGTAAAATAGTACTGCAATGATTAGATGAAACAAAGAGACACGTTACAAGCAATTATATCTATTTTTTGTTAACTTTATCAATGTTATCGTAGAATTGAGTGATGAGAGCATAAGCGGAAAGCTCGTCGCTCGGAACGAAAAACATCTGATAGCTCCGATGATCAATTTTTTCGAAATTCCAAATCCAAGTAATTACAAAGTCAATAATTAAGTCTTTGTTTCTAATCACATATCTGTGACACCGTCCGATTATTTTTAAAACGCTCAGTTGTGTGTTTCAACTTACACACGCCTGCACACTTAATGATGAAATCCTTAAAACTTTTTGAAAGGAAAAGTGCAAGGGCCCAAAACCGAACACTTCTAGTGATTAATCGTAATGTCTTTGCGATTGGACACCCTCACATTTTACTAAGAATCAGACCTCATGGTTATCACACACATGGTTTTATGCGAGTATCACGTCACTTGCACCGTTTACAGAGTAATTTTTCGTTCAGTTAAACCAATTTGCAATTTAACTCCGTCAATAAAAACTATCGAGTCTCTATATGCCCATCACCATCTACCATAAAGATCATAAAATACTCACATTGGTATCTTTTCTTTTCCGAATTTCGAGCCACTTATCGGTTGAAAACATTATTCCTCTGACAACTTATTTTTCCACATTTCTCGGTTGCAACCCATGTAGAAGTTCACACGGATCTGACATCCTTCTCAATACTACAGACTTGGGCTTTATTGTTCTACCTTTGGCGACTGGAGGTATTGCGTCACAGATGCGTGAAGAATTTTCAGTCACTGCGATGTCCCAACTGTATGCTCGGAGGAACACACGCACTGCACTTGTTATTACGAAAAAACTCATGTACGCAAAGTACTCAAGTCGCGGTTGAAACGAGACGTAGTTTGTTATACAGTGATGAATGACAGCCAAATGAGCTCGACAATGATTTTTTAGTAGAGTTGCTCAGAGCTTATCATACATAATATATGCTCAATAAGTTACACGCTTCGTAAGGTGATCGCGGTAAATTTGAAATATCATTTCGGACAATACGTGCTTCGTTTCCTTACTCAAGTTAGTAACTACCGCTGCATTGGGTCATTTGACGACTTGACGCACGACCTCAGAAATTTCAACCATAAACTGTACAGTATTGATTCCAAATTATTCCCTAAATTTTTTTTTTTTTTTTCCTACGTTTTTAATTAGAGTATAATGGTGCATTAAATATTTATAAGGTTTTTTTGATATTATAACTTATCTATCGAAAACGGATTTTTCTTAACCGTCACATGAATAGTTAACTTTTCACTTAAGAACGGAAGTACAACTTGTACCAAACATCCGATAAATAAAATTGCACTTCCGCTCCATAAGCTGTGATAGTATGACATAGATAGAAGTGGAGTTGAAAATTTATCATATTATTCCGTGTGTAAAGTTTAATAATATTTTAGTATAAATTTTGTACCAAAGCAAGAATTTTACGATTTAAATTAACATATTTTTTTAAAACGCACTCCTCTTAAACCGTCTCAAATTATGTTTGATACGTGATTATTTGGTGCCACTGTTTGAATATTTCGAATATTAATAGCTTACATTGTCTTTTGGATGTGTGATTAAGTTTGTAAGTTGCTCAACCCTTTAATGAACGTAAAATTCTAATATTTACTTCTAACTATATGATATATATTTGATTTTAAATTTTTCCCTCGTTAGAAAGTATGAATTAATTTATACGCAGTGTTACAAAAATATCTTTGCAAAAGATGTATGAAACTGTTTTTTCCTACGCATCCGCCAAACATACAACGATTCCTCGACTGGAGACAAGTAAATTCTTCCGTAACGTATTGTTCACTTGAAAACTATGAGGAGCGACTAATCGAATTTCAACACTAGTGAAACTTGAAAAAAAAAACAAAAAATTTGTCTCGGTTTTACTTGCAGATGTTTCATTTTCCTTTCAAGCAATAAATCATTTTTTCCACATTTTTGAAAAAAATAATTTACGATTGCCCCTGATTTCAAAGTTGAAGTGCAAGATAACTGCTTTTCTAAAAATATAATTTCCTGTTTTTTAACCATATTCCATAAACCAGACTACCGTACACGAAGAATAACGACTAACGTCAACGTTGAATTTTTCGAGGAATTCGGTATTAACTTTTTAAAAAGGCAACTTAGAATTATTATTATTATTATATCGTTGTAACAAATGTTTTTACAAATTTAGAAAATTATCATTCTTCTTTTGTCTCGATGGGTTGAAAAATAAATGGTAAAAATACCTGAGAAGTTGAAAAAAAAAAAAAAAAAAAGGTGTAACACTATTTACATGGAAATTGTTCAGCATCGAAGGAAACTTTCCAAAAAATCTTCAAACGAGTGACTTTATGGTTGCTTTTTCGTATGAAATTTGACGAAGCCCTGCTACCCCAAACTCACGAAAGCACCTCGAAAAAATCTCACTTGCGCACGTATCGAGATACCTTAGTTTCACGCAATCTCTCGCGCAATACGTGAATTCTTTCCAATTCGAGATCGAAAAAAAAAAAAAAAAAAAAAAAAAAAAATTGAGCGAAACCTTACGTAAACCAAGAGCAAACAGATCAGCGCAAGATCCGACGATATCGAGGGCGATCCGAAGCTCGCTGTCGTATATGTAGCACGAAAAAAAAGGCAAGAGCCTCTTATCTACCAGCCGGTCGGGAGGAGAGAAGAAAAAAATCTCTCGACTTCATCGTCGCTCTCTGTTGTTTGCTCATCTGACTTTAGCGATGTCTGCACGCACCTATAGTACGCGCGCACATATTGAACGAAAAAAAAGAAAGAAAAAAAAAAAAAAATTCGGTAGCCGTCGACCGTAGTCACAGTAATATTATTCGTGTAACGTGTGCACATATACACGCGAAGGTGCCAAAATGTAGGCACGACTTGTTCCTCGAAACATAATCTAATACCGATTGGCGCAGAGAGACAAATCGGATATATTGATCTTAAATTTATCTTTGGTTTGGCTTGAAATTTCAACCGATGATAAATTCTCCGTCTCCTCCATCACTCGATGCGCAGAAGAGGCAATCTTGCCGACGATAAGAGGACGTTTTTTTAACGCTCGCTTCACCCGAAGCACCGACATTGCGATCGAGCCACGGTTTGCGCGGATTGCCCTCAAACTCTCCCCCTCGGCTTCTATGCCTCACCTGACAACATATATATTATACGTATTTACACGTTGCAAGAGGAAATAAAGCGTATACACACCTATACGTGCGTGTTCTACCGGATGGTCCAAAAAAAAACGAGAAAGTCTTGCAGCGCGTCACTGGTTAAACATGGGCGAGGACGCGCGAGATGCCGGAGAGCAAACAAGGGCCGCAGCAGCCCCGGGGCGGAGTCCTCGATCTAATCGCGGCGCGCGGCTTATCGCTACGCGCCCTCTGCGTTACAATAATTTTCCTCTCCTCGTGCATATATTGACAGACGCGTCTCTGCCGCAGCATCAGTTCCTCTCAAACACCGGGATTGTTTGACTTGGGAATCGGAAAGACATATATATATCCCGCCACGTTTTTTTTCCTCTATTCCATGGTTTCTCCGTGGAAAAAAAAAAAAAAAAAAAAAAAAAAAAAAGAAATTGTACAACCAACGATGCACGAGAATAATCCGATCGTCGAACGTGAGCTCAACGTGAGGAGAGTCGCGTACGCGCGAGGCACACCATTCGCGCACAGAAGCAACGCCGACCCATTTTGACAAAGTTTTCGTGCGCTTGAAGCAGAAACGCGAGTGCGGCATGCGGAATGAGCTCGACGTGTGTGTGCTTGCCGGAGATTATGGGTATCGGAGCCGAGAGGGACAAAAGTGGGTTATCCGTTACAATAAATACTTGGGGAGGAAAGAGCGGATGGACTACCGATCGCGTAAGTACGACTCGCAATGATGTTGGTATTTCAACCGTCACAATTTTACAAGCCCAAGTGTCAAGTACTACAGTTCGTTTGTATAGCTTTTTCATGTTGCAATGATCCTCATAAAATAAGCACACGGCAATTAGTCTGTATAACCGAGGGTAATGTATACAAATAAGTGTTTTTCCAAGAGGCGCCTACATAATTATATGGACGCACTAATTATTTTGATTCCAGCGCCTCTTGCGGTGAAGTTTCGAGGCAAAAGTTCTTACACCTCCGAGAGAGCGTGGCAACACGCGCTTATTTTCTTTCTTTTTCTGACTTGACCGTACCAAACCCGATAAAAATGTTTATAAATAAATTGTTATCACGCATTTTCATCAACGGAGCTAATGGTTGGGGCTCTCGACAAACGCTACTTGATAATTTATAATGAAGTTGTTAAGTTCCATACTTAAGCGGACTTGCTTAACTACTTCACTCGTAATCTTATACATGTATTTAACGCACACACACAGCGGACAACATAACGTACACCGAGGTAGTCTTTTGTTACATTTTTGTTGATGATTGTTCAAAGCTTGTTATAGAAAACGGGTACATAGAAAGTCAAACTTTATAATACTAAACTCAAAAACATATACGTGATCGGACATAAAAATGACGAGTACAGCAGAAAAAGTAACACAGTGGGGCAGTAACAATTAATGTAAAACAATTTCTAACGAGTCATCTATCATATTTTTCCTTACACCACGAGTAAATTTAGACGTAACGAATGAGGTACAGAAGTTGAGTGTACATCGGCTCGATATTGTTGGGGCATGAGGATGCTGTGGTACTTTGGCCATTGGTCCAGAGTAGTTTAGTGTTGCCCCGTTTGCCAGAGATACATCTGATCTTACTTTTTGGGGGTGGGGATGGGGATAACATCTACACGTATATAAATGTAGTCTGGACCGGGCCTCGTCACCGCGTTTTCACCTGTTTTCACCGCACGTTGCACGCTCGGACGAGTCCCTATTCATCTGCTGCCTCGCCCGTCCGTCCCTTTCTTTTTCAACGTCTCGGGTGGTTTGACGCACACGGATACACGTACACACGGGGCTCATTTGTAATTTCATCGCGTAGCAACTGTTCGGAGATGAAAAAAAAAAAAAAAAAAAAAAAAAAAAAAAGGAGTCGGGACGGAGAGGGAAGAGAGAAAGACCAGAAAACACGGCAAGATGCTACTACACGTATATTATACATACAAAGTCGACGATCTGTAATCTGCTTCTCGGCTCCGTAACGCGTATTATTACGTATTCATGTATATTATTGTTGGTGTATTACGTGCGACATGTTTCCTCTCTCTCTCTCGTCTTATTAAATAATTCTTCTGTTCCTCGATCCTTTCACGTGTGCATACACTTAGCCGCTTCCATTATTTTTAACAACTGGTACATATTATATACAATACTCGAAATCCTGTGTCCTCTTCTTTTCTACGAACCACATGGGACACAAGAGGTGGTTCGGCACTCAATCAAATGGCATGAGACTTTGGGGAGTTATTTATTCAATTGGTACTAAACACCAAAGAAAATTTGAGATTGGGTTGGGAAAAAAAAAAAAAAAAAAAAAAACACGTGTCCAATATTTTTTAATAATCTGCTCGACGGACCTACTAGTATATGCAACAAAAAAGTAAAGAATAAAGGAGACAATTTATATTGGGCCACATAGCTCTTTCCGAGCTGGCAAACGAAAAAAAGGGGTCTCAACCAGAGTTTACGGATGACTAAATGATGTTTTTAATTTTTTCGAAACACTCTATTTATCCCATGCGCTTGGAGCACCAGCGGGTTGAAAATCGTCCTCTGCTGCAATCGCAGTGTATTTATTTGGGTATTCCGATTCTGAGCTGAACCATCACCTTCCAAAAGAAACGCATATATATATATATACCTTCGATGGCACCGATGACGCGGAAGAGAGTTGGTGGGTGCGGATAAAAGAGTCTCGAGATCAGGGTAGGGAAGCCCAGACCGTGACCGGAATCCCCGTGGGTCTTCGCACGCGATGGGGAATAATCGATGCTTCTATACACGTACCTCAATAACCCTTGTATACTGCACAATACATATTATGCAGTAGCAGTTGGCTCACAAACATATACATGTATATACACATGCAGGGTATATATATGTATATTATATACCGTAACCTTGTGCGGATGCTGAGATTCAGCTTCGTACAGCAGAATTTTTAAGGCTTCGTGGCCGGATCTCTTCTGTTTCTCTTCCTCGTGTGTGCGTGGTGCAGGACGATGACACGAGCGAGACGCACGAGAGAAGAGGAAAGGAAGAAGAATATACTTACTTACCTTTCTTCTTATTTTTTTTTATTTTTTATTTTTTCTTCTCTTTTTGGACAGAGAAAATAAAGAAGACGGGGGAGGCGCGACATATGTTGTTTCCTCCCGTTGCTGTTACATATATATACATATATATATATATATTATATGTATATAATATGTACCAACCGGTGGACCTGGTGTATGTGCGATATGCATTCCTGAGATGCAAAGAATGAGAGGGTAGTGTAGAAGTCAACAAAGGGGAGAACAGAGGAGCCCTGGGATGATGCATCTTATAGTACGTGTTCCCTTTATCTCTTTATTTTTTTTTTCCCCTTAGTTTGATCTTTTTTTTTCCCCCTATTGTTTGTCGTGTCACTTTACGTGGCTTCGTGCGACCAACATCTCAGTCTCACTTTTTTTTTTTTTTTTTCACTCTTTCTTCCATCCAAGTGTCACACTCGTGACGTAATGGGTGAAAAAGTGAATGTTAATGGGATTTGGGTGCTTTGGAAAGGGCTCATTGGCGAGCTATGATATACGCGAGAGGTATAAGTATTCAAGACAGGAGATCAAAGTCAGTGCTCCGCTTCTGTGAGTTTTCAAGGGTGTTCTTTTTCTTTGGATGCGAATTGAAAAATTTCTTTGTTTGACAATTACAGTTTTTTTTCTTTTTTGTTTTCTGTACTTGTATGACTCGATAAAAAAAAAAGATAGCTCAAATGATTGAAAATATTCTTGATTACATGTTTACTGGGAGAGAGAGAGATAACACTCCAAGAAATGTTTGCATCTTAACGATTTTTTCTAGCTTGAACAAAACACAAATGGATTCGTTAACAAAAGCCACATTTTTTAGTTATCGCTTCAAAAAAAAAAAAAAAAAAAAAAAAAAAAGATAACGTTTCATTGTTCCGAGCTTACGGTATGTGGTATTTCTGCTACGAGATTTTGTTTCTTACGAATAATCAATAATTTATTAAATACATGAAAGTTATGAAGAAAAATCGCTGCCAGTAAGTATAAGGACAAAGCTTCCTCTAAAATCCATTATTACGCTTGTTGTTTTAAAAAATATTTGAAACATTGGTTATGCTCGTGTAAATAATTGAATACATGATTTTAATATATAATAACAAATGTTTCTTCTGAAAAAAAAACCTTTTGGTTAGCAAAGAATACATGTCAAGATAAATTATTTCATAAAATTATATATTTTGCAACATGTGTAACCAGTCGATTGTGAAAATTCTAAAAAAAATAATCAACCGATTGTACCGTTTGGACCATCCTTGTATAATATTATATACAATTTGTTTTTTTATCAAAAAATAGATTATTTATTTATGCGCAGTTAAATCTTTGAATCTTCTGAAAGTATATAAGCCACTCCTGCAAAGAGAATCCGTGTTAAAAAAACAGTGTAAGGATGTACAATTTGTACTGAAACTTTGTTAAAGCTTTTCCAAAAATTGTACACCCAAGTATCGGTAAAGTTAGTATCAGTGAACAAGCTTGGTGTACACACGTATCACTTTCGATCTGCATTGAAAGCTCATTGGATACTCGACGAATGAGCGAATCCTATACCACCTGTACCACACGGTACGTATACAATAACAATACAGATGTGTATATCACGATTTTTTTTTATTCCCATACTTACATGTAGAGTGTCCATAGAGTCGAGGCCAAGGAGGAGCACTGCACAACACACGACGTGACATATATATGTATGTATGTATGTACGCACGCACGGGTCGTATACGGGGTCAATGTGCCACACAGCACGCCTAGCCACCCACATCTCTCGCTCCGTCCCGCGCGTCGCGAGAATATAAAAAAGCCGTGCACATACAGAGAGATAAAAGGAGGAAAATGGGAGGATGAACGTTGCAGCGTTACAGTATGCCACGTGCATAATATGGGTACACGATAGTCCCTCTCTCTCTCCCTCTCTTTGTAGCCACACAGCAGCATATAATTATATGGGCCGGTGGTACACATACATATGTATATATAAACCTGTATACATCACTTATACGTGTATGTATGTACACGTATACAATAGAAGTCGCGAGTATGTGCTCCGGAAGTCAGCTACCTGTCTCCCACGACTGTGCTCTCTGATGGATGCAGAGGCAGCCTCCAGCCCACCTCCTCCTCTCCGCAGCTATCCTCTCACGTGTGACTGCACGTCATATACATATGTATACGTGGTGTACCGATGCAAGAGAGGAGGAGGAGGAGGAGGAGGTGAGAGAAAAAGTCACGAGAGGAGGAGGATATAAAGGATATGCAGCGGACGCGTATGTCGGAGATACCTGTGTATTGAGAGGGAGCGGATGTGCGGTGGAGTTGACTGGCCACCGAGGTTGAATAAGTTGACGCTTTGGAGGAAAAAGAGGAAAAAAAGTTGAAAAAGACGCAACTTGCTCTTATACCTAAATTGAATCCTTTTGACTTTCGTTATATGCGTTGGATACCGATTATTTATCAGAGCGAGGGATGTTGCTGTAACATATACATTATAATACACGATGTTGCGTATACAGAAAAAACAAAAAAGGGCTTTTTACTTTGAGACATTAAAGCCTTTTTAGTTAATACCTCAGCCAAAAATATGAAGATATACTATACTTGGACAGAAAAAATCGCTGCGAACTTGTATCGTGCGAGTATAATAATGATAATAATAATGGTCCCACTCATTCGGTCACAGATTTTACTTTTGCTCCCCCCATTGGCGTATCTTCCAATCCATAAATAACCATGGATCTATCGATACAAGTTAACTCATTACGTGGACTGCAACGCTCCTTTAATCGTCACCCCATCATTGGAGAACCCAACGACTTTTCCCGCTTCTCCCTTTCTTTTTATACACGTATACACACAAAAATAGGGCCGTGAACCTTACGAGCGTGTACGGGGTGTAATATCTGCATGGCAGCCGGCCGCGCGCGGCTTCTGCAACCTGCACCAACGAACGAGCATCCTGCAGCCACCTGCTGCTCCCTTCCTCTCTTGTACAATGAGAGCCGCTTTTTCACTTTTTTTTTTTTTTTCCTTCTCTTTTTCTTCCCTTTTCAACGCATCTTCCGTCAGCTGTCTCTCTTAGGCTTGACGTTTTTTTTTTTTTTTTTTTCTCATTCGTTGCCGCGTGTCTGATCGGCGTTTATTGTTTTTACGTATACACCATCGGTTATCGTTTGATCTCTTTGAGGGAGATAAGGCCTTTGTGGGCGATGATTTTGACGATTGGTACAGTGAGAGAGAGAGAGTGAGAGAAGGTCGAGATAATACCACTATACCAAGTGTACTTTTTTCACGGGGTCATACACGCTGTTTGCGTTTTATTTAGCTCGTGTGAGTATATTTGCACAGTAGATTCTTTCATTCGATTGTTAAAATGAATTGTTTGCTTTCCGAATGGAGTTGAAATCGCCTTTTTTGAAAATTAATACGAACAATGGAGGTGCGATCTGTGGGTGCTTTATATAAAAGCCGCACGCGTCGACTCATAAATTATTATTATTATTATTATTGTTGTTGTTGAGTACATACTACACACGGAATATTATATGTAGCGCATCTGCATTAATACGAGAGAAATGGTACAACTTGTACATAGTCTGTCCATGTAGCTCGCGTCTGTATATATATATATATATATATATATACCTACGAGTAAGACATTTGCAATGCAAAGTTATTGTTTGCCTTGTGTAAGTACATTATAGTGTATTGTTGATTAAAAGCTGCGTAAGTATTTTCATTTAGATTACAGTATATTGTACACACCGTTGTAAGTTATAATCGATCGTATGTCTTTAAATCAAGCAAACATTCACGACATCGGCAAATAGAGCTATATCCGAGTGATATACAGTCGAGCGAATCATTATTTAATACTATTTGCATCTCCGATTAAGCACGCCGATCAGGCTTACTCTTTTTACTTTTTTTTTCTATTCTTTTTTTTTTTTTTTTTTTTTTTTTTTTTATTAATTTTCTTGCGTATGCATCGATCGGTAATCATCATGGGTTTTTTTCTAACTCAGGTATACTATTACAATTTCCAACTTTTGTCCCGCAGGTGCATATGTTTGCAAAATTCAAGAAAGCTAGCACTTTTCAGGCACGAGTACAGATCCAAAAGAAAAACTCGGACCGTATAGCTTATTTGCTGTACATTACTATCGCAGCGGTGCCCAACGGTATTCGACACGAAATTCCTTAGCTCGAAACCCCAGTCGAAAATAGCGCGATGCACATTTATAAATGTGGCAGTGAAATTTCGAAAGAGCCGACACGGTCCGACAGACCGGTCGCTCTCATGTTTTTTCGCAGTGCACGCATCCGTGGGCTGTATATACATGCACAGGCCATCTGATTACGCGGCACATATTTACCTGCGCGCCCGCCTTTAGCCGAGAGAACAGGGAAAAAATACTCTACTTTGTCCGGAATAATGCGTTGCAACACCTCGTCTTTATATTGTACCACGGAAGGGGGTGGGGGCGGGGGATAAGCAGACAAATTGATGCATGGAATTAACAAATTACTAGAAACGTTCTTTTCATTGTGTTTCCCATCAAACTTTTACGTATGGGGAATCCATTGCGCGACGTACTCTGATCCTATTTTGGAAATGTCAAGAACATTACTTTCATCTCTTTGGATATTTACGAAAAATTCATTTGTAGAACACATATTACGCAGTATTCAAAACTTGAGCATAGTACAGTTAAAACTTCAATGTTCGATATTGTTATTCTTTGTTATTTATTTATTTTTTTTTTTTTTCATGGAGGTAGACGTGATAGGTCATAGTGGTGTGGCGATTGAAAATATGTCTTTCTGTAAAACGGCAGGAGGAAAGTAAGGATTCTTACATTAGCTTAAAGTCCTAGTTTGTACGTAGATGACGTTTACTTTTCGACAAAATTCGAAACATGCTATAATTTTCTTTTCAACGACATCAACGATGTGAGTTATTGCAATCGTAGCATATTACGTATTACCTAATTTTTCCTTTTTTGTTGTAGTTCTGGAATATTATGGAACATCCAAAAATTTGACCATCTTTGCAATGCAGTGAACATTCGTTGATGGTCTGGTTAGCGGATGACTCTACTTTGAGCGTTACATTTCAAGCATTGGCTTTTCTTCTCGCTATCTAACTTTTCGAATATCAACGCAATAGACGTGTTCTACTCGTTAAAATGTATTTTGACACGAGTATACAAATAGATAGAAAGTTCTAGGTATCTTTCTACGTCTTAATAGTTAGTTTTTTCTTATTTATGAACTTTATCTTCATACTTTTCTAATCATGTATACGCCTGACTTTCTACGTATGTAAGTTAATGTTAGCCGTTCGCCTCAAACTAGTTCCAACTAGATTTAATGCTTTTGTCATTTTTATCGGTTTGTAGACTAAGCGGACCCTACTCTACTCCCCTCCTCTTCCACAACAACATCCCTCAGCGTTTTGAAGGAAATCGTTAACTGTAGTTTTATTTATAAGTTGAGCTACGAAAACAAACTCATTGGACTTCAACTTTGTTGCTGATGGTTTTTCCCTCTTTCCTCTGCGAGTTTCTTATCTCTTCGTTTGTAAGTACTTCACCGGCTCGTTATCTGCGTGCTGATCTCGCGGGCACTTTTTTTTTAACTCTTGCCCAATAGTCTTATCGTCGCGCGAACGTGATAATGATCCTCCCTCGGCGCGAGATGATAAACAAACACACGCTCAAAATCTCAAAACTTAGGGAACGCGTGGAGCACGCAATACCTGGTCTGGTGAAAAAAAAAAGATCCAATAATGGCCACTTTTTGACCAACACTTGGTGCGCTTCGATGAAAAGTGGATGTTGCTATAGTATCAGTCAAAGATCGTCGGTTGATAGTACTCGCGGGAACGTACATAATTTTCGTCGAAAGTCTGATTATCGCTATAGTTGTGGATGGAACGTAATTGTTGATCAATTACGTCGGAGTCATCGGTAATCGAGCGATACAATAAAAAAAACTTTCAGTTTAGAGCTTTCGAAAATCGGAAAGCCATTCTCAAGGTGTATCTTTGGAGCAAGGATTTATGAGTAGTATACAAGTATAATTCCATATTTTTTCGAGATTTTAGTTTGAAAAAATGTAAAAAAAAACAAAATTCATGAAATTAAAAAAAGTTCACTTTCAAATAGAACGCGATCCCGAGCTAATGTAAATCATTTTGACTTAATTACTAGTTATTCAGCCTTTTAAATCACAAAATTTTTTTCCAATCGCAAAGTTTTAGGAATCTACACTTGAGTCGTGCTCCTTTTTAGAAATAAAAACCAATATCCGAATCATAAGTACCTAGGAACTAGACTCGATCGAATACTTATGATTTGTGTACAAAGAACAGTAAATATTATCACATTCACCAATACAATCGAAAGCATTTCAGTACATCAATGAGATACAAATTGTATTTCCAGAAGACTATAATCGAACGAGATTTCAATGGTCAAGAAAATTGGACAACACAAGAAACAGAGCCCGTTGGTGAGTAATTCTGACAAATTATTTGTTTCAAGTCCGGATGTCACCGGAAAGGAAAATACTTTAACGAGGTTTGAGAAAGACAGTTCACTCCCTGGCAACGGCAGTTTGTACGTATATAGAAAAAAATTGAACAAAATAAAAAAAGTAACCATAAGTCGATGAGTTTAAAGCTGCTTACGAATGTAACGCGATTCCATTTGAGTCATATAATTAATGCCTTTTTAAATTATAAATTATAAATTGATTGACAAAATTTGAACACGATACTTGCACCTAAGAAATCCAAATCATTATTCACGTATCGAGAAAAGTTAGTTATTATTTTTTTTTAATTTCGATTTTAATGAACCAAAATACGGGATTTAAATGTATTATGAACATTTTTTTACCACTACAGGCTGGTCTTCTATTCTATATAAACATACGAAAATTGACATCTATTGAAATAAAAAATATATTCCATCGACACCAAGCCGAGATGTGAATCGGAAAAGAGTAAGAGATACTAGAAGATATCGGTTCAGAATTAACTTAAATAAACAAGTTAATTCAAAAACAAGTCTGTCATATGAATCTCAACTCCTACTCCTACACAGAACCCTCAACTGATTCAAATCAGAAACTTAATCGCAGTTTTGATTATATATATATATTTGAATGAATACAAACGAAGGTCATTGTTTAAGCTTGTGATATTTCACTTTTTGGTGATTTCTCACTTATGCACTGATACTACGTATTCTAATATATATACCAATCCTTAAAGGAGGACAATGTCACACACGTCTGTCGAATGTGTCCGTGAAAAAGAAGTATGTAGATGTACACGGTAACAATTGTCAAGACATATGCAGGACCACATTATGCATATTTTTGATCGTAGCGTACAAGCTTGCGAGGACAAACTTGAGGAAAATGAGAGGATGATGCAAGTTGTAAGTGCATGGGTGTTCAGGAGAAGATGGGGAGATGTCACCGAACTCGTATAAAAACTATATATTATATACATTAGGCGAGGGTGTTTTTGTTTTGCTGGTCCGTATGAGCCCACAAAGGTTTTTTACGCCAATTTACTGATTAGCTGAAGAAATGTGGCTTTTTGCTAAGAATTTCGCACAAAAGCCATTACCGTTACTGTCAATATATTTCTTTTTTTTCCCTTGCCCCTTCATTTTGTGATCTATCTTTTAATTTTCATACAGACGTATTTTAACGCGTTGAGAGTACATAATTAATTATTCTTTCTCCGTCGTAGCGATGCGCTGTATACGATAAGGAGGGGCCACACAGTGCTCGATAAAGAGAAATTAAGCGCGAGTGTTTGACAAAAAAAAAAAAAAATAAATAAAAAAACACGTCCGCGTTATTTTTTTGTTTTTATTCAAAGGTTACATTTCATCGTGTTGCTAAGCAAATGTTTGTTAAACATCTCAAGAGAAATTTTATGTTGTTACTTTTTGAAGAAATATCAGGAACGATTACTATACAAGTTTACTACGTAAATTGTATAAGAGTAGTATTTTTAACTACTCGCTGTGAAAGTGTTATTTTAACGCACTTGAATTTACCAACAATCAAGTCAGAGAATATATTTGTAGAAAAATTCTGAATAACAGTGTTTTCTCGATTTCATACATTATTACCATTAAACTATGTAGCTCATGACAAAACTTTTAAAGATTTGATATCCCACTGTGAATTCAAGTGTGTTAAATTATCGGAGTAATAAATAAAATTATAAATTGTTTTATAAAAAAATAATGAGTATTTTTGTTTTTTCCGGTTGCATAAGTTGTTAAACCAATGAGGTCAAGGAAATTAAAAAAAAAAAAAAAAAGACGGAGTTCAAAGAGCGCGATAATTCACTCTGAATTCTGCAAGTGCATCAAAACAACATGCCCGAGGCGCATAATAATAATAAGTTTTTTCTTCAATAAACAGCATTAAAATATTGTTTACGTATGAATTTGAGCTATAAACCAAATGTATTATTCGTTATCGATTACTTCGTTAGCTCTACTTGAGAAAGGCACCGAACACGTTTTGTTTAACATTTGTTACGGAGCTGATTGATAGTATGACATTACGACCTTCAGGTAGCACCGGTTGGATGGTGCTTTTGTGCCATATATCATTTTTCCTACGGAGGACTCGGTAACAAAAGTTAAAATCCCAAGAATAAAGAAGAGTACACGTATGGTCACCGAGACATCACCTAAAAATATAATACAGTGTCTCGCTCTTTTCCGGCGCCACAGGTATAAATCCGAGGCACACGAGCTGCCATCATAAATATTCCGTAAGCTTAGCCGCGCGCCGATCATAAGCGTTGATGAAGACAAAACTTATAAATAACCCTGTCATTAGCATTCCTCAAAAATCACTACGTGACCAAAGTAACGCACGTCGTTGCCCAACACACAGCCACGCGACGCTATTAATCTCGCTGCCATCGATTCCCAAAATTCTGATGCCCCTAGCGCCCAAGGACGAGAAGTTTCTTTTATGCGCGGCGCTGCCCACTTATCTCAAAAACTGTGCTTGGCTTATCGCGGGCCCGTTTTTGATGTGCTTCGGGTGGAAAATTCTAGCCCACGAGAGCATCCACAACTACGTTCGTCAAGTGACAGATATCGCATGCGAATTCGGGATGTATCAACACTTGATATCGCGAGCATCACTCTAAATTCAAGTGTGTTAAAACCAAACCTTTTTCAACCGATTTCCCTAAACTGGAAACTTTTGAATGAGAGAAACCAATGTAGGAAAGCTGTGGAGTGAAAAACACGCACACAAGTGTGTACAATCTGTGGCGGTAATGTTTTACTCTCTACAGCCTTTTTATGTCAATAGCTGAGGAAAAAAAAAAGAAAAAAAAAAAAAAATTTAAAACGTTTATCAAGACTATTATTACAGCGTATTTTGTAAACACCGAATATTCAATTACGCGCTTCCAACGAGTACTTTTTACCTCATACTTTGATTTTACAGTGCGATGTGTACGTACAACGCGCCGATTGGCTGGTCTAATTGTAGGCATAATTGTCTTCCTAAGTGAATATCATTAAAATGTACGAGCTCAAAAAAAAAAAAAAAAAAAAAAAAAAAAAAAAAAAAAAAAAAAAAATCGTAAAAATCCCTGGCTACTCGCAACGAGCTCGCGGCATCGATAGATTTTCCGCGTCCATCCGAAAAGGCTGGTGAGCGCGATAAACCTTCCTACTTCTCCTCCAACTCTGCATGGAGCGAATTTTTCCTTCCTTCCCTGTGGGGTGTATATACGTATATCCTTTCCCTCTCTCTACGCCATAGAGCAGTCATCGGCGTAATTCTTTCCGCGAATCGTAGCGAACGACGGACAGGCAGTACATGTACGTATAGAGATACGCTCGGCGAACTTCTCTCCCCCAACTTCCGGTGCTCTTTTTCCTGCTTTTCCGCGTCTTACGCATCGCGTATACGTACATGCCCCATAGCCTCCGATGTCCGTGCGGCTGGTTACGCGAGCGCTGCTCGCTTTCGTCGGGCTAATTAAAACGCGAGCGAGCGGAATGCGTCCGAGGTACGAGCGAAGAAATTTATCGCGGGCCGGATTTTTTATTACTCCAGGTGCGAGAATAACGCAGGAGATTGCAAGGTATTGGAGGAAAAAGTGCGCCAGTGTAGGTGCGTTGACGTGTAGGCCATCGGTGAAAAATTAGTGGCTGCGCCTTAGTTTCTTCCCCACGAGAAGCTTCTGCTTCAGAAAAGTTGCCGAGCTTTTTTTTTTTTTTTTGTTTTCAATTGCTCGTGAGAATACACCTGATAAACACCGAACGTCGCAAGTACATATTACCGATACACGAGGAGGAAGAGACGTAATGAGCCGAACAAAGTTACCAAATCTCTCCGATCACGTGAGCCAAAAGGCGCACAACGTTATGCACCCAAATGAAGGATATATCCAACCGCATTTAAAAAGTTTCACTTGCAAGCATATATATATATATATATCCTTACAAAGGCATCGAGCTACATCCATAACGGCGAATAAATCCCTCGTACGTATAAACGCACGTAACGCAGCTATTAAGGAACAATCGTTCCCATGTGTAACGGCAGCACCCCTGGCTGGTATAAAAACAAAAAATAGTCATCGCGGTTCCCTACCCTCTCTTTCTCTCTAGACAGAGTAGGAGAATCGCGCAATTACCGCAAGAGAGGGAAAGAGAGTACTCTCTCTTCCTCGTGTCGTTACGTAAAAAGGAAAATCTTTCTCCCGGGCCTCTTAGCACCGCGCTACTGTGAATTTTTCTTTTTTTCTTTCTTTCTTTTTTTTTTTTTTTTTTTTTCACCGGTTGGAAAACGCACGGGCGTTTGAGCGATTACAATTAGCAACTATGGGTTCTTTTTAAAGATTTCGCTCGCAAACCTTCTATTCCCCACGGTGGTGTATAAACATTAGAACAAACTCGTCAAGGTTGTTGGCTATCGTTCCAAAACTTTTTACTCGTCGCACGAGCGAAATTCATCGAAAATGAGAGTCGAACGGGTTAAAAGTCTCGACGAAGGAACTTGTAAGTTTTCGAGACAAAAAAAAGAAAGAGGAATACCTGCCGCACGTCTTATCAGGCAGGATAAGAAAAGAGACGGGTTTCGCCGCTGCAGGAGTGATCGGAAGTTCGTTGTACACACACAAGCTTATGTGCAGTAAGTATATAGATACTTGGGTGTTAAATATAGAACAGAGCGGGGTCAGGTCGACGATGACGCAAACGAGCACGAGACGAGCCTCTTCGCCTCACGCTGCTGGAGTGTACGGTTGCAAAAGATAAAAAAAGATGTATAATATTTGTGTACGTAGCTCGTGTATATATATATATGTGCCGGACTTTGACAGCCATGAGGCAGTGTGCTCGTTGTGTTACACTTCCGGACTGCTTTGTCATCTTACTTTTATTGTTCAAGGGTCTTGTAATTTGGGAAATACAAAATTACTGTAAACAACTAGGCGTCGGCGAGTCTTTTCTTTTTGACCTTTCTTACAACAAGAGAGTTTGACGGATTCTTCGTCAAATTGGTTGGAGGTAATCATGCCACGTAAGAGTCCACCAACTGAGAGCGAGAAAAGTACTCGTCAGAATTTTTTCAAGAAACCGTCATAAAAATTATCATTAAATCTTCCAGAGTCAATATTTTTTACCGATATCTCGTACTAGAAATATTAGTACCTCATTTTACACAAGTACACACTGTACATTATATACAACTAAAATATGTCAGAAGCTTATTGGGGGTTACTTTGACACATCGATGGGAAAGCAACGTGCGGAGAGTGAAACGTCATAAAATGGCCTCTGTCGGAGCTACGGAGTGTCCGCACTTGTAAAAACTCTAATACCTATGTAAAACTATGTAGTTGGCCAACCAAAACAGTTTTCGCGTAAGCCTGTGAGTATCTTTTGTAAAACTTTTTGTGAGTCATCTGTATAACAGAGTGACCGGAGGAGGGAGCGAAGAAGAAAAAGGCATACTCGGAGCCAGGGAGTACCCATGCATTGGAAAAGCGTGAGAAAAGATGTCCATTTTTATGTGTATGGATACTCGTGTCGTCTGTCGTCATGGGTTATTCGTCTCGATGCGAAAAAGATATTTGTGATGGATAGATAAATATAAGATATGTACAACGATCGTCGTATTTGATCCGTCAAGTGCGGCCCACCACCCCTTTGCCGGTTGGCTTCCGGAAGACAATTAATCTCATCTTACGCTACGTCAAACCGTGCAGGTATATATAAGTACACGTACGAATGTACCACGCAGGGCCCGTTTGTAAACGTACAGGCTTACAACGGCACCCTCGAGATATATATACATATACATCATCCTGTACACACGTGATATATCCGACTCGTACGCGCGACACGCACGCGACAACTTGGCTCCTCCTGAGAAACGTGGATGGCCATTAGATAAGCGGTCCGATGAGTATATAAATATATACATGTAACATGTACAATAAAAGGGACGGACGCCAAAACGGAACTCACGCTTTTTGTATGGAGGTAACCAAGCAGTATGCGGCAGTGCAGGCAGAGAAATGTATGTGTATATAAGAAAGCTAAAACTGACCGGCATCGAAACTGGATTTTTGTATACGCAAACGCCGGGGGTCTTTCCTCCTCTTGGCCTTTTCGCGAAATAAAAGGGCACGCGACGGTCCTTCCTATATTTTATTGCCTCCTCGCTGTTGGCCCTATATACTCCCGGTCCACACTTATACAGCTGCGTGAAATGTGTATGGTGCCCTGCTGGGTGTTGTATCACATTATATGTAAATATGTCTACAAAAAGTACCTATATGCATCCATGTCCCGTTCCAAGTGGCCGAATGGGCCGTTTTGCTTTTCTGGCGTGAGTGTGTACGTACATGGGTACTCGTGCAAAGTACACGACCAAGTGGCTGAGGCGAGAGCAGCCGGTTTTACTCTGCGGCTATTTGAAACATGTTTTTTACCCCCCCCCCTCCTCAAACTGTTATTTTAAACCTTTTTTTTACCTCACACCTCATGTCGGATGACAAAGAAATATTATGCTTCGTTACACCGAGACGTTGCATTTGATTGCAGCTTGATTGTTTCGTTGTTCTGAGAGTGATTTATCTCACTAAGTATTTCAATACTTGTATTTTTTTTAATTTAAGTTATGGTAGTGATTATTATTATTATTATTATTATTATTATTATTATTATTATAATGGATTTCATGAAATCATAGTATTGATCCCCGTAGGTGCACAACAAATTGCTTAATAAAATTTAAGAATATACGAGGGCGCACACTTGGATTTACTTATATCGTATGAGGGGTTTATTCCATTCATTTTTTCGCTATGACCCGTTTTTGTGGACGGGGCGTTTATTTCTTCTTAACACTGATGCCCATCCGAGTTCTCGAGTATGAAAACGTATCGAAAAATGGTAAAATTCACACGCTTCTCTTAATTTAATTCGATACAAAAATTTATTCAACTAAAAGCTCAACGTATAGCAAAATACTGGTACGTTTTTCAACTAAAAAAAAAAAAAGCGCTCGTACCATTTATAATTTTGATAGGTATCCAGATAGTATTTCGTTCTCCCCCGTAGTCGGCGATAACGTGTTTGATGTCAAATGGAAAAATTTCCAACGATTTTCACGCGGCAAAAAGATGCAAGCCACCGGAGCATCCCAGCAGCAATAAAGGAATCAGATTAAGATCGCGGGCGCGCGTTCTCGCTTCCCCGAAGCGCGAGGCTACTCGGCTTCCGCGTAAAAATAAGCTCCACGCGATCATGTGAAATCCGTCGTGTCTCATGTGACGTTTATTTTGACCCCACCTGAATGAATTTGTTCATTTGTTATCCGACGGAAATGTATATTTTTGCCGATTGTTCGAGAAACATCGGTGTATCTAACACAATTGAGGACACTGTTGATAGACTTGGGTAATGAAAACAGATAAGATTTGTGGAAGAAATCTCGAATGACCTCTCGTACAAGGCTGTTTCCAAAATTCATCGAGATAGCATCATAACGATTCTCGTAGTCTGATGATGGACATATATCGCATAGCTAAGCGTTCGAGTGGAAAAAAACAAATTGAAAGAAAGAAAGAAAGAAAAAAAAAAAAAAAAAAAAAAAAGAGATGAATCGAGCCGTCCGTTTCCCGCGACACCCAAGAGGTCATCGCGATCTCCACCAAACCTGACTTTTCTCACCTCTCGTACGCTCAACCCGACGCTTATTCTCGCGATCTCGCCATGTAACTCGTGCCGTTGTCTTCTCGAAAACGAAAAAAAAAGACTCGCCGCTCGCAATCTCCATGGGTGTATCTGCTCTCGTTATTATACCTGCTTGGTGGCTGGGGACCAGTGTCAAAATTTTTCTGGAGCGTGGGACAACGAGCTCCCGGGCGAGCTCACAATATTACACGCGACAGAGCAGCCGCTGACACTGATTAAGTCGTTGTTGTTGCTGCTGTGCGGAAAGACGCTGGGGAGAAAAAAAAATTTATGATGCAAAAATGAAAAAAAAAAAAAAAAAAAAAAAAAAGAATTAGATATTGTGAGCACGGCTGAGAACCGCTTTTCTGCTATTTGGGTAAGACGAGAAGCTTGAGATGATGGATGTTGAATGGATGGAATTAGAGATCGTCTTTTTTCCTTTGTAACTTTTGATGCGCGTATATTCTTCATTTATAGCGGCTCATCTTGTGCATTAGATGTACGAGGCTTGACATTGATTTCAATTGTTTGGAAGAAAATTTTAAAAACGCTTACTCTCGGAGAAAACTTTGCAATCGATGTTTTAGTAATATCACAAAAATACGGGAATAATAGCGATTTCAACTCACAAGAATACAATGTATGCTTTGGTAGGAGCCATGACCTATTTCAGCTTTTTTCGTAATAACGTTTTCGTGACTTAAAGATCAGTTTTTTACGGTGTTGAATATTAATTTAAAGTAAAAATTATTTTTCTTCTAGGTTTAAATGAAAAAAAGTAAATCTTATCAAAACAGTACGTGCATTTTTCGAGTTAGCACAGAAATTTTTTTCTCACTGGTGGTATTGATGAAGATTACTGTGCAAGGCCAATATTTTTTCAAGCAGTATCGATTAATAGCTCAATTAAATTCGAATGCGATTGCCTGTGTATGTTTTTTTGAAATCTTTGTGCATTATACGAGAACGTTTTTGGTTATCATTTTTTTTTCCAAATTCGTCGACAAAAAGTCTAATTCAATTTTAATGTTTAAAACACAAATAGATCATCTCTGTCGCTTCTACAAAACGGGATACAGTTTATCACTTTCTGATTTTAGATACCAAACCACCAAATCTCAATGATACAACTAACTTAGTAAAAAACGTTTTTTAAATATACAATAAATGGTTTATCAACAGCAGTTGGCCTCAAAGTCTTAAATTTCAATAAATATGAATAAATAATCAACTATCACTGATGGAATGAAAAAAATAAAAACTAGTTTTAAAATAACACTTGATAACTGAATACGACCATTTTTGACGTTTCAATATTTTGTTGACACGTAATTAACCTCATGAACAAAGTATCGAACCAATGAGGGTCCCCAAGTCCACTCTCCAATAGATCAAAAGTGAATAATTTCTTAAATGCACGAAAATGCTGTTCTGCGTAATCACGATTCATTGCCCACGGTGGAGTACTTATGATAATGAAATCGAAGAAAAAAAATTACCTTTCATTGCGTCATCGGCGAAACGTGGATGAGTATCAAGCATCTCCGGCCGAAGCGACGTTTGCAAAGAAATACATGAATCACCCGAAGCTTCACCTAGGCATCTCAGCATCCAAAGTCGTAACAGGTAAACGCCCGCACCGACTCTCGATTCAATGGCACGCGCCCTCGAGGAACAAGTACACATAAAGCTCACTCGGTCTCGGAGGAATGTGAAAAAAAAATCGCGACGAGAGCGACGAAAAAACGGATCGACGTGAAATTCGGTCCTCTCCCTCTCCGTGCACGTATGTATACCATACGAAGAAGGTGTGCAGGTACGGCACAGAGAGGTGCGCTGATAAGACCATTATCTCGCCGCCGCCTCGACGGGCGAGATACCATCAGCTGCCGCGGTCCATGTGTACACACATGCAGACTTGCTTGCTCATATTCTTTCTCTCTCTCGAGCAATATAACCCGCGTTCCGAGAAGGTATTTGGAAGACGAGCCTTACTCTTTTTTTTCTTTTCTTTTTTGTTGTCTCTTAAGTACGAGCCGCGTCTTTTGTTTGCCTCTCGGATTAAATATATACACTCGCTGCGGCATGCAGGAGGTCGGCATCGACAAGCGAGATAGTGTGCGGCTGTTCACGTATTATGAAGCGTCTGACTAATCGTTTGTACGTTATTAACGTGAATCTTGTGTGTGAGTGACGATGATGATGAGATTCGGAGGAATTTCGATTTTTCGAAGGCCAGGTGCGAGATAACCCACGACCGTGCATTTCTAGCGTTTCCTCGCGTTAATGACAACGATGATGATGACGATTATGATACTTTTTTTTTTTTTTTTTTATCGAAGCGAGAGCAATCAACGGCGCTCGGCGATCCGTTATCTCTTTGTACGAACTTTCGAAACAAACCGTCATCGGCACGCACCCCGGCACGCGAATCATTGGAAAGTATACATGTATTTTGCACGTAACGAGAGTCGGGCGAAAAGAAAAGCCACGAAAAATCGCTCGGACGCGAGTAGAGAGACGCGTCACGAATTCCCGGGGAAGGTCACTCGAGAGATACGCGCTAAGCTGTGCGATGCTCCATTATGATAATGGGCCCGTAATCTCCGAAACCGAAATGTGTTTTGACTGTGAAAGTTGGTACATATAATATCAGTGGTGCGCCGTAGTTAACGCGCCGATATTATTACCTGCCTGAAGATTCTTCCCCGGAAGAGCTCAATCACCCGTATCGGCTGATTTGATAATTAAAAAAAAATCGTGGCACAAGGACCGCTCCGGCGGTGGTGCATGTACATCATATACTTACAACCCGCGGATAAGTATATAGGTGTGCGCATCGTAATCTCGAGCGCGTACAATACGATGCTCGAGCTCGCGTATGTATATATACTTGGGCGCCTCATGCTTATCACCTCCGAGATTATCTGCCGCGCCGCACTTGTACTTTCGTGATCGCGCTTACGTGTATATAATATGTACACGATGGTCATGTATTTTAATGTGTATATATATATACGTATTGCGCGCACGCGAGAAAGTGTACAGCGTAATGTATGTAGAGAGACGGTCAGTGTTCCCCTTCGATGAGCTTTTCTTCTCTCCTTTCCTCTCACTTTTTCTTGTTTCCTTGTTTTCGCGCTCTCACCCCACCCCTCCCGACTGTGCAATCCAGTCTCCCGAATCATATTATAGACATATGCGGGTGATGTGTAGGTACACATGGACGCAACTAGTTTTATCATTTTCAGCGCGAAATTCCCGCCGTGGGCCAAGTTACGATGCATCGCTCTGTCGTCGATGTGTCGAGGAATTCACCTAAAAGGGGGGCTGCGGCAGAGAGGAAAATCGGCTTTTATCATCGATTTTTGTATATTCGCGTTGTTTAATCACCACTTGACGTAGTAACAAACAAATAAAAAAATCCAATTGTATGAATTTCAGCTAAACACGCGCATTCACTTTTTAGAAGGTACAAGATTTTCTTGGATGGTGATATCAGCGCGCGCGTTCGGGAAAAGAGAAAATCGCGGGGGATCGAGGAACTGCTGCTATACGCTGGCCGGGCGCACATCATCACCATCATCAAACCGCGGAAGCGCTGGCCGCGCGCGTCTGGTGTGCTCGACTGCTCTTTCCTTCCGGCTTTCCGCAAACACCCTCACTCTTGAAATGCAACAGAAAAAAAAAAAAAAAAAAAAAAAAAAAATAGCGCGAGAAAAAGGAGATAACGCATCCGCGTGTCTATCTCGGCTGGCTGGCCGCCGGTTTCGCCGACGCTCGCGTGCTAATTGCGTACACACATCCATCTCTGGCCCGGCCTTTCTTCTCTCGCGTAACAACAACAACAATAACCGCGCTGTACCGTATACTTTTCGAGCTGGTGAGAGGAGGAGCAGTCACTCGGGTGCACGCTTTGTTTTACGTAACACGGTAGCTCTTGGACATTGGCGCGCATTTCTTTTCCCTTTTTCTTCTTTTTTTTTTCCTCCTCTTTATATTTCGCCTTCGAGCTCAGCCACTCGTGATGCTAACTTTGCGCTTCTTGTTATGTACATCATGGATTGCACGGGCTGCTCCTTTTTTTTTTTTTTTTTTTTTTTTTATTAACAAGCAAGCCGTTGCTGGCATGCTGCTTCGGTAAAGGCACACGATGACGAAATCTCGAGCTGTTTGAGTTGTTCAGGCCTGATTAAAAAGGCTCTCCGTACTGGAAAGCCTTGACTTGAAATATTGATCAATGTATTAGTTTGTACGAAATTTTACGCTTACGTATTATCAGTGAAATGTTTTTTATACTCGGTGAAATTGATTTTTTTTTTTAATTTGAAAACTGCCTTAGATGTGTTAATAGTGTACGCTTCCAAAAAAATTTCGAAGCAAGTTCCGAGCCACCCTTAAAATCCGGTGGAATTTTTTTATTTTCATCACGATTTTATCTCCGATGATAAGTATCCTTAAAAATAACTTTTCTCATGATTAGCGTAATAGATGTACATTACAAAACACATCCAAAGGATTCGTAGAAAGACGTATGTCTTCCTGGGTCTGAGTCTGGTGTCAAAAATGGTATTTTTTATTAAGAAAGTCGACTTAATCCTCAAATGACATTGAAGGTCACAGTCAAAGTCAAAGCTTACAGCACAGTCGATATTTTTTTGTTCAGTTAAGTATTCGTCGTAAGAAAACTGCCCCTGCTATTCTCTGTTCTGTATTGTTTTTTGCTTCAATATAGTATTTAAAAAATTAGTAGTCAGCCAATTTTCTGCTATTTTAAACTCAATTCAATTTATTTGTCTGCAATTTTTGATAGTACATTTTTTGATCATTTAAGACAAGGCAAAATGAATAAGTATTTAATGGTTTCTTCTATTTTTTCTGGTTTGTAAATGTTACTAGGTATAGGTAACAAAACTTTTATGACAAATCTCTTTAGTAATAGTAAATAATGAGTAAAATAAATTATTTTTTCATTTAAGGTGGTTCTTCACGATGGTGCCGTATCAAAGCGACACGGGACCCTGTGGTTTTCTAATTTTCGATTAGCTTATTATTTTCAACCTAAAATATGTTTTACTGGCACTTGACTATAATATCATTGCATTTACGTACAAATAAACATGCTAATAAAGTCAGAGTAAGAGTAATAAAAAAATTTTTTTTTGACGCAAGGTTCTGAAAATGGCATGTACGCTCCTACTCAAGCAGACGTTGCCGCAGTTTACACGGCAAACATTTCGTTTACGATTAAATATCGTATACTATTTCCCTGATTAGCCCAAACTTTTGTTATGTTATTAGAAAGCTGAAAAGTTCTTCTTTCACTACAAACTTTTTCTATTACGATCTTAAGTCTACTTTACGAGATATTACATGATATCGTAGTATTATAGTATGGAAAAGTAACCTACATAAGAATACATGTTAAAAGTGCATTTTTTGACTGACTTGTTTTCAAAAATTTGCCTGATAAAGGGACTTAAAATTTTAAGAGAAGATGCCTTATAACTTTAATAACAATCCCTCCAAGTTTCCCTGTAAGTTTAAGTAAATGGGTTAGGTGAAGAACCACCTTAAAGTTAACTTTTCAAGTGTGGATTTTCATCCTTATTTAATGTAGCAAAAGTTGTACAACATACTTATTTAATTATACTTATTTAATTATACTGTATACTTATATTAATTTTTCATGAATTTTATAACATATTTTGAAATATAATTAATTAAACAACAAATTTTTATTTCAAATAGCTTAAAACCTGCGTGCTGCAAGTTTTTTAGTCCTGAATACTTACAGTTTGCCAAGAGAGAAACTATTGTCTACCGTTAGAATTTTAATAAAAACGGATTTATTTTTAACAAGAGCTGAACCCTTTGATACGAGTTACCCTAACAATAGTAGATTCTACACATGTTTAACGGCTATTTGATTTGGTACAGGTTACAAAAAACTGGTATTCTAGAGTTTTACATAAATACATATTGGTATGACTATTTCGAAAGACACGTTTTTTAACAATTCATAATGAGTTCTTTGATATCCCTCCAATCTTAGGACATATTTATTAAATAATTAATGAAAGAACAATGGAAATACGATAAGGAGAATAAAGGCCCACGTGTCTGCGCATTTATTAAATATAGATTTAGTAGTAAATCCAAGTGTGTTATTCAAATTTTTTCACGGATTTAATCAGCGTTTAAAAAATTAAATCGATAATTTATTTACGATTAAACAAGCTATTAAACTGTAAAATTTTAAGCGAGAAAATTAATGCATGTAGACTGCATCACATGCATCATCTTGTCACAGACTCAACACATATGCACATGTTTGCCTTTACAGTCTTCTTGTGCCAATCATTTCATAAAATATAGTGTAGTATCGTTAGTAAAGTAATTAATAAATCATTGATTATTATTTTTTTTTTTCAATTTTTACTGGCATCACTTTTATTAATAATGAAAAGAGAGAAGTAATATTTATTTTTTTGAATAGCCTATTTTTTTATATTTATCTGATTGTAATTCTTCAAAGACAGATAATTTCTTTATTAGCTTTTTTTGGAAAATGTTATTTCTAATGGATTATAAGTTTTACATCATGTCATTTTTTGATGTAAAATCAAACAACATTTTATGCTTATTGAATATTTTTTTCAATATATCATTAACGCCATCGTTGTTTGTACTTTTAATAATCATTGTTAATCATAATTGGCTAAAATACAACAATTTGAAGTACAAAAAAAATTATTTTCCAATCACGATAATTCCCGACCGGCAGATGACATATTTTTGATTTTTTGATGCATAAAGTACAGTGATGTTTCTCGCAGTGCAATAGTTTTTTGAAACAATCGTAGGAAAGTTTTAAAATATGTTCACAAAATGGATATTTTTTCAGTCGTTCACTTGTAGTTGAATATCTCGAGAATGGCGCACCCGTCTTGCACAAAAAATTTATTGCTCATGCTAATCACAAAATTCAGTGAAAAATATTTCAATAATCAAGTTGCTGCATAAATCACATATTCAGTAAAAATAACAAATTGTATCTTCCAACGAAAAATTAATAATAGCAACGAATTTTATTTGCTCAGGCCAACCAATAAAATCCTGCTTTTTCCCACTAAATTGCGGTTGGAGTAATTAAATTTTCCTCTTTGTGAATTTCAACAACTTTTTCACAACCCACTTTATCCGTAAAGTGCTAGACAGCTTGTCTTTTTTATAAATTTTTGAATAATTATCTTTGTGGCTTCACTCGGACAATACACGTTTCCGAAGAATCCATCAATGATAAAGCGTTCTGAATTTCATACGTGACTTGACGCTAGTAAGGTAATTAGACCTGAAAACGTAAAAAAATTTTCATGAAAGAACTGACAAAAGAACACCGAAATTGCGATAAGATGAGTAGAGTCACGCGTGCCTAGCTATCGTGGAATGATTAACTGTGATTCTAGCTGATTGACTAGCTTCGATGTTTTTAGTCCGATTTTAATTTGTCACAGCTTTGTTGTTGCAAACTGTTGATGATTTTCACGCTGTATTTTTTGTATAAACAGTTGAAAATAACTTTCCACACCTTCAATATTCCTCAAATGAATGGAAAAAAACCAAAACTAGCTTAAATTATTGGAAGGGATGAAATTAGAAATTGTGAAATGAAATTCATTTTGATAGAGTCACTGTGAATAAGCATGCCAAATTTAAAAGGGCCCTTTCTTGAGGTATCATCAACTCGAAGATAATAATCTTTTGGATTGAAAACATATTTTTAATTATCAGTGAAGCGGTTAATAGCTTAGTATTTACAACTTCAAATTCTCATTTGTAGTTTCATTCAAATGGCACACGTTTCCGATTAATTTATTATCGTGAATGTTTTCTAAACTTCGAACATCGAAGTTAATCGATAGTCACTTCCATGTACCTGGAATCCAACAAAAGAATAATGAAGTTTTGATAAGCAGAGTAGAGGTGTAATTGCTTATCAAGAAATTCATCGTGAAAGGCTTTCAAGCCGATTTCAATTTATATAAAACTAGCCAAGTTTTTAGTTAATTTGATGTAGAATTTTCAACGGAAAATTTATCAGAATATTTATTGTTATCTTCAATTATTTATTATTCATCCCTTTCATTCGGAGTAAGTATATATGCGCACAATTAAACCAAGGAAGCAAAAAAGCTTTTCCATTCCATCCGCAGTCCGTTCGATGGCGTGTTACTTTCTAATTTATTGCATACACATATCTACATCCATCGTCTTGGTATATACAGCGAATTACGTGCGCATCGGGCACAAACTATCTCCTTTTCTTGCTCATTGTGGAATTACGTTGATTGCGCGAATATACACGGCCGGTTGGCGCTCTCGCGTTACAGCCTCAGCTGATACTCTTCCTGAGTTGTTCCAATGCTGAAATTCTTTTTTTTTTCTTTTCTTTTTTTTTTTTTTTTTTTTTTGCTTTCTCGTATGAGTACTTATTACGTTGTACTGGTTAACAATAAGCTTTTCTGTAAAGTGTCTTACAATCGTGGTGTATACGGCGATTTATATCAGTTATTTCTTAAGATTTTGTCGAACTGATTTCAAATTTGACTTTTTAAATGTTCTTTCGATATAATGTGATTTGAAAATCTATAATTTGAAAATCTGATTGTCCAGTTCTGAGACGTGCACACATGGATGTCGTCTAATTGTTTTTCGATAGATTTCTAGATAAGAAGCACGCGTGCCTCGATTCCTCTTATCACAACTTTGTTCTTCTTTTGTTAGTTCTTTGAAGGATGTTTCGGAAGATTCTAGGTATCGCAAAGTCACAGACAGTGAACTTTTTGTGTACGAATTTTCGAACTTATTAACGATGAATTATTCGGAAAATACTTAGTTTAGTTCAAATGATGTCACACAAAAAAAAATTTTAAGCATTAAGAAGCATCGATGTGTCTACCTTGATAGTCTTGACAGATAAAATTGTTTTTAACAATATTATTGAAATTCACGGTTTCTAGTACTATCTAAAAGGGATGACAAAGCTGTTTTTGTGAAAAAGAAATCTGTTTTGTTGTATGTCATACTATACTAGTACACCGTAAATATAACACAATTTTATCATAAAATTCTTCGAATTCGTTCTTTTTGACTTGACTAATTTTTTACGTAGTTTTATTTCTTTGTAAATTAATTGTAGCAATTGCCGAGGAAAACGTTCCGTTTGTCAAGAGTTAAGACCAATAGGATCTCTTGTACATCTTCATGTAATAAATACAATCATTTGACATTGCCAACTCCCTTCTACATCTATTTCTTAGATCGAAGGACCATTTTTTTTGTATTTATTGATATATTTATTTTTTGATAAAAATTCACGAGCACTAGCTTGTTGCATAATAAATATTACAAAATCAATGTTTGTATTAGAGACAACTCAGTGTACAAACTTTTCGAACGTTTTCCCATATGAATTAACAAAATCATCACTGTAAATCTAATTTTTTCAATCACACGTTTACAGTGAACAGCTGAAATATTTATTTTTTAGAAAGTGCATTTCAATGCTTTAACTATACGCTTTAGAAGTGGCAGAGTCAATAAATTTTAACTCAAACGCGTCTATTAAATCGACAAATTTTCTTTAGAACCGACGAACGGAGGAAAACTGTAGATTTCTAAATTTTCCTATGATAATACAATTGGTTAAATAACTGATGAACAATTAATCCGGCTGATTTTAAAACGCCGATGATAAACTTTTATCCTGTATTTTTTCGAGCGTATAAAAATGTTAATAAGACACTTAGATTTACGATAAATAATTTGTTCACATACAAATTATACATGCACGCTTCCGCATACCGAAGATAATACGAAATGAATTTCTAGATTAAAATACAGGCTTCCAGTAGTCGTCTTATCAAGTTTTCGTTGTTCTTTTGTTAGTTAGCGATGATGATTATCTAAGATTTCGGGTGGAGCGAACTACGCGTTAATGATGGATTCTCAGAGGACATGACGTATCGTCCGAATAAAGCAACACAAATTGATGTCGATGAACGCCACGCTGTCTACCACTCGACAGATACGCATATATGATAGCTGATGAAAAAATTTTTTTTGACTTGAATATTATTAGGATTTCTTCATATGATGAAAATTTTCTTTATTTGAAAACAATATAAGCTTATTAAATTTACTACCTTGATTACTTTCCCTATTGAATTAAATCATCCCTCATGCAGTTTTTATGAATATAATTTTTATTTTTATTTTTTAGGATTTATTTCGTTGTTGATTTTGTGAAGTATTGGCGAACAATGTTTTTAAATGTGCTTTTGAAGCTTACTCGACGACTCGTGCTTTTCGGGATGAAAATTTTTTTAGGATAGAAGTCACATTTTTCTAAAAAGTAGCATTATATTGGGGATTGGATGTGTACACGAGACTTTTACAAAACCTAAAACAAATACCTTATACTGTCAACGTAAATTTAATAACAGACATGATTGTAGCAAGCTTCATATTTCGCTCATTATCTTCAGTACTTACTAAAAAAAAAAAAAAAAAAAAAAAAAATTGGAAAAGACAACTTTTTAACATAATTTAAAGATATAAGTTGAGTTGCCTTACAAAGTTATGTGTTACTTGTGTGGTATAGAATATAAACTAATGGAATATTATTGTATACACATGGACAATAACCAAGTGCCATTGTATTTTTTTTATTGTTTTTGTGATTTTTATATTTTATAATTGCCTATCCAAATTTCTTTCACTTGCCAAAGATAATACAAATTGGATATTTAGATTAATGTACCTGATGTAGAAGTCAATACTCTTCTTATCGTACTTCCTTTGTTCTTTTGTCAGTTTTATGATGAAAATGTTAACGAGATTACAGGTACATTATGTTCATATATTAATGATGGATTTTTTGGAAATATGTATCACCTGAACAAACCACATTAACGAATATTTAAAAAAGAACAATGCCAAGATATCTGACAATTCGCTTATAACATAATAATTGTCTTAGTTTACCCCACATCAAAACAACAAAAAATGAAAAACGTGGAAAAAAAAATTATCTCCGAGTTCAAATTGGATCGTTAGTGAAAAATAATGTCATGATATCAACGTTTACGTTGGTGAGAGCTTCATACATAAAGCATTTTTACGGACAAATCAAATAGATCACTGCGAATCCAATTTTTCCCACATAACATACTCCAAATGTATATTTAGTGTTATAAAATGCATTAAACTGGTATTATAATTACACGTTTCGAAAATGGTCTAATCGATGACCTTTTACTATTAAAGCAGGTTTGTATAAGTCGGAGAAAAATTAGTGCACGGGGCTAACAGAATTATACATTCCCTACAGACCTGTTACTCAATGATCAACGCCTTGTCGACATTTTGAATTATTTTTTTTTCCATTTAAAATGATAGTGATGTTGAAAAAAACAAAAAAATGTTGACGAGACACAAATTTAATTTTCTTTTGAAACACCGATTAACTGTGTGTCCGCAAAAGTGTAAAAATCCAAGTAGCACAGGCAGGATTAACAGATAAATTTACATTTAATAACATACGCGTGAGACTTACCCTGCTACCTCATACCACAGATAATAAAATTCAAAAAAATCATAAACTCCTTTTTCATATATCTCGTTCCGTTTTCTTTCAACTATGAAATTATCGCTTTTAACTATCACCAAAGTTTATCACTCTGATCCTACATAGATAATTAGTTGATTTAAAACGTATTAAAGTTAAGGTGGTTCTTCACGATGGTGCCGTATCAAAGCGACACGGGACCCTGTGGTTTTCTAATTTTCGATTAGCTTATTATTTGCAACCTAAAATATGTTTTACTGGCACTTGACTATAATATCATTGCATTTACGTACAAATAAACATGCTAATAAAGTCAGAGTAAGAGTAATAAAAAAATTTTTTTTTGACGCAAGGTTCTGAAAATGGCATGTACGCTCCTACTCAAGCAGACGTTGCCGCAGTTTACACGGCAGACATTTCGTTTACGATTAAATATCGTATACTAATTCCCTGATCAGCCCAAACTTTTGTTATGTTATTAGAAAGCTGAAAAGTTCTTCTTTCACTACAAACTTTTTCTATTACGATCTTAAGTCTACTTTACGAGATATTACATGATATCGTAGTATGGAAAAGTAACCTACATAAGAATACATGTTAAAAGTGCATTTTTTGACTGACTTGTTTTCAAAAATTTGCCTGATAAAGGGACTTGAAATTTTAAGAGAAGATGCCTTATAACTTTAATAACAATCCCTTCAAGTTTCCCTGTAAGTTTAAGTAAATGGGTTAGGTGAAGAACCACCTTAAATTGACAGCGCTTGCACGACAATGACCACCTGAAACTGCTTACGAATAATTAATTAACATGCACTCCTGGGATTTGTCAGAGATTCGGGTCAACTGCCATCAGATGAATGACATTTTCGTACCATTTAAAAAAATCGGAATGTACAACGTGGATGAGGCAACTAGATAACATATTATACGCCGGTTGAATTTACCAAATTATTTTTTCGTTTCACGCAACAGGAGAGGGTGTAAAGAAGAGGCTTTCCGGCGACAAGAGAGGCCGAACCGAGAACAAGCCGCTCCCGCTGGCGTCTCGTTTCGCCAAAAAAGGCCCTGTCCCCATCGCATTGTCATCCCGAAAAAACACCTACACTCACTCGGGGCTCTCGCTCTGTTGCGTATCGTCACGTCTTCGCGAAGGTGTCGAGTGCAAAGCCGTGTCCACAGGTTTTGGCTGTAGGTGTATTCTTCTGGAATTCCTTTTGTTGCTCGCTCGGGCGAGGGGCTACAATGGGCGTCTGCCTGGCTCGGTGACGTTCGAGACGCGTGAATCAGCGTCGAGATAAGAGCTCTTCTTCCCCGGTGGACGGTAGCTCTCGGTGGGTGTATAATATGTCCCTTCTTCCAGCCTCTGCTGATGCGTGTGGCTGGTCTTGTTTGAGACACGCGATATTGCAGTCGTCGGTGCAGAAGCACAGCTCGTGTTTATCTTTCGATTGTCCCGAGGACGCTATGGTGTATCTTATAATATATACCTTTCGAAGCGCGTGTCTGCTTCCGCGTTGATAGACGATCCGCGTAGGCACAGCTCGGCGAAAAATTTTTCACCGGGTGGTCGTGACGTCATTTCCGCGGGACCGTTGCTTTTTTTCGTGCTCGCGTACGTGGAACCTTACCGGTCTCATATTTTAGGGAGGAGGTCAACATTAATCGCTACCTGTACAAAAGAGGTCTCGTCTATAAAAATGCTTTTTATCAACTTCTCACCTCAACAAAAATGCAATGCGCGTTCTCACACATGAAATTTGACGTTAATTTAACAGCACGCAAATAATGGAGTATTAGACCAAGGTGTGCTTCACTCGTCACCATCCGAAAGAAAAAAGAAATCACCGAGTCTGCTAACACCGACTTTTTTTTCTTTTCTTTTGCTCTAAACATACAGCAAGTAAAAAAAAATGTCGCGTCCGAAGAAGAGATGAGCTTGCACGTATATGCAGCTGGTATCATCTTGCTGCTAGGGAGGATCAATATCATCCCGCTGTTGCTTACGACGGATGGGTTACGCGTACATCAGCGAGGGCATTTTGTTATTGCAACGCGACAGACGGAGGAAGAGAGAGAGATAAAGGCGGGCGAGAGAAAACAATGAGAGAACAAGAAACAGGGGAATTGTAAACATGCGCGCGATGATTATAACATGAGTGTGTTTATGGATATGGTTGTATACGCGAAAGCTCCCGCCGAGGTAAGTATATACATTCCAATCGATTCTTGCACTCCCGACGAGTGGATGATTCTTTTGGTTTTCGCGATTTGGGTGTAAAAAAAAAGAAAAAAAAAAAAAGAGTTTTGGGCAATGTTTTAACTTTTGTACATGGTATACTACTTGGTGTCATTGCTTGTATTTTGGTGCGGAACACAGGATTCTGAAAATGTAGCCTCGACTAAGCGCATCCGCTTGTTTTTGTGACCAAAATTTATTCCCTCTGCTACGATTGCATGATTTCACAGTTTTACATCCTTTTGAAAATTTTTTAAAACTTCGACGACAAGTACTTATTATGATATTCTGCACGAATGTGAAAGCTCTGAAAATGAGGTGTGGTAAAAGGAAACAAAAAAAGATACATGATAAAGTTTGGAAAGATACATGGTACAGAGAGATATTGGGAGGAAATAGACAAAAAATAACCATATATTCCTGCAAAGTACTAAGCTTTTACAATTTTTTATCAAAGGAATAAGTGTAGTTTATTTTTATAAACATCATGCACACGACGCAGCCTAGTTGCAACTATTATATTATACGATTCCTCTCATTAATATAGATATTTAATAATTTATAATGTTCTACATTGTCGTTTTTCTTTTCAAAATTTATGGAAAGCGCTCGTACCTAACGATCAAATGTGGAATCACAACAAGCTCAGAGATCCGAGTGTGTCTTATTAGTGTCATACGTGCCTCTACAAAAAACAATAACAATAATATGCTATACGGTCTCTCTCTCTCTCTCTCTCTCTCTCTGTCTCCTTATGGTCGCTATTTCCTGTAAACTACACTAAGTACATGAATGCACAATTTATGTTACTGCGTTTGGACCTGATGGGATTATGGTATTACCCTAATGTAAAATATAAAGAATCTCTCACTCATTGTCTCTTAACCATGTACACACGGAGATCGTCTCTTTGTAAAGATTAGTCATATATACGTATACACACGCGCGTTCATTAAAAAGTATAGGTACAATAATCTGGAAAGTGAGGCGTGACTACATAATATATATACCTATATTTAGCATGTAACGAGAAACCACTGTAGTCATAACACCCATGCCTATATATATATATATATATATATATATATGTGTATATAGGAGTGCACGAGCAATTAAAAGCATACGAGATAAAGCCCGACTGCTTCCTAAACAAACGGGTGTCTTTGATTTTATTTTATTTTATTTTTCTTTCAAGTATTTATTTCATGTGGCTCAATCATTACTAGATAGTAGTTTTTTTTCTTCTTACGCTTCTGCTTAATTGAGTTGTCGTTATTGAGAAAGTGTCTTATTTGTGTGATACGCTTGTTTGCTTATTTATTTTGATTTAAAGGTATGCGTCGAGAGTCAGAGGCTATCGTTATCGAAACCCATTGTTTACGTGAATAAATCTGTGGGTAATAACTATTTCGGAAAATCGATTACTTTTTGACAAACATTCATGAAATAATCATTACTTTGAATATTTGTATAATGGTTAAGTTTTTATATATACAGAGGCACCCTGAAATTTTTTATTCAGTTTTTATACCCATAAGTACTTGCATCCGTCACCTCCCCCAATTGTTTTGGGCTCGTCTCCGCTCTCCCCCTTTTTGACTGATCATATATTACATACAGTACATGTGTGCGTCGCGTATATATACATACGTTCACGTATACTGTATGTGCAGTTATTTCGGACCGTATAGTAAGTATATCCGTGTACGTGCGTCTACATGCGCTGTTGTACGAAGAAATAGTTAGAAGCCTTGCAGATATGGCCGAATCTTTTAAAAAATCTGAAATTTTTTCTTCAAACAACTTTTTCATTTCAATTCTTTGAGCCTTCATTAGAAGAAACCCTTTGTAGAAATTTTCTTGTCAACCGTGTGGTTTTTTAGGATAAAAATTTGTACAAATTTTTAAAAAATTGGATTTTGATGGAGTTTGAAAATGTATTTTACTCCAACATTATGGAAAAACCAATTAACCATCCTGGTATGAAACAAAGATTCGAAAAATTTTCCGGATCGGCGCAAAATACCATAAAAAAGGGAAAAAAGGGTGGTTTCAATATCAAAAACTTTGGTCGAAAATTTTTACGAAACCTCTCATGCATTGCCTATAAATTGAGTACCACACAATATCATGTACGTCCACGTGGGTGCAGCGCTTCTCTTCTCTACAACACACGCGTACATAAGATAATATACACTCGTCAGCTCGGCACGAGATGTACGGCGTGACTCACTACGCTATAAGTATAATGATGTCAAACATGTTTGAGTACACGAATACAAGGGGGGTTGCATTCTCCGTCTGCTCTCGGTGGTCATGCGATCTTTTAGTTGTTTCCTTTAATTCGGGAACCAAGGGAGGGTTGCTTCCCACCCCCAATTGTGTTAATCCATATCGTGTACGTTGAAGAAAAAAAAAGGTAGGCACTGCCAACCGGGTTTTTATTGTAATAAGGGTGTCAGTGGTTGCTTAGCAAATGAGAAACGTAATATATTTGGGAGCGTCGCTAATTTTATCTTTATTTGATTAAATTTTATCATCGATTGTAGCAGTGAAATTTGGTTGTTTCTGATTCAGTGATTTCTTATAGTTTCCAATAGTAAATGACAAGTCGAGGGTTATTTATAGGACTATCAGCAGAAAATCAAAACACATAATCTTGTTTGTAAAGAGGCCTATTTCAGCGGTGTGTTTGATGCGACCAACACCATCTCAACCCTTCGTGTACTCGTGGTTCAAAGATTCGGTCCGCCAACCGAGACTGACACCTGTATACGTTTACTTTAATAAATTTTTCAAAAAGAGTCAAAGACCTCAATGTTCCGTCTTATTTTTAAAACCTTCTTTTTTTGGAGTTACACCTACCCAATGGAAAATGATGCAAACTGTATTGATAAAAACATCAGAAACGTCTCTCTCACTGCGAGATATCGGGTATATTTCTATCGTTCGTAGAAAACTCTAAATAAAAATTTCACGTTCGCGTTAATAACACGCGTTAGACATTATTCATAGACGTGACGGCTTCGTGCATTTGCAGCCAATTCGGAGCTATAGTTAAAAATTTATCAACGCATTTGAATATATACATACATATATATATATAACGCGTGTATAGTTGGACAATTAACCGGGTCACTTTCGTTTAATTTAACAGCGATTAGATATGCGTGTGTACAATAGTTACCGATACGTACCTTTTACACCTACGAACTACACGTCAAAATCTCTCTTTGTTGTTGTTCTTTTGAAAACAACCATAAAAGTGCAAGTTCGAGCTATATTAAGAGTACGTATGATATCGGATCGTTAATCGGCTGTATTCATTTTTGATGCCACGTACGTTGGCCTTAATAAAGGCTTTAAATACTTATGTGGGTCTACCGGCACAGTGAAGCATCTGGATTTAGCGATGGCGTATAAAGGGCATGATAAGGAACAAAAAAAAAAAAAAAAAAAACATCGATACTCACTCTTGTCGGCTCGCGTGCGGTACAGCTTCCACGTGGTCCACGGGACTCCACTCCGTTGGTGACCGTCGATCCTCATCGTCGAAGCGTCCGCCTCCGCTGCATCCGAGATCTCCGAGAGGAAGAGTAAGTATATATACGGCGAAGATATCCGCAGCTGCATCCACAGCCCTCTCCTCGAGGATACTGAAGGCGCGCGCGCGGTCCCCGAGTCACGACCTCTCGCGAGATGTCGCGTGTGCGAAATATATCTCTCCTACTGCTCTAGTTTAAATCGGCCAATGGCTGGCGGGCCCAACCCTTTTTTCCTTCGCTCCAGTTTCGCCCTTCTCGCTTTTTCCCTTCCGGGGGTTTGCGGACGGGGGGAGGCGAGGCACGTTGGGTTTCGTGGGTAAAATCGGCTCGGGATTTATGGGTCTGGGGAGTGTTGGTTGCTGGTTATATTTTACACTATTTTTAATTGGTATTGAAATCCCTCAAGTTTTTTTTTTTTTTTTTTTTTTTTTTTCCTAATTGTAACTTATTTCCTAATATTAAAACCGATGCGAGTCCGGTTTGACTTTGCGCCTGGAAAAATAGTTATCATTAAATTACCGTTACGTGCATGCGATGGACGTGTAACGTAATCATGTCGTTTTGGAGGAAAGGGGAGAAAAAAATATGAAAACATGAAAATTGTGCGGCTGCAATTATCGCTCCCTAACGAGAGTGAGAGAAAACGAGCTCCTCGGACTAATGCTCGAGCGCGTGTTTTTCTTAGTCCTCTCGATAGCGACGAGCCAACGTGACTCCGGTAAATGGCTCTCGATTATTACTGCATTAAACGGAGTCTCGTTTGACTTTCAGGTGACCTCGAGCGCTCGATGAACGAGAAACATCACCGATCGCCGAGCGTTTCCTGTCGCTCTCAGTCGTATTGGAAATCGTTACAAACGTTACGAAATTCCGTCACCGATTAATTCGACCAAACTTTTCTAATCTCTAAAATCTTTTGTTTCCGATGAAACGTGAACCTACATTAATTAATAAGTTTTGATAAGGAAAAAGGAAAAAAAAAAAAAACAAAGAAAAAATTCGAAACAATACATTCGAGAAATACCGATATTCAGCGATATCGATGGAAAAATAATGAATATACCTGGCAACTGTTTGATAACAAGGCCGATTTTTCGAGGAAACGAGCAGAAAACATTATAATGTGTCTTTGATCCTCGAAAAAACGCTTCTCTGTCTCTGACACGCCTACCGCTTTTCCTAGAAAACTGCCACCGCTATACCGGTCGAGTGCTGTTATCGTTAACGCCTTTGTCAGGAGCTGCATGCACACGAGAGCGAACGCGATGAAAAAAAAAAAAATCTAGACTCGCCGATTCCTTTGTATACGATGGACTAATGGACAAGGCTGATGAAATTCTGTTTTTTCCCCTTTTCCGCGATGGCCCACCTCGTAAACTGGAATAAGTATATTATTGGCTGCTATTGTTCACTCGATATTTGCTTTAGACGTACAACTTGCTCCGATACATCTATTTTACTACGTTTTATTAATGAACCAATCACTTAACACAAAAAAAAAAAAAAAAAAAAATCAACAACAATTAAAAAAATAAAAATAAAACAATTTGAGTAGATTCCACGATAAAGTACGTATCTTAAATCAGACTGGGCTAGTGTAATATCTCACACGTCATGCGAGAACGAGTTAACGTGATGGAATGCGAGATGATTTGCGATGCTGCACTGGAAAAAAGCACCGCTAGTACATCAGTAGACAGATCAAGAGGCAGCGAGAGGAGGAGAGTAGGGGCTGGACCACAATGAGATGCTTTGCCGCGGAGTGGGGGGGTTTGGCGCTGATTGGTACGTTCGGACGGGCCAATGGGACGAGCGCTGCGGGGAGGCTGTACGCGCGCAGCCTCCACTGTTCGTCGGGGAGATGGATTTTCTCTTTCCGCTCGAGATTACATTTTTTTTTTTCTTCCAATCGCAGGTATAGCTGAAATAGTGAGCTTAATCTCTCGTCGAGCATGCCATGGTAGGGATAATAGGAGATTATTATTTTTTTATTTTATTTTTTTTTTTTATATATATCACATCATGCTGACATGCGCTTCGGTTGTGAAAGTTGGTAGTTTGGTTAGAAAACACGAGCTATCATTGAAACAACGATATATAAAGTAAATTTTTTGTAAATTTTATGTAAAAAATAAGATTGAAAGATAAATCATTTGCTTCTAAATTCCATTTCTATACGTGAAAGATATTGTATGCTCATGCTTGACTCTTTGGTCGAATGTATCATTGTCAAATGGATTTTCGTTGAAATTGCCAAAACTCAAACAATAATGGCTAAATGTTGTTCATTGAACGAGTAAGTAAAATCTTTGTACACTCTTTGTACCTAAGTCCACTGTTTATAATATTACTCTGCATGACCAATTTGGGAATGTCGAAGGAAAACTTATTGTAAATAATTTTTTTTTTTTTAATTTTCAATTTCAGTCACTCCTGACAACAATGCATCAAGGTACAAATAAGGCACCTCAATACGTATACTCATCAACAACGAATACTTTCACGCTTTGCTCTTCGAGAGTAATTTTTTTTTTTTTTTTTTGTGTAAGTGGACAAATTTTGTTTACTCGTAAAATACACGAAATCCAGCGATGGTGCATCATATACACGCGTTCAATGACGAGACAACATGACGCATATTTTAGCCCAAACGGCGCAGGTGATGGATCAGCACCGCGTTGCGTTATCACAACGATCAATCGGTCGAGCTTGGCACTAATATCGCGTTCTACAACTTCCGCTGGAAATTTCAAGTTTCTCACAAGAGACAAAGAGAGAGAACGGGCGTATGCAAAAAGCCACGGAACCCGCCTAACAGGATACGCATTTGCCCGCGTCCCCGAGTATAGTCCACTCGATTTAATCTAATACGATGTAAATGACGCGCTCGCACTGGCGACTACACGCGCTGTGGGTATGTGGTTCGGGACAGAGTGCCCGCGCGGGTCCCGCCTATCTCGTTACACGATCGCGAATCAAATCATTAGCGGAGAGGCGCGTTTCTCCGAAGAATTTATAGCGCCGGAGTCCTTTAATTGGCGGACGGGAAACAACAGAAGAGAGTACGGACGATGATCGGGAAGGTAGCGATGTACGACTCCCATTGTCTTTGACATGTACGCGTAGGGGTTTTTTGGAGGTCGAGTGCCGTTTGGCGGAGGGATACATTCCGCAGTCTCCTTTGGTCATCGGAAACACTTTGTTCGTAATGTATGATTACGGGATAACCAGAAAGAGATACAGATATAACCCATGGCGCACCGGATGCAGTTTCTCGTCAATCCGTCACTCGATCAACGAGCCATTAGTCAAGTCGATTTCACCCGTCACTCATCATTTCCAGAGACAAATACGCGAGGAGCAACAACTGCAACAGGTCGACAATGATCCGCTGCCAATATATACCTGCAATTAACTAACCAACGGACCTGCCGAAAGTATATACATCCCCGAGTGGCATATCATGCACGTTTAACGATCGGCTAACGCGAGCCAATAAATCTCGACCTCGTGACCGGTCCGAGCAACCGGTCCGCTCGCCGCTGTTGTCATTATCGTCATGTGTATATGCAAAGTCAAGCGTAAATCGCCCCTCCGTCCATAACTCACCCGATCCAACCCCCCTCTTCCTTTTTTTTTTTTTCCTTCTCCCCAACTTCCGCATGCCATCATCATGATCATCATCATGATCATCCGGGCCGGCAAACAGGACACGTCGTTGTACCGGGGGTCATCCGGGCGATCGGTGGCGTTGAAAAACCGGCTCTGGGTCCACTATGTCCCTCCCAGCACCACGCGAGCGGAACAATGCAAGGTGCGGTCGGACGGGTTGCGCTGGCTTGCACGTATACCTACCTATATATATATACATATAAATAGCCTATCACACCCCATCCAGTGCGTGTCCGAGTGCGTATGTACGAAGGGGTCCCCGGGGCGCATCAGGTACACCTCGAATTTAAATGGCACCTACTTTGCATATTTGCCTGCCAAGCCGATGGGGATGCCTCTTTCCATCGAGGGGCGCACAGCCGAGCAGGTCATTTTTCGAATTTTTTGCTCTTATTCCCCGTTGAAAATATACGCGCGCGTTTCTCTTCCTGTGTGCGGGCACTGCGTGTCCGAGGAGCAGAAGACCGTTGGTTTTTCCCTCCGGAGGTGACGAGGAGGAGAGAAAAGGCACCAAGGGTGTACGGTTCGCCCCGAGACTCCGTAGGGCTGTATACTTTTTATCGGCCGAATTGGACACGTACTAATGAAGCCCACCGAGTCTGTGCATCTTGGCTCGGTGGGATTGTTTTGTTTTGTTTTTTCCATCGTTACTTCTCAAAAGGCTGCGGGAACGTCTTGGGAGATTTTTCTAAGGAAGAGGGCTGTCTTGGCCCACCCTTCCCCGAGGCTTCAGTCGAGAAAGATGCGTGGCTCTTTCTTCTCTGGCGAGTGCTGATGGTCCAGGAGGTGTGAGAATCGTATAATTGAGGTGGTCCAGGGCTCAAAGAAACTTTGCAATCTGAGGCTCGTTGGCTGGAGCCCTGGGAATACGCATGAGAGTGATCTGTATTTTTTTTTTTTTTTTGCTAACAGGAAGACAAGTTGACATTCAAAGCTGAGCCTTCAACGTGGAATTCCAACTTCATAGGGTGATGGCGCATTAATGTTATCAACAAACTCCGTGGAACATTACAGATTCGATTATCTAATCTTGGGATAGTGTCAACAAAGTTGTTTTTTTTGTTGGTTCGTGGTGAACTACCTAAGCCATCTTGGACAGCATTAGATCTAACGCTTTTTTTTCAAAGTAGAAAAAATATTTATGACTATAGAAAATGTCAATTCATAATAATCAAGATTACTTGGCGAATAAATGCACGAGATCATTAAAATTTAACGAAAGAATAATACATACCATTACATTTTGGGTTGGCATACTATAAAACACACCAGTAATCCAATACCTATCAGATGTAAAGTCCTATACTTGAGTGTGGGTGTGCAAGTTAGAATGGAACACATGTTTGGAGATACTGTCAGAGGTACGTATCCAAACATGATCTCGGATTATCCTGTTTTTGTTCGATCGTGACATTTCGACTATGATGTTTATCTTCTCAAGCCGCGAGTAAACCCCGAGGTAAACCCAAGGTACGCGCAATAGCCCAACGTGGCAAGGTCTCGTCGAAAATCGCAAAAGTCCGTTTTCTGTCAACGCCAACGGAAAAAAAGGCCCAAAGCCGCGTGAAAGAAAACTAGATCGGCAATAACAAAACGACAATGCGCGCACTCGTTCCTCTAGCCCGCCACGCATGCGAAAACCGTTACACCTCGCGATACCAGCCGAATTGCATCCGACCACCACCTTATACCCGTGAGCCCCGCAGACCTGATTTCGACTCTCTCCTTAATAAATTCATTATCGAACGACACCGCTGGCTTGTCTTCCTGGAAGAAAAAAAAAAAAACGGCAACCAAACTCGTATGCCAAAAATAGATGCCACGTGCACGCGCATTGGTCATCGGAAGTAAGCTTTGCAAGCGAATGGGCTGGCCCTTGGTGCAGTGTATACATAGTGTACACGTACATGTAGGAAAAGAACCGTTTTTCTAACACTAACGCGCGCTGCTCTGGTTTCTAGATTTTTTTTTTTTTTTTTTTTTTCTTTCATACTTAAGCGAAGAAACGGTTGACCGGAGCTGTTGCGCGTGTATACGCGGCCGGAAGGTGGGGAGGTGGACGATATGTCGGTGCCGTTGCTCTAGTTGTTACAACAAAATGGTAGCAGCAGATCGAGGGTAACGAACATCGTCGTCGTCGTCGTCGTCTTCTCCTCCTCATCAAGTCACGTTGTAATGGGGCCCCGCTGGTGTACATGTGTATTTCATACGGGACTGATCGCACGTATATCCAATACATACAACATATGCGTGTGTGTTGTCCACCTGGTGATGATAGTAATACGGGGTACCGCTGCCGTCCGGTGGATATTGCTACTTTGCGGCGAAGATGGTAGGGGCCTCGAAATGGGCATCGTTTGCATGATTTTGTCCGTTGGATAGTATTCCTTGTATCCTTAGAACACAGTGGTTTTTCAAATGTAGCGGCCAAACGACTTGTATGTGGGTTTCTGCAAAAATTATCGGATTTTGACAAATTCTGGGAATTTGAGGGAAAAAAAAATTAAGGACCGATGGCCTTTGTGTCAAGAGTTTATTTGTCCTGAATTACCTCAAGTTTATTCGTCCACATCGTATAGAGACTTGAGGTCTTGTCGCGTAGATTTGTGCAATACGTATTGATAGTATATATACTACCAAAAAATTTAATACGCCACCTTATTACGTACGCCTACTCTGTTTGTTACATTAAGTAATTTTTGTAAGTCAACTTGAGCATATCACCCGGAATATTCCGAATTTCAGAGGAATCCAGGAGCTAACTGTCTGAGAAATTAAATTTTGAAGGCTCTTATGGGACTGTTGATGAAAAATACCCATTTTTGACCATTTGTTGGATGAATTAATTATTTTTTCTTCGAACCACATGATGAATTATTTTGTATAATAACTGAAATGATATGTATTTCAGTGTAGATGTCCTAGCAGTGCTGTTTTAATGATGAAATGATAAAACATCCAATGTAAAATCCTTCCAACGTTTGTCTTCCTAAACTTACTGAAATGATCGATTTCTGGTGACTCCACGAAAACCCCGGAAATTCCAAACAGATTAATCAAAAGTTGTAAATTGGTTTTACACGATTCACGAATCAATTTAGTTATTTTTCCCAACAAATAAACAAACAACCAAAACAGTGTAATAACGTTGGTAGCCCAACAGTCGTGGAACGAGTAAGTACTTGTACTCATAATCATCTTGCTGGGCAACTTGCAGAGGAAAAAAAAGCAGAAGTAATAAATAACGATAGCGATCTACAAGGCGATCAAACAAGTGTAGATATACGATATTCATAAACTAGCCAATGTCCTGCGTAACATAAAACGGACGATTAGCATGTCGTATTAGAAAAGAGAGAGAGAGAGGGAAAAAAGTTCGTCTTACCTGCTCCACTTAACAATTAACCTATCCGAGGGTCGGCCGCGCCACTTTCCCATGAAGACACCCCAAAAAGTCATGGCTATACGGGACGGTCAGTACTTACATGCGCGGCCCAATATCGCGCTCAATATGGGCCCCGTTCCCACCTTCGCGTGCGCACCTCGGTTAGGGGGGGGTCAACAACGGATTTCGCTCCTAGCCTCATTTAAATAGCCAATGCACGCACAATTTGCATACGCGCGCATCACTTGAAGAGACGAGGAGCGAGTGTACAAATATGGTACCCAACATATGTATATATGTATATTTACGTGTGTGCGCAATGACCGGACGACGGCCAGTGTCCGCGCGGGTAGGGAACAAAAATTGCGTTCGAAGAGGATCGAAAACGAAAGAAAGGGGGGAAAAAGGTCGGGAGGAAAAAAAAAAATCATAGAGGCGATCGTACAGTGGGGCAGGTACGAGGTTCCGTCCCATGGGAAATTGTCTTCCGGCCGGCCGCTGGCCACTTCATAATTTGCATGCGGAAGCCCTTGCATTCATCTCTCGCTACAAAAGTATATGTGCTCGGCTCTCCTTGACCTTTCCCGTACGGGACCTCTCTCGGATGGATAATAGTGGCCCTTGCGCACGAGAGGATGGCCGATTATTATTTGCACGTTGCTCGGATGGGACGGATTGAAGAACGATTTTTGCGAGAGAGCGCCGGTCATCCGATTGGGGGGATGGGTCGGCTATTATCCGTTTTCCTCTCGTGCGGGATGGGGAGCCGCGTGAGATTTATTTACACGGAGGGGCTTTTTTGTTTAAAATTTCTGCCCATGGGAATTTCATTACCATCATCGCAAAATATCATTATTTATTCCTTTCGTGGCTGTACCAATGAGTGCAACTTATACCTCACGGCTGGAACGAAGATCTTGGAACTCCGAGTTCCTCGTATCGATATTATGTAGGTCGTTATTGATTTCACGGTGTACAAATTACCATCACGTGTATTACGATGCTACCATGTATATACGTGTTGTGTCACATTCATATACTTGTAAGGTTATTGTGTAAAATGTATAGATTAGGGTTCCGAGAATGGAAATGTCATTATGGAAGCAAACGATTTTACGAGCCCATCACAAAACCGCTAATTTAGGATGGGTTATTATGGTTGACTCTTTTAATTGCACAATAAATTTTTGGTGTGTATGGTTTTGACCGCTCAAATGATCAAAGGATCAATTCATACAAGGCACTAGGGGTGATGGAGACAATAAACGTGTTGTTTCATTTAGTTTTATGACAGCCAACAATTTGACAACTGTCGTGACATCCTGACCCTTCAGTTGAAGAAAAGGAGACAAGATCATAAGTCAGTAAAATAGTTTTACTTTTTTTTTATGGTACCCTAATTTTAGCATATAGGCTTGAAATTAAATCACTAATTCTAGGGAGTTGTAAAATAATCGTGATGGTAACTCGAGTAATTTGTAAAAAAATTCCTGGTAATCAATTGTAAAGAGTGAAGAGTAGTACTGGGTTTGAAAACTCGGTTAGCAAATTCTTATAGGACAATTGATGAAAAACGTACGCTGAAGCATGTAGTTAGATTTTATTTTTGTATAAAACGCATCACCGAATGTCCATAAGAGTATTAGAAATGACCGAATGATATTCTGAATCGAATTGTCTTTTTCTTTAATGATTGGCGCAAGAAGAGCGTCAATTGCCAAACACAGCTGTTCCATATTTATAACACTTGTGTGAGTTTTAATGTTTCGCTTTCTACAGAATAGCTGTGTCTATCGTAAAAGAAAAAAATTTTTCGATTCGACGGAGCTTGTAAAATAAGTAGTTGATAAAGCAGTAATTTAGTTGTTCTCAAAACGTTTATCAGCACCACTATAAAGAACCTAATTAAAGAACCGCACTAATGGTACAGCCAGAATTCGGCACTAATTAAAAAAAAGGAGCTTATAATTTGGCTCTCATTCGAAATTTTTTCTGCACTGCATTTTATAAATAACAGAAATTTCTACCACGTCCCTGTAACGTGTATTTTATCACATTTTTGATTGTTGTCATGGGTGTTACTTTAACTACAAACGGTACTTTGTTCTACATCATTTAAAATATGTAATGAAATTTCAGAAAATCTATATGCCCCATTTTTCACATTTTCATAATACTATTATTAAAACCAGAATGGATTTTTCACATCACTGCATAAAATGGCTTTTTGTTTTCAGATCCACGTTATGTTTTTTAGACTTTTCGCATATTTTTAAGTACATTTCTAAAGTTTTGAATAAAATACGCACCATTATTCGTCTATTAAGAAAACTATTGTATTTTTTGTGAACATTTTCATCGTTCCTTATTTTTTTTACCTGTTAGAAAAACGATGAAACACTATGTTCTCTTACAGTAAATGTATTCATGAATAGGTCGTATGGCATTTTTTGATTCATTCAACGTGGGTTCGCGTGTGCTATCAATTTTTAATTAATTTTATTAATAAATAGAGTTTGTTTTGGAATAAAAAAAAAAGAAAACTATTTCAACCAATTTTTCTGGATCAATCAAGTTTTTTTTATTGCTTTAATGCATTTAAAGTTATTTATAATTCCAAACTAAGTATAATTTGAATATATTTATTAATCAAAGTTAGCCAAAGTATCAATTACACGCACTCATAAAGAATTGATTAAAAAGAAAATAATTATAACTCTTTCGTCACATTTTATACACTTTGTTGTAAGCAAGTGTATATTTTTCAACATGATTTTTCAAAATCAATCACCGAAATCCGTTTCATTCGTTTTGAATGTTAATGGTAATTTTTCTTGTACAAACGAATCAGGCAATAAACGAACAAAGCAAATAAACGAGCAAATTGCATAAAATTGTCGGGTAGAAAATTACGCGTCGAGTAAAAGAAGCGAGAGCTGCCGCGAAGGAGGACAGAGCTGATACCGGGCGATTAGCATAAATTTAGCGCCAGCGGGGCGTCAGGTGTGCGCGTAACCTCCCGGCTTGATTTGCATACCCCTCATCCCGGGGCGTCTCGCAAACGACGCGTGATTTCCCCCCTGTGCTCTCGAAGCGCAGCCTCGGACAAATGGATTATCGCGGAAACGTGTAGTCCCGATACGTAGGGTGGGAAATGGGCGAAAAAAAAAAAAAAAAAAAAAAAAGCAATGTGACCAGAGAAAAGATATTTCCGTTTCCGGCTGTTGGTCGCCGAAAGTGCTCGTACGTGTGTGTTATACGTGACTGGGAAAGAAAGAAAGAAAAAAAAAAAAAAAAGAGTCTCCGAAGATAGTAAATGTGGGCCTTACGCTGCGATTTTGGTGACGAACGGCTGTTGGGGGCCGCGTTTGTGCGTGAAAAAAGAAGCTAACTTTATCCGCGAAGCCGTAGCCTTGTGAAGTAACTCGAGCTGATGATTTTTTTTTTTTTTTTTTTTTTTCATCATCACCCACCACTGGCAGTATATAGCATTCCTCGAAGCAGTTGGGTCTGGAGTGAAGAAAGCAGGAGAGGTGGCCGATTTTTAATTTGAAAGTAAAATATATTTTCGATGCCGGAGCGCGCATCCAAAAGCCAACCACAATGAGATATGTAATCACCCCACGCTCTTTGTCCCTCTATTTTTTCGTCATTGGAAATTCAACGATCTCTCTCTTTTCGAACCGAATCGTCTCCCCTTCTCCGGTGATATGCTGATTTCGTTGTTTTCCCCTTCGAAAATAGTGGGAGAGGAGACAAAGGGCCGTGGGCCGAAAAGTCGTCATTAGCATTTGCCGGGTCCCCCGTTTCCCTGAAAGTCTCGGCTCTTTTTCTTCCTTTTTAATATCCCTTTCTCGAAAACGCATGTACAGCTTGTTCACTGGACGTACGTATAGGTGTACTCGCGCGTATGTATGGTGAAACAAAAGAGAGAGAGGATTGGAAAAAAAGAAGAGCGTATACGTGGGTCGTTCAACTCGATTGACGTTGCTGAAGCCACGGCTTTGGCTTTCTGCGCGCGGACCTACGGGGAGATAATGATGGGTCGAGCGGAAGCGACACCATCATCATCTTTTTGGACACGGACGGAATTAATTACGTGCACGATGAAAGGAAGGAAAATAGGGGGGGGGGGTCGAGTGCGCGGAAGAATTTTTCGGCGGTGCAATGATCGGCTCTTCGTGTGTACACTTCGATTGTTAACTTTCTAGAAAGGTATATAGGTACGCTGGATCCACAGGAGTACCTCTTTTTTTTTTTTTTTTTTTTTTTTTTGTCAAAGCAACGAGTGTAACTGGGCGCGAGTCGTTTGTTTTTGGTGTTAAACGGTGGGGTGTTCTGAGTATAGAATATCTCTTGTTATTGTATGTGCTGAGAGCCATCGTACAAAATTTACACTGGATTGGTAATAAAGAAAATTACTTGTATTTCCTACGAGTTGGAAAAAAAATAATTTAAAAAACACGCGTACCAGTTTTATCGATGTCACTGCAAAACTCTTGATCTTTTACGTTTGGTTACAGCAAAAAAAAATTCAGATAAATAATTTAGAAAATTGTAATTATTTATTTATTACAACATTTTGTCTATTGTGTATAATTCTGATTCAATCGAGAAACAAGTGCAAAAATAACGAGTTGAAGGATTTTTAGTCCATTTCAGTTGGAAGTTTGTTAGTATCGCAACAAAAGACACGTTTGCTTAAAATTAAAATAACGTTAAGAATACTTAATCAACTAGACTTTAATGCCCATTCCATGAATTGTCTAGAGAAATACGAGTTTTTTATGCGTCTGTTTGGTAAATAAAAATCTTACTCTCTGAAAAAAACAAAAAAACAAAACATTTTAAACGATACGAACCGATACAAAAAAAGGTGAAATAAATCTGTAAAAAATTAACATCATGTTGTGTGTTAATAATTAACAAAATATTGACTAATAAAGTATTTTACATTTTAGCGTTGTACGACGATTGTTATATTGTTTTTACAGCTCTGTCGTCGTATATGGGCTAATAATAAAAAAGGCCATTTGTTTCTTAAAAATTCACAACACCCCAAAAATCTCCTCGAGTGATAATCCAATGGCAATGAATTTAATCCCACATCGAAAGTCCGTAGCCCAATGTCAAGAAAGCCTCAAAATTACACCGGTCACCGATGATAGGAACACAATGTATATACTGCGTGATGCTGACGAGCAGGGGACGATCGGAGAGTACGCAAGTATAATATATTCGAGAGACACACCGCAGCACGTGCAGTACTCATATATATATGTATATTGTAGCGCGAGCGATTCGAGAAAGTCAGAGGTCACTGCAAACAATCCGTCGCGTCCGTGGGAAAGGCCGCCGGTACATATACACAAATACTCATATAGACGCGCGAGATGACGATGGACACACGCAACTGAAGAGCAGATGCGATCGAGAGGCGAAGAGGCAAAACATGTACGGTACACCACGCAACATTATGTATACTTATATGTAACCGATGCCATATATAGTCGTATTGACTCTTTATTCCGCACATTGTGCGCATGCAAAATCAGACCACTCGTTGACTCGAGACTCGTTGCGCAATGAGATTCCTCTTTGAGATTTTTGTAAACTACTGCTGTCGGTATTTTTTTAAAACGCAACAACAACGACGCAAAAGTATTTGAAAAAGCTTGGCACTCGGGAAAGTAACCCTCGAGGTAACGGCAACAACAGCCGGCCAGCCAGCCAGGGGGAGAGAAAAAGACACACTTGTAGGCCAACCCTAAATATATAACAGCCACGTCGAACAAAAGTTCGGAAAGTGAATGAGTTTCTTCGTCGAAGTTACTCGCAAAGTTGGCGTAGCGAATAATTTAACGCCGCGCTCGAACTAAAATATAGAGCGGTTAAGTAAGTATATACGGCTGAATCTTGTTCTTTGGCGGACGATTTGTTGATCAGCCGCGGGGAGAAGAAAAAAAAATTTCTTAAAAATCCCACCCTCTTGGGCCTCAAAGGGCCGGGGAAACTCCCCCACGAAACATCCAAATTAGGTGGCCGAGGGTAATTACAGCGCTCCCCTGGCAAACGAGTACCTCTGCTCTTTTTTTTCTTTCTCTCTCCACTCGACCGGACGCGTAAATGGTAAAAAAGAAAAAAAAAGAAGAAAAAAAAAAAAAAAGAGAGACACGTCATATTCCGCTCTCGTTTTTCTCTTTCAGTGGCATTACCTATCGGGCGGGCAGGTGTCCCCCCTCGGTAGCAGCGTGGGAGACGCAAACACCAATCTCTCACGAGAGAGACACGGTATCTGTGCTCCCTCTCCCTGCCCCATTATACGCGTTATAACCGAGCGAACGGCGTACACCTACAGCCAAACGAGAGGGAGAGTGGGTGGCGTCGAGAGGGGCAAGAGTCGTCATGGAGACACGCGGAGAAACACACACGGGTGAGCCTCCCACAAGCCCTTTTTCACCTCTGATGGTGATGATGGGCTCTCTTTTTGTTTGTCTCGCTTGTTTTAACCCCTTGCCTCTCCCACTGTAGGAATACAGATACTCGGGAACATTTTTTTCTACGCGCGCCAAGTTTTGGTACTCTCGTTTTTGCGACGAGGAATCAATATACGTACACCTTCGAAAACCCGTATTATTGTGTTACCGTGTTATTACAATATATTATCGTGTGTAATGTAATCCACAAGGATGAGGATGTAAGACGTATGAAGTAGGGGTTCACTGGTCAAACAAATTTTTCCACAAAGAAAGGAGGGAGGGAGGAAAAAAAAGACACAGGCGAGCGTTCTCAGCGATTATCCCGATGCTCGGTCACGTCGTACCGATTTTTTTCCGTTTTTTTTTTTTTTTTTTTTTTTTTTTTTTTCCATCATCGGGCAGTATCCTCCGCTCACACCCCTCTCGCGTATAGTATGTATACACGTCTATTTTGCCCCATGCACCTGGCCAGCCCTTCCGCGAGGGGAGAAAAATCAGAGGAAGAGAACCGAAGATATAAATATACGGGGAGAGCAAAAGGAGGGCGACAAAGCGTGTCTGTAATAATCCATACAATGGACGTACAATCCACGTACACGCACGGACGTGTGTATGTGTGTATATATACGTGTACCAGTCGCGCGCCCCGCTTATCGTTAGAGTCTGGACAAATAGACCCAACACGCCCTCGCTCTCGCCCTTTCGGCCCGTCATGGGAGGAAGAGAATATCACGGAGGCATATATATACCATACTTTTCGCCTCACCCCACGCCCACGCGCACCCTAGGACATCAACTGTCTCCTTCCTTCCTTTTTTAATTATATTGATCTCTGCTTTGGGAGATTTTTTTTTCGCCGCACGTTCATCATAAATGATGCCCTGATCAAATATCTAATCTAATCAAGGGAAAAAGGCAAAATTACACTCTTTGTTTGTCCACGGGTCTTTGAAGCACAGCGTGGCATCGTATTTTTTTGGTAATTTGGCTTGTATACTCTCTCTCTCTCTCTCTTTTTTATTAATCCCGTTGCGATTATACATATGCTGGTAAGCCCGAATCTCCGAAACTCGGAGTAATGAACGCCTCTCGTAAAAAATCATGACAAGTCAAGCTTTGAAGGAAAATAGGAACTACCCCCTACCAACTGCAGCAAAGATACCAGAAAGGCAGATTGTACGAGTCGTTGGTGTTGGTAGTGGGCGATGATTCAACGATTCGCGAGGGATAATCCGTTTACGAGGCGAGCAGCGCTGGTTCCATCACCACCACCACCCACACTGGGGTAAAAAAAAAAGGGGGGCCGATCGGGGGTGATTGCAGAGGGTGTTTCTGTGAGAGCGCCGTTCTTTGCTGCAGCGGCGCACACACACACACACACCTTGGCTTTTTATTTTTTGTCGAGGGCGTGTGCGAGGGCAGCGTGTATATACCTGAAACACATAACGTGTGTATCCGAGGGACACGTACGCTCACCGGTACATTGTACAGCCGTATCTCTTTCCCCTTCGCGGTGTGTACACGTCCTTCCGTTTCCACGCGGGGGGAAAGGAAAGAGATATAGTGTGTGGGTAAAGGCTGATGCGGAGCCGAAGAGGGAGCAGCTCGTTACTATGGGCACGGGCCGTTGCCATCGCAATTCTCGGGCCACAACACACTATACAATGAGCTCCCTCTCTCTCTCTCTCTCTGCGCCTCGAGAGAATCGGTCGTCTGAAAAGAGGGAAACAAAAAAAAAAAAAAAAAAAACAGCTACGGATAGAATATATAGGCTGCCTGCGTACGTGTGCGCGAGTGTTGTGACCATTTGCGCGGGAATCAATTTCCGCTGCTCCCTTTTACGCGTTGCCGTGCTCCCTTTTTTTTTTTTTTTTTCTTTTCGGTGAACCTTTTTATCCGGGCGCGCGCGCGTGTGTGTATCTTTTGCTTATCGGGCCATCGGGATCGTCTTTGTCGTCGTCTCGTAGGATGACGGTGCGGAGTGAACGGGAAAGGTTACCGCCGACACCACATGTGTCGACGTTGGAAAAGAGCTTTTTTCTTTCTTTTTTTATTTTTTTATTGTGTATGATAATTTTGCGATTGAATAGTCACCGGGTCAAACAGGAGTCCTTCTGATGGGGAGCCAAGTTTTTTTAAAACCCCTTTATCGTAATACTTCTCGAGCTGACTCCATTGGTGATAAAGGCACTGCAGTGCACTCGAGCACGATGATGAGTTCCCTCTAAACTCTATGATGTACTTTTGATGCTTTTCAGAATCAGGTCACTACACGCACTTACGAACTACGTCGTGTTTGTCATGTGCGTTACGTAAAGAAGGGTAATTTTTACCTCGAAGCATTAAGCGTAATTTAGTCACTTACGTTTCCTCAAGACGTGCGGTATAAATTTACGCGCACATTCGTTGAAGCGTTAATGGAAATTGTAGACAAGTGTCCGTGGGTTTATTGTGTCAATTGTTCTTTATAATGGCTCTGCCGGTGTAACCGAGTGTAACTATAGGTACATATATGTATTTTTACACACTCGCTGAAACGACCGACGAACCGATGGTTTATGAGGAACGACCCGTTATATCTTTATACAGAAATATTATACGTTAGTCCTCGTTTTTAAACAATTATGGACATCAACTATGACGCACTTTCCCTTTCATTCGTCTTTTTTGTCCACAACATCGTGTACGGATGGCAACTATTAACTTTGAAATTCGTTCCGATAGACATACATGATATTTTTGTTCATTTGTTTTTATTATTTCCTTCCGTAAAAACACGTATACCCCCTTTCAATACATTCTGAAATCAATACTCAATTCAACTCAATTCAGTTTAAAAGTACAAGTACAGTTGAATTTGTTGATTGTGCTTTTCGGTATAATTGACACTGGAGCTAAGAAAATAGGCGAGAAAGCGCAGTTGTGCTTCAGGAGAGGGTCCATTTCAACCTGTACGTGATTCTGATTTTGGAGGCGAAAAATCTTGGATCCCCGATTCGGAGGTAAACCACCTAAAAAAAAAAAAAAAAAAAAAAAATGAAAATACAGGGAGGGTAAAGGGGACGAACGAGCAAAGAAACGTTATCCTGCAGTGAGTATGAGCCAGCACGAGAAGGAGAGATAAGACCCGTACATGGGTGGAAAAAAAAAGACGGACAGAAAGAGAGAAAAAAAAAGGAGGGAAAGCACGTGGAGGATGAAACGCGCGTTAGCACCGAAGGGGCGCGTAACGCACATTTGCGAGAGCGCGTAACGTTAAAAAATGTGGGTGCGGTTGCTCCTGCACACATATACATATTATATACCTGTGTAGAAGCAACAAAAGCTATATATATATACGGGAGGAATATAAGCGTGCCGGGCGCGTGCTGGGCTCGCGACAGCTGCGCGCGTGCAGAGGCCCCTCTAGACGCCGCCGCCACCACCGCCGACGACGATGCACCTGCCCCCGTATAATATATACCATGTTCTGTTGCCTTTTGGCTCTGGCACCTTATGCTCTCCTTCCTCCTCTTTATGTTTTCCCCCGCGTTTATCCTCTTTCTCCCTTGGAGGCTGGTGGTTTTTCGACCCCGGATGGGTGTACCTATACGCGCGTACAGGACATTGAGCTCTCCGTGAACGAGGGATGCACCTGAAATAGGGCGTTGGCCACGTTAGCCGGTGTTTTTTGACAAATCGATCGAGCCTTTTGTTGATGAGGAGGAGGACGAAGAATAATGCTACCTGTGTCTGATGAGAACCGAGTGGAGCTGTTGGTTTTTTTTTTGGGGGGGGGGGAGGTGGGATTTTTGACACTTTTCATGTCGGCTCGTGTCGATTTGCAATCGTCTTACTGATAAATTATACCCACTAAAATTAACGTCAAGCCACACCCAAATTGCATTTTATCATTGCCAGTTGTCTCGTGTCATCTGGACTTGGAGGAGACAAATCTTTCGTTAACGCTGAATTCCAACGCAAAAGGTAATCCCAAAGCATGTCATTCGCGCGTGATACGACGGTATACAGTACATTTTTTTTTTTTTTTTTTTTCCAACACGGTGCAAAAAATGTAAGCCGATTTGTTCATTGTCTATATAACCACAGCCTCTTTTGGCTCGTGCGCACGCAACAACGGCAACACGCCACTTTCGATTTTTCCTTTCCAATCTCTTGTTTCTCCTCCTTTATCTTCTGCCGTACTATATATATACTGCTTCGCTGTTGCGTAAAAAAAAAAAAAAAACAACACACACATGTAATCGAAGGTTGCGCGCTGTAAATGTAAGTATATATACGCGCTTTAAAAGAAAAAGAAATTCCATCCTTCGCTATGTATGCTCTTAATGACCGTACAGCGCGCGCGTATGCAACATATACATACACGTCTATAATATATAAATATACTTTGAAGAAAAGAAAAGAGGATAATGTGTATATATATATACACACATGCATGGGCGACTCTTAGCTATTCAAGACGGTGGCCCGCTCGCGTATATTTTTACCGAGGCATAAGTACGCTCACGTGCAATATATGCTAAATTGTTCCGAGCATATACGTATGCGTGGGTGGAGGAGGAGCAGGTACACATACGCGCAGGCTTGTGAAGTTAAGTAACTCAGAGTTTGGAGGGGATGAACCAGAGGACTTTCGTCGAGTTGCCCCTTGTACACTTCGAGTTTGAGTTGTCTTGTTTCTCCAACGATTGGAAGGCCGATACATTGCCGTGTGGGGTGTGTATAGCCAATGGTGAGCCTTTTGCTGTCTCGTACCATCAGCATCTCGTTGTTTACCATCGAGCCAACCAATCTCTCCTAGATGATGTAACGCACCTTGGTACCCCTTGGTACCATACCCCGCGTTACCTTCTTTTCTCAATCAGCCGGTCAACCCGATGACGGAAGTAAACCCGAAGCCCACCTGTATACGTTTGCTCGAGGGAAATAAAAGCTCGGGTCGATGTGGACAGGATGCGCGTGACGATTGTATCAAGCGACGTACATGTCTCTTTACTACGCGCTGGGATGAATCTTAACGCTACAAGGGACTCATCTTTTTCTTTTTTTTCTTTTTTTTTTTTTTTTTTCTCTTCTCCACTTGCTCGATGCAATCGAAACGAGACTCGATTGGACAATCCCCAAGGTACTGGATCGGTGTTACGCAACGAATACATATACTTTTATGCCAATAGAAGACAAGGTGGGAAAAAAAGAAGAAAAAAAATAGGAAAGGCAGAGAAATCGACGTTCCCGACGTTCTAGTCCACGCGTATATAATAAATATATACACGTGGGGTGAGAATAGCGGGATCTAAAGGCGCGGCCGGTGCAAGGAAATGTGATGGCCAAAAGGAAAGAGAGATGATAATAGTGTACACGAGAAGATGGGGTGGAGAGAAACGACAACGGCGCCGGCCATCACGCAGCTATATTTATACGCGCGTGCGTATACATGTATACGTGGCGTGCGATGACAGATGTTGGCACGTATATACACGGCATTTAGATAATTAATCCGAGGGCTCTCGGGGGCTCTTCTACGTACGCGCACCTATATTATATTGTCTCTCTCCGTGTACTTATTACGCACGTATATATTGTACACCACCGAACACACGAGTCGAGAGGATGAGGTTGTTATTATTACCCCACCCCCCTCTCTCTCTCGTGTTTTTACGACGTTATACATTCTCAGGAGACGTTGCAAGGGTGGAAGATGCGAATAAGGTATAATCTAACGGGGAATAATAATAATAATAATGATATCCTGCGCGTGCCCACACGATTCGTCTCGCACGGCTCGTCGGTCGTGCCCCGAACACCCCTATTGCTATGTTTCTATATACAAGTACCCATTGGCTTGGTGACTTTTCACTGAGAGCCCTTTTATACTTCTTCTACGTGTAAAAGTATATGGTCTCTGCGGGTAAGCCTATATGGTACAACAATATTATAACAATGAGCTGATTTGCCTCACCCCCACGATTCGATGGACAAGGCTGTTTTAACAATCGTGTACTTATACAATGACAGCTTATTCCTGGTGACAACGATTAATCCTATGTGCACAAAAAAAAGAAAAAAAAAAAAAAAAAGAAATCGTAACGTCGAATCAGCTGGAAATATTGGCAAAGTATCTCTAGCACGGCAATCACGGCCCCGACCGGCAGTTGCCGAGGCCCATTTAACTCGGGCCCTCGAGAATTTTGCGGGTCATTATCCTCCTTCTCTTCGCTCGTGTCCCAACTTGGAGAGGAGGAGGAGGAGGAAAAAAAAAGACACGCGATCAAGAAGCGTATCGTCGTCTCGTGCCTGTACAACCCACAGAATCGGCGTAGAAGAAGCCCGAAGGAAAAAAAAAAAAAAAAAAAAAAAGGATTCAAGAGAAGAGGGAGAGTAGATCGATAGCTCCTCTCTTGTTTCGAAAGATCGGGACGAGGGGTGGAAGAGGGAGACGCGAGTTGGTGGACGCGCGTGTGCCACCGACACCCCGACATTATCTTACCTTCCCATTCTCTCTCTTTTTTTTTTTTTTTCTTTCCTTCCTTTCCTTCTCCTGGATATAATATACACGAGGAGATGTATATACCTGGTGGCACGCGCCGGCCGGGCAACAGCTGCTCCCGCTCGATTGTCGGACGTTTCTTCCTCCCTCTATACGTTATACACTCGCCGCTCGGCTTCTTCGTCTCCTCCCGAGCTGCTGACCATCTCTCGAAGGAGAGTTCCTTGCCTTTTTCCATATACAGAAGGGAACAGGAGGACTGTACGCGTGGCCCTATTCGTGCAAGGGGTGGGGGGTGACGTGAGGGTGCTCCGTGTACAGTCCCCGGGTGGAAGACAAAGCTATATATTGCGGGGCTGACGCACTTTTGGTCACAGGATGCAGGAAGATAACGTTTATTTGCGTCCATGGGCGCGTGTGTGTGCACATTTAAGTAAGAACAGGCGAGGGAAAACGAAAGTGCAACGGCTCCCTCGGAGCGTGGCTATACAATTATTGTGCAGACGCGACGAGCGCAGACGTTTTTCTAGGAAGAATTTTTTTCTTCTCCCCTCGGTGTTGACTTTTTTTTTTTTTTTTTTTTTTTTTTTTTTCAATATCTCGCGAGTTGCCGATACTTTCAAAAATTTGGGTATACGAGGTCGGGGGATTGGAAAACAAATGTGTCACCCAACGTTCTATCGTTGCTTATCACGAGCTATCTCACCATTGGTACTAATGGCTTAATCATCGGTCATATTTTTATGTCAAATTACAATTGTCGAATGCTCGAAATACATGAACGATAAACAGCGTATCCCGGTATCCACTACCTAGTACTATATCGCAGTGAACACTTCAAGCGTGAGAAACGATATTTTATTATTTTATTACTGTATACGTGACAGATGTCGTTCTTCGATTTCATGTCTTTTGGACTCTCGTGCCACATCTTAGTAATATAGGCGCACATAATTAGAAGGGGCGACTCTACCGTATGATGTAATATGTAAAAACCATAATCAGGAAAATACAGGGTGTATGCACGAATAGCAGAAGCGCGAATAAAAAAAAAAAAACGGGTCATGCACCGGTGTTTTACCTTAGACGAGAAAAATCGATGGGGAGAGATGCAGAGATTGAGGTCTGAGATAAGGAGCGCGTGTTGGTAGCAATAAAACGAAAGAAAAAGATGGGAGGGGAGACCCGAGAGAAGGTGGAGTATAATATACAGGAACAAGCGTGGAGCAGATGACGGCAATGATGATCTGGCGCGTGCCGCTCTCCTTTCTCCTTCTGTGTGTGTGTGTGTGTTTGTGTTTGTGTGTGTGTGTGTTTGTGTTTGTGTGCGTAAGTACGGTTAGGTGTTTTTTCTTTCCCTCTTTCTTGGTGTAAGCGATGCAGCTTATGCGTATATAGGAAAGTTAAAGAAGGTTGAGAAGAAGAAGAAGAAGAAGTTGCGTGTGCAAGATGACGGCTGCGCGCGTCCTCTGTCATTTGCCAGTCTTACCGATATATACCGATCACCAGGACATGGAAAGAGACAGGCGCGCTCAAATGTATAAATATATATACCTGCATGTGGGGAGCGACAGCTTGTTCCGGTATAGAGCCGATGTGGTAATTTAATGGATGCACCGATCTTTTTTTTTTTTTTTCGCTTAGTGCCGTACGTGGTTTTGTACGGTCGATGTAACGTATATGTAACTGTCGTGGAGATGTAGATGTTGCCTTTAGTATTGTGAAAATGTGTTGCATGGTGTTCAATCTCCTCGTGATCTATTCATGGAATGATGGAAAATGATGAATTTTATTGAAAGTCATATGAATGTATAAATAGATTTTTCCCAATGCGTCTAGTTGTGTATGCGTGTATGTAAATAAATTTTTTTTTTAGTATGGATCAATACATCATTATACTGTAATCGATAAGTTGTCATTTTATTTATCATATTTTTACTTTCAGATAAAATTTAATGTTCTTGATACTTATAGATGAAAACCGGGTTTTTATTAATTTAAAAAAAAAAAAAAAAAACAATTCCAGCCTTAATTATAGGCGTTGCGTTAATAAAAAAAAAAAAATAATAATAATAATAAAAAAATAAAGAAAAAAATTGTACCTATAATATATTATCAGAGCACAAGGCTAGATGCTAAGTTTGTCATTCAGTACGATTAAAGAAACTACGTCACGTCGTGTTTGATTTGAGTTAGTCGTGAACGTCCAGCCAAGATAATGTATCGATATAATTTTTTATTAATTAATTATTCATCTTATTTTTGTGAGAAGTTTTTCCGAGAGCAGAATTTTTGTAACGCTAATTAAAAAAAAAAAAAAAAAAATTAAATAAAGTAAATAAATAAAAGTCCCTCTTATATAAACGACTCAATCACAGTAATGCACAGCATCAGCCTGACCCAGCATTAAACGTGCGCGCACACCAAGTGGTAAAACCGATCTCTTTTACCTTTTCAAAAGAAAGAAAGGTGGAAAAAAAAACAAACCAACCAACCAACCAACCAAGAAAAAAAAGGCACTTATACACATTGGCTCGTGCCGGCGTCTCGCGGCTGTGATGCTGGCGGCTGGACGCAACATCTTGCGCGCGCGACTGCATCACCCTCCCTGCCCTCCTCCCGAAAATACCTGTTTTTCTCTCCTGCCGTACTTAAAAGAAAAAAAAAAAAAAAAAAAAGGAAAGAGTCAAGAAGACGAAGAACAAGAATCATACCGAGGGGGAGAGGACGACGCAACCCTGGCACCTGCTACCGCAGCGAGCGGTAACTCGAGCTCGGCACGAGCCAAACCGATCATCTCGCCCGTTGTGCTCCTCTCCTCCACCTCCTCCTTATCCTCTCGCTCCTGCGGCCTCTCCAGCTCACTTTCCTTCCTTTTATTTTATGCTCCTCCACTTTTTTATGGTATCCGAGGCTTCTCTTCTCCACTGCTATATACGTGCGCTTTATTTCCGCCTTGTGTTTTCCTCTACCGGTTCATGCCCTCGTTTTTACGCTTAGATTACCATATCGAGAATCAATACCACCTGACCATGTTTGTTTTACCAATGGGCGTTACGTCATGTTTGGGTTATTGCTTTTTTTTTGTTTCTCAACTTCATGTTCATCAGTGGTGCTTACCAAACCTCGTAGTGTATAAATGCTATAGAGCATTATGATTGGGAGTACCATGGATCGAGCTCTAATTGGTTTTTTTCTAACCAAGTGCCACGTAATATAATCAACAGATGCGGGGAGTACTCCTTGGACATACGCAAGCATGAAAAATATAATCAAATGTATTCCCGTGTTTCGCATTTTTTGTTTTGTTTTTACAACCTAGTTATTATATGCTAGTTCATTTCATCTATAGCAGATTTACATCATGGATAAAATCTATGATGAAAATGGGGTTCCAAATGATTTTCATTATTAAAAAGAAATACCCTCGATTTTCGTTTGGAGTAACAAAACAGAGTGAGCCCGACAAAGTTGAAGAGGGAAACGCAAGGTGCGTGTCCGGGCAGCAGCCGCCAGATGAAAGCGAAAGGATGCTGCTCCTGCCTCGAGGCAACAAAAAAGCGCGCGGACTGTTGCTGCCTCGTTCCGTTTCTTTTTTTTTTTCTTTCTTTTCTTCTTCTTTTCTTTTCATCCTCTTCGAGCCGATACAGCTGATTATTTTCATTTGCCTGGCTTTTTTAAGGGGTAGCATAGATTGTTGCTCGTTTATTTTTCGACACGTGCGGCCTTCTCGATCCGTTCCTTGTGGTTGCGGGAAAATTGGTTAGTACGGCTTTTGGGTGAGCAATGTTGTATAGGCATCTTATTGCCGTTTCTCTCCTATCCATCCATTGTTTTTTAAGAGAATCGTTCTAAGGAATAATTTAAAGTGCACGTGTAAAGGTGCTTTAAAACCTTTTGAGATTTGAATGATCACAAAGTAAAACCTCTAACAATACATTTTTCAAGTCGCGTAAGATAAAATTTAGGGTTCCCAAAGTACAGACAAATCTCAAAATCATTCGGCCTTTGTGTTTTTTGCTACTACTAAATGAAACACAAATTTTTCCGGCTTCCTCTTTTATATTTACATGATTACTTTGTTACTTGATTCCACAAGTTCATATGACATAGATAATTGGACTTGACTAAGGAATATTTTGAATGTAATTTCCCTCAAAAAAATCTGACGTTGTATGAATTTTTTTTTTTATTTAGTAATTTTGTCTTGAAAAGAAACGTTTGTTAATCAATTTCTGTCCTCAAACTCTTAATTTTAATTTGTAAATCATATTCACAAAGCTATTATTTTTAAAAATATACAAAAACCTATGGCACTGAAAATTGAAAAAAAATTTACATTTTTAATGAAAGATGATTCTTAAGCTCAATTCAGTACATAGTGACCTTTAAATACTATCGTACAGCGTTATTTATGCCAGTATAGTTTCATAAATGAAAAAATTTTTAATGTTTCATTTTATTCATGCACACTTTGTATTTGTTATATAATACCTATGTTTAGGTTCGTTAAATTCATTTCTATACTCGTTGTTCGTTAGCAAAAGTAACGCGTTTGATTTCTTACACCCCAGTCGAACACGAAAAAATCTAAAAGAAAAGGGCACACTAGAATATTTAAAACTGACAGCTTCCATTGTAATTAAAATCCTAAAAATGTATCTTCCAAGCAGGAAAAAAAGTTTTTTTTTTTTTTTTTTTGAACCTCGTGGCGTGGCCAATATTTTTCAAGAAGCAAAAAACGTGACGAGAGACAAAAAAAGGCAACGCCGAAAAATACACTCGGTAGGGGGAAGAGACACAGTGCTCCTTATCACCTGGCAATTAGTTAATAGCAGCCACGCGTCTGCTCTCTCAATTAAATGCCTTCCTCCACCCCCTCCGGGGGTGATCCATAAAACGCAAAACTGCAGCTCGCGAACATCTGTACCACACACACCGTCCAGTCTCCACTCTCTTTCTCTCTCTCTCTCCTTTCCTTCCTACTTACCTCTTGTACACCTCTCCGCGCTATCGTCGAGTCATCGGGCACAGAGTACAGCAGCTGCCGCTGCGTCTCATCTGCTCCTCTCCATCTCTCTCCTCTCCTGTGTAATAATATATATATATACGTGGCTCGTGGCGCGTGCCGCCTGCATGACGTGATAAACATCCCCCTCTACCCAACTATACATGTATATATAATGCCTTTACCTTGAGAGGTCTTCTTTTCTCTCTCTCTCTCTCGCGTGTGCGTTCGTAGACGGGAGGGAGGTATTTAATGGATATTTATTAGCGGGCATATCATGCATTACCTGTATATATGGGCGCGGAGCTTGTACAGCTGACGAGCCAAAGGAGAGAGAGAGAGAGAAATCGACCTCGCGACCGAGCGCACTTTTGTATATATATACACTCGCTTCTGATGCAGATGCGTTTCTTCAGTTTTTTTTCTTCCTCGCCTCTCCTCATCCCCTTCGATCGTTAATATACTCTGCTCCGCGTACTTTGCCCGAAGATTATTTATCGAGATGATTACGAGCTTTTCTTCCTCTACGTTTTTCCAATTTGAAGTTTTTTTTTTTTTTTTTCTTTTTCCCCGGGCATTTAACGCGTTTAGTGAAGCAATTTCCCCAAATCGACTCGCATCTGATGGTTCAATTAGGTCTAATTCAATTTCACTGGCACGACATCGGGTAATTTAGTAGTTTGGTAGACGATCATTTCCAACACAGTACGATTTAGTGTACATATTATATAAGCTCTCTCGTGCTGACTGCTCATACAAAATTTAACCATTGGTTTTTAAAATGTAAGCATCTTTATTTTCAAGTTCTAGTTTCGGTGGCAATTGAGGGCAGAGAAGAAAAATTAAATGAGAAAAAAAGAAAAGGAATAAGAAAAGAGAGGAGAAATGAATGGGAACGAGGCGAAAAGTGAGGAGAAAGGAGATAACAAATTTTAAAAAGATAAAGATGAAAAACTAGAAAATAGAAAAAAACAAACAAAAAGGAGATAATAGATTAAAGAAAAAAATAATTGAGTGAAAAGCAAGATTTCATAACTATGGTTTTTGACAACTGAAGTTCAAGTCTCAAGGACACATTGCAAATTTCGCCAAATACGCGAAGTCTATATAATTTGAAAACTTCGCCTCAAGTATAACGTTAAATTCAACGCTGAATCCGTCAGTTATTTTTAACAATTTTCTTTAAAAACAAAACAAGTAACATCGAACAGGACGAGTCTAATTGTCCACAGACAAATCGTAACTTGAACATCAAGGATAATAGGAAACCTTGGCGTCTCCTGCGGTTGGACACCAATTTTCGTGTTTTCCCACACAAAGAGCCCCAACCACGCACTAGATAGTATCAATCAATACGTACAAATTTCACACCCGCACACACGCATCAGCATGACGGCAAATATTTACACGAGCAGAAGCTGATCCTTGCAACACTACACCCCCTTCGAGTCGGAAAGTCATCTGTACCTGTGGGAAGAGCATACACACACGCACACAAGTATGTAATTACACACATGGTACCTATCGCGTCCAATACAGCAGAGATGATGGCCCTTTGTGTATATGTACTCGGGGGGGAACAAAAGAGAGTATTATGTCATCCGGCGAGAGATAAGTACTCGCGTGTCGATGATCGTCAACAAAGCAGCCGCGCCTCTCGATCGGAAATTACGCGGTGGTCCCCTGGCGCCGAGATGACGAGGGGGACGCTCGTGCGGTCCCGCCAAAGCGCGTAGATTAACCGAACGAGACGACGGGAATGGCAGAGCGTTTTCTTTTTTTTTTTTTTCATTCGCGTGAGTGGCGCTCTTTTCGTGAATGGCCGCTATAGCTCGGGGAGCCTCGGCGTGCGGTCGGTGCGAGAATTCGATCTCCTCGAGCCGTAGGGGACTATACACTGCAGTGTTGACGTCTGTAATTGATGGCAGAGTGGTGCCATTTAATCGATCGACCAATGGGCCACGTTTCGCTTACGCTGCCGGACGATTTTTTTATTTTATATAGTTTCTTAAATCCATGCCGATTTTTACCGATAAAGAGCTTATAAATCGCCCGTCCAACTATTAAGTATATACGATGCACTTTTTTTTTTTTCTTCAATTCGTCACGTCTCTGCTAATCATAAAGACGCCGTGAATCCCTCCCCGCAACTGTCCCACCACATATATATTATGTTGTACCAATGAAACGAGCTTCATCTGAGGTAATGGCCTCGACAGAGCTCGCGTCCAAGACGAGCAGTTATGCAGATTGTCAGAACGACCGTGTATTCGAGAGAGAAGAAAAAAAAGGCTCCTCTCCTCCCGTTGACCGAAAAATTATCATAATCACTGCACGCCGTACATGTTACCAGAACAATCGGCCGTGCTGGGTTTTCTGGGACTCGTCTTCCGTATCGCTCGAGATCGCGTCTAACCTTTTGGCGCTTGGTGAATTGAATTTCATTACACATGGGAATTGGTCCTAATGGCCCGATGAATTTTATCTGCGATCTGTATACGGGGGCCTCGGATTTACGAGTCGCCCAGTGCCATTATACCCCATACGCAGTCTGGCTCATGTCTGCTATGTAGGGACGAGCCAAACCGTGTACACGCTGCAGTTTAACGAAGTTAAATTGTATGCATTAGTGTCGCTGGGGTCTTTTTGTCCCCTTCTTGTTTTTTTTTTTTTTCTTCAAAATTATCGATGAGCTCTGATTTTTAAGTGAATAGTCGAGGCACGCAATACGCACATCGGATATGCACCGTATTTTGTAAGAATTGTATGCGCTTTGCATAATTTGACTTGATTTCGGGGATACAACCACGAGTTTGTCTTCTCAAGTACTACATTTTAGATGGTACTATGACGAATTTTGGGATTTTAAAAGCTTTTTAGATTAATTTTAAAATTTTGAAAATTGAATTTTGAAAGTTATCAAAGTACTGATGAATCGTAACACTGCCTTCTCGCATGTATACATCTGTACACCATGAAAAATGATTTGATTGATTTGTTGATTGTCACCACTGCTTCTGCATAAAATGTCTCATGCTTAATTCAACAAGTTATTATATTCTACTCCATTAAACGTATGCATGTATAGTATCTATGAGAAAATAAGAGCATCACGAACTTGCGTACACACGTCACGCGGCGAGCTATCAGCCACAACTTCCACACACTTTGTCTGCGGTGCGTATATATATCTGCACACACACACGGCCCCACACGTGAGCGTGGCACGACATTGTGGGTGAACAGTAGGGACTGGTCGATAACGGGCTGAGCAAAGGAGAGAGAGGCAAGAGTCCACAGACGTATAGGATAGTATATGCTCATCGGACACCGTGTATATCCTGTTATTCGTCCTACTAGAGAGAACAACGGACCTATACTTAAAAGAGAGAAGCGGAAAAAAAAAAAAAAAATCATAACTGGCTCGCCTTCGCTCTCCCGATATTATGCATGTTTACGCGTAAGTACGCGCTCGTTTTTCCCTGCTTCTCTTTTCCTCCTTATTCAAAAACATCGGCGTCGTCCGTCTCTTCTTCCTTTTTCTTCTTTTCTCTTCTGCCTATACGTACGTACACATTGTGTCCAGATCTCGGCTTTCGTTTTGAAAAACGTATCCGTCTTTTATTTACTTTTTTTTCTTCCTTTTTTCAAGTTAACGTTGCACTCTTTCAGAGAGTAGGCGAATTCCTTTTTTCCTTTATCTCGTTTGATCTTTAAATAGCTCGTTGTGTTTAACCTATTGGTTACGAGATATTTTGACTGTACTGCCTTTATCACATCAATACAATTATTTGTCACTTTGACAATCGCTTTCGGTAATCCAGTGATTGACATACATCCGTATTATATGTATTCATACAATCGAGAGCGCATGGTGTAGTATCGCGCCATTGTTCGATTAATAGCAGTGGCAAGATGTATTTTTAAAGAATAGCCAAGCGGAACAGCTTTTTTTCAGAGAAAAGAACAGAGTAAATTATTTACACTTCAAACTCGCGCAGTGCAGGCCGTCTTTTCTCCTCTTGCTGATACCTCCCGAATGCATGACAAAACACCTCTTTTTTTTTTTTTTTTTCTTTCACAGTCAGTGAGATATACTTTCTACGCTTTATCATCTGATTTCTTTCCATTTTACAACAAAGCAACGTAAATAATGTAAAGGCACATTAGCGAACAGGAAACAGCTTTTATTGATGAAGCAAATTAGTCAAACTGTGCATCTTATTTACTAAAATATAACCACGTGTTCGAAAATTTTTTGAATTTCATCCTCAACCTTTCATTAACTTTTGAACTTGAATTTACAGGATTATACATGCATGAGTTGTTTTAGATAAAATATATGTACACGGCATATATAAGATGGTAAAACAAAATACTATTAAGTTACAACGTAATAATATGACCCATACAAGAGCAGGAGGAAACCAAAATTGATTTATCAAAGTTTTTCCAGACACTTTTAAATAGATTTACGGGTGGCTAACGAGCTATTTAAAAAATGTGTCTCCCGTAAATCCAGACCTTTTCTGTTATGGTAATTTGTTGAATCAAAAATTATTGCCTCGATCATTATTTACTGATATTGTACTCCTTGAAGCATAGTCGTAGTCTTATTGACGCAATTTTTTTTCCTACGAAAAAAAAAATCAGTGTTAACATACAGATAAAACCTCGGATGACGCTAATTGTTTGAAATCGTACTAAAGAAAAAAAGCCATGTATCCTCTCGAAGCTTTACATCGACTCTTCACGTATATACGATATAAACAAAAGAAGAAGAAGAAGAAGAAGAAGAAGAAGAAGAAGAAGAAGAATAATGAGAAAAAAAGCGTGTGTAGGTACAGAGGAATAATAGCAACGACGAGGATCGAAATCCGAACAGCAACGCGTTAGCGTCATCACAATTGCCACGCTGAGAAGAAGAAGAAGAATTGCACGGTAGCAAAAGCCGTCGAAGCTGAAGAAGAAAAAAACGAGAAGAAGAACGAAGGTAAAGAACATATACTTACACATACACACACAGACTTGCCACTTGATGAGTCAGCCCCGTTTACTGCACGGCACCTATATACATATATATGCATCAATGGCCGGTGCATGTGTATATACATGTACGCGGTCGCGGAATGTCGCTAATGAGCCAAGCGCAGTGCACCTATATGCTGCTGTGCTGCAGTCGCGGCACATAGTTTTCGCGAAAAAGAAGAAGAGCCGCCCGCTCGCATGTGTATATATATATATATATAGGCCTGTTCTCTCTTTGCGTACACATTATGTACATGTATAGGTATGCACGTGGGAATCGCGAATTTGGCGTTTCTGCGTTTTGTCAGCCTTTGGAAAGCCCAAGTTGTCTTTGTGCGTCAATGCACTTGTCTTTTCGCGACTCACTGCACGTGGGGCTTCGGATTTTGATCCGTTCGCGAAAAAGCAGAGATAAAAATAAAAAAATAAAAAAAAGGCTGCCCGGAGGTGCATAATATCACGCGGCGATCTTGTTCGCGTTTATTTTCGCACCGCGAGAGGATATATCTTCCGATTAATCGAGGCTAAAAATAGCGCGGGGGTATTTTTGTACGCTCCCCGAGGCGATGAATGAACGCGTTTGACCAACCGCGCGAATCTAATTTTACAATCCATTGTGCTTGGTTGGAAAAAAAAAAAAAAAAAAAAAAAGAGAGACAGCTCCCCGGGGAGCAGCGTTACGCGAGCCACTTCTCGTTTTCTCTGCTCTTCGGGTTTCAGGCGGCAAAGCCTCCCACGTGTTGTGTTATCGGCACCCGCTCTCTCTCTCGCCTGGCTATCATCTTTTTTTTTTTTTTTGCTCATCCGCGCGGGTGTACGTACGCTGTTATATATATATTTTTTTTCCTCGCTGGCGAGCTCATCGTTGCCTGTCATTTGAGACACGCCGAGGACACGCTCGCACGTATACACCAGCGGAGGTTCTCGTCTTCTCGCCGATCCGAGCCTCTCCGTTGTCAAGGCCGTCTCTCGCGATTCGCTTCCTCAAACGATTAGACGAGTATGTGCTCGGCCACTGTTGTTGCCGCTGAGTTTGGCTTATTCTCGCGCCTTTATTAGATTTGCTGATGGATGTGCTTTCTTGGAATCGAGGTACAATGATTTTCGTGTTTGCCGTTCCAACAGTCCTTGACACAAGTCATGGTAGAGTATGGTTTGGTACACGTTCAATAGAATCGGTACTGTATTGCTGTTTCATAACTGATATAAATCAGTAGTAACGTCCTCTAATCGTCAGACATATGTGCTGTTACTTTTACAACTCCACCTCTAATCCGACCAATGATGCTATTTGTTAAAGAATAAAAAAAAAATTTTGAAACTGATGTTGCGTGTTTATTATGATGCCTAGAAATGAAAAGTTTTACTGAAACAAATTAAAATTAAACCCACGATTGCGTTGTCATCTAGGGTATACATAGGTTGACAAGTGACTAAATGTATGAAAAAAACCTTTTGCATGTAAAACACAATTAACAATTTTAATATTAGAGTAATAAGTGTATTTACAGTACATACAATTTGTTTGTTTCTACAGAAAAATCGTGTTTCTTAGAGAATTTTTTCACGCTGCAAGTAAAAATTACTCTATTGCCGTTTCCGTCTGTTTGTTGCATTAAAGAACATCATGTAGTATATTATCCTGTAAAAAAATTTAAATTTTAATAACTGACCCTGTATGCCAATCAATGTACCAAGTTATAGTGGAAAAAAAACAAAACTAATAACTTTCTTTGAAGTTAAGTAGTAAATTTCCTTCTCCCGAGCGTACCCTCTTTGTCCGTAAATCTAACGAGCATCACTCGAGTTATATTGTATGTATAGATTACACGCGTAACGTAAAGCATCACGGATGTATACATATTATGTAAAATCGCTTTAGAATCACAATCCATGATATATTTGAATCCTAAAATGGGCAAACCGTAGCCACGGGGTAATTCACGTGTTCGTCACTGGTATAAACATGAGTAGGAATCAGTCTTTCCTCCACCACAAATCAAAGTCAAAGCTAAACCCAGCCAACGACAGTGTGGCAACTTAAGTCTCTAATCGGCGAGCCCCCCCAAGAGAAATTCGCACGCTGTGCCGTCTCTTGTCTTGTTTTTTCTTTTTCTTTTAATATTCAGAGGAGTCACAGCAGCGGCCCGACGGAGATAAGATTGCGTCCGTTGTCGCGCGCCTCGTTGGCAGTAATCGCGAAAACCGGTACGCTTCTCCGTCACTTGGCCGTGCGTGGGAACTGGTCTGTCCCCGGCTTCTACAGTTTAGCGGAGCACTTGTACATTTAGCCTCCACCGAGCTGGGCCTTAAAACAATGCCGCGGACTGTGCGCAGCGCGCACCTGTTTTGTTGTATCGTTCCTCTGTACGTGTAGGCGCGTATATTGTGTGTACACGTGTATACATGAGGGACCATCGTTCCGCAAGGCTGCACGCACGCCGGCCTCAGACAAGAGCCGAGATAATATGTTCTCTCAAGGCCCCCGGGGTATATAGGGTCCTGCTCCTCTCGAGCCGTGCATGGAGCTCCGCGGGGGGACAGGAGAGTACATACGTATATATATGCAAGGTGCCGGATGAGGCAACGCGGGGTTCTCCGTTGTCGGTGTTTCTCGAAAGGTCTCCCAAGTGCCGTCGCCCGCGCTTTCTCGGGAGCTAGGGGTCGAATAAAATTGCCCAACCGCTCGTTTTTTCGGGCTTCGCTCTGTTTTTTTTTACCCGGCTTATACTCGATGAGTTACGCATTTTCACGTATAATACATACGGAAGCTCGAGTTGATGTTGTTGTTTTGCTCGTGTCAATAGCTGATCGGTGTAACTTTAAATCGTAGGTATAAGAGATACTCGGGAATCGGTACTATTAGCGCAATGGCAATATATACAGTCCTTATATAAATCGATTAGGTGCTGGACGCTCGTTCAATCCAAACAACCGAACGCGTAATTCTCGTTAATATCATCGGAGGTAAGTACGTATATCCCCGAAATTCGCGATCATCATCCGCATTGTACGCTTAGGTACCACCATCGAGGATAATCGTGATAAATAATGGACGAAGCGGCAATTATTTGGTCGTTTCAACCGTTATCCTACTTTGGAATAGAAAGAGGGGAGGTCGTTTTTTTTTTTTCATAAAATTCGATTCTTCATACGTATGGACAGACACGCGTTGGATTATACGAGGAAATCGCGTGATCCGCCGGAATTGAGGATAACGCGAGCCGGAAGATCGTTACGCGGCCCATCAGCCAGTCGAATGATAATTCTCGTTGATGCTCTTGTGCCAGCTCCATCTTTTTGAAATATTCACGCCGGCTCGATTAGGCATCGCCGACTCCCGTACGTGTTCGGTTGAACGATCATTATCCCCTACGCATCGTCAAAAAGTATGAAAACACCGGAGCGAACTCCTTGACGTGTAATTATACCCTCTCTCAATAAAATGAATAATTTAAAAGCGGCCGAAAAAGAGACCGGCATCCTCCGTCCGCCATAGTTCCCTCATATCCCACGCACATGTACCTATATATATATATATATACGTGTTGCTCGCGCACCGGCGCAATGATCTCCCGTCCTTTGGTTCCCCCCTTTTTCCTGCATCCGCAGCGTCGGCGGAGTTTCCAGAGCGTCCGCCCCTGTTCTCATCCCCGCCCTACGCGTACAGCTTCGGACAGCCGACCGGCGATGGCGCCGTTCCAAGGGCCCGTCTCCGCGTATATCCATCCTCGCTTGCTTCTTCTCCATCCTCCGTATACGTATATATTAACACTCACGTGTGGGTGTGTGTGCCTCTTGCTCGTGTCCGTACATTATACACGTCACCTATACATAGCTGTGGATTATATACGTGGAGGTAAACATCGGTCGCGGATGGATATTCTACGGGTAAGCCACGTCCCGCGTGGGTGTACAACGTACAGACGCGAGGGTTGCAACATAGACCGAGATGGTTGTAAGTATAGTCGTATATGTTATATATTATCTGCTCGCCACGGGGAGCTTGATGGGTTTGGGGGGGTTGAGCGCGAATTTTGGGGTGGAGGATAGTATACGTTGTAGTTGGAAGCGAGGTCCGCTGGGAAGGGTAAAACGACGCGTAAGAAACGAGTTGGAGAGAAAACGATGGGGCAAAGAGAACGAGGGGGAGGGAGTCTCCTCTCTACCGGGGCGTCCTCAGCAGCTCTCGCCCTCTCTCTCTCTCTCTCTCGGGGTCGGTGGTATTGATCGGTGGGTGAATTTACTCCCGGGCTGAGAGCGACGGACCACCCAGCGCATGCCTATACACCTCTCTCCCGTTCTTCTTCCGTTCGCGCGTGTACCTGGGTGCTTGTGTGGGTGTACGTGGGAGTAGGATTTGAGGACTGATTCGCGTGGATGCTCCCACACAGAGGGAGATAGATAGTGGGTGGTATCCAGGCAACGGCACCGGACTGCTCCCAGCCCATCGGCCTTCTTTCTCTACTTCGCGTTCTCTTCTCTCTCTGCTTCTACGTATGTACGGGTATATGTAGAGCACACCGCACCCTCTGCCGCCGTTTCATCTTTTTTTTTTTTTTTTTTTTTTTTTCCCCGAGTGCAGAGCGAGCCGCTTATGGTTTCCGAGGCTGCGGGTAATGCCAGAGACTCGCTCGCGCCCGGCCGATTTATTATTCATATCGTAATGATCGCCGGAGCGCTCGTCGGGCTCGAGGTCGGCCTCGCACGAAGAGAGAGAAAGATATCCTCCCACTGGCGTATACGTGTATATATACTTCTCCTCCGCCCTCGTTCTGCTTTTTTCTTTTTATTTTTACATACCTACTGCGGATTTTTATTTTTTTACTTGTCCGCAGATCGGGGAATTTAGGTTTTTCGTATCGATTTTTCAGCCATTGATTATAGTGAGGATAAGTATATAGGGATTTTAAAAAACTGCTTGTACTAACTTTATAAAACAATGCTAATACTTCAATTTTTTTCTCACAATCTGTATGCTTTTTCCTTCTCGTACTTGCCTTTGTCCTTACAAACTTTTACCATGCCTATTTAAGCGGAGTTTTTTTTTTTTTTTTTTTTTTCAGAGTAAAAAGTGAAGAAAGTAGTATTATCTATACCCCAAAGCACTAATTTGGGTGGAAATCGAGGAATACAATTAAATGATTTACAACAAAGGCGATGTGGAAATCGAACAGAATAAGCTTTCGAAAATCGAATTGCCCTCCTTTAAGAAAACCTCTCCCATTACAATACCAAGTAGTAGCAGATTTCAGAAACAAACAATTAAAGATCATTAGGCATTTTTAAACTGATAACGATCATTGCATTTACGTGTAATCGTTTAACGCGTGTACATTAAACAAGAAAGAGTCTCTGATTACAGTACCGAGTAGTGCAACGTTACAAGAGACTTTGCTTCTACGTGACATTAAAAATGTCACAACTCATGTATCTTGAGTCGACTTTCGTTTTTGTAGATATGCGATGATTAGCCTACGGTTGCTAGTTTACGACTTAAGTTTTCATTTTTTAAATCAAGATCAACCTATGCTTTAGATTACTTCAGTGGAGACGTTATTGAGATTGTCTTTCTCGTCATCATTACACTAATTTCGTCGGCTTATCCAAAAATATATGTTTTCCGCTCCTCCTCGAGAGCCCTCTTACGATTTAACTTTCTCACGCACCGCATATACCTAACATCTCCGTGCATTCACATACATAGGCCTTGAACCTTATTGTATGACGACATCCTCAAAAGGTATCAACACGCACACACATGCGTAATCCAACAGAAAAGTTATATGTTGCCTCATTAGATTGTACTCATGTTTCCTCGCCGATGAACTTTCCTTATCGGGTGACAATGGCTTTATCTTTAGGTGACTTACAAATACACCACGAATATAATAAAAAAAAACGCGAGTCATCTAACCGACTAGACATTGACGATCTTCCTGATGTAATTTATTCAGGAGGCTCGATGCGAAATGTTTTAAAAGTATAGAATTTTAGTTAAAAAAAAAAAAAAGCCATAAATTGATGCGATGCCAGTGTGAGACCGATACTCATATATCTTCTCGATCGAAAAGCAGGGTTGCGTCGATTCTGAATCATAAACAGGGACAACGGATCACCGAGAGACTTGGGAAACGTAAAGAAGAAGGGGCAGAAGATCCACGTTCATCCGACCCATTGGCGTCAAACGTCCAAGCCCATACTTGTCATTGGGCATTCAATTGGGTGGCACAATTTTTATTTGTGCAACGCGCGTGCACCATGTATATATATATACCTACTCGTGCAGGGTAAAATTGTAATCTCCAAAAAGCCGGTGTATCAGCTATACCATACTAATATCTCACAATCTAAGGAGCAGCAGTAGCCCACACGTACTGGTGGTTGTTGAGCTCCTCCACTTCCTCCTTCTCCCGAGCATCACCCGCAGAGGATGTATACGTGATTCGGCGAGTTGTGCGGAGGTAAAGAACGCGGGGGGACAGGAGACAGAGGGAGGGAGAGATAGATACACACACGCACACAATTTCACATGCACGTAAAGTAAAATCTCCAAGGTTTCATCCACAGACACACACAGAAACACTCACAGGTGGGTGGGTGTGTTGGGTACGGAGCGTTGCTTGGCAACGGGGCGACCGCGTCCCAGGCAAGGTAAGTATATAGGTGGCTCGAGTCAGCACAGCAGTAGAACGGGTCAATACCTAGGCTTGCGTCGCTCTTGCCGCTACATACACACATACATGCATGTATAGCCCTGCCAGTCTATAGCTCCGAAATGTCACCGAAGAGCTTGTCCTCCTCCTTCTTCTTTGCTCTGGCCGTGTGCCCGCTCTTTCTCTCGGAGGGCTATTGCTTCTCTCGCACCCCTTTCCGGGTACGCGGAGACAACCCCACGGCAAATCAACCGAAAGCTATATACCGAGCTGGGATACATGACGAGCTTTTTTCGGGACATCTTCCTTTGGCAAAACATTCGCCGATTGGTCTATAAGAGTTGAGACTCTCGATAAGACTGGGGGCCGTGAAAGCGACCACACCCATGTTTTTCCCGAGAGCTTTGTAAATACACCCATTCTTCGCGTATCGAGAAGAGCGAGTATATGAGGAGTCGGAGAAAGAAAGCGCCTGTGTATAAATACACGAAGGGGAGTAAAAATAAAGAGTGTAAGGCAAGCGTGGGTATATATATATATATATGCTCGCGCACAGGGGCCACGGGTTGTAAAAACAGTCCGAGTAGAGAGCAGACGGGTCGGAGAGGGAGATCGGAGGGCGAAGCCGCATTAGCCGAGCCAGTCGTCCGGAGAGCCGGCCGTATCTACTATATATATGTACTTGGCCGAGCGGGGTTAGCCGTGTGTATATATAGATGTACCTATAACGCGCGGAGTACCAGCACCGGGCGCTGGTAAGCTTCTCCGTGTGTACCAGAGGGGTTACAAATGCGAGCTCTGTCCTCTCTCTCTCTCTCTTTCTCCCCCCGTCCATTTTTCCCAGTAATGCCGTTCTAACGTGTATATATATATACGTGTGTAGGTGCAACGGCGAGGGGTTCAACATGTCCGCCGGAAACTACGACGGTTCCTCCCGGCTGCCGCGGAAATTGACTTCTCTCTCTCCCCTTTGGCGCTTCTCTCCATACTTACGTATATATAACACGTGGGTGGGTGTACATGAGCAAGTACGTATAGGGGAGAGACTGCCTGAAGGCCTCTGGTCTTTCCAATTCTTCTCTGCTTCGCTTTTTTCATCCATATCTCACACAATTTCTCTCTCTCTCTCTCTCTCTTGGAGAATTCGTTTTAATTGCAATCTTTGTCGATCAGCGTGAAAATCATAGAGAGGGAGGGAAAAAAGAAGCAAGTTGTCAATCTCTGGGAAAATGTCATTTGGATGGTGAGTCGATGAATGAAAACGCCAAAGCGAGGGTGCTGTCGTGGGCGCTCCATGATGGAAACTTCTCCTATACTGTAAAAGGGAGCAATAGAGAAAGAGAGAGAATAGTGTATGCAGTACTGCGGGTGATTCAGCAAAATGGAGGCTGAAGAGCGCGTCCTACATCCCATACAACCCGCCTATATACGGACGCGGAGCAGATAACAACCTATTCCCGGGACCTGCCGTGGCTCGAGCCGGTCTATATTATATACGTATAGCTTCGTCCCCCCTTTTGCCCTCCCCAACCTCGTCCACTCGTCAAACGGGGGTGGCTGCTGTGTCCCCTCCCCCTTTTTCCACTCGGTACCATATACGGTGTGTGCGTGTGTGTGTGACGTGTACATATACGTGCGAGAGGGAGAGACCCGACTCGGCTGGCTGCGCAGCAGCACATTATCTCGTCCACCCACCCTCCATCTCTCTCTCCTCTTTTATTTTCTCTTCTTCTTCTTCTTCTTCCGTCTGTTTCCCCTTCCTTTCTTTCTTTCTTTCTTTCTCTCCTTTTTTTTGCTTCCTGCCTCTGCTCTCTCTCTCTCTCTCGCGCCACACGCTATCCATGTTGTACGCGCTCCCCCTCGTCGCGCTCACCGATCGTCCGCTCGATTTTTTTCCCTTTTTTTTTTCGTTTATTCTTCATTTTTGTCGGTAGTATGCGTTCTCCCCTTTTTATCCTGTACCGTACTGATGGGCTGCTTCGTTTTGGTTTTTGCCTATACCTGGCGTCGCACCGATATAGTTTTCACCTTTTTTTTTTTTTTTTTTTTTTTGGTTTGGTTTGGCTGTACCTCTTGTGCAAAAATCACAACATTTCGTGCTCTTTGTTTCATAAATTGCAACACAATATTTTCAAACCAATGACTTTTGCGTATTGACAATGTCTCGGATCGCTGTGTGCCCTTCATCTCGTTGTCTTCATTTATAACGTATAGCTTTTACAACATCATCGGCCTGATTTACAACTTATGTAAATCACTTACACACTTCCAGCTTGTACTCGCGTGGTTGTTATTATTTCATTTATATTTCACGTCAACGTTGTCATTACTATTCATTCGTCGTACTTCTACACCTTTTTTCAAACACACTTTTACAGCAGTGACCCAATTGAAAGTTGATAAAGTTTCAACTATATACGAGCAGCTCCTACCCCTTGACGTTTGAAAATCCATGTGCGCGTTTTCACGCTTGCACACGTTAGGTGTACATACCGCTCTTTATTTATGAATAAACTCGATCGATTTGATAATCGTCCGTGTTTATGGAGGCACGTTGCACTTGAATTTCCGTGATCTTGCGACGATGGAGTAATCAGTCAATTACGTGCCAAGGGCAAGTTTAGACGTTCGCGTCATGAGGTTACGCTTAATTGTGTCTTTGAGTAATTGTAAGATTTTTGTTCCTTTTTGCTACGATTCTTGCCGAAAAAATGATAAAACATCCCCTTTGGACAACGTTTTAGATTCGTTTAGTTGTGGGGCAAAATTACTACCCAGAAGTGCCCCACGTTTTTGGTAGGATAAAAAATATTGTCACGCATAAATCTAAAAATTTTATAGTTATACACCTGCGTGCGTGCAGAGTAATCGATTGTCAGTGATAAATCTAGCAATTTATCGATATTTGGTGTATTAACACAAACATTTGAGGATCACAAGATTGTTCTATGGTTTCTCAGTTACTGATCGACAAAAATTGTTAACTCTGCGATCCTTTGGTAATCAACCCTTTACGCAAGAGACACTTGAAAAACAAGTGGAAATGAGCCAGAGAAGAATTTCACCACCCTTTTTCCGGTTATTCATTGTTGACCATACTTTGTCAAAACTTGGATTATGTTTTAACTTTTTTAATAGAAAATCACCGATTGGAGTCTCATATCACATCTTATCATACACCTACTAATGTGCTCCACGAAAATCACGCTACAGCCGAATCATTAGATATTTTTCTTCCGATTGCAAGCGCTTCGGATAGTTTTTTATCTTTTTTTTTTTTTTTTACTCTGAAAGTGAATCATCTCAGAGATAATGTACATCAAGAGCAGGTAATCTAATTATAATTTAACGACATCGTTTATCTATCGACACCAACGTTTTCGTCACGTAAACAAGATATGTATTTATAAATTTTTTTTTTCCGAAAATGAAGTCATCTTACGAGCCTGCAGGTAAAGATACGAGGGTATGCGAGGCAGTATTCTCAATATCATCAATGAATTTCTCATCTGTACAATTATCGCCTAACGAGTACGATTTTTCCATTCGAAACGGTACGATTAGCAAAAGATGTACAAAAATACGGCCCAACGCAATCTACGACTTATCATGAATCGCCTCCGCAGTAGAGTTTCAAAAATAGATACAAAACTTTTTCATCACAAAAAGACAATTAAGAAGATTTACATCCTGGTATTACTAAGCCACGACTAATGCGTTTATTATCTAAAAATACGTGTACGACTCGATACTGCAGGCACAAAAAACTACTTATTTTCCGATTTCCAAAGATACCGTTTCCTCCCCGTACACAAGAAAATAGAGCTAAAAAAGCACAAGCACCCACACGCGAGAATCGGGGAGAGAAAAGGTAACTTGCTGATTCGGCACCGCGTCCGAGAGATCATTGAACTCGAAAAATCGCGCTTACGCTATACACTATATTTTATATACGTATTTTGCTTGTAGCCCCTTTGCGTGCTCTTCCACCGACTTTCCCGTACCCATATATACAATACTTCCGCTGTTGCTCCTTCTTTCTATCAATCGATCGTTGATCGTTTTCTCCGTGGCGCCTAATTTTTTGCAAATGAATCAGAAAACCCCGATCAATCGATCATACGTATATATATACGTATATTATACCCGATGGTTAGGCATCTCTCGGTGTAAGCGGCCTCCATTCCGTTCATCTCCTCCATTTCCCAGAGCCCAAGTATCGGGGTCGCCGAGATACAAAGCCCACCCGCAGCGGACCCACTCTCCTCTCCATTGGCCGATCACGTCTACTCCCATCGCTCTTCTGCCTCATCATCTCGGGGCTCCCTTGTCACTGCCCCTCGACTTAAAAGCACCTATACATATTATATACACACCATCGAACGAGGCATTCAATATAGCGTTTGCGTGCTGATTCGGCGGAATCCGTGTCTCTCGTGGGAGCTTCTCGGAGTCGCGCGACCGAGAGGGAGATGGAATTACCGTGCAGGTGAAACGCGAGCCGCTTCGCTCGGCCGGTGGGACTTTTGGCGGAGCTTTCACGCGGGAGCTTGCGCAAATCGACCGCTTCCTTCCCAAGCGGATCTTTGCTTCGCGGGGGGGTGTTTCATCTGCTGTCTTTTGCGCTTTTTTTCCTTCGAGCGTTTCGCGGGAGAGCTCGTATTTTTTCGTGTACTACTTTTGACGTCACAAGCGGGAGATAATATAAAGTTGGGTGGCAGAGCGAAATTTAATACGGCATTTTGTATTAAGCGCGCGCGCGTGTGTGTGTGGCGAGTATCAGAGAGAGGAGGCCGAAGGTCGCGCCGGGGACAGCCTTCTTCTGTCCACGTGTCATAATTTCTCGTGTGTATGGGATGTATATTACACATTATTGCCTTGAGTGCTTTTTTTTTGTATAGTATATATTTATATACTCACTTCTCGCTCGTTTCGTTTCTCTTTGGTATAGCGCGTGGCTGTGTGATTAGCCTTTGGATGAGAGCATTTTTTTTTTGTTTTTTTTTTTTTTTTTACGAGCTCGAGTGTCTTATGCGCGATGTGAATTCATACCGTTGAACAATGGAGCGGAGATTGCTTTACGAGATGTTTCACGGGGACATGAATATTTACACCTTTTGCGATGGTCGGAGAATTCAGATGTAAAATTGAATGGCGAATATCACCATTTGGAAGGGAATCCGCGATTTTTGTCAATATAATGTACTATCCTGTGAAAGGACAGAGATCGGGATGCAAGATTCTTATTGCTTGACTTTGCTTACTTGTACGGCATGAAGTGATGCATTGTGGGAATGGTGTACGTAATAACTCAATTAAAGTGCAATCTCGTGGTTACCAAAATATTTTTTATCAATCGAATCATGACTATCTATTCGATAGCTTTTATCCATGCAAATTTCAGAGTCTTTTAACCACACCAGCATTATTGTAGATCAGCAAGCTGTTCTGATTAATTGCTTGCGTTTTAAAATGAAAAAAAAAAAAAGCTTTGGCTCTGACTCATATACGTTTAAGCGAAAAACCCGCAGTTCCAGGATTAATCGTTCAACAGTATGTCCCGAAATGTATCAACAACTCTCGATAAAGATATTATATTTATACGTGCACACGAGCGATTCCAGCATAAGCAACCAAGTCTACACCTCGAGTCCTTCTACAATTTCAAATTAATCCATCGCGATAGCGACAAAGTGCGGGGGAAACTTGAGCAACGAGAGCCTCGATTCAATGGCGAATGGAGAAGAGAAAAATCAGATCCCAGGGCCGGATGGGCAGGGCAAAAGAGGCGTGAATCCTCCCTTTCAGTCCCTTCGCTCCCCCGCAGTTGGGGAAAATGAAGCCACACGCGAGCGACTGAGCGTAAGATCTGACTTATTTGCTTTTCCCGTACCAAAGGCACTAGCTCCGAACAATTTACAAGCGGAGGAGAAAAAGAAGAAGAAGAAAGAAATTTTTCCCTCGTTTGGTCGAAGGGAGGGAGAAGCGGAGGAAAAGAGGCGCCGCGATAAACGCGCCCTGGCAAAGTGAGGATACATCATTTTTGCAAGCATTTCACATATCCACGGAAACAGAAGCAAAAACGCCGCGTTACAGGAGCAAACTAAGAGTGCTTAGTCGTGTACGCCTGTCGGTCGGAGCAAGGGTCATAAAGACGAGACGGAAAGTGAACGCGCGCACTTTAATTTGCATATGCATGGGTACATATGTATATATATATACGTTCAGTCCAAATGCGGGTCCACCCGAGTTGGCGACTCTACTCCTTGGAAAGACCAAGAGAAGGCACGTCTGGACGGTGTACTTTACGCGCAAGACGAACAGTCAAGGCGAAGGAGGAAGGTGTCTCACATGGGTGCGTCTGTGGCGGGCGCGCGCGTGCAGATGGGGGAGACATCCGGGCAGCTGACGTATACCTACTCCTTCCTCGATTCGTGTGTGTATAATATATATATATATACACACATATACGTACATAAATGTATATATATATGTTGAGTGAGAAGAGCGGGACACTGGACTAACTCTCCTCTGCTCGTCCTCGGTTTAACCGACTCCACATCCTTCTTCGATTAAAGAGAATTACCTACTCCGTGGTGTGTGAGAGCAGAGGAGGAGGGCCGAGACAGAGAGATACATGTACAATATAACAACAATAACAACAACGTACTTCACCTTCGCTTCCTCCTCCTTTCTTTGCTTATGTAGGATTCGTTTCGACTTCTCTGCTCCCGTTAATTGTACGACTCTCGCTTCTTTCCCCCCCCCCTTCTCTTCTTCTTTTTCTCGCGTTCCTCGATACTGCCGCTGTGATACGCTCGGTACAATCCATTATTCGTTTGTTCTCGTAATTTTCCTTTTGTCTGCGGAGTATATTTCCAACTCCTCTCTGTTTTTCACGATTATGCCTTGATTGCCGACCTTATCCCCTTCTTCACGACTTTTGTTGTTGTACGTATATCGGGAAATTTATTGCTTTCGTGCGATTTTCATTCGATCATTGCGAGCTATGCAACATACATCATCACAGGGATTTATCTTTATTAAACGAAAAATTGCCAACTCTTGGAATCCACGGAATCCACTGAAGAAATAGATGATCTCCCAATCTGGCGTATCTACGCTAATGTTTTATTTGCTGTCAGGAATAAAGTTATCCACCATTTTTGAGTGGTCGGAGGTAATTGGAGATGAAAAACACTAATCTGTGGAATACGTGCAGATACTCACAAGTGGTAAAAGAAGAATTTTCAACGAAAACAAAATAACAAATAAACTTATTTTGTGAGGCATATAAGTTGTAGAAAAAAAATGAAAAAAAAAGAAAAAAAAATCTAGTACTTGAAATAAAAGGTACAAATGAATTACAAAGAAAGAAAAAATAATATTATTTCCCTTCCAAGAGCTTCCATCTACCTCTTTTGCCATACCGCAGCCCCTTTTTCCTCCACATATATAATAGTAATAACCACGGCAAAAACAGAGGAAAGAAGCCCTCTCGGATCCATATCGTTTTTTTTAATCAACTCCGAGTCGCAGCTCCCTCTCCTCGAAGCCGGAGAGTAAAAAGGAAAAAAAAAAGTGAATTCCCATAAATATTAATCAATCTTGTGGAGCAGCGCACGAGCTCAAAAAAGAGTACACGGGCAGTGGGGTTCACGGCAACGGTGGAGATCTTTCCCCCTCGCGCATAAAGCCGCGGAAACGCTCTTGCGCACGCGATATTATTACCACCAGAGTCTCGCTGTTGCCCGGACTCACGCACGCACGCTCCATTCCCTTTCGAACGAAATGTGGAGCAGAGCGCCTCGTCTTTAAACGCACGAGTAACGTGAATGAAGGAGAGAAGGAAAAAAAAAAAAAAAAAAGAAGAGACATCCTCTTCCGACCGACTTACTTCATAAAAGATATGACTTTCGACTCTGATTGTGTCTCCGCGGTGAAACGTGGGACGGGCCATTTTTGCTAAATCCACAGCTCAAGAAGCAGATTACTGATGATACACTATACGCGTCCACGAGAATGATAAAAAAAAAAATTTCGAGTTTTGGCCAGCCATTGTCGTGCTTTCTCCTGATTGTCTTTTAATTGATCGATCGTTATGTTGCTTCGTACCTCCCATTCGTAAAGGACATTGGTGGTATTTTCCACGTCGTATCGGTCCACTTTCCAGGGAGCGCCGATCGAGAGACAAATTTGTCGGTGCGTGCTCTCGAGCCAAAAGATGCGACGCTCCGTTTGGCCGCAGCGTGCTTATTATCGTCTTTTCCATTGTTTTCGTTCCCCAACGGTCTTGAGAGAGTTTTACCGCATGCGTGTATATGTATATACAAGCGTGCAACGTATCCCACGCGGCGAAAGAGACACAGCTCGAAGCGCAGATATGTCCTGCCGATGCCACTATTACCGGGATAACTTGACCATAAAATTCGTATCGTCCTTCTCTCTTGCGTGACTGGTTTTTTTTTTTTTTTTTTTTTTTTCCCCTCCTAACGTTCACGAGCACGGTATAACTACGCCATTTATGCAGAAGCGGTGATTTAAAGTTTCACTGTTATACACAAACGACCGTTGCATTGTACTAAAAACCAGATTGACCGAAAAATCGTGTGCAATGACACGTTACGGAAACGAAGAAAAATCCTTGGCGACAACTTTCAAAAGAGATGAAAACGCCACCCTCGAGAGATCGTGGATCTATGATGCGCGACACGCCCCTCGGGAGATAATGAAAGAAAGAAAAAAGGATGACCCGAAAAGAGCTTGTCCGCGAAGCGAATAAAGACACACATGTCTCCGGGAGGGAAAAGAAGAATCGAGGCATCACCGGTGATGCGGGGGGGAGGAGGGCACTTTGCACGGGCCTCTGTTGGTTTTCTCCCACGGATTCCGCAAATATCTCAGCCGTGCACGACCACGCTCATATACACGCGCATTGCGACAGTAGACGCAGCCTACTAGTCCGAGTCCACGGAGAGGCGTCCTTTTTTTTTCCTTCCTATACAATACACCCGCCATTGTCGCTGGAGCCGTAATGGTTGCACACACTCGGTGCTCATACATTGTATGCGCGCCGCCTTTGCGGGTGAAAATGCGCTCATATACCAAAGTCGCGTGGGACGTATTGCATCGCAATGATTGCGCGCGATGCTGCAGCCGCGGCTCCTCAGAAATGCGGTCTCTCGTCTTTTTTTTTTTTTTTTTTCCCCTCCATCGCACCCCCCCCCCGCCGCAGTACACACGCGCGTTCCCGCAATTGTACTCTCTCTCGTCTCGTTATTGCTCGGCGTCTGTTTGGCTCTCCTATACGATTAGAGAGCCGGATCACTATCTCGCGGTTGTACGGCAAAGCTATATCGTCATCGCGCGCCGTCTTTGTGGATCTCTTTTATTTTTTTGTCGATCCCGTGCAACTCGGAAGAAACGCGGCCAAAGCTCGTACCGATGGACCAGGGAATTATACCAACAGCCAAAAAAATCGTTCACCCTTTATATTATTGTACCTATGATACGCCCAACTTTCCTCATGGAGCTCTTGCCGCACCTTCTAGTTCTCTCCCCTTTTTTTTACGTCTGCTGTCATACAACAAAAAAAAAAAAAAAATCGTTGGCCGTTAAGGCAACACACGAGCGAGCGAGCGAGCGAGCGACTTGCAAGTCAGACATTATAAGTACACGTAGGTGCACAGAGGGAGGAGAGCAGGCGAGCAAGAAAGAGCACCAAGAGGCGGAGGAAGCGCGAGCGCTCGGGTGTGACGGTATAATACACTCTTCTTTGGCTCCTCCGGCCGTCCAGAGAGCTCCCTCTGCTCCCTTTTTTTTTTCCTCTCTCTGTGCTCCCCTTTTCTCTCTCCCCCCCCCGATGGGGCTCTCTCCGCTCGCGCACTGTCCGGAAGTGCTGTTTATCTCTGTCGGTCTGTCCCCTTCTCTCTCTCGTACGCGGGTGCGTGCAACCCATGCACGAGAGATACGGGGATTGGCGAGAGAAAGAGAGAGAGAGATAAGGAGCGGGAGATAGCGTAGCCGTTGCTTCGAGGAGCCAGAGGGTGGTAACGAGAGCTGGGGTACACAGGTTGGACTGCGGGCTTTTTCTTTTTTTTTTTTTTTTTTCATTAAACACAAAATATATGCAACGAAATTGCTCATCTCTCCGTTCGTGGCTTTGGGTGTGGTGCAAGGGTAGATATTTAGTGCGATTGCGCGAATAATTCGCGAGGTGTATAGCGAGAAAAGGAGCAACCATAAAGTCTTATGATGTTTATTTATCTATTTATGTGCACACAAAGCACAATTATGCCCCAAGCAGCACCGCAAAAGGGCATCGAGGCGAACATTTTTTTTTTTTCCCTCCGTCTCTCTAAACGCGCGGGTACACACGTATATATAGAGGCGCTTTTCTCCGCGTTGTTGCGATAGCGCGTGAGAAGAAGGAAAATAGACGCTCACGACTGTACGTATACACCTTTTACACTCGAAACGAGCGACTTTGGGAGACTCGGTGCGAAAAAACACGAGCGTATACACTGAGAGAAAAATATAATAAAAATTACTGTGCTGAAATGGTAATCTGGTGTCATTCCGTAATCTAGGGACTTTTTACTTTGGCCAACCTAATTTTTACCCATTGTGGACAGTAATTTTCTATTGTACAAACAGTAAAAATGACTGTTCCAATAGTAAAAAGTCTCCATAGACGACCGAACACTACCAGATGACCATTCTAGCAGAGTAATTTTTATTATATTTTTCTCTCGGTGTATAAGTATATACACGCGCTGCCTCCCTTTACGTATCTTTTCATCGTCACCATCACCTGCGATACAAGGATAGTTGGGAAGCACAGACGCGCGCGAGCAATTACATGGGTGTGCATATATGCGACGTGTGATGAGTACGGAACAGCAGCAGAGGGCCACCTGGTGCAAGTTACCGCCGAGAAAAGGCGGGAAATTTCTCCGATCCAACGACATCGGTCCGGCACACAGGTACATGTACGTCTCTATCGATTTTTCAGCACCCCCTTTGTTTTCGAGGAGTAGCGGGTAATGTTTGGAGCCAGGTCGGTTCAACGCACCTTTGGGTAGGGGCCCTTTTTGTTTTCGAAAGGAAAAAGAGAAACAAGATAACGAAAGCGAGATAAACAAGAATATATCCACAGCTCGTTACGTATATTCCCGTTGGTCTTTGCGAGATAAACAATAACAAAGGACACGTCGCGGGCGAGAGCGACGCGTTAATTATATTGCAACGCGCTCGATATTTTCCCTCGTAACAGCTCGGCGTGTCACGCGTCGCTCGCTCAGGAGGCAGGTATGTATGTATATGTACACTCGAGACTGATAAGAAAATTTAGAGCGCCGCAACAGGCGTCGGTCAGCCGTGCGCGCTTCTTGAATATTTATACAGCCGCCCGGCGTGTGCGCGCCGGGGAAAATTGGTCGCTGATAAATGAAAGGAAAAAAAAAGAGAGAAATACGAAGAGGTCAACAAGAGAATATGGAAGAATAACGCGCGCGCAGGTGACGCTGGCAATTATCGTTAATCGAGGCGAAGAAGCATCACGAGTGTGTGTGTGTGTGTGTGTGTGTGTTTGCGTGTTTGCTCCATTGTTTTTTCCCGCGGGTCGCGATCATCTTCGTCGTCGTGTGCTTATTCTTGCTTCTCGAATATCTTCCTCTCGTCTTTCCAATTTTCATAGAGGACGATCTCCCAACGCTTCGAATGATCAACAGTCGAAAATCGACCTTCACCAATATATACATATATATCGTTTGTTCGTTTTATCTTGGCACCAGCAAAACATATACATGTATTACCATTCGCGTCACGCGTTTAAAATGCACAGCCGACGGTATAATATAATTGCGCGCTTGGCCGATCATCGTAATTTTCGCTTGTGCACATCAGCGGGTCTTGCCGATAACGCCGAGCCAGACGGACCGAGGTGAGCTATGTATACACCTGTATACCTCTCGATGGCCGGGAAATTACGCTACAATCCATATACATACACACACACGCGCTCTCTTGGAGTCGTTAACAATACACGACGCGCTTATAATTTCAAATGGGTACCCCAGAGGCCGAGAGATACTTGTATGTTCCCACAAATCTGTCGAGCAAACCAAAGCGGATAAAGCGACCGCGACGAATTGTGTATACACTTGCGGAGAGATATAATATAAGTAATCCCACGATTGATTCCACGTTGAGCGTTGGGTGCTCCGGCGTTTGCCGTGGACGATCTAAATCGGCGTTTCTTGGGGGGAGGGGAGGATGCAAAATCGTCAAGGTGTGGCCCATTTTGTGGTGAAAATTTCGATAAAAACTTCCAGAGCCCTGATATATTTTTTACGCATAGAATCAAAAAGGCACCGACTCTCTCTGACCAATGACCCAAGGGGTCAGAGCGAGAGAGGGAGGCCGGGCTCTTTATCTTGCGATGCGCGCGAGTGGGACGTGCCGTTCGTATCCGCTGCTGTTGCTGCTAATTATATACATTGGGGCTGTTCCGACTATCCGACGAGTATGGGGTCAGGGTGTACGTGTGTGTATATGATATACATGTTGTACAACAGAGAGATATAGGCACACAAAAGTGGGCGCCGAAAGCCAATGGCGTCGGCGAGGTTTTGTTCTCGTCTATACGGCCAGAGGAGGAGGACTGAACGCAAGGCGCATTTTTTCGTGTAGGGGGAGACTCTTGACGGCATAGGCTTCGAGTCAGTCCGTCGTTACAGAAAATACATCTACATAGATCGGTGCATGGGACTTGACCTGATGCTAATACCTCCAAGTTGTCAAGATGATACGTTGTTCCTCCTAAGCATTGATGCGAACATTTTTTGATACTACAACGAACTTGTACTTTGTTTATCTTTGACATTCGGAAATTTGGAGTTTTAATAGAACCTTGGAAACAAGATGTTTTTACGGTTTGGTTGAGAAATATTATCATCTTACATTGCCCTGATTTCGTAAAAGTCTCGAGGGGTTAATCGATTCGTGATGCGTCTTGATAAAGTATACCATCCAACAGGACGTGCTAAGGATTACCAGACAGTAAACAAAATAAAGAGAAACGTTAAGTGACGTCGTATGAATTAATTACTCGTAAATGTTGCTTACTGTGCGGCTGAATAAGCTCGTAAAGAACTTTCTGGCTTTAGAAAAAAAAAACCATGACTAATAAACCTCAACAAAATGGATCCAAACGTCCCCAAAGTAACCCCATAACTTTATACCACTCAACTTTCAATCTCCACAACTCCATGTATAATAATGATAGTAATGACCTCTTAATCTTGCACTTTTTAATCCCTCACCCCGTAAGTACTACTTACCTTTAAACTGCCTAACATACCTGTAGTGTAGATCAAACGAGTCAGCGTGAAACGATTTCCAGAGTATCTTCTTGCGATTGCCAGCAATTACGCATGGGAGCACCCGAGACGAGCTCTGCGATAATATATGGAGCAGCAAAAAAAAAAAAAAAAAAAAAAAAACATGGAAACAAAAAAAAACAGGGGAAATATCACAAGGGCAAACAACGCACGTGCACGTAGGCGAGCGAATACGCAGAAAATGAGGAAAAAAAGGGGGGGGGGAGCGACGCTTGCGAGTGGAAACGTAGGTACAGTCTGCAAGAAAAAGCGAAACTCCAGCGGCAAGAGAACAAGGAGTAGTAGGTGGAAAGAGAAAAACGAGGGGAGGAAGAGGGGCACAAAGAGCCAAGCGGTATAGAGAAACGCGTGGGCTGGAAGTACAGGCGAGTGGTAATCGGTTCAACAGATAAAACATGTGCATCCTCGCTGCGGAGCTCTGGACTAATTTTTTATACCTCGAAGCGTTACATTAATTTGCCCTTTCTGCTCGTACATGCATCGTATGTGTGTATGTCTTACCAGTGGCTTCACCATAAAATACATATTATATATATGTAAGCCCGTGCATCCCTCGACTTTGACCTTGTTCGCAAGACCATGGCCGTCCCTTTTTATGACGAGTTTCACAAGTTTTTTTCATTTCTGAATCACATTACACAAACATATACCTCTGCTCGCATGGATACGCGTGATCGTGGTATACATTGTTCTGATAAGTATGTAACTATATACACAGACTGTAAAATGGGGCTATTAAAATGTATACTCAAGCTCTCGTAAATGATTATTATAAACGACATCATCCTATTTTACATTCGATATAGATCTGTTGATGAGAAATGTAAGAAATTTTTACGGTAGCTCGGGACTAATGAGCTCAGGTAGTCGCCAAAGAGCGAATGAGTGCCCGCTCAAATATACTTGAGAGATTACACAGCCTTTCACTACACGCACGTACAATATCTATATATGGTTCATTGTATTTACGTAATCACTCGAGACTATCTTTTTAACCACGTGGTCGTGTGTATAAACACTGATCAGCAGCAATAATAACAATATTAGTGTCATTTGAAATTTAGATTTATTGAAAACTGTACGTTTGGATGGAAGGTAAACAAAAAGTTTGTTTCAGCTATATGAAACCAAAGTGATAACAATTAGCATCACGCACTCATAACCAACTCAAGTACCGTGAAATTTGAATGTAATTAAGACGTGGTGTATTGTTTGCAGGTACGTTTCCGAACATTATATAGTCTGATGTCTGATATATCTCTGTAATTCCTCGTTAAGATGCGTAAAATTTTTTTTTTTTTTTTTTTTTTTCATTTCAACTGTCCTTGGAATTTTAAAATATCCGTATGATTTTCAAACACTGGTGTAAAAAATGGAGCTCAACAAATAACTTGTGATGAAATAAACCATGAGCAACAATGAGAGAAGAAAAAAAGAAGAAAAAAAAAATGAATGACGAAAAAAGAGGGTCGTTCGAGTATCGCCATGTGAGAGGAAAAAGTTGTTTGTCAAAGAGTACAACAAAGTAGGAGATAAAATAGCACTGCGATGGAGAGCAGGAAATATGAACGAGGGGAAGCGGGACTGGGATAATAGGGTGAAGGAAAAGAAGAAGATGAGAGAGAAAAAGAGAAAAAAAGATGGTAATACCTAGCTTCGCAGAGGTTTCCCATCTTCTACGGTTTCCCTTCTCCCGGCGTGGCTCCTCGGTATACCTTTAACTCCAGGGCGGACGTGTACCAGCGCACACACGAGATCAATGCACGAATGTACGTGTAGTATACATAGAGGTATAATAATAGAGTGCGTGACTGCTATACTGGCCTGGAAGTTGCAGCGTCAGAAGGTGCGAGAGAGAACGCATTCTATGCCACCACTCCTGATTAGCTATTCCGATGAGTCCCCCGACAATGTATATGTATGTGTGTGAGTATAGCAGTGCATCTGCATCAGAGTGGTCAGTGGTGGCATAGAATGCGTTCTCTCTCGCACCTTCTGACGTCCCCTCTGCCTTGGTCGCGCACTCTATTATTATACCTCTATGGTAGTATACGCGTGCGTCCGACTCTAGACGGCTTTTCTCGGTGGGCTGTTGCATACCATACACGTGATGTATCAGACGAGAGAGCGAAACAACGAGATGACGAAGGAAGCGACGTTTAACCAGAATTTCTCGCGCAACCCCCCCTGATACTCTATGGCTTGTTTTCGTCCCTGCCCGTTGTTGTCCTCCGCGTACTTGGCAGCTGAAAATAAGATACCACACGAGGATGTTGCAACGTTGCTGCTACGCCAACATGTGGGAAGTTGATCTCATTGGTTTTTTTTTTTTTTTTTTTTTTTTTTTTTTTTTTTTTTCCAATCACCTAATTGTCCATTGTTTAAAAAAATCCCAAGGATTTTCCGGATATAGGACACCCCATTCCGTACTTTTCACTCGTAAGCTTTGATTTTTCTACAGCTTCGGTGTACGAAGCGACTCCAAAAGCCCGGAGGGTACGGGAGAGGAACGAACGTTTAGCTATAGATTTATTCTAAAAATAGACGGAGCCAAGAGAGAGAGCGAGAGAGTATATTGAATTTGCGAGATTCTCGCTGCTCCCCTGAAACTCTCTTCCACTCGTTTGGTCTACTTTTCTCATTTTATGGCTTCCAGAAACACACACACATATATATATATAGGTACATACACCCACGTGTAAGTATCCTTGGCCATCGCATTGTACCTAAAGATAGTGAAATATCACCCACTCTTTGGAATTTATTAATCTCAATAACTTGACCACCAACACCCATGTAAAACTAAGAAAAAGGAAGAAAAAAAAGAAAAAAAACGCACCACATGGGGAGGGAGAGAGAAGCTGTGCAAGTACACCTCGTGCCCAAGACAGAGAGAGGGGCGCGCTTGACCTTGTTACTTCCGCGGATTCATGAATTTTATCGCGAGCGAGCATCCATACGTGGGTATATAATATCCCTTCTTATTTGTCGATCCCATGCGGGGGAGTGCCATTACGTGCGCTGTTTGCGCCTAACCCCAGCTCCAGGACGATCCACTTAACGTGCGAATTATAATTAAGATTCAGATAAATCGAAAGCGTATACGGGGCACGTTGGCGCATTATACGGGGCTTTCGTGCTTTACTTTTACGCGCGTCGAGTTTCAGGAATTAATTTGTTTCCACATAAATCTCGGGAAGCTACGAGGAAGTTAGTTCCCTTTTGCACTTGGGGTGGCTGTATTTGTACGTAACATCGTTTGAAATCTTTCAGGTGCGCATTAGTGAGTGTACACCCCCTTTTTTCGGACTGCGTGTGCGTGCGTTCGTGACTATTTTTTTTATTATTATGATTAAGTTATTGTTTTTGTATCTTATTACCTGATACATTTGCACGTTTTTATAGGGCACGTTTGCTTTTTCATGCATTTTGTTCGTGGATTTGCAAGTACGTGTGACAAATACTCAACTATACGCGTAATAAACGGGAATTTTTTGTTTCAAGAGTAGTCGGTTAATCGATTCATTAGAATTACTAACTTTTGTGATATTTATGTAAAATTCAGAGCTCATTTATATTACAAATATCATATTATCAAGTTACAAAGATGGGGTTTTTATTTTGATGAAAAATTTTTAGTTTACCCTTACATTATGAGCAAACCAACAACGTAAATTTTTTATGTGCAATAAACAACCTATATCAATGAAATTTAAATTTTTTTATGAATTTTCAAAACATTAAAGCTTCATTTACAATTAAAGTTATGGTGAAAATTCTCAAAGCGTTGTTGTGTGCGCAGTGCAAACGAACAGAAGTTATTTGAAATACTTATCACCCAATATAGTATAATAAAAATGTGCAGAATCCTTAATTGCATTCAACATTGCACGTCTCTCGTACGCTAGGGATGACTGAAAAAAGACGAAGAAAAAAAAAAAAAAAAATTAATTTTATAAATTCAAGAAACGTACGAAACACCGGTCGCGGATCGTACGAAGAAAATCGTCAAGAGAGAGAGAGATGCCTCTCCAACGGAACACTGTCAGCTGCAGGTATACACGCACTTTCCAATCGCCATTCGTTCACCCACACACGACATACGTACAAAGAACCCACTTACCCATGATGATGGTAATGACGACGACGATGATGATGATCCGGTGTACGGTGCACTATTTTTTTTTTTTTTTTCCTTTCTTACGACTTTCACCCCAGCCCACGTGTACCATATACATGTATACATACAGGAGAAGCGCACCGCTCACAAGAGAGAGAGAGAGACACGTATACGAGCATCGGGTATACGTGCATAATATGTTATACACTGTCGCAGGCCGCGCTCACGTTGATTTATGGTTTTGGTAGCTTCCGTCCTCCGCTGCTATGCTTGGCACACACAATATCTCGACTCTCGGCTTCTTCGTGAAAATTCCGTTCTTCGAACGGATCTCCTCTACACTCGTGTGCATTCATCATACATAGGTACCAACGTGCGTCGTAGTATGCTCTTCGATTGCGAAACTGTGCGCGTGTATATATATATCCATGCGGGACTGAGTGTCACTGCAGACGATGTATACATATAGGTATTGGCGAGCATGACGGCGTCATCACCGGGATGGCCCCGTGAGAGAGTCCCAACTCTCTTTTCCTTTGCCAGTGCATGCACATAATATACGTGTATACGTAGGCAAAAGAATGCCCCTAAAATCTACCGCGGCTGGTTGTCGTGCGTATACACTCGACGCGATCGGCTTTCGGTTGATCAAAGGTTGAGCACTCTGTTGCTTTTACTGTTGAATTTTACGTTGATTAACAATAACATCGAAAACCGTTGCATGCGCATTCGATCCGATCGAGGAGTTGGCCACTTTTGCGAGAGCCCGTCTTACCAAACACGGCTTACTCTACTGAAATCCGGGCTAGCTCGATATAGGTATGGCAAAACAACCAAAACACGAAGAACTAAGAAAGCTTTATCAAATTTTTGCATTTGCTTTACCTTTCTTACCCTTTTAAGAGTATATTGATACCTAATCCCACGTCAATCTTGACCCATTTTGGATGTGTCTCGTTTTTTTTCGCCCCTGCATGTCTTTAGCGTATCTCAGCGACTTCGAAGTACCTCTTATACGTGAGAACCTCGATCGCTGTTACAATTTATCGGCGAATTTGCCAACCAAGCTGATTATAAATTATCCTTGTCTTGGAGAAAATCTAAAATCGGCAGACATGAATCGGGTGCTAACTTTCCCTCGACTACACGTGGTTTATTCAACAGTAGGGATTTCACCACACGGACAATAAAAATATACGCATACGCGCACAAGTGCAGTCCAACCTTGCTGGGGACGGTGAGATACACTCCAAAGTGTATACATCTCCTCCGTTCCCCAAACGGTCAATAGAAGCCGCTAATCGAAAATTCAGCGCGCGTCGACCGTCGGGGATCGGCGAAAAAGTGTCGGTGTGAAAAAAGGAGAAAAAAAAATACATCCACAATTACAGTGCGCCAGTACATAACAAGCGCGTGCAATTGCGCACTTTGGGTTTTCGCGGCTAATGGAGATCGGTACAGGCAAAGATCGCGGGGGAGAAACGGACACATAAGCATGAGCTGGCCAGAAAAGCGCCGCGACCGTGACACATAAAAGAAAGAAAGAAAAAACAACAACAACAACCAAGAAGAAGAAGAAGAAGCGGCATGTCGTGCAATCGAGAGCTAGTTTGGATGTACATATATATATATAAATATACATATGTCTGTGTGTGTAGGTATGTACTTGTGAGCCACCGAGAGCCATAGTAGCGTTGAATTCTATTGTTCCGTATACGTTATCTGGGCCACGCTCCACTACATCTGACAATCCGCAGAGCGTATAGGTTTAATACCTGTACACGCGTATGGATGAAAAAGGCGCTAGAGCGACACATTCATACACTTATCCAGATGTGGCTGCGATATTTTGTGTCATTTGCTCATCAAGTGTACCTTTCCCTTTTGACGTCAGTTACCTATAGGTAATATACGTACTGAGGTACGTTTTCTCTGTCTTTTTTTTAATTTTTTTTTTATCGTATTTCACCTGCTAATACTCAACACGATCGAACACTTAGTCCACTTATTCTCATTACAATATTTTCCTCTCGAATCATCTATATTTCTCTTTTCCCCAATTGCATGGTTTTACGACTCATCATGCCTGAATTGACGGATTTTCTACTTTCAGAAATTTTTTTAAGTCAATCGCAGTTATAAATCAATGTCTCTCCCTACAATAAAAAGAAGAAAAAAAAAGTTTGTCGTGACTTCCTTTCAAATGAGCTCTAGAATATGGTGATCGTGACGATTCAAGTAGAAAATTCATCTCTCGACCGAAGCAGCTGTTCGCACACGTGCGGAAAAAATATCGTCACTCCGTGAAATGTGTTCTTAGGTGCATGTTTATCGTAATCTCCTTGAGGGGGAAAAAAAAAGAAAAAAAAAAAAAAAGAAGACGATGCGCACTAATTGTCAAGCGTAGCGTCATACAATTAGTTTTAAAGACTAGAGCAAAACAAATTTCCTCTTATCGTCCGTAATTGTCGGAGGAGATAACATGGTAAAATAAACGACAAAAGACGTAAATCGACGAGTTTAGCTGTGAAGAAGGGAACACAACCAAGAAGCAATTATGCAATCTTTGGGTAATACCACGAGGAGGAAACGAGGCGTCAATTTTGAGCTCTAAAAGTGCGGTTTGGCGCGAACAACGATGGGTCCCACGTGTTGGAAAATCAAATGTGTATTTAATATTGATGCTCACCGGAGCGTATCACGTAGTAGAAAATAATCGAGGATGTTATAATTTGTATTGAAGTATACGAGATTCTTTTTTTGTCCATGTACCTCACCCTAACTATATGTCTTCCAATTTGTCTTTTACTTCCCAACATATTATAAAACCCCCATGTCTTTGTCCATGTGGACTAACGCCTCGGATTTAGATGTCAAAACCAAGAGCCATGAATTTTTTTCACCATGAAATTAGCGCACCCCCCGACCAAAACGATGAAAGGTAAAAATGTCACTGTGTCAAGTGCACACATTTGCATTCACAAGTAGGTACTTTTTATTTATTTTTTTTTCCATCCCATTGCACTTTTGGATAATCAATTACATCACAAGCTACATCTCATCAGGATTATTGTTCTCAATGATGTGAACTATAAAGATTTTTTCTTCCATCGCCAGAACTAATAGTTACGAGGAGCCAGCAATTTTTCACTCCGCATTGCAGAGTATCGTCGCGTCGTCGAAGGTGCAAGTGGTATGCAATAGACGAGGTCGTAAAAACGTACTCCAGAAACAACAATAACAACGAACCACCAGCAAAGAGGGAGGAGAGAGAAACTTTTCTTCCCAACAGTTAGACTATACGCCCTACTGTTTGAATTTAAATTGAAAGAATCTCATGCAGAATTCCTTTGGGATAACGATGATAATCCACATGTGCTTTGGAGTTGTGAGTAATGAAAGTGGAGAAACTAAAAAGGAAGGCTTTGGAGGAACAGAAAGAAGAAAGAGAAGACTCCGAGGGGCATATCCACAAGCCAGTCCGCCCCCGAAGAGGCTTGCATTCATATATACATATGTGCCGCGCGTGGGAGGTATAAGATCCGCTGCAGAGGAGTCAGTTCTATACACATCGCCTGCACAACGTCGGCAGGAGCAGCCCAAACGCGTCACGGTATCGACCACTTCCGCTGGATGGACGCACTGCAGCAGCCCCGCAAAGCTCACATCTCTCTCTCTCCTCCTCGTGTGCATGTATATACACGGATATCACATGTATACACGTACCTGCCCGGCTGCCTCTGCGCACTCGGCTACTCTATTTACTGCACTGTACGTTTTAGGTGTACCCCTGTCCTACAGTCGATAGAACGCGACTCCCTCCTCCGTTTTTTTTTTTTTTTTTTTTCTTTTTTTTTTTTTTTTTTTTTTTCTTTTAAATTATTACTACGGTTTCGATGTGGGGTATGGAGAGGGTAGTTTCTCATTATTTTTCGTACCCTTTTTTTTTCGTTGTAGTCGATTCGCCTGGATGAAGGTTTTCAGAGGAGGGTTTTAGGATTTTGGGACAATAAAACCTCATTTTTTTTTTTTTTTTTTTGGCGAAAATCCTATATTTTCGTCCTTTTCCGGAAGCATCGGTGCATTGCGACTAGATAAAAAAAAGCATCAACGTGTCTGCTTAAGTAACACGAGTAACAGTAATAAATAAAAATCTTCGCAAGGTGCTCGCTTATTTCACAAATTTTTTTTTCCTTTTTTTTTCTTTTCAATCCAACAACAAGCGAGACACGTTCTGGCGAAAATGTTTGCATTCGTCGCACGAGCAAGTTGTATGTATCTCTTTTCTTACGTAGCAGTAAAGATCAACACCACGTACTTTTTCGCTCACCTTTCGCGCCATCCGTCACTCTCGAATTTTCCTCTACCTCATCTCCCCCCCCTTCGCTTCCAGATTTATCCTCTTTTATCACCTCACGTCTACATATACATACATACATACACATACGCGCATCAATCTTGTTTCTCGTGCTCGAAAGAAAAAAAGAAAAAAAAAAAAAAAAAAAACGAAGGCCTTATACGCAGGGACAACAATCCGTGGGTATGTTGAAATAAACAATGATTCGCATAAAAGAGATTTCAAACGCAGACATGAGGATTTTTCTTTACAAAAAGGCTCACGTACGCCCGATCGATACTCCTTTTTCTTCCATCGTCGCACCACAATCGCCCTCCCCCCCCCTCCATCATTAGACACAATACCTTCGAGAACAATCATAATCACCTGTGTACAGCGAACCGATCGGCCGCAGTAGTTCATGGCTCGGAAAAAAAAAACTAAGCCCATACCACCATCAGAGTGAGCAAGTGTGTGTGTGTGTGTGTCTGCGTAACCCGCAGCCGGACACGCACGCTCGCAACGCAGATGTGCTCACGGCAGGTGCATATTAATGAGAGCTAGCTTTTGTGCGTGTGTCTTTACGCGTAGGTACAATGCAGCTCCGAGATAAATCTATGGAAGAGAGTTCGGAGACTTTTTTACTGATCGGCTACGCAAGTGGAGACAATAAGCACATCCCTCTCCTTTGTAATGGTCATAGATTCGAATTGATGAAAAAAATGCGCCAATGATGAGTACCTTCTACAGATTTGCCATCGCTCGCTCTCTTTGTAAGATTTTGCCGCTTCGGCATTCGGATTTTTTTTTTTTTTTTTTTTTTTTTATCTCACTGTATTAAAAATTTACTACTCTCATTAAAACTAAAAATGTTCTAACTAAAAAAAAAAAAAAAAAAAAAAAAAACGCTATGATAGCACCCCCATTTCGTCATCTTTCTATCAAAGTAAGATAGAGAGTTGGAGTTAGAATTATGTACGCGGTATTCGTATTTGGACTCAGGCACCCTACATAAACGATAAAATTGTTGAAAACGAGAAAAAGAAAAAGGAAAAGAACACTGATAAGAATGTTAAAAAAGTGAGTAACGAGAGAAAAGTCCCCAACCATTTGACTGGCGCCACAGCGTTAGGTACGTACAAGTAGGTACAGACTAGTAACAGCAGACGTCCATCGGGCGAAGATAGAGGAGGATCTCGGTCGCGGGAGGTCGCAAGCATGCAGTGCACACTACGAGCGCCCACATTATATATGTATACTAGTAACGTACCAACCCACCACGTGCCGCGTCACGTACACGCGAGAAAATGACGAGAGAGATTAAAGATTAAAGATTAAAGATTAAATTTATTTAAGGCTAAGGACTCAGGGTCCTTAATAGCCTAAGCATTATACAAGGCTCAAAATATGAGCAGTCTACTTCTGCTTGCAAGCACTAAACATATATAACTAAGTACAGTCAGCTTAGTGTAATTATAGCTTCTTCAAAACAAAAAATAAAATGTAATATAATAGAAAAATGTATAAGCTAATTAAACCAAAGATTAATAATTATACTAGCTAAAGAGAAAAATAAAGTCAAAGTAATAACTGCAAGTAAAAGGTGTCGATTCATAGCACTTATGATCACTGAGTCACTTAAAAATAAAGATAAAGTCAGTTTGAGAGGCGAGGATCCAGTCGCTTGAAGTGTGCAAAAAGCTCTCCATAAAACGAGCTGGAAGCATATTTAGCTCGCATAATAGAAGGGACTTCATTCCACAGCTTAGCCGCTCCCACAGTAAAACTGCTTCTAAACAATTCAGTACGAGCTTCGGTACGAATTCGGTGCGATCAGGCTTGTAGCGAAAAATCTCACCAAGGTAAGAGGGAGCACCAGTTCGTAGAATGGAGGCTAGAAGGCAGATTACCATGTAGTTAATCCGAGTTAATCCTACCCTCAAGACTTAGAATGGAATATTTCTTGTAGACTGGAGTTATGTGTTCCCATTTTAGTGTACCCTCAATAAAGCGCAGAGCAGCATTCTTACATCGCTCAAGCTTTAGTTTCATTTAAGCAGAAAGTTCCAAGAAGAGGGTGGAGCAATAGTCAAGAGAGAGAGAGAGATATTTGAATACAATCGGACGCGCGGTTTTCCAGTTGGCAGCCAGGAGAGTTTCTATCGACTACCATATACTTATACACTTACGAGCCCGGCCAAGCGTCTCGGTCGTCGAATCACCGCATTATACCAACGGACTGAGATTGCTCGCGCGTCTCTTCGGCTCCTCTTGCACACGCGCGTACACGATCGATTCGACTCCACGGCGAGCGTGAAGATTTTTCCATTAATACTAAATGACCGTGCCCCTTTCTTCCCTCGAGCCGATCGATCGACCCCACGCCTTTTTCCCACCCGATTGTTGGGCGCTCTGTATAATATACTCTCGTTGGTTGTTTCTTTAACACTAGCTCCGGTGCAACTGTTACGCAACGCGCGACACTCCAGGTAAAGACGCACTCGGGAGACCTCCCCAGGACGCGAGGGACCTGCGAACCCACGATAAAATAAAGTCCTCGAATTGAAATTCCGCGTGGAAATCGAACGAGTCCCTCTGCTTCGAGAGAAAGGAACGAGAGGAGACAGCTCTGATCTTAATCACTCCCCGAGCCATTGATCGACTCCGTTGTTGTCCCCTCGATGTGGCACCCACGCAGCAGTGATGGCTATGGATAAAGGAAACAAAAAAAAAATAGGGGGACGAGAGGAAAGAGGAGGTTCTTGATTCACGGGCGAGAGGCCGCACGTAAGTATCAAGAGAGAGAGAGAGAGAGAGAGAGATTGGGGAGTCAGGTCAGGCGCAGCGCTGAATTCTTATGCTAATGCGAGAAAGGCGCTCTTACTTGGCTGTGCGAGAGAGCTGCGCCAGTAATGGAGGAGGATACAATGCGACGACGCTGGCGTCTCTGATGTCTACATCCCATCCCTTTGTAGTGGGTGAGAGAGGAAGAGATCGTTCGTACGTCGCCTCTGTATGGGTACAAAAGCTTTTTTTGTCGTTGCTGCCGTCCCCGGGAGCTTTCCATCCTCTTGTCGTCATCGAAGCTGTTGGGATACTCTTTTTGGCCTCTGATTATAAATGTAATCCGTGGCGTACACCACATCTTCCCTGCTTATTTCTTCTTCTCTCTCTCTTTTTGGCAATAATAGACACGCACGCGCGTGCACGACTGTAGTGTGTGTGTGTGTGTGTGTGTGTAGAGAATCTTGTCCGTGTGCATGCTAGGCTCGCTCGCCTCGAGGCTTTCGAGAAGGCAATAGGCGTGGCTTATTGATTTTCTGCCGCTGCTGCGGAGTTTGCTCGCTCGTATAGTACCTCTCCTCACTGCAGAGATGTTGCGTCTGTACGTATACTTATACTGTAGTAGCTCGAGGTTGTTCAGTTTATTTCTTCTCGGTTGGCTCCTCCTCCGTCCAAATGGTAACGATTTTCCTTTGATTTTCTAGCTCCCAAAACAAAAACAAAAAAGGTTGTTGTTCACGAGGGAAGGGGTTTTATGCTGCTCCCAATCCAGTTCAGTCGTGTAGAGATGGAAGTGATTTACGGCGGAAAATAAATATAACGCAAATATGCAATAAAAATATTTACAATATATTTACAGTGCTTAAATTATGAAAATGTGCTCAAGTGAAGGCAAGCGGAGAGAAGCTTTCTCTGCCGCCGCGGCGCGCTAACTAACTTACTATGCTCGCAGAGCAATATTTATAGAGACAAAAGTTAAAGTAGAAATTCTAGTACATTGATAAATAAAGGTACAAGAGTAAAGGTAAAACGGTCTCTTGGGCATTGCAAATGTGCGCGATGATAAAGGCGTATGATCGGAAAATTACTTCAACTTTAATACAAGAATAACAAACGTGACGCAATTTGAATTTAGAAAAGGTTTGTCGGCAAATATTCAGGTACAAAACTGAACAGTTGTAAAAAAGCTTGGATAAGTCTTTACGTGCTCGGGATATCGGACATTTAAGCTAATTTTTGATATATCCGATGAAAACTATAAATTACTCTGGATGATAAATTACGCTGTGATTTTGGGGCCGTTGAACATGACTTTAAAGTTCAAATTGCTCAATGACATCACAATCCTCTTACGTTTATTCTTTGTACGAGGACTTATTATTTTCAAGCCAAAAATCAGGATTATAAAATTACCACTTATGAACTCGGTTCGCCTATATATAGGAATAAACGAGGAAAAAAGTACAAAAATTGTGACGCGTGTGGAGTAATTTCAGCTTTCGATTCGTGCTCATTAACCGAAAAAACATAAACAGTTTAAATAAATTCTAAATGCTGTTATGTATGTGTTCTAAAAGAGAAAGACGTTTTTTTTAGTCCAACTAAATCACGCTACAGTTTACTGTTCATCGTACACTTCTTCTTGAGAGGAGTGAAAAAGCCTTCCCGTAAGTTTGAAGCTGTTTTATATAGGCACCCCCAAATCACATGTCCACCGGAATATTTTGCATCTCGGGGTACGTCAGACGTCAATGATCCTAATCACCACGAGACCTACATGTACGTCCAACAGTGGGGGAACACTCAAAGGCCTCCTCTTTCTCCAGGAGGTGCTTGGAATTCGCGCCGCGTGCGTCTACGGTATTTTTCGAATGCTCGTCCGGGGCCAAGAAGAAGAGGATGCATCAGGGAGGCGAGACGAGAGAAGGAGAGGGGCGATCTTTCTCTCTCACATGTATCGGTGACACAAAAAGGGGAATTTTCGCTCTTTTCTGGGTTGTGTGTGCCACGAAAAGTGCCGCATCGGAACGTATAGAGACAACCTCTTTTGGCTCGCGGCTCCGGCCACGTTTTCTGCTGCGCTTCCCAAAACAAAAGGGAGACTGTCGTTGCTTTTTCTTCCCTCCATCCCTATAACGCAGACTTTATGCCATTGCCGCTCAACACTCGAGAAAAAAAAAAGGTACTGCAGAGCTTTTTCGACGGACCCCCTGCTCTCTTTCGAAGAAATTTCCAACTGTGGTTTTTATTTTCACTCGCCATGTATCATTGCAATCAACATAAACAACATATAATCACAAAGAACATTTGAATTTGTCCAAGCAAGACAAACAGAAGGGGGGGGGGGAAAGATCGAGCGCTCTCTGCTCGAAAATACGACAATCAAGAGAATAATGAAGAGGTACGGTCAAGCGCACGTAATTCAGCCATCACGAGCCATGGCGTAATCTCACGCGTGCGCTGGCACGTATACGTATACGGATGGATTTACAAGTACTAGAGGCAAGGCCATCGCGAGACTCCTCGCACATCTGCGCGGATGGATGGAATTAAATGGTCACGGTCCAGCTGCCGACTGAGCTACCGTGGCAAGGTAATGTGAGCGCGCGTTGGATTCATCACGGTCCAGGAAGCGCGAAGCCCACGCGACGCCGCTTATTATCTGAGGCTACGTCATAAGAGCTCGTAATGCTGCTTCGTGCGTTTGATTGAAGTATTTAGGTGTACAGAGGAGCACACGTGAAACCCGAAGGACGTACACAAGCGTGCGGTTGTTGTTTTTTTTCATCCTTCGTTTGTACCTGCTTGTCGTGACGATATAAGTGTGCTCCGATGATGACGATGCCCGGAAACGCAGTTTCTTTTTAACTTGCGATTATCAAATGCGTTAGTTTATTGAAATGCATTGTATTTTGTTTCCATTTGTGGATTTAATGATTATTTGTTTGTTTCCAGTTTCGCACTAGTACATCTGAGGTATTTGAAAGGACCCCATTTAAGATTTTTGTTTGTTTGTTTTGTTCCCTTTTTTTTTTTCACAGCCAAATAGACTTACAGGACGAAGGAAAATGTGTTTTCATTTTTGTTGCAATGACCTCAACACATTAATTGTTTTCTTTTACTCGTCTATTTTTTTTAGATTAGAGTCGTTATTTAAAAAAAAATTTAATTCACCTCACCTCATTTCGCAAGAGGCACCATACAACGGTGATGGCTTTGACGACGAGGACATCCGAAAAAGGTGCATTCAGTTCAAGTACAAAGTTCCTTTGCATATGGTGTAATGGCGTGCTGTGGGTGTATTTTTTCTTAATGTACGAAACGGAGAGCAAACCGTGGAGTATAAGCACGGGCGCCGCATCATTCACGTGCACAACGAGAAAACCAAGGGGAAAAGAGCGCGGAGTCGTGATTCGAGTACGGCTTCGTCCATTAAAAGAATGCACGCACTCGTTTGATTGTGCACGGGTGTGTATACGAGGATATATTATAATATGCACTCGAGTACCGTAAAGCTTGCCAGTGAGGCAAATAAACCTACCCAAATTGCTTGGTCTCTCTTTGCTTCGCAAAACCTCCCGACTGACTAAAGTTACGACAACAAGGTTCCACGAGATTCAACGAGGGACCAAAGTTACGTTAGTTTTTATGATTTTGCAAAACAACTGCCGAGCATATCAATTGGGCGCACATAAGTATAGTAATGATTTTCCAAGTGTCCCTATGAGTATACAGTAAAAGGTACCCATTGGTATCTCGATCGGTGCATCCTCGGGAGTGTGACACTATTTCATCGGTCACCATGAGACATTTTCAATTCAATGGGCGTATGGGCAGAGTTGCACACCTCAACAGCTATGCGTACACTCATGATCATCATCCGATGGCGCACGTGCGCTTTCTCCTTTTGAAATTTGCCACCGAGTGCATCGCCGGTCACTACAATTTTTTCTCTGGCAGCGTCCGGGCTATTAATTTTTCCGAGCACATATGCGTTCCTTTGGCCCACTTTGGCGATCCATCGGCACCTCTCCTCGCCCATCCGAGAAGGGAAAAGTCGGCATGTGACGCTAAATCATACATCTCTGATCCATGTCACTCGTGCCCACACGCGTAAGGACACTTTAAAAGTTTAAATTGCTGTACGTGAGGATATTCGCAAATTCTCGTACGCATCGAGAAAAGTGCGTTGCATTAATTCAAGAGTGTGCAGTAGGATGGCTTACGAAGAAAAGGTTTTACGAAACCTTGAAGTCAATTTCTTTTCTTTTTTCAATCGTGTATAAAAATAATCTGTGGATTTTACGTAAATTACATATAAAGATCGTTGACGTGAAAAAGAAGTCATCATCGGGAAATCCAAATCTCAATGAGCCATTATATAAAGCAAAAATTTTTTATCATGACATAATTCCAAAAGGTCCCCCAAGTTGCAAAGAAAAACTCTAGTATATACTGCACTGTAAAGTTCATTTAGAGTAGTGTAAAATAAATTTTTTTGGTCCTGTAAATGTGACCCTTACAACAGTGTAAAAAGTGATTGATCGAGTAACTTTTCAGACCTGTATTATGATATAACTAATGTATAATCAGGATTGTGAAAAATATATATTCTCTTTATTATTTTCAAATTAGACGTAAAAATATTTTTTTGAATGGGGCTAGTTGAGATTATATTAATGTGTGACATGCATGTGCCATCAGTTTTATACACTAACAATAACAACGCTACCAAGTGATTGTATTTAATTTTCCATGACAGTAAGTCCAGCGTGCATTGTACGCATCCTCATTTTGCACATCTAACATAAAAATGTTAGAAAATGAGCCAAAAAATTACATTTAGCATAATATATTCATACAAAAATATGTTGCCTTTTACGAGACATTCTTGACCAATGACTTTGATAGAATGAAAAAATAAAACAACAAGAGGACATCTTCATCGCAAACAAGAGAGAGATAATTTCGTGGAGCAGGGCAAAGAGGAGATATGGCTAAGGTGCAGGGCGTCGTGGATCTGAGTCGGTGCGTGTCTGCATGCGGAGAGTATAATATGTACACGAGGAACGGCGACCCTCTCGCTGCCGCCGCGACTTCCGTGTCTCGTGTATTTATATGGGCGAATACACCCGTACCTGATATTCTCGGCGCATTGCGTCTCTTTGGCTTTAACAAATGCCTCACGTGGAAAGCATCAGACGACCCACCTACCGCTTCTCCCCCTTCATATATGCGTGCCGATTTGCATTGCGCAAACTATATCTATACTATCACTGCCGCTTCGTTGAACAGATGTCAAGGTAATCTTCTTGATTTGTTCGTTAATGTTAAAAGCAATCCTTTTGGTACTGAACTGCGAAAAATTCCTACACGCAAAAAACAACTAGTTGTCTGTGACTGAAGACTATAAAAATATACTAAATTGCTATAAATCTTGCCAGTCCATCTTAACCTCAAGCTTTGAAAATTCAATATTCTACAATCGTACAACTTAAACGTTAAGACGTAAGCTTTGAAGAGGTAACCTTATCGTAGGCGAAAGGATTTCAAAAAGGATTGCAATTTTTGTCACGCGAGGTAAAGGGTTCCAATTAAAAAAATGACGAACAAGAAGAACTTTGTTAACATACATTGTCATCATAGTCAATGCTAAAGTATTTCGAGATTTGATTGAAACTATGATAAAACTAGAAAAATCTGAATAGTTTGAATTGTCAGAGAAGTATAGAGAATTTTCTAGGACATTACAAAGTTCACCACCATGTAAACTTGTTGCAACTTGTTGCAGACACGCATATTTCCGAAAATTGGGATTATACATATTTGGTGAGTTAAGAGACACCTTTTCTCACTTTATGTTAAGACTGCTGCCCTAACAACTTTGTCGATTACATCCAGGAAAACGTGTTTCTCGATGATTATTAAAAAAAAATGATGAGCGAGAAAGCCGACACGGACAGTGATGTAACACATACAGGATGTAAAAGTCTTGAACCCAGATTTATTGTTTGTTTCATATGTTACTTCATCAATTCATTTAACTTGTAAAGTGACAAGTCGCGCGCAGCACTACTGTTGAGAAGAGAGTAAAAATGTGCAAAGCCTCCGAGCTTTCTCAATCAATCGAGTCCTCCATTGTATATACGATCGCGAGAGAGAGAAATGGTACAGGTACTGTGTAGAGGCTATTTATCCTTTCCACCGCTACAGCAGGAACACGAGTAGAAGCTAGGCACGTTGACCACATAACACATTCGAGTCACGCCCTCGCCGTGGCACAAGCACGTAACATAATCTATTCTCGGGAGAGTTGCTTTTTTTTTGCCTCCACGGGCAGACGGGTATCGCGCGTCTCCGGAGCTTGTAGGTCACCCATCTTTACTGCGCTTGGCTTTGGAAAACATTCGGAGTCTGTCCTCTTGGAATTACACTGGAGTTACAGCTCCACCCAACAGCTACCCATTGTTCAGTATCACCACCAAGGTGAGTATTTCGGCAATGAAGATTCGTTTCGCCACATCCGAACACCTGAATAATCCGTCCTTTATGATCGAGCGTATACTACCTGCTCGGCTCATCAAGTCGGACATCAAAAAATGTCCAGCAGCACACGTCCTGTCCATATACTCTGCCTATAATATTCAACGCGGGCGATACGATCTCGTATTGAATTCCCCCTCCGGTTTGTCGCTCCATTCTTGCGGGCCGTCGCAACCGGTAAATATATAAGCCGCATCTTTGAACCCGAGGTCCTCCCGACGGCGGCTCTCTCTCTCTCGGCCTTATTTGGCCCTGTCGATGTATAGCGAGCCCTGACACTATGCCCGATGCATTCGAATGATCCACTATGTCCAGCCAGGTTGTATATCGGTATACACGCAGAACCGGGCATCTCTCTCAGTCCGTCATCGGCCTCTGCCGATTCATGAGTATATTATCTTGCTGACGGCTGGCTGCGTCGTTGGGGGCTTTTGGAGCTGTTGATAGGCTATCCACGTAGGAAGTGGGCTTTTCCGAGAAGTATTACGAAAATCCAATGGATTTATGAGTCATAAAAAAAAAGAATCAATGTCCCGTCTATACTGTGCATTTTTTTTTTCGTATCGTTTTGTTTATCCATACAAGGTAGCGGACTTGAGATGTTGCAAAGGATTAATATTGCCTACGAGGCCTCACGCGAAAGGTATAGGTTTAGGTAAGTGCAAGGTGCAAGTGGACGTTAGATATACAAGGTGGATGAAACAAAATGGGATGTAGAGATGAAAAGGGAGAATAATTTTACTGAGCTCCAAAGAAAAAAAAACTGAAAGTCCGTGGTTAAAGATAGGCTTGAAAAATGGAATGTTAGCTCTGGTTTTAGTTTCTTTTGGTTGTTTTACAAAATCTATTTAATTTTTTAGCCTACCACATAATATTTCATCCATATGTTTATCGATATCTTTGATAGATTTGTACTCAAATTTGTTAGCGGGAACGGATAATATCCTTCAACGTAATCATTGATGACCTGTTTGATTGGCTCAAGTAATATTTTTACGAATAAAGTAGATTTACCATTTAGTGACATTCTTTTGGCGTATACATGTTTGTATTAAACGTAACGTGACGATAAACTACACCGACATTTACGTGAGTAATTTCAATCTCCTTTAATTCAAATGTTTCGCGTAAAAAAAAAAAAAAATAAAAGGCCCCTAATGGCAGTAATATATATATTTACACAATCACTGCGCAATTAAAACAATTTAAGCCCAAGCGTTTGAGGAGTCATCGCAGAAAGTAAGTAGATGGGGACTAATGGGATGGGAAACCGGAAGCAATGTACCGTGAAATGTGCCTCGAGAGAAAGACAGCAAGAAAGAAAGAGCTGCGATCGAGCGTGGAATCGAGCGAGAGAGAGAGAGAGAGCGTACACTCGCGTAAGTGTATACGCATCTTATAAAAGATGCGGCGCACGATCCAGGCACGAAATTTTGGATTCTATTAGCGGAGAAATTATAACGGATTGACGGCTGTTGGTGGTGCTGCTGCATGTCCGGGAGGTGAATTTCTCTTGAATCGTAAGTACAAAAGATACTTTAAGAAGTGCAGGCACAAGAGCGCTGATGCAAGAAAAATTCAAAGTAGTTTTTTTGTTGTTGCTTCGATTGATGTTTTGGTACATGGAAAGTTAAAGATAGTTGTTCGTTTCTTTTTTTGATACTCAAAGTGCGTTAAAAGGACCGATTGATGGAAGTTTCGTAGCGAAGGATTTTTCTAATAAATTTTTCATTCGAATCGTTGATGGTTTAGAGATGGCAAAAAGTAATCTCTTACAATGGTAACTGCCGAGTAGCCTCATCTATCGTACATAGAAGAAAACGAGCAAGTACATACTTGCCATTTTGCGATGCTTCAAAGATCACCCCGTTGATACTTTAAACTGCTTACCATCAGATGGTAAAACAGAAACTGCAGCATTCAAATTTCAATTAACGTATGGCCCGATTCACGGAATTTCCTACTATTTCCATGTAAAAGAGGTGAAACAACGAACATAATACAGTTACTTGAATAAAAAACTAATCTTTATTTCAACACTTACAGTATCACATCCGTTCGGCGCACACACACACCCACACATTCTTTATAAAACAAAATGTTCAACAATGTGTCTATTAGGTGGTAAATCGTCGCGTAACAAGTGCCCGCGCGTAGATATTTCCATACCAATTGAATACGAAAATCGTTTCGTCTCACTGGAATGTAAAGTTAAACTAATACTATGTACAATCTTTCAATATTCGCTATGTTTTCGAGCGTCCTGGAGTACAATACTTTGGTTCGAAACCGTCAAAGGAGCAGCTCTATACAAAGACGCAAACAGACGAGAAAAAGTGGTTCAAGGAAACCTAAAAAAATTAAGCTGCATCTCAAGTGAAAAGGAAGAGGCAGCAATAAAAGTAAAACGACGACTCATCCCTTCCTTAGTCAACGCCAGTTCTACAACTTGGCAACAGAACTCTCCAGCTTGTTGAGCTCCTTCAGAATAGCCTCCGGCATGTCCTGGCCGACTTGCGAGTCAAAGTACTCCCTGAGCTCGGTGACCTCCTTCTGCCAGAACTCCCTGGGCAGGCTGAACAGCTCTTGCAGGTCGATTTTCTCGCTGAGACCCTCGAGGTTCAGAGATTCGGGTTTCGGCAGGTAGCCGATGGGTGACTCAACCGCCACGTCCTCTCCGTCGATTCTTCGCAGAATCCAGTCAAGAACCCGCGAGTTCTCCCCGAATCCTGGCCAAAGGAAGCCATTTGGACCTTTGCGGAACCAATTGACGTGGAATACGGCCGGCAGCTGGGCATTGGGAACCCTCGACATGCTCAACCAGTGGATCAGATAGTCGCCAAAGTTGTAGCCAAAGAAAGGTCGCATCGCGAACGGGTCGTTCATTACTACCTTGCCCTGGAATCGGAATAATCAAGTCATCGTTGCCACAACGAGTTCCACCGATTAAATTAATCGTACCCACCTTGTGCTCGGCAGCGGCAGTGGCCTCGGATCTCATGGAAGCTCCGATAAAAACACCGTGCTGCCAGTCACGCGCCTGGTAGATCAGAGGCACACCCGTGGGCCGTCTACCGCCAAATAGAATGGCGTCGATTGGCACACCTTGGGGGTCCTCCCAGGCGGGATCGATGATGGGGCATTGGCTAGCCGGGGTGCAGAAACGGGAGTTTGGATGGGCCGCGGGTGTCTTGGAGCCACGCTGCCAAGCCTTACCGTGCCAGTCTGTTATCTGTGGAATTAGAATTAGAATGAGCCACAATGGCATTGCAACGGATTTGAAAATTACGCGAGTGACCCACCTGGATGTTGTCGGGTACCTCCTTCTCCATGCCTTCCCAAAAGACCCCACCGTCGCTCGTTTTGGCCACGTTGGTGAATATGGTGTTTCGAAAGATGGTGGCCATGGCGTTGGGATTGGTGGCCGAGCTAGTGCCGGGCGCCACTCCGAAGAAGCCGTTTTCCGGATTGATAGCCCTGAGCTTGCCGTGGCCATCAAAACGCATCCAGGCAATGTCATCGCCGACGCACTCGACCTTGTAGCCCGGCAGGCTCGGCTTCATCATTGCGAGATTCGTCTTGCCGCAGGCGCTCGGAAATGCCGCGGCGATGTAGCGCTTTTTGCCCTCAGGATTCGTCACTCCGAGGATCTGAGTGTCGACCCGACATTCGCTTAGACACGGTTCTTTAGTCATCACCCCCCACCCAACCCTATCCACAGTGCTCCTTCTTTAAGGGCCAGCCGGACTTTCATGGTCGTTTCTTTTTCTTTTTTTTTTTTTTTTTTTTTTTTTTTGTTTTTTTTCTGATCCCATGAAGGGTCCGGCAAACCACCTACCAGCATGTGCTCGGCGAGCCAGCCCTCGTCACGGGCGATGGTAGAGCCGATCCTAAGCGCGAAGCACTTCTTCCCGAGTAGCGAGTTGCCCCCGTAGCCACTGCCGTATGAGACGATCTCGTTCCTCGCGGGTCGGTGGAGTATGATCGTGCGCTCGGGGTCGCAAGGCCAGGTCGCGTTGTCACTGCCGTTGCCGGTCGACGCGCCCACCGAGTGGAGGCACTTGACAAAGTCAGCCCTGTCGAGGGCACGGAGGGCGTTCTCGCCCATGCGGGTCATTATGCGCATCGAGCACACGACGTAGGCCGAGTCGGTGATTTCGATACCGATCTTCGACAGGGCCGAGCCCACTGGACCCATACTGAAGGGGATCACGTACATCGTGCGACCTATCGGACCAAAGAAGGGTTTGAGGGACTTTTTTTTTCACTTTTTCTGATTGTCATATCCTTGATTGTCCCTGTACCTTTCATGCAGTTGGGGAAGCGCTCCAGAATGGCACTGTCCATATCCTGGGGGGAGATCCAGTTGCCCAGGGTGCCCTTGACTCCCGTTCGAGGTGTCGGGACGGCCTCTCTTCTGTTGGGGGTGCAGATGAAGGTTTTGCTCTCAACGCGAGCTACGTCGGCCGGATTCGTTCTGGCCCACCAGCTGAAGTTAAACGAGGGAAAATTATTATTCATTATTGAAACAGTATTTGCATTCCAGATAATAACGTCATCGTATTTTTTACATTTATTGAATGTTTTTTTTATACGTCTGGGGGGTAAAGCGTGTCACACGTTACGAAACCACACACGTATTTTCGCCCACATCACAAATTGCATGAATGTACCGATTAATAGGGTACGGTTACCCAAATATCAAGAATGTATTATTTTATAATACGAGTTTGATTGTTCCAGGTGAATAAGTCATTGTGTTGGAAAAATTAATATTTCATTAATATGTCATTCGAGGATTTGAAATTCTATTGCGTGCCAGATCTCAAAAATAAATGCGCCAAATAGGCGTTCGAAAGGACTTTAATATATACACCGTGACAAAATCTGCAAAAAATCGTACCACGTAAACGGATGGAAAAAAAAATTTTTTTTTTTCAGTTCAAGCTACAGATATTTAAAAAAAATAAATAAGTAGTGTTTCAAATTGAGGTATTAATTTATACGGATACTTGAACACGAAAGAGATGTAAAGTCCGTGTTTGGTAGACTACTGCATGGGGTAAAATTTCACGATGTCACGATGAAAATGAAAAATAGTATAGAAAGAAATGCAATACCCACCAGTTGTCATACTTGGGCAGAGGTTGTATGGTGCCCTTGTTCTCAAGCAGCTTGAGCAGTTGCTTGTTCTCCAAGTCGCTGCCATCGCACACGTAGACGTCGTCGGGCCGACAGAGCCTAACAGCCTCTTCGATGAAAGCTCGGACTTTCGGGGCGAGGGGCGCGTTCAGGCGACTAATGACCGGCGTGTCAGCGATCCGATCGTAGGTATCGTACTTGCTGTTGGGGCTGGTTTTCGCGGCTTGGGTCACCATCAGCTTGGCGACTCTGGAACAAAAATCACGATCGGAGTTGGTCGAGTGCCGTATACGACTTTCGCTTGAGACAGCTATTTGGGGACTGAGGTGGTTACGTTTTTTTTTTCTAACGAGGGTAGGGGCTGCTTTGCCGGGGCTTCATTTGGATCCTTTTATGCTGAGGTGATACCTTGCGGTCGATGTATTGGGTGCATTGGTGTGGTCACTTGGTTAATCAAACGTGACAATTGTAGGAGTGATAAGGAAAAGAGGAATTACCGAAAGGGAAGGTGTGTGAGTTTGAATTATTCTGCTGGTATGAAAGCTCCAGCGAGCGCCATCGGGGTGGAAAGGGCAATGCAGTTGAATGATGATTGAGCGTCGCTTGGCTTGAACTTGACATTGGCTGCATTGCAGAAAATCAGCTTGAGAAGCTTACCAAGTAGACAAAAGCCCTTGTAGTCAAGTGTTTTTTTTTTTTTTTTTTTTTTTTTTCGTAAATATTGTGAAAGTAATTCGTGAGCTTTGGTAATTTGCCATTTTGAAATTTAATACCGATTACGTATGAAAATGTCCAATTTAGTAAAAATTTCAAATAATCGAGTGGAACAAGGCTCTTGTAAAACTGGATTGATGTTGTGTCAAGCATACAAAGAGGTTTCGATTGAAAATGTATCTTGGAGCACTTTCGTCATCGTATTTTAATGAGCTATAATAAAGGAACGTACATTTACTAGTGCTTACGAAATTTTTATTAACTACCATCATAAACTAGCTTTTCTAGATATTTTTTTTCTTTTTAACCAAGGAAAAATCCTAAAAAATAGAATTTTTTAAATTTATTTTCAAATATTAAATGGTAATACGAGTGAAATAGGTATGTGAATAAAAATTTTAACTGTTAAATTTAAAAAATATAATACGAGCTTGCGGAATGGGTCACAAATAATAGCAGAAATACCAACAAAAATCACGTAATAGCAATGAAAAAAAAAAAAAAAATTCTATACGATTGGGCCATCAATATTGTTAAACATGTATGTTCCATTGTATAATATCTTTGGCAAAAATTTGTTAAAATCATTTTAGGAGAACACAGAAATATATTAACACATAACTCCTCAAGTCTTAAATGACATTGAATTCGTTGCAGGTGAGAAAGAACCAATGTTACTTCACACTGATTGACAAAGCCTCAAGACAAAAGATACTTATACAGGTGCAAGTCTAATACGGCTTCTGAATGATTCATAGCTGGTAATGTAAGTTGACGTTCGAGTGTTTCTAAAGTAAATTGATTGTTTCCTTGAACAGTAACAAACAAAAAAATGAAACAAAAAAATAGTCTGCAGTTAAAAAAAAAAAAATTTCCAGAACACCAAACCAAAAATCGAATCTTCGATCGCGACGATAGTGCAACCTGAAATGTTTGATACGAACACGTGTATCGCTATCTCGAGGTAAAGTCCCCAAAGTATAGAATCAGCCGTTAAAAAAAAAAAAAAAAAAAAAAAACATGGGTACAAAGTACAAGATAGATAAGATTTTTCCTTTCATCGGCAATGTAACACGATAATCATCGTCACCACAATGTACCACAGCGCTCAAACGGCGTTCCACATACTCCGAACGCTAGTAGATTACATCATCCGGGATTAATGTCACAAGAGCGAAAAGATCGAGCCCCTCTCGTTCAAGTTCTCTGTCGCCGTTTAAAAACAAGTTCCCCTTTTTGTACGTGCGCATGCTTCGAGAGAGGAGAAAATATATGTACATGTCTTGCTCTCAGGTTGAGGACCACTGACTTTGCAGTGGAAAAACTCGTTGTGTCTCTTTTTTATTTCATTTCGGGGTATCGATTGCACTGTTTCTCTAATCTCCCTTCCCCTAGCCTCCTAAAAAATCGAGGTGCAAATGTGGGTTATACTGCCGAGGATAGAAAGCGGGTGTGTCGAAAGCTCGCGACCCGGAAAAATCGAGTCGGTAACGCAAGACGTCGATCGACGCGAGTTGAGCGCGATTTTCGTTCAAACAGCTGATGCAACAGGGCACTCGATTTAGCTCAATCGGACGTCGTTTTGTTCGATGCACCGATGCACGTGTTGTTCTGGGCTCTCTCCCTCTCTGTACGAGCACACCAACCGTATGTGATTTGATAAAATTTTTATCAATGCCGAGCTCCAAAAATTCCTACATCCAATCGAACGAGGGACAAATGGGAAAACAAAAAAAAAAACAAAAAATCGAGGGTAAAGAAAGACCACTTACCGGGGGTAATGAGACTCGATGGTGATCGGCATCCTGTCTGCGTTTCTAGCTCCAAGAGTTCTCCACTTGAAAAGGCCAAAGTCCCTTTTGCCAAGGTAGCAACAGGCCTGCGAAGCTTTGGTCTCAAGTCTGTATCCACCGATCCTGATGCTGATGCCCGATCCTCCCTTCGACGCGGCGAAGGACCTCTTGGTCGCCTGGCTCCACGGGGACACTCCTCTCGAGCTCAGCCAATTCGCAGTCGAGGATCGGAGCAACCCTGTTTCTATCCATCGGATCGTTGACATGTTGCTCGATGGCGGCCAGAGCAGCTCCTTTTATACCCACGAGGAGACAAGTCGGTGACGAGATTTTGGCCCCCTATGGACAACGGTCGAGCGGCCTTTTGGGGCGGGGACTCGCGGGAGAAGGGATAAGCCGCTTTGTTGTTCTACCGCTGCTGCCGATCTCCGACTTCCGGGAGTTGATTGTTGACGAGTCTCGAGCTAGACTCCTGATACGAGGCTTTGTCGACTAGTGGTGGTGGTCGCTGATAGGGTGGGGATGCTGGATGAGAAAGCCAAGAGAGGAAAAGACAGTGGCAAGAGCAGGCCTAGAAATAGTCCTGTTAGGGGTCGCGTGTGGCTCACAAATCGGCAAGACGTCGCGGTGGATGCTCGGCTTCTCTTCTCGGTCACTTCCTCTAACCGAGACTTTTCTTCTATAGCTTGCACTGGTATACTTTTGTCTCTTGGATGATTATACTGTTTCTTTTTTATTTTTTTTTTTTATTTTTTTTTTTTTACAGTTGACACGGCGAGCGAAGGGTTGGAGATCGAAAAGTGTATTAGCAACTCGTCCGGTGGCGCGCGATGCTTTTATACGTGGCAGCCGGTTCGCGATTTCTCTCTCTCGGCGTCTCTCGTCTCGCTCGGGCTCGAGAGCGATTTGCCCGTCCATTATTTTTCGACAACGCCGACGACGATGCACGAATCGACTCTCGGCTCGCCGCCCCGCTCTGGGCCCGCTATCTCTCTCCGCGCAAAACAACGAGATGACGACGATCGGCGGGAGGGATCGGCTGGCTGGCTTATTTGCGCTATAAATGTCCCTGCGTTTGCCTGCAACCGGTCGCAGTTAAAAAGAGGGGGGAGAGAGCAATCAATTTTTCAGCTGTGTCGCTATCATGTCTTTGCGAGAGATTGATCAAGAGCTGTACACGTGTGTGTGCGTCGAGCTCTCGGTGATTTTAGGGGGCAAGAGAGAGAGAGAGAGAGAGAGAGAAAAAAATTTGTTGACAGCACGTGTTATCAGCTACGCGTGTATTTGAGAGATTATTATATTTCCTTGTTGACGGCGTCGCCGTGATCTATCGGTTGTGCGTGTATTTGATGGATTGCTGTGTTTTTCAACTTTAGCTTTTTTTGGAAATTTTAGAGGGAAAAAAAAAAAGTACCATCACGTACGTAGTTGAAATGACTAAAAATAATTGAAATGAAAGCATGATTCCAAGTGCACGTTTAATTATGGTTTTTCCTTGAGATGAGGATTAAAATAAAAAAGTTTACTCAATTGATTCTTATACAATCCATTGCTGGTAACTCCATCTTCTATATTTTTATAACGAGATTCAGCAAAAATTGCAGTTCAAACTCTATTTCTACATCGAACATGTGCGCTCCAAACGGCATATCTCCGAGAGGAATGAAGCTGCAACTCGTTGATCAGAATTTTTCGAGCCCAGAGTTCGCCGTAGCACCAACAGCTGGTCGTTATCGTCGTCTGTAGCTGATACAGCTGTTGTGTCTTTTTCCCTCAACTATCAGCTGATATGAACTGAAACGGAATTTTTTATTTTCACCACCCCATTTTAACGAGTGCTTGGCTAACTAGCAAATCATATACATATAAATACATTCGATAGTTGGAATTTATTTTCTAGGCGCTTTCTTTTTAACTTCAGACGTTGACTGCCCCTTTGGTGTAGGAGACACTGTGGAGTTCACGTCTGATGCGCACAAAGAGCCCCTGGGGACCCTTTTTCATAGGCCTAGAGCTTGCCCCGGATGACGGAAACTACTGTTGAGATTTTTGGATTTCCCAAATAACAGAGACATGTTAATGGTAAATATTTTGATGACGAATTCTCAAAGATAATGGACGTTTTGCCCGAGATGGAGTTTACACCCACTCTACTGACAATTCCGAGCTGTATTTTACGCTTTGAAATTGAAATGAAACAACACTTTTACAAGAATGGCACTAATAGGGTTCTGTGATATTTTTTCCTAATGTGGAGTCATATAATTTTGTTAATTAAATTCTGTGTATGGCTACTTGAGATGAAATCGTTATTTATAAAACTTTTCAGATTTTCATTGATTCAATTAACCATGTATGGATTAACTAAAAAATGTCCATTGAAGCTCTGCGGAGTAAAACAAGCGTCTACTCTTCTTCAATCCAATGCGTTATTTTTTTATTTTTTCGTACCACATTGTTATTAATATTCAATCAATCCGTATATACATTTTGAGTTTGATACAAGATATAGAGCAGTTTACAGCTTTGATCGCTTGGGTTGAGTTCAAGTCTACTTGGGGGACGGGGGGCTTGCGACAAGGATAACAATAACATTGATTACATAAAATCACTACCACTTTTCTCTCTCATTGTAAAAACCTCAACCTTCCAAATGTCCACTCATCTTTTGAATTATTGTTTTAATTATCTTTGCTTGAAGAAAACATTGCCTCTCTCTCTCTCGTTGTTGCTCAATAATAGTGGACTTATCATTACGACGAGAGTAGTTGATTCTCACTCGAACGATATAAGCCAGTTTACGGTTTTTTTTTTTTTGAAATTCTAGACTTCTTTATAATCTTTGAAAACATTTCGAAGTAATATCTTGTTAGTAACATTCATTAAAATTATTTACCTTTCCTACACCTTCGAGTATTTATGAATCTCGTCCATGTGTGCCCATCATTTTTATTATTTGTCATAAGTACAGCCCATGGTAATAAATAATTTAATCAATACGGTGATCACTGTCGTTGAAAAGTATTTGTCTAATGGCAACTGTACTAAGCCTACGTGTATACTTGAATAGGTATGCATCGATTTGAAGTAAAACACGAACTACGTGCATTGTGTCTGACTTTTTTTTTTATTCCGATGGAAATTTTCATCTTGTGGAGATTACATAAAGTGTGAGGAGTTTAGATGCAATCATGTATTGGTAGATTTGTGTGTAACGGCTTTTTCAAACAAAAGTCAGAACAATGAGTTTTTTTTTCGATCTTGGAGCACATGTTCGAGCGATAAAAAAAAAGAAATACGTAAGCGAACGAAGAAATTTATCGCAAAAAGTTGATACGCTCGTGAGATACTTCGGAATTTTATTTTTTAGATAATTTTTCAAGTAGCTGAATAAATTAGGTCAATCCGATGATTTTCATAATGTACCATCTAAAAATCCGAGATGACCTGTAAGTCTAATTTCTTTTGAATAAAATCACCGTTGTCTCTTACACCTACACCTTTGACATTGTCCGTTAGCTCACGCAACTATTTTTCATACTTCTAAATGCGCTCAATTACTCGTCAGTGGGAAAGTATGTGGTGTTGTGGGCGTATATATATTGTTTGGACGTGATTTTCAAAGGATTGATATACTTTGAGAAAATTCACTACACAATGACGAATCGATAGTCTATGCAATTTTTATCGAGGTTGCTAGGTAATCGACTACTTATTTTTATTGTATGGCTTAACGTTAGTTCTTGCTTTAAACTTTATTTCCTTGTTTTGAATTATTTTCTAAAGCAATTCACGTAATATACGTTACTAAGTGTATGAGAAAGTACGAGTGTTTTATAAAATCATGATGTTTTATATTTATCATTTATCTATTACATGCAGGGCCGGCTTTAAAAGATATGAGGCCCCCCAAATAATGTTTGACACTCCCTTAAGGAGTTTGTATCTTTTTTAATAGAAGATCAACCTCCATAAATATTGTAATAAGTTTTTTTTATCATATACTAGAGATATTGGATGCTTTTCATATGTTCATTTGATAAGTACTTTTTTTATTTATAAATAGTGACTGTTTCATCACTAATTTTTTTTCGACTCGTAGTACGACTATATTATGTTGCTATAAAAATAAAGTGTAACGCACATTCTACAGTTATACCTAACCGTCATTTATACATGTTATATTTTACTTTTCGTCCAAACCAAGGATAATTTAATGACATTACTAGTTGACTTTATCATGGAAACAAAAATTGGTTCTTAGTTTTGTTTCCTCTATTTTTATATCCCTTTTAATTTTTAGGATCTATTTTTAATTCATACACATGCGCAAATACATTTTTGTATTTTTAATCTTTTTTAATTTTAAGTCAGCATTGATCACTTTTTCTTACTTTTGTATTTATTTCTTAATTTGATAATTTCACTGTTTCTACTGTTTTTAATTTTAGATCTAATATCTGATGTTTTATCTTTATTTTCCTACTTTATATGGCCATTAATCTGCTTGTGACTCCACTTCTGTATTCGTAGTTTGTTTTTCCGTCTAAATGTACCTTCTTCCTTTTTCTATGTTTCCATCTCTGAGTTCCTGCATCTTTTCATTCGTCTTGGTGTTGACACCGCTCCTTTATTGCATCTCTTATCTGCGAGCAGCGTGGGTACCTCGGGCCCGGTACATTCCATTTCTAATCTCTTGCTTTTCTGTCACTCTCTTTCGTCTCTACTCCCCGACCTCCAAAGACCAGAAGTATACGGGCGCATAGCTATGCTGTCGTACGTAACACATTCAGACATTTTGACAATGTTCATTACTTATTCTTGCAAGAAACCAAATTCAGAATGATTTCATGAATATGACGTTAACGGAGATAAAGACATCACAGTGGTAGTTGGGGCTTACAATCCGTTCGAAAGTGTAAACATCGTGTGATCCCCTACTGTTTAATTAAAAAAATCTCGAATAAGTTTTTTTTTTTTACTGTGGATGTGTTTGCAACTTGTTTCGTAAAGTTTGAGTAAAAATTATTTGTATAATGATGCAATACAGCTAATTGACACAGTCAGTTGCAAGAAAATTTCAGCTCAAGTAGGTACAAGGTTGGCGTTGGTTAAAATTTATAAAACACAAATTTCTATTTCTCCGACATAAAGTTCAAGAATAGACTTTTTAAAGGATTTTGAAATTTTGTTATTTCTATCACCTATTATAAAAAAAAAAAAAATAATAATATTAAATTGTTTACAGGACGCAAAGCAAAAATTTCCACTTTTGATAGCAGTGATTTTTCGATGCCTTGTATGGTAAGGTCTTGACCGGAGATCGGAACTGAACCGTCGTAAAGCTATGCTTGTGCATGTATATGTTATGCTTGATAAGTATAAATAAAAAGCAACAACGAGCAGTGGTCAAAACATTGCGGGGGTTCTAACGTGGAGGGGCTACGTTGATAGCGATTTTGAAATGTCGTGGCGCAACGAAGTAACGTGAGATAACTTTACGATTGACGAAATGTGACGTTAACGAGCATGTACTAGAATAAAAAGTAGTGTAAATATATTTATCTCGGATATTTTATTCGATAAATATCCAGCTTTCAAGTGTTTTTCGTTTGAAAACTCTGTGGAAAGTTTTTTACGAGATAACTATGATGACGATGTGTCTAAGTTTTTACCAAAAAAGTGGTTGACCTTCTGTAACTATTATCATATTTCCATAAGTAATCAAAACCATTATTATTACTAAGAAAATTTTTTGGAAAGATTTCACTTAAAGATTTTTATTAACTTTTTAGAATAGTAAGACCCACAGCAATACAAGCATGTCATATATATTTATACTGCCCCAACCTTACGGTACGAATTAATCAACATCTGGACTGTTTTATCTCGGAATAAAAAAATTTTTTAAAAACTAAAAAAATGAAGACAAAACATAGGATAAACTAGCTATCTATTAGTCTTAAATAACAGAATATTTCAAATTCTATTATTGCACTACGATCATCAACATTTTTACACTTTGCACTTGAACAACAAAATATTAAAGAACGATGTCATGGGTTGGCCATCGAATATTCATGCCTACAGCCAGTATGTATTTCGGGCGTTTTGGTTTGATTACCTTTTTATTCTTTGTGATTTAATCTTCAGAAAATCTGATGCAACATTGCTAAACAATCAATTCACCGCCAAAAATAAAACGGTGCTTACGTATCATTGAAATCGAGAGCACATTATGTCACATACACACGCTTTAATTTTGCGGTTCGTCCACGACGTATCATAATTTTTGGCTCCCTGACAACCATTATTTTCCATTACTAGTATAACGTTACGGAAGCTACTAGTTTTTTATTAGCTTAGCCAATAAAAGTACAGCACAGCATCTTACTATTTTGTTTTTTTTTTCCAGAGTAGCTAACGAGTTCGTAGATCATACGTACGTATCATGGACATAAAAAATATGTTCACACGTGACAATCAAGGAAAGGCAAAAAAGTCTGTTATGTTATCTTCTGTAATTGATGTGTGTTCTGGCAATACTTACGAAAGATACTATTTGTATAGTTGTTGTACAAATATAAGAAAACGAGTTGGAGAGAAAAACAAGTAGGCAGGAGAGGGAGATGAGAGGTTTTTTTTTATTTCTCTGCACAGTTATTTGAAGCAGCACGTGTGAGTGGACGGGCCCCCAGAGGACGTCATCGTTATATCACAGCCAATCCTCTTATCGACGTCACTCTTGCCCGAGGGGTATTTCGTCAGCTAAATGCTTCGAATACTTTATCGTACGTGCCAAGAAATGGTGTTTTTCAACTTCTCTTCTTAAAAATTTATGTGCTTACTACAGAAATTTTATCATATCGGGTTTGATTAAACGTATTTTTTTTTTTTTTTGCCATGGTTTAATCATACTACAGGTTGTTGCATTAAAAGAGATATTTCAAATGAAAAACGTTATATTATTAATAGGTGTTTACTCTAGGGCTTGAAATCTTTGTTCTTGATTTTTTTTATCGAAATACGTGCATATTCAATACTGTGATTGACTATTTAATACATCATATTCATCGTTCCATTGAAAATCATTTTTTCACTTGCATCATACACTTGGTTTTTAACAAGTCTTTTATGAGTATATGTTCTATAAAATACTGTTAAAATTTTCTTGATATTGAATATTGACAGAATTTTTAGCACAATATTGTAATATTTATAACATGTATACTAATCGTAAAAAATTTGTGTTCATTGATGTAAAACTAGATGTTAACTGATACAATTTCTTTTGAACATTAATTAAAATTATGAATTATGAATTTCATCGAAGTAAGGTAATCAAAGACTATTTATTAAAATAATAATGGCAATGATAATAACAAACGAAAAATGATTTTTACAGACCCTCAATATTTAAAGTTTTTTTTTTTTTTTTTTTTTTTATAAATAACAAAACTCATCGAGAAACACAAAGATAGTGTGATTAATAATACATATACCTCGTGCAGTTGATACCACTGAAGATGTAATATATCATTCATTTGAAAATACGTGACTGGCAAAATATCACACTTGTTAAAGCTGAAGTCGATGTTATCATGTTCAATAAACGTACTCAGAGCAATAGAATCGATAAAAAAGCTTATTCTCAAGTCATGAAATATTGTTTGAAGATGTTAAAATTGTCGTATTCATACCTACGTAAAAGATATACTGAACCATCTTGAAATTAGAGGTTTTTACATGAAAATATTTCAAAAATTGCTCAATAAGATTTCTTAAACTCGTTTTGAAACCATATGTTCATTTATATAATTACAACTTATTAAAATTAATTAATAATTAAATTTTTCTTTTTGAATAAAGTCACAAGCTATGCCATCTGCTACGTAATGCGTGAAGTTACTTGGACTAGCGAAGACAGAAATCTACTATGCCGGAGGCAAAAGTTAAGTCGGTATATTTATTTATAGTCTTTGATAAATCGTTACCACGGCATTCCATTCGCTAATGCTCAAACAGTTGAATAAGTGCCATTTACATAATTTATTTTTAAAAATAACCGGCTCGTGCGAGAGATATTCACCTCAAACTTGTTTTTCTGTCATTTCTTGTCATGTAAATTTGGTACAAGTGTTCATTATACAAGTATTTCAAAATCAGTAGCTGTGTTTTTATCGGTCATGTTCATAAATATACAAACGATTCATTTTCTACACCAAATCACTTTGGTAAATTTTTATTTGAAACCCAATCGATCCACCTTATCTTGGTGCCTCTAAAATTTTTATTTGCGTTTTAACTACAACTTTGTTAATTAAATTCAATAATTATTTTTTCACTCGTTATATACACCATGACAGTTAAATTGATCATTTGAGAGGCGAAAGCTTTGATTTACCTTTCTTTTTAAATATCAAAAATATAAATGTAAATTTTTTCTTGATGAAATTCCAAAAGCCAATGTTGTTCGTCAATGCAATTGTTGTATTCTTTAAATAAATAATTTTTGGGTGAACTTAAAACATTTCCTACTCACGGACAAAGCCCGTTTGTTTATTTTTATAAAACGCAGTGGAACACTCGCTTATACCAAAATAAACAAAAACAAAATTTATCATGTAGCGCACAGCTGTTCTACCTCATTACTCAAAAAAGCTCTATGCCCGGTTTTTGTGTATTCAAGTTGAAAAAAAAAAAAAAAAAAAAAAAATCCATCTAGCCATCACTGCAGTTTTACTTAGCGTACCAATCCATTACTGCTCAATCAAAACTCTGTGGCAGCACGTATAAAAAAACTCGCAAAAGGTCTATAAGTAAGCCCCATCGCGCGCGAGTTACCGATGCAAGGAGCTGATCTGCGTCTCTAATTGCATTGTACGATCACTGCCTCTACCGTAAACGTTCGACTGAACGATCCCTCGGCCTTGTCCAGACAAGCATATTGCACTTTACCACTTTGCTCTCGTTGCTGAAAGGAAAAAAGGCATTAGAAAAAAAAAAAAAAAAAAAAAAACTCCACTCTACCACAAGAATAGGAGGAGGAGGAGGTGGAGGCGCATAAGGACAAAGCCGTCCGCATACGCGCGCGTGTATACGTATACGTACATTATGCAGCAAAAGCCGAAGAACGCTCCGAACGACATTGACGGCCCTGACCGAAGAGGGAGAGAGAGAGACCTTACCCGCGTGCACACACACTTATCCATTGCTAACGCTACAGCTGATCTAAGCTGTACAACAGGATCTCCCGTCCTGCTCTGGCTTGCGCGCGAAATTCGCCTCTATAGCGAATGGATATCTTTCTCGTTCCTCCGTGCGCATCGACAGTCCGTGTTTATACCACACCAACGCTGTATTAATATATATTCGTGTGAAACTGCAATGGTAAAGGATGGAGAAGCAGCCTTTCTCTCTCGTGCATCAGCTGTTCGAAGCGAAAGCAATAAAAGGCGTTGGTTGTTTTGCACAGGCGCGGCTCGCACACCGATCCCACATACGTATAGGTACAAACGCGCACAAGCTTTCGCAAAAGCCTTTTTTTCCCTCTCGCTCTTTCCGACGACAGAGATGGAGAGGAGCTACAGCTGCTTTGTGTGTACGATTCAGCAGTGCGCAGCTGCGTAAGTACAACATGTGGTGGGCTTCGGCTCGACTCGCAACCGAGCAGCTGATCGATAGTCGAACGGCCGAAGCGCGAGCTTTACAGAGCTTTCGGGGGGAAGCTTTGATTTTCGTTGAATTCCTCTGGATAATTTTCTATAGAGCTTTTTCACAATTCGAAAAAAAATGCCAATGACCGATCGTTCTGCCAATTTTTCGTTTTATAATTTTACTTGCGGTTGGAATAGGTGATCGGAGCGCGAAAACTCTACCGATCGAGCTTTTTCTCGATGCTCACTTCATTTCCTCCACATGCGTTAGCTCGAATCAGTAAAAACATTACTCGTACCAACGAAAGGATTGATCAGACCTGTAAAGTGCAAAGATCGGTAAAGCGAGCACATACCGATCTTCCGCAAAAATCGACCCGATTCAAGGCCGTTTTCTCCAGTTTTTTTGTTTTGTTTTTGTTTTAAAAGGTAAAAAAGCGCTCAGATCATCGAAGCTTTGTTCACTGATTCGGCTTTTCGGACGCCCGCGCGCGCGCACGATATTCGAGATAATCATGGCCGCCACTTCCTCGGGTGTCCGCGTAGCGCGCGCGCGTTCTGCCTCTTCCTTTTGTACGAAACCAAGCAAGCACCAACACTCGCAAAAGCGACTCTCTGCTTCTTCTTCTTTCATCCGATCTGGCATATACCCATCGAAGAGACACGTATACACGGCCGATCGGCCCGACAAGCGAGTGCGCGCTAAAGCTTTTTGAAAGAGCGCGAGAGAGACGGACGGTCTCTTTTTTCTCCCCCTCCTGTTGCCGCTTCAACCCGCACCACCACAACCACACATCCGCAGTCAACAGCGAGCAAGAAGTTTTGCTCGCGCTCGGCAGCACCAGCGGCGCCGTCGCTTTTTTGCGCGTCAAGTGCGAGCAGCGGAGGCTGTTGCCGAGCGTCCTGCAACCAGGAGAACCGCGCGTCGAGGGAGGATGCCCGCGGTCTGAGTCTCGAGCGGGCGTTCAAAACCGAGCGCTAATCTTCGACGAGTGACACATCCCGAGTGACGTGCTGCAGTGGCGACAATCAACATCGCGCTCCCCCTTTTGTGACACTTGGAACGCGAGTCGAAAAGAGCGATAAAACCACGAAAGTAATCATTGACGTTTCGCTGGCGTTGAAGTGGTGTGTGTGTGTGTGTGTGTCCCGTCTCGTCGTCGATTATTGCGTTTGTTTTAGGCCACCCCGTCCCGCTCGCTCACCCCCCAAACCACTCCTGTCGGGCAGCTGATTTAAACCGCATGACACTGGCTGTTGGCCTGTCGGAGGAGAAGCGCGCGAGAATGCGAAGAATCGTGGAATAAAAAAATAAAGACTTTACAAAGTGGAAAACGGAGAGCCAACATTAGTGCGCAATTCGAAGAGGTGAAGGAGGAGGAGGAGACGACGACGACGCAGCAGAGAATCATATACAACGGACGGACGCTCTCTTGGAGAGTGTGGTGACGGCAGACAAAGAGAGAGAGAGAGAGAGATACAAACAAACAGCGCAGTTGTTCCCTCTCCGCTCGTCTCCCTGTCTCTGTTGTTCTCCTCCCGCTGCAGCTGACCGTACTGCTCCGAAACGACGATTTTTCTCTCGGCGCGCAGTACATACCCAACAATCTATCCACCTATACACACTTGTGCACCCACTTGACGAGTGCGCGTATATTAAACCAAAGACGAGTTCAGCTGATGCAACGTCAATGAAGCCAGTTGATAGTTGTTGGTTGACGGCTAGCTCGTCGAGTAAACGGACAATTTTTGTTGTCGACAAATAATTGTCAAGGGCGGGGGAGGGCCCGGTAGGTTATGGCCAGTAGGTACACTGGTTGAGGCTTGTGCAGTGCGTCGCTCGACTTCCGTATACAATAATACACACACGTACCTGAGACAGGGAGGAGGAAGTGCGCGAGTTACGGCGTTCTGCTGCCTACAATAAACAAAGGAAGAAAAACAGAGAGAGAGAGAGAGAGGGTGGAAAATCAAAGCGGATACATAGGGCGGCAGAGGCTTCGGAGGGGCTGCAGCCAGGGAGAAGGAGCCTGTCTTTCCTGTCTGTATAGGATGCTGGAGCTCGAGGTAGTGCCCGAACGGTCTCTCGGCTGCGACCAGTGGGAATTTATTTTAGGCAAGTGACCAAGTTACGATGCTCCTCCGTTCCTCCTTTATGTGCAGTATATATACTATACACGCGCGTTTCTGTTGTCTCCGTCCGTAAACACTTGATCGCTCGACGCGCCCACACACGCGTATCGTTTGCGCCGTTAAACCGACGTTCTCTCGATTTTTCTTTTCATTTTTCCATCCATTTGTTTTTGTAACCCTCTGTCGTGTCGTATAATCGACAAGTGTCCATCGTATTTGGGGTGTCTCGAGGGTTGTACGTCGAAATCGAAGGGGTAGCCTTTGTCTTTTCAAAAATGTCAAAGGTGGGGAATCCTCGGGTAGAGCGTAGAACGGTGATGTGTACGTGTGGGAGTGGAAAGGGAAATACGCGCACGACAGCGTTCGTGTGTGAACGTGGATGAGGATTGAGGAGTACAAGGAGTGGGAGAGAGACGGGGAGAGGTTTATTTTGACAATTCGCGTGTAAACAAAGCCTGACGTCGGTGTAGCTGTAAAATGTGCGCAGCGGTTATTATGTAATTTTTCCTCTCTTGTCGTTGTTATTATTATTATTATTTTTTTTTTCCATCGATTTTATTGCAATTGGCAATCTTCAATTTTTTGATGGAATTTATAATTTTTTATGAAAAGATGGGATATAAAAGAAAAACGTTTCTCGGATGCGAGGCAGTGAAAGAGACAGGAGAGCTTGTTGTTGGAAAGTCGGGATAAACGATGTTGGGTCAACGAAAACTTGAACGTGAAACTAACATGACAATTAGATGTGATAACAACAAAAAATAATTGATTTTTTTTTGTCATTAATTAATAACGTGATTAATTTTTCTTTGTAAATAAATAACAATATGTTTTTGCTCGTGGGTTTCAGAAAAGATAGCATTGTCGTAAGAAATTATCTTTTAATTAAAATAAATTGCGCGCAATCGGTTATCAATTTTATTTATCTATGCTATAGTAAGTATTAACTTAGTAAAGTATAAAGAGCCCATTAAATCAGTCACCGTAACATACGCTTTTTATATTGTGTGAAAGCGATTCTTTTATTTTATCGTGACTCGTGTCATTACTGTTCGACCCCATCACTATCGAAGATAAATAAAAAATGTGCATTCTTAGACATATTGTGATTATTAATGTTTTTTTTTTTTTTTTTTTTTTCACAGGAATGCATTTTTCCCAGGCTGTATCAATAATACAGTCACAAGTGGGCATTATTAGAGGTGTACAAGTTCTTTACAGTGATACAGTAAGTAAAAGCCGATCATTTGATTGGGTTAACAATTTTTTTCAATCACAGCATGTATATTTCTTATGTATGTTGAAAAAAAGTAATAAATAAACAAATAAATAAGATCCTTATTATTTAAAACAATTTTACCAAAATTAGCAAATCAACGAAAGATCTTTAAATTGTATTTTTTATTACTCACAAAGTTTAAAGTAGCTTTCCGTTTATTACCTTCCATAAAAGTTTATTATGAACTGGTATAAAATTACAGTCGGAAGTTTGATGAAATAAAGAGTCTCACAAAAAATACAATCGTCAGTTTTGTTCAACAACGTCGGTTAAGACTCTGTTGTTTTTTTTGTCCACAGAATCCATTAGAAGTAGATCTAGTAATCAATTTGCCTCAAGATGGAGTACGGCTGATATTTGATCCGGTCGTCCAAAGGCTTAAAATAATTGAAGTGTACAACATGAAGATGGTCAAGCTGAAATATTGCAGTATAACTTTCAACTCTCCAGAAACCTTGCCGTCTATCGAGCAGATCGAGCACTCATTTGGAGCCACGCATCCTGGCGTCTATGACAGTGACAAACAAGTTGGTTGATAATGACGGAAATATTTTTGTTTTGTTTTTATACTAAATTTATACTGAAAACCAAACGTGAATCAATACGTACCATTTGTTTTGGCAGGTTTTTGTGTTGAATTTTCGAGGCTTGTCGTTTTATTTCCCCATCGACTCAAAGTTCCAGCCCGGCTACGCGCACGGCTTGGGCTCACTTCAATTTCCCAATGGAACTTCCCCTCTCGTGGCCAAAACGGCCATCTACATGGGAAACATGGCTGCGGGAGGCTCCAACAGTGAAATGCACTGTTTGAAAACTTCGCCTCCACCTTTGCCTCTGGTAATTATTTTTTTTTGCTTTTTGTATTAAAATATACAAGAATATTAATTCGGATTCTGTTGTTTTAGGTTTGCTACCACAATAATATTTATCTGGAAAAGGCCGAAGTTTTACGGGATAAGGCAAGAACCAGAGGCTTAAAATTACACCTATTCACCGAAGGTAGCTCAACAAATCGAGTGGTACTCGAACCCAAAAGACACAATCTCACGAAAGAAGTAAGTATGACGTTTATCGCAGTAAAAGTTCAATTAAGTAAAATTAAGAATTAAGAATTAAGTAATTGTCTCACTGCCTTTACAAATCAAAAGTAGAAAGTACACGTGTACATTAGTTGTTATATTTATTCAAAGACATACAATGGTTTTTATGTATAAATTGATGTAGATTCACGTTTTGTGTGTCGAAATGTCGATAGAGATATTTTGAAAAATAGTTAATTGCACAAAAGATGAATGTATTAACAATTGTTTCTCAAAGGTATGGTTTGGCGATACCTGCGAAGACGTTCTTAGTGCTCTGGGGGCGCCATCACGTGTCTTCTTTAAAGCCGAGGACAAGATGAGGATTCACAGCCCTCACGCTCACAAAAGAGATAAAATCAGGCGGTCAGACTTCTTTTTCAACTATTTCACTTTGGGTTTGGTAAGT